>NC_137792.1:53772075-58572075 GCF_963383645.1 Muscardinus avellanarius | reverse complement strand
ATAATAGAAAAGATTATTAAAGAAATTCAAAATAGAAAAGAAGAAATAAAATTATCCCTATTTGTAGATGACATGTTACTGTACTTAGAAGACCCAGCAAACACAACCAAAAAGTTAATATAACTTATCAACAAATTCAGCAGTGTCTGGATACTAAATCAATTTTAAACAACCAGAAACTCTCCTGTATGCCAACCATAAAATCACTGGGGGGAAAAAAAAAACAGAAAAAGTTTCACTCAGAATATCCTGAAAAAAATAAATAAATACTTAGAAATAAACCTAACCAAAAAGGTCAAAGGCCTCTACAAAAAAATATAAAAGTTGTAAATGAAATTGAAGATCTTAGGAAATGGAAATATCTTCCATGTTTTTGAACAGGCAGAATAAACATCATCAAAATGGCCATTCTTCCAAAAGTAATCTACAGTTTCAACACAATACCCATTAAATTACCAAGGTCATTCTTCACAGACATAGAAAAATTAGTCCTCAAGTTCATTTGGAGCAACAAAAATACCATAATAGACAAAGCAGTCCTCAGAAACAAGATCAAAATACCTGACTTTAAACTATGCTACAAAGGCATGTTAATAAAACCAGCATGATACTGGCGCAAAAACAGAAACATAGACCAATGGAGCAGAATAGTAGACTCAGAAACAAATTTACACACTCATGGCCAATGGACTTTTTATAAAGATGCCAAAAAATACACTGAAATAATCTACTTGAAAAAATGATGTTGTCAAAAATGGTTAACCATATGCAGAAAAATAAAAATAAACCCCACTTTCTCAATCTGCACAAGAGTCTATTCAAGATGGATCACAGACTTGGAAATCAGACCAGAGACCTTGTAGTTACTTGAAGAGGTCCAAAATATTAACACATAGGCATAGGTAAAATAAAAAATTTCTCAGCTGGGCATGGTGGCACACGCTTGTAATCCCAGCATTCGGGAGGCTGAGACCCGAGGATCGCGGTTCGTGGACAGCCTCAGCTACTTAGTGAGGCCCTCTGTAACTTAGTGAGAAACGGTTTCAAAATAAAAAATAAAAAAAATAGGGTAGGGGTGTAGCTCGGAGGTATCAAATGCCCCTGGGTTCCATCCCCAGACCCGAAAAAAAAAAATTTCAACAAGACCCCAAAGGCAAAAGAAACTAAAACGAGGGTTAAAACTTGGGATTGCATGAAACTTAAAAGCTTTTATAGAGCAAAAGAAAATAGCAAAAACCTCAAGAGTGAGCCAACAGAATGGGAAAAAAAATTGCCAATTATTCCACTGATAGAGGACTACTTTCTAGAATATACAAAGATCTCAAGAAACTCAAGGCTAAGAAAACAAATAACCCAATAAAAATGGGCAAGGGAAATAAATAGACACTTCACAAAAGAAGAAATCCAAATGGCCAATATATGTATAAGAATTTTCAGTATGACTACCAGTGAGAGAGATGCAAATCAAAACTACTCTGAGATTTCACCTAACTCACATTAGAATGAAAATCATTAAAAACACAAAGAACAATCATTGCTGGCAAGGATGTGGAGAAGTAGGAACTCTGATACATTGTTGGTGGGATTGAAAATTAGTGCAACCACTTTGAAAACCAGTTTAGAGGATCCTCAGAAGGAACCTAGCATATGAATCAGCAATATGACTTTTGGGTATTTACCCATATGAATGGAAACCAAACTACTAAACTAACTCATGTGTATCTATGTTCATAGCCACACAATTTACAACTGGTAAACTATGGAATTTCCAAGATAACTATCAACAGATAAATGGATTCCAAAACTATGGAGTTTTACTCAGCCATAAAGAAGAACAAAACAATGTTTTTTGTATGGAATGGATGGAACTGAAGAACATTTTGCAAGGTAAGACTAGTCAGTCACAAAAAGTAAAAAAATTAGATGCTCTCCATAATATTTGGAAGTTATGGAGAAAAATAGTTATAGGAGAAACTCTAGACAAAGAAGGAGAAACTATAGATGAGCAAATAAGGTGACACAACTAAGGGGAATTGGAGGGGAAAAGAGCAAAATTACTTAATGTACATGACATATGTTCATAAACATCAAAATTAATCAGTAAGTCAAACATGAGAAAGAGGTAAAGGGGGAAGAGAATGGTGTGTGAATTAGGAAAAGGGCTAAAATAATGATATGTGCATGTATGCCTCTACAATCTTCACTCCATTAAAATATGTAACTAGAAAGTCCCAATAAAAATTTTAAAAAAGCAATATAACAGACTGCAATACACCAATAAAATTATATTTTAGCTGGGTGTGGTGGTGCATGCTTGTAATTCCAGCATTTGGGAGCCTGAGATCTGAGGATTGCTGTTCGCGGACAGCCTCAGCTACTTAGTGAGGCCCTGCACAACTTAGTGAGACCCTGTTTCAAAATAAAGAATAAAAAGGGGCAGGGGGTATACCTTGGAGGTCGAATGCCCTTGTGTTCCATCCCTAGACCATATATATATTTAAGTTATTGAAGGATGGGAACATGACTGCAGTATGGAACTTTTCAGCACTTGTCAAATGCAGAAGCATCTGTCTGAACAACCATTATGCATGAAAATACCTTCACAAGAACTAAGGAAACCAGATGAGAAATTACAGCATCTTAGGTATAATGGAGAAAGAAGAAAAAAATCATTAAACAGAATATTAAAGATTCTCAACATTCCTCCTCCTGAAGTCTCATGCAACAAAGCGTGGTGAGAGACAATTTCCATGTGAGAGAAAAAGGGATATGTGAGACAGCCTCAAAACCCAACACCAGGCCTGCCTTACTAATATCTGTCACTGTACAGGCCCTCATAGCCCTAGACTCTACGCCACTAATTATGGATTGAGCCTCCAAACTTGCCCCAGATCCAGGACAGATCCTATAGCCCCATATTTCAGACCTTCTCAGCAGCTTTACCCACCACTACACCACCCCAGTAGACCTAGGCTTCAGGCCTGCTCTCGCACTAGATTGGGATGCCTGGCTTCAGATACCACACTGACATTAGAGACACAAGCTCTAGTTCTCTGCCAGGCTGGTCCCTGCAGCACCCAAATTCAAGCAAACAACTTTGTCTCAAAGGTCTACTGATTCTAATGTCCATGCCTGCATATGCCATAGCTGGGATGAGTCACATAAATCTAGGTTGAAGAACTATCACCAAAGACCCAAGTTCCAGGAAAGCCCTAAATGCAGTTTATTATGAATGGCAAATAAAGATGTCAAGAGGAGCTTAACATTTGCCATAAATATGGGGGTGCAAATGAAAAACAAAATGACAAAGCTCTATATAAATATTAAAGAATGGAAAGCAAACTACCAAACTAATGCATGTGTATCTCTGCTCATAGCTACAAAATTCACAATTGCCAAACTATGGAACCAGACAATATGTCCATCAACAGATGAATGGACTACAAAACTGTGGAATGTGTACAAAATGAAATTTTACTCAGCCATAAAGAAAAACACAATGACATAATTTACAGGGAAATAGATGAAACTGGAGAACATTATGCTAAGTGAGATTAGTCAGTTGCAAAAAATAAGTAATTGGATACTCTCCCTAATATGTGAAAGCTAGGGAGAAAATGGGTCATGGGAGAAACTCTAGAGGAAGAAGGAGATGCTAAAGATGAGCAAATAAGGTGACCGAAATGAAAGGATGGGAGGAGGGAAGAGAGAAATTCTCTAATTCATCTAATTCATGATGGACATAAACATATCAAAGTCAATCACTAAGCCAAACATGAGAAGGAAGGAATAGGAGGGAATGGAGTGGGAATTGGGTAAGGGCTAATTGAGTGATGTGTGCATATATGTCTCTACCATCTTGTACTTCATTAAGGTATATAACTAAAATCTATGCTAGGTCTGGTAGCACATGCTTGCAATCCTCGCGCTTGAAAGGCGGAGACAGGAGGATCATGCAGGCTTGAAGCCAGCCTCTCTGGTTTAAGAGACCCTGTTTCCAAATAAAAATATAAAATAGTTCTGGGAGTGTAGTCCGGAGATAGTAGGGTTTCCAGAAAACCCAGTGCCATCAAAATAAATAAATAAGAACTTCCGGGAAGATGGCGACTGAGCAAAATGGGGCTTATGAGCCCCGCTAAAAACAAATCTCTATTACCACAAAATCAGCGCCTTTCATAGCCAGAAAACACCATCAGCAGAGAAACAAAAAATGTAATTTTAAGGGACAGAGAAAAAGAGGGCTGGAAAAATGAGACACCAGAAACCAGACCGCAGTGCTGCAGCCAGAGCCGCGGTGTGAAGCGGCGGGAACCATTTTGCCTTGCAGCACCAGGCTCCAGAGAGGAAGGGAACTCATAACAGAGATCAGAAACCAGAGAGGAGATACGCCAGCCTCACACCCGAGAACGCGGCAGCAGCGCCTTACTGCCGGCGACAGCGGCGAGTTCAGCAGACAGCACCAGATCAACGCACTCAACAGCCCACCAAGCTCCAGAGAGGAGCGGTGGACAGTGAGCCGAGGTAAGCCGCTGCAGAACAGCCGGGAGGAATTCGGCAGATTTCTCAGCGCAGGGAGCATCTAAAGCTTCTAGGGGCTGGACTCAGTGCGCCCTGCAGGGACTGAGAGTGGAGTTCAAATACAGAAAAGAAATATGCCAGCCTCATGGCAAGGGCGCGGCAGCGGCACCATATTGCTACCGGTGGAGGCAGCAGCGAATTCACCGAGTCCACGACAGCTCCATCTACGCACTCAACAATGAGTCAAATTGGGGCCCTTAGAGGAGAAATCCCAGTACTGTACTCCCAGGGACTTGACCCAGTGGGGGAGTGGTGGTGGCAGAGATAATACACCATAGGAGAATGCCCAACCTTGCACCCCCCATGGTCTAAAGCAGCCGCAATTGACTCCCAGGGTCTGAGACTCTGTGATACAACCCAGTAAAGGAGGAGTGGGAACTGAGATACCATAGACTCGAGATCCACAGCACCTTAAGTGAAGTCGTACTGACCCAGGGAGAAACCCAGAGAAGGCACAAACTTCCGAAATCATGGGAAAGAAGAATAACAATGGAGCAATGAATGTCCACAACCCCAAAAAATCAGATCCTGATAAAACAGAAATTCAGAGATATATAGAAGACCAAATCAGGTAAATAACTGTAGAAATAATAGAGGTGTTTCGAAAAGAATACAGAGAGAGCCAAAGAGAGATAAAGGATGCAATTAATAAAGTAAAGGCCTCAATTCAAAGCATGAACAACCGATTACCACATGGAGAATCTCACTGCTAGAAGATGATCATTCAAAAAATGAACGCATAGTTTCTAATTTAGAAAAAAAATCCGACAGCAGAAATCTGACATTGAAGAAATATGGGCCCATTTTAAGAGAGCTAACCTAAGAATAATTGGAATAGAGGAGAGAAAAGAAGATGAAACCAAAGGGATTAACAATCTTTTCAAGGAAATAATAGCAGAAAATTTTCCAAACATAGAGCAAGAGGTCGATACACCGGTCCAGGAAACTTATAGAACTCCCTTTAGACAGGATTGGAGAAGAGGATCCCCATGCCACATAATTGTCAAAATGACCAATGTGGAAGCCAAGCAGAGAATCTTAAAGGCAACAAAAACAAAGGGCCAAGTGACATTCAGAGGAGAGGCAAACCAATTAGAAGCACTCCAGACTTCCCAAACCAAGTCATGAGAGCCAGAAGGGCTTGGAGTAACATATTCCAAACTCTGAAAGAAAACAAATTCCAGCCAAAAATTTCCTACCCAGCAAAACTTTCTGTCAAATTAAATGGGGAAATAAGAAGCTTCCACGACAAACAGAAACTGAAGGAATTTATGTCTTCAAAACCAGAACTAGAGAAAATACTCAAAGAGATTAACTACAAAGAAGAAATAGGTAACACACACCAGAAGCAGAGAAACAAGATTTTCCATTCAACAGACAATTAAGATTGGTTATCTGTGGGGATTCATTATTTATGTTAGTCTTTTACCTATCTCTAAATTGTATTGTTTGCTTTTATTGTTGCTAATTTTTAGGATTTCTAGTTGGAATATCAATATACCTTCAGATATAGCATTTGGAAATATTTTATCCCATTCTATTAGTAACTTTTAACTCTGTTTACATTGTCTTTGGATATACAATATTTTTTTATTTTTTTAGGAGTTTGTATACTCTTCTGCTGCCTGTGCCATTGAAATCATATCCAAGAAATCACTGCCAATTTCACTGTTGTGAGCTATTATGACCCAGATTTTCTTCTAAAAGTTTATAGTCTTAAGATTTATATTTAGGTCTTTTATCTATTTTGAGTTAATATTTGTATATGAGATTAGGTAAGGGTCCAATTTTATTCTTTTTCATGTAATTTTTAATTTTCAACAATATTTAGTTAAAAGATTATTATTTCCTCCACCAAATGTTCATGGAAACCTTGTCAAAAATAACTTGACTATATATGGAAGAATGTATCTCTAGACTTTTATTTAACTCCAATGGTTTATATATCTGCCTTTAGAACAGTACTACACTGTTTCAATTATTGTAGGTTTATAAGGTTTGAAATCAGAAAATATACATCTTCTAGCTTTGTTCTTCTTCAAGATTGTTTTGGGTATCTAGAGTCCATATTCCATATTAGGATAAATTTTTCTCTGAAAAATAAATATATAAATATATGATAGTTTCACCTAAAAAAATAGAAAAAAATATTCTCTGGTAAGAAAGAAAGCAAAAAGAAATATTGAAATGTTATCTTTAAGTCATCAAAAGCTTGGTATCAGACAAATGAACGTGTTATGTGAGATTATCATTTTTAATTTTGGATAAATTGCTATAAAACTAGATGTCAACCACTAAGCCAAGCATGGGAAGGAGGGGTGGGGAGGGAACGGGGTTGGGATCGGGTAGGGGCTAACTGGGCAATGTGTGCATGTATGTCTACAAAAGTATTTTCTTTATACCATTATGATGTATGAATACATTGCACCAATAAAAAATAAATTAAAAAATGAATAAATAAAATGCTATATGACTACAATCCACCAACAAAGTGAAAATAAAAAATAAAAAATATAAATATTTCAATAGATAATACAAAAAGAAACCAAACCAAACAGAAAAATGTCAATATAAGATACAAGAGAGAATATGGGTAAAAGAAAATGTGATATGGTCTTTATGAAAGTATGGAATCTCTAGTCAATTCTAGCAAATAAATTATTTTTTTTCCTTCCTTCCTTCCTTCCTTCCTTCCTTCCTTCCTTCCTCCCTCCCTCCCTCCCTCCTTTCCTTTCTTTCTTCCTTCCTTCCTTCTTTTTTTACAATCATTTGAATTTAAAAGGGCAATTTTACTTACCAGGAGTGACCTGCATTTCATAAACATATAATTGGTATATATAGATGCCTCTATATTTCTTTTGCTCCAGGTTTACTGAACCTTTCCCTGTAACAAGAGATTGTAGAGCATGTTTTTACATATTGCTAATAAGTAATATTGTGCTAAGTGCCTATATTTTTCAGGTGAATATTCAGAGTGGAAAAAGAGCCTGGGAAGGATTTGAAATGGTGGAGACAGTGGCAATGCTAGTGGCCAATACTCAGGGGAGGCAGAGATCTGATACATTACACCTGAAACCTTTGAAATAATAACCACAGAGACAGTGATCGGAACCTGCTGAGGGGTTAGGCGGGCGCCGGGTCCAGTGGCCGACATCGGAGCTGCTGTGAGGCAAGGCCGATACTGGGGCATCTGAGTCTGGGATAAGAGCCTGCCGAGGGGTTAGGCCGGTGCTGGGGCCAGCGAGTCTGGCATTGGAGCCTGCCATAAGGCAAGGCCGGTGCTGGGGCCTCTGAGGCCGGCATCGGAGCCTGCCTTGAGGCAAGGCTAGTACTGGGGCATCCGATGCCAGGATAAGAGCCTGCCGAGGGGTTAGGCCGGTGCTGGGGTCAGTGAGCCCGGAATCAGAGCCTGCCATGAGGCATGGCCGGTGGTGGGGCCTCCGAGGCCAGGATAAGAGCCTGCTGAAGGGTTAGGCCAGTGATGGGGCCAGCGAGGTCTGCATCAGAGCCTCCCGTGAGGCATGAACAGTGCTAGGGCCTCCAAGGCCGGGATCGGAGCCTGCCGAGGGGTTAGGCCAGTGCTGGGGCCAGTGAGGCCGGCATCGGAGCCTGCCTTGAGGCAAGGCCGGTACTGGGGCCTCCGAGGCCAGGATAAGAGCCTGCTGAAGGGTTAGGCCAGTGCTGGGGCCAGCGAGGCCGGCATCGGAGCCTGCCGTGAGGCAAGGCCTGTGCTGGGGCCAGCGTGGCCGGCATCGGAGCCTGCCATGAGGAAACGCCGGTACTGGGGCCTCCGAGGCCAGGATAAGACCCTCCCGAGTGTTTAGGCTGGTGCTGGGGCCTGTGAGGCCAGCATCGGAGCCTGCAGTAAGGCAAGGCCAGTGCTGGGGCCTCCGAGGCTGGGATTGGAGCCTGCCTTGAGGCAAGGCCGGTACTGGGGCATCCGAGTCTGGGATAAGAGCCTGTCGAGGGTTTAGGCCGGTGCTGGGGCCAGCAAGGCTGGCATTGGAGCCTGTCGTGAGGCATGGCCGGTGGTGGGGCCTCCGAGGCCAGGATAAGAGCCTGCCAAGGGGTTAGGCCAGTGCTGGGGCCAGCGAGGCAGGCATTGGAGCCTGCCATGAGGCATGAACAGTGCTGGGGCCACCAAGGCCGGGATCGGAGCCTGCCGAAGTGTTAGGCCGGTGCTGGAGCGAGTGAGGCCGGCATCGCAGCCTGCGGTGAGGCATGGTCGGTGCTGGGACCTCCGAGGCCAGTATCGGAGCCAGCCGAGGGTTTAGGCTGGTGCTGAGGCCAGCGAGGCCGGCATCGGAGCCTACCATAAGGCAAGGCCGGTACTGGGGTCTCCGAGGCCAGGATAAGAGCCTGCCGAGGGGTTAGGCCGGTGCTGGTGCCAGCGAGGCCGGCATTGGAGCCTGCCGTGAGGCATGGCTGGTGCTGGGGCCTCTGAGGCCAGGATCGGAGCCTGCTGAGGGGTTAGGCCGGTGCTGGGGCCAGCGAGGCCGGCACTGGAGCCTGCCATGAGGCAAAGCAGGTTTTAGGGCCTCCAAGGCCGGGATTGGAGCCTGCCTAGGGGTTAGGCCGGTGCTGGGGCCAGTCAGGCCGGCATCGGATCCTGCTTTGAGGCAAGGCCGGTACTGGGGCCACCGAGGCCAGGATAAGAGCCTGCCGAGGGGTTAGGCTGGTGGTGGGGCCAGCGAGGCCGGCATCGGAGCCTGCCTTGAGGCAAGGCCGGTACTTGGGCCTCCGAGGCCAGGATAACAACCTGCTGAAGGGCTAGACCAGTGCTGGGGCCAGCGAGGCCGGCATCAGAGCCTGCCATGAGGTGAGGCCAGCATCGGAGCCTGCCGTGAGACATGGCCAGTTCTGGCCCCTCCTAGGCCGGGAATGGAACCTGCCGAGGGGTTAGGCCGATGCTGGGGCCAATGAGGCCGTCATTGGAGCCTGCTGTGAGGCTAGGCCCATGGTGGGGACTCCAAGGCCGGGAATGGAATCCTGCCAAGGGTTTAGGCCAGTGCAGGGGCCATTGGCCAGCATCGGAGCCTGGCGTGAGGCAAGTTCACTCCTGCAGCCTCCAAGGCCGGGACCAAAGCCAGCTTAGGGTTTAGACCGGTTCAGGGGCCAGCGAGACCAAAACTGGGGCCTCCCATGAGGCAAGGCCGCTGCTTGAGCCAGCGAGGTCTGGATTAGTCCACTGAGTAGCCAGGCCACTACTGGGACCATTAAGAGTGGGATCGGTACTTGCAACACAGCATGCACAGAGAAATATCGCAGAAAATATAAATCAGACGCTTCTCTTAATCAGCAATAACTAGGAGGAAAAGGGCAACAGGAAGAGGTTGAGCTATCGAAAGGGCCCTATAGTGAAGCAACTAATGTGACCAATCAGAGTGTATGTAATACTGGAGGACGGAGCCTCTTTAAAACGCAGGAGGTACATAAACAAATGTATCAAAGTAAATCATCAAAGAAGCGTGGGATGGAGGGATGGGGAGGGAATGAGATGAGGGCTGGAGGAGGGCTAATTGGATGATGTGTGCTTGTATATCCTCTCAAGTCTTGTACTCCAATGTGATTAATATATGACTACAATGCACCGATTTAAAAAATAAATTAATAAAATAAATAACGACAATATATGGAAGAATTTATCTCTAGTCTTTTATTTAACTCCAATGGCTTATATATCTGCCTTTATAATAGTACTACACTGTTTCAATTATTGTAGCTTTATAAGGTTTGTAATCAGAAAATATACATCTTCTAGCTTTGTTCTTTTTTGAGATTGTTTTGGGTATCTAGAGTCCATATTCCATATTAGGATAGAAATTTTCTGAAAAATAAATAAATAAATGTATGATAGTTTCACCTTAAAAAAATAAAAAAAATATTCTCTGGTAAGAAAGAAAGCAAAAAGAAATATTGAAATGTTATCTTTAAGTCATCAAAATTGTGGTATCAGACAAATTAAACTGTTATGTGAGATTGTCATTGTTAATTTTGGATAAATTGTTATAATACTAGATGTCAACCACTAAGCCAAGCATGGGAAGGAGGGATGGGGAGGGAATGGGGTGGGGATCGAATAGGGGCTAATTGGGCAATGTGTGCATGTATGTCTACAAAAGTATTTTTTTATCCCACTATGATGTATGAATACAGTGCACCAATTTAAAAAAGTTATCAGACATATATTAAAATACAACCTATAAGATGAAAAAACATATAATTTACTCTACCAAGCTCCAAAATATTTGCTTTGCACAAAATATTTACACAAAATAAAAATATAAGATATAGAGAAATTACATATGAATAATATTTCTCCCAAAGGAATTAATCCCATACACTTGTATATCTATATCTACAGATAGATGAATATTTTAAGTTTCAGTAATAATCAACATCTAAAAAATATCAAAATGATCTCAAAGTCAACTCACCAAAGATGATACATGGATTACAATATGTGCATATACAGATATTCAACATTTTTAGTTGCTAAGAAGATACACAATAAAACCAAAATGACAGAACATCTGTGAAGATTGTGAGAAAGAGAAGCAGCACATTTCATTCCTTCTGACAATTGATCTTTATCACTGTGAAAAGAGCATCTTTAAAAGAGACAAAAACAAACAGCATAAAATTGTACAAAGCACCAAGAATTGAAAGGTAGCAGAAACAAAGTTATAAGGCAGAACAGAGGACAGAAAAGTACCCTACCACCTTTCAATACCTATGGCCATGGGGGCCACAGTGGCACCATCTTGCCTAATTTTGACAGAATTGTGTTGACTCTGCCCTCCAGAGATGTCCAGGAATAAAGCCAATGACTTGAAGTACACAAATACAGTTCATACCATTTTTAAGTGGTTGGCTCCTCATCCAACACTTCACAGAGACACTACTGCTTGTACCACAGCTAGGCCCTGTGGCAGCAGCAGCCAAACTCACTGCATCCTCCAAAGATATAGAGAAGTGCTCAAATAAACTGTAAGAGAACTAGCCTTCCTGGTGGGAAACTGTCCTATGCAGCCAAAAGGACTCAACAGAAACCCATAAACTCAGTGGCTCTGATATTTTGAGATTCTCCCTGGTGAAGGTGGGGATGGAGTCTGTTGTAGGACATAGCAGAGGCAAAAATGAGCAGACAGCCACCAGTACCAGTCAGGCAAAAATGTCTACAGTTCACAGGGCACTGCATCCTAGTACGACCTACAAAGATCACCACAGACCACCTAATCGTGGTGATCAGGGAGAAATCAGACCAACCCAGCCACATCTATGAAAAATGTGAACTCCCATTTATACACTGGATATGGTCCTAACAGCATACACTGCCTACATAGGTGCAGAGAGACACAAACTTAGGGGCCATAAGTGCCCCCATAAGAACAGAAAATCAACAAATAACCTAATAAAATGACACTTCAATGCCCTTGAAAAACAGAAATAGTCTAACCCCAAAGCCAATAGAAGACAGGAAGTATTAAAGTCAAAGCAGAAATAAATGAAGTAGATAATAAAAAAATACAAAAAAATTAACAAAAGCAGAAGTTGGTTGATAAAAAATAAACAAAATAGATAAAACACTAGCTAACCTAAACAAAATAATCAATCTAAATTGCATTAAAAAAGATGAAAAGGAGATATTACCACTGACAGTTTAGAAATCCAGAGGATTATCAGAAACTACTTTGAAAAATTATACTCCAACAAAATTAAATATGTGAAAAATTGATAAATTTATAGATACATACAACTTTCTATACTGATTCAAGAATATATATAAAATTTAAACTTAGGAAGATTCAAAATGGTAACTGCAGGACTCAGCATATCTCAGTAGCTGGAAGAAATCAATTTCAACTACCAAGAAAGCAACATCTTGGCAAAATAAACAAAGCAGTGGAAGACACAAACCAAAACACAAACAAACGGGAACCACAGTAAAAGAAAATCTAGTACTCTGAACAAGAGATCCAATGCAAAAAGCCCAAGCATGTGAGTGACCTGGTGTTGTGGGCTGCACAATCTCAGGTTGCATGCCTGAACCATGATTGCCAGCTGCAGCCACACAAAATTCTGACAAATAATCTAAGAATTTAAAGTGCAGAAAGCAGTGACAGATCCTCAATATCTTAAGCGACCAGAGCCACACTTCAGGGATCCAGGTAAAGATAGGAAAGCCCATTTACTCACCAGAGGTGGCACCTGCAGCGGTACACCATGTCATCCTGAAGGTTGTCCAGTCAGAACCTCCAAAGACACAGAAAACGCATAGTATTCAAGGTGCGGTGCCTGCACAGGGTCACATGGGGTCGCTCCAAGATTACACTGGACACCCTCTGCTAGTGTGGGTGAAAAAGTGTAGGCCAAGGCTGGGAAAGCACAGAGCACAAAGCTTGAGATTGCAGAGACCATGGCAGAGAGCATAGAGCCAGGACCAGAGAACATGGAGCTCAGGGCCGGAGGAAGTGGAACACAGGGCTGGAAAGCGCAGAGCCTAGGGTGAGGAAACACAGAATCCTGAGCTTACAAAGAACTCATTAGCAGTGACACCCAGTGCCCTGACACCTAAACACAAATGTGTCAGAGGCGAGAAAGGGTCACAAACATTTATAAAGTAGGACCAAAAGCTGACAATATGTTATGGAACAAATGAGAGACATTGGAACATACTCCAGAATCTACCACAATGCACAGACATACATATATTATATGGGCCAGGGCACTATATATGTTAATTAGTAGGACAGTTGTTTGTTTTTTCTCACATTGTCTCTACTTCTTTTTGTTGTTTTTCTTTTTGTTTTTTCTTTTCTTTTTTTCATTTCATTTTTTTCTTTTTGTTGTTTTTTGTCTTTGATTTATAATTATTAATTTTTGTAACTTTTTGTTACCTTATTAATGTTTACTTGCTCCTGCTATAAACTTCCTCACTCTAGCCTATCTACACCCATCTCTCAAAACTTTTTTCTCTTACTCTCCCTCCTTGTTTTATATTCAAGCTATTTCATATCTTCATACCTAAATACTCTACTAACTACAAATCCTACATAAACTTCTCTCATTCTCAACCAGATACTATTTTTATTATACTTAAATTCTTACTCAGCCTTACCATATTCTCTACTTTACCCAACTCCTGTACCCATCACCCCACTGCTTCCCCCTTTCCCAACCCTCACCATTGGAAAAAGGACTGCTTACCCATTAACGAACATGGTGACACCTATAAATTCCTACTATTGAGATTGGATCAGACAGATTACCCACAGATTCACACACACACAAAAGATGATGCCAAGACATCAGAAAAACAATCCTGAGAACCCTGAAAATATGAGAACTATGAACAGTGAGGAAATAAGGGAAATTATGAATACTGACCTACAAAAAAAGTAGGAAGAAGAATTTCTAATCCTGATCTTCAATATAACTAGAGACCTCACAGCAAGTGTAGAGAAAATTAAAGAATAAATGGAGACATTAAGAAAGAATCAGAAAAATGTCTGGAATGAAATGAAAGAGTCAATAAATAAAATGAAGACAACAATAGAAAAAATTCTGGAAGATTACATGAAATGGAAAACAGAATATCACAGAAGACAGTTCATTCACAACTGAATGCACAGTCAACAGCACATAGTGGTCATTACAGCAACAAAATCTAAACATACAACAACTATGGGACAACATGCAATGTCATACTTATGGATAAAAAATATTGGAGATAGAGGTCCAGACTAAGGGTATTTGCAATATCTTCAGAGAAATAATTTCAGAGAATTTTCAAAACATGGAAAGAGACTTGGATATACATATACATCAATCTTAAAAAAGTAAGAAAATTTCCTGTATGGCAACCATAAATCCACTGAATAAGGAATCCAGAAAACACTTCCACTCAGGCTATCCCACAAAAATTAAAATACTTAGTTGAATAAACCTAACCAAGAAGGTAAAATCTTCTACAAATAAATGATAAACCATTGAAAAATGAAATCAAAGAAGACATTAGGAGATGGAAAGATCTTCCATATTCTTGAATAGGCAGAATAATTAGTAATTAAAATTGGCCATTCTTCTATAAGTATTTTTCATATTCAAAGCAATACCCATTTAATTAACAAGATCATTCCTCACCAGCATAGAAAAATCATTCCTTAAATCATTTGGGAACATCAAAAACCCAGAATAGCCGAAGTAGTTCTCAGCAATAAGAACCATGCAGGAAGCTTCCAAATACCTGATTTCAAACTATATTACAAATACATAGTAATAAATGCAGCACAGTGTTGGCAAAAAGTACACATAGACCAATTCAGCAGTAGAATAAAAGATTTGGAAATTAGCACAGTTATAGTCAGTTGATTTTTGACAAAGTGTCCAAAAACATACACTGGAAAAAAGACAGCCTCTTCAATAAATGGTGTTGGAAAAACTGGTTAACCATATGGCAAAAAATGAAAATAAACACCACTTTCTTTCCCTGAAAAACAATCACTTTAGAATGAATCAAACATATCAAAGTCAATCACTAAGCCAAACCTGAGAAGGAAGTGAGAGATAATGGGGTGGGAATTTGGGGAAGAGCTAAATGAATGATGTTTACGTGCCTCTACCATCTTGTACCCCATTAAGATGTATAACTACAGTGCACCAATTCAACAAACAATGACAAAGGAATTACTTACATATTAGAGATGGTAACAAATACCATATCAAACAAATCGCCTTCTAGTATCAACTGCTAGTAAGGATTTTGATAATTAGTTCTCATGGATATAGAAAATAATAAAACCATACTAGAAAAGATTTTACGTTTAAACACTTGCCATATGATTTTAAAATGCTCCTAGTAACTACATACATAAGTAAAATAAAACTTATTTTTATATATAAATCTGTGTACAGATAGAGTATCTGTATTTATAATAACTAACACATTGACAAAACACAGATGTCCTTCTACTGTACTTTAAGTGACTAACGAAAAAAATAAGACTCACTCTGTCTCTCTCCTTCTCTCTTTCTGACTATTCCTCCACCTCCTTCTTTCCATAATTTCTTTTTCCATCCCAGAAGTAGGAGAGAGTATCATAAATTCCAGAATTATAAATTCAATTTTCATTTTAAATGTTAAAAACCCATATAAAGGAGTACAGATTCTGAATATTGTGTATCATATGGTTGTTTTGTGTAAAGATTCAAATATATATTCAAAAGAATCAGCATGCCTTTCATGAGCACATGAAAAGGAAATGGTCCTCCTTAATTGAAATGGAAAAATTTTGACTTTCCAAAGATTAGAGATCTAAAAAGCAGAAGGAGGCTGAGGATGGCTTAAGAAATGTGGGAAATCAGATAGGTGAACAGCTTAACAGATTTATACTTTGGATTAGTAACTAACTTCTACAAGGTTTATAATATTCTCAAGTCAGCTAGTAACTTCAACATGGCATGAAAAATTTTGTTCTCATTTCAATCAGAAAACTTTAGAAAAATAAATATAAATCTAGAAGATTTTAGTGGGAGGCTTTTTATTAAGAATCTTGTTTTTTATGTCTTTCCTTCAGTCAAGCTCCTAAGAGAATTCTCAAAGTCAGTACAGCAAAGGGGTCAAGGGCTTTTGAAAGCATCATATTGGCATTCTATTGGAGAGCATCTCTCTGCTTACAACTAAATGCACCTGATATACCTACAGTGCTTATGTGTATGTTTTTGCATGTGTCATGTGTTACTCCACTTACAGAGGTGTCAATCACTTTTAATTATACATGATTGCCACTGTCTGCAGTAGAGTACCACATACAGCATTTCTAAAGATGGCAGACCTGTGTAAATACCCACTCATTCACCTCTGATAAAACCAGTCAATTTTATAAAGATTTACGTTTCACTGTCATTTGCACAAAGGACTTCTATCACACCCATTCCAGTTTTTTTCTTATACTTCCCTCTCTGAAAGATGTTCACATATATATTGGAACATTGATGTGGCAGTTTCAAAAATGAGACATATTAAACTTCCCTGATAGATTCTGATGCTCTTGGAGGAAATAACCTAGCATGCCTTAATTTGTTTCTTTTTTATTGTTACATATAAGACATTAACAAGATATCTGCATTTTCCAGAGTTATTAATCAAGCAGCAAATTCCTTCCATATCTCCAACCTCACACATGCCACATGAAAATATAAATCCCTCTTAGTTATATACTTCAACTGAAACACACAATGAACATGGAAAACACACATGATCCTGGAAGGAAATAACAGGAGAAAAATCAGTGGAGTATAATAAATTGATATACTTATCAGGATCAATTTACTCAAGATAACAGAGGCACCTGGTGAATGGGTCTATCCTTACAGTCTTTCAAATACCATGTTTTTATGGTATTTCTCTGAAAAATTTTTTCGAGCATTCTTTTTATTTTTTCATTCTGAGACTTGCTATATGGTGAGTGAATCTCTCTGGGAAAAGTAAATCTGGGATATGAAAATATAGACAGATTAACACTGTAATTGAATATCAGAAGCTGAAGATTAAATATTTAGATGACTATGACCTACAAAATGGATTTTCTCTATCCCTATCTCCCAATCAAGAGCTGCAATAGAATAGCAATTAATCACTTAAAGTGATGCAAAGAACCTATGGAGATGAAAAGACAGCAGTGTAACTTATTCAAGGCACTAAAATAAGGTCACTTAATGTCAATTTATTTAAGGGTAAAAATTTTAGTACTAAAAGCACAACACAGAACCAGGCATGATGGTGCACATCTGTATTCCCAGTATTTGAGAGGTTGAGACAGGAAGATCACAGGTTTGAGGACAGCCATAGCAAGTAGTGAGACTCTTATCAAGCTAGAGAGATCCTGTTTCAAAAATGAAAATAAAAATAAAAATAGGGATGGGGGTATATCTTGGATTTAAATTGTCCCTGGGTTCAATCTCCAGTAAAACACACACACACACACACACACACACACACACACACACACACCGCACTCATAAAAAAGTCTATCATGTTGGTGCATGCCTATAATTCTAGTACTTGGAAGGCTTAGACAGGAAGCTCACAAGTTTGAGACCACCTCAGAAATTTAGTGATACTCTCAGCAACCTAGGTAGACCCAGTTTCAAAACCAAAACAACAAAAAAAATAAGAAGGAGGGTAATGGGGAGGGAGCCAGAGGCAAGCTTATCAAATGCCATGTGCATTTATGTGTATGTTTCTTTTCTTTTTTAAGTTTTAAATCTATGCCTTTATTTTTTTTAATTTTTATTGGTGCAGTGTAGTCATACATCTTAAAAGGATAAAAGATGGTTGAGACATGTATGTGTATGTTTCTATCATTATGAACTACATTATGTTGTGAGGGTATAATGCAACAATAAAGTATTTAAAACAAAATAAAATAAAAATTGTTGAGGATATATCTCAGAGGTAGAATGCCCCTCAAATTTGATCTATGGTACCACTAAAAAAGCACAACAGTAAAATAAAAAAAAAAAACTACTGGAGTTCTCTGCAATTCTGTTTTTTCATGTTCTGTTATTGTGTGGTTGTGGGAGCTCATTGCTCCCTTGTTGTTCCTCCTTCTCATGATATCAGAAGTTTGTATCTATTGCTTTTGATAGATTTCTCAGTCTGTAGGTGTCAGCTGGTGTACCCAAGGGCAAGTTGTATTGTATTCAACAGTGAAAGTTGAGTAAGGAGGGAAGTGAAGGAGTAAATGGAAGGATAGGGTAAAGTCTCAAATAGGGTCAAATAGAATGAGAGTATAAGTTTGGTAAGGTAGTATATACTAGAGAACAGAGATAGTAAAAATGTAGTAGTATTCTAGTAACCACTGTAGAGTTTCAGGTATAGTTATATGAAGTGGATTCAATACAAGACAAAGGAGAGATAAAAAGAAGGAAAAAGAAAAGAGGAAGAGAGAGAAGAGAGTAGGTATGTACAAAGGAAGAAGCTTGGGAGAGGGTTTGGAAAAAGGTTTGGTTCTTGAAAAAAAAAACAAAAAACCAATGACCAGGGATACACACTTATACACAATAAAAGAATAAAAAACTAAAATAACCCCAACAACATATTAATGCAACTCTACAAATAAATGCCTATGCAGCAGATATGTCCTCTGCAGTCTCAATCTGTGCAGACACTGAGTGCCTGGTACCTTTCCTTCTGTGAATCTGGTTATCTGAGTCTTTTTCAGTCTATGCAGATGGTCGGTATCATTGGGGCTGAATTTTGTATTAATAACAGGTCATCCTCCATGCTTTTCACAGATTTAGAGTTTTGGTCTCTCTCTGCCTCCGTTGGTGGTATATGCCTCTGAGACCAAACACCAACAAATGCTGGTGAGGATTTGGAGAAGTGAGAACTCTAAAATATTGTTGGTGGGTTTGCAAATTAGTGCAAACACTTTGGATAAAAGTATGGAGAATCCTCAGAAGAATGGGAATGAACTTACTGTTTGATTTAGCAATACCACTTCTGGGTATCTACCCAAAAGAAAGGAAACAAAACTACCAAACTAATGCATGCATATCTATGTGCATAGCTACACAATTCACCATTGCCCAACTATGGAACCAGCCAAGATGTCCATCAACAGATGAATGAATTACAAAACCATGGGGTATGTACAAAATGAAATTTTACTGATCCATAAATAAAAAACACAATTATATCATTTACAGGGAAATGGATGGAACTCGATTAGTCAGTCACAAAAAAAGAAGAAATCAGATGCTTTCCCTAATATGTGAAAGCTAGGAAGAAATGGATAACAGGAGGAGTTCTAGATGAAAAAGGAGATCTTATAGAGGAGCAAATAAGGTGATCTAACTGAGGTGATGGGAGGGAGAAAGAAGGAAACTCTCTAAAGCACATGATGTACTTAAACAAACATATCAAAGTCAATCACTAAGCCAAACATGGGAAGGAGGGATGGGGAGGGAATGGAGTGGGAATTGGGTAAGGGCTAATTGGCTGATGTGTGCATGTATGTCTCCACAAGTCTTTTATCCCATTAAGACATATGACTACAATGCACCAATAAAACATTTAAAAATAAAATAAAATGAAAAGACTTACAAATTATACTCTATAAAATAAAATAACTAACTTTTGTTCCATAGATAAAATAGTAAAAGAATGAGAAAAACCAGAGACTATAAAAAATCTGTAAATAACATTTTTGTCAAAGAAGTTAAACATGGAATATAATAAAAACTACTTAACCTCAATAATAATAAAGCAAACAACTTGATTAAATGGACAATATCTCTGCAGACCATTAACCAAAGATACACAAATAGCAAAAAGTATACGGGGCAATTCTTAACTTTTTCAGAGAAGAAGGAGATATAAATAAGATCACAGTGAGGCAAAATTATAACTACTAGAGTGTCTAATGAAAATTAAAACAAAAATTACAGGTACCAAGTACTGATAAGGATTTAAGGAACTGAAATTCTGATACATTCTTCATGGCAGTACAAACAAGGCCATTCTGCAAAAGAGTTAGAAATTAAACTTAGGCTCTTACATGCTCAACAATGAAATTCTAGCTAGGTTTTACTCACATACTATATCCAAATGTATAGCCCTCTTTATATTTGCTAGTGAACAGAAACAGATGACCTTAATGAGTGATTGAAATACTATTCAATAATTAAAAGAATCTAGCAGTTGATTCTTTCCCACTCCTTTTTTTCTCTCTTCCTCCACCATTTTTTTTCTAGTTTCACTGCATTAGGAATACTAGAAACTGTGTAAGTAAAAAAAAAAAAAAGATAGTTACTTTAAAAATAGTAATAAAGGCCATATTAAAGGGAATAACTTGGGGCACAATGTGTAACTCTAATAAATATTATTATAAATAAAATTATATTTTATAAAATAATAAATACCTTCAAGGCAGTTGAACAAAGGAGGACCTTCAATAACTGAGAAGAAAACATTAGGGGTTACATTGCTTAGAGATATAGGAATCAAAAGGGTTTTTAAGAAGATCTAGTCTTCTATTAATATACCTTCAGATATAGCATTTGGAAATATTTTATCCCATTCTATCAGTAACTTTTAACTCTGTTTACATTGTCTTTGGATATACAATATTTTATTTTTTAGGGAGTTTGTATACCCTTTTGTTGTCTGTGACATTGAAATCATATTCAAGAAATCACTGCCAATTTCAATGTTTTGAGGTTTTATGACCCAGATTTTCTTCTAAAAGTTTATAGTATTAAGATTTATATTTAGGTCTTTTATCTATTTTGAGTTAATATTTGTATATGGGATTAGGTAAGGGTCCAATTTTATTCTTTTTCATGTAATTATTATTTTTCAACAATATTTAGTTAAAAGATTATTATTTCCTCCACCAAATGTTCGTGGAAACCTTGTCAAAAATAACTTGACAATATATGGAAGAATGTATCTCTAGGCTTTTATTTAACTCCAATGGTTTATATATATGTTTTTAGAACAGTACTACACTGTTTCAATTATTGTAGCTTTATATGGTTTGAAATTAGAAAATATATATCTTCTAGCTTTGTTCTTTTTCGAGATCATTTTGGGTATCTAGAGTCCATATTACATATTAGGATAGATTTTTTTCTGAAAAATAAATATATAAATATATGATAGTTTCACCTAAAAAAAAGAAAAAAATATTCTCTGGTAAGAAAGAAAGCAAAAAGAAATATTGAAGAGTTATCTTTAAGTTATCAAAAGCTTGGTATCAGACAAATGAAACTGTTATGTGAGATTATCATTTTTAATTTTGGATAAATTGCTATAATACTAGATGTCAACCACTAAGCCAAGCATGGGAAGGAGGGATGGGGAGGGAATGGGGTGGGGATCGGGTGGGGGCTGACTGGGCGATGTGTGCATGTATGTCTACAAAAGTTTTTTGTATCCCACTATGATGTATGAATACAGTGCACCAATAAAAAATTTAAAAAAAAGAAGATCTAAATTACTCAGACCTGGTGGTACACACCTGTAATCCCAAAACTTGAGTGGCCAAAACAAGAGGATCACAGTTTCTAGACCAATCTAAACAACATAGTAAGATCCTGTTTCAAAAAAAATTAAAAAGGGCAGGAATTGTAGCTCAGGGTTAGAATACTCCTGGTTTTGATCTTCTTCAATCATCAGTACCAAAAAAAAAATACAAAGAGACCTAAAGTAAAAGATTAAGAAAGTATGAGGGGAGCTATATGGGAACATTTAATCAATTTAGTGTTTGGGTATGTAAAAGTTATGTAAAAATATCCTACATTGGCAGAAACATAATGACCATTTTAAAAGGCTTCCCCATTTTAGTCAGACAACCTTGAAAAGAGAAAGATGAATATCATATGAATTTAAAGAAAGTTTTTTTCCACAAACTTCAGTGGCTGTTATGTCTTAGAAAATTCATCTAGAAAGTTCTTTGATCCAACCTGGTACAGGAAATGTTATTAGGGGACATCTGTGCTCTGAGGAAGACATGCAAACCTCCAAGACACCCGTACTTTCATTGTATATGTCACATTTATCATGTGTTACTCTCTCTTAGAGGTTTCAATCATATTTAATTATATGTGATTGCAAGTCTCTGGAGTAGGGTATCACATAAAGCATTTCTATAAACAGGGACATCACCTAAACACTCATTTTTCAAATAACCCCTGGAATGTTTTACGTCTGTGAGTGGCCAATGGTATTTGTTCAAAGCTTCTCTGAAAAACTCATCCCATTTTCCCCATGTTCATTCCTATTTTAGTTTTGTCCACTAAGGGTTTGAGATAATCAGTTTTCATAACTTTGATCCATTAAGCCTCCATGCCAGATTCTCTTGCTCATGGAAGAAATATTTGTACATATCTTATACTGTTTCTTTTGCCATTGTAATGAAAAGTATTAGCAATTGGAGTTCATTATCCAGATCCATTAACTAACTAGAAATTACACTTTCACCAATCCATGCTTGCCACACAAAGAACCCCAGAAACAAATAATGAGAAGATCATCAGTGAGAGTTGGATAAGATAGCATATTTCACTTTTTCCTCATTAAACCTTGGTTTGGATACAAGTCCTTTACTTACCAGGATCCTCTTACAGATGAGATGATATGCATATTCCTTTAAGGTCCTGGGTTTTCTGAATATTTTCCTGGAGTAAGTTTTTTCTGGGCATGTATTTACATTTTTCTAATTGAGTAAATTGTACCAAGTGACTATTTTCTGGGAAAGCTGATCTTGGCATATCAGAGTATATGGAAACAAAATTGGGGACTAGATGACAGAAGCTAGAAGGTCACTTAACCTCTCTGTGTTTCAGTCTTTCTGTCTTGTAAAATTGGAGTAATTCTTACCTAACAGGCTTGTTATAGGGATTCATAAGAGAAATTGTTTGTAAAACATCTAAAGTTCTCAAAGAAGTTACTATAAATAACATCTATTGAATTTGGTTAATTTGTGGGGAAAAAGAAAAGTGTAGCCTTCAAAACATAATTCTCTCTTCGTCTTTCTAGATGCTGTAGGAGTTACAAGCCTCTAGCAGTTCTCATCCACTCTACTTTGCCAGCTAATGTTTCAGAGGGCAAATACTAGATTTATGTCTTTAGAGATCAGTGACAGTGTTCCTAGACCCAGTACCCAATAGTAGAGTTTAGTTTCTATACCAGAATCAGCTTTCTGAGAATGTTAGTTATGAGATCATTCCTGTTTTAGCTCAGCCATCAGGCAAATCTTTTACTCTCAGAGAGGAAAGTTAAGAATAGCAGAATCTACTGCTATTATTCAGCAAGCTGGATATAAAGCAGAAGAGTCCCTGGGAAAGGATCAGGTCACTGCCACTACTTCCAGCTCAGTACCAGTCCCTAAAAGATTTCCCCAGTGTGATTGGCAGACCTTAAGGAAAATAATATTTAAATTGAGTTTCTCAAAAGATAGTGACTTGAAGCCATGTGTGGTGGCCCACACTTGTAATCCCATCATTGGGGTGGCTAGTACTGGAGGATCACGGTTTGTGGACAGCCTCAGCTACTTAATGAGGACCTCTGCAATTCAGTGATACCCGGTTTAAAAAAAATAAAGAATAAAAAATAGGGCAGGGAGTGTAGTTTGGAGGTTGAATGCCCCTGGGTTCCATACCCAGACACGAAAAAAAAAAAAAAAAAGATAGTGAATTGAGTTGTGACAAAAGATGTGGTAGATTTCAGACACAATGTAGTTTGCTTAGTTACTTTGGTGCTAATTAAGATAAGACTCAAAGGTTCACGGATATAACATTCAAAACAACAGGCCAGGGCCCCAAGGAGGCAGCGGGTCAGGCGGGGCAGGGCGGGAATGTTAGGGGACCAGCCCCCGGGCTCAGGGTCCTGGACCAGCAGGCGTCAAGTCGTGCTCAGCCCGGATGAGGGACAAAGCGGTGGGGCAAGTTGGACAGCCACCCTCTGGGAGCTTCTGGAGGGAAGGTCCCGGGTGTCCCCTGTCATGCCCTATCCCACGGTGGCATGCGTAGCCACAGACTCTAAGGAGAACTTGAGCAGCCTGGGGCAGCCATTCCGTGGGGCTGAGTGTGGACCACGTGACACGCCCGCGGCCACTCCCTGCCACCTGAGCCCCATCTTCTCTGCTGTCTGGTCCCCAGCAGATGCCACACAGGATGAATGAAATGAATCTGAGCTCTGTGGGGATGGAGCAGCTGACTTCATCCTCTGTGAGCAATGCTTTACAGGTCTCCAGAAGTCATGCCTGCCCTAGGCCTACCCATGGCGATTCCAAACGTAGGCCCATCCCTGAGCTCTGTCTTCTGCTTTGTCTCTGATGCTCTCAATGGGTATTGGCAACAGAGAAGTGATGTGTGGGTTGCCTGAAAGAAACTACACCCTACTTCCACCACCTTACCCTCAACTAGAGAGCAGCTAGTTCAGAACCATTCTACCTGGCATTTTATCTTACTTAGCTGACAGACCACCTCCTCAATACATCTACCCCAACTCTAAAAAAGTTGATGGGAATACAGCATTATCTATTGCCAATAACCCTTCAGGGCCAGATCCTTGTCAATCCAATGGAAATACTGGATTAGAAGCAGTCATTGTTTCAGTTGACTCTCATTCTGTGAACACACATGGTTCCCAAAGTATTCATCCTAGTGATGGCCATGAGGTGGCCTTGGACACAATGGTCACTATGGAGAGTGTTTCTAGGGTTAGCAGCCCAATCTCTACAGATGGCAGAGGAGCTTACAATGTACGGTGTTGCCTATGAGCATTCTCAGATCCCAAATGGCTCCAGAAGTCATGAACCTCTTTCTGTGCATTCTCTGAGCAATAACCTTATGGCAGACACCGTAGGATATGATGCTGTGATACCCATTCATGGGAATAGCCTGGAGCTCCCCATGGTCATGGAGAGAGATCACATTATAAGTCGGGTCAATGGAATGTCAGACAGTGTTCTCAGTGACTCCATCCACACTGTGACCAAGAGCACCAACTCTGTAAGCTTGGCACTTTCTACTTCTACAACCTCGCCTCTCTAGAGTCTGTTTCCCTCCATGAAGTTGGCCTCAGTCTAGAACCTGTGGCTGTTTCCTCTATTACCCAGGAGGGGACAGGTCATGTAGATGTGCTTCAGACTGTCTTTCTTTTGTACCACCTTCACTGAAAATGGAAGACTCTAATTCAAACAAGGAAAACATGGAAACTTTGTTTACAGTTTGGTGCACTCTCTGTGACTGAGCCTATCCCTTAGACTTCCCTGATCATGGGGCAGTGATTTTTGTTCCAAATACTACAATAAAGAGCAGAGCAAAACCTTCTCTCCCAAAACAGCTTGTTCTCTGCCAGTCAATCGTGGGAGCAGAAGTTGGTGTGTGGACTGGAGAAACCATTCCTGTGCAGACTTGCTTTGGGCCTCTAATTGGTCAGCAGAGTCACTACATGGAAGTAGCAGAGTGGACAGACCAGGCTGTTAACCATATCTGGAAGATACACCACAACTGTTTCCTAGAATTCTGCATCATTACCACTGACAAAAATGAATGTAATTGGATGATGTTTGTGTGCAAAGCCAGGAATCCAGAAGAGCAAAATTTGGTAGCTTATTTTCATAATGGAAAATCTATTTCTGTACCTCACAAGATATTCCTCGTGAAAATGAACTGCCTTTCTATTATTGTCAGAATTATACTCAGCAGATTGGTGTTCCTGAACACCCAGATGTTCACCTCTATAACTCTGGCAAGGAGTACAATTCCTATACAGAATTCAAAGCTCATCTGACCAGCCACATCCATAACCATCTCCCTAGCCAGGGTCACAGCAGCAGCCATGGGCCAAGCCACAGCAAAGAAAGAAAGTGGAAGTGCTAGTTTTGTCCCCAAGCTTTATCTCTCCTCCAAAACTGCATGTCCACATTATGGGCTACATGGGCATGAAGCCTCACAAGTGTGATTTCTGTAGCAAGGCTTTTAGTGATCTGAGCAACCTTCAAACCTACCTCAAGATACATACAAGCCAGAAGAAATATAGGTGTACTTTGTGTGACTAGTGTTTTACCCAAAAGGCTCACCTAGAATCCCACATGGTTATCCACATGGGTGAGAAGAATCTCAAGTGTGATTACTGTGACAAGCTATTTATGCGAAGGCAGGACCTCAAACAGCATGTGCTATTCCACACACAAGAATGCGAGATCAGTGTCCTAAGTGTGACCAGCTGTTCTTGAGAACAAATCACTTGAAGAAGCATCCCAATTCTCATGAAGGAAAATGGGATTATGGCTGTGAAAAATGTACAAAGGCATATCTAACCACATACCATCTTACTCACCACCTGAAGACCTGCAAAGGGCCCACCTCCAGTTCCTCAGCACAAAAGGAAGAAGAGGATGATGTCTCTGAGGAGGAAGATCTAACAGACTCTGTGGGGACAGAAGACTGTAGGATTAACAATGCGATGTATTCAGCAGATGAGACCCTCTCTGGACATAAATAAATATATAAAAACAAACAAAACTGCTTTGAAGGGATGCCAACTACAGTGGTTTTTGTATGAAATGGTTTCTGATTTCCTTCCAGCCAGTAGTCAAAATGAGCTGAGTGAGAATGGATAAAGCACTAACAGGAGAGAATATGAATGGAAGTAATTTAAACAGACTGAGAGGAGAGAGCATGTGCCCTGTTGTTAAGTGATGGATGGGGAGGAAAGAGTCAATCTTTGAGATCTGTTCTTTATTTACATGAGATTTGGGAGATGCATTTATACCTGAGTGTGAATGGCCTTCTGCCCAAACAAACCAGATTTATTTCATATATTTGCATTTTCCTCCCAGCCCTGCATTTTGGCAGCCCTCTGAACTTGATCTTTGCCCTCTTGCCACTCCACTTGTTACTGAACTTGTTTTCTGCACTGTTGTGACTTACCTGCCTCAGAGAGTGAACTGGAACCTAGCAGTGGGAGAGTTATAGTGGCTGCAGCTCTAGGTTAAAGCAGCACCACCTCTTAGTCTCTCAGGTACTTGGGAGGTTAGGGTAAACCATTCTTCCTTAGTTTAGCAAATTCCTAGAGGGAAAATAAAAAGGGAATAGTCAGTCAGTGGGCAGTGGTGGAGAGAAGGAAAGGAAAGACATCTGGCCGCTGATCAAAAAAGCCAGGGCATTAACCTGGTTATTTTATTGCTACATAGTGATCTTTGTAGGTTTACTCTTGGCTCTGTGACTTCAGTAAAGCCTCTCACCATCAGACAAAGGGGACCTGGAAATATTGAGTGCCCAAATAATGCTTGCTGTTTTGTCTCCACAAGTACAAGTAATAAAGTGGTACCTCAACCCAAAGGAGAAAAAGTGGGAGCAATCTTTAATGTCTGTGTTGTCCTGTGAAAACTGTCAAGGCAACATTAGGATGTTGCCAACTCAAAGCAACAATTAGGCCTTCCAGTTGCCTCTTTGCGAAAGAACTTCACCAGACAAGTATAGAGGATGCCAAAGGATTTAGAAGATAGAGAAGGCTTAGTGATCAACACGCAGGACTATTTTCAGGTCTCCTGAGCATGCATACCCATCTTTTTGTAAGAAGCAGACACATCTTTAGTTGACAGTTGGAACATGCCCTGCTCAAAGGCACAACTTCTGGGCTAGAAAAGATGACTCTGGTGGGAAGGTTTTGCAGCTAATGTATTTATGGAATGAATGGATTTAATTCAAATGTGTATTCCTCTAGGAAGGATTAAAATTAAACTTCTTAATACAGGAAAGAAAGGCAAAACCACAGCCCAACTAGTTTAAAAGAGATAACTAAGAAAGAGGCATACACCTCAAAACTACCAATGTAAAGCAGCACACACAGAGTATTTGTTTAGGATTCTTGAAATAGATTGACCCATGACATTTTCACAAGCTATAAAATAATATACCTGAAATTATTAATGCTTAACACCTATTTGAGATACTATACAGCAGAATATATTAGAGATAAGCAAAAATAGTCAAAAAGCTCTATAAAAATTACTGTCAGCTTAGAGCGACTGTTTACATATCAAAGGCTTTTCTACTTGAGGAGAAACATAAGTTTGCAAAGTGAAAAATAAAAGTACTTCACTAAAATAGCACAGTCAGGTCAGGTAAATAAAAAATATATAAAGCAATCAAAAAACCTCAGAACAAGGGCTTTAGCCAAAATTACTATGGCATATTAACAAAATATCCTATCCAGTTAAATTGGAAGTTATAAGACATATATAGGGAAGTAAAAAATATAACTCATAGGGCAAGAATAGATTACAGAAACTGTCTATGGAAGGGCCTAATGCATACCTAATAAATGAGAACATTAAAGCATCCATTATAAATATGTTCAAAATGCTATATAATCCATGATTTAAGAAGCAAAGGAAGGAATGAATGCAATACCATACCATACCAAGAGAGTATATCAGTATGGAGGTAGAATTTTCAAAGAAAAAAACTCACAGAGTATAAAAGGTAATATAACTGAAATAACAAATACACCATGTGAGCTCTAGAATAAATGCCAATTTCAGAAGTAAAACAATTCAGACTATGATGTATAATTTTTTTTGTTTTCAAAGTAAAAAAAAATGAATCATGAAACCTGTAAGAGAAAAATGCATTTCATACAAAGGATGCCCAGTAAGAATAACAGTTGATTGTTCATTTAAAATTGTGAAGACCAGAAGACACTGGAATGACAATGCTGAAAGTAAAGCATGGTTATTCAAACTAATATATATTCTTAGAAACTACTAAATATAAAACTAAATACACAATTCATAAAATGAAAATAGTGAATGTCTCTTTATAGATTTCAAACATTCATTCTATTAATATATTGTTAAGAGTGTGGGTTTTCTGTGGTCTTCTATTCTGTTCCATTGGTCTATGTGTCTGCTTTTATATACCATGCTGTTTTTATTTCTATGGCTTTGTATTATAGTTTGAAGTCAGGAATTGTGGGGCCTCCTACATTGTTCTTGTTGCTGAAAACTACTTTGGCTATTCTGGTTTTTTGTTGTTGTTTTTGTTCTAAATGCATTTAAGGGCTGATTTTTCTATGTCTATAAGGAATGACCTTGTTAATTTAATGTCTACTGCATTGAATCTATAGATCACTTTTGGAAAAATATCCATTTTCATTATAATTATTCTGCCTATCCAAGAGCATGGGAAATCCGTCCATCTCGTAATATCTACTTTGATTTACTTTTTGAATATTTTATACTTTTTTGTAGAGGTCTTTACCTCATTGGTTAGGTTTACTCCCAAGTATTTTATTTGTTTTTGTTGGATATTCTGAGAGGAAGTATTTTCTGTATTTCTTTTTCAGTTGATTTATGATTGGCATACTGAAAAGCTTCTGTATTTTTTTAAGATTAATTTAGTATCCAGACAATTTATTCATCAGTTCTATAAGAATTACTGTTGAGTTTGTTGAGTCTTCTAAATATAATACCATATCATTTTTAATAGAGATAGGCTTAGTTTCTCTTTTCCTATTTGTAATTCTTTTATTATCTTATCTTGTCTTATTTCTCTGGTTAGAGTCTCAACTAATATATTTAAAAGAAGTAACAATAGAACATTGTTTTAAGTGAGATTAGACAGTCACTAAAAGTAGAAGATCAGATGTTCTCCCCATTAGGCAGAAGCTAGGGGGAAAGGGTCATAGAAGGAACTCTAGACAAAGAAGAAACCATAGATGAGGAAATAAGGTGACCTAACTGAGGTCGATGGGAGGGGAAAAGAGGAAAATTACCTAATGTACATGATGTACATTTACAAACATATCGAAGTCAATCACTACATCAAACATGAGAAGAAGGAAAGGGGTAAGGATGGGTTGGGAATTGGAGAAGGGCTAAATGAGTGATGTGTGCATGTATGTCTCTACCATCTTGTACCTCATTAGGATGTCTGACTACAAGGCAACAATTTAAAAATGGTTATAATGAGCATCCTTGTCTTGTTTCTGTTTTTAAGAGGAACTCTTGGAGTTTTCCTCAGTTTAATATGATGTTGTCCGTGAGTCTATTATTTTTGCTTTTATGATGTTGAGGTATGTTCTTTCTATATTGATTTTTGTTTTATAATTTTTGATTGGTGCATTGTAGTCATACATCTTAATGTGATAAAAGACGTGTGGGTACATACATGCACAAATCATCCAATTAGCCCTTACTGGATCCCCACACCATTCCCTCTCCATCCCTCCTTCCCATGTTTGGCTTAGTGATTGATTTTGATATGTTTGTTTAAGTACATCATGTGATTTAGAGAGTTTCCCTCTTCCCCCCTCCCATGCCCTCAGTTGGGTCGCCTTATTTGCTCCTCTATAGTATCTCCTTATTTATTTAGAGTTTGTCCTGTTACCTATTTCTCTCTAGCTTTCATATATTAGGGAAAGCACCAATTTCTTCTTTTTTGTGACTGACTAACCTCACTTAGCACAATGTTCTCCAGTTCCATCCATTTCTCTGTAAATGATGTAATTGTGTTTTGCTTTATGGCTGACTAAAATTCCATTATGTAGATATCCCACAGTTTTGTAATCCATTCATCTGTTGATGATACCTTGGCTAGTTCCATAGTTTAGCAATGGTGAACTGTGCAAATATGAACATAAATACACATGCATTAGTTTGGTAGTTTGGTTTTCTTTCCTTTGGGTAGATACCCAGAAGTGGTATTGCTGTATCAAAAGGTAAGTTTGTTCCCATTCTTCTGAGGATCCTCCATACTTTTTTCCAAAGTTGTTGCACTAATTTGCAATCCTTGCAGTGCTGTTAGAATGAATAAGTATTTGATTTTATCGAATGCTTTTTCAACAACTATTGAAATGATATTGTGATTTTTGTCTTTTGTTCTAAATTACATGAATTATTTTTGTATGTTGGAACAGTCTTTGATCTTTAGGATGAATACAACCAAATGGAGCAGAATAGAAAAGTAAAAAACAAATACACTTTTAGCCAATTATGTTTTTGACAAAGGGATCAGAAACATACACTGGAAAAAAGAGAGACTCTTCAACAAGTGATATTGGCAAAATTGGTTAATCATATGCAAAAAATGGATATAAACCCCACTTTCTCACCCTGCATAGGAGTAACTTAAGATGAATAAAAGACTTGGCAATCAGTACAGAGACCTTGCACATTCTTTAAAAAGGCATAAATCCAACACTTCAACACAGAGGCACAGGTAAAAACTTCTTAACAAGATCATAAAGGCACAAGAATTTGAAAAGAAGATTCAATACCTGGGATTGCATAAAACTGAAGAGCTTCTGTGCAGCAAAAGATACTATCAATAACTTCAACAAAGAATCCACAGAATGGGAGAAAAAAATTTCAACTACTACTCTTTAAGAGGAAGGACTAATACCTAGAATATACAGAGAACTCAAGAAATTCACTGCTAAAAACAAATAGCTCTAATAAAAAATGGGCAAGTGAACTAAATAGACACTTCAAAAGAGAAATTCAAGTGGCCAATAAATGTTCAAAATAATCAACATTATTAGCAATGAGAAAGATGAAAACAAAAACTATGCTGAGAATTTTACTAACTCCAAATAGAATTGTAATCAGAAACACAACAACAAATGCTGGTGAGTATGGGGGAGTAGAAACTCTAGTAGACTGTTGGTGGGACTTTAAATTAGTAAAAACTATGGAAGATACTCAGAAGAATTAAATGAACCTACCATACTGATTCAGCAATAACACTTCTGGGTATCTACCCAAATGAATAGAAACCAAACTACCAAACTAATGCATGTTTATAGCCACACAATTGCCAAACTATTGAACCAACTAAGATGTCCATCAATAGATGAATGGATTACAAATCTATGAGATATGCATATAATGAAATTTTACTCAGCCACAAAAAAATAAGTAATTTACAGGGAAATGGGTGGAACTGAAGATCATTATGCTAAGTGAGTTTAGTCAGTCACAAAAAGTAAGAAATTGGATGCTCTCCCTAATATGAGGGGAAAAGGGAGAATATTGGTCATAGGAGCAACTCTAGATAAAGAAAGAGAAACCTGAGACAAGCAAATAAGGCTACTTAACTGAGGGGGATGTGGGAGTGAATGAGGAAAATTTTTCAATGTACATGATGTACATTCACAAAAGTATCAAAACCAATCACTAAGCCAAACATGAGAAGGAGGGAGGGGGAGGAAATGGGGTTGGGAATTGAGGAAGGTCTAAATGAGTGATTGTGCAAGTATGCCTCTATTATCTCGTAACCTATTTATGACTACAGTGCACCAATAAAACTTTCAAATACATACATACACACACACACACACACACACACACACACACACACATATATATATATATATATATATATATATATATATAATTTAAGAGAAAAAATTACAGAAATATAAACCAAAACAAATACTAAAAGAAAATGTTTACAGATCACATTTCTAGCATAGGAATTGTATTCAAAATTTATGAATGCTCCAAATGCACGAAACCTCAATAAATCAATAAATATGGAGGAAACCTTTCAGGCAGTATAAAAATGAAAATATAGTAGCAAATGAATATATACTGAAATGTTTAACAATTTCAGGCAATAAAGAGGATGCAAGCTGAAACCAAAGTGATCAAAACCTACATACATATTGGAACAGTTAATAAAGCACACTTAAGGTAATCAAAAATCAGTTGAAAATATGGATAACTCTGTTATTCAAAAATTGTTCTCATAATTACAATATGGTAATGTCAATTCCAAAAGTAGTTTTTTTCAGTTTCTCTTAAAATTTACTGAAAATTAATATGTTACCAAAAATTCCACCTCTAGCTTTTAATAAAAGTAAATGAAATGTGTGTTTACATATATAGCTCTATGCAAATATATATATGTAATATATATATATTAGTTTTATTCACAGTCATGAGCAATTTGAAATAACCCGGATGGCCCTCCATTGTGACTATCTTCTCAGTGATCAGAAGGAGCAGGCTACTATTTATCTTCCTTTTATTTTGTTTCTCTATTTCTCTTTGTATTTCTCCTCTACTCATGGCCTATCACACTGTAATAGAAAGGAACACCAAAATGAAAGTAATAAAAAAATTAAAGTTTACATTATTTTTAATGGGTCCAAAAATTTATATGAAGACCAGGTATAGTGGTGTACACTTATAACACCAGTATTTGGGAGGCTGAACAAAGAAGATTGTAGATTTAAGCCCACCTCAGCAAATTAGAGGACAATATTTAAATATAAAAAATAAAAAAGGACTGATGTTGTACATCATGTACTGAGTTCATTCACCAGTACGCAAAAATATCATATATAAGAGTACAAACTTATCAATATGATGCATAAACTCCAATAAAGTTATTTTTATTTAATTCAATATGTCAAAAAATGAGCATTTTCTAAGCCCATACAAAAGAGTTCAGAATCAAAGAAAGAAAATAATGCAGTGTTCCAAAATTAAGTAGATAAGAAGGAGGAGAGAATTTCTGAAGGATTTAGGAGAAGCTTTGAAAATAATGAGTGAATTTAAAAAGTTTTAATATGTTAACATAGGCATACGGGATAGGTTGTGGACAATTAACAAAACTCTTCATGCAGAAATAACCACATAATTATACTTGTCAATTCCCATTTTTATTAAGCAATTTTGGAAAAATATATATATGAATCTCAGAAAGAAAAGAAAAATAAAACATCACAATGTAATGAAACACTTTGTTTCCCATTTCTTTTCATTCCTCAGACTTACCTTAAAGAATTCATGTAACAGGGTTCCCTGAAGTAGACCAGCAAGGGCAGATAAGTAAGGGACATACCTGTACTCTAAGGAATCTATCTCTCTGCATGCAACAAATCATGTCAAATGTACTATAGTACCATTCAAGATGTAATATATGTGTTACTCCAGTTCAGAACTGTCAATCATATTTAATATTGAATGATTATCAGTCTCTGGAGTAAGATAACACACACAGCATGTCTGTTTTGATATTGAAAATATTTATTATGATAAACAAATCTGAAACTGAGAGGAATTACAGGTAAATAATACTTACCAGAGGGATTATAATCATAATATAAAATTAATTGAAAATACCAAAATAAGTAATAAGAAATAAAGTAACTCAAGAAAATGAAGAAAATCACAACATAAAACTCATTATAGAGGATTTCTTTTATTCTTTCTCTCCCCACCACAACCCTCCCTTACTCCATCTCCTTTGCTACACTTATTCTGTAAGTACATAAAAAACCTAGCATTGTTATTCAACAAAGAAATGAAAGTTTAAATTAAAATAAGATCAATCTACAAATCATAGAGTCAACTATGTGTCAATACCAAGGTTTTGTGATGATTTGGGCAACTGGATATTTTATTAATTATTTATAGAAAGAAAACATCTGAGAAAATTGATTCTTACCAATTTCAGCAAGGTTTCCACATACCTAGAAATATTAATCTAGTCATTTATACATGGGCTGGAGCTAAAGTTCACTTGACTAGTGTATAGGAGGCTCTGCCCCAGAAAAGTCACCTGTTTTAGTCAGCTTTTCTTTTGCTGTAATCAAAATATGCAATAAAACAACTTAGAAGAGGAAAGATTATTAGGGCCCACAGTTTCTGAGATTCAAGAGATTTCAGTAAATGGTTGGTTGGATAGCAAGGCTGCTCTCAGTCATTGTGGCCAGAAAGTGAGAGAGAGAAAGAGAGAGAGAGAAAGAGAGAGAGAGAGAGAGAGAGAGAGAGAGAGAGAGAGAGAGAGAGAGAGAGAGAGAGAGAGAGAGAAAGGGACTAGAACTAGAAATACATAGAGTTCCACACCTCCAGGTACCTACCTCCTCCATCCATGCTCCACCTAAGTTACTACCTAATAAATCCATTCAAAGAATTAACCCTTCAATGGACTTATCCATTAAGAAGATTGGAGTTCTGATGTAATTATTTCAACTCTGCATATTTTTGCATTTGTCAATATTTGATCTATTCCAGGAGACATTCTATATTCAAACTATAGAAGTACATAAGAGTTCTCTTGAAGGAGGCTGGCACTAGGGGTGGCATATCTGTACTCTAAGGAAAGCTTTTTGTCTTATGCAACACAACATTTCCAATGCACTGACAGCATCATCAGCTACGTTATATATGTCATGCACTACTCCACTCACAGAGATTACAATCACTTCTAATTATACATGATTGCCATTCTCTAGAGTACCACACACTTCATATCTAAGGGTGACAATGATGCCTAAACATTTACTTGTGTACCTATAAAATAAGCACTCAACATTGCCAGGTTATAAATGATCACTGGCAATTAGCCAAAAGCCTTGTTTAACACCCATCCAACAATTTTTCCTCATCTTTTTCCTCACCCCCTTGAGTGCTTAACAATCATCTTTTTGTGTTTTTACACAACAGTTTTCAGAACTGACAGCTATTGAGCCCTTTTCTTAGATGGTAATGTTAATGGATGAAGGCATCCCTCCACGCCTTTTCTGTTCCTATTCCTTTTCTGTTCCTATTCCTATTAATGAGTAGTTTGCATCACATAGATCCATTAGTTATGTAGATGAGGATAAAAAAATTATCTCTGCTGGGGTCCAGCCTCGGCCAGTCTAGGGGTCTTGAAGGATATGTAGGGTCAGTGAAATTGAAGAATGGGGGAAGGCATCCCTGCCTATGTCCTAGAATATATTTTATTTGTACATGAATCTGACAAATTACAGCAAGCTACATCATACGTATTTTGTTTTCCATTTAGTTTTTCAAAACCACATTATACATACATTGTTTTTCACTTAATTTTTCATTAACCTGAATTCCACATAGCAGGCACACCTCAAAGCCATCTGTTTTTTCTGTTTTTTTTTTTATTAATTTGTAGTGAATTCACCTACAAAACTTATTACTACTCTACATCACATATAATAAACTTTAACTGAAATTATCCTATCCTCTATCTTAACTACTAAATATTAGACTTATTATCTCTACTTCTAAAATTAACTGCTAATTTTATCTACTATTTTGGACACTAGATATACTAGTAACTTATTCTGACCCAACCACCAAACCCCCACTGAACTCATTCTATTTCTCTAACATAAAATGCCTACATCTAATTTTCTATAATACCTATTAAGTTCTTTACTAAGAGAACTCTTTTGTGCTCTTAGTGAGCAGGCACCAAGGAGGTCCCTGCCTGCCCAACCCTCTGTAGGAATAAGCAGAGTCCTTACATCAAGCCATTTTTCAGTAATCTTATGACTGTGATTTCCATTCATCATACTTTTCCATGTGTTTCCTTCCACATAAGAAAAAATTAGATTGCAAGACATTTTCCACTACCTCTGTAGTCCCTACCATAGGAAACTGAGGTTGTCCTATATCCCTTATCTTTTGCTGTAACTTTTTCATATCCATTGCTAAGTTTACACTCTTCCAAATTCCTTGCAGATGAAATCGAATTTTGAGTTTTATTATAGGAAAAAGGAGTAACACATATTCATTTATAATTTGAGTGACGCCTAGTAATCATTCTAGATTTTATATTTTGTATCTGATTTCCTATGAATAAAAATGCTTATTTCAAAGCTTTTACCCCAGCTTCTAGCTTTGTTTTTATCAATCTGTTCTTGAGAGGCCAAAGCAACTGAAGTGTTTTGAGAAAGCTTATTAACATGATCAGCAGTATGCACTTCCTGTACTAAAGCAGTAGTAGAAACTGCAATAGATCCCAAAAGCCTAACGATGCTGTAATTCCAAGTATCAAGGCTGCTACAAATCATTTAGGTCTAGCTAAAGCATTTGTTACAGACATCATTGACTTTAATTCTGGGTCATTATATCAGGTATAATACTTTAATATTTTGTTGACCTCAAATGGCACCAACCTAGGTGTTCCATCAACAGATGAATAAATTACAAAATTATGGTATATAAACATGATAGGTTTCTACTCAGCAATAAAGAAGAACAAAATAATGTAATTTGCAAGAAAATGGATAGGCCTGGAGAAAATTATGTTAAGTGAGATTAACTAGCTACAGAAAGTGAAGGGTTTCTTTTTGCTCATATATGGAAGCTATGAAGCAATTAAAATACCAGAAGGACTTCAGATAATAGAGGAGAAACTCCAATGGAGTGAGAGAGGTGGTCTAATGGAAGAAAGTGGGGAGTCAAAGAATCAATAAAAAAACACTTCCATTGACATTATGAACATATGTGAAAATACCAATACACAATATATAAGATGACATTCAAATGTTGCCTTCTCAGAGAAGCCTTATATGATTATCCTATTTGAAATCACACATCTCCCCTCTGGAGTACTAGTGATTCCTCAATGCATTTTATTGTACCTCCATCATATTTACAGCTATTTAACATAGTTCATATTCTACTCATTTATTAGTACTTATATTTTTATAAAGAGAATATGGGCTATCAAATACAAAAGTTTTATTTTTCCTCTTATCCTACTATATATTCAGCACCTCACATATTGCCTCATATGAATCAGGATATGTTCAGTAATTTTGTCTTGAATAAGTTAGTAAAAATTGCATCTAAGCTCTCCTACTATGTCCATGTCTAATCTGTAGTTGTAAGAAGCCTTATGCATATCTAGGCATTGTCTAAAATCATGCTGAAGTCCAAATGAAGTGATCACCATAACATCTTGTTGCTCCTGTGAATGCAGAACTGGATTACACTTGCTAAGTATGGAAAACACCATGTTGTCAGTCTTACTATTTTCCAAATCAGAAAATTTTACTTAGTAGATTTTAGGGAAGGCTATATACTTAGAGTAAATCTGCATCAGTTTGTTCATACTTCATTGGAATAAATGTTACAGACCACTCAATCTTATTTGGAATAAATTTTTCTTAATATTTTTAACTATAATGAAAGTGGAACTTGTCAAGCATTGAACCACACAAAAAGGTGCAATTAATAATATGTTTTATGTGAACAATACCCTCCTATGCAGGGCACTGACTCTAATCTACCCTACAACAAGATAAACCTTCTAATACCTACTCAGTCTCCCTCACTCATGGCATGACATTCATCATTTCTCTTTCTGAACTTGGCATTGTCAACCCTATTACTATCTAACCTCTCTCTGAGTATATTTCCCCTCATCCAGTCTATGATTATTTGGATCATTTTTATGACCAAGAAAGAACAAGTATTTTCTTATTTTTTCTCCTCATTTATGAAATATATTTGCACCCTCTCTAACCTATTTATTTACAAGTTATTAGGAACTAAAATATTGCTTTTCTCTAAAGTAATCCCAACCCAAACTAAACAGAACATGACAGCACACTCTCACACTCAGTGGCACTCACATATTCTTCCATTCCAAATCCACATCTTATTAGTGAAAGCACAGACTCAGGATGGAAAGGAACTCAAATACAGGAACAAATATTTACAGGGCAGAAATTTCATTTCCTAAAAGGAAAATAACCAATTAAATATTGACTGTTTGATTTTAAGAGAAATATGAACTTAAATACAAGAGATGTCCTCTTTTCTACCTCTCAGACCCAGATTATCATGGTCCTTGATCATAATCCTAGCTACTGTGATTACATTTTCTCACTTTTCCATTTTGTAATATAGGCCTCCAGCACTTTGACTTTATATTGACCAAATGAACCTTCCAGAATATGAAAAAGATCTTATGAACGTGATGAGAGACCAAAAAATCATAGTCAAAGAGAACTGTAATCATGTTATGCAAATACTACAGAGATAGAGGGAAGAATAAAATTGGAAACATTTTTTTTAGCTAAGTTACTTGCTGTTGACAAAGAAAGAAAGGCTGAGAAGGAACATTAAACTGGACATGTCCAATCCTTTTTTTGTTCAATAAGTTAATAAATGAGTCAAGTTCATGTCACACAAAACAGCTAGAACTTTCACATCTTTCTTAAATGTGCCTGAGCCCTCTGTCACCCAAGTATTTTATATGTGTTAAGTTTTTTTTTATAGACACAATTATCATGATCTATTTTATCAACAATGGTCATTGTCTAGCTTTTATTTCTATCTCTGCTGTGCCCTGAAGCCAATTAAAATAAAGTTCTGGGGATGTAGCTCAGAAGTAAAGTACATGGTCCTGGTTTAAATACCCAGCATCCCCCCAGAAAAAGAAAGCATGAAGAGATAGAAAAGGATAATAAATAAAGAACAGCTGCATCCCTTTGTGTTTGTCTGAGACTGGAAAGTGAGAGTTCAGAGTTTGCTTTGAAATGGGCAGTTTAGCAGTTAACAAGCCCAACTATATTGTAGACTTGGCTGTTTGGGTTTTTCTAGAGATTGGGAGAGAACTGACTTTGTGGAATCAAAGTGCACCTAACCAGATCACATAAAACCACGACTGAAACAAGTTCTCTCTCTCTCTCTCTTTTTTTTTTTTTTTTTTTTACTATTCTCAAATAGTTCCTAAAAGAACACAGAAAACAGAAGGGAGAGTATAAGGTTAGACAAAGGGTATGGAAGAGAGAGGAGGGTATGGGGAGGTTTTATGGATTTAAACTGATCAAATTATGTTATATACATGAACAAATACACAATGAAGAAACCCACTATTCTGTAAAAACCCAGGAACATTCTACCTCTGTGCTGCATCCCCAGCCATATTTTATATTTTATTTTGAAATAGGGACTCATTAAGTTGCTGAGAGCCTCGATAAATTGCTGATGGTGGCCATGATGATGCAATATTCCTGTCTCAGCCTCCTAGGTACCGGAATTACAAGTATATACCACTATGTAGAGCTTATTTTGTATCATTAGTATGCACAAATGTAAAAGAGTATGTAAAAGCACTGAATCTAAAATACTAATAAATAAATGTTTATAAAATAATACTATGTGCTTACTAAAATATATAAGTAAAAATAAGCACTCATCTGAGTGTGGTGGTATATACATGTTATCCTAGTACTTGGGAAGATGAGACTGGATGATTGCAGATTCAAGGACAGCCTCAGAAACTTAGCAAGGCCCTCCAAAACCTTGTTTCAAAAATTAAAAATTAAATAAAATAGGGCTTGGAGATAAGCTTTATCTAGATGTAGAATGCCCCTGAGTTCAATTCAATCCCAAGTGTCCCCCCAAAAGAAGCAGTCAAGCCAAAGATCTGTGTGCAATGTCTTAAGTATCTCCAGAATATGTGTGGGGTTTCGTTTGTGGGTAGGTGTGTGGATGTGTGTGTTCATAGTATGATTATATATATATATATATATATATATATATATACCACTAAACAAAAATGTAAACATCCTAATAAGAAGATAAACATCCCAACAACAATAAAAAGATAAACATCTCAATAATAATTAGTGGTATATATGAATTGTTACTTCACAATCCTATATAGTCAGTAATCATACAAAACAGATATCAAAGTATCAAGCTTCACAGAAGTTAATATTACAATTATAATTAGAAACTACTACATTCTCTTTCTGATGTAAATTTTAGTGTTTTAAACAGCAGTGCCAAATTAAGCTTAACTGAAAAGAACATTATTTTACCTCTACTCATTTCCTATTATTACTGTGGAGAAAATTAATATAAGCTTACTGTGCATATTTCACCATCATATTTCACCAAACAATTCACCAAATAACTCTAATTTTTTCACTGGACCATGACTGATTGAGTCTCAGTGACTAAAGATCAATATGGTTCCTGTAAAAGCTAAAAGTAATCAGTTTTCAACCAACCTAAAATTACTCAATTCATTAAAGTCTTAATCCCTAGCCCTGTAACTTTATCTGGCTCTTGTTCTGATTTAAACAGCTTTGAATCTCTTTTTGCTCACCTTCCAATTGACTCTACATTTTTTAAGAAATTATATTATGACAAACAGGACCTTATTTTTAAGCCCATGGTATAACACTGGTTAATTCAGAAGTATGCTTTTAGTAAACAACCACAACCTGCCAAGACATCCTGCTGCCTCGGCATCTATGTGTTGAGACCCCCACTCCACATAGTTAAATTCGGCAGAACGCCCCGAGAAGGAGGTGTCGTCTCTGGCCAAAGTACCCCCCACTTTTAGATACCCTTCACTATTATTCCTTTTAACTTTCTACACGAATTGCTCCAGTGATGTGAAATTAGGACTATAAATAGAAACTGAGTCCGTGGAAATAAACTCTCTAATAATTTGCCTAAATGTCCTTGGCTCTGCTCAATAACAATAAAAACTGGCCAGAATTCAGATGCTGTGATAAGCATTCCAGCTGCAGCAATTACAAAGGGTCTCCGACCCTCACTATCACTAACTTAGGTTAAGCTATTAACTCCGGTAAGGTAGTTCAGTTTAAGGTAACTCTGTTTACCCTTGAGATCCTGCCTAGAGACAGAGAAGATAAAAACCTTGTGTGTGACCTTAAAGCAATTTAGTTGATAAACAACTTAGTTGCCCAAATACAATAGACTCAAGGAAAAAGATTGGTGACTTTTACGCCCAGTGTAAATATTCCTGAAGACAGAGAGGCTGACCGCATGGTTAATGAATATGACAAAATAAAGGACAGACGTTCTAAATATATATGTATGAAGGAAAGGAAATACCGTGTAAGAGTAAGAAAAGCATTTTTGCATGAAGAAGAGCTTATCATAAGAAAGTCCCAACTGGGAAAGAAAGGAATTAGAAAGTTAGAAGCAGGTTGCAGAGGGTTTGTGACAGAGAAATGGATTATTAAAGATGGTTAGACTTTTAATAGGCTTATTGTCTAAAGAAGAGTGCTCAGCAGTTAAGGAAATACATCTGACAATTAAAACCAAGAACTTTGTGGTGTTGTTTGTGGTATTTTGTCTGCAAAACTGTGTTGTGAGTTTGCTTAAGCTTTCAGATTTAGAAGGTAAAATGCCAACACCTGGAGAAACTCTATCACATCCACCTGAATCACCACATCTCCCCACACTTGCTATATGAACTGAGCCCAAAAGATGGAAAGTTCCAAGAAAGTCAAAGAAGATTCCCCGAGAAGCCCCCAAGCCTTGGGCATGCCTGTTTGGAACTGCTTATCTGCAAAACCTGAGAAAGAATCCGGAGGGAGTTAATCTCTCGAAGATCAACAGCCAGCTGAAGAACTAGTTTTATTACCTTTCACAATGATTACACCCACCTCCCTTTTCTCTTATTATTAACTTTACTGGTGAAGGGTATAAATTTCTTGGAGTTTTTGTAATAAAGTGTCATTGGCTCAAGAAGCCTTTGTCCATCTCAGGTTCTTTCCAAAGCGTCGTACCTAAAAACTTAAGGAATTCATAGAGGGGGAAAGAATCGCTGCAGATAAGTTTCTGCAGAACTCCACCTGCCTTTTGCCCCATCTTTCTGAGGATTTGACCGGGAGCTGACAATAACGACCCAACTGAGATTAGTCGGCAACAACGACCACTTAAACTATACATTGTTAAAGATCAAGCCCTGATTTGTCCCTGAAGACTGATGCTTCTTTCTCATACAAATACCACGATAGTGACTTTTTAGTAACATAAGAAATTGTAGACTACAGTTCATAAATTATAAAAATAGGGATTTGCTCCACAAACTTGTCAATATTATAACTTTTATGTAAATTCATTTCATGAAAATATTTCTTTTACAGAAATAAAGACACTGTAGTTAACTCAAGGATCTCATGAATTTTCATTTTACTTTCAAATTAACACCTGCTGGAAAAAGTACTAATTCTTTAGCAAATTGCAAATTAGCGATTGCAATTGCAACAAGAGTGCTAATTTTCATTTCCTAATGCTGTTTAAAAACAACCTTTTTATAAAATCATGTCCTTTAACATCAATATGATCATATTTTCACTGCTTTAAATTTAAGGTGTTTAACTTAATTCTAAATCCTACATAAAACTTAAACTGAAATACAAAAAGAAAAAGAAGATAATCAAGGGAAAGTATATTGCATACATATGTATTTGTGGGGGAATATACGTGCATATATGAGAAGGTAAATATGAATATATGGGATAAATAAATGTGTGAGTGTGTATCTGTGTGTGTGTGAGAGAGACAGAGAGAAAGAAAAAGAAAAACAGAGATATATCTAGACTGGACAATGTTTTTTCTTATTTGTTTACAAAGGGGCTATTAACTTATGATTAGGGGTTAATGGAATTATTTCAATTTATGTATTGTCAAATATTTTGTAATTTAAATGATATATTTTATTTTAATGAATATAAGAAAAATAATGTGTAATCTTTTTGGTTTCAAGGACATTATGTTTTAAGAAGAAGTCACATGAAAAAATTATTTGATATAAGAAGTATAAGCAAAAAGACAGGTAAAATATGAAAATGGCAAAATTGTAAATATGTTATCTGATCCATAAAGCTTAACATGCAATTATTTAAATTATATTACAAAAATATTACTGAAACAAAAATAGGTAGCTTTATATTTTATATTTATCTTTAGCCACCAGTTCAAATTTTTGTGTGTATGAAAGTAGTAGCTATATTCTGGCAAACAGCATTGTATAATGTGGTTGTATTATGATTATACCCATGCCATTGTTAATGGAATTGTCTAAATCAGAAAAATAAAATAAATCTCATAACATAAAGCACTTTGCAGTAATTATGAGGCTATCAATTCAATTATTTTGTAATTTTATTTCTATTTATATCATTAAAAATCATATAAAGCAAAAAAGAAGTGTTTACCAATGCTATTGACATTTTGTTTTTTTAACTTATTTATATTGGTGCATTGTAATCATACATCACACTGGAATATAAGACTTGAGAGGATATACAAGCGCACATCATCCAATTAGCCCTCATCCAGTCCCCATCCCATTCCCTCCCCCTCCCTCGATCCCATGCTTGTTTGGTGATTAATTTTGATACATATGTTTATGTACCTCCTGCTTTTTAAAGAGGCTCCATTCTCCCCTATTCCATACCCTCTATTGGTCCCCTTAATTGCTTCACTATAGGGCCCTTTCTATAGCTCAACATTTCCTGTTGCCCCTTTCCTCCTAGTTATTGATGATTAGGGGAAGCATCTGGTTTTAATTTTCTGAGATATTTCTCTGTGCCTGCTGCGTTGAAATACCGATCCCACACTTGATGGCCCCAGTTGTGGCCAGGCTACCCAGTGGACTGATCCAGACCTCGCTGGCTCAACCAGAGGCCTTGCCTCATGGGAGGTCCCGGTTCTGGCCTCGCTGGCCCCGACAATGGCCTAACCCCTCAGCTAGCTCCGATCCTGGCCTCGGAGGCCCTAGGACAGGCCTTCCTCACAGCAGGCTCCGATGTTAGCCAATGTCCCCGGCATCGGCCTAACCCCTCGGCAGGCTCCGATCCTGGCCTCGGAGGCCTCAATAGCGTCCTTGCCACACAGAAGGCTCCGATGCTGGCCAGTGGCCCAGGCATCGGACTAACCACTCAGCAGGCTCTGATCCGGCCTCAGAGGCCCCAGAACCGGCCTTGCTTCACAGCAGGCTCCGATCCCGGCCTCGCTGGCCCCAGCACCAGCCTGACCCCTCAGCAGGCTCTAATCCCGGCCTTGGAGGCATCAATAGCGGCTTTGCCTCATGAAAGGCTCTGATGCCGCCCAGTGGCCCCGGCACCAGCCTAACCCCTCAGCAGGCTCTGATCCCAGACTCGGAGGCCCCAGCATCGGCCTTGCCTCACAGCATGCTCCGATCCTAGCCTTGCTGGCCCCGGCACCAGCCTAATCCCTCGGCAGGCTACAATCCCAACCTCGGAGGCCTCAATAGCAGCTTTGCCTCATGGAAGGCTCCAATGCTGGCCAGTGGCCCCGGCACCGGCCTAACCCCTCAGCAGGCTCTGATCCCGGCCTCGGAGGCCCCAGCACCGGCCTTGCCTCACAACAGGCTCCAATCCCAGCTTTGCTGTGTCCGTTGCTGGCCTCACCCCTCAGCAGGCTCTAATCCGTGCACCCTCTTCGCCCAACTATTTGTCCCACATTCTTGAGGGTGCGTGGTGGTGACGTAGCATTCTGCCTTTGGGGTCATTACTTCAAAGGTTCCAGGTGTAATGCATCAGATCTCTGCCTCCCTTGAGTAATGGCCACTGCCATTGCCACTGCCTCCACCATTTCAAATCTTCCCCAAGCTCTTTTTCCACTCTGAATGTTGTCCAGTCTTCCTAAGCATGCATGACAGTAGCATTCAACCTTTGGTATAATTTCTCCAAAAAAAATAAATAAATAATAAGGTTGGTAGGTTCCGATTTCTGCTTCTCCTGAATACAAGTCTCCACCGCCAACACAGAGACCACTTTCAGCACTGCCTTTCTCCTTGGTCTCCGCTAAAGTCTCTCTCCTTACAGGTGATGTTCAAGATTCTTAACAATGTAGAGAAGAAGCAGTTCTCCTTAGCGGGGAATTTTTCCAATAATTCCAGTTCATTTAGATAAGTTTTGTCTGCATTTTCAGTATCCTGGCAACTGCCACCTCCTTGATCCCTCTCCGATATTTTCCTTTGTTCTTTTTCTTTTCCTTTTTTACAGGGTCCTTCCGGGTGGAAAGTGGGTCACCTAGGGGTGCCCCGCCAGTGCCTGCCCACCCGCCCAGGGACAGGGCCAGGGGTCCGGACCACAGGGTCCTTCCAGGTGGAGAGGGGGGTCACCTAGGGGCGCCCTGCCAGTGCCTGCCCACCCACCCAGGGTCGGGGCCAGGGGCCTGGACTATGGGGTCCTTCTGGGTGGAGAGGGGGGTTGCCTAGGGGTGCCCCACCAGTGCCTGCCTGCCTGCCCAGGGTCAGGGCCAGGGGCCTGGACCATGGGGTCCTTCTGGGTGGAGAGAGGGGTCACCTAGGGGCACCCCCCAGCACCTGCCCACCTGCCCAGGGTTGGGGCAGGGGCCCGGACTGGGTGGAGAGGGGGGTCGCCTAGGGGCACCCCGCCAGCACCTGCTCACCCGCCCAGGGTTGGGGCCAGGGGCCTGGACCATGGGGTCCTTCCGGGTGGAGAGGGGGGTCGCCTAAGGGCGCCCCGCCAACGCCTATCCACCTGCCCAGGGTCGGGGCCAGATTTTATTTCATCCTCAAAGTATGTACTCCATGCCATAGTATAGTATTTATTTATTTACTTACTTACTTACTTACTTATTTCTGGTGGTACTGGGGATGGAACACTTCTACCTCCAGGGTACACTCCCAGACTTTTTTTTATAAATTTTATTTGGAAACAGGGTCTCTTAAGCCAACAAGGCTGACTTCGAACCTATGCGATCCTCCTGTCTCTGCCTTCCAAGAGCGAGGATTACAAGCTTGCGCCACCACGCCCAGCCATAGTATAGTATTTAATTTGTGACATTTAATTTAAAATAGGTTTTAGAGAAAATATGTTGGTTTAAGTATTACAAAGCCCCTTTCTACTGTATTAGTGTGATTGTTCTTTTACTTTCCTGAGAAAGTTAATGCCCAAAAAGAGTTCCCTATATTTGAGCTTGTTTGAATAAATTATTACAGTATTTTAGGAAGTTTAAAATGTCCCCTGGTCCTATAATTACAAAATTACAAATGATTCCTTCAGTTTTCTCACAAAGTATATATTCCTACTGTAAATTTGTGTATAATTTAAGAAAGGTTGATTTCTGTTGTATGGTTAATATTCTGTCTTCTTATAAAATGCACTTTCAAAAGCTGCAGCAGCTACAGTTGATATATTGGTGATTGTGTAAGATGGAATGGCACCAACATGCAGAGAGAAATGATTCAAATTCTTTTAATGGGAGTCAAGTAAATGACAATCTATGTTAATACACATAACAGAGAATCCAGAAAATGCAATAGGCCATTTTGACTTAGAATGATTTCCCTGTTTTAAAGGCACAACTTGAGTCACCAGCTGATAAAGGTAGTCTAATCAGAAGGTAGGCAATATAGAAAGATTCTTATTAGAACCCTTGAGAAAAATGGAAGTCTAAGCCGGGTGTGGTGGCACATGCTTGTAATCCCAGTATTTGGGAGGATGAGACAGGAGAATAACGGATTCAGGGACAGCCTCAGATACTTAGTGAAGCCCTTCAAAATTTAGTGAGACCCTGCTTCAAAATAAAGAATGAAAAAGTAGGGCTGGGGGTGTAGTTCAGAGGTAGAATGAATGCCCTAGGTCCAATCCCTAGTACTGCAAAAATAAATAAAAAAATAAAAAATGGAGGTCTCTATAAGTCCTAACTTTCTTAAATAGATATTCTGATTGAGCAAGTATGTTGCAAAAGGCCTCAAAATATTCACGTAAGACACGGTGGATCAATGGTCAAAACCCCAATTACTGTTATGTCATTTTAAATCTATGAGCCAAAGCTCATGTAACCTCAGCGAAGTACTTAATATCACAAATCTTGTAAATGGATAAAATATTTAAATTCTTGTCATTCTCATCAGAATTCTACTACTTTGGATCATGCATGTTTGAAGCCACCCTCACTGGCTTAAGAGACCCTGTTTCCAAATAAAAATATAAAATAGGTCTGGGAGTGTAACCCAAAGTTAGAAATGTTTCCAGGAACCCCAGTACCATAAAAAAAATCTACTACTTTGATCAATATTGAATATTTCCTCAAGTGTGCTTATTAAGGTTAGTACTTACTAAAGTAGGAAGTCTAAAATTAGTTTTCTGTATAGACAGATAATAAATGCTTTGGTTAAGATGAAATAAAGAAAAATAGAAATAAGCATATGTAGTAGCTCCCTTTGGGTATATTTCCATGAAATTTTCCCATGCAAAACATAGTCCTAGATTTCAATAATATATTTAGAATTTTAATTAACATAATATATTATAACAATTCAACATTAAGCATGTAGAATCAAAATATACATGAAAAATTCCAGGTAGATTTGAGTCTGTGTACTTCTTTGCAATTAAAACCTAATTATCTTTGCACCTCACAGGGAACACCAATCAACTTTCATCCTAATTGAAACAACCCCCTCTGCTTGACAGCTACTTAATATCCTCTTCAGTGATGCCCTTCAATAAAACATCCATAATTTTTTTCAGACCACTTATGTAATTCAAAGATCTTTAGGGGTCATCATTGATATCTAGGCCACCATTTGCTGGTCTGAAAGCAAAAATAGAAAGGGAAGAAGGAGCAAGGTTCCCAATATTTCTATTAAGGGCCTTTCTTCAATGTAACTTTCTTACACCAGGTCCCACCTACTAAAGGGTCCCTCACCTTTGAAGAGTACTACAGTTTAGTGGCCAAGATTTTATCTTGTAAGCTTTCAGAGACATTTAAGTTTAAAACCACAGACCTGCAACACAGAGAATCACAGGTATCGAACTCTTTAAGTCTGCAATAAAAAAATGGCCTTTAATAAAAAAATACATTTCAAAAAAATAGAATGGAAAGAGTAAAAAATTTGTATAGGCAGAACCTGAAGCATTTTTGGTGAGAAAAGTAATGGACTGACATGTGGTAGAAAGGAGAAGAATTTTCTGAAGTGGAAGTGATTTATAGATATTAACAATATTTGGGAACCTGAAGAAAATTTAGTTTGTTCAAATTAACTTAAGCATTTCTTCATTCTCAAAAAGAAGGTAAGGAAAACATGATACAAAAAAGACATATTTATATGACAGTGAGTCAGATGATAGAAAATAAAATAAAAGATATTGCTGACAAACCAAGAGGTTTTGCCAAAGGTCTTGATTCTGGACATATAATTAATGCCACAGACAATAGTAGAGAAATAAAAATAATCAGATAAGGTCAAGTTAGGGCTGTCAAGAGAGGTAAATATGAAGTATTGTCAGAATTTAATTGCTTTTTATGAAGAGATACTGACTTGCCATTCTTGTCAAGGACATCAATTATATATAGAGAGAGGAATGAAAGAGCTAGGGTTCCAATATTCTTATCAAGAGCTTTCCCTCAATTTAACTTCATTACACTAGGACCCACCTAGTAAAATTTTCTTACCTTTGAATAGTACTACAGTATGTATTATGTATGTATGTATGTATGCATGTATGTGTGTTTATGTGTGTAAAATGTCTTGTTTTTTCTAGTGTGAGAATATTTATATTCTAATGAAAATCAAATTTAATATTTTGGCTGTGAATGTAGTATTGGGAGGTCAGGCATGGTAGTGAACATCGATTTATAATCCCAGTACTTGCAGGACAGATAGGAGAATCACTGGTTTGATTCCAGTTTCAGCAAGTTAGCAAGGCCCCCTCAGCAACTTAACAAGACCTTCATCAAAATAAAAAATAAATAGGGATGGAAGTTTATCTCAAAGGTAAAATGTGCCTGGGTTCAACCCCTAGTACAAAAAAAAAGACAAGAAAAAGAAAGTATTATTGGGAAAATTATTGCAGGTGATTTGCTTTGTTTTGCATTAGTAGCAGTGGTTAAACTAAGCAAATAAAAGTTTTCTGTAGTAACTTTACCAGAAAAGAGAAGTTGATACCATGGTATGTTTCCTCTGCCTTTCTAAATATTGGGGAAATTTTTCATAATCGTTATTCAACTGGAGCTTGTTTTAAACTTGTATGTCTAAGAACCATTGTGTGTGCATTTGTGTGTGTGGTTGTGTGTGTGGTTGTGTGTGTCTGTGTGTCTGTGTGAGAGAGTGTCTGTACATAAAGTATGTAAGTGGATTTTGTTCTTAAGCATTCACTAAAACAAAAATTATGAATGGTAAGCTCATGTTTCTGAAATGGCATTATTTTGGGCAACCTACAAAATATAATCACCTTAAGTTAAATTGAAAATTTATCCCAAAACCATAACCTTCAAATTAAATAAATAATTCTATAGCTCATTCAAGAGTTTAAATTGGATAATTTAAAAGTTGCTGCATCAGAGCTGGGTTTGGTGGCCCATAGTTGTAATCCCAGTATTAGGGAAGCTGAGACAAGAGGATTGTGCAGGTTTGAAGCCAGCCTCATCTACTCAGTGAGGCTCTCAGAAACTTCATAAAATCTTGTTTCCAAATAAAATATAAAATCGGTATGGTAGTATAGCCATGAGGCAGAAATCCTCTGGGTTCTATCCCCAGTACCACTAAAAATAGTTGCTTAATCAAAATTCATATACTTATTTATAATCATTCTTATTTTCAAACTTTCTGAAAGAAAGAATACGATCACTATCAATCACTTCACCCAGACAAGATGTCATGATTCATAGAATGTCTAAGACTTGGTTTATTGGAACCTAATCAGATAGTTAGAAATGTTTGCAATTTTTGACCTACTGGAATAAATGGGTGAGCAAATTTTTATGACATAGTTTATTGATCTGCATGTATTTTTTTTACTCTAACTCATTCTTAAACGTGTATGCTCAATTTTTTTGTATAGTATTTGAGTTACTGATTCAATACCAATCAATAAATAATAATAATGTAGTAATATGAATATTATTCAACTGTATATTGTTTGTTTTAAATATTGATAAAGATTGGTCAATAAATAGTTTATCACTTTAAGAGAAAATCAAAAGCATGATCATAATCTCCCCCCTCTTGGTTCAAATTTTACATAATATTGGAACTATTATTTTAAAAAATCAGATTAGGTCATTTCCCATTATAATTCACTTTTCTTCCTGTTTTGATTTTGATTTAGAATGTCCTTCTGGACCTCATAGAAACAAGGCATCCATGTCACATGCACGGTTTGGTTGTTGGAAGGGTACAGGTGTGGTCTTGGGGATTATATATGGTCCCTCCTTCTCCTGTTCACTTTCTTGCTTCTATGGTATGAGAGCAGAGAACTTGCTCTCTCGCTCTCTCTGCCTCCAGTTGTCATTCCCTGAGCTCTGTATATGTAACAGGCATAAATGGAGTAAATGAAAGAAGTATCCAGAACTGTGAGAAAATAAATCTTTTCTCTAAGTTGTGTGGTGGTCAGGTTTTTTTTTTTATTTAATTTTTCGTTGGTACACTGTAGTCATATATCTTAATACAGTACAAGATGGTAGATTCATACATGCACACATCACTCATTTAGACCTTTTCTAGTTCCCACAGCTTTTCCTCCCCCTCCCTTTATTTCATGTTTGGCTTAGTGATTGACTTTGGTATGTTTGTGAATATGGGTGTTTGGGATTACAACCATAAGAATGCTGACAGAAACACTTTCAAACTCATTTTATAAGACCAGTATTATTCAGATATCAAAACCAAATAAAAGAGCACAAAAAGTAGGAGAGTGAATACTAATATATATCACAAATACCCAGCAAAATATAAACAAATAAAATCCAGCAATGTATAAAAATAATTAGACATTTTGATCATGACCAAGTATATTTATTTCACGTTATTAGGTTTAAAAAATAACTAATGTAATCTACCATAGCCGCCACTAGCAGAAGAACGATAATACATTTATATTAAAAGTTAAATAAAAATATCTGAGTCAGGCATGGTGGTGCATGCTTGTAATCCCAGCATTTTGGAGGCTGAAACGGGGGATTGTGGCTTAAGTATAGCCTCAGCTTCTACTTAGTGAGGCCCTTTGCAACTCAGTTAGACCCAGTTTCAAAATGAAGAATAACTGGGGGGGGGGAGATGTGGCTTGGAGGTATAATGCCCTAGGTTGAATGCCCAGTACAACAACAACAACAACAACAACTACTACTACTACTACTACTACTAATAATAATAATAATAATAATAATAATAATGATAATAATAATTGCCGAGACTGCCTGCTGCCTTGGCATCTATGTGTTGAGACCCCACTCCACATAGCCAATTGGCAACAAGCCCTGAGAAGGAGGTGTCGTCTCTGGCCAAAGTACCCCCCACTTTTAGATACCCTTCATGACTATTAATGATTCCTTTTAACTCTCTACACGAATTGCTCCGGTGATGTGAGATCAGGACTACGAAAGAAATTGAGTCCGTGGAAATAAATTCTCTAAAAATTTGTCTAAACACCCTTGGCTCTGCTCAATAGTAATGAAAAAACTGGCCAGAACTCAGATGCTGTGATAAGCATTCCAGCTGCAGCAATCACAAATGGTCTCCGACCCTCATTCCTATCACTAACTTAGGTTAAGCCATTAGTTTACCCTTGAGATCCTGCCTAGAGACAGAGAAGATAAAACCTTGTGTGTGACTTCGAAGCAATTTAGTTGATGAACAACTTAGTTGTCCAAATACAATAGAGCCAAGGAAAAAGATTGTTGACTTTTATGCCCAGTATGAGCATTCCTGGAGACAGAGAGACTGGCCGCATGGTTAGGAATGAATATGACAAAATAAAGGACAGACGTTCTAAATATATATATGTATGAAGGAAAGGAAATACCATAAGAGTAAGAAAAGCATTTTTGCATGGAGAAGAGCTTATCATAAGAACGTCCCAACTGGGAAAGAAAGGAATTAGAAGGCTAGAAGCAGGTTGCAGAGGGTTTGTGACAGGGAAATGGATTATTAAAGATGAATAGGCTTTTAATAGGCTTGTTGTCTAAAGAAGAGTGTTTAGCAGTTAAGGAAATACATCTGACAATTAAAACCAAGAACTTTGTAGTGTTGCTTGTGGTATTTTGTCTGCCAAACTGTGTTGTGAGTTTGCTTAAGCTTTCAGATTTACAAGATAAGATGCCAACACCTGAAGAAACCCTATCACATCCACCTGAATCACCACATCTCCCCACACTTGCTATATGAACTGAGCCCAAAAAATGGAAAGTTCCAAGAAAGTTAAAGAAGATTCCCCGAGAAGTCTCCAAGCCTTGGGCATGCCTGTTTCTTTTGGGAGGTCGCCCTTTGGAACTGCTTATCTGCAAGACCTGGGAAAGAATCCGGAGTTAATCTCTCGAAGGCCAACAGCCAGCTGAAGGACTAGTTTTATTACCTTTGTTTACATGTCATTCATTATTATTTCACAGTGATTGCATTTACTCCCTTTTCTCTTATTATTAACTTTACTGGTGAAGGGTATAAATTTTGGGGGGTTCTTGTAATAAAGTGTCATTGGCTCAAGATTCTTTCTAGAGAGCGCCGTCACTAGGAACTCTTAGTTCCTAGAAGGGAAAGAATCGCTGCAGAGAAGAGGCTGCAGTACTTCACTCTAATCCTTCCCCATCTTTGCTGAGGTTTTCGACCGCGAGTGGACTCGCACCCCAATTAGACTGAGCTGGTTTGCGACAAATAATAATAATAATAATAATAATAATAATAATAATAATAATGTCCTAAAACTTAAAAAAGTGAGTTCAGAAGCATGCGAGATTCAAAACAAATACTTGAGGATACAAATAATATTAAATGATGCTGAAGATATGAAGAAAAAGTTTCAAGCTTGACTTTTTTGAACTTTTTGTCATTGGTGACCAAACCAATGCCATTGAGCTTGTACAGCGAGTGCTTTGCCACTGAGCTACATCTCAGCACTTAAATACATAGGCACAGGTAGAAACTTCCTCATCAAAACCCCAAAGACACAAGAAATTAAAAGAAGGATCAATACATGAATTGCATAAAACTGAAGGGCTTCTGTAAAGCAAAGGAAACTATCAAGTACCTCAACAGAGAGACCAAAGAATGGGAGAAAAATTGTGCTAACTATTCCTCTGATAGAAGACTAATATTTCATTTCAAAATTATGTTTATGGGTATCTATCAAATCATTTAATGGGTAAAATAAAAGCAGTCATCAGAATATTTATCATTATTTTCAAAGATGAAATAGTTTTATACTCGGCAAATCCTGACAGTGTGATGGTTGAAAAGAGTATTGATCAAAATAATTACAACTGTCCTTTGATAAGGACCATACATTAATATAGTCCTCTCTATACACTCCAAGATTAATTATTTTCAATAGATGAATGGACTGCAAATCTATGATGACAAATTACCATGGCACAACCAAGTCTGTAATTAAAAATTTTTCCTTGTTTCAACATGTCTGCAGGCCTCCTATTCATGATACCTTTCTGTGTTCTCCCAAATCAAGAAATACTAATATCTATCAAATCTTTATTTTCTATGGCCATCAAACAAAATTACTTATAATGGAATTTTAAAAAGCCAGGCATGGTAATTTACACCTGTAATCCCAGGACATGGGAGGCTGAGACAAAATATTGAAGTTTTGAGGACAGCCTCAGCAACATAGCAAGACTCTCACTATCCTAGGGAGGTCATGATTCAAAACACAATATAAAATGGCTGGGATTGTAGCTCAAATTCAATCCCCAGTAACTCAAAAAAAGGGAACAAAATGATTATGACAAATATGGCTTCTTAACTTCTACTTGTCAAGCTCTAGACTCATTGAAAAAATTCAATAATTATACAAGTAATTTATTTCAATTTTGAAAACTGCAAATGGATCCTCAGAAAAATGGAAATGAACTTACTATTTGATCCAGCTGTGTTACTTTTGGGTATCTACCCAAAAGAAAGAAAACCAAACTACCAAGCTAATGCATGTGTATCTTTGTTCATAGCTGCACAATTCACCATAGCCAAACTATGGAACCAGCCAAGATGTCCATTAACAGATGAATGGATTATAAACTGTGGAATATGTACACAATGGAATTTTACTCAGCCATAAAAATCACACATCATTTTCAGAGAAATGGATGAATCTGGAGGACTTTATGCTAACCAAGATTAGTCAGTTAAAGAAAATAAAAAATAGGATGTTTTCCCTAATATTCAACAGCTAGGGAGAAATGGGTAAAGGAAGGAACTCTAGATGAAGAAGGAAATTCTATAGACGAACAATTAAGGTGACCTAACTGAGGGGAAGGGAGGGGGGAAGAGGGAATCTCTCTAAATCACATGACATACTTAAACAAATGTATCAATCAGTAAGCCAAGCATGGGAAGGAGGGATGGGGAGGGAATGGAGCAATAATTGGGTAAGGGTTAATTGGGTGATGTGTGCATGTATGTTTCTACAAATCTTTTATCCCATTAAGATGTATGACTACAATGCACCAATAAAATTAAAAAAATAAGGTATTGAAACAAATGATAATTTAAAGATTATAGAAGATCACTTTGCAAAACCATCTGCAAATAATTTGAAAAACTACTATATATATATATATATATATATATATATATATATATATATAAATTTGTAATAATATATTTACAAAATTGGTCTCAAAGGAAACAGAAAACTTAAACACATCAATTAAAACAGAGGAAATGGATAAAATATCACAAGAGCCTCCACATCAAAAAACAAAACCAAGATGCTTTCAGAGGGAAATCCCTCAAATATTTAGTGATCAGATTATTATAACATTATAAAACTATCCCAGAATGTAAAAGAGAAAGAAATCTTATAATTCTATTTTATGGCATGTTCTAACACAGTCTAGGCAGGTATCACAACTAAAAATCCATGAGTGCACTAAAAATATATCATTTCCAAATGGTGTTAATTTCAAGAATGGAGACATAATTAAATAACAGGAAATAATTTAAGATAACACATAAACTTAATCACAGTGAAATGAATCATAATGAAATATCATTAATACAAATAATAATATAATCACCATAGATGCAAAAATGACTTTGACACAAACACTGATTCATTTTGAAAACTATTAATAAAAGAGTAAATGATGGGATTGATGCTTATCTACAACTTTTTAAGTTGGTAACTACTTCTTTTCCTCCCCTCTCAATATCTTAGTTTCTCATTAGAAAAGTCTTCTCATTTCTTTTTTTTTCTTTTACTTTTACTCTTTTGGTGGTACTGTGGTTCCTGGTGTTCCTGGAAATTCTTCTACCTCCGGGCTACACTCCCAGACACACCTACTATATATATATATTTGGAAACAGGGTCTCTTAAGCCAGCGAAGCTGCCTTCGAACTTGCCCCGATCCTCCTGTCTCCACCTCCCAAGGACAGGTATTACAAGCGTGTGCCACCACACCCAGCCTTCTCTTCTCATTTCTAATCCACACATTTATTTTATTCTTTGATGTTCTCCTCATTTCTATTTCGTGTTGTATAGTTGCTTCGAATCTGCATCATCAGAGAATGGAATCATTACAGTGTTTATTCTTTATTCACAACCACCCATTATTTTTAATTCTGTAAGCACATATAAATTTTGCTTCCATTTTGTCAACAATTGTAGTTATTTCAATTGTTCATTGTTCTTTTTCTACCAAATCTTCAGGAAAAAGTAAAAAAAAAAAAAATAGCTCCGCAACTCTTCCACATTCTAATATATTTTCAGAGGCATTTATTTTTCAAGATAAGTTTGACTTGAGAAGTCTGATGATAATCTAATTTTCATTCGTTCTTATTTTTTCCTAGAAAACCAAATAATATTTTTATTTTTTCCCTTTCAGCTACAACAGTTTTAATGGTTGTATCTCTCTGTTGGTTGTTTTCGGGCACTTTCCCAGATATGTGATGTGTTCATTTTTCATTTGGGATTTATTGAAAGTGGATTGTCAATAGCTAGGTTTCATGACAGAAAATAATGGACAAACTAATACAAAAACTCATGTAAAGTTATGTGAATCAATAATTTTGTTTCTAATGGGAAACAGAAGAAAGCTATGAGCTTTTCTCCTAATAGTTAAATGTATTTAAGAATAAGCAGATCCTAAAATTGCCTGGAAAAGATGCAGGAAATATTTGAAAGCGGCCACTAAAACAAGAAAGGGTGTTTTCACATTCAGTGTGTTGGTGAGTGCAAGGAATTTGTTGTAATTTCCAAAAATAATGTATCTTTTCCTTTATATTTTTCAAGTTTATCCTTTTCCCATTTTATTTACCTTACAAAGCATAATATATCATATTATATCATATTTGTTTTTCCTTGCAATCCTTTTAATTTAGTCTATATTTCTGTAATAATTTCCACTTATTATTTCTGTATATAATAATATTATCTGAATTTATTTAATTCAAATTTGTGTTATTCTTCTCATTGTGTACTATTTTAATTATTTATTTTAACTCATTTTGAAATATTAAGTACATATATAATTTATTTTGTGGATGTATCTTCTTGTGAATGGTTTCATTATATATGGTTATATGATTATGCTTCTTGTTCTATTTTTTTCAATGATATTTTGTATTGAATTCTCTCAGGATAACACATTGTTTGTTTTTATGTGAAATATAGTTTCTTAAACTTCAGAAACTAAAAATTTGATAGTGGGTCAGCCTAGATTTTCTTTCATCATGACTCAAAGTTCTCTTTCTTTTATTTCTAGGAAGCATTAACAAAATGACCATATATTTTCTGTAATCTCCTAGCTTTGCTTCTGTGCTTCCATATTAAACATTTAATTCTTTTCCTCTAGTGTACTGTGTTTCTGAGTAGTCTAATAATCCCAGCGATTTCTCAATGTTAGACTTTATACTGACTGATAAGTTATAAATATATTCTTAAATTAGACCCAACAAGATTCTCTGATCATTACCAAAAGAGAAATTTTAAGTTACATATATAGGAATATGCAAATGTAATTAATTGAACAAACTAGAAAACCAGATTCTACCTAAAATACACTGAAATTTCACTTGGGAAGCTTTTATATTTTTTACAAAAATATTTCATAATCATTAGTTTGAGGTATGTAAGAAGACAATAACTTCAAAGTTGTTTGTCTTGAGCATTTTAATGACTAAGGTTTCCTTAATAGTCATGAATAAGAAGGATTGAAGTGTGAATTGCCAATGAGAATACTGATGTAGGAATATAATTTGAAGCAATATATTATACATAAAGATGAAGATGGTAGGCCATTTAATCTTGAATTATGCAAAGGTACCAAGGCAAAACATCTCTATTTGTCAGTTAATGCTATGACACTGGAGGTGATCATTAAGGTTCAAAAGTAAAATGTATATTAAATAAATAGATAAGAAATCCAAGGATTAGACTTAGATCATTCTAAACAAAGATGCTAAGGAGAGCCGGGCATGGTGGCACATGCTTGTAATCCCTGCACAGGACGATCACGCAGGTTCGAAGCCAGCTGAGGCTTAAGAGACCCTGTTTCCAAATAAAATATAAGATAGGTCTGGGAGTGTAGCCTGGAGGTAGAAGGTCCCTGGATTCCATCCCCAGTACCACCAAAAAACAAACAAACAAAAAAAAGAGATAGTAAGAAGGGACAATGAAGCAAAGGAAGATTGAATGTGGTGACTTCAAAGTTAAGGTACATAAGTAATTACAGAAGAAAAAATGATCACTTATGAAAATGCTACTTATATCATACAAATTGTTCCTGTAGGCTGAATAGGCACAATTTCTACCAATTTATTATCTCTCAACCCACTCCTGTTGACATAGGATTGATAAACCCCTGGCAAACCTAATCAAAAGAAAGAGAATCAACTCAAATTATTAAAATCTGAAATTAAAAAAGAGACATCACCACAGACAGAGGGGAAATTCAAGGAATTATTTTAAACTATTTTGAGAATTTATACTCCAACAGACTGGAAAACATGAAAGAAATCAATAGATTTCTAACCACATATAACCTACCTAAACTGAACAAAGAGGACATTGCAAGCCTAAACCAACCAATAGCAAACAAAGAAATAGAAACAGCAATCAAAACTTGCCAACAAAGAAAAGCCCAGGCCCTGACAGGTTCCCAGCTAAATTCTACAAAACTTTCAGTGAAGAACTAATACCAATACTTCTCAACTTGTTCCGGGAAATTGAAAGAGATGGAATTCTCCCTAATTCCTTCTATGAGGCCAGTATCACATTAATCCCCAAACCAAATAAAGATACTTCAAGAAAGGAAAGTTACAGACCAATATCCTTAATGAACATAGATGCAAAAATTCTAAACAAATACTGCTATACTCATTCAAAACCATATTAAGAGAATTGTACACCATGACCAAGTTGGTTTCATCCCAGAAAAGCAAGGCTGGTTCAAAATACGCAAATCAATACATATTATTCACCACATAAATAGAACTAAGAACAAAAAACACATGATCATTTCAATAGATGCTGAAAAGGCATTTGACAAAGCCCAGCACCCATTTATGTTAAAAACTCTGCATAAAATTGGAATAGAAGGAACATATTTCAACATAATTAAGGCTATATACAATAAACCTAAAGCCAACATCATATTGAATAGAGAAAAACTGCAATTCCCTTTAAAATCATGAACAAGACAAGGATGTCCATTATCACCTCTCCTTTTCAATAGTCATTGAGACTCTTGCCACAGCAGTAAGACAAGGGAAGGATATCAGAGGAATTCAAATAGGAAGAGAGGAGCTACAACTATGCTTATTTGCAGATGATATGATCCTTTATCTAGGAGATCCAATGAACTCAACCAAAAGACTTGTGGAGCTGATTAACCAATTCAGCAAAGTTGCAGGATACAAAATCAACCTAAAGAAATAAGTTGCTTTTCTTTATGCCAACAATGAATCCACAACGAAGAAATGAAGAAAACTATTCCATTTACTATGACCTCTAAACCAATAAAATACCTAGGAATAAACCTAACCAAAGATGTAAAAGACCTCTACAGAGAAAACTACAAAACATTAAAGAAATTGAAGAAGACCTTGGAAGATGGAAAGATCTCCCTTGCTCATGGATAGGCAGAATAAATATCATCAAAATGACCATTCTGCCAAAAGTGATCAATAGATTCAATGCAATCCCTATTAAAATCCCAGAAACATTTCTCATAGACCTGGAAAATTCAGTTATAAATTTTGTATGGAGAAAGAAAAGACCCAGAATAGTCAAAGCAATTCTCAGCAACAAGAACCAGGCAGGAGGCATCACAATTCAAGACTTCAAATTATACTATCAAGCAGTAGTCATAAAAACAGCATGGTATTGGCACAACAATAGGCAGACTGATCAGTGAAACAGAAGAGAAGGTAGAGAGACAAACCCACACATCTATAGTCAATTGATCTTTGACAAAGGGGCCAAGCTTATATGCTGGAGAAAAGACAGCCTTTTCAACAAATGCTGCTGGGAGAACTGGCTATCCATTTGTAGAAAGTTGGTTCTCAAACCTTACATCTCACCATGCACAGGAATCAACTCGAAATGGATCAAAAACTTAGAAATTAGACCAGAGACTGTGAAGTTATTAGAGAAAGACATAGGATCTACACTCCAACATATAGGCACAGGGAGTAACTTTCTCTATAAGACTTCCAAAGCACAGGAACTTGAAGCAAGAATTAATAACTGGGATATCTTCAAACTAAAAAGTTTCTTCTCATCAAAGGAAACCATCAAGAACCTAAAGAAGAAGTCTACAGAATGGGAGAAGATCTTTACCAGCCACCACTCTGATAGGGAGCTAATAACCAGAATATACAAAGAGCTCAAAATAATCTACACTAGCAAAACAAACAACCCAATCAAGAAATGGGCAACTGAAATGAATAGACATTTCACAAAAGAAGAGATACAAATGGCCAATAGATATATGAAAAGATGTTCAACATCACTAGCCATCAGGGAGATGCAAATCAAAACTATGCTGAGATTCCATCTAACTCCAATCAGAGTGGCAAACAAAGAAATCAAACAACAACAATACCTGGCAAGGATGTGGGGAAAGAGGAACTCTGTTACATTATTGATGGGAATGCAGAGTAGTTCATCCACTATGGAGATGAGTATGGAGATTTCTTAGAAAACTGGGGATAGATCCCCCATTTGATCCAGCTAAAGCACTCATGGGTATCTTCCCAAAGATGTTGAAATCAGACAACAACATTAACATATGCATACCCATGTTCATAGAAGCACAGTTTGTAAAATCCAAAATATGGAACCAAACTAGATTTCCATCAATAGATGAAGGGATTGCAAAATTATGGGAATATACACAATGGAATTCTATTCAGCTATAAAGAAGAAGAATATAATAGCATTTGCAAGAAGATGAAAGGAACTGGAGAACATTATGTTAAGTGAGATTAGTCAAACACATTTAGAGAAGGAACATGTGTTTTGTCTAATATGCCCAAGCTAGGGAGTATTGGTAATACCAGAGGGACTCCAGATGATGTAGGGAAAATCTCTGCAAAGCTTGAATTGAAAGATAGGAGAGAAAGAAAGCTGAGGTTGTTCAATGGAGGAGATACACACGAATATGTGTAATAGTATAAATATAACATGGTTAACCTGGACACTCTCCATTGGGAGGGGGGAAGGGAAATGGAGGGGGAAGGTTATGAAGCACAATCTAAATGTACACCACTTTCAATATGTTTCACTTATAAAAACTAAAAATAAATAAATATAAAAAATAAAAATAAAAAATAAAAAATAAATTTAAAAAGTAAAAAATCACATTACATATACGTTAAATAAATTATATTCAGAAATTAAATCTATTTTCTTAGTAAAATAAACTATGAAACTGAAACATGTATATATATATATATATATATATATATATATATATATATATATATATATTGCTGTATATGATTCTGTATGTTCTGTGTATGATTGCTACATATGATTCTGTATAATAGAGTTCCTATAAAGTATGGCACTATGAGCCTGGAATGAGAAACCTAAAGGCTTCAGTACAATCCTCCCTATTTGGTGTTAGATAGCCACCCTCTGTCAAGTAAAAGAAAACTGAATTGTAAGATGAGACCCAATTCCAAGGTAGGTGGCAATAGGATATTCTCATTATTCTGAGGAGAGTTCAGAGATATTCATAAAAAGTGATGAACTGTATCTAGATTAGAAATCAAATTTCACTAGACCACAGAGTAACTTTGAGAAAACTATGGAATATTTCCATTTTAGTTTTTCCATCTATGAAATGATCACAGCAATACCCCTAAGGCAGGAATAATTATGAAATGATTGGAAAATGCTCAGCATAGTACTCAGTATAGCAAATTGATGCCACTCCATGATTGATGAAAAATAACAATTGCCTTTAACAACTAGTTCTATTCACTCAATATTATATCTATTTTTTGATTATATTTTTTCTTCCCCAAGTTCCTGAGAAAGTTTAAATATGAAAGGATTATAGGGTACCAAGGTGTGAAATTATAGAGTATTGTCCACAGATGTACTATTGGAATATAAATGTGTGTCAGCTCAGATTTACAAAGCTAACATCTACTCTTCAGCTCTAGGAAGTGCAACATGACATTAGTTTGGTAATGGTTTTAAAACTTCAGCATGCACCAGGCATGGTGGTGCATGCTTTGTAATCTCTGCATTCAAGAGGCGGATTCCAGAAGATCATGGTTCTCAGACAGCTTCAGCTACTTAGCCAGGCCCTTTACAACTCAGTGAACTTTAGCATGCGTCAGACTCTCCTGAAGAGCTGGATAAATGTAGACTGATAGACCTTGATGTAGAGTTTCTAGTTCTGTAGATGTGAATGAAGATCTAGGACTCTGCATCTGCATCTCAATGGTAATATCCAGGGGATTTTGTTATTGCTAGCCTAAAACACCATACTCTGAGAATCATTGCTCTACAGTGTCAATAGATATGTTATATAATCATCAAACACTTCCTTGTATTGGTCCCCTTGAAATATGCTGCACTTGATAAAATTATCTAGAAATGTCCATGAAATGACCATTTGTACAAATTTAGAAAAGATGCCAGGAGAAATTTTGTGATAATATTGTTATTTATAGTCAGTTTGTGACACCTGTTGCTATAATTTGAATCTGGAATGTACGCCAAAGTTCCATGTCTTAAAATCTTAGCTTCAGAATAGTGTTATTGAAAGTTAGTGAAACATTTAAGAGGTGGAACTTAGTGGGAGACATTCAGGTTATTGGGGTGTGTGCTTGAAGTCCTGGGAATATGTGATCCTGGTTACCTCTTCACTCTCTTTTGCTCTGTAGCCATGAGGTAAGTGGATTTGTTCCACAGCGCACTCCCACCATATGACCAATTGATTATATTGGTCATATGTATTGAGACTTCTAAAACAATGAGGCAAAACAAATCTTTTCTCCTTATAAATTGTCTACTTGTGTATGTGTTATAGTGACAGCAAACTAGCACATTGTTTATAAGAAGTAACTACTTAAAACTGGAGCAATAAATTGTTGAGTTTTCAACTGGGTAGAAAATATAGATTCTTAAACAATGCTTTTGTCCAATTCATTTGGTCAGAGAAAATACAATGGCACATTAAATGTGACACATGTTTTATTCACAGTGATCTCATTGATATTAAATCTCCAATGGAATAATACAAGCAAAACAACCAGAATAGAAGAAATTTCTGCTGGGACTAGTTTTAGACAATGAAAAGCAATAGAGAATCTGCCTTTAGTAAGAAAATAAAACACTGAGAGACAATCAGTCTAAGAGACAAGTTTTAAAATAGCTTAAATAACACTGAATGTGGAATGAAAGAACTAATTACCTAATATCCCAATAACCAGATATATAAACTTCGACAAGCATTTAACCACTCTGATTTTTATTTATTTTTTCTTTATAGTAGAGATGATAATGTCTAACTTAAGAGCTTATTTTTAAAACATGAAATAGGTATAAAATAATCCATGTAATATCTATAAATCTACTTTCTAAATTATAAAATACTATTAATATTAAAGCATCATGTGTCAACCAAAAGTCTTTCAAAGCATGTAGCAAAGAGTTAACACACAAAGCGCTGCTCCACAAAATTAATAGAAAAGGAGCAAAGCTGACAATACCAAATCTCTCACACAAAATTAAGTATAAATTACAGATGTAATATAAATAATTTTTAAAATATGTAATTTTCCAGTTTGAGACACAAACACAAGAAAAAATATTCATTGTTTCCCTCAAGTTCAAATTTAATTATGTATCCTGTGTTTTATATGATAATCAACCCAATGAACTTATATTTCTAGAGATCAGCAAAACTGATCTAATGTTTCTGCTCTGCTCAAACATCCAGGCACTTCTCAATGCCCTGGTCCCTAATTTCTGCAAATGAATGGCTTCTTTTCCTACTATGCTGAGAAAATATTACTTACCTGAGGTCATTTATGGCAGTACTTATACCACTGTGATGGACCTCTATAATTTCAGGAGTTTTCCATTTGCTCCAATTGCTTCCATTAGACTTTCATTTTCCATTGACTCCCATTAGAGGGAACACTAAAATCATTTTGTCACTACGGAACATTTAGAGGCCATTAGAAAATTGTTACACTGTTCTTCTTGGATTACTAAAGCAGATTAGGCCCTGAAAATCAAATTACACAGGTAATATGGAGCAGAGAAAGAACTATATATATATATATATATATATATATATATATATATATATATATATATATTTTAAATCCTTATCAAGGGCTTTTTCCATTCTATCTTTTGTCCACTCCAGTTTCTGGCAAGCTGCCTACTTGAGGGCTTCCCAACATTTTCTGTGTTTCACTAAACATGCCAGACTTGCTTATATGGCAAGGATAACCATATATGAAACTGAAAAGTCATGTGAATTCAAAGTATATTGCAGTCTTCCACAGGCAACATTCAAGCTTATACTTGATATTTTTCCATTGTCTTTATTATTATATTTTTTAAAAGAATAATGACATGGTGCCAACAGTTTCACTTACCTTCTATGGCTCTTCTTGTCATTTAAATTTATTTATATGTTATAATAAGGCAAACACACAAGTTTAGTTCATACCTGAGTGGAGAGATGCATAAAATGCACATTAATCCTTTGGAGGTGTTATTCTTCAACTTAACTTCAAACTGAGATAATTTTAGGAGCTTTAAAAACAGTAAAGTCTTAGTCTCAATATCCCTTCCTTTTTAAAAAACATTAATTGATTTGCGGTGTGTTTTGTTTATCTAGATATTTAAAGGACTACCTGAGTCATTAAAATGTGCAAATAAGTTGGAGAGCCACTAATTTAGGAAAATGTGACTACAAATTAAAAACACTTGAGGGAAATTTTAAATATCTATAATGACCAGGTTAGACTTCAAGCCAATTAATAGGAATATCCCAGGGTGGTATCAAGGCATATAATTTAAAGCTCTCGAAGTGATTCCAGTGTGAAATCAAGGCTGAAAATCACCACTTTAGTTTGAGTGTCTTTTGATGCCCTTTTCTTGGAATTTAAGCTATTCCAAGAGTATAGAGAACAATTGTCAATCTATTTCATCTCACATCTGAGTAAACACAGTGGACACTCAAATAATGGACTTGAAAAATATTTACTTTCTAACTATATTTGGAGACCTTAACACATTGATGGCAGAGTTTAATTAATTAAATATGCTATCATAACATAACTGACAAAATATCATAAATATTATATATATTTAATATATGCATGCTACATGCATGATACATTGTAATAAATGTATAAGTATATAATGTTAACTGCATTTATTCTGAGTCTTTTAATTTAAATTTTAATATTATTATTAAATATAATCAGAGGTACTTGGACATGTCTCTTATATTTTCACCCAGCAGTCAAAACAAAAAGTATTTATAGATGATTTTACACTTTTGTAATTAGTCTAGCATTATCATATTTGGCAGAAAGAAAGAAAAGATTTTTAATTAAATTTTCAAATGAACATCAAGTAATTATTTTTAGTATCAGTGTAGTTATGCTTAATAAAATACATAGGATATATTTATACTTTAAAAATAAAAAATAACAAGATGATTAAGCACAAGATTCTAATTTAGGACAAAGTTAAAGGTTCCAACTTAAAAGCACACTAAAAAGCAACATGAAAGCATATCACAACATAATTTTCAGAGATAAATGTATACTAAAATGTAAAAAGTCACACTATGGTGTGAAAATTACTAATATGAAAGTATGAACAATTATAACCACAGAAATTCAGTAACACAGATCTAGTTCAATGTACTTAATATATATCTGTAGATGTATATCTGTGTTTAAAATACCATTGATATGGACAAATTAAAAAAGACACTAACAGGCTAGAAAATTTAAAACATACTTAGTAATAATGTTGGAAATAGTGTTAGACAAAGTACTTGTTTTTGAAATAGTTATACACTATGTAATGACACTTTTTTGATGATATAATGTATACATAACAATAGTTTTATATGATTATATTGCTCAATGTTATTATAGGATGTGAACTCAATGACAAAATTGCCTAACAACACAATTCTCAGAATGTATCCCCATCATTAATTAAAACATGATGATAAAGCAGGGCATGGTAATGCACACTTGTAATCCCAGTACTTGAGAAGCTGAGATAGGAGGATAGCAGCTTTGTGGCATGCCTCAACTACTTAGTAAGGCCCTCTACAACTTACTGAGACCCTGTTTCAAAATAAAAAAGAGGGCTGTTGTTGGAGTTCAGAGGTAGAATGCCTCTGGGTTCGATCCCCAATACCACACACACACGCACACACACACACACACACACACACACACACACAAAGATGATGATATCTCCAATTGTGTAAAAGAAACCATATAAAAATAGAGATAGATCATGCCTAAAATTGACTACACCAGTATTCTTTGAGAACTTGGGTGTCAGTATAAGGAGATAATTTGTTACATATACAAAATTTTAGTCCTCCACCTAACTTACTGGATCAGCTACTCTAACCTAAAAGACTGTACTTTAACAAGGGGATTCTGAGTCACACTAAATTTTGAGGACTAACCTTTGAATCCTGCCCCTGTAATCAACAAGCTGAGTAAATGTTACAAATCATTTTTCTTGTAGGATTTGAAATTTATTATAATTAAAAGGAGACAGACATAATCTATCTTTCAGGGAGGCTTGGAGATATTTGCAGAGTTGATGCACATGTTTTCTAAATCTAAAAGACCATTAAAAAATAATGTGTGACTTTAAGCAAGTACCTACCCCTATGTATGTTGAAGACTTTGACAAGATGAGCCTGTGAGCTCTGTAAGTTCCAAATGGTATGATGGGTTGCTGGGTATACTTTGGTACCTGAATATGCCCTATTCTTCTTCCATTGCCATCAATCAAGAGAGAATTATTCTATTTGCATTCATATTATTTTGAACTTTTAAGGATTTCAAATTTAGCGTACTTATCTTAGAGACACCAGGAGACTATTAAAGAATACAACTCTCTAAAAGTATTTATCCCATTTTATTTCATTTTTAGTTTATTCAAATTCATAAGAAAAAGACTTAGAAAAACACACTGATCTCAGTTCACTGCAGCAATTGCTGCTTCCTGAAACAAACTCTACTTAATAGAACATTCCATTTGGTAGGTGTATTTTATTGCCACTTAGAGTAAAATTTCTAAAATATGTTTTGATTTTTGGAGATATGGATGAATGTTTTAATTAATAAAATCTCAAGGTCAGAAGTAAATCTTTCTCAAGTGATACATAATTAAAAATCAGTACTTTGAGCAAAACATATTGGCTTAGAGCATAAAAATAAAAAGGAACTCAAAAATTAATATACAGGTATCTTTCTAGAATATCCTTCCACCAGTAGCAGATAATTCATTTGTTTCCCCCAAAACTTTATAGATTATCAGCCCTTACATAAAGCAGAATGATGTTGATATCTGTATTTCAACAATTTTAAAGGAGAATTTTAGAAAGGTTCAGTGAGGTTCACTTCAAACTTAAACATGAACTATTAGTAGATTATGGCTTCAAAACACCATTGAGCTACATCAGAAAAAGAAAAAATATACATGTATTAGGATCTTCAAACTAGATTTTCCATATGATATTTACTTTTATTTATTATTGATGCCATTTTTATTCTAAACAGAATGCTAAGTAGATAAGCAGAAACTTCATGCACTTCATGCATGCTGTGTTGATTCTCTGCTTAGTCCTAAGCTAGTGCAATAGCTAATAAAACATATAAGCTTTCTCTTATTGCTTCATTTACATCAATTAAGAGAAAGAGAGATAAAACTGCATAGGTTGATACAGAAATAAAGTCACAATGATTTATTAAAGGAAATGGAGGGTGTAGAAATGGTCAATTATCCAATTGGGATATACATGGAATGGTCAAGAAGAAATTATGAGTGTGTAATATATATGTGAGATACTGGGGATTGAATCCAGAGGCATTCTGTCTCAAAGCCACACCCACATCTCTATTTTATGTTTATTTTGGAACAGGATCTCACTGAGTTGCTGAAAGTCTCACTAAGTTGCTAAAATTCTCAACAAGTTGCTAAGGGTGGCCTTGAAGCTGCAGCCTTTCTTTCTCAGCATCCTAATGTACTGGGATTACAGGTTTGCTCAACCTTGCCCTGCCTGTGAGGATATGTTTGAGCTGAAACATGAATGAGATGAAACAAAAAGCAGTGGGATGAACTAAAGCAGAAAATACAAGATATATTTATAGATAAAGAGAATAATGACCACTAAAAATAAAACAAGTTCAAATGAAACAATAGTGTACCTAGACATTATACTTATCTTCATGGAATACATAGTACTGCAAGTAAATAAATAAGTGCCACTAACAATGAATAAGTCTGGCAAGTTTCGCAAAGGGAAGGACAGATCCAGATTGTGGGAATTATGAAATCTTTTTTGAAAAAATCATGGTTTTTACCTTACTTCTTTATTTGTTTGCTGAAGTACTGGGGACTGAACTCAGAGCTATTGTACCTCTGAGCTACACCTTCAGCCCTATTTTTGGGGGGTGTCTAGGGATGGAATCAGGGGGCAGTCGACCTCTGAGCTACACCCTCTGCCCTATTTTTAATTCTTTATTTTTAAACAGGTCTCACTAAGTTGTGGAGATTCTCACCAAGTAGCTGAGGCTGTCCACAAACCACAATTCTCCAGAATGCTGGGATTACAAGCCTCCAAAATGCTAGGATTACAAGCAAGCATTCACCACCACGCTCAGATTCTATTTTTATTTATTATTATTTATTTTAGTTGCTGAAAGTGTGTCTCTAAATTTCCAAGGCTTTCCTCAAACCCATGATCTTTCTCTTTCAGCCTCCTAAATTCTGGGATTACAAACTTGGGCCACCATGCCCTGCTGAGAAAATCATATTTAAATGTAATACACAGGAATAAAACTAAGAAATTCTAGACCTAATAGAATATATAGTATGTATATAATGTAAAAAATCTAGACATAAAGACTGGTTTATAGAACAAAATTTTAAGACATCATAGCTACAATTGATCATAAAATGGCAGCAGCAATAAATACTCTGAACAGTGGTGTGCTAGTTCCAGCTTAGAGAGTAATGTGAGAAAAGACTATAGACATCTGTTCCCAATTTCAAATTCAGGAATGTTATTATTACTTTGAAATTAGCCATGATGGGAGTCTGCAAGTAAGGAATTTAGTAAATTACAGGAATCAAAATTGTTCTTTTTTTCAGAAAGTCACCAACATACAACTAGTTCTTAGCCACAGTTATTTACATTATGCTACAGAAAGAAGGAATGTGAAAATATGAATCCCTATTGGGATTGAGATTGTCTACAAAGCTTTCTTTAAGATCCTGGAGCATTTAAAGTAGCAGCAGTACTTCTTGCACTTTAGTGTACATTGGAATTATCTGAGGGTTTTGAGAGAGGAGAGTAGCACAATAAATAGCATTGCTTTTTAATAATTTTGCTTCTAAAATATATTATTTTAGGGCTTTATTGGTGCAATATAATTATATACTGTAGTGAAATTCAAAGTAAGACATTCATGTATACACAAATTTTTTTATTTTAATCAAAGATTTTAAAAATTAATTAGAATTGCTAGTAGAATAATTAACATATTTTGGGAAATATGTAGTCTACATTGTGAAATAATTAGAAAATGATTTTATGCTATTCCACTAGTAAATCAATTATTGAAAATTTATATATGTAGAGTCTTTCAAGAGCATGGCTTTGCCCCCAAATCTAGATTGGGGCCTAGAGATTTTACACTGCTCTAAGGATCACATGAGTAGTAAAGGTTTGAAACATCTTATTTCCTTCAGCAAATAAAAGTATAGAAAAAAACAAAAGTGAATATGTACATTTCCAGGAAGAGGATTGTTGAATTTTAGTAATGAGAAAATGACTAAAATTTTTAGATGTGTGCTAAAACTTTAAATAAGAAACAAAACAAGGGAGAAGACACAGATGTAGTACATAGAACTTTATACCTCAGTATTCAGAGTTTCTTCAAAATGATTATTTTTCTCCTTAGTATTACATTCAATAATGATTTTGAGTATTATATTTAGCTGTGTGGGCAGCCAACTTGAGAAGCAGGGTTGGCATTGCAGAATGGCATGGGAGATAAATGTAAAGAAGATGTAATAATGTTATGTTTATTAATGATCTGACCTTGTATCCAGATTTGATGGTCAGAGGTGAAATGAAATAAATGAAAAAGGAAAGCAAAAATTATTGAAGCACAATACAGAAGCCTAGATCTTAAGGGATTTACTATGAATGGCCAACTTAAATGTCAATAAATGAGAAGTCACTCCTCTAGGAAAAAAGGACAAACATTTGTTTTGAGAAACTACCCCAGAATAAAACTCAATCAAGACATTGACATCTCTATATTATTTTTTCACTCAAATAATATATGGCTAGTTACATTAAAAATAAACAATAATCTCAAGAAAATAAACATTACTAAAATGAAACAAAAGTAAAATAATTTAATTAAAGGAAGGAATGAAATAGGAGTAAAAAAACATTGAAAAATACATATCAATAGCAAGTGGTACACATAGGACAGTTTCAGATTGTTACTACTCGGCAGTCTCAAAAAATTACAAATAGTATGGGTTACATGACAAGAATATACATGAAAAGAATAAGAGTTTTAGTAATATGCCATTCAATGTTAGATTGCATAATGCTGCAGGGAAATGAAAACTAACAGAACTCAGTAAACAAGTGGAAAAGAGAGAAATACACAGTAGTTATAAGATTATATTGCAAGAAAAAATTACACAAAAGCATTACTGAAAATATAGTAGAGCTTTCATGGAAGAATATATATATTACACTGAATAACAACAAAAAACAAAGGAATTAATATTAAAACCAATACCTGAAACCAAGACAAAACATGTCCAACTCGTGCAGAACTGAGGATCCTGAAGAAGGAAGGAAGATATATGAAGGCCAGGAAAGGCTGGAGTATGGTAAAAAAAAGGATATACTGTATCTCAGGCAAAAATGGAACAGAACGTTCAGCATGACAACCTATCTGGAAAAAGTTGCTGAATTTCAAGGATAAAGATATATGTAGGCATTTGGAAAGAAAGAACAATTTACTTACAAAGAAGGGTCTATTCTCTACTTGCCCTGACAAATTAAGTGATACTGGATCTCCTCTCCTATTAAAAAAAACAAAACTAAAAACTGACAAAATATAAGAAAGGATTGTTTCAACATAGTATTCAACAAACAGTTCAGCATTTTGATATCACAAAATAGGAGACATAAATGAGCTCAGCACTAAAATCACTATAGCTGTGTAACTGGATATATTTCTTAAACACAAAAGAGAGAAAGAGAAATGAAGCTAGTATAATGGCCATGGTGGTGAATTAAAAGAGTAAAGACTAAAGAATTGGGAGAAAGAAGTGTCTCAAAATAAGAGAGCAGATAACTACAAAGACAAGAAATAAGCAAAACAAGAATTATAATTTTTTCAGAGATATTTCCCTGAGCTTTTTAACTAAATACTTAGCTGTACATTTAAATCATGAAACTAAAAATTGAAAAAAAATTACTACTCCTAGATATTGATAAGTTTAACAGTTCCTAGAATTTACACAAGACATGAGCATTTTGATTCTCAAGCAGTGAGAATGGAGAGACTGTGGTGAAAACCCAGAGAATTAAGTATATACTCAAGGATGATTATGTCTTAAGAATTTGGATAGAGTAGTCTTAAACTTCATTCTAAATATGATTTCATATTTGCATGTAGAAAGCCTAAACACTGACCTCTGAAGGATTAAGGAGGTTTTTATGTAACATGAATTTCTACCCAAAATAAATACATAAACATCAATGCTCTTTTAGAAAGATTTCAAAATCCAGATATTCAAAAATGTAAATTGACAAAGTCTAGATATAAAGGAAAGCAAATCCTAGACATGCTAAAATGCAGAAAACTATAACCATGATAATAAGTAAATAGAAACAAATCCAGATAAGATGCATAATGAAAACACCTGAAATTATATTTAAATAACTATTACAGTAATATACCAAATTTTTTTTACAAAGGACAACAATTATGTAAAGAAATAAAAAAAACTATTTCTCTCTAGCTTCCATATATGAGAAAATACATGTGACCCTTCATTTTTTGACTGGCTAATCCCAATATAATGTTCTCTTGTTCCATTTATTTGCCTAAAAATGATATAATTTTTTTTCTTTATGACCAAGAAAATTTTCATTGTATGTATATACCATATTTTCATAATACAATTATTTGTTGAAGAACATCTAGGCTGGTTCTGTAATGTGGCTATTGTGAATTGTACCACAATAAACATGTATATGCATTTATCAAAACAAAAAGACTTGAGGTAAATAAGAAGAAATACCAGTAGAATAGTGGAAAGGAGATTGGGGAGGGATGTAGGAGGAAGAAAAGGAGACTTGATTTTATAAAAAGCTCAAATAATGCTATATTTATATGTAAAATTATCAATATTAATCCCAATAGCATGTACAAAGAGAGGGAGAGCACAAGGTGTTAACTGGATGAAATCACATAAAGTGATTCATGCATACTTTTATATGACTCTGAACTTCATTATGTGTATAGTTACAATTCACGAACAAAAGTATATTAAAAATAGAAAATATCAAACATGTAAATTAAATTTTTAGAACTGAAAAATACAGTCTGAAATAAAATATTCACAGAAATGGATTTAATATTTAAGGTACTGCAAACCTAAAATGACTGAAACTGAAAATATGGTGAAAAATACTGCTGCGTCTGCACCACAGATAGGGAAAATAAAAATATGAAGAATTTTGTGCAAACTTGTCCTAGTTTGATATAATATCATTGATTTAATTTTGTACTTGTTGCCTTACTTCTGGGATCTCATTAAAAATCATACCTGCCAATATCTTGAAGTGTTACTCCTATGTTATTTTGTATGAATTTCAGAATTTCAAGTGTCACATTTGGTTCCATTTTTAGTTTACTTTTATACATGGTAAAAAGTCTGGCTCTAGTTTCATTCTTCTATATATGTCCAATTTTCCAAGAAACATTTATTGAAGAAATTATCCTTTCTCCAATGTATGTCCTTGGTACCTAGACAGTGCATGCATGGTCTCACCCTTTTGTAAAACCAAAAATTTTGTCATATGGAAGTGAGAAGTAGAATAAAGATCACTAGAGACAAGAAAGGGTGGAAGAATAAATAACAGAGAGAGATCGGACAAAAGGTAAAATTACAGTAAGATGTTCTACAACCTATCAGGGAAACTATAGGCTACAAAATTTTTTACACATTTCATAATAACTATAGGAGTTGAGTTTTTAGCTTCCTAAATATAAATGAAAATGTTTGGGAAGGTTGAAATGTTAATTATCCTAATTTGTCTTCACATATCACATGCATTAATTATAATATTGAATTCAGCATATATACTGAATTATAATATTTTACCTCATAAATAAATATATAATATAAATATTATACTCAATTATAATATTGAATTTCTCATATAGTGAATTTTAATATTGTACCTCATAAGTATAAATATCATTCCAATTTAAATTATTTAATGTAAAATATAGTAAATATGTCTCAGAGATGTATATGGAAATATATAATAATTCATGCATATTTTGGGGTTAATAAGTGATAGAGATAAAAATATTTAAAGAAGTAAGGGTATGAGGGGATTCTAAATGGCGACTGCAGGATGCAGCACTTCTCAGTGGCTGAAATAAATAAAGTTCAACTACTAAGAAGGCAGTATCTTAACAAATAAAATAAATATATCTCACGAACCAAAACAGATCCAGGAACCTCAAAGGAAGGAATCCAGTAACTGCAAGATCCACTGGAAAAAAAAAAAAGTTCCAGTGTGCGATGGACCTGCTGCAGAAGTGGTCTGACCACTGGTGCCATTGTGGACTGCCGGGCCAAACCACGAGTTCCAGCCCTGACTGACTCCAATGCAGCAAAATAACCCAAGAGTTTGAAAACACACGTAGAGCTCCAACATCTTGAGCGGTGCCCAAGACAGAAGCCTGTGTAGCACAACGAGTGCTCCAAACACCCGGACGAACGTAGTCAGGTATCTGAGTGCACCCAGAGAAGCTGTGGGACTTACCGTGCACCCGGTGTGTAACTGTGTGCACCCAGTTTACACCCCTGAACCAAGTGGTAAACATGTGTGCCCAGTGTGCACATGTGACCCCAGCACCCAGCGGTAACTGTGTGTGCCCAGTGTGAGCCCTGGGACACAGTGGCAATCCAGTGCACCCATTGTGCACCCAGTTTATGTCATGGACCCGGCAGTAACCATGTGTATCCAGGGTGCATCCTGGGACCCTACGGTAACCATGTGTGCCCAGTGTGTGCCCCGGGACCTGGCTGTACTGATGTGCATCCCAGGACCCTACAGTAACTGTGTGTTTCCAGTGTGCACTGCGGGACCCGGTGGGCTAATCCCGTTAGAATTTCCAGAGACACAGGAAAGCTGCTCAAGGTGAATACCTGCACAGGGCCACAGAGGGTCGCTCTGGACACCCTCCACACCTGTCGGTAGAGAAATACAGGCCTGAGTCCAAGGTGGAGATTCCAGAGGTGCAGGCTACTGGCTAGAAATACACAGAACTTGGAACTTGCACAGAATTTATTAACAGTGACACTCGACACTCTGACACTTAAACTCAAAGCTTTCAGAGGTGAGAGAGGGGTTCAAACACCCAGAGAGTGGTTTAAGGAGCTGACAATAGGGTACAGATCAAAGAAGAGACATTGGATTGTATTCCAGAAGCTAAAACTTAAATCAGTGATTCAGATATTTTATGGGCCCAATCCATATTTGTAAATTAGGAGGACTCGTTTTTTTTAGTTTACTTTTTCCTTTTATTTGTTTTTTTTTTAATATGTTTGATTGTTTTGCTTTCTGGTTTCACACAGTCACTAGTTCTTTTTATTATATTTTATTTTTGTCATTTTTTCTCTTTCTTACTTTTTTCCCCCTTTTTTGTCTTTGATGTATAATAGTCAGCTTTTAGGTCTTGTTTTGTTACTTTATTTGTGTCTGTTTGCTCCTTCCTCCATCCCTTCTACAAAGTTCTTCTCTCAAAATATTTTTCCCTTACTATATCTCCCTGTTTAATTCAAGGTATTTCATATCTCCATATTCAAATACTCTTCTAGTGAACTACAAGAGTCTTACTATCTAACATTTTCTGATTCTCAACAAATATTTTCTTATTATACTTAAATTCTTACTTAACCTAATCATATCCTTTACTAAACCTCCCTCATCACCCAACCCTCACAAATGGAAAACGTACTGTTAACCTGCTGACACCTCTAAATTTCTACTACTAATATTGAATTAGACATTAATACCCACAAACAATGGGAAGACATCAGAAAACCAGGCCTGAGGACCTTGAAAACATGAGAATTAGTAATAATGAAGAGACAACAGAAATCACGAATACAGACCTACAAGAAATACAAAAAGGGGAATTCTTTTTTTTTTATTATCTGTCCTGCATATCTTTTTTTTTATTGGTGCACTGTATTCATACATCATAGTAGGATACATACTTTTGTAGACATACATGCACACTTTTCCCAGTCAGCCCCCACCCAATCCCCACCCCATTCTCTCCCTATCCCTCCCTCCCATGCTTGGCTTAGTAGTTGACATCTAGTATTATGGCAATTTATCTAAAATTAAAAATGATAATCTCACATAACAGTTTCATTTGTCTGATACCAAGCTTTTGATGACTTAAAGATAACATTTCAATATTTCTTTTTGCTTTCTTTCTTACCAGAGAATATTTTTTTCTATTTTTTAGGTGAAACTATCATATATTTATATATTTATTTTTCAGAAAAAAAATCTATCCTAATATGGAATATGGAGTATAGGTACCCAAAACGATCTTGAAAAAGAAAAAAGCTAGAAGATATATATTTTCTGATTTCAAACCATATAAAGCTACAATAATTGAAACAGTGTAGTACTATTCTAAAGGCAGATATATAAACCATTGAAGTTAAATAAAAGCCTAGAGCTAAATTCTTCCCTATATTGTCAAGTTATTTTTGGCAAGGTTTCCACGAACATTTGGTGATGGAAATGATAATCTTTTAACTAAATATTGTTAAAAAATAATAATTACATGGAAAAGAATAAAATTGGACCCTTACCTAATCCCATATACAAATATTAACTCAAAATAGATAATAGACCTAAATATAAATCTTAAGACTATAAACTTTTAGGAGAAAATCTGGGTCATAAAACCTCACAACATTGAAATTGGCAGTGATTTCTTGGTTATGATTTCAATGGCACAGGCAACAGAGGAGTATACAGACTCCCTAAAAAATTGTATATCCAAAGACAATGTAAACAGAGTTAACAGTTACTAATAGAATGGGATAAAATATTTCCAAATGCTATATCTGAAGGTATATTAATATTCCAACTAGAAATCCTAAAAATTAACAACAATAAAGGCAAACAAAACCATTTAGAGATAGGTAAAAGACTAACATAAATAATGAATCTCCACAGATAACCAATCTTAATTGTCTGTTGGATGGAAACTCTTGTTTCTCTGCTTCTGGTGTGTGTTACCTATTTCTTCTTTGTAGTTAATCTCTCTGAGTATTTTCTCTAGTGCTGGTTTTGAAGACATAAATTCCTTCAGTTTCTGTTTGTCATGGAAGCTTCTTATTTCTCCATCTAATTTGATAGAAAGTTTTGCTGGGTAGAAAATTTTTGGTTGGAAGTTGTTTTCTTTCAGAGTTTGGAATATGTTACTCCAAGCCCTTCTGGCTCTCATGACTTGGTTTGGGAAGTCTGGAGTGCTTCTAATTGGTTTGCCACTGAATGTCACTTGGCCCTTTGTTTTTGTTGCCTTTAAGATTCTCTGCTTGGCTTCCACATTGGTCATTTTGACAATTATGTGGCGTGGGGATCCTCTTCTCCGATCCTGTCTAAAGGGAGTTCTATAAGTTTCCTGGACCTTTGTATCAACTTCTTGCTCTATGTCTGGAAAATTTTCTGCTATTACTTCTTTGAAGAGATTGTTGATCCCTTTGGTTTCACTTTCTTTTCCCTCCTCTATTCCAATTATTCTTAGGTTAGCTCTCTTAAAATGGGCCCATAATTCTTCAATATCAGATTCCTGCTCTCGGATATTTTTTTCTAGATTAGAAAATATGAGTTCATTTTTGGATTGCTCATCTTCTAAGAGCGAGATTCTGTTCTCCATGTGGTCTAATCGGTTGTTTGTGCTTTGAATTGAGGCCTTTACTTCATTAATTGCATCCTTTATCTCTTTTTGGCTCTCTCTGAGTTCTTTTCGAAGCACCTCTATTATTTCTACAGTTATTTTCCTGATTTGATCTTCTAGAAATCTCTGATTTTCTGTTTTATCGGGTTCTGATGTTGTGGGGTTGTGGGCATTCATTGCTCCAGTATTATTCCTCTTTCCCATGATTTCCGATGTTTGTGCCTTCTCTGGGTTCTTCCCTTGGGTCACTATGACTTCCCTTAAGGTGTTCTGGATCTCGAGTAAGTAGTATCTCAGACCCCACTACTCCTTTACTGGGTTTTATCACAGAGTCTCAGACCCAGAGAGTCGATAGAGCCTGCTTTAGACTGTGGGGGGTGCCAGGTTGCACGTTCTCCTATGGTGTGATATCTCTGCCACTGCCCCTCCCCCACTGGGTCAAGTCCCAGGGACTACAGTACTGGGATTTCTCCTCTGTGGCCCGCAATTTGACTCACTGTTCTTGAGTATGCAGATGTAGTTGTACTGGCCTCGCTGAATTCGCTGCTGCTGCCGCCGGTGGCAATATGGTGCCGCTTCTACGCCCTCGGCTATGGGACTGGCTTTTTTCTTCTTGATTTTGATTTCTACTCTGAATCCCTGCAGCCTGTGCTGAGCTCGGCCACTGGGAGCTTTAGATGCTCTCTGCACGGAGAAATCCCGCCTAGCTGTTCCGCAGTGGCTCACCTCAGCTTGCTGTAGCCGTCCCGTGAATTCGCTGGTGCCACCGGCAGTATGGCGCTGCTGCCGTGTCTGCCGCGTCCTCAGGCGCAAGGCCGGTTATCTCCTCTGTGGCTCTGTTCTCCGTCCGCTTTCTCTCTGGAGCCTGGTGAATTTTTGTTTCACTGGTGATGGTGTTTTCTGGCTATGAAAGGCGCTGATTTTGTGGTAATGGAGATTTGTTGTTAGCGGGGCTCTTAAGCCCCGCTTTTCTCGGTCGCCATCTTCCCGGAAGTCCAAAAAGGGGAATTCTAAAACTTGATCTACAGTATAATGAAGAATTTAAAGCAAGTCTACAGGAAATGAAACAGGAAATAAAAACACTAAGAAAGAATCAGAAAGAGATCTGGAATGAAACGAAAGAGACAATAAATGAAATGAAGATAGCAATAGAAAGAATTCTGGAAGATTAGATGAAATAAAAGCAGAATATAACTGTTAGAAGACAGTTCATTCAAAACAGAAAACACAGTCAACAGCATACAGAAGTTATTACAGCAACAAAACCTAAACATCCAAAAAGTATGAGACAATATGGATCATCCTAACTTATGGATAAAAGACATTGAAGAAGGAATACAGGTACAGACAAAGGACATTCATAATCTCTTCAGATAAATAATTTCAGAGAATTTTCCAAACATAGAAAGGACTTGTATCTTCACATCCAGGAGACATACAGAACACCATTAAGCCAAGATCAAAGAAGAACCTCCCCACATCATATAATAATCAAAATGACCAACATAGAGCCATGGAAAGAATCTGAAAAGCAGTGAGAACAAAAGGATGGGTAACTATTTATTTATTTATTTGGGGGTTTGGGGATGAAACCCAGGGGCATTTGACCTCCAAGCTACACCCCATGCCTTATTTTTTGTTCTTTTTTTTTGAAACAGGGTCTCACTAAGTTTCAGAGGGCCTCACTAAGTAGCTAAGTCTCTCCTTGAGCCACAATCCTCCGGTGTCAGCCTCCCGAATGCTGGGATTACAAGCATGCACCACCACGCCTGGCTAATAATGGTTATATATAATCACAAAAAACATGCCTCTGAAAATGTGTCATTAAAATTATTTATAAACACATATGCCATTACCTTATATTTGTCAGTAGTAAGAGAAAAAAGAGCTGGTACAAGAAACACTGTAGATGCATCACAGGAGTATTACATAAAGTTAAAGCAGGACAACTCAAAAAGCTATTGTCCCACTTATATGACATTCTGTAAAATAAAAATAAATAAATAAGGTATGTGGCTTGATCTGAGGATAGGGGATTCAGTGCAAGACATTTGGAAACATTTAAGTGTGATTAAAATGTTCTGTATCTTGGCTTTGGTGATGTTTAAATAATTATGTACATTTGAAACAACTCAATGAAATATATAAATTTCTGTAGCACTGGAGTTATATTTAGAGGCATTCATTTTTTTTCTTGTCCAAGAAAATTCATACAAGATATGCCCCCAGCCCTATTTTATTTTATTTTATACTTGAAATGGGATTTTGCTAAGTTGCAGAGGGCCTCACTAAGTTTCTGAGGCTGGGTTCAAATTTTCAATTCTCCTGTCTCAGCCTCCCAAGTACTGGAATTATAGGCCTTTACCACCACTAGATCCAGATTTTACAAATATGAGCCTAATGAAAAAAGACAAACTATAAATACATAAAGAAAATTTAATTTATTTATACTTAAGCTTATAAGATATGTTAAAGTAAACTATCAATAAAGACACTAAGAACAGAATAAAAATTATAAGTATAGAATTGTAAGTATAGAATAAAAAATAAGTATAGAATCATATATGAAGTGGTAAAGTATTATCAAAGTTACACTATAAAGATGTATATTTTACCTGGGTGTGGTGGAGAACTTCTGTAATCCCAGTACTTGGGAGGCTAAGACAGTTGGATCACAGGTTCAAGCCCATCCTGAGCCATTTAGAGCAACTTAATGAGACTCTGTTTCAAAATAAAAGAATAAAGTAGAGCTGGGATGTGGCTAAGACAAAAAATGCTCCTGAGTTCAACTTCCTGTTTCAAAAAATAAACCAAGATGCACATTTTAAAGCATTATAACAATCACTAAGAAATTATGAAAAGAAAAAAGTGTACATGCCCCAGGATTTTCTTGTAGACCATACCCAAAGTTTCTGAAGCAACATCTAACAAATGATCCAAGAATTTTATACTCAAATTGTACTCTAAATGAAAATTGTAGAGGCTGAGATACAAGAAGACTCTCTTTTGATACTATCCTCTTACTCTTTCCCACTGTCTTTTATATCTCTTCATTCCAAGAATATTGCAATATTTTTTCGTTTCGTCTGTAAAGATTCTCCCTGCCAAAGTTGAAATACATCAGACAAATTCATAAAATGTTACCATGCAAATGCATTCTCTATATAAAAAGTTTACATTTGATTTGTTGTAATTCTAGTGAATGAACTTCATTTCTTTTTTTATTCCTTATAATTATGACAACACTAATATGTTTTAAATCTCCCATCTCACCTGAAAATAATTCACTGGTGGACTCCATGTTATCAGTTAATAAGAACTTTTGAAAGAAGTGGGCTCTCAACCTCTAAATTGCATTTTCATATATAATTCAAATCTTTCTGGTTCTATTTTAGCCAAAATGTGTCTTTTCTTATAAATAAAATCATTAGTATTTTTTCAACAATATATTTAAATATAAAGGTGCTCTACTCTTGAAAATGTGTAGTCCTCCTATTATACTTCACCAAATACTGTTTCTCACATTCCTTTAAAGGTAAAATAAAATAAGGTTTTGAAAACTGAAAGTTAAAAGTGGTTGTTGTTGTTGTTGTGTGTGTGTGTGTGTGTGTGTGTGTGTGTGTGTGTGTGCACGCGCATGCATGCACATTACTGAGAATGGAACCCAAGGGCATTCTACCTCTGAGCTATACCACCAGCCCCTTTTGTTATAATTTTGAAACAGGGTCTTTCTAAATTGCAGAGGGTCTTAAGATGCTGAGACTGACTGTGAACCTGTGATTCTCCTATCTCCGACTCTTTTTTTTTTTTTTACCAGAACACTTTTATTTGTTGTTTTCAAAGAACAAACTCCTTTCTTCTTTTTCCAAGATAATCATGATTAAATTAGAAAAATGGTCATATATCTTTGAAGCATTTCCCTTTAATGGAAAAATTAGCATTATAGAATCTAAACATTAAAAGATAGAAAAAATTCTATTTTGTTGCCATCATTAGACAAAATGGAATCTAGCAAAAGTCAAGGAAATCCATTCATACTTCAGGATTTCTTCTCCAGGAACCAGCATTGTTATATTATTTTCATTTAGCAAAGTCTGATTTAATTTGGTAATCCTTCTTCCTTCTGGTGTGATTTCAAGTTCTGTTACATCTTTCAGCACCATATTGAAAACGTCATCAAATCCTATAAGTGTACCAACAATTTATCACTCTTTATCACGATGTGAATTCTTTATCTGTCCTCAAGCTCCAGTAGCAGCAGCTTCAAGAGGTTGGTGGTAGTGTTAGCCACCATGGCTAAGCTAGAAGTGGCCTGTCTCAGCCTCTTAAATACTGGATTACAAGGGTACACCACCAAACTTGGCTGTGTCCATATTTGAAATTCTGTATCATAACAAATTTATGAATTAAGCCCTATTGTTCTGTAATCAGATATATTCTGAATTTATTATATTCAATGAGTGAAACAATGAAAGGATTAAATGTGATCATATTCTTCCTAAAGAGCACTATGTCTCTTTTTGACTAATTTTTAAAATGGATATAGACTGAAACTCTTCTAAAATCAAGAATTCCTATATTCTGGTGGAAATAGTTCTCTATAAATAAAGTTATTTTTCATATCATTTACCAAGTTAAAATGTTTTAGAGTAAACTATGTTCTTTAAAATAGACATTTGTTAATGTTCTTTAAATAATAGATTTATTCTTTATCATCACATTAATGTTTTTCTTTTGCAAAGATGAAGACCTCTGCCTCTCTGGAGTAGTTCATATCATGTGGTCTATCTATGCTTGGTATTAAGATTTTAATCTCATGATGATGTATAATTACAATGTACCAATAAAAATATAAAAAGATAGTAATTCTGAGTGCTCACTGTACTCATTTAAGTCAGGTTTTTCCTCTAGAGAGTATTTGGTTTTTGTTATTGTTATTTATTTTCCTTTGGGACAATTGTAAAGACAATAAAGGTTAACAAAAAAGAACTGACTCCACACCCAAACATGAAAAAAAAGGTGGTCATCTTCAGGATATGGTTTCTACTTTGCTTTTCAACATCAAATATCTTAAAAATGGTCAAAATCTGTATTCACAGTAAACAAAGAAGTTGGGCATGGTGGCACATGCTTGTAATCCCAGCATTTGAAAGAATGAGACAGGAATATTGGGGTTCAGACAGCCTCAGCTCCTTAGTGAACCTTTGCAACACAGTGAGACCCTGTTTCTAAACAAAGGGTAAAAAGTAGAGCTGGGGATGTAGCTCAGATATGGAAAGTCCCTGGGCTCAATCCCCAGTACCAAAGAAAAATGAAAAGGAAAAAAGAAAGGAAAGGAGAAAGAAAGGAAAGAAGAAAGAAAGAAAGAAAGAAAGAAAGAAAGAAAGAAAGAAAGAAAGAAAGAAAGAAAAGAGGAAAGAGAATATAAAATATTTTCATGCAAACTCAGGCTTAATTCCTCTGTTATCATATTTTAAATTTATTATACTTTAAAATGGTATGTAACTCTCACAGAATAATACCAAATGGTATCTTTTCATCCTCCTATTGAATAAAATTTAATTAAAGGAAAATTTATTGCAAAGTTCTGGGCAGTTACTATCATTCCAACATATAAATGAATTCCCTTCTAATTCAGTAAAATATTTTGTGAAACTACTGCTGTAAAAATTCACTTTCTTATAAATCACCTTCTTTTCACAACTGCTCCAGTATGAAAAATTTTATAACCATTCCTTTATCAGGAAGGATAACATTTTTCAATTTGAGAGCTAAGTGGAAGAATCAGTCTCCTTTCTGAAATATCTTATGCTATGATTAATTCCTGTATTATGATTATCAATAACACATCTATCCCTTATTCCTACAAAATAGCAGTAAATGAAACTCAAACCCTTCTATGTACAACATTAATAATTTCTTTGTTTTTGTAAATTTAGTCTTTTATGTTCAACTTTATTACATTATACTGAGAACTGAATCATGAGTCCATAGCCTATATTTTAAGATAGTGTAGATCAGCAATGCAGAAACACACTTTATTATATCCCTTGCCTATTTCCTATGGATTGCCTGTGATCACCTGTACTATTTACCTTTGTTTTTTCCAAATAATATTTCAGGACAGCTGCTCATCAGGCAGCTGTTCGGTGTTTCCCCTTTCAGGTCTCTCCCTCCCAAGTCCCGGAGAGGAATCTCCACATAGCTCGAAGGTAGAAGGGTTTCCAAGAACCCCAGTACCACAAAGTGCATAAATAATAAAGCATTAAAGAGCCATCAAGTTAGGTGTCAACATTAAAACTATATCCAATTTTCAATATTTGTATAATAAATACATAAAACTTTAAAACCTTCATATAAATTCCAGTTAGATTTATTCAATAAATAAGTTAGAAATGACTCAGGCTTAACTAATAATTAAGTTTCTAAATTTTTTATTTTTATTTTTAAATTTTATTTTATATGTTTTTTGTTTTGTATTGTAAAATAATTTTATTTTATTTTATTTTATTTTATTTTTTATTTATTTATTTTGTGTGTGGGTTTGTGGATGGAACCCAAGGGTATTTGACCTCCGAGCTATACCCTCTGCCCTATTTTCTTATTATTTATTTTGAAACGGCCTCACTAAGTTGTGGGTGGCCTCACTAAGTAGCTGAGGCTGTCCGCAAACCATAATCCTCTGGTCTCACCCTCCTGAATGCTGGGATTACAAGAATGCGCCACCACGCCCGGCTTATTTCATTTTTTATTGTTACACTTAAGTTTCACATCATAATGTGGATCATATTGACAATGGCATACATTAACACAGTATTTGGTGCACTCCCCCACCCACATCAACTTCCCTTCCCTCCCAACAATGAGTGTCCAGGTTAACCATACTACATTCAAACTTGCACACATATTCAAATATAGCTCCTATACACATATTTGAATGTAGCTCCTCCATTAATCAACCTCATCCATCTTTCTCTCCTACCCTTCCTTTGCTGAAGTTTCTCCTACATTAACTTGAGTCCCCCTGGTGTCCCTAATACTCCCTAGTTTGGGCATATTAGAGAAAACATATTGCCCGTTTCTTTCTGGCTTGGCTGAACTCACTTAACATGATGTTCTCCAAGTATTTCCATCTTCTTGAGAATGACATGATTTTGTTCTTCTTTATTGCTGAGCAGAATTTCATTGTGTGTATTTCCCATAATTTTGCAATCCATTCATATGTTGATGGAGACCTAGGTTGGCTCCATATTTTAGCTAGCATAAATTGTGCTGCTATGAACATTGGCATGCATATGCTACTGTAGTTTTCTGATTTCAACCCCTTTGAAAAGATACACGGGAGTAGTATAGCTGTATCATATTATGGATCCATTGCCAGTTTTCTAAGGAATCTCCACACTGATCTCTATAGTAGCTGAACTATTTTGCACTCACAGCAACAGTGTAAAAGAATTCTTCTTTCCCCACATCCTTGCCAACAGTTCTTTTTATAATCTCAATTAACATACTGTTCTTCAGGTTAAATTATTTTTCCTAAAAATTACATAACTTTTTCTTCTTTATTGCTGAGTAGAATTTCCTTGTGCATATATCATAATATCCTATCATATTGTAATCCATTCACCTGTTGATGATACTACTAAGATGGTCCATAACTGTGCTGCTATAAACATGGAAATGCATATAAAATACTAAAATATTCTAATTTTTGTCCCTTTAAAATGCCCAAAATTAGTATAGTTAAATCATATGGTAGATTAATTCCCAGTTTTCTGAGGAATTACCACACTCATCTCCATAGCCAGCAACAATGTAGAAAAGTAGCTATTTCCCCACATCCCCACCAACATTTATTGTTGTTTGACTTCTTGATGAGTGCCATTTTAATCAGTTCCAAATTTAATATGGAGAAACAAAAGACCAAGAATATCTGAAGCAATTCTCAGCAATCAGAACCATGAGGGAAGCATAACAATACCTGACTTCAAACTACACTGTAGAGCTTCAGTAATAAAAATAAGCTACTGGTTTTTCTATATATACAGAAATTTTCACATTCTCTGATTTATATTTCAATGTGATTATTTATTATCTCCTATTAATTTAAAAATTCATTATGTTTACTGTTTAATACAAGAGCAAAATAAATGGTATTTTATTTTTAAAATTTTTTATTGGTGCATTGTATTCATATGTCATAATGAAATAAAAAATTGTGTAGACATACATGCAAACATCGTCTAGTTAGCCCCTACCCCAATCCCCACGGAATTACCTCCCCATCTCTCCTTCCCATGCTTGGCTGAGTGGCTTAGCAACAAAAATCATGCAGACGGAATCACAATACCTGACTTTAAACTATACTACAAAGCCATTATAATAAAAGAGGCATAGTACTGGCACAAAAACAGCTACATAGACCAATGGAGCAGAATAGAAGACTCAGAAACAAATCCACACACTTACAGCCAATTGATATTTGACAAAGGGACTAAAAACATACATGGAAGAAAGATAGTCTGTTCAACAAATGGTGTTGGAAACACTGGTTAACCATATGCAGAAAAATAGCAATAAATCCCACTTTCTCACTCTGCACAAGAGTCAATTCAAGATGAATCAACAACTTGGTAATTAGACCAGAGACCTTGAGGCTCCTTGAGGAGGGCATAGGTCCAACACTGCAACACATAGGCACAGAAAAAAAATTCTCAGTAAGACCCCAAAGGCACAAGAAACTAAAAGGAAAATCAAAATGTGGAATTGCATGAAACTGAAGAGCATTTGTACAACAAGGAAAACTATCAAAAACCTCAAATGAGAGCAAACAGAATGGGAGAAAATTTTTGCCAACTACTCCTCAGATAAAGGACTAATATCTAGAATATACAGAGAACTCAGGAAACTCAGAACTAATAAAACAAATAACCCAATAAAAATGGGCAAACCAATTAAATGAACACTTCACAAAAGAAGAAATTCAAATGCATGAAAAAATGCTCAACATCATTGGCAATCAGAGAGATGCAAATCAAAACTACCCTAAGATTTCACCTAACTCCACCTAGAATGGCATTCATTCAAAACTCAAACAACAACAAATGTTGGCAAGGATGTGGAGAAGTGGGAACTCTAAATCATTGGTGGGATTGCAAATTAGTGCAATCAGTTTGGAAAACAGTATAGAGAATCCTCAGAAGAATGGGAACAAATTTACCATTTGATCCAGCATTACCACTTCTGGGTATCTACCCAAAAGAAAGCAAACCAAACTACCAAACTAATGCATGCCTATCTATGTTCATAAATTGTACTTTAAAATTTATTTTTGCTAGTTGCATTTCTCTATAAATTTTGTACAACTTGTTGTCATTTGGGAAATTATTCCTTTTCAAATTTATCATTTTTCTACTAGGAGAAAGTGCATGTGTCCCTTCATTATATTCATTTATATCTAGAAAATATTTGGGTTTTATATATTAACTTTGTAATCAACCAACATACAAATATCTTTATCTGTATTGTTTTAATTTGTTTATATTTTGGATTTCTTTCTCTTTTTAAATATTTTTATTTAAATTAGACTTATTTTCATTATTGCATAAATGTATAAAATTCACATATTAATTTGCTGCCACATTATATTTTCATGCATGTATACATTACATAATGTTTCAATGAGTATAGGCATATCTATCCCCTCAAATATTTGTCTTTTTCATTGCAAAAACTTTCAAACTACTTTCCTCTAATTTTTTGAATTGTACATTATATTATTATGTATAGTTAATCTACAGTGTAATAGTACACCAGGACTTCTGACTTCTAACTCTAAAACAATACCCATTAATTGAACTTTCCCCATTACTGCCTCTCTCCCCATTTCTGTACCCAGACTCTGATAATCAGGGTCAATATCTGAAATCTACTTTTGTTGAGTGAGATCATATAGCAATTGTCTTTCTTTGATTGCCTTAACTCACTTAACATATGATTTGTAGTCCCAACCCCAATATTAAAAATGACAGGATTTTCATAATATTTTTAATGAATAGTATTCAATCATGTATATATATACCACATTTCCTTTATCCATTCATTAAGTATAGGGCACTTAGGTTACTTTTATTTATTAGGTATTGTGAATAGAACTGTAATGAATATGACTATATATATATATATATATATATATATATATATATATTATAAACTCCTAACCTCTATATATGACAATTATTTTATTTTTTAAAACTTATTAGTGCATTGTATTCATACATTTAATGTAATGCAAGATGGTGGAGACATATATGTACATCTCACCCAATTAGCCCTTACCTTATTCCCACCCCATTCTCTCCCCATCCCTCCTTCCCATGCTTAGCTTAGTGATTGACTTTGATATATTTAAGTACATCATGTCCTTTAGAAAGTTTCCCTCTTTTGCTCTCCCTTACCCTCAATTATGTTGCCTTATTTGCTTCTTTATAGGATCTCCTTCTTCATCTAGAGTTCCTCTTGTTACCCATTTCTCCCTAGCTTTCACATATTAGGGAAAGCATCTGATTTCTTATTTTTTTTTGTGACTGACTAATCTCACTGAGCATAATGTCCTCCAGTTTCATCCATTTCCCTTTAAATTACATAATTATGTTTTTTATGGCTGAATAAATTTCATTGTGTACATATCCCAATGTTTTGTAATCCATTCATGTATTGATGAACATCTTGCCTGGTTCCATAGTTTGGCGATTTTGAATTGTGTAGCTATGAACATAGATATGCATGCATTTGTTTGGGAGTTTGGTTTCCTTTCTTTGCATAGATACCCAGAAGTGCTATTGCTGGATCAAATGATCGATTTGTTCTCATTCTTCTGAGGATTCTCTATACTGTTTTCCAAAGTGATTGCACTAATTTGCAATCCCACCAACAATGATTTAGAGTTCCAACCTCTCCACATCCTTGACAGCTTTTGTTGTTGTTTGAGTTTTGAATGATTGCCATTCTAGTTGGAGTAGGAGAAATCTCAGGGTAGTTTTGATTTGCATCTCTCTTATTGCCAATGATTTTTTCATGCATTTTTTTTTGCCATTTGAATTTCTTCTTTCATGAAGTGTTTATTTAGTTCACTTGCCCATTTTTAATTGGGTTATTTGTTTTATTAATTCTGAGTTTCTTGAGTTCTCTGTATATTCTAGATATTAATCCTCCATCAGAGAAGTAGGTGGCAAAAATTCTCTCCCATACTGTTGGCTCTCAGTTGAGGTTCTTGACAGTTACCTTTGTTGTACAGAAGCTCTTCAGTTTCATGCAGCTCCATGTATTGATTTGCCTTTTGGTTTCTTGTGCCTTTGGGGTATTGTTCAGAAAGATTTTATCTGTATCTATGTGTTACAGTGTTGGGCTTATGCCCTCTTCAAGGATCCTCAAGGACTCTGGTCTAAATTCTAAGTCATTGATCCATCTTGAATTGACTCTTGTGCAGGGTTAAAAAGTAAGATTTATTGCTATTTTTTGCATATGGATAACTAGTTTTGCCAACACTATTTGTTGAACAGGTTATCTTTTTTCCAGTGTATGTTTCTGGCCCCTTTGTCAAATATCAATTGGCTGTGTGTGGATTTGTTTCTTAGTCTTCTATTCTGCTCCATTGATCTATGTATCTGTTTTTGTGCCAATACTCTTTTTATTACAATGGCTTTGCAGTATAATTTAAAGTCAGGTTGTTATTTCTCCTGCATGGCTTTTGTTGTTAAGATCAACTTTGGCTATTCTGGGTTTTTGTCGTTCCAAATGAACTGATTTTTCTATGTCTATGTGAAATGATCTTGGAGATTTAGTGGGCATTTTGTGGAATATGTAAATCACTTTTGGAAGTATGGACATTTTGATGATATTTATTCTGCCTTTCCATGAAAATGGAAGATCTTTCCATCTTCTAAGATCATCTTTGTTCCTTTTTTCAATGTTTTATAATTTCATGTAGAGGTCTTTTAGCTCCTTTGTTAAGCTTATTCGTAAGTATTTTTGTGGGAAATTCTGGTGGACGTGGTGATAATAGACAACCTTGTCTTATTTCTGTTTTTAGGGTAATTCTTGAAGTGTTTCCCCATTTAATATAATGTTGGCTGTTGGCTTATTGTAGATTGCTTTTATGATTTGAGGTATCTTCCTTCTATTCCGATTTTCTGCAGTGCTTTTAGTATAGATGAAGGTTGGATTTTATAAAATGCTTTTTCAGTGTATTGAAATCATCATTTGATTTATGTCTTTGGTTCTATTTATATGGTGAATTACATGGATTGATTTATGTATGTTGAACCTGTCTTGTATCCCTTGGATGAACCCTACCTGATCATGGTAAATGATTTCTCTTTTGTAATATTCTAACCACTTATTTTATTATTTTGTTACTTTGCTATTTCTTTAGCTAGTACTTTTAAATCTTTGAGAAAACCATGATAGTTAACATCATTGTATCATTTTTTAAACAAAGGTTTACTTAGAAAGGCAAACAGTACACAAACAACAGAAAATGTAGGCCACTTCCAGGGTGATATACAATGCAGTTGCATTTTATAATTAATTTTAATAAAAATATTTCCAGTATTTAAGTCATGCATGTTAAGGAAGTCAATCAGTTCCTATTTCACCAGCAAAGAATTTACCTATTCATTGTTAAATTACAGAAAGACATTAATCATTATATTGAATAATTCCTGTATTTTAAATGAATATTATTTGGTTTTGGAAAAATTATCTTTAATGTGCCACAAGATTATGTTAGTAATATTTTATTTTATATATTATAAATATATTTTATATTTTATATATTTTATATATTCTATGGTTTTCTTCTTGTTCTTTTTTATTTTAGCACCTTATCAATTTTCTTTTTTACTTTCTATGCACTATTTAACTTTCTAGAGATATTCATCTCTAGAAATGAAAAAGCTTATGGGATGCATTGACCCTCTCTAAATCTTTAAGGTTCTGTATTATATCTTGAAAAGATAATCAATTCCACTACTGATAATTAAAATAACTCTCTTGTTTCCAAACTTGTCATAGTTTCTCATTTTTTATATTTTCTTTTATTTTTAATAGGAACTAAAAGGAGGTAAAGAGTCTAACATGTTTATTTGGTTTGCTATTTCAAATAAAATATCTGAAGGTCACCAAATTCTTAAAAATACTGTAAAAGACAAAACTGAACATCATGCTGCCCTTAATTAATAGTAAAATAGAAGAATAGATATTTTCTTACAAGTTATAGATAAATATTGAGATGAGACAACAAATTAAAAGGTTCAGGATATTGGCTGAGATAAGCAATATAAATTGGTAACCAACTCTAAATGACATATTAAATTTTCCTCAAGCCAGATATGGAGTCACAGGCCTGTAATCTTAGTACCTGGAAAGCTGAGGAAGGAAGATTGCAGGTTTGAGGCCAGTGTGCAGTAACTTAGTGAGACCCTGTCTTAAAATAAAAATAAAAATGTCTTTGGTGTATCTCAGTGGTAGAATGCCACTGGGTTCAATCTCCAGCAGCAGAAACAAAATAAATAGAATAAGCTTGCTCAAGATGTATTATTAAAGCAACTGAAAACTTGCCATGACATAAACTATGACACATTTAAGAATACTACTCTAACATAAATTAATATCATTGCTAAGGAACTCTCCCCAAAACTTACACTTGCACACAACATGCCAACCCCACATCCTCCACCTATATGGAGTAACACACTTTTCCAGCTCAAACACAGCCTGTACTATTCTCATGAGCAAAAGAAATACAATTGAAATCCATACAAGCAATTATCAGCTATCCTTGTCTGTTACAGCTATTGCATGAATATGTGCATAATGAATACTCATATTAAAGTAAATTATAGGTGGAGAATGGCAAAAAATAGTTAATAGATACAGTCCTTCATTTATTTTCTGTCCTGTTGCCTAGAAACCTGCACCTTAGAATCTCTAATGTGACATAATTTGCTGGTGTCACATAGTGTTCCAAACAGAAAAGAAGAAAAATAAAGAATTGCAAGATGCAGTTGAGATTATATCTAAAAATAAAAAATAATATACTTTTTCTATACTATGTGTCAAACTTCCAAAATAAATATTTGTTAAGTGAGTCATTAAGTCTAGATTTGTCATCTTGCACTCAGTTTTTATTTTAAAAACTGTTTATTTTTATTTAATTCTTCATTGAAATTTATTTTCTTACTCATAAGAGCTTGGTCCAGAGTTTTAGCAATCACACTAAATATTCTAGGCATATTATAGTGAATTTTCAGAAAGCTTTATTTTTTAAGAAAAATCTGGAGAATCATATAATTTTACTATGCAATTTGTTTCAAAAGTCTATAGATTTTACATAGAGCATATAAAATATTCGGCCACACAATCTACTTGGAAAATTGTCTCCAATTGTTGGACATTGTAATTATCCTATTGCCCATCAATTTCAATGACCGTTATTAAATCCATATTAACAAACTTCCAGAATGATGGTAACTGAGAAAGGCAGCCTTTATGAGTCCTGCTGACACTTGATTTCTGTTGCCTCAAAAACAGTGCTTTACATAGCTAGAAAACAATATCAGTAGAAGAATAAATTCTATAAATACAAGGAACAGAGAAAAAGAAGACTACAATAAAAACCAGAGAGCAGAAAAGAAACCTGCCTTGCGGCAGCAGGTGCTACATTAACTCCATCTTGCCTCACAACACCAGACTCCAGGGATGAAAAGGAAAATAAGGAGCTGAAGTGAGCAGCTACAGATCAGTCAGTTGTAATTCATCAGTTCTTCCTGCGCAAAGACCAGATAAAACTTCCAGTGGTCAATCCCATCACATACTTCAAGGATTCACAGCAGAGCTCAAAACCAGAAAAGAAATATGCCAGAATCAAGGCCAAGGGCACTTTAGTGGCACCATCTTGCCAGCATCAGCCTACTTCATCATGCTCACCAGAGATTCAGAACAGTGCACACCGAAATCATAAGTGAAACTGTGGCCCCCACAGGAGAACTCCCAGCACTGTGCCCACAGGGACTGATAAACTCCCTGGGTCTGATATCTTGCAGTTTAACCCAGAGTAGGAGAGTGGTGGCAGAGATTACCACACCCTAGGCCCAGTTCCTCATGGGAAATCGCCCAGCCTGGCGCCTCAAGGTCTCACACAGCTGCAACTAACTCCCTGGGTCTGAGATTTTGTGATACAACCCAGTGAAGGAGTGGTGGTGGCTGAGATTGCCACACCCTCCAGAGATCCAGAGCACCATAAGTGAAGTCATGGTGACCCAAAGAAGAATGCAGAGAAGATGGGGGTAGGTTCAGCTTTTGATCATATCAGAAGCTCAGACAGACTCAGGCTCTGATCAGTGGAAAGTGTGGGGGATGCCATATGTTTAACACTAAACCCAATAAGTAGAATCACCAGGAAAACCACAGACCTTCCAATTGTGTTGAAGAGGGAGAAATCAGACTAGCCCAGTGCTAGATGTGGAGAACAGAGACTCCTACATTGAGTTTGGTCTCCAAATCTGTGGCACGTGTGGAGGGTGACCTTCACTCAATAATTAATCCAGCTCTATTAATAATGACCTTCTGCATAGACTGAGAAAACTCAGAGAACCAGACTTGCAGAGAGAAAGGAGCTAGTGGCACCCAGTATCTACACACAGAGAGACTGCAGAGGATCTTTCCACTGACTATTCATTTGTAGAAACGCATTTGGTTGGTTTGTTCTTTTTTTTGTGTGTGGCAGTTATGGCTTCCTTTTTTGTTTTTGTATTTGTTTTTGTTTGTTTCAATTATTGTGGGTTTTTTTTTGTTGTTTGGTTTTTAGTGCTTTGTTTTTTGTTTTTTTAACCCTCTTCCCAAACCTTCTCCCAAACCTTTTTCCTTGTACATACATACACTCTCCTCTCTATCCCCTTTTATATCTTTTTATTATTTTTATCTTTCCCTTGTCTTATATTAAATCTACTTCATTGGTTAGTAGAATACTACCATAATATTACTATCTCTAATCTCTAGCAAATACTACCTTACCAAACTCATATTCTCATACTATTTGACCCTATCTGAGACCTTACCCTATCTTTCATTTACTCTTTCACTTCCATCCTTACTTAATCTTCACTGTTGAATATAATGCAACTTGCCCTTAGATATACCAGCTAACACTTAGAGACTGAGAGAAATCTATCAAAAGCAACAGGTACAAACTTCTGAAATCATGGGAAGGAGGAACAACAATGGAGAAATTAGATTCCAAAATGTCACAATAAAAGAACCTGAAAACACAGAAATGCAAAGATCTCCAGAAGATCAAATCAGAAATGTAACTGTAGAAATAATACAGGGTTTTTGAAAAGAATTTAGAGATAATCTGAAAGAAATAAAGGATGCAATCATTGAATTAAAGGCATCAATTCAAACTATAAAACAACATGGAGTATAGAATCTCACTCCTAGAAGATGATCACTCAAAAAATGAAAGCATAGTTTATAACTTAGGATAAAAAATTCTAGAGCAGAAATTTGACATTGAAGAAATGTAGGTCAATTTTAAGAAAGCTACCCTAAGAATAACTGGAATAGAGGAGGAAAAAGAAGGTGAAACCAAAGGGATCAATAATATCTTCAAAGAAGTAATAGCAGAAATTTTTCTAAACATAGAGCAAGAGGTCAATACACAGGTTTAGGAAACTTATAGAACTCTATTTTTTTTTGGTAAAAACTTGTTTGAACATACATGTAAACATCACCCATTTATCCCCTAGCCAATCCCCACCCCATTCCCTTCCTATCCTTCTTTCTCTTGCTTGACTTAGTGGATGACCTCAATATGTTTAAGTACATTGTGTGTTTTAGAGAATTTTCTTCTTCCCCACTCCTATCCCCTCATGTATGTGGTCTTGTTTGCTCCTCTATAGGATTTCCTTTGAATTTAGAATTCTTCCTGTGACCCATTTATCCTTAGCTTTCACATATCAATTCCATCATTTTCAGGGAAATGGAACTGGAGGACATTATGCTAAGCGAGATTAGTCAATCACAAAATATAAGAACTCCCTTTAGACAAGATCAGATAAAAGTTTCCCCATGCCACATAATAGTCAAAATGACCAATGTAGAAGCCGAAGAGAGAATCTTAAAGGCAACAAAAACAGGACCATGTGACATTCAGAGGCAAAACAATTAGAATCACTCCAGACTTTGCAAACCAAGTCATGAAAGCCAGAAGGGCCTGGAATAATATATTCCAAAATCTGAAAGAAAACAACTTTCAGCCAAAAAATTTTTCCCCAGCAAAACTATCATTCAAATTAGATGGAGAAATAAGAAGCTTCCATGCCAAACATAAGCGGAAAGAATTTATGTCTTCAAAACCAGCAGTAGAGAAAATACTCAAAGAGATTAACTACAAAGAAGAAATAGGTAATACATGCCAGGACCAGAGAAACAAGAATTTTCATCCAGCAGAAAACTAAGCACAGAAAAACAAACAGTATTTCAAACAGAAAGAAAATCTTAACATGTTAGGAATTAAAAATATCTTTCAATAATCACACCAAATGAAAATGGCCTCAACTCCCCAATAAAAATACTTAAAGTGGAAAAATGGATAAAAAACAGAACTCATCTATCTGCTGTTTGCAAGAAACACACCTTATAAATAAAGATAGTAAAAAACTTGAGGTAAAAGGCTATAGCAAGGTTATCCATTCAAATGGAACTCAAAAGGCAAGCAGGAATAACAACTATAATATCAAAAGAGTTAGGCTTCAAGCCCAAGCTTATTAGAAGATACAAAGAACGTTATTTTTACTGGTAAAGGAACAATCCAGCAAGAGTAAATAACATTAATCAACATTTAGGCCCCAAACATAGGTGCAGCTACTTTCCTAAAACAAACTTTTTGTGAAATTATGTCACAAATAAATCCCAATACAATAATACTAGGAAACTTCAGCAGCCCTTTCACACCATTAGACCAATCTTCTAGACAAAGGTTCAGTAAAGATTCCTCAAAACTATGGAACACCATTAATCAAATGGACCTGTTCAACATATGTAGAATATTTCACCCAGCTACAGTAGAGGTCACATTTTTCTCAGCTGCTTACAGAACCTTCTCCAAAATAGATCACATCCTGATCCACAAATTGAGCACTAGCAAATTTTAAAAAATGTATCATATTTCCCTGTGTCTTTTCACACCATAATGGAATGAAATTAGAAATCAACTATAAGAAGACCCACTATCAAGAATCTCAATCGAGAGCCAACAGAATGGGAGAAGATTTTTGCCACCTACACCACTGATAGAGGACTAATATCTAGAATATACAGAGAACTCAAGAAACTCAACACTAAGAAAACAAAGCATCCAATAACAAAATGGGCAAATGAACTAAATAGACACTTCACAAAAGAAGAAATTCAAATGGCCAATAAATGCATGAAAAAATGCTCAACATCACTGGCAATCAGAGAGATGCAAATCAAAACTACCCTGAGATTTCACCTAACTCCAACTAGAATGGCCATCATTCAAAACACAAACAACAACAGATGCTGGCGAGGATGTGGAGAAGTGGGAACTCTAAGACATTGTTGGTGGGATTGCAAATTAGTGCAATCACTTTGGAAAACAGTATGGAGAATCCTCAGAAGAATGGGAACAAATCTACCATTTGATCCAGCAATACCACTGTTGGGTATCTACCCAAAAGAAAAGAAACCAAACTACCAAACTAATGCATGTGTATCTATGTTCATAGCTGCACAATTCACCATAGCCAAACTATGGAACCAGCCAAGATGTCCATCAACAGATGAATGGATTACAAAACTGTGGGATATGTACACAATGGAATTTTACTCAGCCATCAAAAAAAAAAAAACTCAATTACATCATTTTCAGGGAAATGGATGGAACTGGAGGACATTATGCTAAGTGAGATTAGTCAGTCACAAAAAATAAGAAATCAGATGCTTTCCCTAATATGCGAGAGTTAGGGAGTAAAGAGGAGCAAACAAGACAACCTAAAGGAGGAGAAATGAGGGGGGAAGAGGAAAATCTCTAAAGCTCACAATCTACTTAAACATATCAAAGTCAATCACTAAGCCAAGCAAGGGAGGGAGGGACGGGGAGGGAATGGGGTTGGATTTGGGTAGGGGTTAAATCAGCAATGAGTACATGTTTGTACACACAAGTTTTTTACCCCAATAAGTTGTATGAATATAATGCACCAATAAAAAAAAAATTAAAAGAAAGAAGACCCAGAGATACAACATAAACATGTGGAGACTGAACACCACACTTCTGAATGAAGAATGGGTCATAGAAGACATAAGAGGTGAAATCAAGAAATTTCTAGAAACAAGGAAAAATAGAAATACAACATATCAAAACCTCTGGGACATTTTGACGGCAGTATTAAGAGGAACATTTATAGCACTAAGTGCTCACATAAGAAAAACAGAAAATCATCAATTAAATAATTTAACGACATACCACAAAGCCCTTGATAAACAGGAACAATCTAACCCCAAATCCAGTAGAAGACAGGAAATTATTAAAATCAGAGCAGAAATTAATGAAGTAGAAAATAAGAAAAACAATAGAGAAAATCAACAAAACCAAAAGTTGGTTTCTCAAAAAAATTAACAAGATGGATAAAGCACTAGCCAACCCAAGAGAAAAAAAGAGAATCACCCAAATTATGGAGATAAAAGATGAAAAAGGAGATATCACTACTGACAGTATAGAAATACAGAGGATTATTAGAAACTACTGTGCCAAACTATATTCCAACAAAATGGAAAATCTGGAAGAAACTGACAAATTTCTAGATAAATACAACCTGCCAAAACTGAGTCAAGAAGATATAGAAAATTTAAAACAACCAATAAAAATCAAAGAGATTGAAACTCCAATAAAAAGCTTACCAAAAAAGAAAAGCACAGAACCAGATAGTTTCCCAAGTGGATTTTATAAAACTTTTATAGAAGAGCTAATCCCAATACTCCTCAATCTATTTCATGAATTAGTAATAATTGGTACTCTCCCAAATACATTATATGAAGCCAACATCGAATTAATACCAAAACCACACAATGACAGTTCAAAAAAGGAAAAATACAGGCCTATATCTTTGATGAATTTGGATGCAAAACTGCTAAACAAAGTACTAGCAACACACATTCAAAACCACTAAAAGAAAATCATATATCATGACCAGGTAGGATTTTTTCCAGGGATGCAATTCTGATTCAACATATGGAAATCAATCCATGTAGTTCATCATATAAACAGAATCAAAGACAAAAATCATATGATCTTTTCAATAGACACTGAAAAAGCATTTGATAAAATCCAAAATCCATTTATGATAAAAGCACTTCAGAGAATCAGAAAAGAGGAAACATATCTCAACATCATAAAAGCAATCCACAATAATCCCCCAGCCAACATTATATTAAATGAGGAAAAAATTTGAGATTTTCCCTAAAAACAGGAACAAGACAAGGATGTTCATTATCACCACTTCTCTTCAATATAGTACTTGAACACTAGCTAGAGCAATGAGGCAAGAAAAAAATATCAAAGGAGTACAAATAGGAAAAAAGAACTCAAACTTTCACTCTTTGCAGATGACATTATACTATACCTAGAAGACCCAACAAACTCAAATAAAGGCTTATAGAACTGATCAGTAAATTCAGTAAAGTGGATACAAAATAAGTCTTAAAGAATCAGAAGCTTTTCTGTACACCAACCACAAATCCACTAAAAAAGAAATTTAAAAAACACTTCCACTCAGGATTTCCCGCAGAAAAATAAAATATTTAGGAATAAACTTAACCAAGGAGATAAAAGAAAGAAAACTATAAAACATTAAAAAATAAATCAAAGAAGATCTTAGAAAATGGAAAGATCTTCCACATTCATAGATAGGCAGAATAAATATTATTAAAATGTCCATACATCCAAAAGCAATCTACAGATTCAACACAAAGTCCATTAAATTACCAAGATCCTTCCTCACAGACATAGAAAATTCCATATTAAAATTCATTTGGAACAACAAAGAATCTAGAATAGCCAAAGTAGTTCTAAGCAACAAAACCCATGCTAGAGGAATCACAATACCTGACTTTAAACTATACAACAAAGCAATTGTAATAAAAACAGCATGGTATTAAATAATACAAACAGATATATAGAACAATGGAGCAGAATAGCAGACCCAATAGGAAATCCACACACTTACAGCCCATTGATATTTGACAAAGGGGCCAAAAACACACAATGGAAAAAAGATAGCCTGTTCAACAAACGGTGTTTGTTAAACTGATTAACGATATGCAGAAAATTAGAAATTAATCTCACTTTCTTACCCTGCACAAGAGTCAATTCAAGATGGATCAAAGACTTGGAAATTAGACCAGAGACCTTGAGGCTCCTGGAAGAGGCAGTAGGTCCAACACTGCAACACAGAGACACAGATGAAAACATTCTCAACAAGATCCCAAAGGCACAACAAACTAAAAGGTGAATCAATACATGGGGTTGCGTGAACCTGAGAAGCTTCTGTTCAGCAAAGGAAACTTTCAAGAACATCAACTGAGAGCCCACAGAATGGGAGATTTTTGATACCTACTCCTCTGATAGAGAACTCAAGAAATTCAAAACTAAGAAAACAATTAAATAAAAAATGGGCAAGCAAACTAAATAGACATGATGAAAGAAGAAATTTAAATTGCCAATAAATGCATAAAAATGCTCTTCCTTATTGGCAATTAGAGAGATGCAAATCAAAACTACCCTGAGATTTCACCTAGTTCCAATTAGAATGGCAATCATTCAAAACACAAACAAAAACAAATGCTGGTAAGGATATGGAGAAGTGGGAACTCTAAATCATTGGTGGGATTTCAAATTACTGCAACCACTTTGGAAAACAGTATACCGAATCCTCAGAAGAATGGGAACAAACTTACCATTTAATCCAGCAATACCACATCTGGGTATCTACCCAAAATAAAGGAAACCAAGGAAACCAAGTTACCAAAATAATGCATGTGTATCTATATTCATAGCTGCACAATTCACCATAGACAAACTATTGAACCAGTCAAGATGTCCATCAACAGATGAATGGATTACAAAACTGTGGGATATGTACACAATGGAATTTTACTCAGCCATAAAAAAACACAATTGCAGCATTTACAGGGAAATGTATGGAACTGGAAGACATTATGCTAAGTGAGATTAGTTACAAAGAATAAGAAAGCAGATGCTTTCCCTTATATGTGAAAGCTAAGGAGAAAAGGGTCATAGGAGGAAATCTAGATGAAAAAGGAAATCCTATAGAGGAACAAATAAGACAACCTAACTAAGGGGATAGGAGGGTGGAAGAAGGAAACTCTCTAAAGGACAGGATGTACTTAAACATACTGAAGTCAACCACTAAGCCAAGCATGAGGAGGAATGAGGAGGAAATGGGGGGGGGGATTGGGTAGGGGATACCTGGGTGATGTGTGCATTTATGCCTACACAAGTTTTTTACCCCATTGTGATGTACCATGCACCAATAAAAACATTTAAAAGCTCATATTGATATTTGTTTATACTGTTCTTTCTGCCTAATTTTTATACTGTTATAACATGATAATTTCTTGCATTTCCTTCAAACTTCAGGTTTTATGTCACTTCTGTAGAAAATGTTTCACCAACCTTCATATGTTAACCTCTTATGACACATTTTCTGTATAGCACTGCTAATGACAATTTTATATATATTTGTTTCATCTTTTCTTTAAGGTTTGCTTCTCATAATACAGAAAATGTTAGATGAAGTCAGGAACAATATCTACATTATCTATCCACTATAAACTCAGAGACTAACAAAAATATGGCATAGATTTGCTGGTATGCAGTAAATATTTGATGAGTAGATGAATAAATACATGAATAAATGATTAAAATATATGTATATATGTATATATGTTAATCTTTCTGAGATTTTGTTTTCTAGTCTGAAAATTGGAAATATTAATATTCACATCAAATGATATTTTTCATGGTTGACCTGGCTATAAAAATATGAAAAATAGCACAGCACTTTACATCTATTAACTGTTAGATATATAACATTATTACCCATCAATGTCTATGGTTTTGATCTCAGTCTCCAGGGAAGACTAATAAATATGCATGTAGTGGCAAGCATGATAAAAAATTTTCAGGGAAATTACAAAATAGAATGTGCTTTGGGAGCTTACAACATATATAAATAATCTAAGTAGGAAGAAACTTCTCTGAGAAAAAAAGAATAGTCAAACAATGATAAAAATTTAATGATTTAAAATAAAAACTATGAAGAGTAGGCACTATACTATGTTGAGAAAAGAAAAATAAATTGCTATAGTCATCCAATTAAAAATTTATAGCTTATTGATCTTGTTAATTAACATTTCATATATACCAAATTGTCTTCAAAATATAAGAAATATGCAAAAATATTTTCTATATGACATTTCAAAAATATTAATTATTTTTAAATAATTGAGAAATATGTAGCTATGTAGACTAGTTGATTATTATTATTATTATTATTATTATTATTATTATTTTATAACCCAAAGTCATTCTACCTCTATGCTACTCTTCCAGTCCAATATTTTATTTTCTATTTTGAAATGGGGTCTCACTAAGTTGCAGAAGGCTTCACTAAGTAGCTGAGGCTGTCAGAGAACCATTATCCTCCTGTTTTAGCCTCCCAATTACTAGGATTAGAAGCAAGAATCATCACATCTGGACGTAAACTAGATTATTTTGACAAAACAATGCCACAAAATTCGCATGACTGATTCTCCCAGGAGTGATAAAATGGCTTATGATCAGAACATCTGTTTCTGTAAAAAATCTAAAAACTACTGTCCAGTCCTAAATTTAAAAAAATCCTTTTAAAGTGCTTATATTCTCTATCATTCTGAAAAAAAAGTAGCTTTAGAAAATAAAGTATATAATTTTACTTAGTTTTCTGAAAATGATAAACACAAGTCATTGCACTTAGTAAATGTTGGGTATATAATGCATGATATTTGTTTAATTTATTTACATGAATATGTACATATTACATTAGAAAAAGTAGACTCCTTTGGAAACTGTTTCCACAAAAGAGAACATTTTATTTTCTAGAATTTTAGGTACTAAGAAAGTCAGATACTTTTGTGACAGGAAGGGAAGAATATAGATATTGCATATTGTTGTTTCATTACATAATCCTAAATACCTTAATATCCCATTCTGGGACATAAGAAACTATTTTTCATCTTGCTATTTGAAGTTATTGATGCAATTTCTAATGTGGTTAAAATCACCAACTCTGTTAACAATTCTACTTCTTAGGAGGACCGGGCAAGGGGATAACTTTTTTATATTAACCTGTAAGATAAAAAATAGTTATTTCTTAACCTGTGGGAAAAATAACAATAACAGTTTAATGATAAAAAAATTAATGTTTTAATTCCATTTAAAAAAATCTCTTGCCTAGGTGGCAAAAGAGTAGCACTCTGAGAGTAGGTACATGTCTTTAAACTTCTATACATATACACACCACTGGGTTTCCTTGATAAATGTATAAAATCAGACACTAGCTATAGTTATGTGCAAGCTAAACATGCATTAAAGTTTAACTATAGATTAGTTTAATCTAAAAACACCCTCAAAATCTAGAGGAATTCACTGGCAATTTCTACTGAACACTTGCCGGAGCCAGCTGGCAAAAGTACAAGTTTCGAAGAGAGGAGTGAGGATGAAATAATATAACTGTTAAGAATTAAATTCCAAATATTATTTATTACTAAACATGTAAGGATCGCCAGTACACTCCTGGGTTGATATCTCTACTGGCCTATACTGGGGCTTCTTCTCTTGTGGTATTTATAGTTTTTAGCTTTAGGTTACCCTGGAGGGAAAAATGCCAAAGTCCCAGCAGGTCAAACAATATCCTTTTGCCACAAACAATACAAACCTAGCCTTAGCTCAGACAGAACAATAGCATCATTAGCATTAGTAATCTTGAAGCTTCCAAGGCCCCAAACCTTGTTGACTCTGGGTGGAGGGCAGTCAGAAGTATGCTTTTAGTAAAGATAAGGGGAAGACCTTAATGGCTCCCCACAAAGACTTAAATAAGAAATATACCAATTTGAGTGCAGCATGATGGCTCATGTTATCCTAGTACTTGAGAAACAGAGGCAGGAGGATCCCATGTTTAAGGCCAGCCTCAGCAATTTATGGAGCCTTTAAAGAACTTAGTGAGGTGAGACCCTGTTTGTAAATAAGAAATAAAACAGGTCTGGGGTGTATACTGTGGGTAGATGGCTCCCAAGTTCCATCTCCTTCTTCTCAGAGAGAAGGAATGAAAGGGGGAGAGAGAGAGAGAGAGAGAGAGAGAGAGAGAGAGAGAGAGAGAGAGAGAGAGAAAGACATACCAGTTTGAAACAAATTTTTTAGAAATTCAAATGAAAATAATACTCCCCAATTCTTTCTATGTGGCCATAAATAAAATAACAAATACAAACATTAAAAATAAGTACATTTGTCTGTGTGCTTGTATTTGTGTCGATATGATGCTATTTTAATTACTCTACTTATTAATTTAATCTAATAATTTAATTATAGCTCTGTGAAGCCATTAAAGGAGGACATAGGTTTAACATTCCAACATATAGGCTCAGGTAATAACTTCCTCAACATGACCTTCAAAGCTCAGGAAATTAAAGCAAGAATTAATAGGTGGGATGGGATCCAACAAAAAAGTTTCTGTTGCAGGGGATAGGTTGGGGGGGGGAGGTACGTGGTGTGTAGTAATCCCCCCCTGCCACCAGACACACAGAGACAAACAGAAAAACCGTGGATTCTTGTCCTAAACTAAGAATGAGTATTCATCGCTTGGACAGCTGCTGCAGATTTAAAGAAGTTTATTAAAAAGATAGAAATATAGAGATAGTTAAAGCCCTGTGCTGGAGCAGACACAGAGGGGCAATTCGAACGAAAATGCCAACAAACCCCAGTTTCCTGAATTTTTATCCTGTCTAAGTCCGAGGAAGGTCCTTTGATCTGTAGATATGCTAGCCCTATCTCTAGTGTGAAATTGTTTCTCCGGCATCTGGGATTTCTTCAGATTTCCCTTATGCCATTTGTTTCTCTCAGGCATCTGGGATTTCTTCAGATTTCCCTTAGGCCATTTGTTTCTCTTTCAGAAATGTAAAGGAGCCTCTCAGGCTTCCTTTCCTTCCCTTTAGAAATGTAAATTACAAGTCCCTCCTTTCTGCTAGCCCTGGCCTTCTTAGTATAAAGGATATATTTTTAAAATTGGAACTCTTTTCCCAATACTTATACCTTAATACATTTCAAACCCTCTTCCCAATGCCAGTACATCCCCCCCCCCCGTCTAGTAGCTTCCTGACATCTGTCAGGCCAAAGGTAGGTACAAAAAATATATGTTGACATTTATAATTTTACAACCATTTAACGTGAGCTAAGTTTTCATCAATGTCCCCCATTATCATTACATACATAAATGTACCCCTAGCAAAGGAATCAGGGTGATGACTCATCGAGCTGCTTCGAGCTGAACAGGGGCGACGTAAGGGGGCCCCAGCTTAGGGTACATATGTATGAAATTGGCACGGGGAGATCAGATGAGTCCATGTGGTGTGTGTCTATGACCATCCAGAGGACTCCGATAGATGATCTTGTCAGGGTCTGTCCGTAACACCATCTGAAGTCTGAAGGCTTCCAGCCTATGGGAAATGAAGTTTACCACACAATTTAATATACATGGCCCAAAAAATAAAATGACAAGGATGATGAGAAGAGGAGTTATAAATGGCGTAAGCCATGCCATCCAGGATGAACCATATCCAAACAAACCTTTATATTGGTGAATATGTGTTAATTCTTTCTGCATTTCTGTTATGAGATTGGTTATTGTTTGTGAATTATCTGTAATATTAAAACAGCACATTCCAGGGAATTCTTGACACCCTATATGGTGAAGTAAAAGCAAATAATCTATGGTGGCTCGGTTCTCTAGAGTGGCTTGGCGTACTTCACCCAGTTCTGTGTTGATAGCTGCCAAAGCCAAAGCTGAAGCGTTAATTGTTTTAGTGAATAAACATGCGAGTTTATTGATTTGCATATATGCCCCTAACACTAGCCCCGGAATGGCTAATAAAGTGACTGACAGTCCTGCAACGAGGCCTGTGGACCAAAGATGGAGATTGTCATCACAATCCGGGGGTAAAGAAGGAAGTGACCGAGTGACTCGTCCACGAGAGGGCACTGGTGGAGTGGGTAAAATCATCCCCAGTTTGCCTATATAACAACAGCCTTGAAAGCCTTGAGGGATGACAGAATAGGAGAAATTAAAACAGAAAACTGACCAGCCTAAGGGGAGATGTAAATTTGTTGTTGGAATAGGACTGGTTATTGTATGATTACATTCAAGATTACATGGCACAGGCCCCACAAGCAAACAGTCTCCTGGGACAACTACTGAGGTTGGAATAGGATCTTCTACTGTCTGAACATGTTTATTAGACGTATACCCCTGAAAGTTTAGAAATGCCGTTATATTAAGGTTTGTTTGTCTTCTAACATCTTTTTCAGTTAGCCCCACGCCAATTAAGTGAGACGTCAAGACCTGTTGCGCTGACTTTGGCTTAAACATGCAGAAGTGGGATGTATTTAATATATTTTTCACCATGTGCACCCAAAAATTAATATTATTGAGACCTGTAGGAGGCTTCAGGGTAATTTGGATAAAGATTTCTTCAGATTCCTTATATGATATATCATTAGGGTATTGCTTTTGGATTTTAATGCACTTGTAAATGCCAGTATCTAGCATAGTGGCTTGAGGCAAAATAATAGAAAAATTAGTATTAGAAGGCTTAGACTGATCCGTTAAATTTTTAAATCTGGACTGTTGAATTCTATGAGAAAATATTGTTTTAGAATCTTTTTTCCATATTACCGGGCCTATGGGAGAAGTACAATTTGTCCAGCAGTGTAATATCACAGAATTTCCTATCACTATCATGTCACCGCTGTAGCTGGAGGCTATCAGATAACATCCTTTCGTGAATGAACACATAATAATTGGAAGAATACCACAAATGAATTGTCTCATTCTTTAAATTAGTCAAGAAAAAACAAGTTTAAGTAGGAAGATTGAAAAGACACAAATCTGAGTGTCCGTATACTCCAGGAAAGTCCCCTGGAGCCACTCCTCGTGAATCACTTGTAAGAGTTGTTCAGGAGTATCCAAGGGGCCCCGAGGGAACAAAGTAAGTTCTTGGGTAAAGTCTAAGAGAAACCTATGAAATTCTTGTGGCGAAAGGGGCATACTAAAGTGTTCCCTGTAATCGAGACTACTTATCAAGAGATGTCTTCTTGAACAGAAGTCTAAGTCCCTCCAGTGGCTCGCAGGAATAGTCCGGAGTGGTCTCTGGGATTTCAGAGGTCACAGCTGGGGCAGGCGGTGGGTTTTCTGCTGTCCACTTCTTAACCCTGGTATGATGTATCCACGAATCAATGCCAGGTACCTTAACAGCAGTGGGAGTAGAAATGATCACCGGATATGGGCCCATCCATGGGCTGTCTCTTTTCTCTATGGATTTGATTAGTACCAGATCTCCTGGACAAAACAAAGGGTCCCCTGGTGCCGTTTGGAGTTTGCTTAAGACCTGTTGATATGTCGCCAATTGGGTGACATAATCTGTCAATATTTGAGACTCTGTGTCTAAAACTATATCCTGAGTTAGGAAAGGTCTCCCATATAACTTTTCAAAGGGAGTTAGACCTAATCGGCTAGGCGTATTTCGAATCCAAATTAAGGCCATTGGAAGTAATTGCCACCAGGGGGCCTGTACCTCTTGGGCTAGTTTGAGAAGATGTCGCTTTAAAATCCCATTTGCTTTTTCTACCTTCCCTGAGGACTGGGGGTTCCAGGCACAGTGTAAGTTAAAGTCTATTCCCAAAGCTTGTGTAATACCTTGTGTAACTTCTGATTTGAATGCTGGCCCATTATCACTCTGTAATGAGCGGGGAACTCCAAAACGGGGAATAATTTCTTGGAGTAGTACCCTTACAACCTCCTGTGCCTTCTCAGATTTGCAAGCAAAAGCTTCAACCCACCCTGTAAAGGTATCAACTAGAACCAGCATCACCCGATGCCTTTTACCCCCAGCCATGTGGGTGAAGTCAAGCTGCCAATCCTCACCCGGATATGTGCCCCTCGCTTGTTTTCCTGGCGGGCTTAACAAGCTATTTTTGGGGTTGACTCTAAGACAAATCTCACATCCCTGTACAATGTGACTCATAGTTTCTTGCAACTTGTCCCCCTTAAATAAACATGAAGCCAATTTTAAGGAATTATCCCTCCCCAAATGGTGCATCTGATAGAGGGTTTTAAGTATCTTCCATTGCATGCTCTGGGGAACCCAGAGTTTATTCTCAGACGTGACCCACCACCCTCTATTATCCATCTTGCATCCTTGCTGCTGGGCCTTTACACTCTCTTCATGGGAATACACTGGCCTCACATCAGGCAGCAAGGACCCTTCCCATAGGACAGGGCAGAGTTTCTTACATGGATGGCTGGCCGCCTCCCGTGCTGCTCTATCAGCTAAGTTATTACCCTGAGAAACAAGATCTGTTCCCCTCTGATGAGCCTGACAATGTAAAATAGCCACTTGCTTAGGCTTCTGGACTGCCCCTAATAGGTCTAGAATTTGGGACTTATGTTTAATGGGGGATCCTGAGGATGTAAGCAGTCCCCTTTCCTTCCAGATGGCTGCATGAGCGTGGAAGGCATATTTTGAATCAGTGTAAATATTTGCCCTTTTTCCCTCTGCCAGATTAAGAGCCCTAGTTAAGGCTATGAGCTCCGCCAACTGAGCGCTGGTGGAGGGGGGTAAAGGTCCTGCTTCCTTCACCTCAAAGGGTGTGGTGACTGCATAACCTGCATACCGTATTCCTTCCTTTACAAACGCACTGCCATCAGTAAATAACTCCTCGTCAGGGTTTAGGAGGGGCTTATCTGAAAGATCTGGTCTAGGAGTCCAGAGATGTGCTAATGTTTCCTCACAGGAATGGACTGGACCCTCAGACTCCTCAGGCAAAAAGGTGGAGGGGTTAAGGGTGTTACATTTCTTTAGTGTTATGTCTGATCCCTCCATAAAAATAGCCTGGTATTTAAGAATACGACTGTCTGACAACCATAAATGCCCTTTGGATTCTAATAAGCTTCGGAGGTCATGAGGGGTCTGTACTGTGAGGGGTCGCCCTAAGGTCAGTTTTTGGGCCTCCGGAATTAGAATCCCGACTGCTGCGATTGCTCTGAGACATGCAGGCCATCCCTGGGCCACAGAGTCAATTTCCCTGCTGAGATAAGCCACAGGCTGCGGAATTTCTCCCCTGTTCTTTGTCAACACTCCTAAAGCCACCCCCCTCCTCTCTGAGGTATACAACGTAAATTCCTTTTGGGTAGGCAATCCCAATGCTGGGGCTTGGCTTAAGGCTTGTTTTAAGTTCTCAAATGCTCGCTTTGCTTCCTCGGGCCACTCAGGGAGTTTAGCACACTCTTGACATTCCTTAAGAAGGTGGTACAATGGTCGGCCTTTTTCAGCAAATCCTGGTATCCAAATACGACAGTATCCTGCCGCTCCCAAAAATCCCCTGAGCTGCCTCGGGGTACAGGGGAGAGGGAAGCCTAAAATAGGCTGCACTCTCTCCGGTCCCAGGGAACGTGAATCCCCTTCAAGAATGACTCCCAAGTAAGTAACTTTAGCCTTGCAGAGTTGAGCCTTTTCCCTTGAAACTTTATAACCCTTTTCTGCAAGGAAATTGAGAAAGGACCCAGTCGCTTTTTCACAGCTTTCTTGGGAGGGGCTAGCAATCAAGAGATCATCTACATACTGGAGGAGTGTGACCCTGGGAAATTCCCAGTCTTCTAAATCCTTAGCCAACACTTGTCCGAATATGTGTGGACTGTCTCTCAACCCTTGAGGTAGCACCGTCCACGTTAACTGTCGTCCACCCCCCCTTGGATCCTCAAAGGCAAAAAGTAATTGACTTTCCTCATGGAGAGGAACACACCAATACCCATCCTTGAGGTCCAATACTGAGTAACATTGTGTCCCCCCCGGAATTTGGGTTAATAAAGTGTAAGGATTAGGGACTACAGGATGGAGTGGAATCACAGCTTCATTCACTAATCTGAGATCCTGTACCAACCGCCATTTGTCTTTTCCCTTCCGTACACCCAGAATAGGAGTATTATATGGGCTGGTACACTCTCTTAATAAACCCAAGCCGAGTAAACGATTTACAATCGGCAACAAGCCGTCCTTTACCTCTGGCCTAAGGGGATACTGTTTTTGCCTGGGAAAGGCAGATGGATCTCTAAGCTTAATGAGTACAGGTTTAGCTGACAAGGCTCGTCCCACCATCCTCCCATCTGTCCATACTGCTGGATTAATATCCACCTCTAACAGAGGGAAGCACCCCACTGTACCTGAGGGAAGGACCAATTTTACTTTTGTTTTTGACATTATATCTCTTCCTAGCAATGGGGCTGGGGTTTCTGGAATAACTAAGAAACAATGGGAAAAATGTAAGTCCCCCCAGGAGCAGGGGAGCTCTTGGGTAAAAAAATGCTCTAAGGGCTTTCCAGATATGCCTCGAACTGTTACTTTACGAGAGGATCTTGGGCCAGGAGAAAACGGTAAAGCAGAGAATCTGGCTCCTGTGTCCACTAAAAACCAGACAGTTTGTGAGCCCACCGTTAAAGTCACCCAAGGCTCCTCGGTCTTTATCCAGGAGGTGGGGGCCTGGAGAGGCGGCCCTGGGGCCCATCATTGGGGGTCTGGTGCTGATGTCCTTCGATCCCTTCGGATCGAGGGGCAGTCAGACTTCCAGTGATTCCCCCTGCATCTTGGGCAGGGCCTTTTAGCCCCACTAGTTCCTTGAGGGCACTGGTTCCTATAATGCCCCGGCTCCCCACATTTGAAGCAACAATTTGCCTGGGTTTTCATGGGGGTCTCACACCTTTGTCTCGGAGTTCTTGTGGACTTAGCATTTGAATACATCGCTGCCAAGATTTCTCCATGGCGCATCTCTTCCCGTTTTTCCCTGTCCCAATCTCTATTATAATAAACTGAATTGGCAGCCTGTACCAATTGTTCTAGTGTGTATTTTCCCAAATCTGATGTCACCTTCTGCAATTTTCTTCTTATATCTGGCGCAGATTGAGTTAAAAATTTGTCCCTGAGAAGAGCCTCACCTTCTATTGAATCAGGGACTATGTTCGTAAATTTTATCATAGTCTCTTTTAATCTTTCTAAAAAAACCATAGGGGCTTCTTCAGGGGTTTGATGTATAGCTGCCAATTGACTATAATTTAGGGGTTTAACCTTTGCTCGCTTTAATCCCTCCTGTATGCAGTATAGATAATGATTCCTATCCCATTCATTTTTAGGGATATCAGGGTCCCACTTGGGGTCTACAAGTGGCACAGCTTGTTCCCCTGTAGGAATATTCCGTCTATCCTCTGATTCCCCATTCGTGGAGGCCGCAAAATAATCATCCCCTACTGCTTTGGCTTCTTTATATACTCTATCTCTTTCTATAGATGTCAGAGTTTGTTCAAGAAGTAATCTAACATCTCTCCAAGTAAGATCATACAATGAACTGAGTAATTTGAATGCCTTTATGTAATGGTCAGGGTCAGTAGTATAATTTCCCAAGTCCTTTTTGATTTCTTTTAATTCTGCTAGGGAGAAAGGCTGATGGACTCACTTCGACCCATTTCTCCCCCCTCCTACCGTTACAAGAGGAAACATTCCTCCTTGCCCCTGAACCTCAGGCACCCCCTGGGTCTCTCGCATATCAGAGTTGCTACCCTGAGGTGGAGGGGCCTTCCTCTGGTTTGATCCCTTGGGGATGAGAGGGGGTCCTGTGGATCCTATAAGGCCCTATTCCTGATGATTCTGTTCCATTTGTGCTTTAGATTCTGTTTTAGCCAAAGCTGCCACAATAGCCTCAACCTTGCACCTTTTAAGTAACTCTGGGTGTTCCCGTAAGTAGAAAAACAATTGAAGATAAGCTATCTCTGTCCATTTACCCTCCTTTCTACAGAATAGGTCCAATTGCCTTAAAACCTTGTAATTAAGACTTCCCTGTGGGGGCCACGTGTCTTCGTCCCCTAGCGCGTACTGCGGCCATACTTGGGTGCAAAAAAATATGAGAGCTTTCTTCTTTAGCATCTTAGGGTCACACTTCTCCCAATTTTGGAGAACACATGCGAGTGGAGATCCAGATTCCACCTTGGAGTGCTGGGAACCCATCTGAGAGGGAAAAGGGTGTGGTTTAGTGTCCTGTCTGAACGGAGGTCGTCCCCTCCTCCCCCAGAGCTGTGCACTCAAACCGAAAATCCCGGCGTTTAGGACATGCTTGGAATCTCATTTTACGACAGAGAAGCATATGGTGCGCAGAAGGTTGTCCTTCTGACCCTGCACCGTGTGAAAGTGGGGGCCTAGAGGGTGGCCTCATTTCCCACACTTTGCTGCCCACCGGGAGGGTCTTAAATGGGAAGAGGCTTTGCCACCCTTTCCCCTTGCCCATATTCCCCTGTCCGATCGAGCTGCTTGGCCCGTTCTCTGTCCGATGAGACTTCCTATCCTAAAGCCATGGGTACAGCTGTGGACGTCCAGCTGTCCCGTCCGTGGAGAAGCACGGGGCAGTACTTTCCACCAACCGAAATGGATATGGAGATTTAGCCCCCTTACTCCTGTTCCATTTCCCGCACTTTCACAGTGCCCCCCTTTTCCCGATGGGGTATCTACTGCCATTTTTCACCAAAAAAATGGTCTTCCTACTGTGTTTTCCTGTATTCACTTCACTCATTCAAGGCCTAAAATCCCCAGGCCGGCCAGTGGCTGGGCATTGCCTTTCTTTGAGCTGCCTCCTCAGAGGGCTTTTCCATGCAAATTGAGTTTTCCCTGCCTGTTGAATGTCAAACAATTCCTGCTGAGTGCTGCAGTCACCTAGCAGACTTGCTTGACTGAAACTTTTTCCTCTTTTTGACCTCTTGACAAAGCTTAACCCTTCATGCTCTGAAATTTAGAACTATTACACGTGGCTCCAGTTGCCAATGGCAACATTATCTAGATGCTGTCTCTAAAAACAAACGCGCTAGCTTATCTTCCTAGAATCTGTTTCAAATTACAAAAAAACTACCATCCCCTAGCTTGGGTCTCTTGTTTGGAGATCTTTCTCAAGGTGGGCCATGGGCATTTTTAGATTTAACTTTGTATAGGGATTTTAACAGTGTCCCATCCGTGATGTGGACCTAATAGATGGGCACTCATTGGGCCTGACAAGACAATAGCGGTTTCCGAGAAGCCTCAATAAGGACCAAGCACTGGCCCTGCACCCCCTACGTAGGCATAGGCAGCAAAGATCTTACCCCCTTAGGGTGCGGATCTCAGATCGCGTACTGGCCACCACTAAGCCTTGTAGTAGGCCGGGAGGAGGTTCTCAGTCCTCTATCGTCCCCTACACTATTTAATGGGAAATTTTCCCTTCCCCTGGAGATTCTGCCATAGCTAGGCCGTGGCAGGGGGGTCTCCATGGTCCCAGAGAGCTCATTGGCGCCAGCAATCCAGTCATCCTCTGAGATCTGGTCCCATTTTAGGGAAGGTTACTGACCTTTAAGATGCAGTGGCTTTAGAACCACCATCGGCTGGAGTTGTAGGGGTACTGGAAAGCAGGCTGGAAGAAGTGCTTTCCCCCCCTATATGAGAAGTTAACTAGAGAAGTCTTCTCCCATATTAGGATTAGAAATAAGGTATTAAAATATAGTTAAGATAGAAGTAGGGTAGGATTGGAAATAAAATCAAGATCCATCCAAGGACAAGGGTAGGGGACCCACAAGGTCAAAGCCTCTAATCTCCAGCTTGCCAGCCAAGGTCTTTGTAAATGGGACCCCATCCTGATATCTCTGAGCTAGATCAGCAAACAAGGCCAGGCTAATCTGTTCTTCAGTGCAGAGATAAGCCTGGCCCAGCCAAGGTGGGTGGGAAAGGCAGAGCAGGCTCTGACGTGTGTGGATGCATGTTTTAAAATTATTGGTTGTACTTGTTTGTCCTTGTATCTGATTGGTTGTATTCTAAGGTTGGCGGGCTCTGACTTGTGTAACCACTCCCTCATGTGTAACCACTCCCTCCTAGGGTTATAAAATTCAGAGCGTGGAGTGGGGAGGGGGTTGAACCTCGGCCATAGTGTCTTGGTCTCGACCCCTGGCTAGCTGGGACAATAAACCTCGCTTGCATTTTTACATCTCTTGTGAGTCCTTCGATATTTGGGTTGGTGGGCAATTCTTGGACCCTTCAGAGTCACCTGCTGCTGTAGATAGCCCCACGTTGGGCGCCAAATATGTTGCAGGGGATAGGTTGGGGGGGTGGAAAGGTACGTGGTGTGTAGTAATCCCCCCCTGCCACCAGACACACAGAGACAAACAGAAAAACCGTGGATTCTTGTCCTAAACTAAGAATGAGTATTCATCGCTTGGACAGCTGCTGCAGATTTAAAGAAGTTTATTAAAAAGATAGAAATATAGAGATAGTTAAAGCCCTGTGCTGGAGCAGACACAGAGGGGCAATTCGAACGAAAATGCCAACAAACCCCAGTTTCCTGAATTTTTATCCTGTCTAAGTCCGAGGAAGGTCCTTTGATCTGTAGATATGCTAGCCCTATCTCTAGTGTGAAATTGTTTCTCCGGCATCTGGGATTTCTTCAGATTTCCCTTATGCCATTTGTTTCTCTCAGGCATCTGGGATTTCTTCAGATTTCCCTTAGGCCATTTGTTTCTCTTTCAGAAATGTAAAGGAGCCTCTCAGGCTTCCTTTCCTTCCCTTTAGAAATGTAAATTACAAGTCCCTCCTTTCTGCTAGCCCTGGCCTTCTTAGTATAAAGGATATATTTTTAAAATTGGAACTCTTTTCCCAATACTTATACCTTAATACATTTCAAACCCTCTTCCCAATACCAGTACAGTTTCTACTCATCAAATAAAAGCGTCAAGAATCTAAAGAGAAAGACTAAAGAATGGGATAAAATCTTTACCGGCTATCCTCTGCTAGAGGGCTAATATCCAGATTATTAAACTTTACACTAGCAAAACAAACAACCCAATCAAGAAATAGGCAACTTAATTGAATAGGCACTTCACAAAGGAAGAGATAAAATTGGCCAATAGATACATGAAAAAATGTTCAACATTAGCAATCAGGGAGATGCAAATAAAAACTATACTGAGATTCCATTAGCTTCAATTAGAGTGGCAAGCATAAAGAAGACAAATAACAAGAAATATTGGTGAGAATGTGGGGAAATAGAAATTCTTTTCCACTGTTGGAAGTGAAACCTAGTTCAGCTGCTATGGAGATCAATGTGGAAATTCTTTAGAAAAACGTGAATGGATCCAACATATACTCTGGCTATACCATTAATGTGCCAGTATGGGGAATGACCTAGGAAGATTTGGGGAAGCTCTGATTAATATATTTCAAAAGAAAATAATTGGTATATTTCAAAATAGTTGTATCAAAATGGAGGCAGACATGGATAAAGAAAGGACTTGGTTTTGGCCTAACAACAGGCAGCTATTCCAGTGTAAATCAACCTAGCTCAAAGTACTTAACAAGTCAATAGAGGAGAACTAGGGCTTCCTCTTTCTAAAGACAGATCTACATGATCTAAGGGGGATGGGGCAGGGTTTGACCTTTCCCTTTATGAAAGGAGACACCTCACCCCACCTTGCTAGGGGAGATACCTTACAGGGACGTTCACGTCAGAGTCACGTGAACAAGATGGAGATCATGGGTATAAAAAAGGCCAAGTCCACGTGTAAGCCCTTTGGTGTACTCATTCGAGTCATCCCCTCATGCCATCTTGGCATGGGGCTGTATTTCTATTTTCTGTATTTCTATCTTTCTAATAAACTTCTTTAAATCTTCAGCAGCTGTCCAAGCAATGAATACTTATTCTTAGCTTAGGACAAGAATCCACGGGTTATTCTGTTTGTCTGTGTGTCTGGTTGGGGGGGGTTACTGCACACAATGGAATTCTACACAGCAATAAAGAAGAACAAAATTATGTCATTTGTAAGAAGATGGAAAGATCTGAAGAACATTATTTTAAGTGAGATTAGCCAAGCACAGAAAGAAAAGGAACATGTTTTCTCTAATATGCTGGAGCTAGGGATTATTTAGGATACCAGAAGGACTCCAGATTATGTCAATATTGTGAGTTGCATTTCTATAAACTTTACTATTTGTGGCAGACTGGAAAAATACTAAGCCCACCTCCCGGAGGCCTATGTGACCTTTCGAGAAGAGATATAGATCAACTGTAGCAGGAAGGAGCCTGCAGCTGATACAGCAAGAATTTTTACAACACTGTTGCCTACCCCCCTCCTCATTTACTTCCTTCTTCTACTCTCCGTATAAACTGCCGCTTATCACTAAAATAAAGAGACCTTGATAGGATTATCTACTTGGTCTCGTCTCTCTTTCTCGCCCATTTTTATTTGCAGATCGGGGTCCTCCTCGCCCCCCGAATTACTTGTCCCATGGGATGGGACATGTGGCGCCCAATGTGGACTCGAGGCACGGACCCCCATTGAACGACCCCTCATCAGATGAACGCAGCTGCGCCCCATTCTCGTGGAAGACAGCCTCATCGCTCGGGGGACCGATATCTTCCTGGTAAGTCTTTTCGTCATTCCATTTATCAAAATGGGCCATACTTTGTCTAAAGAAACAGTCTTTATCAGAGACTTAAAGTATTCTCTCAGAGAAAGAGGGATAAGAGTTAAGAAAAAGGATCTTATACAATTCTTTTTGTTTATTGATAAGATATGTCCATGGTTTGTTATCGATGGCCCTGAAATTCATTATAAAAAATGGCAAAATGTTGGCCAAGAATTAAATGAAAAATTACGTACAGAAGGCCCAGAGGCCATCCCTACCTTGATCTTTTCTTATTGGGGAATTATTTGTGATGTTATTAATGATCCTGATAAGCAACAACTATTATCTGTAGCAGAATACTGTTTGTGACCCAATTCCAGTCAGGAATTTATACAATCCCCACTTCCTTCTAGACCCCCTTCGGTTATTATCAATATCCCAGATACAAAATCCGTTTCTGCCCCTAAAAAAGCCCTTTATCCCACCCTGCCACCACCATCACCACCGTCACCCACTGCGCCTAGTGCCCCCTTAATAAATCCTGTTTTTAAACGGCTGTCCTTAGAAGAGCCTCTAGATCCCGGAGATGCGGCTACTCTGGAGGATCAAGCAGCTCATTATAATGACCCTCCATATAAAGTTCAAACCTTTCCGTCTATATCTCAGCCTCCCACTCATTTATCATCTCAGACCATGCTAAATCTTCCCCCCTCACTTACACAGCCTTTGCTTGCTGCCAAAAATCAATTGCAGGCCCAAATAAAACAACTCCAAGATGTGATATCCTTACAAAAAGAATTAAATCAGCTTAACATAGACCTTAAGGCATTACAGAAAACAATAATACCAACTCCCACAAAAAAGACCCCCCATTTGTCTTTAAAATCTAAAACCCTTGCATTCCCCGTTATCACCCGATCTCAAATACTCCCCGCTCCTGATTCGGCAACAGATCCCGACCATAATGAACAAAATAATGATGAAATCATAAACCCTCCCGATCCACCCATAGATACAGATAATAGTGAAGGAGAAGACACCGAAAACCCTGCCCAAGACCCTATTCCGAATAATCCGGATATTGAGACTCCTACCCTTGCCACCACATACTATAAAAGACTTAAATTTAAAGACATTAAAGAGCTCCACTCAGCGGTTAAAAATTATGGCCCTACTGCCCCTTTTACAATAGCTATTCTCGAAGGACTCTCTAGAGGAGGATATTTAACTCCAAGCGAATGGACTCAGGTAATACAATCCGTCCTCTCCAGAGGCACCTTTCTCAGCTGGAAAGCTGAATTTTTTGATAGATGCCAAACCATAGCCGCCCGCAATTTACATAACCCTCGGGGTGCTGCCCACAACTGGACAGCTGAAAAACTTACAGGTACTGGAAAATATGCTGCCGAAACTAGACAGCGAACTCTCCCATTAGGTATTCTGGCCCAAACAGCTGAGGCAGCCCTAGGAGCTTGGAGGGTGATTCCTTCCAAAGGATCAATTACCGCTCCATTAACAAAAATTTCCCAAGGCCCTAATGAGCCCTTCTCTGATTTCGTTGCTAGACTCCAGGAATCGGCAGAAAGAATCTTTGGACCAGAAGTCGGAGATAATAAATTAGTTAAACAATTGGCTTTTGAAAATGCCAACTCTGCCTCTAGGGCTGTCCTCCGTGGCCATACGAAAAGCTGTATGCTTAATGATATGATTCACAGATGTAATGATACTGATTCCTTTACTCATCAAGTCTCTAAGGCAGTAAGTTTAGCCATAGGAGCAGTGGTCCAATCTAATCAACCCAGAGGAGAAGCTCGCCTATGCTTCCACTGCAAACAATCTGGCCATTTTGCAAAACAATGCCCGCAACTACTCTCTTCCCAAACTCCTACAGCAAGGCCTTCATTACCCACTACCCTCTGCCCCCATTGTAAGAGAGGAAAACATTGGGCCAATACATGCAGATCCCAAACTGATATTATGGGAAATCCCTTGCCTCCCCTTTCGGGAAACGGGGTGAGGGGTCAGCCCTGGGCCCCAATAACCTTTCAGCCGTCCTCGGGGAACAGCCAGCCAAACACGCCTACAAACCAATCTGAGCCACTCCCGGCAGCGCAGGCGTGGACTTGTGTGCCACCGCCAACACAATATTAACCCCAGAGGAAGGAATCCAAATTCTAGCTACTGGAATTTTTGGCCCGCCTCTGCCAAACACCTTCTTTTTAATAATAGGACGAGCCTCCACTACCCTTTCAGGCCTAATTATCCACCCTTCTTTAATAGATAATGGTTATTTAAGAGAAATAAAAATCCTTGCCAGCTCTTCTAAAGGACCCATTACAATTAGCAAGGGACAACGCCTAGCTCAAGCACTCCCCCTCCCATTAAATACTTTTTTTCCAGCAATTAGTAAAATCCGGGGCTCCTCCCAACCAGGATTCTCTGATACTTACTGGGTCCAAGCTATCACCAAGGAACGCCCCATGCTCTCACTTAAGATTAATGGAAAAATTTTTGAGGGCCTTCTAGATTCGGGTGCTGATTCAACAGTCATCTCAAAACTTCTGGCCATCTGCTTGGCCCTTACAACCTACTCTTACTAATCTACAGGGAATAGGACAATCCATGAATACCCTTCAAAGTTCACAGCTACTGACCTGAGAAGATGCCGAGGGAAATACAGGCACTATCCAACCTTTTGTAGTTCCACAGCTTCCCATCTATCTGTGGGGGCGTGATATTCTTTCTCAAATGAAAATTCTCATGTGCAGCCCTAATGATGTTGTTGCGCATCAGATGCTATCTCAGGGATTTATCCCAGGACAAGGATTAGGTAAAAAAGAACAAGGATCCCCAACGCCCATTTCTACACCTCCAAAATTAAACAGAACAGGACTTGGATATGACTCCCATTTTTTTCTAAGGGTCACTGCTCCTCCTGCATCCCAGGCAGACAAAATCACCTGGAAAAATGATACCCCAGTCTGGGTGGATCAATGGCCCCTTCCTACTAAAAAATTGACCGCAGCTATTGAGTTAGTGCAGGAACAATTGGCCACAGGTCATGTTGAATACTCCACATCACCATGGAATACACCCATTTTTGTTATACAAAAAAAATCAGGAAAATGGCAATTACTCCACGACCTAAGGGCAATCAATAAAACTATGGTCCCCATGGAGGCATTACAGCCAGGCCTCCCTACAACAGTAGCCATACCTAAAGGATTTTTTAAAATAATAATTGATCTTAAAGATTGCTTCTTCTCAATTCCATTATATCCGGATGATTGCAAACGGTTTGCGTTCAGTTTGCCTGTCACTAATTGCATAGGACCAGCCCCCCGTTTTCAATGGAAGGTCTTGCCACAGGGCATGACTAGTAGTCCCACACTTTGCCAAAAATATGTGGCCCAAACAATAGATCCCTTTAGAATACAATATTCTTCCATATATATTATACACTATATGGATGATATTCTCATTGCGGGCCCTAATCATAAATCAACTACAACAAGCTGCCCAGCAAATAATAACAGCATTACAAGATAGAGGCCTCCAAGTCCAGCTCACTCCTCCACAGTTTTTTCTAGGATTTGAACTTCTCCCAAACAATATTCTCTCCCCAAAATTTCAAATACGCAGAGATTCCCTATGCACTTTAAATGACTTCCAACGTTTATTGGGAGACATTAATTGGCTACGCCCATACCTCAAACTTACAACGGGAGAATTAAAACCTCTCTTTGACATTCTTAAAGGAGACACAGACCCCTCCTCACCTCGATGTCTTACCCCGGAAGCCCTAAAGGCTCTATCTGAAGTAGAAAAGGCCATAGCCAATCAATTCATAAATTATTATACACCACAAGAATCCCTAAAATATATTATTTTACCTACATCGTTTTCTCCCACTGGTCTTTTCTGGCAAACAGGACCCCTTATCTGGACCCACTTACCTGCCACGCCTACTAAACTTCTGCCGACCTACCCCTACCTTATAAGCCAGTTAATTCGCATAGGCAGAGAAATGGCTATAAAAATCTTTGGTAAAGACCCAGATGCTATAATTGTGCCATATAACTCTACACAATTACAATGGCTTATAGCAAATGAAGATACCTGGATGATCAATCTCGTTTCCTATCAAGGGATTATAGATAATCATTATGCTGCAGATAAATTAATACAGTTTCTTCATAAGACTCCAATTATATCTCCCTAAAAAGTTTATTCTGCTGATGAACAGCCCTTAAACTCTGAATGTCCCTTGGATAGCGCCTGCCATGGCTGGTGTAACCCCTTGCTTATTACATTTACATCAGCAGGAAAAAAAAATTTAATTGGGCTTCCCCCCGGGGAGCAGAATGGGGCCTTCGATTATATAAGGACAATAAAGACTTTGGCCTCACTTTTAAAATAAAACTTATTAAAGAAATTCCTCGTACACGACCTATCGCCATAGGATCTAATACTGCCTTACATCCATACCCTGATAAACCTAATAAAAATCAAAAAAATGTTTCTTTTATCTACCATATCTCCTGAGGTCACTCCTATTTTCCAGCCAACCCTGCCCCAAGGATCCCCATCTTCTGCTCTTTTAATTATAGAAATGGTTAATGCCTCCATTCGAACTCTACATCAGTCCAATCTCTCCCAATTTACTACATGCTGGGTCTGCTATTCCTCCCAGCCACCCTTTTATGAAGGATTTGTCCTTTTTGGAACCCCTAATAAAACCTCCAATGCTGATGATCTCAGATGAGCCCCTAAACAACAAGGTATCACATTAAGCAAGGTGACTGGAATAGGCACATGCCTCCTAGGACCCAACATGCTCCCTCCAAAAGAATTAGTACCTATATGTAATGATACTATAATTGTAGAGACCAATTATACTTATTATACTACTACTACAGGAACCTTTTTAGCCTGTACTAGTGGATTGACCACATATATTGTTTCTGCTACCTTCTTAGCCCATAAAGAATATTGTGTCATAATACAATTGCTCCCCAAACTTACTATACATCAACCTGAGGATCTCTTAGGATTCTGGGAAAAAGGCACCCTGTTACCCAGACATAAAAGAGAACCCCTTACCGCTATAACCTTAGCAGTGGTTCTCGGCCTAGGGGCTGCCGGAGCAGGAACAGGCATTGACTCACTCATTACCTCTCAACAACAATATGCTCAACTCAGCCTAGCTATCGATAAAGACATCCAAGAATTACAAAAAGGGCTAGAAAATCTTAAAGATTCCCTCGTCTCTTTATCTGAAGTGGTGCTACAAAATAGACGAGGCTTAGATTTACTTTTTTTACAAGAAGGAGGGCTTTGTGCTGCTCTTAAAGAAGAATGCTGTTTCTATGCAGATAAAACAGATTTAGTTCAAGATAGCATCGAAAAGGTCAAAGAAAGCCTAGAAAAAAGAAAAAGAGAACGCGAAAAACAAGAATCTTGGTATCAAAACTGGTTTTCTTCCTCTCATTGGCTTTCTACCTTACTGCCCAGTCTTCTAGGTCCCCTCATGAGTATTTTTTTACTTTTATCATTTGGACCCTGGGCCTTCAATCGTCTAACACGCTTTGTCAAGTCACAGGTCGATTCCGCCTTCAAAAGCACCGTCTCGGTGCATTATCACCAAATAGCCACCAAAGAAGAGGACGATCATACCCCGACCCTGGTCACGACTCATGGCCTACAATTTTCAAAACTTACCTCTGCCAGATCGCCCTTCTGGTCACGATGGGCTCACAATATAAAAACTGGAGGCCATAAGCTGTGAAGTTGCCAATGATGGGATTTTTGTGGTACCAAGGATCAGAGGCATGTCGCTTGATGCTACAGAGTTACCCAATGACGGGAATAGAATGAGGCCGAGATCCAGAGTCCCACCGTTTATGGTGCTGGAATCGGGAGCACCTCATTTAGCCTAAGACAGGGGCTCTGTCACTAGTCGACACTGACCTTGGATGCATACTACATAGCCTAAGACAGGTGCTTTACCGACCTCCTTTTCCCACCCTTCATTAATGAAAAAACAAAAGGGGAAATGTGGCAGACTGGAAAAATACTAAGCCCACCTCCTGGAGGCCTACGTGACCTTTCGAGAAGCGATATAGATCAACTGTAGCAGGAAGGAACCTGCAGCTGATACAGCAAGAATTTTTACAACACTGTTGCCTCCCCCCCTCCTCATTTACTTCCTTCTTCTACTCTCCATATAAACTGCCGCTTATCACTAAAATAAAGAGACCTTGATAGGATTATCTACTTGGTCTTGTCTCTCTCGCCCATTTTTATTTGCAGATCGGGGTCCTCCTCGCCCCCCGAATTACTTGTCCCGCGGGACAGGACAACTATTAAGTCAAATTTGCATTCCTATGATGAATCCCAGTGGTTGTGATATTTTATTCATTATATGTAGTACTGAATTGATTTGCTAAAAATTTAAGGGTGTTCACATCTACTTCATTAAGGGTTAGTTGTCTCCAAAGTTTTTAAATTACAATGTATTTGTTTTTATTATATATAAATCTTCAGCAGCTATCCAAGTGATGAATACTTATTCTTAGCTTAGGACAAGAATCCACGGATTTTCTGTTTGTCTGTGTGGTGGTGGTGGTGGGATTACTTTTCCACACACACATACACCACGCACCCCCCCCCAACATATTCCCGCAACATAATAGATGGGCACTCATTGGGCTTGACAAGACAATAGTTTTTCTAAGAAGCCTCAATAAGGACCAAGCACTGGCCCTGCACCCCCTACGTAGGCATAGGCAGGATACAGATCTGAGATCATGTACTGGTCGCCACTAAGCCTTGTAGAAGGCCCGGAGGAGGTTCTCAGTCCTCTATTGTCCCCTACACTATTTAATGGGAAATTCTACCTTCCCCTGAAGATTCTGCCATAGCTAGGCCATGGCAGGGGGGTCTCCATGGTTTCAGAGAGCTAATTGGTGCCGGCAATCCAGTCATCCTCTGAGATCTGGTTCCATTTTGGGGACGGTTACTGACCTTCAAGATGCAGTGGCTTTAGAACCACCGTCAGCTGGAGTCACGTGCTGCTGTATAGATAGCCCCGCGTGGGTGCCAAATATGTTGCGGGATAAGTTGGGGGGGGATGGGCATGGTGTAGGGAGAAGTAATCCCCCCCCACCACACAAACAGACAAACAGAAAAACCATGGATTCTTGTCCTAAACTAAGAATAAGTATTCATCACTTGGACAGCTGCTGATGATTTAAAGAAGTTTATTAAAAAGATAGAAATATAGGAATAGTTACAGCCCTGTGCCTAGAGCGGGGCACAGGGGGGCAATTAGAATGAAAATGCCAAAGAACTCCAGTTTACTGAGTTTTTATCCTGTCTAAGTCTAGCAGGTCCCTCTGATTTTTGGAGATCATGTTACCCCTTATCTCCAACCAATCCCGGCTTTGCTTCTGTTATCTCTCCAGCCGAATTTATGGCCTAAAGGGGGAGGTATCTCTGTCTCCAAACACAAGCTCAGATTTATGGCCTGAGGGGGAGGCATCTCTGTCTCCAGACACAGGCTTTTACCTTTTGTCTTCTCCCCCAAAATGTGTTAAATTGTTCTTAGAAATGCAAGGACATGTTAGCTAACCCTGGCTTTCTTAGTAAAGAAGATATATTTTAAAATTGGAAATCTTTCCCAGTACTGAAACATTAATACATTTTAAACCCTCTTCCCAATACCAGTACAACCTCAACGGAAGAAATCCAGGAACAGTGAACTGCGGGGGGAAAAAAGGGTAGAGTATTGGATCTGCTACAACCACAGCGGGGCCACTGGCACCAGTGAGGGCTGTCAGCCCAAATTGCAGTACCTGGACTTGACTCACACCAACATGGCAACATCACCCAAGAGGAAAAGTCTTTTGGGGACTAAGGGTCCTAGCAAGCTGATCCACCCTGCGCCAGACCGCCCACCTCCTGTAAGACACTCCGGGGCCTGAGGAGGCTCAGGCTCCACTCCACCCAGCGCCACCTGGGCTGCTGCTGCCTCTGGCCCCAGCCTAGCCCTTGCCAGAGTGCCACTCCGGTCGCTGCCACCTCTGACCCCAACCCAGCCCCAGCCCAAGTACCATCTCAGCTGCTGCCACCTATGGCCCCAGCACAGACCCAGGCCAATCCCGAACCCACACAGTCCCATCTGGATGATCCGAGGCCCAGCCATGAGAGGGTGCGACCTATCCCTACTTACATCCTGAAACAGACTCTGGAACAACCACGGAAGCAATTTAGTAATTTTGACCTGCTAGAGTTACCACAACACACACAAAAGGTGCCATATTGAGCCACTGGCCCAAAAAGGATTTGGGGGAATGACAACACTGGCAGCCCTGTGAAATGTCTAAGAGTCTGAAACTGATCATAAAGCTCTAACTTCCTAAGCTTCGAGATTACCCAAACCCCTGAGTGGCAATGGTCAGCGCACCAGAAGAGGCACCCACAGAGACACTGGGAGACTTGCAGGGTCCCAGACAGAGACCTGCCATACCCCCAGAGAATCAGATATGGAAGAACTGCCAGTCCTTCAGAGCCCTGACGGGGCTTCCAGGTAACAGCGTGAGCTCAGATGAGCCACAGGAGCAAGTGGGCACACAGTGACTGTCACTATACATTGCAACAACTGAGGGTGCCAGTGCCAGAGAAGAGAGGAAGGCAATAAGTGGGCCATTTAAGTAAAGAAGAAAGACCAAACCATCCCATAGTAGACAGAACACAAAATGGCAGAAAACAAAAATCATATTTCAATAATATCTCTTAATGTCAAAGGACTTAATTCACCAATCAAGATATAGACTGGCAATGTTTATTCAAAAACATATTCCAAAAATATGCTATATGCAAGAAACTCACCTTACAGCCAAAGACATTCACAGACTGAAAGTGAAAGGATGGAAAAAGATGTACCATGCTACTGGAGACCAAAAAAGAGCAGGGGTAGCAACCCTGATATCCAACAAAACAGACTAGAACACATCCGAAGAGACAAATCAGGGCATTACCTTTATTAAAAGAAACAATACACCAAGAAGATATAATGAGAGTAAATATTTATGTCCTAAATGTGGGTGCAACCACATTTGTAAAACAAACCCTTCTGGACAGTGGATCCTAAATAGACTGAAACACAATCATTCTGGGAGACTTTAATACGCCTCTCACACCACTGGATCAATCTTCAAGGCAAAAGATGAATAAAGACTCCTTAGAATTAAAGAAAACAATAAACCAACCTAACATATATTTTCTGCATATTTCAGCCAGGAATTACAGAATACACATTCTTCTCAGCAGCCCATGGAACCTTCTCCAAAATAGACCACATCCTGGGACACAAAGAAAGCACCAGTAAATTCAAAAGATGTAATATAATTCCTTGCATCTTTTCAGATCATAATGGAATAAAAACAGAAATCAACAACAGGAAACTCAAAAGAAATTATTCAAATACATGGAGATTGAATGATGCACTACTGAATGATGAATGGGTAAGAGCAGAAATTAGGGAAGAAATAAAAAAAATTATGGAAACAAATGAAAACAGAGACACAACCTACAAAAATCTCTGGGACACTATGAAGGGAGTATTAAGAGGAAAGTTTATTGCATTGAGTGTCCACATAAGAAGGACAGAGAATCACCAAGTAAAGAACCTAATGACATAACCCAAGGACCTAGAAAGACTGCAACAATCTATTCCCAAAGCCAGCAGAAGACAAGAAATCATTAAAATTAGAGCAGAAATAAATGAAATAGAGAAAAACAACAAAAAAAATTCAAAGAATCAATAAAACAAGACGTTGGTTATTTGAAATGATTAATAGAGATAGACTTCTGGGAAGATGGTGACAGAGAAAAGCGGGACTTACAAGCCCTGCTAACAACCAATCTCTATTACCACAAAATCAACGCCTTTCATAGCCAGAAAACACCATCAGCAGAGAAACAAAAAATGTAATTACAAGGGACAGAGAAAAAGAGGGCTAGCAAAACGAGACACCAGAAAGAAACCAGACAACAGTGCTGCAGCTGGAGCAATGGCTCGGAGCGGCAGGCACCATCTTCCCTTGCAGCACCAGGCCCCAGAGAGGAGGGGGACTCAGAACGGAGCTCAGAACCACAGAGGAGATACACCGGCCTCACGGCCGAGGATGTGGCAGCAGCAACTTACTGCTGGCAGCAGCGGTGAGTTGACCAGATGGCAACAGACCAACGCACTCAAGAGCCCACCAGGCTCCAGTGAGGAGTGGTGGCAGCTAGCCAAGGTGAGCCACTGTGGAACAGCCGGGCGGAATTCGGCAGATTTTTCAGTGCAGGGAGCGTCTAAAGCTCCCAGACGCTGGGCTCAGCACACCCTGCAGGGACTCAGAGCGGAGCTCAAACACAGAGAAGAAATACGCCAGCCTCATGGCCAAGGGCAAGGCAGCGGCACCATATTGCTACCGGCAGCAGCAGCAGAGAATGCACGGAGTCCACTACAGCTCTATCAGCGCACTCAACAACAGTGAGTCAAATTGAGGCCCCTAGAGAAGAAATCCCAGTACCGCACTCACAGGGACTTGACCCAGTGGGGGAGTGGCAGTGGCAGAGATATCACACCATAGGAGAACGCCCAACCTGGCACCCCACCCCATGGTCTAAAACAGCCTCGATTGACAACCTAGGTCTGAGACTCTGCGATACAACCCAGTAAAGGAGTAGTGGGGACTGAGATACCACAGACTCGAAATCCAGAGCACCTTAAGTGAAGTCGTAGTAACCCAAGGGAAGAACCCAGAGAAGGCACAAACTTCTGAAATCATGGAAAAGAGGAAAAACAATGGAGCAATGAATGCCCACAACCCCACAACATCAGAACCCGATAAAACAGAAATTCAGAGATTTCTAGATCAAATCAGGAAAATAACTGTAGAAATAATAGAGGTGTTTTGAAAAGAATTCAGAGAGAGCCATAAAGTATAAAGGATGCGATTAATGAAGTAAAGGCCTCAATTCAAAGTACAAACAACCGATTAGACCACATGGAGAATAGAATCTCGCTCTTAGAAGATGATCATTCATAAAATGAACGCATAGTTTCTAATTTAGAAAAACAAATCCAACAACAGGAATCTGACATTGAAGAAATATGGGCCCATTTTAATAGAGCTAACCTAAGAATATCTGGAATAGAGGAGGGAAAAGAAGGTGAAACCAAAGGGATCAACAATATCTTCAAGGAAGTAATAGCAGAAAATTTTCTAAACATAGAGAAAGAGGTCGATAAACAAGTCCAGGAAACTTATAGAACTTTCTTTAGACAAAATCAGAGAAGAGGATCCCCATGCCACATAATTGTCAAAATGACCAATGTGGAAGCCAAGCAGAGAATCTTAAAGGCAACAAACAAAAACAAAGGGCCAGGTGACATTCAAAGGCAAACCAATCAGAATCACTCCAGACTTCCCAAACCAAGTCATGAGAGTCAGAAGGGCTTGGAGTAACATATTCCAAACTCTGAAAGAAAACAACTTCCAGCCAAAAATTTTCTACCCAGCAAAACTTTCTATCAAATTAGATGGGGAAATAAGAAGCTTCCATGACAAACAGAAACTGAAGGAATTTATCTTCAAATCCAGCGCTAGAGAAAATACTCAGAGATTAACTACAAAGAATAATTAGGTAACACACATCAGAACCAGATTTTCCATCCAACAGACAACTTAGATTGGTTATCTGTGGAGATTCATTATTTATATTAGTCTTTTATATATCTCTAAATTGTATTGTTTGCTTTTATTGTTAATTTTTAGGATTTCTATTTGGAATATTAATATACCTTCAGATATAGCATTTGGAAATATTTTATCCCATTCTATCAGTAACTTTTAACTCTGTTTACATTGTCTTTGGATATACAATATTTTTTTTATTTTTAGGGAGTTTGTTCTCCCTTCTGTTGCCTGTGCCACTGAAATCATATCCAAGAAATCACTGCCAATTTCAATGTTGTGAGGTTTTATGACCCAGATTTTCTTCTAAAAGTTTATAGTATTAAGATGTATATTTAGGTCTTTTATCTATTTTGAGTTAATACTTGTATATGGTATTAGGTATGGGTCCAATTTTATTTTTTTCATGTAATTATTATTTTTCAACAATATTTAGTTAAAAGATTATTATTTCCTCCACCAAATGTTTGTGAAAACCTTGTCAAAAATAACTTGACAATATATGGAAGAATTCATCTCTAGGCTTTTATTTAACTCCAATTGTTTATATATCTGCCTTTAGAACAGTACTACATTGTTTCAATTATTGTAGCTTTATATGGTTTGAAATCAGCAAATATACATCTTCTAGCTTTGTTCTTTTTTGAGATCGTTTTGGGTATCTAGAGTCCATATTCCATATTAGGATAGATTTCTTTCTGAAAAATAGATAAATAAATGTATGATAGTTTCACCTAAAAAAAAAGAAAAAATATTCTCTGGTAAGAAAGAAAACAAAAAGAAATATTGAAATGTTATCTTTAAGTCATCAAAAGCTTGGTATCAGACAAATGAAACTGTTATGTGAGATTATCATTTTTAATTTTGGATAAATTGCTATAATACTAGATGTCAACCACTAAGCCAAGCATGGGAAGGAGGGATGGGGAGAAAATGGGGTGGGGATTGGGTAGGGGCTAATTGGGTGATGTGTGCATGTATGTCTACAAAATTTTTTTTTATCCCATTATGATATATGAATACAATGCACCAATAAAAAAAAATTAAATATAGTAAAAAAAAGAAAAGTTTAATAGAATTGATAAACCCCTGGCCAATGTAACCAAAAGAAAAAGAGAATCAATTCAAATTATTAAAGTCAGAAATGGAAATGGAGATATCACCACAGATAGTGAAGAAATTCAAAAGATTATTGGAAACTACTTAAAAACTTTATATTCCAATGACTAGAAAACTTGGAAGAAACTAATGCATTTCTAAGCACAGTTAACCTACTTAAACTCAACCAAGAGGACATAGGAAGCCTAAACCAACCAATAGCAACCAAAGAAATAGAAGCAGCAATAAAAATTCTTCCACGAAAGAAAAGCCCAGTTCCAGATGGGTTTCCAGCTGAATTCTACAAAATCTTCAATGAACAAATAATACCAATACTTCATAACTTGTTCAGGGAAATTGAAAGCGATGTGTCTCTCCCAAATTTCTTCTATGAGGCCAGTATCACATTAATCCCCAAACCAAATAAAAGCACTTCAAGAAAGGAAAACTACAGACCAATATCCTTAATGAACATAGATGCAAAAATTCTAAACAAAATACTAGCCATACACATTTAAAACTATATCAAGAGAATAATACATCATGACCAAGGTGGTTTCATACCAGAAAAACAAGGCTGATTCAACCTATGCAAATCAATACATGTTATTCACCACATAAATAGAATCAAGAACAAAAACCACATCATCATAGCGAAAATGCTGAAAAATCATTCGACAAAATTCAACACCCATTCAGGTTAAAAACACTGCAGAAAGTTGGGATAGAAGAAACATACTTTAATATCATTAAGCAATATACTGTAAACACAAAGCCAACATTATATTGAATGGGGAAAAACTGCAACAATTTCCTCTAAAATCAGGAACAAGACAAGGATGCCCACTATCATCACTCCTTTTCAATATAGTCCTTGAGACTCTTGCCACAGCAATAAGACAAGAGAAGGAAATCAAAGAAATTCACATAGGAAGAGAGGAATTAAAATTATCCTTATTCGCAGATGACATGACCCTTTTTCTGGAGGACCCAAAGAAATCAACCAAAAGATGTCTGGAACTGATTGACAAATTGAATAATATCTCAGGATACAAAATCAACCTAAAGACATCAGTGGCTTTTCTTTATGCCAACAATAGATCCACAATGAAAGAAACAAAGAAAACAATTCCATTCATTATAACCTCAAAACCAATAAAATACCTAGGAATAAACTTAAACAATGATGTAAAAGACCTCTGTAACAAGAACTATAAAACATTAAAGAAAGAAATTGAAGAAGACCTTAGAAGATGGAAAGATCTCCCGTACTCACGGATAGGCAGAATAAATATCATCAAAATGGCCATTCTGTCAAAACTGATCTATAGATTCAATGCAATTCCCACTAAAATACAAATGACATTCTTCAGAGACCTAGAAATATCAATCATGAACTTTATATGGAGAAAGAAAAACCCAGAATAGCCAAAGCAATTCTCAGCAATAAGAAACATTCAGGAGGCATCACAATCCCAAACTTCAAATTATACTATAGAGCAATAGTAGTAAAAACATCATGGTACTGGCACAATAACAGGTATACTGAGCAGTGCATTAGAATAGAAGATACAGAAACAAATCCACATATCTTTAGTCAATTAATCTTTGACAAAGGGGCCAAACTCATACGCTGGAGAAAAGACAGCCTTTTCAACAAATGGTGTTTGGAGAAATGGCTATCCATTTGTAGAAAGATGGAATTAAATCCCTGCATCTCACCATGCACAAGAATCAACTCGAGATGGATCAAAGACTTCAAAATTAGACCAGAGACTGTGAAGTTATTAGAGGACAGCATAGGCTCAACACTACAACATATTGGGACAGGCAGTAACTTTCTCAACAAAACCTCCAAAGCTCAGGAAATTAAAGCAAGAATTAACAAGTGGGATGGCATCAAACTAAAAAGTTTCTTCTCATTAAAGGAAACCACCAATCACCTAAAGAGGAAGCCTACAGAATGGGAAAAGTTCTTTACCAGCCACCATTCCAATAGGGGGCTAATATCCAGAATATACAAAAAGCTCAAAAGACTCTGTACTAGCAAAACAAACAACCCAATCAAGAAATGGGCAATTGAACTGAATAAACACTTTACAAAAGAAGAGATACAAAGGGCCAATAGATACGTGAAAAGATGTTCTACATCATTGGCCATCAGGGAGATGCAAATCAAAACTATACTGAGATTCCATCTAACCCCAGTCAGGGTGGCAAACATAAAGAAATCAAATAACAACAATTGCTGGCGAGGATGTGGGGAAAGAGGAACTCTTTGTTTTACTGTTGGTGGGAGTGCAAACTACTTCAGGCACCATGGAGATCTGTGTGGAGATTCCTAAGAAAGCTAGGAATAGACCCGCCATATGATCCAGCTCTACCACGCCTGTGTATTTTTCCAGAGGGGTTGAAAACAGAGAACTACAGCAACATATGCATACCTATGTTCATAGCAGCACAATTTGTAATAGCCAAAATATAGAATCAACCCTGGTCTCCATAAACAAATGAATGGATTGCAAAATTATGAAAAATACATACAATGGAATTCTATTTAGCTATAAAGAACAAAATCATGTCATTTGCAAAAAGATGAAAAGTCCTGGAGAGCATTATGTTAAGTAAGATCAGCCAAGCACAGAAGGGAAGGTACATATGTTTCTTCTAATAGGCCCAAACTAGGGAATGTAGAGGATACCAGCGTGACTCAAGATAATGGAGGGGAAATATCAGCAAAGTTTTAATTGAAAAATAGGAGAGGAGGACGGCTAGACTTGATTAATAAGGGTCTACATCCAAATATGTGTAAAATTATGAATTTGGGATGGTTACCCTGGACAATCATTGGTGAGTGGGGGGGGGAAGTAAAAATGGGGGCGTGGTGGAGAGGGCACCAAGTATAGTTTAAATGTATGCCATTTATGTTCAATAAAAATTTGTATTAAAAATAATAAAAAATATAATCCAAAAATAAAGAGACCCTGTTTCCAAAAATTAAAAAAAAGTATAAAATAGGTCTGTGAGTGTAGCCCTGATGTAGAAGGGCTTCCAGGAGCCCCGGTACCACCAAACAAAACAAAACAAAACAAAACAAAATGAGTAAAGTTTATAGCAATGTCACCCAAATTATTTACAGACTAAATAAACAAAAATAATTCTGGAAAAATAAAAAAATCTATATGGGCAGAAAACAAATCAAAGTTTGCTAGGAAAAGAGCAGAGGTAAGAAAGTGTGGTAAGGAACGATTACAGAGTGGAATGAGAAAAGTGGTGATGGTGAATTATGCGTTCACTGTCTTAATTATGGTGATAGCATAAGTGTGTTTGTATATCTGTGTATATATGACAAAATTGTTTATATACTTTAAATATGAGCACCTTATTGTAAGAAAAAAACTTAACAAAATTAAAACTGATAAATATCAACATTTTATACATAAAATTTTATAGAAGAGAAAAAATAACGTAATTTCACTTATAGGATAATCTTTTCATGTTTTATAGGGGAATAAATCTAGAAATATTTTACCTCTGAGATAATATTCCAAACCTTAATATATTGTTTTAATTTTGAGACAAAGTTTTGCTAAGTTACCACTCTGGCCTCAAAAACCTGCAATCTCCCTGTTTTTGCCTCCTAATTATTAATTATGGACTATTAAACTTCAGTCAAGTTATTTCTTTCTGACTTTCACTTTCTCAGTCTTTTAGAAAGAGGAAAAATAATGAATTTCAATAATATTGTTAGGTGTACTTAATGAGATAAATCATGTAAAAACCTGATCTCTGTGCCATTCATAACCATCCATATGTCATAAAACGAAGAGATTTTTTTAGATTTTAATATATCAAACACAATCTGCATACAAAATTTTAATAAATATTTTATTTTATTTTCATCTTTGAATGGAAAATTGTCTCAAAGTTTAGAAAATTTCAAGCTATTATTAAAGGAGCAAATCTTCTTTTATGTATACATTAATTAGTAGAAACAAATCCAAAGTTTTCTACAGATGGAAATCATTTCAATCAAGGTTCTCTTGGAATTTCTACAACTCCCTGATAAACATAAGGTCACATCTCATATTTACAAAATACATGTATAATCAGGCTACCATAAATAAGAGTCAGAAAACAAACATTCTCGATGCTTCTAAGAAAGAAGGAAATTCTGTTAATCTCATAAAATTCATTAAGAGATAAATGGAGAAAAATAGTAATCACACCAACATAAAAGAATAGGATTCTTCTGGGCGTGGTGGAACACACTTGTAATCCCAGCACTTGGGAGGCTGAGACAGTAGGATCGTGCAGATTCAAAGCCAGCCTCAGCTACTTAGTGAGGCTCTTAGCAACTTAGTGAGACCCTGTTTCTAAATAAAATATAAAATGGGTCTGGGAGTATCGCCCGGAGGTAGAAAGCCTCTGGGTTCCATCCCCAGTACCACAAAAAAAAAAAAAAAAAAAAAAAAGAATAGGATTCTTATTTTGTACCAAGTGCTTTACCATCTAGATTTATAATAGTCAATCAATACTAAATTTGAGGTAATTATTGTTAGTCACTCAGTGATATAAAAACAATTGTTTATAAATTATGCAATTGAAAATTGTATAAGCAATACTCACCTTAGTCTCATTGCTCAAACCAACATATTTGCCTTTTGAGCTAAAAATGCATACCCTTAAGTGAAATAATGATTTTTTTTGCTGACAAATTTTATTTTTGCACATCAAATTCCTTCTGATATAAATAGGTTCTTTTTTATTCTTGGGATTAAAGGAATTAATAGAAGAAAAAAATCTTTAAAAATATAAACATATCTCCAAGTAAAATACACCTGATAAAACACATTGTTGGAAACTTGATTAACACATTTCCCAGAAACACCGATAAGTATACCAAGAACCATCCCCCTGATGCTCTATTTCTATCAACTGTTACATTCTTTCTTGCTCAAAACTTTAATTTGCCCATTTATATGAAATTATAAGTATACAAATAATGTAACTAAAAGGTATCACTCAATATTGGGAAAATGGGTTTTGTTCTTTAAAGCAAAACAACAGATTCTTTGCTTAAATGGGAAAAATAATTACTTTTAAAGCAATGTTCTAATAGGTATTATTGTGTTTATAAAAAACATTGCTTGAAAGGGGTGCTGAACTTTCATCTAAAACATGTTCCATCACAGCTTTTTCATAATTACCATTTTCCTCAATAAAATTTTTAAATTGCAGGTCAATATATAGCAAAGGAGCAGAGAATCTGTAATATATTTCCATGAGACTGGAAATGATTGCTAGAGCTAGAAAAGCGTGCTGAAAGGATCAATAACTTCCTCACATGGGATTTTATTTTATTTAGCTTGAGTAAATTTCACCAAAGAAGAACTTCTGCAGATTGCTGGTGTCAATAAACAGTGTCTACAGTTTTTTGTTTGTTTGTTTATTTGTTGTTTTTGTGGTTTTTTTTGTGGTACTAGGGATTAAACCCAGGGGCATTCTACATCCGATCTATATCCCCTGAACAATTTTTTATTTTTTATTTTGAAACAGGGTCTCACTAAGTTGCTGAAAGCCTCACTAAGTAGCTGAAGCTGGCTTTGAACCTGTGCGATCCTCCTGTCACAGCCTCCCAAGCGCGGGGATTACAAGCATGTGCCACCACGTCCAGCTATTGCCTACAGTTTTGATATAAACTTTCCATGATACTACTTGGGGCTCTCTGCAATGGAATTTGTCTCTTGCCAAACAATAATAAAATTTGATTTCCATATTATTTCTTCAAGTCTAAAACCAAACCTGCATAAAAACTCTATCTACAGTTATTCAAGAAGAGTTAATCAGTATTATGATCCTATATATTAATGGCACTTAAGAGTTTAAACATCTGCACAGCATCAGTGGCTAATTGATTTGCAAAATCTCCAGCTATTGCTTTTGCAATATTTAGGCTACCAGAGTCCACCTGCCAAACTGCTGTCTGGTAACTTAATTTAGCTAGTTCAATTTTAATTGTCATTTCTGCCAGCAGAAATGATACTCCTTGGTACTCCCTAAGCAGTTTTCCAAAGGTTTTCTTTCTAGGGCATACTTGACAGCTTCCTCTAAAGCTCTTTGTGCTAATCCAACAGCACCAGCTGCTACTGCAGGTCTGGTTCTAACAAAAGATCCCATTGCAATTTTGAGACTAGCTCCTTCAGCAATTAAAACATTTTCTTTAGTTACTCACAAATTCAAAGATAATTCCTCTTGTATCTGAACATTGCTGACCCATTCAATTCACAGTACCAGAAGAAGAAGAAAAAACTGTTATCCTTAGTACAATTGTACTTAAATTATATAAACCTAGATCTCTTAATATTAAAGTAGCAAGCTGAGAGTGGTAGTGCATGCTTGTAATTCCAGTACTTGGGAGGCTGAAACAGGATTGTAGGTTGTTGGCCAGCTTCAGCCAGTAGTGAGGCCCCCTGCAATTTAGTGAGTCCTTGTTTTAAACTAAAGAATAAAAATAGGGCTAGATTGTAGCTCAACAGTAAAATGCACCTGGGTTCAATCTCCAGTACCAAAAAACAAAACAAAATATTAAAGTAGCAGAAATGCTTTGGAATTTTAATATTTTTAGTGACAGAAAAGTTGGTTTATCTATGGAGAATTCAGAAAATATGTCAAAATTTACATTTGATAAAATATTGTATGCTTTGGATATCATCAGTTCACTTGCCAGTGACTTTGTAGACTTAATGATATTGTTTTATTAAAGAATTTCTTTGTGACTTCCAGGAAGATGGTGATGGAGGAAAGCAGCACTTACAAGTCCCGCTAGCAATGGAACTCTATTACCACAAAACTAGCACCTTTCAGAGCCAGAAATCACCACCAGCAAAGAAATAAAAACTGTAAATACAAGGGACAGAGAAAAAGGGCTGAAAAAACAAGACACAAGAAAGAAACCAGCCCAAAGTGCCGCACCCGCTGCGGTGCGGAGCAGCCGACCCGCAGCACAAAGGAGCCGGAGAGGCCAGAGCCAGGGTGTGGAGCAACCAGACCCACAGCGTGGAGCAGCCGGAGCCGCAGCGCAGAGCAGCTGCAGCTGCAGCACAAAGGAGCCAGAGCGGCCAGAGCCTGGGCGCGGAGTAGCCGGACCCACGGCGCGGAGCATCCGGAGCCACAGCACAAAGGAGCTGGAGCGGCCAGAGCCTGGGCGTGGAGCAGCCGGACCCATGGTGCGGAGCATCCGGAGCCGCGGTGCAAAGCAGCTGGAGCCATGGCACAAAGGAGCCGGAGCAGCCAGAGACAGGGCGCAGAGAAGCCAGACCCGTGGCGCAGAGCAGCTAGAGCCGCGGCGCGGATTGGCTGGAGCCACAGCATGAAGGCCGGTACCGCAGTGTGGAGCGGCTGGAGCCACGGCGCAAAGCAGCTGGAGTGGCTGGAGCTGCGGCGAGGAATGGCGCGGCCTACATCTTCCCTAGCAGCACCAGGCTCCAGAGAGGAGGGAAACTCAGAACAGAGCTTAAATCCAAAGAGGTACACCGGCCTTGCGGCCTAGGATGCAGCAGCAGTGCCTTACTGCTGGCGCAGTGGCGAGTTCACCAGACGGCCCTAGACCAACGCACTCAACCAGCCACCAGGCGCCAAAGAGGAGGGGTGGACAGCAAGCCGAGGTGAGCCACTGCTGAACAGCCGGGCGGCAGTCAGCAGTTTATTCAGTGCAAGGAGCGTCTAAAGCTCCCAAGGGCTGGGATCAACACACCCCACAGGGACCCAGCTAAGCTCAAACACCAGAGAAGAACTACACCAATTTCACGGCTGAGGACGCGACAGCAGCGCTTACTGCCAGCAGTAGCGGTGAGTTCACTGGACGACTGAAGACCAACGCACTCAACCAGCCACCAGGCTCCAGAGAGGAGGGGTGGACAGCAAGCCGAGGTGAGCAGGTGCTGAACAGCTGGGCAGCAGTCAGCAGTTTTGTCAGCGCAGGGATATCTAAAGCTCCCAAGAGCTGGGCGCAGCACACCAGGCAGGGGCTCAGAGCGGAGCTCAAAAGCAGAGAAGAAATACGCTGCATCACGGGCTAGGGCGTGGCAGTGGCGCCATACTGCAGTGGCAGCAACAGCGAATCCATCGAGTTCTCTACAGCTCCATCAGCGCACTCAACAACTGTGAGTGAAATTGCGGCCCCTAGGGGAGAAATCCCAGTACTGCACTCCCAGGGACTTGTGCAGATAGTCTCTCTGGGTCGGAGATTTTACAGTGCAACTCAGTGGGGGAGTGGTGGTAACAGAGATATCATACCATAGTCAAAGCTCCCCACTGGAGAACGCCCAACTTGGCACCCCCCATGGTCTAAGCAGCCTCGATTTACTCCCTGGGTCTGAGACTTTGTGATACAACCCAGTAAAGGAGTAGTGGTGACTGAGATACCACAGACTCAAGATCCAGAGCATCTTAAGTGAACTCGTAGTGACCCAGGAAAGAAGCCAGAGAAGGCACAAATTTCCAAAATCATGAGAAAGAGAAATAACAATGGAGCAGTGAATGCCCACAACCCCATATCAGAATCTGATAAAGCAGAAATCCAAAGATATCTAGAAGATCAAATCAGGAAAATAACTGTAGAAATAATAGAGGACTTTTGAAAAGAATTCAGAGAGAGTAAAAAAGAGATAAAGGATGCAATCAATGAAGTAAAGGCCTCAATTCAAAGTATAAACAACAGATTAGATCATATGGAGAATAGAATCTCGCTTCTTGAAGATGATCATTCCAAAATTGAACGCATAATTTCTAATTTAGAAAAAAAAAAAAAAACCCCGACAGCAGGAATCTGACATTGAAGAAATATGGGCCTATTTCAAGAGAGCTAACCTAAGAATAAGTGGAATAGAGGAGGGAAAAGAAGGTGAAACCAAATGGATCAATAATCTCTTCAAGGAAGTAATAGCAGAAAATTTTCCAAACGTAGAGGTCGATACACAGGTCCAGGAAACTTATAGAACTCCCTTTAGACAGGATCGGAGAAGAGGATCCCCATGCCACATAATTGTCAAAATGACTAATGTGGAAGCCAAGCAGAGAATCTTAAAGGCAACAAAAACAAAGGGCCAAGTGACATTCAGAGGCAAACCAATTAGGAACACTCCAGATTTCCCAAACCAAGTCATGAAAGCCAGAAGGGCTTAGAGTAACATATTCCAAACTCTAAAAGAAAACAATTTCCAGCCAAAAATTTCCTACCCAGCAAAACTCTCCATCAAATTAAAAGGGTGAAATAAGAAGCTTCCATGACAAACAGCAACTGAAGGAATTTATGTCTTCAAAACCAGCGCTAGAGAAAATACTTAAGGGGATTAACTGCAAAGAGGAAATGGGTAATACACGCCAGAACCAAAGAAACAAGAATTTCTATCCAGCAGACAACTAAGCAAAGAAATAAGATCTTAACATGTTGGGTATAAAAATTTATCTCTCTATAATCACACTGAATGTAAACGGCCTCAAATCCCCAATAAAAAGACATAAAGTGGCAAAATGGATTAAAAGCCAGAATCCATCCATCCATCTGCTGCTTACAGGAAACACACCTTACAAGTAAAGATAGGAACAAACTCAAGGTAAAGGGTTGGAGCAAGGTAATCCACGCTAATGGTAATTGAAGACAAGCAGGAGTAGCAACTATGATATCAGACAAGTTAGACTTCAAACCCAAACTTATTAGAAGAGACAAAGAAGGTCAAATTTTACTGGTAAAAGGAATAGTCCAGCAAGAGGAAATAACAATAATCAACATCTATGCCCCAAACATAGTGGCAGCTACTTTCATAAATCAAACTCTTTGTGACATGAAGTCACTCATAAATCCCAACACAATAATACTGGGAGACTTCAACACACCTCTCTCAATACTAGACCGATCTTCCAGACAAATGGTCAGTAAAGATGTCTCAGAACTAAAGAACACCATTAACCAAATGGACCTGTTGGACACATATAGAATATTTCACCCAACTACAGCGGAGTTTACATTTTTCTCAGCTGCTCACGGAACCTTTTCCAAAATAGATCACATCCTGGGACACAAAATGAGCACTAGCAAATTTTAAAAATGTTACATACTTCCCTGTGTCATTTCAGGCCATAATGGAATGAAACTAGAAATCAACTATAAGAAGACCCAGAGAAACAACATAAACATGTGGAGACTGAGCACCACACTTCTTAATGAAGAATGGGTCATGGAAGATGTAAGAGTTAAAATCAAGAAATTTCTAGAAACAAATGAAAATAAAGAAACAACATATCAAAACCTCTGGGACACTTTGAAGACAGTATTAAGAGGAAAATTTATAGCACTGAGTGCTCACATAAGGAAAACAGAAAATCTTCAAATAAATAGCCTTACGACACACCTCAAAGCCCTTGAAAAGCAGGAACAATTGAACCCCAAAGCCAGCAGAAGATGGGAAATTATTAAAATTAGAGCAGAAATTAATGAAATAGAGAATAAACAATACAGAAAATCAACAAAACCAAAAGCTGGTTTCTTGAAAAAATTAACAAGATTGATAAACCACTAGCCAACCTAACTAAAAAAAGAGAGAATCAACCAAAATTATGAAGATAAGGGATGAAAAGGAGACATTACTACTTACAGCGTAGAAATCCAGAGGATTATCAGAAACTATACTCCAACAAAATGGAAAATCTGGAGGAAATCGACAACTTCCTAGATAAATACAACCTTCCTAAACTGAGTCAAGAAGATATAGAACACTTAAGCCAACCAATAATAATCAAAGAGATTGAAACAGCAATAAAGAGCTTACCATCAAAGAAAAGCCCAGGACCAAATGTTTCCCAAGTGAATTCTATAAAACCTTTATAGAAGACCTAATCCCAATACTACTCAAACTATTTAGGGAAAATAGAAAAACCAGAACTCTCCCAAATACATTCTATGAAGCCAACATCACACTAATACCAAAACTGAATAAAGACAGTTCAAGGAAGGAAAACTTGATGAACTTGGATGCAAAACTATTAAACAAAAAACTAGCAACACACATTCAAAACCACATCAAGAAAATCATTCACCATAACCAGGTAGGGTTCATCCCAGGGATGCAAGGCTGGTTCAATATACGAAAATCAATCTATGTAATTTATCATAGAAACAGAATCAAAGACAAAAACCACATGATCATCTCAATAGACGCTGAAAAAGCATTTGATAAAATTCAACATCCATTTATGATAAAAACACTGCAGAGAATTGGAATAGAAGGAACATATCTCAACATTATTAAGGCAATCTACAATAAGCCCACTGCCAACATCATATTAAATGGGGAAAAACTTCAAGAATTCCCCCTAAAAACTGGAATGAGACAAGGATGTCCACTATCACCACTTCTCTTCAATATAGTACTAGACACTCTAGACAGAGCAATAAGTCAAGAAAAGGAAATCAAAGGAGTACAAATAGGAAAAGAAGAATTTAAGCTTTCACTATTTGCAGATGACATGATACTATATTTAGAAAACCTAACAAACTCAACCAAAAGGCTTATAGAACTGATCAACACATTCAGCAAAGTATCTGAATACAAAATCAATCTTAAAGAATCAGAAGCTTTCCTGGACACCAACCATAAATCCACTGAAAAAGAAATTCAGAAAACACTCCCACTCAGTATCTCCCACAAGAAAATAAAATACCTAGGAATAAACTTGACCAAGGAGGTAAAAGATCTCTACAAAGAAAATTATAAAACACTGAAAAAAGAAGTCAAAGAAGATCTTAGAAGATGGAAAGATCATCCATGTTCATGGATTGGCAGAATAAATATCATTAAAATGGCCATCCTCCCAAAAGTGATCTACAGATTTAATGCAATGCCCATTAAACTACCAAGATCATTCATCACAGACATAGAAAAATCAGTCCTTAAATTTATCTGGAATAGCAAAAAGCCCAGAATAGCCACGGTAGTTCTCAGCAACAAAAACCACGCAGGAGGAATCACAATACCTGACTTGAAACACATAAAGTACTTAAACATATCAAAGTCAATCACTAAGCCAAACAAGGGAGGGAGGGACGGGGAGGGAGAGAAACAAGATTTTCCATCCAAAAGACAACTAAGATTAGTTATCTGTGGATATTCATTATTTATGTTAGTCTTTTACCTATCTAAATTGTATTGTTTGCTTTTATTGTTGTTAAATTTTAGGATTTCTAGTTGGAATATTAATATACCTTCAGATATAGTATTTGGAAATATTTTATCCAATTCTATCAGTAACTTTTAACTCTGTTTACATTGTCTTTGGATATATAATTTTTTTTTATTTTTTAGGGAGTTTGTTTACCCTTCTGTTGCCTGTGCCATTGAAAACGTATCCAAGGAATCACTGCCAATTTCAATGTTGTGAGGTTTATGACCCAGATTTTCTTCTAAAAGTTTATAGTCTTAAGATTTATATTTAGGTCTTTTATCTATTTTGAGTTAATATTTGTATATGGGATTAGTTAAGGGTCCAATTTTATTCTTTTTCATGTAATTTTAATTTTTCAACAATATTTAGTTCAAAGATTATTATTTCCTCCACCAGATGTTTGTGGAAACCTTGTCAAATATAACTTGACAATATATGGAAGAATTTAGCTGTAGGCTTTTATTTAGCTCCAATAGTTTATATATCTGCCTTTAGAACAGTACTACACTGTTTCAATTATTGTAGCTTTATATGGTTTGAAATAAGAAAATACACATCTTCTAACTTTGTTCTTTTTCAAGAGTGTTTTGGGTATCTAGAGTCCATATTCCATATTAGGATAGATCTTTTTCTGAAAAATAAATATATAAATATATGATAGTTTCACCTAAAAAAAAAGAAAAAATATTCTCTGGTAAGAAAGAAAGCAGAAAGAAATATTGAAATGTTATCTTTAAATTATCAAAAGCTTGGTATCAGACAAATGAAACTGTTATGTGAGATTATCATTTTTAATTTTGGATAAATTGCTATAATACTAGATGTCAACCACTAAGCCAAGCATGGGAAGGAGGGATGGGTAGGGAATGGGGTGGAGATCAGGTGGGGGTTGACTGGCGATGTGTGCATGTAAGTCTACAAAAGTTTTTATTGTATCCCACTATGATATATGGATACAGTGCACAAATAAAAAAATAAAAAAATAAAGAACTTCTTTGTATAATTTGCAGTGCATTTATTTAGTTTTGCACAGTAAGAGTCAAATTTTTAATATTCATATTTCCCATTATACAACTGTGAGACATTTATTGGAAATCTTGTTTAATACTTAACTCACACTTAAATCAATAACAGTTGCCTTAAATTATTTTTATATTACTCTTGGTCTCTATGTAACCTTTGGCCTATTGTGTTTTTCTGATTTAATGTGCATGCAGCTTGAAAAGGAACTTGGTCTAGACTTCCGGGAAGATGGCAACCGAGGAAAGCGGGGCTTAAGAGCCCCGCTAACAACCAATCTCCATTACCACAAAATCAGCGCCTTTCATAGCCAGAAAACACCATCACCAGAGAAACAAAAAAATCACCAGGCTCCAGAGAGAAAGCACACTGAGAACAGAGCTCAGAGCCACAGAGGAGATACACCGGCCTCATGCCCGAGGATGGGGCAGCAGCACCATACTGCCGGCGGCAGCGGCGAATTCACCAGACAGCTACAGCAAGCCGAGGTGAGCCGCTGTGGAACAGCCAGGCGGGATTTCTCGGCGCAGGGAGCATCTAAAGCTCCCAGTGGCTGAGCTCAGCACACGCTGCAGGGACTCAGAGTGGAACTCAAAACCAAGAAGAAATATGCCAGCCTCACGGCAGAGGGCGTAGCAGCGGTGCCATATTGCCACCGGCTGCAGCAGCAGCGAATTCACCAAGTCCACTACAGCTACATCTGCGAACTCAAGAACAGTGAGTCAAATTGCGGGCCACAGAGGAGAAATCCCAGTACTGTACTCCCTGGGACTTGACTCAGTGGGGGAGTGGTGGTGGCAGAGATATCACACCATAGGAGAATGTGCAACCTGGCACCCTAACAGTCTAAAAGCCTCTATCGACTCTCTGGGTCAGAGACTCTGTGATACAACCCAGTAAAGGAGTAGTGGGGTCTGAGATACTACTGACTCGAGATCCAGAACACCTTAAGTGAAGTCATAGTGACCCAAGGGAAGAACCCAGAGAAGGCACAAACTTCCGAAATCATGGGAAAGAGGAATAATACTGGAGCAATGAATGCCCACAACCCCACAACATTAGAACCCGATAAAACAGAAAATCAGAGATTTTTAGAAGATCAAATCAGGAAAATAACTGTAGAAATAATAGAGGTGCTTCGAAAAGAACTCAGAGAGAGCCAAATAGAGATAAAGGATGCAATTGATGAAGTAAAGGCCTCAATTCAAGGCACAAACAAACGATTCGACCACATGGAGAACAGAATCTTGCTCTTAGAAGATGAGCAATCCAAAAATGAAAGCATAGTTTCTAATCTAGGAAAAAAATATCCAACAGCAGGAATCTGACATTGAAGAAATATGGGCCCATTTTAAGAGAGCTAACCTAAGAATAATTGGAATAGAGGAGGGAAAAGAAAGTGATACCAAAGGGATCAACAATCTCTTCAAGGAAGTAATAGCAGAAAATTTTCCAAATATAGAGCAAGAGGTTGATACACAGGTCCAGGAAACGTATAGAACTCCCTTAGACAGGATCGGAGAAGAGGATCCCCATGCCACATAATTGTCAAAATGACCAATGTGGAAGCCAAGCAGAGAATCTTAAAGGCAACAAAAGCAAAGGGCCAAGTGACATTCAGAAGCAAACCAATTAGAATCACTCCAGACTTCCCAAACCAAGTCATGAGAGCCAGAAGGGCTTGGAGTAACATATTCCAAACTCTGAAAGAAAACAACTTCCAGCCAAAAATTTCCTACCCAGCAAAACTTTCTATCAAATTAGATGGAGAAATAAGAAGCTTCCATGACAAACAGAAACTGAAGGAATTTTTGTCTTCAAAACCAGCACTAGAGAAAATACTCAAAGAGATTAACTACAAAGAAGAAATAGGTAACACACATCAGAACCAGAGAAAGAAGAGTTTCCATCCAACAGACAACTAAGATTGGTTATCTGTGGAGATTCATTATTTATGTTAGTCTTTTACCTATCTCTAAATGGTATTGTTTGCCTTTATTGTTGTTAATTTTTAGGATTTCTAGTTGGAATATTAATATACCTTCAGATATAGCATTTGGAAATATTTTATCCCATTCTATTAGTAACTTTTAACTCTGTTTACATTGTCTTTGGACATACAATATATTTTTTTTTTTCATTTTTAGGGAGTTTGTATATTCTTCTGTTGCCTGTGCCATTGAAATGATATCCAAGAAATCACTGCCAATTTCAATGCTGTGAGGTTTTATGACCCAGATTTTCTTCTAAAAGTTTAGAGTATTAAGATTTATATTTAAGTCTTTTATCTATTTTGAGTTAATATTTGTATATGGGATTAGATAAGGGTCCATTTTTATTCTTTTCCATGTAATTATTATTTTTCAACAATATTTAGTTAAAAGATTATTATTTCCACCACCAAATGTTCGTGGAAACCTTGTCAAAAATAACTTGACAATATAGGGAAGAATTTAGCTCTAGGCTTTTATTTAACTTCAATGGTTTATACATCTGCCTTTAGAATAGTACTACACTGTTTTAATTATTGTAGCTTTATATGGTTCAAATCAGAAAATATATATCTTCTAGCTTTGTTCTTTTTCAAGATGGTTTTGGGTATCTAGAGTCCATATTCCATATTAGGATAGATTTTTTTTCTGAAAAATAAATATATAAATATATGATAGTTTCACCTAAAAATAGAAAAAAATATTCTCTGGTAAGAAAGAAAGTAAAAAGAAATATTGAAATGTTATCTTTATGTCATCAAAAGCTTGGTATCAGACAAATGAAACTGTTATGTGAGATTATCATTTTTAATTTTGGATAAATTGCTATAATACTAGATGTCAACCACTATGCCAAGCATGGGAGAGAGGGATGGGGAGAGAATGGGGTGGGGATCAGGTGCGGGCTGACTGGGCGATGTGTGCATGTATGTCTACAGAAGTTTGTATCCCACTATGATGTATGAATACAGTGCACCAATAAAAAAAATTAAAAAAAAAGAAAAGGAACTTAAATAAAATAATCTGTTCTGTGTTTTAAAAAAAAGTTTAAAATTACTTTTCTTTTTATTTAATCCCTATTTACAGAAGAGAAAAGTAAGTTTTTGGTAACATAATTATAATAATATTTTTACAGCCACTCTAATACCTCACTAAAATGTATGAAGTGAATTCTTACTGTATGCAAAATGGCTGCTACTAGCTTGGCATGCTATACTTCCAGAATTCTGACAAGCAAGAAATATAAGCCAGCATGGATTCAGTTTATTCATTATAGAAAGAAAAGTCAAATAAGCATGTCATCTCCTTTACACATTCCTGGACCCTTAAACTGAACTTGAGGCGCCAGATGACTACTAAGCCAAGTGTTGGGTCAGTTAATTGTCAAGGAGTTTTTTTCATAAATTCACAAGAAGCCTGCCAGTGTATCTAAAAGTGCAGAACAAGGCAGAAAGTCCTATGCCTCCCTGGAATGGAGATATAAAAGATAAGCTTCCTCGTTCCAACCTCCCACAAGAAGATAGAAAGATGAGAAACAGAAACGCATTTGAGCCACCATTCCCAAGACAGCCCTGAGAGCATTGCAGAATATTCTGCCAAGATTCAGCTCACACTGCAGGCTAGCTTTGCCTTCATGACAAATGTGGCAATATTCAAGGTCACTATCATGCCATAGTGGAGACATTACATATTCATTACAAAAATTAATCTTCAGAAGAAGAAAACATTATCTTTATTTTACTAATAGAACTAATAGAATATCTGAGACAATGCTACTTAAGGATTTGCATGTGCCAAGGGCAAAGTTTAGAAATGTCAATTATGGAGTTGAAAAGGAACACAACATCCAATTTATTTATTTATTTACTCATTCATTCATTCATTTATGTATGTGTATATTCATATTAATTTATATGTGTGGCACTGGGGATAGAACCCTGAGGCAGTCTCTTTCCAGACTAAGCCCCCTGATGGGGTGTGTCCATACAGCGCCTAAGGAGATGCAGCCTCCCACGGCCTGAGCAGCCTTCAGCCTAAGGCAAAACTTTAAGTAAAGTGATTCAGCAGAAAATGCACTAAAGATGGCACCTGGAGGAAGCCACTAAGGCGCGGTTTCCCCATTCATTATGGGTGTGGAGACTGAGCGGTTTTTCCCTTTCTACCTTTATAGGAGCTTTCTGCACACATAATGGGTCACGTACTGGCCTGGGATTGGCTGTAAACTACATGCTAGTGATCTTTATCCCTGATCGGCTAGGCTATTTCTCATGGGAATTCCCCTCGTGACTTTGTGCTATATATATGATTGCTTGGAGAGAAATAAATGAGATCTTGCTTGACATATCTCCTAGCACCATGTGGTGATCAGGCCGTCGGTACTCATCATCTCTCCAAGCCCCGCCGCTGTTGGGCTGGATTCCCAACAGCCCCCAATGCTATTTAATGTTTCATTTCAAAATAGGTTCTTGCCAATTTTCTGGGGCTGTCTTTGAATCAGCTATCCTTTTTTCTCAGAATCACCAATATTGTGATTACAGGCATGAGCCATCATCCCTGGCTCAGATCACCCAATTTAAATAACCAAGGGAAATATTTAATGGTATCAAGAGGTCTGAATGTTAGTGATATCAAGGTCAGTATGGCAGCTTAATTATATCATTGGGAACTTATATTATTTCTATGATTCTATGTTCAGCCCTTAATTGTGAGAGCTTGTGACTTCATAGTCCCAAGATAGTTGCTGAATTTCAAAATATCACACTATTACAGGACAAAGATCAAGGCAGCAGGAAGGCAGGGAGAACACCAGGAGAAAGGAAAAATGGTAAGATAGCAAAGTCAGACCTCTACTATCAAGAAAGGAGGGGAGATTTGTAATCAAGTTGGTAGTCAACAGTGGCTGCCACACAGAGCTAATCAGCAATGGAATTGAAGAGTAAGCAGAAACCTCTATTTTTGCAATGTAAATCTACTGCTTCCAAATATGATACATTTTTTCTACATACATATTTGCAACAGAACAGTCTAATTCCTTCTCCTAGTGGCACCCACTGAGTAAACAGAATATAACTTATTATAAGTATACTTAATCATATAGGTAAGTATTTTTGGTTTGTCCCTAAGGGATAGGGAAAATATAAGTAACTATACCCTTGAACTAAACTAAAGGATTCTGGTGTGATCAATATGTAATAAAAGCCAGGCTTTAGTTTTGGAAAAAAAAAGTCACTAAGTTTTTTCTTAGCTTCCTAATTTTCTTAGTTCTCTTCCTCATCTTCACCAACATCTCTCTATACAGACACATATCCTGCTGGTATTACTGAATGAATATATGTACAAGGTCCAATGAACAATATTACTATCATTTACTGAGAGTATATTGTGTGCAAGGTATCTGACACTCACTTTCTGCATGCCTCACAACAATCCCACTGAGAAAAACACTAAAACTTTCTATTTTTTAAATCATGTAAGGCTATTTCATATATATATCCCTGCATGTGCTCAGACAAGAAATTAGTTTTTGAAAAATGTTATGTGCAAAATTCATTGCTAGACATTATAGAGTGATTAGAAAAATAACTTATAGAAAAAAAACTTAACAACTTTTTGTAGAGGGATATGAGTATCAAACAATTAATTATGGAAAACATACATGAATAAAATACAAAACTGGGATAAATACTTGCATAAAAAGTATTTCTTATGCTGTAGAAACCTTTACTATGGATATTTGGCTTAGTAAGGATTGACTGGGTGGTCTTCCACAAAAAAATTTATACAAGTACTTAGAAGCAAGACAGGTAGATTCCATCTCTCTGAAGAGAAAGACAAATCATATGCAAAAACCATGCAGCTGGGAACTTAAAGTAAAATGCAAGTAAAGGGCTTGGTACTAAACAGAAATGGACAAGTAGGAAAAAAATAATATGACACAGGGCCCATAATTCATTGAGAATATTTGTCTTGAAATCAAATTTAATTCATTCTTAAAATTATTTAAGAATGAATATTCTTAGAGTGATTCACTCATTCACTCAAAAATATGAGTGCCTACTATACATCTGGTGCTATGTGACATACTGGGTATACAGAGTGAGCAAGGAAAGCATGCTCCTTGTCCATATGCTCCTTGTCTAGTGGAGGAAACAGATATCAATAAGTAAATGAAAAATTATCACATAATTATAAATTTTAATCATTTCTACAAAAAAATGGAGTAAGATAGCCAGGCATGGTGGGGCATGCTTGTAATCCCAGCATTTCGGAGGCTGAGACAGGAGTATTGATGTTCGTGGACAGCCTCAGCTACTTAATGAGGTCCTCCGCAACTCAGTAAGACCCTGTTTTAAAATTAAAAAATAGAGCTAGGGGTATACCTCGAAGGTAGAATGCCTCCGGATTCCATTCCCAGTACTGGAACAAAAAAGAAAGAAATGGAATAAGATGCTGTAATAGAGAACCTAACAGATATGAATAGGAGCTCTGCCTTTATGTGGTTGGAGCATAAAGATTAAAATGATATATGAAAGCAAACACATCATGTTAATGCTGAGTAATACACTTTCAGGTAAGAAAACCTATGTATTAAATAAGATGGGAGAGAGAGATGAGAGAGAGAAAAAAGAGAGAGGAAAGAGAGAGGGAGAGAAGAAAGGTGGAAGAGAAGAGGGAGGGGGAGAGAGAGAGGGAGAGAAAGTGCAAGAGGGAGGGAGGGAGGGAGACAGACACACAGAGAGAGAGGAGAGAGAGAAAGAGAGAGAGAGAGAGAGAGAGAGAGAGAGAGAGAGAGAGAGAGAGAATGAATCTGACAGACAGAAAAGCATGTAGTAGTAGCCAGAAGTTCTATCCACGGTTTTACCAGGTATGTGATGGTTGGTCTAACTTCCTCATTGAAGTTAGACCCAGTCACATGTCTACATGTCTTCTTTGGACCAATGGGATGTAATTAAATATATGCTTATTTCTGGAAACTCTTTAAGACAGTGATTGGCAAACCAGTAAGCCAGGCTTGGTGGTGCATACTTGTAATCCCAGAACTTGGGAGGCTGAGACAGGAGGATCTGGGTTTTTAGACAGCCTCAGCTACTTAGTGAGGGCCTCTGCATCTTAATGAGACCTCATTTCAGAAAAATAATAAAAATAGGCTGAGAGTGTGGCTTGGAGTTAGAATGGCCCTGGGTTCCATCACCGCCACCACAAACAAAAAGGAAGACAGTAAGAATTTTAGACCTTTTGGGACACATACAGTCTCTGTTAAAACTATTTAACTCTTCTCTTGCAGTGGAAAAGCAGCTGCAGACAATATATAAATATGTATCAATGTTTCCTAATAAAACAAATGTTGAACTGATTTTGGATACTAGGCCATAGTTACCAATAGACACTGGACATGGTAATGAATATCTGTAATCCCAGTATTTAGGAGACTAGAACAGGAGTATCACAGGTTCAAGGCCAGTCTCAGCAACTTAGTGAGATCCTATTTCAAAATAAGTTTAGAGGTAGAATGACCCTGGGTTCAATTCCTAATACCAAAAAATAAAAAATAAAAGATATCATAGGCAAATCACCATGTTCCCTTCTTGCTGGTCAGGATAAAAATTGATACTTCAAAGATAGAAGAGTTCATCAAACTAGATTACAGAGTAAGAATGATGTAGAGCCAAACCTGTAGTAAATTCAAGACAAATGTGTAGCAGGAATAAGAAAAAATTGTATTAGTTTAATTTATGTAAATTTTTGTATACTACAACATAACCAAGTTCATTATGACTAATAAAACATGTTTATTCATTGTATAATTAATTATATCTCCCAAGATTAAAGAGAAAACAAGCCAAAAATTTAAGATTGGGATAGCAAGGCATGGTGTCACATGCTTGTAATTCAAGTTCTTAGAAAGCTGAGACAAGAAAATGCAGGTTTGAGGCCAGCATGATAATTTAGCATGACCCTGTTCCAAAACTGAAAGAAAATAAACAGGCTTGAGGGATAGCTGAGACACAGAACTCACTATGTTCAATGTTCATTTTTACAAAAAAAGATATTGGAATAAATATAAAAGTTTCTTGAGTCCCCAACATCCAACATTAAAATTTTAACAACATTTATTTACATTCAATAAATAAGTAACTCTTGTATATATTTGGGGGATACTAGGTAATGTTCTGATAATTGTTAGATAATTATTAAATCAGGCCCTATTACTACTTCTGCAAATAGATCCAATTATTAATTTAGTTTTTGGATCTAACTTTCTCTATTCTATCATCAACTTTCTTCTTTACTACAAGACTCACATGCATAGTCTAATGCAATGTTTTAAGCTTTATAGGTAGGTACATTCATCTCTCTGACCACATGACCCATCTGAAAAGGAGAAGGAAACGTGGAGGAAACAAATTATGGCATCTTATTGGTGTGAAAGGAGCTGTTAATGTTGAAAACACTAGAACAGCAACTATATTAGTATATGATTTTCATAAAATTCTCTACAATTCTGTAAGCTTTAAAATAAATCTTGGAGTATGATCCTCATTTCAAAAGTAAGGCTATTGTTGTCTCAGAAATGTTAAGTAACTTGTCCAAATTCACGTGACTACTAAAAGGCACAATAAAGATGCAAGCCTGTGGCTTTTTGATTCTAAAATCTAGGTCACAAAATTACCGGGTTATAAGAATCTTGAAGACTAGATAGAGTTTTAACCCATGCTCTAGACTTATGTTTCTGAACCAGTGTGGAGGGGTTATTTTATATTCCAGGCATTTGTTAGGGTATTTAGGAGTGGCTACTGTTGCACAAAATAATTTTTATTAATGAAAAGATTAAAAACTGTATTTCCATAATGGATTTGCCAAAATGATAGTTTTCAAAATAAGCTTGAAAATACTCATTGTTGGCTAACATCCAATTTTTTCTTATAATGCAAAAAAAAAAAAACCCAACTTGACCTGACTCCCATAGATTGCAGTAGGAACATGTTTTATTTACCATTCTTTAATATGCTCCTCAGGCATTTTAGTATTCTTGCCATTAATTAACTTACAAAATATTTAATTGTAGCAACAGGCAAATAATTTTAAATATTATTGAAAACTAAGTATTCCAAATATCAATAGTTTGCTAATGCTGCTGCAGATTTATTTGGATGCACTGTGTTCTGGTCCTTGGTGACATATGATTATGATTAGCAAATATTGGAGAATCAGTTCATTCTTACCTCAGTAAATAACTATGAGCACACAGAGATCAAAAAAGAAGGTTATGGGAGTAGCTGTGTTTTTTTTAAAGACTAAATAGGCAATTTAATAAAGGATATCAGAGATGAATATAAAAAGGTGCATTAAAATTTCTGAGAATCTAATGTGTTTCTATTTTATCACTCTCTATCCATATTTTCCCCTATTCATCATTCATAGTACTGCTCGTGTAAACTTCAAAAATGACTGTGTCACTTATTTGCAGAAGATTTCTACTTATATATGAAAATATAAATTCCTTATCCTGGAATTAAAGGCCATTAATGTTCTTACTATTCCTTTAATACATTTTGTAATTCTGTAAAAATAGATTAGTCTTTTGCTATGTACGCAGAATGACTTCTTTCCTGAATCTGTTTTCTTCACCAGACACACTTCTTTTTTTGCATCCAAACAGGTTTCTTTCAATACAAAATACCTACCAAACATCTCAGACTCTGAAGCTCTTAATCTTGATGTTGCACTATTTGTCATTACTAATGATGTATTTATCAGCTCATAGTATCATAGAAGACACTCTGAAACTGAATTTAGATATAATTACCTAATTTGGAAGAGCATATTTTTCATAAAACCAAAATAATGTAACTTGAGCAAAGAAAATGCAAAAATTTCATTAGTAATCTTGAGTAATTGAACTATAGATTGCTATTTATCTTTTTCAATAAAATGTTTCCATTTTCAAATTTTATATAATGATTCTGTATGGCTTCTATGACCAGATAAATGTTCATTTATTGAACAAATATTATTGGATATATTCTATTTTCAGGTATTGGCTAGCTTCTGCATATAAATTAGGTGACAATTGAGCAAGGTCTCTGCTATCATAAAACTTACATTACAGTTCTTGGTTTACCACTTTCTCTTACTCTTTCTACTTTGAAGAAAACAAAGGGCTCCAAATGACTCTTTTGTTTTGACTTTCTATAAAGAATTTATATGTGCATGTTTTCTACCATGTAGTTAGTAAGACTGACAGATGAAAACTATAAAATAGCTGGGCATGGTGGCACATGCTTGTAAACTCATTACTTGGGAGGCTGAGACAGAAGGATCCCACAGGTTCTAAGCCAGCCTCAGCTACTTAGTGAGGCTCTCAGAAATCTATTGAGACCCTGTTTCCAAAGAAAATAATATAAAATATAGATCTGGAAGTGTAGCCCAGAGATAGACTCTGATTTCATGCCCAGTACCACAAAAAAGAGAAAACAATAAAATGTCATAAAACTCATTTGAAATAAAGTTGTAATAATTACACACATACATGAAAAATAAAAGCATACCTTTCTTTGTTGAAACCTTATTCAAGGTCACTCAAATTGCAAATTTTTGGTTGTTTAAATTAAACATATTCTAAAGTTCATGTAAAAATTTCTTTTTTAAATTTTTTATTGGTGCACTGTATTCATACATCATAGTGGGATACAAAATCTTTTGTAGACATACATGCACACATCGCCCAGTCAGCCGCCACCCGATCCTCACCCCATTCCCTACCCATCCCTCCTTCTCATGCTTGGCTTAGTGGTTGACATCTAGTATTATAGCAATTTATCCAAAATTAAAAATGATAATCTCACATAACAGTTTCATTATTCTAATACCAAGCTTTTGATAACTTAAAGATAATATTTTAATATTTCTTTTTGCTTTCTTTCTTACCAGAGAATATTTTTTCTTTTTTTTAGGTGAAACTATCATATATTTATATATTTATTTTTCAGAAAAAAAAATCTATCCTAATATGTAATACGGACACTAGATACCCAAAACGATCTCGAAAAAGAACAAAGCTAGAAGATATATATTTTCTAATTTCAAACCATATAAAGCTACAATAATTGAAACAGTGTAGTACTGTTCTAAAAACAGATATATAAACCATTGGAGTTAAATAAAAGCCTAGAGATACATTCTTCCATATATTGTCAAGTTATTTATGACAAGGTTTCAACAAACATCTGGTGGAGGAAATAATAATCTTTTAACTAAATATTGTTGAAAAATAATAATTACATGGAAAAGAATAAAATTGGACCCTTACCTAATCCCATATACAAATATTAACTCAAAATAGATAAAAGACCTAAATATAAATCTTAATACTATAAACTTTTAGAAGAAAATCTGGGTCATAAAACCTCACAACACTGAAATTGGCAGTGATTTCTTGGATATGATTTCAATGGCACAGGCAACAAAAGGGTATACAAATTCTCTAAAAAATAAAATATTGTATATCCAAAGACAATGTAAACAGAGTTAAAAGTTACTGATAGAATGGGATAAAATATTTACAAATGCTATATCTGAAGGTATATTAATATTCCAACTAGAAATCCTAAAAATTAGCAACAATAAAAGCAAACAATACAATTTAGAGATAGGTATAAGACTAACATAAATAATGAATCTCCACAGATAACCAATCTTAGTTGTCTGTTGGATGGAAACTCTTGTTTCTCTGGTTCTGGTGTGTGTTACCTATTTCTTCTTTGTAGTTAATCTCTTTGAGTATTTTCTCTAGTGCTGGTTTTGAAGACATAAATTCCTTCAGTTTCTGTTTGTCATGGAAGCTTCTTATTCCTCCATCTAATTTGATAAAAAGTTTTGCTGGGTAGGAAATTTTTGGCTGGAAGTTGTTTTCTTTCAGAGTTTGGAGTATGTTACTCCAAGCCCTTCTGGCTCTCATGACTTGGTTTGGGAAGTCTGGAGTGATTCTAATAGGTTTGCCTCTGAATGTCACTTGGCCCTTTGTTTTTGTTGCCTTTAAGATTCTCTGCTTGGCTTCTACATTGGTCATTTTGACAATTATGTGGCATGGGGATCCTCTTCTCCGATCCTGTCTAAAGGGAGTTCTATAAGTTTCCTGGACCTGTGTATCAACCTCTTGCTCTATGTTTGGAAAATTTTCTGCTATTACTTCCTTGAAGAGATTGTTGATCCCTTTGGTTTCACCTTCATTTTCCTCCTCTATTCCAATTATTCTTAGGTTAGCTCTCTTAAAATGGGCCCATATTTCTTCAATGTAAGATTCCTGCTGTCAGATATTTTTTTCTAGATTAAAAACTATGCGTTCATACTTGGATTGCTCATCTTCTAAGAGCGAGATTCTATTCTCCATGTGGTCTAATAGGTTGTTTGCACTTCGAATTGAGGCCTTTACTTCATCAATTGCATCCTTTATCTCTATTTGGCTCTCTCTGAGTTCTTTTCGAAACACCTCTATTATTTCTAAAGTTATTTTTCTGATTTGATCTTCCAGAAATCTCTGAATTTCTGTTTTATCAGGTTCTGATGTTGTGGGACTGTGGGCATTCATTGCTCCATTGTTATTCCTCTTTCCCAATATTTCGGGAGTTTGTGCCTTCTCTGAGTTCTTCCCTGGGTCACTACGAATTCACTTAAGGTGCTCTGGATCTCGAGTCTGTGGTATCTCAGTCACCACTACTCCTTTACTGGGTTGTATTGCAAAGTCTCAGACCCAGGGAGTCAATAGAGGCTGCTTTAGTCTATGAGGGGCACCAGCTTGCGCGTTCTCTTATGGTGTGATATCTCTGCCACCGCCATTCCCCCACTGGGTCAAGTCCCTGGGAGTCAGTACTGGGATTTCTTCTCTGGGGCCCACAATTTTACTCACTATTGTTGAATATGCAAATGGAGCAGTAATGGACTTAGTGAATTTGCTGCTGTTGCAACTGGTGGCAATATGGCGCTGCTGTGATGCCCTCGGCCATGAGGCTGGCGTATTTCTTCTCTGTTTTTGAACGCCACTCTAAGTCCCTGCAGTGTGTGCTGAGCCCAGCCACTGGGAGCTTTAGATGATCCCTGCGCCTAAAAATCTGCTGAATCCGCCAGGCTCTTCCGCAGCAGCTCACCTCGGTTCGCTGTCCGGGCTCTTCCAAAGCGGCTCACCTCGGCTTGCTGTCCCGGCTCTTCTGCAGCAGCTCACCTCGGCTGGCTGTCCGCTGCTCCTCTCTGGAGCCTGGTGGACTTTTGAGTGCATTGGTCTGTAGCCGTAGCCGTCCGGTGAGCTCGCCGCTTCCGCCAGCAGTAAGGCACTTCTGCCGCGTCCTTGGCCGTGAGGCTGGCTTATCTCCTCTGTGGCTCTGAGCTCTGTTATCAGACCCCCTCCTCTCTGGGGCTGGTGATTTTTTTGTTTTTCTGGTGATGGTGTTTTCTGGCTAGGAAAGGTGCTGATTTTGTGGTAATAGAGATTGGTTGTTAGCGGGGCTCTTAAGCCCCACTTTTCTTGGTCGCCATCTTCCCGGAAGTCTCGTCTCATGTAAAAAATTTAAGTTGAATTCACTTTTATTAAAATTGTGCTTTTCATTAAGATAGAAATAATGAAGTATTTATTAAATTATATTAGATAAATATTTTTGGTTTCTTATGTGTACAGTATGCTCTTCTTTCACATCCCACACAACTTTTTTGCAATACTGTTTTTCATCAACCAAAAGGGCAACATTTTTACAAGCAACTTTTGCTGTATCTACTATATTACAGATATTTCTAATTATTTGAAAACTGTAGACAAAAACAGAAAAAAACAGCTTGTGAAGATTTAAAAGCATATATCAAAAACATTATCTGCCTTTGAAAGCTAAAATTTGCTTTTTTGTAATAACCTATCTTCAAGGACAAAGAGTTTGTACAAGAGATACACTTTGCTGAATAATATAGTGAAGAGTATAAAGTATAATTGCAGTTTTATCAGCAAGAAAATATAGTACTCAAATAATTTTTGAAAGTAACAAAAATATTCTACTTGTCTTTGTGATTCATGGTACTCTCCTGTGTAAGCTGTTAACCTGTAATTATCAATGGGCATATGCATATTTAAAGAAAAATAGTACTGCAAAAGAGCTCTTGAGAGTGAAACACTATCATGCTAACATGTAAAAGTTTGTTTTGAAATTGATCATGAAATGAGTCTCAAAAATAATGGAAAATTTTAAAATTGAATACACACCTTCCTCATTCTATAATTACAAAGTAAGTGCAAATATGATGAACTTCAGTTTTATTTCTACTTTAAGATAAATGCATTCCTACATTCTTTCAAGTATAAAGAAGGGCATATGTGCCAGAGAATGCTCCCTGAATTTAAATAAATTTCAATGTTAGATTGGGTCTTGGGCTTGGTTGGAAAACTCCCTCCCTACCAAAACCTCCTAGAAGTTTTGGTTTATTAAGGAAGAGCTGACGGAGAGTGAGTAACAAAAAAAAATACAAAATTCATTTGAAGAACATTTACTATATCTCAGTGAATTTATGATGAGCCTTACATCTATTTGTTCATCAAATCCTCTGAATAGTTAATTCTGTTAGGCAGATACAATTGGCACCCAGGCTTTACACCTGATTAAAGAGCAATACACAAACCAAAATTTTATTTATTTTTATTTTCCAAAATCATAATCTGGTACCATGGAGGGGCTAGGTTTGAATCTAGAACAACTCAAATCCAAGTCCAATCTTTATATTTTTATGCTAGGCTAATTCATTGCAGAATTTGAATATACCCAAATATAGGCAATATCTATTCAGTGACTATGCTTCCATTTCAGACACTAAACCAGATAGAATAATGAATAGTATGTGCTCTCTGCCCTTGGGTAATTCAAGGTTTTATGCACAAATATATGACCTAATGAACATAAAATGTGATAACCCTATAGGTAAACAGCATGACTGTGTTCTGTGGAAATAACAACATAAAAACAGTTATATTTGGTGGATGGAGAAATATTTTACAAAGAAGAGTGACATTTAAATATTGATTTAAAGAACTGTTGTTGAAAAATAGGATATGGAAGGCTAGAGGAGAAATGGCAGGGTAAATGGGCTTTAGCAAAGCACATAACAAATGTTAAAATATTTATTTTTCTTAGGGAATATAAAATAATTAAGTGGCATTGGACAACTAAAAGCATAGTAGTGGAGAGAAGTCTAGAAATTTAGGAAGAATCCAAGTACAATGGAACATTCCCTTGAAATAAACAAAGAAATGGTGTTGTTTACCACCTGATTACAAAGTCAGTGATGTAAGAATATTTTGTACCAAGTAAAGCATTAAAATATGTATGGATTAGTTTTGTAATTTTGTTCTCATTCTTTTGGGTAGATATCCAGAAGTAGTATTCCTCTATTATATGATAGGATCATCCCAATTCTTCTAAGAATCTTCCATACTGTTTTCCAAAGTAGTTGCACTACTTTGCAGTTCCACCAAAAATGTATTACGGTTCCCACTTCTCCACACCCTTGCCAGGATTTGTTATTGTGTTTTGAATAGTCGCCATTCTAGTTGGAGTTAGGTGAAATTTCAAGGTAGTTTTTATTTGCATCTCTCTGATTGCTAATGATGTTGGGCATTTTTATACCTTTATTAGACATTTGAATCTCTTCTTTTGTGAATAATTTGGGTTATATGTTTTCTTAGCTGTGAGTTTTCTTGAGTTCTCTGTATACTTTAGATATTAGTCCTCTATTAGAGAGACAGTTTGCAAAATTTTTCTCCTGTTCTATTGGCTTTCTGTTGAGGTTATTGACAGTTCCTTTGCTGTACAGAAGCTCTTCATTTTAATGCAATTCCACCTATTGATTATTTTTAAATAAATTTCTTGTGTCTTTGGGGTCTGTTGATAAAATTTTTACCTGTATTTATGTGTTGAACTGTTGGACCTCTGCCTTCTTCAAGGAGCTGCAAAATCTCTGGTTTGATTTTCAAGTGTTTGATCCATCTTGAATTGACTCTTGTACAGGGTGTGAAAGTGGGGTTAATGTTCATTTTTCTGCATATGGTTAACCATTTTTGCAAATATCATTTGTTGAAGAGGCTGTACCTTTTTCAATGTATGTTTTTGGCCCCTTTGTCAAAATTTAATTGGCCATAAGAGTGAGAATTTGTTTATGAGTCTTCTATTATGCTCCATTTGGTCTATGTAGATTATGGTTATCTATGTTTACAGCCACAAAATTCACATTTGTCAAACTATGGAACCAACCAAGATGTCCATCAAGGGATGATTAGATTACAAAGCTATGGTATATGTACAAAATTAAATTTTACTCAGCCATAAAGTAATTTGTGGGGAAATGGATGGAATTGAAGAACCTTATGCTAATTGAGATTAATGGGTCACAAAAAGTAAAAAAATATTGGATGTTCTCCCTAATATGCAAAGCTAGGGGAAAAGGAGTCACAGGAGACAGTCTAGACAAAGAAGAAAGAAATATAGATGAGCAAATTAGGTGACCAACTGAGGGATATGGGAGGGCGGAAGAGGGAAATATCCTAATGTACAAGAAGTGCATTTATAAATATATCAAAATCAACCAGAAATCCAAACATGAGAAGGAAAGAGAGGGGAGGGTATGGGGTGGGAATTAGGCAAGAGCTATATGAGTAATGTGTGCATGTGTACCTCTACCATCTTGTACCTCAGTAAGATGTATGACTACAAGGCACTACTATAAGAAAAAAAAAAGCATCAAAAAATCCTGAGTAATAGGGCTGCTGCTGCTTTGTGGAGTTTTGATTTCATCTAACCTCAATCAGTGTGGCAGGCATAAAGAAATCAAATAACAATAAGTGCTGGCGAGGATGTGGGGAAAGAGGAATATTTTTACACTGTTGGTGAGAGTGCAAACTATTTCAGCTGCTATGGATATCAGTGTGGAGATTCCTTAGAAAACTGGGAATAGATCCACCATATGCTTCAGCTCTAACACTCCTGGGTATTTTAACAAAGGGGTTGAAATCAGAAAACTACAGTAACATATGCATACCCATGTTCACAGCAGCATAATTTGTAATAGCCAAAATATGGAATCAATCTAGGTCTCTATCAACAGATGAATGAATTGTAAAATTATAAAAAATACACATATCCTAAAGAATAATAAAATCATCTCATTTGCAAGAAGATGGAAAGATCTGGAGAATATTATAATCTGGTGAATTTATACATATTTTTATGCCTGTGAAAAAAATCACTACAAATCAAGGTAATAGACATCTATCAAAGTCCAAAAGTATTTTTGCACTTCTGTTTTCTTGCCATAAAAACTAACATGAGATCAACTTTTGTTTTTGTGGTACAAGGTATGGAACTCAGGGGCATTTTAACTCCAAGCTACACCTCCAGCCCCATTTTTATTCTTTACTTTGAAACAGGGTCTCATTGAGTTGCAAAGGGCCTCACTAAGCAGCTGAGGCTGCCCATGAATCTCAGTCCTCCTGTCTCATCCTTTCAAATGCTGGCATTATAAGAGTGCACCACCATGCTTGACCTAAGACTAACTTCTTAATACATTTTAAGTATGCAATATAGTATTGACTACAGGTGCTATGTTCTACTGCTGATCTCTAGAACTTATTTCATTCACAGAAATGAAGCTTGATATAAACAGCACAACTTTCCCACATTTTGCTATGCCCAGTACCAGGTAGCCATCATGCTAGTCTCTGCTTCTATAATGCTAATTATTATAGTTACTTCACATAAGTGGAATTACTCATCCTTCTGTGCCATTATTATTTAATTTTGCATAATGTTCTTTATGCTGTTCAATCTTGTCACAGATGACAGGATTTCATATTTCAAAGGCTGAATAATATTCTATTGTATGGATATATTACATTTTCCTCATTCATTCAACTGAAGTTGGACATTTGAGTTGTTTCCATTTCTCGGTTATTGTGAATATGCTGCAAGGAACATGGGTGTGCAGATAATCACTTTGAAATAGTGATTTTAAATTTTTTATACATCCTTAGAGATGGGATTGTTGAATCACGTAAGAGTTCTATTTTTAATTTTTTGAGGAAACATCCTATTATTTTTCATAGCAAATGTGCACTTTACATATCTACAGAAAATTGTAAGCTTCCAATTTCTTTCTATCCACTACTTGACTTCCTTTCTTTTGTCTTTTTGATAATGACAAAATGAACAGGTGTGAGGTGATAACACTTTGTGGTGCTCCAGTGTATTTCCTCCATAATTAGCAATGTTGAGCAGCCTTTTTATACATGTTTGCTATTTGTATATCTTCTTCAGAGAAATATTTATTCAAGCCCTTCTCTCAGTTTTCACAAAAGCTATTTGTATGGTTTTTATTTATTGTTGAATTGTAATAATACATTATTATGTGGTACAGGATGGTAGAAGCATACGTGCACATATCACTCAATTAGCCCTTCCCCAATTCTCACACCATTTCACCCTTCCTCCCTCCTTTTACTGTTCAGCTTAGTGACTGACTTTGACAAATTTTTGAATGTACATGATGCACATTAGGTTGCTTTCCCTCCTCCCCCATCTCCCTCATTAAGATCACCTTATTAACTTAAGGATTTTCCTTTTTTTGTCTAGACTTCTGCCTATGTCTCATTTTCTCCCTAGCTCTCACATATTATGAACAGCCAACTTTTCACTTTAGTATTTGTAATTTTTTAATATATTAGACCATTACAGTCATACCTCTTAATGGGGTACAAGATGGTACAGGCATACACACACACACACACACACACACACACACACACACACACACATTGCTTTTTTAGGCCTTCCAAAATTCCCACACTATTACCCCTTTCATCCTTCATGTTTGGCTTAGTGATTGATATATTTGTGAATGTACAGCATATGCATTAGGGTTCTTCACTATTCCTTCCTTATTTAGGTCTGCCTTGTTCTTACTCATCCAAGGTTTATCCTTCTTTATCTAGAGCCCATCCTATGTCCCATTTTCTCTCTAGCTAGCGTCCACGTATTAGAAAGAGTATCTGACTTTTCACTTTGTCTGACTTTTCACTTTGTGTGACTTACTCAGCTCACTTAGCATAATGTTCTCCAGTGCTATCCACTTCCTTGCAAATAACATAATTTTTGTTCTTCCTTATGGCTGAGAAAATTCCATTGTGTACATATTTCATAGTTTTGTAATCTATTCATCTCTTGATGTAAAGCTTGGCTAGTTCCATAGTTTGGCAATTATTATTTGTGTGACTATAAATATAGATACACATGCATGAGTTTGGTAGCTTGATTTCTAATCTTTTGGATAGATACCCAGGAGTATTGCTAGATCCTATGGTAGATTCATTCTCATTATTCTGAGGATCCTCTGTACTGTTTTCCAAAGTGGTTGTACTAACTTGCAAACCCACCAGCAATATACTAGAGATCCCACTTCTCTACACCTTGTCCAGTAATTGTGGTTGTTTGTATGTTTAATGATTGTCATTCTAATTGGGTTAGGTAAAATCTCAGGGTAGATTTTATTTACATCTCTCTGATTGTTAATGATGTTGAATATATTTTTATACATTTGTTGACCATTTGGATTTCTTCTTTTATAAAGTGTATATTTAGTTTACTTGCCCAATTTTATTGGGTTATTTGTTTTCTTATCTGTGAGTTTCTTGAGTTCTCTGTATACTCTAGATATTAGTCCTCTATCAGAAGAGTAGTGTGCAATTTTTTCTTCTCATTCTTTTGGCCCTCTGTTGAGGTTCTTGATAGTTTTTGTTGCTTTACAGATCTTCAGTTTAATGCAGTCACACATATTGATCCTCCTTTTAATTTCTTGTGCCTTTGGTGTCTTGTTGAGAAAACTTGTTCTTACGTGTTCAAGTTTTAGACCTATGCCCTCTTCTAGAAGCTGCAATGTCTCATGTCTGATTTCCAAGTCTTTGATGCATCTTAAGTGGGGTTTATTTCCATTTTTCTGCATATGGTTAATCAGTTTTGCCAACACCATTTGTTGAAGAGGCCATTTTTTTTCCAATGTGTGTTTTTAGATTCATTGCCAAAAGTCAAATGGCTTTAAGTGCATATATTTGTCTCTGACTCTCCTATTCTCCATTGGTATATGTGTCTGTAATTTTTGAGGCTTGTTTGATACTAAATTATATAAGTTTTTTACATAGTTTAGATACTAACTCTTTATCAGATATATGATTTGCAAATCTTTTTTGTAATGTATGTTTCCTTTTCACTCTGTGCTATGCACTTCTTTATTAGTTTGATGTAGTCTTGTCTAATTGTATTTTATACTTTATAATTCCCAGCACCAATGCCAGAATTTTTTTCTATATATTTTTTCTAGAATTATAGAGTTTCAGGTCCCACATTTAAGTATTTAATTCATTTTAACTTGTTTTGTGTATGGTATAAAAGTACAATTTTATTTTTGTATGTGATATTTAGTTTTCCCAGCACCATTTGTTGCAGAGATTCATTTTTCTGTTTTGATATTCATCTTGAAAATAATTTGACTGCATTTACAATAGTTTATTTCTGGGCAGTTTTGTTTTACTACTACACATGTCAATTTTATACCAAAACTATACTATTTTATTTACTGTAGTCTTGTAATATATATTTTTTTTGCCTAAAAGAGCTATATTTTTATTTTTGTTTTTTTAACAATTTTTTTTATTGAACATAAATAGTATACATTTAAACTATATTTGGTGCCCTCTCCCCCCGCCCCCGTTTTCTCTTACCCCCTCCCACCAATGGTTGTCCAGGTTAACCATGATTATTCATAATTTTACACATGTTCAGATGTAGACCCTCATTAATCAAGATCAGACTTCCTCCTCTCCTATCTTTCCATTCAAACTTTGCTGGTATTTCCCCATCCATTATCTGGAGTCCCACTGGTATCCTTTGTGTTTCCTAGTTTGGGCATATTAGAAGAAACATATGTACCTTCTCCTTCTGTGCTTGGCTGATCTCACTTAACATAATGTTCTCTAGGGCTTTCCATCTTTTTGCAAATGATATAATTTTGTTCTTGTTTATGGCTGAATAGAATTCCATTCTGTGTATTTCCCACAGTTTTGCTATCCATTCATCTGTTGAAGGTGATCTGGGTTGGTTCCATATTTTGACTATTACAAATTGTGTTGCTATGAACATAGGTATGCATATGTTGCTGTAGTTCTCTGAATTCAACCCCTTTGGAAAGATACCCAGGAGTGGTATAGCTGGGTCATATGGTGGATCTATTCCCACCTTTCTTAGGAATCTCCACACAGATCTCCATAGTGGTTGAACTAGTTTGCATTCCCACCAACAGTGTAAGAGAGTTCCTCTTTCCCCACATCCTCGCCAGCATTTGTTGTTGTTTGATTTCTTTATGCTTGCCACTCTGACTGGGGTTAGATGGAATCTCAGTGTAGTTTTGATTTGCATCTCCCTGGTGGCCAGTGATGAAGAACATCTTTACATGTATCTATTGGCCCTTTGTATCTCTTCTTTTGTGAAGTGTCTATTTAGTTCATTTGCCCATTTCTTGATTGGGTTGTGTGTTTTGCTAGTATAGAGTCTTTTGAGCACTTTGTATATTCTGGATATTAGCCCCCTATCAGAATGGTGGCTGGTAAAGATCCTTTCCCATTCTGTAGGCTTCCTCTTTAGGTTATTGATAGTTTCCTTTGATGAGAAGAAACTTTTTAGTTTTATGTTTTCCCACTTGTTTATTCTTGCTTTAATTTCCTGAGCTTTGGGGGTTTTGTTGAGAAAGTTACTGCTTGTGCCAATATGTTGTAGTGTTGAACCTATGCTCTCCTCTACTAACTTCACAGTCTCAGGTCTAATTTCTAAGTCTTTGATCCATCTTGACTTGATTCCTTTGTTTGGTGAGATATAGGGGTTTAGATTCATCTTTTTACAAATGGATAGCCAGTTCTCCCAGCACCACTTGTTGAAAAGGCTTTCTTTTCTCCAGCGTATGTGTTCGGCCCCTTTGTCAAAGATTAATTGACTAAAGATGTGTGGATTTGTTTCTGTATCTTCTATTCTAATCTACTGGTCAGTATATCTGTTATTGTGCCAGTACCATGCTGTTTTTACTACTATTGCTCTATAGTATAATTTGAAGTCTGGGATTGTAATGCCCCCTGCATGTTTCTTATTGTTGAGAATTGCTTTGGCTATTCTAGGTCTTTTCTTTCCCCATATGAAGCTCATGATTGATTTTTCTAGGTCTCTGAAGAATGTCATTGGTATTTTAGTGGGAATTGCATTGAACCTATAGATCATTTTTGGCAGAATGGTCATTTTGATGATATTTATTCTGTCTATACATGAGCACGGGAGATCTTTTCATCTTCCAAGGTCTTCTTCAATTTCTTTCTTTAATGTTTTATAGTTTTTGTTGTAGAGGTCTTTTACATCTTGGGTTAGGTTTATTCCTAGGTATTTTATTGGTTTTGAGGTTATAGTGAATGGAATTGAATTCCTCTCTTCCTATGTGAATTCCTTTGATTTCCTTCTCTTTTCTGATTGCTGCAGCAAGAGTCTCAAGGACTATATTGAAAAGGAGTGGTGATAGTGAGCATCCTTGTCTTGTTCCCAACTTTAGCGGAAATTGTTGCAGTTTTTCACCATTCAATATAATGTTGGCTTTGGGTTTACAATATATTGCCTTAATGGTGTTGAAGTACTTTCCTTCTATCCCAATTTTTTGCAGTGTTTTTAACATAAATGGGTGTTGGATTTTGTCGAATGCTTTTTCAGCATCTATTGCCATGATGATGTGGTTTTTGTTCTTGGTTCTATTTATGTGGTGAATAACATGTATTGATTGGCATATGTTGAACCAGCCTTTTTTTTCTGGGATGAAACCAACTTGGTCATGATGTATTATTCTCTTGATATAGTTTTGAATGCGTATAGCTAGTATTTTGTTTAGAATTTTTGCATCTATGTTCATTAAGGATATTGGTCTGTAGTTTTCCTTTCTTGAGGTATCTTTATTTGGTTTGGGGATTAATGTTATACTGGCCTCATAGAAGGAATTTGGGAGAGTTCCATCTCTTTCAATTTCCCGGAACATGTTATGAAATATTGGTATTAGTTGTTCACTGAAAGTTTTGTAGAATTCAGCTGGGAACCCACCTGGGCCTGGGCTTTTCTTTGGTGGAAGAATTTTTATTGCTGTTTCTATTTCTTTGGTTGTTATTGGTTGGTTTAGACTTGCTATGTCCTCTTGGCTGAGTGTAGGAAGGTTAACTGTGCTTAGAAATCTATCAATTTCTTCTGGGTTTTCTAGTCTACTGGAGTATAAATTTTTAAAGTAGTTTCTGATGATCCTTTGAATTTCTTCACTATCTGTGGTGATATCTCCTTTTTCATTTCTAATTTTGATAATTTGAGTTGATTCTCTTTTTCTTTTGGTTAGGTTGTCCAGGGGTTTATCAATTCTATTAATCTTTTCAAAGAACCAACTTTTTGTTTTATTTATTTTTAGAATTGTTTTTTTGTTCTCTATTTCATGTATTTCTGCTCTATTTTTAAGGATTTCTTGCCTCTGCTGGCTTTGGAAATAAACTGTTGCAGAATTTCTAGGTCCTTGAGTTGTGTCATTAGGTTCTTTACTTGGTGGTTCTCTTTCCTTCTTATGTGGGCACTCAATGCAATAAACTTTCCTCTTAATACTGCCTTCATGGTGTCCCATAGATTTTGGTAGGTTGTATCTCTGTTTTTGTTTGTTTCCATAAATTTCTTTATTTCTTCCCTAATTTCTGCTCTTACCCATTCATCATTCAATAGTGTATCATTCATTCTCCATGAATTTGAATACTTTCTTTCGAGTTTCCTGTTGTTGATTTCTACTTTTATTCCATTGTGGTCTAAAAAGATGCAAGGAATTATATTACATTTTTTTGAATTTGCTGGTATTTTCTTTGTGTCCCAGGATGTGGTCTATTTTGGAGAAGGTTCCATGAGCTGCTGCGAAGAATGTGTATTCTGTAGTTCCTGGTTGAAATAATCTGAAAATGTCTATTAGGTCCATTTGATTTACAGTTTCCTTTAGTTCTAAAGCGTCTTTACTCATATTTTGCCTTGAAGATCGATCCAGTGGTGTGAAAGGCGTATTAAAGTCTCCCAGAATTATTGTATTTGGGTCTACTTGGGATCTTATGTCCAGAAGGGTTTGTTTTACAAATGTGGTTGCATCCATATTTGGGTCATAAATATTTACTATCATTATATCTTCTTGGTGTATTGTTCGTTTTAATAAAAAGAAGTGCCCTGATTTGTCTCTTTTGCTGGGTTTTAGTTTAAAGTCTGTTTTGTTGGATATCAGGGTTGCTACCCCTGCTCTTTTTTGGTCACCGTTGGCATGGTATATCTTTTTCCATCCTTTCAGCCTGTGAATGTCTTTGGCTGTTAGGTGAGTTTTTTGCAGATAGCATATATTTGGATTATGTTTCCTAATCCACATTGCCAGTCTATGTCTTTTGATTGGTGAGTTAAGTCCTTTGACATTAAGAGATATTATTGAAATATGATTTTTGTTTCCTACCATTTTGTGTTCTGTCTACTCTTGGGTGGTTTGATCTTCTTTACTTAAATGGCCCACTTATTAACTTCCTCTCTTCTCTGATTCTAAAGTCTGCTTCTTTTTTCTTCCTTATGGTTTATTTCTTTAAAATTTTTCTCTAGTGTTGGCTTTGAATTCATGAATTTTTTTGAGATTCTGTTTATCCTGAAAGACTTTGGTTTCACCATTGATCTTGAATAGTAGTTTTGCTCCATAGATGAGCTTTGGTTGGAAGTTATTTTCTTTCAGGGTCTGAATAACATCATACCAGTCCCTCCTAGCATTCATGACCTGGGTTGTATAGTCTGGGGTGATTATTATTGTTTTGCCTCTATATGTCACCCTTCCTTTTGCTCTCACTGCTTTTAAGATTCCTTCCTTGGCCTCTATGTTGGTCATTTTGGTTATTATGTGGCATGGAGTGGTCATTCTTTGGTCCTGTCTCAGTGGAGTTCTGTATGCCTCTTGGACATGAAGGTCCAAGTTTTATTCCAAATTTGAAAAATTCTCTGAGATTATTTCCTTGAAGATATTACAGATGCCCTTGGTCTGTACCTCTATCCCTTCTTCAATGCCTATTATCCATAAATTAGGACGCTTCATATTATCCCATATTTGCTGGATGTTTAGGTTTTGTCGCTGTAAAGATTTCTGTATATCACTGTGTTTTCAATTTGGGATGTATTGTCTTCTAATATTGATATTCTGTTTTCCATTTCATCTAATCTTCCAGAATTTCTTTCTATTGCTGTCTTCATTTCACTTATTGCCTCTTTCATTTCATTCCAGACCACTTTCTGATTCTTTTTTAGTGTTTCTAACTCACCTTTCACCTCCTCTATACTTGTTTTAAATCCTTTCATCATATTGTACATCAAGATTCTGAATTCCCCTTCTTGCATTTCTAGTAGGTCAGTATTCGTGAGTTCTGCTGTCTCTTCATAATTCCTGGTTCTTGTATTTACAGCGTTCTCTGTCCTGTTTTCCTGATTTCTACCCATTGTTTGTGAGTATTATGCTTAGTCTAATCTTAATATTAGGAGTTTAGGGGTATCAGCAATTCAGCAGAGCTTTTCAAGTGTTCAGAGTGGGTGGTGTGGGAGGAGCTGGGGTGATGGGTAAAGAAGTCGGATTAGGTAGAGAATATGTTTAGGTTGAGAAAGACTTTAAGTATGATAAGGTAATATCTTGCTAAGAATGAGAGAGAGTTAACTAGTAGGACTCTTGTCGTTAGTAGAGTAAGTATGGATATATGAAATACTTTGAGTATTAAACAAGGAGGTATATTATGGGGAAAAGTTTTGGGGGAGAAGAATATGTAGGTTAGTGTGGGAGAGTTTGTAAAGAGGGGTGATGGAAGGAGCAGACAAACATAAAAAAATCCACACAAAATACTAAGACTATTATGTAATCCAAGAAAAAGAAAGGAAAAACCAATCAAAGGAGGAGAATAAAAAAAGGAAGGAAAGAGGAAGAAAGAGGAAAAAAAGGACAAGAATAAAATAAAAGGAACTAGCAGCTGTGTGAAATCAGAAAATAAGGCAAACTATCAAATATATATAAAAAGGAACAACAAGTTAAAGTAAAAGAATGGTGGGTTAAGAAAAAAATATAAAACAGCAATAACCATACCAAAATAAAAGCACTGTAAAAGCAAAACAAAACAAAACATCCACAATAAAAGTAAAACAAACAGTCCTACTTATTTATGAATATGGGATCAGGTCCATTTAATATTTGGGTATCTGATTGCTTTGTATCTGATTGCTTTGGTAGCTTTCAGAATATAATCTAATGTCTCTTAGTTTTCTTTGTACTCTATTTTTATCTTCTTAGGTCACTCTGGGTGTTTGGACACCTTTCTTTCCTTTAACTGCTTTGGGTTTGTGTGTCAGGATGTCTGGTTTCACTGTTATTAGATTCTGTACAATTCCCAGGTTCTGCGAAATTCCAACCTGTAGTCAGCACCTCTGTACTCACCACACTAGACTACAGCAGGAGTGGAGGATGACCAAAGTATACTTGGAACCTCCCCCTGAGGTCCTGTGCAGATATTGTGTCTCAATGGATTTTCCTGTGTCTCTGGAAATTCCAACTGGGCTAGCTGGTGTGGTCCCAAGATGTACCCTGGGCAAAGGGATGCTGGTTCCTGGATGCCCACACTTACTTCCAGAGCTCTGCCTATTCTGAGAGTGCAGGCTGGGTGCGCTGCTATTACTGGACCCAGGTGTGAGTGGGTGCAGCTGCCTATTGCTGCTGCTATGCTCTTCCAAGTTGTATTGAGCTGTGTTCTCGATTAGAACTAAGCATCGGGCTACCGGGTGGGCAGGAACTCCCATCGGTGGGCCAGGGGTGCAGCCTAGGTGTACAAGGGTCCGGGTGCACAGGAAGTGCGTGGTGCCCAGCAGTGATCTCTGCCTCCCATGGGACATAGAAGCTGGGGAGGGGGTCTGAGGAGATTTCAGGAGCGCACAGAGCTTTCTCTGTCTGGAAGGCAGGCCTCTGGCAAGGTGGATGTCTGGTCTCCAGTGGGGGGCAGGGGCTAGACACACAAGGTAGGCTCTGATTTAGGGTTGGCAGTGGCGCAGGCACTGACTACTAGCAGGGATCCGGGGCGCAGACAGGGTGCATGAGGACAGTGCTGGGTTCTAAGGCGTGGGACAGATGCCCTGGGCCAGTGCTGGGGTTGGGGCTGGGGCGCACGCTAGGACCCGCACTTTCCCTGGACACACTTGGTTCAGGCTTCCGTGGGAGTCCCCGTGCTGTTGTGATCCAGTTGCTGGTGAGCACACAGAATTCTCACGTGGGTGCTGCTCGCTGCTTAAGATGAGGTCCTATGTCCATTTTCAGTCCCAGATTATCTTGCCGCGGTGATTTCAGTAGGGCTCTGGAGTGCCATTTCGGCTGGCAGGCAGCTGCGCAGGGATCTCGCCACCAGACTTCCCAATTGTATCTGCAGCAGGTCTGCTGTCTGATCTTTGTTCTTCTTCGAGTTCAGGGTTCTGCCAAGGTACCTGGATCTGTTTTGGTTCCTGGTATGTATTTATTTTGTTGATTAAGACACTGCTTTCTAAGTAGTTGAACTTTATTTGTTTCAGCTACTGAGAAGTGCTGTGTCCCTCAGTCGCCATTTTGAAAAAAAAAAAAAAAACTCTTGTAATATATTTGAAATTTGGAAGTGCTTTGTTTTTTCTCACTATTGCTTTAGCTGGATGAGGTGCCTGTAATCCCAGTACTTGGGAGACGGAAAGAGAAAAACAAACAGTTTAAAGCCATCTTTGATGACTTAGTGAAACATTATTTCAAAATAAATAAAAATAAATAAATAGGGATGAAGATATTGCTCAGTGGTAGAACATTTCCTGGGTTCAATCTCTAGTAACATGCATATATACATACATGATTGCTTCAACCATCTGGGATACAGCTCCATATAAGTTTTAGAATTGCTTTTCTTATTTTTGTAAAACATATCACTAAAATTTGATTAGGGATTGGATTGAATCCATGCATCTCCATGGATAGCACAGGTATTAAATCTTCTACTTAAAAAACTGCCATGATGTGCCTAGATATTTATCTGACCGTTTAATATTTTGATTGAATGCAACATTTAGCTTAGACAAGGCAAATGTTAAAAGTATCAAACACGTGAAATAAATTCATTTTTATCAAATTTTTAATATGAGTTATTGGTTTTGTCATCATAAAAATAAACATATAAAACAGAATTACTTTTGGTCACATGAAGGTTGCATGGAGAATTTGATGATAACTATGGAATTTCTTCTGATAAAGGCACATATCTGTATATAAGCAAAATAATTGTGGATATGATTTTAAGAGATTCACATCCTTGTAATTAAGCATCACTGATTTAAACATAATACCAAAGAATTCTATAAAACTAACATTTTCTATGGCTGACACAGTAAGTTATTTAATATAGGTGACATGAGGAAAATCATATTACTAGACAGTTTAAAAAGTTATATATTAGTTGATCAAAATGGCACATACTTGTAATTCCAGTATTTGGGAGGTTAAGACAGGAGGATCACAGGTTTAAAGCCAGCCTTGGCAGTTTATCGAGGCCCTCTGCAACTTTGTGAGATCCTGTTTCCAAATAAGAAATAAAATCGGTCTGGGGATATAGCTTAGAGGTACAATGCCTCTGGGCTCAATCCCGAGTGACACACACAAGAAAAGTTCTGTGTTGTCAGAAAGTATACTAGTGTCTTGTTACTAGTCTATATGGTCATAAAATTTTATTTTTAAATTTTTAATTGTTTTCTGTGTGTGGTACTTGGGTTGGAACCCAGGGGCCTTCTACCTTCAGTCTACACACCTGAGCTATTTTATAATTTACTTCAAAAAAGAGTCTCACTAAGTTACTGAGAACCTCACTAAATGTCTGAGGCTGGCTTCCAACCTGCAAGATTCTCCTGTCTCAATCTCCCCAGTACTGGGATTACAAGTGTGCACCACCACACCTGGATTTTTATAAAGGACTAAATAATAGATCTTTCATGCTTTCTCTGTTTGTATTATTCAAATTTCACCTCTGTATGTAGCAAGAAAAAAGTGATAAATAATGCCTACTAAAGTAAACATGACAGTATTCTAATAAAAATATTTTCCAAAGCAAGTACCAGGGCTAATTTGACCAATGCACCTTGAATGTTTTATAAGGCCTCTAACATATTGTCAACAAAGTTGAGGTTTGTATATCTTGAAGGATAGTATAAAAAATTGATCACATCAAAAGAAAGACCATTTTACATTAGCACAACAATGAATATTTCCTATGACAACACTGACAAAGAAATACAAGTTTTAGTAACAGGTAGCATTTGTGACATGTATTGCTTTTTCTCTCTTTTCAAAGCCTCAACAACATCAATGAAATTTATTTTATTTATCCAGGAGGTAGAAGGGCTTCCAGGAACCCCAGTACCACCATAAATAAATAAATAAATAAATAAATAAATAAATAAATAAATATTTGAGTGCCTATTTTGTCTAAGACCAATGTAGCATTGAAAAATATTATATCATATTGTTAATTAATACCCTGACCTTTAACATAAGGTATACCGGGTTTTTTTTGTTTGTTTGTTTGTTTTTTTGGTGGTACTGGGGTTCTTGGAAGCCCTTCTACTTCCAGGCTAAACTCCCAGACCTATTTTATACTTATTTTATTTTGGAAACAGGGTCTCTTAAGCCACCGGGGCTGGCTTCAAACCAGCGTGATCCTCCCGTATCCACCTCCCAAGTGCGGGGGTTACAAGTGTGCACCACCACGCCTGGCTATGCCTATTTTTAATATGTTCCTTTGTACTAAATTTTATGTGTGTTAGAAAAAATGACTTTTGGAATGTTTAATACTAGTGCTGAGAAACAGGCTTGCAAAATAGCTCAAATGCAGGTACAAATATACTTTAATATGATGGTTTTAGAAATAGAAAGCATTGAAAGGTATAGAAGAAATATGTGTAATAAACACTAATAATATAACATACTGTTATATTATATTGTTCATGGTATTAAATAATATATTGATATTGTATGTTTTTACTCCAAAGGGCACTGACTATGGAAGCAACAAAACAAGTCAGGCACTCTACACAAAGAAACAAAGTGTAATTGAAGAATAGTTATCTTCTAATACCACGGAAAACAAAGTAGTCATAGAAAGTAAAGAAAATGGAACTAGGAATACATTAGGAAAATAGAGAGGATAAACATTGGAGGCCAATGGCAAGTGATCTGTAATCTTATGAGCGAATGTTAGCAATAAAATTATACACCAAGAGAACTATGAAAGAAATGTGAAGTTTTGATAAAAGGAAATTAATCCAGACCTTCTGGAGAAGTTGTCACATAACTTCTATAAAATATTGAAATTGAAGAGAAAACCCTTCACATGATGGGGTCATTATTATACCCAGGAAGAAAAATATTGTGTTGCTTTTGGCAAAAGAGGACTATCTTGAGGCAAAGGGAAGTTAAAAAAAATACCTGAGAAAGAAGCAGAAAATTCTCAGGATGACTTTGGAAGAATATAAACAACACAAGATGTTAAAAAAAAAAAAACCTGTGATAATTCTAGCCGCTTATTTTTATTTATTTATTTATTTTTGGTGGTACTGGGGATGGAACCCTTCTACCTCTGGGGTACACTCCCAGACCTCTTTTATATTTTTTATTTGGAAACAGGTTCTCTTAAACCAGCGAGGCTGGCTTTGAACCTGCATGATCCTCCTGTCTCCACCTCCCAAGCACAGGGTGTGCCACCACGCCCAGTGTGGCCACTTACTTTTAGCAGGAATAAAATAGTAATGGGATCAGAAACAACACTTAGGATCTCAGATGCAGAGGAATATGTGAAAAAGTGAAGTGTTTTTCTGGAAGAATCTTATGTTAACAGTGGAAAGGCTAGATTAAATATGAAGAGTTTGGAGGCAAGGAAAGCATTCAGGTAACTAAAATACATATGACTTGATGAGAAAAAAATCTGTGCAGAGGCTATGGCAGAGAAAAGAGGTACAGAGATAGAAAAGAGATCTATCTTGCTAGATGTAGTGTTGCACACTTATAATTCCAGTACTTGAGAGGCTGAGAAAGAATTGCAGGTTCCAGGCCAGCCTCAGCAACTCAGACCCTCAGGAACTTAGTGAGCCCCTTTTTCAAAAAAAATAAAATAGGGCTAGAAGTATAGCTCAATGGTAAAATGCCCTTGGGTTCTATCCTTAGTACCATAAGAGAGATTAGGAAGTAGATATGCAAAACTTAGAATTTTACTAATTGTGAGAATAAGAGTGACAGAGGATCAGGTTCTTAAATCCTGAATAAAAAGTCTTCTTATTCCCGGGCATGGTGACACACTCTTTTATCCCCGTGCTTGGGAGGCAGACACAGGAGTATCACGCAGGTTCGAAGCCAGAGTGTAGCCAGAAGGTAGAAGGGTACCATCCCTAGTACCACCAAAAAGAAAAAAAAATCTAATTGATAACCTTAGCTAATTTATCACATGATCACAATTAATTGGTCCCTATTCCTTCTTGGTTTAAGGATGTAATGTTACATTAAGTCAATGAGCTTAATGCTAAATTGGAAACTATGACCAGGTTTGATACCAGAGCAGATACTCTATTAATTCCAATTTGCTTCTCTGAACCATAAGTTTCTGACTTTCTGTAAATGAGGTACATGTTCTCTTACCAGACACTTATAAAGCTGACTAGATAGAAACTAACCACTGTAATTTAAAAATTAGATTTTACTACCAATAATTAGTATTGGCTTTTTTATTGTTTCATCTATTTTTTTTATTGGTGCACTGTATTTATACATCATAATGGTATAAAGAAAATATTCTCTGGTAAGAAAGAAAGCAAAAAGAAATATTGAAATGTTATCTCTAAGTCATCAAAAGCTTGGTATCAGACAAATGAAACTGTTATGTGAGATTATCATCATTAATATTGGATAAACTGCTATAAAACTAGATGTCAACCATTAAGCCAAGCATTTTGGGAAGGAGGGATGGGGAGGGAACGAGATGGGGATCAGGTAGGGGCTAACTGGGCTATGTGTGCATGTATGTCTACAAAAGTATTGGCTTTTATTTATTTATTTTTTATTTTTTCTTGCGGGTCTGGGGATGAAACCCAGGGACATTTGACCTCCATGCTACATCCCCTGCCCAATTTTTTATTCTTTATTTTGAAACAGGGTCTCACTGAGTTGCGGAGGGCCTCACTAGGTAGCTGAGGCTGTCTGCGAACCATGATCCTCTGGTCTCAGGCTCCCGAATGCTGGGATTACAAGCCTGCGTCACCATGCCCAGCAGTATTGGCTTTTAGAAAACAGTAGAAATGTTATAATTCAGAAGATTCTCAAAAGATATATTTTCTGACATATTTGAGCAGTTATAAAAAATACTTAGGTTGTACTGTGATTGTTACATTGAATACATAAGTCCATTTAGTGTTTTGCCCACTTATAAAAATTTGCAAAGAAATTTTGCAAAGGTAGTTAAAAAATTAATAAAAGTAAGTTGTAAAATTATTATTCTTTTGGTTTATTATCCAGTTACATAATTAGAATATTCTGTAAGATATTTTGTAGCTCTTGGCAATATACTCTTTAGATTGCAATTTATTCTTATATTGCTTACATAGATTTATTCAATCATTTTTGTAATAATAAATCTAATAATTTTCTCCTCCACTGCATATACCATTAGCATAAGCAGGTACAATAAAGAAGTCTTCAACAGTTTTTCAGAGTTATGGAATTATAAAAAAATAAAGTTATATACCATTCATGTTCCCATTCAATGAAAATTAAAAAAAAATACTACTGAGCTGGGCATGATGAAACATGCCCGTGATCCCAGTATTTGGAAGACTGACACTGAAGGACTGCACGTTCAAGGCCAGCCTCATCAAGAAGTGAGACTATCATGAACATATTGGTGGTTACAGGTCCATTCCTCAATTCAGAAATTTAGAATTGGCAGGGTTTTTGGCTAATGTGATGGAAAATAATTCCAGCATGAGCCAGTGAGAGACATAGAAGTTTATTTAGAAAAGTAGGAAATACACATTCAAAGGAAAATGAAGGATATCTCAAGAGGAAGAGAGACATTTTGAGGAGTGTAGGGTTCTTTTCTTATAGGGAACTTTTTTGTGAGGTAGACTAGAGGAGTATGTGAGGATGATCTTAGTTCAGAAGTCCCAAGGAGGTTTCTGATGGTCAGATTAGACAGCTTCTTCAGGTCTTTATTATCCTATTAACATATAATCTGGAAAGTATTCTAAGTTATGTTTCTCAAGATATTGTATCTGTCTTGTTGCCAATGCACAGGGTAATTATAATTTCTTTCCAAAAATTTGGGAGAGACAGGCCTGGGAAAGAATCTTGGTTTGAGGAATAAAGTTTGAGGAACTTTAGCCCCAGGTTATTTATTTATTTATTTATTTATTTATTTATTTATTTATTTATTTTTGTGGTACTTGTTAAGTTGGGTCCTGCACTCATGTGACTTTGTGTCACATGACCTCTGCAGGGCAAGGGAGGGGCTGAAACCCCCGCAAGAATTGGGCGTTCCCGCGAGTAAACCCCCATCTCGCGAGATGCATGCCTTTAAAAGGAGAGCCCGCGTCCTCTAGCTTCGGACAGGCGTGCAGGCCCCATGGTGCCTCGCCCTGATCCCCGGGAGAGCCGTGCCATTAATACTTTACATGCCATGTGTACCGGACCTCTCTCGTGTTTTTCACACTCCGCCGTATGCACATTATTTTTATTTTACTCGCATTTAATTTTTTATTTTACTTATCATTTGGTGCCGAAACCCGGGATAAATTAAATGCGAGTAAAATAAAAATAATGTGCATACGGCGGAGTGTGAAAAACACGAGAGAGGTCCGGTACACATGGCATGTAAAGTTTTAATGGCACGGCTCTCCCGGGGATCAGGGCGAGGCACCATGGGGCCTGCACACCTGTCCGAAGCTAGAGGACGCGGGCTCTCCTTTTAAAGGCATGCATCTCGCGAGATGGGGGTTTACTCGCGGGAACGCCCAATTCTCGCGGGGGTTTCAGCCCCTCCCTTGCCCTGCAGAGGTCATGTGACACAAAGTCACATGAGTGCAGGACCCAACTTAACAGTACTGGGGTTTCTGGAATCCCTTCTACCTCCGGGCTACACTCCCAGACCTATTTTATACATTTTTTTAAAATTTGGAAGCAGGGTCTCTTAAGCCAGTGCAGCTGGCTTCAAACCTGCCTGATCCTCCTGTCTCCGCCTCCCAAGCACAGGGATTACAAGCATGTGCCACCATGCCTAGCCCCAGGTTCTTATATTAATGTTATATTTTATTTTTCTTTCCTGTTCCTGTCTGTCCCTTTTGTATCTACTTATTTATTGTATCCTGTATCTAACCTAGTGAGATCCTGGTTCAAATTAAAAATAAAATAGTTCTAGTATATTGGAGATAAAATGCCCCTGTATTCAATCTCTAGTAGCACAAAAAATAACAAAATACTACTGAATTAGATGCATGATACTTTGTGAGGTCATTTAAAAATATATGTTTATAAAATTACCAAATATAAACAATGGTGGAATACAGATTCTATATTCCATTTTGGAAATGGAATTCAACATATTATTTTTCTAGTCACTGATAAAATTTTAATTTGAAACTACAGACAGATGGACACAAGACGATGAAGAACTAAACAGTAATAGCATGGAATGGCCACCAGTGACTCCTACTTATAAAGTAATTTTAAGCTCTTGAAAACTTTCCAGTTGTCTTACTCCAAAGCTTTATCATTTTGAGGGAAACTCTCTAAAGCACATGATATACTTAAACAAACATATCAAAGAAAATCACTAACACAAGCATGGGAAGGAGGAATGAAAGGGAATGAGGTGGGGATCAAGTATGAGCTAATTGGATGATGTGTGCATGTATGTCTCCACAAGTCTTTTATTCCATTAAGATGTATGACTACAATGCACCAATGAAAACATTTAAAAAGAAATAATTCTTTAAAGTTCTCTATTCTACTCTTTAGGTTCTTTGTCCCTTAATCTCAGCCACTTCTTTAAAAATATAGAATCTATAGAGTTTGAATGTGAATAGTTTGGATATTAAAAAAATAACAGGGTTGTAGTTTTAAAATCTTAGCTATTTAATGGGTCTTATCTCTAAAATCCCCACCAGGTTCTCAAGTTTAAGCCAGAAGAAATTCCAGCCAAATAGTGAAAAAGAAAAAGGAAAAGGAAAGACTTTGAAATAAACTCAGAGAATTTACCACAACAAAAGACTTCTTTCTAGGAGAAATTACTTTACCAGAGTGTCATCTGACAGACAAGGATAAATTGAAAACTGTATTCCCCTTCTTCTTATCTCATATAAGAGGAGAATAAAGAAAGTAAATACCCCTACTGAAGGCCCCAAAGCTAGAGACTTACACTGTGTTTATAAACAAATTCTAAAATTTGTTTATAAAATTAAAGAAAGCATCCCTTTTCCAAAAGTTTATCCTACATCAACAGGGTTCAAGTACAACAGCAATAGATTACAACTGAGAGACTATTTAAAGCATTCTCACTTAAATCTGAAAGCAAATGCAAAAGAAAAAACAAACAAAACAGTGAACCAACAGGCTTGTAGAACTACAGAAAAAACATATCTTACAGCACAGCCAAATTCCTAGACAGAATAGTATGTTTTCTCACAATAGACACATATTTAGCTCAGTTTCAATTACTTAATGTAATATGTATATGTATTCAAAGAAAGAAACGGAATAGAAACAAATTGCAAGGCATTCTAAAATGTAGAAAATTATCCAGCTAGAAAAGAAAGTAATTACTAGAGCCAGACTCAGATATCACACAGATTTTGGAATCACTAGGAAGAGAATTAAACATAAATATGATTGATTTACTAATGGTGCTAATTGTTAAAGTCAATGGCACACAAAAACTGATAAGTAATATAAGCAAATAAATGAAAACTAAGAAAATCCAAATAAGAATAAAATGCTAGAAACAAAATCTGTATAACTGATATCTATATAGAAATAAACTAGAACTAATATAAAATGTTCAGCTATAACTAGAGAAGGCTAAAATGAGAAAAACAAACAAGTACAAAGAATATAAAAAGTCTCAAACATGGTAAATGTTAATCCAATTGTATCAACAATTGCTTTAAACATAAATTTTATAAATAAAGTAATTAAAAGACTAAAGCTTCTGGGCATGGGGCTGTATGCTTGTAATCCCAGCACTTGGGAGACTGAGAAAGGAGGATCACACAGGTTTGAAGCCAGCCTCAGCTACTTAGTGAGGCTCTCAGCAACTTAGTGAGACCCTGTTTCCAAATTAATTATAAAACAGGGCTGAGGGGTAGTCCGGAGGTAGAAATTTCCTGGGTTCTAACCTCCAGTCCCACAAAAAAAGACTAAAGCTATCAGATTGAAAAATTAAGACCCAGTGAGATATTATATCACACCTGTCAGAATGGCTGTTACCTAAAAGGACAAAAGATTACAAGTATTGCAAAATGTGAAGAAAATGGACCACATGTGCACTTTGGGTAAAAAAATCAAAACAATACAGCCATTATGATAATCAGTATGGAAATTCCTCTAAAAGTTCAAAATAGAACTGTCATGTGATGGGGTTATATTATCTAGCAAACCCACAACTGGAAATTGAAACAGTATGAATAAATAATGTCTTCATTCCAATGTTCATAGCCACATTACTCATAATACTCAAGATATATAGAATCAACACAAGAGTCCATAGCAGTGGATCAGTAAAGAAAATGTGGTGTATGTGCACATTAGAATACTATTTTGGATTGAAAAGGAAAGTTCTCTAATTTACAATATCATGAATGAAATAAGTGAAAAAAGTCAGGCACTGAAAGACAAATACCACATCATGTCACTTACATAGAGAATCTAAAAAAGTTGCACTCACAAAAGGAAAGAGTAGGAGTCTAATGTGGTGGTGCAGACTTGTTGTAACAGTACTTGGGAAGCTAAGACAGGTTAATCCCAGATTCACTACTAGCTTCAGAAAGTTAGCAAGACCCTCTGCAATTTAGGGAGACTCTCTCTCAATATAATAACAAATAGACTGAGGAGGGAGGTAGCTCAGAAAGCCCTTGGGTTCAATCCCCAGTATCATCAAGAAAATGAAGGGGGAGTAGAAAAAGTGTTTCCCAGGGATTGGGGGAAGAAGGAAGATTAGGGAGGTTTATCAAAAGATAAAAAAGTTTTTTTCGATACAAGAAAAATAAGTTCAAAATATCTTACTGTATAACATATAGAACATCTATACTTAATAGTATTGTATTATATATTTTTAAAGTGCCAGTGGAGTATATTTTAAGTGTTCTCACAACAAAATGATAAGCATACCAAAAAAGAGGCTGAAGAAGAAAAATCACAAGATTATGCTGGTTGACACAGAAAGAGAAAACCATAACCCACTCAGGATCATAACCCAAACAAGCAAGCAGGGCAACACGGTGGCATGCATGTGTAATCTCAGTACTTGGGAGCCTGAAACAGGAAGACTGAAAAATCAAAGCTAGCCTCAGCAACTATGATAAGCTCTCACTCAGCAATTTAGTAAGATCTTGTTTTCCATACAAAACAATTAAAATAGGGATGATGTATAGATCCAAGGTAGAATTTTTAATTCAATTCCTAGCATGACAAAGAGAGAGAGAGAGAGAGAGAGAGAGAGAGAGAGAGAGCAAGCACACACTAAAAATGAGTTTTTATTATTTGCTTAAGGAATATCTATACAGTGCTGATATCAAACTAAATAGTAACAGCTAGATATCCCCTCACATCAAGGAAAGGCAAAGATTTTCCTCTTTCTACTCCTATTCAATATTACAAAGGAAGTTGTAAGTAAGGTAGAAATGTAAGAAAAGGATAGAAATTATATGAATTTGGAAAGAAGAAATAAAACTGTTTCCACTCACAGATGATATGATTTTTATGTAGAAAATTTTAGAAAACAACAGCAAAAATTACTAGAAATAATTACAGCAAAATTATACTCTACAGTTATTATAAATATATCAATAGCTTTCTGCTGGCTTTGGTATTAGACTGTTGATTTTGGTCTAGTTCCTTGATCTGTGTCATTAGGTTGTTTATTAGATGACTTTCTGTTCTTATGTGGGCACTGGTATGTTGTATCTCTATTTTTATTTAGTTTGAGAATTTTCTTTATTTGTCCCCTTATTTCTGATCTGATCCACTCCTCATTCAAGAATGTATCCTTTAATCTCCATGCATTTATATAATTTCTTTTGGTCTTCCTGTTTTTGATTTCTACTTTCATTCTATTGTGATCTGAAATGATGGATAAATTTATGTTACATCTTTCAAATTTGCTGGTGCTTACATTGTAGCCCAGGATGAAATATATTTTAGAGAAGGTTCCATGAGCAGCTAAGAAGAATGCATACTCAGCTGTTGCTGGTTGAAATATTCTGTATATGGAAATAATTAAAATCAGAGCAGAAATAAGTGAAATAGAGGTTACAAAACAGTGCAAAGTATTAAAAAATCTGTTTTTAAAAGATTAATTAAATTATCAAAGCCCTGGCCAACCTAACCAAAAGAAAGAGGGAATAAACTAACATCAAAAATGAAAAAAAGAGACATAACTATAGATAGTGGGGAAGTTCAGAGGATCTTCAAGAACTATTTTGAAAAATGTATACTTTAATAGATTGGGAAGCATAGGTTTCTAAGCATATATAATCTACCTAAATTGCACTAAGACACAACATTCTGGAGGCTGGGACCAAAGGATCGAGGTTTGTGGACAGCCTCAGCAACGTAGTGAGGCCCTTGGCAACTCAGTGAGACACTGCTTCAAAAATAAAAAGAAAAAAGACTAAAAATAGATCTGGGGGTGAATCTCAGAGGTACAATGACCCTGAGTTTCATCCTCAGTACTGCAAAAAAAAAAAAAAAAGAAAGAAACTGAACCAAGAGGATATAGGAAACATAAACCAACCAATAATGAGCAAAGATATAGAAATGGCAATAAAACTTTTGCCATCAAAGAAAAGCCTAGGTCCAGATGGGCTTTACAGCTGAATTCTACAAGACTTTTAGAGAACTAAACCCAATACTCCACAAGTTGTTCCAGGAAATTGAAAGAGATGGAATTCTTTCAAACTCCTTTTATGGGGCCAATATCACATTACTTACCAAAACCAACCAAAAGACTACTGTAGTTCATTTACTAATTCAGCAAAGCAGCAAGATACAAAATCAATGGAAATAAATCAGTTATTTTTATATGCCAACAATGAATCCACAAAGAAATAAATACATACATAAAACAATTCTATTTACAATAATCTCAAATTCAATAATATACCTAGTAATAAACCCAACCAAAGATGTAAAAGACCTCTAAAATGAAAATTATAAGACATTAAAATTTGAAGAGACCTTGGAAGAGGAAATAGAACTCCCTTGCTCATGTATAGGCAGAATAAACATCATCAAAATGGCCATTTTGCCAAAAGTGATATAGAAAATTAGTGCAATCCCTATAAAAATACCAATGACATTCTCCATAGACCTGGAAAAATCATTTATGAATTTTATATGGAGAAACAAGAGATAGAGAGTAGTCAAAGTAATTCTCAGCAATGAGAACCATGCAGGAAGCATCACAATTCCTGACTTCAAATTATACTACAAAGCTACGGTAATTAAAATAGTATGGTATTGGCACAAAAACAGACACACAAAACCAATGGAACAGAACAGAAAATACATAAACAAACCTACCCACTTATAGTCAATTGATATTTGAAAACAGGGCCTAATTTATATACTGAAGAAAAGACAGCCTTTTCAACAAATGGTGCTGGGAGAACTGCCTATACATTTGTAGGAAAATGGAACTAAATCCTTACCTCTCACCATAAACAGAAACTAACTTGAGATGGATCAAAGTCCTGGAAATTACACAATAAACTGTAAAGCTATTAAAGGAGGGCTTAGGTTCAACACTCAAACATATAGGCACAGGTAGTAACTTCCTCAAAATGACCTCCAAAGCTCAGAAAATTTAAACAAAAATTATCAAGTGGGATGTCAACAAACTAAAAAGTTTCTGCGCATCAAAAAAAAATCATCAAGAATCTGAAAAGAAAGCCTACAGATGTGAAGAAGATATTTACTGACTATCCCTCTGATAGAGGGCTAATATCCAGACCATAAAAAGAGCATAAAAGATTACACTAGCAAAACAACCCAATCAAGAAATATGTAACTAAATTTAATAGACACTTTACAAAAAAAGAGATACAAATGGCCAATAGATAGATTAAAAAAATGTTCAACATCATTAGCAATCAGGGAGATGCAAATCAAAACTACACTGAGATTTCATCTAACCCCAATCAGTGTGGCAAGCATAAAGAACTGGAATAACAGTGAGTATTGATGAAGATGTGGGAAATAGGAAATATTCTACACCATTGTTGGGAGTGCAAACTATATGTATGTATGTATATAATTATGGCTGTGGATGAAAACCAGAGGCTTTCTACCTTCGGGCTATACTCCCAGACCTATTTTTTATTTTACTTGGAAACAGAGTCTCACTAAGTTGCTGAGAACCTCACTAAGTAACTGAGGTTGTCTTCAAACCTGTGCAATCCTCCTGTCTCAGGCTCCCAAATACTGGGATTACAACTGTGCGCCACCATGCCTGGCCAATTGCTATATTTTTAATTTTTATATTTTAATGGGTCATTATAATCTCACATCATAATTTAGATCATGTTGACAAATCAATAAAAAATAACCTAGTTAGACCCACAACTGATTTTTTAACAAAAGAGCAAAAGCAATTTAACAAAGGATGTTTAGTCTTTTAAGCAAATGATCCTGGAAAAACTAAATATTCATAGACAAAAAATCAGATTATGCCATCAGAAAATTAAATCAAAATGTTCCATGCACTTAAATGTAAAATGCAAAACTACTAAACTTATAGAAGAAATTAGGAAAAAACTTACATAATCTTGGATTTGGTAATGGATTCCTTTTCTTGTGTGTACTTAACCATTTTTATTTTTTACTTTGACACTGATAAGTAACTTTGTGCTGTCCTTTAACCTACCATCCTCCTGTCTCAGCCTCTGAAACAATAGGTTCTTAAATACAAACCCAAAAGTAACATATTAAAAAATTTCTAAGGTGGACTTGCTAAAATTAAAAAATTTTGCTCTACAAAATGTACTTCTAGTAAAATGAAGAGAGAAACCACAATTCAGATAAAAAACTTACATAAAACATCTATCAATAAAAGTGTGGTATATACACTCAATGTAATTTTACTCATTCAAAGAACAGAATTACATCATCTGCACTGAATGAATGGAACTAAAGAATATTATGATGAGATTATCCAGTACTAGAAAATCAAGAATCACGTTTTCTTTCATATGTGAAAGCTAGGGAAGAAAAAAAAAAAGAAAACAAAAGCAACTTTGGATAAATGAGGAGAAATCATTAGAATAATTGAAGGAAATAAAGGAAGGGAAGTGGGTGGGAGAAAAGAGACATGATGAGAAAAACAGTTAAATAGTGCTATCGTATATATACAAAAGTATCAATAGCAATCTCAATAACATGTACAGGGAGGGAGAGTGAGCAAAGTGGAATCCAGAAGGAAACACACAAAGTGCTATGTGCATGTATGTTTCTATCACACTGAAACCTCATTATGGTGTATAATAATAATGCACCAATAAAAGTATATTAAAAGTTGTATACAAAATATGTAAAGATCGCTTACAATGTAATAGTGAATTAATCAACCCAATTTAAAAATAGGTAAAATATTTAAATATCAACAACACTGATTTAAAAAAAATAAAGATAATAAAAATATGACCTCATTGGATCCAGCCCAACCAGGATAATTACCCTTTCAATATTCTAAAAGTTTACTGATTAGCCTTCATTATATCTTCGAGATTCCTTCATGTTTGTCTAAACACAAGGATGTGAAACATGAGGAATAATTTTAGATGTGGCTTACAAAATGATTAACTACATTTGCATGTCTTCTGTGGTAACTCATTATGACTTTTTCAGTTTTCCAAATTTTGCTATAGTTAAAAAATTCAAAATTTATTGTTATTTCTAATTTAGATGATTTTATGTCTAGTTTTATTTTATTTATGATTTTTCAATTTACATAATGGTATATAACTCTGGTTATGTACCATTGTATGTATGATGTCTTAATACACATATAAATTTTATAGTATTTAAATCAGGTCAACTTTGTGCATCTTAAAACACATATCATTTCTTTTCAATAAAAACAGTAACAAGCCTTTCTTCTATCTCCTAGAAATAATAGTACATTATCCTTATCTGTGGTCACTCTGTGCAATAGCACACCAGAACGTATTTCTCCTATCTCACTGATATATAGTACCCATTAATCAAGCTTTCCGTATCCCTTTTTCTCTCAATTCCTGGCATATATCATTCAGTCCTCTACTTCTATGAGAATGACTTTTTAAAGTCAAATCTATATACTGACATTGGGGTTATTACTAGCTTTTTGCTATTTTCATTACTATAGCACTAAATATTCTTATGCTATGTATTCTCAGCAGCTTATGTTAAAATTTCTCTTGTGTCCACAAGCACAGGACTAAGGAAATGAGTCATAAAATGTAGCCTCCACTTACATCACTAATGTATGCACATAATTATATTTAGGCTCTTTACTTTGTTAATGCTATAGTTTAGTAATATAACAATCAATATTATATAAAATATATGTACCCTTTCTTCAATTATTTTGACTGGCTTATCCTTTATGTTCATATGTTAACATGCAGCTACACTAAATGGAATTGATATATAAAAGATAATGCTTTTGGATATTCCCTATATTTTGGATTGAATAGAGAATATCCAAAAGCATTAGCTATTCTTTCAAAATTTATCTAGTGATTTAACAAAACACCCATTAAATTATCAAGGTCATTTCTCACAGAAATAGAAAAATCAGGCCTTAAATTCATTTGGAACAACAACAAAATCCCAGAATGGCCAAAGTAGTTCTCAGCAACAAATACCATGCAGAAGGCATCACAATACATGACTTTAAAATACTACAAAGCCATAGTCATAAAAACAGCATGGTACTGGCACAAAAACAGATATATTGACCTATAATAGAGCAGAATAGAAGGCTCAGAAACAAATGTGCACACTTATAGCCAATTGATTTTTTTACAAAGGGACTAAAAACATACACTGCAAAAGGCCTTTTCAACAAATGGTGTTGGCAAAACTTGTTAAAAATATGCAGAAAAATAAAAATAGACCCCACTTTCTCACCCTGCACTAGAGTAAATTTGAGATAGATCAAAGACTTGGAAAATAGACCAGTGAGTGACCTTGCAGATCTTGAAGACATCATAGGTCCAACAGTGCAACACATAGGCACAAGTAAAACCTTTCTCAATAAGACATCCAAAGTCACAAGAAACTAAAAATCAGTAATTTTTTAAAAAGTAATTTTTTCTTGATAATTTTCTTTTCTGCACAGAAACTCATCAGTTGAATGCAATCCCATGTACTGATCCTCATTTTAATTTTGGGAGAAGATTTTTGCTCACCACTCATCTAATAGAAGACTAATATTTAGAGTATATAAGGGACTCAAGAAAATCATCACAAAGAAACAACTCATTCAAAAAATGGGCAAGTGAACTAAATGAACACTTCACAAAAGAAGAATTTCAAATGACTAGTAAGCATATGAAAAATGTTCTACATCATTAGCAATCAGAAAGAAGCAAATCAAAACTATCCTAAGATTTCACCTAACTCCATTTAGAATGGCAAGCATTAAAAGCACAACCAAGAAATGCTGTTGAGATTGTGGAGAAGTAGGAATACAGATACTTGTTGGTGGAATTACAAATTAGTGCAACCACTTTAGAAAACATTGTGGAGGATCCTCAGAGAAATAGAAATTAACCTACCATATGACCCAGTTTATAGCAGTGCTGGGTATTTACCCAAAAGAATGGAAACCAAACTGTGAGAATAATGCATGCAAATATAAGTTTACATCTGCATAATTCACAACTACTAAGTAATGAAACCAGCTAAGATATTTATCAACAGATAAATGGATTTATAAAACTAAGGGACATATACACAATGGAATTTTACTAAGCCACAAAGAAGAAAAAAATATGTAATTTTCAGGGAAATAAATGAAACTGTGTAGAACATTATGTTAAGTGAGATTAGTCTGAAACAAAAATTGAAAAGTCAGATGTTCTCACTAATATGTGAAACTAGAGAGAAAATGGGGCATAGGAGGGACTACAGATCAAGTAGAAAAAATATTAGACAAATTAAGAATGTGGGCAAACTGAGAAATATTGGAGGGAGAAAGAGGGAAAACACAGCAATGGACATGGTGTATTACACACATTTATTAAAGTCAATCAATGTGCAGAGCAAGGGAAGCAGGAGAGGGAAGGGAATAAGGTAGGAACTGGGGGAAAATTCAGTTAGTGCTATATACATGTATTCCTCTATCACCCTGAACTTCATTAAGATGTATGACTATAACATACCAAATGTTATTTTTCTTAACTTTTTGTTGATGCATTGCACTCATATATCCTAATGGAGTACAAGATGGTGGACATATACATGCACACATCACCCAATTAGCTATTATTCAATTCCCACCCATTCCCTCTCCTTCCCTCCTTTTCATATTTGGCTTAGTGATTGCCTTTGATATTTGTCTTAATGCACATCATGATCATTAGATAATTTCCCTCTTCTCTCCTCCCATCCCCTCAGTGACATCACCTTATTTGCTCATCTATATTATCACCTTTATCTAGAATTTCTCCAATGACCTATTTTCTCCCTAGCTTCTGATATTAGGAAGACCATCCAATTTCTTTTTTTTTGGGGGGGCCTCACTATTCTCACTTAGTATAATGTTCTTCAGTTCCATCCAATTTCCTGTAAGTAACGCAATTGTGTTTTTCTTTATTGCAAAACATAGCCAATAGTTTTGTAATCCATTCGTCTGTTGAGGGACATCTTGGCTGGTTTCATAGTTTGGCATTGGTGATTTGTGTGGCTATTAACATAGATTGCATGCATTAGTTTGGTAGTTTTGTTTCCATTCTTTTGTGTAGATACCCAGGAGTGGTACTGCTGTATCTTATGGTAAGTTCATTTCTATTCTTCTGAGGATCCTCCATACTGTTTTCCAATGTGGTTGCACTAACTTACAATCCCACCAACAATATATTAGAGTTCTCACTTCACCAAATTCTCACCAGTATTTGTTGTTGTTTGTGTTTTGAATGATTGCCATTCTAGTTGGGGGTAGGTGAAATATCAGCATAGTTTTGAATTGTATCTCTCTGATTGCTAATGACGTTGATCATTTTTATTTATTTATTGGCCATTTGAATTTATTCCTTTACTAAACGTCTGTTTAGTTCACTTGCCCATTTTTAATTGGGTTATTTGTTTTCTTAGTATTGAGTTTCTTGATTTAGCTGTATAGTCAAAGTAGTTCTCAGCAATAAAAACCATGCAGGAGGAATCAATTCCTGACTTTAAACTATACTACAGAGGCATAATAACAAAAACAGCATGGTACTGATATAAAAACAGATACATAGACCAATGGAAGAGAATAGAAGACAGAAACAAGTCTGCACACTTATAGCCAATTGGCTTTTGGCAAATGGACAAAAAATATACTTTGGGGGAAAAAAGGTAGCCTGTTCAAAAAATGGTGTTGGCAAAACTGGTTAATCATATGCAGAAAAAATGGAAATAAACCCCACTTTCTCATCCTGCAAAAATGTGAATTCAAGATGGATAAAAGACTTGGAAATTAGTCAATAGACCTTGAGGCTCCTTGAAGAGGGCATGGGTCCAACACTGAAACACACAGGCAAAATACAAACTTTTTCAACAAGTCGCCAAAGGCACAAGAAACTAAAAGACAAATTAATATGTGGGTTGCAAAAAACTGAAGAGCTTCTGTACAACAAAGGAAACTATCAAGAACCTCAACCGAGAGCCAACAGAATGAGAGAAAATGCTTGCCATATACTCCTTCGATACAGCGCTAATATCTATACTATAAAGAAAATTCAAAAATATTTTTAAAGTATTGGGTTCCATTTACAAGGTGATACATTTCTAGGTATTGGTAACAATTGAAGTATATGATAATAATATACCAACTATAAGAGTAATTTAAGGCTATTTCTTTTTTTTAATTAATTTATTTTTTAAATTGGTGCATTGTAGTCATATATCAATCACATTGGAGTACAAGATTTGAGAAGATATACAAGCACACATCATCCAATTAGCCCTCCTCCAGCCCCCATCCCATTCCCTCCCCCTCCCACCATCCCACACTTCTTTGGTGATTTACTTTGATACATTTGTTTATGTACCTCCTGCGTTTTAAAGAGGCTCCGTCCTCCAGTATTACATACCCTCTGATTGGTCACATTAGTTGCTTCACTATAGGGCCCTTTCTATAGCTCAACCTCTTCCTGTTGCCCTTTTCCTCCTAGTTATTGCTGATTAAGAGAAGCGTCTGATTTATATTTTCTGCGATATTTCTCTGTGCATGCTGCGTTGCAAGTACCGATCCCACTCTTAATGGTCCCAGTAGTGGCCTGGCTACTCAGTGGACTGATCCAGACCTTGCTGGCTCAAGCAGCGGCCTTGCCTCATGGGAGGCCCCAGTTCTGGTCTCGCTGGCCCCTGCACCGGTCTAACCCCTAAGCTGGCTTTGGTCCCGACCTTGGAGGCTGCAGGAGTGAACCTGCCTCACACCAGGCTCCGATGCTGGCCATTGGACCCTGCACCGGTCTAACCCCTTGGCAGGATTCCAATCCTGGCCTCGGAGGCCCCAGCACCAGCCTAGCCTCATGGCAGGCTCCAATGCCGGCCTCGTTGGCCCCAGCACCAGCCTAACCCCTCGGCAGGCTCCGATCCCGGCCTCGGAGGCCCCAGCACTGGTCATGCCTCAAGGCAGACTCCGATGCCGGCCTCGCTGGCCCCAGCACCGGCCTAACCCCTCGGCAGGCTCTTATCCTGGACTCAGAGGCCCCAGTACCGGCCTTGCCTCAAGGCAGGCTCCGATGCCGGCCTCGCTGGCCCCAGCACCGGCCTAACCCCTTGGCAGGCTCCGATCACGGATTTGGAGGCCCCAGTACCGGCCTTGCGTCAAGGCAGGCTCCGATGCTGGCCTCACTGGCCCCAGCACCAGCCTAATCCCTCGGCAGGCTCCGACCCTGGCCTCGGAGGCCCCAACACTGGTAATGCCTCACGGCAGGCTCCAATCCGGCCTCACTGGCCCCAGCACCGGCCTAACCCCTCGACAGGCTCTTATCCTGGCCTCAGAGGCCCCAGTACCGGCCTAGCCTCAAGGCAGGCTCCGATGCCGGCCTCGCTGGCCCCAGCACCGGCCTAAACCCTCGGCAGGCTCTTGTCCTGGCCTCGGAGGCCCCAGTACCGGCCTTGCCTCAAGGCAGGCTCCGATCCCGGCCTCAGAGGCCCCAGCACTGGTCATGCCTCACGGCAGGCTCCGATGCCGGCCTCGCTGGCCCCAGCACCGGCCTAAACCCTCGGCAGGCTCTTGTCCTGGCCTCGGAGGCCCCAGTACCGGCCTTGCCTCACAGCAGGCTCCAATGCCGGCCTCGCTGGCCCCAGCACCGGCCTAACCCCTCGGCAGGCTCTTGTCCTGGCCTCGGAGGCCCCAGTACCAGCCTTGCCTCAAGGCAGGCTCCGATGCCGGCCTCACTGGCCCCAGCACCAGCCTAACCCCTCGGCAGGCTCTTATCCTGGCCTCGAGGCCCCAGTACCGGCCTTGCCTCACGGCAGGCTCCGATGCCGGCCTCACTGGCCCCAGCAGCGGCCTAACCCCTTGGCAGGCTCCGATTCTGGCCTCAGAGGTCCCAGTACCGGCCTTACCTCAAGGCAGACTCCGATGCCGGCCTCACTGGCCCCAGCACCGGCCTAACCCCTCGGCAGGCTCTTGTCCTGGCCTCGGAGGCCCCAGTACCGGCCTTGCCTCACGGCAGGCTCCGATGCCGGCCTTGCTGTCCCCAGCACCGGCCTAACCCCTGGCAGGCTCTTATCCTGTCCTCGGATGCCCCAGTACCGGCCTTGCCTCAAGGCAGGCTCCGATGCTGGCCTTGCTGGCCCCAGCACCGGCCTAACCCCTCAGCAGGCTCTTATCCTGACCTCGAGGCCCCAGTACCGGCCGTGCCTCAAGGCAGGCTCCGATGCCGGCCTCACTGGCCCCAGCACCGGCCTAACCCCTCGGCAGGCTCTTATCCTGGCCTCGGAGGCCCCAGTACCGGCCCTGCCTCAAGGCAGGCTCCGATGCCGGCCTCACTGGCCCCAGCACCGGCCTAACACCTCGGCAGGCTCTTATCCTGGCCTCGAGGCCCCAGTACCGGCTTTGACTCAAGGCAGGCTCCGATGCCGGCCTCACTGGCCCCAGCACCAGCCTAACCCCTCGGCAGGCTCCCATCCCGGATTTGGAGGCCCCAGCACTGGTCATGCCTCACGGCAGGCTCCGATGCCGGCCTCGCTGGCCCCAGCACCGGCCTAACTCCTCGGCAGGCTCCGATCCCGGCCTCGGAGGCCCCAGCACTGGTCATGACTCAAGGCAGGCTCCTATGCCGGCCTCACCGGCCCCAGCACCGGCCTAACCCCTCGGCAGGCTCTTATCCTGGCCTCGGAGGCCCAAGTGCCGGCCTTGCCTCATGGCAGGCTCTGATGCCAGCCTCGATGGCCCCAGCACCGGCCTAACCCCTCAGCAAGTTTCGGACCCGACCTCGGAGGCCCTAGCACAAGCCTTGCATCATGGCAGGCTCCAATGCCGGCCTTGCTGGCCCCAGCATCGGTCTAACCCCTCTGCAGGTTCCAATCCTGGCCACGGAGGCCTCAGTAGTGGCCTTGCCTCACAGCAAGCTCTGATGTCGGCCACTGGCCCCGGCGCACGCCTAACCCCTCAGCAGGTTCCGATCACTGTCTCTGTGGTTATTATTTCAAAGGTTCCAGTTGTAATGTATCAGATCTCTGCTTCCCCCGAATATTGGCCACTGGTATTGCCACTGCCTCCACCGTTTCAAATCCTTCCCATGCTCTTTTTCCACTCTGAATGTTGTCCAGTCTTCCTAAGCATGCATGATGGTAGCATTCGACATTTGGTGTAATTTCTCCAAAAAAAAAATATATAAAGTTGGTAAGATCCGGTTTCTGCTTCTCCTGAATACAAGTCTCCACCACCATCGCGGAGAACCCTTTCAACACCGCATTTCTCCTTGGTCTCCGCTAAACTCTCTCCTTATATGTGATGTCTGAGATTCTTTACAATATAGAGAAATAGCAGTCCTCTTTCACGGCGAATTTTTCCATAAGTTCCAGTGCATTTAGATAAGTTTTGTCTGCATCTCCAGTGTCCTGGCATCCATAACGGCTTTCTTACCACCTCTCCGATATTTTTCTTTATCTTTTTCTGTTCTGGGCCCGGTTTCTCCAGGGGTCTGGCGTGCTACTCGCAGTTCGGTCCGGGGCCCAGAGTCCCGCAACCCGGGCCCCAGCTGGCGTGCCCCGCGCGCGACCCCTGCCCAGAACCCAGCATCTTACTGGGCCTGGTTTCTCCAGGGGTCTGGCATGCTACTCACAGTTCTGCCTGGGGCCCAGAGTCCCGCGACCCGGGCCCCATCTGGCGTGCCCAGCCTGCGACCCCCGCCCAGAACCCAGCGTCTTACTGGGCCTGGTTTCTCCAGGGGTCTGGCGTGCTATGCGCAGTTCGGCTGGGACCCAGAGTCCCGCGACCCGGGCCCCAGCTGGCGTGCCCTGTGCTCGACCCCCGCCCAGAACCCAGCGTCTTACTGGGCCTGGTTTCTCCAGGGGTCTGGCGTGCTACTCGCAGTTCTGCCTGGGGCCCAGAGTCCCGCGACCCGGGCCCCATCTGGCGTGCCCAGCCTGTGACCCCCGCCCAGAACCCAGCGTCTTACTGGGCCTGGTTTCTCCAGGGGTCTGGCGTGCTATGCGCAGTTCGGCCGGGACCCAGAGTCCCGCAAGGCTATTTCAAGGACTGATTTAATGTATGGTAAAATTCTAGTACTATGTGGCATATAATGAGTGCCCAGAATTTGAATAGTAAGGTTAGTCTTTGGTCTTAATCATGTTTTAATTTCACATAAACTGAAACCTGACCAATATATGTTCACAATCATATTTTAACTTTCTTATATTAACTGGCAAAGAAGACTTTCAGACAATCACATGGCAGTACATTTGTTCTTTTAACTTTTTTTATTGTTACACTATAGTTGCACATCATAATGTGGTTCACATTGAAAATGGCATATATTCACACAGTACTTGGTACCCTCCCACACCCACTTCCCCTCCCCCCTTCAAACAATGAGTGTCCAGGTTGATCATGCTACATTCACACTTATACACATATTCAAATGGAGGTCCTCCATTAATCGACCTCAGCCTTCTTCCTCTCCTATCCTTCCTATCTAACTTTCCTGCAGTTTTCCTTCCGTTATATGGAGTCCCTCAGGTATGCCTAATACTCTGTATATTAGAGAAAACATATCATATGTTACTGTAGTAAGGGAGATATTGCCATCGACAGTGTAGAAATCCAGAGGATTATGAAAAACTACTTTGAAAAACTATACTCCAACAAAATAGAAAGTATGAAAGAAATTGACACTTTTCTGGATGAATACAACCATCCTAAATTGAATCAAGAAGTTACAAAAAATTTAAACTGACCAATAGCAATCAAAGCGATTGATGTAGCAGTAAAGAGCCTACCAACAATCAAAAGTTGAGCATCAAATGGTTTCCCAAGCAAATTTTACAGAACCTTTATAGAATAGTTAATCCAAATACTACTGAATTCACTTCATGAAATAGAAGGAAAATATACTCTCCCAAATACATTCTACAAAATCAACATCACATTAAAACTAAAACCAAATAAAGACAGCTCAATCAAAGAAAACTATTGGCCTATATCACTGATGAAATTAGATTCAAGACTGCTAAACAAAATTCTAGCAACAAACATTCAAAACCACATCAGAAAAATCATACATCATGACCAAGTAGGGTTCAGCCCAGAGATGCAAGGCTGGTTCAACATATAAAAAATAATCCATGTAATTCATCAAATAAACAGAAGCAAAGACAAAAATCACATGATCCTTTCAATAGATGCTGAAAAGGCATTTGTTGAAATCCAACATCAATTTATTCTAAGAGCACTGCAGAGAATAAGAATAGAATGAAAATACTTCAATATCATAGAGGTAATTTACAATAAGCAGTCAACAACATATTAATTGGGAAAAAACTGCAAAAAATTTCTGAAAACAAGAACAAGACAGCTGGGCGTGGTGGCGCACGCTTGTAATCCCCGCACTTGGGAGGCTGAGACAGGAGGATCGCGCAGGTTCGAAGCCAGCCTCAGCTACTTAGTGAGGCTCTCAGCAACTTAGTGAGACCCTGTTTCTAAATAAAATATAAAATAGGTCTGAGAGTATAGCCTGGAGGTAGAAAGCCTCTGGGTTCCACCCCCAGTACCACAAAAAAAAAAAACAAGAACAAGACAAAGATATACATTATCACCACTTCTTTTCAATAAAGCACTTGAAACTCTAGCCAGAGCAATAAGGCAAGAAAGGGAAATCAAAGGAGTACACATAGGAAAAGAAGAACACAAACTATCACTATTTGCAGATGACATGATACTATACTTAAAAGACTCAACAAATTCAACCAAAAGGCTTATATAACTTATAGATTCACGGACAGCCTCATCTATATAGTGGGGCCACTGCAACTTAGTGATATTCTGTTTCAAGAATTAAAAAAAATAGGGTTGGGTATGTAGTTCAGAGGTAGAATGCTCCTGGATTCCATCCCCAGTACCACAAAAAAAAGTTTTGGAAAGGGGCTAAGAAAAAATTGTATCTTGGAGCCTTCGAAAAGATGCAAATCTGTTGACATCTTCATTTCAGCTCCATAAGACTGCTTTTGGATTTCTGAAATATGGAGGATTAAGATAATATACTCCCCCTGTTAATACAAATAGCTGCAATATTTGAGGTATTTTATTATAAAAGCAATACAAGATACATAAAAAAGATCACCATTTAGCAAATTTCTTTTATTCACCTTATATAATTAACTTTCAGTATAAGAACATAATTGCATTAATAATTTATTTCTGAAATTGAAACTCAAAACTCTTAAGTATGTTTTGAATTATGCCCCAAAATATCCTTTTACTTCTGAGATACATCCCCAACCAAATTTTTATTTTATTTTTTTGAAATAGTGTCTCAATAAGTTGTGAAGGGCCTCATTAAGCAGCTGAAGATAACCACAAACCTGAAATTCTCCTGATTCAGCCTCCCAAGTACTGGGACTACACGATAGCACCATCGTGCATTGCATGATTTTTTGCATCAATTGATTTCTTGGAAATAAGTTTCCTGTATATTCTAGGTATTAGTCCTCTATCAGGGCAGTAGTTGGCAAAAGTTTTCTTCCATTCTGTTGGTTTTTGTTGGCTTTCTGTTGAGGTTCTTGATAGTTTTCTTTGCTGTTCAGAAGCTCTTCAACTTAATACAATCCCAAATATTGATCCGCCTTTTAATTTCTTGTGCCTTGGGTTCTTGTTGAGAAAGTTTTTGTCTTTCTTAGGTCTATGTGTTGGATTGTTGAACCTATGCCCTCTTCAAGAAGGCTCACGATCTCTGGTCTAATTTGCAAGTCTTTGATCCATCTTGAATTGACTCTTGTGCAGGGTGAGAAGTGGAGTTTATTTCCATTTCTTTGCATGTTGTTACCCAGTTTTGCCAACACCATTTGTTGAAGAAGCTATCTTTTCTCCAGTGAAAGGTTTTGGCCTCTTTGTCATGAATCAATTGGCTGTAAGTGTACAGGATTGTTTCTGAGAATTCTTTTCTTCTCTGTTTGTCTAAGAATTTATTTTTGTGCTAATAACATGTTGTTTTTATTACTAAGGCTTTGTAGTATAGTTTTAAGTCAGGTATTGTGATACCTCCTGCATGATTCTTGTTGCTGAGAAATACTTTGGCTATTCTGGGTCTTTTGTTGTTCCAAATGAATTTAAGGATTAATTTTTCTATGCTTGTGAAAAAGAAACTTGGCAATATAATGATTATTGCAATTTATTTGTAGATAACTTTTGGAAGAATGGCCATTTTGATGATATTTATTCTGCCTGTCCAAAAACATGAAAGATCTTTCCATCTCCTAAGGTCTTCTTATATTTCTTTTTTATGTTGTATTATTTTATTTGTAGAGGTCTTTAATTTTTGGTTAGGTTTATTCCTCAGTGTTTTATTTTTTATATAGAAAACTGAGTGGCAGAGTTTTCAGGATTTTTTTTCCAGTGGATTTATGGTTGACACACAGAAATGCTTCTAATATTTAAGATTAATTTTGTATCCAGACACTATACTGAATTTGTTAATGGTAGGCTCTTTATTGCTGTTTCAATCTCTTTGATTGCTATTGGTAGGTTCAAATTTTCTAAATCTTCTTGACTCAGTTTTAGAAGGTTGCATGTTTCAATCTCTTTGATTGCTATTGTTCAGTTCAAATTTTCTATATCTTCTTGACTCAGTTTTAGAAGGTTGCATATATCTAGAAATTTTTCAGATTCTTCTAGATTTTAAATTTTGTTGGAATATAGTTTTTTAAGTAGGTTCTAATAATCCTCTGGATTTCCACATTGTCAGTGGTAATATCTTCTTTTTCATCTCATATTTTATTAATTTGGATTGATTCTTTCTTTTGGTTATTTTGCTAGTGTTTTATGTATGTTTATTTTTTTAATTTTTTATTGGTACACTGTATTCATACATCATAGTGGAATACAAAAAACTTTTGTAGACATACATGCACACATCTCCCAGTCAGCCCCCACCTGAACCCCACCCAATTCCCTCCCCATTCCTCCTTCCCATGTTTGGCTTAGTGGTTGACATCTAGTATTATAGCAATTTATCCAAAATTAAAAATGATAATCTCACATAACAATTTTATTTGTCTGATACCAAGCTTTTGATAACTTAAAGATAACATTTTAATATTTCTTTTTGCTTTCTTTCTTACCAGAGAATATTTTTTTCTTTTTTTTTAGGTGAAACTATCATATATTTATATATTTATTTTTCAGGAAAAAATCTATCCTGATATGTAATACGAACACTAGATACCCAAAACGATCTCGAAAAAGAACAAAGCTAGAAGATATATATTTAATAATTTCAAACCATATAAAGCTACAATAATTGAAACAGTGTAGTACTGTTTTAAAGGCAGATATATAAACCATTGGAGTTAAATAAAAGCCTAGAGTTACATTTTTCCATATATTGTCAAGTTATTTTTGACAAGGTTTCCACTAACATTTGGTGGAGGAAATAGTAATCCTTTAACTAAATATTGTTGAAAAATAATAATTACATGAAAAAGAATAAAATTGGACCCTCCCTAATCCCATATACAAATATTAACTCAAAATAGATAAAAGACCTAAATTTAAATCTTAAGACTATAAACTTTTAGAAGAAAATCTGGGTCATAAAACCTCACAACATTGAAATTGGCAGTGATTTCTTGGTTATGATTTCAATGGCACAGGCAACAAAAGGGTATACAAACTCTCTAAAAAATAAAATATTGTATATCCAAAGACAATGTAAACAGAGTTAAAATTTACTGATAGAATGGGATAAAATATTTCCAAATGCTATATCTGAAGGTATATTAATATTCCAACTAGAAATCCTAAAAATTAACAGTAAAAGCAAACAATGCAATTTAGAGATAGGTATAAGACTAACATAAATAATGAATCTCCACAGATAACTAATCTTATTTGTCTGTTGGATGGAAAATCTTGTTTCTCTGGTTCTGGTGTGTGTTACCTATTTCTTCTTTGTAGTTAATCTCTTTGAGTATTTTCTCTAGTGCTGGTTTTGAAGACATAAATTCCTTCAGTTTCTGTTTGTCATGGAAGCTTCTTATTTCTCCATCTAATTTGATAGAAAGTTTTGCTGGGTAGGAAATTTTTGGCTGGAAGTTGTTTTCTTTCAGAGTTTGGAATATGTTACTCCAAGCCCTTCTGGCTCTCATGACTTGGTTTGGGAAGTCTGGAGTGATTCTAATTGGTTTGCCTCTGAATGTCACTTGGCCCTTTGTTTTTGTTGCCTTTAAGATTCTCTGATTGGCTTCCACATTGGTCATTTTGACAATTATGTGGTGTGGGGATCCTCTTCTCCGATCCTGTCTAAAGGGAGTTCTGTAAGTTTCCTGGACCTGTGTATCAACCTCTTGCTCTATGTTTGGAAAATTTTCTGCTATTACTTTCTTGAAGAGATTGTTGATCCCTTTGGTTTCACCTTCTTTTTCCTCCTCTATTCCAATTATTCTTAGGTTAGCTCTCTTAAAATGGGCCAATATTTTTTCAATGTCAGATTCCTGCTGTCGGATATTTTTTCTAGATTAGAAACTATGCGTTCATTTTTGGATTGCTCATCTTCTACGAGCGAGATTCTATTCTCCATGTGGTCTAATAGGTTGTTTGTACTTTGAATTTAGGCCTTTACTTCATTAATTGGATCCTTTATCTCTTTTTGGCTCTCTCTGAATTCTTTTCGAAACACCTCTATTATTTCTAAAGTTACTTTCCTGATTTGATCTTCCAGAAATCTGAATTTCTGTTTTATTGGGTTCTGATGTTGTGGGGTTGTGGGCATTCATTGCTCCATTGTTATTTCTCTTTCCCATGATTTTGGGAGTTTGTGCCTTCTCTGGGTTCTTCCCTGGGTCACTACGACTTCACTTAAGGTGCTCTGGTATCTCAGTCACCACTACTCCTTTACTGGGTTGTATTGCAAAGTCTCAGACCCAGGGAGTCAATAGAGGCTGCTTTAGACTATGGGGAGTGCCAGGTTACGCGTTCTCCTATGGTGTGATATCTTTGCCACCGCCACTCCCCCACTGGGGCAAGTCCCTGGGAGTCAGTACTGGGATTTCTCCTCTGGGGCCCGCAATTTGACTCACTATTGTTGAATACACAGATGGAGCTGTAGTGGACTCAGTGAATTCGCTGCTACTGCCGCTGCCGCTGGTGGCAATATGGCGCCACTGCGACGCTCTCGGCCGTGAGGCTGGCGTATTTCTTCTCTGTTTTTGAACGCCGCTCTGAGTCCCTGCAGCATGTGCTGAGCCCAGCCACGGGGAGCTTTAGATGCTCCCTGCGCCTAAAAATCTCCCAAATCCCGCCAGGATCTTCTGCAGCAGCTCACCTCGGCTTGCTGTCCGGGCTCTTCCGCAGCGGCTCACCTCAGCTCACTGTCCGCCGCTCTTCTCTGGAGACTGGTGGGCTGTTGAGTGCGTTGGTCTGGAGCCGTAGCCATCTGGTGAGCTCGCCGCTGGTGCTGGCAGTAAGGCGCTGCTGCCGCATCCTCGTCCGTGAGGTCGGCATATCTCCTCTATGGCTCTGAGCTCTGTTATGAGACCCACTCCTCTCTGGGCCTGGTGTTTTTTTTTATTTCTATGGTGATGGTGTTTTCTAGCTATGAAAGGCACTGATTTTGTGGTAATAGAGATTGGTTGTTAGCGGGGCTCTTAAGCCCCGCTTTTCTTGGTCGCCATCTTCCCGGAAGTCTGTATGTTTATTTTTTTGAGAAACTAATGTTTGATTTTGTTGATTATATTGTTTTTTTCTCTACTACATTGTTTTCTGTTCTAATTTTAATAGTTTTCTGTCACCTACTGTCTTTGAGGTTAAACTCTTTCTGTTTTCAAGGGCTTTGAGATGTGTCATTTGGTTATTTATTTGTTGATTTTTTGTTCTTCTTATGTGGGCATTCAGTGCTATAAATTTTCCTGATAATATTGCCTTCAAGGTGTTCAGAGATTTTGATAATCTTGTGTCTCTTTTCCTGTTTGTTTCTAAGAATTTCTTAATTTCATCCCTTACTTCTTCTATGACCAATTCCCCATTCAGCAGTGTGGTGTTCAGTCTCTACATGTTTATGTGGTTTCTCTGGGTCTTATAGTTGATTTCTAGATTTATTTGATTGTGGTCTAAAAAGACACAGTGGAATATGTCACATAGTTTTATTTTCCTATGCTCACTTTGTGGCCCAAGATGTGGTCTATTTTGAAGAATATTCTGTTAGTAGCTGAGAAAAATGTGAACTCTGCTGTAGTTGGTTGAAGTATTTGGTATGTGTCTAATCAGTCCATTTGGTTTATGGTATTGTTTAGATCAGTGACATCTTTATTGACCTTTTGTCTAGAAGATTGGTCTGGTGTCTGAGAGGAGTTATGAAGTCTTCTAATATTATTATATTAGGATCTATGTGTGACAAAATGTTAGAAATTAAAAATCATCTTTCAATAATGAATGCTGAATATGAACAGCCTCAACTCCCCAATAAACGAACATAAGGTGGCAAAATGGATTAAAATCCAGAATCTATCATTCTGCTACCTGCAAGAATCATACCTGACAAGTAAAAATACTGACAAACTAAAGGTGGAGTAGAACAAGGCAACCAATTCCAATGTAACTCAAAGCCAAGCAAGAGTAGCAAAAATGATATGAGACGAATTAGACTTCAAGGCTAAGCTCATCAGAGAAACAAAGCAAGTCATTTTTATTGCTAAAAGGAAGGATACAGCTAGATTATATAATAATAGTAAACTTATTAATTTTTATTTTTATTTTGGTGGTACTGGGGTTCCAAGAAACCCTTCTACCTTTGGGCTACACTCCCAGACCTATTTTATAGTTTTCATTTGGAAACAGGGTCTCTTAAGCCAGCTCAGCTGGCTTTGAACCTGCAAAAATCCTCCCAAGCACTGGAATTACAAGGGTGTGTCACCACACCTAGCTGATAGTAAACTTTTATGCCCCAAACACAGGTACAGTCATGTTTATAAAACTTTTTGTGATTTTTTCATTTTAATTTTATCCAGAATCATTAAATCATCTGGCATCCTTTCTTGGCTGTTAATGGACTTGAAATATTATGAGGGCTGGGATGTAGTTCAGTGGTAAAGCGCTTGCCTGGCAAGTGTACCGCCTTGGGTTCGATCCCCAGTCCAAAAAAAAAGACAAAAAAAGAACCCTTTAAAAAAATAAGCTAAGAATAAACAAACAAACAAAAAAAGAAATATGACTAGCAGAATCTGCAGCAGTCTATATATTAATTTTGAATATATGCTCATATCTTGAAATTAACAAAGAAGTATTTAAGTGTAAAACTGTAACTGAAGAATAGACATAGATATGAAATATGTACTCTTATAAGACCCCTAACACTGATCATCTATCAAAATGTAAATTATGATCTTCTGCACAGCACAACGTAAACACATTTACACCTCGTGGTAAATGTAGAAATCCAGTAAATATATTCAGTGTATTATTGAGTATTTTCCATAGGCACAGCAATATATTAGCTGTCATTTAAACTACCTCTTTAGTGCATCCAATAAAACGTATTAGTTAGAAACACATAACACAGTTAGGAATAAAGAGCTTATTGAAAATTTAATATGTACTGGTCATGCTTCCATGAAAGCAAGAACATGTGAAATTTTGTGATGTATAGTAGAAAGCTAATAGTCTAGAACATTTTCAGATGGGAGTGACTTAATACCAATAGACAAAGAATTTTGTTATGTGAAATAATTCTGTATCACCACATTTATATATGATAATATTTGCTTCATTATTATAATGGTGAAGCATCTTTTATTTGACTATTCAACACAATTTTAATGTCAACTATATCTATGACATTTTTAAAGAAAGATATATTTTAATAAAAGTTAAACTGAATAATTCAATAATAACAAGCTTCATAGGGTTATGATTTTACATAGTAGACACTATTAATTTAGGACATTTGATGACTATAAAATAAAATATTTGTAGAGAAGGAAAAGTTTATAAAAAAGTGACTTTTTTGGTGCATTATATTCATACATCATATTGGGGTAAAAACTTGTGTGTACATACATGTACACATCACCCATTTAGCCCCTCCCCAAGTTCTACCCCATTCCCTCCCCATCTCTTCTTCCCATGCTTTTTTAGTGGTGGACTTCAATATGTTTAAGTGTATCTATGACATTTTAATATTTTTATTTTATTTTTTTTAGCCCTGGTATTTTATTTTGCATATATATCTTCATATAGTCATATAAAAATTACTCTGAGACAGAGCTTCAAGAAGTATTTCACATTTTGGAACTTTATTTACAACATATATTTGTTTTTCATTTACAAAATTTAAAAGCATTAAAAACTCAACACATTTATCAATTTGAACTTTTTTTCTGTTTTATTTTTTAATTTATTTTTATTGGTGCCTTGTAATCATATATCACATTGGAATACAAGACCTGAGAGGATATACAAGCACACATCATCCAATTAGCCCTCATCCAGTCCCCATCCCATTCCCTCCCCCTCCCTCAATCCCATGCTTGTTTGGTGATTAACTTTGATACATTTGCTTATGTAACTCCTGCATTTTAAAAAGGCTCCATCCTCCCCTATTCCATACCCTCTGATTGATTGGTCACCTTAATTGCTTCACTATAGGGCCCTTTCTATAGCTCGACCTCTTCCTGTTGCCCCTTTCCTCCTAGTTATTGCTGATTAGGGGAAGCATTTGGTTTTTATTTTCTGCAATATTTTTCTGTGCATGTCGTGTTGCAAGTACCGATCCCCCCTCTTGATGGCCCCAGTAGTGGCCTGGCTACCCGGTGGACTGAACCAGACCTCGCTGGCTCGAGCAGTGGCCTTGCCTCATGGGAGGCTCTGATTCCCGAGGGTTTAGGCTGATGCTGGGGCCAGCGGCCAGCATCGGAGCCTGCCATGAGGCAAGGCTGGTGCTGGGGCCTCTGAGGCCAGGATCAGAGCCTGCCGAGGGGTTAGGCTGGTGCTGTGGCCAGTGGTCGGCATCAGAGTATTCCGTGAGACAAGGCCACTACTGAGACCTACGAGGCCGGGATCAAAGCCTGCTGAGGGGTTAGGCCGGTGCCGAGGCCAGCGAGGCTGGGATCAGAGCCTGCCTTGAGGCTAGGCTGGTGCTGGGGCCACCGAGGCCAGGATTGGAGCCAGCCAGGGGGTTAGGCCGGTGTCGGGGCCAGCGGGACATTTTAATATTTTTAAAAATTACTAATCTGAGCTGGTCATGGTGGTGCATGCCTGATATCCTAGTACTTGGGAGGCTGAGGCAGGAGGATTGCAGGTTCACAGATAGCCTCAGCAAATAAGAGAGATGCTTTGCAGTTTTGTGATATCCTGTTTCAAAACAAAAATAAGTCTGGGGGTATAGCTCAGAGGTAGAATACTCTGGGATTCCATTACCAGCACCATAAAAATCACTAATCTAAACAATCACTAATCTAAACTATATATATATATATATATATATATATATATATATATATATATATAATCAAGGAGTCTTGAAGAGTGCATAGGTGCACACTGCAACACATATACACAGATAAATCTTTTTCAATAAGACTCCAAAGACACAAGAAACTAAATTGTAAATCAATACAAGAGATTGCATTAAACTGAAGTACTTCTGTACAGGAAAGTAAACTATTAAGACCCTCGATTGAGAGCCAACAGACTGGGAGAAGATTTTTGTTAGCTACTCCTCTGATAGAAGACTAATATCTAGAATATACAAAGAACTCAAAAAACTCAACACTAAGAAAACAAATAACCCAATAAAAAATGGGCAAGTGAACTAGATATACACTTCACAAATAATTTCAAATGGCCAATAAATTCATGAAAAAATGCTCAGTATCATTAGCAATCTGAGAAATGCAAATCAAAACTACCGAGATTCCTTCTAACTCCAACTAGAATGGCAAACATTCAAAACACAAACAGGAACAAATTCTGGCGAGGATGTGGAGAAGTGGGAACTCTAATACATTGTTGGTGGGATTGCAAGTTACTACAACCACTTTGGACAACAGTATGGAGGATCCTCAGAAGAATGGAAATGAATCTATCATATGATTCAGAAATATCACTCTTTGGTATCTACCCAAAAGAAACAAAACCAAACTACCCAACTTATGCATGCTTATCTATGTTCATAGCTTCTCAATTCACAATTGCCAAGATGGAACCTGCCACGATGTCCATCAATAGATGAATGGATTACAAAATTATAAGATATGTACACAATGGAATTTTATTCAGTCATAAAGAAAAATACTATTACATTATATACAGTGACATGGATGGGGATGGGGGAAATTATGCTAAGTGAGATTAGTCTGTCACAAAAAATAAGAAATCAAATGTTCTCCTTAATATGTGAAACCTAGGGAGAAATTGGGTCATAGGAGGAACTCCAGATGAAAAAGGAGATTCTATAGATATGCAAAATGGTGACCTAATTGAGTGGATGGGAGGGGTGAAGAGGAAAATTCTGTATTGTACATGATGTACTTTAACAAACATATCAATGTCAATCACAAAGCCAAAAATGAGGAGGAAGGGGGAGGGGAAGAGAATGGGGCAGGAATTGAGTAAAGGTTAATTGGGTGATGTGTGCATGTGTATCCCCACCATCTTGCATCCCATTAATATTATGAATACAGTACACCAATAAAAATTAAAAAAAATACGTAAACATATATGTATTTTTTTATTTAGAATAGTCAATTATTTAGAATACTTAACTTGATATTTTAAATATTCAAATAGACAATTTTATGTAGTTATAGTCAATATTCTCAAACGGTATTTAATTTGTGGTTTATTTATTAAATATTTATTTTTCCCATAAACATAATTTGGTTTAGCAAAAATTTAGCTGTGAGCAACAGCTATTTAATAGGTACTTTAAATATGTTCGTGATTTTATAAAGAAATTTTTGAGACGTCAGTGTTAACACTGTCAGTTAACTGATTTGATTTACTGGTAGGAGACTAGCATTTGATGGCAGAAAGTAACCTTAAAATCATCTAGTCTCATTTTTCTCAGTAAACATTCTGTAAAATATTCTAATTATATGTTGCTTAAATTAGCCTTGTTTTTGTTTTGAAATCATTTATACACAACCCTAAAATGGAGCCAAAGTGCAAGTATGCTACTTTGAGATTTAACATTTGAAATCTTTGTATGCCATTGTGGGTGGGTGGAAGGGAGGGTTGAGGAACAATTATCCATGCATATCTCATTTTTGCACATCTCCGGTTTTCTGAGCCTTTGTAGTCAAACATGTTTGAACAAGGAGAAATTCTAGGATGGTAAAAACATCTCCCCTCCTGGAGGCCATTGAGGTTAAAAAAAATTAAAAATTCTTCTTGTTCTCCAAAAAGTCATTTGTTTATTCAGGATGAAGATAAAGCGTCTCTATAAGAGCTTCCAAAAATCTGAGCTTCCTCTTCTATGACCTAACCCCTATCATAGTCAGATATTATGTCTTTCTAACTGTGTCATGCCATGAGGAAATGTGCTCAAGAAATTTGTGCTAATCTATTTTTCTGATGATGTTTTTGCTGTAATAAGTTATGTAACCTGTTAAATTTTTGGTAAGATAAAATATCAGATTAAAGATTCTAACTTAGCATGCAAGTAGAACTGGACTGTTGCCAGAGTATTTAAATTAGTTCATTCTAATAATGAGATACACTGAATACTCATAAGAATACAAGTGTTTCTGGATTGCAGAACTGTTATATATTTCCTCATCAATCACAAACACTTTCAATCTTATTGCATAATTGTCTATATCCAATTGTACAGTTCAGACACCAAAATGTTCAATGGGAATAATTGAAACAAAGGGGTGGTCTTTGAATTCATGCCTCTGACATGGTGACTTAAGATGGAAATCATTTAACTGATACCAGTGTCAAAATTCCTTTCTTGAAAAAACTTCAAATTTTAATTGGTGAGACTCTAAATATTTTCATTTGTTATTATTACCAGATGATTGGAAGTAAAAAATCAGAAATTTGATACACAAACAAATCGAGACATTTGAACAACTTCTAGAACCACTATTGCAGTTTGAGTTAATAACAACCACACAATCAGCCAGGATGAGTCACTTCTACTCCTGAAAACCACCCTGTGGTATAAGTAGCACTATTTCCATTAACAAATGAGAAAATCAAAGCTCCGAGTTGTCATCAAGGAAATAAATGCCAGTAAATGGAAAATCTGGATTCAAGCCCAGGTGTTTTCTGAGTCTACATTTTCAGGTTGCTTCCATTTATTAATCTGAACACTCAATTTTATTATAAATGTATCAAGAAAACTTAAACTATGAGACAATTTTATATAATGAATATATACCAATATTTGCAATACTAATGCTTTCTCTTTTTTCAGATTAATGCTCTATTTTGAGTAATACCTTTCCTACATATATGATATTTTTTCTTAATTTGAAGAGTATGGAGTTTAAATAATGTGTTGCACTAATAGAAACAGACAGTGCTGTAATTAGAATCTGGGTCCTGACTCCAAATTCAGTGTACTGGCCATTAACCTATGCTGCTTCTAGAGAATTTTATTTAAATTGTTTTGATTATGTTGTATGATATTTTATGTCTTAAAATTCTATATATGTAAATATCAATCAATACACAAAGTAAAAAAATTCAAACCAAGGAGAAATTTTGAAACAAATTTCTCCATAAAATATAGAATTTTAAGGATGATATAGATAGGTGGAAGTTTATCCTTTGGTTTGGGAGCTACTGTGGCTAAATTATGTTACATGTCCATAACAGCTTAATTTTCAAATCCATTCATAGTTGCTTTTATATCTTTTAGTAGATAATTTCATATACAGAAATTATATTCTGAGATATTTGTCAATAACTTAAATATATTTGCTTTTTCTTTAGTAAAATGCACTTTGATCTCGGAAGAATGAGGTATTGGTTTCATAAAACTTGTTTTATTTGAATTTGAATCAAACCATCCCTGAAATAATAATATTTAGATATGTAAGAAAACATACCTTATTTAAAACTCTGCATAGATTGGAACAAGATTATTCATAGCATGTTCAGTTTCTTTCAATGGAGATTATTATTGCAAACAGTAAGTATAGATTTTTACATGAGGTGTAGTCTTTTGTAGTTAAAAGAGACAAGAGTCTTTTGTAGGTTCAGGAACAAAGGAAATTTGGCTAAAAGTAAAATTAGGGTCCATTTGCTTCTTTCACAGATATTACAGGTATCCAGAGAAAGAGCCTATAAACAACTGAAATTCAAATGTCAAAGTGTGAGAGTCCTGAACAGAAGGCCAAGGAACAATTAGGATAAATTCAAGATTTGCAAGCAGCAGAGCAATGTAATCAGAGTTTATTTTTGAAAAGTTTTTTTTTTTTTCTGGCTGATTGTGAGGTAGAGAGAAACAGGATTCAGAAAATTTTACTGGCATCACATTATCAAAGTCCAGGAAAAAGACATCCTATATGTATGCAGACATACTAAATAGTAGCATCTGGTATAAAAAAGGTGATATTCCTGCTTTTTTTTTCTTGGTGGCCAAATTACATTTGAATTTTGCAGTTGTCACTGATACAGAAAGAACATGTACATCATAGATAAAAATTCACATGCCTTCTGGGCTAGATAAATAACATATGCAGGAAACATGTCAGGTGTGAGCAATATGCATATCCACTTGTCTACCTTTTTTATTAAAACTACAATAAATTAAATTTCTATATGATCCTTTGATTTTTAGTATGTGTGTGTGTGTGTGTGTGTGTGTGTGTGTGTTGCAGCATATGTCAGCATTTTTATTGAGAAAATGATATTCTATTGTAAGTCTATAGCACAGTTTTTAATCCAGTCATCCACCATTGAATATTAAATTTTTCCACCATTTGGTTATTGTGAATAATGGTGCTATGAAAATGTCTGTTTTATGCCCTTCTATTTTTTTGATATACATATAGTAGTAGAACTAGACCATGTGTTAATCTTTTTAATTTTATTTTTAACTTTTTATTGGTGCATTGTAGTCATGCATCTTAGTGGAGTACTAGATAGTAGAGGCATACATGCACATATCACCCAATTAGCCCTTACCCAATTCCCGCCTTATTCCCTCCTCATCCCTCCTCATGTTTAGCTTAGTGATTGACTTTGATGTTTACTAAAGTACATTAGAGATACTGGCGCATTATATTCAAACTTGATAAAGTTATGAAGTTCAAGATGGTAGAGGTATACATGTACACATAACTAATTGAACCTTCCCCTAGTTTCATTCCTACTGCTTCCCCTTCCCTCCTACCCTTGATCAGCATAGGGACTCACTTTGATAAGTTTGTGTATGTACATCATGTCTATTGAGATGCTTTTTATCCTTGTCAGCTGCCATTTAGGTCAACTTATTAACTCATCTAAAATTTGTCCTCTTTTGTCTGGAGTCTGGCCTATGCCCTATTCTCTCTCTAGCTTCTGTATATTAGGAAGAACAACCAACTTTTGACTTTTGTTTCTGACTAATCTCACTTATAATGTTTTTCCAGTTCCATCAATTTTCCTGAAAATAACAATTTTGTTGTTCTTTACAGCTGAGTAAAATAACATTGTGTACCTATCCCATAGTTTTATAATCCATTCATCTGTTGTTGGACATTTTGATTGTCTACATAGTTTGGCACTTGTGAATTATGTAGCTATAAACATAGATATACATATAAAATTATGGTAGTTTTGTTTCCATTGTTTTCAATAGATATCCAGAAGTGGTATTGCTGGGTCATATGGTAGGTTTATTACCTATCTTCTGAGGCTTCTCCACACTTTTTCAAAGTGGATGCACTAGTATGAAATCCCACTTCCAGTGTAGCTTCTATTTCTCCACATCCTCACCAGGATTTATTGTTTGTATTTTTAATGATTGTCATTCTAATTAGGGTTAAGTGAAATCTCAGGGTAGTTCTGATTTGCATCTCAGATTTTTACCAGGTATTCTTCTGATAGAAGATTAATATCTAGAATATACAGAAAGCTCAAGAAACACAAAGCCAAAAAAAAGTCACCCAATAAAAAATGGGCAAAGGAACTAGATAGAAAATATTGTTCTTCTTTTGATTGTTTTATTAATTTTTATTGGTGCATTGTAATCATATATCTTGATGAAATTCAGATTGATAAGATGTATACATGCATATAACATTCCTTGAGCCTCCACCCCCAGTTTTCTATCCCACTCCCTCTCCCTCCGACCTTCCTGTTCTCAAAATAGTGATTGGCTTTCATAAGTTTGTGTATGTGCATCATGTCCATTGAAGTGTTTTCCTTTTCAAGTCTTCCTCTCACCACCAATTTTTCTGTTAAATCTCCTTCTTCATTCCACTAAAGTTTCTCCTCTATCCCAATTTCTCCCAGCTTCCCTGTATGAGGGAAAATATCATTCACTTTTTGTCAATGACTAATGTCACACAATATAGTAATCTCCAGTCTATCCAATTCCCTGTGCAAATGACACAATTTTTCAGGGATACAAGGATGTATAGGTCCACTTATCTGCATTTTTAATAGAATAATTCAACAAATTTAATTTATATGTAGTCTACAGATTTTGAAATGCTGGATCACAATTTGTTTAATAAATGTTAGTAAATCAAAATATTTTTCTGATTGCCATTGTAATTGGATTTAGGTGCAGTCTCAGTGTAGTTTTGATTTGCATGTCTCTGATTGCTAATGATGTTAAACATTTTTTCATACATTTACTGTCCATTTGAATTTCTTCTTTTGTGAAATGTCTATTTGGTTTACTTGCCCATTTTATCTGTGGAAGTAGGTGTTGAATCCAGGTGCATTCTATCTCTAAGCTACACCCCCTGTTCTAGAGGGGTAAAATCTCAGTAAAGTTTTTATTTGTACCTCTCTGATTGCTAATAAAATTGTGAAAATTTTTTCATACACTTATTGGCCATTTGAATTTTTTTCTTTTTTGAAACATCTATTTTATTCATTTGCCAGCCAGACATGGTGGCACATGCTTGTCATCCCAACTTTTGGGATGCTGAGACAGGAGGATTACAGGTTCACCACCAGCCTCAGTGTAGACATAAATGCACACACCACCCAGCCAGCCCTTCCCAGGCCCACTCCATTCCCTCCCCATCCCTCCCTCTCATGCTTGCCTTAGTGGTTGACTATGATATTTATTAGTACTTCATGCACTTAAAAAGTTTCCTTCTCCCCTCCTCCCATCCCCATAGTTAGGTTGCTTTATTTGCTTCTTCATAGCATCTCCTTTTTCACTTGGAATTTTCCTATGGCCACTTTCACATTAGCTTTCACATATTAGGGTAACCATCTGATTTTCTTACTTTTTGTGACTAACTAATCTCGCTTAGCATAATGTCCTCAAGATCCATTCATTTCCCTGTAAATGCTGCAACTGTTTTTTTTTTTTTAATGACTGAGTAAAATTCCATTGTGTACATATCCCACAGTTTTGTAATTCATTCATCTGTTCATGGGCATCTTGGCTGGTTCCATAGTTTGGCTATAGTGAATTGTGCAGCTACAAACATAGATATACATGCATTAGTTTGGTAGTTTGGTTTCCTTTCTTTTGGGTAGATACCCAGAAGTGGTACTGCTGGATCAAATGGTAGACTTGTTCCCATTCTTCTGAAGATTCTCAATGCTTTTTTCCAAAATGGTTGCACTAATTTGCAGTCCCACCAATGATTTAGAGTTCCCACTTCTCCACATCCTTACAAGCATTTGTTGTTGTTTCTGTTTTGAATTATTGCCATTCTAGTTGGAGTTAGGTGAAATCTCAGGGTAGTTTTGATTTGCATCTCTCTGACAATGATGTTGACCACTTTTTCATGTATTTATTGGCAATTTAAATTTCTTTCTCCATGGTGTATATTTATCTCGCTTGCCCATTTTTTATTGAATTATTTGTTTTCTTGGTGTGGAGTTTTTTTAGTCCGCTGTATATTCTAGACATTAGTCCTCTATTGGAGGACTAGTTAGAAAAAATCTTCTCCCATTCTGCTGGCTCACAGTTGAGGTTCTTGAAAGTTTCCTTTGCTGAACACAAGCTCTTCAGTTTCATGCAATCCCATGTGTTGATTCACTTTTTAATTTGTTGTACCTTTGTGGTCTTGTTGAGAATGTTTTAATCTGTGCCTATGTGTTGCAGTGTTGGTCATAAATGTGCTGATTTGTTTCCGAGTCTTCTATTCTGCTCCATTGGTATATGTGTCTGTTTTTGTGCCAGTACCATGTTGTTTTTATTACTATGACTTTGTAGTATGGTTTAAAGTTGGGTATTGTTATGCCTCCTGCTTGGTCCTGTTGCTGAGAACTATTGGCTATTCTGGTTTTCTACTGTTCCAAATATATTTAAGGATTGATTTTCCTATGCCTGTGAATAAATATCTTGATAATGTAATAGTTACTGCATTGAAACCATAGATCACTTTGTAAATGATGGCCATTTTTATGATATTTATTCAACCTGTCAAAGAATATGGAAGATTTTTACATCTCTTAAGATCTTATTTAATTTTTTTCAATATTTTATCATTTTATTTGTGGAGTTATTTTACCATTTCTGTTAGGTTTATTTCTAAGTGTTTTATTTTTTTTTGTGGGATATCATGAGTGGAAGTGTCTCCTAGATGTTCTATTCAGTGGATTTATGGATAGCATAAAGGAAAGCTTTGGAATTTTTCAAGGTTGATTTTGCACTTGATCTTAGCGAAAAGGCCAAGAAGCTCAAGGTTGATTTTGTATCCAGATACTTTGATGATTTTGTTGATCAGTTCTATAAACATTTTGGTTGAGTTTGTTGCATCTTCTAAGTATAGTATCATGTCATCGGCAATAGTGATAGTTTGAGTTCTTCTTTTCCTATTTGTACTCCTTTGATTTCCTTTTCTTGCCTTATTGCTCTGGCTAGAGTTTCAAGTACTACACTGAAAAGAAATGGAGATAATGTATATCTTTGTCTTGTTCTTGTTTACAGGAAAAAGTTTTGCAGATTTTCTCCATTTAATATGATGTTGGCTGTGAGTTTATTGTATATTGCCTTTATGATGTTGAGATATGTTCTTTCTATTCTTATTCTCTGCAGTGCTTTTAGAATAAATTGGTTGTGGATTTTCTTGAATGATTTTTCAGCATCTATTGAAAGGATCATGTGATTTTTGTCGTTGCTTCTGTTTATTTGATGAATTACATGGATTGTTTTACATATGTTGAACCAGCCTTGCATTTCTGGGATAAATCCTCCTTGGTCATGGAGTATGATTTTCTTGATGTACTTTTGAATGTGTGTTGCTATAATTTTGTTTAGCAGTCTTGCATCTAAATTTATTAGTAATATAGACCTATAGTTTTCTTTTCTTGAACTGTCTTATTTGATTTTGGTGTAATGTGATGTTGGCTTTGCAGAATGTATTTAGAAGAGTCTTGCTTCTATTTCATGAAGTAGATTCAGGAGTATTGGGATTAGCTCTTCTATAAAGGTTCTGTAAAATTCACTTGGGAATCCATTTGGTGCTGGACTTTTATTTGTTTGTAGGCTCTTTTTTGCTGCATCAATCTCTTTGTCACTGGTAAGTTTACATGTAACTTCTTGGTTCAATTTAGGATGGTTTTATTTATCCAGAAAGTTGCCAGTTTCTTCCAGATTTTCCATTTTGTAGGAGTATGGTTTTTCAATGTAGTTTCTGATAATCTTCTGTAGTTCTGCACTGTTGGTTGCAATATCTCGCTTTCCATCTCTTGTCTTCCTATTTTGACTTGATTCTCTTTTTTTCTGGTTACATTGTCTAGTGACTTGTCTATCTTATTTATTATTTCAAGAAAGCAGCTTTTGGTTTTATTGATTTTCTGTATTTTTCTGCTCTGATTTCAATAATTTTATCTATTCTACTGGCGTTGGGGTTAGACTGTTGCTATTTTTAAGGGAATTGAGGAGTGTCTACTTTTGATTATTTATTTTAAGTTTTCAAAGTTTTGTCTGTGCTGTTTTATTCTTTTATTATTTTTCTTAATTCTGTGGATTTTTGTAGAAAAATTAAAGTAAAATCAAGGATAATAATAATAATAATTTATATTAAATTTATATTGTTTCACTTTCTAATACAAAATTTGAAAAACTAAACAAATATTGGGAGAAATTTTTTATCTATGTTGTGCAGTTTGCTTTTTTTCCTTATATTCAATTCTAGACATAGATCTTATCACCCAAATCACAAGAAAGGCCAGTTTTTTATTCATACATCATGACCATGTGCATATGAGTGGAGTCAGAACAGCAAACAATATTTTGGCATTTTGTGAGAATTGCCTTGAATTTTATCTTATTTACTGGTAAGAGATTGGCTGTGTATAGAAGCAGGAAGTATTGATCAGTGAGAAATTAATTTAGGAAACTATTCAGTTTTGGTAAAAGCAATTATGTCAATTTTATTACAAGTGTGTTAGTAAAAATCTTGGCACTATCACTTTCTACTCATATTTATGATGTAATAAAAGTTAATGAAAACAAAACACTTAGATAATCTCATCAAGAGATGTTTAACATACATTTAATGTACATAACATCCCCATCACCTCAAGCATCATGTAATTTAAATAAACTATTCCCTATTTATCCCTCTTACAGGGAATTGTTTAATAGAAATTTAATTTAAGTTGTCATGCAAAATATATATGTAATTTTAAAGCAATTTGTAGCCATTTTCAATGCACAAAGAGAAACAGGTAAAATTCATTTGAACATACTTTTTATTAACTATAGATACCTAAAACATTTTAAGTCCTCAATAGTTACAGGTTGCTGGCAAGTGCAGTGTTGTGTGGCACAGATCTAATCAAGTAACCAGGAGCTATTAGTCATCTACATTCTCTGACAGGAGTAATTGCTCATGGTATTCCTATTCCATCACTAGTTTGTAGTTGTATCAGATGACTTCATTGTCCATAAAGTCCTTCATCTATACATCTCACTAATTTTTTGTTCCCTTGTTCCAATTCATTCCCTTAATTCTATAACCTCTACTCATATTTTTATCACCTATAACTTATCTACCTGTAACATAAATTATATTATTTACTCCTCATTTACAATATCTAATCTTTCTAGCTGTCTCCCTCAATCACTCTCATTCTACTTGTTCTATATATCCATGGAAGCATGCAAAAAAAATTTATCTCAATTTTAATACTCCTGAATGATCTTTATCTAACTTAAAATCTAAAGAAATTCTGTGAATTATCTAGCCAACTGCTTTCTAGCCAGGATTTTTTTTTTTTTTTTTTTTTGCGGGTTTGGGATGGAACCCAGGGGCATTTGACCTCCAAGCTACACCCACGCCTGCCCTATTTTTTGTTTATTCTTTATTTTGAAACAGGGTCTCACTAAGTTGTGAAGGGCCTCACTAAGTAGCTGAGGTTGTTCACAAACTGTAATCTTCTGGTCTCAGCCTCTCAAATGCTGGGATTACAAGTGTGCACCATCATGCCTGGCTCAGGACTTTTTTTTTTAATTTATTTTTATTGGTGCATTGTAATCATACATCACATTGGAATATAAGACTTGAGAGGATATACAAGCACACATCATCCAATTAGCCCTCATCCAGCCCCCATCCCATTCCCTCCCCCTCCCTCGATCCCATGCTTGTTTGGTGATTAACTTTGATACATATGTTAATGTCCCTCCTGCTTTTTAAAGAGGCTCCATCCTCCCCTATTCCATACCCTCTGATTGGTCACCTTAATTGCTTCACTATAGGGCCCTTTCTATAGCTCGACCATTTCCTGTTGCCCATTTCCTCCTAGTTATTGCTGATTAGGGGAAGCATCTGGTTTTAATTTTCTGTGATATTTCTCTGTGCATGCCACGTTGCAAATACCGATCCCACTCTTGACGGCCCCATTTGTGGCCTGGATACCCGGTGGACTGATCAGACCTCGCTGGCTCAAGCAGCAGCCTTGCCTCATGGGAGGCCCCGGTTCTGGCCTCGCTGGCCCCAACACTGGCCTATCCCCTCAACTGGCTCCGATCCCGGTCTCCTTGGCCCCAGCACCGGCCTAACCCCTCGGCAGGCTCCGATCCAGGCCTCGGAGGCCTCAGTAGCGGCCTTGCCTCACGGAAGGCTCAGATGCCGACCAGTGGCCCCGGCACTGGCCTAACTCCTTGGCAAGCTCTGATCCCGGCCTCAGAGGCCCCAGAATTGGCCTTGCCTCGTGGCAGGCTCCGGTCCCAGCCTCGCTGGCCCCAGCACTGGCCTAACCCCTCGGCAGGCTCCGATCCCGGCTTCAGAGGCCTCAATAGCGGCTTTGCCTCACGGAAGGCTCTGATGCCGGCCAGTGGCCCCGGCACCGGCCTAACCCCTCAGCAGGCTCTGATCCCGGCCTCACTGGCCACAGCACCAGCCTAACCCTCGGCAGGCTCTGATCTCGGCCTTGGAGGCCTCAATAGCGGCCTTGCATCATGGAAGGCTCCAATGCTGGCTGATGGCCCCAGCACCGGCCTAACCCCTCGGCAGGCTCTGATCCCTGCCTCGGAGGCCTCAATAACGGCCTTGCCTCACAGAAGGCTCCGATGCTGGCCGTTGGCCCCGGCACTGGACTAACGCCTCGGCAGGCTCCAATCCTGGTCTCGGAGGCTCCAGCACCGGCCTTGCCTCACGGCAGGCTCTGATCCCAGCTTTGCTGTGTCTGTCGCCGGCCTCACCTCTCAGCAGGCTCTAATCCGAGCACCCTCTTCGCCCAATTATTTGTCCCACGTTCTCGAGGGTACATGGTGGTAGGTAGCATTCTGCCTCTGGGGTCATTACTTCAAAAGTTCCAGGTGTAATGTATCAGATCTCTGCCTCCCCTGAGTAATGGCCACTGCCATTGCCACTGCCTCCACTATTTCAAATCTTTCCCAAACTCTCTTTTCACTCTGAATGTTGTCTAGTCTTCCTGAGCATGTGCGGTGGTAGCATTCAACCTTTGGTGTAATTTCTCCAAAAATAAATAAATAAATAAATAAATAAATAAATAAATAAGGTTGGTAGGCTCTGATTTCTGCTTCTCCTGAATACAATTCTCCACCGCCAATGCAGAGACTGCTTTCAGCACCGCCTTTCTCCTTGGTCTCTGCTAAAGTCTCTCTCCTTACAGGTGATGTCCAAGATTCTTAACAATGTAGAGAAGAAGCAGTCCTCCTTAGCGGGGAATTTTTCCAATAATTCCAGTTCATTTGGAAAAGTTTTGTCTGCATCTCCAGTATCCTGGCATCCGCCACCTCCTTGACCCCTCTCTGATATTTTCCTTTTTTCTTTTTCTTTTCTTTTTTACAGGGTCCTTCTGGGTGGAGAGGGGGGTCGCCTAGGGGAGCCCCGCCAGCGCCTGCCCACCCGCCCAGGGCCGGGGGCCCGGGGTCCTTCCAGGTGGAGAGGGGGGTCGTCTAGGTTCGCCCCGCCAGTGCCTGCCCACCCGCCCAGGGTCGGGGGCCCGGGGTCCTTCCAGGTGGAGAGGGGGGTCGTCTAGGGGCACCCCGCCAGTGCCTGCCCACCCACCCAGGGTCAGGCCCGGGGGCCCGGACCCTGGCTCAGGATTTTTATATCATTGCCACAACTTCATAATTTGACTCAATCATCTTTTAAATTTCATTCATATCAAACTTTTGCTCAGTGCAATAAATGCACCGGGCTCTATGGCCTCATGCCCTTTGCACACATATTTTTCTTTGCCTACCATTCTTCTGTCTCTCTTCTATCTGACTATGTTTATGTATCAGTATTGGAAACTTTTCTAAGTGATCCTTCAACCCTTTTTTATCTTAGGTCTGGTTCTGCTGTCTTATGCCAGGAGCCTGTTCTATATCCATGATGACAGCACCAATCACAAGGTCTTATAACTACTTTGGAAATGTATGTATTCTCAGATAAATGAGTTGGCCAATTTCTGTAATTCCAGCACTTGGGAGGCTGAGACAGGGACCACAGTTTAAATGCTAGTCTCAGCAACTTAGTCGGGCCCTGTTTCAAAATGAAAAATAAAAAGGACTTGAAGTATAACTTCAGAGGTAGTATACCCCTCCCTAATTTTAATCCCCAGTACTAACACAATTATGTACTCTGCCTGACACTTTTGTCTCTATAAAGGAAAAATGACTATGATATTTGAATAACCATGAAAATTTGTTTTATACAAATTTCCAATTTCCACTCTTATTCTGAATTTGTTGGAGTTTGTTCACTTATAACCTGATTCTCATCGTAGATTTTAAGCTAATTACAGGCAGAAAACAGGTCAGTTATTTTCTTGCTACATTCTCAGTGCATAAGATAACACCTGGTACACAATAGATGCATCATGAATACTTTTATAAAAATGGATGGATTCATGAATAGGATAAACAGACAAGTAGACAATATAGAATCAAATATACCTTTGTTGCTTTTTAAATATACTGTCATTTGTCTGTGATGATTTTTCCTTTTTCATTTCTCATTTTAATGATTTGAGTTGATTCTCTCTTTCTTTTGGTTAGTTGGCCAGGGGTGTGTCAATCTTATTAATCTTTTCAAAGAACCAGCTTTATGTTCTGCTGATTTTTTTATTGGTAGTACTGGGGTTCCTGGAAACCCTTCTACCTCCAGTCTACACTCCCAGACCTATTTTTTACTTTTTTAAATTTGTAAACAGGGCCTCTTAAGCCAGCGTGGCTGGCTTCAAACCTGTACAATACTCCTGTCTCTGCTTCCCAAGCGTGGGGATTATAAGCATCCACCACCATGGTCAGCATCTGTTGATTTTTTAATTGTTTTTTTTTATTGTCTATTTCATTTATTTCTGCTCTGATTTTAATTATTTCCTGGCTTCTGCTGGCTTTGGCAAAAGACTGTTGCTATTTTTCTAGGTCTTTGAGATGTGTCATTGGTTTGTGTAATTGGCAACTCTCTGTTCTTCTTATATGGGCACTCAATGCTATAAACTTTCCTCTTAGCATCCCCTTCAGAGTGTTCCATAGATTTTGGTATGTTATGTATCTGTTTTTATTTAATTCCAGGAATTTCTTTATTTCTCTCCTTATTTCTGATCTTACTTGCTCATCATTCAGTAGTGTGACATTCAATATACATGTATTTTAAAAGTTTTTTTTTTGGTCTTCTTATTGTTGATTTCTACTTTCATTCCACTGTGGTCTGAAAAAATGCAGGGAATTATATTAAATCTTTTGAATTTGCTGGTGCTTGCCTTGTGGCCCAGGATGTGATCTATTTTGGAGAAGGTTTCATTGACTGCTTAGAATAATGTGTATTCTCCTGTTACTGGCATAATTATTTTGTATATGTCTATTAGTTCCATTTGGTTTATAGTTTTCTTTAGTTCTGAAAAGCATTTACTCATCTTTTATCTTGAAGATTGATCTAGTGGCATGAGTGGTATGTTAATGTCTCTGAGTATTATTGTCTTTGGGTCTAAATTCAAAGGATTATCAGAAGCTATTTTGAAAATTTATACTCCAATAATCTAAAAATCATGGAAGAAATCAATACATTTCTAAGGACATATAGCCTACCAAAATTGAAACAAGAGGATTTAGCAAGCCTAAACCAATCAGTAGCAAGCAAATATATAGAAACAGCAATGAAAACTCTGCTATCAAAGAAAAGATCAAACCCAGACAGGTTTCCAGCTGAATTTTACAAAACCTTCAGTGAAGAACTCATCCCAGTACTTCACAACTTGTTCTGGGAAACTGAAAGAGAAGGAATTCTCTCAAACTCCCTCTACTAGGCCAGTATCACATTAATACCAAAACCATATCAAGATACCATAAGAAAATTACAGACCAATATACTTGATGAACATAGATGGAAAAATTCTAAATAAAATGCTAGCTATACGCATTCAAAACCACATGAAGAAAATTGTACACCATAACCAAGTTGGTTTCATCCCAGAAAAGTAAGGTTAGTTCAATATATGCAAATCAATACATGTTATTTACCACATACATAGACATGAGACCAAAAACCACATGATCATATCAATAGATTCTGAAAAAATATATAACAAAATCCAACATGCATTCATGTTACAAAAACTGCAGAAAATTGGAATAGAAGTAATGTATTTCAACATCATCAAGACAATATGCAATAAACCCAAAGCCAACATCATGCTAAATGGGGGAAAATGGCAAGAATTTCCTCTAAAATCAGGAACAAGACAAGGATCACCACCATCACCACTCCTTTTCAATATAGTCTCAAGACTCTTGCCACAGCAATAAGACAAAAAAAAGGATATCAAAAGAACTCAAATAGAAAAAGAAGAATTCATATTATCTTTTTTTGCAGATGACATGATCCTTTATATAGAAGACCCAAATAACTCAACCAAAAGATTACAGGATATGATGAATCAATTCAGTGAAGTAGCAGGATATAAAATCAACCTAAAGAAATCATTTTCTTTTCTATATGCCAACAATAAATTCACAATGAAAGAAATAAGGAAAACAATTTCGTTCACAATATTCTCACAACTAGGAAAGTATCTAGGAAGAAATCTAACCAAAGATAAAAAAGACCTCTACAATGAAAATGACAAAACTTCAAAGAAAGAAATTGAAGGAGACTTTGAAAGAGGTATATGGATAGGTAGAATCAGTGATCTAATGTAATTTCTATCAAAATACCAAAAAAATTCTTCATAAACCTAGAAAAATTGGTCATGAGTTTTATATGAAGAAAGAAAATACCCAGAATAGCCAAAGCCATTCTCAGCAATAAGAAACATGCAGGAGGCATCCCAATCCCAGATTTCAAATTATACTACAGAGCAATAGTAGTTAAAACAGCATGGTATTGGCACAACAACAGAGAGACAGACCAAAGAAATATAATAAAACATACAGTAACAAAACCACACATTTATAGCCAATTGATCTTTGACACATACTCTGGAGAAGACAGCCTTTTCAACAAATGCTGCTGGGAGAACTATTAATTTGTAGAAAGATGGAACTAAATCCTTACCTCTCATCATGCACAGGAGTCAACTAGAAATGGTTCAAGGGCCTGGAAATTAGAACAGAAACTGTAAAACTGTTAATGGCATAGGCTCATCACTCCAACATAGAGGCACATGCAGTATCTTTCTGAACAAGACTTCTAAAGCACAGAAAATCAAAACAAGAATTAACAAGTGGGATGACATGTAACTAAAATGTTTCTTCTCATCAAAGTAAACCATCAAGGACATAAAGAGAAAGCCTACAGAATGGGAGAATGGCTTTACCAGACACCACTCTGATAAAGGGCTAATATCCAGAATATACAAAGACCTCAACAGACTCTACAGTAGCAAAACAAATAACTCAATCAAGAAATGGGTAACTCAATTAAATAGAAACTTCACAAAAGAAGAGACACAAATGGCCAATAGATACAAGAAAGATGTTCAACATCATTAGCCATTAGGGAGATGCAAATCAAAACTATGCTGAGATTCCATCTAACCCCAATCAGAGTGGCAAGCAGAGAAGTCAAATAACACAAATGCTGGTTAGGATGTGGGGAAATCTGAACTCTTTTACACTGTTGGTTGGAGTGCAAACTAGTTAAGCTGCTATGTATATCAGTGTAAAGATGCCTTAGGAAACTATGAATGGTTCCACTCTATGATCCAGCTCTACCACTCCTGGGTATCTTTCCAAAGGGTTTGAAATCAGTGAACTACAGTAACATATGCATACCCATGTTTATAGCAGTACAATTTGTAATAGCTAAAATATGGAACCAACCCAGGTCTCCAATAACAAATAAATGGTTTTCAAAATTATGGGAAATACACACAAGGAAATTCTGCTCAGTAATAAAGAAGAACAAAATCATGACACTCGCAAGAAGATGGAAAGTTCTGAAGAACATTATGCTAAGTGAGATCTGCCAAGCACAGAAAGAGAAAGGATATATGTTTTCTCTAATATGCCCAAAGTAGGGAGTATTAATAATACCAAAGGACTTCAGATAATGAAGGGGAAACCTCACCAAAGCTAGAATGGAATAGTAGGAGAGGAAGAAGGCTGAGGTTGATTAATAGAGGAGCTGCATTCAAATACGTGTATAAGTGTGAATGTAGCATGGTCAACCTGGATACTCATTTTTGGGAGGGGAAAGAGAAAGCGGGGGGAGGGCACCTAGCACTCTGTGAATGTATGCCATTTTCAATATAATTAACATAAAAATAAAATCAAATAAAAATAAATAAAAATGAAAAATATTGCTCCCTAATTTGAAACATCTCTCACAAACAAGGATGACTTATTTCTAAAGAGTGCTAAGCAAATGAAAATCATGAACCGATAAACATTTTAAAACCATTTCTAAATTAAGAATAGAAAAGGATTAGAAAGATGAGAATGTAAATAATTTTATACTTCTATTGGTGCATTATAGTGTCACATTATAATACAATTTGTCATGATTGTAACATACTTGCACACAACAATTGTTGAGGTGAATTTTACTGACCTTGATCTCTACCTGTATTTAGGATAAGAGAGAAAATGTAAATGACTGTATGCTGCTGGGTTATGTGGGGAAATAGATGCTACTAATTAAGATAGAGAATATGAAATTAGTAACCTGGGAGTATATTAATCACTTAGTGTTTGTGTTCATACAGATTTTCATGTTCAAAAAAAGAAACCTGGCTATAGTATTTTCCCAATGAGAAAAATGTAAAATTTAAAGAAGATTAAAGTTAGAAAGTATCTTAATATTTCCTGACTTACTTTGGCGATAAGAAAAAATAATTAAAGGAAACAAGGTTATATAAACATTTACAAAGATCCAATTTTCTACAATAATTAGGGAAATTTTAGGCCAAATTAAGGCTTGTTTGTCATTATCAAGTTTTTTTTTACTGCAAGAGCACTGTTACACACACACACACACACACACACACACACACACACTAATTGTTGTTTAGTTTTTCTTTTTTCTTCCCAGAAAAAAGCATTTATTTTGTATATTTTATATAAGAAAACTACCTTTAAACTATTGTTTAGCCTTTCAAATACAATTATCCTTAAAATTCAAAGGTCAAAATATGTATCATTTGAATTCTAATAATTTTACTTTATAAATTAAGAGGAAGTCATAAGATTGTTTTGTGACAGAATGGAGCCAACTCTCCAGCCCAGGACTGATACTGCATGTTTTGCCTTCCTAGAAGTTGGAGTTCCTAGAGAGTAAATACTTACAATGAAGTATAACTAATTTTTTCTCCTTTCCTCCTCAACATACCCACTTACATCATAATCTGCAGAGTCACCAGGCAGAGAGAAAGCACTCATAATAATGTTAAGTGAAGATTATTTTGGTCCTGTTTTAGCTTTTAATGTTACTGTCTTCTTTCAACTCTCTTGATATTTTTTAATTGTCCAGTAATACTAAGTAAATTTTAAAATTCTCTGCTCCTGAGCAAGCAATTCTCACCTTTCAAAATTTCTAACTTAGCTGGAAAGAAGAGTCCAAGGAAGTGGGGTCTTGTCTTGAATATAGCATTACTATTTTATTCTTTGCTCAAAAAAACTGCTCATAAAGGGATGATTTATGAGGAATCTCTTGTAATTTCCAGGGTGAATGTAAGACTTACAAGCTGCTAATTCAGGCAAACCATTTGATAAATAAAATGGGATGGAACCACCTAAATATCTACAAACTGGCTAGCAGCAAGTAACATCATGGACTGCTACAGGACTCACCATGGGTATTTCTAGTTACCATGTAAAAATAATGTTATACTGAAAAGCCCAGTATGAGATTATAGGTAGGGAAGGATAATTATCAATAATTGCGCAATGCACCAAACTCAAAGCAAATAGAAATCACAAAAAGCACCAAGTTTTCAAGTTACAGAAGAAAGAGGTTTCTGTATAATATTTCATTTTTTGGAGATGCAAAGCACAGATTTGATTTAAAAATATTTCCCAAAGTGTTTTCTGCAGAACTCAAGCCCATTGTCATGCTGTTGAGTGGAGAAGTGGTTCTAGAATATTTAGAAAATAATCTAGTTTGTTTAGCAGTGCTATGAGGTAATGAATATCTTGACTCTTTTTTTTGGTGGTACTGGGGTTCCTGGAAGCCCTTCTACCTCCGGGATACACTCCCAGACCTATTTTTACATTTTTTAATTTTTTTTTAAATTTGGAAACAGGGTCTCCTAAGCCAGCACGAACGGCTGGCTTCGAACCTGTGCAATCCTCCTGTCTCAGCCTCCCAAGCGCGGGGATTACAAGCGTGTGCCAGCACCACCACGTCTGGCAATATCTTGTCTCTTAAAAATAAAAACAGCACAGAGAGTTTAGGTTGTTCATCTAAGATCACAGAGCTAAAGCTTAGTAAAGGGTAATAAAGCTGTGTAAAGTCCTCAGACATGAAGTCTGCTCTATAATGCTTATCATTTAGCAAGTATATTTGACTCTAAAATCATTTATATATAAATAATCTCAACATGTGAAAATAGTTTCTATTTTTCTATGTCAATATTTCCTAAAACACTAAACATTCTTGAAAATATAGAACATAATAAAACAATATATGTTTCATTATAATTAACTTCATTAGAGAAAAGTTGAATATGTAACTTTAGATTCCTAAGACACTAGAGGTAAATGGTCAATTAAACAAAAAAGTATTCATTCAATTACATCATGAAACAGCAGATTATACATCTTTAGTGATGGGGTAGGACAGGGCAGAACAAGCTCTAAAGAATTCAGGAAAGTTTATCATTAAAGAGATAGCTTTATAACTTTATTAGGACAGTAAAGTAGAAAGCCCATCAAGTGAAGACTTTTATTTAACCTTCCCACAACATACTCCAACCTTGAGGAAAGAGGTTAAAAAGAAAGAAAAATTTTATCACACCCTTATCTATGACTATTGTTATTCCACTGTAAAGCCCTAGTAAAGGGAGCCAAGAAATTCCTACACTTGAACATGAAAATATAAATTATTATATGAAAATTAACATTTGATTTCCTGAATTGCAGTGTTTGATGTCTAAATGTAATAATCTTTTTTTTCTTTTATTTAAGAATATTCAGAAAAGTAGTGAAACTATCTGGAGATCTAAAAATTCATACAAAGGGGAATGAATAGACTCAATTTTTTCTTCAACTTTGGTATTTTTTAACTTTTATCAATTTATGTATTTTTACTAAATTCTAGAAGATTTATTATATCTGTATGAAAGATTTCCAAAACTTCTCAAAATATTTTCCATTTTTTTTGTTTTGTTTTTATTTTCGGTGGTACTGGGGTTCCTGGAACCCTTCTACCTCCGGGCTACACTCCCAGACCTATTTTATTTTTGGAAACAGGCTCTCTTAAGCGAGCAAGGCTGGCTTAGAACCTGTATGATCCTCATGTCTCTGCCTCCCAAGCACGGGTATTACAAGCGTGCGCTAATACCCGGCTCAAAATATTTTCCATTTATCTCGATGAGTCTGTTTTCATTAGAATTGCCTAAGTATTGGAGCATAAGTGTATATGGAATCAAGTTCCAGCTTCTCTGCACCTCCACCTCTGCTTATTCTATGGCATTTGAATTAAATTATTACTTTAGAATCAAATACTCTGACTCAGGCATTAAGAAGAAAAAGCAGTTAGAGCCAGTTATCCTTTCCAGAGTCAGCTTCACCACTTTGATTTCTTTCCAGAAGTCTTGTTTATACTTGAGTAACTACATGTATTGGCTCTAAATTTTCTTTATCCCCCTTGGGTCATTCTAGACCATATAAAATGTCTGTATCTTGTTTACTTTTATTGTTCTGTTACATGTTATAAGATTCAGCATAGAATACATTCACATTTTCTGAATTAATTATCTGAATGTGTCTGCTGAATCTTTAAGATTCCATTTAAATATCATTTCCTTCAGAATGTCTTTCCTGAGCATCTTGACCAAATACTTAGATAATTCCCTCTCTCCTGTTGATTTCTAGCACTTTTATATCTCTAGGTCTGCCTATGTCACTCCTCACCCTTTAGATATGAAGTAATCTAGAATGCTAGACTTAATATTTGTTGATTACTTACTACATGTGTTTATAGAAAATAGGTTCTTTCACATATAGCTACTTATTTAATCTTCATTAACATCCATTAAAATTGAGGTTCTGACAGGCAAACTCACCAGTTATATTGGTAGGAAAGAGCACTAATAATCAAATATATATCTATATATATAGATATATAGAGATATAGGTAGATATAGATATAGATATAGATATATATAGATATATCTACAGACATATATATATATATATATATATATATATATATATATATATATATATATATATATATATATATATGGTGACTGGCAATTTTTCAAGTTTACAATGATGCAAAAGCATACTGAAATGACCATTCTGATTTTTTTTAAGTTTTAATGGAGCACTGTATTTATAAATGTTAATAGGATAAAAGATGGTGGAGACATACATGCACACATACCCAGTTAGCCCTTACTCATTTTCAACCCCATTTCTGCCCCCTCCCTCCTTCCCATTCTTGGGTAGTGATATGTTTCTTTAAGTACATCATGTGCTTTAGAGAGTTTCCCTCTTTTTCTCTCTCATACCTTCAGTTTGGTCTCCTTATTTGCTCACCTATAGAACCTCCCTCTTCATCTAGAGTTCCTCTCTTTACCCAGTTCTCCCTAGCTTTTGCATATTAGGGAAAGCATATGATTTCTTATTTTTTGTGACTGACTAACCTCACTTAGCATAATGTCCTACAGTTCCCTCCATTTCCCTGTAAATGCCGCAATTGTGGTTTTTAATGGCTGAGTAAAATTCCATTGTGTACATATCCCACAGTTTTGTAATCCATTCATCTGTTGATGGACATCATGACTGGTTCCATAGTTTGGCTATGGTGAATTATGCAGGTATGAACATGCATTATTTTAGTAGTTTGGTTTCATTTCTTCTGAGTAGATACCCAGAAGTGGTATTGCTGGACAAATAATGGTAAGTTCATTTGCATTCTTTTAAAGATCAGCATTTGTTCTTGTTTGTGTTATGAATGATTGCCATTATAGTTTGAGTTAAGTAAAATCTAAGGGTAGTTTTGATTTGCATCTCTGTAATTGCTAATGATGTTTAGCATTTTTTGGCTATTTGAATTTCATCCTTCATGAAGTGTCCATTTAGATCACTAACCCATTTTTTTGATTGGGTTATTTGCTTTCTTAGTGCTGAGTTTTGTGATTCTCTGTATACGCTAGATATTAGAATATACAAAAAATATGGCAAAAATCGTATATTCTGTTGGCTCTCAGTCGAGGTTCTTGATAGTTTCTTTTCCTATATAGAAGCTCTTCAGTTTCATGCAATCCCACATATTGATTCGCCTTTTAGGTTATTGTGAGTTTGGGGTCTTGTTGAGAAAGTTTTTATCTGTGCTTATGTGCTGCAGTGTTGGACCTATTTCCTCTTCAAGGAGTCTCAGTGTTTCTGGTCTAATTTCCAAGTCTTTGATCTATCTTGAATTGACTCTTGTGGAGGGTGAGAAAGTGGGATTAATTTCCATTTTTCTGCATATGGTTAACCAGTTTTGACAACACTATTTGTTGAGCAGGCTATCTTTTTTCCAGTATATGTTTTTTAGCCCCTTTATCAAAAATCAATTGGCTGTAAGTATGTGGATTTTTTTCTGAGACTTCCATTCTGCTCCATTAGTCTAGGTATCTGTTTTTGTGCCAGTACCATGCTATTTTTATTACAATGTTGTGAATACTCCTGTATGGTTTTTATTGCTGAGAACTACTTTGTCTATTATGGGTTTTTTGTTGTTCGAAATGAATTTAAGGACTGATTTTTCTATGTCTGTGAGGAATGATCTTGATAATTTAATGGGCATGCCATGATCACTTTTGGAAGTATGGACGTTTTAATAATATTTATTCTGTCTATCTATGAACATGGAAGATCTTTCCATATTCTTTTTTCAATGTTTTATAATTTTCTTTGTAGAGTCCTTTTACCTCCTTGGATTAGTTTATTCCTAGGTATTTTATTTTTTTGTGGGAAATTCTGTGTGGAAGCATTTTCTGGATTTCTTTTTCAATAAATAAGTGGTTGGTGTACAGAAAAGCTTCTAATTTTGTAACATTAATTTTGTATCCAAAAACTTTGCTGATCAGTTTTGTTGATCAGTTATATAAGCCATTTGGTTTAATTTTGGAGTCTTATAAGTATAGTATCATGTCTGCAAATAGTGAAAGTTTGAGTTCTTTTTTTCCTATTGTACTCCTTTAATTTCCTTTCTTGCCTTATTCCTCTGGCTAGAGTCTCAAGTACTGTATTGAAGAGAAGGGTGTATAATAGACATCCTTGTCTTATTCCTATTTTTAGGGGTAATCCCCAAAGTTTTCCACCATTTAATATGATATTGACATTGGGCTTATTGTAGGTTGCCTTTATGATGTTGAGGTATGTTCCTTCTATTCTGATTCTCTGAAGTGCTTTTTACTGGATGATGGATTTTATCAAATTTCTTTTCAATGACTATTGAAATGATCATGTGATTTTTGTCTTTGGTTCTGTTTAGATGATGAATTACATGAATTGATTTTAGTATGTGGAAAAAGCCTTGAATCCCTGGGATGAACCCTATTTGTCATGATGTGTAATTTTCTTGATGTGGTTTTGAATACATTTTGCTTGTATTTTGTTTAGCAGTTTTTCATCTAAGTTCATCAATGATATAGAAATGCAGTTTTGTTTCCTTGAACTCTTTATTTGGTCTTGGTATTAATGTGATATTGTCTTCATATAATTTATTTGGGGGAGTCCAGTTTCTTACTATTTCAAAAAATTGATTGAGGAGTATCCAGATTAGCTCTTCTATAAATGTTTTATAAAATATACTTGGGAAATTTTCTGGTCCTGGGCTTTTCTTTGATGGTATGCTCTTTATTGCTGTTTCAATCTCTTTGATTGCTATTGGTCAGTTTAAATTTTCTACATCTTCTTGACTCAGTTTGTGCAAGATGTATATATTTATTTTTTTTCAAAAAATTCTAAATTTATTTTAATCATTGCACACAGTCTACGAAACATATATAATTGGCTGATGCATGCTTCTTTTTTTATTGGTGCACTGTATTCATACATCATAATGGTATAAAGAAAATACTTTTGTAGACTTACATGCACACATCGCCCAGTTAGCCCCTACCCAATCCCCACCCCGTTCCCTCCCCATCCCTCCTTCCCATGCTTGGCTTAGTGGTTGACATCTAGTTTTATAGCAATTTATCCAATATTAACGATGATAATCTCACATAACAGTTTCATTTGTCTGATACCAAGCTTTTGATGACTTACAGATAGCATTTCAATATTTCTTTTTGCTTTCTTTCTTACCAGAGAATATTTTTTATTTTTTTAGGTGAAACTATCATACATTTATTTTTTTTTTCAGAAAAAATTTATCCTGATATGGAATATGGACTCTAGATACTGAAAAAAATTTCGAAGGAGAACAAAGCTAGAAGATGTATATTTTCTGATTTCAAACCATATAAAGCTACAATAATTGAAACAGTGTAGTACTGTCCTAATGGCAGATATATAAACCATTGGAGTTAAATAAAAGCCTAGAGATACATTCTTCCATATATTGTCAAGTTATTTTTGACAAGGTTTCCACTAACATTTGGTGGAGGAAATAATAATCTTTTAACTAAATATTGTTGAAAAATAATAATTACATTAAAAAGAATAAAATTTGACCCTTACCTAACACCATATACAAATATTAACTCAAAATAGATAAAATACCTAAATATAAATCTTAATACTATAAACTTTTAGAAGAAAATCTGTGCCATAAAACCTCACAACATTGAAATTGGCAGTGATTTCTTGGATATGATTTCAATGGCACAGGCAAAAAAAGGGTATACAAACTCCCTAAAAAATAAAAAATATTGTACATCCAAAGACAATGTAAACAGAGTTAAAAGTTACTGAAAGAATGGGATAAAATATTTCAAATTGCTATATCTGAAGGTATATTAATATTCCAACTAGAAATCCTAAAAATTAACAACAATAAAGGCAAACAATACAATTTAGAGATAGGTAAAAGACTAGCATAAATAATGAATCTCCATAGATAACTAATCTTATTTGTCTGTTGGATGGAAAATCTTATTTCTCTGGTTCTGGTGTGTGTTACCTATTTCTTCTTTGTAGTTAATCTCTTTGAGTATTTTCTCTAGTGCTGGTTTTGAAGACATAAATTCCTTCAGTTTCTGTTTGTCATGGAAGCTTCTTATTTCCCCATCTAATTTGATAGAAAGTTTTGCTGGGTAGGAAATTTTTGGCTGGAAGTTGTTTTCTTTCAGAGTTTGGAATATGTTACTCCAAGCCCTTCTGGCTCTCATGACTTGGTTTGGGAAGTCTGGAGTGATTCTAATTGGTTTGCCTCTGAATGTCACTTGGCCCTTTGTTTTTGTTGCCTTTAAGATTCTCTGCTTGGCTTCCACATTGGTCATTTTGACAATTATGTGGCGTGGGGATCCTCTTCTCTGATATTGTCTAAAGGGAGTTTCTTGGACCTGTGTATCGACCTCTTGCTCTATGTTTGGAAAATTTTCTGCTATTACTTCCTTGAAGAGATTGTTGATCCCTTTGGTTTCACTTTCTTTTCCCTCCTCTATTCCAATTATTCTTAGGTTAGCTCTCTTAAAATGGGCCCATATTTCTTCAATGTCAGATTCCTGCTGTCGGATTTTTTTTTCTAAATTAAACACTATGAGTTCATTTTTTGAATGATCATCTTCTAAGAGCGAGATTCTATTCTCCATGTGGTCTAATCGGTTGTTTATATCAGACCCAGGAAGTTTATTGGGCCTGCAAGATTCCCTGGGACACTGGTTTGGTTCTTTTTCTAGAGGAATTGGGACTTCACTTATGGTGTTATTGAGCACCACTCTGCATCTCTGGAGAATGTGGTAATCTCAGCTGCCACTACTCCTTCACTGAGTTGAACCACAAAATCTCAGACCCAGGGACTTTTCCTGGGCTATGTGAGTTCCTGGGTGCCCAGTACTGTGTGTTCTCCTATGGGGACTGAAGTTTCACTTATGATTTTGGTGTGTGTTTTTCTGGATCTCTGGAGGGTGTGGTGAGCTTGGGTGAATCTGGCAAGTTGGTGCCCCCATGGCACCCTTGGACCTAGGACAGATGGGTGTCTTTTCTGATGTTGAACTCCGCTCTGGATCCCTGGAAGGTGAGATGAACTTGGCTGCTGAAAGTTGTAGCCTGTGTTTGTTCTGGAAGAAATGATGGATTATATTCCCATTGATCTGCAGCTGTTCACTTGAGGTCCTTGTTTTTATTTTCATCCCCACCATCACAAGGAGAGAGAGTTTCTTTTCTGTTCTCTGGTCAGTCTTCTAATCTTTTTCTCTATCCCTTGTATTTATCATTTTTATTCCTCTACTGATAGTATTTTCTGGCTTTTCAGAACACTGTTTTTGAGGCAATGGAGACTGGGTGTCAGCAGGGCTCTTAAGTGCTGTTTCCCTTGGTCGCCATCTTGCTGGAAGCTCTCCTGTGTTCCAACCATTCTGTTTTTACTTTTACAATAATACATAAATTATAAGAGATCATTAACATCTTATGAAATAGGCTTTGTGTTCAATGATTATGCCCAACTTTAGACTGATGTATATATTCTGAGCACATTTAAGGTAGGCTAGACTAAGGTATGATTTATATTAAACACGTTTTTGACTGAAAATATTTTCAACTTAAATGATATAATTATTGGGGCATAATGCTACTATAAATCAAGGATCATCTGTTTCTGTGTATTCACACACACATACACACACACTCACATATGCACACAAATTAAGTGAGTATGGAGAGAGAAAGAGGAAGGAGAAATAGGGAGAAGGCAGAATGTTCATATCTGTTTCAGTTTTGAATCTAAATTCTACAAGGAAACAAACTGGAAACCCAAGCATAATTTCTTTGTTGAATTATTGAGAAATAGCTGGGGAACCTCAATCTTTTAAGACCTTCAGTTATTTGGATAAAGCCTGTTCACCTTATTTTTTTATGGTACTGGGGTTCCTGGAAGCCCTTCTACCTCCTGGATACTCTCCCAGCCCTATTTTTATACTTTTCTTAATTTGGAAACAGGGTCTCTTAAGCCAGCGCAGCTAGCTTCTTACCTGCACAATCCTCCTGTCTCCGCCTCCCAAGCGCAGGGTTTACAAGCATGCACCACCACACCCGACGTGCCTATACACATTATGAAGGGTAATAGTCTTTACTTAAAGTCAATTAATTTAAATCTTAATAACACCTACAGAACAAACTGCCTCAGGAACATCTAGATCACTATATGACAAAATTGGGCACTATATCCTATATGCGTTGACTTATAAAATTAATTATCAAAGCTGAAACTCAAACTCAGACTTGACCCAAATGTCTGCCTTTACCACTACATTGTATTGCTTCCCTAAGGACAGGGTGTTCCTCAGTCATCTGTGATTAACAAGGGCACAGTATTGAAATTAGTGAAGAGTAGACACTTAGTAAATATTTGGTGGATAAGTAAAGTAACCTTTAATAGTCTTCTAAAATGTTTGTAGAAGTTTGGAATTAAATGTTGAATGAGTCTTGTGTTAGGTCTCATACAATGAATATGTTATAAATAAAGTATTCATAAAATAATTCTGAAATGCTAGAAACAATGTGAGATTGATAAAAAACTAGAGCAAACATAACAAATTAAGAAATGTAATATACTATAGATGATCTGATTCCAAAAGTAAGAAGAGATTAATAAACTTAAGAAAAAAATAAAGCAAAGTACAACCACGGGAAATTACTAGATGAATGCTAGAAATAACTTAGTAAGGATTTATAAACCCTTCCATGAACATCAAGTTTTGATTCTATTTAGGTTGCCCTCCCCAAAATATCACCATTGATAAAATAGAAACCATCAGATGACCACTCACTACCTCCTGCAAAACACACAACTCTCTAGCAAAATCCAGCACATCAGCCTGCAAAGCTAGTGTACTGCTGTTAAGTCATATCAAAGATATTCAGGGTAAAAGATAAGATAAATAAAATATCAGCCCCTGAGGAAACGCTGAGTGATGAAGGTTATTGTCAACTCAAATCAGTGGAGACAGTAGATCACAGAAGCTCCAAATGTCCGAGCCAAATATTTTTTCAGATCTGTTTGAGTACAGGAACTCAGGGGAGCATGTGAAAAGAATTTCAAGTAAATGTATCATTAAAAGTATTATACTGGCAGATGGCTTATTTTTAAAAATTGGCCATGACTCACAGAACTGCAAACATGCACAAGTAAAACTTTATCCTTTTACTGGGTTCCAAATTTATATTAGAAATATATTGCATTTTGCTTACCCACTGCCCATTTTAATTGTACAAATAAAAGAATTGTTGCTTTCTTTTTAATTTAGGTCAATAAAACAATGTGTCTTCCTTATGTCAATGTTTAGAGAATCTTAAGTCAAACCTTGGAAGTAGTGATAAAGTGTTTCCTTGCATAATTATCATTGCTTTTATTCTTTTATCAGAGACAATCTAGAAGTAAGACAAGGAGATACTCTGGCAGTGTTAGAAGCAAGCCATGGCAACAGTCCAGAGATACAAGATGAGATTAATGCCAGCCAAGGAGTCAAGCAACAAATGTTTGTGTTCCGATAAGAATAACATTTATAAGTGAACAGTATCTACCAATGTTTGCCTCTTCAAGTGTTTTGTCTTCTTTCATTAACACTTGCATTATGGAAATTAATTAGCGAAGATTGTCTTCCTAATCTATATTAGACAGAGGAAAGTTATTAGAATAACCAAAAGAGAAACTTCTCCCTTTGAAAAGAATCTTTATTTTCTTTTCAGTGTTTTTTGGGGTTAACATATATATATGACAGTAATTCAATCTTTTTTATTAATCTTTATTTTATTTTTTTTTCTTTTAAATTTTTTTATTGGTGCATTATATTCAAACATCATATTGGGGTAAAAAACTTGTGTGTACAAACATGTACTCATCGCTGATTTAACCCCTACCCAATTCCCACCCCATTCCTCCCCATCCCTCCCTCCCTTTAATTCAATCTTTATTTGTATATTTTTCAAAATTTTTCTGCACATTTCAAACACTGGTGTCCTTAGTGAGTATTTCAAGACATCTCCAGCCATATTATATCTAGAAATACTCCTAAGGATATCATAGTCTTTTATCTTTATCAAACAATCTTCTGTATTAATACAAATCTTACTTCTGACTTCCATAGCACTAGCAAAGTGCTTCTACCAGTTAGAAGTAATTTTTATAATATCATTAAAAAGGCACATATTTTAAAGCAGCTCCAAAAGACAAATTTTACTTTTTGCAAAAAGGGATCCTTCCATCAGTAAGTCAGGTGTTTAGGAACAACATGGAGGAAACTTGCTGGGCATTTTCTTTCCAATGTGGAGCTTTTGTGCTGTGTTACAATTGGTGAGAACATAGCCTCACAGTCTTTATGCCATTGGCTGAAGGGGATGGTGAGGTAGAGGTTGGCACTCACAAATTCCAGAAAATTCTATCTTTAACAAAATCGCAAGCACATATAAAAAGTATTTCTTTGACAGAAAATATCTAATTATTTCTCACACAGCCTTCCTTAAAACTAATCACAAATATGTAGTTCATGATGATTCCTCCCTCTACCAAATCCAAGGTTTCTCCATTGATTCCAGCTCTGTAATATCTCCTGTAGCTCTACCTTGTCATCACTACTGCTAGCATTCAGAGGTATGTTTACTGATGTCTAATTGAAGAGTCATTATTTCCATTGCCATTGGTGGATCACTTTAATTTATTAGCTAGATACCTTTATAATATGAAAGAAAGACTTTTAAATGATTCTATGTGTTTTAATGTTCACACTTGTAATCTAAGCACAATGTTGTGATCTATTTTGCTTGCCAAGTTGTCTTATAGAAGTGTACAAATACGTGTACACATTCTATTTACTTTTCATATTTAATGAAAATACTTTATATCACTGCATCATTTTGTTAGTTTTATTAGTTGACCTTTCAGTGTTCTTCATCCAACTCCCAACCACTAAAAGCCACTCTGGACAAACCTGTGGTTAATAAGAAGTGCTATGGAATTAACACTCTCTTGTGACAGAGTTAAGCTATAACTCTTAGGAATTAGAGTATTGATATACCATTTCATATATGACACAATTTTCAGGTGTGCCATGTCATTTTGTCAAGGTTTTTTGCAGAAAAGTTCTGGGTGTGTCTGGTAGTGGTGGCAGCTACTTTACTGGCTTTTTTCCCTCCCCTCTCTCATTTCTCTGCTCTCCTACTCAGGCACCTTTCATCTCCCAAATAAACTAATTTTATTTGAATTCTAGACTTCAGATCTGTTTCCTATAAAAACCAAAACTAAAACAATATACTATCAGTATTTTAACAATTTCCCAAATATATGAATATTTTATTATTTTAATTTCTTGTTATAGATTGTACTGGTATAAAGATACACATACATATATTTCCAAAAATGGGATTCATGGGTCAAAGTTGATTTATAGTTATCTATTATTTTTTAATTACATCACACATTGAGATCATTGTACAACAACAACTTCCAAACTACCAGCAAAGTCTCTGTATTTGAATGATTATAACCTCTCCATAGGCGTTAATGAGCTTTATTTTTATTAACTTAATCTTTCTGTGGCAGAACCTACCTTTGTCTCTCAACAGACCCTACATTCTATGAGGAAGGGATTATTGCTTCTGTTATTGTGTTTACTGGTATAACCTCATTATCTGATGTATAATTGTCATTAAATAAACATTTATGAAACTGATTACTTATCAAATCCTAGTTATTCATGTTGGCTTTCTTTTAACTTTCATTAGTAAATATTTCAGAGGTAGTCAGTAGGAAAGAAGGAATACTCTTTGACTCTTATAACTTGCATGCAAACCATAAAGTAGATCAAATAACAAAAACAGAGCAATTAAAGGCAAAATGATTTTATAAGTAAATACAGAAAATGTAATTGTATTTCTCAAAAAGTTGAATCAGTTTTGAACTTTGTTTGGTTTACATATTAATACTTACATCTCTTATACTCTCTCTTTATATAAAGGAATAAAAGGATTTCCTTAATGTCCCTGTGGAATCTTATGCAGAATTGCATTCAGAGGTATGTTTACTGATATCTAATTGAAGAGTCATTCTTTCCATTACCATTGGTGGATCACTTTAATTTATTAAGTAGATACCTTTATAATATGAAAGAAATATTTTACATGATTTTTGTGTTCTAATGTCTATGCTTGTAATCTAAACACAAACAATGTTATAATCTATTTTTCTTGCCCAGTTTTCTTCTTCTAGAGGTGTACAAATACATGTACACATTCTACTTGTTTTTATATTTAATGAAAATACTTAAAAACTGCATTATTTTGTTACTTTTATTAGTTGACATTTCTTTGGTTAGTTATTCTCTCTAGCTCTTTTTATTGGAACTGTGGATTATTTAATCAATTACTGTAAACCATGACAACAACCATCCAGTAAGAAGGCTGCCTGATATACAGATGAAAATAAGCAGACAGAGATAAAATAGTTATAAACCAAATTTTTGGAAATCAATATGACAAGAAAAGAAATTAGTTAAGAGAATACACAGAAATGAGAGTAATTGAAGAAGCATCATGCTCTAAGACACAGGATTGTCAGGCCAAACAGACAAAAAAGAAAAATACCCATTCATTCATTCATCAAAAATTATGTGTCCACCATGTTCTAAGAATTTCCTTGATTTGGGGATTGTAATATATCTAGATATAGACCTTTGTCTTAAGGTGATTATACTTTAGTTCAGATATCAGAAACTAAGTGTGCAGATAAATAAATTTGAATAATTATAAGATTGAATACATGCTTTGAGGGAAACAAATAAGGATACTTATTAACAAAGAAAGGCCAATTTATATGTTGTGATAGTGTAATTAAGCTGACCTAATTTAGGCTGAGAAACAAAGCAGGCAAATAATAAAAGAGCATTCCAAGAAGAAGACAAACCCTGTATGTCAAAACAGAAAATAATTTGTTGGAATATTGCAAAAATGAAACATGAATATACATCTATGAATAAGAAGGAGAATGATTAAAGATGAGCAAGGGGCCAAATTATGCAGGGACTTGTGGGTTCTGTTAAAAAGCTGAAATATCAGAAGCCAGGCATGGTGTGGCATTGCAGTAATTACAGAACCTGAAGGCTGAAAGAGAAGGAATGCAGGATGAAGACCAGTCTCGGCAACATAACAAGACTCTAAGCACCCTAGTAAAACCTCATTTCAAAACAAAAAATTAAAGAACTTAGGGTGTAACTTGGAGGTAAAATGACCCTGAGTTCAATCTCTAGTACCAAAAAATCTAAAAAAATTAAAAAGTTGAAATGTTCTTTGAAATGCAACAGAAAACCATCCATAGAATTTTAAGAAACTTAGTATTATGATCAGATTAGCATTTATGAAACTCATTCTAGTTTATGAAAAAATATTGGAAGGCAAACAAGAAGGGAAAGACCTGGTAGAGAGTTGCTGTGATAACACAAGTAAAATCTAGTTTTTTTTTTTTAATTTATTTTTTATTGGTGCAATGTATTCATACATCATAGTGGTATAAAGAAAATACTTTTGTAGACATACATGCACATCTCGCCCAGTTAGCCCCTACCACGATCCCCACCCCATTCCCTCCCCATCCCTCCTTCCCACGCTTGGCTTACTGGTTGACATCTAGTATTATAGCAATTTATACAGTATTAACATTGATAATCTCACATAACAGTTTCATTTGTCTGGTACCAAACTTTTGATGACTTAAAGATAACATTTCAATATTTCTTTTTGCTTTCTTTCTTACCAGAGAATATTTTTTTCTTTCTTTTTTTTTTTTAGGTGAAACTATCATACATTTATTTATTTATTTTTCAGAAAAAATCTATCCTGATATGGAGTATGGACTCTAGATACCCAAAACAGTCTCAAAGGAGAACAAAGCTAGAAGATGTATATTTTCTGATTTCAAACCATATAAAGCTACAATAATTGAAACAGTGTAGTACTGTTCTAAAGGCAGATATATAAACCATTGGAGCTAAATAAAAGCCTAGAGATAAATTCTTCCATACATTGTCAAGTTATTTTTGACAAGGTTTCCATGAACTTTTGGTGGAGGAAATACTAGTCTTTTAACTAAATATTGTTGAAAAATAATAATAAATGAAAAAGAATAAAATTGGACCCTTACCTAACACATATACAAATATTAACTCAAAATAGATAAAAGACCTAAATATAAATCTTAATACTATAAGCTTTTAGAAGAAAATCTGGGTCATAAAACCTCACAACATTGAAATTGGAAGTGATTTCTTGGATATGATTTCAATGGCACAGGCAACAAAAGAGTAAATAAACTTCCTAAAAAATAAAAAAAATATTGTATATCCAAAGACAATATAAACAGAGTTAAAAGTTACTGATCCTCTTCCAAGAGTTCCTCCTATGATCCATTTCTTCCTAACTCTCACATATTAGGGAAAGCATGTGATTTCTTATTTTTTGTACCTGACTAATCTCACTTAGCATAATGTCCTCCAGTTCCATCCATTTCCCTGAAAATGATGTAATTGAGTTTTTTTTGATGGCTGAGTAAAATTCCATTGTGTACATATCCCACAGTTTTGTAATCCATTCATCTGTTGATGGACATCTTGGCTGGTTCCATAGTTTGGCTATGGTGAATTGTGCAGCTATGAACATAGATACACATGCATTAGTTTGGTAGTTTGGTTTCTTTTCTTTTGGGTAGATACCCAACAGTGGTATTGCTGGATCAAATGGAAGATTTGTTCCCATTCTTCTGAGGATTCTCCATACTGTTTTCCAAAGTGGTTGCACTAATTTGCAATCCCACCAACAATGTCTTAGAGTTCCCACTTCTCCACATCCTCGCCAGCATCTGTTGTTGTTTGTGTTTTGGATGATGGCCATTCTAGTTGGAGTTAGGTGAAATCTCAGGGTAGTTTTGATTTGCATCTCTCTGATTGCCAGTGATGTTGAGCATTTTTTCATGCATTTATTGGCCATTTGAATTTCTTCTTTTGTGAAGTGTCTATTTAGTTCATTTGCCCATTTTGTTATTGGATGTTTTGTTTTCTTAGTGTTGAGTTTCTTGAGTTCTCTGTATATTCTAGATATTAGTCCTCTATCAGTGGTGTAGGTGGCAAAAATCTTCTCCCATTCTGTTGGCTCTCGATTGAGGTTCTTGATAGTTTCCTTTGCTGAACAGAAGCTCTTCAGTTTCATGCAATCCCATGTATTGATTCTCCTTTTAATTTGTTGTGCCTTTGGGGTCTTGTTGAGGAAATGTTTGTCTGTGCCTATGTGTTGTAGTGTTGGACCTATGCCCTCTTCAAGGAGCTTCAAGGTCTCTGGTTTAATTTCCAAGTCTTTGATCCATCGTGAGTTGACCTTTGTACAGGGTGAAAAAGTGGGATTGACATCCAATTTTCTGCATATGGTTAACCAGTTTTGCCAACACCATTTGTTGAAGAGGCTATCTTTTTTCCAGTGTATGTTTTTGGCCCCTTTGTCAAAAATCAATTGGCTGAAAGTGTGTGGACTTGTTTCTGGGTCTTCTATTCTGCTCCATTGGTCTATATATCTGTTCTTTTGCCAGTACCATGCTGTTTTTATTACAATGGCTTTGTAGTATAGTTTAAAGTCAGGTATTGTGATTCCTCCTGCGTGGTTTTTGTTGCTGAGAACTACCTTGGCTATTCTGGGCTTTTTGTTATTCCAGATAAATTTAAGGACTGATTTTTCTATGTCTGTGAGGAATGATCTTGGTAGTTTAATGGGCATTGCATTAAATCTGTAGATCACTTTTGGGAGGATCGCCATTTTAATGATATTAATTCTGCCAATCCATGAACATGGAAGGTCTTTCCATCTTCTAAGATCTTCTTCGATTTCTTCTTTCAGTGTTTTATAATTTTCTTTGTAGTGATCTTTTACCTCCTTGGTCAAGTTTATTCCTAGGTATTTTATTTTTTTGTGGGAGATCCTGAGTGGAAGTGTTTTCTGAATTTCTTTTTCAGTGGATTTATTGTTGGTGTACAGGAAAGCTTCTGATTTTTTAAGATTGATTTTGTATCCAGATACCTTGCTGAATTTGTTGATCAGTTCTATAAGCCTTTTGGTTGAGTTTGTTGGGTTTTCTAAATATAGTATCATGTCATCTGCAAATAGTGAAAGCTTAAGTTCTTCTTTTCCTATTTGTACTCCTTTGATTTCCTTTTCTTGCCTTATTGCTCTGGCTAGAGTCTCTAGTACTATATTGAAGAGATGTGGTGATAGTGGACATCCTTGTCTCGTTCCAGTTTTTAGGGGAAATTCTTGAAGTTTTTCCCCATTTAATATGATGTTGGCAGTGGGTTTATTGTAGATTGCCTTAATAATGTTGAGATATGTTCCTTCTATTCCAATTCTCTGCAGTGTTTTTATCATAAATGGATGTTGAATTTTATCAAATGCTTTTTCAGCATCTATTGAGATGATCATGTGGTTTTTGTCTTTGATTCTGTTTATATGATGAATTACATAGATTGTTTTTCATATATTGAACCAGCCTTGCATCCCTGGGATGAACCCTACCTGGTCATGGTGAATGATTTTCTTGATGTGGTTTTGAATGCGTGTTGCTAGTATTTTGTTTAATAGTTTTGCATCCAAGTTCATCAGAGATATAGGCCTGTAGTTTTCCTTCCTTGAACTGTCTTTATTCGGTTTGGGTATTAGTGTGATGTTGGCTTCATAGAATGTATTTGGGAGAGTCCCGGTTTTTTCTATTTCCCGAAATAGTTTGAGTAGTATTGGGATTAGTTCTCCTATAAAGGTTTTATAGAATTCACTTGGGAAACCATCTGGTCCTGGGCTTTTCTTTGATGGTAAGCTCTTTATTGCTATTTCAATCTCTTTGATTGTTATTGGTTGGTTTAAGTGTTCTATATCTTCTTGACTCAGTTTAGGAAGGTTGTATTTATCTAAGAAGTTGTCGATTTCCTCCAGATTTTCCATTTTGTTGGAGTATAGTTTTTCAAAGTAGTTTCTGATAATCCTCTGGATTTCTACGCTGTCAGTAGTAATGTCTCCTTTTTCATCCCTTATCTTCATAATTTGGGTTGATTCTCTCTTTTTTTTAGTTAGGTTGGCTAGTGGTTTATCAATCTTGTTAATTTTTTCAAGAAACCAGCTTTTGGTTTTGTTGATTTTCTGTATTGTTTTTTTATTCTCTATTTCGTTAATTTCTGCTCTAATTTTAATAATTTCCCGTCTTCTGCTGGCTTTGGGGTTCAATTGTTCCTGCTTTTCAAGGGCTTTGAGGTGTGTCATAAGGCTATTTATTTGAAGATTTTCTGTTTTTCTTATGTGGGCACTCAGTGCTATAAATTTTCCTCTTAATACTGCCTTCAAAGTGTCCCAGAGGTTTTGATATGTTGTTTCTTTATTTTCATTTGTTTCTAGAAATTTCTTGATTTCACCTCTTACATCTTCTATGACCCATTCTTCATTCAGAAGTGTGGTGTTCAGTCTCCACATGTTTATGTTGTTTCTCTGGGTCTTCTTATAGTTGATTTCTAGTTTCATTCCATTATGGTCTGAAATGACACAGGGAAGTATGTAACATTTTTTAAATTTGCTAGTGCTCATTTTGTGTCCCAGGATGTGATCTATTTTGGAGAAGGTTCCGTGAGCAGCTGAGAAAAATGTAAACTCCACTGTAGTTGGGTGAAATATTCTATATGTGTCCAACAGGTCCATTTGGTTAATGGTGTTCTTTAGTTCTGAGACATCTTTACTGACCCTTTGTCTGCAAGATCGATCTAGTATTGTGAGAGGTGTGTTGAAGTCTCCCAGTATTATTGTGTTGGGATTTATGTGTGACTTCATGTCACAAAGAGTTTGATTTATGAAAGTAGCTGCCCCTATGTTTGGGGCATAGATGTTGATTATTGTTATTTCCTCTTGCTGGACTATTCCTTTTACCAGTAAAATTTGACCTTCTTTGTGTCTTCTAATAAGTTTGGGTTTGAAGTCTAACTTGTCTGATATCATAGTTGCTACTCCTGCTTGTCTTCGAGTACCATTAGCATGGATTACCTTGCTCCAGCCCTTTACCTTGAGTTTGTTCCTATCTTTACTTGTGAGGTGTGTTTCTTGTAAGCAGCAGATGGATGGATTCTGGCTTTTAATCCATTTTGCCACTTTATGTCTTTTTATTGGGGAGTTGAGGCCGTTTACATTCAGTGTGATTATAGAGAGATAATTTTTAATTCCCAACATGTTAAGATCTTATTTCTGTTTGAGATACTGTTTATTCTTCTTTGCGTAGTTGTCTGCTGGATGGGAATTCTTGTTTCTTTGGTTCTGGGGTGAATTACCCATTTCCTCTTTGTAGTTAATCTCCTTGAGTATTTTCTCTAGCGCTGGTTTTGAAGACATAAATTCCTTCAGTTGCTGTTTGTCATGGAAGCTTCTTATTTCCCCATCTAATTTGATGGATAGTTTTGCTGGGTAGGAAATTTTTGGCTGGAAGTTGTTTTCTTTCAGAGTTTGGAATATGTTACTCCAAGCCCTTCTGGCTTTCATAACTTGGTTTGGGAAGTCTGGAGTGATTCTAATTGGTTTGCCTCTGTATGTCACATGGCCTTTTGTTTTTGTTGCCTTTAAGATTCTCTCCTTGGCTTCCACATTAGTCATTTCGACAATTATGTTGCGTGGGGATCCTATTCTCTGATCCTGTCTAAAGGGAGTTCTATAAGTTTCCTGGACCTGTGTATAGACCTCTTGCTCTATGTTTGGAAAATTTTCTGCTATTACTTCCTTGAAGAGATTGTTGATCCCTTTGGTTTCACCTTCTTTTCCCTCCTCTATTCCAATTATTCTTAGGTTAGCTCTCTTGAAATGGGCCCATATTTCTTCGATGTCAGATTCCTGCTGTCGGGTTTTATTTTCTAAATTAGAAACTATGCCTTCATTTTTAGAATGATCATCTTCAAGAAGCGAGATTCTATTCTCCATATGGTCTAATCTGTTGTTTATACTTTGAATTGAGGCCTTTACTTCATTAATTGCATCCTTTATCTCTTTTTGACTCTCTTTAAATTCTTTTCGAAAGTCCTCTATTATTTCTAAAGTTATTTTCCTAATTTGATCTTCTAGAGATCTTTGGGTTTCTGTGTTATCAGATTCTGATGTTGTGGTGTTGTTGGCATTCACTGCTCCATTGTTATTTCTCTTTCCCATGATTTTGGAAGTTTGTGCCTTTTCTGGGTTCTTCCCTGAGTCACTACGAGTTCACTTAAGATGCTCTGGATCTCTAGTCTATGGTATCTCAGTCACCACTACTCCTTTACTGTGTTGTATCACAAAGTCTCAGACCCAGGGAGTCAATCAAGGCTGCTTAGACCGTGGGGGGTGCCAAGTTGGGCGTTCTCTAGTGGGGAGTTGTGACTATGGTATGATATCTCTGCCACTGCCACTCCCCCACTGGGCTGCACTGCTAAAATCTCCGTCCCAGGGAGACTATCTGCACAAGTCCCTGGGAGTGCAGTACTGGGATTTCTCCCCTAGGGGCCGCAATTTGACTCACGGTTTTTGAGTGCGCTGATGGAGCTGTAGTGAACTCGGTGGGTTCGCTGCTGCCGCCACTGGCAATATGGCACCACTGCCACGCCCTCGGCCGTGATGCGGCGTATTTCTTCTCTGGTTTTGAACTCTGCTCTGAGTCCTTGCCAGTTGTGCTGCGCCCAGCCCTGGGGAGCTTTAGATGTTCCCTGCACCAACAAAACTGCTGACTGCCGCCCGGCTGTTCAGCACCTGCTCACCTCGGCTCTCTGTCCACCCCTCCTCTCAGGCACCTGGTGGCTGGTTGAGTGGGTTGGTCTAGGGCCGTCCAGTGAACTCGCCGCTGCCGCCAGCAGTAAGACGCTGCTTCTGCATCCTAGGCCGCGAGGCCAGAGTACCTCCTCTCTGGATTTGAGCTCTGTTTTGAGTCTCCCTCCTCTCTGGAGCCTGGTGTTGCTAGGGGAGATGTAGGCCGCGCCACTCCGGCCGCTCTGCGCACGGCTCTGGCTGCTCCGCACCACGGTTCTGGCCGCTCCGGCTGCTCCGGCCGCTCTGCACCGCGGCTCTGGCTGCTCTGCACCACGGGTCTGGCCACTCCGGCCACTACGGCCGTTCCGCGACGCGGCTCTGGCTGCTCCGGCTGTTCTGGCCGCTCCGCTCCGGCTGCTCTGGCCGCTCCGCTCAGCTGTTCTGGCCACTCTGCTCCGGCTGCTCCAGCCGCTCCACTCCGCGGCTCCGGCCAGTCTGCGCCGCCGCTCCAGCCGATCCGCGCTGCAGCTCTGACTGCTCTGGCTCTTCTGGCCGCTCCTCTCGGCTGCTCTGGCCGCTCTGCTCAGCTGCTCGGAACCGCAACTCCAGCTGCTCTGTACCGCGGGTCTGGCCACTCTGGCCACTCCGGCTGTTCCGTGCCGCGGCTCTGGCTGCTCCGGCTGCTCAGGCCGCTCCGCTCCGCGGCTCCCCCCAATCCGCGCTGCGGCTCTGGCCGCTCCGGCTGCTCCAGCCGCTCTGCACCCACGGGCGCGGCACATCGGGCTGGTTTTTTTCCGGTGTCTTGTTTTTCCAGCCCTTTTTCTCTGTCCCTTGTATTTACCGTTTTTATTTCTTTGCTGTGGTGTTTTCTGGCTCTGAAAGGCGCTGGTTTTGAGGTAGTAGAGTTGGATTGTTAGCGGGACTTGTAAGTGCCGCTTTCCTCCGTCGCCATCTTCCCGGAAGTCCTGGATAAATATTCAAAATCTAGTTTTTGAACAAGGATTATGGCAATAGAAATGGAGATAAAGAGGTACATTCAGAGTGAAATATATACAGGATATATAATTTACATGTTTTTCTAATGGACTAGATTTAATGGCTTTGGAACTAGGAATTTGCATTAGATGGAGCTGTCATTTGGATACACAAGTTCGTGGTGTGGCATGAACTGATTGAGAAAGGCAGAGAGAGAGTATAGTTTTAATAAGATGTTTTGGGTAGAACTAAGTGGATATGTCAAGAATGCAGCTGGATATTCAAGTTTTATCATAAAATATTCCTGGACTGAAAATATAACTTTGAACATCATCAGGTTAAAAATAGAATTTTTAAATTTCATTTATTAAATTCCCAAAATATAGAGGCATAAAGTTTGTGGCTAAGAAGAGCAATTTATTGTCCCACAATTCTGGAGTATGAAATTCAAAGTTCAGTTTATCAACAGTGTTAGTATATATATATATATATATATATATATATATATATATATATTGTCGTCTTCTCTCTTCATCTTCATATTCTGTCTTCTCTAACTTTGTGCATACCTGGTATATCTTTGTGTGTCCAAATTTTCTCCTTTCACAGAAACAACTGTCATATTGGATTAGCACCCACCATAGTAACCTCATTTTAACCATAACAATACTTTAAAGGTCCTATCAACAATGGTAGTCACATTTTGAGGTCTTATGGTATAGGATTTGAATATGACTTTTGGTGGTAACAAATCAACCCATAAAGAGTATTTATATCCATTGGAATTTATTAAGTCATTTCCAAATGTATGTAGAGAATCAAAAATTGATTCTACATGTGGAACTTGAGAAACTCAATATTTATTTATTTATTTATTTTGGTTAATGGGAATAATTTATTTCTTGATTGTGGCAATTATACATCTTTATATATTTGTCTATAATAATACTGTTTATACATGAGAAGGGTAGATTTATTACATTCACATATGAAAATTTTATGTGATAGTTATATATGCATCTATATCTATATACACATATCTATCCATCTATCTGTGCTTCTATCTAAATATTTATCTGAGTCTCAACTCTCATAGAATTTAGAATTTAAAAATGAAGATCAAACCTTGGAAGAGATGATTAGGAGAGTGTAGTAACACAGCAGAAATCAGGAGACAGCAATGTTCCAAGTATTCATGATCTTTGTTTTGATTACTTTAATGGAATGGTAAAGCAGAAAGGTAACTGCATTGAGTTCAATACAGAATAAGATGCAAATAAGGACATGTTTGAAAATAATACCACTTATTTTATGATAATAAAATATATTATTTTAAGAGTTGACAATTGACTCATAATAGATGTGAGAAAGCAAGAGAGGATGGGTACATGAGTACAAGTAGAGGAGTTGGCCTTTGATAAGAAGAAGTTCTCTTTTTGTGTTGTAATGAGAGAGAGCATGGAGAAAATGATAAAATGGCTACAGATTGTATTTGTTTAGGCTTTGTGATAAGAAAGTTAACAGTGAATCTTATTTTTCCATTTTCTAGTGAAGTTAGAAACAAGGTCATCAGCCAAGAATAGGATTGAAAAGGTGCAGGTAATGTTGGAGGAGAAAGGACAGTACCTGGGAATCTTAAATATTTGTTGATAGATGACATTTATTCTCCTCACTTTTATTTAACAACTCTGTGGGCTAACCATTCATGTGCTGGGCCTACCTGCTTCTGTGCAGGGCACTGATCCTCTGCAAATTGGTCTTTGGAGATACCTGAGTAAAGAGAAGAGCTTAATTAAGAACTTTTAAAACAAGTAAGGTAATAAAAAGAATAAAATATCATGAAACATTTATTACATTCAAAAACAGTAACCTCAAAAAACAATTAAATTGAAAACCACATTTATTGAGTTAGTAAATCATGAGTTAAAAACAATTTAATTTTCAAAGACTTGCTTTGAGTTCAAAAAATAGAGCAACTATTTTATTAATTTACTTGTTTTGAAGTCAGTGTTTTGGGACTCAATAAAAGTGTTTTTATTACTTTCATTTTCTTAAGCTTTCATCTATACTCAGTCAGTTCCCTTTGCTAATAGAGCTGGCCCAGTGGTAAACCAGGTAGATTCTTCATTTGATGATAACATTTCTCATATGCATTTCTGATATCTAAATTTAGTTTTCAAACCTCATCTCCAAAAGGCTTATTGGTAATTTTATTTTGACTACTATGCCAGTTATTAAATGTCAGAATCTAGGTCTATTGGGAAGACATATAGGAACAACACTAGTACGTTAAATAAGACACATATAATATAGCCAAGTACAGTGGCACACACCTGTAATCCTAGTACTTAGATGTTAATACAAGGAGGATTGCAGTTTTGAGGCCATCCCATGATAAATTACAGAGACGTTGTTTATGCCAAGTGTGGTAGCACATGACCATAATCAAAGTACTTGGGAGGTTAAGGCTTCTGAGTAGAGGTATAATATGCCTATCACAGGAACACACAGCATGTCAGTGGGAAAGAGTCTTGTCAGAAGCCAAAAGATTCAGCTGAACCTCAGGAGCAATCTATCACGTGGAGGCAGAGAAACCTGCTGTTGAGCACAGGTCACAGCTAAACTGTTAAGATTGCCAATGTGGTTGCATAGAATCACTCCAGATATGGACCACCATGGAACAGTGAAGGCTACTAAGGTAATGCTTCTAAGGTGAATGCTATCAGGACTCTCAGTGGAAGACAGAATACAATAAAAAGAAAGTCTAACCTAGTCCTGCAGAGTCACTCCAGAGTTCATTATTGTTAAAGACTTAAAACAAGACAACAGGAAAAGTAGAAAATGCATGGATAAAAAAGAAGGGCAAAATGTGGAGTAAAAGCTGTGATAAAATAAATAATTATTACATTAAGCCCTTGTATCTAAATTCCACGTCCAACTTTCTGTATTGTTTGAAACTTGGGCTTTGACAATGACATATAGAGCAAAGATACTTTTTTTTTATGGTGGTACTGGTGTTACTGGAAGGCCTTCTACCTCCAGGCTACACTCCCAGACCTATTTTATACTTTTTATTTGGAAACAGGGTCTTTTAACCAACATGGCTGGCTTCGAATCTCCATGATCCTTCTGTCTCTGCCTCCCAAACATGGGGATTACAAGCGTATGCCAACTCGCCTGGTGCAAAGATTCTTCATAGAGATAAAAGAACCATCTAATCTCATTCTCTCCCTAATAACCCCCTTGTACCATATATAAATATCAAAATAGAAATTTAGGTAAAGTAGCATGTCTAATATCACACTTTTATTAGGACATCAGATTATCTGATCTCAATTACTTTGGTCATTCTAGTGATTTTCTCTATAATAAATCAACATTTTAAAAATACTACAGAATAGTTTTTTTCTTTTATCAATATTATTAGATCTTTCAGTCATATACTTTGGACAATAATTTAAATTTTACAAGTAGGTACAAAAATCTTGTAAATCTTATGGTGAAATTTCCAGAAGCTACAAGGAAAAGTTGTTTTGTGTTACATGAAAACGTGTTTTTAAACATCAGAAAATTTATAAAAAATAAAACCTTTGATGAAAAGTGACTTAGTCACATAAAAGAGTTACTAACCTAGTTAAGAGATAATAATAAGTGGTTTCATGTAAATTATTTTAACATACAGGTAACTGTAAGACTTATAGTCAGGTGGGGTGGTGAACACCTGTTAATCCTAGTACTTAGTAGGCTAAGAACGAGGATCAAGGACACAGTAACTTGGATCGAACCAGTTTTAAAATATAAAAAGAACTTGGTGTGTAGCTCACAGGTAAGGTGGCCTTGGGTTCAATCCCCAGTACTATAATAAGAGAGTGAGTTCCATATCAACTAACAATAGTTACTAAAGTTGCAAAAGTAAATTTTATATACTGGTTGGTGAATTGGAATTACTGTTGGATGTTTGTCATTGTGTTTTTCCTGTGTATATTTTAAACTGTTTAAATAATCAGGAAAGAAAACAGAAGAAAAGAGAAAAAGATTCAGGACTTCAGCAAGTTTACCTGCGAAAAGAAAGAGAACTTGCTGAGTAAATCTACTTATAGTTCTCATTAACAGAAAAGCAAAAGTGATGCATTGCCTTGATAAAACATCTGGGATGAAACCTCACCAGAAAAACATCAGAAAGAAGCTTATCTGAGCCAAAATGAATATAGGGAAGCAAGCTAAGGAGACAGTTTTATACTAAGGCAGTTCTATCCCCATTAAGACCAATTACTTGTGTCAGTTCAGCTGAGAAAGAACTTTGCACACAGTCAATGAACCCACATGCATTGTTTGGGAAGGAAGAATTCCCTGTACAATAAAAACTAGATTAATTCAAGCATAAGAAGAGAACTCTGGGAATTCCACCCTTTCTTGAGGAGAAATATAATTTTCTTAGAAATATATTTCAGGGGACCTGCAGAAAAATAAAGTATTTCAAAATTGAGAGAGATAGAATTCAAATCTAGGTTTAAGAAAGATGAGATAACTCAGAGTTCTAATTTTCTCTGAATAAAATAAAACTACCAGTGGCTAGTTGTAGATTAAAAATGATATGTTAGCAGTTTTTCCAACACCATTTGTTGAAGTGGTTATCTTTTTTTCTAGTACATGATTTTAGCAACGTTGTCAAAAATTGATTGACTGTAAGTGTGCGGATTTCTTTTTGAGCTTTATATTCTGCTCCATTGGTCTATGTACTTGTTTTTTTATTGTGCCAGTACAATGTTGTTTTTATTACTATGGGTGTAGGCTTTGTAGTATACTTTGAAGTCAGGTATCGTGATACCTCCTGCATGTTTTTTTTTTTTTTCTGAGAACTACTTTGGCTATTTTTGATTTTTTGTTGTTGTTGTACCAAATGAATTTAAGGACTAATTTTTTTTTGTCTGTGATGAATGATCTTAGTAATTTAATGAGTATAGTGTTGAATCTATAGAAAATTTTTGGAATAATGTCTATTTTGATTATATTTATTCCACATATCCAAGAACATGGAAGATCTTTCCATCTTTTAGTGTCTTCTTCAATTTCTTTTTTCAGAGTTTTTAAATTTTCTTTGTAGATATCTTTTCCTCCTTGGTTAGGTTTATTATTAAGTATTTTATTTATTTGTGAGATATTCTGAGTGAAAGTGTTACCTGGATATTGTTTTCAGTGGATTTATAGTTGGCATACAGGAAAGCTTCTCACTCTGAACAAGAGTAAATTCAAAATGGACCAAAGACTTGTAAATGAGACCAGAGACCTTGTATATCTTTGAAGAAAGCATAGGTCTAACACTTCAACACCTAGACAAAGCTAAAAACTTTATCAACAGGACTACAAAGGCACAAGAAACTAAAAGATGGATAAATATGTGAGATTGCATTAAACTTAAGAGCTTCTCTAAAACAAAGGAAACTATCAAGAACTTCAACAGAGAACCAACAGAATGAGAAAAATTCTGTCAACTATTTCTAGATAGAGGGATAATATTTAGAGTATACAGAGAACTCAAGAAACTCAGCACTATGAAAACAAATAACCCAATCAAAAAATTGAGCATGTGAACTAAATAGACACTTCACAAAAGAAGAAATTCAAATGATCAATATGTGTATAGGAAAAATGCTCAGCATCATTATTAATCATAACCGCAAATCAAAACTGAGATTTCAGTTAACTCCAACTAGAATACCAATCATCTAAAACACAAACAACAAGAAATACTGGCAAGGATGTGGAGAAGTGGGAACTCTAATACATTGGTGGTGGGATTGAATATTATTGCAATCACATTAGAAACAGTATGGAGGACCTCAGAAGAATGGAAACAAACCTATCATATGATTCAGCAATGCTACTTTTGAATATCTACCCAAAAGAATGGAGACCAAACTATCAAACTAGTACATGTATATTTATGGTCATAGCTCCAAAATTCACACTTGCCAAACTGTGGAACCAACCAAAATGTTGATAAAAAGATAAATGGATTACAAAACTATGGAATATGTATGCAGTGGAATTTTACTCAACTATAAAGAAGAACACAAATAAATCATTTGCAGGGAAATGGATGGAACTGATGAATATCATTATGCTAAGTGATATTAGTCACACAAAATAAAAAAATCAGATGCTCACCCTAATATGTGGAAGCTAGGGAGAAAATGGGTCATAGGTGTAACTCTAGATGAAGAAGGAGAAACTATAGATGAGAAAATAAGGCAACCTAGCTGAAAGGTATAGGAAGGGAGAAAAGGAAATTCCCCTAATGTATATGATGTACATTCACAAATATATCAAAATCAATCAGTGACCCAAACATTAAAAGGGGGAAAGGGGGAAGAAATGGGATGGGAATTTGGAAAGGGCTAAGTGAGTTATGTGTGCATGTATGCCTCTACCACATTGTACCCCATTAAGATGTATGAGTGGTTCCGGGAAGATGGCGACGGAGAAAAGCGGGGCTTACAAGTCCCGCTAACAATCGATCTCTATTACTGCAAAATCAGCGCCTTTCATAGCCAGAAAACACCATCAACAGTGAAACAAAAACTGTCAATACAAGGGACAGAGAAAAAAGAGGGCTGGAAAAATGGGACACCAGAAAGAAACTAGCCCGCAGTGCTGTGGCCAGAGCTGTGGCACGGAGCTGCGAGGACGCCATCTTTCCTGAAGCACCAGGCTCCAGAGAGGAGGGGGACTCATAAAGCAGCTCAGAACATGACAGGAGGTAAGCTGGCTTCAGGACCGAGAACGTGTAGCAGCGCCTTACTGACTGTAGCAGCAGCAAGTTCACTAGTCGGCTCCAGCAACAAACCACCAGGCTGCAGAGAGGAAGGGAACTCAGAATGCAGCTCCGAACCTGACAAGAGGTACTCCGGCCTCACAGCCGAGGACACAGTGGCAGCGGGGAGTTCACCAAATGGTTCCTGACCAATGCACTCAACAACCAACCAAGCTCCAGAGAGGAGGGGGACTCAGAACAGAGCTCAGAACCTGAAAGGAGGTACGCTGGCCTCACAACCGAGGACGCAGCAGCAGCACCTTACTGCTGGTGGCAGCAGCGAGTTCACCAGACGGCTTCAGACAAACGCACTCAATAACCCACCAGGCTCCAGAGAGGAGGAGAGGACAGTGAGCTGAGCACACCCTGCAGGGACTCAGAGCAGAGCTCAAAACTAGAGAAGAAATACTCCAGCCTCACAGCCAAAGTCGTGCCATATTGACAGTGGTGCCATATTGACAGCAGCAGCAGCAGCAGCAGCGAATTCACCGGGTCCACTACAACTCCATCAGCGCACTCAACAAACGTGAGTCAAATTGTGGCACCTAGAGGAGAAATCCCAGTACTGGATTCCCAGGGACTTGTGCAGATAGTCTTTCTGGGTCTGAGATTTTTGCAATCCAACCCAGTTGGGGAGAGGTGGTGGCAGAGGTATCACACCATAGTCACAATTCCCTGCGTTGGAGAACTCCGAGCTTGGCACCCACCCCCATGGTCTCAAGCAGCCTCCATTGACTCCCTGGGTCTGAGACTTTGCGATACAACCCAGTAAAGGAGTAGTGGTGACTGAGATACCATAGACTCAAGATCCAGAGACCCTAAGTGAAGTCATAGTGACCCAGGGAAGAACCCAGAGAAGGCACAAACTTCCAAAATAATGGGAAAGAGGAATAAAAATGGAGAAATGAATGCCAGAAAACCCCACAACATCAGAACCTGATAACACAGAAATTTAGAGATCTCTAGAAGATCAAATCAGGAAAATAACTTTAAAACTAATAAAGGACTTTCGAAAAGACTTCAGAGAGAGTCAAAAAAAGATAAAGGATGCAAACATTGAAATAAAGGCCTCAATTCAAATTATAAACAACAGATAAGACCACATGGAGAATAGAATCTCACTTCTAGAAGATGATCACTCAAAAAATGAACACATAGTTTCTAATTTAGAAAAAAAATCCAACAGCAAGAATCTGACATTGAAGAAATATGGGGCCATTTTAAGAGAGCTAACGTAAGAATGATTAGAATACAGGCAGGAAAAGAAGGTGAAACCAAAGGGATCAATAATCTCTTCAAGAAAGTAATAGCAGAAAATTTTCCAGACATAGAGCAAGAGGTCGATACACAGGTCCAGGAAACTTATAGAACTCCCTTTAGACAGGATAAGAGAAGAGGATCCCCACGCCACATAATTGTCAAAATGACTAATGTGGAAGCCAAGCAGAGAATCTTAAAGGCAACAAAAACAAAGGGCCAAGTGACATTCAGAGGCAAACCAATTAGAATCACTCCAGACTTCCCAAACCAAGTCATGAGAGCCAGAAGGGCTTGGAGTAACATATTCCAAACTCTGAAAGAAAACAACTTGCAGCCAAAAATTTCCTACCCAGCAAAACTTTCTATCAAATTAGATGGGGAAATAAGAAGCTTCCATGACAAACAGAAACTGAAGGAATTTATGTCTTTAACCAGCGCTATAGAAAATACTTAAGGAGATTAACCGCAAAGAAGAAATAGGTGATACACGGCAGAATTAAAGAAACAAGATTTACCATCCAGCAGACAACTAAGCAAAGAAGAATAAACAGTATCTCAAACAGAAATTAAATCTTAACATGTTAGGGATTAAAATTATCTCTCTATAATCATACTGAATGTAAACGGCCTCAACTCCCCAATAAAAAGACATATAGTGGCAAAATGGATTTAAAACCAGAATCCATCCATCTGCTACTTACAAGAAACACACTTTCAAGTAAATATAGGAAAAAATTCAAGGTAAAGGGCTGGAGCAAAATAATCCATGCTAATGGAACTCAAAGACAATCAGGAATAGCAACTATGATATCAGACAAATTAGACTTCAAACCCAAACTTATTAGAAGAGACAAAGAAGGTCATATTTTACTGGTAAAAGGAATAATCCAGGAAGAGGAAATAACAATAATCAACATCTATGCCCCAAACATAGGTGCAGCTACTTTCATAAATCAAACCCTTTGTGACATGAAGTCACACATAAATCACAACACAATAATACAGGGAGACTTCAACACACCTCTCACAACACTACACCGATCTTCCAGACAAAGCATCAGTAAAGGTGCCTCAGAACTAAAGAACACCATTAACCAGATGGACTTGTTGGACACATATAGAATATTTCACCCAACTACAGAGGAGTTTACATTTTTCTCAGCTGCTCACGGAACCTTCTCCAAAACAGATCACATCCTGGGACACAAAATGAGCACTAGAAAATTTTTAAAATGTTACATACTTCCCTGTGTCATTTCAGGCCATAATGGAATGAAACTAGAAATCAACTATAAGAAGACCCAGAGAAACAACATAAACATGTGGAGACTGAGCACCACACTTCTTAATGGAGAATGGGTCATGGAAGATGTAAGAGGTGAAATCAAGAAATTTCTAGAAACAAATGAAAATAAAGATACAACATATCAAAACCTCTGGGACACTTTGAAGGCAGTATTAAGAGGAAAATTTATAGCACTGAGTGCTAACATAAGATAAACAGAAAATCGTCAAATAAATAACATAATGACACACCTCAAAGCCCTTGAAAAACAGGAACAATTGAACCCCAAAGCCAGCAGAAAACAGTAAATTATTAAAATTAGAGCAGAAATTCATGAAATATAAAGTTAAAAAACAATACAGAAATTCAACAAACCCAAAACCTGGTTTCTTGAAAAAATCAACAAGATAGATGAACCACTAGCCAACCTAACTAAAAAAAAAGAGAGAATCAACCCAAATTATTAAGATACGGGATGAAAAAGGAGAAATTATTACTTAGAGTGTAGAAATCCAGAGGATTATCAGAAACTACTTTGGATAACTATACTCCAGCAAAACTGAAAATCTGGAGAAAATCGACAACTTCCTAGATAAATATAACCTTTCTAACCTGAGTCAAGAAGATATAGAACACTTAAACCAACCAGTAAATTCAAAGAGATTGAAACAGCAATAAAGAGCTTACCATCAAAGAAAAGCCAAGGACCAGATGGTTTCCCAAGTGAATTTTATAAAACCTTTATAGAATAGCTAACCCCAATACTCCTCAAACTATTTCACGAAATAGAAAAAAACTGGGACTCTCCCAAATACATTCTATGAAGCCAACATCACACTAATACCCCAAAAAAAGACAGTTCAAGGAAGGAAAACTACAAGCCTATATCTCTGATGAACTTGGATGCAAAACTATTAAACAAAATACTAGCAACACGCATTCAAAACCACATCAAGAAAATCATTCACCTTGACCAGGTAGGGTTCATCCCAGGGTTGCAAGGCTGGTTCAATATATAAAAATTAATCCATGTAATTCATCATATAAATAGAATCAAAGACAAAAACCACATGATCATCTCAATAGATGCTGAAAAAGCATTTGATAAAATTCAACATCCATTTATGATAAAAACACTGCAGAGAATTGGAATAGAAGGTACATATCTCAACATTATTAAGGCAATCTACAATAAGCACACTGCCAACATCATATTAAATGGGGAAAAACTTCAAGAATTCCCCCTAAAAAGTGGAATGAGACAAGGATGTCCACTATCACCACTTCTCTTCAATATAGTACTAGAGACTCTAGCTAGAGCAATAAGGCAAGAAAAGGAAATCAAAGGAATACAAATAGGAAAAGAAGAACTTAAGCTTTCACTATTTGCAGATGACATGATACTATATTTAGAAAACCTAACAAACTCAACCAAAAGGCTTATAGAACTGATCAACAAATTCAGCAAAGTATCTGGATACAAAATCAACATTAAAATATCAGAAGCTATCCTGTACACCAACCATAAATCCACTGAAAAAGAAATTCAGAAACGCTTCCACTCAGGATCCCCCACAAAAAAATAAAATACTTAGGAATAAATTTGACCAAGGAGGTAAAAGATCTCTACAAACAAAATTATAAAACACTGAAAAAGGAAATCAAAGAAGATCTTAGAAGATTGAAGGATCTTCCATGTTCATGGATTAGCAGAATAAATATCATTAAAATGGCCATTCTTCCAAAATTGAGCTACAGATTTAACACAATACCCATTAAAGTACCAAGATCATTTCTCACAGACATAGAAAAATCAGTCCTTAAATTTATCTGGAATAACAAAATGCCCAGAATAGCCAAGGTAATTCTCAGCAACAGAAACCATGCTGGAGGAATCACAATACCTGACTTTAAACTATACTACAAAGGCATTATAAGAAAAACAGCATGGTACTGGCAAAAAAACAGATACATAGACCAATGGAGTAGAATAGAAAACCCAGAAACAAGTCCACACACTTTCAGCCAATTGATTTTTGACAAAGGGGCCAAAAACATAAACTGGAAAAAAGATAGCCTCTTCAAAAAATGGTCTTGGCAAAACTGGTTAACCATATGCAGAAAACTGGCAATTAATCCCACTTTCTCACCCTGCACAAAAGTTAACTCATGATGGATCAAAGACTTGGAAATCAAACCAGAGACCTTGAAGCTCCCTGAAGAGCACAGATAAACATTTCCTCAACAAGACCCCAAAGGTAAAACAAATTAAAAGGTGAATCAATACATGGGATTGCATAAAACTGAAGAGCTTGTGTTCAGCAAAGGAAACTGTCAAGAACCTCAATCAAGAGTCAACAGAATGTGAGAAGATTTCTGCCACCTACCCCTCCGATAGAGGGCTAATATCTAGAATATACAGAGAACTCAAGAAACTCAACACTAAGAAAACAAAGCATCCAATAACAAAATGGGCAAATGAACTAAATAGACACTTCACAAAAGAAGAAATTCAAATGGCCAATAAATGCATGAAAAAAAAATGCTCAACATCACTGGCAATCAGAGAGATGCAAATCAAAACTACCCTGAGATTTCACCTAACTCCACCTAGAATGGCAATCATTCAAAATACAAACATCAATAGATGCTGGCGAGGATGTGGAGAAGTGGGAACTCTAAGACATTGTTGGTGGGATAGCAAATTAGTGCAACCACTTTGGAAAACAGTATGGAGAATCCTCAGAAGAATGGGAACAAATCTTCCATTTGATCCAGCAATACCACTTCTGGGTATCTACCCAAAAGAAAAGAAACAAAACTACCAAACTAATGCATGTGTATCTATGTTCATAGCTGCACAATTCACCATAGCCAAACTATGGAACCAGCCAAGATGTCCATCAACAGATGAATGGATTACAAAACTGTGGGATATGTACACAATGGAATTTTACTCAGCCATTAAAAAAAACTCAATTGCATCATTTTCAGGGAAATGGATGGAACTAGAGGACATTATGCTAAGTGAGATTAGTCAGTCACAAAAAATAAGAAATCAGATGCTTTCCCTAATATGTGAGATTTAGGGAGAATTGGGTCATAGGAGGAACTCTAGATGAAAAAGGAAATCTTATGGAGGAGCAAACAAGACAACCTAAAGGAGGAGAAAGAAAGGGGGAAGAGGAAAATGTCTAAAACACACAATGTACTTAAACATATTGAAGTCAACCACTAAGCTGAGCAAGGGAGGGAGGGAAGGGGAGGGAATGGGGTGGGAATTGTGTAGGGGTTAAATCAGTGATGTGTGCATGTCTGTACACACAAGCTTTTTATTATGTATGAATATAATGCACCAATAAAATGTATGAATATGATGTATGAATATAATGCACCAATAAAAATTTTAAAAAGATGTATGAGTACAACACACTAATAAAAATAAAAAATAAAAAATAAAATGATTTGTAAGTAGAGCAACAAGTAGAATGTCTGATTTATCAATGTTTGATAATTAATATTTGCTGCTACTCTTACTACTACTCTTTTGTCAAAAAGACATTTTCAAAAATGAAATAATCCTCAATCCTATAGTTCATGCACAGGTTCTCTATTTTTGGTATTTTATATCTCCTTCTTAGGAAATAGACTAGATTGGGCACAAACACATTCATAAATCTCTATCTCAGTTATTCCCATCCCACACCAATTTCCATGGTAATTCTCTTTCTTAAGCATAAAATACAGAGAAATTGTACAATTGTACTATTAGTGAGACAAAATGTTTCAATAAATAAAAATAAAAACCTAAAAGAAATAAAATTATCTAAAACTGACTTTTCAACCATGAAATATTAAATGGTAATAGTGGTTTTATTTTGACCATAAATTAGAGAACATACTTGTATAAAAATGACAAAAGATACCAGTATAATGGTGCATGCCAGTTATCTCAGTACTTGAGAGGCTGACACAGAAGGATCAAAGGTCCAAATTCAACAGTGAGTGGTAAACTAGCAAGACCTTGTTTCAAAAATTAAAAAAAACCATAAAGCTAGGAGTGTAGCTCGGAGGTAGAGTGCTCCTGGGTTCAGATTTTAGTATTGCAAATGTAATAAAATAAAATTATAAAATATTCTATAAATATTACAATATAAAAAATCAGTATAACATAGAAAACTAAACAACAAAGTTAGAAATACAATTAGCATAAATAATACACTAGCAGTTGTTCAATAAAAGAAAATACAGTCATGTGCTATGTTGCAGAATTAAGATTCAGCCAATGAAATGCAGATTAGGTAATGCTTGTCCCATAAGATAATATTGCTAGTGATGTCCTAATCAGCTTTCCTAATGTAAATACAATCTATGATATTTGTAGAACAACAAAATTAGTTTAAAACACATATCTTTGAAAGTACCCCATCCTTAAGTGAGGCATAACTGTACTTTAAAAATTCCAAAAGAAATATCTGCATAACATGAAAACATACAAGCCAGCCATGGTGGTGCATGCCTTTAATCCAACTTAGCAAGACTCTCAGCACTCGGCAACATAATGAGTTCCTGTTTCAAGACAAAAGTGGGTGTGAGACTGGAGTGTAGTTTAGAGTTAAAATATCTCAGGGTTCTAACACCAGTACAAAAGAAAATATAAATGCATAGTACAAACAGAAAGAGAGAGAGAGAGAGAGAGAGAGAGAGAGAGAGAGAGAGAGAGAGAGATATCAGGGCAAAATCAAGGAAGATCAAACCTGACAAGATAAATTAATTTTCTCTTTAATAGAGTTCAGGGGCATGCTTAAAAAAGGATACACAAAGGAAAAAGCAAGAGAAACAGATTATATATATATATATATATATATATATATATATATATATATATATATATTCTAAAAACAATGCTCAAGTCACTGAAAGAACAATTCTGAACCCAATGTGCACTTTTACACTCGTCCCTTGCTTCTCATAAGAATATTCTGGCTTTGTCACAAACTATGTAAATTCAAGCAAGTTATATAACTATTCTATGTCTCAATCTTCTCATGTATTGAACATGGCTATGAATAGTTCCTTACTCACAGGATAGTCAAGAAAATTGAAGAGACCATTCATTTAAAGTGCTTAGTATGGGCTGTTACATTAGCTTAAACTCAATAAACAATACATGTTCCACTTGTAATTAACCTAGGTAATAGGAATAGCACAGGTACAAAAGGAGTTATTTAGAACTTTGCACACAGTATCCTGAGCCGCTAATCAGATGCACCAGTGGTATAATGGGAAATGAAAAGGCAAGAATAATGTGTCCAAAATATACATCTTTAGCATCAGAAAAGATGAAGAAATTGACAATGTCATATACAATTTGAATGAAGTAATTTATAAAAAGTATGTGATTCCTTCCTCTATAAAGATAAAACATTACAGGATGCATCTGAATGGTTTAGAGATCCCAAAGATTGGCTGAAGAGAAAGCTATAGATAAATTGGTATGTAATTTCTATTATATCCACTCTTCCTAGGGCACAAATATGATCAGGTGCAACATGCTAAAACAACAAATGCAGAGTCTAGGTATTAGCATGGAGGGGAAAATTTTGGTGGAGAAGTTTCAGGCCATAAAAAGACCTTCCCCTTATTTATTTATTTTTTAATTTTTAATTTTTAATTTTTAATATTTAACTCTCCACACGAATTGCTCCGGTGGTGTAAGATCAGGACTGTGAGAGAAACTGAGTCCGTGGAAAATAAAGTTTCTGGTAATTTGTCTAAGCCTCTAAACGTCCTCGGCTTTGTTCAAATGGTAATAAAATTTAGTTAGAATTTAGATGCAGTGGCAGCATTCCAGGCAGTAATTACAAATGCAGAACTCCTCCCTATCTTTGACCTTTATTCTAACCATTACAATAGAGCCAAGGGCTTGAAGGAATCTTGGCCTTTGCACCTAGTGATAGCGCTGCCTGGAGACAGGGCGACACCACCTGGTTAAAATAGCTATGTCAAAACAAAGGACAGGTAAAATAGATGTGTAAATGTGAAAGAAAGAAAATATGGTGAGAATAAGAAATCATTTTTGTATGAAGAGAAGATTATCCTAAGATTGTCCCAAATGGGAAAGAAAGGAATTAAAAAGATAAAAAGCAGGTTACAGAAGGAGTGTGGTGAAGAAATGGATTATTAAAAGAGGAATAGGCTTCTAATAAGCCTATCGTTTGAGGAAAAGTGCTCAGCTGCTAGAGAAGTACATCTGACAACTAAATCTAAAAACTTCATGTTATTTCTTGGTGTTTACCTGCTAAACTGCGTTATGAGCTTGCTTAAGCTTTCAGACAGCAGATGGTATTGGAGACAGAATCCAGCAGACGACATTCATCGAAATCCTCTAAATCATCACAAAGGTACATGGATTTCCCTACACCAACTATATATATGAAAGCTGGAATCTCGGACTTCGTCCCCCATTCAGCTCAAAGGAGGTTGCTAGATAGAGAAGGACATTGGACTAAGCCCTAGGAATAAAAGTTCCGAAAGGGTTAAAGAAAACTCTTAAAAACTGGATTCTTCAAGTTATTTTGAGGGTGACTTTTTTTTTTCTGGAACTTGCCCACTAAAAGCCTCTGCAGCTGCAAGGCCAGAGGGGCTGATTCGGAGCACAAGACCCACCTGGGGTCATGGGACTGATTTCAATCACAAAGACCTGTGATGTCACAGGCCTCACTTTTGTCTTATTCAGGGTTGGTGATTTGCATGTGTATCTCACTATTGTATTTTGGGTGTGCACTTTTCTACTAGGGAATCACTGGGAAATGGGAAAATATAAAAAAATCTTGTGGCTAGAATAAAGTGTTCGATTGCACAAGAAGCATTGATCCATATCAGATTCTTTCCAGAAGCGCCGTAAATAGGAACTTAAAGAAATTTATTTCCTAGAAGGGAAAGGATCGCTGCAGATAAGTGGCTGCAGTACGGTCACCCTATCCTCCCCCATCTTTTCTGAGATTTGATTCGATTGCGAGTGGAATCGAGCCCCATTTGGACTGAGCCAAGTCTGTGGCAAGCATCCACTTTCTTATTTTTTGTTACTGACTAATCTCACTTAGCATAATGTCCTCCAGTTCCATTCATTTCCCTGTAAATGATGTAATTGCCTTCCCCCTATTTAAATGCTCTCCTAATAATGGAATTCTCTACAGGTAGTCCTAAGTCCTTCAATAGTTACAGATGCCTTTAAAACAATGAAGAACAGTTTATAATATTGTACCTCGAAATATCATTAAACTATCTGCAAGGTCCAAAATGCAAGCCATTTTGCCTTTATATTCCTGTGTTATTTAGTGATATTGTATACATTTTATTATTTTTATAATAAAAGTATTCCTGTGTTATAAAATGATTTATTATTTCACTCCTTAAAAATTTACAATATTGACTCAGGTGTAGTGGCTCACACCTATAATCCTAGTATTTAGGAAGCTGAGACAGAAGGATTTTCAGCCAGCCTAATCTAGCAACTCAATGAGTAGCAACTCAATTAGTAGCAACTCAATGAGACCCAGTTTCAAATAAATAGTAAAAATAGGACTGGGGTGTAGCTCAGAAGTAGACTTTCCCTGGATTCAATCCCCAGTACTTCAAAAAAATTTACAATATTGAATAAATATCCTATATAAAAAAGTTGAGAGAAAAGCTTTCCTAAATATTGCTATGTATGATTCATCATTAGGAAGCTTATAATAGCACTGAGGGTAAAGAAACTTCCAAACTTTCTTCAAGTTTATAAGTAACCTAGAAGAAATAGGCCTCACAGTTCTTATTTTAAAACCTCAACATAATTCACTTACTTTGAATGCCATAAATATTACTTTTTAATGCAAAATGTATCATGGGTTGCAATACATTAAAATCATTGAAAGCCACACTGACAAACAACTCTATTCTTTCATACTAAAATTTATAAGACAATTAAAATTGATAATTATTTAATTTTTTTCCAAGACTAGCTTGGATTTTATCAATAACAGTATTTTATTTTTAAATGATGTCCTGTGAGCCAAAATCTATATTAAAATAAGAGGAAAAACCAGTGTTGGTGGTTTGGTTTGAATCTGAAATATTAACCTCAAATCAGGGGTTAAAAGCCTATTCTTCAATGTAGTAAGGTTCAGAGATAGGGCATGGCTGGAGAAGGTGGGTCACTGGGGTTATGACCTTGATGACAATATCTGCCTCTTGTCATGCTTTCCAGCTGCTGGTAGCTGAGCAACTTTCCTTAAGCATGATGATTATGCATTGGATCCATCTGACCATGAACTGAACCTCTACAACTGTGAGCCAAATATACTTTTTCTTCTCTAAGTTGTTGGTGTTGGGCATTTGGGTCAGAAAATCATCCATTTAAGCCTTTGTGCTGAGACCACTTTTCACACAATTTGTAAATTATCTGGTCTGATTTTAAAAACTAGAAGTATATTTCTCAAAACTGTGAATCTTTCAGGACTCAATGGAAATGAACTTAATGGCATTTTTAGGAATATAAACATTCCATGTGGAAAATAGTCTCCTGATGTTAAACTGTGATTGGCAATGCTCACATTCTAAAGAAACACTTTTGTTCTAAGCAATTAAGGATCACACACACAGCTCAAGCAGTTTTATCAGTATTCATGGTTTTACCATTTTCATTAAATCACTCATACTGCTTCCTGGAATCACATAATAGTAGAAGACAAAGGGCTCTGTGAAACCACTTCTAATCCATATTCTTTCTCTATGCCTATTTCATAGATGAGAACGATAAAAGCTAAAGAAACAAAGAATTTGCCCAACCTTACCACATATTTATTAAATCTGTGTTTGCAAACCTGCTATTATATCCCAGCCCTTTATCCCCACCATACTCTTTTATACATCCATTTATGACTATTCTCTAGAGTGAATGTGGACAATACCTACAAAAAGCACATACAAAGTTAAATACTTATCACATTAACTTCAGTACAACAACCTATTTAAGCATTGATTCACCCAGCAACTATATTAAGTATCTATTATATGCAGGACATTGTGCTGGGAACTTGAGAGAGTAATAAACAGTCAGTTTATAACACTTTGATGTATTTACAGATTAGTTGGGGTAACCAAAAATTAATCAAATTTTATTAAACTCATTGCTAATGATGCTGAACATTTCCACATACACTTATTGGTCATTTGTATTTCTTCTTTTATGAAGTATCTGTTTAGTTCACATGCCCATTTTGTTTGGAGTCACAGACTTATGTCAAACTAACTTTTTATAAAGGTACCAAAAACATACACCAGAGAAAAGACAGTCTTTTCAACAAATAGTGTTAGAAAAATGGGATACCCATTTGTAGAAAAATGTAATCAAACTTCAACCTCTTGCCATGTAAAAAGTCAACTCAAAATTAATCAAAGACCTGAAAATTATACCAAAGAATTTTAAATTGCCAGAAGAGAGTATCAGAGTGGTGGCTGGTAAAGATCTTTTCCCATTCTTTAGGCTTCTTCTTTAGGTTATTGCTGGTTTCCTTTGATAAGAAACTTTTTAGTTTGTTGCCATCCCACTTGTTAATTCTTGCTTTAATTTCATGAGCTTTGGGGGTTTTGTTGAGAAAGTTACTGCCTGTGCCAATATGTTGTAGTGTTGAGCCTATGCTCTCCTCTAATAACTTCATAGTCTCAGGTCTAATTTCTAAGTCTTTGATCCAACACGAGTTGATTCCTGTGCATGGTGAGATGTAGGGATTTAGTTCCATCTTTCTACAAATGGATAGCCAGTTCTCCCAGCACCATTTGTTGAAAAGGCTGCCTTTTCTGCAGTGTATCAGTTTGGCCCCTTTGTCAAAGATTAATTGACTAAAGATATGTGGATTTGTTTCTGTACCGTCTATTCTAATCCACTGGTCAGTATATTTGTTATTGTGCCAGTACCATGCTGTTTTTACTTCTATTGCTCTATAGTATAATTTGAAGTCTGGGATTGTAATGCCTCCTGCATGTTTCTTATTGCTGAGAATTGCTTTGGCTATTCTGGGTCTTTTCTTTCTCCATATAAAGTTCATGATTGATTTTTCTAGGTCTCTGAAGAATGTCGCTGGTATTTTAATGGGAATTGCATTTAATCTATAGATCACTTTTGGCAGAGTGGCCATTTTGATGATATTTATTCTGCCTATCCATGAGCATGGGAGATCTTTCCATCTTCCAAGGTTTTCTTCAATTTCTTTCTTTGATGTTGTATAGTTTTTTGTTGTAGATGTCTTTCAAATCTTTGGTTAGGTTTATTTCTAGGTATTTTATTGGCTTTGAGGTTATAGTGAATGGAATTATTTTCTTTGTTTCTTTCATTGTGGATTCATTGTTGGCATAAAGAAAAGCCACTGATGTCATTAGGTTGATTTTGTATCCTGAGACTTTACTCAATTTGTCAATCAGTTCCAGACATCTTTTGGTTAATTTCTTTGGGTCTTCTAGAAAAAGGATCATGTCATCTGCAAATAAGGATAATTTTAATTTTTCTCTTCCTTTGTGAATTCCTTTGATTTTCTTCTCTTGTCTTATCGCTGCGGCAAGAGTCTCAAGGACTATATTGAAAAGGAGTGGTGATAGTGGGCATCCTTTTCTTGTTCCTGATTTTAGAGGAAATTCTTGCAGGTTTTCCCCCTTCAATATAATGTTGGCTTGGGTTTACAGTATATTGCCTTAATAATGTTGAAGTACCTTCCTTCTATTCCAATTTTTGGTAGTGTTTTTAACATGAACAGGTGTTGGATTTTGTTGAATCCTTTTTCAGCATCTATTGCTAAGATGATGTGGTTATTGTTCTTGTTTCTATTTATGTGGTGAATAACATGCATTGATTTGCCTATGTTGAACCAGCCTTGTTTTTCTGGTATGAAAACAACTTGGTCATGATGTATTATTCTCTTGATATAGTTTTGAATGTCTATGGCTAGTATTTTGTTTAGAATTTTTGCATCTATGTTCATTAAGGATGTTAGTCTGTAGTTTTCCTTTCTTGAGGTATCTTTATTTGGTATAGGAATTAATGTGATACTTGTCTCATAGAAGGAGTTTGGGAGAGTTCCGTGTCTTTCAATTTCCCGGAACAAATTATGAAATATTGGTATTAATTGTTCAATGAAAGTTTTGTAGGATTCAGCTGGAAACCCATCTGGGCCTGGGATTTCTTTGGTGGAAGAATTTTAGTGCCATTTCTATTTCTTTGATTAATATTGGTTTTTTTATGCTTGCTATGTCCTCTTGGATGAGTTTAGGTAGGTTAACTGCTTAGAAATCTATCAATTTCTTCCATATTTTCTTGTCTACTGGAGTATACATTTTTAAAGTAGTTTCTGATAATCTTTTGAATTTCTTCGCTATCTGTGATGATATCTCCTTTTTCAATCCTAATTTTTTGGTGGCTATTATTTATTATTATTATTCTTTCTTTCTTTCTTTCTTTCTTTTTTTTTTTTTTTTTTGGTGGTACTGGGAGTGGAACCCAGAGCCTTTCTACCTCTGGGCTATACTCCCAGTCCTTTTTATATTTTATTTGGAAACAGGGTCTCACTAATTTGCTGAGAGCCTCACTAAGTAGCTAAGGCTGGCTTAGAACCTATGTGATCCTCCTGTCTCAGCCTCCCAAATGCGGGGATTACAAGCATGTGCTACCACGCCCGGCTTATTATTATTTTTTTTTGTAATCATACATCACTTTGGAATACAAGACTTGAGAGGATATACATGCACATATCATCCAATAAGCCCTCATCCAATACCCATCCCATTCCCTCCCCTCCCTCAATCCCATACTTAATTGGTGATTACCTTTGATATAATTGTTTACTCACCTCATGAGTTTTAAAGTGATTCCATCTTCCCCCATCCCCTCCCCTCTGATTGGTCACCTGAATTGCTTCTCAATAGGGCCCTTTCTATTACTCGTCATCCTCCTGTTACTCCTTTCCTCCTAGTTCTTTCTAATTAGGGGAAACGTCTGGATTTTATTTTCTTGGCTATTTCTTTGTGCATGGTGCATTGCAAGTTCCGACCTCCCTCTTGATGGCCCCACCCAGAGGACTCTGATCCCGACCTCGATGGCTCCAGCACCAGCCTTGCCTCATGGGAGGGCCCAATCGTGGCTTCACTGGCCCCTGCACCGAACTAACTCCTCAGCTGGCTCCTCTCCCAGACTCAGAGGCCCCAGCACTGGCCTAGCCTCATGACAGGCTCCAATCCTGGCCTCGCTGACCCTTGTACTGGCCAAACCCCTCGGCAGGCTCCTATCCTGGTCTCACAAGTCCCAGCTCTGTCCTTGCCTCACAGCAGTTTCCAATCCCAGCCTCGATGGTACCAGCACCGGTCTTACCCCTCGGCAGAGTCCGATCCCGGCCTCGTATGTCCCATCACCAGTCTTGCCTCATGGCAGGCTCTGACCCCAATCTTGCTGGCCCCATCACCAGCCTAACCCCTTGGCTGGCACCAATCCCTGCCTCAGTGGCCTGAGTAGCGGCCTTGACTCACAGCATGCTCCTGGCCTCATTGGCCCTGGCACTGATCTCATCCCTCGGCAGGCTTTGATCCCAGCCTCGGAGGCCCCCAGCACTGGCCATACCTCGAAGCAGGCTATGATCCCAGGCTCGCTGGCCCCAGCACTGGCCTAACCCCTCAGCAGGCTCCTATCCAGGCCTCAGAGGCGCCAGCACTGACCTTGCCTCACAGCAGGCTCTGATCCCGGCTTCGATGACCCAGCACTGGCCTAACCCCTTGGCAGTCTCCGATCCCAGCCTCGGAGGCCTCAGCACTGGCCTTGCCTCACGGCAGGCTCTGATCCCGGCTTCGATGACCCAGCACTGGCCTAACCCCTCAGCGGGCTCTGATTCCAGCCTCGGAGGCCCCAGCACCAGCCTTGCCTCATGGCAGGCTCTGATCCTGGCCTTGTTGGCTCTGGCACTGGCCTAACCCCTCAGCAGGCTCCAATCCCAGCCTTGGAGGCCCCAGCACCGGCCTTGTCTCACAGCAGGTTCCAATCCCAGCCTCATTGGCCCCAGCACTGGCCCAAACCATTGGCAGGCTCCGATCCCGGCCTCGGTGACCCCGGGACCAGCCTAACCCCTCGGCAGGCTCCAATCCTGGCCTCAGAGGCCCTATCACCTGCCTTGCCTCACAGCAGGCTCTGATCCCGGTCTCTCTGGCCCCGGCACCAGCCTCACCCCTCGGCAGGCTCCTATCCGAGCACCCTTATCCGAGCACCCTCTTCACCCAGCAGGTTGTTCCATGTTCCCAAGGGTGCGTGGTGGTAATATTCTGCCTCTGAGGTAATTTCTTCAAAAGTTCCAGGTGTATTACATCAGATCTCTGCCTCCCCTGAGTACTTGCCGCTGCCGTACTTGCTGCTGCCAATCTGACTGCCTCCACCATTTCAAATCTTTCCCGAGCACTTTTTCCATACCCCATAATGTCCAGTGTTCCTAAGCATGCGTGATAGTAGCATTTGACCTTTGTGGTGATTTCTTCAGAGGATCAGGGTGGATTGGATCAGATGTCTGCCTCTCCCAAATCCAAAAGGATGTAGAGAAGCAGCAGTCATCCTTCGCAGGAAATTTTTCCAAAAGTTCCAGTTGAGATGTATATGTTTTGTCTGCATCTCCAATATTCTAGTTGCTGCTGCGACCATCTTAACCCCTCTCGAATATTTTTCTTTATTCCTTTCCTTTTTTTTAAATAAGAGAAAAGAGTATATGTGGTTTGGGGAGGATGTGGGATCAGGCACTCGGTAGCAATGAAAATTTTTCTTTTCTTTCCGGGTGGGAGGGGGGGTCTCATGAGGGTGTCCCTCCCGCACTCACCAAACTGCCCAGGGTAGGGGCCTTGTGGCCTGGACCGCCGGGGACTTCCGGGTTGTGGGGGTTGCCTAAGGGTGCCCCGCCCGTGCCCGCCTACCCTCCTGGGGTCAGAGCCATGCAGCCCAGACCTCCAGGGCTTTCCAGGTGGGGGAGTCGCCTAAGGGTTCCCTGCCCATGCCCTCCCACACGCCCATGGCCCCGACCCCATTTCTAATTTTAATAATTTTAGTTGATTTTCATTTTCTTTTGTTTAGGTTGACCAGGGGTTTATCAATTCTATTAATCTTTCAAAGAACCAGCTTTTTCTTTTATTGATTTTTGAATTTTTTTGTTCTTTATTTCATTTATTTCTGCTCTAATTTTAATAATTTCTTGCCTTCTGCTGGCTTTGGGAATAGACTATTGCATTCTTTCTAGGTCCTTGAGTTGTGTCATTAGGTTCTTTACTTGGTGATTCTCTGTCCTTCTTATGTGGACAATCAATGCAATAAACTTTCCTCTTAATACTGCCTACATAGTGTCCCATAGATTTTGGTAGGTTCTGTCTCTGTTTTCATTTTTTCCATAAATTTCTTTATTTCTTCCCTAATTTTCACTCTTACCCATTCATAATTCAATAGAGTATCATTCAATCTCTATGTATTTGAATAATTTATTTTGAGTTTCCTGTTGTTGATTTCTACTTTTATTTCATTATGGTCTGAAAAGATGCAAGGAATTATATTACATCTTTTGAATTTGCCGGTGCTTTCTTTGTGTCCCAGGATGTGGACTATTTTGGAGAAGGTTCCATTGGTTCCAGAGAAGAATGTGTATTCTGTAATTCCTGGCTGAAATATTCTGTAAATGTCTATTAGGTCCAGTTGGTTTATGGTTTTCTTTAGTTCTAAGCAGTCTTTACTCATCTTTTGCCTTGAAGATCGATCCAGTGGTGTGAGAGGCTGGTTCTGTAAAGTCTCACAGAATTATTGTATTTGGGTCTATATCTGATTCTCCGGGGGTATGGCAGGTCCATGTCGGGGACCCAGCAGGTCTCCCAGTGTCTCTGTGGGTGCCTCTTCTGATGCACCAATATTGCCGCTCGGGGGTTCAGGTGATCTTGAAGCTTAGGGTGTTAAAGCTCTATGATCACTTTTAGACTCTTAGACAGTTCACTGGGCTGCCAGCATTGCCATTCCCCAAAATTCTTTTTGGGTCGGCGGCTCAATATGGCACCTTTTGTGTGTTTTGCCATGACTCTCACAGGTCAAAATTACCAGATCTCTCCCACGGTAGTCCCAGAGTCTGTTTGGGGCCATAAATTGGCCTGGTCAGTGCCCTCTCGTGGCTGGGCCTCGGATTGTCTGGATGGGACTGTGCAGGTTCAGGCATGGGCTAGGTCTCTACTGTGGCCAGACGTGGCAGGGGCTGAGATGGCACTTGGGCCGGGGTTGGGTTGGGGTTGGGCTGGGGCCAGAGGCAGCAGTGGCCCAGGCAGTGCCAGGTGGAGTGGAGCCCGAGTCTTCTCGTGCCCCAGGGTGGCTTACCGGCGGCAGGTGGCCTGGTCTGGCGGTGGCTTGGCTCTCAGGCACTCTGGGTCCCTGAAAGACTTTTCCTCTTGGGTTATATTGCCACGTTGGTGTACGTTAGGTCCAGGGACTATGATTTGGGCTGACAGCCTGCTCTGGCGCCAGCGGCCTCACTGTGACTATAGCATATCCAATACTCTACATTTTTTTCCCTGCAGTTCAGGGTTTTTGGATTCCTTCCATCGAGGTTCCTGGATTTGTTTTGGTTTCTGAGATATATTTATTTTGTTGGTTAAGATGCTGCTTTCTCGGTAGTTGAACTTTATTTATTTCAACTACTGAGAAGTGCTGTGTCCCACTGTCACCATTTTTCTGTTGTCTCTAGCATTTTATTCTACTAAATTTATGCAGAACATTTTTATTGGGAGAAGCTATGAGATAAGTATGAGACCACACTATAGTCCTTTGTAACTTCCTCTGAATGAATGCGTCCAGGGAAAGTGCGGGTTCTAGCATGCACCCCAGGCTCAGAACTGGCCTGGGGCATATGTCCCATGCCTCAAAACCCAGCACTGTCCTCGTGCACCCTGTCTGCAGCCTGGACCCCCACTAGTAGCCAGTGCCTGCACCACCCCTACCGCTAAATTCAGAGCTTACCTTGTGCGCCTAGTCCTCCCTCCCCACTGGAGGCCAGGCACCTACCTTGCCAGTGGACTGCTTTCCGGCTGGCGAAAGCTCTGTGCACCCATGACATCTCCTCCTGGCTTTGTAGTATAGTTTAAAGTCAGGAATTGTGAATCATCCTGCATGGTTTTTGTTGCTGAGAATTACCTCGGCTATCCTGGGCTTTTTGTTATTCCAGATAAATTTAAGGACTGATTTTTCTATGTCTTCGAGGAATAATCTAGGTAGTTTAATGGGCATTGCTTTATATCTGTAGATCACTTTTGGAAGGATCATTTTATATTTATTCTGCCAATCCATAAACATGGAAGATCCTTCCATCTTCTAAGATATTCTTTGATTTCTTTTTTCAGTGTTTTATAATTTTCTTTGTAGAGATCTTTTACCTCCTTGGTCAAGTTTATACCTAAGTGTTTTATTTTTTATGGTAGATCCTGAGTGGAAGTATCTTCTGAAGTTCTTTTTCAATGGATTTATGGTTGGTGTACAGGAAACCTTCTGATTATTTAAGATTGATTTTGTATCCAGATACGTTGCTGAATTTGTTGATCAGTTCTATAAGCCCTTGGGTTGAGTTTGTTGGGTTTTCTAAATAGAGTATCATATCATATGCAAATAGTGAAAGTTTGAGTTTTTCTTTTCCTATTTAACTCCTTTGATTTCCTTTTCTTGCCTTATTGCTCTGGCTAGAGTCTCTAGTACTATATTGAAGAGAAGTGGTAATAATGGACATCCTTGTCTCATTCCAGTTTTTAGGGGGAATTCTTAAAGGTTTTCCCCATTTAATATGATTTTGGTGGTGGGCTTATTGTAGAATGCCTTAATAATGTTGAGATATGTCCCTTCTATTCCAATTCTCTGCAGTGTTTTTATCATAAATGGATGTTGAATTTTATCAAATGCTTTTTCAGCATCTATTGAAATTATCATGTGATTTTTTTCTTTGATTCTGTTTATATGATGAATTACATGGATTGATTTTCATGTACTGAACCAGCCTTGTATCACTGGGATGAACTCTACCTGGTCATGGTGTATGATTTTCTTGATGTGGTTTTGAATGCGTGTTGCTAGTATTTTATTTAATAGTTTTGCATCCAAGTTCATCAGAGTTATAGGCCTCTATTTTTCCTTCCTTGAACTGTCTTTTTTTTGGTTTGGGTATTAGTGTGATGTTGGCTTCATAGAATATATTTGGGAGAGTCCTGGTTTTTTCTATTTCGCAAAATAGTTTGAGTAGAATTGGGGTTAGAACTTCTATAAAGGTTTTATAAAATTCACTTGGGAAACCTTCTGGTCTTGGGTTTTTCTTTGATGTTAAGCTCTTTATTGCTGTTTCAATCTCTTTGATTTTTACTGGTTGGTTTAAGTGTTCTATATCTTCTTGACTCAGGTTAGAAAGGTTGTATTTATCTAGGAAGTTGTCGATTTTCTCCAGCTTTTCAGTTTTGCTGGAATATAGTTTTCCAAAGTAGTTTCTGATAATCCTCTGGATTTCTACACTCTCAGTAGTAATTTCTCCTTTTTCATCCCTTATCTTTATAATTTGGGTTGATTCTCTCTTTTTTTAGTTAGGTTGGCTAGTGGTTTATCTATCTTGTTGATTTTTTCAAGAAACCAGCTTTTGGGTTTGTTGATTTTCTGTATTGTTTTTTTAATTTTCTATTTCATGAATTTCTGCTCTAATTTTAATAATTTTCTGTCTTCCCCTGGCTTTGGGGTTCAATTGTTCCTGCTTTTCAAGGGCTTTGATGTGTGTTATTATGTTATTTATTTGAAGATTTTCTGTTTTTCTTATGTGAGCACTCAGTGCTATAAATATTCCTCTTAATACTGCCTTCAAAGTGTCCCAGAGGTTTTGATATGTTGTATCTTTATTTTCATTTGTTTCTAGAAATTTCTTGATTTCACCTCTTACATCTTCCATGACCCATTCTTCATTAAGAAGTGTGGTGCTCAGTCTCCACATGTTTATGTTGTTTCTCTGGGTCTTCTTATAGTTGATTTCTAGTTTCATTCCATTATGGCCTGAAATGACACAGGGAAGTATGTAACATTTTAAAAATTTTCTAGTGCTCATTTTGTGTCCCAGGATGTGATCTGTTTTGGAGAAGGTTCCGTGAGCAGCTGAGAAAAATGTAAACTCCTCTGTAGTTGGGTGAAATATTCTATATGTGTCCAACAAGTCCATCTGGTTAATGGTGTTCTTTAGTTCTGAGGCACCTTTACTGATGCTTTGTCTGGAAGATCGGTGTAGTGTTGTGAGAGGTGTGTTGAAGTCTCCCTGTATTATTGTGTTGTGATTTATGTGTGACTTCATGTCACAAAGGGTTTGATTTATGAAAGTAGCTGCACCTATGTTTGGGGCATAGATGTTGATTATTGTTATTTCCTCTTCCTGGATTATTCCTTTTACCAGTAAAATATGACCTTCTTTGTCTCTTCTAATAAGTTTGGGTTTGAAGTCTAATTTGTCTGATATCATAGTTGCTATTCCTGATTGTCTTTGAGTTCCATTAGCATGGATTACTTTGCTCCAGCCCTTTACCTTGAATTTTTTCCTATATTTACTTGAAAGTGTGTTTCTTGTAAGTAGCAGATGGATGGATTCTGGTTTTAAATCCATTTTGCCACTATATGTCTTTTTATTGGGGAGTTGAGGCCGTTTACATTCAGTATGATTATAGAGAGATAATTTTAATCCCTAACATGTTAAGATTTAATTTCTGTTTGAGATACTGTTTATTCTTCTTTGCTTAGTTGTCTGCTGGATGGGAAATCTTGTTTCTTTAGTTCTGGTGTGTATTGCCTATTTCTTCTTTGTGGTTAATCTCCTTAAGTATTTTCTGTAGCACTGAAGACATAAATTCTTTCAGTTTCTGTTTGTCATGGAAGCTTCTTATTTCCCCTTCTAATTTGATATATAGTTTTTCTGGGTAGGAAATTTTTGACTGGAAGTTGTTTTCTTTCAGAGTTTGGAATATGTTCCTCCATCCCCTTCTTGCTTTCTTGCTTTCATGACTTACTTTGGGACATCTGGAGTGATTGTAATTGGTTTGCCTTTGAATGTCACTTCTTGGCCTTTTGTTTTTGTTTCCTTTAAGATTCTCTCCTTGGCTTCCACATTCCTCATTTTGACAGTTATGTGGTGTGGGGATCCTCTTTTCTGATCCTGTCTAAAGGGAGTTCTATAAGTTCCCTGGACCTGTGTATCGACCTCTTGCTCTATGTTTGGAAAATTTTCTCTCTCTCTCTCTCTCTCTCTCTCTCTCTATATATATATATATATATATATATATATATATATATATATGCATAACTGTTTCAAAATAAAGACTAAAATGGCTTGGGGATCTGGCTTAGAGGTAGAATGCTCCTGAGTTCAATTCCCAGTACCAAAATGTGAAATAAATAAATGGTTGGATGACTGTTTAAGTAGAGTTTGAGAATAATGGAGCTTATATCTGAGTGAGTGAATTGTAGTGAATAATTTTGAGCACTCACTAGTATTAGGTTCATCTCTAAGCAAGTCACATGCACTCATCTACTCTACCTCATATGTGGAGACCCATACATCCAAAAATTAAGTAACTTTAAATCAGGAGGAAGAGATAGGATTCAAAAATATATTTTGATTCCAATGCCTGTTGTGCCTTATACTATGCTATTTTATAAAAAACAGGAGAACACATCAAGCAGGAAAAAAATATTAGGTTCAAAGGCCATAAAGTGTGTATGATGGAAATGATCCAGGAGAAATCTCAATACTGATTCATCAGAAGAAAAAGGCTATAGCAGCAGGAGTGGTGTCCTTAATAACTCCATTGTTATTCCTCTTTCCCATGATCTCAGATGTTTGTGCCTTCTCTGAATTCTTCCCTGGGTCACTATGACTTCGCTTAGGGTGCTCTGGATCTCGAGTCTGTGGTATATTAGTCACCACTACTCCTTTGCTGGGTTGTATCGTAAGCTCTCAGACCCAGGGAGTCAATATAGGCTGCTTTAGACAATGGGGGAGAATGCCCAATCTGGCACCCCCCAGGGAAGAACTCAGAGAAGTGCATAACAGGTTTATGAGTTTAGTAAGCTTAATTTTTACTATTTCTTTTTTTAATTTTTATTGGTGCATTGTAGTCATACATCTTAATGGAGTACAAGATAGTAGAGGCATACATGTTCACATAATTCATTTAGCCTTTCCCCAATTCCAGCCCCATTCACTTCCCTTTACCTCCTTCTTATGCTTTTCTTAGTGACTGATATGTTTGTGAGTATAGAACATGTACATTATGGAATTTCCTTCTTCCCTCGTCCCATCCCCCTCAGTTAGGTTGCCTCATTTGTTCATCTATGGGTTTTCCTTCTTCACCTAGAGTTCCTCCTATGACCGTATTTCTCGCTAGCTTCCACATATTAGGGAAAGCATATGATTTTTTTTTACTTTTTGTGACTGTCTAAACTCACTTAGCTTAATGTTCTCCAGTTCCATTCATTTCCCCACAGATGATGTAATTTTGTTCTTTTTTATGATTGAGTAAAATTTTACTCTGTACATATCCCATAGTTTTGAAATTCATTCATCTGTTGATGGACATCTTGGCTAGTTCCATAGTTTGGCAATGATGAATTATTCAGCTATGAACATACTTACACATGAATTATTTTGGTAGTTGGCCTCCATTATTTGGGTAGATATCCAAAAGTGATATTGCTGGATAATATGGTAGGATCATTCCAATTCTTCTAAGGATCCTCCATATTGTTTTTCAAAGTGGTTGCACTAATTTGCAATCACACCAAAAATGTGTTAGAGTTCCCACTTCTCTCACTAGAATTTATTTGCTGTTGTTGTTTTTTTAAAGATTGCCATTTTATTTGGAGTTGGGTGAAAAATCAGGGTAGTTTTGATTTACATCTCTCTGATTGGTAATGATGTTGAATATTTTTTCATATATTAATTGGACATTTGAATTTCTTCTTTTGTGAAGTTTCTATTTAATTCACTTCCCCATTTTTGTTTGGGTTATTAGTTTTCTTAGTGGTGAGTTTTTTAGTTCTCTGTCTTCTATTGGAGAAATTGTTTGCAGAATTTTTCTCTAATTCTGTCAGCTGTTTGTTGAGGTTCTTGATGATTTCCTTTGCTGTACAGAAACTTAGTTTAATATAATCCCATGTATTGATCCTTCTTTTAATTTATTGTGCTAATGGGGCCTTGTTGAGAAAATTTTTACATGTTTCTATGTGTTGAAGTGCTTGACCTATGCCCTCTTCAAGAGCTGAAAGGTCCCTGGTCTAATTTTGAAGTCCTTGATACATCTTGAATTGACTCTTGTGCAGGGTGAGAAAGTGGGATTTATGTCCATTTTTATGCATATGGTTAACCAATTTTGACAACATCATTTGTTGAACAAGCTTTTATCCAATGTATGTTTTTGGCCCCTTTGTCAAAAATCAATTGCCTGTAAGTGTGACAATTTTTCCTAGAGTCATGTATTCTGCTTCATTAGTCTATGTGACTTTTTTGTGCCATTAACATGCTGTTTTTATTATTATGCCTTTAGAGTATAAAGTCAAGTATTTGTGTTGTCTACTGCATGGTTCTTGTTGCTGACAACTACTTTGGCCATTCTGTTGTTCCAAATGAATTTAAGGACTGATTTTTCAATGTCTGTGAGAAATGACTTTGGTAATTCAATGGGTATTTTGTTGAATCTGTAGATTACTTTTGGAAGAATGACCACTTTGATGATATTTATTCTGATTATCCAAACCATATTGTGGATCCTGAATGTCTTTTAAAGGCCTGTGTGTAGAAGGCTTAGTTTCTAGCATCTGACACTACTGAGAGGTGTTGGAAACTTTAGGGAATGGGACTTAATGGAAAAAAGTTAGGTAATTTAGGGTGTGCCACTTCACGGTATACTTAGACCCTAGATTCTTCATGTTTCTCTGAATCCAAAATGCATGAGATATGTATTAGTCAACTCTCTATAAGGAAACAGAATTCATGAGATATGTATATTATAAAAGAAGACTTATCAAACTGGCCTCTACATTCAGAAGCTGTATTCCTATGTGGCCACCTAAACACTAGAGAGCTGGACAAACCAGCAACTGCTCAGTCCAAGCAGCTGAAGCCTTAGAACAGAAGTCTTAACTCCTGGTCCAATACAGAAAGGCCTGTAGATTCCTTTGAAAATCAGTGGGGAGAGCCCACTTTGGAAGAGAAACCTACAGCCCAATAGCCTTAGGAGAGAATATCAAAAGCAAAAGCACCCACGCAGGAAGAATAGAATTAGCTTTCAGAACTCTTTCTCCTCTTTCCACCCTTTGTTCCCTCTGGAACTGAGCCTTTTGGACAGGTTTCCGACACTCAGGGTAGGACTTTATTCTCAATCTGCTGTCCTACAGGACAATAAGCTCATCAACATACTCCAAGTCTCATAATTCTAGGCATCTTTCAGTCCACTCAAATTGGCAATCCAGATAAACCATAACAAGGTGAATAAGCCTCCTTTGGCACATCTCCCACCATCATGTGCTATTCCAAAATAGGCCAAAAGTAACATGAACAACTGACAATGGATTCAAACCTGAGACCATTATCCCAAATAAGCTTTCTTTCTTTCTTTCTTTCTTTCTTTCTTTCTTTCTTTCTTTCTTTCTTTCTTTCTTTCTTTCTTCATTTATTTTTTGCAGAACTGGGAATGGAACCCAGGGGCATTCTACCTCCAAGTTACAACCCTGGTCCTATTTTTAGTCTTCATTTTTTTCTAAAGAGTCTTACTTAGTTACGAAGGCCCTCGCCAAGTAGCTGAAACTTTCCACAATCTGTGATCCTCAGGTTTCTGCCTCCCAAATGCTAGGATTACAAGTATGAGCCATCATGCCCAGTTTCAAATAAGCTTTCTTCTGAATACATTATTTCAGGTATTTTGTTACAATAATAGAAAATTGACTTAACCCATGATCTAATGAAGACCTTTACAACCTTTTTTTGACACAATGAATATCAGTCATTAGCATTGTGCTTTGATAGTTAACTTAGTAATACTATTATGTGTGAATATAAAACATAAGAAAATAAAATACATAATAATAATCATGCAAAGGCAAAAATGAAGTAGAAATACATTAAATCTTTTGTACTATGTATAAAATACCATGTTATTTGAAGATATAATTTGATAAATTTAAGTTTTATGCTAAAAATCCTCAAGAAAATTTATTTTAAATAATAGAGATATAGATTTCAAAACAACATATATGATATAATCAACTAATACCAATTATTAAGGTTTATATATTGAATTCCCCCAGAAAAAGTTTATTTGTTATCAATGTTCAGAGGTAAAGTAACTAAATCAGGGCTCTAACCTCATAGGTAAATAAATCCATTATAACTGTAGACAGGTAAGGTGTGGCTTGATAACTTACCTGTTGATTATTAATGGATGCAGCCTTGTGAACCATATTGCTTCCCCACCACAATGTGTTCCTCTTCCTTTCTGTTGCCCAGTTGCCATGAGGTAGGTAGATTTCCTGAACCATATGCTGTCACCATGATGTGTATGCCTTGAAGCTGTTCAATCATGGATGGAACCTGTGAAACCATGAATCCAAATAAACCTCTCTTCCTCTAAGATGTTCTTGTTAGGTATTTTGGTCACTCCTATTAAAAAAAAGCTCACTAAAATACCAATATTACTGATAAATTAAACAAGGTAAAATAAGAAGGGGAGCCAAAAAATTATATGAGCCACATAGGAAATAAAATCATTTTGTCACCTTAAATTTAAATGGCAAAATACTCTACGTACAATACAAATATTATAGAGTTAATACAAAAGTAAAATCCAAATATATGCTATTGAAAAAAATACTTGATTAAATACAAAATATATCATCTAAAAGTGAAATCAAGGGGAAAATATATCATGCAAACACTAATAAAAGAAAGCTGGACAAATTATTGTAGTATCAAAAAAGGTGCATTGCAGCAGATAATATTATCAATGATAAAAAGTGCATTTAAATAATGACAAAGGACTTCCAGGAAGATGTAAAGGGAAGAAAACAGCACACATTAGTACTGCTGACACCCCATACCCAATGCCTTAAAAACAGTGTTCTTACAAAAGCCAGAAAACACCATAACAATAATAATAACACAATAAGTATAAGGCAGAAGGAAAAAAAACTAGTAGACCAATTAGAGTAAAGAAAAGCAACCCAACTGCCTTGTGGCCATGGTGCCATAGTGTTGCCATCTTGCCTCACTGCACCTAACTCCAGAGACAAACAGGAAAACAACCAAGAACTTGAAGTAAGCAACTTCAGATTATAAGAATTGTAAGCCATCAGTCCCTTCTGTGCAAACAAGGGCATCACCTTGTAGCAGTGGTGGCCAAACTCACCACAACACCCTCCAGAGATCCAGACCTGTGCTCAGCAACATCTTAAGTGAAGCCACTGTCCTCACAGCAGAATATCCAGTGTGGTGTCCCCAGGATACCTCACACAGCCACAATAAACTCCCTGGTTCTGAGACTTTATGGTTCAACAAGGTGAAAGTGGGGTAGTCTGCTGTTGGATATAGCAGAGGCTCAGACAGACTCAGGCTCTGCAGCAATGGAAAGTTTCAGGGGAGACCTATGCTTAACAATAGATCCAACTAGTAGGATCTCCAGATCACCACGGACCACTCAATAGTGGTGAATGGGGAGAAGTCAAATCACCTCAGCCCTAGCTGTGGAGAACAGAGACTGTTACATTAAGTTTGGTCTCTCAGATTCTGCCACCTATGAAGGCAATGAGAGACTGAGACTCCACATACATGAAAACGTGGAGGGTAACCTATACTTAACTCTAGATCCAGCCCCATTGAGAGCAGCTATCTTCATAGACTGAAAAAGACTCAGAGAACCAGGCTTGCAGCAGGAAAGGTGCTGGTGGCACTGTCTTCACAAAAAAAGACTAGAGAGGCCCAATCTGTTGAATATTTATATATTTGTAGGATAGCATTAACTTGTTGTTGTTGTATTGTTTTTGTTTCCTTTTTTGTTATGTGTGAGTGTGTATGCTTGTTTGTTTTCTGTCTTTCCAACCCCTCTCCCAAGCTTCTTCCCGTGTTCATACCTACTCTCTTCTCTCCAAACTTTTTCTTTTTTTTTCTCTTTTTCCCCTCTTTTTTATCTTTTATTAAATCCAATTTATATCACTATACTAAAACTTATATATTGGTTACTAGAATATTACTACATCTTCAATATCTCTAATCTTTACTATATACTACCTTGCAAAACTCATGCTCTCATTCTATTTGATTGTATCTGTGGCTTTACCCTATTTGTGCATATACAACTTTACTTGCCCCCTCACTCAACCTTCAGTGTTGAGTAGAACACAACTTGTGCTTGGATATACCAGCTGACACCTAGAGACTGACAGAAATCTATCAAAAGCAACAGGTACAAACTTCTGAAATCATGAAGAGGAAGAATAACAATAATCCTTTCATACTAATAGACTGATCCTCTAGACGAAATGTCAGTAAAGATGCCTCAGACCTAAAAAAAACACCATCAACCAAATGGACCTGCTAGATACATATAGAATGTTCCACCTAACTATAGCAGAGTTCACATTTTTCTCAGCTGCTAAATAAACATTCTCCCAAATAGAACACGTCCTGGGCCATAATTTGAGGACTAGCAAATTCAAAAACTGTGACATACTTCCCCATGTCTTTTAAGACTATAATGGAATGAAACTAAAAATCAACTCTAATAATACCCCAAAAAAACACATAATCATGTGGAGACTGAGCACCACACTGCTCTCAGAGGATGAATCATATAAAAAATAAGAGATGAAAGCAATAAAATTCTAGAAACAAACAAAAATAGATATGCAACATACCAAAACCTCTGGAAAACTTTGAATGCAGTATTATGAGAAAAATTTATAGCATTTGGTGCCCACATAAGAAGAACAGAAAATCACCAAATAAATAACCTGATGACAGACTTCAAATCCCTTGAAAAACAGGTACAGTCTAACCCAAAGCCAGTAGAAGACAGGAAATTATTAAAATCAAAGCATAAATCAATGAAGTAAATAAAACATACAGAAAATAAAGAAACAAGTTTCTCAAAAATGTTCAGATAGATAAACTACTAAACCAAAAAGAAAACAGAAAAGAGAATAAACCTAAATTCTGAAGATAAGAGATGAAAAAGTATATATTACTAGAGTCTAGAAACCCAGAGGATTATCAGAAATTACTTTGAAGAACTATACTCCAAAAAATAAAAAAATATGAGAGAAATGGACAACTTTCTACATAAATACGACCTTCCTTAACTGAGTCAAGAAGATATAAAAGTTTTAAAATAACCAATTTTATAGAAGAGCTAATCCCTATACACCTTAAAATATTGCATGAAATAGAAATAAATAAGACTCTCCTAAATACATTCTATGAAGCCCACATCACATTAATACCCAAACCAAATAAAGACAACTTAAGAAATGAAAACTTCAGACCTATATCATTGATGAACTTGTATGCAGAACTGCTAAACAAAATAATACCAACACACATTAAAAACAAAATCAAGAAAATCATATATTATGAGTAATTAGGGATGATCTCAGGGATGCAAGGCTGTTTCAACATACAAAAATCAGTCCATGTAATTTATCATATAAACAGAACCAAAGAAAAAAATCACATAATCATTTCAATAGACACGGAAAAAGTATTTGACAAAATACATCTATTTCTGCTAAAAGAAGTGTAAAAAATCAGAATAATAGGAACATACCTCAACATCATAAAGGCAATCTAAAATAGGCCCAGAGAAAACATAATATTAAATGGGAAAAATCTTTCAAAATTTTCCCTAAAATCAGGAACAAGACAAGGATGTCTATTATTACCATTTATTTTTAATATAGTACTTGAAATTCTAGCCAGATAAATAAGGAAAGAAAAGATAATCAAAAGAGTACAAATAAAAAAAGAAAAAATAAAAACATTTACTATTTGCAGATTACATGATACTATACTTAAAAGATCCAAAAACTCAACCAAAAGGCTTATAGAACTGATCAACAAATTCAGCAAGTGTCTTTTTTTAAATTTTTTTTAAAATTTTTTATTGGTGCACTGTATTCATACATCATAGTGGGATACAAAAACTTTTGTAGACATACATGCACACATCACGAGTCAGCCCCCACCCGATCCCCACCCAATTCCCTCCCCATCCCTAACCCCCATTCCCTCCCCACCCCTCCTTCCCATGCTTGGCTTAGTGGTTGACATCTAGTATTTTAGCAATTTATCCAAAATTAAAAATGATAATCTCACATAACAGTTTCATTTGTCTGATACCAAGCTTTTGATAACTTAAAGATAACATTTTAATATTTCTTTTTGCTTTATTTCTTACCAGAGAATATTTTCTTAGGTGAAACTATCATATATTTATATATTTATTTTTCAGAAAAAATCTATCCTACTATGGAATATGGACTCTAGATACCCAAAATGATCTCAAAAAAGAACAAAGCTAGAAGATATATATTTTCTGATTTCAAACCATATAAAGCTACAATAATTGAAACAGTGTAGTACTGTTCCAAAGGCAGATATATAAACCATTGGAGTTAAATAAAAGCCTAGAGATACATTCTTCCATATACTGCCAAGTTATTTTTGACAAGGTTTCCACGAGCATTTGGTGGAGGAAATAATAATCTTTTAACTAAATATTGTTGAAAAATAATAATTACATTAAAAAGAATAAAATTTGACCCTTACCCAATCCCATATACAAATATTAACTCAAAATAGATAAAAGACCTAAATATAATTCTTAATACTATAAACTTTTAGAAGAAAATCTGGGTCATTAAACCTCACAACATTGAAATTGGCAATAATTTCTTGGATATGATTTCAATGGCACAGGCAACAAAAGGGTATACAAACTCCCTAAAAAATAAAATATTGTATATCCAAAGACAATGTAAACAGAGTTAAAAGTTACTGATAGAATGGGATAAAATATTTCCAAATGCTATATCTGAAGGTATATTAATATTCCAACTAGAAATCCTAAAAATTAGCAACAATAAAAGCAAACAATACAATTTAGAGATAGGTATAAGACTAACACAAATGAATCTCCACAGATAACTAATCTTATTTGTCTGTTGGATGGAAAATCTTGTTTCTCTGGTTCTGGTGTGTGTTACCTATTTCTTCTTTGTAGTTAATCTCTTTGAGTATTTTCTCTAGCGCTGGTTTTGAAGACATAAATTCCTTCAGTTTCTCTTTGTCATGGAAGTTTCTTATTTCTCCATCTAATTTGATAGAAAGTTTTGCTGGGTAGGAAATTTTTGGCTGAAAGTTGTTTTCTTTCAGAGTTTGGAATATGTTACTCCAAGCCCTTCTGGCTCTCATGACTTGGTTTGGGAAGTCTGGAGTGATTCTAATTGGTTTGCCTCTGAATGTCACTTGGCCCTTTGTTTTTGTTGCCTTTAAGATTCTCTGCTTGGCTTCCACATTGGTCATTTTGACAATTATGTGGTATGGGGATCCTCTTCTCTGATCCTGTCTAAAGGGAGTTCTATAAGTTTCCTGGACCTGTATATCGACCTCTTGCTCTATGTTTGGAAAATTTTGTGCTATTACTTCCTTGAAAATATTGTTGATCCCTTTGGTTTCACCTTCTTTTCCCTCCTCTATTCCAATTATTCTTAGGTTAGCTCTCTTAAAGTGGTCCCATATTTCTTCAATGTCAGATTCCTGCTATCGGATATTTTTTTCTAGATTAAAAACTATGCGTTCATTTTTGGATTGCTCATCTTCTAAAAGCGAGATTATATTCTCCATGTGGTCTAATAGGTTCTTTGTACTTTGAATTAAGGCTTTTACTTCATTAATTGCATCCTTTATCTCTTTTTGGCTCTCCCTGAATTCTTTTCAAAACACCTCTATTATTTCTAAAGTTATTTTCCTGATTTGATCTTCCAGAAATCTCTGAATTTCTGTTTTATCGGGCTCTGATATTGTGGGATTGTGGGCATTCATTGCTCCATTGTTTTTCCTCTTTCCCATGATTTTGGGAGTTTGTGCCTTCTCTGGGTTCTTCCCTGGGTCACTATGACTTCACTTAAGGTGCTCTGGATCTCGAGTCTGTGGTATCTCAGTCACCACTACTCCTTTACTGGGTTGTATTGCAAAGTCTCAGACCCAGGGATTAAATAGTGGCTGCTTTAGACTATGGGGGGGGTGCCAGGTTGCACGTTCTCCTATGGTATGATATCTCTGCCACCACCACTCCTCCACTGGGTCAAGTCCCTGAGAGTCAGTACTGGGATTTCTCCTCTGGGGCCCACAATTTGACTCACTGTTGTTGAATATGCAGATGGAGCAGTAGTGGACTTAGTGAATTCGCTGCTGCTGCCGCTGCTGCTGCCGCTGCTGCTGGTAACAATATGGCGCTGCTGCCATGCCCTCGGCCATGAGGCTGGTGTATTTCTTCTCTGTTTTTGAACTCTGCTTTGAGTCCCTGCAACGTGTGCTGAGCCCAGCCACTGGGAGCTTTAGATGCTCCCTGCACCGAAAAATTTGCTGAATCCCGCCGGGCTCTTCCACAGCGGCTCACCTCAGCTCGCTGTCCGCCACTCCTCTCTGGAGCCTGGTGGGCTGTTGAGTGTGTTGGTCTGTAGCCATAGCCGTCTGGTGAGGTCGCCGCTGCAAACTAGTTCAGCCACTATGGAGAACAGTATGGAGATTTCTTAGAAAACTGGGAATGGATCCACCACATGATCCTGCTACACAATTCCTCGATATTTTTCCAAAGGGGTTGAAATCAGAGAACTAGAGTAACATATGCATTTCAATGTTCATAAAAACATAATTCATAATAACCAATATATGGAACCAAGGTAGGTCTCTATCAACAGATGAATGGATTGCAAAATTATGGGAAATACAATCAAATTCTACTCAGCTATAAAGAACAAAATCATGTCATTCACAAGAAGATAGAAAGACATGGAGAATATTATGTTAAGTACAATGAGCAGAGCACCAGAAGAGAAGGGACAAATGTTTTTACTTCAGATAATGGAGGGAGAAACCTTAGCAACGCTAGAATGGAAGGGTAGGAGAGGAAAAAGGCTGAGGTTGATTAATGGAGAAGCTACACCTGAGCATGTGTAAAAGTATTAATGTAGCATGGTTAACCTTGGCACTCATTGTTGGGAGGATGGGAAGGGGAAGTTGGGGGAGGAGAGGGCACCAAGCACTGCATGAATATATGTAATTTTCAATATGATCCACATAAAAATAAAAAATTAAATCAAAAATTAAAAAACATCATGGTACTGGCACAAAAGCAGATATATAGTCCAAGGGAGAAGATTAGAAGACTCAGAAACAAACCCGCACACTTACAACCAATTGATTTTTGACAAAGGGACCAAAAACACACTGGGAAAAAAAGTAGCCTCAAATGGTGTTGGCAAAACTGGTTAATCCTAAGCAGAAAAATGTAAATAAACCCCACTTTCTCACCCTGCACAAGAGTCAATTCAAGATAGATCAAAGACTTGGAAATTAGACCAGAGACCTTGAGACTCTTTGAAGAGGGCATAGGTCCAGCACTGCAACACATAGGCACTGATAAAACTTTCTCAACAAGACCCCCAAAGGCACAAGAATCTTAAAGGCAAATCAATACATGGGATTGAATTTAACTGAAGAGCTTCTGTTCACCAAAGGAAACTATCAAGATCCTTATCTGAGAGCCAACAGAATGGGAGAAGCTTTTTGCCACTTACACCTCCAATAGAGAACTGATATCAAGACTATACAGAGAACACTCAGCACTAAGAAAAAAATAACCCAATCAAGAAATGAACAAGTGAACTAAATAGATACTTTACTAAAGAAGAAATTCAAATGGCAAATAAATGCAAGAAAGAATACTTAACATTATTAGCTATCAGAGAGAGAGATGCAAATCCAAACTACCCTGATATTTCACCTATCTCCAACTAGAATGGAAATCATTCAAAACACAAACAACAACAAATGTGTGGACATGGAGAAGTGGGAACTCTAATACATTGTTGTTGGCATTACAAATTAGTGCAACCACTTTGGAAAACAGAATGGAGGATCCTCAGAATAATGGTTATGAACTTATCATATGATCCAACTATATCACTTCTGAGTATCTATCCAAAAAAAATGAATTCAAACACAAATGATAAACTGAAAAATATTTGAAAAGCAAATGAAGTCATAAATTGATGGATAACATGTTGTGAATATGCACCTAAAATATTACAAATACTGATATGTAAGATAATGTCACTTAATATGAGAATATTATGTAAATACATAAAGCCATATACAAAATATTTATTGCCATATTCTATTTATTTGAAATTCTATATAAGGCAAAAAATAGTGATACTAAGCATATCATGATTACCAAAGACCAATGGTAGGAAATGAAACTAACTGCAAAGGAGTATGAGGAAATATTTGTGGTAATGAAAATACAGTACTGTAAACTTGAAATATTGTATATATTTGTTTTTATGCCAGTACCATGCTGTTTTTATTACTATGGCTTTGTATTACATTTTAAAGTCAGGTATTATAATTCCACCTGCATAGTTTTTGTTGCTGAGAACTACTTTGGCTATTTTTGTTTGTTTGTTTGTTTGTTTTGCTTGTTTGTTTGCTTCAAATAAATTTAAGGACTGATATTTCTATGTCTGTGAGAAATGATCTTGGTAATTCAGTAGGTATTGCATTTAATCTGTAAATCACTTTTGAAAGTATGGCCATTTTTATATTTATTCTGCCTATCTATGAACTAAATAGACACTTGAGAAAAAATGAAACTTAAATGGCTAATAAATGTATTAAAATATGCTCAACATGCATCTTTAGCAATCAAAAAAATGCAAATCAAAAGTACCCTGATATTTCACCTAACTCCAACAAGATTAGCAATCATTCAAAACACAAACAACAACAAATGCTGGTGAGGATGTTGAGAAGTGGGAAATCTAATACATTGTTGGGATTGCAAATTAATGCCACCACTTTGGAATACAATATGGTACATCCTCAGAAGAATGGAAACAAACTTATTATATGATCCAGCAATACCACTTCTGGGTATCTACTCAAAAGAAAGTAAACCAAACTACCAAACTAATGCATGCATATCTATGTTCATAGCCCCACAATTCACCATTCCCAAACTATAAAACCAGCCATGATGTCCATCAACAGATAAATCGATTATAAAAACTATATAATATTTATACATGGAAATTTACTCAGCCATAACATCACTTACAGGGAAATGGATGGAACTGGAGATCATTATGCTAAGTGAGATTAGTCAGTCACAAAAAATAAGAAATTGGATGTTCTTCCTAACATGTGAAAGTTTGGGAAAAATTGGGTCAAAGGATAAACTCATAGGATAACTCTAGAAAAGAAAGGAGAAACTATACATGAGCAAATAAAGCAACATAACTGAGGGGAAAAGGAGGGGGAAGAGGAAAATTTCTTTATGTATATGTTGTACATTCAAAAACATATCAAAGTCAATCACTAAGCCAAACATAATAAGGGTGGGGGGAGAGAATGGGGTGGGAATTAGGTATGGGTGAATTAGGTGACGGGTGCATGTATACCTCTATAGCATCTTGCATCCCATTAAGATGTATGATTACAATGACACCAAAAAATTAAAAAAAAATTTGAAATGGGTTCACTTTATTTTATCTAAAACTGACCTTTCTTTTTTTTTTTTTTAAAAGAGTCAATATGAAGAAAAAAGAAAAATATATTTTGACATAAAATTTTCGGTCTTAAAGGTTTCATTTTGAACAAGAATATGATTTCTCTTCAGATAAAATTAGATATTTCCTGTACACCACTCTAATAGATCTTTTTTGTTCTACAGCCTTAAGACAAGAATGATGACCTTCACCACATGTGACTCTCTTGTCTTTTCTGATATTACTATTTAAATAATATTGAACTTTTCCACAAATTGCCCTTGACTATATGACACTTCAATAACTGATAGTCAATTATTTTGTATCTATGGTGTCAAAATGTTTCTATTATTCTAACATGAGAAATAACTGATAATTTTGACAATATGTAGTAATAGAATTTTCATGGATTCAAATTCAACTAGGAGGGAGTATGAATTCAATCCTCTGAATTAGATGCTTTGCCTCAGGTCTGACAGTTTAAATTTATTCACAATTTTGGCTATGTATTTCTAACTAATATATCACTCCAAATTTTCTTAGCTGCACTATTTTCTCTATTTTTTAGGGTGGGTCTGAAATTTCAAAGCTCTTTCTATGGTTTTAATGATAATATCCACTTGAAAATGTATGTTTAAACAATATCTAATGCAATGGTTATAAAAAGTATGGCCTTCAGATGGTAATAGAGTCAGGAGGGCTCTAAATGAGATTAGGTGCCCTTCCAAAAGGGGCTTGACAAAGGAAATTCACTTCCTTTTATCTTTCTAATATTTTTTTGGTACTGCATATTAAACTCAGGGGTATTCTACCTTTGAGCAACACCCTTTGAATTTTGAGACAGGGTCTTGCTAAGTTGCTGAGGCTGGTTTTGAACCTGCAGTCCTCCTGTCTCAGATGATCAAGTACTGGGATTATAGATGTGGAACATTACAACTGGTTCCTTTCGCTTTTCTATATCCTCTGCCAAGAGAGGAGAAAGGACACAGCATTAAGTTTGCCACTTTGGAAGCAGAGAGAAATCCTCACCAGACATCAACTCTGCCAGCACTTTAATCTTAGACTCAACCTCTAGAACTGTGAGACATTTCAATTGCCTATAATTTGCCTATATTTTATTAGAGTAGAATTAGCAAGACTTCCGGGAAGATGGCGACCGAGAAAAGCAGCGTTTATGAGTCCTGCTAAAACTCGATCTCTATTGCCACAAAATCAGCACTTTTCATAGCCAGAAAACACTATCAGCGGAGAAATAAAAATGTAAACACAAGGGTCAGAGAAAAAAAAAAGACTAGAAGGACAACCAGAGACCAGAAATCAAGCCTGCCAAGCAGTGGTGGAGCAGCACCAGCACCATCATCCCTAACAGCACCAGGTTTACGAGATGAAATGTAAACAAGGAGCTGAAGTGAGCAGCTGCGGATCATTTGGGTACAATTCAGCAGTACTTTCAGCGCAAAGTATGTCTAAAACTCCCAGAGGCTGAGCCCATAACGCCTTCCAGGGACTCAGAACGGAGCACAAAACCAGAAAAAATATACACAAGCCTCAGGGCTGAGGGCGTGGCAGCGGTGCCATATTGCCAGCAGTGACAGCGAGTTCACCGTGAACCGCTATAGCTCCTGATCAGTGCGCACAATAACCATGAGTGAAATTGAGGCTCCTAAAGGAGAAATCCCTGTATTGCACTCCCAGTGACTTGAACAGCTTTGATAATCTCCCTAGGTCTGAAATTTTTCAGTCCAACTCAGTGAAGGGGTAGTGGTAGCAAAGTTACCACACCCTAGTCACAGCTCCCCATGGGAAAACACCCAGCCCAGCATCCCCACAGTCTTGCACAGCCTCAATTAACTTTCTGGGTCTAAGACTTTGCGATACAACCCAGTAAAGGAGTAGTGGCAGCTGAGATTACCACAGACTCGAAATCCAGAGCACCCTAAGTAAAGCTGTGATGACCCTGGGAAGAACCCAGAGAAGGAACAAACTTCTGAAATCATGGGAAAGAGGAACAACAATAGAGCAATCAATGCTCACACCCCATATTATGAGAACCATAACAGAAATTCAGAGATCTCGAGAAGATCAAATTAGGAATATAACTGTAGAAATATTACAGGACCTTCTAAAAGAATTTAGAGAGAGTCTAAAAGAAATGAAAGATGCAATCATTGAAGTAAAGGCATCAATTCAAACTATAGACAATCAATTAGACCACATGGAGAATAGAATCTCACTCCTAGAAGATGATCACTCCAAAAATGAATGCATAACTTATAACTTAGGGGAAAAAATCAGACAGCAGGAATCTGACATTGAAGAAATATGGGCCCATTTAAGAGAGCTAACCTAAAAATAATTGGAATAGAGGAGGAAAAAGAAGGTGAAACCAAAGGAAGGGATCAATAATCTCTTCAAAGAAATAATTGCAGAAAATTTTCCAAACATAGAACAAGAGGTCGATACATAGGTCTAGGAAACCTATAGAACTCCCTTTAGACAGGATCAGAGAAAAGGTTCCCCACGCCACATAATTGTCAAAATGACCAATGTGGAAGCCAAGCAGAGAATCTTAAAGGCAACAAAAACAAAAGGCCAAGTGACATTCAGAGGCAACCTCCCAAACCAAGTCATGAAAGCCAGAACAGCTTGGAGTAACATATCCCAAACTCTTAAAGAAAATATCTTCCAGCCAAAAATTTCCTACCCAGCAAAACTATCTATAAAATTAGGGAAATAAGAAGCTTCCATGACAAAGAGAAACTGAAGGAATTTATGTCTTCAAAACCAGGGCTAAGAAAATACTCAAAGAGATTAACTACAAAGAAGAAATAGGTAATACACGCCAGAACCAAAGAAACAAGATTTCCCATCCAGCAGACAACTAAGCAAAGAAGAATAAACAGTATTTCAAACAGAAATAAAATCTTAACTTGTTAGAAATTAAAAGTTATCTCTCAGTAATCACACTGAATATAAATGGCCTCAATTCCCCAGTAAAAAAACAAAGTGGCAAAATGGATTAAAAACCAGAATCCATCCATCTGCTGCTTACAAGAAATACACTTTACAAATAGAGTAACCAACTCAAGGTAAAGGGCTGGAGCAAGGTAATTCATGTTAAGCAGCCATCCTAACAAAGTGAAGTAGTATTTCACTATAGTTTTTATTTGTATTTCCTTAATTATTAGTTTTATTATGATATTGATGAGTGATATTCATGTGTATATTGGTTATATAAAAATCTTTGGAGATTCATTATTTGCCAAGACATCCTGCTGCCTCGGCATCTATGTGTTGAGACCCCACTCCACATAGTTAATTCGGCAAAAAGCCCCGAGAAGGAGGTGTCGTCTCTGGCCAAAGTACCCCCCACTTTTACTATTATTCTTTTAACTCTCTACACGAATTGCTCCAATGATGTGAAATCAGGACTATGATGAAATTGAGTCCGTGGAAATAAAATCTCTAATAATTTGCCTAAACGTCCTTGGCTCTGCTCAATAATAATAAAAACTGGCCAGAATTCAGATGCTGTGATAAGCATTCCAGCTGCAGCAATCACAAAGGGTCTCCGACCCTCACTATCACTAACTTAGGTTAAGCTATTAACTCCGGTAAGGTAGCTCAGTTTAAGGTAACTTTGTTTACCCTTGAGATCCTGCCTAGAGACAGAAAAGATAAAAACCTTGTGTGTGACCTTAAAGCAATTTAGTTGATAAACAACTTAGTTGCCCAAATACAATAGACTCAAGGAAAAAGATTGGTGACTTTTACGCCCAGTGTAAATATTCCTGAAGACAGAGAGGCTGACCGCATGGTTAGAAATGAATATGACAAAATAAAGGACAGACGTTTTAAGTATATATGTATGAAGGAAAGGAAATACCGTAAGAGTAAGAAAAGCATTTTTGCATGAAGAAGAGCTTATCATAAGAAAGTCCCAACTGGGAAAGGAAGGAATTAGAAGGTTAAAAGCAGGTTGCAGAGGGTTTGTGACAGGGAAATGGATTATTAAAGATGGATAGACCTTTAATAGGCTTGTTGTCTAAAGAAAAGTCTTCAGCAGTTAAGGAAATACATCTGACAATTAAAACCAAGAACCTTGTGGTGTTGTTTGTGGTATTTTGCCTGCCAAACTGTGTTCTGACTTTGCTTAAGCTTTCAGATTTAGAAGGTAAAATGCCAACACCTGGAGAAACTCTATCACATCCACCTGAATCACCACATCTCCCCACACTTGCTATATGAACTGAGCCCAAAAGATGGAAAGTTCCAAGAAAGCCAAAGAAGATTCCCCGAGAAACCCCCAAGCCTTGGCCATGCTTGTTTATTTTGGGAAGTGGCCCCCTGGGACTGCTTATCTGCAAAGACCTTGGAAAAGAATCCGGAGTCAATCTCTCGAAGGCCAACAGCCAGCTGAAGGACTAGTTTTATTACCTTTGTTTACATGTCATTCATTATTATTTCACAATGATTACAACCACCTCCCTTTTCTCTTATTATTAACTTTACTGGTGAAGGGTATAAATTTTGGAGTTTTTTGTAATAAAGTGTCATTGGCTCAAGAAGCCTTTGTCCGCCTCAGATTCTTTCCCAAACGTCGTACCTAAAAACTTGGGGAATTCATAGAGGGGAAAGAATCGCTGCAGATAAGTTTCTGCAGGACATCACCTGCCTTTTGCCCCATCTTTCTGAGGCTCCCAGCCGCGAGTGGACTTGCCCCCCCCCACAAGGACTGAGCTCGTCGGTAGCAATTATTCATTTTCGTCTTTTACCTATTTCTAAATTGTATTGTTTGCTTTATTGTTGCTAATTTTTAGGATTTCTATTTGGAATATTAATATACCTTCTGATATAGCATTTGGAAATATTTTATCCCATTCTGTCAGGAACTTTTAACTCTGTTTACATTGTCTTTGGGTGTATAATTTTTTTTTTTATTTTTTAGGAAGTTTGTTTGTTTATTCTTTTGTTGCCTGTGCCTTTGAAATCATATCCAAAAAACCACTGCCAATTTCAATGTTCTAAAGTTTTATGACCCAGGTTTTTCTTAAAAGTTTATAGTCTTAAGATTTACATTTATATCTTTTATCTATTTTGAGTTAATATTTGTATATGGTGGTAGGTAAGGATCCAATTTTATTCTTTTTTATGTAATTATTATATTCAACCATATTTAGTGAAAAGATTATTATTTCCTTCACCAAATGTTCTTGGAAACCTTGTGAAAAGTAACTTGAACATATATGGAAGAATTTATTTCTAGTCTTTTTATTTTACTCCACTGGTTTATATATCTGCCTTTATAACAGTACTACACTGTTTCAATTATTGTAGCTTTATAAAAAGGTTTGAAATCAGAAAATGTACATCTTCTAGCTTTGTTCTTTTTCAAGTTTATTTTTGATATTTAGAGTTCATATTTCATGTTAGGATATATTTTTTCTGAAAAAAATGTATAATAGTTTCATCTTAAAAAATAATAATGATAGGCGGGGCATGCCATCCGGGGCCCGGGTCGCAGGACTCTGGGCCCTGGGCCGAACTGCACATAGCACGCCAGACCCCTGGAGAAACCGGGCCCAGTAAGACGCTGAGTTCCGGGCAGGGGTCGCGTGGGGCACGCCAGCTGGGGCCCGGGTCGCGGGACTCTGGGCCCCGGGCCGGAACACGCGTAGCATGCAAGACCCCTGGAGAAACCGGGCCCAGTACCCTGGGACCCAGGCGGGGGTCAGGCGGGGCACGCCAGCCGGGGCCAGGGTCGCGGAACTCTGGGCCCTGGGCCGGAATGCGCGTAGCATGCCAGACCCCTGGAGAAACCAGCCCCAGTGTCCTGGGTTCACGGGACCCTGGGCCCCAGGCGGAGTAGTGCGGAGCACTCTGGACCAATGGGGAAACCGACCGGGTTACAGTGCTACTGAGTGAGTGCCTGATCCCACTACCTCCTCAAACCACATATACTGTCTTCTCTTATTAAAAAAAAAAAAGGAAAACACAAAGAAAAAGAAAAATATCGGAGAGGAGTTAAGAAAGCCGTCGCGGATGCCAGGACACTGGACATACAGACAAAACTTATCTAAATGCACTGGAACTTATGGAAAAATTCCCCGTGAAGGAGGACTGCTGTTTCTCTATATTATTAAGAATCTTGGACATCACCTGTAAGGAGAGAGTTTAGCGCAGACCAAGGAGAAAGGCCGTGTTGAAAGAGGTCTCCGTGATGGCGGTGGAGATTTGTATTCAGGAGAAGCAGAAACCGGATCCTATCAACCTTATTTTTTTGGAGAAATTACACCAAATGTCGAATGCTACCGTCACGCATATTTAGGAACATTGGACAACATTCAGAGTGGAAAAAAAGCCTGGGAAAGTTTTGAGATGGTGGAGGCAGTGTCAATGGCAGTGGCCGGTACTCAGGGGAGGCAGAGATCTGATACATTACACCTGGGGCCTTTGAAATAATAACTCCAGAAACAGTGATCGGAGCCTGCTGAGGGGTTAGGCGGGTGCCGGGGCCAGTGGCCGACATCGGAGATTGCTGTGAGGCAAAGCCACTACTGAGGCCTCTGTGGCCGGGATTGGAGCCTGCCGAGGGGTTAGGCCAGTGCTGGGGCCAGCGAGACAGGCATAGGAGCCTGCCATGAGGCAAGGCCGGTGCTGGGGACTTAGAGGCCAGGATCGGAGCCTGCTGAGGGGTTAGGCTGGTGCTGGGGCCAGCGAGGCCGGCATCGGAGCCTGCCATGAGGCAAGGCCGGTACTGGGGCCTCCAAGGCCGGGATTGGAGCCTGCCGAGGTGTTAGGCCGGAGCTGGGACCAGCGAGGCTGGCATCGGAGCCTGCCATGAGGCAAGGCCGGTGCTAGGGCCAGGGAGGCCGGCATTGGAGCCTGCCATGATGCTATGCCAGTACGGGGGCTTCTGAGGCCAGGATAAGAGCCTGCCGAGGGGTTAGGCCGGTGCTGGGACCAGCGAGGCCGGCACTGGAGCCTGCCATGACGCTAGGCCAGTACTGGGGTCTCCGAGGCCAGGATAAGAGCCTGCCGAGGGGTTAGGCCGGTGCTGGGGCCAGCGAGGCCGGCATCGGAGCCTGCCGTGAGGCAAGGCCGGTGCTAGGGCCAGGGAGGCCGGCATTGGAGCCTGCCATGATGCTATGCCAGTACGGGGGCTTCCGAGGCCAGGATAAGAGCCTGCCGAGGGGTTAGGCCGGTGCTGGGACCAGCGAGGCCGGCACTGGAGCCTGCCGTGACGCTAGGCCAGTACTGGGGTCTCCGAGGCCAGGATAAGAGCCTGTCGAGGGGTTAGGCCAGTGCTGGGGCCAGCGAGGCCGGCATCGGAGCCTGCCGTGAGGCAAGGCCGGTGCTGGGGCCTCCGAGGCCAGGATCAGAACCTGCTGAGGCGTTAGGCCAGTGCTACGGCCAGCGAGGCTGGCATCAGAGCCTGCCGTGAAGCAAGGCCAGTACTGGGGCCTCCGAGGACCGGACTGGAGCCTGCCGAGGTGTTAGGCCGGAGCTGGGGCCAGTGAGCCCAGCATCGGAGCCTGCTGTGAGGTGAGGCCGGTGCTGGGGCCTCCAAGGCCAGGATCAGAATCCTGCCAAGGGGTTAGTCTGGTGCCGGGGCCAATGGCCAGCATCAGAGCCTGCTGTGAGGCAAGGCCAATCCTGCGGCCTCCAAGGCCGGGATCGAAGCCAGCTGAGGGGTGAGGCCAGTGTGGGGGCCAGCGAGACCAGAACCGGGGCCTCCCATGAGGCAAGGCCGCTGCTTGAGCCAGCGAGGTCTGGATCATTCCACTGAGTAGCCAGGCCACTACTGGGGCCGTCAAGATTGGGATCGGTTCTTACAACCTAGCATGCACAGAGAAATATCGCAGAAAATATAAATCAGACGCTTCCCCTAATCAGCAATAACTAGGAGGAAAGGGGCAACAGGAAGAGGTTGAGCTATAGAAAGGGCCCTATAGTGAAGCAACTAATGTGACCAATCAGAGGGTATGGAATAGTGGAGGACGGAGCCTCTTTAAAATGCAGGAGGTACATAAACAAATGTATTAAAGTTAATCACCAAAGAAGCATGGGATGGAGGGAGGGGGAGGGAATGAGATGGGGGCTGGATGAGGGCTAATTGGATGATGTGTGCTTGTATATCCTCTCAAGTCTTGTACTCCAATTTGATTGATATATGACTATAATGCGCCAATTTAAAAATTAATTAATTAATTAAAAAATAATAATGATAAAAGAGAGTGTCCTGCTTTGTCTCTTTAAAAATAATTAACAAGTTTGTTATGATAGTTGGGATTTTAGCTCACGTTAAATATTTCATTTTGGATAATTAGAACAGCTGTGGACTGGTTGAGTATCTCTCGGTGTATTTAGTTTTGGCTTCCTCTCAGCATGTAGTCTCAAATTTGGAAACTCTTATACATGGCAATTGGCTTCTAAGACTATCACATATCCTTTTGGTTAAATGCTAGAAACTTGGAACAGGCAAATTATCACTTCAATTGCACTTTGTTAGTCAAAGTAAGCCACAAGGATGGCCCAAAGGTAACACATAAAAAAATAAGCTCCAACTTTGGATGTGAAGTGCAGTATATATTTATAAGAATCAATTTTAATTTTTTTGATGGGAACAATTTTTGAAAACTACCACACATACTTTAAAATACAGTAGAAAAAATACATTAACAAGGTTTAATGAGCATACCTGACCAGGTCAATCTTGCATTTACCTGACATCTACAGAATCTTCAGAAAGAAGTTTTTCAAAATAGAGGCTGTATACTGCAAATGATAATTAAGGTTATTTCATTTAAAATTGCTGCAATTTAATAAACTTAAAACCACTCTTTTTCTCTCTCATTGTCTCACATCTGATGTAGGTTGGATGACCTTCCACCATTTGATATTATCCTTATCTCAAACATGTGTTCTCTGGGAAAGAGAAGGAGAATTGGAAGACATAGGACACATCATACCCAGTTAAAAAAAGTATGCACACAATGCAAGACTAACCGCAATGGAGACTAGGTAAAAGTTTATAAGCACAAAAATTATTTGCTCAACATTAAATGTGTTGCAATGACTATACCAGATGCTCATAAAAATAAATAAAATCAAGGGTCTATATGCAAATAGTAGGTTTTTAAACCTGCAGGTTCTGCATCTGCAGAATCAATCAACTGTAGATAAAAAAATAGTTATAGTGAACTTGTATAGAACATCTTTCCTGTCATTATTCCTTGCAAAATACAATACAATAAATACTTACATAGAATTTGTATTATCTCCTACATTATAGTAATATAAAGATAATTTAAAATATTGTGAGAAAATAAATTTGTGATATGCAAACACTATTTAAATTTATATTAGAAACTTAAATATGTACAGATGTGGGTAGCCACAGGGGTCCTGGAACCAATGCCCCAGTGACATTGAAGGACAACTGTATATACATTTTATCTGGAGTAAAGTTCATAGCTTTTGTCATATTCTCAAAGGACTGTCTAATTCTTCAAATATTAAGAAATTATTTCTGAAGAGAGAGATTCTGGATGCCTTGCAGCATCCGAACTAGACATTAATATACCCAAAAGAGTATATATATTTTATCTGCTGTCTCAATCAATATCGATAATTGAATTTTCATAATTCTATCTCTCATACACAACATGGATCTGCTGAATAAAAGTTGAGAGAAATTCTAAAAACTTAAGTGGAAATACAGTATAATAAAATAACATTTAGCAGCAGGGATCACCAAAATCCAAAATACTAGATTTTAAGCAAAAGTTTGAGGTTGGAAGAAAATATGGATCTTTGTCTGCCAATGAGATGAATACACTAACCAATGATGCTAATCTTCAACTTTAGGGCATATAACTGGGGCATTATTTCTGAGCCATAAAAATTGCTCAAGTATAGTCTGAAGCACCTGTGATTAGACTACCACAGGTAGGTTAGGATTATTAATTTTTTATTACTGTAACAAAGTACCACAATTTAGTACCTTAAATAACTTATACATTTATTATCTCAGTTTTAATAATGAATAAGTTTATGCATGGGTTTGTTGACTTCTCTTCTTAGGCTAACACAAGATCAAAATAACATCCCATTGGGTGATCACAATAGTTATAGAGAAATTTAGAGGCTTTATAAATGATGACTTAAGATTTAAAGTGAAAAATTGCTTCATATATTTTTAGTCTGGAAGTTACACCTAGTTGATTTTAGCATTGCCTTCAAAAAGAAAAGTACTATAGAGTTGTAGTGCTAATTATTCTATGAATTTAGAGTGTATCAACCTAGATAATTATAGACATATTATGTTTTAGAGATTGACCATTTTTCATCTAGTCTTCTCATTAAATACATATGTATATATCACTCATTTAGCTTAGGGATTGCCTTTGATATTTGTGACTGCACATTATGTACATTAGGGAATTTCCATCTTCCCCCCTCCAATTCCCTTCAGTGATGTATGCATATTTGCCTTTACCATCTTGTACCCCATTAAGATATATGAATATAATAAACCAATAAAAATAAAAAATATGTGTATATGAGTTCATATACATATATTTTATATGAAAACATATGCATATATTGCATACATATACATACATACTAAATATAAAAACTCATATGTACCTGAATATATATTTGTTCATATATTACAAACAGACATGTTTGGATATAATTTTTAGATAAGTTGATAATTGTTTAAATCTTTTTTTTATGATTAAACTGTGTCCACTAGAGATATTTAATATTAATACCCAAAAAGTGCCTTAATATATTTAACAGATCCATAATATTTAATGTTAATACATATAGGGTGCCTCATTTATTTTAATAGATGCATAGCAATTTTACTAGATCCATATACATATATTATTATTTATCTTTTTTAAAGAACAAGAAAATTAAAGATTTACCCCACTTAATTTCATGTTTACTATAAAGCTATTATGATCAAACAATATGTATTTATTAAAATATAGACATGCTTACCAATACTAAATTAAGAATAGTTTAAAAATAGACATTTGTGTTGTCAAAATATGTGATTTTAAATAAATGAGATCCCCTATTGATGACCATGTAAATATTAATTGTTATACATTTGGCCATTAATAATGTCATCTCTGAATTCAAACTCCTTAGGTTTGGATTCTGGGTTTGCAATTTCTTTGCTAAGTGATCTTGGGAAAATTACTTGACCTTCCTGTGCCTCAACTTTCTATTTTTAAAAACTATGATAAAAATGGTATCTCCCTTGTAGGGTTGTCATGAGGATTAGAACAATCAAGATAGACTTGCTTATGTTTCCATAATAAATGATTCCAAGTTTCTGTGGCTTAAAAAATTCAATCTTACCCATATTTCATGCCCATCACAGGTCAACAGTGCAGATGTGTACTTAGTAACTGAAAGGTTCTAGTTATTAGAGAAATCACTGTTATTTTTATTGTATCTTCTATAGTAAAATGAATGAAAGCATTAAAGGTGTCTCAAGATGATGTAAACTCAGTCATATGTCTCAGTCAAAATTCTCATTGCTATAATCCAAAATGACTAGACATACAACTTAGAGGAAGGAAGATTTATTTGCTCATAGTTTTGGACATTTCAGGATTCGGTTCATGTGAGGATAGGGTCTGAGGAGTTTAGAACATGGCAGCAAAAAGTGGAAACAGAATACGGCAAGAGCTTGGCTCTCACTTCATAGAGACCAGAAACAGGAAACAGCAAACAAGCAAGGAGATACAAGGGCCAAAGCACAGTGCCTAAGCCCACACCCCCAGGAACCCACCTTCTCCAGCTCTATCCTACCTATTACAATTTATACCCTGCTGAGAATATAACCCTCATAACTTAATTTTATCGACCCTAAACACTAATATATGAGCTCTTCAGGAGATATTGTACATATAACCATAATACAGTAAATAGCACATATAAGTTTGACTCCCAAATCATTGTTCAGAATCAGTCACATGACCTATAGGTAACAAAAACAAGTACTTCTCTCTGTTCCTAAAATATGAACAGGATATTTGGTAAAAATATGACCATAATCAAATAAATTAATTCTTTTTTAATTGGTGAATCATAGTCATACATATTAATGGAGTACAAAATGATAGAGGAATACATGCACACATCACTCTTTTACCCTTTCCCATTTTCCATCCCATTCCTGTCCCATTCCCTTCTTATATTTGGCTGAGTGATTGTCTTTTTTTGTGTGTGTTTGTGCTACTGGGATTCCTGGAAACCCTTCTACCTCCGGGCTACGTTCCCAGACATCTATTTTTTATATTTTTATTTGGAAACAGGGTATCTTAAGCCAGCAAGCCTGCCTTCGAACCTGCATGATCCTCCTGTCTTCCTTTCAAAGCGCAGGGATTACAAGAGTGTGCCACCACGTCCAGCTGAGTGATTGTCTTTGATGTTTGTGAAAGTACAACATGTACATTAGGGAATTTCCATTTCACCCCCTCACATCCTCCTCAGTTTGGTCATCTTAATTTCTGATCTATGGTTTCTCCTTCTTCATCTACAGTTCATCTTATAACCCATATTGTTCCTAGTTTCCACATATCAGAAAGAACATCTGATTTTTTAAAATTTTGGTAACTGACTAATCTCACTTATGTTTTACTGATCCATCCATTTTCCTGCAAATGACATAATTTTGTTATTTATAGATGAATAAAATTTTATTGTGTACATATCCCATAGTTTTATAATCTATTTGTCTATGTTTATAGTTGCACAATTCACAATTGCAAAACTATGGAGTCAGCCAAGAGTTCCATCAACAGATGAATTAATTCTTATGACAGTATCTGGCTGTAATCAATAAATGATAACAATTAAGCAATTAATCAATAAATGATAACAATTTAAAAATATTTCCATCACAACAATGCTGTAACAAATATCCCATATCTGTGTAAATGTAAAAGTATCTTTGTAATAGATATGGAATTAAAATTACAAATCATATAAAAATAATAATCAGTTTTACTTTTAAGAAATATTGGAGCTTGCTGGGCATGGTGGCACATGCTTGTAATCCCAGCATTTGGGAGGCTGAGACCGGAGAATCATGGTTTGTGGACAACCTCAGCTCATTAGTGATGACCTCTGCAACTTAGTGAGACCTTGTTTCAAACATAAAAAGAATTAAAAAATAGGGAAGAGGATTGTAGCTCAGAGGTCAAATGCCCCTGGGTTCCATCCCCAAACCCACAAAGAAAAAACAAAAAAAAATATTGGAGGTGAGGGAAATGGTACACGCCTATAATCCCAGCATTTGGGAGGCCAAAACAGAAGGATTGCAATTCACAGACAGCCTGCCTCAACTACTTAGGCCCTTTGCAACTCAGTGAGACTCTGTTTCAAAATAAATAATAAAAAATAGGGCTGAGGATGTAGCTCTGATGTAGAATGCCCCTGGGTTCCATTTGCGGTACCACAAAAATTATTAGCACATTATTTTCTTCCTTCATCATTTATATTATATGAGTTGCTATCAAAATAGTGAGAGGGTTTGCAAAGTTTTATTTATAAGGAATTCATGAAATATTTGATCTTTGAGCCAGTCATAGACTGACATTTAATCTCATTCCAATGCCAAAAGGAATGTCTTATGGAAAAAAATTCTCTTAAGATACTACTTGGCTTCTTTGCAGTTATGCCAGAACCCTAGAGAAAGTAAAGCACAAAAAGGTTGTTTAATTTTCACACTGGGGTGTGCAATGAGTTCCAGTGGCTGTAAACAGGAAGATTATGGAGTTTTTTCAATTACAAATATCAATTTTACAATTCTATCTATAATCCTACTTCAACCATATACATTAAGTATATGATCTCAGTAGATTGCTCCTATATCCAATATTTCCAAATATTCATATTATTTTATTTCTATTGAATATATAATTAATGTCTATCAGCTTTATTTATATTATTGTCACAGATAAGTAGGATGCAAGCCCTGTCTTTCAGGAATGCAAAAAACCAACACCATAGTAAATTCCATTGTTTTATTCAGATTTTTTTTGTTGCTATGACCAAAACATCTTAAAAACACAAACAAAATTAAGAGGTGGAAAGGTTTATTGGTTCACACTTTGAGAGGTTCTATAGTTGGCTGCTTCATTATGGCAGGGGCGCTCTAGGAAATGAAAAAGGATGGAAAAGCTACACTCACCTTATGGCAGGGGAAAACAGAGAGAGAGAGAGAGAGAGAGAGAGAGAGAGAGAGAGAGAGAGAGAGAGAGAGAGAGAGAGTCCCCAGTCCCCAAGCACACACCCAGTGACCAGCCTCCTCCAGTAATCAGTCATGTCCCACCTCTGAAACTGGCTGCATTGTCCACATATGAGTTTGTGGAAGACATTTTAAATCTAAAGCATAACATAACAGCCATATAAAATGGCTATATAATAATACAGTAAGTTTTTAATGTGGTAATTAAAAGAATATCTTAGAGTTATACAAACCTGAGTTTTTTATACTAGTTGTGTGCTTTGAGCAATTTTGTCAAAACTCTCTTTGCCTCTCCTTAATCATTCATAAAATGATAAAAATAGCACTGCCCTTATGTTATTGTGTTAATTTTCATTATGATGACAATTAAATTCACAATATGCTTGAGACACAAATAACAACTCATTCATTTTTCCTAGGGAAGCCTAGAAAGTCTTCAGAGAGCCAAATAATTGTGCAATAATATTGTTTATTTAGAAATATCTAATATATTTGAGATGGTTAAGGATGAAGATAGAAGGAATATCAGAAAGCCAAATAATTGTGCAATAATATTTTTATTTAGAAATATCAAATATATGAGATGGTTAAGGATGAAGATAGAAGAAATATGTAAGAAAAAAGGATAGAAAATAGTAAGGCACAGGCAGGAGAAGAGGTAGTCCAGATCATTAACTCAAAGTCAATGGAGTATCCAAAACTGATCTTTGATCTTTGCTCTGAAATATATTCCTTCTGCATGTTCTCTGTATAAGTGATTTATCATTCAACTACTTGATATAGCAAGAAATATATCCAGTCCAATTCAGATTCCAATGCTATTGTTCCACCCTCCAAAATATATCTCAAATTCAGCTCTATTTTCCATCTCCACTGCTACCACTATAGGCCAAGTTAACATTACCCCCACACATGAACAATTTCAACAGCCTGCTACCTAGTTTCCTTGTTATTTTTTCCTAAAATCTATTATACAAAATAAAGACAAATAATCTCTTACAATTATAAATTATACCATGAATTTAGAATAAAATATAAATATGGCAATACATCATATCAATTTTGACTTTTGTAGCTTCAGATATTCATGAAACACTGCTCTAATCATGTGGGCTTTTCTGATTTTCATGCACACCAAGGTTTCTGCTTTTAGAATAATTTGTCCATGTTGTTCTCTTTTCTGAACACACTCTAATTTCAATGTCCACCTGGAAATATATTCTGCCTTTAAGATTCAGATGGGCTGTCAAGCGTGGTGGCGCACACTTGTAATCCCCATGCGTGGGAGGCGGAGACAGGAGGATCAAGGAGGTTCAAAGCCAGCCACACTGGCTTAAGAGACCCTGTTTCCAAATAAAATATAAAATAGGCCTCGGAGTGTAACCCGGAGGTAGAAGGGCTTAGAGGAACCCCAGTACCACACACACACAAAAAAAAATATTCAGATGGTCTATCACTTTCTTCAAGGGGTTTTCCAAAAACTAATCACCTAACCTAATTTATTCCTTTTTCTCTCAAAGTAAATGCTGTCCACTTCTTTACGACACTTATTAAAAGTGCATATTCAGTGAGGTTTTTAAATATATGTCTCTTTCACTAAGCTATAATGCCCACAAGAGAATATTGGTCTATGTTTTACTTACTTCTATTCTCCCTGAACTTTGTCCAATATCTGAAAAAGGGAAGGTATTTAATAAATACTTGATGAATTAGGTACAGTGGTGCATGTCTGTAATAACCCCAGTACTTGGGAGGTTTAATTTGTGGTAACTTATTGGTATCCAGTTTCAAAAAAGAAGTGAAGTGCATTTGCCTGGAGTTTTCTTACCAGCTCTGCTTTCTGAAAATGTCTGACTCAAGTGATAGTATCAGTGAGAATTTTTCTGAAGAGGAATTAGATGAAGAAAATGTGATTTTAACTACAACTCAAAAGACAAGAGAGCAAAGCTTCAAAAATTTAATAGGATTAAGAAAGAGAAAAAGAGGAACACTGTAGAAGTGATAACTTCATCTCAGGAGTTTGTGCTGTCATCTTGGGCAAGAATTGCTGCCAGGGCCATTCAGCCGAAGTCTGTGAATTCATGTTTCATGCCTAGTTCCATGGAAGCCTTTTTGATACAAGTCCCTGGTGTCAAGTAATGTGTGGCCCATGACAGCTATCGCTCTCACCTACAGTTCTACACAGGGCAGGCCTGGGTCCCTTACACTCCAAAGAGAATGATTTCCCTCTTCCTGATACCAGCTTGTGTTTTCCCATTCTTGGGAATAGAAGATAATATGTTAGGTCCTGAATGTGTTGAAAGGAATGAGAAGACAATGACTTGATTAATCAAATGGGGAAGTTAAAGCAACAAAAGATGCCAACCTAAGCAATGATAAAAGTATTATTTTGAGCCAGGCATGGTGGCGCACGCTTGTAATCTCAGCGCTTGGGAGGCTGAGACAGGAGGATTGTACAGATTCAAAGCCAGCCTCAGCAACTGAGTGAGGCTCTCAGCAACTTAGCTAGACCCTGTTTCCAAATAAAGTATAAAATAGTTCTGGGAGTATAGCCCAGAGGTAGAAAATCCCCTAGGTTCTACCCCCAGGACCAAAAAAATATAATAATAATAATAAAGTGTTCTTTTGATCTGAAGGCAACTGAGAAGAAACAAAAACTTTCTGCCTTCCCATTATTGGCCCCCAAACAAGATGTAAATGTATATAAGTCCGCCTTCCATCTCTACCAGGACAGGTGGTAGAGTCAGTAGAAGATTAAGAAGCATCCCAGTGATTGTTCTGCCATGTCCTAACCATTCCCAGTGTCTCTTCATGTATTAAGTCAGACTTAAGCCATATAACATATATAATCTGCATAACAATTTTTTGTTTTAATTACTAATATTTTTTGGTTTTTTGATGGTTTTGGTTTATTTGTAGAAAAATTAAGCAGAGTTCCCTTGAACTCCTCACAGTATTAGTATGGTACATTGTTAGAATTGATAAGTCAATACTTGGATTACAGGCATAAGCCACCATGCCAGGCACCCCAGTCTTTTCTTTTTCTTTTTTTTTTCTTTCTTTATTTTTTTAATATTAGAGACTGAACCTTGGTATGTTCTACCTCTGAGCTATGTACCCCAGTCCCTATTTTGTTTTTTTTTGAAACAGGGTCTCACTAGTTTGCAGAAGGCCTAAGTAGCTGAGGCTAGCCAGGAACCTGTGATTCTCCTGTTTCAGCCTCCCTTGTTTCTCAATTGAGTTTTAGAAATGATATATTACATTTAATATTATAATCACTTTTGTTCCTTGCTCTGTATCAAGGTAAATAAAACAGAGGGATGCTTCAAAATAACAATGGCATTTTCAAAATGACATTTTGGAACCTGTAGTGTACAGAATTGAATGGAATTGTTATACTCAGAGGAATAAGATAGAAAGGGACCACTAAATGTGACTTAGAAGGGAAGTATTATTAATGTCTGTTACAAGAAGTGGCCAGGCTTGTTGATATGCTATTGAACTAGAGCTACAGAAGGCATGAGACAGCTACTAATTCAAAAAGAGACCATTCTAGATGGCACGTTCACTAACTTCATAATTGTATAGGAAACAGTCTTTCATAAAGCTTATTTTCATTAGCAAATCTTAAGTAACTAAATGCCATCTTTAGCAGCTTTCTACATTAGCAATTTAATGTATATTTATGAATATTGCAGTCTTTAGAGAAGAGGAAATGTCAAAACTAAGCAGAAAATCAGAACTGCAATGCACACATGAAATTATATTAAAATAGTAAAATTGTGCATGTTACAACCTGAATCACAGCAATTGTGATAGAAAGAAGAGGTTAGAACTAGTTTATTCCTACCTCTTATCAAGAATATATGCTGAGGTGTTCATGTTGTCAACAAAAGTGCGAGTTGTTTTCCCCAATTATATATCCCTTAATACTTGAAGCATTCATTGCCAATTTAGACCCATTAAATGGTCTAAGGTTCATATATGTATAATTTTTTAGAAAGAAAAACAGTTTACTCCAACAAACATTTACTGTTCTTGGTCCTTGGTTACTGTCCTTAAAATGTTTCAAAACCAAATAAAATGACACTGTTTTCCCTATGTTTTTTAGTATGTGCATTGCAACTATCCTAATCCAACACTCCCATACTTAATTCTAAATATACTGATCTCTTAATTGATGTTTCTAAATGTAATATATCCTACACATTTATGCCCAAATACATGTGATAGGTACTGAGGGCTTCATATATACCAGGTGTTTTCTTGGAATAAATTAGTGATCAAAATAAATATTCCTGAGCCCATGGAAATGATAGTCTATTTCATCAGAAAATAGATAATGAAAAGTATAAATGATAAATAATAGACCACAGTGTGTGCTATAAGATGATAAATGCTGTAGGAAAAAAATTCCAAGAAAGATGAAGATACATAGCAACTTCCCTAAGCAGCATTTTTCATATTTCTCTCCCCTTTCATATATTTATCAGTCTTTGATGCTTCTATATTATCTATAGGTTTAAACAGAACCTCTTCAGTCTGCAAGTGACTTCTGTTATCTGTACTACACTCTATATCATCACTTATTTTCCATCCTTATCTTCTACTACTCCCCATACACAATTTCTTGCTCTAGCAAAGTCAGTGAGGGTCCAATAAAAAGTTCACAACAATTACAAACTAATAAAAATAGGTAAAATAAATGATCACATCAGACATTATACAAGATGTAGGCATTGTAAGATTCATTTTAGGGTTTTCTGGCCCTATGGTTATCTATGATGACTACTCAACTTTGTCACTGTAGCTTGAAAACAAACATAGAAAATGTGTACATGAATGGTCATGATTATGGTAGTAGCAACTCTGTAAAACCCCACCACAGAATATCCTGCCACTGATAAGGAGAAACAATCATATGTCCTTCCTGCAACCCTATGCTGCCTTCCACCTGCAACATTCAATGTTGATACTAACTTTTCTGTCCTTGCCTGAGTCAAGTTCAGACCATAGTTGTCCATTTCCAAGGAGAAACACATGGCAGCAGGATGTGGCAGAATAAAAGATACATGGCTCAGGGCAACCTGAAAGCAGAAAGAGACAGAGGAAGAGACCAGGTACAGATATAGACTTCAAAGCTATGCCCCCAGTGACTTCATGCTCACTGTTATGACTCAGTAAACCCATTAAATTAATTAATTCACTGAAGAGGATATAGCCCTGATTCAACTATTTCACCTCTGGGCATTTCTGTATTCCTAATGCAGGAATTTTGATGGGGGACATTTCATATCCAAAGCATAACAATAAAGTTGACATTTATGAATGATTTAAATTAGCCATTGCCCTCACCATTCAAATTCCTAATTTGTATTCAAGGATATCATAATAATCATATTCATGATCCATGTATTTACTAGGGATATGGTAGATAAAATAAGCATGTGCAATATTATGACTTATTTTAATTTAGCCTAACATTTTTATAATTTCCTAAGCCTTAATATCATGGAAGTTTTCCTTGTATCTATTTCTATGTTCAAAATAAATTTTTTCTAGATTTTATAGAAAATAAATTTATTATTACATTCATATTCACAGTTCTCTATCTCTATAGTGTTAATGTAATGTTATCCATACAACAGTAATATTTTGAGCGTGTACTGCATGTAGTCACAAAGAAAATAAAACTGGGGCCCTTCTTCACAGTATTTCACAATCTAGCAAGGAAGAAAAACACATATATTGAATAAATATTAATAGTTAAGATAGAGAAAACCTGGGAACCAAAAGAGACTTCATATAAATGAGGAAAGATACTAGTAGAATAGTGAAAGGAAATTTGAGGGGGAATGTAGGGAGGAAAATGTGGAGACTTGATAAAGAAAACAGTTCTTGATAAAGAAAACAATTCTATGTACATTCATGAAGCTATCAATTCCAATTTCAAATTTATGAACAGGGAGCAGGACAGTATTCAGAGGGAAATGCATGGGTTGCTATGTGCGTGTATGTTTATAGGACACTAACCTAATATGATGCATGGTTATAATGAACCAATGAAAGTATATGAAAAATGAACTTTATTTCCCATTTGTAAAAATAAATGAAAAAATATGTGGTAAGCAAGCTAATAAACAAAGATACCTAATTATGTGTAAGAAACATATGTGGTTCTAATTTTTGGCAACCAACCAGAATTGCCTGTGAGCACATAGATAAGAAAAGTACTACATGTGTTTATTAATAACTATAAAGAAAATGTAACACATATTACATAATATTTATTTGTTACATATTAAATTGTAATTATACACACAGAGTCATTTACAAAACAAATAATTGGGGCAAAATTGTCACTAGCAAAATTCAAGTTGTAAAGCCTGTGTATCTGACAAGATGAACATTCCCCTCCGTAAGGCCCAGTTACAGAGACCACCAGGGAAATTTCTAGAATCAAAATTAGATTTTTAAATGTGCTACAACAAGAAAGACTAAGGTAATCATATATTTCTGGATACAGTAACAAAGATCAAACACTAAGTGACTTAGACTTTCTCATAGTTCTGGAGCTTAGAAGTCTGATATTAACATGTCAGCAGGGTTGGTTTCTTGCAAGTCCTTTTTCTTTGGCTTGCAGATATCTGCCTTCTTACTGTTTCTTCACATGGCATTTGCTTTGTACACAAACACCCATGGTGTTTCTCTATGTGTTCTCTATGTATTTTAATCTCTTTTTATAAGAACATTAGTCATATTGGATTAGAGTTTACCCTAAATAACTCATTTAAATTATTCATTCATTTTAGGTATCTTATATTATATATAATATTTATTTTCTAAGGTACTAGGGTTTAGTACTTCAATGTATAAATTTGGGAGGGAGGAAACAACTCATCCCATAAGTATTGTGAATTTTGGGGTTTGTGATGCTTGAAAATAATTTAAGGAAGTGGAATTCTGTTCTTGATTGAATAACACCAAACATGGACAGTTTTGCAATGTGCTTCTTCATCTAAGAGGTAGAAGAAATGAAATGAGCCAGATTTTCTATTCATAAATTAGCTACATTACCACACAGCATGGGAGTTATTTAAATATATGTGTTAGATGTGCATAGTATTCTTGATTTATTTTTTTAGTCTTGATTACTGAATGATCTCATTTTTGTCTTTTTTCATCAAGGTCATAAAGTGATCTCTTTTGAAATATTGTTGATATTATATGGAATTGTTCTCTTTTATCAGGGAACACTATGGCCTAGCTATTTAGCAAGTAAACACCATGGCCTAAATATAGTTGCCAGCCTTTTTACCAGCTGTCAGCTGTTGAGGATGTTTATTTCTTTCTCACCCACTTCAGATGTGTCAATGAAGAGGAATCAACAGTAAAGAACTTCCCAAAATGTGTAGCCAGTGGCCATTGAGAGTAATGGATAACATTTTTTTTCCCAAAGAAACAGAATCTGAAATATATCATGCAACTACTTTCAGTATTATGAGAAAAAAAATATCTGGCATTGCCTATCCAGCAGAATTCCATCACTGCTTTAGATCAGTTATTGACACATGGTTCTTGCAAGTCCTTTCTCTTTGGCTTGCAGATATCTGCCTTCTTACTGTTTCTTCATATGGCATTTGCTTTGTACACAAACACCCATGTGTTTCTCTATGTGTTCTCTATGTATTTCTCTATGTTCCCTATGTTCCTTATTTTTCATTCCCAAGTGTATTTTTTATGCTATTACCCTGTCCTACTTTGCCATTGTCTACTAAGTACAATAGGTAGAAGATGGGGCAATTATATTCACTGTAGCCCTGGGTATCTAGAAAATAAGGAACTATACCAAGGTCTGGTTGAGCTGTATTCAGCAACTTAATGAGATCTGGAGGAGTCTTAATGAAAAATATGTTAAATTTGTACTACTTTTGAGAAAAATGAAAAATAATAGTGTAATTAAAGAGCAAACATGGTAGATATTGTTAATAGATTATATGACAGTAGATTGAATCTCCCAGTTTCACTTGCATTGGGTGGTAATATAAAGATATCTAGCCAAAGATTATGAAAGGAAATTATTTATGTCATCTATCTATCTATCCATAAATCCCTAGCATATTAGAATCTTTCCTATGCATTTACATTAGAGACTAAAGTCCAAGTAAAAAGATGGAAAAGGTGATAAAATTTTTGTTTGTGTGGTCCTTTGAATAATTGTGCAGAGGAGAACCAACATTCTCCACCAGAAACATCAATTTTTTACTTTTAAATGAGTACAAAATAAATCTTTACTAAGACCAGGCAATTAGATAATTGAATGTATGGTTGTTACAGTAGCTAGTGACACCCTAATCCAAGCCCTGTTTAGTATGTTTGATTACTGAAATAGTTTGTTAGTTGATGGCTATACTGTAAAAATTTAAAATGCCTTAGAAACAAATAATTATTTTTTTAAATTTTACTGGTGCATTGTGGTCAAACATTTAATGGCATAAAAGATGTTGTAGATATACATGCACACATCACCCAATTATCCCTTAGCCAATTACTGCCCCATTCATTCCTTCCCCATCTCTCCTCATGCTTGGCTTAGTAATTGATTCTTCTCCCATTCTGTTGACTCAGTTTACTTAAGCAGGTTGTATTTATGTAGAAAGTTGTCAATTTCCTCCAGATTTTTTATTTTGTTGGAGTATAGATTTTCAAAGTAGTTTCTGATAAATTCTCTGGATTTCTACACTGTCATTAGTGATATCTCCTTTTTTCATCTCTTATCTTTGTAATTTGGGTTGATTCTCTTTTTTTGTTTTAGGTTGGGTTGTGGTTTATCTATCTTGTTAATTTTTTCAAGAAACCAGCTTTTGATTTGTTGATATTTTGTATTTTTTTATTCTCTACTTTGTTTACTTCTGCTCTGATTTTAATAATTTCCTGTCTTCTACTGGCTTTGGGTTAGTTTGTTCTTGTTTTGCAAGGGCTTTGTGGTGCGTACTGAGGTTATTTATTTGATGATTTTCTGTTTTTCTTATATGAGCACTCAGTGCTATGAATTTTTCTCTTAATACTACCTTCAATGTGTCCCAGAAGTTTTGATATGTTATATCTCTATTTTTGTTTGTTTCTATAAACTTCTTGATTTCTCCCCTTACTTATTCTATGATCCATTCTTCATTCAGCATTGTGGTGCTCAGTCTCCACATGTTTATGTGGTTTCTCTGATTCTTCTTATAGTTCGTCTCTAGTTTCATTCCACATAATCCTTGAGAAAGGAACATTTTTTTTTGTTTCCTTATTAGCCAAGTGACAAGAATAGTTTGCACTTAGGCCACATCCATGTGGCACCTAAAAATTTACCATTATTGAATTACAACACATCTCTACCCTTGAATTCCCTAAATAACATATATGTTACTGCAGAAGCAGAATGCCATTAAGGATATCACTAACAACATTCTTCTTAGAGCTGTGCTTGACAAATTCTTCTAAAAGCGTATAGTATAGAAAGAAAAATGTTTGTTTTGCCTAATGAGCTCATTTACTTACTCATATTTAAACAAGATTAACTGCTTGGTTGATGTTTCCCTGTTTCTTATAGATTCTAAGAAGCTTAATCTGAGTTTCATAATAGCTATCTTTAGGTGGGTTTAACATATCCCCTTCTTTGACCACATTTTTTACATGTCCAAGGTGAAAATATTTATGCTTAAGAAACCCTTCCTTTTATGTATGCTCCCTTGCATCCTTTTGGAAAGCAGATATCAAATATTTGTGCATTTGCACATTTGCCCTGATGTTTTCAGAAAAAAAAATTAGCTCCTTCAGTAACTCCAAGCCTTCCTATTTCATGTCTTTTTAGATTTGGTGGGTTGATTTGTTTTGTTGTTTTGGTACTTGTGATTGAACCTAGGGGCATTCTACCTATGAGTGCCCCTGATGTATCCTAGCCACTTTTTAATTCTTATTTATATACAGGGTCTTGCTAAGATGTTGATAGTCTTGCTAAATTGCTGAGTCTCCTCTCAAATCTGAGATTCTCCTGTCTCAGCCTCTCAACCAGGGTTACACTTGTATTTCACTGCACCAGGGTATTTTTATTTACTTAAAATCATCCAAGGTTATAAACAGAGTGCTTTGAATCCAGCAATCAATTTTAAGCCTGGAAGTAAAACAGGCTGGAAAGAATAGGTGCAAGTAAAGTGGATGAAAAAGGAAAGAATATTAAACCACTTCTCACTAACTTGTGGGATCAGAAGGCAGAAGTTTTATTTATGAATCCAACTGAGTACTTTCTTAACTTATCTTTTTTCTCCCATTACCTTAAAATATTGTCTCAGAGAGTGGGAAACAATTGTAATGTATGCATAGAAATATAAAACACAATACCAACTAAAGCAAGTTTCTCTGTATATTTGTTTTCTGATTAAAATACACTTTAATCCTAAGGGGAAATCTAAAAGTTACATAAGATGCTCGCAGCTAATAGCCCTTTTCTTAGAAGTTATTGAAGCTATACTTCCAGCTTAAGAATGGAAATTCTAAATTTAAACACCACTTTTAAAGCAATTAGTACTATCTTTCTCTAACACCACCCCATTTTCTGTTGCTTTATCAAAGTGTGTAAACACATTCCTTAAAATACTTTCTTCAATAATTCTAAAAATAACTTTAAAAAATTATATAATTTTCAGAAACATGGTAGTTTATATATGCAAGTAATTTTGACACTATTTTTTTGTGTCAAAGCTTCAGAATTAACTGGGCGTGCTTGTAATCCCAGAATTTGGCAGGCTGAGACAGGAGGGTAGTAGTTTGAAAACCCCTGGGTTCAAGCCCTATGGCCACAAAAAAGCTTCAGAATCTATAATGAAGATATTCATTGTTCTCTGTCTTTACCCTACAACAGTAAGATCATAGTGGCTAGCATCTTGAGAGGCAGAGAAAAGAAATGTCTACATATGACTTTTAATCTTTTAATCTTTTATTTCTGAAACTCTCTAAAGTAACTGATAAACTCCTAATATTATATTCAGAATATAGTATTCCGAACTGATATGAGATACAAAGGGTATTAGAAGTCACTTGGTGCAATTCTCTTCTCTTTTTCTGTTTTATTTTTTCTTTTATAACAACTAAAAAAAGAAACTATTGATTTACACACAAAAACCACACATATAACTACCTGTCCAATTAATTAACAAAGGAATAATGAGATATTATGATAATTTCAAACAGTAATTACAAAGCCTAATATTTGTAGAAAATTTAGCACATAAATTTTAAGAAAATATTGCTCAGTTAGGTATTAAAGTGGCTAAACTTCAAAAGACCATAAATATTTTGAGGTTATTAATCCCAATCAAAAGTTTATATTTGTAGTAGAAAAATTGTTAGAGTTTTAATTAAGAATAAACAATGAGATAAACTAAATTGATTCATCTACATAAGCCTTGAATGACCTTCACCCATATGATATTGAAAGGTTGTCTTTCAAGTTTCAGAAAATTTTTTTCTGAAAGTACTCAATCTTGTTATCATAAATAATGTCCAACATGGTTTGAGAAAAGTTTGTCTCAATTATATTTGACCTATTTAATTCTACAGGTGTAATAATAGTGTTAATTGCATAGGCCTCCTTGAATTTCCATTGAAAATGTAGAACCACACAGTATTGAACAACTACTGAGGCCAAAATTAATTTCTGTTCAGGAAGTGATTGTCATTACCACCTGTGGTACCTTATCCAGTTATCCAGTTATCAGGGTCAGATTACTCAAATGACTTGGTAGGCATTAGCCTCATATATATTTATTAATAGTGGACTTGGCACAATTGATTAAAATAAAATATATAAGACTATCAGTATATCTTAGAGGTAGAAGTTCAATCTCCATTAGCAGATGGGAAAAAAAAGAACCTATTCACAGTGGGAAAAAATGGAAGAAGAAGCATTAATAAAGTAAAAATGCAAAAGCATCTAATGAACTATGGAACAAGTTAGTGTAGTTTAGTATATATGTTATTAGAATATTTGTGGGAGAGCAGTATGAAAACATTTGGCTATAATAGTCACCTTTTTCTAAATTTGGCAAAAATTATAAACCCCTAGGTCAAGAGTTTCAATGGACCCTAAATATCAGAAATATTTTTAAAATGAACCTGGGCAAAGTATTGCTCAAATCAAGTGATAGGGAGAAAATTTTCAATTCAGTGGGAGGAAGACTGACATGTTACATAAGGTAGAACATAGATAATAATTACAAGAGATATCCATTGGTGACAAAACAAGCAAGAAGAAAGGTGAGGAATATTTTTAAAGTACTAAAATTCCAAAGAAATTATAAATCTAAAAATCTATACCCAGCAAAATATTTTTAAATGGTGAAATATAAGTACATTTTTTCCAAACATATAAAAGGTGAATAAATCTAGCATCAATAAAAATGGCAACGGAATGGATTTGTTTTCCAATGTTGTCTGAAGCTTCTGTTATAAAATATAAGTTAGCCTGGCATGATGGCTCATGCTTGTAATCCCCGCGCTTGGGAAGCTGAGACAGGAGGATCCTACAGGTTCGAAGCCAGCCTCAGCTGGCTTAGGAGACCCTGTTTCCAAATAAAATATAAAATAGGTTTGGGAGTGTAGCCTGGAGGTAGAAGGCCCCTGGGTACCATCCCCAGTACCACAAACACACAAAAATAATTAGGGTAGAGGGTGTAGCTCAGAGGTCAAATGCCCCTGGGTTCCATCCCAAAATCGAAAAAAAAAAAAGAAAAAGGATATAAGTTAGAATTGTTGAATAAAGGAGATGAGACTCACAGCCTAGTAGAAAGGAATTTACCAGGTACTCTTAACTATTGATGCTTCAAAGAATAACAACATTTAAACAAGTTTTGGCCTGTACAAGTGACCTGCATAGGGGTTTGCAGAACACTTTGTAGTAGCCAAAGAGACATACTTCATTAAAACTCTGTATGAGCCAGGCATGGTGGCGCACGCTTGTAATCCCCAGTGCTTGGGAGGTGGAGATAGGAGGATCGCTCAGGTTTGAAGCCAGATGCGCTGGCTTAGGAGACCCTATTTCCAAATAAAAATATAAAACATAGGTCAAATATAAAAAAATATAAAAATATATAACTTATAAAATATAAAAATATAAGGGTCAGGTGTGGTGGCGCACGCTTGTAATCCCCGCACTTGGGAGGCTGAGACAGGAGGATTGCACAGGTTCGAAGCCAGCCTTAGCCACTTAGTGAGGCTCTCAGCAACTTAGTGAGACCCTGTTTCCAAATAAAATATAAAATAGGTCTGGGAGTATAGCCCGGAGGTAGAAAGCCCCTGGGTTCCACCCCCAGTACCACAAAATAAATAAAAAAAATAGACACTGTTTCAAAATAAAAAAATTTAAAAAAGGACTAAAACTGTAGAGCCAGGCGTGGTGGCGCACGCTTGCAAACCCCGCGCTTGGGAGGCTGAGACAGGAGGATCGTGCAGGTTCGAAACCAGCCTCAACTGGTTTAAAGAGACCCTGTCTCCAAATAAAATATAAAATAGGTCTGGGAGTGTAGTCTGGAGGTAGAAGGCCTCTGGGTTTCATCCGTAGTACCACCAAATACATATATATATATATATATATATGAGTGTAGCACAGAGGTAGAAGGTACCCCAGTACCACCAAAAAAAAAAATTCCTCTGTATTAGCTTCAAGATCTCTTACATTTTACATAACTCACAAGTGTCACTCAGTACTATATTGAATACTCAATAAGACAATGCAGAAATCCAGGGATCTCTATTTGTATATCTCTTGTAAGACCTGAATCTTTTTATGGTTTATTTATTTCTACTTGAATGTGACCTATAGTTTAAAGTGCTTTGCTAACACAAAATAATAAATTTCTATTTACTACATCAGAGCAATCAAATACCTTAATAAAGCAAAGATCTTAAATATAGTGAACAAAATAAATGATTACCTAACTATGCATATTGTGAAAAATTTAACAGTGATTACTATTTTCTAGTTAACATACTAAATACCTACTCAATTCTCACATGATTATAACATTTCTCTATAACAGTCAACCCATTTTTCTTGGGTCCATCATTTCCTCCACTGTTGACCTGAAGAGTGGGCTTGCATATATTACCATGAATAAAAGCCTTATAAAGGAAAAGAAGAGAGATTAAATGACTAGTGAATTTATGTATTTGTTTGAGTGTGGAAAAATCTGAAGTTGAGATGAAGTGTGTATATGCATGTGTGCATGTATGTTATAATTACATATGTATCATGCCCATGTATTTGAGGAGACATTTGATAGTTTTATGTTTGAGGAATTAGATTTAGTATGGCTATGAATTTATGAGATCTTCTGTCAGGTTATGTTTATTGTGCTAAAAAAAAAACTAGGCTTCTGTGGAATTATGTGAGATGATGACCCTGCCACTAGGTAGTTGTGTGGAGTTGGCAGGTGAGGAGGAGTGGAACTAGGCAGGATGTTATTAATGTGAAAATGGGATTTCTAAATTTGGGGGGGGAGGCTGGGGATGGAACACAGGGGCATTTGAACTCCAAGCTACACCCCTTTACCTATTTTTTTTTATATTCTTTATTTTGAAACAGGGTCTCACTAAGTTGCTGAAAGCCTCACTCAGTAGCTGAGGCTGGCTTTAAACCTGTGCAGTTCTCCTGTCTGACTCCTAAGTGCTGGGATTACAAGCATACACCACCACGCCTGGCAAAATTTCTGATTTTAAATTTCCATAGAAATGAAATCTCATTCTATGTAATTTGAATTTAATAGCCATGTCTTTAAAGCCCTTTGTTCCAGATAAATTCTAAAAAATAAAGACTACAGAACACACCCACCAAAATCCCACGTTTGAAAATGCTTAATATTAAAAAAAATTATTTTGAAGTGATATTTATGCTGCATCAGCATGTAAATAAACTTGGGTGACCTCTAAAAATGTCCAAAAACATATGAAGTATCATGAGCAAAGAGTTAAGATATCAGCATCTATTTATTTAAATACAGTTTGGCTGAGGGAGATTAATTTGTTTGCCAAGTTGTAGAGAATTATCTTGGTAGCTGCTTTGCTGTAAGACATGAGACTTACATGGATAAACAGAGGAACAAAATTAATAAACATAAAAAGTGTCACACTAAAAAAAATTCTGTCATTCTAATTATTTTCCCAGGCCTCATGGAAAGTAGCCCGGATCAAATCCACAAACCTTTTGGAAAATTACGTAGTGCTTTATTTTATAGAAAATACCCCATAAAACATCTCAACACATGATCAATTATTGATATGTATGACACCATTCAAAGATTTCTGAACACCTCTTCCTACTGTGCTAGAAAAAGAGTAAATACCAATTGGCTAAATTTATGACCCTTACACTGATTATTAAGTGGAGCGATATATACAGCAAATAGAAATGATGTAGCATTTTTCTCAAAATGATTTTCCATATTTCCTATAATATACTCAAGTCCCAGCCCCGTGCTAAACTTGTCAGAGATAATACAGCTTCAACATGCCTGGTGGGAATATAGGATGACCTTTTCTTGCTGCCTGTATGCAAGTTTTATGGTAAAAGATGTGTTGCTGGAGGAAGGAAGATGGCGGTGGCCACGGCTGCAGTGGTGATTGCAGCCACTGAACAGGACAAGCATTTCTCAGGGAAGCCCTGGACACCAGATTTTGGTTTAACATCGGATTGGGAAAATTTAAGGAGACACTTCCAGCCATGACTTCCTATCTAGAATACAGCAGAGAGAGTGTATAACAGTGAAATTAGAAGCAAGAGGACAAGGAGGTGCCAGCCATGCAAGAAAAGTGATTTTTGGAAGAACACCCCAGAAGGGATTAGAGAAAAGACCACTTCAGCCACGCATGCTGGGGACTCTTAACAACACACCTTGTAAGAAAAATGAGCTGGGCGTGGTGGAGGGAGCCATGCAGTGCTGGGCAGAAGCCAAGCCATGCATCCCAGGACCTCAGGGAACCAGGCTGCCGTGCTACTCTCTGTTCTGTGCCAGGGGGCTGCGCACGGTGCACCCAGAACAGCAGACCCTGCTCTACACAGTGAGGCTGTGGGCCTCTGCTCTTGGAAGGGAGATAAAATTATTTGCTGCTGAGTATTCGATCTCACATCCTCTTCAAAACACACATACTTCTCTTATTATAAAAATAAATAAATACAGGAGAAGGGCCAAGATGGTGGTGGCGACAGCCAGTACTCAGAAGATGCAGACAAACTCTATCCAATTCACTTGAAACATTTGGGGAAAAATCCCTGTGAAGGGGGACTGCCCCTGCCGCACATGCTTAAGAATTCTGGAGATCATATCATGTAAGGAAGGAGCTCAGCAGAGAACCAGGAAGAATGAGGCGCTGGTGGAGCTGTGGGTGGTGCCGGTGGAGCCATGGCAGGGCAGCGCAGAGGCGTGGGCACTAGTGCTGGCAGCAGAGGTGGAGACCATTATTTTGGAGAGGCAAAGACCTGATTCAACCTACCTTGATCTTCTGAAGAAATTGCCCTAAAGTTAGAAATTGGAGGGACAGACAGATCCAATCCAGTAAACCTTGAGCTTTTGAGGACATTTCCCCCAAAATAGACTGTACCTGCCACACATGCTCGAGAAGTCTGGACAACATGCTAAGTGACAAAAGGGATTGGGGGTTATCAGAGGGAGCCACACATAGCTGAGATGGGCCTACACATTGCATGTTGTGGGAGTCATCAGCCCTCATGGCCACTGCGCTCCTCTGAACAGAGTAGGAGGCCAGGGTGCACGTGGAGCAGCAGAGCCTGTTTTCCAAAGAGAAGTTATGGAACTCTGCCTGTGGAGGGAAGTCAAAATTTACTGTCACTAGGTATTTAGGGTCCAAACTTTTGCAAAAGACATGTAATACATTCTCATATTAAAAAAAAAATAAGGAAGAACACTAGGGGTGGTGGTGCACGCTTGTAATCCCCGTGCTTGGGAGGTAGAGACAGGAAGATCGCGGTGGTTCAAGGCCAGCCTTGCTGGCTTAAGAGCCCCTGTTTCCAAATTTAAAAATAATATATATATATATATATATATATATATATATATATATATATATATATGGAGAGAGAGAGAGAGAGAGAGAGAGAGAGAGAGAGAGAGAGAGAGAGAGAGAACATCTGTAATAAGCATATTGAATAAAGCAAGTACCTTATAGGTTAGAAGACAAGGGTGATGGGGGAAAAGCCAGAATGGTTAAAGGGAATAAAAAATAATGAAAAATAAGGCTAAATATTCAAATAAGAAAGACAGGTGATATATAAGTGAGAATGTGAAGACGGTAATGGAGTTGGTCAAGTGGTATTGTGGGAGAAAAACACTGGGGAAAAGTAAATACAGAATATAAAATGGGTAGAGCAAGATCTTAAGGATGGCACTTGCCTGACCTGCTTAAGGAACACCAAGGAAGCTTATGAGCTAGAGAAGAGAGGGGGAAGAAGATGAAGGCAGAGACAGAGGATGAGAGTAATAATTCTATAGATTATGTGGGAGCTGGGGGTAATTATAAGGATATTGAAAATGTTATAGTAGGAAGAACATTATACCTGTAGTTAGAAAGCTCAGCTTCCAATCCTCTATTTCTTTTTTAATATACATATACTTTTATTAGTGCATTTTAATCATACATCATAATGAAATTCAGAGTGATAGAGATATACATGCACACAGCATTAGGTGAGCTTCCCTACAGATCCCACTTCACTCTTCTTCTAGTGGTGTTACTTCAGACAAGTCACCTAATTGTGCATTGACTAATTATTGTCAATACAGTTCAAAAATATTATTTAAAGTTATTTTCCTGTACTAGTAAATACAGATAAATAATATATGATCCATTTGGTGAAGACATATATAGACTCTTTGGAAAAGAAGATAAGCAAACCAACAAGTCAAACTGAGTGCTTCCTTGAGCACCCAATCAACATTCCTTATCAATTTCTGACAAATTAACCTGCTTTCTTGTCTTCACAGCACATATAAAATTTGGAAATGATTGCATTCTTTGTCTTTCTCTCTCTCCTCACTAGAAAAATATTTTTTTTACAGTCAAGACCTTTGTCTGTCTTCTCCACTGTTTTATTTTATCTCAATTTTTTAGCACAGGGCCAGGCACAAAATTGGCCCTATAGATTGAAATGAATGAGAGGAGAGAGTATAACAAGGAAAAGATTCACAAAGTCAAGGGAATTTAAGCTGGATTTCAACATTTAGATAGAGTTTGGTAGCTAAACAAGTTAGATCAAGTTATTTACAGTCTTAGAAAGCAATTCATGCAAAGGCATATGGTGTGTTTTGCAAGTCACACATTTACAGTACAGGGATATAATATCAGTTCTCTCATAAAATGGTTATAAGAATACAACAAGGTCATGCACCTGAGTGGTTATGGTTCTCTGAAGCTGATGTGGAACCAAAAATAATATTTGTTATAATTTTCTCTATGTAGTGCCAAAATAACTTTTTGATGGAACTGTTACTCAATTGCATAGAAGTATCAGTGCCATTGAGTGCAGCTGTCATATTAACAAGAAGACTTCATAAGCAGAGGGTTGTTGCTGTCTTTCAAACTTTTCTAATGGGTATCTAAATTCTCTTTTTCCTTTTATAGCCTCCTACTATTTCAGCACCACTTGGATAAAGCTCTAATAAATAACCAATATTGTTCCTCTCAATAGAAATGCTGCTTTCGCACCCCATGAAAGAAAAACGTTGTCCTAGCCTTTAAAAGAAGTCACTTTTATGAAAAATTCATTATATCAATATGGAAGATCTTTGGGATGAGAAAAAGAATGCTAACAAGGAATTTTGGCAGACTAATTTGAAACAATCAAGAAAGGCTGTAAAGCACCACATAGATAACCACACCACAAGTCAAGGAATCTGCATTTTTAATACATTTAGTGTACTGGTATCGGGAAGGGAGTTTAAAATGTATTAATGTGTCAATACTGGGAAAGATGTCCAATCTTGAAATATGTCTTCTTTACTAAGAAAGCCAGGGTTAAGCTAACATGTCCTTGCATTCCTAAGAACAATTTAACACATTTTGGGGGAGAAGACGAAAGGTAAAAGCCTGTGTCTGGAGACAGAGATGCCTCCCCCTCAGGCCATAAATCTGGGCCTGTGCTTGGAGACAGAGATGTCTCCCCCTTTAGGCCATAAATTAGGCTGGAGAGATAACAGAAGCAGAGCTGGGGTTGGAGATAAGGGGTAACATGATCTCCAAAATCAGAGGGACCTGCTGGACTTAGACAGGATAAAAATTCAATAAACTGGAGTTCGTGGGCATTTTCATTCGAATTGCCCCCCTGTGCCTCGCTCCGGCACAGGGCTGTAACTATCTCTATATTTCTATCTTTTTAATAAACTTCTTTAAATCTGCAGCAGCTGTCCAAGCGATGAATACTTATTCTTAGCTTAGGACAAGAATCCATGGTTTTTCTGTTTGTCTCTGTGTGTCTGGTGGGGGGGGGGATTATTTCACACCACACACCTTTCCCCCCCCAACCAATCCCCTGCAACATTTAGGATATGGCATTATGACAAATTTATATGTATTTCATGATATTGTTTTCATTTAAATCAAAACTGACAGTTAAAATGATTTTCAGAAATGTATGCCTACAATATTATCTTCAGCGTTTCATTGTATCTAGTATTGAAATAATAATATGGGGAAAATATGCACAATGAAATTGTTTGAGGAGAGTTTTATTCTTTAGAGGCTGAAAACTATAAAATATAGTAGGGGCTTTGGAATGACAGAAGATTTGGGATCAAATCATGGCTTGATTATTTAAAACTGTGTGGCTATCAAGCAAGTAAATTAAGACTCTAAGTCTCATTTATAAAATAAAAATAAGAAGAATAAGAATTACATATTAACTGTATATAATTAATATAATATTAATATATAATTAATATATTGATTATAATTAAATATTAAAAATAATAATGCCCTCATAAGGATGGCCACAGGAAAAAATGAGGTAACTGAGGTGAGCCTAATTTCAATGTATAATTATGTACAAATATAATTATTCCAGTTGTTTTGCATTATACAAGCAATATTCAGGAATGCTACATATTTTCCAGCAATTAAGTTCCTACTAATGATATTGCATGACCAGTAGGTTTTAAATATATGCTTTTTTAAAAAATGTAAGGGTCCAATTTTATTCTTTTTCATGTAATTTTAATTTTCCAACAATATTTAGTTAAAAGATTATTATTTCCTCCACCAAATGTTCGTGGAAACCTTGTCAAATATAACTTGACAATATATGGAAGAATTTAGCTCTAGGCTTTTATTTAGCTCCAATAGTTTATATATCTGCCTTTAGAACAGTACTACACTGTATCAATTATTGTAGCTTTATATGGTTTGAAATCAGAAAATATACATCTTCTAACTTTGTTCTTTTTCGAGATTGTTTTGGGTATCTAGAGTCCATATTAGGATAGATTTTTTTCTGAAATATAAATATATAAATATATGATAGTTTCACCTAAAAAAGAAAAAAAAAGAAAAAATTATCTCTGGTAAGAAAGAAAGTAAAAAGAAATATTGAAATGTTATCTTTAAGTTATCAAAAGCTTGTTATCAGACAAATGAAACTGTTATGTGAGATTATCATTTTTAATTTTGGATAAATTGCTATAATACTAGATGTCAACCACTAAGCCAAGCATGGGAAGGAGGGATGGGGAGGGAATGGGGTGGGGATCAGGTGGGGGTTGACTGGCGATGTGTGCATGTAAGTCTACAAAAGTTTTTTTTTTTTTTTTATCCCACTATGATGTATGGATACAGTGCGCCAAATAAAAAAATTTAAAAAAGAAATTAACTCTTAAAAAATAAAAAATAAAAAATGTATTATAATGTTATCTGTTATATATTTTTATTATTCCCTACCTATTGACCATTAAAATTCTATAATAGGCATCCAAAGAATTTCTCAATATTACATGAAATTAGAGAAAATGTCCATTCTTCCATCTCAACTTTCCATGGGAATGTATCTGGTACCTGCTAAATAGTTGTTGATAATTAGACTATTTAACAAATCTGTTTTATCCCATTCATCATAATTCTTTTTGATACATATCTCTTAGTTTAGACTCGGGGAATTACAATTTACTCATAGATATTCTATAATACCTCAACTCCAAGACTGGTCAAACATATTTTTCCACTTTGAATGTAATCCCAACAATCATTTCCATATGTTCTTACTTTCATATAAAAGCCGCTGGTTTTTGTCCCAAGTAGAAGTAGAACTTTCTTCCTTGGGGATCTGAGAATATTTTATTTTTATTTCTCATATTCTGGTTAATATTCAATCTGGTGTTATATAAATTAAAGAATATGTATAATTTCATCTATAAAGCTATATATTTAATTGATTTTTAAAAAATATTTAGTGCATTGTAGTAATACACCTTTTAAAATTTTTAATTGGTGCACTATAATCATACATCTTAAAGGGATAAAATACTTGTGTAGACATACATGCACATATCACCCAAATAGCCCTTACCCAATCCCCACCACTTTCCCTCCTCATCCCTACTTCCCATGCTTGACTTAGTGACTGACATAGATATGTTTAAGTACATCATATGCTTTAGAGAGTTTCCCTGTTCTCTCCTCTGACCCCCTCAGTTAGGTTACCTTATTTGCTCATCTATAGAATCTCCTTCTTCATCTAGAGTTTCTCCTATGACCCATTTTCTCTCTAGCTTCCCAATATTAGAGAGAGAAACTGATTTCTTATTTTTTGTGCCTGACTAATCTCACTTAGCATAATGTTCTCCAGTTCTATCCATTTCCCTGTAAAAGATGTAACTGTGTTTTTCTTTATGGCTGGGTAGAATCCCACTGTGTACCTATTCCATAGTTTTGTAATCCATTCATCTGTTGATGGGCATCATGTCTGGTTCCATACTTTGACAATGATGAATTTTGCAGCTAGGAATATATATATATATATATATATATATATATATATATATATATATATATATATATATACAAGCATTAGTTTGGTAGTTTGATTTCCATTATTTGATTCCCAGAAATGGTATTGCTGGACCATATGATGCTAGTTCTTATGCATCTGAGAATCCTCCATACTGTTTTCCAATGTGGTTGCACTAATTTGCAATCCCACCAAAAATGTACCTGAGTTTCCACTTCTCCACATCCCCATCTGTATTTGTTGTTATTTGTATTTTGAATGATTGCCATACTAATTGGAGTTAGGTGAAATCTCAGGGGAGTTTTGATTTATATCTAATTCTAATGATGTTGAACATTTTAATGCATTTATTGACCATTTAAATTTCTTCTTTTTTGAAGTGTCTATTTAATTCTCAGCAACAAAAACATGCAGGAGGAATCACAATACCTGACTTTAAACTATAGTAATAAAAGTAGCACAGTACTGTCACAAAAACAGGTACATAGATGAATGGAGCAGAATGTAAGACTCAGAAACAAATACACACTATTACAGCCAATTGATTTTTGAAAAAGGGGTCAAAAGCATACACTGGAGGAAAGATATCTTGTTCACCAAATCGTCTTGTTAACCATATACAGAAAAAATGGAAATAAACCCCACTTTCTCACCCTGCACAAGAGTCAATTCAAGAAGAATCAAAGACTTGGAAATTAGATCAGAGACCTTGAGGCTCCTTGAAGCAGGCATAGGTCCAACACTGCAACACATATGCAGAGGTAAAAAACTTTCTCAACAAGACCCCAAAGGCATAAGAATATAAAAATCTATATCAATATGTGGAATTTCATGAAACCGAAGAGCTTCTGTACAGTAAAGGTAACTATCAAGAACCTCAACCAAGAGTCAACAGAATGGGAGAAGATTTTTTCCAACTACTCCTCCAATATAGGACTAATATCTAGAATATACAGAGGTTTCAAGAATCTCAGCACTAAGATTAGTCAGTCACAAAAAATAAGAAATCAGATGCTTTCCCTAATATGTGAGAGTTAGGGAGAAATGGGTCATAGGAGGAACTCTTGAAAGAGGAAGTCCTATAGAGGAGCAAACAAGACAACCCAAGGAGAAGAAAGGAGGGGGGGGAGAGGAAAATCTCTAAAACACACAATGTACTTAAACATATCAAAGTCAATCACTAAGCCAAGCAAGGGAGGGAAGGACGGGGAGGGAATGGGGTGGGAATTGGGTAGGGGTTAAATCAGCAATGAGTACATGTTTGTACACACAAGTTTTTTACCCCAATAAGTTGTATGAATATAATGCACTAATTTAAAAAAATGAAAAAAAAGAATCTCAGCACTAAGAAAACTAAAAACCCAATAAAAATGGACAATTGAACTAAATTTAATTGATTTCTTAAAGCATTTAACAATTCACCTACTACAGAATCCTACACAAAATAGGTGGTCAATAAGAGTTTGTGGAACAGATGAAAAAAAGTCAAATGAAAGACAAAAAAGATAATGAATTTATTAATCATTAGTTAAAAATTATAGGAATTGCCCCAATTATATTTTTTGTTTTGCTCAGCTTAATCAGGTTTGCAAAGGTTCATAAAAACATGTTTTATGAAATGAAAGTGATTTTCAGCCTAAGATCATTCTATTCAAGAAAGAATGAAAATATAGCATGTAATAAACAAGAGATCATAATCAAATTACACTCATAAGACCATATCCTTTATCCTTTATAGTAATAATATGTAATATATTTATATCTAATATATATATATATATATATATATATATAATTATATATATATATATATATATTTTTTTTTTTTAATGGGAATTGAACCCAGAGGAATTCTACCCCTGAGTTACACCCCCAGCCCTATTTTCATTCCTTATTTTGAAATACAGTCTTGCTAAGTTGCTGAGGCTGTCCTCAAATCTGTGACTGCTCTGTCACAGCCTTTCAAGTACTGGGATTACAAGTGTGTGCCACCATACCTGGCTGGCTTACTATTTTTCTATGGAAATATCTATCTTTCTATTTAAATCAGAGTGTAGTTTCTTGACAGAGTAAGCTCACACTTTGCTTTAGAAATAACTAGGACATGAGAACATTTTGAATTCAACACTCATATGAGCATATCTTGAGTGCTTAAATTAGAAAATATAAGATTAAGGAAATGTATATAATGCAAATTTGTTAAATATTCACTGACTTGTATTAACTACATTTCAATCTGCAAGCTTGAAAGATTCAATATGATAATATTCTAGTCAATGACATTTTATATTTATTCTTTGGAAACTGTGCTTAGACTTAATAACTCAACTTTCTCATTATCATTTTTACTGACCTAAGATTAATTTTGCAGTCTTCAAGGAAAACACTTCTTTCAAATTATTCTTGGTTTTATTTCAAGAAAAATGACAAATTTCACCTTGTTTAATATGCCACATGATACAGGTATTAGGCAAATGTAGAAATCATGTATAATTTTTTTTTGATGGTACTGGGGTTCATGAAATCCTTCTACTTCCGGGCTACACTCCCAGACCTATTTTATATTTTTATTTTAAAACAGGGTCTCTTAAGCCAGAGTGGCTGGCTTCAAACCTGCGCAGTCCTCCTGTCTCCGCCTCCCAAGCGCAGGGATTACTAGCATGTGCCACCACGCCCAGCTCATGTATAATTTTTAAGCTCATATATTTTCCCAGTGAGAAAGAACCCAACATATCCAAATATTTCTTTTTGTTTGTTTGTTTGTTTTTTGCTGGTCTGGGGATGGAACCCAGGTGCATTTGAACTCTGGCCTACATGCCCTGCCCTAATTTTTATTCTTTATTTTGAAACCGGGTCTCACTGAGTTGCAGAGGACCTCACTAAGTAGCTGAGGCTGTCCATGAACCGCGATCCTAAAGTCTCAGCCTCCTGAATGCTGGGATTACAAGCGTGAGACACCCCACCCCGGCTTCCAAATATTTCTTGTGTGTTAACATTATTTACTAACACAAAACTTGCAAACCTGATATTTCATTGTTAACATAATATTGATGCCAGGCGTGGTGGCGCATGCTTGTAATCCCCCTGCTTGGGAGGCGGAGACAGGAGGATCACGCAGGTTCAAAGCCATCTGTGCTGGCTTAAGAGACCCTGTTTAAAAAAAAAGTATAAAAAATAGGGCTGTTATTGATGCAAGAATTTGGCAATCACATACTAATAATTCAATAAATTAACTAGAGTCTAACTTTCATTGTTGATTCATTTCACAGGATTGGTTTATTACTAAACTCTACTTCTATTTTCTCTGTCAGGATAATTATGTACTGGTTAGCCTTTAGTAATTGAGAAATATTTTAGTGCTGAAAATTTTTATTAATGGTTCTATTTTATCAGTTGCAATATTTGACCATTTGTGTGTCATTTTAGAAGACAAAGATGAATTATGAGTAATTCTGTTTTAATTCCAACTGTACTCTTAAAATTCTCAGAGATGATTCCGTTTTTTTCAAGTAATCAATTTTCTTTTTAAGTTTTGTATTGGTGCATTGTATTCATACATCTTAATGGGGTACAAGATGGTAGAGGCATAGATGCATATATCACTTATTTAGCCCTTCCTCAATTTCCACACTATTCCTTCCCCCATCCTTCCTTCCCATATTTGGCTTACTAATTGCTTTCAATATGTTTATGAATGTACATCATGTGCATTAAGTAATTTCCCTCTTCTCCTGTCCCATGATGACACTTTTCCTAGACTACTGACAAGACACAAACATTTTTTGTGCCAATGCCACCCTCTCAGATATTCTATCATAGTTTTTCTATTAACCATCATATTGAGAAAATATTCCTTAGTTCTTTTCCTTCTAGTCATGTTTATTAAAGTGAATATGTGAGTAATCTGAGTTCAAATTTCAGATTCTGCTCTAATTCACATGTTTTGTTTTTGCCATTTATTCTCTTGTGTATCCATGTTAAAATAACTTACTTAAAATCTCTATAACCATGTATTCACTTATAAAATAAATATGAAACATGTGCTACCCCAGTTTATATGTAACATGTTTTAAAATATAAAATTAGCTGGGCATAATGGTGCATGCTTGTAATCCCAGTATTCAGTAGGCAGAGACTGGAGGATTGAGGATCACAGACAGCCTCATCTACTTAATGAGGCCTTTCAGAAATTAGTGAGGCCCTGTTTCAAAAATAAAAAAGACTAAAAAATTGGGCTTTGGGGGTAGCTTGAAGGTAGAATGCCCCTGGGTTCCATCTCCTGTACCACAAAAAATTAAAAAAATAAAATTAAATACAAAATTACATACTCTATCTTTGCTTAACACCCACCAATGTCTACCTGCTGTCTACTAGATGAAGACTCTGCAGGTTTCACATCTGCAAAATGAATTTCTGCAACTAGTCCAAACTACCTCATGACAGTTATTAACATCTGTTGTCAGCTCTATATATCCAGTGATGTGAACCAAAAATGATGGGAGTATTACATCATAGAAATCAGTAATCAGAGACTAGGTTTTTAAACATTTAGCAGCATACCATTGGTGATAGATTCTCAAATCAGAGCAGTTATAACAATCTAATAATACCAATAAAAAGCTAAAATCTTCACAAGGCTTTTAATATTTAATGCACTCTGATCCTCATTCTCAGGTTAATTTCCCTCCTCTTCTACATTTCAAATATGCTATTCCCATTACACAAGATTATTTTGTTTCTTCCTCAAATATTTTAAGCACACTCAAAACTGAAAGACTACCAGTTTCCTGCTATATTTCTATTCCAAATGCACATATTCATCTATACCCCTTCTCAATCTTTAATTCAAATCTCAAATATCACCTATTAAGAAAGATCTTCCATAATCAGTGGTACAGCTTATTTATGTAGTCCCTTTGTGAAAAATAGAACTCCTCCCTTAAGTGGACTTATCCCTGCAGGCAAAGAGAGCAAGAGGTACCTTTGAAGGTAAAAATTATGGTCCAAACTCAAGGTAAACATAAACTGTAATAGCATACTCAATGGTCCTTCAGATGATCACCTCTGTTCAAAGTCAAATTGGATGGTCTTACATGGGGCACTAACACACAACTCTATGTAATTGGCCACTGGCTCTAGCATTATATATCATGGTACTTCATTCATTTCAATTAATAAAACTATTTTAATACATTATTACAACATTAAGCAAACTGAAAAAACCATTTAATTTTTAAGCTAGCCCATTTTTTCCAAATATTCCTCACTCTCTAACTCCATTTAGTAATATGAAGTTTGGAACTTCTGGCATTTAATTGTTAACAAAATAAAATACCAGAAGTATCTTTATTTTCATATGATATGGTCCTATATTTAGAAGAACCAAAAGACTCAAACAAAAGACTTCTAGGGCTGATTAACAAATTCAACAAACTATCAGGATATAAAATCAATCTAAAACATCAGTAGCTTTTCTATATGTCAAACATGAATCCAATGAAAAAGATATCCAGAAAAACTTGCATCACAATAATATCAAAAACATTAAAATACTTAAGAATAAATCTAACCAAGGAGTTTGACCACTAGATGTCAGACCCAGGGAGTTTATCTTGGCTGAAAAGGTCCCAAGGGGCACATCCCTGGGTAACCTTTTAGGCTGCAGCTTTACTCACACTTTCTTAGCTCTCTGGGACTCTGGGGGGCGTGGTGTGTTGGTATGTCGCTGCACTGATGACTGCATAGAGGCGCCCATGAGCCTGGCGAGTTTCTTTTCTGGTGTGATGTGGTTAGTTCCCTTTTGCTGTAGCAAGCCTTCAGGCCAGCCAACTTATGCACTGTGCGTCTTCTGCTTCTCCCTTCATATCCTTTGTTCTCCTTTCTTGTCACTGGTCGGTGGTACTATGCAGGATGCAGACAAGAAAAGGAAATTAAAAGAGTACCAATAGGAAAAGAAGAACTCAAACTTTCACTATTTGCAGATGACATGCTAATATACCTAGAAGACCCAACAAACTCAACCAAAAGACTTATAAACCTGATCGACAATTTCAGCAAAGTATATGGATACAAAATCAATATCAACAAATCAGAAGCTTTTTTGTACACCAACAATAAATCCAGTGAAAAGGAAATCAAGAAAACACTTCCACTCAGGATTTTCCACAAAAAAATAAAATACTTAGGAATAAACTTAACCAAGGAGGTAAAAGATCTCTACAAAGGAAATTATAAAACATTGAAAAAAGAAATTGAAGATCTTAAAAGATGAAAAGATCTTCCCTATTCATGGATAGACAGAATAAGTAAGATCAAAATGGCCATACTCCCCAAAGTGATTTACAGATTCAATGCAATACCCATTAAGTTACCAAGAGCATTCCTTACAGACATAGAAAAATCAGTCCTTAAATTCATTTGGAACAACAACAACAACAACAAAAAAAAACAGAATAGCCAAGGTAGTTCTCAGCAACAAAAACCATGCAGGAGGAATCACAATACCTGACTTTAAACTATACTACAAATCCACTGTAATAAAAACAGCATGGGCGTGCGGCGCACACCAACCGGGGCCCGGGTCGCGGGACCCTGGGCCCCGGGCCGAACTGCGCGTAGCACGCCAGACCCCTGGAGAAAACGGGCCCAGTAAGACGCTGGGTTCTGGGCGGGGTTCGCGCGTGGGGCACGCCAGATGGGGCCCGGGTCGCGGGACTCTGGGCCCCAGGCAGAACTGCGAGTAGCATGCCAGACCCCTGGAGAAACCGGGCCCAGTAAGACGCTGGGTTCTGGGCAGGGGTCGCGCGCGGGGCACGCCAGATGGGGCCCGGGTCGCGGGACTCTGGGCCCCAGGCCGAACTGCGAGTAGCATGCCAGACCCCTGGAGAAACCGGGCACAGAACAGAAAAAGATAAAAATATCGGAGAGGAGGTAAGAAAGCCGTTATGGATGCCAGGACACTGGAGATGCAGACAAAACTTATCTAAATGCACTGGAACTTATGGAAAAATTCGCCATGAAAGAGGACTGCTCTTTCTCTATATTGTTAAGAATCTCAGACATCACATGTAAGGAGAGAGTTTAGCAGAGACCAAGGAGAAATGCGGTGTTGAAAGAGTTCTCCGCGATGGTGGTGGAGACTTGTATTCAGGAGAAGCAGAAACCGGATCTTACCAACTTTATTTTTTTGGAGAAATTACACCAAATGTCAAATGCTACCCTCACGCTTGCTTAGGAACACTGGACAACATTCAGTGAAAAAAGAGCCTGGGAAGGATTTGAAATGGTGGAGGCAGTGGCAATGCCAGTGGCCAATACTCAGGGGAGGCAGAGATCTGATACATTACACCTGGAACCTTTGAAATAATAACCAAAGAGACAGTGATCGGAACCTGCTGAGGGGTTAGGCGGGCGCCGGGACCAGTGGCCAACATCGGAGCTTGCTGTGAGGCAAGGCCACTAATGAGGCCTCCGTGGCAGGGATTGGAACCTGCCGAGGGGTTAGACCGATGCTGGGGCCAGCGAGGCTGGCATTGGACCCTGCCATAAGGCACGGCCGGTGCTGGGGCCTCTGAGGCCAGGATAAGAGCCTGCTGAGGTGTTAGGCCGGTGCTGGGGCCAGCGAGGCCGGCATCGGAGCCTGCCGTAAGGCAAGGCCGGTGCAGGGGCCTCCGAGGCCGGCATCAGCCTGCCTTGAGGCAAGGCCGGTAGTGGGGCATCCAAGGCCGGGATAAGAGCCTGCCGAGGGGTTAGGCCGGTGCTGGGGCCAGCGAGGCCATCTTTGGAGCCTGCCGTGAGGCAAGGCCGGTACTGAGACCTCCGAGGCCGGGATCGGAGCCTGCCGAGGATTTGGGCCGGTGCTGGGGCCAGCGAGGCCGGCATCGGAGCCTGCCGTGAGGCATGACCAGTGCTGGGTCCTCCGAGGCCGGGATTGGAGCCTGCCGATGGGTTAGGCTGGTGCTGGGGCCAGCAAAGCCATCATTGGAGCCTGCCGTGAGGCAAGGCCGGTACTGAGGCCTCCAAGGCCGGGATCAGAGCCTGCCGAGGGTTTAGGCCGGTGCTGGGGCCAGCGAGGCTGGCATCTGAGCCTGCCGTGAGGCAAGGCCGGTACTGGGGCCTCCGAGGCCAGGATAAGAGCCTGCCGAGGGGTTAAGCCGGTGCTGGGGCCAGTGAGGACGGCATCGGAGCCTGCCGTGAGGCGTGGCCGATACTGGGGCCTCCTAGGCCAGGATAAGAGCCTGCCGAGGGGTTAGGCCGGTGCTGGGGCCAGCGAGGCCGACATCGGAGCCTGCCGTAAGGCAAGGCCGGTGCTGGAGCCAGTGAGGCCGGCATCGCAGCCTGCCGTGAGGCATGGCCGGTGCTGGGACCTCCGAGGCCAGTATCGGAGCCGGCCGAGGGGTTACCCGGTGCTGGGGCCAGCGAGGCCGGCACCGGAGCCTGCCATGAGGCAAGGCCAGTACTGGGGCCTCCGAGCCCGGAATTGTCGCCTGCCAAGGGGTGAGGCCGATGCTGGGGCCAGCGAGGCCGGCATTGGAACATGCCTTGAGGCAAGGCCGGTTCTGGGGCCTCCAAGGCCGGGATTGGAACCTGCTTTGAGGCAAGGCCGGTACTTGGGCCTCCTAGGCCAGGATAAGAGCCTGCCGAGGGGTTAGGCCGGTGCTGGGGCCGGCGAGGCCGGCATAGGAGCCTGCCGTGAGGCAAGGCCAATATTGGGGCCTCCGAGGCCAGGATAAGAGCCTGCTGAGGGGTTAGGCCAGTGCTGAAGCCAGTGAGGCCAGCATCACAGCCTGCCGTGAGGCAAGGCCGGTGCTAGGGCCTCCGAGGCCGGCATCGGAGCCTGCCTTGAGGCAAGGCCGGTTCTGAGGCCTCTGAGGCCGGCATCAGCCTGCCTTGAGGGAAGGCCAGTACTGGGGCATCCAAGGCCGGGATATGAGCCTGCCGAGGGTTTAGGCCAGTGCTGGGGCCAGCGAGGCCGGCATCGGAGCCTGCCTTGAGGCAAGGCCGGTACTGGGGCCTCCGAGCCCGGGATTGGAGCCTGCCAAGGGGTGAGGCCGATGCTGGGGCCAGCGAGGCCGGCATTGGAGCCTGCCGTGAGGCAAGGCCGGTGCTGAGGCCTCCGAGGCCGGGATTGGAGCCTGCTTTGAGGCAAGGCCGGTACTGGGGCCTCCTAGGCCAGGATAAGAGTCTGCCGAGGGGTTAGGATGGTGATGGGGCCAGCGAGGCAGGCATCGGAGCCTGCTGTGAGGCAAGGCCAGTGCTGAGGCCTCCAAGGCCGGGATTGGAGCCTGCTTTGAGGCAAGGCCAATACTTGGGCCTCCTAGACCAGGATAAGAGCCTGCTGAGGGGTTAGGCCGGTGCTGGGGCCGGCGAGGCCGGCATCAGAGCCTGCCGTGAGGCAAGGCCGATACTGGGGCCTCCGAAGCCAGGATAAGAACCTGCTGAGGGGTTAGGCCGGTTCTGGAGCCAGTGAGGCCGGCATCGCAGCCTGCGGTGAGGCGTGGCCGGTGCTGGGGCCTCCTTGGCCGGCATCAGCCTGCCTTGACGCAAGGCCGGTACTGGGGCATCCGAGGCCGGGATAAGAGCCTGCCGAGGGTTTAGGCCGGTGCTGGGGCCAGCGAGGCCGGCATTGGTGCCTGCCATGAGGCATGGCCGGTGTTGGGGCCTCCGAGGCCAGGATAAGAGCCTGCCGAGTGGTTAGGCCGGTGCTGGGGCCAGCGAGGCCAGCATCGGAGCCTGCCGTGAGTAAAGGCCGGTACTGAGGCCTCCGAGGCTGGGTTCGGAGCCTGCCGAGGGTTTAGGCTGGTACTGGGGCCAGCGAGGCCGGCATGGGAGCCTACCATAAGGCATGACCAGTGCTGGGACCTCCGAGGCCGGGATCGGAGCTTGCCGAGTGGTTAGGCTGGTGCTGGGGTTAGTGAGGCCGGCAACAGAGCCTGCCTTGAGGCAAGGCCGGTACTGGGGCCTCCGAGGCCAGGATAAGAGCCTGCCAAGGGGTTAGGCCAGTCCTGGGGCCAGTGAGGCCGGCATCGGAGCCTGCCGTGAAGCGTGGCTGATACTGGGGCCTCCAAGGCCAGTATCGGAGCCAGCCGAGGGATTAGGCTGGTGCTGAGGCCAGCGAGGCCGGCATCGGAGCCTGCTGTGAGGCATGGCCAGTGCTGGGGCCTCCGAGGCCAGGATAAGAGCCTGCCGAGGGGTTAGGCCGGTGCTGGGGCCAGCGAGGCCGGCATTGGGGCCTGCCATGAGGCATGACCAGTGCTGGGGCCTCCAAGGCCGGGATCGGAGCCTGCCGAGGGGTTAGGCCGGTGTTGGGGCCAGCGAGGCCGGCATCGGAGCCTGCCTTGAGGCAAGGCCGGTACTGGGGCCTCTGAGGCCAGGATAAGAGCCTGCTGAGGGGTTAGGTTGGTGCTGGGGCCAACGAGGCCGGCATCGCAGCCTGCCATGAGGCATGGCCGGTGCTGGGGCCTCCAAAGCCAGAATAAGAGCCTGCCGAGGGGTTAGGCTGGTGCTGGGGCCAGCGAGGCTGGCATCGTCACCTGCCGTGAGGCGTGACCAGTGCTGGGGCCTCCGAGGCCTGGATAGAAGCCTGCCGAGAAGTGTTGCGGGTGCTGGGGCCACTGAGGCCGGCATCGGAGCCTGCCTTGAGGCAAGGCCAGTACTGGGGCCTCCGAGCCCGGGATTGGAGCCTGCCAAGGGGTGAGGCCGATGCTGGGGCCAGCGAGGCCGGCATTGGAGCCTGCCTTGAGGCAAGGCTGGTGCTGAGGCCTCTGAGGCCAGGATTGGAGCCTGCTTTGAGGCAAGGCTGGTACTGGGGCCTCCTAGGCCAGGATAAGAGCCTGCCGAGGGGTTAGGCCGGTGATGGGGCCAGCAAGGCAGGCATCGGAGCCTGCCTTGAGGCAAGGCCGGTACTGGGGCCTCCGAGGCCAGGATAAGAGCCTGCCGAGGGGTTAGGCCGGTGCTGGAACCAGTGAGACCGGCATCGCAGCCTGCCATGAGGCATGGCCAGTGCTGGGACCTCCGAAGCCAGTATTGGAGCCAGCCAAGGGGTTAGGCCGGTGCTGGGGCCAGCGAGGCCAACATCGGAGCCTGCCATGAGGCAAGGCCAGTACTGGGGCCTCCGAGCCCGGAATTGTCGCCTGCCAAGGGGTGAGGCCGATGCTGGGGACAGCGAGGCCGGCATTGGAACATGCCTTGAGGCAAGGCCGGTTCTGGGGCCTCCAAGGCCAGGATTGGAGCCTGCTTTGAGTCAAGGCCGGTACTTGAGCCTCCTAGGCCAGGATAAGAGCCTGCCGAGGGGTTAGGCCGGTGCTGGGGCCGGCGAGGCTGGCATAGGAGCCTGCCGTGAGGCAAGGCCAATACTGGGGCCTCCGAGGCCAGGATAAGAACCTGCTGAGGGGTTAGGCCGGTTCTGGAGTCAGTGAGGCCGGCATCGCAGCCTGCCGTGAGGCGTGGCCAGTGCTGGGACCTCCAAGGCCAGTATCGGAGCCGGCCTAGGGGTGAGGCCGATGCTGGGGTCAGCGAGGCTGTCATTGGAGCCTGCCATGAGGCAAGGCCAGTGCTGAGGCCTCCGAGGCCGGGATTGGAGCCTGCCTTGAGGCAAGGCCGGTACTGGGGCCTCCGAGGCCAAGATAAGAGCCTGCCGAGGGGTTAGGCCAGTGCTGGGGCCAGTGAGGCCAGCTTCGGAGCCTGCTGTGAGGCAAGGCCAGTACTGGGGCCTCCGAGGCCAGGATAACAACCTACCGAACTGCTAGACCGGTGTTGGGGCCAGCAAGGCAGGCATCGGAGCCTGCCGTGAGGCCAGGACAGCATCGGAGCCTGCTGTGAGACATGGCCTGTGCTGGGGCCTCCTAACCCGGGAATGGAACCTGCCGAGGGGTTAGGCCGGTGCTGGGGCTAACAAGGCCGGCATTGGAGCCTGCCGTGGGGCTAGGCCGGGGCTGGGGCCTCCGAGGCCTGGATTGGAATTCTGCCAAGGGGTTAGGCTGGTGCAGGGGCCAATGGCCAGCATCGGAGCCTGGCGTGAGGCAAGTTCACTCCTGCGGCCTCCAAGGCCAGGACCAAAGCCAGCTTAGGGGTTAGACCCATGCAGGGGCCAGCGAGACCTGAACTGGGGCCTCCCATGAGGCAAGGCTGCTGCTTGAGCCAGCGTGGTCTGGATCAGTCCACTGAGTAGCCAGGCCACTACTGGGACCATCAAGAGTGGGATCGGTACTTGCAATGTAGCATGCACAGAGAAATATTGCAGAAAATATAAATCAGACACTTCTCTTAATCAGCACTAACTAGGAGGAAAAGGGCAACAGGAAGAGGTTGAGCTATAGAAAGGGCCCTATAGTGAAGCAACTAATGTGACCAATCAGAGGGTATGTAATACTGGAGGACGGAGCCTCTTTAAAACGCAGGAGGTACATAAACAAATGTATCAAAGTAAATCACCAAAGAAGCGTGGGATGGAGGGAGGGGGAGGGAATGGGATGGGGGCTGGAGGAGGGCTAATTGGATGATGTGTGCTTGTATAACCTCTCAAGTCTTGTACTCCAATGTGACTGATATATGACTACAATGCACCAATTTAAAAAATAAATTAAAAAAGAGATAAAAAAACAGCATTGTGTTTGCACAAAAACAGACACATAGGCCAATGAAACAGGATAGAAGACTCAGAAATAAATTGACACACTCTCAGCCATTTGATATTTGACAAAGGGGCCAAAAACATACACTGGAAGAAAGATAGTCTGTTCAACAAATGGTGTTGGCAAAACTGGTTAACCATATGAAGAACAAAGGAAATTAATCCCATTTTTTCAACCTGCACAAGAGTCCATTCAGGATGGATCAAAGATGTGAAAATTAAACCAGAGACCTTGAGGCTCCTTGAAGAGGGCATAGGTCCAACACTGCAACACATAGGCACGCACAGATAAAAACTTTCTCAACAAGACCCCAAAGGCACAACAAACTAAACGGTGTATCAATATGTGGGACTGCATGAAACTGAAGAGCTTCTGTTCAGCAAAGGAAACTGTCAGGATTCTCAACCGAGAGCCAACAGAATGGGATAAGATTTTTACCACCTATGCCTCAGAGGACTAATACCTAGAATATATAAAGTGCTTAAGAAACTCAACACTAAAAAAGAAACAAATAATAGAATAAAAAACTAGGCAAGGGAACTAAATAGAAACTTCATGAAAGAAGAAATTCAAATGACCAATAAATGCATGAAAAAGTGTTCAACATCATTGGCAATCAGAGAGATGCAAATCTAAACTACCCTGAGATTTCACCTAACTCCAACTAGAATGGAAATCATTTAAAACACAAACAACAACAAGTGCTGGCAAGGATGTGGAGAAGTGGGAACCCTAAAACATTGTTGGTTGGATTGTAAATTAGTACAACCACTATGTAGAACAATATGGAGAATCCTCAGAAAAATCAGAACTAATTTACCATTTGACCCAGCAACACCACTTCTGGGTATCTATCCAAAAGAAAGAAAACCAAACTACCAAAAAAATCCATGTGTATCTATGTTTATAGCTGCACAATTCCCCATTGCCAAACTATGGAAACAGCCAAGATGCCCATCAACAGATGAATGGATTACAAAACTATGGGATATATACACAATGGAATTTTACTCAGCCTTAAAAAACAAAGATATCATTTTCAGGGAAATGGATGGAACTGGAGGACATTATGTTAAGCGAGGTTAGTCACAAAAAGTAAGAAAATGGATGCTTTCATTAATATGTGAAAACTAAGGTGAAATGGGTCATAGGAGGAACTCCAGATGAAAAAGGATATCTTATAGAGGAGCAAACAAGGCAACCTAACTGAGGGGATGGAAAGGGAGAGGAGGGAAACTCTCTAAAGCACATGATGTACATAAAGAAATATATTGATGTCAATCACTAAGCCAAGCATGGAGGGAGGGAAGGGAAGATAATGAGATGGGGAGGGCGTAGGATTTAATGGGGTGACGTGTGCATGTATACTTTCACAAGATTTTTATCCCATTAAGATGTATGAAGTCAATGCACCAATAAAAATAAATAAATAAATAGTGTTGGGAGAACTGGTTATCTACTTGTAGAAAAAAATGGAATTAAATCTTTACCTCTCACTTTGCATAAAATTAATCTCAAGATGGATCAAAGTCCTGGAAATTAAAACAGACACTTTTAAATTACTGGGTGGGGGGTAGGTCCAACTCTCCAATATATAGGCACATATATCATGCTGAATATTTGTCATTTATTATCATACCTAAACAGATATGATAGATATAGTAGAGTGAGGGATTTTAATACCTAAAATTTCTAAGATCCTGGAATTTCTAGAGGTATAGGTACACCCTTAGACTCCAGTTTGTGTCTTTTGAAAAGAAATCTCCTATTTTCAGCTTCAGTTTCCTAATCTTTTAAATGATGGGCTTAGAATAAAGACATCATAAAAAGAAAATGTTTTATTTTTTGAATATTGTAGTAGCAAAATTTATTTTTTCTAAAATAGATAGGAACCACTGCATGTGACATAAATTGATTAGCTTCTGCTCTTGTAGAAATGAAGACAGGAGGGCCCATATATTTTAATGTACTTTTATTGGTACATTATAGTCTTATATAATGATATAAATCATATTATCAATGACATATATGCACACAGCATTTGATGAGACTCCCCACACCTTCCCAATTTCCTTCTTCCTGATAGAGTACTGAGATTGACATTGGTATATTTACATATGTACATATAATTCATGGTAGATTGGAAGCATCTGTAGCTCCTTCATTGGTATGACCAGCAGGAGGTCCATATCTTGACTGGTCAACCTCTTCACCAAGCCCATAGACCAGTGTGTGGAAACTCCTCTGCAGAATAGAGATGCCTGATGTGTCTTATACCTTTAACATTCTATTGCATTAGGATTCTTACATTCATCAGATTCTAGAGCCGGGAGGCCACATATAGGCAATTATGGGTTGTAATTTCATTTATCCAACAAATATTTCAAGTATTTAACTGTCTTCTGCTATATCACAATCCACTTAAGAGTGAGTAAACAGCATGAAAAAGTTCAGTCAGATGAAATGTGAAATAAGTAATCTAAGCATTACTCTGAGATGAATCTATGGTAGTTTCCTTTGTATTTAGTCAATGAAAGGGAGCCAATTTAAAATAAATTAAAAGGTTCTAACAAATCAATCGAAAAGTTGATTGTCTAGAAAAGCCCATAAAATGTACTTTCTTTGATATTTAAAAAAAATAGAATATTAGCCGGGCGTGGTGGCATATGCTTGTAATCCCCACCCTTGGTAGGCGGAGACAGGAGGATCGCGCAGGCTCGAAGCCAGCTGTGCTGGATTAAGAGACCTTGTTTCCAAATACAAAAAAAATAGAATAGTAAGGCCAGGCGTGGTGGTGCATGCTTGAAATCCCAGCATTTGGAGGCAGAGACCAGAAGATTGCAGTTCACAGACACCCTCGGCTACTTAATGAGGCACTTTTCAACTCAATGAGACCCTGTTTCAAAATAAAAAAGACTAAAAAATAGGGCTGGGGTATAGCTTGAAGGTACAATGCCCCTAGGTCCCATCCCTGGTACCGCAAAGATAATAGAAGAGTAAAATTGAATGTACATACTCAAATGTTTAGTCTACCCATTTTGAATAAGATAATTTTGTTCAAGACCCAAATTTACCTCCTTGGTTTTCCTACAAATAAGGAAATGACAGAAAGAAACTTTCGTATTAAAAGTCAGACATGCTGATGGTCCAAAATGGGGCATTAGCAGTCATATCAGTTCTAGAAAGATTTGGAAGGTTAACTCAACAAGACTTGATGCTTTAGTGTTTAAGGAGCATAGAGAGCTGGGTGTGGTGGCACATGCTTGTAATTCCCGCACTTGGGAGGCTGAGGCAGGAGGATAGCACAGTTTGGAAGCTAGCCTCAGCTTCTTAGTGAGGCTCTCAGAAACTTAGTGAGACCCTGTTTCCAAATAAAAATATAAAATAGGTATGGGAGTATAGCCTGGAGGTAGAAAGCCCCTGGGTTCCACCCCCAGTACCCCCCCCACGCACACAAAGAGCATAGAGAAAAAGAAGGAAATCAGGGTGAATGCCAATGTTCTGCCTTCCATGATCAGATTAAGCATCTGGTACTAACTGCTGAGGTAAGAAATTAAAAATAAGTAGATACTTGAAGCTGAATAAAATGAAGTGCTTACTTTATACATTCCTAGTATAAGTTTGCCATAGATCATCAAAATGAGGTTTTGTATCTCAAAGTGGGGTTCACAGATATATGCTCAGGAACTTTTATTTTTTAGGTTCTGTTTTCACTGAGATGGTAAAATTTATTTCAAAAATTAAACATTTTAGATAATCTGGTGAGTATAATTACATGATAAATGATGCATTCAAGCTATGTAAAGTCCAGATAATGTTATAGCAGTATGTAAAATATAAAAAAAAACAATGTTTTGCCATTATTTATAAATCGAAATGTGGTGACAAAATTGTTTCATCCTGGGACATACAGTATAGGCATGTCGACTTAAAAAAATCATTTCTTTAGTAATCAACACCAGGTTCACAATAATGAAGGTGATTTAGTTTTAACAAAACAACGTTATCTGCCATAGAACACTGGGATGTTTTAGATTTCATTATATTTAACTTGAAATTAATTTATTTATCTTTATTTATAAAAACATACATCATATAATATTTAAACATTAAAATATATATGAAAAATGAAATAATAATTAACATGCATGTATAGGTAACTGACTTTTGAAAAAGTTACTAAGAACACACAATGGAGAAAGCATAGTCTTTTCAATAACAGTGGGAAATATGCAAAAAAATTAGAACACTATATTTCACTAGTTATAAGAGCAACTCAAAATGGATTAGAGACTGAAACATGAGACCTAAAAATGATACTACTAGAGCTGGGTGTGGTGGCGCATGCTTGTAATCCCAGCATTCGGGAGGCTGAGACCAGAGGATCACAGTTCACAGACAGCCTCAGCTACTACTTAGTGAGGCCCTCTGAAACTTAGTGAGATGCTGTTTCAAAATAAAGAATAAAAAATAGGTCAGGGGATGTAGCTTCGTAGGTCAAATGCCCCTGGGTTCCATCCCCAGACTGCAAAAATAAAAATAAAAATAAATGATACTAATAGAAGTAAATATAGGGGAAATGCTTTAGGACATTGCAATGGGAAGGATTTTTTTGGACAAGACCCTAAAAGCAATGGAATAGGCGAATGGGATCACATTAAACTAAAAAGCTTCTACACAACAAAAGAAGTCAACAAACAAACATCTTAAAAAATAAGAGAAAATCATTAATTATATATTGCTATATTACATAGCAATCAATATTTCTAAAATGGAGATTACTAATTTTCCTTTGTTGCCAGCATTTTCCCATAAATGTATCTCAATAAATATCTCTATCAATATTCAGAAACAAATACTCAATTTTGCATGCATTCCTTACATTTTTATTATTGACTGCATAAAAACATACGTTTTATAGTTTACTCTATTCCATACTTTAAATCTACTTTATTCCAGTGCAACTGCAAAAAGGTGACTGTCAGCCAAATTACATTTTCCATTAAAAAATTAAGTAGCTTTTAAAGGAGAGCATGATGACATATTTCTGCTTCAGTCATTGCATTTACTACAGACTTTGTTTAAAAGCTCACTGTAAAATTTTAAGACTATTTGTGTGACTTGTTCATGGGTCATTAGGGCATGCTTTGCAGGCTTCAGTAAGGTGATTTTATAAAAATCTACACAAGTTAATGAATCCAAGTTTCATTAAATTGCTAATTTCATTCAGTGAGAAACACTATAGTGTTACTTGCTACAATTACTGGAAATTACAGCAGAGGAAACTCTGGGGAATTGGAAAGGCCAGAATATCCAAGTTAGCAAACTTCATTCCTTTTGACTTCACCTTTTATTAACCTTGGGCTTTGCCCTCACATAATAATGAGATAAACTTTGGGAAATTGTTTGCTGGGAAATTTTACCTGAAGTAACTCCAATCAATAAAAGTCATACATCATAAATTCCTTTTTTATATATTGCTAGTGGTACATTGGAATCTCAAATCATAATGCACTTTGGAATGATAACGACAAAAATGCACACAGCATTTGATGACATTCTTCCTGATTCAATTCCCTCTTCCTCCTCCATCCCCCCCCTTACTAGCTATTGTGATTGTCAGTGGTAATCTCACATATGTAAATAATGTCAATGAAAGTGTTCCTTTATTAATTCTCCCTCCTGCCACTACCACCATTCCCTAGACCACCTTCCTGGCTCACTGAAGTTTCTCCTCCATTATCTAAAGTTCCTCTTATAACCCAATTACTTCTTAGTTTCTGGTTATTAGAGAAAACTATATGCCCCTTTACTTTATCTGACTAGCTAATCTCATTTAACGTTATGTTCTCCAGGTACATCCATTTTCCTTCAAATGACATATTTTTTTTCTCTATTGCTGAGTAAAATTGCACTGTGTGTATATTTCATAATTCTATAATCCTTTCATCTGTTGATGGACACCTTGATTGATTCCATAATTTGGCTACTATGAATTATGCTACTATAAATATGAATATGTATATATTACCATAATATTCTGATTTCAGTCTTTGTGGAAAGATATTTAGGAGTAGTATAGCTGGATCATATGATGAATTCATTCCAAGCTTTCTGAGGAATCTCCACACTGATCTACATAGCAGTGTTACTTTTCAATTTCACCTACAGCATAGAATAATTCCTCTTTCTCCATATCTTCCCCAGCATACTTCACACTATTAGGGCAAAGCTTTGGATTTTTTATTCTGACTTCCACTTATCACTTTAAGCACTAACAAAAGTATACACAGAAATCAGAAATCTGGCCTTTAGTCTTGTCTTTTTTATATGTTACATAAGGAAATATTGGTTTCACTTTATAGTTGCAATTTCCTCTATTGAAAAGTGGGGCAAAGAGCCATGTTCTGCCTACCTGCCTATGTTTGTGAGGGTCAGATGAAATTACATTCTTTTAGAGAGAGGTAGTCTACCATGGGCCCTGAGAATCCCTGCAAATCCTTGCTGACTGTGCCTAACAGCTTATTGGTCTCCTGATACTAAGTTGTTTTTGAAGCTAGAAACAGAGGCAACAAAATAGGTCAAGGCAACCGCAGCATGACTACTGTGTAAATGCTCAGTCCCTGAGAAATGGAACTGGCTTGGTACTTTTGCTATTTGAGACAATGTTTCCTTGGTAAAAACATGGTGATCTCTTGGTTCTGGTTTTCTTAGCCATAGCACAAAGAATCCCACCTTGTGCCTAGCATCTATCTGGGCTTCTCACATGGGACTTGTTGGCAGAGGAACTAGTATAAGGACAAAGATATTTAACTTATGTTTGCCTGTTGTAATAAACCAACTATTTTCTCTAATATATTCAGTTCCATTATCTATGCTCAATGCTTCTGGGGAGAGGTTTGGAGCAGGCTTAGTTCTTGCCACCTTTATGAAATTAGAGTTTCTTCCCTTAAAGTCCTCAACCCTAAAATCTTCTTCCTCACTTAGTACCACAGCATCAGCCATCATTCTATGTGATAAGGATCTGAAATTCATGTCTACATCACTTCTAAGTTTCTAGACCTCATATCCATCTGCCTTCAAAACAACATTCCTGGATACTCACAAAGACACCTTCAAGTCCACATGTCAAATACTGATCTGATTATCTTCTTCACTCCCTACTCGGATCTGTTCCTCTTCCCATTTTCCCTAACTCAGTTAATGGAACAAATATCTAGTTTTTAAAAAATCATGCATTATATCCACTCCTTTCCCCTCAGCAAGATTCTCAATGCATACATATTTAATTAACACCATATTCCTTCATTTCCACTCACTTTCTATGACTTGATTTTATTCCTGCTCTATCCACATTGCCACCACTATAATAATATCATCTTTGACCTAAATGGGCCCTTCTTCTTTTGCTAACACATGCAGAACTTATTCCTGATTTTTGTTTGTTTGTTGTATTATTTTTTGTTTTGTTTTGTTTATTTGTTTTGTTTTTGGTAATTGAACCTCAGGCATTCCACCTATGAGCTATCACCCCAGTTCTATTTTATGTTTTTATTTTGAAACAGGGTCTCACTAAGTTGCTCAGAGCCTAATGAAGAAGCAGGAGACTGATACATGATTGTTGGTTTCATTTATAAAATTTAAATCTCTGTAAAATGATGGATTTATTAAAATATATTCACAGATACAAGTATTATATATTTTAATTGAATCTATTACAAATTATTGATTTATAAATATAAAAATTAAAAATTATCTTAAATTGCTTGTTTATTCGAAGTTGCATACTATATTATTCCCAGTAGGAAAACTAATTTTACCAAGCCTTTCATGCTATCCACTAATTACTTCCTATTATAATTATGTAGCCATATTTCCTAATACCCCCAAATTGTTCTTCTTAGACTATTCTCATATGAATTCCTTAGGGAGAACAGAGAATAAAGACAAAAATAAAATATACATAAAATAAAGAAACAAAAATTGATTTTAGAAATGGCTGTACAAGGCATGGAGTTCCTATTTTTATATCTTTAATTGAGGAAATAAAGCCATTAAGTGCCACGACTTTTGTTTTAGAAATTTTTTTCTTATATTCAAACACAATCATTAAAATAATATAAGGGTATCCAGTAAGACGTTGAGAGAAAAGAGGATTTTTTCTAAACACATATCTTAACACTGAGCTATATCCTCAGTCCAACACATCCATTTTTAAATTTTAATTGGTGGATTATAATCATACATCTTAATGTGGTGCAAGATAATGGAGACAGACATGCACACATCAATTATCCCTTCCCTGACTCCCAACCCATTTCCTTCCCCATTCCTCCTTCTCATGTTTAGCTTACTGATTGACTTTAATATTTTTATGAATGTACATTTTATACATTAGAGAATTTCCCTCTTACTCCCTCCCATCACACTTAGTTAGGTCACCTTATTTGCTCATCTATGATTTCTCCTTCCTCCTATTATCCTTTTCCTTCCTAGCTTCTGCATATTAGGAAGAACATCTGATTTTTTACTTTTTGTGACTAATCTTACTTACTTCTCCTGTTTCATTCATTTCCCCATGGCTTAGTAAAATTCCATTGTGTACATATATCATAGTTTTGTAATTTATAGACATCTTGGCTGGTTCCATAGTTTTGCAATTGTGAATTGCAGGGCTAGCTATTAAGAAAGATACACATGCATTAATTTGGTCGTTTTGGTAGTTTGCCTTCCATTCTTTGGGGTAGATGCCCACAAGTTTTATTGCTGGATCATATAGTAGGTACATTCTCATTCTTCTGATGACCCTCCATACTGTTTTCCAAAGTGTTTGCACTAATTTGCAATTCCAACAAAAATAAGAAAACAAATAACCCAATCAAAAATGGACATTCGAGCTAAATAGACACTTCAAAAAAGAATAAATTCAAATGGTTTATAAATGTGTGAAAAATGCTCAACCTTATTAGCAATCAGAGAGATGCAAATCAAAACTACCCTGAGATTTCACCTAACTCCAATTATAATGGCAGTCATTCAAAACACAAACAGCAATAAATGCTGGCAAGGATGTGGAGAAGTGGGAAGTCCAACATATACATTTTAATTGCAAAAAAAATTCATATCCACACATGATGTAAATAAAAAAACAGAAAATACCTGTTCCACAAGGCATGGTGGCAAATATCTCTAATCTCGGTATTTGGGAGGCTGATACAGGAGGATCGAAGGTTGAAGTCAGCCTCAGCAACTTAGTACAATTCTGAGTCAAAATTAAATATAGAGAGCAATTTTCATGTAAATCAATTATAAACTGAAGTATCCCATATACATATTATTCACCTTAAATTTTCTCACTTGAAAATATAATTCATAAATATGTTTTCTGTACCTTTTCTATATTAGATATAGATATTTCCATTATATTTCTATATTTCACATATAATTTCAACACGAATGGTAAGAGTAATCCAAAGTTCAACATCCAACCCTAATCATATTCCAAACAATAGCCATATTTAAACCCAACAAAAATCCTAACCCTAACCCTAACCCTAAATATAAAACTAAGCCTAATTTTTACTCAGACCTAAGTTGCCTTTAGAATTAGAAAGCAGATGTTTTCAAGTTAGGTCTCGGTGTTAGTGGTTGGGTTAGACTTAAGGTTATGGTTAGGGTTTGTGTTGGGTGTAGAGTAGGGGTATGGTGTGGGATACAGTTAGGTTTGGTTGTTAAACTTTGGGATACTGTTAGCATTTGGGTTGTAATTAGGAAAAGTAAATATTCTATATAAAAATTCATAAGATTTTTAATAGCTTTATAGTATTTTAGTATACAAATATACTAGCCATTTGCTATTACTACAACAAAATCTCTGAGACTGGGTGCATTATAAAAAAAGAGGCCAATTTAGCTCACTATTCTGGAGGCACAAGAACATGGCAGCAGTATCTGTTTCACTCTGGTGAAATTCTACCTATATAACAATAGGTTGGATAGCATCCTGTTGTGATTAGGAGAGGGAATGATCACATTGTATAATAGAAAGCAATAAAAAAGCTAAAAGAGTGAAATATGCTTTATAAAAACTCATTCTCGAAATAATTAATCCATTCCATGAAACCAGCGTTAGTCCCTTCCTATAGTGTGCCTTTATGATCTAATTACCTTTCACTAGTACCTATCTCTCAATCCTGCCAAATTTGGGACCAAGGTTTTCAGCACATGAACCTTTTGGAGACAAGGTACATTGAAAACATAGCAATGTAATTAATTTAACAAGTTCTCATTCACTGTTTATTCAAGTAATTTGTTCATCTTGTAATCAAGTTATTTTTCTTGATATCAAGCTGAATTCCTTGTATGTTTTAGAAAAATATAGCCCTTTATATGATATATAGTTTGCAGATATTTTCTTCCATTCTGTAGATTGTCTATTCACTTAGTTATTTGTTTCCAATAATGTACACAGTCTTGTTAATTTTATTTAGTCCCATTTCTCTGTTTTTATTTTGTTACTTAAAGTCTTGGAGTCAAATAAGTATTTTAAAAGATCACTGTCCTTATCCAATGATTTATATATCTGCCTTTAGAACAGTACTACACTGTTTCAATTATTGTAGCTTTATATGGTTTGAAATTAGAAAATATATATCTTCTAGCTTTGTTCTTTTTTGAGATCGTTTTGGGTATCTAGAGTCCATATTACATATTAGGATAGATATTTTCTGAAAAATAAATATATAAATATATGATAGTTTCACCTAAAAAAGAAAAAAAAAGAAAAAATAATCTCTGGTAAGAAAGAAAGCAAAAAGAAATATTGAAATGTTATCTTTAAGTTATCATCAAAAGCTTGTTATCAGACAAATGAAACTGTTATGTGAGATTATCATTTTTAATTTTGGATAAATTGCTATAATACTAAATGTCAACCACTAATCCAAGCATGGGAAGAAGGGATGGGGAGGGAATGGGGTGAGGATTGGGTGGGGGCTGACTGGGCGATGTGTGCATGTATGTCTACAAAAGTTTTTGTATCCCAATATGATGTATGAATACAGTGCACCAATAAAAATTTTAAAAATATATATTAAAAATTCAGTTTCCCACAGATGTTTTCTTGTGTTTCTTCTAGTAATTGTCTTATATTTAAGTCTTTAGTTCATTTAAGTTATATTTTTGTACATGATGTAAGGGTATAATTCATTCCTTTGCATATGTCTATCCAGTTTTTCCAACAAGAATAAGTGAAGAAACTGGCTTTTTATCATTTTGTGTTCTTGAAACCTTCATCAAAAATAAATTAAATGTGAATATGTAGTTTATTTCTGTGTTCTCTATTCTATTCTATTGATGTATGTATTTTATGCAAGGATCATGCTATTTTAATTAGTATACCTTTTTAGCATAATTAGAAATCAGAAAATTTTATGAATCTAGCTTCCTTTTTTGGCTTATTTTTATATGGCTATCTGGAATATTTTTGTGATTTTGTATAAATTTTAAAAATATGAAACTTGATTCCCACCTAAAGATAATGACTGAGAGAAGCAGCACTTAGGAATCCTGCTGACACTCAATCTCCACTGCCTCAATAAAAGCACTCTACAAAGCTAGAAAACACTATCAGTAGAGGAATAAAAATGATAAACACATGGGACAGAAAAAAAAATATTGGAAGACCAACCAGAGAGAAAAACAAAGAAAAACCCACCTACCTTCAGCAGTGTGTGCTGCACAGGCACAGTCTTCCATCATAGTACTCCACTCCAGAAACAAAAAGGAAAACAAAGATTTTAAGTGAGTAGCTGCAGATCCACAGGTTGTAAGTCATCAGTCATTCCCCTAAAAAGACCTGATAGAGCTTCCAGGAGCTTACCATGCCCTCCATGGATACAGAGTGGAGCTCAACAACAGAATAGAAACCAGCCAGCCTTTATACCAAGGGTGCTGTGACAGCACCATCACACCAGCAGCAGCTGAGCTCACCATGCCCACCAGAGACCCAGACCAGTGCTCACCAAAATTATAAGTGAAACTGTAAGTGAAACTGCAGTCCCCGCAGGGGAACTTCCAGCACTGTGCCCCCAGGGACTCTCACAGCTGCAATAAACTCCTTGGCTCTGAGATCGTGTAGTTCAACTCAGTGAAGGAGGAGTGGTGGCAGAGATTAATACACCATCAAGTGACCCAGAGCAGTACTCAATAACAGTGTAAGTGAGGTTGCAGTTCCCATGGGAGAACAACTAGCCAGGCACCCCAAGGGACTCCCGCAACCCCGATAAACACCCCAGGTCTGAGACTTTCTGATACAACTCAGAGAAAGTGGGACTGGGGGCGGCTGTTGGATATAACAGAATCTGAGACAGAGTCAGGCTGCGATCAACAGAAAGTGTGGGGGAAAGTTGAGCTTAAAATTAGACCCAACTAATTCAAGCTCAACAAGGATCAACAAAGACCCCCCAGTCCCGGAGAATGGGGGGAAGTCAGACCAGACCAGCCCTAGCTGTGGAGAACAGACTTTTACGTTGAGTTTGGTCTCAGGGGCATACACCACCAACAGTGACAGAGATAAACTGAGACTCCAAATCTGTGGAAATCATGAATGGTGACTTGTGCTTAATACTAAATTCAGCCCCAATGATATTGACCATCTACACAGACTGAGAAAAATTCAAAGAACCTAACTCACAGTAGGAAGGATGCCGGTTATACACAGTATCTACACAGAGAGACTGCAGCAGACCTATCTGCTGAATAATCATTTATTTTTAGAGTTGCATTAATTCATTGTTGGGGTTGTTTTGGTTTTTGTTCTTTGTGTGTGTGTGTGTGTGTGTGTGTGTGTGTGTGTGTGTGTGTGTGTCTGGTTAGTGTTTTGTTTGTTTGTTTTATCCTCTTCCTAAACCCTCTACATAGCAAGCTTCTTCCTTATTACATACCAACTCTCTTCTCACTATCCCTTTTCTATAGTTTTTTCTGTTTTATATTTCTCCATTATCTTGTATCAAATTCACTTCACATCATTATACCAGAAACTCTACATTTGTTACTAGAATACTACTAGATTTTTACTCTCTCTAATCTCTAGTATACACTACTTACCAAAATCATAATTTCAGTCTATACAACCCTATCTGAGACTTTATCCTATTCTTACATTTACTCCTGCACTTCCCTCCTTTCTCAACATGCACTGTTCAATGCAATACAACCTGCCTTTGAATATACCAGCTGACACCTAGAGACTGAGAGAAATTGATCAAAAGCATCAGAGGAAACCTTCTGAAACCATGAAAAGGAGAACTGCAAGAGAGCAATGAGCTCCTACAACTGCACAATTACAGAACATAATAACACATAATTGCAGAGATCTCCAGAAGGTAAAATTAGGAATTTAACTGTAGAAATAATGCAGGAATGCCAAAAAAATTAGAGTCTGAAATAAATAAAGGATGCAATCACTGAAGTAAAAGCATCTAATTAAACTATAAATAATCACTTAGACCACATGGAGAGCAGAATATTCTCCTAGAAAATGATTACTCCAAAAACAAACACATAGTTTATAACATAGAAAAAAATATTTCGAGAACAAGAATTGGACATTAAAGAAATATGGACCCATCTTGAAAGAGCTAACACAAGAATAATTGACATAGTGGGAAAGAAGGAAAAACCATGGGGCTCAACAAACTTTTCAAAGAAGTAATAGCAGAAAATTTTCCAAACATAGAGCAAGAGAGTGACACACAGGTACAGGAAACTTTTAGAACCCCATTTAGACAAGATCAGAAAAAGGTTCCCCATGCCACATAATAATAAAAATGATCATTGTAGAAGCCAAGGAGGGAATCTTAAAGGCAACAAAAACAAAAGACCAAGTGACATTCAGAGGGAAACCAATTAGAATAACTACAGACTTCTCAAACCAAGTCATAAAAGTCATAAGGGCCTGGAGTAACATATTCTAAACTCTGAAAGAAAACAACTTGCAGCCAAAAATTTTCTACACAACAAAACTATCTCTCAAATTAGATGGGAAATAAAAATCTTCCATGACAAACAGAATCAGAAGGAGTTTATGTCTTCAAAACCAGTGCTAGATAATATAAAGAGATTAACTACAAAGAAGAAAAAAAATACATGCCATAACCAGAGAAACAAGAATTTGCACCCAGCAGATAACTAAGAAAAGCAGAACAATATTTCAAACAGAAGTAAAATCTCAGCATGTTAGGAATTAAAAATAATCTTTCATTAATCACACTGAATGTAAATGGCCCCAACTTCCAAATAAAAAGACATAAAGTGATAAAATGGATTAAAAGCTGGAACCCATCGATCTGCAGCTTGCAAGAAACACACTTTACAAGTAAAGATAGCAACAAACTTAAGGTAAAGGGCTGGAGAAAGGTAATACATACCAATGGAACTTGAAGACAAGCAGGAATTGTAACTATGATATCAGATAAGTTAGACTTCAAGCCCAAACTTATTAGAAGAGACAAAGAAAGTCATTTTAAACTGGTAAAATTAACAATCCAGGATGAGGAAATAACAATGATCAGTATTTATACCTCAAACTTAGGCACAGCTACTTTCATAAAACAAACTCTTTGTGACATTAAGTCACATATAAATCCAAATACAATAATAGTGTGAGACTTCAACACCTCTCACAACATTAGATTGATATTCCAGAAAAAAAAAAAGGTCAGTAAAGATGCCTCAGACCAAAAGAACACGGGGTGGGAATTGGGTAGGGGTTAAATCAGTGATGTGTACACGTATGTACACACAATTTTTTTAACCCAATATGATGTATGAATATAATGTACCAATAAAAAATTTAAAAAAGCAAATGGACCTGTTAGACACATATAGAATATTTCACCCAACTGCAGTAGAGTTCACATTTTTCTCAGCTGCTCATGGAACCTTCTCTAAAATAGATCACATTCTGGGCCACAAAGTGACCACTAGCAAATTTGAAAAATGTACCATACATCCCTGTGTCTTTTCTGACCATAATGAAATGAAATTAGAAATCAATGATAAGATGACTCAGAAAAACCACATAAACATGCGGAGAATGAACACCACACTTCTGAATGAAGAATGGGTCATAGAAGAAGTAAGAGGTGAAATAATCAAATTTATAGAAACAAATAAAAATAAAAATACAACATATCACAACCTGTGGGACACTTTGAAGGCTGTATTAAGAGGGAAATTTATAGCACTGAGTGTTCACATAAGGAAAACAGAAAATCATTAAATAACCTAATAACACACCTGAAATCCCTTGAAAAACAGGAACAATATAAACCCAAAGCTAGTAGAAGATAACAAATAGTCAAAATCAGAATGGAAATAAACAAAGTAGAGAATAAAAAACAACACAGAATATCAATAAATCCAAAACCTGTTTTTGAAAAAAATTAACAAGATACATAAACCACTCTCCAACTTAACAAAAAAAAAAGAGATGAACCCAAATTATGAAGATAAGAGATGAAAAAGGAGATATAACTACTGATATCTATAAAAATTTTATAGAAGAACTAATCCTGATACTCCTCAATCAATTTTGTGAAATAGAAAGAAACAGACTCTCCCAAATATGTTCTATGAAGACAACATTACATTAATCCCCAAACCAAATAAAGACAGTTCAAGGAAGGAAAATTACAGACCTATATCCTTGGTGAACTTAGATGCAAAACTGTTAAACAAAATACTAGCAACATTCATGCAAAACCACATCAAGAAAAATTGTATACCATGACTAGGTAGGGTTCATCCCATGGATGCAAAGTTGGTTAAACATATCAAAATAAATCCATGTAATTTATCATATAAACAGAATCAAAGACAAAAATCACATGATTATTTCTATAGATGTTGAAAAAGCATTTGATAAAATCCAGCATCCAATTTATGCTAAAAGCACTGCAAAGAATCAGAAGAGAAGGAACATACCTCAACATCATAAAGGCAATCTAAAATAATCCCACAGCCAACAAAATATTAAATAGGAAAAAAAATTCAAGAATCACCCTTAAAAACAGGAACAATATAAGGATGTCCATTATCACCACTTCTATTCAATATAGTAATTGAGACCCTAGCCAGAGCAATAAGGCAAGAAAATGAAATCAAAGGAATACAAATAGGAAGAGAAAAACTCAAACATTTACTATTTGCAGATGGCATGAGACTATATTTAGAAGACCCAATAAACTCAACCAAAAATTTATAGAACTGATCAATAAATTCAGAAAAGTGTCTGGATACAAAATCAATCTTGTAAAACTATGAATATAGCATGGTTAACCTAAGCCCTCATTGTTGGGAGGGGGAAGAGGAACCAGGGTGGAGGGAGAGGGTACCAAGCAGAGTGCAAATATATACCATTTTCATTGAATATATAAATCATTTTTGGCAGAATGGCCATTTTGACGATATTTATTCTGCCTATCCACGAGCAAGGGAGGTCTGTCCATCTTCCAAGGTCTTCTTCAATTTCTTTCTTTAGTGTTTTATAGTTTTTGTTATAGAGGTCTTTTACATCTTTGTTTAGGATTATTCCTAGGTATTTTATGGTATTTTATTGGTTTTGAGGTTATAGTGAATGGAATGGATTGTTTTATTTCTTTCATTGTGGATTCATTGTTGGTGTAAAGAAATATCACTGACTTCTTTAGGTTGATTTTGTATCATGCATCTTTGCTGAATTTGTTAATTAGCTGCAGAAGTCTTTTGGTTGAGTTCTTAGGGTCTTCTAGATAAAGGATCATGTCATATTCAAATAAGGATAATTTTAATTCCTCTCTTCCTATTTGAATTCCTTTGATTTCCTTCTCTTGTCTTATTGCTGAGGCAAGAGATTCAAAACTATATTGAAGAGGAGTGGTGATAGTTGGCTTCCTTGTCTTGTTCCCGATTTTAGGGGAAATTCTTGCTGTTTTTCCCCATTCAGTATAATGTTGGCTTTGGGTTTGTTGTATATTGCCTTAATGATGTTGAGGTATGTTCCTTCTATTCCAATTTTTTGTAGTGTTTTGAACATGAATGGGTGTTGGATTTGTCGAATGCTTTTTCAGCATCTATTGCTATAATGATGTGGTTTTTATTCTTGATTCTATTTATGTGGTGAATGACATGTATTGATTTTTGTATGTGGAACCAGCCTTGTTTTTCTGGGATGAAACTAACTTGATCGTGGTGTATTACTCTCTTGATATGGTTTTGAATGCGTATGGCTTGTATTTTGGTTAGAATTTTTGCATCTATGTTCATTAAGGATATTGGTCTGTAGTTTTCCTTTTTTGAGTTATCTTTATTTGGTTTGGGGATTAATGTGATAATGCCTGTAGAAGGAATTTGGGAGAGTTCCATCTCTTTCAATTTCCTGGAATAAGTTTTGCAGTATTAGTATTAATTCTTGACTGAAGGTTTTGTAGAATTCAGCTGAAAACCCATCTGGGCCTGGGCTTTTCTTTGATGGAAGAATTTTTATCACCATTTCTATTTCACTGTTTGCTATTGGTTGATTTATGCTTACTATGTCATCTTGGTTCAGTTTAGGTAGGTTAACTGTGTTTAGGAATCTATCAATTTCTTCCATGTTTTCTTGTCTATTGGAGTATAAATTTTTAAAGTAGTTATTTATAATCCTTTAAATTTCTCCACTATCTGTGGTGATGTCTCCTTTTTCATTTCTGATTTTAGTAATTTAGGTTGATTCTCTCTTTCTTTTTGTTAGGTTGGCCAGAGGTTTATCAATTCTATTAACCTTTTCAAAGAACCAGCTTTTTATTTTGTTGATTCTTTGAGTTGTTTTTGTTGTTGTTGTTGTTGTTGTTGTTGTTGTTGTTGTTCTCTATTTCATTTATTTCTGCTAGAATTTTAATAATTTCCTGTTTTCTGCTGGCTTTGGGATTGGACTGTTGCAGTCTTTCTAGGACCTTGAGTTGTGCCAATAGGATCTGAACTTGGTGATTCTGAGTCCTTCTTATGTGGGCACTCAATGCTATAAACGTTCCTCTGAATACTGCCTTTATAGTGTCCCATAGATTTTGGGAAATTGTGTCTCTTCATTTATTTCCAAAAATTTCTTTATTTCTTTTCTAATCTCTGCTCTTACCCATTCATCATTCAATAGTGTATCATTCAGTCCCCATGTACTTGCATAATTTCTTTTGAGTTTCCTGTTGTTGATTTTTACTTTAATTCCATTATGGTCTGAAAAGATGCAAGGAATTCTATTACATCTTTTGAATGTTGGTGCTTTCTTTGTGTCCCAGGATGTGATTTATTCTGGAGAAGGTTCCATGGGCTGATGAGAAGAATGTGTATTCTGTAGTTTCTGGATGAAATATTCTGATGCATTTGGTTTATAGTTTTCTTTAGTTCTAAAGAGTCTTTATTCTTCTTTTGCCTTGAAGGTTAATCCAGTGGTGTGAGAGGCATATTAAAGTCTCTCAGAATTATTGTATTTGGTTCTATTTGAGATCTGATATCCCGAAGGGTTTGTTTTACAAATGTGTTTGCATTCACATTTGGAGCATAAACATTTACTATCATTATATCGTCTTGGTGTATTGTTCCTTTAAATAAAATAAAGTTTCCTAATTTATCTCTTCTGATGTGTCTTAGTTTAAAGTCTATTTTGTTGGATATCAGGATTGCTACCCCCGCCCTTTTTTGTTCTCCAGTAGCATGGTATATCTTTTTTCATCCTTTCACTTTCAGTCTGTGAATGTCTTTGGCTGTTAGGTGAGTTTCTTGCAAACAGCATATATTTTGGTTATATTTTTTGATCCACATTGCCAGTCTATGTCTTTTCATTGGTGAGTTAAGTCCTCTGGCATTAAAAGTTATTATTGAAATATGATTTTTGTTTTCTGCCATTTTGTGTTCTGTCATCTCTTTGGTAGCTTTTTCTTTCTTCTTTACTTAAAAGCCCCTCTGATCACTTTCCTCTCTTTTCTGGTTCTGAAATCAGCTTCTTTTTTCTTCTTTCTGATTTATTTCTTTAAGTATTTTCTCTAGTGTTGGCTTTGAATTCATAAATTTTTTGAGATTTTGTTTATCTTAAAACACTTTTATTTCTTTTTTATTACTCTTTTTTCATACTCTTTTTCTATTACTCTTACTCTTTTTTCTATTACTTTTTTTCTATTACTCTACTTTATCTTTTCTATTACTCTTTTTTATTTTTATTTCTCTTTTTTATAACTACTATTCAACTTTGAATAGAAGTTTTGATGAATAAAGTAGTTTTGGTTCAAAGTTATTTTCTTCCAAGGTCTGGATCACATCATACCAGTCTCTCCTAGCATTCATGACCTGAGATGTATAGTCTGGGGTGATTCTTATTGTTTTGCCTCTGTATATCATTCGACCTTTTGTTTTCACTGCTGTTAAGATCATTTCCTTGGCCTCTAAGTTAGTCATTTTGACTATTATGTTGTGTGGGGAGGTTCTTCTTTAATCTTGTCTTAATGGTGTTCTGTATGTCTCCTGAACATGAAGATCTATGTCTCTTTCCATGTTTGGGAAATTTTCCAAAATTATTTCTGTGAACAGATTATGGATGCCCCTGGTCTGTACCTCTATCTCTTCTTCGATGCCTTTATCCATACGTTAGGGCATTTCCTGTTGTCCCAAATTTGCTGTATGTTTAGGTTTTGTTGCTGCAATGACTTCTGTATACTATTGACTGTGTTTGCGGTTTGGGATGAACTGTCTTCTAACAGTGATATTCTACTTTCCATTTCATCTAATCTTCCAGAATTTCTTTCTATTGCTGACTTCATTTCATTTATTGACTCTTTTATTTTATTCCAGACCTCTTTCTGATTCTTTCTTAGTATTTCTAACTCATCTTTCATCTCCTCTAAACTTGTTTTAAATCATTTAATCATATTGTAGATCAAGATTAGAAACTCCCCTTCTTGCATTTCTTGTAGGTCAGTATTTGTGACTTCTGTCACTTCTCCACTATTCCTGGTTCTCATATTTTCAAACTTCTCAGGCCTGCTTTTCTGCTGTCTTTCCATCGTTTGTGGGTATTATTTTTAGCCCAGTCTAGTATTAGGAATTTAGAAAAGTCAACCAATAAGCAGTACTTTTTCAAGTGGTAACTGTTGGGTGACAGTGGAGTAGCTAGGGTGATGGGTGCAGGTGTCAGGTAAGGTAAAAAATATGATTAATTTGTCAAATAATTTACATATAAGGTTGTATCCAATTGAGAATGGGAGAAGTTTAGATAGTAAGGCTGTTGTATTTATTGGAATATATAAGTATGGAGATGTGAGAAATTTAGTGTATTAAACACAGAGATACACTTAGGGGAAGATAGTATATAGCCTAAGTTGAAGACTTTGTAGAAGGAGTGGGGGAAAGGATCAATGACAAACAGATAAAGAAAGAAGATAAGGTACAAAGGCTAACTTTTATACATCATGTATAGACAGAAATTTTGACAAAAAATACTGCAAAGAGAGAACAGAAAAGATTAAGAGAATGAACAGGATGAGAATAGAATAAAGTAAAACAAAACACTAACCACCATATATAAGTAAAAAAAGAAGGAACCAAAAACTTACCCCCCAGAAAACCAAAACCAAAACAAACCCAAAGACCCACAAATTAAAACAAATAATACCAAACCACAAAAATAAAATATAAAAATATAGAAAAATAATAAAAAATAAAAATAACAGTCCTACTATGTTACTAATAGATTGTGAATATACCACTGTCTTGTATTTGTTTGGAGCGTCCACTTGTGGCCCCGTGCAGGTATCATGCCTTAAGCTCCCTTCTGTGATACTGGAGTTGAGGTGGCCCCCCTCTGCACACACTGATTTATAGATTCAATGCAATTACCATTAAAATACCAATGACATTCTTCACAGACCTGAAAAAAAAGCAATCATGAAATTTATATGGAAAAAGAAAAGACCCAGAATAGCCAAAGCAATTCTCAGCAATAAGAATCATGCAGGAGGCATCACAATCCCAGACTTCAAACTATACTATAGATAAATAGTAGTAAAAACAGCATGGTACTGGCACAATAACAGGTACACTGACCAGTGTAACAGAATAGAAGATACAGAAACAAACCCACACACCTACAGTCAATTAATCTTTGACAAAGGGGCCAAACTCATATGCTGGAGAAAAGACAGCCTTTTCAACAAATGGTGCTGGGAAAATTGGCTATCCATTTGTAGAAAGATGGAATTAAATCCTTACTTCTCACCATCTACAGGAATCAACTCAAGATAGATCAAAGACTTAGAAATTAGGCCTGAGAATGTGAAGTTATTAGAGGAGAGCATAGGCTCAACACTGCAACATATAGGCACAGGCAGTAACTTTCTCAACAAAACTTCCAAAGCTCAGGAAATTAAATCAATAATTAACAAGTGGGATAGCATCAAACTAAAAAGCTTCTTCTCATCAAAGAAAACCATCAAGAACCTAAAGAGGAAGCCTACATTATGGTAAAAGATCTTTACCAGCCACCAGTCTGATAGGGGGCTAATATCCAGAATTTACAAAGAGCTCAAAAGACTCTACACTAGCAAAACAAACACCCCAAACAAGAAATGGGCAATCGAATTGAATAGACACTTTACAAAAGAAGAGATACAAATGGCCAATAGATTCATGAAAAGATGTTCTTCATCATTAGCCATCAGGGAGATGCAAGTCAAAACTACACTGAGATTCCATCTAACCCCAGTCAGATTGGCAAGCATAAAGAAATCAAATAACAACAAATGCTGGAGATAATGTACTGAAAGAGGAACTCTTTTACATTGTTGGTGAGAGTGAAAACTACTTCAGCCACTATGGATTTCTGTGTGGAGATTCCTTAGAAAACTGGGAATATATCCACTATATGATCCAGCTCTACCACTCCTGGGCATTTTCCAAAGGGTTGAAAACAGAGAACTACAGCAACATATGCATACCTATGTTCATAGCATCACAATTTGTAATAGCCAACATATGGAAATAACCTAGGTCCCTATCAACAGATGAATGGTTTGCAAAATTATGGGAAATACACACAATAGAATTTTATACAGCTATAAAGAATAACAAAATCATGACATTTGTAAGAAGATGGAAAGTGCTGGAAAGCATTATGTTAACTGAGACCAGCCAAACACAGAAAGAGAAGGGACATTTGTTTCCTCTAATATGGCCAAAATAGTGAGCATTGGGGATACCAGAGGGTCTCCAGATAACAGAAGGGAAATCTCAGCAAAGTTTGAATAGAAAGCTAAGAGAGGAAGGAGGCTGAACTTGATTGCTGAGGGGCTACTTCCAAATAGGTGTACAAGTATGAATATAGCAATGTTAGCTTTGGTATTAATTGTCGGGAGGGTGGAAGGGAAAATGAAGGGGGGAGAGGGCACCAAATACAGATGAAATGTATAACATTTACTTTCAATAAAAATAAAGAAAAAAATAAATGTATATCATTTTCAATATGTTCCACATATAAATAAAATTTTTAAAAATTCAGAAGCTTTTCTTTACACCAACCATAAATCTACTACAAAAGAAGTTCAGAAAATACTTCCACTCAGGATTTCCAAAAAAAATTAAAATACTTAGGAATAAACTTAACCAAGGATGAAAAGATCTCTACAAATAAAATTATAAAACATTGAAAAAAGATATCAAAGAACATCTTAGAAGACAAAAACATCTTCCATGTTCATAGATAGGCAGAATAAATATCATTAAAATGGCCATATTTCCAAAATTGATCTACAGATTCAATACAATGCCCATTAAGTTTTCAAGATTTTTTTCACAGACAGAAAAATCAGTCCTTAAATTCATTCGGAACAACAAAAATCCAGTATAGCCAATGTATTTCTTAGCAACAAAAACCATGCAGGAGGAATCACAATACCTGACTTTTAAACTATACTACAAAGCCATCATAATAAAAACATCATGGTATTGGCACAAAAACAAATACGTAGACCAGTGGAGCAGAATAGAAGTCTCAGAAACAAATCCACACACATCCAATTGATTTTTGATAAAGGGGCCAAAAACATACACTTTAAGAAAGATAGTAGATTCAACAAATGGTGTTAGCAAAACTGGTTAACCATATGCAGAAAATTGGAAATGAATCCCACTTTCTCACCCTGCACTAGAGTCAATTCAAGATGATCAAAGACTGGAAATCTAGACCAGAGTCCTTGAGGCTCCTTGAAGTAGGCATAGGTTCAACACATAGGCACAGATATAAAATTTCTCAACAAGACCCCAAAGGCACAACAAAGTAAAACACAAACCAATACATGGGATTGCATGAAACTGAAGAGCTTCTGTTCAGCAAAAAATAATAATAATAATTGTCAAGACACTCAATTGAGAGCCAACAGAATGGGAGAAGATTTTTGCCACCAACACCTCCAATAGAGGACTAATATTTAGAATATACAGAGAACTCAAGAAACTCAACAGTAAAAAAATAGTCCAATAAAAAAATGGGCAAGTGAACTAAACTGACACTTCACAAAAGAAGAAATTAAAATGGCCAATAAATGCATGAAAAAATGCTCAGCATAATTGGCAGTGTGAGAGATGCAAATCAAAACTACCCTGAGATTCCACCTAACTCCAACTAGAATGGCAATCATTCAAAACACAAACAACAACAAATGCTGGTGAGGATGTGGAGAAGTGGGAACACTAAAACATTGTTAGTGGGATTACAAATTAGTGTAACTATTTTGGAAAACAGTATGTAGGATCCTCAGAACAATGGGGACAAATTTACCATTTGATCCAGCAATACCACTTCTTGGTATCTACACAAAAGAAAGAGAACCAAACTACCAAATAAATGCATGCATATCTATGTTCATAGCTGCACAACATAGCCAAACTATGGAACCAGTTAAGATATCTATCAACAAATGAATGGATTACAAAACTGTAGTATATGTACACAATGGAATATTACTCAGCCATAATAACAAAACACAATTACTTCATTTGCAGGGAAATTAAGGTAACTGGATGACATTGTGCTAAGTGAAATTAGTCAATGACAAAAATATAAGAAATTGGGACTTTCAGGAAGATGGCAACCAAGAAAAGCAGCATTTATGAGTCCTGCTAAAACTCGATCTCTGTTGCCACAAAATCAGCACTTTTCATAGCTAGAACACACCATCAGCAGAGAAATAAAAAATGTAAACACAAGGGACAGAGAAAAAAAAAACTAGTAGAACAACAAGAGACCAGAAATGAAGCCCGCAATGCAGCAGCAGAGCCGCACCAGCGCCACCTTCCCTCACAGCTCCAGGCTCCATGGAGGAAAGGTAAACAAGGAGCTGAAGTGAGCAGCTGCAGATAATTTGGGTGTAATTCAGCAGTTCTTTCAGTGCAAAGAACGTCTAAAACTCCCAGTGGCCAAGCTCATCACGCCTTCCAGGGATGCAGAAAGGAGATCAAAACCAGAAAAAAAATACGCAAGCCTCAGGGCTGAGGTAGTGGCAGTGGCGCCATATTGCCAGCAGCAACAGAGAGTTCACTGCGCCCTGCCACAGCTCCAGATCTGCACACACAATAACTGTGAGCAAAATTGCGGCCCCTAAAGTAGAAATCTCTGTACTGCACTCCCAGGGACTTGCGCAGCTTTGATAATCTCCTTGGGTCAGATATTTAGCAGTCCAATCCAGTGAAGGAGTAGTGGCGGCAGAGATTCCACAACCTAATCGCAACTCCCAGTGAGAAAACGCCCAGCCCGGCACCCCCATGTTCTTGCACAGCCTCGATTAACTTCCTGGATATGAGACTTTACGATACAAACCAGTAACGGAGTAGTGGAGGCTGAGATTACCACAGACTCGAGATCCAGAGCACCCTAAGTGAAGTAGTGGTGACTGAGGGAAGGCCCAAATTCTGAAAACATGGGAAGGAGGAACAACAATAGAGCAGTGAATGCACACAACCCCATATTATCATGCCACAGACTGCTCAATCGGAATGGCCGTGAGTCCACTCAGGATCGAATTATCTCAGAAAAGATGGGCGAGGATTCAGGTGCCATTCTGCAGCCGCTTATCTGCACCGATTCTTTCCTCTCTAGGAAATAAATTTCTTTAAGTTCCTATTTACGGCGCTTCTGGAAAGAATCTGACATGGACAAAAGCTTCTTGAGCTATTGACACTTTATTACAAGAACCCAGAAAATTTATATCCTTCACCAGTGAGATTAGTAGTAATTAAAAACAGGGGAGTGCAATCACTGCAAAACAATAGTGAATGACATGTAAACAAAGGTAAAAAAAAAAACCAAAAAACTAGTCCGGCATTCAAGAGATTAGCTCGGATCTTCTCCGGATCTTGCAGACAGGCGTTTCCAAAGGGCAGATTCCAGAAGACACGACATGCCCAGGGCTTGGAGGCCTCTCATGGAATCTTCTTTAACTTTTTTGGAACTTTCCATCTTTAGGGCTTAGTCCATATGGCAGGCATGGGGAGATGTGGCGATCCAGGTGGCTGTGATGAAATTCTCCCAGGTGTCGTCCACCTTGCCTTCTAAAATCTGAAAGCTTAAGCAAACTCACAACACAGTTTGGCAGATAAACACCAAAAAATACCATGAAGTTTTTAGATTTAGTTGTCAGATGTATTTCCTTAGCTGCTGAACACTTTTCCTCAAACAATAGGCTTATTAGAAGCCTATTCCTCTTTTAATAATCCATTTCCACATCACAGTCCTTCTGCAACCTGCTTTTAATCTTTCTAATTCCTTTCTTTACCATTTAGGGCAATCTTATATTAAGCTTTTCTTCATACAAGAATCCTTTTTTATTCTCACCATATTTCTTTTCTTTTACACATTTATTATATCTATCCTTTGTTCTGACATATTCATTTCTTAGCCACATGGCGCCTCCCTGTCTCGGGCAGCACTCATACTGGGTGTAAAGGTCAAGAATCTTCCTAGCCTTCAGCTCTATTGTATTGGGAAGTATTCGCTGCTCATAAACTAGGTTGCTTTGATGTCACACCCAACGTTTGTCTTCCTGTATCTAGGCAGGATCACAAAGAGAGGGGTAAATAGAGGCACCAGGTTGCCTCCCCTCTAGGGCTTTTGTTGTAAGTTAGTGATTAGGATGAAGGTCAGAGATAGAGGGGAAATCTGCGTTTGTAATTACTGAATAGAATGCTGCCACTGCATCTAAATTCTAACTAGATTTTTTTACCATTTGAACAAAGCCGAGGATGTTTAGAGGCTTAGACAAATTACCAGAAAGTTTATTTTCCATGGACTCAGTTTCTCTCACAGTCCTGATCTTACACCACCGGAGCAATTCCTGTGGAGAGTTAAAAGAATCATTACCAAAAGAATAATAGTTATGAAAGAATATCTAAAAGTGGGGGAGTATTTTGGCCAGAGAAAACACCCTCTCTTGGGGCTTTGGTCACGTTGAGAACCAGCCGATTAGCTGCATGGGAGAGCACACAGATGCCAAGAAAAAGCAGGTGGTCTCGGCATTATCAGAACCTGATAACACAGAAATTCAGAGATCTCCAGAATATCAAATCAGGAATATAACTGTAGAAAGAATACAGAACCTTCAAAAAGAATTTATAGAGAGTCTAAAAGAAATAAAGGATGCAATCAGTGAGGTAAAGGCCTCAATTCAAAGTATAAATAATTAATTAGACCACATGGAGAATAGAGCCTTGCTCCTAGAAGATGATAACTCCAAAAACAAATGCATTGGTTATAATTTAGAAAAAAAAATCAGACAGCAGGAATCTGACATTGAAGAAATATGGGCCCATTTTAAGAGAGCTAACCTAAGAATAATCAGAATAGAGGAGGGAAAAGAAGGTGAAACCAAAGGGATCAATAATCTATTCAAATAAATAATAAATTTTCCAAACATAGAACAAGAGGTCAATGCACAGGTCTAGGAAACATAGAACTCCCTTTAGACAGGATCAGAGAAGAGGATCCCCATGACACATAATTGTCAAAATGACCAATGTGGAAGCCAAGGAGAGAATCTTAAAGGCAACAAAAACAAAAGCTCAAGGACATTCAGAGGCAAACGAATTACAATCACTCCAGACTTCCCAAACCAAGTCATAAAAGCCAGAAGGGCTTGTAGTAACATATTCCAAACTCTGAAAACAAATCCAGCCAAAAATTTCCTGCCCAGCAAAACTATCTATCAAATTAGATGGGTAAATAAGAAGCTTCCATGACAGACACTGAAGGAATTTATGTCTTCAAAACCAGCGATAGAGAAAATAGTCAATGAGATTAACTACAAGGAAAAAATAGGGAATGCACACCAGAACCAGAGAAACAAGATTTTTCATCCAGCAGACAACTAAGCAAAGAAGAATATATTCATGTGTTTATAGGTTAAAATCTTTGAAGATTCATTATTTATTTCAGTTTATACCTATTTCTAAATTTTATTTCTAAATTGTATTGTTTGTTTTTATTGTTGCTAATTATTAGGATCTCTATTTGGAATATTAATATTGCTTCAGATATAGCATTTGGAAATATTTTATCCCATTCTATCAGTAACTTTTAATTCTGTTTCCATTGTCTTTGAATGTATGATTTTTTATTGTTTACGAAGTTTGTTTATTCTTTTGTTGCCTGTGCCTTTGAAATCATATCCAAGAAATCACTGCCAATTTCAATGTTGTGAAGTGTTATGACCCAGGTTTTCTTGTAAAAGTTTATAGTCTTAAGATTTACATTTAGGTGTTTTATCTATTTTGAGTTAATATTTGCTTTTTTAATTTTTTATTGCTGCATTATATTCATACAAGTTATTGGGGTAAAAAACTTGTGTGTACAAACATGTACTCATCGCTGATTTAACCCCTACCCAAATCCCACCCCATTCCCTCCCCGTCCCTCCCTCCCTTGCTTGGCTTAGTGATTGACTTCGATATGTTTAAGTACACTGTGAGCTTTAGAGATTTTCCTCTTCCCCCCTCATTTCTCCTCCTGTAGGTTGACTTGTTTGCTCCTCTTTTCTCCCTAACTCTCACATATTAGGGAAAGCATCTGATTTCTTATTTTTTGTGCCTGACTAATCTCACTTAGCATAATGTCCTCCAGTTCCATCCATTTCCCTGAAAATGATGTAATTGAGTTTTTTTTGATGGCTGAGTAAAATTCCATTGTGTACATATCCCACAGTTTTGTAATCCATTCATCTGTTGATGGACTTCTTGGCTGGTTCCATATTTTGGCTATGGTGAATTGTGCAGCTATGAACATAGATACACATGCATTAGTTTGGTAGTTTGGTTTCTTTTCTTTTGGTTAGATACCCAACAGTGGTATTGCTGGATCAAATGGTAGATTTGTTCCCATTCTTCTGAGGATTCTCCATACTGTTTTCCAAAGTGGTTGCACTAATTTGCTATCCCACCAACAGTGTCTTAGAGTTCCCACTTCTCCACATCCTCGCCAGCATCTGTTGTTGTTTGTGTTTTGAATGATGGCCATTCTAGTTGGAGTTAGGTGAAATCTCAGGGTAGTTTTGATTTGCATCTCTCTGATTGCCAGTGATGTTGAGCATTTTTTTATGCATTTATTGGCCATTTGAATTTCTTCTTTTGTGAAGTGTCTATTTAGTTCATTTGCCCATTTTGTTATTGGATGCTTTGTTTTCTTAGTGTTGAGTTTCTTGAGTTCTCTGTATATTCTAGATATTAGTCCTCTATCAGTGGTGTAGGTGGCAAAAATCTCCCATTCTGTTGGCTCTCGATTGAGATTCTTGATAGTTTCCTTTGCTGAACAGAAGCTCTTCAGTTTCATGCAATCCCATGTATTGATTCTCCTTTTAATTTGTTGTGCCTTTGGGGTCTTGTTGAGGAAATGTTTGTCTGTGCCTATGTGTTGTAGTGTTGGACCTATGCCCTCTTCAAGGAGCTTCAAAGTCTCTGGTTTAATTTCCAAGTCTTTGATCCATTGTGAGTTGACTTTTGTACAGGGTAAAAAAGTGGGATTAACATCCAATTTTCTGCATATGGTTAACCAGTTTTGGCAACACCATTTGTTGAAGAGGCTATTGTTTTTCCAGTGTATGTTTTTGGCCTCTTTGTCAAAAATCAATTGGCTGAAAGTGTGTGGACTTGTTTCTGGGTCTTCTATTCTGCTCCATTGGTCTATATATCTGTTCTTTTGCCAGTACCATGCTGTTTTTATTACAATGGCTTTGTAGTATAGTTTAAAGTCAGGTATTGTGATTCCTCCTGCGTGGTTTCTGTTGCTGAGAACGACCTTGGCTATTCTGGGCTTTTTGTTATTCCAGATAAATTTAAGGACTGATTTTTCTATATCTGTGATGAATGATCTTGGTAGTTTAATGGGCATTGCATTAAATCTGTAGATCACTTTTGGGAGGATGGCCATTTTAATGATATTTATTCTGCCAATCCATGAACATGGAAGGTCTTTCCATCTTCTAAGATCTTCTTTGATCTCTTTTTTCAGTGTTTTATAATTTTCTTTGTAGAGATCTTTTACCTCCTTGGTCAAGTTTATTCCTAGGTATTTTATTTTCTTGTGGGAGATCCTGAGTGGAAGTGTTTTCTGAATTTCGTTTTCAGTGGATTTATGATTGGTGTACAGGAAAGCTTCTGATTTTTTAAGATTGATTTTGTATCCAGATACCTTGCTGAATTTGTTGATCAGTTCTATAAGCATTTTGGTTGAGTTTGTTGGGTTCTCTAAATATAGTATCATGTCATCAGCAAATAATGAAAGCTTAAGTTCTTCTTTTCCTATTTGTACTCCTTTGATTTCCTTTTCTTGCCTTATTGCTCTGGCTAGAGTCTCTAGTACTATATTGAAGCGAAGTGGTGATAGTGGACATCCTTGTCTCATTCCAGTTTTTAGGGGGAATTCTTGAAGTTTTTCCCATTTAATATGATGTGTGCAGTGGGCTTATTGTACATTGCCTTAATAATGTTGAGATATGTTCCTTCTATTCCAATTCTCTGCAGTGTTTTTATCATAAATGGATGTTGAATTTTATCCAATGCGTTTTCAGCATCTATTGAGATGATCATGTGGTTTTTGTCTTTGATTCTGTTTATATGATGAATTACATGCATTGATTTTCATATATTGAACCAGCCTTGCATCCCTGGGATGAACCCTACCTGGTCATGGTGAATGATTTTCTTGATGTGGTTTTGAATGCGTGTTGCTAGTATTTTGTTTAATAGTTTTGCATCCAAGTTCATCAGAGATATAGGCCTGTAGTTTTCCTTCCTTGAACTGTCTTTATTCGGTTTGGGTATTAGTGTGATGTTGGCTTCATAGAATGTATTTGGGAGAGTCCCGTTTTTTTCTATTTCTCGAAATAGTTTGAGTAGTATTGGGATTAGTTCTCCTATAAAGGTTTTATAGAATTCACTTGGGAAACCATCTGGTCCTGGGCTTTTCTTTGATGGTAAGCTCTTTATTGCTTTTTCAATCTCTTTGATTGTTATTGGTTGGTTTAAGTGTTCTATGTCTTCTTGACTCAGCTTAGGAAGGTTTTATTTATCTAGGAAGTTGTCGATATCCTCCAGATTTTCCATTTTGTTGGAGTATAGTTTTTCAAATTAGTTTCTGATAAACCTCTGGATTTCTACGCTGTCAGTATTAATGTCTCCCTTTTCATCCCTTATCTTCATAATTTGGGTTGATTCTCTCTTTTTTTTAGTTAGGTTGGCTGGTGGTTTATCTATCTTGTTAATTTTTTCAAGAAACCAGCTTTTGCTTTTGTTGATTTTCTGTATTGTTTTTTTATTCTCTATTTCATTGATTTCTGCTCTAAGTTTAATAATTTCCCATCTTCTGCTGGCTTTGGGGTTCAATTGTTCCAGCTTTTCAAGGACTTTGAGGTGTGTCATAAGGCTATTTATTTGAAGATTTTCTGTTTTTCTTATGTGAGCACTCAGTGCTATAAATTTTCCTCTTAATACTGCCTTCAAAGTGTCCCAGAGGTTTTGATATGTTGTTTCTTTATTTTCATTTGTTTCTAGATATTTCTTGATTTCACCTCTTACATCTTCTATGACCCATTCTTCATTCAGAAGTGTGGTGTTCAGTCTCCACATGTTTATGTTGTTTCTCTGGGTCTTCTTATAGTTGATTTCTAGTTTCATTCCATTATGGTCTGAAATGACACAGGGAAGTATGTAACATTTTTTAAATTTGCTAGTGCTCATTTTGTGTCCCAGGATGTGATCTATTTTGGAGAAGGTTCCATGAGCAGCTGAGAAAAATGTAAAGTCTGCTGTAGTTGGGTGAAATATTCTATATGTGTCCAACAGGTCCATTTGGTTAATGGTGTTCTTTAGTTCTGAGACATCTTTACCGACCCTTTGTCTGGAAGATCGGTCTAGTATTGTGAAAGGTGTGTTGAAGTCTCCCAGTATTATTGTGTTGGGATTTATGTGTGACTTCATATCACAAAGAGTTTGATTTATGAAAGTAGCTGCCCCTATGTTTGGGGCATAGATGTTGATTATTGTTATTTCCTCTTGCTGGACTATTCCTTTTACCAGTAAAATGTGACCTTATTTGTCTCTTCTAATAAGTTTGGGTTTGAATTCTAACTTGTCTGATATCACAGTTGCTACTCCTGCTTGTCTTTGAGTACCATTAGCATGGATTACCTTGCTCCACCCCTTTACCTTGAGTTTGTTCCTATCTTTACTTGTAAGGTGTGTTTCTTGTAAGCAGCAGATGGATGGATTCTGGCTTTTAATCCATTTTGCCACTTTATGTCTTTTTATTGGGGAGTTGAGGCCGTTTACATTCAGTGTGATTATAGACAGATAATTTTTAATTTCCAACATGTTAAGATCTTATTTCTGTTTGAGATACTGTTTATTCTTCTTTGCTTAGTTGTCTGCTGGATGGGAATTCTTGTTTCTTTGGTTCTGGCGTGTATTATCCATTTCCTCTTTGCAGTTAATCTCCTTGAGTATTTTGTCTAGCGCTGGTTTTGAAGACATAAATTCCTTCAGTTGCTGTTTGTCATGGAAGCTTCTTATTTCCCCATCTAATTTGATGGATAGTTTTGCTGGGTAGGAAATTTTTGGCTGGAAGTTGTTTTCTTTCAAATTTGGAATATGTTACTCCAAGCCCTTCTGGCTTTCATAACTTGGTTTGGGAAGTCTGGAGTGATTCTAATTGGTTTGCCTCTGAATGTCACGCGGCCTTTTTTTTGTTGTTGTTGTTGCTTTTAAGATTCTCTCCTTGGCTTCCACATTAGTCATTTTGACAATTATGTGGCGTGGGGATCCTCTTCTCTGATCCTTTCTAAAGGGAGTTCTATAAGTTTCCTGGACCTGTGTATCGATTTCTTGCTCTATGTTTGGAAAATTTTCTGCTATTACTTCCTTGAAGAGACTGTTGATCCCTTTGGTTTCACTTTCTTTTCCCCCCTCTATTCCAATTATTCTTAGGTTAGCTCTCTTAAAATGGGCCCATATTTCTTCAATGTCAGATTCCTGCTCTAGGTTTTTTTTTCTAAATTAGAAACTATGCGTTCATTTTTAGAATGATCATCTTCAAGAAGCGAGATTCTATTCTCCATGTGGTCTAATCTGTTGTTTATACTTTGAATTGAGGCCTTTACTTCATTAATTGCATCCTTTATCTCTTTTTGACTCTCTCTAAATTCTTTTAGAAAGTCCTCTATTATATCTAAAGTTATTTTCCTAATTTGATCTTCTAGAGATCTTTGGATTTCTGTGTTATCAGATTCTGATGTTGTGGGGTTGTTGGCATTCACTGCTCCATTTTTATTTCTCTTTCCCATGATTTTGGAAGTTTGTGCCTTCTCTGGGTTCTTCCCTGAGTCACTACGAGTTCACTTAAGATGCTCTGGATCTCGTGTCTGTGGTATCTCAGTCACCACTACTCCTTTACTGGGTTGTATCACAAAGTCTCATACCCAGGGAGTCAATCAAGGCTGCTTAGACCATGGGGGGTGCCAAGTTGGGCATTCTCCAGTGGGGAGTTGTGACTATGGTATGATATCTCTGCCACTACCAGTCCCCCACTGGGCTGCACTGCTAAAATCTCCGACCCTGGGAGACTACCTGCGCAAGTCCCTGGGAGTGCAGTACTGGGATTTCTCCCCTAGGGGCCGCAATTTGACTCACGGTTGTTGAGTGCGCTGATGGAGCTGTAGTGAACTCGGTGGATTCGCTGCTGCCGCCACTGGCAATATTTGCACCACTGCCACGCCCTCGGCCGTAATGCGGTGTATTTCTTCTCTGGTTTTGAACTCTGCTCTGAGTCCTTGCCAGTTGTGCTGTACCTGGCCCTTGGGAGCTTTAGATGTTCCCTGCACCAACAAAACTGCTAACTGCTGCCCGGCTGTTCAGCACCTGCTCGCCTCGGCTCACTGTCCACCCCTCCTCTCAGGTGCCTGGTGGCTGGTTGAGTGGGTTGGTCTAGGGCCGTCCGGTGAATTCACCGCTGCTGCCAGCAGTAAGATGCTGCTTCTGCATCCTAGGCCGCGAGGCCATAGTACCTCCTCTCTGGATTTGATCTCTGTTTTGAGTCTCCCTCCTCTCTGGAGCCTGGTGCTGCTAGGGGAGATGTAGGCCGCGCCACTCCGGCCACTCTGCGCCGTGGCTCTGGCTGCTCTGCACCACGGTTCTGGCCGCTCAGGCTGCTCCGGCCGCTCTGCACCGGGGCTCTGGCTGCTCTGCACCACGGGTCTGGCCACTCCGGCTGTTCCGCGACACAGCTCTGGCTGCTCCGGCTGCTCTGGCTGCTCTGCTCGGCTGCTCTGGCTGCTCTGCTCAGCTGTTCTGGCCGCTCCACTCTGGCTACTCCAGCCGCTCCACTCTGCGGCTCCGGCCACTCGGCGCCACCGCTCCTGCCAATCCGGGCTGCGGCTGTGGCTGCTCCGGCTCTTCTGGCCGCTCCGCTCTGCTGCTCTGGCCGCTCTGCTCGGCTGCTCTGAACCGTGGCTTCGGCTGCTCTGCACCGTGGGTCTGGCCATTCAGGCGGTTCCGCGACGCGGCTCTGGCTGCTCCAGCTGCTCAGGCCGCTCCGCTCCGTGGCTCTTCCCAATCTGCGCTGCGGCTCTGCCCGCTCCGGCTGCTCTGGCCTCTCCGCTCCACGCTTCCCCCAAATCTGCGCTGCGGCTCTGGCCGCTCCACGCCGCGTGGGCGCGGCACTTCAGGCTGGTTTTTTTTTTTCCGGTGTCTTGATTTTCCAGCCCTTTTTCTCTGTCCCTTGTATTTACCGTTTTTATTTCTTTGCTGGTGGTGTTTTCTGGCTCTGAAAGGCGCTGGTTTTGTGGTAGTAGAGTTGGATTGTTCAAGTTAATATTTGTATATGGTGTTAGGTAAGGGTCCAATTTTATTCCTTTTCATGTAATTATTATTTTTCAATAATATTTAGTGAGAAGATTATCATTTCCTTCACCAAATGTTCTTGGAAACTGTCAAAAATAACTTGACCATATTTACTCCACTGATTTATATATCTGCCTTTATAACTGTACTACACTGTTTCAATTATTGTAGCTCTATATGGTTTGAAATCAGAAAATGTACATCTTTTAGCTTTTTTCTTTTTCCAGACTGTTTTGAGCATTTAGAGGTCATATTTCATGTTAGGATAGATTTTTTTCTGAAAAAAAATAAATGTACGATAGTTTTTCCTTTATAAAAAAAAGAAAAAAATATCCTTTGGTAAGAAATAAAGCAAAAAGAAATACTGAGATTTTATCTCTAAGTGATCAAAAGTTTGATATCAGACAAATGAATCTGTTATGTGAGATTATCATTGTTAATTTTGGATAAATTGTGTAATATTAGATGTCAACCACTAAGCCAAGCATGAGAATGAGGGATTGGGAGGGAAGCGTGTGGGGATTGGGTAGGGGCTAACTGGGCGATGTGTGCATATATGTCTACACAAGATTTTATCCCATTATGATGTATGAATACAGTGTGTACTGGTATTGGGAAGAGTTTTAAAAAGTATTAATGTATCAATCCGGGGAAAGATGTCCAACCTTGAAACATATCTTCTTTACTAAGAAAGCCAGGGTTAGCCAACATGTCCTTGCATTCCTAAGAACAATTTAACACAGTTTGGGGGCTTGTGTTTGAAGATAGAGATGCCTCCCCCTCTGGCCATAAATCTGGGCCTGTGTTTGAAGACAGAGATGTTTCCCCCTTTCAGGCCATAAACCCAGCTGGAGAGATAACAGAAGCAGAGCAGGGGCTGGCGATAAGGTGTAACATGATCTCCAAAAATCAAAGGGACCTGCTGGACTTAAACAGGATAAAAACTCAGTAAACTGGAGTTCTTTGGCATTTTCATTCGAATTGCCCCCCTGTGCCCCTCTCCGGCACAGGGCTGTAACTATCTCTATATTTCTACCTTTTAATAAACTTCTTTAAATCTTCTGCAGCTGTCCAAGCGATGAATACTTATTCTTAGCTTAGGACAAGAATCCACGGTTTTTCTGTTTGTCTCTGTGTGTCTGGTGGTGGTGGGGGGATTATTTCACACCACACCTTCCCCCCCCCAACCAATCCCCTGCAACACAATGCACCAATAAAAAATTTAAAAAAAACAAAATATAAGTAATTAAATCCTTTCCCATGTATGCAAAAGCTAAGGAGAAATGGATCATAAGAGGAACTCTAGATTAAAAAGGAGATCCTATAGAGGAGCAATTAAGGCAACCTAACTGAGATAATAAGAGTGGAGAAGAAAACTCTCTAAAGCACATAATGTACTTGAACATAATGTTTATATAAAAATGTAAACAAATATGTAATAAAAGAACTAAAAGGAAGAAGGGACAGTACGAATGAGAGATGGAGGCAGGGGCTGACTCGGCGGGGCCTGTGGTCCCTATTAAGGAGTTAAGAGTTTCAAACAGAAATATCACTCCAGGCAACTGGCAAGTAATTTTTTAAAATTAAAAACTACATAAAACTTTCTTTTTTTGCTCTACTAATAGTCTTTATTTTTTATGTTTTAAAACTTTTTATTCATGTATTATATTCATACATCTTAATGGGATAAAAGATGATGAAGACATACATGCACACATCAAAAACTAGTCCTTACCTGATTCCCACCCCATTCCCTCCCCATCCCTCCTTCCTATGCTTAGGTTAGTGATTGCCTTTGATATTTAAACATATCATGTACTTAAACGTACATCATGTACTTTAGAGAGTTTCCCTCTTCTCCTGCTCCCATCCCCTCAGTTAGGTCGCCTTATTTGCTCCTCTATAGGATCTCCTTCTTCATCTAGAGTTCCTCCTAGTTCCTCCCTTTTTTAATAAAGTCTGATATAATATTTTCATTTTTTGCTTGTAATTTGAGTGTCCTAAGATACCATTGTTTATATAATATTAGCTCTTAAATTTATCTTTTTGATCCATTTTGATTTGAGTTTTGTATTTTGTGCAAGCAAAAGTTCAAGTGTTTTCTTCAGCATGTGGATATCCAGTATTCCTTCTGGAAAGACCACTCTTTGTACCATTCATTTGTTATGGCCATCTAGTTAAAAATCATTCACTATATAATAAATATACTATTATTATATTTATTATAGTAATAAATGTATACTATTATGTATACAATTAATAGTATACATAAATGTATACTATTTATGTTCAATAAAAAATTGTTAAAAAATAAAAAATAAAAATAAAGTGGTTGAGATGCACATGCAAAAAAAATCATTCTCATGAATGTTAAGGTTTATTTCTAAATTCCTATGTCATCATTTTGTATATCTAACCCTATACAACTGTTTACTTTCTTGGTTACTATAGCATCTTGGTAATTTTGATAACAGAAAGTGAGACTCTTCAATATTTGTTCCTAGTTTTCAAGACTGTTTTAGTTATTTGAGGCCCTTTGCAAATTTCTACGTGAATTTTCTTATCAGTTCATTGATATCTCAAAGGAGGGTAATTGGTATTTTTATAAAGATTCTGATATCTACCTCAAATCTATAGGCACTTTGTAGCCTGAAAAGTTCTACTTGATCATGTGTTCCCATATTATAATGTCATTTTTGCAAGAGCCTTATTTTTATTTACAAAATCATTCAGAGTGATTTGGATATCTGTTAGCAATAAACTTTTACAGACAAAATTTAAGGGACAGAGAGAATTAATCCAATTTGTGAAGCAAGCATGGTACTATTTGTGTTCTAACCCTGGCCTGCTACCTCTGGGAGCTGTACTCCAGACATCACTGGAGTTAAAATACACTTTCTAGAATCACTGTGCTGATGCAATAAAGGACATTACACTGTGATGGCAATTTAAGCCTAACCAGTTTTACCTTTTAAAAATTGGCTTACTAGAGTAAGTGGGAATATTTAGAATAGATGTGACTCAGAAGACTAGAGAGCCTTATACATACTTGTTTTTTTTTTCTGAAATACCAAAAATTTAATTAAATAAGAACATGAGATAAAAATGCATTATTGGAGGATGTAAAATTATACTACCAATTTGTCTGAATTTGAAGGTATACTACCTTGAGAAGGCTTGGTGTTGCAAAGGCATGGGGATGTGTTTTGTTTTGTTTTGTTTTGTTTTGTTTTTTTGCAGGTCTGGGGATGGAACCCAGAGGCATTTGACCTCTGAGCTACACACCTTGCCCAATTCTTTATTCTTTATTTAGAAACAGGGTCTCACTAAGTTGCGGAGGGCCTCACTATGTAGCTGAGGCTGTCCACAAACTGCAATCCTCAGGTTTCAGTCTCCCAAATGCTGGGATTACAAGCATGTGCCACCACACCCGGTTTAAGGCATGGAAATTTTACTGATTATTTCCCTTGCTCAAATAGTGTTCATTTCATTATAAATGTCACTGAAGTGCATTTATGTCAAAAGAAAAATACCTCAAAAAACTGACAATGACTCAGTTGTCAGGACTAGTCCAAAATTATTTTATGAAGTATCTGCCATACAAATTGATAGGGAACATAATTGAGATGATATCTCATCTCATCAGATATCCCAGTGATTTCTCAAAAGCAAAATAATGTGTTGTGCTTTAAAAAAATTTACAAGATGTTTTATGTTCCATAAATGAACCCAATACTGGGAAGAGACTTTATTCATACTTTTCAGTTTTGATATATTCTATATTTAAATTAATGTGAAGTTTCTTACCATAATTCAATAAACAGAAAATAGAAAAATATTTCTAATTTTGCAAAAATAATAATCTCATAAAAAAGTTAATTTAAAATGCAAATTAGTTTTAAGTAATCCTAGAGATAAATTTCACAGTCTTTTGAAGCCAATTTATTTACAAAAAAATAAATAAAATATGTACAGAGAAAAAATATGGGTCTGCTAAGAGGAGGAACAAATACTTTTATGGGTCATTAAAGTTCACAGCGTGCTTTCCTCTATGTAATCTCATTAAACCCTCAGAACAACCCTATAAAACAAGCAAAACACATATTATCTCCATTTTTTAGAGAGCAAAAGGCTCAGATTTTTAGACAAATCCAAATTCCTCAGAGTCTTAAAAGCAAATGAATCATAAAAGTGTATAAAACCTACTGAAAACAAAGCACGCTCTCTAGAATGTTGAATTAGTATCAGATCAGATTTAATACTCTATGGTACACTGAATTTCAATCCTGACTGTACAGCAGAATCACCTTTGGAGTTGTAAAAAATTAATACCAAGATGCCATTTCTAATGATTCTGCTATACTAGCTTGGACATCAGAATTCTGTAAAGCAAACTAGGTGACTATAATATGTATTAATTAAAAAACCACAGATCTAGAATACCATGCTAACTATTAGAACCAAGATTCTTCACAGTCTCTAATATTCCATTAAAGGTGAGGCAATATCTTAATATGTAGAGAAAACAAAAAGGACTGAAGCTTCCTTTCATTCAAGGAATGTTTTCTTAGAATCACAGAAAATAACAAAGCCTTCCCACAGAGAATTCACAGCATAGAAAAAGGGAAGCATACATCCCAGTAACTGTAGGATACTTTGATACATATTTTACTTGTGGCATGAAACAAGTACAGTAAATTTTAGAGATCGGATAGGTAATTTGTATACTGAAAGGCTAGGGATAATTCAATAAAGAGGGTAGTAGTTGAGCCAGCCTCTGAAATATAAGTCAGAGTATCAGGTTAAGGGTGGGGCAACATTTAAGATGTGGGAGATTCAGTATTATGAAATAAGTTAGGAAAAAAAGAAGAGTTATCTGATGAGGCTAAGTCATGGTGTAAATCCATGGGAAATAGAAGATTAGGATTGAGATATGGGCTTATTTGTCCATGTATTGGTTAAAGTAATAAGTTTTAGTTTTTATTTGAAATGTCCCCCAAGAGTTGGTGTTAGAAAATACATCCATGTTCAGAAGTGAAAAGATTGGATTATGAAGGCTCTGAACTCATAGGTGGATTACTCCATTTGATGTACTAAAATTTGAATGAATTTATTGGGAGTTAGTGGTAACTGGAGGCAGGTGGGGTATGGCTGGAGTAAGTAGGTAATTGGAGGTGTTACCTTGGGAATTACATTTGTCTACAGCACTTTCCTCTCTGTCTCTTGGTCTCTCTCTCTCTCTCTCTCTCTCTCTCTCTCTCTCTCTCTCTCACTCACACACACATTTCTTTTTTTCTCTCTCTCATTCCTGGCAATCATGAGCTGAACACCTTTTGGAAAGCTGACAAACACAGATTTATATGGTCAAAACATTCAAAATACTATTTAATAAAGAGAGCTCAATATCTTGTTTCCAATTCCCAAGTCCCAATTGACATTTTCTGTTATATCATTATCACAGAGGTTTCATGTTTATACATGCTTAATGTTCCCAACTCTCCAGTCTTTAGGACAGCTGTTCAAATAGGAATTGCAATTTTCCACACAAGCATTTAATTTTTATATGAGTTTCATTCTGTCAGGTAGAGGCAATCTCATCTTGCATAAGTCAATTATTGCCCCTAACAAACACATATACACACCTTTATACACCCCCACATGCATAATTTTCCTAGATAACATATAATTCCAGGAATTTAAATTTACTTAGTCTCAAAACTACAAGTGGGGTAAAAATGAGAGAATTTGGTCTATGTTATCACCCATCCACTGGCAGTTGCCAAAAATTCTTCACTATCTTTTCATATTTGATTTCCTCACTATGCAGGTCTCTACTCTGGTGTTCTACACTTCTGAACCCAGGAATAACTTATTCATTCATATTCTTTCTCTTCTCTTCTCGTCTCTTTTCTCTTCTTCTTCTTCTTCTTCTTCTTCTTCTTCTTCTTCTTCTTCTTCTTCTCTCTCTCTCTCTCTCTCTCTCTCTCTCTCTCTCTCTCCATTCCTCCCTCCCTCCCTTACCTCCTTCTTCCTTCTATAGACACAGGGACACATACACACATACACTTTCAGATGCCAGTACCAGAAGTTGGATGTTTTTAAAAATTTGTTAATGTCTTGGGAAATTCAAAGAGGCTCTAGCCTTTTTCTATTTCTACCCTGCTCCAACAAACTGAAAAGTCACATCTTCCTTTTCTCCCTAAAATTCAAGGAGTACATCGAAAGTCAGCTTAGAACTGACTATGCCAGAATTATAAAGTGGGGGCCTGGAAATATATTATGTATAGTCACACAAATATCTTTCTCATTGCTCATTTGTTTTTTAAGTGTGAACCAGCAAACAAAACATGAACAACAAGATGGCAAATAATATCTAGATTTCTGGTTCAGCTTGAAAAATCAAAGAAGATATGTCAACATTAGGTGCATACTTTTACATTCAAAATTCAGCTGAGAATTGTAATCATAGACTGAGTTTTCCAGTTTAACTCCAAAAGTCCAAAGGGACCATAGCATTAATTTACATTCCTGGCCTATAATACCTATAGGTATTTGTTTTTTCTCATGTCTTTCACGATATGCTCATTTTATTTCAGAACTTTCACAACATATGTTCCCAACACTTCTAACTTCTCCAAACCTTGACATTCCCAAGGTGACAAGAGTTTTTGATTGAAACAGTATTCTTTCTGAATGTTTAAAAAATGTTAAACAGAAGCCTATGCACCTTTCCTCTTTTAAAATCTAATTATTTGTGGCTTTCCATTGTATCTGTGAAAGCCATTCAAAGGAGAACTCCATCCCAAACTGCCAAATTTTACTCATTAGATATTTAGTTTTACCTTGTCACAAAGACACCTAATTATTTCTTTTATTCTAGGTTTTTCTTCCATAAACTCTATTTAAGAAATGATATATACATCCCCTATCATGTCCAGTACTCGTAAATTCTCATGGGAACTCACAAAATCTTCTCTGAGTTTTCCCTCCCATTCCTTTTCCCATCACCCTTCTCCAGGGAAGAGTGTCTTTAGTTGGTTAGATGCTCTACTCTTGCATCATCTGAAATTACATAATGCTATTCACTTAACTATATACCTATCCTTGATTTTCTGTTTCTCCATTAGGACCTAGACTTTTAAAATTCAAGGGACAAGAAAATTACTCTTTGTTTCTCCTGAACTAGCTTTTACTTCAGGTAAAATATATAAAATGTCTTTTCCCCTAGCTAAATGGAAAGAATAGTAATAAGGTAAAAGAAAGTAAAAAAAAATGAGTTAGTACACCATAGTATTTTGATTACTATATTATATTCACATATATGTTTATATTCATTTTTGTCGCATATATATGTGTGTATATATAATTTTCTGTGTATTTAATTTTCTTTGTTTCATTTACTTATAATAACTATTATTTATTCCACATTATGTGTACACATATATAAATTGTTTTAATAACTAAAATATTACAATATACAAATGCTGTCCACCTTGCTATGGGCAGAAAATAAAAGTTCCTATGTATTAACTAAGAATGATGCTGCATTATGCATCTTAAAAAAACTTCTGCATATTATGCAAATATATCTGTAATATAAATTCCTAAAAGTGATCCTGCTACTTCAAGGGATGGGTGATTTTTTTATTCTGATAGATATTACCAAATTGTAGCCACCAAAGGAAGGCAGACTAATTACAATGGGTCCAATATTTTAAGAAACTGTTTCTCCATAATTTAGCAACATGCTCTATTTTATTATCATTTGTATCTTTGATGATTTGATAAATGAGTAGAATCTAGTTTTTTTCAATTTGCATTTCTCTAATTTGGATGGGTTTGAACAGTACTAATGGTGGAGAATCCACCTTCTTGCACTTGTCTATTTTTCCCATGTCTCTTATCATCTGCCTTTTACAATGTCACCTCATCTTATTATGTTATCTCATCTTATAAACTAGTGAACAGAAATGCCACTTCAGGAAACTCTCCTAAGGAACGTGTTAATACTTGTCCACATCCCAGTGCTTTGTAACCTTCACCACAAACAGGCCCTATTCAGTGATGCCTTTGGGCAATAAGCAGAACTGTCATTCAGAGAAATTAATCTGGAAGACTGATTATAAAGGTGAGAGATTGGATATAGTGCAGACCAGGGAAGTGGAAATGGCAAACATCAAAGGTAAGAGTCCAAAATTATGTCAGAAGGGAAAAGGTAGCAGATAAGACATTTTTCAACTTCATAAAGAGAGAACCTCAACAAGACCCAGTACCTCACTGAAGATGAAATCAGAGTTGATCCTAAGATTCTGGTCTTGTACTGCTGTGTCAATAATAAAATCAACAACCAATTGACCATTCCATAAACATAAAAAGAAGAGATTGGTTGATTTAAAATAAAGTAAATTGCTTCATTTATTAAGAAGAGAATTAATTTATTTTTAATTAATCCACTTTGGAATATTTCCACTCTATGATACCCACAGACTATAGAAGTAGAAAGGTACAAGATCCATTTGAAAACTGGAGTCTGGAGATAGAAGAGAGAAGGTCTATATTTAAAATCTTACATAAGAAAAAATAAATTTAAAGAAATTAGCAAAAGTTCTGTATTTACCATTTTGATGGAAAAAGATAAAATAAAAATGTGGAAGAAAAATAAAATGCTTGAAGAATTATACTGAGCTAGAATCAAATAGACTTACCCATTTTTATTAAAACACTTTTAAATTCTATCTTGCAAATGTGCCTATAAACCAAGGATAATGAAAAAAAGTGATTACTTGATTAAGCGCAATAAAAATGCTTTCACATAAGGACTCCCACAATCACAAATAAGCATAGGTATCTAATCTCTTTCTCCCACATGCTCCCCCCAAAGGAGAAAAGAATAGCTTTATTGTGTATAATAATTGAATGAAACAGACATTTCTAAGCAGAAACCAAAGTAGAAAGTTTAAGAGATTACCAGCTGTGACTATCCAATACTGTAAAGTTCCTGAATGATAAAAAATGCCTTTATAAATAGCAGGCCAATGATAAAATGGGGAAATATTTGCAAATCAACATGAAAAATAACACATTCCAAAAAGTAAAGAGCTTGGATAGCAAATCACAAAGTAAAAATACAATCAGCCAATAAATATGGTAGAAAATTATCTGCCTCACCAGTAATCCTGGAAGATAATCAAACTTTCAAAGTTGTAAAAAATAAGTTTAACCTCTTTGCAGAGAATATATTAAGATGGTCACCTCCTAAGTTACTTCTGGCAGCACAAATTGTACCAATTCCTTCCTATACAGCACTTGGCAATAGCTATGAAAAGTGTTTAAAATGCTTTTATACTACAAATTTATCATAAGAAAATAGGCCAAGACTTGTAAGGATCTGTGTTAAAAGATGTGCATCATATAGTAAAAATAAAGGAAATGTTGAAATAAGTTACTATGTATAGCAATGAAATGTAATCCATTTACTAAAATCATTCTTGTGATAATATTTAATGACATAAAATATTGAAAAATTAATGCTAAGTTACTAATGCATGATACCAAGCATCGTATGGTATCACAATCTTATGAATATAAATCTGTCTTTTCCCATTCCCTCCTCAAGTTCACCCCCTCCACATAGTATAAACTACAGGGATGCAGGTAGAGGTGTCCATTTTTGTTATTATAGATTTCTTAAATAATCACTGAGTTTTATTTTTGTTATATTTTTCTTTATTTCCTAAATTTAATTTGCATTGCCTAATTATCAGGAAATAAATTCTAGACTTGCAAAGTATCTTTCCACCTAGTCCTATACATGCCTAATATCACTCAAAGAATGGCACTTGGTGCCATTTTGCACTTCTTTCTTTTTTGTACTCAGATTGTATAATAGGATGGATCCAAAGTGATCATCACTGAGTGGGTACATGGACACAAAAGAGGCTCATAGAGTAGAAACCTCTCACTCAGAACATATACTAAGTTGTTAGAATTGAAACAGGAACTCTAATGTTCTGACTGCTAATTAATTGTTTTACTCTAGTGCATTTTCATTTATAAGCCTTCTTTCTGAGTATCTAACTTTAAATATTGATGCCTTTTAGATTAAAACCATCTGTGATATAGAACTATAGTAGCTATTTGCATTTCCTCTTATCTTAGTTTTAAATATAAAAATATATTTAGTTTCCATCATCTTCAGAATTCTGTGCTGTGTATTATACTAACAGGAAAAGAAATGAGATTTGTTCTCTACTTTACTATTATTTTTTATTTTATTGAAAGAAGCAACCATAGCTAATATAAGGTAAAATAAAACCGAAGCTATGGGAGCAAAGACATGGGGTATAATTCTGATTAATCGAGAACCCTCCACACCTTGGATTTTATCTTGTCACTAATTATTGAGGACATAAAATTGCTAGTTGTTCATTTTAAATACATACAATTGTCTCCATTCAAGGAAGGCAGGAACCAATATAGAATGATAATAATGACATTGAGTGCATATGTATCCATCATATCTCTGCCCACAACTGTGCACTGGACTCATTCTCAGTGATTAGCCCATTAAAATAGATTCTCTACCCCGTGTACATTTTCATTTACCTTATTTAATGAAGATTGATTTCATGAGAAGTGCATATAAGATCTTCTCTATGTTGTTCAAATAATGTATATGTGTATAATGACCCTAAAAAGCGATCTACTAATATACAAGTGAGACATTTACATGGAGGACAAAAACATTGTGCATGTCATAAATCCTAGTACCAATGTGCTAATCTGAGTAACTGGAAAATCTATAACAGAAATCCATGTTAACTAATTTAATGGGGACAAATATTTTCATGCACATACAAAATTTCTTAGTGTTCCCAAGTATTCCATTGAGACAAATGTTTTAAGGTAAATACAAAGCTTCTCATTGTTTCCTAGAATCCCACTGGTGTACTCTTTCTGTGGCACAGTATATTTTATTTTTTTTCACATCCAATTTTCTACTTCACCACTGAGTCTAATAATACTTTTATGCTGCAATTCTTCCCGTTACTAATGTGTAAATGCCAGTAAAAGCTTTGTCTCTGGTGATCTTATAACATATAAAAGAAAAGAATATTAGTTTGAAAGTCATGAAAAAACTGTTCTTGGTTCAGCTTATCTTTTTGTCTTGAGAGCATAACTGTCATGAGCCTTTGTTTCTACAAAATGGAAGCTTTGCCTATCACCTGCTGCCTTGATTTCCCTGTGTTTGCTTTGCAAAGCTCATTTTGAGTGGAGTTGCAGTTGAGTCCTACAAACGTATTTAAATTCACATCAATTCCTGGCTTGATATAAGGCAAATCTATGTGTGTTGGAAGCTTCTAATCCCAGTATATTGTAGAGCCTATAAAGTAAACCACTAATCTATTCAGGACTCTGTATGCCAGGGATAAACTTTAAGCATCTGAGTCATTTAGTTCATGAACAAATTTTTGTCTCATTTTCTCTGTCAAGATATCTAAGGACAATGTTGACTCTGACTGGATTTGAACACTTAAGACCTTCAAAACCATGGATTGTCAACAAATTAGGCTCCCACAAATAGCTGCATTAGTTCTAGCATCATATACTGAGAATATTGTAAAAAAGCCAGAATCTCTTGGTAACTCTCCAATTGAATTAGTAATACCCTCCCTTCCCTATATGCCAACACATGCCACCTTCCTCTACTTTCTAAGACTTACAAGAAATGGTCACATGGCATCTGTCTATCCCACAAGACTATCAATATTAATTTTAATATTATGAATGGTGAAGGTGAGAGAGAGGTGGGCCATGGATACACAAGTGTTGTGGGCATGTATATTTATGCCACTTTGACCTAATTATAATGTATAGTTAAAATGCACCAATAAAAAACCAATAGCTAAAACAAAAGGAAAATCAATATGTGGGATTGCATTAAACTGAAGAGTTTCTTTACACTAAAGGAAACTATCCAGAACCTCAACTGAGACAAAACAGAATGGAAGCAGATTTTTTGCCACCTATTCCTCTAATAGAGGACTAACATCTAGACTATAAAGAGAACTTAAGAAACTCAGTACTAAGAAAACAAATAACTCAATCAAAAATGGGCAAGGGAACTAAATAGACAGTACACAAAATAAGAAATTAAAATGGCCAATAAATGCATGGAAAAATGCTCAACATCATTAGCAATCAGAGAGATGCTAATCTTGGAGAGATGCAATTTTATAGTTCATTATCATTGCCCATAACCTTTTTTATAATCAGAATAGGAACTTACCATTTATTTATCTCCACAATCATTTATTAAGGCTTATAAATATTCAACATCCTTTAAAATGTATCACAATAATACCATTTAATTATAAAATATTTTGTACTTTAAAAAGGGGGTTAACATTCTTTATCTCTTTGGATTTATGCAAGAGAACTACAAATAAAAAGGAGATATATTACTTGTCTCATTTTATAGATATGGAAAATGATGATCAGAACCAATAGCAGACTTCTAGAAAATGGCAGAGTTCAGTATGAAAGAGCTATGTTCTTTGCATTATCACTACATTGCTCATCTATAAGTAGAGGACAATCAGTAGTCTGAGAAGTGCACATTCAGAGAGATGTAAATCAAAACTACCCTAAGATTTCACCTAATTCCAACTACAATGTCAATCATTCAAAACACAAACAACATCAAATTCTGGCAAGGATGTGGAGAAGTAGAAACTCTACTACATTGTTGGTGGGACTGCAAAGCAATGCAACCACTTTGGAAAACAATATGGAGGATTATCAGAAGAATGAGAATGAACTTACCATATGATCCAGCAATGCCACTTCTGGGTATATACCTAAAAGAAAAGAAACCAAATAGTGCATTGCAGTGTGGATCCAGTTTCAGTTTTCTAAGGAATCTAATTTTCTAAGGAATCACAGTGATCTCCATAGTGGCTGAACTAGTTTGCACTCCCACCAACAGCACAGAAGCATTCTTATTTCCCCACATCCTTGCCAACATTTGTTGTTATTTGACTTATTTATGCTTGCCACTTGGCTTGAGGTTATATGGAATCTCAGGGTATTTTTATTTGCATATCCCTGATTGCTAATGATATTGAACATTTATTTTTGTATCTATTGGCTATTTGTGTCTTTTATTTTGTGAAGTGTTTATTAAATTCATTTGCCCATTTCTTGATTGGGTTATTTGTTTTGAAAGTGTAAAGTCTTTTGAGCTCTTTGATATTCTGGATATTAGCCCTCTATCAGAGGGGTAGCTGGTAAAGATCTTCTCCCTTTCTGTACACTTTCTCTTTAGATTCTTGATTTCCTTTGAAGAATAAAATTATGTCATTCATAAGAAGATGGAAAGATGTGGAGAACATTATGTTAAGTGAGATTAGCCAAGTACAGAAAGAGAAGGAATATATACTTTCTTTAATATGCTTAAACTAGGGACCATTAGGGATACCAGAGCGACTCCAGATGATGAAAGGTAAACATCAGCAAAGCCAGGAATAAATGGTAGGGGAAGAAGAAGGCTGCGGTTAATCAACAGAAAAGCTATATTTGAATAGGTGTATATATGTGAATATAACATTGTTCACCTGGACACTCAATATGGGAGGGAGTAAAATGTGGAAGGAGGGGGAGGGCAGAGAATACCATGTGAATATATGCACTGTCAATCCACATTAATGATGTGAGACTAGTGCATCAAAATAAATAAATAAATTAAAATGTAATTCAATCTCTGGATTTGAACACTTACTTTAAAAATCAAGATTCAGAGACAATGAAGACTTAAACGATTCAAGCAATGAAATATTGAAAAATAACTTTTTAAATTATGTTTACCCTAAAAAACAATCAAAAAAGCTATGAAGGATTCTGGACGTAAATTTATTTGCATACTTGGAAGCTCCCTTTGACATGTGACAATTTCCATTTATAGAAAAGAATGCTAAAAATGCTAGCCAAAATTTTAGGACAGGCTTTCCTCAAATACAAGATGCATTTGACAAACAAGTGCAGTAGATTAATCTTATTTAAGTGGCAAAGCATAGATTTATGAAATTGCAGGGGCAAAAGTATTGTTACCAATTGGAAAATCCAAGGAACAAGTCATACAATTCTCAGCCATTACTCTCTTGATACTTTTTTTGCAGTATGGGAGATTTAACACAGGGTCATTATACCTCAGAGCTACACCCCCAGCCCTATAATTTTATTCTTTATTTTGAAAAGGGTCTCACTATGTTGCAGAGGGCCTCACCAAGTAGCTGAGGCTGGCTGCAAACCTGTGATCTTCCTGTCTAAGTCTCCCAAGTACTAGGCTTACAAGCATGCACCACCATGCCAGGCTTCCTTAATGTATATACATTCATATACTATATATTAAATAGATATACTGATCTGTTTAATGTAGATCAGAATGAGGTTCATTGACTATGGTAGTCTAGGCAACTTACTCATTTCTCCTCTACTCATGTAGAATGAAAACAGACTTCTCATTTCTCCTCTTAATAATTTAGAATGTACTTCTCTTTTCTCCACTTACTTATTTCTCCTCTACTCATGAAGAATGAAAAGGCCCCTTTTTGTATTTCTGCATTCTCACTGAATCATTACCTTTTTCTGCAGGATTTCCCGAAGCTTGCTAATATTATAGAAGCATTAGACAATTATCATTTTTGTTATCTTTTATTTCTATAGATTCTGAAGAATAATTTCCCCTTTGGCCTCCTTGCATACTTTTACTTCTACCATGCAGTCTCTCATTCTCCAGTCCCCCTTTCTTTTTTCTGAACTTCTTTTTCACTAAATTTGAAAAATGCAGGATTTTCCTTTTCTACCTACACCTGTGGGCTGTATACATTTATATGATCCACAAATGAAAGGGAAGGGAATGGTGTGATAATGGGGAAATAGTTAAATACAGTTTATATAATATCTAAGCAATAACAAGTATTGAAAAATCACATTGTGACAGTTAGTGGACCAAGAAATTTGTCTGTATTTATTTAATTAAATCATCATGACATTTATATACTATGCCACACTATAGTATACTATACCATTCTGTACCATCCCTAAACTTCTTATAAATTACCTTTTTATTTAGGCTAGTTCCAAACCCCTCCTCAAACACATTGTGTCAGCCATTCTCCTGAACTGTTGCATTACCAATTTGATTCAGAGGGTTATTTCTAAAATAAACATGCTGCAATTTTTTCAATCTTAAGAAGAGCATCTTCTGCTCACATATCCTTTCCATTATCACTTTATTTATTTGCTATCTTCCAGCAAACTTCTTGAAAATAGTTGTTTGTATTTGCTATCTCAAATTCCTATCCTCCTTTCTCTCCTGAACTCACTCCGATCATGCTCTCTTTGGACTATTTTGCTACCTTTTTCAAGATCTGCAATGAAATTCACATTGCTAAATCCATTGATTACTGATCAACTGTCACCTTAATTGATCTATATCTAATAGGTAATGTAGTTTCCTACTTCCTCTTCCTTGTGACATTTCAACTTGGCTTCCAGTATTTCCCCGGTTTTCTTCCTATTTCACTGGATTTTCCATATAATTTTATTTTACTAACTACTTTTCTTCCTCAGGAATTCTGAAAATTGTAGTGCCTGGGGGTTTAATTTTGATCTAGGGAAACTTTCTTCATCTATCCCCACTAATTAGGTTGATATATTAGGTGTTTAGGACTACTGTAATAAAGTGTCACAGTGCTAGAGGTTGGAAGTCTTAAATGAAGGGTTCAACAGGGTCAATTTCTTTTGAAGGCTGTGAGGGAAGGTTTACTCCAAATCTCTCAGTGTGTGTGTCTGTCCAGATTTCTCTTTTTATGAAGATAGCAATCATACTGGAATCAGATTAGTGTAATACTTCATTTTAATTTGATGATCCCCAGAATGAATCTGTCTTAATTACCAGAGATTAGAGCTTCAAAATGTGAACTTTGTTGGCACATGATTCAACTCATGATATTTTATTTCAATGAAAATTTTGCCTTTGTATGTCAATTACATACCACTGTGTACCCAAACTATATCTTCAGACTTGGTCTTTGCCATGGATTAAAACTTTTTATTTTATAGCTCTTCTTGAATATTTAATAGATACATTAGATTTAATAGGTCAATACCAACTATATGGCACTTAAACTCCACCCTCAAAAAACTATCTGACCCTTGCTAGTTTTCCTCACTTCAATAAAGGCAAACTTCATTTTCTCCAGCTCCTTAGGTATAAAAAACAGGGTCCTCTCATACCACTATACCAGAGAAAACATCAGTAAAGACTCCTCAGACCTAAATAAGAACATAATACAAATGGACCTATTAGACACATATAGAATATTTTACTCAACTACAGCAGAGTTCACATTTTTCTCAGCTGATCATGGAATATTCTCCAAAATAAATCATATCCTGGGCCACAAAGTGAGACCCTCCTTCAAAATAAAGAATAGCTGGGCATGGTGGTGAATGCTTGTAATCCCAGTATTTGGGAGGCTGAGACAGGAGAATCGTAGTTCATGGACATCCTCAGCTACTACTTAGTGAGGCTTTTTGCAACTCAGTGAGACCCTGCTTCAAAATAAAAAAAAATAAAATTAAAATAGGGCTGGGGTGTAGCATGAAGGTAGAATGCCCTTGGGTTCCATCCTGTGCATCTTTTCACAGTACAATGAAATGAAACTAGAAATCAACTGTAAGAGGACCCAGAGTAACCACATAAACATGTGGAGACTGAATATCACACTGTTCAATGAGGAATGAGTCATAGAAGAAGTTAGGGGTGAAGTTAAGAAATTCCTAGAAACAAAGGAAAATAGAGATATAACATATCAGAACCTCTGGGATACCTTGAAGGCAGCATTAAGAAGGAAATTCATAGCACTGAGTACTCACATAAGAACAGAAAATAAGCTAATAAATAACCTAATGACACACCCCAAAGCCCTTGAAAAACAAGAATAATCTAACCCCAAAGCCAGTAGAAGGCAGAAAGTTAATAAAATCAGAGAAGAAATCAATAAAATAGAGAATAAAAATACAGGAAATCAACAAAACTAAAAGCTGGTTTCTTGAAAAAATAAACAAGATAGACAAACCACTAGACAACATAAACAAAAGAATCAATCCAAAGTATAAAAATAAAAGATGAAATATGAGACATTATCATCATCAGTGTAGAAATACAGAGATTATCGAAACTATTTTGAAAAACTATATTCTAAAAAATGAAAAATCTGGAAGAAATTGAGAAATTTTTAGATAAATATTGTCAAGAAGATAAAATGTAAACAGATTAATAGCAATCAAATAGATTGATGCAGTAATAAAGAGCCTACAGTCAAACAAAAGCCTAGGACTAGGTAGTTTCCCAAGTGAATTTTATAAAACTTTTATAGAAAAGCTAATCCCATTACTCCTCAATCTATTTCATGAAATAGAAATAGGACTGTCCCAAATACACTCTATGAAGCCAAAATCACCAAAATCAAATAAAGACACCTCAAGCAAAGAAAAATTCAGGCTTATATCACTGATGAACTTAGACATAAAACTGCTAAACAATATAATAGCAACACTCATTCAAAACCACATCAAGAAACTTATACACCATGACAAAGTTCATCACAGGGATGCAAGGCTGGTTCAAAATATGAAAAACAATCCAAAATATGGATTTGTTCATCACATAAACAAAACCAGACAAACATCACATGATCATTTCAATAGATGCCTAAAAAGTATTGACAAAATCCAATTCTCATTTTAATTTCCCTTTACTGAATCAGCAAATTCATCTAATCCATAAGAAAGCACTGTTTCATATTCAGAATTCATTCAGAATCTGACTACTCTCTAAAAATCTCTTGCTACCAACCTGATTTTTTTTTCTTGGTGGTACTGGGGTTCCTGGAAGCCCTTCTACCTCTGGTCTACACTCCCAGAACTATTTTTACATTTTTTTTAAATTTGGAACAGGGTCTCCTAAGCCAGCGCACACAGCTGGCTTCGAACCTGCGTGATCCTCCTGTCTCTCCCTCCCAAGCGCGGGGATTACAAGCGTACGCCACCATGCCCAGCTACCAACCTGATTTGAATCACCATATTTTCCTTGAAAATTAATGAAGATAACTTTTTGACAGGTATCCCTTCTTCAGTCGTTAGCTCTGGAAAACTGTGGTCACAGATGGCAGGGTGATTTTTATTCATTTTTATTTTTAAAGTGTTTTGTTGATACATTGTATTCATACATCTTAATGGGATGAAAGATGGTGGAGACATACATGTACATATCACCTAATTAGTCCTTCCCCAGTCCCTATCTTTTCTTTTTTTATGTTTTAAATTTTTATTGGTGCATTGTAGTCATGCATCTTAATGGGATAAAAGACTTGTGTAGCCACACACGCATATGTCACCTAATGAGCCCTTACCCAATCCCCACCCCACAAACCAGATAGTATCAGTTTCCTTCTTTGAACTTCTCAATTGCTACCCTTACAGTGATCTTCTAGATCCTTCATGATGTGGACCCCAGTCACCCTTCTGGCCAACTACACTATCTCCAAACTCCCTCCCTTCTCCTATACTTAGATGAGCCTCCTTGATGTTTTCCAAATGGGCATGCTCTCATATTAATTCCTGTTGAGTGATCCTTGCTTGTTTCTGAAAAGCTTCACTCCTGATTATTAGCATAATTTAGTTTGTTACTTCCTTCAAATATTTGTTCAAGTATTACTTTCACAGTAAGTCCTATCCTGATTAGTCTTCTTAAAATGTCAGATTCTCTCCTATCTTCCCAGTACTCTCCACATTCCTGACCTGCTTTTATCCATGACATGTATCACTATCCAATAAACTACTTAGTTCATTTTTATTGTCAGTTTCTAGCCACAAAACATCACATATTCCTTTGTTTAAAGATTTATATGTACAAAATCCATGCCTGATTTGAAGTGACATTAGGTGACTCCTCACTTCTTTTTCAACCAATGGTCTTTGCATTCCTTCTTTTCTGTGCCAGACCTTTGGCTGCAAGTAAGGCCACACTGATGAGGACATTAAGCTTTTTGCACATGCCCTTGTAGAAATCACAGCATAATCACAGAGAAAGACAGAAGTCCCCATTTTCTCAGAAGTGACACATGGCCATGTGAAGGACAAACACCATTTATCTGGATGGATATACTGTTTATAACATACCAGGAAATAATAACTTACCAAGTACAGCACAAACATGGCCTTCAACAAGGCTCCTCTTATTTTGCAATTTTTCTGTATCTATGAAAATAACTAAAGCTCATCTTTACAAAGTCTCTGATTTATATGCCCAGGAAGACATGACTGTCATTATTTATGCAAATAAAATTAATTTCGAATTTCATCAGAGACTTTACTTAGTGTTTGGGGGACCAGAACTCTACAGTAATACAAGGGCCCCTCATTTTCACTTCTAATTTCAAATGCAGAAAGAAAACTGCTATTTAAAGAACCCTGCTGTGGAATATTTTTAAGCAAGCCCTTTTTATTTCAAAGTGAATAATCTCTCCTAATTTATCTCCTTTGTATGCTTTGAAAGATTCTGATACAGACACTTTTAATACATGGGAATATGAGTTTGTGCATAATATGGTTGAAAGAATCCTGTATTGAGACTTTTCACAAGCAGTGCTACTGAGTGAACCTGTGATTATGGATGAGTTTTTAAAACCTTTTCTAGTAACTCATATTTCCTCTTTACTAAGAAAGGACTGTACTTCTTGTTCCCGAAGTCTATTTGTCATTCATAGAATTCGTGATTCTGTTAGGCTTTAGTGCTCTTACAATTTCCAACTAGTCAGACTGTTTTCTACATTTGTAGTTAATATTGAATTCTCACTGAACTCCATGAGTATTGAACCTAATTCCTGTCCTACAAAAACTAAGCTTTTAATAGCCAACTAGAGCCAGATAGTACTTTTAGTTAAAGTTAACTGTCTTATGAGATTTTAGGATCTGTCCATATGAGTAGGGCTCTGTAATTCTTACTGTTGATTTTTTAGAAATATTTATCAGGAATTCAAATAAATGATAATAAACAATTTCCCACTCTTGATTAATTTATTTCCCCTAATAAAACCCATGGAAAGAAAACAATATTTGTAAAAGTAAAACTGAGTTTCAGAGATGGTTTATTTATTTATTTATTTATTTATTTACGCAACAGATACTTATAGAACACTACAGGTATGCTACAGGTACAACTCTAGGGACCTATGAATTAGTTAACTTATTTAATCCTCATTTAACATTGTGAGGATACTAAGGCGCTGACTATTTAAGTTCAAGTTCATAAAGCTCATCAGGAAAGATGAAACTGAGCTCAGAAACCTAGCTCAGGATCCATGGTCTGACATTATACACTAACCAAAGGAGATGCCTAAATTAACATATCTATTCCATTGTAAAGCTTGAATTTCTGTCATTCCTTCACAGAAATTTTGATCAATCTACATATCTAAGTGTATTGATGCACATTTTTGGTCCCAGAATCCATAGACACTATACATATGTTTTTTGTGTATTGCTAAGTAGCATAATCTCTCTGCCTCTAGCAGTTGCTAATAGAAAGATAGTTTTTTTATGTTGCCAATAACCTTCTGCATATTAAATATTGACAAAAGGTACATTAGTTCTGGTGGACTTTCTAAAATAATTTTTACTGATTTTGCCATCAATAAACAGTAGAGTTGAAAAAATGAGTTGGTAAAGTCTTCATAAACTGAATATCATTACAAACTCTTTGACTTTCTACAAAATTCTCTTTTATAGAAAAGTGTCAATTATTGGGGAAAATGATAAGTAAAGTATAGATATCTATCATGGAATATTACTCAATTGCCAGATGAAATGAACTAGATATACAAATGGTGACATAGTTAGAAATGCATACTTAGAAACATATTTAATTGAAAATAATAACAATATGTGAAGAATAGAGTAATATCATTAATGTAGATAAATCACACAAACAAAATGTCATTGAAAACATGTATATATAATCAAAGACATTTAAGAAAGAACATTGAAATTGATGAAAATGGAGAATAAGAATAGGAATGAGGAGTGAAGGACGAAACTGAAAATAAGCTAGGACAAAGGAAATCTCGGGTTGTGAATTAGTGGGAGAACACTTGCCTTGCATGTATAAGGCCCTGGGTTCAATCTCCACTACTGAAAACAAAAAAAAAACGCCAAAAGCCACCCTTTCATGAATTCTTGACATTGAAGTAGGTGTTATTTTTTGAAGGAAAAAACACAGGCTTCAAATCTCAGCCTTGCACACATTAGTTTTATGTCATTAGCTTTATTATTAACTATAGTAAGACATTATATAATGTAAAAACCCTCTTGCAAAGGTTTTTAATAAGGAGATAGCTATAAAAGATTTAATAAGGAGATAGTTATAAAATATGCAGAAATATTGATGTTCTAATATAAAGTATCTGTTCAGCTTCAGTCACTTACCTTGCAATTAAATTCTCAGCCAATTTTAATTTTATTGCTATAATCCATGTTTACTCATTCCTGTAGCAGCCACAGCCTTGATGCTCTGTATCTGTTATTTATACCATGAACAGATCTTCCAGTCCAAATGCACTTTGGTTAGGCCACCAGATTTAAGGCATTCCTAACAGTTTTATTTGCAGACTGTATAATTTTAGTTTCATTATTAATGAAATATTTCAGTAAGTATTTAAAAGCAAAACATTAGGTAGCAGTTTGTGCATCACAAAGCATTTTCACACCTACTGTTGCTTTGGATGGATCTGTGTAGCAATCTACAAAGAGGGTGCCAGTGTTCTCAATTTTATGATAAAAAGAGTAACACAGAGACTAAGTAACATAACTAACAACAAAGAAATTGTAAGTTGCAAGGCCAGAGTATGAATCCAGTTCATCCTTTATGTTCTAGGATTTTTTTCATAGCAACTTGTTACCTCTCCCTTAAATAACCTTCACTTATTTCTCCATTTTGATTAAAGCCTTTTAAATTTCATCAGTCATGATTAGGTCACACCAGGACAGTAAACTAGTATAACAAATTCTGTTTAAAACCTAGAATGAATATTTCTAAACAGTGGGTCTTTTGTTTTTTGCAAAGTTTTCTATACATCTCATCACATTAAGAATTAGCAGAGCTTGGCATGGTGGCACGCACTCGAAATCCCAGCATTTGGGAGGCTGAGACCAGAGGATCACGGTTCGCAAACAGCCTCAGCTACTTAGGCACTCTGTAAATTAGTGAGACCCTGTTTCAAAAAATAAAGAATAAAAATAGGGCAGGGGCTATAGCTTGGAGGTCGAATGCCCCTGGGTTCCATCCCCAGGACTGAAAAAAAAAAAAAGAATTAGCAGAGTTGCTGCTTTGCTGGTGAAAATATTGGAAATAACAACTTGTATAGCTTCTGTGGAACTTCCATTTTCTGACCAACAGAATGAAGAAGGTGGACTAGATGATTTCTTTTTTTTTTCTAAGTCATTAATTCAGATCATTTTCTTTATTGTAAAGTGCAATTTCATACCGAACATTGGCAGCAGACACAATTTTGATATTGCATTAAGAAGAACATAGCACTTATAATTTTACATGAATATTTTGATCACAGAGGGATAAGTTTAGTTTAATATTAATGAGATACATTTACTTAAATGTGTAATAGCTAGTTGTAGAGTGGGTTTTGGAAAACTGCTATAGAAGTAGTAATTTCCATAAATGATTCTTTTAAGATATTTATTATAAAGGTATTTATACATTAATTTGTTTCTGATATGTTTATAGAATACTAAATATTTTACAACAAATACAATGCTCACTTTATCTTCAAATCATGAATAATTTTGAAATAAAGATAGTGAAAAGATACCATTTATTATCTACAAGGCACAATCAAAACAAGTCACATTAACTTGAATTTCATTCGAGTACTACTAGAGGACTAGATGATTTCTAAAAAAAACTTCCCATCCCATATTATCTTTGGTTAGTCAAATTTGAGAAAGTCAAAAAATGAAACTTAAAATGAATTAGAGTTGCACATGAGGCTATTATTTTGTTGTATTGCAAAAGAGTGATTATATGAAATTGGCACTTGCTTTGAAATTACTTATATTAGAATAACACTTAGAGTTAATACAATCCTATTAAAAGCTACTAATTGGGTTATTCTAATAATAAGCTGTTATTATATTATTGGTATTAATGATATGCATTGCAACAGAAGATTTATCTGGTCCTAAATTTTTTTTCTAACTCTGAGTACAAGGATTGTTGCAATGTGATAAGAATATAGTGATTAAGAAAAACATGGAAAGAAAATGTTTCATTTTGGACTGGAAATAAACATGCTTTTGCAGTTTTCAGCACACTGCAAAAAACAATTTTTTCTTGCCTTTAATAAAAATTTTATATAAGCAATGTAAACTCACTTAGTGAATTAGAGTCTGGGCTTTTGAAAATAGTTATTGGGTTACAGCAATTGAATTATATTTGGTTACTTTTACCCCTTGTTTTCATGCTGTTGTCTTCCAAGTCACCACTATTTTTCTAATTGCAACTAAATACAGAACTTTAGGTGTGATATGCTTTTTATTAAAATGTAACATAATATTTTATTAAAGCCTCAAATCTTCTCTGGTGCATCATGAACATCGTTTCATTATTGGACATCACTGCACTGGCAGTTTCTGACAAAGCAATTCAATAACATGAGATTTTTATTGACATGCTGATTTATGGAATATGGCATTCATCAATATGCTAGGTAAGGGAGTGTGATGATGAAAATATGGGGAGATGAAGAATGTGTGTGCGATTTTATAGTTCATAACATTTCCCCATAACCTTTTTTTTTTTGTGGTACTGTGGTTCCTGGAAGCCCTTCTACCTCGGGGCTACACTCCAATACCTATTTTATATTTTTGTTTGGAAACAGGGTCTCTTAAGCCAGCAAGGCTGGCTCTGAACCTGTGAGATCCTCCTTTCTCCGCCTCCCAAGCTCAGGGATTACAAGTGTGCACTACCATGACTGGCAATTTTTTTAACAGAATAAGTACTTATTTATCTCCACAATTATTTATTAAGGCTTATAAATATTAAACATCCCTTAAAATCGATCACAATAATACCATTTAATTATGAGATATTTTATACTTTAAAAAGAGGATTAATATACTTTATCTCCTTGAATCTATGCAAGAGAACTACAAATAAAAAGGGGATATATTACTTGTCTCATCTTATAGATATGGAAACTGAAGATCAGAAATCAATATAAGGACTTCCGGGAAGATGGCGACTGAAAAGCGGCACTTACAAGTCCCGCTAACAATCAAACTCTATTACCACAAAACCAGTGCCTTTCAGAGCCAGAAAACACCACCAGCAAAGAAATAAAAACGGTAAATACAAGAGACAGAGAAAAAGGGCTGGAAAAACAAGACACGAGAAAAAAACAGCCCAAAGTGCCGCACACGCCACGGCGCGAAGCAGCCGAAGGGGCCAGAGCAGCCGGAGCGGCCAGAGCCACAGTGCAGAGTAATCGGAGACCCAGCACGAAGCGGCCAGAGCGGCCGGAGCAGACAGAGCCGCAGCACGGATTGGCTGGAGCGGCGGCTCAGAGTGGCCGGAGCCGCGGAGCGGAGCAGCCTGAGCAGCTGGAGCTGAGCGGCCAGAGCAGCCGAGCGGAGCGTCCAGAACAGCCGGAGCCTCCAGAGCCGCATCGCAGAATGGCCAGAGCTGCTGGAGTGGCCAGACCCTTGGTGCAGAGCCAGAGCCGCGGTACAGAGCGGCCTGAGCAGCCGGAGCGGCCAGAGCCGTGGTGCAGAGCAGCAAGAGCTGCGGCTCAGAGTGGCCAGAGCAGCGCAGCCCACATCTCCCCTAGCAGAACCAGGCTCCAGAGAGGAGGGAGACTCAAAACAGAGATCAAATCCAGAGAGGAGGTACTCTGGCCTCGCAACCTAGGATGCAGAAGCAGCGTCTTACTGCTGGCGGCAGCAGCGAGTTCACCGGACGACCCTAGACCAATCCACTCAACCAGCCACCAAGTGCCTGAGAGGAGGGGTGGACAGCGAGTCGAGGTGAGCAGGTGCTGAACAGCTGGGCGGCAGTCAGCAGTTTTGTTGGCGCAGGGAACATCTAAAGCTCCCAAGGGCCGGGCACAGCACAACTGGCAAGGACTCAGAGCGGAGTTCAAAACCAGAGAAGAAATATGCTGCATCATGGCCGAGGGCGTAGCAGTGGTGCCATATTGCCAGTGGCGACAGCAGCGAATCCACCGAGTTCACTACAGCTCCATCAGCGCACTCAACAACCGTGAGTCAAATTCGGCCCCTAGGGGAGAAATCCCAGTACTGCACTCCCAGGGACTTGCGCAGATAGTCTCCCTGGGTCGGGGATTTTAGTAGTGCAGCCCAGTGGGGGAGTGGCAGTGGCAGAGATATCATAACATAGTCAAAACTCCCCACTGGAGAATGCCCAACTTGGCACCCCCCATGGTCTAAGCAGCCTTGATTGACTCCCTGGGTCTGAGACCTTGTGATACAACCCAGTAAAGGAGTAGTGGTGACTGAGATACCAGAGACTCGAGATCCAGGGCATCTTAAGTGAACTCGTAGTGACTCAGGGAAGAACCCAGAGAAGGCACAAACTCCCAAAATCATGGGAAAGAGAAATAACAATGGAGCAGTGAATGCCAACAACTCCACAACATCAGAATCTGATAACACAGAAATCCAAAGATCTCTAGAAGATCAAATTAGGAAAATAACTTTAGAAATAATAGAGGACTTTTGAAAAGAATTTAAAGAGAGCCAAAAAGAGATAAAGGATGCAATTAATGAAGTAAAGGCCTCAATTCAAAGTATAAACAACAGATTAGACCACATGGAGAATAGAATCTGGCTTCTTGAAGATGATCATTCTAAAAATGAACGCATAGTTTCTAATTTAGAAAAAAAAAACCCGACAGCAGGAATCTGACATTGAAGAAATATGGGCCCATTTCAAGAGAGCTAACCTAAGAACAATTGTAATAGAGGAGGGAAAAGAAGGTGAAACCAAAGAGATCAACAATCTCTTAACAGAAGTAATAGCAGAAAATTTTCCAAACATAGAGCAAGAGGTCTATACACAGGTCCAGGAAACTTATAGTACTCCCTTTAGACAGGATCAAAGAGGAGGATCCCCACGCCACATAATTGTCAAAAAGACTAATGTGGAAGCCAAGTAGAGAATCTTAAAGGCAACAAAAACAAAAGGCCACGTGACATTCAGAGGCAAACCAATTAGAATCACAACAGACTTCCCAAACGAAGTTATGAAAGCCAGAAGGGCATGAAGTAACATATTCCAAACTCTGAAAGAAAACAACTTCCAGCCAAAAATATCCTACCCAGCAAAACTGTCCATCAAATTAGATGGGGAAATAAGAAGCTTCCATGACAAACAGCAACTGAAGGAATTTATGTCTTCAAAACCAGAGCTAGAGAAAATAATCAAGGAGATTAATTGTAAAGAGGAAATGGGTAATACACGCCAGAACCAAAGAATCAAGAATTCCCATCCTGCAGACAACTAAGCAAAGAAGAATAAACAGTATCTCAAACAGAAATAAGATCTTAACATTTTGGGAATTAAAAATTATCTGTCTATAATCACACTGAATGTAAATGGCCTCAACTCCCCAATAAAAAGACATAAAATGGCAAAATGGATTAAAAGCCAGAATCCATCCATCTGCTGCTTACAAGAAACACACCTTCCAAGTAAAGATAGGAACAAACTCAAGGTAAAGGGGTGGAGCAAGGTAATCCATGCTAATGGTACTCGAAGACAAGCAGGAGTAGCAACTATGATATCAGACAAGTTAGACTTCAAACCCAAACTTATTAGAAGAGACAAAGAAGGTCACATTTTACTGGTAAAAGGAATAGTCCAGCAAGAGGAAATAACAATAATCAACATCTATGCCCCAAACATAGGGGCAGCTACTTTCTAAATCAAACTCTTTGTGACATGAAGTCACACATAAATCCCAACACAATAATACTGGGAGACTTCAACACACCTCTCACAATACTAGATCGATCTTGCAGACAAAGGGTCAGTAAAGATGTCTCAGAACTAAAGAACACCATTAACCAAATGGACCTGTTGGACACATATAGAATATTTCACCCAACTACAGCAGACTTTACATTTTTCTCAGCTGCTCACGGAACCTTCTCCAAAATAGATCACATCCTGGGACACAAAATGAGCACTAGCAAATTTAAAAAATATTACATACTTTCCTGGGTCATTTCAGACCATAATGGAATAAAACTAGAAATCAACTATAAGAAGACCCAGAGAAACAACATAAACATGTGGAGACTCAACACCACACTTCTGAATGAAGAATGGGTCATAGAAGATGTAAGAGGTGAAATCAATAAATTTCTAGAAACAAATGAAAATAAAGAAACAACATATCCAAACCTCTGGGACACTTTGAAGGCAGTATTAAGAGGAAAATTTATAGCACTGAGTGCTCACATAAGAAAAACAGAAAATCTTCAAATAAATAGCCTTATGACACACCTCAAAGTCCTTGAAAAGCAGGAACAATTGAACCCCAAAGCCAGCAGAAGATGGGAAATTATTAAACTTAGAGCAGAAATCAATGAAATAGAGAATAAAAAAATACAGAAAATCAACAAAACCAAAAGCTGGTTTCTTGAAAAAATTAACAAGATAGATAAACCACTAGCCAACCTAACTAAAAAAAGAGAGAATCAACCCAAATTATGAAGATAAGGGATGAAAAGGGAGACTTTAATACTGACAGCGTAGAAATCCAAAGGATTATCAGAAACTACTTTGAAAAACTAATCTCCAACAAAATGGAAAATCTGGAGGAAATCGACAACTTCCTAGATAAATACAACCTTCCTAAACTGAGTCAAGAATATATAGAACACTTAAACCAACCAATAACAATCAAAGAGATTGAAACAGCAATAAAGAGCTTACCATCAAAGAAAAGCCCAGGACCAGATGGTTTCCCAAGTGAATTCTACAAAACCTTTATAGAAGAACTAATCACAATACTACTCAAACTATTTCGGGAAATAGAAAAAACCGGGACTCTCCCAAATACATTCTATGAAGCCAACATCACACTAATACCCAAACCAAATAAAGACAGTTCAAGGAAGGAAAACTACAAGCCTATATCTCTGATGAACTTGGATGCAAAACTATTAAACAAAATACTAGCAACACGCATTCAAAACCACATCAAGAAAATCATTCACCTTGACCAGGTAGGGTTCATCCCAGGGTTGCAAGGCTGGTTCAATATATGAAAATTAATCCATGTAATTCATCATATAAATAGAATCAAAGACAAAAACCACATGATCATCTCAATAGATGCTGAAAAAGCATTTGATAAAATTCAACATTCATTTATGATAAAAACACTGCAGAGAATTGGAATAGAAGGAACATATCTCAACATTATTAAGGCAATCTACAATAAGCCTACTGCCAACATCATATTAAATGGGGAAAAACTTCAAGAATTCCCCCTAAATATTGGAACTAGACAAGGATGTCCACTATCACCACTTCTCTTCAATATAGTACTAGAGACTCGAGCCAGAGCAATAAGGCAAGAAAAGGAAATCAAAGGTATACAAATAGGAAAAGAAGAACTTAAGCTTTCACTATTTGCAGATGACGTGATACTCTATTTAGAAAACCCAACAAACTCAACCAAATGCTTATAGAACTGATCAAAAAATTCAGCAAGGTATCTGGATACAAAATCAATCTTAAAAATTCAGAAGCTTTCTTTACACCAACCATAAATCCACTCAAAAGGAAATTCAGAAATCACTTCCACTCAGGATCTCCCACAAGAAAATAAAATACCTAGGAATAAACTTGATCAAGGAGGTAAAAGATCTCTACAAACAAAATTATAAAACACTGAAAAAAGAAATCAAAGAAGATCTTAGAAGATGAAAAGATCATCCATGTTCATGGATTGGCAGAATAAATATCATTAAAATGACCATTCTCCTAAAAGTGATCTACAGATTTAATGAAATGCCCATTAAACTACCAAGATCATTCATCACAGACATAGAAAAATCAGTCCTTAAATTTATCTGGAATAACAAAAAGCCCAGAATAGCCAAGGTAGTTCTCAGCAACAAAAACCACGCAGGAGGAATCACAATACCTGACTTTAAACTATACTACAAAGCCATTGAAATAAAAAACAGCATGGTACTGGCAAAAGAACAGATATATAGACCAATAGAGCAGAATAGAAGACCCAGAAACAAGTCCACACACTTTCAGCCAATTGATTTTTGACAAAGAGGCCAAAAACATACACTGGAAAAAAGATAGCCTCTTCAACAAATGGTGTTGCCAAAACTGGTTAACCATATGCAGAAAATTGGATGTTAATCCCACTTTTTCACCCTGTACAAAAGTCAACTCACGATGGATCAAAGACTTGGAAATTAAACCAGAGACTTTGAAGCTTCTTGAAGAGGGCATAGGTCCAACACTACAACACATAGACACAGACAAACATTTCCTCAACAAGACCCCAAAGGCACAACAAATTAAAAGGAGAATCAATACATGGGATTGCATGAAACTGAAGAGCTTCTGTTTAGCAAAGGAAACTATCAATCTCAATCGAGAGCCAACAGAATGGGAGAAGATTTTTGCCACCTACACCACTGATAGAGGACTAATATCTAGAATATACAGAGAACTCAAGAAACTCAACACTAAGAAAACAAAGCATCCAATAACAAAATGGGCAAATGAACTAAATAGACACTTCACAAAAGAAGAAATTCAAATGGCCAATAAATGCATAAAAAAATGCTCAACATCACTGGCAATCAGAGAGATGCAAATCAAAACTACCCTGAGATTTCACCTAACTCCAACTAGAATGGCCATCATTCAAAACACAAACAACAACAGATGCTGGCGAGGATGTGGAGAAGTGGGAACTCTAAGACATTTTTGGTGGGATTGCAAATTAGTGCAATCACTTTCGAAAACAGTATGGAGAATCCTCAGAAGAATGGGAACAAATCTACCATTTGATCCAGCAATACCACTGTTGGGTATCTAACCAAAAGAAAAGAAACCAAACTACCAAACTAATGCATGTGTATCTATGTTCATAGCTGCACAATTCACCATAGCCAAACTATGGAACCAGCCAAGATGTCCATCAACAGATGAATGGATTACAAAACTGTGGGATATGTACACAATGGAATTTTACTCAGCCATCAAAAAAACTCAATTACATAATTTTCAGGGAAATGGATGGAACTGGAGGACATTATGCTAAGTGAGATTAGTCAGGCACAAAAAATAAGAAATCAGATGCTTTCCCTAATATGTGAGAGTTAGGGAGAAAAGAGGAGCAAACAAGACAACCTAAAGGAGGAGAAATGAGGGGGGAAGAGGAAAATCTCTAAAGCTCACAATGTACTTAAACATATCGAAGTCAATCACTAAGCCAAGCAAGGGAGGGAGGGACAGGGAGGGAATGGGGTGGGATTTGGGTAGGGGTTAAATCAGCGATGAGTACATGTTTGTACACACAAGTTTTTTACCCCAATAAGTTGTATGAATATAATGCACCAATAAAAAAATTAAAAAAAAATCAATATCAGACTGCTAGAAAATTGCAGAGTTCAGTATGCAAGAGTTATGTTCTTTGCATTATCACTACATTGCTCATCTATAAGTAGAGGACAATCAGTAGTCTGAGGAGTGCGCATTCATTAATCTCATTCTTATCAATATTAAACTCAGCTAATTCAAGGGTTATCCTATTTTCACTTTTCAGTTCTCTTTCTCCTTAATGTTCAACATCATTAGCAATCAGAGAGATGTAAGTCAAAACTACCCTAAGATTTCACCTAACTCCAACTAGAATGGCAATCAAACAACAACAAATGCTGGCAAGGACGTGGAGAAGTGGGAACTCTACTACATTTTTGGTCGGACTGCAAGGTAATTCAACCACTTTGGAAAACAGTATGGAGGATCATCAGAAGAATGGGAATGAACTTTCCATATGATCCAGAAATGTCACTTCTGGGTATCTATACAAAAGTAAATAAACCAAACTACCAAACTAATGCATGTGTATCTATGTTTATAGCTGCGCAATTCACCATTTCCAAGCTATGTTACTAGCCAAGATGTTCATCAACAGATGAATGGGCTACAAAAATGTTGGATATGTACACAATGAAATTTTACTCAGCCATAAAAAAACACAATTACCTCATTTACAGGTAATAATGGATGGAACTGGAGGAAATTATGCTGAGTGAGATTAGTCAGTCACAAAAAATAAGAAATCAGATGCTCTTTCTAATATGGAATAGGTAGGGGGAAATTGGTCCTATGAAGAACTCTAGATGAAGGAGATACCATAGATGAGCAAATAAGAGGAACTGAGGGGATGGGAGGAGGGAAGAGGGAAATTCTCTAATGTTCATGATGTACATTAACATATTAAGGTCAATAACTAAACCAAACATGAGAAGGAGGGAGAGGGGGGTAATGGGACAGAAATTGGGTAAGGGCTAACTTCTTGATGTGTGCATGTATGCCTCCACCATTTTGTACTCCATTATGATGTATGAGTACAATGCATCAATATATAGTTAAAAATAAGTGGAAAATTACTTTGAAAACTGTAAAGATTAATTCAAATGTTATTTCTTCATCTCACTGTTAACAGTTATTAAAGGCACTTTCCTCTCCAGTCTCTTCAAAGAAAATCTGTATGCGTGGAAGACTGTGAACTTTCTCACTTTTTTAGCACATCCAGTGTGTTATGTCTTTCAGGAAAAGATTTAATTGCTTTGCGTTTTCCCCCCTGAGACTGGCACATGACTTTATGAAAGAATGTGTAAACGTTTTTTCTAGACTCCACTGAAAGATGTCAGCATGCTCTGCCTCTTCATCAAGGAGAAGAAAATTCTAACTAATCAAAAGTGTGAGTGTTCAAAAGGTCATCATAGTGTCACTCACTTTTCTAATTTATATACATTTATTCAATTTATGAAATGTGGGTGACAAATAGAACAGAGACAAAACATTATTGCTTAAGTCAGAGAGCATTGTAGAAACATGAAAACAGATGGTTTATCTACCTCCCAGCCAGGAACTTGTGATCTTCCTCAGGTGATACAGTCAATATGAAACCTCAGTGCTTTTTCATATTTTAAAGGACTCTTTCTTGATGTTATTGATAAAGTCTGTAGCCTCAATAAAGAATTTGTACCATTATATTAAACAGCATTTCTCAATTTCAGAAAAGTGACTTGTTTCCAGAAGACATTATAAAGAAAATACACATGCAAGAAATAACATTCTTAGAGTCTCCAAATGATTGCAATAAAGCTTGCCTAAACCACAATGAAAATAGTTTGTAATTTACATGTATTTATAGAATCACACAGCAAGTAAGCTGACACTTTGATTACTGTAAACTGAGAGTACAGTAATACAGTAATACAATAATACAGTAATACAGTAATACAGTAATACAGTAATGCCACAGCACTAAAGATACATTTGACCCTGTCACCTTCATCACTTTCAATTCATATGCCACAAAGGCTTTAGTTACACTGTTGTCTGCTTTGTATGAAATAATTCAATATAAGGAAATATAAAAGCAGCATGATAAAAAGTAAGCCCTAGAATCTATTTTTAAATAAGCAGATTATGCACATATTTGGAGACCCTCCCTGTGTTCTTTCCACTTTGAGTGAATACTTTTGTCTTACTCTTCCCCTGAATTTCAAAGGATCCAAATTTCCCCCTAAATATTATTCCATTCTTAAGTTTATGTGTAACATATGCTTTTACTCCTCTTTATTGGGAAGATCGAAGACTATGTATAAAACAAAATTTCAAGTAAATATGTGGGAGTCTAAATTTCTTCTCCAAGCCCCAGAATCACACCATTGCCCAGCACCTGCATTTGCTTCTGTGTGAGGCAGGAACAGTCAAGCAAAGTGATGGAAGATTCAAGCTCAAATTCACATACATATGCCTCCAATTGGTTGCTATGTGTTTTGGTGTGATCCACCCTCATTGATATGTCATTTCCTGAATTGTTAAATAAACTGTGATAGCACCTATTTATATGTGCATCATTAGATTTCAATGGAATGGTCTTTCAAAAGCATGAGACAGTAGAATCACACATTTGAGGTCAATGTTTGACTTGACTTAGAAACACTGTAACTTAACAAGACCCTCCTGTTTCAAAATAAAAAATAAAAAGGGCTGAGTATAGCTCAGAGGTAGAATGCCCCTTGGTTTAATCCCAAGTACCACACACACACACAAGTAGAGGAAATCTGAAAACAGGGAGAATGTCCTGTGAACACATGGGAAGAACACAGCTGTCTACAAAACAAGAATGGAAGCTTAGAATGGAAGCTTAGAATAAATCCTTACCTTATTGGGCTCAGAAATGTATCAACCCTGCCAAAATACATTGTTTCAAACTCATAGCTTCTATATCACTAACACAATAAATTTCTGTTATGCAGTCCTAGCAAACTAATAAAATATTCACTTATAATAAAGCTGACTGTACATATACATCTCTTTTTATCAGCATATCTGCCTGAGTCTCCCAGAAAACAGAGAATATATAATTATACTCTATTGAATTATACCCTATTGGAGAAGTGAGTATACCCCTGTCCAATTCAAAGTATAGCCAGGTAAAACAAAAATAATAAATAGGGTAGCCAAAGAATTTATCACCTCAACTGAGGTAATTGTGAAGATGAAAAAGAATATTGTTAATATATGAATTATATCATCATCAAGCAGCAAATTAAGAATATTCCAAACAAATTCAGTCCCTCAGTCTCCCCAGTAATGGAATGTAGGGACGTATCACCCATCTCTCTCCAACAAACAAGTCTTCTAGTAGAAGATCCACTATTTACACTATAGAAATCTGGTTAATTTAACTATAGCTATCAATTATCTTGCAAAAATATGAGTTAAGTTTAGGAGAAAATAAGCCCAAATTAATTACCTCCATGTTATTGACTTTGACATTCTCTTCAGTTTTAAAATGATTAAGGCTGAGTGAGCCTAAGTGCTCAGAAACTGAGACAAGTTTTAGTGTATAGATGCATGAGTTTGAAATGATAATCTACCAATTTTTAACCCTCTAACTTTGAAAGTGAGATCAAGACAGGAAGGTACTCGATGTGAATATGTTTTCATCTCAATCTGATCACAGGCAAACTGAATAAAAGAGTCAAGGGCATTAATTACTCACCAAGCCAGGGCAAGAAAAGCTGCTGAGAAAATTTCCTCCCACTCCCAGACAAAAAAAAAAATAGTGAGCAAGGCAGAGGTTGTTTTCCTGGCTCAGGTTCATTCTTACTCACTTTGGTTGTCATAAAGCCACCTCTAGACAAAAGGGACTATTCTATACTAGAGGGTGTTGTGAATAAAATACTTGCTCTTCACACTAATTGATTTTTCAAATTAATTACTTCATTTAGAATCCATTCAACCTAGCAGAGATGAACATTCATCATACTGAGAAGACCCTCAGTACACAGAGAATATCTACAGCTGGTAATTAGTTTTTTAATGGCTGAGGAATCTTTAAATGAAATTGAGGCCATTCTTATAAAGCCAAAATTCCATGCAACATTAAAAAGTTAAATAACCTTATGAAAAATTTTAAAGATTTTTATTGGTACATTGTAGTCATACATCTTAATGGGAGATAGTGGAGACATATATGCAGATATCACCCAGTTAGGCATTACACAATTCCCACCCCATTCCATACCTCTCCCTCCTCATTCTTGGCTTAATGATTGACTTTGATATCTTTGTTTAAGTACATTATGTGCATTAAATGATTTCCCTCTTTCCCCCTCCCATCCACTCAGGTCACCTTATTTTCTCATCTATAGAATCTCATTCTTCATCTAGAAAGACACCATTGAATGTCATTCCATGAAGGGTGAAACCAGAGAACTACAGTAACAAATGCATACCCATTTTTATAGCAGCACATTTCATAATAGCCAAGTTATGGAACCAACCTAAGTGTCCATCAATAGATGAATGGATTAAAAAATATGGGATATACACACAATGGAATTTTTTTCATCAATAAAGATAAATTACATTTTAATGGGGAGTCCAACCACAAATAACTCAGTTATTTTGATATGATGGAGGGATCGCTTCTGGAAATATATATATTTATATAGGTAGTAAGGATTAAACTCAGGAACAATCTACCTCTGAGCTATACCCCATCCCTTTTTTATTTTTAATTTAAAATAGGATTTTGTAAGTTACTGAGGGTCTGCTAAAGTATTAATTCTGGACTCTAACATGTCATTCTCCTGTCTCAGCTTCCAAAGTACTGATATTACAGGTATGTGCTACCACATATGATCTAACATTTTTAAAGTATGATTCACAGGCCATACTAATCAGAACTGATTACTGCACCAGCACCTCTGAAGATAGAATTCAGGAGTCTTAGTTTCTAAAAGTATTTTGAGAGATTAAAATGCGCAGTAAGATTTTAAAGCCACTTCATTAAATTATACCATGACCCAAAGAAAGATGAGAAGCATCGGGTAAATCACTGTGACTGAAAAATTCCGTGCTAAAGAATAAAGCTAGAGAGGGAGGCTAGGGCAAGATTATTAGTAACCTGTTTGTAAAATTAAAGATGTTACTTTTAGGTAATAGAAGAATTCTTAATTTTCTTAATATACCAGTCTGATATTCTCACTGGAGTGCAAGCTTCACTAGGGCAAGAATAAAGTTTTATTCCACTGCATTTACCATGGTGTATGATATATAGGAGGTGTTTAATAATTTATTGGACTAAAGTGAAAATTAGAAACCAATGGGAAAAAGTGTCTATATAAAAATATGTTCCTGGATAAGTCAATTGTTTATTCGAACAAAAAAATAAAAAATAAATTAGGTCCCCACCTCATACAGTATGCAAAAATAAATTATTGATGGATTAGAAATGTAAATAAGTAAGGAAACATTTTTAAACTTATATAAGAAATTATAAGCTGGATGTGGTGGATCATGCAGGTTCGAAGCCAGACATAGCTGGCTTAAGAGACCCTGTTTCCAAATAAAAAATATAAAATAGGTCTGAAAGTGTAGCCCGGAGGTAGAAGACCCCTGGATTCCATCCCCAGTACCACCAAAAAATTTATAGAAAAATATCTTTATAATCAGTATAAAAAAGAATTTCTGGGAGAATAATGTATAAATCTTTAAAAAAGGATTATTAGTGTGCAAGTAATAAAAATATATATCAAATGTATAATATATATATATATATGGCAAAGAATAGTGAAGTATCAATGTAATACATATAATCAGCAAAGGTTCCACCTAAATCAATAAGAAAAGGCAAAAAACTAAATAAAATATAATAATAAGCAAAGATTTTTAATAGACACTGAGCATAAACCCATAAAAATATGCTTAACAGCAAGAGTAAGAAGGGAAATGAAAATTAAAACTACAACTACAAACCATTTCAAAATATATTTATTATGAACATTTCTAATGTTCATAAAGCAGAAAAATAGTAGTTCTCATGCCGTTTCTTTCTTTTTGTGTGTGTGTGTGTGTGGTATTTGGGGTGGAACCCAGGGGCTTTTTACCTACTGAGTATACTCCCAGACCTGTTTTTTATATTTTATTTGGGAAGAGGGTCTCACTAATTTGCTGAGAGCCTCACTAAGTAGTTGAGACTGGCTTCAAACCTGTGGAATCCTCCTGTCTCAGCCTGCCAAACACTGGAATTACAAGCATGCACCACCACTCCTGGATTTTCTCATGAGTTTTCTGGTAGAACTATACAACCACTTTAGAAAACACATTAGCAATGAGTAAAATTGTATACCTATAAGTTGGCAAATTCACTTCTAACTATATCATCTAAAAAATAATCTCTTGTATGTGGACACAAAAAAGTCATACAAGAATATTTTTTTCAATCACAGAGAATTTTAACATGGACTACACTGTCAAAATAATGAGAAAACTATTAATAAATTGTGAATTAATAAAATTGTGGTATAATACTAGAATAGCATATTTTAATGAAATTAAGTCATAAATATTAAAATAGGTAAATCTCAAGAACATAATGTTAAAACTAAATGCAAGCAGAACATGGTGGTGCACACTTGTAACCCCAGTTTTTGAGAGGCTTGAGACAGGAGAATTGTGGTTCACAGACAGCTAGTTACTGAGGCCCTCTGCAACTCAGTGAGACCCTGCTTCAAAATAAAGAAAAAAAATAGGATGGGGTGCAGCTTGGAGGTGGAATGCCCCTGGGTTTCATCCTCAGTGCTGCAAACAAAAGATAGGATGCAAAATATGTAAAATATTACATTATTTGCATAGACATGTAAAATATTTAAAATTATAATAAAATATATTTTTGTAATTAGTTCATATCATAAAAAACATGCTTGGGAAAGAACATCATAAAACCATGGATAATGGCTCTGTCTTGGGATCAGATGTCTCTAATCTTTCCTCATAAAATAATAATAAATCTGAAGCCTAAAAGAGAAGAATACTAAAGATATAATGAAGCTACAATGGTTGACTACATGAGTATTGGCTATAATGTATTTAGATTAGTGACAAACAAAATCGCATTGGTGAAAAATAGAAAATAAATCCAAATGACAGAATTAAAAGAGCATGGTGACTAAATAAATATGGGAGATTTAATTGAGGTCTAAGTCAGGGATAAGGTCCAGTTTTCAGGCTTGTATGAACAAATGGTATCACTTACTGAGATAAAGATTGCATGGAAAGAAGAAGCCTTGAGGGGAAGTCATTAATTTCATTTTGAGTGAACAGAGATAAAAAGACTGAAAAATTCCAAGCTTACTGATCATATTTCAATATTGCTAAATATAAATATAACTGGCATATTGCTATAATCATACATTTACACATAATTGGATGTAGTTCCTCCATTAATCAACCTCAGTTTTATTCCTCTCCTATCCTTTCATTCTACCTTTGCTGAGGTTTCCCCTCCATTGTTTGGATTCCCTCTGGTTTCCCCAATGTTATAGTTTGGGGTGAGTGTTACCTTTTGAGGGAATTGTTCTGGGGGACCCCTGTTAGGCTCCTGTACACAATGCCCCTCAAACTGTGGGTTCTTATCCCAACTCAGGACAGATGTACACTGGTCAGGACTCTTGCTGAAGATTTAAATGAGTTTATTAAAAAGATAGAAATACAGAAGACAGTTACAGCCTCATGCTACCCAGGGATAACATGAGGAAGTGCTTCAAATGAAGTCACCAACCCACCAAACCCAGAACACCTTTAATAGACATGACATTCTCGATCTTGTTCTACATAATTCTGTGACATAGGGAAAGTCTATCTCCTTAATTTTCCCTGCCTAACTTTGGTCTACTTCCAGGTTTTTCCTTTCATGAAGGTCACCCTGGTTTCTGCTTTCAAGTTGAACCCCTCCTCCCATCCTATTAACTAGATATCAATTATTATGTAAACCTGTCTTTAGAATGAGAAAGTCCTAGCTCCACCTATACTATCAACTTGCTAATTACTTTCAGCAAGAATAATTTACATTACAATAGCTATCTGACTCCTAGCAGTAACCAAGTCCTGACTTGCCCTTCCCTTCCACAGGTCTGCCCTTCCATCTTCTACAAAATGATTTTTGAAATATATTTATTAATAATCAGAGCTTTCTCAAATCTTCCTAGGCCATTCCCAATACTGGTACAGCCAATAATCCCGAGTTTGGGCATATTAGGGAAAACATATGTCCCTTCTCTTTCTGTGCTTGACTGATCTCACTTAATATAATTTTCTCCAGGTCTTTCTTTCTTTTTTATTTATTTTATTTATTTATTTATTTTCCATATTTTATGTTATTTATAAGTGGAACATATTGAAAATGGTGTACATTTAGATTGTGCTTCATGCCCTCTCCTACCCTCATTTCCCTTCCCCCCACCAATCAAGAGTGTCCAGGTTAACCATGTTAGATTTATACTATTACACATATTCAGATGAAGCTCCTCCATTGAACAACCTCAGCTTTCTTCCTCTCCTATCCTTCCATTTTAGCTTTTCTGAGATTTCCCCTCCATCATCTGGAGTCCCTCTGCTATTACCACTACTTCTTAGCTTGGGCAAACTGGAAAAAACATATGTCCCTTTTCTTTCTGTGCTTGACTAATCTCACTGAACAATGTTCTCCAGTTCCTTCGATCTTCTTGCAAATGCTATTATTTTATTCTTCTTTATAGCTGAATATAATTCCATTGTGTGGATTTAACATAATTTTGCAATCCATTCATCTGTTGATGGAGATGTAGGTTGGTTTCATAGTTTGGCTATTACAAACTGTGCTGCTATGAACATGGGTATGTATATTTTAATATAGTTCTCTGATGTCAACCCCTTTGGAAAGATACCCAGGAGTGGTATAGCCAGATCAAATGATGGATCTATTCCCAGTTTTTAAAGGATACTTCATACTGGTCTTCATAGGGGCTGAACTACTCTGCACTCCCACCAACAGTGTCAAAGAGTTCCTCTTTCCCCACATCCTTGCCAACAATTGTTGTTGTATGTTTTCTTTATGCTTCCCACTCTGATTGGGGTTAGATGGAATCTCAGCGTAGTTTTGATTTGCATCTCCCTGATTGGCTAGTAATGTTGAACATCTTTTCATGTATCTATTGGCCATTTGTATCTCTTCTTTTGTGAAGTGTCTATTCATTTCAGTTGCCCATTTCTTGATTGGTTTTTTTGTTTTGCTAGTGTAGAGTCTTTTGAGCTCTTTGTATATTCTGAATATTAGTCCCCTATCAGAGTGATGGCTGGTAAATATTTTCTCCCATTTTGTAGGCTTCCTCTTTAGGTTCTTGATGGTATCCTTTGATGAGAAGAAACTTTTTATTTTGATGAGATCCCACTTATTAATTCTTGCTTTAATTCCCTGCACTGTGGAAGTCTTATTGAGAAAGTTACTGCCTGTGCCTATATATTGGAGTGTTGATCCTATGCCTTTCTCTAGTAACTTCACAGTCTCTGGTATAATTTCTAAGTCTTTGATCCATCTTGAGTTGATTCCTGTACATGGTGAGAAGTAAGGATTGAGATCCAACTTTCTACAAATGGATAGCCAGTTCTCCCAGCAGCATTTGTTGAAAAGGCTGTCTTTTCTCCAGCATATAAGTTTGGCCCCTTTGTCAAAGATCAATTGACTATAGATGTGTGTGGGTTTGTTTCTTTATCTTCTATTCTGTTCCTCAGTCCGCCTATTGTTGTGCCAATACCATGTTGTTTTTACTACTATTGCTCTATAGTATTATTTGAAGTCCGGGATTGTGATGCCTCCTGCCTGGTTCTTGTTGCTGAGGATTGCTATGGCTATTCTGGGTCCTTTGTTTCTCCATACAAAATTCATAACTGATTTTTCAAGGTATATGAGAAATGTTGTTGGTATTTTAGTGGGAATTACATTGAATCTATAGATCACTTTTGGCGGAATGACCATTTTGATATTTAATCTGCCTATCCACGAGCAAGGGACATCTTTCCATCTTCCAAGATCTTTTTCAATTTCTTTAATGTTTTGTAGTTTTCTCTGTAGAGGTCTTTTACATCTTTGGTTAGGTTTATTACTAGGTATTTTATTGGTTTAGAGGTTATAGTAAATGGAATTGTTTTATTTCTTTAGTTGTGGATTCATTGTTGGTATAAGGAAAAGCAACTGATTTTTTAGGTTGATTTTGTATCCTGCAACTTTGCTGAATTGGTTCATCAACTCCATAATTCTTTTGGTTGAGTTTATTGGATCTTCTAGATAAAGAATCATATCATCTGTAAATAAGTATAGTTTTAGCTCCTCTCTTCCTATTTGAATTATTTTTGGTTCCTTCTCTTGTCTTATTGCTGTGGCAAGATATTCAATGACTATATTGAAAAGGAATGGTGATAATGGATATCCTTGTCTTGTTCCTGAATTTAAAAGTAATTCTTGCAGTTTTTCTCCATTCAATATGATGTTGGCTATGGGTTTATTGTATATTGCCTTAATGATATTGAAATATGTTCCTTCTATTCCAGTTTTCTCCAGGGTCTTTAACATAAATGAGTGTTGAATTTTGTTGAATGCTCTTTCAGCATCTATTTATAAAATCATGTGGTTTTTGTTCTTAGTTCTATTTATGTTGTGAAAAACATGTATTTATTTGCGCATGTTGAACCAGCCTTGCTTTTCTGGGATGAAACCAACTTGGTCATGGTGTACCATTCTTTTGATATGGTTTTGAATGGATATAGGTAGTATTTGGTTTAGAATTTTTGTGTCTATGTTCATTAAGGATATTGGTCTGTAATTTTCCTTCTTGAAGTATCTTTATTTGGTTTGGGGATTAATGTGATACTGGCCTCATAAAAATAATTTGAGAGAACTCTATCTCTTTCAATTTCCCGGAACAAGTTGTGAAGTTCTTCACTGAAAGTTTGGTAGAATTCAGCTAGAAACACATCAGGGGCTGGGCTTTTCTTTGTTCGCAGAATTTTGATTGATTTTTCTATTTCTTTGTTTGCTATTGGTTGGTTAAGGCTTGCTATGTCCTCTTGGTTCAGTTTAGGTAGATTATATGTGCTTAGAAATCTATCGATTTCTTCCAAGTTTTCCAGTCGTTTGGAGTATAAATTCTCAAAACAGTTTCTGATAATCTTTGAGTTTCCACACTCTCTGTGGTGATGTTTCCTTTTTCATTTTTGATTTTAATAATTTGAGTTGATTCTCTCTTTCTTTTGATTAGGTTGTCCAGGGGTTTGTCAATCCTATTAATTATCTTAAAGAACAAATTTTTGTTTTGTTGATTCTTTGATTTTTTTTATCTATTTCATTTATTTCTTCTCTGATTTTAATAATATGCTGCCTTCTGCTGGCTTTGAGAATAGACTGTTGCAGTCTTTCTAGTTCCTTAAGTTGTGTCATTAGGTTCTTTGCTTGGTGATTTTCTGTTCTTCTTATGTGAGCACTCAGTGCTATGAACTTTCCTCTCAACACTGCCTTCAAAGTGTCCCATAGATATTGGTAAGTTGTTTCTCTATTTTTATTTAATTCCAGAAATTTCCTATTTTGCCCCTAATTCCCGATCTTACCCACTTGTCATTCAATATCATTCAGTCTACATGTATTTAAATTGTTTCTTTTGGGTTTCCTGTTGTTAATTTCTACTTTCATTTCATGCGGATTTGAAAAGATGCTGGTGCTTGCTTTGTGTCCCAGAATGTGATTTATTTTGGTGCCATGGGCTGCTGAGAAGAATGTGTATTCTGTTGTTTCTGGTTGAAATATTCTGCATATGTCTATTAAGTCCATTTTGTTTATAGTTTACATTAGTTCTGAAGAGTCTTTACACATCTTTTGCCTTGAATGTCTATCCAGTGGCATGAGAGCTGTATTGAAGTCTCCCACTATTTTTGTATTTGGGTCTATTTGAGATTTTATGTCCAAGAGGGTTTGTTTTACAAATGTGGCTGCACCCACATTTGGAGCATAAACATTTATTATCATTATATCTTCTTGGTGGATTGTTCCTTTTAATAAAGGGAAGTGCCCTGTTTTGTCTCTTCTGATGTGTTTTAGCTTAAAGTCTGTTTTGTTGGATATCAGTGTTGCTACTCCTGCCCGTTTTTGGTCCCCATTGGCATGATATATCTTTTTCCATCCTTTCACTTTCAGTCTTTGAATGTCTTTTTCTGTAAGGCGTGTTTCTTGCAAACAACATATATTTGGATTATATTTTTAATCCACATTTCCAGTCTGTGTATTTTGATTGGAGAGTTAAGTCCTTTGACATTCAGTGTTATTATTGAAATGTGTTGTTTGTTTCCTGTCACTTTGTGTTCTATATTCTGTTGGATACCATATTATTTCTTCATACTTAGATGTCCTGCTGATTAACTTCATCTCTTCTCTGGTTCTGAAGTCTACATTTTTTCTTCTTTATGTTTTATTTCTTTAAGTATTTTCTCTAGTGTTGGCTTAGAATTTATGAATTTTTTGAAGTTCTGCTTAATTTGAAATACTTTTGTTTCTTCATCAATTTTGAGTAATAGTTTTGCTGGATATAGCATTTATGGTTGGAAGTTGTTTTCTTCCAGGGTCTTGAGGTCTATCTTGGTCATTTTGATCATTATGTGACATGGGGACGTTTATCTTTGATCTTGTCTTAATGGTGTCCTGTATGTCTCCTGAACGTGAATATCCAAGTCTCTTTCCATATTTGGAAAATTCTATAATTATTTCTTTGAAGAGATTACGGATGACATTGGTCTGTACTTCTATCCCTTCTTCAATGCCTTTCAATACACTTCATATGGTCCCATAGTTACTGGATGTTTAGGTTTTGTTGCTGTACTGACGTCTGTATGCTATTGACTGTGTTTTCGATTTTGAATAAACTGTCTTCTAACAGTGATATTCTACTTTCTATTTCATCTAATCTTCCAGAATTTCTTTCTATTGCTGTCTTCATTTCATTTATGGACTCTTTCATTTCATTCCAGACCTCTTTCTGATTCTTTATTAGTGTTTCTATTTCCTCTTTCATTTAGTCTTTCATCATAATTAGATCAAGATTCTCAACTCTCCTTCTTGCATTTTTTTTTCTTTTAAATATTTGTATTGTATTCAAACATCATATTAGGGTAAAAACTTGTGTGTACAAACATGTACACATTGCTGATTTAACCCCTTACCCAATTCCCACGCCATTTCCTCCCGGTCCCTCCCTCCCTTGCATGGCTTAGTGATTGACATCGATATGTTTAAGTACACTGTGTGTTTTAGAGATTTTCCTCTTCCCCCCTCCTTTCTCCTCCTTTAGGTTGTCTTGTTTGCTCCTCTATAGAATTTCCTTTTTCAAGAGGTCCTCCTATGACCCATTTCTTCCTAACTCTCACATATTACGGAAAGCATCTGATTTCTTATTTTTTGTGACTGACTAATCTCACTTAGCATAATGTCCTCCAGTTCCATCCATTTCCCTGAAAATGATGTAAGTGAGGATTTTTTTTTGATGGCTAAGTAAAATTCCATTGTGTACATATCCCACAGTTTTATAATCCATTCATCTGTTGATGAATATCTTGGCTGGTTCCATAGTTTGGCTATGGTGAATTGTGCAGCTATGAACATAGATACACATGCATTAGTTTGGGTAGATACCCAGAAGTGGTATTGCTGGATCAAATGGTATATTTGTTCCCATTCTTCTGAGGATTCTCCATACTGTTTTCCAAAGTGGTTGCACTAATTTGCAATCCCACCAACAATGTCTTAGAGTTCCCACTTCTCCACATCCTCGCCAGCATCTATTGATGTTTGTATTTTGAATGATTGCCATTCTAGTTGGAGATAGATAAAATCTCAAGGTAGTTTTGATTTGCATCTCTCTGATTGCCAGTGATGTTGAGCATTTTTTCATGCATTTATTGGCCATTTGAATTTCTTCTTTTGTGAAGTGTCTATTTAGTTCATTTGCCCATTTTGTTATTGGATGCTTTGTTTTCTTAGTGTTGAGTTTCTTGAGTTCTCTGTATATTCTAGATATTAGTCCTCTATCAGTGGTGTAGGTGGAAAAAATCTTCTCCCGTTCTGTTGGCTCTCGATTGAGGTTCTTGGTAGTTTCCTTTGCTGAACAGAAATTCTTCAGTTTCATGCAATCCCATGTATTGATTCTCCTTTTAATTTGTTGTGCCTTTGGGGTCTTGGTGAGGAAATGTTTATCTGTGCCTATGTGTTGCAGTGTTGGACCTATGCCCTCTTCAATGAGCTTCAAGGTCTCTGGTTTAATTTCCAAGTCTTTGATCCATTGTGAGTTGACTTTTGTACAGAGTGAAAAAGTGGAATTAATATCCAATTTTCTGCATATGGTTAACCAGTTTTGGCAACACCATTTGTTGAAGAGGCTATCTTTTTTCCAGTGTATGTTTTTGGCCTCTTTGTCAAAAATCAATTGGCTGAAAGTGTGTGGACTTGTTTCTGGATCTTCAATTCTGCTCCATTGGTCTATATATCTCTTCTTTTGCCAGTACCATGCTGCTTTTATTACAATGGCTTTGTACTATAGTTTAAAGTCAGGTATTGTGATTCCTCCTGCGTGGTTTCTGTTGCTGAGAACGACCTTGGCTATTCTGGGCTTTCTGTTATTCCAGATTAATTTAAGGACTGATTTTTCTATGTCTGTGAGGAATGATCTTGGTAGATTAATGGGCATTGCATTAAATCTGTAGATCACTTTTAGGAGAATGGTCATTTTAATGATATTTTTTCTGCCAATCCATGAACATGGAAGGTCTTTCCATCTTCTAAGATCTTCGATTTCTTTTTTCAGTATTTTATAATTTTCTTTGTGGAGGTCTTTTACCTCCTTGGTCAAGTTTATTCCTAGGTATTTTATTTTCTTGTGGGAGATCCTGAGTGGAAGTGTTTTCTGAATTTCTTTTTCAGTGGATTTATGGTTGGTGTGCAGGAAAGGTTCTGATTTTTTAAGATTGATTATTCAGTTTGGGTATTAGTGTGATATTGGCTTCATAGAATGTATTTGGGAGAGTCCCAAATTTTTCTATTTTGTGAAATAGTATCAATAGTATTGGGGTTAGCTTTTCTATAAAGGTTTTACAGAATTCACTTGGGAAACCATCTGGTCCTGGGCTTTTCTTTGATGGTAAGCTCTTTATTGCTCTTTGATTGTTATTGGTTTGTTTAAGTGTTCTATATCTTCTTGACTCAGTTTAGGAAGGTTGTATTTATCTAGGAAGTTGTTGAATTCCTCCAGATTTTCCATATTGTTGGAGTATAGTTTCTCAAAGTAGTTTCTGATAATCCTCTGGATTTCTACACTCTCAGTAATAATGTCTCCTTTTTCATCTCTTATCTTCATAATTTGGGTTGATTCTCTCTTTTTTTGTTATGTTGTCTAGTGTTTTACCAATCTTGTTAATTTTTTCAAGAAACCAGCTTTTGGTTTTGTTGATTTTCTGTATTTTTTTTTATTTTCTCTTTCATTAATTTCTGCTCTAATTTTAATACTTTCCTACTTTCTGCTTGCTTTCGGGTTCAATTATTCCTGATTTCAAGGGCTTTGAGGTATGTTGTTAGACTATTTATTTGAAGATTTTCTTTTTTTCTTATGTGAGCACTCAGTGCTATAAATTTTCCTCTTAATACTGCCTTCAAAGTGTCCCAGAGGTTTGGATATGTTGTATCTTTATTTTCATTTGTTTCTAGAAATTTCTTGATTTCACCTCTTACATCTTCTATGTGTGGTGTTCAGTCTTCACATGTTTATGTTGTTTCTCTGGGTCTTCTTATAGTTGATTTCTAGTTTCATTCCGTTATGGTCTGAAATGACACAGGGTAGTATGTAACATTTCTTAAATTTGCTAGTCCTCATTTTGTGTCCCAGGATGTGATCTATTTTGGAGAAGGTTCCGTGAGCAGCTGAGAAAAATGTAAACTCCACTGTAGTTGGGTGAAATATTCTATATGTGTCCAACAGGTCCATTTGGTTAATGGTGTTCTTTAGTTCTGAGACATCTTTACTGACCCTTTGTCTGCAAGATCGATCTAGTATTGTGAGAGGTGTGTTGAAGTCTCCCAGTATTATTGTGTTGGGATTTATGTGTGACTTCATGTCACAAAGAGTTTGATTTAGAAAGTAGCTGCCCCTATGTTTGGGGCATAGATGTTGATTATTGTTATTTCCTCTTGCTGGACTATTCCTTTTACCAGTAAAATTTGACCTTCTTTGTGTCTTCTAATAAGTTTGGGTTTGAAGTCTAACTTGTCTGATATCATAGTTGCTACTCCTGCTTGTCTTCGAGTACCATTAGCATGGATTACCTTGCTCCAGCCTGTTACTTTGAGTTTGTTTCTATATTTACTTGAAAGGTGTGTTTCTTGTAAGCAGCAGATGGATGGATTCTGGCTTCTAATCCATTTTGCCACTTTATGTCTTTTTATTGGGGAGATGATTCCGTTTACATTCAGTGTGATTATAGAGAGATAATTTTTAATTCCCAGCATGTTAGATTCTTATTTCTGTTTGAGATACTGTTTATTCTTCTTTGCTTAGTTGTCTGCTGAATGGGACTTCTTGTTTCTTTGGTTCTGGCGTGTATTAACCATTTCCTCTTTGCAGTTAATGTACTTAAATATTTTCTCTAGTGCTGGTTTTGAAGACATAAATTCCTTCAGTTGCTGTTTGTCATGGAAGCTTCTTATTTCCCCATCTAATTTGATAGATAGTTTTGCTGGGTAGGAAATTTTTGGCTGCAAGTTGTTTTCTTTCAGAGTTTGGAATATGTTACTCCATGCCCTTCTGGCTTTCATAACTTGGTTTGAGAAGTCTGGAGTGATTCTAATTGGTTTGCCTCTGAATATCACTTGGTCTTTTGTTTTTGTTGCCTTTAAGTTTCTCTCCTTGGCTTCCACATTAGTCATTTTGACATTTATATGGCATGGGTATCCTCTTCTCTGATCCTGTCTAAAGGGAGTTCTGTAAGTTTCCTGGACCTGTGTATCGACCTCTTGCTCTATGTCTAGAAAATTTTCTGCTATTACTACTTTGAAGAGATTATTGATCCCTTTGGTTACACCTTCTTTTCTCTCTTCTATTCAAATTATTCTTAGGTTAGCTCTCTTAAAATGGGCCCATATTTTTTCAATGTCAGATTCCTGCTGTCAGATTTTTTTTCCTAGATTAGAAACTATGCGTTCATTTTTGGAGTGATCATCTTGAAGAATGAGATTCTATTCTCCATATGGTCTAATCTGTTGTTTATACTTTGAATTGAGGCCTTTATTTCAATGATTGCATCCTTTATCTCTTTTTGACTCTCTCTGAATTCTTTTCAAAAGTCTTCTATTATTTCTAAAGTTATTTTCCTGATTTGATCTTCTAGAGATTTCTGGGTTTCTGTGTTATCGGATTCTGATGTTGTGGGGTTGTGGGCATTCGCTGCTCCATTGTTATTTCTCTTTCCCATGATTTTGGAAGTTTGTGCCTCCTCTGGGTTCTTCCCTGGATCACTACGAGTTCACTTAAGGTGCTCTGGATCTCAAGTCTGTGGTATTTCAGTCCCCACTACTCCTTTACTGGGTTGTATTGCAAAGTCTCCGACCCAGGGAGTCGATCGCGGCTGCTTAGACGGGGGTGGGGGGGGTGGGGTGGGGGGGGTGCCAGGTTGGGCGTTCTCCAGCAGGGAGTTGTGACTATGGTGTGATATCTCTGCCACCGCCACTTCCCCACTGGGTTGTACTGCAAAAATCTCCGACCCAGGGAGACTATCTGCGCAAGTCCCTGGGAGTGCAGTACTGGGATTTCTCCCTTAGGGGCCACAATTTGACTCACGCTTGTTGAGCGTGCTGATGGAGCTGTAGTGGACTTGGTGGATTCACAGCTGCTGCTGCTGGCCATATAACACCACTGCCATACTCTCGGCTGTGAGGCTGGCGTATTTCTTCTCTGTTTTTGAGCTCTGCTCTGCCAGGTGTGCTGTGCCTGGCCCTAGGGAGTTTTAGATGTTCCCTGCTCCGAAAAAACTGCTGACTGCCGCCCGGCTGTTCAGCAACTGCTCACCTCGGCTCGCTGTCCACCCCTCCTCTCTGGAGCCTGGTGGCCGGTTGTCTGCATTGGTCTTGAGCTGTCCGGTTAATTCGCCGCTGCCGCCGGCAGTAAAGTGCTGCTGCCGCGTCCTCAGCCTTGAAGTTGATGTATTTCTTCTCTGGTTTTGAGCTCCGCTGAGTCCCTGCAGGGTGTGTTGTACCCGGCCCTTGGGAGCTTTAGATGCTCCTTGCACCGAAAAAACTGGTGACTGCTGCCCAACTGTTCAGCAGCTGCTAACCTCAGCTCGCTGTCCACCCCTCCTCTCTGGCACCTGGTGACCAGTGAATTCGCCACTACGACAGCAATAAGGCACTGCTACTGCATCCTAGGCTGTGAGGCCGGGGTACCTCCTCTCTAGATTTGAGCTCCATTCTGAGTCTCCCTCCTCTCTGGAGCCTGATGCTGTGAGGGAAGATATAGCCCGTGCCGCTCCGCGCCGTGACTCGGGCTGCTCCACGCCGCTGCTCCAGCTGCTCCATGCTGCTGCGGCCGTGGCACTGCTGGCTGGTTTCTTTCTGGTGTCTCATTTTTCCAGCCCTCTTTTTCTCTGTCCCTTGTATTTACAGTTTTTATTTCTTTGCTAATGGTGTTTTCTGGCTCTGAAAGGCGCTGGTTTTGTGGTAATAGAGATCGATTGTTAGCGGGATCGTAAGTGCCGCTTTTCTCTGTCGCCATCTTTCCAGAAGTCCTTTTTGCATTTCTTGTACGTCAGTATTAGTGATTTCAGTTGTTTCTTCTTTATTCCTGGTTCTCATATTTTCAACGTTCTCAGTCTTGTTTTTCTGATGCCTACCCATCATTTGTGAGTATTATGTCTAATGCAATCTTAGTATTAGGAATTTAGAGGTATCAGCATGTCAGCAGTTCTTTTTCCAATTTTGAGGGTTGGGTGATGGTGGAAAAACCAAGGTGATGGGTACAGGAGTCGTGTTAGGTAGGGGATATGTTTAGGTTGAGTAAGAATTTAAGTATGATAAGGTAGTATCTTGTTGAGAATGAGAGTTAAATAGTAGGACTCTTGTAGTTAGTAGAGTATTTATATATGGAGATATGAAATACTTTGAATATTAAATAAGGAGATATAGTAAGGGAAAAAGTTTTGAGGTAAGAGAGTAGATAGGTTAGAGTGGAGAAATTTGTAAGAGGGGTTGAGGCGGAGAAAACAAACACAATAAAGTATCAACACAAGATAAAAAAGCTAACTCTTATGTATCAAAGAAAAAAAACCAAAGGAGGAAAAAGAAAAAAAAGGAAAAAAAAAGAGTAAGAAAGAGGAAAAAGGACAAGAATAAAATAAAACAAAAAAAACTAGTGACTGTGTGAGACCAGAAAACAAATCAAAGTATATATATTATATTATATATTAAAGAAAGAAGGGGGAAAAACCAAAACAATAACAAAAAAAAACCACCAACAAAAAAAAAAAAAACAGTCCTAATATGGGCTTGAGTCCATATAATATTTGAATGTCTGATTGCTGTGGTAGCGTTCAGGGTATAATCCAATGTCTCTTAATTTGTTTTGTACTCTATTGTCAGCTTCTTAAGCCACTCTCTGGGTGTTGGATACCTTTCTTTCCTTTGACAGCTTTGGGTTTAGGTGTCTGGGCATCTGGTGTCACTGTTAATAAATTCTGTACAAGTCCCAGGTTCTGTGTATTTCCAGCTTGTAATCAGTGCCTCTGCACTCTCCACCCAAGACTCAGTCCTGTACTTCCCTACCACAGGGGTGGAGAATGTCTAAAGTAGTCTTGGAACCTCCCACTGAGGCCCTGTGCAGGTATTGCATCTTGTCAATTTTTCCTGTGTCTCTGGAAATTCTAACTGGGCTAGCCCATGGGGTCCCAAGATGGACACTGGGCAAAGGGTTGCTGTAGGGTCCCTGAGTGCACACAATTACTGCCAAAGCAATGCCAAGCCCCAGGGCACGGGCAGGGTGAGTGGCTATCACTGGTCCTGGGTGCCAGTAGGAGCAAACGCCTAGTGCCTGGTCTTGGGCTCGGGCAGGGTGCTCAGGGCAAGAGCCTGGCCCACGGTGTGGGCTGGGCGCTCTGGATTAGCACCGCTTCTCTGGCTGCAGGGAGAGCCCAGACAGCCAGCGGTGGGTCAGGGTTGCCGGACGGGTGCAGATGGGTCAGGGGTGCAGGTGTAGCGCAGGGTCTGGCACTGGTCTCTGGCTCAGGCAGGGCACACAAGGTTAGCGCTAGGTTCAAGGGCGTGTGGCGGGCATACATGGCTAGTGCTGGATCTGGTGCATGGGCTGGGGGCCCAAGGATAGATCCAGGTCTCCAGGTCCGGGTGGGGTGCACACAGCTATCACTGCCCGAGGAGCGGGCAGGGCCTGCAAGGTTAGTGCCTGGGCTAGGGCAGGGTGCATGGGCTAGGTGCACAAGGTGAGTGCCTAGTCTAGAGGTGTGGATGACACATACAACTAGAGTGGGTCCTGGGGTGCAGGCAGGGCACATGAGGATAGTGCTGGGTCCTGGGGTGAGGGACAGGCACCCAGGGCTAGTGCCGGACCTGGGGCACACACTAAGACCCACAGCTTCTGTGGACACACTCAGATACATGGCTTCCTTGATCCAGGTGTCTGGAGGACTCACTGTGCCTCTGTAGTCCCATCTTTGGTGAGCACACAGGCTTCTGGCTCAGGCACCACTCACTGTTTAAGATGTTGGAACTCCATGTGCATTTTCAAACTCTTGGGTTATTTAGTCATGGTGGTATCAGTCAGGTCCAGGGATTGTGGTTTGCAGTTTGGGCTGGCAACCAATGCTGGCACTGGCAGCCAGCCTGGTTGTATCTTCCAGGTCTTTCAGTCTTCTTGCAAATGATATGATTTGGTTCTTTATATCTGAGTAGAATTCCATTGTGTGTATTTCCCATAATATTTTGAAACAAGGTATCACCAGGTTCATGAGTCTCACTAAGTTATTGAGGCCAGTTTCAAATCTGCTGTCTTTCTGTCTCAGCCTCACATATACTGGGACTACAATTGTAGGCCAGCACACCCAGTTGATATACAGTTCCTCAGAAATGTTATTTCTTTCTAACTAGTGCTACTATTATTAGTGCTCATATTTGGTTTTCTAAAGACTCAAAAATTTAATATCAACTACTATTTAGTGAAAGATAACTATGGACCCTGTATTGTATAATGCACTAGTCCCTTTTTTATTGGCAGATTAAGAGTACAAATTATAGCAGAATTCATTGTTATATATTTGTATACACTGGTTGCATTGCAGTACTTATTTTTTAAGATTGTAAATCATTTATAGGATTTTTTATTTAATTTGTTTTTCCAATTTTTAGTTTTTTAATTTTTTAACTTTTTTTTTGTGGGTCTGGGGATGGAACCCAGGGGCATTTGACCTCCGAGCTACACCCCCTGCCCTTTTTTTATTCTTTATTTTGAAACAGGGTCTCACTAAGTAGCTGAGGCTGTCCATGAACCGTGATCCTCCGGTCTCAGCCTCCCAAATTCTGGGATTACCATGCCCGGCTTACACTTCTATATGTTTTATTGGTGTGTTATTGTCTCACATCTTAATGTAGTTCACAGTAATATTTATATGTATGCACATAACACTTGATGGAATTTTCCCCTGGTTCCTTTCCCATTCCACACCCTTTTCCCCATACAGGATATTGAGATTGACATTGGTATTCTCACATATATACATAATGTCAATGGACATGTTCCTTTGTTGATTCTCCCTTCTCTCCTTTCTTCCCTCCCCTAGACTACCTGCATCATTTCACTGGAGTTTCTCCTCCATTATCTAAAAGTCCCTCTGGTATTCTGATTACTCCCTAGCTTCCTCCTAGGGGAGAAAATCCATGTCACTTTTCTTACTGGCTAATCTCACTTAACATAATATTTTTCCAGGTCTATCAATTTTTCTGCAAATAACTATATTTCATTCTTCTTTATTGTTTAGTAGAATTATGGTATGAGTGTATGTCCCATGATTTTGTAATCCATTCATCTATTACTGGACACCTAGGTTGGTTCCATAATTAAGCTATTGTCAATTGTGTTGCAAGAAATATATATATATATATATATATATATATATATATATATATGCATGTATCACTATAATAGTATGATTTTAAACCCTTTGGAAAGATGCCCAGGAGATGTATCATATGATGGAAACATTTGAAGTTTTCTGTGTAATCGCCACAATGACCTTCATAGTGGTATACTAATTTGCAGTTCCAACAACAGAATTTCTATTTACCCACACCCTTGCCAGCATTTATTGGTGTTTGACTCATCTCTATTTTAGACATTGTTCTGATTTGACAGGATCAACTTTACTCAGAAAAGTAATATGTTTCCCAAGCTCAACTACTTTTATTTTATCCAATAAAATAGAAAAGAAGAAAAAGAGATGCATATAAATTAAACAATATTGATTAAGTAGAGACACATTTGGGTTGTGAATCCACATGGTCTGATTCTAGTATCCATGTTCTTAATCACTATGTTGTACCACATAAATGTTCTATGAATATTGGATGATAGATCAAAGTAGGGGATTAATTCTTCCTGAGAGAACATTTTTGAGGAACCATTATTATTTGTGTTGGGCACTACTAAAATAATACTAGTATTTTAATTTATAGAGGAGTAGGGGAAAGCTATGGTTGAGAAAATTTCTTGAATAAATATCATGTAGAACTTGTTGGGGGAAATGCCAAAGAACCTGTGTGCAGAAAGCAGGAAGTGTAAAAGTGAGTCATGGAAGACAGAATTTCAAATTAGGTTGGAATCATGTACTGTGGATGTCAAGAAACAAAAGTTTTTGAGAAAAAGGCTTTAAAGCTAGGATTGGTGGCCCATGTCTGTAATACCAGTACTGGGAGGCTGAGAAAAGAGAATCTCAACCTTGAGGCCAGCATGAGTACCTTAGCAAAACCTTATTTCAAAATTTTAAAAATAAAATAAAATAAAACCAACATGGTGGTCTAGCTAAGCGGTAGAACATCACTGTGTTCAATCTCCAGAACCAAGCAAGAAGGGTTATAAGGAAAAAATTATTTAAGTTACACACACACACACAAAAAAAAAAAACCACCAAGGAGAAAGATTGATCAAGAACCAACACAGACATTTTTTGTTAATTACATAGTTATTTGCCTTTTTTATTTTCATCAGTAATTTAACTTTTTTCTTCAAATAATTTCTTTTCTTAGACTTTTTTCTACATTCTTGTTTTTATATTCAAGAAGGTTGTGTTTTGGTTTTGGAAAGAAATTGAATCAAAATCCTACAGTGTTTTGGGGTCTCTTACTGAAATTTATTTAAGAACATTTATACTATTTAAATCCTATAAATTTATGAAATAAAGGTCATCTTACACCTTGGGCTTTTGAGGGGAATGGAATTTCCTTCTGATGTGGAATGTGTCGCCATCTGCAGGGCTTTGAAATTGAACATCTGCCTGGGTTAGGAACAGGGAATAGGCTTAAACAGTGATTTTGAAATTTATTTTTAAAGAAACAAAGTTCTTTTCAAGGTTATTGTTACATGGAATAGAAACAAGATAAAAGCAGCATTTTGTTACAACTTGTAAAATTTTAACAACATAATACAATTAGTACAATGAGACTTTTGATTAGCCTAAGTGAAAATCATAGCTATAAATGATAAACTTGAATGTCATCTTGACCAATTTATTCCTGGATTTTGTTCTGATTTCATATTATAAAAACAGATCCTAATTCATACAAATAAGTACTTGCAAATTACAGTAGTTTTTCTGTAGTGCAACTTTATGTTCAAATTAATATGCTTCAATAGCCATAATTTATGCATAAAACCATGAATGAGTTTAAGATAAAGGGAAGACATTCATCAAGTAAATACCAGCAAATTTGAAGGTATTTTGATAATATTAAATACAGAAAAAGAACTCATAGTGATTGGCATCAAATTAAAAAGGAAAGTCATATTTTATTGATTAAATAGCAATCATGTAAACGAATATAGAAACATTGTTAGAAATACAAGAAAAATATATTAATGATATCATTATTCATAATAGTAAATTGAAAATAGAATTTCATAAATATATAGTTCTATATAAAAACTGGAAAATGATAATAAAAATTTATCAGAATGTTATTGTTAATGTAGAAAGCAATATGATCAGATTTCCACTTGATAAAAATAAATACAACACTCACCGGGGCCTAAATTTAAAAATGAGATAAATAAAAACAATATTAAATTTCGGCAACAATATAAAGGATTTGACTAAATGATATGGTAAAACATATTCTTAGATTGAAAGAAGTAATACAGACAATTTCAGTTCTTCCCATAATTATTCAAGGTTTAGCACAAATATGGTTTAAGCCATTACTAAAATTAAACTGAAATTTTTATACAAGTTTCAAAGTCATACGAAGAATATTAAGAAAATTTTTATTTTTATTTATGTATTTTTTGGTGGTAGTGAGGTTCCTGGAAACCTTTCTACCTCCAGGCTACACTCCCAGACCTATTGTTAAACTTTTTTATTTGGAAACAGGGTCTCTTAAGCTAGGGCTGGCTTCAAACCTGCGTGATCCTCCTGTCTCCACCTCCGAAGTGCGGGGATTATAAGCGTGTGCCACCATACCCGGCCTTAAGAACATTTTTAAAAGATTAACGATGGATCCAGAATTTCCCTCCCAAAGGAAAATATGCCTTAATAAGTATTTACTCAAGAACCAGCTTATTGACCAATACTTTAATACTACATATATAAATATTTTACATAAAAATTTTATATACATGTTAACATATAAATATGAATACATGTACATATATGTTATATATTTAAACATATGTACATACTTCCAGACAATAAAATACTACATATAATATATATGTGTAGCCAGGGGTGGTGGTGCACTCTGAGACATGAGGATCGCGCAGGTTCAAAGCCAGCTGGCTTAAGAGACCCTGTTTCCAAATAAAATATAAAATAGGCCTGGGCATGTAGCCCGGAACTAAAAGACCCCTGGATTCCATCCCCAGTACCACCAATACATATATATGTGTGTGTGTGTAGTTTTTTTGTTTGTTTGTTTGTGTGTGTAGACATATATGATATTATATAGATATGATTTGGGAGAAAAGAGAAAGAATGGTGACTAAAAGGACTTATCTTAATGATTATTTTGAGTATTGGGGTTTGTGTGTGTGTGTGTGTGGTTTTTTTTTTTTTGGTTCTTTACTTTTTTGAACTGTTAAATATTCTATAAATTTTTAAAGAATATATTTTTTGAAGAGAAGAAAATGAGCCAGTGACAATAGAAATTGAACCAATGCTGATTATTTCCGCAGAATAAAATGGCAACAAAAATGTAACAATAAATCTGAAGAAATAAACATGGAACTTTTTAAAAATAAGAAATAAGGATTTAAATTATTTGTTTTGTTCATGCTAATGTTAAGTAGTCCTTACTAAAACATAGGTCGCAAGATCATTTGTTTCTTATGGTCTGGCTCATAATAAAATCTGCCATTTGTTTAAGAATAGAATCAATTGTTGGCTTATAGATGAATACTTGTCCCTGGATAGTTATAGTTTGGCAGGGGACACAATGCAATTTATCTAAGTATGGAATGAAGCCACAAATCCTACTTCACTTAGAAATAATTTCCAATTTTTTTTGAACTACTAGGGATGGAACCCAGGGACATTCTACCTCTGAGCTATACCCACAGCCATATTTTTTATTCTTTTTTGAAACTGGGTCTCACTGAGTTGCAGAGGGCCTCACTAAATAGTAGCTGAAGCTGTACACAAACCATGATCTTCCTGTCTCAGCCTCCTGAATGCTGGGATTACAAGCTTACACCACCACACTGGCAGTCTAATGTACACACCATAGATGGACATGAAAATAATAAAAATAATAAAATAATAAGCCAGAAAGTTCCTTTGATATTATATTTGCTGTGAGGATATTTGCCCTAATAGCCAGGAAGCACCCAGAGAAATGAACAACTAATAAATGGATATATTACAGTGAATATTTTTTTTTGTCTAAAACCATGGATTTCTGGCTACAAAACCTTACTCCAAACAAGAGCAGTAGACATTCCAGTACATTTTCAGAAGGCATGCCAGAGCCCAATTAAGAACAAAAAGTAGCAAGAAGAGAGCACTAGAAATGCAATAATCACATTCAGTGAAATGGAGGCAGGACACTTGCATACTTTAAAGATAAAACTTTGTGAAAATACAGAAAGACTGAAAATATATCATCATTGGTATTTTCCTGTTTGGCTAGCCCTAGGTAAAATACATACATTGATGACATTGGCAAGAGACAGGACCAAAGATAAAATAATGCAATTAGGTTCAGGAGGGTGATGGAGGCTCAATGAAGATCACAACTGCAGTCATAATGCCTTAAATGTAAGTTGGCTTTTAGCAATAATAACAATGAAGAAACAACTTAATTAGTCTACATTCCCTAGAAAGAGTAATGGTAAGTTGTTCTCACAATTATCATATATACTTTATGTTCATCAGTAGAATAATTTTATCATTTTATTTCAAGAAAATTCTTTAAGGACTAGGTGAAAATGGCCATAACCTACATTCCGCCATATTTTTCTTTGTGATAGTAGAGATTGGACCCAGGAGTCATTCTACCTCTGTGCTACACTGAGCTTTTTTCACTATTTTATTTTGAAAATGGATCTTACTAGATTGCTGAGGCTGTCCTTGAACATGCAGTCATCCTTTCTTAGCCTCCCAAGTCCTGGGATTATTGGCATGCACGACCACACCTGGCACATTCCACTATTTGTGAAAAATACACTTCCTTTCCCAGCATTGGGTAACTTCCCATGGAAATTACATTCTTTCATTTGCTTTTGTTTGCAGCCTCCCAACTTCTGTTACAGGATGAATGCAATCCTATGGTAAAACCATCCATCCTATGCCCTTTCAATATCAGCTGCCACAAAAATTTTCATCCTGGACCCTTTCTGGTTTAGTCATGTAATAAGAACTCATAGACTCATGACCCAGAGAGGGGCAATTCTGTCTCAGTGTACCTTTCAATCTGTGCCCCTCTAATGTCTATACCCACATTCTATTTCTTCTCAGAATAACCATGTCTGGATCGTCCAAACCTCTCCTCCCTGAACAAGCCTCTTCTGAATGGACTTGATTTGGAAAATCACTTCTAAAAAATGTTGCATGTTGGTATTATAACTCTTTGCATTCTATATTTTACACTCTGATTACTATGGCTAACATTAATCTTACTGAATTTGAGATCAATTAAAATTCTCATTTAAAGTCAATCTCTACTGTCAAGTTTGTAGAGTCAGGGGTTTGATGAGCATTTTTTCTTTATTGTTTTGTTTGAATTGGCCACCCTCCTGAGCTGTCAAGTTCTTTTGGAATGCTAATGCATTAGATGTCTGTAAAGTATTAAGAATTTCTCCTAGACTTGTGAAATTTGCAAATTTGCACTGCAGAATCATTTGCTTTGAAAACACATGCACATGTACATTAAAAGCTAAATAAATGTGGTTTGTTTTCACTTCTAGAATTCTATTTGGCTTTCCGGGGTCCTTAATAAGGCAATAGCTGTTTAAATGACTCAGTTAATCTCTTTATGCTATTTGTAACAAACATATGGACTTTAATGCAAAAGGTACTAGAAGTTAAGCATTTGAGTTTGAAATTAAACATAGGCTCTATAAAACTTACTACTGAAACAATTGTGTTATCCAATATCCTGGGAAATAAAAATAACCTTGAGCTTAAGAAAAGGAAAGAGGGAGGTAGATGTTTACATATGTAAGAAACATTAAGTGGTGCCTCCATACACAAACCCAACTCATATAAAACACTACTCAGTACAGTGAGCCATACAATAGGAGGATGGCTTTTCTCTCTGTAAATCATTTCCCAAATGTTTGGCCCAGGGCAACCATATTTATATGAGTTATCATCTGCCTCCTGGTATAGTAGCCTCCTCTATGGTATAAATATCTTTGAATGGAGAGGAAAGCATATAAGCATGTTAGGAAATTTGTTAGTAGTCACTGAGAACCTATAAGTGTTAAGAGAACAAACCCAAATTCTGGGGTTCTGAATGAATTCTGAGTCCTCGCCTGCTCACTAAATACAAAGCAAGATTCAGAACCTCAAAATCAGGTCTTCATCCTATTTTGAGTGCTTTACGAAGCAGGTAGAGCTAAGGGATCTAGATTTTAGTACTGTCACTAGTTGGTACTGTTGCCTCAAGTAAGTTATAGTTCTGTGAAATTATTCTGGATGGTATTAATGATGTCCTAACTCTTAAAATCAGCTAAAGTTTTTAAAAATACAAATGGATCTTACAAAAACTCAGTTAATAAATGAGATAAAATATATAAACAGGTGCACTGGGTAAAGCAAATTGGTAGCCCACTCTAAGACAGTATAACAAGCAGAGCCATCTATTCCTTGTGACAGTTTGAAAAGTTTAGTATGCCATACACATTGTTTTTATTTCATTATTACACTATGAAGAAAACATTGTTACTTTACAGATGAGAAAAATTAACAAGATTTTTTAAGCAAATCAGAAATATTATTATTTCCAACTCAGATAGTTTCTCCATTTTAGAACAGATACAACTCACATTTGAATTTTACTTCACCAACATCAACATGCACTAACCATGCTTAAAAAGACATGTGACTAACAATAGAAAGTGACTGCCAATAACAAATTGACCACTTTCTGTAAAACAGAGTACTAAACTGACTCTCTAATAAAGCAATGGTAAAAAATCAAATCGTACTTTGTTCAAGTGCTTTGTCTCTCATTCCTGCAATAAATGCTGCCACTGCTCTTAACATCATCTCCAAAAGCAATTATATTTTAAACCATTTAATATACAACAGAATGTATTATTCAAAATGATAACATTTTTAATCTGTTGCCTTTTGAATTAGTTTATTTTATATTCCAAATAAAGGTGAAATAATTAAAGTTTGGAAATGTCCAGAGACTTAAGAAAGATAACTTATCAAATAATTACAAAATAAAATGACGAGAGCCTTATTATTCTATTGGCAAATAGTAAAATGTCTGAATTACTTTAATTCAGAAGGAACATTTTTGGTTTAGCCTCCAATAATGAGAAACAAGTAATGACAATAGAAATATATGTAAATATGGATACAATAGTAACTATTAATTGGATACTTATTATGTGTCAGGTACTAATCCAAGTGATTTACATACTTCATTCCACCCTCACAACCACACATAAGTTGGTACTGTTTATTATCCATATTTCATAATAAAGATTAAAACAATTAATTCCCAAAGAAGCAAGGCAACTTATTCAAGATCACACAGCTATCAAGCAATGGAGCCAGGAAAAAAATATACATTCTTCTCTTAACTAATACAATGTGCTAATTATATACTGCTTTCCATGTGAACATGTGTCAAAACATAACTTTAATGCTAAAAAAATTAGATATAATGTGTGGAAATTTAATTCCACCTTGATAAAAATTTCTGAAAATCCAAAATTACCTATATATTTATGTTTGCATAAATAATACCTAGATCCATAGTGATGAATTCTATTGCTAAATCAGTTCTTACCATATTTAACTAAAATTTTGAAGAACTCTTGATAGACATCTGTTCTAAATTCCCAGTGTGTATCTTCAATAGCCTTAAATACCACATAACCTTAACTGGTCTATCTACAATGACATGAAACTCATTTTCTCACAAGAATATATAATTTTGAAAACCTTTAGATGAATATGTGTATAAAGTATGATGTTGATCCGGAGTATCTCCCAGCATTGGAATCCAAAGCAAAAAACAGAAAAATTGAATTACATAAAAGTGAAATGCTTCTCTGTAGCAAGGAAAACAATCAACAAAGAGAAGAGAAAACCTAGAAAATAGAATAAATTATTTGAGAACAACAATCTGATAATGGGTTAATATCCAAAATACATAACTCAAACCATGCAATAGCAAGAAAACAACTTGGTTTTTAAAAAATGAGCCAACGACTTGAATAAACATCTTTCAAAATAATACACATAAATGGCTAACATTGTCATATCAATATAAGGATTTCTACATAAAAATGTTCAGCATCACCAATCATCAGGGGAAAGTAAATTCAAACCAGTGAGATATCTCACAAGTTTGAATCTACCTACTCCAGTTACTCTTTATTTATTTATTTATTTATTTATTTATTTATTTTGCAAACTAACAAAAGAACAAATGCAGACAAGAATGTAGGGAAAAGGGAATCTTTGTATACTGTTTGTGGGAATGTAAATTAACACAGCTATTATAGAAAACAATATGGAGGCTTCTGAAAATGTTACAAATAGAACTACTATGTCATGTACATACCTCTACTCCCATGTTCATTGTAGAACTATTCAAAATAACCAAAAGAGGAAACATCATAAGTTTACATCAACTAATAAGTGAATACAGAGAATGTGCTATCTAGATGTGGCAGTATACACTTCTAATCCCAGTACATAGGAGGCTCAGACAAGAGGATCCTATGTGTAGGTTCCAGGTCATCCTCAGCAACTTAGCAAGATTCTTAGAAACCTAGGGAGACCCTGTTTCAAAATAAAAACTAAAATAAAGGGTTGAGAGGATCCTCCCATATTAATCCAGGTGTGGTGGAGTATGCCTGTAATTAAAGTACTTGGGAGACTGAGAAAAGAGAATTACAGGTTTGAGAATACCCTCAGTGACTTAATGAGACCCTTTTTTTAAATTTAATAAAAAAATAAGGCTGGTGGTATAGCCCAGAGGTAGAAGACCCCTGGGTTCCACCCCCAGTACCACACACAGAAAAAGAATGCTTCGAGGTTCAATCCACAATATTAAATGGAGAGGGGAAGAAGATGTACTAAATATACATAAATATATTTAGCCATAAAAAATAAAGAAATATTTTCTTTTGTGACAACAGAAATGGCAGATTGGACTGGATATGACTATGTAACATGCACACAGGCAAATATTGAATGATCTGACTCATAAGTAGAACCTAAAAAGATTGATCTCATGGGATAGTGAATGGTGATTACTAGAGGCTTGGAAAGTAATTAGGAGAAAGGCATGGGGAAAGATGGTTCAATGGGTACTGAGTTAAGTTAGATAGGAATAAAACATTATGGTGTGCTATTGTTCCGTTAAATAAATTTAATTAAATAAAATTACACTAAATAATAAAATATTTTATAGTTTATATTGCTTACTTCATCCCAGCATTAACTTTTTGTGTCACAACAGAGGATTTTTACATTTTCTACTGTTTACAAGGTTGAAACCTCTAAACTTCTACTCAGCTCAACCTACAGAGCTCAATTCTATAAAACTATTAAATTAGTGCTACATTTTATCTCTTAAATCATACTAAGTCCAGCACTTAGAATTACTCCCTAAATCTGACATTTGCTTTTCTGAGAGGAAGATGTGTTTGACATTTCATTAAGGTTTCAATTTTTTACTAATTTATCCTTCTCAAAAATTATTTTCTCCATCTTCTTTCTTTTCTTTCTTTCTTTTTCCTTTATATTGGGATTCAATCTAGGAAAATTCTACCTCTGAGCCATGCCCCCAGCCACACACACACACACACACACACACACACACACACACACATTGTGTTTTGAAACAGGGTCTCACTAAGTTGCTGAGGATCTTGCTAAGTTTCTGATGCTGGTTTTATACCTACAGTCCTCCTGTCTCAGTTTCCCAAATATTAGAGGCATTGGCCACCATGTTCAGTTTCTTCCTCAGAATTCCTAAGAACTATAAAAACATACATTTCCACATAAATGCACTTTTATCTTTGTATTCCACATATGTCTGCATGCTAGGAACTCATGGAACTGCAATGGGACAGGCATTGCATTGGGTGCTGAAGAGTAAGCATGAAAGTCCTCCATGAAGCTCCTGATCTACTGAATAACAAGTCAATTCATGAAACATGAAATCTGGTAAGGAATGACATCTTCAAAAACTATAAAGGATGTCAGAAAATGTTTATATTTGGAGACTAGTGTAGCTATAGACAAAAGTATATATGAGTATCAGTACACAAAACAGGCATGAAGCTTTTAAAAACAGAGGATAATATGATAAGTAGTCCTTTATAAAGAGTCTATGGTGGCCTTGTGAAGATATCTGGGAAGGGAAAGACCTGAGAAATAGTATCCTAGGAGGAAGCTACTGTAGTACTAGAGATGGTACACGATATCAAATCAGAGAAACAGCAGTGAAAACTGAAATAAGGAAAGTTTTAATGAATAGGCTGAGGGAGAGAGTTCTTATGTTTCTAGTGTGAAAATTGAATTGATATACTGAGTAGATTTGGAGGGAGAAAATTGTAGAAATAATGAGTGCACTTCATTTTTTGATATGTTGAATTAGAGGTATCTATGAATATAAAAGCAGAAATATTCAGTAAAGAGTTTAGAGTAAACTTTAGATCCCAGTAAAGAATTATATCTGAAAATTGAAGTAAGTTAGTTGATGATAGATGCAGAATAAAAAGTGAATTTGCTATAAGACATGAGTGGAAATTGTGTTCCCTGTGATGCTTAATCTGAGCCAGAAGTTAGCATACAGGAGGTTTGTTAGGGAGATATCTTAAAAGTCAACACTTGGGAAATAGAAGGAAAGAACTAAGTATAGAAAGGCACTGACATGTGATAAGGTCTCATGAAAGGACTAGCTTACTCCCCATAGGGAATGCATGTCATGAGGTAGCCCTGAAAAGTGGTCTTAAAGTGTGGGTGAAGTGAGGCAGCAGTGGGTTTTATATCTCCATGTAATCCAGTCAGAATATGGAATATTAAAGTATAGTTGACTTTAGCAAAATAGTTTTCTTCAGCTGAAATAATCCTCAAAGGTTGATGATATTAGAGTTATTATCAAAACATTCTCAACAAGAAAAATACATTCAGTTTTGAAGACACATCAGGTAATGTATCACACTATATCAATTATCATGATAAGATTATCACCACATTTATCAGGGTAAATAAAATTTATGAAGTTCTGCATCTGGTTGTACAACTGTATACAAATACAGGAGAAACATTGCTTAACACTTATATAAAAGATAACTGGCTTTTAGCTGAGTACATGCTCAGCCTGGATATGATGTGTCTCTCTTTAAAAGAAAAACAAACTCAAGTAATCTTAAAGTTCACTCAGTAAATCACAGCATCCAAAACATAAGAAGCAAAACTGCTTGAGTCTGTCACTGGTCTAATCTCACCTGGAGTATTAGTTTTAGTTTTAGCCATTACCTCAAATGGACTACTAACAAACCAGTATGTGTCCTGATCAAAATAACCATTCTTCCACATTGTTAAAGTTTATAGGGTTTAGTATATTTCATTTATTTCTTGTTAATGTATAGTTACAATATCTGTTCAACAAATCTGTTCTAATACATAGGATGTTGTGAAATATGGTAAATCTGAATATATGGAAGCATTCTGATTAAAATAATGTTGAATTAATATTCTATTGGATATGTCTTAGTTATAATAAAGTGAAAACTAAGCAAACCGAACCATAATTAAGTTTCCAATTACCCTGCCCAAGCCTCACTTTCTTTATGGATTAAGACAAAAAATATTTCAACAAGGTACAAAGCTATAACAGACTGAGATTATAACTATCATAATGTTTTCAGACATCCCCAAGGGAATTTCATCCTCCAAAACTAACTCAAATCATCCAGAGAACTGGAGGACACCATGCTCAATTTTACAGCATCTTTTTTTCCAAGTTTCTTGTTACACTTACCTAATAACTTCTGTTCTGCTCAGAAAAATAATAGTAATTACAAAAAAATGCTCAGCTGGGGCTTGTTAGAATCACAATTAAGCTTAGACAGATATTAATGGAACTACAGTCACTTCAGAGAGGCTCCCATTCCCTTATAACAGGGAAGTAGGAAGATAATAGTAGTAGAGGAAGTTATGGTTATGATGATAGAAGCTAGGAGTAAGAGCAATGTGAGAAAGAGCTTGCCAGAAAAGGAATGTAGGTTGCCTTCAGAAGCTGAGAAGATGAAAGAAATTAATTCTCCCTGAAGCATTCAGAGGGGACACAGACCTACCGATTCATTGATTCTAGACTTCTGGCCCCCAAAACTATAATATAATAAACTTGTATTCTTTGTGTTGTTTCAAGTTTCTACACTTGTGGTACTATTTTACCATAGCCATAGGTAACTAATGTAGTCTCCAAACACCAACATGAACTATAGGAAATAGTTACCACCCCAAGGTAATATAGCAGGCTTTGGGCAACTGTTGCTTGCTTCTGTTCAGGATATCAAAAAGCCAATTGGTTCTCAGCTTTTTTACAAAGTAAATCAATAAGTCTGCATTGTACAGTGGCTTCAAAAATAAGAAAAATAAAATGTCCATGACTTTCATTAAAAATGTGATTTTTTGGATTATGTTCTGAGTCAGTTTATGAGTCACACAAGAAAACTTGCCATACTGTTTACTAATTGTACCCTATTTCTGAGAAAAAATGGAATTTGTTGAATCTTTGAATTAATTAAATGTTTGTAAATAACTTTCAACAATTTCCCAAATGAAAAATTCTTCACTGAAAGACAAAAATTTCCCCAAGATCTAAGGGCATCTTCCTGAAGATGCCATTTGGAGAAAAATAGCAGAAATTAATGAGTTTACATTTTGATCCCTGAGTTAAAAATCAGTGACATTTCTTATCCTAGTTTATGAAGCACCCAGTGGTATGTTGAAAATGGACTCTGCCAGTTCCAGAGTGGGGTTATCTTAAAATAACCATTTTGCATAAACAAAGGAGCTTTGCTTTTTCTATTGGGAAAACTGCTTGAAATTAATTCACATACTAATTTGACAAACATTTGATTGCTCACTCTGAGGTAGAAACTGGAAATACTGTGGAAATGAGACAAATTAAAGACATCATTGAACTCATAGTCGAGTCAAAGGGATAAAGAGTGAATAAGCACTCTCAATTGTCATAATTTTTACATAATGGGGCAAAAGCAAGCTATGATATTCTCATTTAATCTTGACTTCACCTAGATCTAAATGAAAATTGAAAATAGGAATTAGATGAGTAAAAATGGCAGCAGGAAAGACAAAATAGGGCTAGATTTCAAAGGAGTCAGTCTGTATGAAGGCCCAAAAGCAAGAAAGAACATGACTGGAAAATTAAAATAATTTAACTGAAGATAGAGAAGAGAGTGTTATTAATTTAATTGTATCACCTGATCCATCTGTTGAAATCATAGCCTACAGTGAGACTGTATTTGGAGGTAGGGCCTTTGGGAGGTGATTAGCTTTTGATGAGGTCATTAGAGCATGACCTTTATGATGGTATTACTATCCTTGCTAAACTCTCTTCTCTCTTTCTTATGGGTAGATAATGCCAGAGAGAGTGCACACAAGCTGGCTGTGTATCAAGTACCACGTGAGATCGTACATTCTAAATCACATGCACTGTCCCTCATAATAGTGTTTAATCCCCAAAGCCATGCCCAAACCTATTGGTAATCCTTTCCCTCATGCTAAATCAGAGGTGAAGAGAGGAGCATTTTGCCCTAAATTTATTGGACCCTTTTTGGTGTACATTTACATTAGAATGTGGAGCATGAACATCTTTGTGTTCTTCCACAATTTCTCAGTGTACAAACAGATGTGATTTTTACACAGCTAATCACTTCCACCTGTTTCTAGCAGCATGTATAGCTTTATTAGCTTAGCATTATGCACAAATGTTTTCCTTACATGCTGAGAGGGCCTAACAGGTAAGTGACACTGTATGAAGCAAAACCAAAAGCCCAGTTCTTTCATTATAAATATCTCCATTATTGGTATAGTCAAGTGCTGCATTTATTCTAAATATGGACCACATTGAAACTCAAAGTTTCATGTTGTTTTAAAATTAAATAGCTACAGAGTGAGAAAGTATTGCTATAGTAACAGATTACCATATTTCTTTTAAAAATAAACTTCAGGTCAAAGCAAGAATCCATTCAAAGTGTATTAATAATAAGCAAGCAAACTGAGAAGGAAAAATATGATATTTAAAAGCGCTGAATTTTTCCCATTTTTATTGCCTTAAAAAATACATAGCCATACCGAGAATAGAGATTTTTTAATTAAATCAAAGGATTCTCATTTGCTCAACAGGAAAAAGGAGCCTTGTTTCAAAAGCATAAACATAGGGTCTCAGGACTCTGGGCCCCAGGCTGGACTGCACGTAGTACACCAGACCCCTAGAGAAACCGAGCCCAGTACCCTGGGTCCCAGTCAGGGGTCGCACGGGGCATGCCAGCTGGGCCCTGGGTCGCGGGACTCTGGGCCCCAGGCCAGACCGCGCATAGCACGCCAGACCCCTAGAAAACCAGGCCCAGTAAGACCCTGAGTCCCAGGCAGGGGTCGAACGGGGCACGCCAGCTGGGGCAAGTCATGGGACTCTGGGCCCCAGGCAGAATAGTACAGAGCACACTGGACCCATGGGGAAACCGGACTGGGTCACAGTGCTCTGATCCCACTACCTCCTCAAACCACTCATACTCTCTTCTCTTATTGAGGAAAAAAAGGAAAAGAAAAAGAAAAAAGAAAAATAAAGGAGAGGGGTTAAGAAGGCTGTTGCAGATGCCAGGATACTGGAGATGCAGACAAAATTTATCTAAATGCACTGGATCTTATGGAAAAATTCCCCGTGAAGGAGGATTGCTGTTTCTCTATATTGTTAAAAATCTTGGACATCACCTGTAAGGAGAGAGTTTAGCGGAGACCAAGGAGAAAGGCGGTATTAAACGTGGTCTCCACGATGGCGGTGGAGACTTGTATTCGGGAGAAACAGAAATCAGATCCTACCAACCTTATTTATTTTTGGAGAAATTACACCAAATGTCAAATGCTACCAAAGTGCATGCTTAGGAACACTGGACAACATTCAGAGTGGAAAAAGAGCTTGGGAAAGATTTGAAATGGTGGAGGCAGTGGCAATGGCAGTGGCCAGTACTCAGGGGAGGCAGAGATCTGATGCACTACACCCGGAACCTTTGAAATAATAACACCAGAGGCAGAATGCTACCACCACACACCCTCGAGAACGTGGGACAATTGGTTGGGAGAAGAGGGTGCTCGGATTGGAGCCTGCCAAGGGGTGAGGCCGGCGATGGACACAATAAAGCTGGGATTGGAGCCTGCTATAAGCCAAGGCAGGTGCTGGAGCCTCCAAGGCTGGGATCGTAGCCTGCCGAGGGGTTAGGCCAGTGCTGGGGCCAGTGAGGCCGGGATCGGAGCCTACCATGAGGCAAGGCTGGTGCTAGGGCCTTCAAAGCCAGAATTAGAGCCTGCCGAGGGGTTAGGCCAGTGCTGGGGCCAGCAAGGCTGGGATCGAAGCCTGCCATGAGGCAAGGCCAGTGGTGGAGCTTCGAGGCAGTGACCGGAGCCTGCCGAGGGGTTAGGCCAGTGGCGAGGCCAATGGCCGACATCGGAGCCTACCATGAGGCAAGGCCTCTGAGGCTGAGATCGGAGCCTGCTGAGGGGATAAGCAGATGCTGGGGCCAGTGAGGTCATGATTGGAGTCTGATGTGAGGCAAGGCCGGTGCTGGGGCCTTCAAGGCCGGGATCAGAGCCTGCTGAGGGGTTAGGCCAGTGCCAGGGCCAGCGTGGCCGGGATCGGAGCTCACCGTGAGAAAAAGCCGGTGCTGGGACCTCCAAGGCCTGGATTGGAGTCTGCCCAGGGGTTAGGCCAGTGCCAGGGCCAGCAGCTGGCATCGGAGCCTTCCATGAGGCAAGGCCGCTACTGAGGCCTCCGAGGCCAGGATCGAAGCCTGCCGAGTGTTAGACCGGTGCTGGGGCCAGCGAGGCTGGCATCGGAGTTTGCTGTGAAGCAAGGCTGGTGCTGGGGCCTCCGAGGCCAGATTGGAGGCTGCCGAGAGGTTAGGCCAGTGCCAGGGCCACCATGGCCTGGATCAGAGCTCACCATGAGGCAAGGCCAGTGCTGGGGACTCTGAGGCCGGGATCGGAGCCTGCTGAGGGTTAGGCTGGTGTAGGGGCCAGCGGCTGGCATCCGAGCCTTCTGTGAAGCAAAGCCGCTACTGAGGCCTCCGAGGCCGGGATTGCAGCCTGCCGAGGGGTTAGGCCAGTGCTGGGGCCAGCGAGGCTGGCATCGGAGCCTGCCATGAGGCAAGGCCAGTGCTGGGGCCTCAGAGGCCAAGATAAGAGCCTGCAGAGGGGTTAGGCTGGTGCCAGGGCCAATGGCCAGCATTGAAGCCTGCTGTGAGGCAAGGCCACTACTGGGGCCTCCAAGGCTAGGATCAGAGCCTGCCAAGGGTTTAGGCCAATGCCGGGGCCAGCAGCCAGCATTGGAGCCTGCCGTGAGGCAAGGCTGGTGCTGGGGCCTCCGAGGCCGGGATGGGAGCCTGCTGAGGGATTAGGATAGTGCCGGGGCCAATGGCCGGTATCAGAGCCTGCCGTGAGGCAAGGCCGCTACTGGGGCCTCTGAGGCCGGGATCGAAGCCAGCTGAGGGGTTAGGCTGGTGGTGGGGCCAGCGAGACCAGAGTAGTGGCCTCCCGTGAGGCAAGGCCACTGCTTGAGCCAGAGAGGTCTGGATCAGTCCACCGGGTAGCCAGGTCACTACTGGGGCCGTCAAGAGTGGGATCGGTTCTTGCAATGCGGCATGCACAGAGAAATATCGCATAAAATAAAAATCAGATGCTTCCTCTAATCAGCAAAAACTAGGAGGAAAGGGGCAACAGGAAGAGGTCGAGCTATAGAAAGAGCCCTATTGTGAAGCAACTAACGTGACCATTCAGAGGGTATGGAATAGGGGAGGATGGAGCCTCTTTAAAACCCAGGAGGTACATAAACAAATGTATCAAAGTTAATCACTAAACAAGCATGGGATAGAGGGAGGGGGAGGGAATGAGACAGGGGCTGGATGAGGGCTAATTGCATGATGTGTGCTTGTATATCCTCTCAAGTCTTGTATTGCAATGTGATATATGATTACAATGCAATGCACCAATTAAAAAATAATAATTAAAAATAGCCAATAAACCACACAAAAATAAAAGCATAAACATTTCTTGATTTTCTACCTATCATTTTAATAAATGACACAAGGTTTAGAAATATACTTGGCTCCCTTTAGAAGGAAAAATTTTCCATTTTAAGGTATTTAATTATAACTAAACAGAAGATTTTGTTGTGAATATGGAAAAAAGTGAGATTGACTTTATTCTTTCTTCAATTTACTGTACTGTTTATGTGGTACTTTATGTTACCTTAGGTAATTAGTTTTTCCCTTCTTTTTCATTTAGGTCAAATGCCTGAAAATGGACAAATTTCACAAGACACCTTACTCAGTTGCCTCCAATAGGCATAAGTCGTCAAATAAGTTTCCAAAGGCACAGATTTCAAGAGGCCTGAGCTTGAATTCCTGATTCACCACCTTCTGACCTTGAGCTAGACCACTTACTTTTATAAGCCTCACAAACTTCATCTGTCAAATAGGAATTGTAATAGCTATAAGCCTTATTCCACACCAGATTTAGGTAGGATCAAGTGAAGTAGGAGATAGGAACATGTTCTGGAAAATCTTCTCTATTTTAGAAATGTGAAGTGTGTCTCTGTGTGTGCTTTATATTTCCCTTGTGTTGGCTTTTCTGAAAACTAGGCTCTGTTTCTTAACCACAGAAGATGCAATGCTTCTGGAGTTACTTTGGGTTTGTACTCAGGCCTGAAAGAACAAAAAGAAATACAAAAAATTAAAATCTCTCATCAGCATAAAGTCTCATTGGATGAGAATGAATAGAGTGAATCTGCTAGTAATTGAAAACTAGTCTCCCATTTTACAGATAAGAAAATGAGGCTCAAATACTGTTTCAAATCCAAGGGCACACAATTTGTACATGTGACAAATCATGCTGCATACCTTAAATATTCTGAACAAGGATCAGTTAAATATTTTTAAATTAAAATGAAAGAACTCCAGAGCAAATCCATTTTTTATTTTTTATTTATTTTATTTTTATTGGTGTTTTGTGGTCATACATTTTAATGGGGTATGCTGAACTAATGAGAAAATTGTCCTTCCAGGCTAGATAAAATCTTGTAGTCAGTGAAACTTTGAAGCATAAACTGTGAAAAGGAAATGCATTTATATGTCAAGAACCAGTAGAAATTGTATATCTCAACTAGAGAAGGCAAATTAAATTAGAATTAAGTCTGAAGGAGGGAGGATGCCAAAGGTTTATAACTTTTAAATAAAGGAACCAGCATCCCTGGAAACCAAAGATGAATGGTATCTAGATTTAAGAGACATTTAATCAAGGACATGTATAACTATATGGAAGCACATAGCTAATCTAAGACCACAGATCTGACAGAAAGATAGTATCCTCTGTTAGGTACTGGGTCTCTCATTTCAGTGTTAAAGACAAGAATGAGGATAGGTTTTCTCTTCATCTTTGTGCCAGGGACCATCAGTATAATATAAACTACAGCTCCTTTTGATCTGAGTTATATTATGGATTCAGCTCAGAATCAAACTGGGCATGTATGATTCAGCTCTGTGCACAAAAGTAGTCGTAGCTGAATTGATTGTTTTGCCACAACTGAGTACTGATGAATTTCTCAGAGATCTTTGTGCTCAAGAGGTAACTAGACTTCTATATCAACAAATCCTGGGAGAAAGCCAGCCTAAGGGGAAAATGACTCCAACAACATCCAGTGTAAATGCTGTTGAAGTAACATGTTCTTGAAATAAGAGGTATTTGCAAGCACCATCTAGCGACACAGGGCGGGGGAACATACTTTTTTGTAAACAAAAGCTTATTCTGGTGATGATAAAATAGTCTTAATTGCAATCTCCCATGGAGAGGAATTAAATCAGATACCCAATTGTGACTATATTATAATGGATTCTGTTTGGGTTTTGCCAAGAGAAAACTTGGCCTTCTGTGACTTTATCTAAAATCCCTGTCTATTGAATATCATTTCCTTTGAGCTGCACTAGCACTTTGCCTGGGACTCCCACTATCCACTCTCAGCATAGAAACAAGAATAAGTGGGTTTTTTTTAATATAAGCCATTACATATTATTCTTCTCTAAAATGTTCCATACTTAATACTTTCACGCAGGTACAAATTACCATCCTCTTAAATCCCTATGTAATCTGACTCAAATTGCCTGAGTGCACATATCTATTTCCTACTCCTCCATTGCTCATTCAGTTCCAGACATGCTGGTCTAATGAAAGATTCTCCAACACACCAGGCACGTTCTTGCCTTAAATTTGTTAGTGTTTCCTTTGCTTGGATGAATATATCTTATAGGAAGCATACATTTGGATTTGGAAAGACTTTCCAAAATGTAGGCTGATAGTGGTTTAGTCAGGTTCTCCTCTACCTGACTGAAAGGCTGAATTAAATACATTCTGGTCTAAAGAACAAAGTCATAGCATCTCAAACCTATACACTTCCTACTTGACCCATGAATCAAAGAAATATATAAATGACCTACCTGCACATCAAAATCATAATGACGTAAAAGGGAAATAACAAGTGATGGAATCAGGGTGCCCAAATAACATACAAAGAGGAATATGAGGCCTATGTGTTCATTATGTAAGTGAAACATAATGTTTATGTCCAGAATACATAAGAATGGGAGAGGATGATTTGGCCTAACCATTCAAAGATGACAGGGATGTTAGTTATCTGTAAGTGCAGAAGGAGTGAGGAATACAGTGTGGATGCCAGGACTAATCAAAGCAGTGTTCATAACAAAAGGTGTTCTAATTTTCCCTTAATCTGCATAGCTGAAGAAATGGGCTTGGGGGGTACTGAGGATATATTTCCCATATATCCTATCATATCCCTTGTGGTAAGAGCTGATTTGTCATATAGTAAAATCCTTATTACCAGAAATTTTCTAGTAGAGATAGGCATGGAGAATATTTTAGACACAGTTTAAACCTTTTGGAGTTGATGAGCTAATAGCAAAGCTTCCATTCCTGAATCTATGAGAGAGCCAAAAATGGTCTTAAATGAGAGATGCTGAAGATGAATATGGCTTGAAGGTGGGAGTGTGGAGATTTTGAGAACTTAAGGAAAGACTAAGAGATGCAATGAGAAAAGTGAGTAAAGTTTGAGGTGCAAGGGGTTTGTCATTGATCAGAATAAGACACCAGATACCAATATCAAACTTGCTTGAGTCTGAGTCTGTCTCTTTCTAGTAAGGCTTAGAGCCTCCACTAAGGTGAACCTCTAGTCTTCCTGGAAGATGCTGTGAGTAACAGTTTTCTCTATTCCACACCAACTTCATTCCTCAGTTGGCAAATTGATAGTCTAGGCTTCTGTTTTGTTTTCTATTTTTCCAATTCTGCTCAGTGGTTCATACCTGAATGCTACACCATTGGCAATGATCTCTACCACCATAAATTGTTTGTGCCAACATTCATCCCCATTCTTGAGTCTTGACCCAAATTTTTGGCTAATGGATATAATCTTCCTACTCAGGAGATAAAACTAGATGAAGCTGGCTAAGGCAGATCATGGATTTCTATTGCTACTATGAGTTAAGACATTGCTCGTGTTAAGGATTCTTTAATAATGCATCTATGATACTTTTTAAGGGGTAGATGTGGTTCTCATCTGCACCCAGTCAAAACATAGGATGAGGATATCTTGGAATGATTTAAAATATTCAATTATAAATTGCCTTTATTTTCTAAATAGTGAAGGAATTGTGTGATTATATGGATTTATAAAAATTGCTGCATTACAATATTCCCAACTGCTATGTTTGTAAATTTTAGTTTTATAACCCAGTTATCTACAGTAAAAAATCGTATTTTGATAAATCATGATGAAACAAAGAAAAAATAATCTTATTTTCATTAACAGACTTTATTTTTAGAGCAGTTTAAGGCTTATATAAAATTAGAACAGAAAGAGAAAGGCATGGTGGTGCACACTTGTAATCCCAGTTTTTAGGAGTTAGGATCACATCTTATGGACAACCTTGGTAACTTGTGAGGCTCTTCACAAATTAGTGAGACCCTGTTTCAAAATAAAGAATAAAAAATAGGGTTGGGTGTAGCTTGAATGTACAATGCCGCTGGGTTTCCCACTCAGTACCAAAAACAAAACAAAACAAAAAACAAACAAACAAACAAAAACCCTGAAAGAGAAAGCATAGAGAGCCCTCATATTTTGTCTCCCCTTTTTAATATTAATTAAATCCCATAGTTTATGTTGTAGTTCTTTATTTGTGGTATGCACATTATCCATTTTGAAAAATGCATAATTTTATGGATCTATCATCATAGTATTATATAAAATAATGTTACTCACCTAAAATCCCCTGTGCTTCCACCTATCCATCCTCTTCTCATCCACCATCCACTGAGCCCCAACCCCTGGCAATCACCAAAGTTTTAACTGTCTCCATGTATTTGCCCTTTCCAAAATGACACACAATTGAAATCCTATAGAACATAGCCTCTTTATAGCAGCTTTTTCCACTTAGCAATATGAATTTAAGTTTGTTTTATGTCCTTTTGAGGCTTTAACAGAACATTTATTTTTATCATGACTAATATTATACTATCTAGATATAACACAGTTTGTTTATCCATTTGTACATCTTGGTCACTTCCAACCATTCACAATTATGAATAAAGCTGCTGTTAGCATTCATGTAAAAGATTCTGTAGAGACATATGTATTGTCAAAAAATGGGTAAATACCAAGGAAAATAACTGCTGAATCATATAAGAAGATATTAGTTTTGTAAGAAACTACCATGCTGTATTTCATAGTGGTAATATAATTTTGCATTTTTATCAGCAATGACTGTTCCATTGCATACATATTTGTCAACATTTTTTTCAGAATTTGAACACTAACCATTTTAATAAGTATAGTGAGATCACATTACTTTTATTCTTTCATTGGTGCATCATATTCTTACATCATAATGTGCTTCATAGTGTTGGTGACATATATGCAAACAGCACTTGGTGAGCTTTCTCTTTTTTATTTTTTTATTTTTTGGTGCATTATAGTCATACATCTTAATGTGATAAAAGACTTTTGGAGACATACATGCACACATCATCCAATTAGCCCATACCCGATCCCCACCCCATTCCTTCCCCATCCCTACTTCCCATGCTTGGCTTAGTGATTGACTTTGATATGTTTATTTAAGTACAACATGTGCTTTAGAGAGTTTCCCTCTTCTCCATTCCCATCCCTTCATGTAGGTCAACTTATTTGCTCCTTCTTCATCTGGATTTCCTCCTGTTACCCATTTCTCCCTAGCTTTTGCAAATTCATTAAAGCATCCAATTTATTATATTTTGTGACTGACTAATCTAACTTAGCATAATGTCCTATGATTCCATCCATTTCCCTGTAAATGATGTAATGGTGTTTTTCTTTATAGCTGAGTAAAATTCCATTATGTACATATCCCACAGTTTTGTAATTCGTTCATTTTTTGATGGACATCTTGGCTGGTTCCATAATTTGTCAATGGTGAATTGTCCAGCTATGAACATAGATGCACATGCATTAGTTTGGTAGTTTGGTTTCTTTTCCTTTGGGTATATACGCAGAAGTGGTATTACTGGATGAAATGTAAGTTTGCTCCCATTCTTCTGAGGATCCTCCATACTGTTGTCCAAAGTGGTTGCACTTGTTTGCAATCCTACCAACAATGTTTTAGAGTTTTCACTTCTCCACATCTTTGCCAGCATTTATTGTTGTTTGTGTTTTGAATGATTGCCATTCTAGTTGGAGTTAGGTAAAATCTCAGAGTAGTTTTGATTCACATCTCTCTGATTGCCAATAATGTTGAGCACTTTTTCTTGCATTTAGTGGCCATTTTAATTTTTTCTGTCATGAAGTGTCTATTTAATTCACTTGCCCATTTCTGGATTGGGTTAATTGTTTTCTTAGTGCTGAGTTTCTGGAGTTATCTGTGTATTCTAAATATTAGTCCTCTTTCAGAGGAGTAGGTGGCAAAAATTTTCTACCATTCTGTTGGCTCTTGATTGAGGTTTTGACAGTTTCCTTTGCTGTACAGAAGCTCTTCAGTTTCATGCAATCCCATGTATTGATTTGCCTTTTAGTTTCTTGTGCCTTTGGGGTTTTGTTGAGAAAGTTTTTATCTGTGCCTATGTGTTGAAGTGTTAGACTTAAACCCTCTTAAAGGAGCCTCAAGGTCTCTGGTTTAATTTTCAAGTCTTTGATCCATCTTGAATTGACTCTTGTGCAGGGTGAAAAGTGGAATTTATTTCTATTTTTCTGCATATGGTTAATCAGTTTTGCCAACACCATTTGTTGAAAAGGCTATCTTTTTCCCAGTGTATGTTTTTGGCCCCTCTGTCAAAAATTTATTGGCTGTGTTTGGATTTGTTTCTGAGTCTTCTATTCTGCTTATTGTTCTATGTATCTGTTTTTCTGCCAGTACTATGCTGTTTTTATTACAATGGCTTTGTAGCATAGTTTAAAGTCAGGTATTGTTATTCCTCCTGCATGGTTTTTGTTGTTGAAAATTACTTTGGCTATTCTGGGTTTTTATTGTTCCAAATGAATTAAGCACTAATTTTTCTACATCTGTGAGTCATTATCTTGGTAATCTAATGGGTATTGTGTTGGATCTGTAGATCACGTTTTGAAGAATGGCCATTTTGATATTTATTCTGCCTATCCGTGAACATGAAAGATGTTTTCATCTTCTAAGATCTTCTTCTATTTCTTTTTTCAATGTTTTATAATTTTCTTTGTAAATGTCTTTTACTTCCTTGGCTAAGTTTATTCCTAAGTATTTTATTTTTGTGAGAAAACCTTATTGGAAGTGTTTTATTAAGTTCTTTTTCAGTGTATTTATGAATGGTGTACAGAAAAGCTTCTAATTTTTAAGATTTATTTTGTATCCAGAAACTTTGCTGAATTTGTTGATCAGTTTTATAAGCATTTTGGTTGAGTTTGTTGGATTTTCTAAGTATAGTATTATGTCATTTGTAAATAGTGAAAGTTTGAATTCTTCTTTTCCTATTTGTACTCTTTTGATTTTCTTTTCTTGCCTTATTGCTCTGGCTAGAGTCTCACGTCCTATATTGAAGAGAAGTGGTGATAATGGACATCCTTGTCTTGTTCGTTTTAGGAGGAATTCTTAAAGTTTTTCCTCATTTAATATGATGTCGACTGTCCTTATAAATAACCTAATGACACACCTCTAAGCCCTTGAAAAACAGAAACAATCTAACCCCAAAGCCAGTAGAAGACAGAAAATTATTAAAATCAATGCAGAAATGAACGAAGTAGAGAATAAAAAACAATACAGAAAATAAACAATACCAAAAATCTGGTTTCTCAAAAAAATTAACAAGATAAGATAAACCACTAGCTAACCTAACAAAAAAAAGAATCAACCCAAATAACAAAGATGAGATGAAAAAGTAGATATCACTACTGACAGTGTAGAAATCCAGAGGATTATCAGAAACTACTTTGAAAAAATATAATCCAATAAAATGAAAAATCTGGAGTAAATTGACAACTTTTATATAAATACAACATACATAAAATGAGTCAAAAAGATATAGAAAATTTAAATGAATCAATAGCAATAAGAGAGGTTACAAAAGTAATAAAAAGCTTACAATCAAAGCAAAACCTAGGACTTGATGATTTTCAAAGTGAATTCTACAGAACCTTTATAGAAGAGCTAATCCCAATACTCCTCAATCTATTTCATGAAAGAGAAAAAACTGTAACTCTCACAAATGCATTCTAGGAAGCCAACATCACATTACCAAAATCAAATAAAGACAGTTCAAGGAAGGAAAACTACAGGCCTATATCTTTGATGAACTTGGATGCAAACATACTAAACAAAATACTAGCAACATGCATTCAAAACCACATAAAGAGGCCGGGCATGGTGACACATGCTTGTAATTCCTGTGCTTGGGAGGCAGAGACAGGAAGATCACGCAGGTTCAAAGCCAGCTGTGCTGGCTTAAGAGACCATTTCCAAATAAAAATATAAAAAGTGGAGCCGTGCATGGTGGCTCACGCTTGTAATCCCAGCATTCTGGAGGCTGAGACCAGAGGATAGTGGTTCGCGGACAGCCTCAGCTACTTAGTGAGGCTCTCTGCAACTCAGTGAGACCAGGTTCCAATATAAAGAATAAAGAATAGGGCAGGGGATGTAGCTCGGAGGTCAAATGTCCCTGGGTTTCATCCCCAGACCCGCCACACAAAAAAATGGGTCTGGGAGTGTAGCCCAGAAGTAGAAGGGCTTCCAGAAACCCCAGTACCACAAAAAAAGAAAAGAAAAGGAAAGAAAGAAAGAAAGAAAGAAAGAAAGAAAGAAAGAAAGAAAGAAAATCATACACCATGACCAGGTAGGGTTCATCCCAGGGATGCAAGGTTGATTCAACATACAAAAATCAATCATGTAATTTATCATAAAAACAGAACAAAAGACAAAAATCACATGATCATTTCAATAGATGCTGAAAAAGCATTTGATAAAATTCAACACCCATTTATGATAAAAGCACTGCAAAGAATTGGAATAGAAGGTGAGCTCTCTCTTGGATCCTTCCCTACTTCCTCACCCCTTTCCTCATGGATTATATTGAAACTGGTATTCTCACATATGTACATAGCGTCAATGGAAGTGCTTCCTTCATTGATTCTCTCTTCCCACTCCCTTGGACCACCTCCCTTTCTCTAGTGGGTTTTCCTTCCATTATCTAAACACTCTCTATTATCCTGATTACTCCTTACCTTCCACACATGAAAGAAAAGACATGACCCTTTACTTTCTGTGACTGGATAGTCTCATAACATTCTATTCCCCAGGTGCTACAGCATCTCATGCAGATCTTGAGAAAGCTCGATCAGGGGACCAGCAAAGGCATAGATACCCCATGATATATGTTTAGCATTTGGATCAATATGTATAATTGGAATTTTATGTATAAGCATTATAACTAAAACTGATGGGCAGTGGATTTTGAGAGACTCAGGCAGCAAAGATTTTTTCCCAAGGATAAAATTTAGGCCAAATATTAAGTTCAAACTGACCTTAGTTTGGGCCAATATATAAGATTAAGTTCAAGTTGGCCTTGCAAAGTGAGACAAAGCATACTTTCTATGATTATTTAAATGTCTGGCATCCTGCCCTGAAGTCTGTAAAACCTTTTCGTGTCCTTGGAGTTCCTGCTTTCATAGCTATGCTTTGCTTTCTGCCAAAAAAGAAAATATAAAAATTGTAACAAATCCTGAATAAAGTGGGGAAGCTTGAACCTGGTCTCGTGTGACAGCATCTTCTCTCATTTGACCTTGACTTTCCTGTCACCAACACACGAACCTCAACTCTTGCTGGGGCTGGACCCCGATACCCGGGTCCATCCATTTTACTGCAAATGACATAATTTTGTTCTTATTTATTCCTGAATATGAATCCATTGTGTGGATATCCATAATAGTTTAATTCAAAATTCCCTAATGACATATGATGATGAAGATCTTTTCATATGCTTCTTTTCCATCTGTATATCTTCCTTATTGATGCTTCTTTTCATATAGTTTGCCAAAATAACTTGGTTATTTTCTTATTTTGAACCTTAAGATTTATTTATATATTTCAGATACAATCCTGGATCAAGTATGTATTTTGCAAATATTTTCTTTCAGTCTGCACATACATTCACTGAGCAGTGTCTTTTATAGACAAGTTTTTTTTTATCATTATGAAGTCTCACTTGTCATTTTCTGTTTTCATAATTAGTGTTCTTGATGTTGTAACTACAAATTTACTGCCAAACATAAAATCACCTTAATTTCTTCTTGCCATGAAATATGATACTATAAAATCAATTAAATGTATTCAGTGAAAACATAGATAAATATTTTAGAACTTAATTTTTTAAAATTAGTAAATAATTAGGCAATTCTGTAACAAAATTATTTTGTTTTTCTGAATTTGTCTCTGCACTTTTAAATATTTCATTTTGTTATGTCTTATCTTCTAATTCTAAATCTACATATATGGCCATATATGATTTGCAATATACTATTAAAGAGACTTTCCCAAATTGTATAAGCTTCAAGGCCCCACAGAAAGCTGGATCTGGCTCTGAATAAAGCCCTAAGACTGCTAAGGGACCCAGGGCTCTAGAGATCATCTTTAGCTACTAACATGGAGTAGAGAAGATGGTAGATTTGATGGATGGCCCACATTGGTATGGAGTTGCCAAATCAAGTCTAAGGGTAATACTCTTGTCAATGGCTTGCTTCTCTGGCCAAGTACATCAACCTCTGGAAATTCAAATGTTATCCCAATTGACTCCATGCAAGCTTTTCCAAAAACTAAACAAATTGCCCCCCAAGTCTGTTTCTCACCCTACTCTTCAAGCCTAAAAAGCAATCTTCAGGGAACCCCCCACCTCTTTTCACCTTTAATCTTTCTTAATCCAGGTACTTGGGAGGCTGAGATAGGAGGATTGCAGGTTTGAGGCCAGCCTCAGGAAATTAGTGAGACACTGTTTTAGAATTAAAAATGAAATAGGGCTGAGGATGCAGCTCCGAGGTAGAATGCGTATGGGTTCAATCTCCTGTAGAAAAGAAAGAGAGAAAAAGAGAACTATAGAATCCATTAACAAATTCTGTTAATCATGCACTATGAACATCTCATTATCTCAAGCTTTGTCTTCTCTTAGCAAGTGGAATAGTACAGAGATGTACAAGGAAAAATTAATAAGGTTCCTCTAGTTTCCCAAGCTCCATAATGCCATAATGCCTAGCTATTAATGGCTCTGTTATACCATAGTAAGTATCTATTCTTATTTATTTAACCATGCCCCTATTGATGGACATTCAGGGTACTTGTGAATATATTTTCATTTTCTGTTTTAGCAATACACATACTTACACATGCTCAGACTTTTATTTATGTAGATTATATTCCAATAAAGCCCAAGGATATATGTCTATTAAATTCTCATAGGTATTGTCAGATTACTACAAATGGTAGCAATTAATTAACCAACAATGCATGAGAAATGCCAACACCTTTTCAGAATTGATGTTGTAACTCTTTTATGTGGTAAGGAAATGGTATTTCATTGTTTTAGTGGGTATTCCCTGGTTTGTTGTGTCTATTTTTGTATGCTTGTTGGCTAAGTATATGTATTCTCTTCTTTGAAACAACAGTTTATATCCCTGGCCCAGGTTATCTACTGAGTTCTTTATCTCTATTATAGGAATTTGCAGAAACAATTTACCCATGAAAGTTATTAAACAATTATTGTGTCACAGGTTTTTTATTTTTCCTTAATTTATAGTATAGATTCCCAAAGTCAAGGATACGGCCTTAGGAGGGATCCTTGAATGATCTGAGGTAGAGGGAGGTAGGAGCTACTGGTACAATTGGGGACACTAAATAAAAACAAGTACCCAGAGGTACTTAAAATTATCGAGTATTTTTTTCTGAAAAGGCTGTGGTAATTGAGGTTTTTTTTTTTTTCTGAAAAGGGTGTGGTAAGTCAATAAGTTTGAGAATCTTTTTAAATTTTTTATTGGTGCATTGTAGTCATATATCTTAATGGGGTATGAGATGATAGAGGCATACATACACACATCACCCAATTAGCCCTTATGCAATTGATAGTTTTTTTAAAAAAAACTTTATTTGTGTTATATTATGCTTAGAAAATAATTTTAAATATTTGTTATAAAATATATATTTTTCCTTCATAGTTTAATGAAGTCAAAGATTATTGAGGGAAACAAATATGCATGATGGCATGAATTTAGAGATATTAACACTTGTTTTTACATGTCTTGTCTTCCTGCTACCAAAAATATTGGGGCCACTAAAAAAGAAGGCTCTCTGGGATTGGTGACACACACTTGTAATCCCTGCACTTGGGAGGTGGAGACAGGAGGATCATGCAGGTTCGAAGCCAGCCTTGCTGGCTTAAGAGACCCTGTTTCCAAATAAAAGTATAAAATAGGTGTCTGGGAGTGAAGCCCAGATGTAGAAGGGTTTCCAGGAACCCCAGTATCACCAAAAAAAAAAAAAAGGACAAGGCTCTTTGCCTCAGGGAAAATATTTTAACGATGACATCTAATTGTAAGATTCCAATAGAAAAACTATATTTTCAATTTCTACCACCTCCACCATCTATATAAATTTTTTCATGGAAAATGAGTGAAAGAGAACCTAATAGCCCAAAGACAGATTTCTGTGAGCCTTTAAGAACAGAGCAAATGTTTCTCCCTTTCTAAGAAAGAGATTGGAAAGCAGCACAATTCCCTAGTTCTTCCCTAACCACCTGGTATGTGGTAGAACAACTTTCTATATGACTGGAAGAAACAGAGAAATTAGAAGATGGTCTCAGGGTTCTCATACAATTCCCATTTTCTCTGCAGTACCATGGGAGAAAATTAGAACTTCTGAAGCCTGGGAGCAGCAGAGAAGAGGCAGAGCTAGAGTTAGCTCAGGACAGTATTTTTGGTTCAAAAAAGTCATAATAAAGAAACACCTTGTTTGCACACACACCTTGCAAACCAGCATTACTATATTTTAGAAAAGTATCCACCAAATGCCAATTTGTTAAAGACTTTGTTCAAATCAAAACTATAATGAGATTACATATAATTCCAGTTAGAATGACAATCATCAAGAACACAAACAATAAAAAATGCTGGCAATGATGTGGGAAAATAGAAACTCTTATACACTGTTGATGGAAGTGTAAATTAGTACAACCACTATAGAGATCAGTATGGAGGTTCTTCAAAACCTATGAATTAAAAAAATTACATAATCCAGCTATAGTACTCTTCTATATATTTCCAAAAGAATTAAAGTCAGAATACCATAGTGATATATGTATATCTATATTTATAGCAGTACAAGTCACAAAATCCAAATTGTGGATTAAAACTAGGTGTCCATCAATTAATAATTGGATAAAGAAAATGTGGTATGTATATACAATAAAATTCCACTTGGTCATAAAAAATCAAGCTATGTCATTTTTAGGAAAGTGGATTGACCTGGAGACCATTATGCTATTTGAGATCAGATAGACTCATAAAATCAAGGGCCACATGTTTTCTCTAATATGTGGAAGCTAGAAAGAAAAAAGGAAGGAAACACAACCTCTTGAAAATAAAACATATACCAGCAAAAAAGTGACAGGGTGTCAGGAGCAAGAGTAGAAGAGGGGAAGGAAAAGGGAGATACAGAGAAGGAAACAGATCAAATAATGTTATGAGCATATATGAATATATCACTGTGAATCTCACTGTTCTATAAAATTATAATATATCAATAGAAGAAACAAATAAAGCCTTGGTATTCAGAGTGGCACTTTCAGGATATGGTAGAACTTTAGGAAGTGAAACATAGTGGTAGGTCTCAGAGTCACTCTATCATGCCATTAAAGGAGATTGTAGGACCCTGGTACCTTCCTGTATTCTGCTTACTGAACAAGAAGTGGGTGACATTGTTCTAGATACACTCCTATCATGATTTGCTGTGTTGCCACAGGCCAAAAGTAAGGGGACCTGCTGATCAGGAACAGAAAAATCCAAAGCGTGAGTCACAGTTAAGTCATTTCTCCTTATAAACTGATTATTTTAGGGATATGTTATAGTAATAAAAAGTTGACTAACAGATTAACAAAGATATTGTAGCACTTGGCAGAAGTGGCTGTGAAGCTTGAGGATGATCAAGGATATGCCACAACCTTCCCAGAGTAGTTGAAAAATACATATACCTTAGGTATAAATTCATGATTAAAATAATTTTTGTCACTCAGATAAAAGGGAGGCTAAAATATAAAAACAATTAAAACAGAACATGAAGCTGAAATGTGTACTTCTATATATATAAACATATATAATGCATATCAGTATGTAGAATGAGATACGTTAAGCTCAGAGTAATATGGGAGGGCCAAGGCTAATAACAGCCAGTGGGGTTCACACTTTAAATTTATTTTATTGTTTTTATGCTCAGGGAAAACTTTAATGGGGAGACAATAAGAAAGCCAACTACTTTTACTTTTAACTGGTGCCAACATTTTTCTCTTCCCTTAGACTGGAAACTTGAGTCATTTTTTTTTTTTGTTTTGTTTTGTTTTCTTTTCTTTTAAATTTTTTATTGGTGCATTATATTCATACAACATATTGGGGTAAAAAACTTGTGTGTACAAACATGTACTCATTGCTGATTTAACCCGAACCCAATTCCCACCCCATTCCCTCCCCATCCCTCCCTCCCTTGCTTAGCTTAGTGATTGACTGCAATATGTTTAAGTACATTGTGTGTTTTAGAGATTTTCCTCTTTCCCCCCTCCTTTCTCCTCCTTAAGATTGTCTTGTTTGCTCCTCTATAGGATTTCCTCTTTCAAGAGTTCCTCCTATGACCCATTTCTACGTAACTCTCACATATTAGAGAAAGCATCTGATTTCTTGTTTTTTGTGACTGACTAATCTCACTTAGCATAATGTCCTCCAGTTACATCTATTTCCCTGAAAATGATGTAATTGAGGGTTTTTTTTTGATGGCTGAGTAAAATTCCATTGTGTACATATCCCACAGTTTTGTAATCCATTCATCTGTTAATGGACATCTTGGCTGTTTCCATAGTTTGGCTATGGTGAATTGTGCAGCTATGAACATAGATACACATGCATTAGTTTGGTAGTTTGGTTTCTTATCTTTTGGGTAGATACCCAGAAGTGGTATTGCTGGATCAAATGGTAGATTTGTTCCCATTCTTCTGAGGATTCTCCATACTGTTTTCCAAAGTGGTTGCACTAATTTGCTATCCCACCAACAATGTCTTAGAGTTCCCACTTCTCCACATCCTTGCCAGCATCTGTTGTTGTTTGTGTTTTGAATGATGGCCATTCTAGTTGGAGTTATGTGAAATCTCAGGGTAGTTTTGATTTGCATCTCTCTGATTGCCAGTGATGTTGAGCATTTTTTTTATGCATTTATTGGCCATTTGAATTTCTTCTTTTGTGAAGTGTCTATTTAATTCATTTGCCCATTTTGTTATTGGATGCTTTGTTTTCTTAGTGTTGAGTTTCTTGAGTTCTCTGTATATTCTAGATATTAGTCCTCTATCGGTGGTGTAGGTGGCAAAAATCTTCTCCCATTCTGTTGGCTCTCAATTGAGCATCTTGACAGTTTCCTTTGCTGAACAGAAGCTCTTCACTTTCATGCAATCCCATGTATTGATTCTCCTTTTAATTTGTTGTGCCTTTGTTGTCTTGTTGAGGAAATGTTTATCTGTACCTATGTGTTGTAGTGTTGGACCTATGCCCTCTTCAAGAAGCTTCAAGGTCTCTGGTTTAATTTTCAAGTCTTTGATCCATTGTGAGTTGACTTCTGTACAGGGTGAAAAAGTGAGATTAATATCCAATTTTCTGCATATGGTTAACCAGTTTTGGCAACACATTTGTTGAAGAGGCTATATTTTTTCCAATGTATGTCTTTGGCCCCTTTGTCAAAAATCGATTGGCTGAAAGTGTGTGGACTTGTTTCTGGGTCTTCTATTCTCCTACATTGGTCTATACATCTGTTCTTTTGCCAGTACCATGCTGTTTTTATTACAATGGCTTTGTAGTATAGTTTAAAGTCAGGTATTGTGATTCCTCCTGCATGGTTTTTGTTGCTGAGGACTACTTTGGCTATTCTGGGCTTTTTGTTATTCCAGATAAATTTAAGGAATGATTTTTCTATGTGAGGAATGATCTTGGTAGTTTAATGGGCATTGCATTAAATCTGTAGATGACTTTTGGGAGGATGGCCATTTTAATGATATTTATTCTGCCAATCCATGAACATGAAAGGTCTTTCCATCTTCTAAAATCTTCTTTGATCTCTTTTTTCAGTGTTTTATAATTTTCTTTGTAGAGATCTTTTACCTCCTTGATCAAGTTTATTCCTAGGTATTTTATTTTCTTGTGGGAGATCCTGAGTGGAAGTGTTTTTTGAATTTCTTTTTCAGTGGATTTATGGTTGGTGTAAAGAAAGCTTCTGATTTTTTAAGATTGATTTTGTATCCAGACACTTTGCTGAATTTGTTGATAAGTTCTCTAAGCCTTTTGGTTGAGTTTGTTGGGTTTTCTAAATAGAGTATCATGTCATCTGCAAATAGTGAAAGCTTAAGTTCTTCTTTTCCTATTTGTACTCCTTTGATTTCCTTTTCTTGCCTTATTGCTCTGGCTAGAGTCTCTAGTACTATATTGAAGAGAAGTGGTGATAGTGGACATCCTTGTCTCGTTTCACTTTTTAGGGGGAATTCTTGAAGTTTTTCCCCATTTAATATGATGTTGGCAGTAGGCTTATTGTAGATGGCCTTAATAATGTTGAGATATGTTCCTTCAATCCCAATTCTCTGCAGTGTTTTTATCATAAATGGATGTTGAATTTTATCAAATGCTTTTTCAGCATCTATTGAGATAATCATGTGGTTTTTGTCTTTGATTCTGTTTATATGATGAATTACATGGATTGATTTTTTATACTGAACCAGCCTTGCATCCATGGTATGAAACTACCTGGTCACGGTGAATGATTTTCTTCATGTGGCTTTGAATGCGTGTTGCTATATTTTGTTTATAGTTTTGCATCCAGGTTCATCAGATATATAGGCCTGTAGTTTTCCTTCCTTGAACTGTCTTTATTCGGTTTGGGTATTAGTGTGATGTTGGCTTCATAGAATGTATTTGGGAGAGTCCCGGCTTTTTCTATTATGCGAAATAGTTTGAGTAATATTGGGGTTAGCTCTTCTATAAAGGTTTATAGAATTCACTTGGGAAACCATCTGGTCCTGGGCTTTTCTTTGATGGTAAGCTCTTTATTGCTTTTTCAATCTCTTTGATTGTTATTGGTTGGTTTAAGTGTTCTATATCTTCTTGACTCAGCTTAGGGAGGTTTTATTTATCTAGGAAGTTGTCAATTTCCTCCAGATTTTCCATTTTGTTGGAGTATAGTTTATTCTCTATTTCATTAATTTCTGCTCTGATTTTAATAATTTCCCATCTTTTGCTGGCTTTGGGTTCAATTGTTCCTGCTTTTCAAGAGCTTTGAGGTGTGTCGTTAGGCTGTTTATTTGAAGATTTTCTGTTTTTCTTATGTGAGCACTCAGTGCTATAAATTTTCCTCTTAATACTGCCTTCAAAGTGTCCCAGAGGTTTTGATATGTTGTTTCTTTATTTTCATTTGTTTCTAGAAATTTCTTGATTTCACCTCTTACATCTTCTATGACCCATTCTTCATTCAGAAGTGTGGTGTTCAGTCTCCACATGTTTATGTTGTTTTTCTGGGTCTTCTTATACTTGATTTCTAGTTTAATTTTATTATGGTCTGAAATGACACCGGGAAGTACGTAACATTTTTAAAATTTGCTAGTGCTCATTTTGTGTCCCAGTATGTGATCTATTTTGGAGAAGGTTCCATGAGCAGCTGAGAAAAATGTAAACTCCACTGTAGTTGGGTGAAATATTCTATATGTGTCCAACAGGTCCATTTGGTTAATGGTATTCTTTAGTTCTGAGACATCTTTACTGACCCTTTGTCTGCAAGATCGGTCTAGTACTGTGAGAGCTGTGTTGAAGTCTCCCAGTATTATTGTGTTGGGATTTATGTGTGACTTCATGTCGCAAAGAGTTTGATTTATGAAAGTAGCTGCCCCTATGTTTGGGGCATAGATGTTGATTATTGTTATTTCCTCTTGCTGGACTATTCCTTTTACCAGTAAAATGTGACCTTCTTTGTCTCTTCTAATAAGTTTGGGTTCGAAGTCTAACTTGTCTGATATCATAGTTGCTACTCCTGCTTGTCTTCGAGTACCATTAGCATGGATTACCTTGCTCCAGCCCTTTACCTTGAGTTTGTTCCTATCTTTACTTGTAAGGTGTGTTTCTTGTAAGCAGCAGATGGATGGATTCTGGTTTTTAATCCATTTTGCCACTTTATGCCTTTTTATTGGGGAGTTGAGGCCATTTACATTCAGTGTGATTATAGAGAGATAATTTTTAGTTCCCAACATGTTAAGATCTTATTTCTGTTTGAGATACTGTTTATTCTTTGCTTAGTTGTCTGCTGGATGGGAATTCTTGTTTCTTTGGTTCTGGCGTGTATTACCCATTTCCTCTTTGCAATTAATCTCCTTGAGTATTTTGTCTAGCACTGGTTTTGAAGACATAAATTCCTTCAGTTCCTGTTTGTCATGGAAGCTTCTTATTTCCCCATCTAATTTGATAGATAGTTTTGCTGGGTAGGAAATTTTTGGCTGCAAGTTGTTTTCTTTCAGAGTTTGGAATATGTTACTCCATGCCCTTCTGGCTTTCATGACTTGGTTTGGTTTGGGAAGTCTAGAGTGATTCTAATTGGTTTGCCTCTGAATGTCACGTGGCCTTTTGTTTTTGTTGCCTTTAAGATTCTCTCCTTGGCTTCCACATTAGTTATTTTGACAATTTTGTCACACTTTAAATTTAGATTGCCCCAGAGATTATCTGAGAACGAATTTTTACATAAAAAATATATATTAAAAAATGAGGTTCAAGCACCTCAAAGCATATTTTTAGAGCATAAAGCACAAGGCAAATTAAATCAAATGATGAAAATGAAAGTTAGCATGAAACCAAATTTGGGGCTTTGGCAGAGGCAACTATATTAGCTATACCTTTAAAAGATGATGTTGACATTTCAAATTATCTACCTAAGCAAAATGTTAGCAAATCTATGCCTTCTTATTCATAGTTTCCCATCTTGGTAAAGGTTTAAAGATCATGGTTCAAGAATCAGCAAGTCTCTAATTTTATTCATTGATATGTTGGTAAAAGACACTAGAAGGCCAAATTCTCATGATCTCTGAAAGTGTTAATTGATCTCATGAGCTTAATATTGTTTATATTTAACCACTTAGAATGCTGTGGCTCATTGTGTTTCTGAGAACAGATTACTTTCTGTGCCTTTCCCAAAGAGGCCCTGAAATCAATGGTGGCTCTTCTGAATATTAAATTTTAAATAATGATCAGAAATATTTCATCATTTCCATTTAACCTTAATAAACAAAGGCACCTAATAATAGATTTCCAAATGCAAGGTTTTTGATCCATTAGGACTCAGTCATCACTTTGCATGGAACTCCCAGAGCATCCATCAGCCAAACGTTTGTGTGGGCTCTGCACACATGTAAGCAGCCAAATTAGGCTCTCTCGTTCTCTTTGACCTATTTCCTGAGTCTCATCTAATCACCAACTTCTTTTTAATCTCTGATCAGTATGGGTGAGAACACCCAAGGTACAATGCTAAGTGATTTACACATATGGGAATGATCTTTTGCTTTTTAAAAAAAGAAATATTGTATGAATGACCCCAAAATATATAAATTAATTTTATTAATTCATTAAGTTTACAAAATATCACTAGCAATTTCTTTGTGTTTAAATTGTGACCTTTATAGATTTGCCAATTACGCAAATATATGCCAAATTATATTGCATAACAGGAGGTAGACCTGCAGAGAACAATTAAAAGTTGCATCAAAGGCGAAAATGAAAAAAATTTGTTCTTGATAGGTGTGCTTTTAGAGTTGATCAACTTCAAATGAAAAGCCACTAGATCTCAGAAAATCACAGCCAGAATTATGGATACATGTATAAGAGAGAATTTTTATTTTTATTCACTAAATTTTTTATTGGTGCATTGTAGCTATACATTTTAATGGAGTAAAAGATGGTAGAGGCATATATGCACACATCACTCACTTAGCCCTTCCCCAATTCCCACCCTATTCCCTCTCCCCTCACTCCTTCTCATGTTTGGCTTAGTGATTGACTTTGATATGTTTGTAAATGAGCATCATGTATACCTACTTAGTGTGTATCTACTTAGTGTATACCTACTAAAAGCTACATAACCATGACCATGTATATTTTACAGCATGGAAAAAACATAAAAGTCAACAACACATATTACATAAGGCAAAATTAAATCATGCTGAAATATACTCATTAAACATTACATGTATATATGCATATATTATCTCACTGATACTTCCCAACAAACTTTGGTACACATTATTATCCTCACTATTATGGGTGGGGGGCAGAGATGTTTAGGGATGATGTTAGCTAATTCACCAAAAGTCACATGGCTGAAAAATAACAATAATGATGAATACCCTAGGTTGAAAATCAGAAAAGTACTTTTTTATTAAAAATTATTTTATATGTGTTTGTGTGTGTGTGTGTGTGTGTGTGTGTGTGTGTGTGTGTGTAGTACTGGGGATGAAACCCAGGAGCAATCTACCTCTGAGCTACACCCCAAGCCCTATTTTTTATTCTTCATTTTGAAAGAGGTTCTCATTTAGTTTCAAAGGGCCACACTAAGTAGCTGATACTGGGTATTATGCAAGTTCAATGCTTAGTGTATACCTAGCACAGAATAGAAGACCAAAGAGGAATAACTTCATCTCTACTTGATAAATATGCAGGAAGCACCTGGCATTTGCAAGGCAATGTGATGCAGCTCAATAGAAACAGAGTTCCCTACTCTCTGAAAGCCTGCTTCAGGAAATGTGATTTGGAATAAGGAGGTCACCTGAGGCTATTTCATTAATAAGGCAGCCAACTCTCCTTTTATTCCTCCATCAATGCTGATAATCATATTAGCACTTCTGTAGGACAGAAATTCTTGACTTTAACAGCGTAACTACTACAAAGTGATTTGGGGGAAAATAGATGTTAGAAGAAAATATATAAATTCATAGATAATTCATCTTTTTTTTACTCCTCAGAAATAGCATGTTATATTTCTACACTCTCAAAGGTAAGACTCGAATTATAATTATTAAGTGCATTTTGAGAGACACTGTTCCATGACCACCTATTGCAGCACTCAAAGAATAATTTTATTGCCTAATTTGTTAAAATAATCGTACATGTCTACAAATGAACTGTTTAAAAGCAATTGAAAAACAGAGCTATAAAGCAGAGATTTGATTTTTCAAGAAAACATTTCCAGTCCAAGTTTAAATGTTGTATTTCAGTCATCATAACAGACATTCCAAAAAAGGCTTTCTTGCATTTCACAAAATAGAGAACCATCCAGAGGAGTGAGAACTCTCTTTCCAGTCATTCTAGTCCTGTGCAAAAAAATAAATATTTGTTTAAATCAAATGTTTTCAAATAACTGGGATTTTATTATTTCTGAGTTTTGGAATAAAATCAGTTTGATGTAAATACTGTAACAACTTCATGATTTCTAAGTCTAATTTTCAGACAGTATTTCTCCAAAACATTTTGAGAAAAATAGTACTTTAGGGTTGCAGAAGTACTATGTCATATTTTACTTTGCATTCTTACAGATGTGAGAGTTTGTTGGTGATGGCATTGAGAGTTTATTATGTAGTAAAATCTTTAAATCAAGCATTACTGGAGTCAGATAGTTGTAGGCTACTCCCCTAGGACCTCTCATTAAAATAAATCATCCCACTACTAAGCACATGTAATTTTAAATGCAATTTATTATTAATAGCTTCTTAGTTTTGTAGTAATGCTGGTTCCCATCAATGGATAGGTCCGAATTAACATGACAGAATCAGTTGCAAAATGGAATAGACTCCTAGAGACAAAAAATGAATCCTCACAACAGACTATGAGAACTATGAGAACCAGCAGAAATGTTCACAGCCTCTGATACTTCTAAGAGTTTGAAAATAATAACACTGAACTTGAAACTTTCCACTCTATTAAATTAACAAGACTGCCTTATTTTATACATTAAACCAATTTTCCTGAATTTTATAAACCAGGCTACAATTAGCCCATTTCAGCACTCATTACTATAATTATACATTCCACAGTAAGATTGACCATAGATTATTTTTGTGCTGTTTGTTGAACATCATTTCCTTTTGCAATTTCAAATGTGTTTAGCCACAAATATGACAGTAATCTCTAGTGGCACATTTAGTGATAACAACTATATTTTCTTTGCAGAAATTTTTTCCCAAGATGAAGATTTTAATTAGCCCCACAAATTCAAAGGAGCAGCCAGATACCCTTTAGGTGGACTCCCCAAAAGTTGTATTTTATTTACAATCTTTAGTATTTTTTCTACCTTGTGAGCCTCAAGAGAGATCATGAGTGCTCTGTATTAAAATATATAAAACTGGAAATTTAGGTATTGAACTCTTACTACTGAATCAATCAGTCAAGCTTTTCCTCCCTCTGTGAGACCTGTTCATCACTTCTTGCAAGTTAAACAAAAAAATACAAGTAAGGTACAAATTTAACACTTAGGTAACAGTCATGTCGGCAAAGCATCGATCCAGGGCTTCTTTAATTTTGGATACACCAACTTCTTGAGAAAGAGAACTGTGGGATACAAATAGCTGTTTCTGAAACTAAGCACACATTTTCTATCTATTTGTTCATCCACCCTCTCTTTTCCCCTACTATTCTTGTTGTACAAGATCATCAACCATACAAAACTAACCACAATCTCCCAAGGTATGTTTGAGGCCATAGATAATTTTATACACACACACAATGAAAGGTAACATTTTTAATCATTCTAGGGAAAACAACATGACTTAGCTCTTGAAGAATGTGCAGTGATGCTAGTTAAATTGCTTTAAATCTAAAACTATTTTCTTGTATGCTGTATTACACTAAGTTGCTAGAATATATTATTATATTGTTTTGAGGACTTGTAAAGGACAAAGTAGGTTAGTTCTGTATAATAAAATAGAAGTCATGATGAAGATATATAAAGATGTTCCAAATATATATACTTCAAATATACATTTTGCTAAACATATGCATGTCTGCATATATACTTGAGAGCAGGTTTTCTAGAATGGTTAGATCAAAATTAAATTCATGGAGATGTTTCTTTTTCTGATACTAGAAGTTGAACCCAGAGGCATTCTACTTCTGAGCTATACTCCCAAACCTAATGTATTTTTATTTTGAAATAGTGCCTCAATAAGTTGTTAAGGTTCCTCACTAAGTTGCTGAGGATGGCCTCAAACCTGTAATCCTCCTGTCTCAGCCTCCCAAGTTCTGGTATAAAAGGCATGCCCCACCACATCTGCCAGTTCATGGAGTTTTGAAACAAACAAAGAACATTTTAGCAGCAAGGATGAAGCAGAGCATTTAAACCTGGTCTAATACCAGGTTCAGAATCCAAAGTAGCAAATAAATCCTGAAAAAGAATAAATATGCTGATTTTCTATTAAATAGAGAATATGAGCTGATATGCTCCCACCCACACACATAAAGTCAGGGAAATTGCATTCACTGGGACATATGTCATGAGCCACTGTAGTTTAAAAAACAGTTTTGCGACGCTGGACGTGGTGTAATCCCAGCTCTTGGGGAGGCAGAGACAGGAAGATCATGCAGGTTTGAAGCCAGCCATGCTGACTTAAGAGACCCTGTTTCCAAATTTTTAAAAGTATAAAAATAGGTGTCTGGGAGTGTAGCATGGAGGTAGAAGCATTTCCAGGAACCACAGTACCACACACACACACACACACAAAAAAAAAAAAAAAAAAAAAAAAAAAAACTTTTACAAACATTGTCTCATTTCAAACTCACAAGTCTATTTGATAAGATAAATTGTCATTAGTTCCTCAGAGTAAGGACCAAAGTAAAATAAGCAATATAAATTTAGATATAACTAAGAGGTTGATAATAATATGCCAGCCAAGAATTGATTACCTGACTAACTCATAGACACACTGAAGAGATCTTGACTGACTAGGCTAGTGGCAAATGGTTGCTTCCTAAAGTCAGAGAATAAAGGAAACCTAGCTGGGCATAGTGGTGCACACTTGTAATCTCAGTACATGGGAGGCTGAGACAGGAGGATTGTAGTTTCGCAACCAGCCTCAGCAAATTAATGAGGCCCTCCTCGACTTAGTGAGACTCTGTTTCAAAATAAATAATGAAAAATAAGGCTGAAGGTGTAGATTGGAGGTTTAATCCTGGGTTTAATCCTAAGTATTGAAGAAAAATAAAGAATATGGGCAAACTTTTCAACCTCCCAAGTATTGAATAGTGTGTGTGAGAGAGTGCAGGTCCAGGCCAGAAAAAGCAGTGTGAGAAGGTCAGCAGGAATCAGTGGAAAGAGATGATTTTGAATGTCACATGGTGTTGAGCCACTTGACAACCCAGAGCTTTTGGAATGGTGGGCAATAATAGAAATGAACCCAGTCTTATTACTCATGATGTATGGTCTCATAAGACCATGACAGCATAAGGCAGGAAGGCCTGCAGATAGAAAAAGAGCGATAGCTATTGCAAATGGAGATATTGAGAAGATGAATATTCTGCAAAGAGGGTATCCTGAATTCAGAGCCTTAATTTTCTCTTCCTTGTGAATCTTTGCAAGAACAACTGAACATCTGAAAGTAACCCTGACCACAAGTTGTAGCCTAGATGAGATCCATGATGATATATGAGATATAATGTCTCTTGATAAGAGTATTCAGAAAATCTTCACTATTTCATTTCATATTTTTATTATGATAACATTTATATTTTCATTATTTTTATTCCTGAGTAGTTGGTTGTCTAGGATGTAGAAATTTGTTAAATAGGATTGTTTCTCCAGTGTAATATGGAATGAAGAAGGCTCCAAAGTTGTTTGGAAGGTTGAATAATGAAGGTGGGGGAGATTATTTAATGTAATAGATTCATTGGCTTCAAGAAGGAACCCACCTATGTGAAACTCTGGGGGAAGACAGCTCTTCCTGCCATGGTAATGGGCTAAATAAAATCTATTCCTCCAATGGCAATTTTTTTCAGAAATAAAAACTATTTATAAAGTCTCTATGGGACTACAAAAGAACCCAAATACCCAAAACAATATTGAGCAAGAAAAACACCTGAATGTAGTACAATTCATAATTGAAAAGTTTATTACAAAGTAACAATAATTAAAGCAGTATGATGTAAGCATAATGACAGACATATAAACCAATGCAGTGGAACACAGTGCCCAGAAATGAGATCTCACAGGTCAAATATTCTTTATCATAGGTACAAAGAATATACAATAGGTTAAGTGTAGTGTCTTTGATAGATGGTATTAAGAAAACTGGATAACACAGACAGAATAATGAAATTGGACTTTTATCTTATTTTTTATTTATTATTTTGCATTCTTTTATTGATGCATTATAGTTTCACATCATAATGTAGATCATATTTAAAATGGCATACATTCACACAGTCTTTGGTGTCTCCACCACCTCCCCATTTCCCTCCCTCCCAAAAACCAAGTGTCCAGATTGACAGTGTTATATTCACATGTATTACACATAGTTGCAGGTAGCACTTCCATTAATTGACCTCAAGCTTCTTCCTCCCCTGCTCTTAATCCCTGGCTCCTCTGAGGATCTCCTTTATTATCTGAAGTCCTTCCAGCATCCTAGATACTCCCCAGCTGGGGCATATTAGAAAAAATATATGTCCATTCTCCTAACATAATCTCACCTAACATAATGTTCTCCAGATTTTTCCATCTTCTTACTAATAACATAATTTTGGTCTTCTTTATTGCTGAGTAGAATTTTATTGTGTGTATTTCCCATAATTTGTAAAACACTGAAGAAAATTGGAATAGAAGGAAAATATCTAAATATTATTAAGGCAATATACAATAAACCCACAGTCAACATCACATGTAATAGGGAAAAACTGACAGAATTCCCTCTAACATCAGGAATAAGACAAGGAAGCCAACTACCAGCACTCCTTTTCAATATAGTCCTTGAGACTCTTGCCAGAGCAATAAAACAAATAATATCAAAGGAATTAAAACAAAAAATAAAAGAAATTTATATTTGTTTGCAGACAACATGATTCTATATTTAAAAGACCCAAAGAATTCAACTAAAATACTGCTGGAGCTGATTCATCAATTCAGAAAAGTCAAATAATACAAAATCAACATAAAAATGTCAGTAGATATTCTATAACTATAAATATATAACTATGAATTCACAAAGAAATAAAAACAAAAAATAATTCCATTTATAATAACCTCAAAACCAATAATAGACCTAGGAATATACCTAAACAAAGACATAAAATACCTCTGCAATGAAAATTATAAAACATTTAAGGAAATAAATTAAAGGAGATCTTGGAAGATGGCAAGATGTCTCTTGTTCATGGAGAGGCAGAATAAATATCAACAAAATGTCCATTCTGCCAAAAATATCTATAGAATCAATATAATCCCTTTCAAAATACAAATGACATTATTCATAGACCTAGAAAAATCAGTCATGAATTTTATATGGAGGAACCAAGGACTCAGAATAATCAAAGCAATTCTCAGCAATAAGAACGATGCAGGAGGCATTACAATTCCTAATTTTAAATCATACTAAAAAGCTATAGTAATTAAAACAGTATGGTATGGGCACAAAAACAGACACACACACACACACACACACACACACACACACACACACCAGAGGAACAGAATAGATGACACAGAAACAAACCACACATTTATAGGCCATTAATCTTTGACAAAGGGACCAAATACATATGTTGAAGAAAAGATAGCCTTTTCAACAAATGGTGCTAGGAGAACTGACTATTCATTTGTAGAAAGATGGAACTAAATCCTTACCTCTCATCAGGCATAGTAATCAACAAGAGATGGATCAAAGACCTGGAAATCAGACCAGAGACTGTGAAGCTGTTAGAGGAGAGCATAGGTCCAACACTCCAACATATAGGCACAGGTAGTAACTTCCTCAACAAGACCACCTAAGCTCAGGAAATAAAAAGAATTAACAACTGAGATGGCATCAAACTAAAAAGTTTCTGTTCATAAAAGGAAATCATCAAGAATCTAAAGAGAAAGACTACAGAATGAAAGATCTTTACCAGCCATCTCTTTATTAGCCATCTCTATGATAGAGGGCTAATAAGCAGAATACGCAAACTAAACAAGAAATTACTTATAGGGAAGAAGGAGTGTAGTACTATTTAAATTTGATACATCAATAGAAAAATGTAAATATAAATGTGTACACTACTACACAAAACATTCTATTTTTTATTATAAAACTTTTTCTTTAAATTTTTTATTGGTGCATTTTAGTCATATATCTTAATGGCACAAAAGATGTTAGAGAAAGATATGCACACATCACTCATTTAGCCCTTCCTCAGTGATATTCCATTTCTTTAAGATTGACAAATTCAACTATATATAAATAAAAATAATCTACATAGAGGAAAATAACTTAAAGGTAAATAAACTCACAAAATTATTTGTTCCTTATGCTATACAAAGTTAATTTCCTTAATATATAAATAGAAATTTTCAATAAGTTGTAAAATATTGATTAAATTCAATAGTGAAATAGGTAAGAGCATAGGAAAAGACAATTCTCTTGAAAGATATCCAAGGAATAGTTGACTCTGGATGCACTTAGAAAAGTGAAATAGGTTATTTTTTATATATTTTTATTGGTGCATTGTAGTCTAAAATCTCAATGGAATATAAGACTTGTGCGGATATGAGCACACATCATCCAATTCACCTTTATTCAATCCCCATCCCAATCCCTCCCCCTCCCTCAATCCCATGCTTGATTTAGTGATTAACTTTGACATATTTGTTTACATACATCATGTGTTTTAAAGAGATTCCATCTTCCCCCATCACATCCCCTCTGATTGGTGACCCTAATTGCTCTTCCATACGGCCCTTTCTTCAACTAGATTTTCTCCTATTACCCATTTCTTCCTAATTTTTGCATATTAGTGAAGGCATCTGATTTTTTATTTTCTGTGACATTTCTCTGTGAATGCCACAGTGCAAGTTGCAATCCCACTGTTGAAGGCCCCAGCACCAGCCTGGCCACCCGGTAGACACTGATCCCAGCCTCCCTGGCTCCAGCACCAGCCTTGCCTCATGGAAGGCTTCGATCCTGGCCTTGGAGGCACCAGCACTGGTCTTGTCTTAAGGCAAGCTCCTATTCTGGCCTCGCTGGCTCCAGATACCACCTCACCACATGGCAGGCACCAATCCTGGCCTTGCTGAGCCCAGCACCGGCCTCGCCACATGGCAGGCTTCAATCCCATCCTCAAAGGCCCCAGCACTTGCCTAGCTTCACAGTAGGCCCTGATCCCAGCCTTGCTGGCCCCAGCACCAGCCTCACTCCTTGGCAGGCTCTGGTCCCAGCCTTGGAGGCCCCAGCACCAACCCTACCTCAAGGCTACCGCCCCTGCCTTATCAGTTCTCTCCTGAACACCTTTCCCACACAGTTTGTTTTCCAGAATTCCTGAGCATGTGTGGCAGTAGCAGTATATCTTTGAGTACATTTCTTTAAAATGATGAGGTGGATTGGATTGAATATCTGCCTCTACCAAATACTGGCCACCTCTGCCACTGCCACTGCCATATCAGTTCTCTTCTGATCACCTTATTCACACAGCAGGTTGTCCCAAATTCCTGAGTGTGTGTGGTGGTAGCATTCTAACTTTGGGGTGATTTCTTCAAAAAATCAAGGTGGGTTGGATCAGATCTCTGCCTCTCCCAAATACTGGCCTCCAAAGCCACCACCACTGCCTCTGCCACTGCCACCACCACCTCTTCCACTGCTGCCACCACCTTCTTCCTGTTTCTCTGATGTGCTCCTTCCTTACATCATATGATGTCCAGAATTCTTAAGCTTGTGCGGCAGGAGTAGTCCCCCTTCGCGGGGAATTTTTTCCAAAACTTCCAGGTGAATTGGATAAGATTTTTCTGCATCTCCTGAATCCTGGCTGCCACCGCTGCCATCTTGGCCCATCTCCAATATTTAATAAAAAAAATTGAAGACAGTATGTGTGTTTTGAAGAGGTTGTGGGATCGAGCATGCATCTCTCTGATTTCTAATAATATTAAAGATTTTTTCATACATTTAATGGCCATTTAACTTGCTTCTTTTGTAAAGTGTTGATTTAGTTCACTTGCCCATTTTTGAATTGGGTTGTTTCCTTAGTGCTAAGTTTCTTAAGTTATCTGTAATATTCTTGATATTAGTCTTCTATAGGAAGAATAGTTGGCAGAAAATTTTTCTCATTCTGTCGGGGCTCTGTTGAGCTTCTCGAAAGTTTTCTTTGCTGTACAGAAGCTCTTCAGGTTACTGCAATCCCACATATTGATCAACCTTTTAGTTTCTTGTGCCTTTGGGGTCTTGTAGAGAAAGTTTTTACTTCTGCCTAGGTGTTGCAGTGTTGGACCTATGCCCTCTTCAAGAAGCGTCAAGGTCTCTGGTCTAATTTCCAAGTACTTGTATCTATATTGAACTAACTCTTTTGCAGTATGAGGAAGGGGGTTTATTTCCATTTTTCTGCGTATGGTTAACCAGTTTTGCCAAAACCATTGGTTAAAGAGGATATACTTTTTCTGTATATGTTTTTGACCACTCAAAAATCAATGGGTTGTGTGTGGATTTCTTTCTCAGTCTTCTATTCTGCTTCATTGGTCTTTGTATCTCTTTTTGTGCCAGTACCGTACTGTTTTTATTACTATGTCTTTGTAGTATAGTTTAGTGTCGGGTGTTGTGATTTCTCCTGTATGTTTTCTGTTTCTGAGAACTAATTTGGCTATTCTAGGGTTTTTGCTGCTCCAAGTGAATTTAAGGACAGGTTTTTCTATTTCTGTGAGGAATAAGCTCAGTAATTTAATGGTTATTGCATTGAATCTATAGATTACTTTTGGAATAATGACCATTTTGATGATATTTATTCTGCCTATCCAAGAACATGGAAGATCTTTTCATCTTTGATTTCTTTTTTCAAGCTAGAAAAAAAATGGGTCAAAGCAGAAATAGTAGACAAAGAATTATAAACTATAGATAAGTAATAAGGTGACCTGAGGGGATGGGAGGGGAAAGAGAGAAATTCCCTAATGCACATGATGTACATTCACAAGCATATCAAAACCAAACATTATAAGAAGGGAGAGGGGAGGGAATGGGGTTGGAATTGGTTAAGAGCTAAAGAGTGATATGTGCATGTATGCCTATGCCATATTATACTTTTTTAAGAGGTATGACTACAATGCACCAATAAAAATATATAGAAGTATCAAGATAAATAAATGGTAAATGTATTTCATTAATAGCAAGATTGCACAGTTGTCTCAAACCAAGACCATATTCAGGAAAATGAGAATTCCAGATTAATCTGTAATTCAGAAAAGTAGATACAATGAAATTAGAGTTAATTATTTTATGGATTACAATTAAAGTTTTGACTCAGAAGCTTTCATATTTAAAATTACTAAAGTGACACTTAAATTTTTTCTTGACTGTTTATTCTAGTTGTTTATGCTTTCAGAGTGTGTGTGTGTGTGTGTGTGTGTGTGTGTGCATGTGTTCAGCTGCATTAACTACATGGAGAAAACAAAACTTTTTTACAACACAAAATTCACTTGATTTCTTACCCAACCATTGATAAAGAAATCTAGTCCAATTATGAAAAAAAACTGTTCAAAATCATTATTAATTGGGGAGACACAGATCCAATATACACTGAAGAATTCATTTAACTCTAGATAGGATGGCAATCAAGAAGTCAATCAATAACACATTCTGGTAAGAATGTGGGAAATAGGATCTCTTCTAAACTTTTGGTAAGACTGAAAATTAGTTCAACTTCTATGAATATCAGTGCGGTGATTTCTCAGAAAACTTGGAATTAATTCACCATATGATCTAGCTATACCACTTCTGAGTATCATTGTAAAGGGATTGAAATCAAAATATTATAAAAATATAGGCCTGTGTTCAAAGATACAAAATTCACAATATCCAAATTATTGCATCAACCTATGTGCCTATCAAAATATGAATGGATTACAAAATTATGGGACAGAAACACAGTGGAATTATACTCAGCCATAAAGGAAAACACAATTATGTCATTTGCAGGAAAATAAATAGAACTATAAAATATTATGCTAAGTTAGATCAGACAGTCACAAAATAATAAATGGTCATATGTTTTCCTCCATATGTGAAAGATAGAAAAAACCTAGGTACAAGAAGCTCGGACACTCTCCATCTTAACCTCTCAAAGTTCTCTGTGGGAGCCTCTGAATTTAGTCAATCAACAAAAAAATAGAGTGAGAACATAAAAAACCATGGCAGAATACTTAGAAACAAAGCTCTGAAGTTATACATATCACTGTTTTTCACATTTTATTGACTATACTATTCATATGGCCCCATTTCGAAGCAAAAGTATTAGAAAGTGACAGCTAGACACTGACCCAGAAAGATAGACCAGTTTAGATGAGCCAGAAGAATTACCAATGTTATTATTCACAAGCATAGAAAAATCAGTACTTAAAATCATTTGAAATAACAGAAAAACATAATAGCCAAAGTAGTTCTCAGTAACAAAAACATACAGGAGGAACAACAATACCTGACTTCAAAATATTCTACAAAGCCATAGTAATAAAAATAGCCTGGTACTGGCACAAAAACCAGATGCTCTTTTCTATGGCTTAAAAGTAAAGTATCCTTTGAACCTCATCCTCTGAAGGCAGCCAGGCTCAGAGGTGAATCCCTAGAGGTGTGACCTCTGAAGTTAGGGCATGCCTGGAAGTGGATCACTAGGGATGTGGATTTAGGGACTATGTATGTGCCTCTCCATCTCCACTCCCCTCACTCTGTATGCTTTCTGCCATCATGCCCTGAGAACTTTTAGCCCCAACCCCCTTGACAGCTTGTATAATTATACTATGCATATGAACTAAAATCTCTATACCCTTAAGCAATAAATCTTTTATCTTTTAAGTGTTACATGTCAGTGTTTTGATCAAACCACTGAGAATGTTGACTGAAACACTATTCTACTTGTTTATTTCTAAAATCTTAGTAGTTCACGGAGAAAATAAAATAAAAGATATATTCAGTTGTATCAGAAAATGCAATAAAATAGTACCCATATACATATTAGTAAAAGGTTAACACAAGACCTACAATATTATTGGTTCAGAAAAAAATTTCATGCCACCGCTGCCATCTTGGCCCCTCTCCAATATTTTTTTCAAAAATAGAAGACAGTATGTGTGTTTTGAAGAGGTTTTTATATTCTAAAAACTACAAATAAAACTAGTCTAAATCACCATGAAATAAAGATCATAACAATAAAATACATTAAGCAAAACTTTTTAGAAAAACAAAAAAATTATTTTTTTAAAGAAAGTATTATTAATTTAATGAACTATATCAGTACCATGATGGTTATGCAGATAAAATTTCTATCAGCAACTGGGCATGGTGACACATGCATACAATCTCAGTACTTGAGAAAGGAGGATCGTGGTTTGTGGACAGCCTCAGCTGCTTAGTGAGGCCCTCTGCAACTCAATGAGACCCTGTTTTAAAATAAAAAATAAAGAAATAGGGCTGCGAGTGTAGCTCAGAGGTAGAATGCCCCTGGGTTCCATTCACTGTACCGGAAGGAAAAAAAAATCCCTATCAGCTCGGAAGTGCATATCAAAGCCATGAGGGAATCCATATCTTTTAGTTTTCTGTGTTATGTTTACTTTCTTTTTCTTTTTCATTTTTACTTATTTTTTATTTAGTATTATTCTGTGAGCGGGAGGATATTGAACCCAAGAACACTCTACCTGTGAGCCATACCCCAAGCCCTGTTTTTCTTTTTTTTTTGTTGTTGTTGTTGTTGTTTTATTTTTTAAACATTAAGACTACTTCCCCACCACCCCCACTGTATTCTGGTACCCAATATCTACCCTCCCTCTTAGCCAGACATTTCCCAATTTCTCTGTCCACCTCCAGAAAGCCTCATACACCAGAGAGGCAGGTGGAGGAGCGGGAGGTGGTCCTGAGCTGGAGCAGGCTGGGGCTGCCCTTGGAGGGTGGGTCACACTGCAAGCCCAGCTTCCAGACCCCGCCCTTCGAGCATGTGGGCTGGCTCTGAGTCTCAGAGAAGAGTAATCACACTTCAGAAGCCCTGTAGGGAGTTGCAATCTACTGTGACCAATTCCCATCAAAATGGTTTAACTTCTAATATTTTAATGATTGACCATAGCGCCTGTCAGTCCCCTGGGAAGTGGCATTATGCTGACCCACGGGGTTTGCCCCTGGCTTAGGACTTTTGACAAGGGGGCTGTTCTGACAAGCCCCTTAGGAATAAAACTGCACATTCAGAAGAAAAACAGTAAAATTCTATGAAAACTCATTTATATGGAAAAAGTGGAGGAAGCCATACCCAAATGATTAATATTATATTTTATTAGTGTAAATGACAAGTTTGACTTAACAAATGCCACACATGTACACATTTTTATCTTTGCACCCTACCAAAAGAAATACCTCCTTCTACTAAAATATTAATAAAAATTGATCCTCTATATAGCTGCAGTAAACCCTAATTAAACTTTAAATTTAAAGATGATGTAGTTCACATAGTCTGACAACAATCTAATGCAAATGACAATCAAAATTAAGAACTCAAAAATGACCACATAACTTATCACTTAAAAATTAAGAAAAACTCTAATAAATATCAAGTTGAAGAAACAGAAATTAAAGTTATGAGATTTGCCAGGAGTGGTGGCACACACTTTTAATCCCCATGCTTGGGAGGCGGAGACAGGAGGATTGAGCAAGTTCGAAGCCAGCCGTGCTAGCTTAAGAGACCCTGTTTCCAAATAAAAAAAAGTATGACAATAGGTCTGGGAATGTAGCCCAGACGTAGAAGGGTTTCCAGGAACCCCAGTACCACCAAAAAAAAAAAAAGTCATGAATTTTCTAGAAACTTATAGAAAGTACAAATATCTTATGAAAACTTATATGTGTGTGTGTGTGTGTGTGTGTGTATATATATATATATATATATATATATATATATATATATATATAGAGAGAGAGAGAGAGAGAGAGAGAGAGAGACTGGGGAAAGATGTTGATTGAGGGAAGCAGCGCTTCTCAGTCATGCTGACATTTGATCTCCATCACTGTGAAAACAGCATCTTGACAGAAACAAGGCAGAAAACATAACACAGGACAGAAAGTACATTCAGTGCTTTTCCTGGGGAATTGCTAAAGCTGCAGGACCTCAATGGGGTCACCATTCCTAAAAAAAGAAATCAATACACAATTACAGGAAACATATAGAACCTCTTTAGACAATATCAGAGAAAAGGTTCACCATGCCACATAATAATTAAACTAACATAAAGGCTAAGGAGACAATCTTAAAGGCAAAAAAAATCAAAAGACTAAGTGAAATTCAGAGGCAAACCAATTACAATCACTCCAGACTTTTCAACCAAAGTAATGAAATCCAGGAGAGCCTGGAGCAACATATTTCAAATTCTGAAAGAAAACAGATTTCAGTGAAAAAATTCCTACCCAACAGAAGTATATCTCACATTTAAGAAGGAAATAAAAATTTTCCAGGACAAACAAAGCCTGAAAGAATTTATCTTTCAAACCAGCGCAAGAAAATACTCAAAGAAATTAATTTCAAAAAATAAATAATTAATAATCATGAGAACCAAAAAGCAATAATTTTCATCAAACAAACAACTAAGAAAAGAACAAATGCTACCTCTAAAAAATTTAAAACTCAAGATATTAGGTATTAGAAATCATCTCTCAATAATTACACTGGACATAAATGGCCTCAACTCCCCAATCAAAAGACATAAGGCGGTAAAATGTATTTAAAATCAGAATCCATCTATATGCCACCTACCAGAAACACACCATACAAGTAAAGATACTGTTAAACTGAAGGTGAAGAGCTGAGAAATTTTATCCATGCCAGTAGAACTCAAAGATAAGCAGGAGTAGCAACTGTCATATCAGAAAAAATTGATTTGAAGCCTAAGCTTATCAGAAGAAACAAAGCAGGTCACCTTTTACTGGTAAAAGGAAAAAACAGCAAGAAGAAATAACAATAGTCAACTTTTATGTCCCAGACATAAGTACAGCCAATTTAATATGACAAACTCTTTGTGACATTAAATCACACATAAATCTCTATACAATAATATTGGGAGACTTCAACATTACTCTCATACCACTAGATCAATCTTCTATACAAAAGTTCAGTAAAGATGCTTTAGACCCAAGGAACACCATAAACCAAATGGACATTTAGACTCATACAAAATACCCCACCCTTCTACAACTGAATTCACATTTTTTCACATTAGAAGAACAGAAAATAACCAAATAAATAACATAATGACACACCTCACCTAAAAGCCCTTGAAAAACAGGAACAGTCCAATCCAAAGCCAGCAGAAGACAGGAAATTATTAAAATTAGAGCAGAAATCAGTGAAGTAGAGAATAAAAATTACAGAAAATCTAGAAAATCAAATGCTAATTTCTCAAAAAATTAAAAAGATAAATAAGCCACTAGCCAGCATAACCAAAGAGAGAATCAATCCAAATTTTAAATTATGAGATGAAAGAGGTGATATTACCACTGATAGCCTAGAAATCCAGAGAAGTATCAGAAACTATTTTGAAATGTATGCTTTAACAAATTGAAAAATTTAGAAGAAATTGACAAATTTCTAGACAAATACAACCTTCCTAAACTAAATCAATATGATATAGAAAATCTAAACCAACCAATAGCAATAAAAGAGATTGAAGCAGCAATAAAGAGCCTACCATCAAGTTAAAGCAAAGGACCAGATTGTATCGCAAATAAATTTTATAAAGCCTTTATAGAAATGCTAATTCAAATATTTCTCAATCTATTCCATAAAATAAAATGTGACAGGACTCTTCAAAACATACTTGTTTTCAGATATTTTATTTGTTTGTTTGTTTGTTTGTTTATTGGTGGTACTGGGATTTCTGGAAATCCTTCTACCTCCGGGTTATACTCCCAGACCTATTTTATATTTTATTTGGAAACAGGGTCTCTTAAGCCAGCTGAGATTGGCTTCAAACCTGCTCAATCTTCCTGTCTCAGCCTCCCAAGCATGGGGATTACAAGAGTGCACCACCATGCCCAGCTGCAGCTATTTTTTAATTTTAATTTTTTTATTTTATGTGGATCATATTGAAAATGAAATATTTACACAGTGTTTGGTGTCCTCCCTGCTGCCCCTTTCCCCCTCCCAACAATAAGAGTCCAGGTTGACCATGCTATATTCACACTTATATACATATTAGAGTGTAGCTCCTCCATTAGGCAACCTTGGCCTTCTTCCTCTTCTACCCTTCCATTCTAGCTTTGCTGAGGTTTCCTCTCCATTATATGGAATCCTTCTGGTATTCCTAATGGTGCCTAGTTTGGGCATATTAGAGAAAACATATGTCCCTTCTCTTTCTGTGCTTGGCTTATCTCACTGAACATAATATTCTCCAGGTCTTTCCATCTTCTTGTGAATTACATGATTTTGTTCTTCTTTATTGCTGATTAGAATTTCCTTGTGTGTATTTCCCATAAATTTGCAATACATTCATCTACCTATTTCTCTGAATATTAATCTCCAAGTAACATATTAGTCCTATGTGATAGATATTTCAATTAACATATTCACAGAACAAGCCCTTTAAAGAATCATGATCTTCAACATTCATTAAAATATAATTCCATAACTGAAAATATACCATCAACCAAGAAATGCAGCAAAACAAGAATAAGATAATTTTTTTCAGTGCAGGGAATGGAACCCAAGGCCTCACACATACTAGGCAAAATTTGTACCACTGAGCTACATCTACAGACCGAAAAAAATAATTTTTGATGTTTATTTTTCCTGGGAATTAAACCTAGGGCCTTCCACATACCAAGCTACACCCTTATCTGAAAATAGATGGCTCTATTTTTTGTTTTTTAAAAAAATGTATTTATAGAGTTTTTCCTAGACTTTTCTACTGATATTGTGTGTGTTTGTGTATAATTTTTTTTGCAGCACTGGGAAGACAACTCAGGTTCTGCTGTATGTCAGACAAAAGGTATACCACAAAGCTATACTACCCACACTCTATATTAGATCTTAATTGCCTTTCCACAATTAAACTTAATTCTTGCTTCTTGAAACAAGTTTAACAGCCAGGGTGTCAAACACTAGAAATGGGACTCCATACAGTTAAGCATACTTAAATGACAAACTGTTGGTGCATATTGTCCTACAGCACTTGTTTTCAAAGACTTCCATAACATAGAACCATAATTTGAGTGGTCCAAACAACATAAATTTATTGTCTCACCAATCTGGATGCTAAGAAATCTGATACCAAGTTGTTGAAATAACTGGTTTCTTCAAGGTCTCTCTTTTAAGCTTGCAGATGGCTATGGCCAGCCCTTGAATGCAGTCATCCCTCATTTAGTGTCTGTGTCCTAATCTACACTTCTCATAAGAATATCAGTTGTATTTGATTATGGCCTTCCCTAAATAACTTATTTAAACTTAAGTATCTCTCTAAAGATGCTATCTTTAAATACAATCATATACTATAAAGTATTAAGGGTCAGGACTTCAATATGTAACACTAATTAAATCTGAATCTCTTTCATTTAATAAATTATTTTCATTAAATAAATAATATAGATATTTTTGTTTTATATGATGCAACATCATAAGCTGTTCTTTCATAGCTTCATTTGTGCTTTATATAATTTTTTTGCATTATATTTGCATTGGTCTTGATTTTTCACAAAATAATTTTATAAGTTCCTTGAGCCGATATTGTACAATGATAAACCAAGATAGCAAGTAAATCAACTTTTGGCAACACTATTTAATTATCTCTATAGGAATGCATTCCCAATAAATCTAAGTTCATATTAGCATAACTTAGCACAGTGCCAGTTAAATAATATCTGAGAGTCATGATAAAAATGCCTAGATAAAAAGTTATATCACTGTATAAACTTAATTATAAAATAAATTTTAAAGTATTGTGGATTTCAATTACTTTCTCATAGACATGATAAAGATATAAATTTTCTACAATGATGTTTAAATTTATCAACATCTAAGACAAATGTCATGCTAATTCTGGGTTATTCTTGTATTATTTCTAGAAAAATTGTGATCATAGCTGATAATAACATTTATTCTTTTTCATATATATTATTGGTGCATTGTAGTCATGCATCACATTGGAATACAAGATTTGTGAGGATATACAAGCACACATAATTTACTTAGCCTTTATCTAATCCTCATCCCATTCCCTTCCCCTCCCTCGATCCCATGCTTGATTGGCAATTAGCTATGATACATTTGTTTATGTACATCATGAGTTTTAAAGAGATTCCATCCTCCCCCATCCTATCCCCTCTGATTGCTCACCTTAATTGCTCCTCTATAGGGCCTTTTCTTCAACTAGATCTCCTATTACCTATTTCTTCCTAGCTTTTGCATATTAGGAAAAGCATCTGGTTTTTTATTTTCTGTGATATTTCTCTGTGTATGCCACATTGCAAGTTCCGATCCCACTGTTGAAGGCTCTGGCACTAGCCTGGCCACACGACAGACTCTGATCCTGGCCTTGCTGGCTCCAGCACTGGCCTTGCCTCGTGGCAGGCCCCAATCCCAGCCTTGCTGCCCCCAGCACCAGCCTCAACCTTCACCAGGCTCCGATCCTGGCCTTGGAGGCAGCAACACTGGCCTTGCCTCATGGGGGGCTTCGATCCCAACCTCTGTGGCCCCAGCACTGGCATAACCCCTCAACAGGCTCTGGTCTCTGTCATTATGAGCAGGTCATCTACAGATGTTTTCTTTTTTTTCTTTCTTCTTCTTTTTTATTTTTTGGTGGTAGTGGGGTTCCTGGAAACCCCTCTACCTCTGAGCTACACTCTCGGAGACCTGATTTTTTAAATATCTATATTTATTTGGATACAGGGTCTCTTAAGCTAGTGAGTCTGGCCTTGAACCAGTGCCTGTCTCTGCCTCCGAAGCACAGGGATTACAAGTGTGTGCCACCACTTCCGGCATTCATCTATTTTTTTAAATTTATTTTTATTTATTTATTTATTTATTTTTGGTGGTACTGGGGTTCCTAGAAACCCTTCTACCTCCAGGCTACACTCCCGGACCTGTTTTTTTATGCTTTTTTATTTGGAAACAGGGTCTCTTAAGCTAGCATGACTGGCTTTGAACCTGCATGATCATCCTGGCTCCGCCTCCCAAGTGCAGGGATTACAAGCCTGCAACAACACGCTGGCCTCATTTATATATTTTTTAATATGAGAAAGCAGAGCAAGTCTTTTGCAAAAGCTGAGACCCCAAATACCTAGTGGCAATAAATTTGTCTTCCCTCCAAAAGCAGAGGTCCACAGCTTCACCTCGGAAAGCAGGCTCTGCTGTTCCATGTGCATCCTGGCCTCTCACTCTTTGCCGAATAGCATGGTGGCCATGAGGGCTGATGACTCCCAGAACACACAGAATGTAGGCCCATCCCAGCTACGCGGGGGCTCCCCTCTAACACCCCCAAACCCTTTTGCCACTTAGCATGTTGTCCAGACTTCTCCAGCATGTGTGGCAGAAGCAGACAGTCTACTTTTGGGGAGATTTCCTCAAAAGCTCAAGATGGACTGGGAGGGATCTGTCTGCCCCTCCAAATTCTACCTTTGCGGCAATTTCTTTAGAAAATCAAGTTGGGTTGAATCAGATGTCTACCTCTCCAAAATAATAGTCTCCACCTCTGCCACTGGCACCAGCGCCAGGGCCGCCAGGTTGATGCACTGCCACTCTGCTGCTCCACCAGAGCAGCCATGCCTATGCTCCGCTGGAGCCATCATGCTGCTGCTCTGCCTCGCTGCAGGCGCCGCTGATCTGCTGCTCCAATGGCGGCACCATGCCATCAGTGCCACTGCGCAGCAGCCTTCCACCTGGTTCTCCACTGAGCTCCCTTCCCACATGACATAATGTCCAGAATTCCTAAGCATGTGCAACAGAGGTAATCCCCTTTCGCAGGGATTTCTCCTCCCAAAAGTTCCACGTGAATTGGATAGAGTCTGTCTGCATCTCCTTAGTCCTGGCTGCCGCCGCCATCATCTTAGCCCCTCTCCAATATTTTATTTATTTATTATTTATTTATTTATTTTAAAGTGTTTGTGAGATCAAGCACTCAGCAGCAATGAATTTTATCTCCCTTCCAAGAGTGGAGGCCCACAGCCCCACTGCGAGGAGCAGGATATGCTGTTCTGGGTGCACCTCGACCCTTGGCGCAGCATAGGAGCACGGCGGCCAGGTGCGCTGAGTTCCTGGGATGCGCAGCTGTGTCCCCTACCTGGCACTCCTCGGCTCCCTCCACCATGCTCGGGTCATTTTTCTTACAATATATGATGTTAAGGGTCCCCAGCATGCGTGGCTGAAGTGTTTTTTTTTTTTTTCTCCAATCCCTTCTGGGATGATCCTCCAAAAATCGCTTTTCCTGCTTTGCTGGTGCCTCCTCATCATCTTGCTTTCAATTCCGCCATTATCCACTCCCTCTCCTGTATTCTAGATGGGAAGTCACAGCTGGAAGTCTCCTTAAGTTGTCCTAATCTGATATTAAACCAAAATATGGTGTTCAGGGTTTCCCTGAGGAAAGCTTATCCTTATCAGCTCCCCAGACTATATAACATACAGTAGGACTGAGGGGAATATTATTTACTTTCTCTGTTAAATACCCTTTGATATAGGATGTGTCATTGTTTGGCTTGTCCTAGACAAGTAATGGGGAGTAAGGAGAATAAAGAGGTAAAGTTTTCTGTTTACTTTTATGTTACCAATTTTAATTTTCTCTTGGCTATCAAATATATTTTCTTAGGGAAGGTATACAAATTCTGGCTTTCCTTTGTAGAATATCAGTGGGTTCTTCCAAAATCCCTTCCAAAAGGGCCACCACAATTTTGTCACTTGTGACATACTCTCAGACACTTCTAATTGCTTTCAGCTTTTTTTCTGGCACTATATTCCACATCAACCCTACTTCTGAAACTTAGATTTCTCCTAACTCCAACTAGGATGGTAAGCATACAAAACACAAACGACAGGAAATTCAAAATGACAACCGTGGGACACAGCACTTCTCAGTAGTTGAAATAAATAAAGTTCAACTACTGAGAAAGCAGTGTCTTAACCAACAAAATAAATATATCTCAGAAAACAAAACAGATCCAGGAACCTCAGTGGAAGAAATCCAGGAACCCTGAACTGTGGGGGGGCGGGGGGGTCGAGTATCAGATCTGCTAGAGCCACAGCAGGGCCGCCGGTGCCAGTGCAGGCTGTCAGCCCAAACAGTAGTCCCAGGACCTGACTTACACCACCGTGGCAACAAAATCCAAGACGAAAAGACTTTCAGGGACCCAAGGTGTCAGCAAACCAAGCTACTTCCTCACCAGAACACCGGCCATGGGTAAGCCTCACCGGGACCCCAAGGAGGCTCAGACTCCATCACCCAGCACCCTCTGGGCTTCTGCTGCCTCAGGCACCAGCACAGCCCCTGCCCAGCACCGGCCTGAGCACCTTCCCAGCTGCTGCAGCTACTGGCCCCAGCACAGACCCAGCCCAAGCCCAAACCCGTGTAGTCCCATCCAGATGATTGGAGGCCCAGCCATGAGAGGGCATGGCCCAGCCCAACCTATGTCACAAAACAGACTCTGGGACTACTGCAGAAGAAATCCAGTAATTTTGACCTGCGAGAGTCTCAAAAGCACCCCCAACAGGTGCCATATCGAGCCGCCGACCGAAAAAGGATTTTGGGGAAAGGCAACACTGGCAGCCCTGTGAACTGTCTGAGTCTGAAAGTGGTCATAGAGCTGTAACATCACAAGCTTCGAGACTACATGAACCCCTGAGCAGCACTGCTGGTGCACCAGAAGATGCACCCACAGAGACACTGGGGGACCTGCCATACCCCCAGAGAATCAGAGATTAAAGAACTGCCAACCCTTCAGAGCTCCTGACTGGGCTGCCAGGTAACAGCATGAGCTCAGATGAGCCATGGGAGCCAGTGGCACAAAGTGAGTGTCACTAGACACTGCGACAACTGAGGGTGCCAGTGTCTGCACAGGGGAACACCTTTAACCCCATTGATACAGCAAGGGCGCTTAAGGCGTGACACTTGCACAGGGCCACACCACATGTTAGTAAAATAGTAGAACTGTTTCCTTCTCTTTTTTATTTTATTTATCTTATTTTATTTTATTGTTTTGGCAATTTTTGTTTTATTGGGTTTTTTTCTCTCTTTTTTTTGTTTCTGGGTCTTTTTTCTGGTTTTCCAATTTTTGGGGGGTTATTCCTTTTTTTATTCTTTTTATACTTTTATTTGGGTTTCTTGTTTGTTTGGATCTTTCACTTCATATCACATGGTTGTTAGGTTGTTTTATTTTGCCTTATGTATATCCTGTTTACTCTCTTAACCCTTCTTATTCTCTTCTAGTGGTCCATTATAGTTTTGTCAATGCTGCTGTTTATATTTGATGTATAATAGTCTTTCAACCTTATTTTGTTACTTTATCCATCTGTGAGTGTTCCTTCCCCCCACTCCCTCTACAAAAGTCTACAATTCAGACTATCACCTTGCTCCCTTCAAATATTTCCCCTTGGCCCCTAACTGTATCTCTTTCTTTAACACACAAAGTTTTGCACAACTCCATACTTAAATATTCTAAAAATAAATATAATGGAATTTTACTCAGCCATCAAAAAAACTCAATTATATCATTTTCAGGGAAATGTATGAAACTGGAGGACATTATGCTAAGTGAGATTAGTCAGTCACAAAAAATAAGAAATCAGATGCTTTCCCTAATATGTGAGAGTTAGGGAGAAATAGGTCATAGGAGGAACTCTAGATAAAAAAGGAAATCTTATGGAGGAGCAAACAAGACAACCTAAAGGAGGAGAAAGGATGGGGGAAGAGAAAAATTTCTAAAACACACAATGTACTTAAACATATCAAAGTCAAGGGAGGGAGGGAAGGAGAGGGAATGGGGTGGAAATTGGGTAGGTGTTAAATCAGTGATGTGTACATTTCTGTACACACAAGTTTTTACCCCAATATGATGTATGAATATAATGCACCAATAAAAATTTTTAAAAAATTTTAAAAATATGAGTCCTACTATCTAATCTTCTCCAATTCTCAGCCTGATTCAACCCAATTATACTTAAATTTCTTCACAACCTAATTATATTCTCTACCTTACCCGACTCCTGCACCCATCACCCTAGCTACTCCACCATCCCCCAATCCTCACCACTCGAAAAAGTACTGCATACCTGTTGATGCTTCTAAATCCATACTACTAAGACTGAACTATACACAATACCTGCAATCAATGGGAAGACAAAATAACAGACCTGAGAATTTTGAAAATATGAGAACCAGGAATAGTGGAGAAATGACAGAAGTCACAAATACTGACCTACAAGAAATGCAAGAAGGGGAGTTCAGAATCTTGATTTACAATATGATGAAAGGATTTTTAAAAAGTCTAGAGGAGATGAAAGATGAGTTAGAAACACTAAGAAAGAATCAGAAAGAGATCTGGAATTAAATCAGAGAGTCAATAAGTGAAAAGAAGACAGCAATAGAAAGAAATTCTGGAAGTTTAAATGAAACAGAAAATAGAATATCACTGTTAGAAGACAGTACATCCAAAACCGAAAACATGGTCAGCAATATACAGAAATCTTTACAGTAACAAAACCTAAACATCCAGCAAATATGGGATAATATGAAGCATCCTAACTTACAGATAATAGGCATTGAAGAAGGGATAGAGATACATACCTAGGGCATCCGTAATCTCTTCAAATAAATAATTTCAGAGAATTTTCCAAACATGAAAAGAGACTTGGATCTTCATTTCTAGGAGACAGGACCAAAGAAGGACCACCCAGCGCCACATAATAGCCAAAATGACCAACATAGAGGACAAGGAAAAAATCTTAAAAGCAGTGAGAACAAAAGGACGGGTGACATATAGAGGCAAAACAATAAGAATCACCCCAGACTATACAACCCAGGTCATAAATGCTAGTAGAGACTGGTACGATGTGATTGAGTCCCTGGAAGAATATAACTTCTGACCTTAACTACTTTATCAAGCAAAACTACTATTCAAAATCAATGGAGAAATAAAAGTGTTTCAGGATAAACAGAATGTTAAAAAATTCATGAAATCAAAGCCAACACTAGAGAAAATCTTAAAGAAATAAACCATAAAGAAGAAAAAATAAGCAGACTTCAGAACCAGAGAAGAGAGGAAGTTAATAAGTTGGCCATTTAAGTAAAGAAAAAAGATCAAACCACTAAATAGTAGATAGAACACAGAATGGCAGAAAACATAAATCATATTTCAATAATATCTCTTAACATCAAAGGATTTAACTCAACAATCAAAAGACATATAATGGCAATGTGGATTAAAAAACATAATCCAAATATATGTTGTCTGCAAATACTCACCTTACAGCCAAAGACATTTACAAACTAAAAGTGAAAGGATGGAAAAAGAGGTACCATGCTATTGGAGACTAAAAAAGAGCAGGGGTAGCAACTCTGATATTCAACAAAACAGTCTTTAAACTGAAACCCACCAGAAGAGACAAATCAGGACACTTCCTTTTATTAAAAGGAACAATACACCAAGACGATATAACGATAGTAAATATTTATGCCCCAAATGCGGGTGCAAAAACATTTGTAAAACAAACCCTCCTGGACATCACAACCCAAATAGACCAAAACACAATAATTCTGGGAGACTTTAATATGCCTCTCACATCACTGGATCGATCTTCAAGGCAAAAGATGAGTAAAGACTCCTTAGAACTAAAGAAAACCGTAAACAAAATGAACCTAATAGACATTTAGAGAATATTTCAGCGAGGAACTGCAGAATACACATTTTTCTCAGCAGCCCATGGAACCTTCTCCAAAAAAGACCACATCCTAGGACACACAAAAAAGCCAGCAAATTCAAAAGATTTAACATAATCCTTTGCAACTTCTCAGACCATAATGGAATAAAAGTAGAAATCAACAACAGGAAACTCAAAAAAATTATTCAAATACATGGAGATTGAAATGATACACTATTGAATGATGAATGGGTAAGAGCAGAAATTAGGAAAGAAATAAAGAAATTTATGGAAACAAATGAAAACGCAGACACAACTTACCAAAATCTATGGGACACTATGAAGGCAGTATTAGGAGGAAAGTTTATTGCATTGACTGCCCACATAAAAAGGACAGAGAACCGCCAAGTAAAGAACCTAATGACACGACTCAAGGACCTAGAAAGACTGCAACAGTCTATTCCTAAAGCCAGCAGAAGGCAAAAAAATCATTAAAATTAGAGCAGAAATAAATGAAATAGAGAACAAAAAATAATTTAAAGAATCAATAAAACAAAAAGCTGGTTCTTTGAAAAGATTAATAGAATTGATAAACCCCTGGCCATCCTAACCAAACAAAAAAGAAAGTCAACTGAAATTAATAAAATTAGAAATGGAAAATAAGATATAACCACAGATAGTAAAGAAATAGAAATGGCAATAAATGGCAATAAAAATTATTCCACCAAAGAAAATCCCAGGCCCAGATGGGTTTCCAGCTGAATTCTACAAAACCTTCAGTGAACAACTAATACGAATACTTCATAACTTGTTCCGGGAAATTGAAAGAGATGGAACTCTCCCAGATTCCTTCTATGAGGCCAATATGACATTAATATGCAAACCAAATAAAGATACTTCAAGAAAGGAAAACTACAGACCAATATCCTTAATGAACTTAGATACAAAAATTCTAAATAAAATACGAGCCATATGCATTCAAAACTATATCAAGAGAATAATACATCATGACCAAGTTGGTTTCATCCCAGAAAAACAAGGCTGGTTCAACATAAGCAACTCAATACATGTTATTCACCACATAAATAGAACCAAGAACAAAAAACCACATCATCATAACAATAGAGGCTGAAAAAGCATTCGACAAAATCCAACACCCATTTATGTTAAAAACACTGCAGAAAATTGGTATAGAAGGAATGTACTTCAACATCATTAAGGCAATATACTGTAAACCCAAAGCCAACATTATATTGAATGGGAAAAAACTGCAAGAATTTCCTCTAAAATCAAGAACAAGACAAGGCTGCCCACTATTACCACTCCTTTTCACAATAGTCCTTGAGACTCTTGCCGCAGCAATAATAAAAGAGAATGAAATCAAAGGAATCCACATAGGAAGACAGGAATTAAAATTATCCTTATTTGCAGATGACATGATCCTTTATCTGGAAGACCCAAAGAACTCAACCAAAGACTTCTGGAGCTGATTGACAAATTGAGCAATGTCGCAGGATACAAAATCAACCTAATGGCATCAGTGGCTTTTCTTTACTCCAACAATGAATCCACAATGAAAGAAATAAAGAAAACAATTCCATTCACTATAACCTCAAAACCAATAAAATACCTAGGAATAAACCTCACCAAAGATGTAAAAGACCTCTACAACAAAAATTATAAGACATTAAAGAAAGAAATTTAAAAAGATCTCCTGTGCTCATGGATAGGCAGAATAAATATCATCGAAATGGCCATTATGCCAAAAGTGATCTATAGATTCAATGCAATTCCCATTAAAATACCAGCAACATTCTTCAGAGACAGAGAAAAATCAATCATGAACTTTATATGGAGAAAGAAAAGACTCAGAATAGCCAAAGCAATTCTTGGGAATAAGAAACATGCAGGAGTCATCACAATCCCAGATTTCAAATTATACTATAGAGCAATATTAGTAAAAACAGCATGGTACTGGCACAATAACAGATATACTGACCAGTGGATTAGAATAGAAGATACAGAAACAAATCCACACATCTTTTGTCAATTAATTTTTGACAAAGGGGCCAAACTCATTGTCAATTAATTTTTGACAAAGGGCTGGAGAAATGACAGCCTTTTCAACAAATGGTGCTGGGAGAACTGGCTATCCATTTATACAAAGATGAAACTAAACTCCTATATCTCATCATGCATAGGAATCAACTCAAGATGAAACACAGACTTAGAAATTAGACCGGAGAATGTGAAGTTTTTAGAGGAGAGCATTTTCTCAACACTACAACCTATTGGCACAGGCAGCAACTTTCTCAGCAAAACCACCAAAGCTCAGGAAATTAAAGCAAGAATTAACAAATGGGATAGCATAAAAATAAAAAGTTTCTTCTCATCAAAGGAAAACATCAATAACCTAAAGAGGAAGCCTACAGAATGGTAAAAGATCTTTACCAGCCACCAGTCTGATAGGGGGCTAATATCCAGAATATACAAAGAGCACAAAAGTCTCTACACTAGCAAAACAAACAACCCAATCCAGAAATGGGAAACTGAACTGAATAGACACTTCACAAAAGAAGAGCTACAAAGGGCCAATAGACACATGAAAAGATGTTCCACATCATTGGCCATCAGGTAGATGCAAATCAAAACTACACTGAGATTCCATCTAACCCCAGTCAGAGTGGCAAGCATAAAGAAATCAAATAACAACAAATGCTGGTGAGGATGTAGGGAAAGAGGAATTCTTTTACACTGTTGGTGGGAGTGCAAACTAGTTCAGCCACTATGGAGATCTATGTGGAGATTCCTAAGAAAGCTGGGAATAGATCCACCATATGATCCAGCTATACCACTCCTGGGTATCTTTCCAAAGGGGTTGAATTCAGAGAAATACAGCAACATATGCATACCTATGTTCATAGCAGCACAATTTGTAATAGCTAAAATATGGAACCAACCCAGGTCTCCATCAACAGATGAATGGATTGCAAAACTTTTGGAAATACACACAATGGAATTCTATTCAGCCATAAAGAAGAACAAAATCATATCATTTGCAAGAAGCTGTAACGTCCTGGAGAGCATTATGTTAAGTGAGTTCAGCCAAGTGCAGAAGGAGAAGGCACATATATTTTCTCTAATATGCCCAAACTAGGGAACATAGGAGATACCAGAGGGACTCCAGATAATGGAGGGTAAATATTAGCAAATCTGAATGGAAAGATAAAAGAGGAGGAAAGCTGAATTTGTTTAATATGGGTCTACATCTGAGTATGTTTAACATTATGAATATGGCGTGGTTACCCTGGACAATCATATGTGAGAGGGGGAAGTGAAAACACGGGTGGGGGGAAGAGGGCACCAAGTATAGCTTAAATGTATAACATTTATGTTCAATAAAAAATTGTATTAAATAAGGTGAAAAATGTAAAAAAAAAAAAAAAAGGTGACTACTTGCCACCATCCTTTCTCGGCATATATGCGCGTGAAAAATGCTCCAATAATCGGCAAAAATGCTTCACGGAGGCAAAACCCCGAGAAGGAAGCGTCATCTCTGGCAAAAGTACTCCTTGCTTTTAGAATTCTATACTAATAAGCTCCAATGATGTAAAACGGGATTCCAAGAATTAGGACTGTGAAAGAAGTTGAGTCTGTGAAAGATAAATTTTCTAGTAAAATGTCTGAGCTTTCGGACTTTCTCCGCATTGCTTCAGCTGTAATAAAGTGCAATCAGAATTCAGGGGCTGCAAAATTCCTCTCGGCCTTTTTGCAGGCAGGTCCTTTGACCTACAGATTAGCTCCCAACACCTCTCTGCCAGCAGGGGAGGTTGCAAACACAAGTTCCTACCTTTTGCTCCATTCTCCAAAGAGATGTAAAATTGTCTTTCTGGAATCTGGGCCATCTGCTTCTCTCTTAGAGATGCAAATAAGCCTTTTCCTAGCCTTGACTTAACAAAAGCCTACCATTTGTGACTCAGCAGCAGGATAGTAAAAACCCAAAAGTCTGCAATAAAAAAACTGACTTCAAGATTATTCATTAAAGAACAATTATAGAAATCCAATCACCTGTGTTATAATGTTTTTGGCCTTGTCTACTAACTGTAATATAAGTATTGCCTCATAGGAGATGGCGGAGCAGACAGGACCGGACAAATTCTCACTGCAGCCCTCTGGACCTTGTCAGACAAAGGAGGGCATGGACTAAGCCCTAGGAACAAAAGACTCCAAAAGGATTAAAGGAGATCCTAAAAGACTAAATTTCTCCAAAATGGACTTTGGGTGTGACCCCTGCCTTTGCAGACTCCTTTCCAGACTCTGGACTTTGCTCTCTAGGGCTCACCTGTGAGGCCAGAAACCTGATTTCAATCACAAAAGCCAAGGGGGCTGACTTTAATAGCCAAGTCCCAGATGAATCTTAAACTGTGATGCCACGGATCTTCTTTTATCCTGTTTATCTTGTTTATACTTAATGCCTCAATATTGTACTTTGGTGTTTACACTGGGAATAAGGTTATAGGTACTGGTTATGAAAATTAAAACTCTGTCAATTGCACAAGAGGCATTTGTCCATGTCCGTCATTTCAGATTTTTCCCGGAGAGGAATCTCCCCTTTTAGCGTTGTAAACAGAAACTTAAAGGAGTTTATTTCATAAAAAGGGAAAAATCGCTGTAGAGAAGTCTCTGCAGAACTACAACCGAAGCCTTTGCCCACCTTTCTGAGAATCTCAGTCCTGAATGGACTCAATGCCTGCATTTATTGCCCAAAATGAGTAAGTCCATAGCAACTACTGAATACCATGTTTTAAATAATCCCATTGTTAGCACTGAATATTTTTAAATGGTATATGTTTTATGGAAAGCTCTTTGCCAAATGTTAATGATGTTTTTTTCTCCAGGCTGTGGTATTTGAATGATCTATACTTTCTTTAGACATTTATGTATTTGAAAAGTTTATAATGAGACTATCATTTTTATTATCGGAAAAGAATAAATCTATTTTTATTTTGAAAACAAAACAAAACACAAACAACAACAAACGCTGGCAAGGATGTGGAGAAGTAGAAACTCTAAAACATTGTTAGTGGGAGTGCAAATTAGTTCAACCCCTTTGGATAACAGTATGGAGGATCCTCAGAAGAATGGGAACAAATTCACCATCTAATTCAACAATACCAGTTCTGGGTATTTACCCAAAAGAAAGAAAACCAAACTACCAAACTAATCCATGTGTATCTATGTTCATAGCTGTACAATTCAGCATTGTCAAACTATGGAACCAGCCAAGATGTCCATCAACAGTTAAATGGATTTCAAAACTGTGGGATAGGTACACAATGGAATTCTACTCAGACTTAAAAACCACAATTACATTATTTTCAGGTAAATGAATGGATCTGGAGGACATTATGCTAAGTGAGATTAGTCAGTCACACAAAAAATAGGAAATCAGATGCTTTCTCTAATACGTGTAAGTAAGGAGAAATGGGTCATAGAAGAAACATTGGATGAAAAAGGAGATCCTATAGAGGAGAACATAAGTCAACCTAACTGAGGGAATGGGAGGGGAAGAAGAAAACTCTCTAAAGCACATGATATACTTAAACAAACATATCGATCTCAACCATTAAGCCAAGCATGGGAAGGAGGAATGGGGAGGAAATGGGTTGAAGATTGAGTAGGAGCTAATTGGGTGATGAGTGCATGTATTTCTACACAAGTTTATTTTTATTCCATTATGATGTATAAATACAATGCACCAACAAAATAAATTAGAAAATAATATAAATTAGTCTTGATCATCTACTTTAAAAATTATCTACTTAAAAAAAAGAAAAATCAGTCCTTAAATTCATTTGGAACAAAACAAATCCAGGATAGCCAAAGTAGTTCTCAGCAGCAAAAACCATGCAGAAGGTATCACAATACCTGACTTTAAACTATAATACAAAGTTACTGTAATAAAAACAGGATGGCAGTTCCAGAAAAACAGATACATAGAGCAATGGAGCAGAGTAGAAGTCTCAGAAACAAATACATTTTACAGATAAATGATTATTGATGAATGGGGCCAAAAACCTACAATGGTAAAAAGATAACAAGTGTGCTCAACAAATTGTGTTGGAAAAACTCATTAACCATATGCAGAAAAATGGAAATACATCCCACTTTCTCACTCTGCAAAACAGTAAATTCAAGATGAATCAAATACTTAGAAATTAGACCAGAGACTTTGAGGCTACTTGAAGAGGGTCTAGGTCCAACACTTCAACACATACGCACAGATAAAAACATTCTCAACAAGACCCCAAAGGCACAAGAAACTAAAATTCAAATCAATACATGGGATTGCATAAAACTGAAGAGTTTCTGTACAGCAAAGGAAACTGCCAAGTACCTCAATCGAGAGCCAACAGAATGGGAGAAAATTTCTGCCACCTACTCCTCTGATAGAGGTCTAATATTTAGAATATACAAAGAACTCAAGAAATTCAGTACTAAGAATACAAATAATCCAATCAAAAAATGGACACGTGAATTAAATAAACACTGCACAAAAGAAGAAATTCAAGTGGCTAATAAATAAATGAAAAAAAAAAACACTCAACAGCATTAGTAATCAGAGAGATGCAAATCAAAACAACACTGAGATTTCACCTAACTCCAAATAGAATGGCAATCATTCAAAACCAAAACAACAACAAATGTTAGGGAGGATGTGGAGAAGTAGGAACTCTAAAGCATTGTTGGTGGAATTGCAAATTAGTTCAACCACTTTGGAAAACAATATGGAGGATCCTCAGATGAATGGGTACAAACTTACTAGCAATGCTACTTCTGGGTGTCTACCCAAAAGAAAGGAAACCAAACTACCAAACTAATGCATGCATGTCTATATTAAGAGCTACACAATTCACCATTGCAAAACTATGAAAATACCCAAGAGGTTCATCAACAGAAGAATGGATTACAAAACTATGTGATATATATACAACGGAATTTTACTCAGCCATAAAGAAAAACACAATTACATCATTTACGAGAAAATGGGTAGAACTGGAGGACATTATGCTAAGTTAGATCAGTCAGTCACAAAAAAGAAGAAATCTGATGCTTTCCCTAATATGTGAAAGCTAGGGAGAAATGGATAATAGGAGGAACTCTAGATGAAGAAGGAGATCCTATAGAGGAGCAAAGAAGACAACCTAACTGAGGGGATGGGAGGAGGATGGAAGAGGGAAACTCTCTAAAGTACATGATATACTTGAACAAACATATCAAAGTCAATCACTAAGCCAAGCATTGGTAGGAGTGATCGGGAGAGAATGGGGTGAGGATAGGATAAGGGCTAATTGGGTATGTGTGTATGTGTGTCTGCACAAGTCATTTTTATCATTAAGATGTATGATTACAATACACCAATAAAAAATAAATATAAAAAACTATGATACACAAAAACATAAACTAAGTGGCAAGTTCAAAGAGCCCATATAGGTAATTCTTTATGCATTAATATGGAGTGATTTGCAAATAATATTGCTCAATAAAATATAGACATTTTTATAGCCATATAAATGTGTGCCAAAAATAATGGGAAAATACCAATGTGAATATTGAAGAAAGTATAAAGTTGGTGTGCCACTGGATAAACAATTTTAAGGCTAATATGTAAGAATGACTCAACATTTTAATGAAATATCTTAAGGAATACCATTTTTAAGCAAAAATCTTATAATATGAAATGCCATCACCCCTCCCCCCTCGGCATATACGAGCGTGAAAAATGCTTGTATCAATCGGCAAGGTCCAAGGAGGCCATGCCCCAAGGAAAGAGGCGTCATCTCTGGCAGAAATACTCCCTGCTCTTAGATTTCTACACTAAAAAGCTCCAGTGATGTAAAACAGGATCCCAAGAATTAGGACTGTGGAAGAAATTGAGTCCATGAAAGATAAATTTTCTAGTAAAGGGCAGCCAGAATTCAGGGGCTGCAAAATTCCTTTTGGTCCCCCCCCTCCCCCCCCCCGCAGGCAGGTCTTTGAGCTCCCAGCACCTCTCTGCCAGCAGGGGAAGCTGCTTGCCCCATTTCCCAAAGAGATGTAAAACTGTCTCTGGAACCTGGGCCATTTGGTTTTCCTCTTAAGAGATGCTAATAAGCTCTTATCTGGCCTTAACAAGCCTATCCTTAGGACTCAGCAGCAAGACAGTAAAAAACTCAAAAGTCTGCCCCAAAATCACGCATTAAAGAACAATTATAGAAATCCAATCACCTGTGTTATAATGTTTTTGCCCTGTTTTACTAACTGTAATATAAGTATTTGTCCCGTCCCACGGGACAAGTAATTCGGGGGGCGAGGAGGACCCCGATCTGTAAATAAAAATGTGCGAGAAAGAGAGACGAGACCAAGTAGATAATCCTATCAAGATCTGTTTATTTTAGTGATAAGCTGCAGTTTATATGGAGAGTAAAAGAAGGAAGTAAGTGAGAAGGGGAGGAGGTAACAGTGTTGTAAAAATTCCTATGGTTACAGCTGCAGGCTCTTTCCTGGGACAGTTGATCTATATCGCTTCTCGAAAGGTCACGTAGGCCTCCAGGAGGTGGGCTTAGTATTTTTCCACTCTGCCACATTTCCCCTTTTGTTTTTTCATTAATGAAGGGTGGGAAAAGGAGGTCGGTAAAGCGCCTGTCTTAGGCTATGTGGTATGCATCCAAGGTCAGTGTCGACTAGTGACAGAGCCCCTGTCTTAGGCTAAATGAGGTGCTCCCGATTCCAGCACCATAAACGGTGGGACTCTGGATCTCGGCCTCATTCTATTCCCGTCATTGGGTAACTCTGTAGCATCAAGTGACATGCCTCTGATCCTTGGTACCACAAAAATCCCGTCATTGGCAACTTCACAGCTTATGGCCTCCAGTTTTATATTGTGAGCCCACCATGACCAGAAGGGTGATCTGGCAGAGGTAAGTTTTGAAAATTGTAGGCCATGAGTCGTGACCGGGGTCGGGTTATGATCGTCTTCTTCTTTGGTGGCTATTTGGTGATAATGCATGGAGATGGTGTTTTTGAAGGCAGAATCGACCTGTGATTTGACAAAGCATGTTAGACGATTGAAGGCCCAGGGTCCAAATGATAAAAGTAAAAAAAAATACTCATGAGGGGGCCTAGAAGACTGGGCAGCAAGGTAGAAAGCCAATGAGAGGAAGAAAACCAGTTTTCCAAGATTCTTGTTTTTCACGTTCTCTTTTTTTTTCTAGGCTTTCTTTAACCTTTTCGATGCTATCTTGAACTAAACCTGTTTTATTTGCATAGAAACAGCATTCTTCTTTAAGAGCAGCGCAAAGCCCTCCTTCTTGTAAAAAAAAGTAAATCTAAGCCTCGTCTATTTTGTAGCACTACTTCAGATAAAGAGACGAGGGAATCTTTAATAAGTTTTATTTTAAAAGTGAGGCCAAAAGTCTTTATTGTCCTTATATAATCAAAGGCCCCATTCTGCTCCCCGGGGGGAAGCCCAATTAAAAATTTTTCCTGCTGATGGGGTGCTATCCGAGGGACATTCAGAGTTTAAGGGCTGTTCATCCTCAGAATAAACTTTTTTAGGGGGATATTTTCTTTTAACGGTTATGAGGTCCCAGGAAGAGCTAGGATTCCACTATGTATCTCCAGTAGTCTCACATCCCCAGGAGGCACAAAAATAAGCTTCCTGGAACCCGCATTTATGATTTAGGGTACGATCTCTGTGGGTGGGTCCAGGACATATATATATTCCATCACGGAAAACAGCAAGGGTGGCTCTCCTTTGGGCATTACAGCACCCAGGATCGGTGGTACTATCCTGTAATTCGGGGGCAGATGATAAGGGTAAAAAGGTGCTGGGTGTTCCCCAATCAGGATGGCCTCTGAGGACTAGTTTACATAAATCTACTTCTAATGGATTCCAAGAGGGAGAGGGACCAATGCTAGAGGAGGCAAGAGCAATATCTCCTGCCTCATTGATAATAGTCCATGTATAATTAAATATTTGGTGGGGAGATGTTGCTAAAATAGGAGGTATACATACCTGAATAACAATTATCAGCCATTGTGCAGGAGGCATTGTTTCCTTTTTATCAAAAAGAGAGGAAATGCAGAAATTCTCAGGGATGGTTGTCCCTGGACGAATTATATGGTTTTATTAATATTTCCGGGAGCCATCGGGCATTTTGATTTTTGGAGTCATATATGCATGCATATCCTTTGCCCCAGATTAGCACAGGATCGGGTCCCTGCCAATTGTGTGACAGAGGGTCCTTCCAAAAGGCTTGTGCATAAGTTTGTGAAGTGGTAGGATGCCAAAAGCGATCTGCTACAGATTTATTATTTTTGTCTACTGTTAAAAAATTTAATACAAAAAGTGCATGATTTAATAATAGTTTAGGATTTGTATTGGCAATATAAATGGATTGACATCCGGTGCGGAGCTTATAAATCATATTTTTTAAGGTTTGATGAGCACGTTCGACAATGCCTTGTCCTTGTGGGTTATAAGGAATACCTGTTATATGTTTAATGTTCATTTGGGCACAAAATTGTTTGAATTTTTGACTAGTATATCCGGGTCCATTATCTGTCTTAATAGTTTTTGGGAGGGGAATATAAGCTAGGCAGGAAAGAACATGATTAATTATATGTTTTGTTGCTTCTCCTGTTTGTAAGGTGGCACAAAGAAAGCCACTAAAAGTATCTATGGATACATGTATGTATTTTAATTTTCCAAAGGGCAGATAATGTGTAACATCCATTTGCCAATATTCCCCAGGTATTAGTCCTCGGGGGTTGACTCCTAAATGTGGTTCAGGTAAAAATCTTAAACATCCCTTGCAATTTTTAACAATTTGTCATGCTTGTTCTCTAGTGATGGCGAATTTTAGATGTAGACTATTAGCATTAAGATGGTGAAGGGCATGGGCTTCTTGTGCCTTTTCAAGGGAAGGTTTTTCAGAGTTATACATAATGATTTGGGTCCAAAAGGAACAATATATGCCACTAATGCTAGGGTGGTAGTAACTATTTTGAGAGCTCAAAATACAAATTTCATCTACTAAAATGAAAATAAACAAATTTAAATAATATAACAATAAAACAACAAAATATCATAATGTACATGGCCAAATCGCATTATATACACTCACCCACTCAACCTCAGTCCCTAATCAAAGGGAGGGGAGAAAAACCAAATCTAGTAGGGAAGGCAATTCGGAGTCATTAATTAATAAACTGTAATTTTATAAATACTAAGCTCCTTGCTCAAAGGTGAAGCCAAGCTTTTCACCAGCACACCAAATTATTACAAAATAACTTCAATCTTCACATGACTAAAAGTAATAAAATAGAGTGACTTCCCAAAAAATTCTAGAGTGAACCTTACACACAAGGAAATTGTCTACATGTGGATAGTAAGAACTGTGGAGATTTGGATCTGGTTATATTATTAACCTTGTAAATGATAAATTTTTGCACAATTAGATGGAAAGGATCTAAAGCTTTTTTGTAGTGTGAATTCAGACAAACTCTGGTAAGTCTCCAAATTTTGATTAGAAGTTGGAGTGCTGAGTAATTTAAGAACCTGAAGCAACAGCATTTTTAAACAGTTTTTAAAATAAACTTGTTAGCCACCTCAGCTTCATGCATTAAATTTCACAACTCATGAAGAGAAAAAAAAGAACTTACTTAACTCTAAACACACAAGTTTTAAAGGAAAAGTTTTCATGAAATGAGGCTCCCAATTTTATGGCAAAAAGTAATCCTCTAGCCTTTATATCCATAGTATATCCCTGCTGGTGAACTTTAGTATTTCCTTTTAATAATCCATCTTCATCACATACCCAAAACATATCACAAACACTGTTTTGCAACTTAACACACACCTTTTGCAACGTGCTTTAACCTTCTTGTTTTATCCTGTTTCTTACTTTTCCCATTTGGAACAATCTTGGGATAAAACTTACAACCAAACAAATTCCATCCATGCTTTATACCTTGCTTTAACCCTCTAACTTTTTATATGGTCCTTTGTTTTCCTTAGGGACAACCTTAGGACAAACCTCACAACATGCTTTCTTAGTCTCACAAAACCTCCTTTCTCTGTATTTACCAACATATAAAGAAATACATCTATAGACTTTCTCCATCTATCTTTTTGTTGTTATCTATAAACAAACACAAAAAGGAGCATACCATTTAATGTTGTTCACATACCAGCAATCAAAAAACCATTTAAAAGACTTAAGTGTTACTTTAAACCTCATGAAGTTAATAGTATTTTAAAGCATTGCATTTAGCATTTCCTTAACTTAATTGAACTATAAATTACATGGAAAATTAAGACATTAGATAAATATCACTAGCACCTTAAAACCTTAATTTTGCAAAAGGAGTAATATTAATGACAAGGTATATCCTATTTGACCACATACCTTAAAACTGTTGTAAATTACCACAGAAATTCAGGACATCATAAAAGCATCCCTAGTGTCTTAAAATATTGATTTTGTCAAAGAAAATAACTTTATTTAATCACCTCTCACAGGAGTCTAATTGGACAACTTTTTTGAAGTAACCATTTTAGCTAAGACTGATTGAGATAAAAATATCTTTGAGCAATAACTTTAGTGAAACCAGTAAAAGAAAAAAAATTTGTTATCAGAGGAGCTGAATTTTCTGGTGTGGCTAAGACCGTAGAATGGCAGGTCATTTTAAACACCTCTGCAGGCTGAGTAAACAGATGGCTCAGAGCTGGCCTGAAACGACTCCCCACCCTGGCTAACAACTGGACTAAATTACCTACCTGCCTTGGAGCTTAATTACCCAGGAAACCATATTTTAAAAACTCTAACACTTTTTTATCCTTATGTATTGAGATAGGTATAATTAAATGTAAAACTTAGACAATTCAGACCAAATTCAACTTAATAGCCATATAACCAAACCCAAGTGGAACACACAGCAAAGGAGAGGAAATGAGGATTTACATAATAAGACAAAAATAGGTCAATCATTATTTACTTTGTAAAATTCTAATTTAAATTTTCAATGTCTTAAATGAGTATCACTTACAAAGTAGTCAACAGAGGTTAGGAGAACATAACAATACTCTCTATTAGAAAATATAACAAAAATATAGTTTTTTATAGTTTTACTCTCAAACTGTTTTCTGCAGTAAAATGTTCCACTCCCCTCTACAGTAGCTGTCATGAGACCCTTCTAGTGCAAATCCTGGATGTTCTATGAAGCATTTTTAAACTTCCATTGTTTACCCATACTGATTCTTGAATTCAAGTTCTTTAAAAAAATCGAAACAATATACTTGTCAGTATTTTATAATCTCCAAGAATTAGGATCTTAAGAGAACATTTTTAAAAGAAGTATCTAATGGGGCCCGGGTCGCGGGACTCTGGGCCCCTGCCGAACTGTGCGTAGCACGCCAGACCCCTGGAGAAACCGGACCCAGTAAGACGCTGGGTTCTGGGCTGGGGTCGCGGGCTGGGCACGCCAGATGGGGCCCGGGTCGCGGGACTCTGGGCCCCAGGCAGAACTGCGAGTAGCACGCCAGACCCCTGGAGAAACCAGGCCCAGTAAGACGCTGGGTTCTGGGCGGGGGTCGCGGGCGGGGCACGCCTAATGGGGCCCGGGTCTCGGGACTCTGGGCCCCTGCCGAACTGCGCGTAGCACGCCAGACCCCTGGAGAAACCGGACCCAGTAAGACGCTGGGTTCTGGGCAGGGGTCGCCGGCTGGGCACGCCAGATGGGGCCCGGGTCGCTGGACTCTGGGCCCCAGGCCGAACTGCGAGTAGCACGCCAGACCCCTGGAGAAACAAGGCCCAGTAAGACGCTGGGTTCTGGGCGGGGGTCGAGCACAGGGCACGCCAGCTGGGGCCCGGATCGCGGGACTCTGGGTCCCGGCCGAACTGCGAGTAGCACGCCAGACCCCTGGAGAAACCGGGCCCAGAACAGAAAAAGATAAAGAAAAATATCGGAGAGGTGGTAAGAAAGCCGTTATGGATGCCAGGACACTGGAGATGCAGACAAAACTTATCTAAATGCACTGGAACTTATGGAAAAATTCGCCGTGAAAGAGGACTGCTATTTCTCTCTATTGTTAAGAATCTCAGACATCACATATAAGGAGAGAGTTTAGCGGAGACCAAGGAGAAATGCGGTGTTGAAAGAGTTCTTCGCGATGGTGGTAGAGACTTGTATTCAGGAGAAGCAGAAACTGGATCTTACCAACTTTATTTTTTTGGAGAAATTACACCAAATGTCGAATGCTACCATCACGCATGCTTAGGAACACTGGACAACATTCAGAGTGGAGAAAGAGCCTGGGAAGGATTTCAAACGGTGGAGGCAGTGGCAATGCCAGTGGCCAATATTCGGGGGAGGCAGAGATCTGATACATTACAACTGGAACCTTTGAAATACTAACCACAGAGACAGTGATCGGAACCTGCTGAGGGGTTAGGCGGGCGCCGGGGCCAGTGGCCGACATCAGAGCTTGCTGTGAGGCAGGGCCACTACTGAGGCCTCCGTGGCCGGGATTGGAACCTGCAGAGGGGTTAGACCGATGCTGGGGCCAGCGAGGCCGGCATTGGAGCCTGCCATGATGCAAGGCTTGTGCTAGGGCCTCCGAGGTCGGGTCCGGAACTTGCTGAGGGGTTAGGCCGGTGCTGGGGTCAGCGAGGCCGGCATCGGAGCCTGCCGTGAGGCAAGGCCAGTGTTGGGGCCCCCGAGGACGGGACTGGAGCCTGCTGAGGGGTTAGGCCGGTGCTGGGGCCAGCGAGGCTGGCATCAGAGCCTGCCATGAGGCAAGGCCGGTACTTGGGCCTCTGAGGCCAGGATAAGAGCCTGCCGAGGGGTTAGGCCGGTGCTGGGGCCTCCGAGGCCAGGATAAGAGCCTGCTGAGGGGTTAGACCGGTGCTGGGGCCAGCGAGGCCGGCATCGGAGCCTGCCTTGAGGCAAGGCCGGTACTGGGGCCTCCGAGGCCAGGACAAGAGCCTGCCGAGGGGTTAGGCCGGTGCTGGGGCCAGGGAGGCCGGCATCGGAGCCTGCCTTGAGGCAAGGCCGGTACTGGGGCCTCTGAGGCCGGGATCGGAGCCTGCCGAGGGGTTAGGCCGCTGCTGGGGCCAGTGAGGCCGGCATCGGAGCCTGCCGTGAGGCAAGGCCGGTACTGGGGCCTCTGAGGCCAGGATAAGAGCCTGCTGAGGGGTTAGGCCGGTGCTGGGGCCAGCGAGGCCGGCATCGGAGCCTGCCTTGAGGCAAGGCCGGTACTGGGGCCTCGAGGCCAGGATAAGAGCCTGCCGAGGGGTTAGGCCGGTGCTGGGGCCAGCGAGGCCGGCATCGGAGCCTGCCGTGAGGCAAGGCCGGTACTGGGGCCTCCGAGGCCAGGATAAGAGCTTGCCGAGGGGTTAGGCCGGTGCTGGGGCCATTGAGGCCGGCATCGGAGCCTGCCTTGAGGCAAGGCCGGTACTGGGGCCTCTAGGCCAGGATAAGAGCCTGCCGAGGGGTTAGGCCGGTGCTGGGGCCAGCGAGGTCGGCATCGGAGCCTGCCGTGAGGCAAGGCCGGTACTGGGGCCTCCGAGGCCAGGATAAGAGCCTGCCGAGGGGTTAGGCCGGTGCTGGGGCCAGCGAGGTCGGCATCGGAGCCTGCCGTGAGGCAAGGCCGGTACTGGGGCCTCCGAGGCCAGGATAAGAGCTTGCCGAGGGGTTAGGCCGGTGCTGGGGCCAACGAGGCCAGCAGCGGAGCCTGCCGTGAGGCATGACCAGTGCTGGGGCCTCCGAGGCCGGGATCGGAGCCTGCCGAGGGGTTAGGCCGGTGCTGGGGCCAGCGAGGTCGGCATCGGAGCCTGCCGTGAGGCAAGGCCGGTACTGGGGCCTCCGAGGCCAGGATAAGAGCCTGCCGAGGGGTTAGGCCGGTGCTGGGGCCAGCGAGGTCGGCATCGGAGCCTGCCTTGAGGCAAGGCCAGTACTGGGGCCTCCGAGGCCAGGACAAGAGCCTGCCGAGGGGTTAGGCCGGTGCTGGGGCCAGCGAGGCCGGCATCGGAGCCTGCCTTGAGGCAAGGCCGGTACTGGGGCCTCTGAGGCCGGGATCGGAGCCTGCCGAGGGGTTAGGCCGCTGCTGGGGCCAGTGAGGCCGGCATCGGAGCCTGCCTTGAGGCAAGGCCGGTACTGGGGCCTCGAGGCCAGGATAAGAGCCTGCCAAGGGGTTAGGCCGGTGCTGGGGCCAGCGAGGCCGGCATCGGAGCCTGCCGTGAGGCAAGGCCGGTACTGGGGCCTCCGAGGCCAGGATAAGAGCTTGCCGAGAGGTTAGGCCGGTGCTGGGGCCAACGAGGCCGGCAGCGGAGCCTGCCGTGAGGCATGACCAGTCCTGGGGCCTCCGAGGCCGGGATCGGAGCATGCCGAGGGGTTAGGCCGGTGCTGGGGCCAGCGAGGCCGGCATCGGAGCCTGCCGTGAGGCAAGGCCGGTACTGGGGCCTCCGAGGCCAGGATAAGAGCCTGCCAAGGGGCTAGGCCGGTGCTGGGGCCAGCGAGGCCGGCATCGGAGCCTGCCTTGGGGCATGACCAGTGCTGGGGCCTCCGAGGCCGGGATCGGAGCCTGCCGAGGGGTTAGGCCGCTGCTGGGGCAAGCGAGGCCGGCATCGGAGCCTGCCGTGAGGCAAGGCCGGTACTGGGGCCTCTGAGGCCAGGATAAGAGCCTGTCAAGGGGTTAGGCCGGTGCTGGGGCCAGTGAGGCCGGCATCGGAGCCTGCCGTGAGGCATTACCAGTGTTGGGGCCTCCGAGGCCGGGATTGGAATCCTGCCAAGGGGTTAGACCGGTGCAGGGGACAATGGCCAGCATCGGAGCCTGGCGTGAGGCAAGTTCACTCCTGCGGCCTCCAAGGTCGGGACCAAAGCCAGCTTAGGGGTTTGACCGGTTCAGGGGCCAGCGAGACCAGAACTGGGTCCTCCCATGAGGCAAGGCCCCTGCGTGAGCCAGCGAGGTCTGGATCAGTCCACTGAGTAGCCAGGCCACTACTGGGACCATCAATAGTGGGATTGGTACTTGCAACGCAGCATGCACAGAGAAATATCGCAGAAAATATAAATCAGACGCTTCTCTTAATCAGCAATAACTAGGAGGAAAAGGGCAACAGGAAGAGGTTGAGCTATAGAAAGGGCCCTATAGTGAAGCAACTAATGTGATCAATCAGAGGGTATGTAATACTGGAGGACGGAGCCTCTTTAAAATGCAGGAGGTACATAAACAAATGTATCAAAGTAAATCACCAAAGAAGTGTGGGATGGAGGGAGGGGGAGGGAATGGGACGGGGGCTGGAGGAGGGCTAATTGGATGATGTGTGCTTGTATATCCTCTCAAGTCTTGTACTCCAATGTGATTGATATATGACTACAATGCACCAATTTAAAAAATAAATTAATTTAAAAATAAATAAAAATAAAAGAAGTATCTACTACTATTACTAGTCAAGGAAACAACAAAAAAGTAGGTATAGGAGAGACTTTAACATTTTCTCCTATATATATCTTAACCATTCTAACAATAAAAACTTGCATGAAAATTTAAGATACAAGATGATATGAGAACCTCAACATGGAAAGCTGTCACTATAACTACAAGCAGTGTACAGACATGCTTCTATTTTTACCTACATAAGATGTTTAAAATACTGGGTTAACAAAGATATTTTAGTAAAGTGACTTAGGCAGGCTTCAACTAGCAAGGATTAAGGATGAATCCTTACTAATTAATTGGAAGATCTGAGACATATTTTATATTTCATTTTATAAAATCAGAAATATTTATTTTGAAACAAGATAAGAAGACATGGTCTACCTGTCAGAAAACTACAACTCAGAAATATTTTGCATCCACAAAGCAGGTAAAACATAAAAACATTTAAATTTCACACTAAGCACTTTTAAGTGCTGAACATTTTTCATAAAATTTTAAGTCATCATCCAAAATGACTTATCTCTGTATAAAAACTGTTAACAACATTCAACATTTTTTTTCTAATGCTCATGTGGTATGGTATCCTTTTTCTTAACTCTTATCCCTCTTTCTCTGAGCGAACGCTTTAAGTCTGATAAAGACTGCTTCTTTAGACAAAGTATGGCCCATTTTGATAAATGGAACAACGAAAAGACTTACCAAGAAGATATCGGTCCCACGAGGAATGAGGCCATCTTCCACGAGAATGGGGCGCAGCTGCATTCATCTGATGAGGGGTCGTTCGATGGGGGTCCGTGCCTCAAGTCCACATTGGGCGCCACGTGTCCCGTCCCGCGGGACAAGTAATTCGGGGGGCGAGGAGGACCCTGATCTGTAAATAAAAATGGGCGAGAAAGAGACACGAGACCAAGTAGATAATCCTATCAAGGTCTGTTTGTTTTAGTGATAAGCGGCAGTTTATATGGAGAGTAAAAGAAGGAAGTAAGTGAGAAGGGGAGGAAGTAACAGTGTTGTAAAAATTCCTATGGTTACAGCTGCAGGCTCTTTCCTGGGACAGTTGATCTATATCGCTTCTCGAAAGGTCACATAGGCCTCCAGGAGGTGGGCTTAGTATTTTTCCAGTCTGCCACAAGTATTGCCTCATAGGGGATGGTGGAGCAGACAGGACTGGACAAATCTGCAATGCAGCCCATGGATCTTGATAAAGGAGGGCCTGGACTAGGCCCTAGAGACAAAAAGACTCTGGAAGGATCAAAGGAGATCCTAGAAGACTGAATTTCCCCAAAACGGACTTTGGGTGTGAACCCCCACCTTTACAGATGCCTGCCTGTTCCGGATGCCTTTCCGGACTCCAGACCTTGCCCCCTAAGGCTCACCCAAGGCCAGAAACCCGATTCCAATGACAAAGGCCAAGGGGAGTGACTTTAATCACCTAGTCACAGACAATCTTAAACTGTGATGCCATGGATCCTCTTTTATCCTGTTTATCTTGTTTACACTTAATGCCTCACTATTGTCCTTTAGTGCACACACTGGGTATAGGGTATAAATACTGGTGATGGAAATTAAAAACTTTGTCAACTGCACAGAAGGTGGTTGTCCATGTCAATAATTATTTCAGATTTTTTCCCGGAGAGGAAGCTCCACATTTAGCACCGTGAACAGGGACTTAAAGGAGTTTATTTCATAAAAGGGAAAAAATTGATGCAGATAAGTGGCTGCAGAACTGTAACCGACCCTTGTCCATTTTTCTGAGGATCTCAGTCCCAAATGGACTCAGTGTCATATTTGCCCCCCAGGACTAGCAAGTTCGTTTCAGCAATGAAATACTGGATCTAGGTAAAATTTCTGACACATGCTCTTAACTGTTAAGGATTAATCAAATAAAATACTTGAAAATGTATCAATTCAATTTAGTCATTCAAACCTTTGCTAATGCAACTTTAATGAATACCCTGAATTTTCTCTTATACAATAAAAATTTATCCATATTTAAGATCTTTAATCAATTCTCTCAATAAAGCCATCTTTACATTTCATACATAATAAGTTCTTTTCTGACATACTTTTCTTTCTTATGAATATTATCATTTCCTTAGAGAATAAATCAAACAATGAATATAGAAATATGACTACCTTTACACTCTATAGAAACTACAATAGAATTTTTAGAACTATCAAAGAAGTGTTTGTCTCATTTGTCCTATTTAAAGCTTAGTGATTTTGTAAAATCACTGTATCTTGGTGTAAATTATGTATTAAATAAAAAATATTTAGTTTACTTTGTATGAAGAATATAGAGCCTCTATGTAATTTACTTATTAACTAGGCTATTTGCTACAGCAAATGTAGTTTCTCACTCTCTAGATGCTTTGATGCAGTTATTTGACACTCAATTCTACTGAATATCTGAATCAATCTGATGTTAAGAATCTGATAGAAAATATATATAGCTGTCATTCATTGCAACAATATCATTGGTTAATTTTTAACAAGCATATTTAAAGGTAGAAAAGTCAAAAAACAGTTGTTTAAATCCAATGTGTGCAATATCATTCTAATTCTAGTATTTAGAAAATTAATAGAGAATGCAATAAAGAACTGAAAGAAATGTATTTTGTTACAAATGTGGTAAAATGTTATTTCACCTTTAGTTTTAGATATGAATTTCCCACAGGCATTGTAATGTCTTGGATTTAGAAAGTCCCCCTTGCCCTCAGGGAAACAAGGTAGCAATGTTGTAAACAGGGCTTGGTTGCTAAGGAGGGGTCCCTAGTGGTGTGTCTTTGGGATTATAAATGGTTCTCTCCTCTCCCTGCTGCCTGTCTGCTTCCAGCCTCCATGATGTGAGACTGGAGCTATGCAAGCTTTCTCCTCTTATTTTCCCCACTACCATGTTTTAAGTTTCAAATCCTGTCCTTAAATGGAATTAAAGCAGAACCTCCAAAAACTCTGAGTAAATACATCTTCCTTTCTATACGTTGTGTGGTCAGTTGTTTGGGGTTATATCAGTGAGAATGTTGACAGAGATGGGCCTGTATATGTGTTCATCATATACAAGTAAAGACAATACTAATACTTTTGCATGGTAATGAGAAATATCTGGCTATGTATTTATCCAAAAGACTGTTTTTCTTAGTACCCATTCAAACTCTAAATATACCATGGATTCTTGTGAAATATATATACATATTTATTTATTTTATATATTTATTTATTTTATATTATAATAAATTTTAAACACATGTAAGGAATTACAATCAACATGAGGAAAATATGCTTATTTAATTAAAAGGTGATTTCTCATAAAATATCAGTGCAGACTTATCAAATATCTATTGTGAAAGGTGATCATGTATACTCATAAATATCTCAATAAAAATGGCTTACTTTTAAAATTTACTACCTCCTGTACCAAGAATAGACATAGAATATGCACATAGAATATATTTTTTAAAATATATTACTTGGTGAGCAGGGCGTGGTGGCGCACGCTTGTAATCCCCGAGCTTGGGAGGCGAAGACAGGAGGATCATGCAGGTTCAAAACCAGCGGTGCTGGCTTAAGAGACCCTGTTTCCAAATAAAAATATAAAAATAGGTCTGGGAGAGTAGCCCGGAGGTAGATAGAAGGACTTCCAGGAACCCTGTACCACAATATTATATATATATATATATATATATATATATATATATATATATATATACACACACACACACACACACACACACACACACACACACATACACTCGGTGATTGTATCCAATTGCTACATATAGGTCCTAGAGCTGAGGAAAAGCAGAATTTAATGAGGCCACTAGAAAAAAACCTGCTGCTTCCTTGCAAAATAATTTATGCTTAAAATATTGTGTTCTTACAAAAATATTAAGACTACTTGATTGTTTATACAGAAAAGAAAGGATTTGTAAATATATTATGTATCCAGATTACCACTCAAGAGTTCAGGTAGTGGTGGAAGGGGAGCTGAGAAGACAGGGGGTGTTGATGGGGAAGAAAGAGCTGAGCAGCAGAGTCAGGAGCAATGTCATGGTCTGAATGCAGACCAGCAATCCCAAGTTTTCAATTCTCAGCCAAGTCCTTTTGCTAAAGCAGAAAACTAGAGGGTGAGCAGTCAGACCATTGCCACTTTTTCCCTTATGAATATGGTAAATTGAATCAGGTGGGAAGATGGTGCAAGAAAAATTCATGACTCCAGTAGAAGGGGGGAAAAAGCCAACTTCAAATAAATGAATCAGTTAGTGAAATGAAAAGACAGCTGTAGTACCTCAGAGACTCAGAAGTTCAGGGAAAGAGACAGGAGAAAGGGGGGAAACCAAAGGAATGTTGGAAGACTTCTGATTAGGAAAGATTTAAAAGTAACATGTGTTAAACATTTTCTCAGAATCCAGACATGGAGAAATGTATGTATGAATATTTAGGAGTCACTTATCTTTGATTTAAAGCCTAAGAGCATAACTTTTTAGTATCTTTTATTGACTATAGTGTGTTTTCTTTCCATAATACAGTAGTTTCTTTCAGAAATAGCTAGATCAGTTCCATATAATGTCTAGATAAAAAATAAGTATAAGAAGTACATATTTCCTAGGGGTGAGAAATAGCACACTAAAATAACTGAGAAACCTACTAATTGCATAACAGTACATATAAGGTAATTATATGAAGAAAACTATAAAATATTTCTGAGAACTATAAATAATTTCAATAATGGAGAGACAATGTATGTGAATGGAATGAATGGACATAATAAAGATGGTGTCAGTTCTTAGTATGCAGCTTAAAATATTTCTAATAATAACATCATCAAGATTTTATGAAACTTTCTAACATTATTCTAAATGTTATTTGGAAGAAAAATGAAGCAAGACTTTGACATATTGACAGACAAAGTAAAAACAATAAAGGGAAACTTGCCTTCCAAAATACGATGGTGTAGTGAAAAACTAATTATTTAAATGGTGGGCAACCACACAGATATCCAAGAAATAATAACTGGAAATATAAAAAAGCCTGAAAAAGATGTAAATCAAGCATAGTCTAATGTATTTTGAAGGAAATCACAGATGAAGAGATTAATTACTCTATAAATGGCACTGTGGAAATTAATTATCTTGGTAGGAATTTGATGATGCATCTTTAACTTATTCCATGATGGTGATGCCAAATAAATTTGAGATGAGTAGAAGAGTTGAGTTAAAAATATCTAAAACCAAAGAAAGTGCAATGGAATGTGCCTATAATCCTAATATTTTAGAGGCTGAAAGATGAGCATTGCAGGTTAGAGCCAAGCACATGGTAAATTAAGGAGACCCTGTCTCAAACTAAAAAAAAAAATAGGGCTGGGAGTAGAGCTCAATGGTAGAGCACCCCTGGATTCAATCCCTAATGTCCCCCACACACATACACACATATACCTATACCTCTGAAAACATAAAAAGTAAAAACAAGTATTTAGTATTCTTAGAATGGGAAATAACTTCCTAAGCATATGAGCAATAAAAACCACATATAATAATATGTAAATTTAACTATTTAAAAATTTTAAAATTCAGTTTTAAAATTGAGAAAAATATCAAAGAGAACAATATTTCCTGAAACTGTACATGTGTCAACATCTTATATAAATAACTCATATAAATTGAAAAAATAATGCATCCTAAATATACAATATGTAAGGCAATACTCAGTTTTGCTAGTAATTAAAATTGTAATTCAAATCAATACCTATAAAATTAGTAAGAATGCCTTTAACCCAATATTCAATAGGTATGTTATTGAGCAAGGTAGTGATCAGGCACTTGAAATATAGAAAATTCAAGCAGATATGTTGTACAGTTTAAAATACACAATAGAAGTCAATAAATTAGAACATAAAAGTGGGAAAGTAACACTAGTAATTTTATATGTATTACATGTCATGTCAAAATGATATTTTTGTGTGTTACTGGAGATGGAACCCAGTGGCATTCTACCTCCAAGTTAAACTCTCAGCCCTATATTGTATTATTTATTTTTACACGCTTTGTCTCTTCTAATAAGATTGGGCTTGAAGTCTAAATTATCTGATATCATAGTTGCTACTCCTGCTTGTCTTTGAGTTTCATTGGCATAGATTATCTTGCTCCAGCCCTTTACCATTAGTTTGTGACTGTATTTACTTGTAATGTGTGGCTCTTGCAGGCACCAGATAGATTCTGTTTTATAATCCAATTTACCACCTTATATATTTTTATTGGGGAGTTCATGGCATTTATGTTCAGTGTGATGATCGAGAAATGATTTTTAATTCCTAACATACTGAGTTTAACTTCTGTTTGAGGTGATGTTTGTTCTTCTTTGCTTAGTTTGCTGGATGAAAATTCTTGTTTCTCTGGTTCTGGAATGCTTTGCTTATTTCTTCGTTGCAATTAAGCTCTTTGAGTATTTTCTCTAGTGCAGGTTTTGAAGAGTTAAATTCCTTCAGCATCTGTTTGTCATAGAATATTTTTATTTCCTCATCTAATTTGAAAGATAGTTTTGTTATGTAGGAAATTTTTGGCTGCAAGCTGTTTTCTTTCAGAATTTGAAATATGTTACTCCAGGCCCTTATGGTTTTCATGACTTGGTTTGTGAAGTCTGGTGTGATTCTAATTGGTTTGCCTCTGAATGTCACTTGATATTTTGTTTTAGTCACCTTTAAGATTCTTTCCTTGGCTTCTACATTGGTCATTTTGACTATCATGTGGTGTGTGGAACCTTTCCTCTGATCTTGTCTAAAGGAAGTTCTATAAGTTCCCTGTATCTGTATATTAACCTCTTGTTCTATGTTTAGAAAACTTTTGATATTACATCTTTGAAAAGATTATTGATCCCTTTGGTTTCACCTTCTATTCCCTCTTCTATGCCAATTATTTTAGGTTATCTCTTTTTAAATAGGCCTATATTTATTTAATGCCCAGTTTATGCTGTTGAATTGTTGTTGTTTTTTTCTAAGTTATATACTATTGTTCACTTTTGGAGTGATCATCTTCTAGGAGTGAAATTCTATCTCCATGTGCTCTAACAGATTGTTTATAGTTTGAATTGATGCCTTCACTTCAATGATTTTATCCTTTATTTATTTCAGACTCTCTCCAAATTCTTTTCGAAAGTCCTGTATTATTTCTGCAGTTACATTCCTGATTTGGCTTCAGGTTCTGTTATTGTGTGATTGTGTCAGCTCATTTCCTCCTTGTTACTCCTTCTTCTCATGATTTTGTAAGTTTGTATCTGTTGCTTTTGGTAGATTTCTCTCAGTCTCTAGGTGTCAGCTGGTATATCCAAGGGCAAGTGTGTTCTGTTCAACAGTGAAGGCTGAGTGAGGAGAGAAATGAAGTAATAAATGCAGGAATAGGTTAAAGCTACAGATAGGATCAAATAGAATGAGAGTATGAGTTTGGTAAGGTGGTATATAGTAGATATTAGAGATAGTGGATATTTAGCTGTATTCTAATAACCAATGTAGTGTTTTTAAAAGTATAGTGGTATGAAATGGATTTAATACAAGACAAAGAAGAGAAAAAAATAGAGAAAAAAAGAAGAAAAAAAGAAAAGGGTAGAGAGAAGAGATTAGGTATGGACGAGGGAAGAAGCTTGAGAGAGGGGTTGGGAATAGAGCAATCAAACAAGCATACACAAAAATAAAAGAAACAAAACAAAACAAAATAAAAAAATGCAACCCTACAAATATATGAATATTCAGCAGACTGGGCCTCTGCAGTATCTCTCTTCAGACATCAAGTGTTACTGGCACTTTTCCTGTTGCAAGCCTCATTCTCTGATCTTTCTTCATCTATGCAGATCACAGGTATTAATGGGGCTAGACCTAGTGTTAAGCATACATCACCCTCCACGCTTTCCACTGATATGGACTCTTGGTCTCTCCCTGCCTTCCTAGGTGGCAGATGCCTCTGAGACCAAACTCAATCTAAGAGTCTCTTTTCTGCACAGCTAGGGATGCACTAGTCTAACTTTCCCTTGTTGTAAGGTAATTAAGAAAAAAATAAATGTTTGAAATCATATTCTGCTGGTGGAAACACAACTCACCACAGCAGAAATCCAGTGGCACATATTAAAAAACTTTTTAAAAAGCACCATGTTATTTGATTCCATAATTCCATTTAAAACTCTTAATTAAGGAAGTGATCAGAGACCAATGATTAGACATATATACATAATTAGCCTGAAAACATATATATATATATATATATATATATATATATATAAATAATAATATTGGAAGATAAGGAACAGCTAAAATGCTCAATAACAGGGAAGTGATGAAGTTATTCACCGTTCCTTTAGTGACATGATGAAATCTATCTGATATAAACTTAGAAAACAGCAAGATATAAAACTAAATAATGTACAAAATCATGCCTCTGGATAGCAAAAAAATCTAGCTGACAATGTGATGAGGGTAGCAGTATAATTTTTAATACAAATTTTTTATTGAACATAAATGGTATACATTTAAACTATACTTGGTGCCCTCTCCCCCGCTCCTGTTTTCCTGTACCCCCTCCCACCAATGATTGTCCTGGGTAACCATGCCATATTCAGTTTTACACATATTCGGATGTAGACCCTGATTAATCAAGTTCAGACTTCCTCTCCTCCTATCTTTTCATTCAAACTTTGTTTGTATTTCCGCTCCATTATCTGGAGTCCCTCTGGTATTCTCTATGTTCCCAAGTTTGGGCATATTAGAGGAAACAAAGGTACCTTCACCTTCTGTGCTTGGCTGATCACACTTAACATAATGCTCTCCAGGACTTTACAGCTTCTTGCAAATTATATGATTTTTTTCTTCTTTATGGTTGAATAGAATTCCATTGTGTGTATTTCCCAGAGTTTTGCAATCCATTATTCTGTTGATGGAGACCTGGTTTGGTTCCATATTTTGGCTATTATGAATTGTGCTGCTATGAACAATATATATATATATATATATATATATATATATATATATATATATATATATATATATATTGCTGTAGTTCTCCAATTTCAACCCCTTTGGAAAAATACCCAGGAGTGGTAGAGCTGGATCATACAGTGGATCTATTCCTAACTTTCTTAGGAATCTCCACACAGATCTCCGTAGTTTGCACTCCCACAAAAAAAACTATTCCTCTTTCCCCACATCCTTGCCAGCATTGTTGTTATTTGATTTCTTTATGCTTGCCACTCTGACTGGGGTTAGATGGAATCTCAGTGTAGTTTTAATTTGCATCTACCTAATGGCCAATTGTGTTGAACATCTTTTCATGTATCTATTGGCCCTTTGTAGCTCTTCTTTTGTGAAGTGTCTTTGCCCATTTCTGGATTGGGTTGTTTGTTTTGCTAATGTAGAGTCTTTTGTGCTCTTTGTATATTCTGGATATTAGCTCCCTATTAGAATGGTGGCTGGTAAAAATCTTTTCCCATTCTGTAGGCTTCCTCTTTAGGTTATTGATGGTTTCCTTTGATGAGAAGAAACTTTTTATTTTGATGCTATCCCATTTGTTAATTCTTGCTTTAATTTCCTGAGCTTTGGAGGTTTTGCTGAGAAAGTTGCTGCCTGTGCCAATAGGTTGTAGTGTTGAGAAAATGCTCTTCTCTAAAAACTTCACATTCTCCAGTCTAATTTCTAAGTCTGTGATCTATCTCGGGTTGATTCCTGTGCATGGTGAGATATAGGGGTTTAGTTCCATCTTTCTACAAATGGATAGCCAGTTCTCCCAGCACAATTTGTTGAAATGGCTGTCTTTCCTCCAGCATATGGGTTTGGACCCTTTGTCAAAGATTAATTGACTAAAGATGTATGGATTTGTTTCTGTATCTTCTATTCTGTTCCACTGATCAGTGTATCTGTTATTGTGCCAGTACCATGCTGTTTTTACTACTATTGCTCTATAATATAGTTTGAAGTCTGGGATTGTGATGCCTCCTGCATGTTTCTTATTGCTGAGAATTGCTTTGGCTATTATGGGTCTTTTCTTTCTCCATATAAAGTTCATGATTGATTTTTCTCAGTCTATGACGAATGTTGCTGGTATTTTGATGGGAATTGCATTGAATCTATAGATCACTTTTGGCAGAATGGCAATTTCAATTATATTTATTCTGCCTATCCATGAGCATGGGAGATCTTTCCATCTTCCAAGGTCTTCTTCAATTTCTTTCTTCAATGTTTTATAGTTTTTGTTGTAGAGGTCTTTTACATCTTTGATTAGCTTTATTCCTAGTTTTTTTTTTTTTTTGGTTTTGAGGTTATAGTGAATAGAATTGTTTTCTTTCTTTCTTTCTTTCATTGAGGATTCATTGTTGGCATAAAGAAAAGCCACTGATGTCTTTAGGTTGATTTTGTATCCTGCAACTTTGCTCAATTTGTCATTCAGCTCCTGAAGTCTTTTGGTTGAGTTATTTGGGTCTTGCCAATAAAGGATCATATCATCTCCAAATAAGAATAATTTTAATTCCTGTCTTCCTATGTGAATTCCTTTGATTTTATTCTCTTTTCTTATTGCTGTGGCAAGAGTCTCAAGGACTATATTAAAAGGAGTGGTGATAGTGGGCAGCCTTGTCTTGTTCCTGATTTTAGAGGAAATTCTTGCAGTTTTTCCCCATTCAATATAATGTTGGCTTTGGGTTTACAGTATATTGCCTTAATGATGTTGAAGTACATTCCTTTTATCCCAATTTTCTGCAGTGTTTTATAGTCTCCCAGAATTATCGTGATTTGGTCTATTTGGGATCTGATGTCCAGGAGGGTTTGTTTTACAAATGTTGTTGCACCTGCGTTTGGGGCATAAATATTTACTATTATTATATCTTCTTGGTGTATTGTTCCTTTTTATAAAAGGAAGTGCCCTGATTTGTCTCTTCTGATGAGTTTTAGTTTAAAGTCTGTTTTGTTGGATATCAGGGTTTCTACCCCTGCTCTTTTATGGTCTCCAATAGCATGGTATAACTTTTTCCATCCTTTCACTTTCAGTCTGTGAATATCTTTGGCTGTAAGGTGCATTTATTGCAGACAGTATATATTTGGACTATGTTTTTTAATTCGCATTGCCAGTCTATATCTTTTGATTGGTGAGTTAAATCCTTTGACGTTAAGAGATATTATTGAAATATGATTTTTGTTTTTTGCCATTTTGTGTTTTGTCTACTACTTAACTTCCTCTCTTCTCTGATTCTGAAGTCTGTTTCTTTTTTCTTCCTTATGGTTGATTTTGTACATACAATGAAATTTATCAGTATTTCTATCACTAGTTTGTTTAGAATTGTAAAAATAAAGATATATTGATAATTTACTTTTAGCTCATATATTAGAATTTTCAGAATATAATATTGATTGTTAACTCTCACTACTCACAGAGCAATGTGAAGGTAGTGTTCATGGCTCATTAATCTCTGTTTTTTTTTTTTAGCACCTGGCATCTACAGATAGATGTTTGTTGTAAATACATGAAAAAAATTTGAATTATTGATTTTTTAATAAAAAAACTAAATAATGCATTATTATCCCAAATATCTAAACAGGTACACACACACATACAAAAGAATAAATAAAAATATACCAATATATTAACAATTTTCTTTGGGTTGTAAATGTGTCAATTATTTTTGTTACATTTGTATGTTTCTTTATTTTAATTTTGAAATTAAATTTCCTTTTGGAAAAAAGTTTTGTCTTCCAACTTAGACAAACTGACACAAATTATTACTAGATAATAACAAAATTATTAAATAGCCATAATACATTGATCATGGGCTCAAGTTTTCTTGGGAAATATCTTAAATTTATTTACATGAAAATATATAAAGAAGTTAGGTGAGGTTACTAAAAATAGAGTCACGTTTCAAAGTCAAATAAACACTAACTCTGGAGCATAAGAGTGAGTATATAATAGGCTCAAGCTTTTCACCTTATTGTTAAAGAAAAAGCATTTTGAATTCTCACATGCTATATAACTGTATATAAAACAAGCTTCATTTTCTACTCATCCATCAGTAGTTCCTTTCTCATACTTCTGCTAAATAGATCAGGGTCATCTCTTGATATATGATTAATAAGGTATTTGATTAATGGAGAAAGACTAATTTACTGCAAATAAAGGTCAATGTCCAATTTTGCCCCAAATTACATAGGCATGTTCTAACTCATTCCAATGTCTCATATAAAAAATCTGTTAATTCCATGTAAGTGGATATCAGAGAGAGTCTATTTATGACCCAAGCATTTGAATAAATAGTACAATAAAGATTCATTTATTCAGGAAGAAAAATATAGAATTAGTTATCTGGATTTGTGTGTAGCAATAGAAATGACATACTGCTTACTTTGCCATAAATATTTGGACCTTTGGGGAAAGCAATATTTTAAACCGTGCAAATAAAAGATTTTCAGCTTATAACTTATAGAGCTTTAACTCATCAGCTTGTATTTGAAATAATGTGTGTAACTACTGTTTGAATTTAAAAGCATTTGAATTTTAACATTTATAATTGAGCATCATGCAATAGCTAACTTGCTCTTCTGTGTGGAGAAAGGCCATTCTATAAACTCAGGGTGGACATATTCATTAACACTAAAACTCTTTAAAAAATTTTTCCCATCCTGGAATCTACTGCCTTGATAGTTTCAAGCTGACTATTTGTGAAAATAAGAATGAGAGCCCAAGTCTATGGAATATATGGTTAACCTTCCTTATCTCATACAGAGAAAAGTGAGTTATATCTAGAAAATAGAGCAGGACTGAACCTTACTTTCTGAACCTTCAGTTTCTTCTTTAACTCTGAAATTCTATTCCCCAATATAAGATACTCCTGGAAAATTAGAATAGTACTGTTCCTGAAATTTTCCTGTCAATAAATTTTACCGATAGCATGTACTACATAACTACTCTCACAAATAAATAAATATGCCTATTAATAAAAATATGTTACCTAAAATTGTTTATAGCTATCTTTCTTACCATAGTGGTTCTAAGAAGTCAGTATATAGTTGACTATTAAGCCAGGTATGATGGCACACACTTGTAATCCCAGAATTTGGGAGGCTAAGATACAAAAAAAAGATCAGGGTTGTAGCCTGGAGGTAGAAAGATCCTGGGTTCTATCCCCAGTACCACAAAAAATAGTTAGCTATTAAATTTCTAAATGTATATCTTCAAATTCACTTGACCCCCAAGCCACTTGTTTTTGGTACTAATAGAATACTAAATTTATATCTTCAAATTTACTTGATTCCCCCAAGCCACTTATTTTTCAGTACTTGGGGTGGAATCCACGGGCATTCTACCTCTGAGCTACACCCTCAGCCTTATTTTTTATTTTTTTATTTTTATTTTTGGTGGTATTGGGGTTCCGGGAAGCCCTTCTATTCCCGGGCTCCACTCCCAGACTTATATATGGTATATACATAGACATTTGTATATACATAGACATTTTTTTGAAACAGGGTCTCTTAAGCCAGCAAGGCTGGCTTCAAACCTGCACAATCTTCCTGTTTCCGCCTCCCAAGATAGGGGATTACAAGTGTGTGCCATCATGCCCAGCTTATTCTTTATTTTTGAAACAGGGTTTTACTGAGTTGCAAACGGCCTCACCAAGTAGCTGAGGCTGTTCACAAACCGTGGTCCTCCAGTCTCCTCCTACTTAATGCTGGGATCACAAGAGAGCGCCACCACGCTTGGCCACAAGCCACATTTTTGTTTTTGTTTTTGGTGGTACTGGAGTTCCTGGAAGCCTTCTACCTCCAGGCTATACTCCCAGACCTATTTTATATTTTTTATTTATTTGGAAATAGGGTCTCTTAAGCCAGTGAAGCTGACTAGGAACCTGCACTATCCTCCTGTCTCCACCTCCCAAGCGCAGGGATTACAAACTTGAGCCACCACATCTGGTTTGCAAGCCACTTTTAATAACCATCTTACTAAAAAAAAAAAAAAAAAACTCTAACTAGCTACACCCGAATAATAGGAAGTGATGCTGGGCAGCAAAACATTCATCATATACTTCAGGTCACTTTTAACCCAACACAGTAGAACATGGATTTGACCATATTCCTCTTGTACAGAAATCAGTATTCTCTGTCTGCTGAAAATGTTTAACCTTATGAGTTTATATAATCAAATCATTAATATCAAATATAAGGATGTTTCATCAAGGTAAAATCTAATCTATAAATCTCATAGTCTTTGTTATATATAGAATGGCCCCTTGAAGAGTTCAAAAATTGGTATTTGGAGTTGATGTAAGGATTTATCCGGGGTTTGGCCTGGGTCAGTAGAGTGTAGCTGGAGAAAGTGGGACCTTGAGGGTAAGGCCTTGGGGAGCATTCTCTATATGCTCTTTTCTTTCTGGCCTCCATGATGTGAAAGTGGAGCTTGTGCTTTCTCTTTTTATTTCCTGCTGCTATGCCCTGAGATCCATCGTCCCCATTCTCACATGAATTGAATCACAACATCTTCAAGGAAAACTGTGAGCTAATAAATCTTCCTTTCTCTATGTTATTTGTTCAAGTCTTTAGATTATAACTGTAAAAATGCTGAAAAATATAGTCTTATTTTCATTAAAACCCTTACTTTTACTTTTCAGCATAATTGGCTCAAACCAGGAGATTGTTTCAACCCACAAGATTGGTGACCAAATATAAACTGACTATATAAGCAAGTAGCCTTGTTTTGAACAAAGCAATTTATCATTGAGGTTATGTGTATAAATGAATTTTACATGCTGATTCTAAAAGTTATATCAAAATATACTGATCCAACCACAGACAAGATACTCTTGAACAGTAACAAAGAAAAAATCTTATTGTGCTAAAATATAAATATTTACTAAAATATAAATATTAATTTTTTCAGCAGTGAGTTTTATTTACTTTGAGGTGAAGAACAAGTTGGTACCAAACCCAGCAAACTATAGTCTCAGTGCTAAAAAGATGTCTGAGGAAGAGTCTGGCTCACAAATCTTGGTTATGAACATTTTATAAAAAAATTATTAAAATTTTAGTCGTTAAGATAATGTTATCATTGTATATATAGATAAGTAGAGTAGTGGAAAGAGAATGGTGTGCACAAATACAGATGCATATGCATACACACATACAATTAATTATAAAGGTGAAAAAATGATATTTTCTGTAAATGATGCTAGGATTTTTGAGCATCCATATAAAATAAATGAAATTGAATCTCTATCACACATTTTATGACTTCTGGGTTGGTTAAAGATCTAAATGTAAAAAGAAAGAACTCAAGAAAGTCAGCACTAAAAGAACAAACCACACAAAAAGTGGGGAAGTGAACTAGACACTTCACAAAAGAATAAATTAAAATGGCCCTTAAAATGTATAAAAAAGGCTCAACATCAGTCAGAGAGATGCAAATCAAAACTACTCAGAGATTTCACCTAAATCCAACTAGAATGGCAATCATTCAAAACACAAACAACAACAAATGCTGGCTAGGATATGGAGAAGTGGTAACTCTAAAACATTGTTGGTGGGATTGCAAATTAGTGCAACCACTTTGGAAAAGAGTAAGGAGGATACTCAGAAGAATAGGAACAAACCTGACATATGATCCAGCAATACCACTTCCGAGTAGCTATGCAGAAGAATGAAAACCAAACCACCAAACTAATGCATGTGAATCTATGTTCACTGCACAATTCATAATTTGCCAAAGTATGTAATCAGTCAAGATGTCCATCAACAGATGAATGGATTACAAAATTATGGGATATGTACACAGAAATTTTACTGAGCCATAAAGAAGAACAAAATTATGTCATTTACATGGAAATGGACAGAAATTGGAAATATTTTGCTAAGTGAGATTAGTCAGTCACACAAAAAACAAGAAATCGGATGAGAAAATGGGTCATAGGAGAAACTCTAGACTAAGAAGGAGAAACTATAGGTGAACAAATATAGTTACATAAGGGGGGGAAGAGGGAAATTCCCTAATGTACATTAACAAATATATCAAAGTCAATCATTAAGCCAAACATGAGAAGTAGGGAGGGGGAAGGGAATGGAGTGGGAATTGGATAAGGGCTAATTGGGTGATGTGTGCATGTATGCCTCTATCACCTTGTACTCCATTAAGATTTACAACTACAATGCACCAATAATTCTTTGTAAAAACAAACATAAAAAGACAAATGCAAAATTTCTGCCAGAATATTATTTTTATTTATTTATTTTTGCAGTACTAGGAATGGAATCCTAGGGCATTCTACCTCTGAGCTACACCCCAGCAAAAATTTTTATTTTTTATTTTAAAAGAGGGTCTCATTGAGTTGCAAAAAGCCTCACTAAGTAGCTGAGGCTATCCGCAAACCCAGATCCTCCTGTTTCTGCCTCCCAAATGCTGGGATTACAAGTGTGTGCCACCACTTCTGGCTCCTGCAGAATAATATTATAAATCACATATAGAATGATTTTTAATTGATTCATAAAGGTTATCAAGCATAAATAATTGGTAAGTTCTTTAAATGTTAACTTAAATCAAAGATTCATATGTTTTTTACACATAAATAACTTAAATTTTTATTTTTTATTTTTATATTTTGTTGGTGCGTTTTAGTCATATATCTTAATGGGATAAAAGACTTTCCTAGACATACATGCACATATCACCCAATTATCCCTTACCCAATCCCCACCCATTTCCCTCCGGATCCCTCTTTCCCATGCTTGGCTTAGTGACTGAATCTGACATGATTGTTTAAGTCCATCATGTGCTTTAGAGAGTTTACCTCTTCCCTCCTCCAATCCCCTCAGTTAGGTCGCCTTATTTGCTCCTCTATAGAATCTCCTTCTTCATCTAAAGTTCCTCCTATTATCCATTTCTTCTTAGCTTTCACATATTAGGGAAAGCATCTGATTTTTTGTGTGTGTGACTGACTAATCTCACTTAGCATAATGTCCTTCAGTTCCATCCATTTCTCCATAAATGATGTAATTGTGTTCTTTACAGCTGAGTAAAACTCCATTGATATACATGCATTAGTTTAGTAGTTTGGTTTCCTTTCTTTTGGGTAGATACCTAGAAGTGACAATGTTGAATTATGGTAAATTTGTTCCTATTCTTCAGTGGATCCTCCATACTATTTTCCAAAACGGTTGCACTAATTTGCAATCCCACCAATGGGATGTTTTAGAGTTCCCACTTCTCCACATCCTTGCCAGCATTTGTTGTTGTTTGTGTTTTAAATGATTGTCATTATAGTTAGAGTTAAATGAAATCTCAGGGTAGTTTTGTTTGTTTGTTTGGTGGTACTGGGGTTCCTGGAATCCCTTCTACCTCCGGGCTACTCTTCCAGACCTATTTTATATTTTTATTTGGAAACAGGGTCTCTTAAGCAAGCGAGGCAAGCTTCAAACCTGTGTGATCCTCCTGTCTCTGCCTTCCAAGCATGGGGATTACAAGTGTGCACCACCACGCCCAGCTCAGGGTAGTTTTAATTTGCATCTCTCTGATTGCCAATGATGTTGATCATTTTTATGCTTTTATTGGCCATTTGAATTTCTTCTTTCATGAAGTATTTATTTAATTCCTCATCTTGTTTTTATTTTAGGGGGAATTCTCAAAGTTTTTCCCATTTAATATGATGTTGGCTATGGGTTTATTGTAGATTGCCTTTATGATGTTGAGGTATGTTCCTTCTATTCCAATTCTCTGCAGTGCTTTTAGCATAAATGGATGTTGGATTATATCAAATGCTATGTCAGCATCTATTGAAATAATCATGTGATTTTTGTCTTTGGTTTTGTTTATATGATGAATTACATGGATTGATTTCCATATGTTGAACCAGCCTTGCATCTATGGGATGAATCCTACCTGGTCATGGTTTATGCTTTTCTTGATGCTGTTTTGAATGTGTGTAGCTAGTATTTTGTTTAGAAGTTTTGCATACCAGTTCATTAAAGATATAGGCCTGTCATTTTTCTTCCTTGAACTGTTTTTATTTGGTTTTAGTATTAATGTGATGTTGGCTTCATAGAATGTATTTCAGACAGTCCCGTTTTTTTCTTAATGTCAGTTAATCAAAATATATTAGACAAGCTATAGAATATTTAAAAAAAGTATTTGCAACACATAAAACTATCAATGGATTTATAGCTAGGGTATATATAATTCCTAAAAAATAAATGGGTAAAATCGCAGAAGATATGATCAGGTAATTTACAGAATCAAAATGGCATGTATATGTATAGAAAGAGACTATGAGAGGACTTCTCAGTGCTAATGATTTTTTTTTATTTACTTGATTGCTGATTGTACACGTGTTCAATTTATAATTATTCAGTATATCTGTTTCTAAATTTATGTTTTATATTTCATATGAAAGAGGTAAAAACTGATAAAAAGTATTTTTCTTTTCTTTCTTTTGTGTGTGCTACTGGGGATTGAACCCAGATGCATTCTATCTCCAAGAATTATTATTATTGCTATTTCTATTTCACAGGTAAGAAAATTGAAATTGAAAGTATGTGTTGTAAAAAAAAAAAACACCAGGTGTAGTGGTGCATATTTGTAATCCCAGTTTTTGGGAGGCTGAGACAGGCGAATTGTGCAGGTTTGAATCCCAGTATTTGGGAGGCTGAGACAGGTGAATCGTGCAGGTTTGAAGCTAGCTCCAGCTACTTAATGAGGCTCTCAGCAACTTAGTGAGAACCTGTTTCCAAATAAAATATTAAATAGGTCTGGAAGTGTAGCTCGGAGGTAAAAGGCCCCTGGATTTCATCACCAGCACCACAAAAAAATAAAATAAAAAGACATACATAGTGGTATGTGAAATCCCAATACTTGGGAGGCAGAGACAAAGGGATCACAGATTCAAAGTGAGTTTCAGTAACTTTGTGAAACCCAGTTTCTAAATAAAAAGTAAAATAGGACTTGGGGATTAGAAAGGTAATCATCAAAAACACAAACAACAAATACTGTTGAGGATGTGGAGAAGTAGAAATTCTGATGCACTGTTGCTGGAATTTCAAAGTAGTGCAACCATTTTGGAAAACAATGTATAGGGTCCTCAGTAGAATATGAATGAACCTACCATATGACTCAGCTATACCACTCAAGGTTATCTACCCCCCAAAATTGAAACCAGACTACCACAGTAATACATGCATGTCAATGTTTATAGAAGCACACTTCATAATTGCTAGACTATGGAACCAGCCAAGAACAACAGATGAATATTACAAAATTATGGGATATGTCACAACAGAATTCTACTCACCCATAAAGAACAAAATTGTGTCATTTGCAGAGAAATGAATGGAACTGAAGAATACTATTCTAAGTGAGATTAGGCCATCAATAAAGTGAAAGTGCATATGTTCTCCCTCATATGTAGAAGGAAAGGAGAAATTATAATACAGAAAGGAATCTAAACAAGGGAGTAGAAACTCTAGTGTAGTTATGGAGGGGACTTGAAGAGGAGTAAGGTAAGCTTAATGAAGAAAATAATCAGTAGATATGATGTGCCTGCACAAATTTATCAATGCCAATCACAATGTTGTACATGGGAAGAGTGAGTGCTGTGTACATATATGACTTTATGACTCTGAATATGATGTATGATTACAATGTACCAATAAAAATTCATAAAAAATAGGGCTAGGCCAGTTTAGCTCAAAGCTAGAATGTCTCTGCATTCAATCCCCAGTACACTAAATACACACACACACACACACACACACACACACACACACACACACCAAGTTTCAAGTCCAGGGCTTTCTATACTTTCTACTGCCAAAATTGAAACTCACTGCAACTCATTGCTTCTCAGTTAAAGCAATACTTTCATGTGACAGGCAATCTACATTTTTCACCACTATAAGCTTACAAAATTAAAAAACAAAACTATTACAGAATTTTTGGCATGGGCCTGACATGAAGCAGACACACAAAACTGTAATATGCTGCCATCCATCTTTCTTCCAGTAATATTTTTCAACAAACAAAAAGAAAAACAAGAATCCTTCTTTGATTGAATAACAGAATCAGCAATAATTCTGTTCTTCACTCATATAAAAAGTTTAATTCATCTGTATGTTAATGTATTTAGCAAACTTGGGTCAAAGCAGTATTGTAAGTAACTACAAAGACATTTCGCATGGAAATGGAATCAAAATGACTTATTGTATTTTTTATTTTTTTCCTCAACCCTTTTTATTTTTATCTTTTTGTTGTTGTTGTTGTTGTTTTGTTGTTGTTGTTGTTGTTGTTTTATTGGTGCATTGTAATCATATACCACATTGGAATACAAGACTTGAGAGGATATACAAGCACACATCATCCAATTAGCCCTCATACAGACCCCATCCCATTCCCTTCCCCTCCCTCAATCCCATGCTTGTTTGGTGACTAACTTTGATACATTTGTTTATGTACCTCCTGCGTTTTAAAAAGGCTCAATCATCTCCTATTCCATACACTCTGATTGGTCACCTTAGTTGCTTCACTATAGGGCCTTTTCTATACCTCGACCTCTTCCTGTTGCCCCTTTCCTCCTAGTTTTTGCTGATTAGGGGAAGCATCTGATTTTTATTTTCTGCCATATTGCATGCCACATTGCAAGTACCGATCCCACTCTTGACAGCCCCCTAGTGGCCTGGCTATCCGGTGGAATGATCTAGACCTGGCTGGCTCAAGCAGCGGCCTTGCCTCATGGGGGGCCCTGATTCTGGTCTCATGGCCCCAACACCAGCCTAAACCCTCAGCTGGCTCCTATCCCAGCCTTGGGGGCAGCAGTAGTGGCCTTGCCTCACAGCAGGCTCCAATGCTGGCCATTGTCCCCAGCACAGGCCTAACCTCTCGGCAGACTCCAATCCCGGCCTCGGAGGCTCCAGCACCAGCCTAGCTACATGGCAGGCTCCGATCCCAGCTGCACTGGCCCCAGCACCAGCCTAAACCCTCAGCAAGCTCCTATCCCAGCCTTGGAGGCCCTAGCACCGGCCTTGCCTCACGGCAGGGCACCGATGACAGCCTCGCTGGCCCCAGCACCAATCTAACACCTCGGCAGGCTCCTAACTGGCCTCGGAGGTCTCAGTAGTGGCCTTGCCTCACAGAAGGCTCCAATGCTGGCTGCTGGCCCCGGCACCGGCCTAACCCCTTGGCAAGCTCTAATCCTGGCCTTGGACGTCCCAGCCCCAGCCTTGCCTCACAGCAGGCTCCAATGCCAGCCTCGCTGGCCCCAGCACTGGCCTAACCCTTTGACAGTCTCCGATCCCGGCCTCGGAGGCCTCAGTAGCGGCCTTGCCTCACGGAAGGCTCCAATGCCAGCCATTGGCCCTGGCACTTGCCTAACCCCCCGCCAGGCTCCAATCCTGGCCTTGAAGGCCCCAGCATTGGCCTTGCCTCATGGCAGGCTCCGATCCCGGCCTCACTGGCCCCAGCACCAGCCTAACCCCTCGGCAGGATCTGATCCTGGCCTCGGAGACTCCAGCACCGGCCTTACCTCATGGCAGGCTCCAATCCAAGCTTTGCTATGTCCGTCACTGGCCTCACCCCTTGGCAGGCTCCAATCCGAGTACCCTCTTCACCCAACCAATTGTCCCACGTTCTTGAGGGTGTGTGGTGGTAGCATTCTGCCTCTAGGGTTATTATTTCAAAGGTTCCAAGTGTAATGCATCAGATCTCTGCCTTCCCTGAGTACTGGCCACTGCCATTGCCACTGCCTCCACCATTTCAAATCTTTCCCAAGCTCTTTTTCCACTCTGAATGTTGTCCAGTGTTCCTAAGCATGCACTTCGGTAGCATTTGACATTTGGTGTAGTTTCTCCAAAAAAATAAGGTTGGTAGAATTTGATTTCTGCTTCTCCTAAATACAAGTCTCCCCTGACATCACGGAGACCGCTTTCAACACCGCCTTTCTCCTTGGTCTTCGCTAAACTCTCTCCTTACAGGTGATGTCTAAGATTCTTAATAATATAGAAAAACAGCAGTCCTCCTTCACGGGGAATTTTTGCATAAGTTCCAGTGCATTTGGATAAGTTTTGTCTGCATCTCCAGTATCCTGGAATCCGCCACGGCCTTCTTAACCCCTCTCTGATATTTTTCTTTTTTCTTTTTCTTTTCCTTTTTTTTTTCAATAAGAGAAGGCAGTATGTGTGTTTTGAGGAGGTAGTGGGATCAGGCACTCAGTAACACTGTGACATGGCCCAGTTTCCCCATGGGTCTAGCGCGCTCCGCACTACTCTGCCTGGGGTCCAGAGTCCTGCGACCCAGGTCCCAGCTATTCCGGGGTTCTGGTGTGCCCTGCCCGACCCCTACCCGGGACCCAGGGTCTTACTGGGCCTGGTTTCTCCAGGGGTCTGGCGTGCTACACGCGGTTTGGCCTGGGGCCCAGAGTACTGCGACCCGGGCACCGGCTGTTCTGGTGTTCCAGCGTGCCCCGCCTGACCCCTGCCCGGGACCCAGGGGCTGGTAGCAACCTATAAAGGCTCTGTTTCAAAATTAAAAATAAAAAGAACTGGGGTGTCATTCAGAGGAAGAATGTCCCTAGATTCGATTTCCAGTACCAAAAATTAAAATTAAAAAATCTAGCCATGTAAAAAATTGAATTTTTATGATAGTTGTTCTGAAGCATGAAAATTAAGAATTCTGTTCAGAAAGAGGGGCTGCTGCTCAAAAATACCTATTTTACAAAAATTATACTCATTTTTATTTCAGAGAAAAAAAATTCCTGAACTCATAGCCAGGTGTGGTGGTTCACACTTTTAATACCAGCATTTAAGATGATAAGACAGGAGAATCACAATTTGCAGACAGCCTCAGCTACTTAGTGAGGCCCTTTGAAACTCAGTGAGACCCTGTTTCAAAAAGAATAAAAAATATGGCTGAGGATGCAGTTCGAATGTATAATCCTCCTGAGTTCCATCCCCAGTACTGGGGGGAAAAAAAAATTTCCCTTAACTCATGAGAATGGTCATTGTACTTAAGAGATTTCCTTTGGTCTCCTAAAATTGTTTGTAAAATAGGTATTTTTGAGCAGCAGCCCCTCTTTCTGAACAGAATTCTTAATTTTCATGCTTCAGAACAACTATCATAAAAATTCAATTTTTCACATGGCTAGATTTTTTATTTTTATTTTTTGGTACTGGAAATCGAATCTAGGGACATTCTTCCTCTGAATGACACCACAGTTCTTTTTATTTTTAATTTTGAAACAGAGCCTTTCTAGGTTGCTAAGGGTTTCTCTAAGTTGCTGAGGCTGATATCAAATTTGTCATCTTCCTGTCTCAGCCTCCAAAGTACTTACATTCTAGGTGTGTACCACGGTGCCAGGCAGGCTAGGTATTTTAAGTACCACTTGTTGATCCCACTGATGAAGGAATCCCCACTCTAGGGTTATGGATATAAGCGAACACATAATACCTGACATTGCACAGACGGGACCAGTAACAAATTATTAGTTACATATTCTAACAGCCCAAAGAAGGAGTACAGTAAGCACCAACCATTTTGGACCACACAGGGTTGCATTTGGGAACACACTGAACATGCTAGTAGCTGTGAGAGGCAGGGTTTATAGTATCAGGAAGATAAGGTTCCCCTGCTTCTCCTGAGAGGATGTTATTGGTTTTTCTAGGTAATTGTGTGGGCTAGCAGGAAACTGCAACCCATTACTCAGGGATAAGTGGAAACTGCACCTGGTCTGAGTGATAAGGCAGATTGTTTGGCTGAGGAAATATACCTCTAGAAATAGAGTACAGAGGGAAACTTGTGGTTAGGCCATTGGAAGCCCTCTTGACTATGCCAGATGTCAGAGCAGCATTATATTAGTCTTTAATTTTAGGTCTCATACCAAAACAGGTTGGTAAGATATGTTAACACCCTTAAAATTATACATAATATTTCACCTTGAGCTTCCTCCATAAAAGCTTATCATTATGAAAAGAGTAATATATTTGTATTTTGACCACACAATTTTGCTTCTAGCAGAGAAAAATCAAACAATGTAAATATCTATCATAGGGGAAATATATTTGAATAATATGTATTTGAGTTATACTTTGATGAACTAAACAATAGAATACTGTCAAAATATTAGCTTATTATGCAAAAAATATGAAGGCATGGCATGAAATAATCACTAGTTTTTATACAGGTTTGAGTAACTATTAAAGCCAGCTAGGTATGAATCTAACTTCTGCATGTTCGCATTGAAAAATATGTACCCAAATGTTACTAGAAATTTTCTCTCCATGGTTGGTTACTGATGATTCTTATCTTTGTCCTCTTGCTTGTGTACATTTTCCAAAATATTCCATGATAAACATTTTACTTTTTTAATAATGAACGTTTTTTACACATTCATCAGTCACATGTTCAATTTAACACAAAAGTAACCATCAATCTCTTCAAGATGAACAAGGTGCTGGAGAGAAGATGTTATTAAAAAGAAATGTTGCTATGTGTATGTGTATGATTCTATCACACTGAACCTTAATAAAACAAATGATTGTCATATACCAATAAAGGTATGTTTCAAGCTGGGTGTGATGGCACACACTTGTAATACCAGTATTTGGGAGGCTGAGACAAGAAGATCACAGGTTCAAGGAGAGCCTCAGCAAGTAAGACTCTCATCAACCTAGTGAAATTCTGTTTCAGAATTTTTAAAAAAAGGGCTTGGAAGTAAAATGCCCCAGGTTTAATTCCCATTATCACACACATTTTAGCTTACTAAATGTAAAGGATTATCACTGTGATTCATTTTAATCTGACAAATTTGATTCTGGCTTTATTTGTTACCCATAATGTACTTAAATAATGCCCTTTCTGTGATTCAGTATTGCTGGCTTTAAAATGGAGAAAGGGACCACAAGTCAAAGCATGTGGATGATCTATAGAAAAAATACAAGAAAATGGCTTCTTTCAACTCCATTAATGGATTTTTTAATTTTTTTGTAGTCATACATCACTTTGGAATACACGACTTGAGAGGATATACAGGCACATATCCTCCAATAAGCCCTCATCCAATCCCTATCCCATTCCCTCCCCTCCCTCAATCCCATGCTTAATTGGTGATTATCTTTGACATAACTGTTTATGCACCTCATGAGTTTTAAAGAGATTCCATCTTTCCCCATCCCCTCCCTTCTGATTGGTCACCTTAATTGCTTCTCAATGGGGCCCTTTCCACTACTCAACCTCCTTTTGTTACCCCTTTCCTCCTAGTTCTTGATAATTAGGGGAAGCATCTGGATTTTATTTTCTGTGCTATCTCTCTGTGCATGCCATATTGCAAGTTCTGATCTCACTCTTGAAGGCCCCAGTAGTGGCCTGGCCACCCAGAGAACTCTTATCCCAAACTCGCTGGCTCCAGCACCGGCCTTGCCACTTGGGAGGCCTCGATCCTGGCCTCACTGGCCCCCGCACTGAACTAACCCCTCGGCTGGCTCTTCTCCTGGCCTCAGAGTTTCCAGCACCGATCCTGGCACCGGCCTAACCCCTCAGCAGACTCCATCCTGGACTCGTTAGTCCCAGCTTCATCCTTGCCTCATGGCAGTTTCCATTCCCAGCCTCGCTGGCCCTGGCATCAGTCTTACCCCTCAGCAGAGTCCAATCCCAGCCTTGGAGGTCCCAGCATCGGTCTTGCCTCATGGCAGGCTCCAATCCCAACCTTGCTGGCCCCGGCACAGGCCTAACCTCTCGGCTGGCACCAATCCCTGCCTCGGCGGTCTCAGCACCAGCCTTGCCTCATGGCAGGCTCTGAACCTGACCTCGTTGGCCCTGGCACTGAACTCACCCCTCGGCAGGCTCCAATCCCAGCCTTGGAGGCCCCAGAACCGGCCAACCCTTAAGGCAGGCTCCAATCCAGCCTCGCTAGCCCCTCACCAGTCTAGCCCCTTGGCAAGCTCCTACCCAGGCCTTGGAGGCCCCGGCACAGGCCTTGCCTCACAGCATGCTTTGATTCCAGCCCCGATGGCCCCGGCACTGGCCTAACCCCTCAGTAGGCTCCGATCCCAGACTTGGAGGCCTCAGCTGCAGCCTTGCTTTGCAGCATGCTTCGATCCCAGCCTCGCTGGTTCCGGCACTGGCCTAACGCATCAGCTGGCTCTGATCCCAACCTCAGAGGCCCCAGCACCAGCCTCGTCTCACGGCAGGCTCTGATCCTGGCCTCGCTGGCCCTGACACCAGCCTAAACCCTTGGCAGGCTCCGAGCCTGGCCTCGGAGGCCCCATCACCTGCCTTGCCTCATGGCAGGATCTGATCTGAGAGCCCCCTCTTCACCCAGCAGGTTGTCCCACATTCCCGAGGTGCATGGTGGTAGTATTCTACCTCTGAGGTAATTTCTTCAAAAGTTCCAGGTGTATTATGTCAGATCTCTGTCTCCCCTGAGTACTTGCCGCTGCCAATGCGACTGCTTCCACCATTTCAAATCTTTCCCAAGTTCTTTTCCCATACCGCATAATGTCCAGAGTTCCTAAGCATGCGTGACAGTAATATTCGACCTTTGGGGTAATTTATTCAGAGGATCAGGGTGGGTTGGACCAGATGTCTGCCTCTCCCAAAGACAAGCCTCCACTGCCATCTCGGCCACTGCTGCTGCCACCGCCTTTCTCTTAGGTCTCTGCTGGACTCTCCTTACAGGTGAAGTCCAGGACTCTTAAAGATGTAGAGAAGCCTCAGTCCTCCTTCACGGGGAATTTTTCTAAAAGTTCCAGTTCAGATGTATATGTTTTGTCTGCATCTCCAATATTCTAGCTGCCGCCTCGGCCATCTTAACCCCTCTCAAATATTTTCCTTCCCCCCCCCCCTTTTTTAAATAAGAGAAGAGAGTATGTGTGGTTTGGGGAGGATGTGGGATCAGGCACTCAGTAATGGTGAAAATTTTTTTTTAATTCCGGGTGTGTGGGGTGGGGGTCACCTAAGGGTGCCCTGCCAGCGCCTGCCCATCTGCCCAAGGTTGGGGCCAGCAGCCTGGACCTCAGGGTCCTGCCAGGTGGGGAGGGGATCGACTAAGGGTATCCCACCAGCGCCTGCCCATCTGCCCAGGGTCGGGGCGGCCCAGACTTCAGGGTCCTTTCAGGTGGGAAGGGGGTTGCCTAAGTGTGTCCTGCCAGCATCTGCCCATCCGCCCAGGGTCGGGGCCCACGGCCTGGACCTCCATTAATGGATTTAGATGACAGAGTGAAACACTATAGATTCCTTAAATTTAGCACAGTGAGATCCATTTGGGATTCCTAATCTATGGAGCTGTAATGCAAATTGATGCTGTATAAGCCATTGAGCTTGTGGAAATTTTTTATAACAGCAATGGGAAACTAAAAAGTCAGAAAAGAATTCTATCATTTTTCCAATACCCTCCCTCCACCAAACCCCCTTTCTCTTCCTAGGTTATTTACAACCTACTTTAAGTACTAGTAAGATATGGAAATGGCAAACATCTCAGCTACTACTTTAATATATACTTTGTTAAGTAGCAAGGACTAAGAAAACATATTTTAATATTTTGTTCACTTAAAATTAACTAGAAAAGAGGACTTCCGGGAAGATGGCAGCAGAGAAAAGCGGCATTTGCGAGTCCCGCTAACAATCGATCTCTATTACCACAGAATCAGTGCCTTTTATAGCCAGAAAACATCATCAGCAGAGAAATAAATATTGTAAATACAAGGGACAGAGAAAAATAGGGCTGGAAGAACAACCAGACACCATAAAATAAATCAACCTGCAGTGCCGTGGCTGGAGCCACGCTGGCGCCATTTTCCCTCGCAGCACCAGGCTCCAGAGAAGAGGGGGACTCAGAACTGAGCTCAAAACCAGAGAGGAGATACACCAGCCTCACGACCGATGACACAGCAACAGTGCTATACTGCCAGCGGCGAGTTCACCAGATGGCTCAAGAATAGCGCACTCAACAAGCCACCAGGTTCCAGAGAGGAGGGGTGGACAGCGAGGTGAGGTGAGCAGCCGTGGACCAGCTGAGTGGAATTCAGCAGTTTTTTTTTCAGTGCAAGGAGCGCCTAAAGCTCCCAGGGGCCGGGCTTAGCACACCCTGCAGGGACTCAGAACGGAGCTCAAAACCAGAGAAATGATATGCCAGCCTCATGGACGAGGGCATGGAAGTGGCGCCATATTGCCAGTGGCAGCAGCAGCGAGTTCACTGAGTACACTACAACTCCATCAGTGCATTCAACAACCGTGAGTCAAATTGCATCCCCTAGAGGAGAAATCCCAGTACTGCACTCCCAGGGACTTGTGCAGATAGTCTCCCTGGGTCGGAGATTTTTGCAGTCCAACCCAGTGGGGGAGGGGCGGCGACAGAGATATCACAATATATTTGCAGTTCCCCATGGGAGAAAGCCCAGCCTGACATCCCCATGGTCTAATGCAGCCTCAATTGACTCCTTGGGTCTGAGACTTTGTGATAAAACCCAGTAAAGAAGTACTGGTGATTGATATACCACAGACGCAAGATTCAGAACACCTTAAATGAAGTTGTAGTGACCCAGGGAAGAACCCAGAGAAGGCTCAAACTTCCAAAATAATGGAAAAGAGAAATAACAATGAAGAAATGAATGTCCACAAACCCACAACATCAGAACCTGAAAACACAGAAATTCAGAGATCTCTAGAAGATCAAATCAGGAAAATAACTGTAGAAATAATAGAGGACTTTCGAAAAGAATTCAGAGAGAGTCAAAAAGAGATAAAGGAAGCAATAATTGAAGTAAAGGCCTCAACTCAAAGTATAAACAACAAATTAGACCGCATGGAGAATATAAACTCACTCCTAGAAGATGATCACTCCAAAAATTAATGCATAGTCTCTAATTTAGAAAAAAAATCAGGCAGCAGGAATTTGACATTGAAGAAATATGGGCCCATTTTAAGAGAGCTAACCAAAGAATAATTGGAAAAGAAAAGAGGAAAGAAGGTGAAACCAAAGGGATCAATAATCTCTTCAAGGAAATGATAGCAGAAAATTTTCCAAACATAGAGCAAGAGGTCAATACACAGGTCCAGGAAACATATAGAACTCCCTTTAGATAGGATCAGAGAAGAGGATCCCCATGCCACATCATTTTCAAAATGACTAATGTGGAAGCCAAGGAGAGAATCTTGAAGGCAACAAAAACAAAAGGCCAAGTGGCATTCAGAGGCAAACCAATTAGAATCACTCCAGACTTCCCAAACCAAGTCATGAAAGCCAGAAGGGCTTGGAGTAACATATTTCAAACTCTGAAAGAAGACAACTTCCAGCCAAAAATTTCCTACACAGCAAAAGTATCTATAAAATTAGATGAGAAAATAAGAAGATTCCATGCAAACAGAAACTGAAAGAATTTATGTCTTCAAAACCAGCGCTAGAGAAAATATTCAAGGAAATTAACTTCAAAGAAAAATAGGTAATACACGCCAGAACAAAAGAAACAATATTTCCCATCCAGCAGACAACTAAGCAAAGAAGAATAAATACTATTTCAAACAGAAATAAAATCTTAACATGTTAGGAATTAAAAATTATCTCTCTATAATCACACTGAATGTAATCGGCCTCAACTCCCCAATAAAAAGGCATAAAGTGGCAAAATGGATTAAAAACCAGAATCCATCCATCTGCTGCTTACAAGAAACACACCTTACAAGTAAAGATAGGAACAAACTCAAGGTAAAGGACTGGAGCAAGGAAATCCATGATAATGGTACTTGAAGACAAGCAGGAGTAGCAACTATGATATCAGACAAGTTAGACTTCAAACACAAACTTATTAGAAGAGACAAAGAAGGTCATATTTTACTGGTAAAAGGAATAATCTAGCAAGAGGAAATAACAATAATCAACTTCTATGCCCCAAACATACGTGCAGCTACTTTCATAAATCAAATTCTTTGTGACATGAAGTCACACATAAATCCCAGTAAAATAATACTGTGAGACCAACACACCTCTCATAACACTAGAACAATATTCCAGACAAACGATCAGTAAAGATGCCTCAGAACTAAAGAACATCATTAAACAAATGGACCTCTTGGACACATATGGAATATTTCACCCAACTACAGAGGAGCTTATAATTTTCTCAGCTGCTAACAAAACCTTCTCCAAATAGATCACATCCTGGAACACAAAATGAGCACTAGCAATTTTTAAAAATGTTACATACTTCCCTGTGTCATTTCAGACCATAATGGTATGAAACTAGAAATCAGCTATAAGAAGACGCAGAGAAACAACATACACATGGGGAGACTGAGCACCACACTTCTGAATAAAGAATGGGTCATAGAGGTTGTAGAGGCGAAATCAATAAATTTCTAGAAACAAATGAAAATAAAGACAATATATCAAATCCTCTGGGACACTTTGAAGGCAGTATTAAGAGGAAAATTTATAGCACTGAGTGCTCACATAAGAAAAACAGAAAATCTTCAAATAAATAACATAATGACACACCTCAAAGCCCTTGAAAAGCAGGAACAATTGAACCCCAAAGCCAGCAGAAGACAGGAAATTATTGAAATTAGAGCAGAAACTAACAAAATAGAGAATTAAAAAATATACAGAAAATCAACAAAACCAAAATCTGGTTTCTTGAAAAAAATTACAAGATAGATAAACCACTCTACTAACCTAACTAAAAAAAAAAGAGAATCAACCCAAATTATGAAAATAAGGGATGAAAAAGGAGACATCTTGGACTTGAAGACAGTGTAGAAATCCAGAGGATTATCAGAAACTACTTTGAAAAACTATACTCCAACAAAATGGAAATACTGGAGGAAATCGACAACTTCCTAGATAAATACAACCTTCCTAAACTGAGTCAAGAAGATATAGAACATTAACCAACCGATATCAATCAAAGAGATTGAAACAGCAATAAAGAGCTTACCATTTAAAAAAAAGCCCAGGACCAGATGGTTTCCCAAGTGAATTCTATAAAACCTTTATAGAAGAGCTAACCCCAATACTCCTCAAACTATTTCGCATAATAGAAAAAGCTGGGACTCTCCCAAATACATTCTATGAAGCCAACATCACACTAATACCCAAACGGAATAAAGACATTTCAAGGAAGGAAATCTACAGGCCTATATCTCTGATGAACTTGGATGCAAAACTATTAAATAAAATACTAGCAACACGCATTCAAAACCACATCAAGAAAATCATACACCATGACCAGGTAGGGTTCATCCCACGGATGCAAGGCTGGTACAACATATGAAAATCAATCCATCTAATTCACCATATAAATAGAACCAAAGACAAAAATCACATCATCATTTCAATAGATACTGAAAAAGAATTTGATAAAATTCAACTTCCATTTATGATAAAAAAAACTGAAGAGAATTGGAATAGAAGGAACATATCTCAACATTATTAAGGCAATCTACAATAAGCCCACTGCCAACATCATATTAAATGGGGAAAAACTTCAAGAATTCCCCCTAAAAACAGGAATGACACAAGGATGTCCATTATCACCACTTCTCTTCAATATAGTACTAGAGACTCTAGCCAGAGCAATATGGCAAGAAAAGGAAATCAAAGGAGTACAAATAGGAAAAGAAGAACTCAAACTTTCACTATTTGCAGATGACATATTACTCTATTTAGAAAACCCAACGAACTCAACCAAAAGGCTTATAGAACTTATAAAAAAATTCAGCAAAGTATCTGGATACAAAATCAATATTAAAAAATCAGAAGCTTTCCTGTACACCAACCATAAATCCACTGAAATAGATATTCAGAAAACACTTCCAGTCAGGATCTCCCACAAAAAAATAAAATACTTAGGAATAAACTTGACCAAGGAGGTAAAAGTCTTTACAAAGAAAATTATAAAAAAACTGAAAAAAGAAATCAAAGATCTTAGAAGACAGAAGGATCTTCCATGTTCATGGATTGGCAGAATAAATATCATTAAAATGGCCATTCTTCCAAAAGTGATTTACAGATTTAACACAATGCCCATTAAACTACCAAGATCATTCCTCACGTAGAAAAATCAGTCCTTAAATTTATCTGGAATAACAAAAAGCCTAGAATAGCCAAGGTTTTTGTTGTCTCAGCAAAAAAAAAAAAAAAAACACAACATGCAGGAGGAATCACAATACCTGACTTTAAACTATACCACAAAGCCATTGTAATAAAAACAGTATGGTACTGGCAAAAAAAAAAAAAAAAAAAAAAAAAACAGATACTTAGACCAATGGCGCAGAATAGAAGACCCAGAAACAAGTCCACACACTTTCAGCCAATTGATTTTTGACAAAGGGGCCAAAAACATACATTGGAAAAAGATAGCCTCTTCAACAAATGGTGTTGGCAAAACTGGTTAACTATATGCAGAAAATTGGAAATTAAACCCACTTTCTCACCCTGTACAAAAGTCAATTCAAGATGGATCAAAGACTTGGAAATCAAACCAGAGACCTTGAAGCTCCTTGAAGAGGGCATAGGTCCAACACTACAACACATAGGCACAGATAAACACTTTCTCAACAAGATCCCAAAGGCACAGCAAATTAAAAGGTGAATCAATACATGGGATTGCATGACACTGAAGAGCTTCTGTTCAACAAAGGAAATTGTGAAGAACCTCAATCAAGAACCAACAGAATGGGAGAAGATTTTTGCCACCTACACCACTGATAGAGGACTAATATCTAGAATATACAGAGAACTCAAGAAACTCAACACTAAGAAAACAAAGCATCCAATAACAAAATGGGCAAACGAACTAATTAGACACTTCACGAAAGAAGAAATTCAAACGTCCAATAAATGCATAAAAAATGCTCAACATCACTGACAATCAGAGATATGCAAATAAAAACTATACTGAGATTTCACCTAACTCCAACTAGAATAGCAATATTTCAAAACAAAAACAACAACAGATGCTGGCGAGGATGTGGAGAAGTGGGAATTCTAAGACATTGTTGGTGGGATTGCAAATTAGTGCAACCACTTTGGAAAACACTATGGAGAATCTTCAGAAGAATGGGAACAAATCGACCTTTTGATCCAGCAATACCACTTCTGGGTATCTACCCAAATGATAGGAAACCAAACTACCAAACTAATGCCTGTGTATCTATGTTCATAGCTGCACAATTCACCATAGCCAAACTATTGAACCAGCCAAGATGTCCATCAACAAATAATTACAAAACTGTGGGATATGTACACAATGGAATTTTACTCAGGCATTAAAAAAAAACTCAATTACATCATTTTCAGGGAAATGCGAAAAATCTCTAAAACACACAATGTACTTAAACATATTGAAGTCAACCACTAAGCCAAGCAAGGGAAGGGCGGACGGGGAGGGAATGGGGTGGGAATTGGGTAGGGGTTAAATCAGTGATGTGTACATGTATGTGCACACAAGTTCTTTACCCCAATATGATGTATGAATATAATACACCAATAAAATATTAAAAATAAATAAGTAAATGAAAATAAAATAAATAAAATTTTTTTTTAAATTAACTAGAAAAATATTGTAACAGATGGTGTCCCTCACCATCTGTTTTGACATGTTCCATTTAATACATTTCTATGCTCCCAAGTGAGAGCAGAAAATTCAATTACAGTAAGGGCACTGTAGTGTTTTGACATCTTCACTTTGGCTAAATAGGTAGGAAACCAAAATAACCCGTTAGGGGTGAAAAGCAGTAGAGCTGGAAGATGATATATTTTGAACAAATATAATAGATTCTGTGTCTTGGCCTTGAACCATTGCTTAAAGAGCTAGTGGGGATGAGGAGAGATCATGGCATGTACTTGAGTCCCCAGGTTCTGCAAATTAACAAGTACATGAATTCTGCATATGCTTAATATTCTTAGAATGGCAAATAGCCAATTATCTTTAATCCAGTTACTTTTGCTAATATCTAAATATCTGCCTTCTAATATCAATCTTGCTTTAGAAGCAAGACTGGTAATTTGGTATGCATTTTTGTGACCCAGAAATGTTTTTGTGGAAATCCTAATCTCAACGTAATGTTATTAGGACGTGGGGCCTTTGGGAGATAGGTGATGAGCGCATGAGTGTAGATGGTCTCCCTCATAAATAGAATTGATGTTTCTATTAAAGAGACTCCACACATCTCGCTTGTCACCTCCATAATGTTAGGACATAGTGAAAAGATACTATTTATATACTAGGAATCAGGCCATTGCCAGACACCAAATATGTTGGTGCCTTGATCTTGGATTTCACAGCCTCCGTAAGTATGAGAAATAAAATTTTATTATTTATAATGGAAACATTTGAGTGCTAATTTGATTAGGTTAAAACATTCCTGAATATCTGATAATATTTTTGAATTTGTCTATGAGAGTGTTTCAGCCAGAGAGTAACATTTGAATTAGTAGGTAGCCTCAGTAAGGAAGATGTGCCCTCAAGAATATGAATATGGATTGTTTAATCTGATGAAGTACAAAATAAAAAAAAGGTGGAGAAAGGACAATTTTATTCTTTTTTCATAATTTGAGACATTCACCTCCTGTTTTAAATATCAGAGCTTTTGCATTTTGGGCCTATAGACTCTGGGACTAATGCCAGTTTGTTCCCAAACACCAGTTCTCAGGCCTTTGAAACTCAGAATAGTAATATTACATCAACTCCCCTAGTTCTCAGGACATTTGACTCAAACTGAATTGCCATCATTTTTTCTGGTTCTCCACCTTGCAAACAGCATATGATGGGACATCTTGGATCTTGGCCTCCATAATCATATCAACTAATTCCTAATCTCTCTCTCTCTCTCTCTCTCTCTCTCTCTCTCTCTCTCTCTCTCTCTCCCCACACACATACACACACACAGATATATATATATATATATTCTTTTGGTCCTATTTCTCTGGAAAATCCTAACAAATACAATAAGTCATTTAGTTTATTGTATTTTTTATTATAGTGGCTCATACAGAGTAAGAAACCTAGGGGTATTACTGTTTTGACCCAAACTGGCAAGCTGTTAAGAAACTCTGTTTAGGCAACCTGTACAATTTGAGAATACTGGAACAATTAGAGTCCCTAGAGATCATGTGGTCAAAGGCCTTAATTTCCTTGGCTGAGGAAATTGAAAAGAGACTTGCCATAGGTCACCAAACTAAAATTTTCTCTCTCTCTCTCTCTCTCTCTCTCTCTCTCTCTCTCTCTCTCTCTCTCTCTCTCTCTCTCTCTCCCTCTTTTTCTCTTAATGGAAAACTAAAACACATTTGCAAAGATTTTAATAAATGAGAATGCTTCCCATAATCCTATGACCTAAAATATCTACAGTATTTTTATGTTCCATACTTACTAATAATTTTCACTGCTATGCACAGGGGAATTCAATAACATGACAGTTACAAAATATATACTCAAAAATTAGTATTTTCCCCAAATGTAAAAATTAAATGATGTCAAAGTACTAAAAGAGAATATGAGTGAATACTTACATAATGCTAGGATAATAAAAACAAGGCTACAATAATTAAGAAAATGGTAATAAACTTTATAATGTAAATATGATTCACTTATTTTGAAAATAAACATAAAAGCAAATCTATTTTAATAGAAACAGTATTCATTGCTGATTGACCACTATATCAGCCCCAGCATCCAAATTATTTTTTGAATTTTAAAATATGAAGAAAGTTTTCATTCACAAAGTTAAGAAATTGTATAAGTTAATTCTTACAAATTTGATTCACAGAGTTAAGCAGTTGTTTACCTGAATTTTTAAACAAAGCTAAACAATTGTATAATTTAACAGTTACGTTTTTATTGCTGTTGTTGGTGGTGGTTTTTATAGCCTGCATTGCCAATCTAGGATAGATCAAGAAGATAGAATAAAGAGTGGTATAAATTTACTGGTTTGAACATAACATCAGTAATACTAAACAATAACTCCTTTAAAGTAAAATAAAGTTTACTTTAAAGAAAGTCAGTGAATGGGTCCCCAGCCAGTCTACATTTTTAACAGAAAACAGAAAACATTTGTTTCAGACATCTTCAGTTAGTGTCATATGTTTAATAATATTATTTAGTTAAAAGTTCCAATTTGTAATTATTATCTTTATCAAATAGTTCTTCAAAAAAGTCATACTATTTATTTTTATTTCACATATTGAATAAAATTATATGATGGCTCATAATTTATATGATTATAAATGGCTTATAAAATGGCTTATTATATTATATGATGGCTTATAATATGATGGCTGATGCTCCATTTGTAGTTACAAAACAGCAATTCTTCAACTCCACATTGTTAAATGGAGGGTTTTTATTATTATAAGTTTCACAAGAAACCTTTTTATATTTGAGAGAGAGTCATATAATACAGTTTTTTGTTAAAATGGTAGACTTTGTTTGGGGCCTAATATGATATATTCACTTTTTATTTATAAAAATAAATTTTGGAATTTACTGCCCATATCATTAGAAAAGCCTGAGAAATATAAAATTAAAGTCAATGCTTCAATGAAAATGACAAATAATATGCCATAATTTTTCATAGTTTTGAAAGATGTTCACAACTTGTTTGTGACAGATGAAACACTTTTGAGGGAAAACAAATATGATCTGGAAGACATGGTAAGAAACTCAGACAATGTTATGGTTCTGATTCCTTTGAGAAAGAGAGGAAAGTAATGTCTGTAGGATGCCAGGAGTCTTAGAATGAAATACAGTACTAGGATAACCCTGAAGAGACTGATGAGGAATTGTGAGCTAAAGCCTCTTATCAGAAAAATCCTGAATCTTCTAGGCAGGTACCTGCTTTGTTATCCTGAGGAAGGCCCTTGGGAAGCATGGCCTTAGCATGAACTCCATGACAGTTTTTCAAACACAATGGCAAAGAATGTCAATTCTCCAATATGTAGCAGGAGATATCAGAAGCACATTTTCATTACTGAAAAATATATAGAATATAAGGACAGAGATATAATTAGAGACAAATCACATAGCTGAAGGTAGACCATTTTAAGAACTATGGCTCTTATTTTCAGTGAAATTGGACTAATGGAGTGATTTGAAAAGGGGAGCTATATAATTTGAATTAAAAATTACACATTCACAGGTATATTCTAGTTATTATATTAATAACAGGTCAAGGGAACGAAGGAGAAAGAGTTGAGCAATGAGTCAATGAATATTTTATTAAATCAAGTGAGAAATGACAATGGCTTAGTGTCTTAGAACATTGTATACTGTTATAACAGAATACTAGAGACTGGGTAAGCTATAAAGAAAAATTTATTTGAATCATGCTTCTAGAGGTTAGAAAGTAAGTCCAAGATTGAAGAGCTAACATCAAGACATCAAGAATAGGTCTTTTTTATTGCATCATAAATTAGAAAAAGGAAACAAGTGTGTGTGTGTGTGTGTGTGAGAGAGAGAGAGAGAGAGAGAGAGAGAGAGAGAGAGAGAGAGAGAGAGAGAGAGAGAGAGAGAGAGAGAGAGAGAGAGAGAGAGAGAGAGAGAGAGAGAACCACTAGGAGACGATAAAATAATCTCTTAATGGTCCTATCAACACTTTTGCATTGGAGATTAAGTTTCAAACACATAAACTTTCAAGGATACATTGGAACCACAGAATTTGGACAACAATTTTGGTGAAAGAGGTGATAAAAAGTGATGGGACTCTACACACAATTTAAAATAGATCTAACAGAATTTATTTTTTGGATTGGATATAAACTGTAAGCAATAGAAGTCAGGATAATTCTAAGAATTCTAGCCTGAGCAAATGGAAAAGTGGAATTTCCATTAGCAGAGATGGACTGTGAGAGGAGCAGATTTGAGAAAAATAATCAGGATTTCTGTTTGAAGAGGTTAAGTTGTAAATGTCCAAATACAGATATTAAATTAGATCTTGAGTCAGAGAAGAGATCAAGGCTAGAGATAGTTACTTGGAAAAGATAATTATACAGATGATATTTAATGTTATGAAATAGATGTAATCACCAAGGGCATTTAGATAGATGAAAAAAGAGGACTTAACACTGAACCTGGGGCACTCAGCTCCAAGAAGTTAGTGACACAAAGAGGAAATAGCAAGGTCTTCTGGAAGGTTTTGTTTTAGTTTCAGTGAAGCTAACAGAAATACAGTGATACAGTGAACAGAAATACAGTGATACAGCCAGGAAAAGACAAGGTTTCAAGTATGCCCAAATGTGTTACATACTGCAATGCAAAAGAAAAATAGGCCTGCATATTTGACCATAGATTTCACAACACTAGATCATAATGAGCAATTTCAATGGGGAAGAAAACTAGAGCAAACTGAACTTAAAAGAAAATGTGAAGAGAGAAATTGGAGGCAATAGAAAAAACTTTTTTTTAAACAGGAGCAATGAAATATGCTGATACCTGAAAGGCAATATGTACTAAAAAAGAAAAAAATGAAGGCATCTTTTCCAATTTGCAATTAGCTACTTTTTGTGAATGTTGTTTCATATTAAGTGTCAGAAAACTTTTCCTGCTTTCAGTTTTGTGAGCCATATGGTCTCTGTCACAAATATTTAGCTCTGCCAATTCAGTCTAAAAGTAGCCACAGACAATAGGGAAACGAATGAATATGGTTATTGGCCAATAAGCTTATATTTACAAAAAGAGTAGGTGGGATGGATTTGGCCCAAGAGTTGTGGTTGCTGACTGTGGTTTTACATGATATAGCCCCAGTAACTATTTACAATAGCCAGTCTGCAAATAAGTTTAAGTGCCTACATGAGGGGATGTACTTCTCTGTTATGAATATAGTGACAAATGAGAAAGACAGAGGCCCTGCTTCTTAAAGCTCTTTCCTTAGATTGGGCAAGATACAAGACTCCAAAGCAAGAGGACAGCACTCTGTTCTCTAATACTTCTATGAATTCCTGCCATTTCCAGTCACCAAGCCACATCCCAGTTTAGATAAATAGAGTGATGCTGAGACTGCTTTTACTTCTTTTTTTTTTTTTTTTTTTTTTTTTTTGGTGGTAACGGGGTTCCTGGAAGCTCTTCTACCTCTGGGCTATACTCCCAGACATTTATGCTTTTTTATTTTTGGAAACAGGGTCCCTTAAGCTAGCCTGGCTGGCTTCAAACCTGCGTGATCCTCCTTTCTCCGCCTCCCAAGTGCGCGCCACCACGCCCGGCCTGTTTTTACTTTTGAGTACACTTACAACCTCCTTTTTCCAAGTCAGGCTTTTCTTTCCTAAAAGAAGCATTTCTATATTTTCATAAGACAACAACTTTTACATGCTAATCCTGCAAAAAAACCTTTGCACTTTTAAGGCAATTATTAAAATGTGGCATTTCTCTAACACTTCTAGCCCCAGATATTCACTTTCCATATTAGATGAGCACAGGTATCAGTCACTGTATAAATATGACAGTCCAGTTCATCATCTCTTCTGGCTGACCTGCCACACTGACCTCATTTATCTCCAGTGCCAGCAGGTACAGACATGTCTATAAAATACAGGTCTTTTGTGTGTTTCTGGAATAGTCCTCCCAGAGATCAAATCAGCACAGTCACTGGGAAGTCACTGCATGTAGCCAGGGAGATAAAAGGTGAGGCTATCTCCAGCATCTGCTTACTGGAGAATATAGGTTTCAGTACTAGTTATCACTGACCACTTCATAGGTAATAAGCTCATCTTCATTGCCCTATCTTTCATAATTCACATGCCTTCCAACTCCTGGTATCAAGTAAATCTGTGAGTACAAAAGCTCTCTGAAAGTTTTTATCTGTGCCTATGTGTTGCAGTGTTGGACTAATTTCAAAGTCTGTGATCCGTCTTGTATTGACTCTTGTGCAGGGTAAATAAGAAGGTGGGATTAATTTGGAGTTTTCTGCATATGGTTAACCAGTTTTGCCAACATTTGTTGAACAGGCTATATCTTTTCCAGTGTATGTTTTTGGCCCTTTGTCAAAATCTATTGGCTATAAGTGTGTGAACTTTTCTCTGGGTCTTCTTTTTTTTATTTGATATAACCTTTTTATTCATGCATCTTAATTCATAAATCCATACATCTTAATGGAATACAAGATGGTAGAGGCATACATGCATACATCACACATGCGCTCATTTAGCCCTTCCCCAATTCCCACCCCATTCCTTCCTCTCACCCTACCCATATTTGTCTTTATAATTGACTTGGATTTTTGTTTTTGTTTGTTTGTTTGTTTTAATTTTTTATTGGTGCATTATATTCATACAACTTATTGGGGTAAAAAACTTGTGTGTACAAACATGTACTCATCGCTGATTTAACCCCTACCCAAATCCCACCCCATTCCCTCCCCGTCCCTCCCTCCCTTGCTTGGCTTAGTGATTGACTTCGATATGTTTAAGTACATTGTGAGCTTTAGAGATTTTCCTCTTCCCCCCTCATTTCTCCTCCTTTAGGTTGTCTTGTTTGCTCCTCTTTTCTCCCTAACTCTCACATATTAGGGAAAGCATCTGATTTCTTATTTTTTGTGCCTGATTAATCTCACTTAGCATAATGTCCTCCAGTTCCATCCATTTCCCTGAAAATGATGTAATTGAGTTTTTTTGATGGCTGAGTAAAATTCCATTGTGTACATATCCCACAGTTTTGTAATCCATTCATTTGTTAATGGACATCTTGGCTGTTTCCATAGTTTGGCTATGGTGAATTGTGCAGCTATGAACATAGATACACATGCATTAGTTTGGTAGTTTGGTTTCTTTTCTTTTGGGTAGATACCCAACAGTGGTATTGCTGGATCAAATGGTAGATTTGTTCCCATTCTTCTGAGGATTCTCCATACTGTTTTCCAAAGTGGTTGCACTAATTTGCAATCCCACCAACAATGTCTTAGAGTTCCCACTTCTCCACATCCTTGCCAGCATCTGTTGTTGTTTGTGTTTTGAATGATGGCCATTCTAGTTGGAGTTAGGTGAAATCTCAGGGTAGTTTTGATTTGCATCTCTCTGATTGCCAGTGATGTTGAGCATTTTTTCATGCATTTATTGGCCATTTGAATTTCTTCTTTTGTGAAGTGTCTATTTAGTTCATTTGCCCATTTTGTTATTGGATGCTTTGTTTTCTTAGTGTTGAGTTTCTTGAGTTCTCTGTATATTCTAGATATTAGTCCTCTATCAGTGGTGTAGGTGGCAAAAATCTTCTCCCATTCTGTTGGCTCTCGATTGAGATTCTTGATAGTTTCCTTTGCTGAACAGAAGCTCTTCAGTTTCATGCAATCCCATGTATTGATTCTCCTTTTAATTTGTTGTGCCTTTGGGGTCTTGTTGAGGAAATGTTTGTCTGTGCCTATGTGTTGTAGTGTTGGACCTATGCCCTCTTCAAGGAGCTTCAAAGTCTCTGGTTTAATTTTCAAGTCTTTGATCCATTGAGTTGATTTTTGTACAGGGTGAAAAAGTGGGATTAACATCCAATTTTCTGCATATGGTTAACCAGTTTTGGCAACACCATTTGTTGAAGAGGCTATATTTTTTCCAGTGTATGTTTTTGGCCTCTTTGTCAAAAATCAATTGGCTGAAGGTGTGTGGACTTGTTTCTGGGTCTTCTATTCTGCTCCATTGGTCTATATATCTGTTCTTTTGCCAGTACCATGCTGTTTTTATTACAATGGCTTTGTAGTATAGTTTAAAGTCAGGTATTGTGATTCCTCCTGCGTGGTTTTTGTTGCTGAGAACGACCTTGGCTATTCTGGGCTTTTTGTTATTCCAGATAAATTTAAGGACTGATTTTTTATGTCTGTGAGGAATGATCTTGGTAGTTTAATGGGCATTGCATTAAATCTGTAGATCACTTTTGGGAGGATGGCCATTTTAATGATATTTATTCTGCCAATCCATGAACATGGAAGGACTTTCCATCTTCTATGATCTTCTTTGATTCCTTTTTTCAGTGTTTTATAATTTTCTTTGTAGAGATCTTTTACCTCCTTGGTCAAGTTTATTCCTAGGTATTTTTTTTTTTTGTGGGAGATCCTGAGTGGAAGTTTTTTCTGAATTTCTTTTTCAGTGGATTTATGGTTGGTGTACAGGAAAGCTTCTGATTTTTTAAGATTGATTTTGTATCCAGATACCTTGCTGAATTTGTTGATCAGTTCTATAAGCCCTTTGGTTGAGTTTGTTGGGTTTTCTAAATATAGTATCATGTCATCTGCAAATAGTGAAAGCTTGAGTTCTTCTTTTCCTATCTGTACTCCTTTGATTTCTTTTTCTTGCCTTATTGCTCTGGCTAGAGTCTCTAGTAGTATATTGAAGAGAAGTGGTGATAGTGGACATCCTTGTCTCGTTCCAGGTTTTAGGTGGAATTCTTGAAATTTTAATATGATTTAATATGATGTTGGCAGTGGGCTTATTGTAGATTGCCTTAATAATGTTGAGATATGTTCCTTCTATTCCAATTCTCTGCAGTGTTTTTATCATAAATGGATGTTGAATTTTATCCAATGCTTTTTCAGCATCTATTGAGATGATCATGTGTTTTTTGTCTTTGATTCTGTTTATATGATGAATTACATGGATTGATTTTCATATATTGAACCAGCCTTGCATCCTTGGGATGAACTCTACCTGGTCATGGTGAATGATTTTCTTGATGTGGTTTTGAATGAGTGTTGCTAGTATTTTGTTTAATAGTTTTGCATCCAAGTTCATCAGAGATATAGGCCTGTAGTTTTTCTTCCTTGAACTGACTTTATTCAGTTTGGGTATTAGTGTGATGTTGGCTTCATAGAATGTATTTGGGAGAGTCCCGGTTTTTTCTATTTCCCGAAATAGTTTGAGTAGTATTGGGATTAGTTCTCCTATAAAGGTTTTATAGAATTCACTTGGGAAACCATCTGGTCCTGGGCTTTTCTTTGATGGTAAGCTCTTTATTGCTGTTTCAATCTCTTTGATTGTTATTGGTTGGTTTAAGTGTTCTATATCTTCTTGACTCAGTTTAGGAAGGTTGTATTTATCTAGGAAGTTGTCGATTTCCTCCAGATTTTCATTTTGTTGGAGTATAGTTTTTCAAAGTAGTTTCTGATAATTCTCTGGATTTCTACGCTGTCAGTAGTAATGTCTCCTTTTTCATCCCTTATCTTCATAATTTGGGTTGATTCTCTCTTTTTTTAGTTAGGTTGGCTAGTGGTTTATCTATCTTGTTAATTTTTTCAAGAAACCAGCTTTTGGTTTTGTTGATTTTCTCTATTGTTTTTTTTATTCTCTATTTCGTTAATTTCTGCTCTAATTTTAATAATTTCCTGTCTTCTGCTGGCTTTGGGGTTCATTGTTCCTGCTTTTCAAAGGCTTTGAGGTGTGTCATAAGGCTATTTGTTTGAAGATTTTCTGTTTTTCTTATGTGAGCACTCAGTGCTATAAATTTTCCTCTTAATACTGCCTTCAAAGTGTCCCAGAGGTTTTGATATGTTGTTTCTTTATTTTCATTTGTTTCTAGAAATTTCTTGATTTCACCTCTTACATCTTCTATGACTCATTCTTCATTCAGAAGTGTGGTGTTCAGTCTCCACATGTTTATGTTGTTTCTCTGGGTCTTCTTATAGTTGATTTCTAGTTTCATTCCGTTATGGTCTGAAATGACACAGGGAAGTATGTAACATTTTTAAAATTTGCTAGTGCTCATTTTGTGTCCCAGGATGTGATCTATTTTGGAGAAGGTTCCGTGAGCAGCTGAGAAAAATGTAAACTCTGCTGTAGTTGGGTGATATATTCTATATGTGTCCAACAGGTCCATTTGGTTAATGGTGTTCTTTAGTTCTGAGACATCTTTACTGACCCTTTGTCTGGAAGATCGGTCTAGTATTGTGAGAGGTGTCTTGAAGTCTCCCAGTATTACTGTGTTGGGATTTATGTGTGACTTCATGTCACAAAGAGTTTGATTTATGAAAGTAGCTGCCCCTATGTTTGGGGCATAGATGTTGATTATTGTTATTTCCTCTTGTTGGACTATTCCTTTTACCAGTAAAATGTGACCTTCTTTGTCTCTTCTAATAAGTTTGGGTTTGAAGTCTAACTTGTCTGATATCATAGTTGCTACTCCTGCTTGTCTTCGAGTACCATTAGCATGGATAACCTTGCTCCAGCCCTTTACCTTGAGTTTGTTCCTATCTTTACTTGTAAGGTGTGTTTCTTGTAAGCAGCAGATGGATGGATTCTGGCTTTTAATCCATTTTGCCACTTTATGTCTTTTTATTGGGGAGTTGATTCCGTTTACATTCAGTGTGATTATAGAGAGATAATTTTTAATTCCCAACATGTTAAAATCTTATTTATGTTTGAGATACTGTTTATTCTTCTTTGCTTAGTTGTCTGCAGGATGGGAATTCTTGTTTCTTTGGTTCTGGCGTGTATTATCCATTTCCTCTTTGCAATTAATCTCCTTGAGTATTTTCTCTAGCTCTGGTTTTGAAGACATAAATTCCTTCAGTTGCTGTTTGTCATGGAAGCTTCTTATTTCCCCATCTAATTTGATGGATAGTTTTGCTGGGTAGGAAATTTTTGGCTGGAAGTTGTTTTCTTTCAGAGTTTGGAATATGTTACTCCAAGCCCTTCTGGCTTTCATAACTTGGTTTGGGAAGTCTGGAGTGATTCTAATTGGTTTGCCTCTGTATGTCACGTGGCTTTTTTTTTTGTTGCCTTTAAGATTCTCTCCTTGGCTTCCACATTAGTCATTTTGACAACTATGTGGCATGGGGATCCTCTTCTCTGATCCTGTCTAAAGGGAGTTCTATAAGTTTCCTGGACCTGTGTATTGACCTCTTGCTCTATGTTTGGAAAATTTTCTGCTATTACTTCCTTGAAGAGATTGTTGATCCCTTTGGTTTCACCTTCTTTTCCCTCCTCTATTCCAATTATTCTTAGGTTAGCTCTCTTGAAATGGGCCCATATTTCTTCAATGTCAGATTCCTGCTGTCGGGTTTTTTTTTTTCTAAATTAGAAACTATGCGTTCATTTTTAGAATGATCATCTTCAAGAAGCGAGATTCTATTCTCCATGTGGTCTAATCGGTTGTTTGTACTCTGAATTGAGGCCTTTACTTCTTTAATTGCATCCTTTATCTCTTTTTGGCTCTCTCTAAATTCTTTTCGAAAGACCTCTATTATTTCTAAAGTTATTTTCCTAATTTGATCTTCTAGAGATCTTTGGATTCTATGTTATCAGATTCTGATGTTGTGGAGTTGTTGGCATTCACTGCTCCATTGTTATTTCTCTTTCCCATGATTTTGGAAGTTTTTGCCTTTTCTGGGTTCTTCCCTGAGTCACTATGAGTTCACTTAACATGCTCTGGATCTCGAGTCTCTGGTATCTCAGTCACCACTACTCCTTTACTGGGTTGTATCACAAAGTCTCAGACCCAGGGAGTCAATCAAGGCTGCTTAGACCGTGGGGGGTGCCAAGTTGGGCGTTCTCCAGTGGGGAGTTGTGACTATGGTATGATATCTCTTCCACTGCCACTCCCCCACTGGGCTGCACTACTAAAATCTTCGACCCAGGGAGACTATCTGCGCAAGTCCCTGGGAGTGCAGTACTGGGATTTCTCCCCTAGGGGGCCTCAATTTGACTCACGTTTGTTGAGTGCGCTGATGGAGCTGTAGTGAACTCGGTGGATTCGCTGCTGCCACCACTGGCAATATTGCACCACTGCCACGCCCTCAGCCGTGATTGATGCGGCATATTTCTTTTCTGATTTTGAACTCCGCTCTGAGTCCTTGCCAGTTGTGCTGTGCCCTGCCTTTGGGAGCTTTAGACGCTCCTTGCACCGGAGAAACTGCTGACTGCCGCCCGGCTGTTCAGCACCTGCTCACCTCGGCTCGCTGTCCACCCCTCCTCTCAGGCGCCTGGTGGCTGGTTGAGTGGGTTGGTCTAGGGCCGTGCGGTGAACTCTCCGCTGCCGCCAGCAGTAAGATGCTGCTTCTGCATCCTAGGCCGCGAGGCCAGAGTACCTCCTCTCTGGATTTGAGCTCTGTTTTGAGTCTCCCTCCTCTCTGGAGCCTGGTGCTGCTAGGGGAGATGTAGGCCGCGCCACTTCGGCCGCTCTGCGCCGCGGCTCTGGTTGCTCCGCACCATGGCTCTGGCTTCTCCGGCTGCTCCGGCCGCTCTGCACCATGGCTCTGGCTGCTCTGCACCACGAGTCTGGCCGCTCAGGTCGTTCCGCGACGCTGCTCTGGCTGCTCCGGATGTTCTGGCTGCTCTGCTCGGCTGCTCTGAACCGCGGCTCTGGCTGTTCTGCACCGCGGGTCTGGCCACTCCGGCCGTTCCGCGATGCGGCTCTGGCTGCTCCGGCTGCTCAGGCCGCTCCACTCCGCAACTCCCCCCAATCCACGCTGCGGCTCTGGCTGCTCCCGCTGCTCCGGCCGCTCTGCGCCACGCGGGCGCGGCACTTCGGGCTGGTTTTTTTCTGGTGTCTTGTTTTTCCAGCCCTTTTTCTCTCTCCCTTGTATTTACCATTTTTATTTCTTTGCTGGTGGTGTTTTCTGGCTCTGAAAGGTGCTGCTTTGGTGGTAGTAGAGTTGGATTGTTAGCAGGACTTGTAAGTGCCGCTTTCCTCCATCACCATCTTCCCGGAAGTTTCTCTGGGTCTTCTATTCTGCTCCATTGGTCTATGTATCTGTTCTTGTGCCAGTACCATACTGTTTTTATTACAATAGCTTTGTAGTATAGTTTGAAGTCAGGTATTGTGATTCCTCCTGCATGGTTTTTGTTGATGAGAACTGATTTGGCTATTCTGGGCTTTTTGTTGTTCCAAATAAATTTAAGGACTGATTTTTCTGTTTTTGAGGAATGATCTTGGTAATTTAATGGACATTTTGTTGACTCTGTATGTCACTTATGGAAGAATGGACATTTTGATGATATATATTCTGCCTATCCTTGAACATGGAAGATCTTTCCATCTTCTAAGATCTTCTTTGATTTCTTTTTTCTGTGTTTTATTGTTTTCTTTGTAGAGATCTTTTACCTCCTTGGTTGAGTTTATTCCTAAGTTATTTTTTTTGTGGGAGATCCTGAGTGGAAGTGTTTTCTGAATTTGTTTTTCAGTGGATTTATGGTTGGTATACAGAAAAGCTTCTTTTTTTTAATTTTATTTTATTGGTGCACTGTATTCATACATCATAGTGGGATACAAACATTTGTAGACATACATGCACACATCGCCCAGTCAGCCCCCACCCAATCCCCACCCCATTCTCTCCCCATCCCTCCTTCCCATGCTTGGCTTAGTGGTTGACATCTAGTATTATAGCAATTTATCCAAAATTAAAAATGATAATCTCACATAACAGTTTTATTTGTCTGATACCAAGCTTTTGATGATTTAAAGATAACATTTCAATATTGCTTTTTGCTTTCTTTCTTACCAGAGCATATTTTTTTCTGTTTTTTTAGGTGAAACTATCATATATTCATATATTTATTTTTCAGAAAAAAATCTATCCTAATATAGAATATGAATTCTAGATACCCAAAACGATCTTGAAAAAGAAAAAAGCTAGCAGATATATATTTTCTGATTTCAAACCATATAAAGCTACAATAATTGAAACAGTGTAGTACTGTTCTAAAGGCAGATATATAAACCATTGGAGTTAAATACAAGCCTAGAGCTAAATTCTTCCCTATATTGTCAAGTTATTTTTGACAAGGTTTCCACGAACATTTGGTGGTGGAAATAATAATCTTTTAACTAAATATTGTTGAAAAATAATAATTACATGGAAAAGAATAAAATTGGACCCTTACCTAATCCCACATACAAGTATTAACTCAAAATAGATAAAAGACCTAAATATAACTCTTAAGACTATAAACTTTTAGAAGAAAATCTGGGTCATAAAACCTCACAACATTGAAATTGGCAGTGATTTCTTAGAAAAGCTTCTGATTTTTTAAGATTGATTTTGTATCCAGACACTTTGCTGAATTTCTTAATCAGTTTTATAAGCCTTTCGGTTGAGTTTGTTGAATTTTCTAAATATAGTATCATGTCATCTGCAAATAGTGAAAGTTTTAGTTCTTCTTTCCTTATTTGTACTCCTTTGATTTCCTTTTCTTGCCTTATCTCTCTGGCTAGAGTCTCAAGTACTATATTGAAGAAAAGTGTTGATAATGGACATCCTTGTCTTGTCCCTGTTTTTAGGGGTAATTCTTGAAGTTTTTCCCCATTTAATATGATGTTGGTTGTGGGCTTATTGTAGATTGCCTTATTGATGTTGAGATATGTTCCTTCTATTCCTATTCTCTGCAGAGATTTTATCATAAATGGATGTTGGATTTCTAGAAGCAAATGAATGGGAGAAGATATTTGCCACCTACTCCTGTGATAGAGGAATAATATCTAGAATATACAGAGAACTCAAGAAACTCAACACTAAAATAACAAGTAATCCAATCAAAAAATGGGCAAACAAAATAGACACTTCATGAAAGAAGAAATTCAAATGGCTAATAAATGCATGAAAAAATGTTCAATATCATTATCATTGGCAATCCGAGGTATGCAAATCAAAACTACCCTGAGATTTCACCTTACACCAACTAGAATGGCAATCATTCAAAACAAAACAAACAACAACAAAAAAAAACAAATGCTGCCACGGATGTGGAGAATTGGAAACTCTACTACATTGTTGGTGGTACTGCAAGGTAGTGCAATCACTTTTGAAAACAATTTGGAGAATTCTTAGAAGAATAGGAACAAATTTACCGTTTGATCCAGCACTACCACTTCTGGGTATCTACACAAAAGAAAGGAAACCAAACTACCAAACCAATGCATGTGTATCTGTGTTCATAGCTACACAATTCACTATAGCCAAAATATGGAACCAGCCAAGATGTCTATCAACAGATAAATTGATTAAAAAACTGTGGAATATATACACAATGGAATTTTACTCAGCCATAAAAAAACACAATTGCAACATTTACAGGGAAATAGATGGAACTGGAGGACATTTTTCCAAGTGAGATTAGTCAATCGCAAAATGTTAGAAATCAGATGCCTTTCCTAATATGTGAAAGCTAAGGTGAAATGGGTCATAGAAGGAATTCCAGGTTAAAAAGGAGATCTTATAGAGGTGCAAATAAGGCAACATAACTAAGGGGGTGGGAGGGGGGAAGAAGGAACTTCTTCAAAGTACACGAGGTACTTATTCATATTATAGTCAACCACCAAGCCAAACAGGGGAGAGAGTTATAGGGAGGGAGTGGGGTGGAGACATGATGGGGGCTGGCTGGGCGATGTGTGCATTTATGTCTACACAAGTTTTTTACCCCATTATGATGTATAAATACAATGCACCAATAAAATATTTTAAAAAATATAATAAATTAAAAAATAAATAAAATCTCTCTGAAAACAGCAAGGTTTCATATAAGATCAAGATCATAATCCAAAATATAGGTATAATCCACAATTTTTAAAATTTCTTCTAATCTTAAAAAAAGGATAAGACAGTGAAGATGAGAAGAGAGAAGTAGACACTGTGGTAGCTATCAAACCATGGAGAGAAATTTGAAGTTGAATCTTCATTCTTATCGCCATATGACCAAGGACAATCCCTTTAACATATAATTATCCTTTTCTTCAGTAGTCAGAATGGTAATAGTGCCATTTTCATTAAACAAGATGTTCTTGGGAATTATCATGCCCATATAAGATACTCAGTAGATGGTTTCTCTTTCTGAAAAGCAATCAAGAAGTGTTTGCTGTATTAACTAGATTCTTTTTCAGTTGCCAGGTTAATAAAGACATCTCTACTAAATTTATTGGTTCAAAAACCATGCCATCAATGCTCTGATTCTTAGTAGCCAAAAAAGGATACCTCAAATTCTGCCTTTCCCTTACCTTACCTCAATTAAGTCTCACATGAGGATATTTGATCAGGAAAGTCAAAATCACATCTAGAACCTTAGCTCCAAGATATATTGCAGCCTCCACACTACAAGGACATATTCTTCTTCAAAGAGGCGAAAATGGCCAATAAATTAACCACCCATGAATTTCTAGGCACTCTATATGTGGTAAGATGATTTTTCCCTGTGACATTTACAAACTGGTAACTTACCTGTAGATATGTTACATGGCAAAAGGAATTTTGCAAATGAATACAGGAAGAATGTCCTGGATTGTTTGTGTGGACCCAATATAAGCCCTTAAAAGCAGAACAACCAGTAGAAAGCTGAAGCAGAAGAATGAATATAGATATATTTAAAGCCTGAGAATAACTTGGCCTCCCATTGCTTGTTGGAAGATGTGGGGATTCACATGCAAACTGTAAAAAACATCAAATTCTGCCAACAATCTGAATGGGTTTGAAGGCTATCTCTACCCAAGAGCCTCAAGATGTCTAAAGAACAATTACCACCTTGACTTTGCACATATGATACCCCAAGCAGAATACTTAGTTGAAACTGCCTAAACTTCTGAACCCCCAAAATGGTGATAATTTAAAAACATGTTATTTCAAGCTGGGTGTGGTGGCACACGCTTGTAATCCCCACGCTTGGGAGGCAGAGACAGGAGGACCACGCAGGTTCGAAGCTAGCCTCACTGGCTTAAAAGACTCTGTTTCAAAATAAAAATATAAAAAATAGGTGTCTGGGAGTGTAGCCTGGAAGTAGAAGGGTTTCCAGGATCACAGTACCACCAAAAAATGTTATTTCAAACTGCTAAATTTGTTGCAATAAATTGTGCTAACAATAGAAAACGGATACATTCCCTATGCCATTATTCATATCAAACCTTAATATCAGTTTCTCTCTTTTTCTTATTCCAAACAATAAATTCACCACCAAGGTTTTTAAAGCTCCCTTCAGATGGACCTCACAGCCTTTCCTGTGTATTTTCTACTACACAAGCTTAAATATCTTTCTTTCAAACTATGGGAAGTCTTTATCTATTTACACACCACCTGTACCTCCCAACAATTATGAAACTATTCTGCATTCATCAGTTATCTTAACTACATTTTGCTTTTGCAAAACTCTAAATTTTGTCTTTATATTCCTACAAAATAAAGTTTTTCTTATAATAAGATCACATCATGACCTGTTTTTGTTTAGATATAGAAAGTCCCCTAGAGATGGACATCTTGGCTTCTTCCATAGTTTGGAAATTTTGAATTATGCAGCTATGAATATATATATATATATATATATATATATATATATATATATATATACATGCATTAGTCTGGTATTTTCATTTACATTCTTTAGGGTAGATGTCCAGAAGAGGTATTGCTGGATAATATGGTAGGTTCATTCCCATTCTTCTGAGGATCGTCCACAAGTTTTTTTCCAAAATGATTAAACTAGTTTGCAATCCCACCAACAATGTATTGGAGTTCCCACTTCTCCACATCCTAGACAGATGAATGAATTGCAAAACTATGGGATATGTAGACAGTAGAATTTTATTCATCCATGAAGAAAAACAGGATTAGTTCCTTTGCAGGGAAATGGATGGAACTGGAGTGAGATTAGTCAGTCACAAAAAGTAAAAAATCAAATTTTCTCCCTAATATGCAGAAGTTAGGGAGAAAAATAGTCATAGAGATACTCTAGAACTCTAGATGAAAAAGGAGAAACCATAGCTGAGTAAATAAAGTGACCTAACTGAGCGAGATGGAAGAGAGGAAAATGCCCTAATTCATCTGATGTACATTTAGAAACATATCAAAGGAAATCAGTAAGCCAAAAATGAGAAGAAGGTAGGGGCCACACTGGTCATGTGTCTTCCAGTGAGTAAGGGCAGAGTAAAGTCTACTCCAATATGCAAACAATATTAGAAAAAAATATTTATTTATTTATTTTTTGGTGGTTCTGGGGTTCCTGATAGCCCTTCTACCTCCAGGATACACTCCAAGACCTATTTTATATTTTTGAAACAGGGTCTCTTAAGCCAGCTCGGCTGGCTTGGAATGTGCACAATCCTCCTGTCTTCACCTCCCAAGCACGGAGATTACAAGTGTGTGCCACAATGCAGGGCTTTTAATATTTTTTAATACAAATTTTTATTGAAAATAAATGGAATACATTTAAACAGTATTTGGTGCCCTCTACCCCACCCCCGTTTTTCCTTCCCTTCTCCCACCAATGATTGTCCAGGGTAACACTGCCATATTCAAACTTTTACACATATTCGGATGTTAATCAAGTCCAGCCTTCCTCCTATTATATCTCTCCATTCAAACTTTGCTGAGATTTCCCCTCCATTATATGGAGTCCCTCTTGTATTCCCTATGTTCCCTAGTTTGGGGATATTAGAGGGAACATATGTACCTTCTTGTGCTTGGCTGATCTCACTTAACATAATGCTCTCCAGGACTTTCCATTGTCTTGCAAATGATATGATTTTGTTCTTCTTTATGGCTGAGTAGAATTCCATTGTATGTATTTCCCATAGTTTTGCAATCCATTCATCTGTTTTGGGGACCTGGATTGGTTCCATATTTTGGCTATTATGAATTGTGCTGCTATGAACATAGGTATGCATATGTTGCTGTAGTTCTCTGATTTCAACCCCTTTGGAAAAATACCCAGGAGTGGTAGAGCTGGATCATATGGTGGGTCTATTCCCAGTTTTGTTAGGAATCTCTACACAGATTTCCATAGTGGCTGAACTAGTTTGCACTCCCACCAACAGTGTAAAAGAGTTCCTCTTTCCCCACATCCTTGCCAGCATTTGTTGTTATTTGATTTCTTTATGCTTTTCACTCTGACTGAGGTTAGATGAAATTTCAGTGTAGTTTTGATTTGCATCTCCCTGATTGCTAATGATGTTGAACATCTTTTCATGTATCTATTGGCCCTTTGTATCTCTTCTTTTGAAAAGTGTCTATTCAGTTTAATTGCTCATTTCTTGATTGGATTTTTTGTTTTGCTAGTGTAGAGTCTTTTGAGCTCTTTGTATATTCTGGATATACTTGGTCATGATGTATTATTCTCTTGATATGTTTTGAATGCTTATGGCTAGTATTTTGTTTAGAATTTTTGCATCCATGTTCATTAAGGATATTGGTCTGTAGTTTTCCTTTCTTGAGGTATCTTTATTTGGTTTGGGGATTAATGTGATACTCGCCTCATAGAAGGAATTTGGGAGAGTTCCATCTCTTTCAATTTCCTGGAACAAGTTATGAAGTTTTGGTTCACTGAAGTTTTGTAGAATTCAGCCGGAAACCCATCTGGGCCTGGGCTTTTCTTTGGTGGAAGAATTTTTATTGCCATTTCTATTTTTTTCATTGCTATTGGTTGGTTTAGGCTTGCTAAGTCCTCTTGGTTGAGTTTAGGTAGATTAACTGTGCTTAGAAATCTATCAGTTTCTTCCATGTTTTCTAGTTTATTGGAGTATTAAATTTTTAAAGGAGTTTCTGATAATCTTTTGAATTTCTTCACTATCTGTGGTGATATCTCCTTTTTCATTTCTGATTTTGATAATTTGAGTTGATTCTCTTTTTCTTTTGGTTAGGTTGGCCAGGGATATATCAATTCTATTAATCTTTTTAAAGAACCAGCTTTTTGTTTGGTTGATTCTTTGAATTGCTTTTTTGTTGTTGTTCTCTATTTCATTTATTTCTGCCATAATTTTAAGGATTTCTTGCCTTCTGATGGCTTTGGTAATAGACTGTTGCAGTCTTTCTAGGTCCCTGAGTTGTGTTCTTAGGTTCTTTACATGGTGATTCTCTGTCCTTCTTAAGTAGGCACTCAATGCAATAATCTTTCCTCTTAATACTGCTTTCATAGTGTCCCATAGATTTTGGTAAGTCGTGTCTCTGTTTTCATTTGTTGCCAAAACTTTCTTTATTACTTCCCTAATTTCTGCTCTTACCCATTCATCATTCAATAGTGTATCATTCAATCTCCATGTATTTGAATATTTTCTTTTGAGTTTCCTGCTGTTTATTTCTACTTTTATTCCATTATGGTCTGAAAAGATGCAAGGAATTATATTACAACTTTTGAATTTGCTGGTGTTTTCTTTGTTTTCCAGGATGTGGTCTATTTTGGAGAAGGTTCTATGTGCTGCTGAGAAGAATGTGCATTCTGTAGTTCCTGGCTGAAATATTCTGTAAATGTCCATTATGTCCATTTGATTGATAGTTTTCTTTAGTTATAAGCAGGATTTACTCATCTTTTGCTTTGAAGATAGATCCAGTGGTGTGAGAGGCATATTAAAGTCTCCCAGAATTATTTTCTTTGGATCTATTTGAGATCTGATGTCCAGAATGACTTGTTTTACAAATGTGGTTGCATCCGCGTTTGGGGCATAAATATTTACTATCATTATATCTTCTTGGTGTATTGTTCTTTTTAATAAAAGAAAGTGCTCTGATTTTCTTTTTTTTTATTGGTGCACTGTATTCATACATCATAGTAGGATACATACTTTTGTAGACATACATGCACACTTTTCCCAGTTAGCCCCCACCCAATCCCCACCCCATTCTCTCCCTATCCCTCCCTCCCATGTTTGGCTTAGTAGTTGACATCTAGTGTTATGGCAATTTATCTAAAATTAAAAATTATAATCTCACATAACAGTTTCATTTGTCTGATACCAAGCTTTTGATGACTTAAAGATAACATTTCAATATTTCTTTTTGCTTTCTTTCTTACCAGAGAATTTTTTTTCTATTTTTTAGGTGAAACTATCATATATTTATATATTTATTTTTCAGAAAAAAATCTATCCTAATGTGGAATATGGACTCTAGGTACCCAAAACGATCTTGAAAAATAACAAAGCTAGAAGATATATATTTTCTGATTTCAAACCATATAAAGCTACAATAATTGAAACAGTGTAGTATGATTCTGAAGGCAGATATATAAACCATTGGAGCTAAATAAAAGCCTAGAGCTAAATTCTTCCCTATATTGTCAAGTTATTTTTGACAAGGTTTCCACGAACATTTGGTGGTGGAAATATTAATCTTTTAACTAAATATTGTTAAAAATAATAATTACATGGAAAAAAATAAAATTGGACCCTTACCTAATCCCATATACAAATATTAACTCAAAATAGATAATAGACCTAAATATAAATCTTAAGACTATAAACTTTTAGGAGAAAATCTGGGTCATAAAACCTCACAACATTGAAATTGGCAGTGATTTCTTGGTTATGATTTCAATGGCACAGGCAACAGAAGAGTATACAAACTCCCTAAAAAATAAAAAAAAAACAACAATAAAGGCAAACAATACCCTTGACAGATAGGTAAAAGACTAACATAAATAATGAATCTCCACAGATAACCAATCTTAGTTGTCTGTTGGATAGAAAATCTTGTTTCTCTAGTTCTGGAGTGTGTTACCTATTTCTTCTTTGTAGTTAATCTCTTTGAGTATTTTCTCTAGCGCTGGTTTTGAAGACATAAATTCCTTCAGTTTCTGTTTGTCATGGAAGCTTCTTATTTCTCCATCTAATTTGATAGAAAGTTTTGCTGGGTAGGAAATTTTTGGCTGGAAGTTGTTTTCTTTCAGAGTTTGGAATATGTTACTGAAAGCCCTTCTGGCTCTCATGACTTGGTTTGGGAAGTCTGGAGTGATTCTCATGGGTTTGCCTCTGAATGTCACTTGGCCCTTTGCTTTTGTTGCCTTTAAGATTCTCTGCTTAGCTACCACATTGGTCATTTTGACAATTATGTGGAGTGGGGATCCTCTTCTCTGATCCTGTCTAAAGGGAGTTCTATAAGTTTCCTGGACCTGTGTATCGACCTCTTGCTCTATGTCTGGAAAATTTTCTGCTATTACTTCCTTGAAGAGATTTTTGATCCCTTTGGTTTCACTTTCTTTTCCCTCCTCTATTCCAATTATTCTTAGGTTAGCTCTCTTAAAATGGGCCCATATTTCTTCAATATCAGATTTCTGCTGTCGGATATTTTTTTCTAGATTAGAAACTATGCATTCATTTTTGGAATGATCATCTTCTAAGAGCAAGATTCTGTTCTCCATGTGTTCTAATCGGTTGTTTGTGCTTTGAATTGAGGCCTTTACTTCATTAATTGCATCCTTTATCTCTTTTTGGCTCTCTCTGAGTTCTTTTCGAAGCACCTCTATTATTTCTACAGTTATTTTCCTGATTTGATCTTCTAGAAATCTCTGAATTTCTGTTTTATCGAGTTCTGATGTTGTGGGGTTGTGGGCATTCATTGCTCCAGTATTATTCCTCTTTCCCATGATTTCGGATGTTTGTGCCTTCTCTGGGTTCTTCCCTTGGGTCACTATGACTTCACTTAAGGTGTTCTGGATCTCGAGTCAGTAGTATCTCAGACCCCACTACTCCTTTACTAGGTTGTATCACAGAGTCTCCGACCCAGAGAGTCGATAGAGGCTGCTTTAGACTGTGGGGGGTGCCTGAACAGTAATAAAAAAGAAGCACTGTAGGAATTGAAGGATGCAATCATTTAAGGCATCTATAAAAATTATAAACAATAGATTAGATGACTAATTAATTGAAAATATAATTTTACACTTAGAAGATGATTACTCCAGAAATGAACTCAGAACCAGTCATAGAGGCACACGCTTGTAATCCCCATGCTTGGGAGGCAGAGACAGGAGGATCATGATGGTTCGAAGACAGCCTCACTAGCTTAAGATACCCTGTTTCCAAATAAAATAGGTCTGGGAGTGTAGCCCAGAAGTAGAAGGGTTTCCAGGAACCCCAGTACCACCAAAAATTAACTTAGAGCATATAATTTAGAAAAATTGACAGCAAGAATTGGACATTGATGAGAAAAGGGCCCGTCTTAAAAGAGCTAATGCAAGAATCATAGGTGGAATAGAAGGTGAAACCAAAGAGATAAAAATTCTCTTGAAAGAAATAATAATCAAAAAAATAATCCAAACATAGAAAAAGAGGTCAATACACAGGGACAGAAAAATATATAGAAACCCTTTTAGACACGATCAGAAAAGAAGTTCACCATACCACATAATATTTAAACTGAATAATGTAGAGGTGAAGCAGAAATCTTAAAGGTGACAAAAGCAAAAGACCAAGTGACATTCAGGAGCAAACCAATTAGAATCACTCCAGAATTCCCAAAGCATATCAAAAAAACCCAGGAGGCTCTGGAGAAAACATATTTCAAACTCTAAATGAAAAAAAACTAGCAGCCAAAAATTTCCCACCCAACAAAAATATCTCTCAACATCCACAGAAAAATAAAACATTTTCCAAGAAAAACAGTAGCTAAAAGAATGTATGTCTTCCAAAACAATGCTAACGAAAATACTCAAAGAGGTCAAAGAGATTAATTACAAAAAAGAAATAAGTAATAAATTCCAGAACCATAGAAACAATAATTTCCATCGAACAAAACATCTAAGTAAAGAATAACAAACACTACTTCAAACAGAAGTTAAAACACAAAATGCTAGGAATTAAAAATCATGTTTCAGTAATCACACTGAACATAAATGGTCTCAACTCCCCAATAAAAGGACAAAAGGTGGCAAAATCAATTAAAACTAGAATTCATCCATATTCTGCCTGTGGTAAACAAACCTTACAAATGAAGATAGTCACAAATAAAGTTGAAAGCCTGAAGCAAGATAACCTATATGAATGGAACTGAAGACAAACAGGAGTAGCAAATATGACATCAGATAAATTAGACTTCAAGCCTAAGTTTATCAAAAGAGACAAAGCAGGTCATTTTTACTGGTAAAAGGAACAAACCATAAAGAGAAAAAATGTCAGTCAATATGTATGCCCCAAACATAGGTGCACTCACTTTCATAAAACAAACTTTTTGTGACATTAAGTCACATATAGATCCCAATATATTAATATTGAAAGACCACCAATTCTCTCAGAGTGCTAGACCAATCCTCAAGACAAAAGGTCAGTAAAGATGTATCAGACCTAATGAAAATGCACATTGAGGAGCCCCAGAGACTCACACAGCCATAATAAACTCCTGCGGTCTGAGATTTTGCCATTCAACCCAGAGATGTCTAGAAGGTCAAACCAGGAATGTAACTGTAGAAATAATAAAAGACTTCCAAAAAGAATTATGAGAGAGTCTGAAAGAAATAAAGAAAGCAATTATTGAAGTGAAGGCATCAGGTCAAACTATATAAGTTCGATTAGACCACATGGAGAATAAAATCTTATTCCTAGAATATGATGACTCCAAAAACAAACACATAGTAAATAAGTTGGAAAAGAAAACATTTGACAACAGGAATTTGACATTGAAGAAATATGGGCCCATTTTAAAAGAGCTAACCTAAAATCAATTGGCATAGAAGAGGTTATAGAAATTTAAACAAAAGTAATCAACAATCTTTTCAAAGAATTGATATCAGAAAATTTTCCAAACATAGAGCAAGAGGTCGATAAACAGGTACGGGAAACTTATAGAACCCCCTTTGGACAAGATCAGAGAAAAGGTTCACCACATCAAATAATAGTCACACTGACCAATGTAAAAGACCAAGTGACATTCAGAGGCAGACCAATTAGAATCACTCTAGACTTTCCAAACTAAGTCATTAAATTCAAAATGTCATTAAGTAGCATATTTCAAACTCTGAAAGAAATAAAACTTGTACCAAAAATTTCTTATCCAGCAAAATTATCTCTCATATTATATGGGGAAATAAAAATAAAAATCTTCCACAACAAACAAAAGTTGAAGAAATTTATTGACGGGTCCAGCCTGACAGCAGTGGGGCTGAGAGGAAGGTGAGTGCTGACGGCCCCGAACAGTAGCAACACATGGAGCTGGGAGATATGTCAAGCAGGATCTCGTTTATTTCTCTCAGGCAACCCAATTTAAAGCAAAAAACCACAAGGGGGATTTCCAGCAGGAAACTATTTTAACCTATCAAGCTAAAGGTCACTCTTGCATGTGCAAAGCACATAACTTGCAGCCAATCATTATCCAATGCACAAGGGGTTCACAGGCATGGAAGCATTATTTGAGCCAATAAGGTTCAACATTACCAAATTGGGCTAGTGGGAGCAAGGAGAGTAGTTATGACCTCCATATCCATTTGGCGCTACCTGTTGCAGATTCATCAGAAGTTCTGTCAGGCGGTTGTGCAGACCCCAACATCTCCCCCTTCCTTTTTATATATGAGGGTGAAATGCATGGTCCCTGTCTTAGGTTGTCCTCTTTTGAGGATCTTACCCATCATTGGGTACTCATGCTTGATAGCTGCTCATAAGCCACTCCAGCCCCTGTCTTAGGTTGTCCTCCTATGAGGATCTTACCCGTCATTGGGTACATGGTGAGCAGAGGAGGGATGTTCATAGTCAAAATGCCATTCATACTGATTGGCCTCTCTCTCAGTAAGCTTTTGATATTGGATCTCTACTTGATGTATTTTAACTGTCTACAAACTGAACTAATCTATTGAGGATACAGGGGCCCAGGGTACAAACAATCAGGAGAGACACAAGAAGGCCCAATAGAGGGGAAAAAATAGATCCCTGAGATTAGCTCTATCTTCTTAATTGCAAAAAGAGAGATACAAAATGGATGTGAAAATCCTCATCAGTCTGATCCTATTAGCACAGATAAGGTATGGTATACAAGGATTTGGAGACCCAGGTAAGGCAAGAGAGATCCTTAATAAAAGGATGGGGTGGCCCTGTAATTGTGGAGGGGGTACCTTCCCAGTACTCCCATAGATGGACAGGCTATCCAGAGTAATCTATTTTTCAAGCCACCTTTAGACTCCCTTGCAGATGTAGTGTTACAAAACCAAAAAGAATTAGACTTGTTAATGGCCAAAAAGGGAGGCATATGCTTGTTTTTACAGGAAAAAATGCTATTTTTTATGAAATCGGGCTTAGTCCAGGACAAAATAAAGTAACTCCAAGAAGACCTTAAAAATCACCGGCAAGATCTACAAGACAACCCATTATGTCACACATAAATCCCAATACAATAATACTTGGAGACTTCAACACCTTCCACACTCTTAGACCTATCTTCTAAACACAAAGATTAGTAAGGATGCCTCTAACCAAAAGAACATCATCAAACAAATTAAACTATTATACACATATAGATTATTTTACCCAACCAACAACAGCAGAGTTCATATTTTTCTAAGCTGCTCACAGAACCTTGTCAAAAATAGATCAAAGCCTGGGATACAAAGTGAGCACTAGCAAATGTGAAGAATGTGACATACTGTCCTGTGTCTTTTCAGACCATAATGGAATAAAACTAGAAACCAACTATAAGAAGACCCAGAGAGACTTCCAGGAAGATGGTGATGGAGAAAAGTGGGGCTTATGAGCCCCGCTAACAACCAGTCTCTATTACCACAAAATCAGCGCCTTTCATAGCCAGAAAACACCATCAGCAGAGAAACAAAAAATGTAAATACACATGGACAGAGTAAAAGAGGGCAGGAAAAACAAGACATCAGAAAGAAACCAGACCACAATGCTGTGGCCAGAGCTGCAGCACAGAGTGTCGTGGGCACCATCTTCCCTTACAGCACCAGGCCCCAGAGAGGAGGGGAACTCAGAATGGAGCTCAGAGCCAGAGAGGAGATACAGCGGCCTCATGGCTGAGGACATGACAGCAGCACCATACTGCTGATGGCAGCAATAAGCTCACCAGATAGCACCAGACCAGCGCACTCAACAACCCACCAGGCTCGAGAGAGGAGTGGCAGAGAGCGAGCTGAGGTGAGTGGTTGCGAATCAGCCGGGCGGAATTCGGCACATTTTTCGGCGCTGGGAGTGTCTAAAGCTTCTAGGGGCTGGGCTCAGCACACCCTGTAGGGACTCAGAGTGGAGCTCAAAAACAGCGAAGAAATACACCAGCATCACAGCCGAGGATGTGGCATTGGTGCCATATTGCCACCGGCGGCAGCAGCAGCGAATTCACTGAGTCTACTACAGCTCCATCAGTGCACTCAACAACAGTGAGTCAAATTGCAGCCTCTAGAGGAAAAATCCCAGTACTGCACTCCCAGGGACTTGACCCAGTAGGGGAGTGGCAGAGATACCACACCATAGTCACAACCCCCTGCAGGAGAACGCCCAACCTGGCACCCCCCCCCATGGTCTAAAGCAGCCTCAATTGACTCCCTGGGTCTGAGACTTTGCAATACAACCAAGCAAAGGAGTGGTAGTGACTGAGATACCACAGACTTGAGATCCAAAGCACCTTAAGTGAAGTCGTAGTGACCCAGGGAAGAAGCCAGAGAAGGCACAAACTTCTGAAATCATGAGAAAGAGGAATAACAATGGAGCAATGAATGACCACAACCCCACAACATCAGAACCTGATAAAACAGAAATTCAGAGATTTCTAGGTGATCAAATCAGGAAAATAACTGTAGAAATAATAGAGGTTTTTCGAAAAGAATTCAGAGAAAGCCAAAAAGAGATAAAGGATGCAATCAATAAAGTAAAGACCTCAATTCAAAGTATAAAAAACTTATTAGACCACATGGAGAATAGATTCTCGCTCCTAGAAGATGATCACTCCAAAAATGAACACATAGTTTCTAATTTAGAAAAAAAATCTGACAGCAGGAATCTGACATTGAAGAAATATGGGCCCATTTTAAGAGAGCTAACCTAAGAATAATTGGAATAGAGGAGGGAAAAGAAGGTGAAACCAAAGGGATCAACAATATATTCAAGGAAGTAATAGCAGAAAAATTTTCAAACATAGAGCAAGAGATTGATACACAGGTCCAGGAAACTTATAGAACTCCCTTTAGACAGGATCGGAGAAGAGGATCCCCATGCCACATAATTGTCAAAATAACCAATGTGGAAGACAAGCAGAGAATCTTAAAGGCAACAAAAACAAAGGGCCAAGTGACATTCAGAGGCAAACCAATTAGAATCATTCCAGACTTCCCAAACCAAGTCATGAGAGCCAGAAGGGCATGGAGTAACATATTACAAACTCTGAAAGAAAACAACTTCCAGCCAAAAATTTCCTACCCAGCAAAACTTTCTATCAAATTAGATGGGGAAATAAGAAGCTTCCATGACAAACAGAAAGGGAAGTATTTATGTCTTCAAAACCAGCACTAGAGAAAATACTCAAAGAGATTAACTACAAAGAAGAAATAGGCAACACACACTAGAACCAGAGAAACAAGATTTTCCATTCAACAGACAACTAAGATTGGTTATCGTTGAAGATTCATTATTTATGTTAGTCTTTTACCTATTTCTAAATTGTATTGTTTGCTTTTATTGTTGCTAATTTTTAGGATTTCTATTTGGAATATTATTAAACCTTCAGATATAGCATTTGAAAATATTTTATCCAATTCTATCAGCAACTTTTAACTCTCTTTACATTGTCTTTGGATATACAATTTTTTTTATTTTTTAGGGAGTTTTTTTACCTTTCTTTTGCATGTGCCATTGAAATCATATTCAAGAAATCACTGCCAATTTCAATGTTGTGAGGTTTTATGACCCAGATTTTCTTCTAAAAGTTTATAGTCTTAAGATTTATATTTAGGTCTTTTATCTATTTTGAGTTAATATTTGTATATGGTGTTAGGTAAGGGTCCAATTTTATTCTTTTTCATGTAATTATTATTTTTCAACAATATTTATTTAAAAGATTATTATTTCCTCCACCAAATATTCGTGGAAACCTTGTCAAAAATAAGTTGACAATATATGGAAGAATTTATCTCTAGGCTTTTATTTAACTTTAATGGTTTATATATCTGCCTTTAGAACAGTACTACACGATTTCAATTATTGTAGCATTATAAGGTTTGAAATCAGAAAATATACATCTTCTAGCTTTATTCTTTTTCGAGATTGTTTTGGGTATCTAAAGTCCATATTCCATATTAGGATAATTTTTTTCTGAAAATAAATAAATAAATTTATGATAGTTTTACCTAAAAGAAAAAGGTAAAAAATATTCTCTGGTAAAAAAGAAAGCAAAAAGAAATATTGAAATGTTATCTTTAAGTCATAAAAAGCTTGGTATCAGACAAATGAAACTGTTATGTGAGATAATCATTGTTAATTTTGGATAAATTTCTATAATACTTGATGTCAACCACTAAGCCAAGCATAGGAAGGAGGGATGGGGAGGGAACAGGGTGGGGATCAGGTAGGGGCTAACTGGGCCATGTGTGCATGTATGTCTACAAAAGTATTTTTTATCCCATTATGATGTATGAATACAGTGCACCAATAAAAAGTTTTTTATTAAAAAAAGAAGACCCAGAGAAACCACATAAACATGTCGAGTCTGAACACTTCACTCTTTCATGAAGAATGGGCCATAGAAGAAGTAAAATGAGAAATCAAGAAATTTATAGAAACAAAGGAAAATATAAATACAAAATTTTAGAACATCTGGAGCACTTTTAAGGCAGTATTAAGAGTAAAATTTATAGCACTCTAAGTGCTCACATAAAAACAGAAAATTGCCAAATCAATAACCTAATAACACATTTCAAACCCCTTTAAAAACATGAATATTCTAACCCCAAAGCCAGTAAAATGCAAGAAATTATTAAAATCAGAGCAGACATCAACCAAGTAGATTATTCAAAAATACTGAAAATCAACAAAACCTAAAGCAAATTTCTCCAAAAATATTAACAAGATAGATAAACCACTAGCTAACCTAACCAAAAAAAGAGAGTATAAACCCAGATTATGAAGATAAGAGATGAAAAAGGAAATATCATTACTGACACTGCAGAAATTCAGAGGATTATCAGAAACTACTTTGATAAACTATTGTCCAAAAAAATGGAAAATCTGGAGAAAATTGACAACTTTCTAGATAAATAAAACCTGCCTAAACTGAGTCAAGAGGACATAAAAATTTAAACCAACCAATAACAAAGAGATTAAAGCAGCAATAAAGAGTTTACCATCAAAAAAAAGACCAGGTCCAGAAATTCAAATTGCCAATAAATGTATGAAAAAATGTTCAACATCATTAGGAATCAGAGAAATGCAAATCAAAACTACCGTGAACTTTTACCTAACTCCAATTAGAATGTCAATCATTCAAAATACAAACAACAAATACTGGTGAGGATATGGAGAAGTGGGAACTCTAATACATTGATGGTGGGGTTGCAAATTAATGCAACCACTTTGTATAACCATATAGAGGATCCTCAGAAGAATGAGAATGAACCTACTATATAATCTGCCAATATTACTTCTGGGTTATCTACCCAAAAGAATGGAAAACAAACTACTAAACTAATGCATGTTATCTATATTCGTAGCTGCACAATTCACAATTGCCAAGCTGTGAAACCAGACAAGATGTCCAGCAATACATGAATGCATTAAAAAAAAACTATGGGATACATATACACTGGAATTTTTATCAGCCATAAAGAGAGACAAAATTACATCATTTGAGAGGAAATGGATGGAAATGGAGAACATTATGCTAAGTGAGATTAGTTAGTCAAAAATGTAAGAAATAGAATGTTCTTCATAATGTTACGAGGCTACGGAGAAATAGGTCATAGGAGTTCCTCTAGACTAAGAAGGATAAACCATAGATAAGCAAGTAAAGTGAACTAACTGAAGGGAATGGCATGGGGGAAGAGGAGAATTCTCTAACGTTCATGATGTACATTCATAAGAATATAAAATTCAATCAGTAAGCCACACATGAGAAGAAGTGAAGGCGGAGTGAATGGGGTAGCAATTGGGGTAGGACTATGTACATATGCCTCTACATTCTTGTAGCCCATCAAGATGTATGACTTCATTTTACCAGTACTATGGAGGAAAATCAAGCAAAAAAGAGAGCATAAAAGAAGGTTGCAATTTTTAAATTTTGAATGAAATGGAAGGCCTGACTCTGAAAGTGAAATTTCAATAAAATATGGAAGGGAAGAAGGAAGTATTCTTTCTTGTTTTTTAATTATGCTTTTATTGGTGCATTATAGTCTCATATCATAATGTAAATCATGTTGATAGTGACATACCTGCATACAGCACTAGGTAGATCCCTCCTCTGCTTCCCCATCTCCCCATTCCCAATACAAACGATTATTTTTTAATTATATTTGGGAATATATATATATTTATTTATTTTTTATTGAACATAAATGGTATACATTTAAACTATACTTGGTGCCCTCCCACCAATGATTGTCCAGGGTAACCATGCCATATTCATAATTTTACACATATTCAGATGTAGACCCTCATTAATCAAGTTCAGTCTTCCTCCTCCCCTATCTTTCAATTCAAGCATTGCTGGTATTTCCCCTCCATTACCTGGAGTACCACTGGTGTCTTCTACGTTCCCTAGTTTGAGCATATTAGCGAAAACATATGTACATCCTCCTTCTGTGCTTGGCTGATCTCACTTAACATAATGCTCTCCAGGACTTTCCATCTTCTTGCAAATGATATGATTTTGTTCTTCTTTATAACTGAGTAGAATTTCATTGTGTGTATTTCCCAGAGTTTTGCAATCCATTCATCTGTTGATGGAGACCTGGGTTGGTTCCATATTTTGGCTATTATGAATTGTGCTGCTATGAACATAGGTATGCATATGTTGCTATAGTTCTCTGAATTCAGCCCCTTTGGAAAGATACCCAGGAGTGGTAGAGCTGGAATGTATGGTGGATCTATTCCTAGCTTTCTTAGGAATCTCCACACAGATCTCCATAGTGGCTGAACTAGTTTGCACTCCCACCAACAGTGTAAAAGAGTTTCTCTTTCCCCACATCCTTGACAGCATGTGTTGTTATTTGATTTCTTTATGCTTGCCACTCTGACTGGGGTTAGATGGAATTTCAGTGTAGTTTTGATTTGCATCTCCTGAATGTCCAATGATGTAGAACATATTTTCATGTATCTATTGGCCATTTTTATATCTTCTTTTGTGAAGTGTCTATTCAGTTCATTTGCCCATTTCTGGATTGGGTTGTTAGTTTTCATAGTATAGTCTTTTGAGCTCTTTGTATATTCTGGATATTAGCCCCCTATCAGACTGGTGGCTGGTAAAGAACTTTTCCCATTCTGTAGGCTTCCTCTTTAGGTTATTGATGGTTTCCTTTGATGAGAAGAAACTTTTTATTTTGATGCTATCCCATTTGATAATTCTTGCTTTAATTTCCTGAGCTTTGGAGGTTTTGTTGAGAAAGTTGCTGCCTGTGCCAATATGTTGTAGTTTTGAGAAAATGCTCTCCTCTAAAAACTTCACAGTCTCCAGTCTAATTTCTAAGTCTGTAATTCATCTCGAGTTGATTCCTGTGCATGGTGAGATATAGGAGTTTAGTTTCATCTTTCTATAAATGGATATCCAGTTCTTCCAGCACCTTTTGTTGAAAATGCTGTCTTTTTTCCAGCGTATGGGTTTGGACACTTTGTCAAAGATTAATTGACTAAAGATATGTGAATTTGCTTCTGTAACTTCTATTCTAATCCACTAGTCAGTGTATCTGTTATTGTGCCAGTACCATGCTGTTTTTACTACTATTGCTCTATAGTATAGTTTGAAGTCTGGAATTGTAATGCCTCCTGCATGTTTCTAATTGCTGAGAATTGCTTTGGCTATTCTGGGTCTTTTCTTTCTCCATATAAAGTTCATGATTGATTTTTCTAGGTCTATGAAGAATGTCGCTGGTATTTTGATGGGAATTGCATTGGATGTATAGATCAGTTTTGGCAGAATGGCCGTTTTGATTATATTTATTCTGAGTATCCATGAGCACAGGATATCTTTCCATCTTCCAAGGTCTTCTTCAATTTCTCTCTTTAATATTTTATACTTTTTGTTATAGAGGTCTTTTACATCTTTGCTTAGGTTTATTCCTAGGTATATTATTGGTTTTGAGGTTATAGTGAATGAAATTTTCTGTTTCTTTCATTATGGATTCATTGTTGGTGTAAAGAGAAGCCACTGATGTCTTTAGGTTGATTTTGTAACCTGCGACATTGCTCAATTTGTCAATCAGCTCCAGAAGTCTTTTGGTTGAGTTCTTTCATTCTTCCAGATAAAGGATCATGTCATCTGTGAATAAGGATAATTTTAATTCCTCTTTTCCTATGTGAATTCCTTTGATTCCCTTCTCTTGTCTTATTGCTGTGGCAAGAGTCTCAAGGACTATATTGAAAAGGAGTGGTAATAGTGGGCATCCTTGTCTGTGTTCCTGACTTTAGAGGAAATTCTTGCAGTTTTTCCCCATTCTATATAATATTGGCTTTGGGTTTACAGTATATTGCCTTAATGATGTTGATGTACATTCCTTCTATCCCAATTTTCTGCAGTGTTTTTAACATAAATGGGTGTTAAATTTTGTCAAATGCTTTTTCAGCATCTATTGCTATGATGATGTGGTTTTTGTTCTTGGTTATATTTATGTGGTGAATAACATGTATTGATTTGTGTATGTTGAACCAGCCTTGTTTTTCTGGGATGAACCCAACTTGGTCATGATGTATTATTCTCTTGATATAGTTCTGAATGCGTATAGCTAGTATTTTGTTTAGAATTTTTGCATCTATGTTCATTAAGGATATTGGCCTGTAGTTTTCCTTTCTTGAGATATCTTTATTTGTTTTGAGGATTAATGATGCTGGCCTCATAGAAAGAATTTGGGAGAGTTCCATCTCTTTCAATTTCCCGGAGCAAGTTATGAAGTATTGGTATTAGTTGTTCATTGAAGGTATTGTACAATTCAGCTGGAAATCCATCTGGTCCTGGGCTTTTCTTTGGTGGAAGAATTTTTATTGCTGTTTCTATTTCTTTGGTTGCTATTGGCTAGCTTAGACTTGCTATATACTCTTGGCTGAGTGTAGGTAGGTTAACTGTGCTTATAAATCTATCAGTTTCCTCCATGTTTTCTAGTCTTTTGGAGTATAAATTTTTAAAGTAGTTTCTGATAATCTTTTAAATTTCTTCACTATCTGTGGTGATATCTCCTTTTTCATTTTTAATTTTGATAATTTGAGTTGATTCTCTTTTTCTTTTGGTTAGGTTGGCCAGGGGTTTATCAATTCTATTGATCTTTTCAAATAACCAACATTTTGTTTTATTGATTTTTTGAATTGTTTTGTTCTCTATTTCATTTATTTCTGTTCTAATTTTAAGGATTTCTTGCCTTCTGCTAGCTTTGGGAATAGACTGTTGTAGTCTTTCTAGGTACTTGTGTTGTATCATTAGATTCTTTACTTGGTGATTCTCTGTCCTTTTTATGTGGGCACTCAAGGCAATAAACTTTCCTCTTAATATTGCCTTCATAGAGTCCCATAGATTTTGGTAAGTTGTGTCTATGTTTTCATTTGTTTCCATAAATTTCATTTCTTCCCTAATTTCTGCTCTTACCCATTCATCATTCAATAGTGTATCATTCAATCTCCATGTATTTGAATAATTTATTTTGAGTTTCCTATTATTAATTTCCACTTTTATTCCATTGTGGTCTGAAAAGATTCAAGGCATTATATTACATCTTTTGAATTTGCTGGCACTTTCTTTGTGTCCCAGGATGTGGTCTGTTTTGGAGAAGGTTCCATGGGCTGCTGAGAAGAATGTGTATTCTGTAGTTCCTGGTTGAAGTATTCTGAAAATGTCTATTAGGTCCATTTGATTTATGGTTTCCTTTATTTCTAAAGAGTCTTTACTCATCTTTTGCCTTGAAGATTGATCTAGTGGTGTGAGAGGCGTATTAAAGTCTCCCAGAATTATTGTATTTGGGTCTATTTGAGATCTGATGTCCAGAAGGGTTTGCTTTACAAATGTGGTTGCACCCATGTTTGGGGCATAAATATTTACTATCATTATATCTTCTTGGTGTATTGTTCCTTTTAATAAAAGGAAGTGCCCTGATTTGTCTCTTCTGATGTGTTTTAGTTTACAGTCTGTTTTGTTGGATATAAGGGTTGCTACCCCTCCTCTTTTTTGGTCTCCAATAGCATGACATATCTTTTTCCATCCTTTCACTTTCAGTCTGTGAATGTCTTTGACTGTAAGGTGGCTTTCTTGCAGACAGCATATATTTGGATTATGTTTCTTAATCCACATTGCCAATCTATGTCTTTTGATTGGTGAGTTAAGTCCTTTGACATTAAGAGATATTATTGAAATATGATTTTTGTTTTCTGACATTTTGTGTTCTGTCTATTCTTGGGAGGTTTGGTCTTTCTTTTTTACTTAAATGGCCCAATGATTAACTTCGTCTCTTCTCTGGTTCTGAAGTCTGCATCTTTTTTCTTCTTTATGGTTTATTTCTTTAAGAATTTTCTCTAGTGTAGGCTTTGAATTCACGAATTATTTAAGATTCTGTTTATCCTGAAACATTTTGTTTCCCCATTGATTTTGAATAGTAGTTTTCCTGGATAGATTAGATTTGGTTGGAAGTTATTTCCTTCTAGTGTCTTAATCACGTCTTCACAGTCTCTCCTTGCATTCATGACCTGAGTTGTATAGTCTGGCGTGATTCTTATTGTTTTGCCTCTATATGTCATCTGTCCTTTTGTTCTCCCTGTTTTTAAGATTCCTTCCTTGGCTTCTATGTTGGTCATTTTGATTACTATGTGATGTAGGGAGGTCCTTCTTTGGTCCTGTCTCAGTGGAGTTCTGTATGCCTCCTGGACATAAAGATCCAAGTCTCTTTCCATATTTGGAAAATTCTCTGAGATTATTTCTTTGAAGAGATTGCAGATGCCCTTGGTCTGTACCTCTATCCCTTCTTCAATGCCTATTATCCATAAGTTAGAAAGCTTCATATTATCCCATATTTGTTGGATGTTTAGGTTTTGTTGCTGTAAAGATTTTTGTATATCACTGACTGTGTTTTTGGTTTTGGATGTACTGTCTTCCTATAGTTATATTCTGTTTTCCATTTCATCTAATCTTCCAGAATTTCTTTCTATTGCTGTCTTCATTTCACTTGTTGACTCTTTCATTTCATTCCAGACCTCTTTCTGATTCTTTCTTAGTGTTTCTAATTCATCTTTCATCTCATCTAGATTTGTTTTAAATCCTTTGATCATATTGTAGATCAAGATTCTGAACCCCCCTTCTTGCATTTCTTGTAGGTCACTTCATTATTCCTGGTTCTTGTATTTATAGCGCTCTCTGTCCTGTTTTTCTGAATTCTACCCATAGTTTTGAGTATTTTGTTTAGTCCAATCTTAGTATTAGGATTTTAGAGGAATCGTCAGGTCAGCAGTGCTTTTCAAATGTTGAGTGTTGGGTGATGGGGAGGATCTGGGGTGATGGGTATTGGAGTCAGATTAGGTAGAGAATATGTTTAGGTTGAGATAGACTTTAAGTATGATAAGATAATATCTTGCTGAGAATGAGAGTTAATTAGTAGGACTCTTGTAGTTAGTAGAGTAAGTATGGAGTTATAAAATACTCTGAGTATTAAACAAGGAGGTATATTATGGGGAAAAGTTTTTGGGGAAAAGAGTAGATAGGTTAGTGTGGGGAAGTTTGTAAGAGGGGTGGGAGAAGGAGCAAACAAACATAAATAAAATATCAATACAAGATACCAAGACTAACTATTATGTAATCAATGAAAAAAACAACCAAGAGAGGAAAAAGAAAAGAAAGAGGAAGAAAGAGGAAAAAGTGGACAAGAATAGAATAAAAGGAACTAGCGGCTGTGTGAAACCAGAAAACAAAGCACACTATCAAATATATATATATATATATATATATATATATATATATATATATATATACAAGTAAAATTAAAAGAAGTATGGGAAAAAACAAAACAACAACAACCATAACAAAACAAAAGCAATATAAAAACAAAACAAAACATCAATAGCAAATGAAAAAAACAGTCCTACTTATTTACGAATATGGGGTCAGGTCTATATAATATTTGAATGTCTCATTGCTGTGGTAGCTTTCAGAATATAATCCAATGTCTTTTAATTTTCTTCGTACTCTATTTTCATCTTCTTAAATCACTGTGTGTTTGGACACCTTTCTTTCCTTTGACTGCTTTGGGTTTAGGTGTCAGGATGTCTGGTGTCAATGTTAATAAATTCTGTACAATTCCCAGTTTCTGTGTATTTCCAACCTGTAGTCAGCGCCTCTGCACTCACCACCCTAGACTCAGGTCTGTGCTTCCCTACAGCAGGGGTGGAGGACGTCGAAAGTAGACTTGGAACCTCCCCCTGAGGCTCTGTGCAGGTATTGCATCTCGATAAAATTTCCTGTGTCACTGGAAATTCTAACTGGGCTAGCCGGTGTGGTCCCAAGATGTACCCTAGGCAAAGGGTTGCTTTCTCCTGGATGCACACACTTACTGCCAGAGCACTGCCAGTTCCCAGAGTGCAGGCTGTGTGCACTGCTATTACTGGACCCCGGTGTGAGTGGGTGAAGATGCCTAGTGCCTGGTCCTAGACTCCACCAGGGTGCATTGGGCTGTGCTCTAGACTAGAACTGAGTCTCCAGCTGTGGGGTGGGCAGAAACTCCCAGTGGTGGGCCAGGGCTGCAGGGTAGGTGCATATGGGTCCGGGGGCGCAGGAGCAGTGCAGTGTCCAACAATGGCCTCTGGCTCCGGCATGGCGTACGGGCTGGGGGCCCGAGGAAATCTCATGGGTGCACCAAGCTTTGTCCGATTGGGGAGCAGGCCGGCTGGCAAGGTAAGTGCCTGTGCACCAGTGGAATGCGGGGACTAGGCGGACAAGGTGAGCGCCAAGTTTAGGGGTGGGGTGGTGCAGGCACTGGCAACTAGCGGGGGTCCTAGGGCGCAAAGAGGGTGCACGAGGACAGTGCTGTGTTCTGGAGTGTGGGACAGATGCCCAGGTCCAGTGCCGGACCTGGGGCACATGCTAGGACTTGCAGCTTCCCTGGACACACTCAGATACCTGGCTTCCTTGATCCAGGTGTCTGCGTGGGACTCCCTGTGCCACTGTGGTTTCGTTTTTGGTGAGCACACAGGATTCTGGTGTGGGGGCCGCTCGCTGGTTAAGATGAGGCTCTATGACTGTTTTCAGTCTCAGGTTATTTTGCCACGGTGGTATTAGTCAGGACTAGAGAATGCAGTTTGGGCCAGCAGCCTGTGCTGGTGCCAGTGGGCAGCCTGGTTGTGTCTGCAGCAGGTCTGATGCCCGATCTTTCTTCTTCTTCTTCTTCTTCTTCTTCTTCTTCTTCTTCTTCTTCTTCTTCTTCTTCTTCTTCTTCTTCTTCTTTGCAGTGGATCTCACCACCAAGGTACCTGGGTCTGTTTTGGTTTCTGGGATGTATTTATTTTGTTGATTAAGATACTGCCTTCTAAGTAGTTGAACTTTATTTGTTTCAGCTACTGAGAAGTGCTGTCTCCCTCAGTCGCCATTTTGAATCTCCTCAGGAAGTATTCTTTGTAAATATCTTGTAGAAATGCATTCCAGGAGGCTCTATGATTGATAAATGCAAAGCTCTTAAGGAAGAGAGTTCATGGAGACTTCTGACTGGAGCTCAGAATGCAAGAAGAATAACAGATAAGGTCAGAATTATATCAGAAGGCCAACTGGAGGAGGTAATCAACAAAAAACGCTGTCACAAAACCCTGAACAATGGACACATATTGCAAACCACGAAAAAATTGTCAATTTTCTTATAATTGTATTTTTAAAATGGAAAAAGAAACAGGTGAGATTAAATAGTATATCTTATTTAATCTAAAACATTTCAACATATAGGTAATATAAAAATACTAGTGACCCAGTGGAAATGGCAAAAAGAGTTGTATGAATGTATTTTTCTAACACTATATACCCCAATATGATGTAAAATTATAATATACCCAATAAAAATAAATAGTATTAATGAGTTTTTACCTTTTATTATAATTTGTATATAGAATTTTTCCAGTTTATATTTAAACATTTTAAAATATTTTTCTTGTCTTCCTATAAAATGTGTCACATAGCCATAAAAATTAAAATAGTATGGAATAAAAGGGTTAGTGGTGGAATGAGGGTCACACTATGTGCTTGGTACCTGTGTTTTGGCATGCTGATGTGCTGTTTTGGTGGCTGTTTCAATTCAATTTTTTCTGAAGTGAGATTTGATAAATTCCAGAATTTATGAACAGAAAATCTTTGATGAGATTGTTTAAATCACAATTATGAAGACATGCCTAACCCCAAATTCATGTAGGCAGGATGTTTTTATGCAGATTAAGATTGTGTTTGTTTCTCCTCTTCTGCACATATGATGCACTTGGGGTAGCTCAGCCTCAAAGAGTGATAAAAATATGTGTAAGTTAGTGATCCTTAGGAGCAGGAGGTGCACAGGATGATCAGAGTAGCCAACATTGAGCTGCATTGGCTACAAAAGAGTCCTGAAATGCAACTGACAACCAAAAACTCCAATATAATACAATTGTTTCTCAAGCAGGCTTCCCTAAGGCCTTTTTTTTAAATCTCAAACTCTACACACCCACTCTCCTCTAATATTTCAGTTTCACAGGGACAAGTTTTTTTATGTTTCATTTTCTAATGTATCACCAGGATCTTTGATAGTGCCTTATAATTATTTCTCAAAAAATATGTTGAGGGAATAAACCAAGGAAGTGCTTCTGGTTTAGCTCCACAATTTCCCCATTGTATAATCTGCAAAATAACCCACATTTCTGGGAAGATGGCAACCAAGAAAAGTGGGGCTTAAGAGCCCCGCTAACAACCAATCTCCATTACCACAAAATCAGCACCTTTCATAGCCAGAAAACACCATCACCAGAGAAACAAAAAAATCACCAGGCTCCAGAGAGAAAGCAGACTGAGAACAGAGCCACAGATGTGGCAGCAGCGCTTTACTGCCAGTGGCAGCGGGGAGTTCACCGGACGGCTACAGCAAGCCAAGGTGAGCCGCTGCGGAACAGCCAGGCGGGATTTCTCGGCACAGAGAGCATCTAAAGCTCCCAGTGGCTGAGCTCAGCACACGCTGCAGAAACTCAGAGTGGAAATCAAAACCAAGAAGAAAAACACCAGCCCCACGGCCGAGGGTGTAGCAGCGGCGCCATATTGCCACCGGCGGCAGCAGCAGCGAATTCACCAAGTCCGGTACAGCTACATCTGCGTACTCAAGAACAGTGAGTCAAATTGCGGGCCACAGAGGAGAAATCCCAGTACTGTACTCCCTGGGACTTGACCCAGTGGGGGAGTGGCGGTGGCAGAGATATCACACCATAGGAGAACGTGCAACCTGGCACCCCCCATAGTCTAAAGCAGCCTCTATCGACTCCCTGGGTCGGAGACTCTGTGATACAACCCAGTAAAAGAGTAGTGGGGTCAGAAATACTACAGACTTGAGATCCAGAGCACCTTAAGCGAAGTCATAGTGACCCAAGGGAAGAACCCAGAGAAGGCACAAACTTCTGAAATCATGGGAAAGAGGAATAACACTTGAGCAACGAATGCCCACAACCCCACAACATCAGAACACGATAAAACAGAAAATCAGAGATTTCTAGAAGAGCAAATCAGGAAAATAACTGTAGAAATAATAGAGGTGCTTCAAAAACTCAGAGAGAGCCAAAAGGAGATAAAGGATGCAATTAATGAAGTAAAGGCCTCAATTCAAAGTACAAACAAATGATTAGACCACATGGAGAACAGAATCTCGCTCTTAGAAGATGATCATTCCAAAAATGAACGCATAGTTTCTAATCTAGGAAAAAATATCCGACAGCAGGAATCTGACATTGAAGAAATATGGGCCCATTTTAAGAGAGCTAAGTTAAGAATAATTGGAATAGAGGAGGGAAAAGAAAGTGAAACCAAAGGGATCAACAATCTCTTCAAGGAAGTAATAGCAGAAAATTTTCCAGACATAAAGCAAGAGGCTGATACACAGGTCCAGGAAACTTATAGAACTCCCTTTAGGCAGGATTGGAGAAGAGGATCCCCATGCCACATAATTGTCAAAATGACCAATGTGGAAGCCAAGCAGAGAATCTTAAAGGCAACAAAAGCAAAGGGCCAAGTGACATTCAGAGGCAAACCCATGAGAATCACTCCAGACTTCCCAAACCAAGTCATGAGAGCCAGAAGAGCTTGGAGTAATATATTCCAAACTCTGAAAGAAAACAACTTCCAGCCAAAAATTTCCTACCCAGCAAAACTCTCTATCAAATTAGATGGAGAAATAAGAAGCTTCCATGACAAACAGAAACTGAAGGAATTTATGTCTTTAAAACCAGCGCTAGAGAAAATACTCAAAGAGATTAACTACAAAGAAGAAATAAGTAACAAACACCAGAACTAGAGAAACAAGATTTTCCATCCAACAGACAACTAAGATTGGTTATCTGTGGAGATTCATTATTTATGTTAGTCTTTTACCTATCTCTAAAGGGTATTGTTTGCCTTTATTGTTGTTAATTTTTAGGATTTCTAGTTGGAATATTAATATACCTTCAGATATAGCATTTGTGAAGTATTTTATTCCATTCTCTCCATAACTGTTAACTCTGTTTACATTGTCTTTGAATATACAATATTTTTTAGGGAGTTTGTATATTCTTCTGTTGCCTGTGCCATTGAAATCATATCCAAGAAATCACTGCCAATTTCAATGTTGTGAGGTTTTATGACCCAGATTTTCTCCTAAAAGTTTATAGTCTTAAGATTTATATTTAGGTCTTTTATCTATTTTGAGTTAATATTTGTGTATGGGATTAGGTAAGGGTCCAATTTTATTCTTTTCCATGTAATTATTATTTTTCAACAATATTTAGTTAAAAGATTATTATTCCCACCACCAAATGTTCGTGGAAACCTTGTCAAAAATAAGTTGACAATATAGGAAAGAATTTAGCTCTAGGCTTTTATTTAACTCCAATGGTTTATATATCTGCCTTTAGAATAATACTACACTGTTTCAATTATTGTAGCTTTATATGGTTTGAAATCAGAAGATATATATCTTCTAGCTTTGTTCTTTTTCAAGATCGTTTTGGGTATCTAGAGTCCATATTCCATATTAGGATAGATTTTTTTTCTGAAAAATAAATATATAAATATATGATAGTTTCACCTAAAAAAATAGAAAAAAAATATTCTCTGGTAAGAAAGAAAGCAAAAAGAAATATTGAAATGTTATCTTTAAGTCATCAAAAGCTTGGTATCAGACAAATTAAACTATTATGTGAGATTATCATTTTTAATTTTGGATAAATTGCTATAATACTAGATGTCAACCACTAAGCCAAGCATGGGAGGGAGGGATGGGGAGAGAATGGGGTGGGGATCGGGTGGGGACTGACTGAGCGATGTGTGCATGTATGTCTACAAAAGTTTGTATCCCACTATGATGTATGAATACAGTGCACCAATAAAAAAAAAGGAAAAAAAATTACCCACATTTGCATTATGATTTTCCACTCTGTTCTGATTGCAAGAAAGGACATAATTCTACTCCTAACAGAGGCAATCTTTCCACTGGGTGCCTAGGTCACATTCGCCTCCTGAGCTTTGAAATGTCTTCACTCATATACCAACCCCTCTATTTCTGGCATTAATATCCTCCAACTTTAAAGCCCTCTTATAGTTACACATTCTTTCCTCTTCACACTGCCCATTTCTCACCTACTTTTACTGCTAATATACTAAAATATTTCCTATACTGTACTCCCATTCTCTCTTGAATCCAGTCCAAACTATCTTGTGTCCACATGAATGACATCTGAGCTATCAAAGATCACTGGTGACATACATATTGGCTAGAATAACCCTATGAATGCTTCTCTATATTTATCTCATGTCACCTCTCAGAAATACTTCACAATAGTAAAAATGCATTCCTGGTTTTCTTTTTATCTCAGTAAGCACTCTACTCTCACTTTACTGGTTCTCTTCATACAGTTTTCCAGATGTTAGTTTGATTCCCCAAATCTTATATTCATTCTTTACTACTGTCTTTATATCATTGTGTTCAATATGTTAGACAACCTATCATTTATTTTTTGCATTGACCAATAAGTTTATTATAAATACAAATAACCAAAAAAGACATATTATGAGCATTTTAACATAGCAGAGAAAAAAATGCTCAGTCTGTCAAGGTCTCTCACATACTACTGTGTAATTTCCAGTGACAATTTTAAATTTGTTTGTGAGACAAAGAAAGTAACAGCTTACATAAAGCAACCTCTGTAACCAGTGACCCACATATTGAAGCATGCAGTGGTATTTATAGTTCAAAAAATAATCACATATCTAATCTCCTAATATATTTTCTTTGCTTTTTGATGTTAACTACATTTTATAGTTAGTGAACCTATATTTTGTATCATTATTGCATACTTTCAAATAATTATCTTCACTACATATTCTTTTTCTAAATCTCCATCATTTCTATTTGCACAATGCATGTTGATTTTATCTTTCTCTCTTCATCATCACTATCACTCCACATCCATCACCACCACCCTCACATACATTATAGCCTACCATGTCTTTCTGATCCCATTTTGGCCACTACAGTATATTCTTAATTTAGGCAGAAATTGAGAAGAAACTTTTTTTGTGTCCCAAGTTCAAATAGTTGATCTCCATCCTAGAGCCTAGCCTTTATATTTGTAGGGTCACACTGAAAATGCTGAAGCCAGTGAATAAGAATGAGTGGCATGAGTGCCTAGTAGCTAGACTCAGAGTTGATCTCAACCCATGCACCTTGCCTTGGCCTCAAACCCTGACTTGTAAACTGTCCACCCACAACTTGAAAGTATTACGAGTCTATTGGTGCTTCAAATCCTCAACAACTCTATGGTTCAGACACAAATGAGGAAAGCCTATGCCTCAGAACATATGTAAGCAACCAGAATCAGTAGACTACCAGATACAATAATCAGGGAGGAGAGAAAATGGAGGAAGGGAGAGAGAGAGAGAGAGAGAGAGAGAGAGAGAGAGAGAGAGACTGGATGTGCAAAGCTAGAAGTGGAAGTGACAGCACACTCCTATTACAGTTAAATTTCAAAAGAAAATAACATTTTAGAATAAGAAAGGAAAAGAAAGAAATGTCTATATTCACCTAGAAGTTATAAACTCTTCACTTCTACTTACTGTGGTCATATGCTACAACTTAATAATGCCATCCCTGATCTTTGCAAACAGGAGTTAATAGTAACAAGAAATATTTATGTGAAACAACTAGCACAATGTTGGTGCATAGCAAGTGTTCAATAAAGATTAATTTTGATTAGTACTAGTAGTGATAGTAGTAGTAGTAGTTCAAAATCATGATATATCAAATGGGGCCTTTCTTAGAGCATGAGGTTGAAATAGAGAAATGTAAATAATCATATGTAATACCCAGAATTTACTGTGTGTTCAATAGAGAGCAACAATTACTGATGTTATTTTATTCATGCATTTCATTATTTTCCTCTAAACAGATATGTGTAGTATGTAGAGGTAGATATTACCATTTTAGAGATGTGGAAACTGAAGTTTAAAAAGGTGGACTAAGACTGGACATGGTGGTGCATGCTTGTAATCCCTGTGCTTGGGAGGCAAAGACAGGAGGATCATGTAGGTTCGAAGCCAGCCTTGCTGGCTTAAGAGACTCTGTTTCCAAATAAAAAGTATAAAATAGGTCTGGGAGTGTAGCCTCGAGGTAGAAGGGTTTCCAGGAACTCCAGTACCACCACCAAACAAAAAAGGTGAACTAAGCTGATTGTGTTCATGCCAAAAGCCAGCTAGTCCAATGGGGCGCGAGTTTGCTCGCGGTCGAGGGTCTCAGTAAAGGTGGGGAAGGATAGAGTGATTTTCTACAGATTCTTATCTGTAGCGGTTCTTTCCTAGGAAAATAATCCTATGATCGGCGCTTTAAAAAGAACCTGACATGGATCGATGCTTCTTGTACAATCAAACACTTTATTTTGGACACAAGATTTTTTATATATTCCCCTCTCCCAGTGAGTTTCTAGTAAAAGGAAGTGCATACCAACCCTGAACAAGACAAAAGTAAAGCCTGGGATATTCCAGGTCTTTGTGTTTGAAATCAGTCCCATTATCTCAGGTGGGCCTTGTGCTCCGGAGTCCAGCCCCCTTTGGCCTTGCAGCTGCAGAGGCTTCTATTTGGCTAAAAGTCACACCCAAAAATCACTTGTTGAAGAATCCAGTTTGTTTTTTAAGAGTTTTCTTTAACCCTTTCGGAGCTCATTCCTAGGGCTTAGTCCAATGTCCTACTTTATATATAATGGGGGACGAAGTCCGAGATTCCAGCTTTCATATAGTTATCGTAAGGAAAATCCGTGTTCCTTTATGATGATTTAAGGAATTTCGATGAATGTCTGTTGGATTTTGTCTGCCATACTATCCACTGTCTGAAAACTTTAACAAACTCATGACACAGTTTAGCAGATAAACACCAAGAAATAACATGAAGTCTTTAGATTTAGTTGTCAGATATATTTCTCTAGCAGCTGAGCATTTTCCTTCTTTTAATAATCCATATTCCTATCACTAACCTTCTGCAACTTTCTTTTCTTTTCTGATTACCCTAATTCTCTCTTTCCCATTCGGGCCAATCTCAGGATAAGCTCTTCTTCATACAAAATACTTTCTTATTCTCACCATATTTTCTTTCTTTCTTTCATCTTTACACATCTATTTTTATTTGTCCTTTGTTTTGACATAGCTATTTTTAACCAGGTGGTGTCGCTGTATTGAAAGTCGAAGGTGGACTGGAATGCTGCTTCTAATTACCATTTGAACAAGGCTCATCTAATTACCATTTGAGCAAGGCTGAAAGTTTACTGGAAGGACATGGATTCAATTTTCACTCACAGTCCTGATCTTTTTTCCACCGGAGCAATTTCATGTGGAAAGTTAAAAGAATCATTACTAAAAGAATAGTAGTTATGAAAGAATATCTAAGAGTGGAGAATACTTTTTGCCAGCGACCACACCTTCTCTCAGGGCTTATTTCTCACTTTGAGAATCGCCTATGACTACATGGATTCTCACACATGTAGATGCCGAGATGGGGTGGGCAGCAAAGTCTTGGCAGTTTACACCTGTCTGTAATTCTAGTATTTGTGAAGCTGAGACAGGTTATTCTTAGGTTCACGGACAGCCATGGCAATTTAACAAGACCCTCGATAACTTAGTGAGTACCCATTCTCAAGTAAAAATAAAATAGGGCTAAGAGTATAGTGCAGAGATAGAATGACCCTGAGTTCAACATCCAGTACCAATATCTAAAAATTGAACTGACTTGTGAAAGGTCACACAACTTTCTATGATAGAGCCTCCAGATGAAAACAGTTCTAGATTCTTGGTTCAGTGCCAGATTCTGCCTGTATAATGTACCTCAGACTATACAGTGTGACAACTATTGCTGTAGCACAAAGGTCATTTAATGACATCATGAATGAATGCTCTATAGATATTTTTAAATTGTAAAATAGGGAATTAAATAGACACTTCACAAAAGAATAAATTCAAATGGCCAATAAATATATAAAAAATGTTCATCATTATGATCATTCACAGAGATGCAAATAAAAACTACCCTGAGATTTCACCTAACTTGAATTAGAATAGGATTCATTAAAAACCAAAACAACAACAAATGCTGGTGAGGATGTGAAGAAGTAGAAATTCTAATACATTGCTATTGGGGTTGCAAATTAGTGTCACCATTTTGTAAAATAGTATGGAGGATCCACAGAAGAATGGAAATGATCTACCATATGACACAACAATACCACTTCTGGGTATCTACCCAAAAGAATGGAAAACATACTACCAATTAATGCATGTGTATCTATGTTCATAGCTACACATTTCACCAATACAAAACTATGGACCTAGCCAAGATGTACATAAAAATGATTATATTACAAACCTATGGGATATGTAAACAATGGAATTTTACTCAGCCATAAAGAAGAACAAAAGTTGGTCATTTGCAGGAAAATGGGTGAAACTGGAGAACATTGTGCTGAGATTAGTCAGTCACAAAAAGTAAAAATAAATATATTTTCTCCCTAATATTTGAAAGCTAATTAGAAAAGGGGTGATAGTAGTTCCTTTAGTCTAAGAAGGAGAAAATATGGATGAACAAATAAGGCCACCCAACTGAGATGGATGAGAGGGGGAAATGAAAATTCCCTAATGTACATGACATACATTCATAAACATATCAAAGTCAGTCAATAAGCCAAACATAAGAAGGAGGGAGGGGGGAGAGAATGGGGTGGGAATTGGGGAATTGGGAATTGGCTGAGTGATGTGTGCATGTATGCATCTACCATCTTGTACTCCATTAAGATGTATGATTACAATGCACCAATAAAAATAAATAGGTTATTTAATATAAAATATTTAAAAATAATAAATTGTAAGGTAATTGTTATCTAAAGAGCTAAAGTCAGTCTTTTCTTTTCTTTTCTTTTTTTTTTCTTTTTTTTTTTTTTTTTTTTTTTGGTGGTACTGGGGTTCCTGAAAACCCTTCTGCCTCCGGGCTACCCTTCCAGACCTATTTTTATACTTTTTTATTTGGAAATGGGGTCTTTTAAGCCAGCTCAAGTGGCTGGCTTTGAACCTGCGTGATCCTCCTGTCTCTGCCTCCCAAGCGCAGGGATGACAAGTGTGTGCCACAATGCCCAGCTTAAAGTCAGTGTTTTCCAAAAATCAGAATGAAAGTGTGAAAATATCTCTTGTTTCCAATGCTCCTTGATGCTGATTGGGGAGAGTTGAAACAAATAAGAAACAGATTCCTAGGAGATATTTTAGTACCATAGACTTTTCAAGGATTGCAGGTGCACACAGACACCAAGTATCAAAGCCACCAGTTAACAATTCCAGACTCACCTTCAGAATAAAACAGCACTTCTCCCATTTGCCTGTTACATCACTTCAGTAGCAGTAGTATCAATTTGCCTGACCCCTCAAACCTGAGCTGGATAATTTGAGAATGTAATGTCAGCTGACACCACTAGTCAAAGGAATCCGTAAAAAAAGTATAAGACTTCTGGGAAGATGGCAACCAAGAAAAGCAGCGTTTATGAGTCCTGCTGACACTTGATTTCCACTGCCTCAAAAACAGTACTTTATATAACCAGAAAACACTATCAGTAGAGAAATAAAAACTATAAATACAAGTGACAAAGAAAAATAAGATTAGAAGAACAACCAGAGAGCAGAAAAGAATCATGCCTAACTTGCAGCAGTGGGCGCTGCACCGGTGCCATCTTGCCTCACAGCAACAGACTCCAGAGACAAAATAGAAGACAATGATCTGTAGTGAGCAGCTGCAGATCAGTCAGTAGTAATTCATCAGTTCTTCCTGCGCAAAGACCGGCTAAAACTTCCAGTGGCCAAGCCCATCGTGCCCTCCAGGTATTTAGAGAAGAGCTCAAAACCAGAAAAGAAATACACCAGCCTCGCGGTCAAGGGCTCTGCAGTAGCACCATCTTGCTAGCGGTAGCTGAGTTCACCACACCCACCAGAGACCCAGACCAGTGCACACCAAAATCGTACATGAAACTGCATCCCCTGCAAGAGAAATCCCAATGCTGTACCCCTCCCCCCAGGGACTTGTGCAGCATTGATAAACTCCCTGGGTCTGAGATCTTGCAGTTCAACCCAGTGAAGGAGTAGTGATGGCAGAGATTACCACACCCTAGTCGCAGCTCCCCTTGGAAAAATGCCCAGCCCAGTGCCCCCAGGATCTCGCACAGCCGTAATGACTCCCTGGGTCTGAGACTTTGTGAAGGAATAGTGGTGGCTGAGATTACCACACCCTCCAGGAATCCAGAGCATCATAAGTGAAGTTGTGGTGACCCAGACATGAACCCAGAGAATGTGGAAATGGGATTTGCTGTTGATCATATTAGAAGCTCAGACAGACTCTGGCAATGATCAGTGAAAAGTATGGGGGGAGTCCTATGCTTAACACTAAACCCAATGAGTAGGAACTCCAGGAACAACATAGACCTCCCAATTGTGGTGAACAGGGAGAAGTCAGACTAGCCCAGACCTAGCTGTCGAGAACAGAGACTCCTACATTGAGTTTGTTCTCAGAGGCATATGCTACCAACAGAGGCAGGAAGAGACCTAGACCCCAAATCTGTTGAAAGTGTGGAGGGAAACCTTCACTCAATATTACATACAGCCCCAATGATACCTGCCATCTGCATAGACTGAGAAGATTCAGAGAACCAGACTCACAGAGGGAAAAGAGCCTATGGCACCAGGTATCTACACAGGGAGATATTGCAGAGGATCTATTCGCTGAATAGTCATTTATTTGTAGATTTGCATTAATTTGTTGTTGGGGTTGTTTTGGTTTTTGCATTATTTTATTGTGTGTGACTGTGTATGCCAGGCTGCTCTTTGTTTGCTTTTTTTCATTTGGGGTTTTTTGTTTTGTTTTGTTTTGTTCTGTTTTGTTTGTTTTGTCTTGGGTTTTTGGGGGGGGGTTTTCAACCCTCTTCCCAAACCCTCTCCCAAGTTTCTTCCCTTTTACATACCTACTCTCTCCTTTCTAACCCTTTTCTTTTTTCTTTTTTTTTATTTCTCCCGTGTCTAGTATTAAATCCACTTCATATCACTATACCAGAAACTCTAAATTGGTTACTAGAATACTACTACATTTTTATTATCTCTTATCTCTAGAATATACTACATTACTAAACTCATATTCTCATACTATTCGAACCTATCTGAGAGCTTACCCTATTCTTCCATTTACCCCTGCACTTCCCTCCTTACTCAACCTTCACTGTTGAATATAATACAACTTGCCCTAGGATATACCAGCTAACACCTAGAGACTGAGAGGAAACTATCAAAAGGCAAACGGTATAAACTTCTGAAATCATGGGAAGTAGGAACAACAACAAAGCAATGATTTCACACAACCCCACAATAACAGAACCTGATAACACAGACATGCAAAGATCTCCAGAAGGTCAAATCAGGAATGTAACAGTAGAAATAATACAGAATTTTCTAAAAGAATTTAGAGAGAGTCTCAAAGAAATAAAGGATGCAATCATTGAAGTAAAGGCATCAATTCAAACTATAAACAATAGATAAGATTACATGGAGAATAGAATCTCACTCCTAGAAGATGGTCATTCCAAAAAGGAACACATAGTTTATAACCTAGAAAAAAACAATTCAACAGCAGGAATTTTCATTGAAGAAATATGAGCCAATCTTCAGAAAGCTAACCTAATAAAAACTGAAATAGGGGAGGAAAAGAAGGTGAAACCAAAGGTATCAAAAATATCCTCAAAGAAGTAATAGCAGAAAAATTTCCAAACATAGACCAAGAGGTCGATTAACAGGTTCAAGAAACTTATAAAACTCCCTTTAGACAAGATCAAAAAAAGTTTCCCCATGCCACATAATAGTCAAAATGACCAATGTAGAAGCCAACAAAAGAATATTAAAGGCAACAAAACCAAAGACCAAGTGACATTCAGGGACAAACCAATTAGAAACACTCCAAACTTACCAAACCAAGTCATAAAAATCAGAAGGGCCTGGAGTAACATATTCTAAAATGTGACAGAAAATAATTTGAAACCAAAAATTTCCTACCCAGAAAAACTATCATTCAAATTACATGGGGAAATATAAAGTTTTCATGACAAACAGAAGGTGAAGGAATGTATGTGTTCAAACCCAGCGCTAGAGAATATGCTCAGAGATTACCAACAAAGCAGAAATAAGTAATACACGCAATAACCAGAGAAACAAAAATTTTCATCCAGCTGACAACTAAGCAAAGAAGAACAAACAGTATTTCAAACAGAAACAAAATCTTTTTTTTTGGCATCATATTATTTATTAATTTTTTGTATTTTTTATTGGTGAACTGTGTTCATACATCATAGTGGGATACAAACTTTTGTAGACATACATGCACACATCGCCCATTCAGCCCCCACCCGATCCCCACCCCATTCTCTCCCCATCCCTCCTTCCCATGCTTGGCTTAGTGGTTGACATCTAGTATTATAGCAATTTATCCAAAATTAAAAATAATAATCTCACATAATAGTTTCATTTGTCTGATACCAAGCTTTTGATGACTTAAAGATAACATTTCAATATTTCTTTTTGCTTTCTTTCTTACCAGAGAATATTTTTTCTATTTTTTTAGGTGAAACTATCATATATTTATATATTTATTTTTCAGAAAAAAAATCTATCCTAATATGGAATATGGACTCTAGATACCCAAAACGATCTTGAAAAAGAACAAAGCTAGAAGATATATATCTTCTGATTTCAAACCATATAAAGCTACAATAATTGAAACAGTGTAGTACTGTTCTAAAGGCAGAAATATAAACCATTGGAGTTAAATACAAGCCTAGAAGTAAATTCTTCCCTATATTGTCAAGTTATTTTTGACAAGGTTTCCACGAACATTTGGTGGTGGAAATAATAATCTTTTAACTAAATATTGTTGAAAAATAATAATTACATGGAAAAGAATAAAATTGGACCCTTACCTAATCCCATATACAAATATTAACTCAAAATAGATAAAAGACCTAAATATAAATCTTAAGACTATAAACTTTTAGAAGAAAATCTGGGTCATAAAACCTCACATCATTGAAATTGGCAGTGATTTCTTGGATATGATTTCAATGGCACAGGCAACAGAAGAGTATACAAACTCCCTAAAAAATAAAAAATTATTGTATATCCAAAGACAATGTAAACAGAGTTAAAAGTTACTAATAGAATGGGATAAATATTTCCAAATGCTATATTTGAAGGTATATTAATATTCCAACTAGAAATCCTAAAAATGAACAACAATAAAGGCAAACAATACAATTCAGAGATAGGTAAAAGACTAACATAAATAATGAATCTCCACAGATAACCAATCTTAGTTGTCTGTTGGATGGAAAATCTTGTTTCTCTGGTTCTTGTGTGTGTTACCTATTTCTTCTTTGTAGTTAATCTCATTGAGTATTTTCTCTAGCGCTGGTTTTGAAGACATAAATTCCTTCAGTTTCTGTTTGTCATGGAAGCTTCTTATCTTTCCATCTAATTTGATAGAAAGTTTTGCTGGGTAGGAAATTTTTGGCTGGAAGTTGTTTTCTTTCAGTGTTTGGAATATGTTACTCCAAGCCCTTCTGGCTCTCATGACTTGGTTTGGGAAGTCTGGAGTGATTCTCATGGGTTTGCCTCTGGATGTCACTTGGTCCTTTGTTTTTGTTGCCTTTAAGATTCTCTGCTTGGCTTCCACATTGGTAATTCTGACAATTATGTGGTGTGGGGATCCTCTTCTCCGATCCTGTCTAAAGGGAGTTCTATAAGTTTCCTGGACCTGTGTATCAGCCTCTTGCTCTATGTTTGGAAAAGTTTCTGCTATTACTTCCTTGAAGAGATTCTTGATCCCTTTGGTTTCACTTTCTTTTCCCTCCTCTATTCCAATTATTCCTAGGTTAGTTCTCTTAAAATGGGCCCATATTTCTTCAATGTCAGATTCCTGCTTTCGGATATTTTTTTCTAGATTAGAAACTATGCGTTCATTTTTGGAATGATCATCTTCTAAGAGCGAGATTCTGTTCTCCATGTGGTCTAATCAGTTCTTTGTGCTTTGAATTGAGGCCTTTACTTCATTAATTGCATCCTTTATCTCTTTTTGGCTGTCTCTGAATTCTTTTCGAAGTACCTTTATTATTTCTACAGTTATTTTCCTGATTTGCTCTTCTAGAAATCTCTGATTTTCTGTTTTATCGTGTTCTGATGTTGTGGGGTTGTGGGCATTCATTGCTCCAGTGTTATTCCTCTTTCCCATGATTTCAGAAGTTTGTGCCTTCTCTGGGTTCTTCCCTTGGGTCACTATGACTTCGCTTAAGGTGCTCTGGATCTCGAGTCTGTAGTATTTCTGACCCCACTACTCTTTTACTGGGTTGTATCACAGAGTCTCCGACCCAGGGAGTCGATAGAGGCTGCTTTAGACTATGGGGGGTGCCAGGTTGCACTTTCTCTTATGGTGTGATAACTGCCACCGCCACTCCCCCACTGGGTCAAGTCCCAGGGAGTACAGTACTGGGATTTCTCCTCTGTGGCCCGCAATTTGACTCACTGTCCTTGAGTACGCAGATGTAGCTGTACCGGACTTGGTGAATTCTCTGCTGCTGCTGCCGGTGGCAATATGGCGCTGCTGCATGCCCTTGGCTGTGAGGCTGGTGTATTTTTTCTTCTCTGGTTTTGAGTTCCACTCTGAGTCCCTGCAGCGTGTGCTGAGCTCAGTCACTGGGAGCTTTAGATTTTCTTTGTGCCGAGAAATCCCGCCTGACTGTTCCACAGCGGCTCACCTTGGCTTGCTGTAGCCATCCGGTGAACTCGCCGCTGCTGCCGGCAGTATGGCGCTGCTGCCGCGTCCTCAGGCATGAGGCCGGTGTATCTTCTCTGTGGCTCTGAGCTCTGTTCTCAGTCCGCTTTCTCTCTGGAGCCTGGTGATTTTTTTGTTTCTCTGGTGATGGTGTTTTCTGGCTATGAAAGGCGCTGATTTTGTGGTAATGGAGATTGGTTGTTAGCGGTGCTCTTAAGCCCCACTTTTCTCGGTTGCCATCTTCCCAGAACTCCAGAAATAAAATCTTAATATATTAAAAATTAAAAATCAATCATTTCTCAATAATCACACTGAATGGAAATGGTTCAACTCCCCAATAAAAACACATAAAGTGGAAAAATGGATTTAAAACCAGAACCCATCTATCTGGTGCTTGCAAGAAACACATCTTACAAATAAAGATAGTAACAAACTTAAGGTAAAGGGCTGGAGCAAGGAAATACATGCCAATGAAACTCGAAGGCAAGCAAGAGCGACAAAAATATTATCAAACAATTTGAACTACAACCCCATGCTTATTAGAAGAGACAAAGAAGGTCATTTTTACTGCTAAAAGGAACAATCCAGCAAGAGGAAATAATGATAACACTTATGCCTCAAATATAGGTACAGCTACATTCATAAAACAAACACTTTGTACCATTAAGTCACACATAAATCGCAATACAATAATACTGGGAAAACTCAACATCCTTCTAACACTATTAGACCAATCTTTGAAACAAGAGGTCAATAAAGATTCCTTAAACCTAAAGAACACCATTAATCAAATGGAAATATTGGACACATATACAATATATTAACCAACTACAGCAGAGTTCACATTTTTCTCAGCTGCCCCCAGAACCTTCTCTAAAAGAGATCACATCCTGGGCCACTAAGTGAGCATTAGCAAATTCAAAAACCATTACATACTTCCCTTTGTCTCTTAAGACCATAATGGAATGAATTTAGAAATCAACTATAAGACCCAGAGAAACCACATAAACATGTGGAGACTGAACACCACACTTCTGAATGAATAATGGGGCATAGAAGATGTAAGAGGTGAAATAAAAATATTTCTAGAAACAATAATAAAGATACAACATATGAAAACTTCTGGGACACATTGAAAGCAGTATTAAGAGGAAAACTTATAGCACTGAGTTTTCACACATGAAAAACAGAAAATCATCAAATAAATAACTTAATGACATACAACAAAGCCCTTGAAAAACAGGAGCAATCTAACCCCAAATAAAATAGAAGACATGAAATTATTAAAGTCAGAGCATAAATTAATGAAATAGAGAATAAAAACAATACAAAAATCAACAAAACCAAAATCTGGTTTCTTGAAAAAATTATCAAGCTAGATAAACCACTAACCAACCTAAGTAAAAAAAAAAAAAAAAAAAAAGAAAGAAACTCAACCCAAATTGTAAATATAAGAGATGAAAAAGGAGATATCACTAGTGTCAGTGGAGACATCCAGAGGATTATCAGAAACTACTTTGAACAGCTATATTCCAACAAAATAGAATTTCCAGAAGAAATTGACAACTTCCTAGATTAATACAACCTTCTTCAATTGAGTCAAGATGATATAGAAAATTTAAACCGACCAATAATAATTAAAGGTATTGAAAAAGCAGAAAAAAGCTTACCATCAAATAAAAGCCCAGGACAAGACAGTTTCCCAAGAAAATTTTATAAAACCATTATAGAAGAGCTAATCCCAATACGCCTCAATCTATTTCATGAAATAGAAACAAATGGGACTCACCCAAATACATCCTATGAAGCCAAATCACATTAATACCAAAACCAATTAAACAGTTCAAGGAAGAAAAACCACAGGCCTATATCTTTGATAATTTGAATGCAAAAATGGCTAAACAAAATACAAGTAATACTGCCAAGACTTTGCTGCCCACCCCATCTCGGCATCTACATGTGTGAGAATCCATGTAGTCATAGGCGATTCTCAAAGTGAGAAATAAGCCCTGAGAGAAGGTGTGGTCGCTGGCAAAAAGTATTCTCCACTCTTAGATATTCTTTCATAACTACTATTCTTTTAGTAATGATTCTTTTAACTTTCCACATGAAATTGCTCCGGTGGAAAAAAGATCAGGACTGTGAGTGAAACTTTCAGCCTTGCTCAAATGGTAATTAGATGAGCCTTGTTCAAATGGTAATTAGAAGCAGCATTCCAGTCCACCTTCGACCTTCAATACAGCCCTTAAATACAGCGACACCACCTGGTTAAAAATAGCTATGTCAAAACAAAGGACAGATAAAATAGATGTGTAAAGATGAAAGAAAGAAAATATGGTGAGAATAAGAAAGTATTTTGTATGAAGAAGAGCTTATCCTGAGATTGGCCCGAATGGGAAAGAGAGAATTAGGGTAATCAGAAAAGGAAAGAAAGTTGCAGAAGGTTAGTGATAGGAATATGGATTATTAAAAGAAGGAAAATGCTCAGCTGCTAGAGAAATATATCTGACAACTAAATCTAAAGACCTCATGTTATTTCTTGGTGTTTACCTGCTAAACTGTGTCATGAGTTTGTTTAAGTTTTCAGACAGCGGATAGTATGGCAGACAAAATCCAGCAGACATTCATCGAAATTCCTTAAATCATCATAAAGGAACACGAATTTTCCTTACGATAACTATATGAAAGCTGGAATCTCGGACTTCGTCCCTCATTATATATAAAGTAGGACATTGGACTAAGCCCTAGGAATGAGCTCCGAAAGGGTTAAAGAAAACTCTTAAAAAACAAACTGGATTCTTCAACAAGTGATTTTTGGGTGTGACTTTTAGCCAAATAGAAGCCTCTGCAGCTGCAAGGCCAAAGGGGGCTGGACTCCGGAGCACAAGGCCCACCTGAGATAATGGGACTGATTTCAAACACAAAGACCTGCGATATCCCAGGTCTTTACTTTTGTCTTGTTCAGGGTTGGTAATTTGCATGTGTATCTCTCTTTTGTACCTTGGGTGTTTTGCACTTCTTTTTACTAGAAATTCACTGGGAGAGGGGAAAATATAAAAAAATCTTGTATCCAAAAATAAAGTGTTCGATTGCACAAGAAGCATCGATCCATGTCAGGTTCTTTTTAAAAGCGCCGATCATAGGATTATTTTCCTAGGAAAGAACCGCTACAGATAAGAATCTGTAGAAAATCACTCTATCCTTCCCCACCTTTACTGAGACCCTCGACCGCGAGCAAACTCGCGCCCCATTGGACTAGCTGGCTTTTGGCATAATACGCATTCAAAACCACCTCAAGAAAATCATACACCATGACCAGGTTGGGTTCATTCCAGGGATGCAAGGTTGGTTCAACTCATGAAAATCAATCCATTTAATTCATCCAATAAACGGAATCAAAGACAAAATCACATGATCATTTCAATAGACACTGAAAAGGCATTTGATAAAATCCAACACCTATTTATGATAAAAGCACTGCAGAGAATCAAAATAGAAGGAACATACCTCAACATCATAAAGACAATCTACAGTAAGCCCACAACCAACATTATTTTATAAGGGGGAAAGCTTCAATAATTCCCCCTAAAAACAAGACAAGGATGTCCATTATCACTCTTCTCTTCAATATAGTACTTGAGACCCTAGCCAGAGCAATAAGACAAGAAAAGGAAATCAAAGGAGTAAAAATAGAAAAAGAAGAACTCAAAATTTCACTATTTGCAGATGACATTATATTTAGAAGACCCAAAAAACTCAACCAAAAGACTTATGGAACTGATAAACAAATTCAGCAAAGTGTCTGGATACAAAATCAATCTTAAAATATCAGAAGCTTTTCTGTACTCCAACCATAAATCCACGGAAAACAAAATTTAGAAAACATTTCCCCTCAGGATATCCCACAAAAAAAGTAAAATACTTAGGAATAAACATAACCAAGGAGTTAAAAGACCTCTAAAAAGAAAATTAGAAAACAATTAAAAAACAAATTGAAGAAGATCTTAGAAGTTGGAAAGATCTTCCATGTTCAAGGATAGGCAGTAAAAATATTACTAAAAGAGCCATTCTTCCAAAAGTGATCTACAGATTCAATACAATGCCCATTAAATTACCAAGATCATTCCTCACAGACATATAAAAATCAATCCCTAAATTCATTTGGAGCAACAAAAAACAGAATAGGCAAAGTAGTTTTGAGCAATAAAAACCATGCAGGAGGAATCACAATACCTGACTTTAAACGATACTAAACAGTCATTGTAATAAAAAAAAAGCATGGTACTGGCACAAAAACAGATACATATACCTATGGTGCAGAATAGAAGACCCAGAAACAAATCCACACACTTACAGCCAATTGATTTTTGAGAAATGTACCAAAAACATACACTGGATAAATGGTAGCCTGTACAATGGATGAATGTACAGGGTAGCCTGTACACTGGATAAATGGTGTTGGCAAAACTGGTTACCATATGCAGAAAAATGGAAATAAATCTCACTTTCTCACCCTGGACAGGAGTCAGTTTAAGTTGAATCAAAGACTTGGAAATTAGATCAAAGACCTTGAGGCTCCTTGAAGAGGGCATAGGTCAAAATCTGCAACACATAGGCACAGATGAAAACTTTCTCAACAAGACCCCAAGGCACAGCAAATTAAAAGGTGACTCAATAAATGGGATTGCATGAAACTGAAGAGCTTCTATTCAGCAAAGGAAACTGCCAAGACACTCAATCAAGACCCACCAAAATGGGAGAAGATTTTTGCCACCTACTCCTCCGATAGAGGACTAAAACCTAGAATATACAGAGAACCAAAGAAATTCAATACTAAAGAAAATAAGTAATCCAATCAAAAAATGGGCAAACAAACTAAATAGACACTTCACTAAAGAAGAAATTCAAATGATCAATAAATGCATGAAAAAAGATCAACATCATTGGCAATCAGACACATGAAAATCAAAACTACCCTGAGATTTCACCTAACTCCAAATAGAATGGCAATCATTCAAAACATAAACAAGACTGATGCTGGGGCCAGTGATGCCAGAATCAGATCCTGCCATGAGGCAAGGCTGGAGCTGGGGCCTCCGAGGCTGGGATCAGAACCTGCTGAGGGGTTAGGCCAGTGCCTGGGCCAGGGCCGGCATCGAAGCCTTTCGTAAGGCAAGGCTGCTACTGAGGCCTCCGAGGCCGGGATCGGAGCCTGCCGAGGAGTTAGGCTGGTGCTGAGGCCAGCAAGGCTGTCATTGAAGCCTGCCGTGTGGCCAGGCCAGTGCTGGGGCCTCCGAGGCCGGCATCGGAGTCTGCCGAGGGGTTAGGCCTGTGCCGGGGCCAATGGCCGGCATCGGAGCCTGCCTTGAGGCAAGGTCACTACTGGGGCCTCCGAGGCCAGGATCGAAGCCAGCTGAGGGATTAAGCTGGTGGTGGGGCCAGAGTAGTGGCCTCCCATGAGGCAAGGCCACTGCTTGAGCCAGAGAGGTCTGGATCAGTCCACTGGGTAGCCAGGCCACTACTGGGGCAGTCAAGAGTGGGATCGGTTCTTGCAATGTGGCATGCACAGAGAAATATTGCATAAAATAAAAATCAGATGCTTCCTCTAATCAGCAAAACTAGGAGGAAAGGGGCAACAGGAAGAGGTCGAGGTATAGAAAGAGCCCTATTGTGAAGCAACTAACGTGACCATTCAGAGGGTATGGAATAGGGGAGGATGGAGCCTCTTTAAAACCCAGGAGGTACATAAACAAATGTATCAAAGTTAATCACTAAACAAGCATGGGATAGAGGGAGGGGGAGGGAATGAGACGGGGGCTGGATGAGGGCTAATTGGATGATGTGTGCTTGTATATCCTCTCAATTCTTGTATTCCAATGTGATATATGATTACAATGCACCAATAAAAAAAAAACATAACAACAAATGCTGGCGAAGATGCGGAGAAGTGAGAACTCTAAAACATTGTTGGTGGGATTGTAAATTAGTGCAACACTTTGAATAACAATACGGAGAATCCTCAAAAAAATGTGAACAAATTTACCATTTGATCCAGCAATACCACTTCTGGGTATCTACCCAAAAGAAAGAAAACCAAACTACCAAATTAATGCATGTGTATCTATGTTCATAGTTGCACAATACACCATAGCCAAACTTTGGAACCAGCCAAGATGTCCATCAACTGATGAACTGATTACAAAACTGTGGGATATGTACACAACAGAATTTTACTGAGTCATAAAGAAAAACACAACTACATCATTTACAGGGAAATGGATGAAACTGGAGCATATTATGCTAAGTGAGATTAGTTAGTCACCAAAAATTAAAAAATCAGATGTACAATGCCCCTGGGTACCACAAAACAAATACAGCTTTGTGAGTCTGAAGTTGTAATATGAATCATCAATGCTTTCTCCCCTGGAGATAAAGTTGAGTATCATTTCTTTATTACAACCATCAAATTTAGATTGAGTAACCTCCTGTGACCATGATGTGCATAGAAATGTCCTCATCACTCTTAAGTTTATGCAGTTGACTTTACAAAGAGTACTAGTAGAAGATCTTTCCTCTTGAAAATGTGACTATAAAATAAGGTTAATTAATTGGCAATGAATAAAGTGAGGTGTTTTTTATAGGTGAAAAAACACACGCTGTTTAATTCAGAAGTTTGGAATGTTTTACATTGGCTTGTACTCTATGTAAGAAATTAGCACACTTGGTTGGAGAAATACAAACTGTATTCTGTAGAATAGTTCTTTCTGAAAGCACAAAAAATAAATTAAACCCCAATAGAGGAAGATATCAAATCCCCCAAGGAGACATCTTTAAAGAATATAATACTCTAAGGTATTTTAGTTCCAAAATATCATTCATAATCTAGACATGGCAATACTAAGGAAACAACCAAAGTATATTTATGCTAATTATCCTAGCAGTATTCATGCCTTTATCATATTTATGTTAGCATCTTTCTTGAGAGCTAAATTCTGGTTCAGCTTCTTTCTACAAAAATGAATTCAGAAGCAAAGTCATATTCAAGAGCTTATCCACAGTCTTTTCAGACATCAATTCAGGTCAAGTCCTCTCTCTTTCTTCTTATGTGAACAAAGGCAATTATTAGCTTAAGGAAAAATAGTGTAGTCTAATATAAGGGATAAATGCTAAGGTCTCATATAGAGAGTTAATATCTTAATCACAATTAAATTGTTTGGAAAAATGAGTCCAAAATCCATATAAATAAATGTAGGTGTCATAAGGAACCCATGTGGGATTTTTTCATATATTTATTGGCTATTTGTATTTTCTTTTTAATACTATTCTTGGTGCATGATAGTCTTACATCATAATGTAGCTGATAGTGATAGTGACATACATACACACTGCACTGGGTAGGCTTTCCCCTAGCTCTTTCTTTATTCTTCCCTTCCCTACACAGAATATTGAGATTAGCATTGGTATTGTCACATATGTACATAATGTCAATGAAATTATTGCTTCTTTGATCCTCCTTCTCCCCCAACCCTTCCCCTAGACTACCTTTCTAGCTACTATGGAATTTCTCCTCCATTATCTGAAGTACTTCTGGTATCCAAAATGTTAATATCATTGCTCATTCATTCTATAAGCCCAGAATATGAATTCCTACATCTTAAATTTTAAAAAGAAGCAAGGGATTCTTATTCCTTAGAAGAGCTAAAAATCAGACAATCACTTTGCTAGCCTTGTTTGCTGCTGAAGTGCAGGCTTCTGTCCCAGTGAGGGCTTTTCTGATTTCCTTAATGGAAACAATTACCTAAAGACTTCAACTTCAATCTTTATTGTAGGAGTGATGCAAAGAGCGAACCACTGTGATCCAGGGTAAATTGTAGCACAATCAAGTACCTGGGGTAGCAGGGATAACAGTGCTGCTGAGACCATCCATTGTCAAGTGGCACATCATCAGTGGTCCAAACTATATCATCAGTCAAATGGTATCCTTATTCACTTCTTCAGCTGAATTTTGATTATTGCTTAATTATACATATTTTCATGTTCCTGTTGATTCTATCAGCCAGCCGACTCTCAAAGTCAGTTGTTTTTATGCATAAGTCATCCAGAAGTAGTTTCCATTTTTTAAAGTAAAAATAGAAAGAAATAACTACTAATACAGAGTAATAGGAGTAAACTCTGACTTGGCAAGAATCAGAGCATGTCTTCTTGTTTTCAACCTCTTCCTCTTCTTGCCCCACATCCCCAGGAGTGATCCACATACACATTCCAGAAGTCTGTCTCCCCACAACATTTCAACATTTGTCTACTTTCCATTTTCCATACTCCCCACCCCTTTCAGCAAAATGACTCACCCAGAGACCATGTCCTGTCACTTGTGTTGTTACAGCTACTTATCTGCTTCATAAACTAACTCATAAACCTTGCCTTATATGTGATTTTTCAGGATCTCTTCTGGAGATTTTAGCCTGATGGTCAACCATGGGGTTGGTGAGGGAACAGATCAGAGGGAACAGACTTACCATTATTTAATGTAAACAAAATTCACATACTCTCTATTGATAGATAAGTCCTCTGCCTCTTTTCTCTACCTGAAAATATTTTGCCCATCTTTCAAGTTTTAGTTCATATCAACTCTGAGATGCCTTCTTACATTCCAGTCATGATTTTTTCATGCCTCCTCTTCATTTCACACAGCAGAGAACTCTGGTGATTGATCATAGTACACACTGTGATACCACTATACAGGAGACATTTTCTATCCATAATGGTATTCCTCAGTGAAAAGACTTCCTCTTATTCTTCTTTTCCCTGACACCAGTACCACTGAAAAAAATCTTATATAGCTAAATTAATGGCAAACTCCTATAATCTCAGTACTTGGGAAGCTGAGACAGGTGGATTGCAGTTTGGAAGCCAGCCTCAGTAACTTAGTGAGGCCCTGCTTCAAAATAAAAAATAAAATAGGTTTGGGAGTATAACTCATAGGTAGAATGGCCCTGTGTTCCATCCCCAGAACCACAAAGAAAAAAATAAATCTCACATGAAACCTAGCCTTTATTTGGTGTTCATATTTTGATGATATATTCATCTGCATTGAGGTTGACACCTACTCCTCTGATAGCGGACTGATATCTGTAATATACAGAGAACTCAGAAAACTCAGCACTAAGAAAACAAATAACCCAATCAAGAAATGAGTAAGTGAGTTAAATGGACTCTTCACTAAAGAAGAAATTCAAATGGTCAATAAATGCATGAAAAAATGTTCAACAACATTCACAATCAGAGAGATGCAAATCAAAACTACCCTGAGATTTCACCTAACTCCAATTTGAATGGCAATCATTCAAAATATAAACAACAACAAATGCTGGTGAGGATATGGAGAAGTGGGAAGTCTAAAACATTTTGGTGGGATTGCAAATTAATGCAGCAACTTTGAAAAACAATATAGAGCATCCTCAGAAGAATGGGGGCAAATTTACCATTTGATCCAGCAATACCACTTCTGGGTATCTACCCAAAAGAAAGAAAAGTAAACTATCAAAATAATGCGTGTGTTTCTATGTTCACAGCTGCACAATTCACCATTGCCAAAGTATGGAACCAGCTAATATGTCAATCAACAGATGAATAAATTACAAACTGTGAACTATTTACACAATGGAATTTTACTGATCCATAAAGAAAAACAAAATTACATCAGTTACAGGGAAATAGATGGAACTGGTGAACATTATGCTAAGTGAGATCAGTGAGTCAAAAAATAGAAGAAATCGGATGTTTTCCCTAATATGCAAAAGCTAGGGAGAAATGGGTAACAGGAGGAACTCTAGATGAAGAAGGAGATCCTATAGAGGGCCAAATAAGGATCAAATTGAGATGAGGGGAATGGGGGAGAGGGAAACTCTCTGAACCACATGATGTACTTTAACAAACGTATCAGAGTCAATCACTAGGCCAAGCATGGGAAGAAGGGATGGGAAGATAATGGGTTGGGGATCGGATATGGGCTAATTGGATGGTGTGTGCATGTATGTGTCCACAAGTCTTTTATCCCATTAAGATGCATGACTACAATGTACCAATAACATTTTTTTTGTGGTACTGGGGTTCCTGGAAGCCCTTCTACCTCTGGGCTACGCTCCCAGACCTATTTTTACATTTTTATTTGGAAACAGGGTCTCCTAAGCCAGCACGTGCGGCTGGCTTCGAACCTGCGCGATCCTCCTGTCTCTGCCTCCCAAGTGCGGGGATTACAAGCGTGCGCCACCATGCCCGGCTACCAATAACATTTTAAAAAAAGAGATACAAATGGCCAGTAGATACATGAAAAAATGTTCAGCATCACTCGCAATCAGAAAGATGCAAAAACTACATTGAAATTCCATCAAACCCCAATCAGAATGACAAGCATAAAGAAGTCAAATAAAAAAAAATGGGCAAGGATGTGGGGAAATAGACACTCTTACACTTTGGTGGCACTGCAAACTAGTTCAGCCACTATAGAGATCAGTGTGGAGATTCCTTAGAAAACTTGGAATGGACCCACCATACAATTCAACTATACCACTACTGAGCACCTTTCCAAGAGGGTTAAAAGCAGAGAAGTACAGTAACATGTACATACGCATGTTCATAGCAGCACAATTCATGATAGCCAAACTATGAAATCAACCTAGGTGTCCATCAACAGAATGGACTACAAATGTATGTGAAATACACACAATGGAATTCTACTCAGCAAAATAGAGAAGAACAAAATTATGTCATTTGTAAGAAGATGAAAAGACCTGGAGAACATTAAGTTAATCGAGATTAGTCAAGCACAGGAAGAGAAGAAACAAATGTTTCTCTAATGTACTTGAGCTAGGAGTATTTGGGATACCAGAGAAATCCAGTTAATGGAGGAGATACTTAACAGATCCAGAGAGGAAGGGTAGGGAAAGAAGAAGGCTGAGGTCCATTAATGGAAATGCTACCTTTGACTTTGTGTATACATGTGAGTATAAAATTGTTAACCTGGACACTAGGCATTAGGAGGAAGGAAAATGGGGAGGCAAGGTGGGGGGCACAAATACCTTTTTAATATATGCCATTTTCAACATACTCTACATTATGATGTGAGACTATAATTCACCACTCATCAATAAAAAATAAAAAATTAAATCAATTAAAATAAAAAATAAAAAATCCAGTTAATGGAGGAGATACTTAACAGATCCAGAGAGGAAGGGTAGGGAAAGAAGAAGGCTGAGGTCCATTAATGGAAATGCTACCTTTGACTTTGTGTATACATGTGAGTATAAAATTGTTAACCTGGACACTAGGCATTAGGAGGAAGGAAAATGGGGAGGCAAGGTGGGGGGCACAAATACCTTTTTAATATATGCCATTTTCAACATACTCTACATTATGATGTGAGACTATAATTCACCACTCATCAATTAAAAATAAAAAATTAAAGGTCTAGGAGTAGAGTTCAGAGGTAGAATGTCCCTACATTCAACCCCCAGTAGCATTTAAAAATAGAAGAAAAAATATTGAAATCTAACTTTGGCCCTGAAGATCAAGCAAGTCTTCATAGAACATTTATGATATTACAAAAGAACACCTACAATAGTAATAAAATTAATTTAATTCACACATTTTACAAGACACTAAATCAAGCTCTGTGTTATAAACATAATATTTGGCCTGGCATGGTGGCGCATGCTTGTAATCCCAGCATTTGGGAGGCTGAGACCAGAGGATCGCAGTTCGCACACAGCCTCAGATACTTAGTGAGACTCTTTGCAACTCAGTGAGACCCTGTTTCAAAATAAAGAATAAAAAGTTGGGCAGGGGGTGTAGCTCGGAGGTCATATGCCTCTGAGTTCCATCCCCAGACCCACAAAAAAATAAATAAATAAAAATAAACATAATATTTCAGACAAAAATGGACAACATTTACAATAGTGGTCCCATAAGATTATATCTCCTGGTTACATCATAGTTGTTTTGTTTGTGTAAGTAAACTCTCTTGTGTTCTCAGAATGATGAAAACATCTAATGACACATTTATCAGGATGTATCCTTGTTGCTAAGCATAGAATTACTATATAGTCATTAACAATTGATAAATGCCTAATAATAGCACAACCTGTTTGGAAAAGATTGGTGAAGTTAACCCATAGCCATTTATCCTTCCCAGGTGCATAGAAAAATTAACTCCCCATTACCTTCACATTAAGGGAGGAACATGTTTTAGTGAATGCTATATAAACCAAAATGGTTGTGTCACTTTCAGACTTGAACATTTAAAATCCCCTGCATGATTCTCTAGTTCTTCTCTCCACCTCATTATGGAGAAAATATATTGGAGTGACAGAACCAAAAAATGGACTACCTGATTACTAATTTACTCTATGATGCACAGCTTCCTAGGAGATTCATCTGACTTGCTTTGGACTCACATGTACAAAAAATAAAACATTTCATGTTCCATCATTAAGATTTCAGAACTAATCCTCTTACTGCAGTATAATCTAGCATTTTCTCAACGGATTCCATTCTGAAAAAAACTAAAACTGCAGGTATTTACCCTGAACCATTACAGACCTATGGTAATAATAGCGGAAGTAAAACTGCAGTTACAACTAACAATTGAGTCCTTACCTTTTACCAGGTATTATGTTAAGCACGTGAATTACCTCAATTATACCACATCAATCACAACTCTGTGAGGTATGTACTATTAATACCCCACTTTTAACTTATTAGAAACTCAAACCTTAGGTAAATTAGGGAATTTCTCCAAAGTTCTCCAGACTCATGAGCTGTCCTGGCTGGCAACAAATATTAAATATTTCTAATTTTAACACTGCCTCTAACACTTATTTTATGTAAGAAATATTTTTTCAGTACCTCATATATCAGACACTTAACTAATTTCATCTTTAGAGTCTGGAATGTAAAATGGCTCATTTTTCCTTACAGAGATTAATGTCTAATTTCGCACAACACATAAAACCACACATAAATGTGTTGGTGCACACAATCATATGTTTTGACACATAATAACCCCAAAATGATTTATTTGCCAATTGGCACACTTGAGATGCAAATATTGATTCTTTGTCACTCATCAAGTAAATGCCAGGCACTGGAAATACCAGTTCAAGACACATGGTTAAAATTTCTATAATAGATTAGATTTTAAGGAAAGAATCAAACAAATTTCCTCCTCAAAGAATGGATAAGCAGAAGCTATGAAAAATCCACAAAATAAATAGAAATGTTATTATATTTATAATCCCAACATTGTTGAGATTTATTTATTTATTTTTTTATTTTTATAAGTGGAACATATTGAGAGTGGTATACATTTATATTGTGCTTCATGCCCTTCCCCCTCCCTTTCCCTATCCCCCAATAGAGAGTATCCAGGTTAATCATGTTATATTTATGCTATTATGCATATTCGTATGTAGCTCCTCCATTGAACAACCTCAGCTTTCTTCCTCTCCTATCCTTCCATTCAAGCTTTGCTGAGATTTCCCCTCCATCATCTGGAATCCCTCTGGTATTACCACTACTCCCTAGCTTGAACATATTAGAGAAAACATATGTCCCTTCTTTTTCTGTGCTTGACTAACCTTACTTAACATAATGTTCTCTAGTTCCTTCCATCTTCTTGCAAATGCTATTATTTTATTTTTCTTTATAGCTGAATAGAATTCCATTGTGTGTATTTCCCATAATTTTGCAATCCATACATTTTTTGATGGAGATGTAGGTTGGTTCCATAGTTTGGCTTTTACAAACTGTGCTTCTATGAACATGGGTATGCATATGTTAACATAGTTCTCTGATTTCAACCCTTTTGGAAAGATACCCAGTAGTGGTATAGCAGGATCAAATGTTGGATCTATTCCCAGTTTTCTAAGGAATCTCGATACTGATCTCCATAGTGGCTGAACTACTTTGCAGTCCCACCAACAGTGTAAAAGAGTTACTCTTTCCCCACATCCTTGCCAGCAATTGTTGCTCCATGGACAGGAATAAACTCAAAATGGATCAAAGGCTTAGAAATTAGACCTGAGACTGTGAAGTTATTAGAGAAAGGAATAGGATCTACACTTCAACATATAGGCACAGGGAGTAACTTTCTCAATAAGACTTTCAAAGTGGAGGAAATTAAAGCAAGAATTAATAAGTGGGATCTCTTCAAATTAAAAAGTTTCTTCTCATCAAAGGAAACCATCAAGAACCTAAAGAGGAAGCCTACAGAATGGGAGAAGATCTTTACCAGCCAACACTCAGATATAGGGCTAATATCCAGAATATAAAAAGATCCCAAAAGACTCTACACTAGCAAAACAAACAACCCAATCAAGAAATGGGCAATTGAAATAAATAGACATTTCACAAAAGAACAGATACAAATGGCCAATAGATACATGAAAAGATGTTCAACATCACTAGCCATCAGGGAGATGCAAATCAAAACTACACTGAGATTCCATCTAACCCCGATCAGAGTGGAAAACATAAAGAAATCAAACAGCAACAATTGCTGGCGAGGATGTCGGGATATTATTTAAAACTCATTCAATCACTGTGAAGTTACTGGAACTCTAGATATGTAAAATCCTAATAAATCCATACTGAAAATTACAGCTTATTTCTCTTAGAATGGCGGCAATCACATTGTTAGCCATGTTTTTTACTATTTTTTAATTTTATTTATTGGTGCACTGTTTTCATACATCATAATGGAGTAAAAAAAAAAAAAACTTTAGTAGACATACATGCACACATCACCCAGTTAGCCCCTACCCGATCCCCACCCCATTCCCTCCCCATCACTCCTTCCCATGATTGGGTTAGTGGTTGACATCTAGTATTATAGCAATTTATCCAGAATTAACAAAGATAATCTCACATAACAGTTTCATTTGTCTGATACCAAGCTTTTGATGACTTAAAGATAACTTTTACTATTTACAAAGAACTTCAGCCCAAGACATAATAACTTTGCTACTACTACTACTACTACTACTACTACTACTACTACTACTATAATAATAATATGATATATGATAATATAGTAATCTCATATAATATCAATAAATAAAATATATTTTCAAATTTCTAACTGATAATGTGTTGTGGCCATTTTGACACTAGCTATTTTGAATTCTGCTGTATTTTTATTGCCATTTTAATCTGCCCAATATCATTTATCCTCAATTTTTCATCCATGCATAATGATTTTTAGGTGATGAAAATCTTAAGTCCAGATCTTAATTGATGATTAATTTCACATTTATTTTAATGTTTGTGATAGTAATTCTACACTAACACAGAGCTCTCTTTAAGTACTTCTATAATTCCTGACATCTATTATGTAGCTCTTCAATGGTTTTCATGTAAAATCACAACTAACAGCAAATTTAGCAGAAACATTGACTACAAATAAAGGAGAAATAATTGCTTGTGACCATATCTTAATGGAAAATACTTTTAGCCAACAGGGTATCTACTATATTTTCTATGTGAGTTTAATAGTTGAAACTTACTTTTTTTTTTCTTTTTTGTGGTATTGGGATTTAACCTGGGGAATTCTACTTCCAAGCTCCACCCTCAGCCCTATTTTATTTTTTGCCTTGAAACAGGGCCTCAATTTTTGCTGCAAGTCTTATTAAGTTGCTGAAGCTAGTCTCAAATCCATGATCTTCCATCTCAGCCTCTCAAATACTGGAATTACAGGTGTGTACATACTATCACTCCTGGTTGAAACTTAACATTTTAAATTATACTACTGTAGCATATTATTAACTATAAGCACTTTTTGTGCAACAGATCTCTAGAACTTTTTCTTATTTAACTGAAGCTATACCCATTGAGCAACAATGACCCATTTTCTCTATCTCCTGGAAATCATAATTCATTTTTCTGCTTCCATGAATTTGAATATTTTAAATATCTCATATAAATGGAACCATCCAGTACTTGTTATTCTGTGACTAGCTTATATGTTAAGTTGATAGATCTCATGTTAAATTGTATTATTGCATATGCACAGAAACAATACAAAAAATTTATGGTAGTGATGGGTATATTATTACCCTGATTATGGTGATGTTATTATTGGTCCTAACTCAACAAAACATATATATTAAACATGTTCAAATTTTGTGTATTCATTATTTCTCAGAAAAATGTTTTATTTTTAATTGCTTATTGGTATATTACTATTATATGTCATATTGAGGATCAATGTGTTGAAAAGATACATGCACACAGATCCTGCTGTATTTTCCTCCACCTTGTACCCCACTACTTTCTTCTCCATCTTTTTTTTTGTGTGTGTGTGTGTGTGTGTGTGTGTGTGTGTGTGTGTGTGTGTTGGTCTGGGGATGGAACTCACGGGCATTCGACCTCTGAGCTACATCCCCTGCCCTATATTTTATTCTTTATTTTGAAACTGGGTCTCACTGAGTTGCAGAGGGCCTCACTAAGTAGCTGAGGCTGTCTGTGAACCACAGTCCTCTAGGTCTCAGCCTCCCAAATGCTGGGATTACAAGGGTGCGCCACCACACCCAGCTCTTCTCCATCTTCTCATGAGTTACTGAAATTGGTGATAATGATTCCACATATTGTCTTAGTATTATTTGAACTGTTTCCTTCCCCAGTCATCCCTCTTCCCTTCTCTCTCATCCTTAATCCCTTTCAACTACTCAACATATATATCTCTGTGTTATTTAAAATTCCTAATGTTTCCTATTTTCTCTCTAGCTTCCATATACGAGAGAAAAAATAAGACCTTTGGCTTTTAAAGACTGGCTAATTTCATTTAGCATAATACTGTCTACTTCCATCCACTCCCCACAAATTACATAATTTTATTATTTCTTATGGTTGAATAAAATTCCATTGTGTATATATACCACAGTTTTGTTATACATTCATCTGTTGATGGACACCTGGAATGGTTTCATAATTTGGCTATTGTGAATTGTGCTGATATAAACATGGGTATTAATGTATCACTGTAGTAGTCCCATTCTAATTCTTTTGGAAAGATACTGAGAAGTGGTATACCTGGGTCTATGGTGGTTCCATTTGTAGTCTTTTGGAAAAACTTTCATACTGATCTTCATAGTGATTGTACTAATTTACACTCTAACAGTGTATATAAGAGTTTCAATTTTCCCACATCTTCATCACATTTACTATTTTTTGTATTCTTGATTACTGCCATTCTAACTGGGGTTAGATATAACCCCAGTGTAGTTTTGATTTGCATTTCCCAGATTTCTAATGATGTTGAAATTTTTCTGTAATTGGGAAATAATTTTTAAAAAAGGAAACAAAAGAGACCTCAGGTAAAAGAGAAGACATTCCAGTGGAGTGATAGAGAGAAGCTAGGGGAGCAAGGGAAGAAAGAGACTTGATAAAAGAAATAGTTCAAATAATGCCGTGTACATATAGGGAATTGTCAATGCCAATCTAAACATATGTGGAATGTGGGGAATGGTTAAATGGGGTGGGATTTGGAAAACATACCAAGTACTTTGTGCATCTATGTTGCTTTCACTTTGAACCTTATTATACTATATGATTACAAAAATAAAATAAATAAAAATACATCCATTTCATAAGTGCCTTGATTCTGAGATAATATATAGTATTTTCACACCATACCCCTGGAGGAATTAGTCAATGGCCACAACTAGAAGTAATGGGGTCTGGAAAATAGTTTCTGACTGACCACTATCCTCCAGTAATACTTCAGGGTACACAAATATGTTGCCCAGTTTGGTAGTCCATCTCCAGAGATAGTTCCAAATGAACCATGCCTTAAAGTACCCATGATTTTAAGTACATGCTTCTTATATTAAATCTGATTTCCTTAACTTTCATTTTAATTATTAGAATACAAGTGAAGTCATTTTGTGACTATTATAAAACCAAATATTCTAATTCTGTGACTTTGGATTTGATGATACACCATATAAAAATTTCAACAACCCTGATGATGTAGCCATGTAAAAAGGATACACAAGCCTGGCATGGTGACACACACTTGTAATCCCCATGCTTGGGAGGAGAGACAGGAAGATCGCACAGGTTTGAAGCCAGCCTTGCTGGATTAAGAGACCCTGTTTCCAAATAAGAATATAAAAAAAAATGTCTGGGAGTATAGCTCGTATGTAGAAGGATTTCCAGGAAACCCAGTACCACCACACACAAAAAAGCCATACCACATGCACAAAGGATTACTCTTATCTTAGCCAACCCAAGCCTTCAGCCATTTCCACTAGGTGCCATATTATGGAAGTAAAGACATCTTATATGTTTTGTTCCCAACTCTTTCTGACAAAAGCTACTTCAAAAATTCATGAGAAAATCTAGCAAAAGAATCATCAAACTGAGATAAGTCAACAGAAGTGTGAGTAATAACAAAAGGATTGATGTGCTAAGGTGATATGTTTTGGACCATTTTGTTATGCAGCAATATATGAATGAAACACAGAGATAGACATCTTTGCCACAGATTTCATACAAATAATATTTATTTACTTTATAGATTTTTACTGACAAAGATCACAGAATTGTATATTTTATCAGGAGGAAATAAAAACAATTTTCTATTTTTTATAGTAAAGCTACAATGTCACATAAAATACCAAAATGTCAGTGGTATCCAATGTCTAGTTGTCTTGCTTTGTAGACATTTTTCCTTGGGACCAGAAGGACCTATTTGAATTGTTCTAGTTTATAGAAATATAAATGTCTATTTAAATTGCTTACTTATAATCTAAGCTCAAGGTAAAAGTAGCATAAAGGAGAAAGTAAAAGTGGCAAATGCTTGTAATCCCAGTACTTGGGAGGCTGAGACAGAAGGATCGCAGGTTCACCGCCAGCCTCAGCTACTTATTGAGACTCTTGTAACTTAGTGAGACCCTGTTTTAAAATAAAGAATTAAAAAACAGGACTGAACACGTCATTTGGAAGTAAAATGTCCTCTAGGTTCCATCCCCAGTACTTAAAAAAAAAAAAAGAAAAAGAAGAAGAAGAATGGAGAGAAAAGAGTTGAAAAAGAGGGAGAGAGTGGGGTAGAGAGAGAGAGAGAGAGAGAGACAAGTAAGGCTTATAAATTGCCAAGAAAATCTCATGAGGAACAAGAGTAAATAATAAAATGCAGAGGAAAAGAACTACATATCAATTTAAGAAGACCAAAGATATGTAATGCCATAATATTCAGCTTAAAACAGAATAATGAAAGAGAAATAGTATATTTTATTTAGCTAAGAGAGATATGATTTGTTATAATATATAGTATTATCATATAATTTTTATGAGGCACAGTGGTGCACACCTGTAATCTCAATACTTGGAAGGTAATTGACAGGAGAATGACAGGTTCGAGGCCAGCATGTGGTAATTTAGCAAGATCCTGTTCCAAAATAAAAAACAAAAAATGGCTCGGACTATAGCTTGGAGGTAAAATACCCCTGTGTTCAATCCCTAGTACCGCACAAAGATTATATATTTTCATACAAATGTGGAATAATTTACAATTATTACACATATTTTAGGGTATTTTCCCTTGAAACTCTTCTATAAAGAAATTATTCTAAACTCATCTTGTATAGATTCCTCCGTATCCTCCTGAATGTTTGCCAAAAGTCTAAAACTCAGTAAGATATCAGTTAAAGTTCAAGGGATGAAGGTATTCAATGAATTGAAATCCCAAAGTGCCAGCGTAAATTTTCTGTAAAGAGTCCTATTAAGGTGATAGTATATTAGTAAATTGACAAGGTAGATCAAATATCTGAGCTTTGATTTATAAACTCTGAAATCTGATTTAATCTCTCATCAGCCAACCTGAAAAGCAATGGCTTCATCTTTCAAGGGCAAAGTTACATTAAATGAAACCATAGATACTAACTTATAAAACTAGAAACCTTTACACTAACTTACAGTGAGTAATATGACTATCACTTAGATATCTTTTGCTAACCTTCTAGTATGAACAACCCCAACACCCCCTATGAGAACACATTCCCTAATAAATTCTTTTCTTTAATGTATTATTATAAGGCTACATTCAATTCCTACTGATCCATAAATCATTCTCTTACTTTAAGGTGACTTTACATGTCCTATAACCTCTACTCAAAGATACCACTGATTGAAATTTACTATTTTTAATAAAAATGGCTCAAGAAAAATTAGAAAGACACTACATGGATTGTTCATATTGACTGTAAGTGTCATGGGAACTTTAAGGGCACATTATTTGAGCCTTATATTAAATAGACAGCCATTAATTACATTTACTGAGTACATAGTATACAGCAATGTACTAGGATCTAAGCATATAATATTAAGCAGGAACACTCTTGATCTCAGCCATGTTGGGGAGAATTAGTGGGGAAGTTACACACCACATTGATCAAACTATATGGTGAAGGTAGCCAAGAAGATACTAAGAAAGACAAATTGAATGAATCAGGAAAATGTATCAGTAACTGTGGCCTAAAAGATAAGTAATAGCCAGGGGGTAATGTGCTATTCCAAAAGAAAGGCCCTACAAAGCCCCAGAAGCATGAGATTTCATGTTAAAATAACTGGGAGTTTAGAGCAGAATATGCAAGGGGGAGAAGACTAGGAGATAAAATGGAAGAAGGGTGACTATGGAGACATTTTTAGGAACTTCAGCTTTTAAAAATACTATGTAACGCCGGGCGTGGTGGCGCACGCTTGTAATTCCCGCGCTTGGGAGACTGAGACAGGAGGATCGCACGGGTTTGAAGCCAGCCTCAGCTACTTAGTGAGGCTCTCAGCAACTTAGTGAGACTCATATTGAAAGTTCTGTAGCTGATATATATCCTATAGTACTCAAAGTGACAGATATATGTAGAATACTCCATTCTGGACAGCATACCCAAATATACATCACACCCTGAGTTCATATGTCATGTGTTACTTCTAAAAGTGATTGTGGTAATTGAAGACTAAAATGCTATATGTGCTGAGAGATTTTATCAGTTGAAATGATGCAAATTATCTCCATAAATTTTATGGCTGTATCCATTCACTTTTTTAATCTTCACTAGAAACATGTCCAAATCATGAGCAGGTTTTTGTATACCAAATTTACTTCATTAAACCAGATGGGAAAAATGTAGGTACCAAAAATACATTTGAAACATTGGCTCATTTAAATGACATGAACTTTCATTGGACATTAAAGGGAAATATACTCTTAACATGCAGGACTATCTTGGAAAATCATGTCTGAAGCTATTGCTTAACAAATGTAAATTCTAAACATACCAGTAAAACATATTGAATGTACAGTATCCCAGGATATGGTAAGCCACAAAACTTGAAACAATATTGATCTTATCCTAACAGGTATAGAGAACTGAAGACTTTCCTCAAATCAATAGATTCAGATCTAATTATAACAGATTACCCCAGAATTACCATGTTTTATTACTACATTGGTCATTTACCTGTTTTCTCTCATCTTCAAAACTACCCCCTAAACATTGCTTTATATTTCTGGGGCTAAAACTCTGTAAATCATAATTTCCAGAATATATACTAACTGGATTTCAGTTGGTTGTACTAATAGGATGAACTACTAAGGAAGTAGAGGGTAATAAGAGAATAAACTAGACTTCCTTTTTATTTTTGGTTACCTTTCTCATGGCATCAGGACAAAAGAACAAATCCAAATGGCCAATAAGTGCATTAAAATGCTCAACATCGTTGGCAATCAAAGAGATGCAAATCAAAACTACTCTAAGATTTAACCTAACTCCATCTAGAATGACAACCATTTAAAACACAAACAGACTTCTGGGAAGATGGCGACCGAGAAAAGCAGGGCTTAAGAGCCCTGCTAACAACAAATCTCCATTACCACAAAATCAGCGCCTTTCAAAGCCAGAAAACAACATCACCAGAGAAACAAAAAAAAAAATCACCAGGCTCCAGAGAGAAAGAGGACTGAGAACAGAGCCACAGAGGAGATCCTCACGCCCGAGGAGGCGGCAGCAGTGCCATACTGCCGGCGGCACCGGCAAATTCACGGGACGGCCACAGCAAGCCAAGGGGAGCCGCTGTGGAACAGCCAGGCAGGATTTCTCGGCGCACAGGGCATCTAAAGCTCCCAGTGGCTGAGCTCAGCACACGCTGCAGGGATTCAGAGTGGAAATCAAAACCAAGAAAAAAAAAAACGCCAGCCCCATAGCCGAGGGCGTAGCAGCGGCGCCATATTGCCACCGGCAGCAACAGCACCGAATTCACCGAATTCAGTAGAGCTACATCTGCGTACTCAAGAACAGTGAGTCAAATTGTGGGCCACAGAGGAGAAATCCCAGTACTGTACTCACTGGGACTTGACCCAGTGGGAGAGGGGCGGTGGCAGTGATATCACACCATAGGAGAACGTGCAACCTGGCACCCCCCATAGTCTAAAGCAGCCTCTATCGACTCTCTGGGTCAGAGACTCTGTGATACAACCCAGTAAAGGAGTAGTGGGGTCTGAGATACTACTGACTCGAGATCCAGAGCACCTTAAGTGAAGTCATAGTGACCCAAGGGAAGAACCCAGAGAAGGCACAAACTTCCGAAATCATGGGAAAGAGAAATAATACTGGAGCAATGAAAGCTCACAACCCCACTGTACTGGTATTGGGAAGGGAGTTTAAAAAGTATTTATGTGTCAATACTGGGAAAGATGTCCAGTCTTGAAATATGTCTTCTTTACTAAGAAAGCCAGGGTTAGCTAACATGTCCTTGCATTCCTAAGAACAAAAGCCTGTGTCTGGAGACAGAGATGCCTCCCCCTCTGGCCATAAATCTGGGCCTGTGTTTGGAGACAGAGATGTCTCTCCCTTTAGGCCATAAATTCGGCTGGAGAGATAACAGAAGCAGAGCCGGGATTGGAGATAAGGGGTAACATGATCTCCAAAATCAGAGGGACCTGCTGGACTTAGACAGGATAAAAATTCAGTAAACTGGAGTTCGTGGGCATTTTCATTCGAATTGCCCCCCTGTGCCTCGCTCCGGCACAGGGCTGTAACTATCTATATATTTCTATCTTTTTAATAAACATATTTAAATCTGCAGCAGCTGTCCAAGCGATGAATACTTATTCTTAGCTTAGGACAAGAATCCACGGTTTTTCTGTTTGTCTCTGTGTGTCTGGTGGTGGGGGGGGATTATTTCACACCACACACCTTTTCCCCCCAACCTATCCCCTGCAACACCCACAACATCAGAACCCGATAAAACAGAAAATCAGAGATTTCTAGAAGATCAAATCAGGAAAATAACTGTAGAAATAATAGAGGTGCTTCGAAAAGAACTCAGAGAGAGCCAAAAAGAGATAAAGGATGCAATTAATGAAGTAAAGGCCTCAATTCAAAGAACAAACAACCGATTAGAACACATGGAGAATAGAATCTCGCTCTTAGAAGATGATCATTCCAAAAATGAACGCATAGTTTCTAATCTAGGAAAAAATATCCGACAGCAGGAATCTGATATTGAAGAAATATGGGCCCATTTTAAGAGAGCTAACCTAAGAATAATTGGAATAGAGGAGGGAAAAGAAAGTGAATCCAAAGGGATCAACAATCTCTTCAAGGAAGAAATAGCAGAAAATTTTTCAGACATAGAGCAAGAGGTCGATACGCAGGTCCAGGAAACGTATAGAACTCCCTTTAGACAGGATCGGAGAAGAGGATCCCCATGCCACATAATTGTCAAAATGACCAATGTGGAAGCCAAGCAGAGAATCTTAAAGGCAACAAAAGCAAAGGGCCAAGTGACATTCAGAGGCAAACCAATTAAAATCACTCCAGACTTCCCAAACCAAGTTATAAGAGCCAGAAGGGCTTGGAGTAACATATTCCCAATTTTGAAAGAAAACAACTTCCAGCCAAAAATTTCCTACCCAGCAAAACTTTCTATCAAATTAGATGGAGAAATAAGAAGCTTCCATGACAAACAGAAACTGAAGGAATTTATGTCTTCAAAATCAGCAATAGAGAAAATACTCAAAGAATTGAACTACAAAGAAGAAATAGGTAACACACATCAGAACTAGAGAAACAAGATTTTCCATCCAACAGACAACTAAGATTGGTTATCTGTGGAGATTCATTATTCATGTTAGTCTTTTACCTATCTCTAAAGGGTATTGTTTGCCTTTATTGTTGTTAATTTTTAGGATTTCTAGTTGGAATATTAATATACCTTCAGATATAGCAATTGGAAATATTTTATCCCATTCTATTAGTAACTGTTAACTCTGTTTACATTGTCTTTGGATATACAATATGTTTTTTATTTTTTAGGGAGTTTGTATACTCTTCTGTTGCCTGTGCCATTGAAATCATAACCAAGAAATCACTGCCAATTGCAATGTTGTGAGGTTTTATGACCCATATTTTCTTCTAAAAGTTAATAGTCTTAAGATTTATATTTAGGTTTTTTATCTATTTTGAGTTAATATTTGTATATGGGATTAGGTAAGGGTCCAATTTTATTCTTTTCCATGTAATTATTATTTTTCAACAATATTTAGTTAAAAGATTATTATTCCCACCACCAAATGTTCGTGGAAACCTTGTCAAAAATAACTTGACAATATAGGGAAGAATTTAGCTCTAGGTTTTTATTTAACTACAATGGTTTATATATCTGCCTTTAGAATAGTACTACACTGTTTCAATTATTGTAGCTTTATATGGATTGAAATCAGAAAATATACATCTTCTAGCTTTGTTCTTTTTCAAGATCGTTGTGGGTACCTAGAGTCCATATTCCATATTAGGATAGATTTTTTTTCTGAAAAATAAATATATAAATATATGATAGTTTCACCTAAAAAATAGAAAAAATAGATTCTCTGGCAAGAAATAAAGCAAAAAGAAATATTGAAATGTTATCTTTAAGTCATCAAAAGCTTGGTATCAGACAAATAAAACTGTTATGTGAGATTATCATTTTTAATTTTTGATAAATTGCTATAATACTAGATGTCAATCACTAAGCCAAGCATGGGAAGGAGGGATGGGGAGAGAATGGGGTGGGGATCGGGTGGGGGCTGACTGGGCAATGTGTGCATGTATGTCTACAAAAGTATGTATCCCACTATGATGTATGAATACAGTGCACCAATTAAAAATTAAAAAAAAATAAAAACATAATAAAACACAAACAGCAACAAATGCTAGCAAGGATGTGAAGAAGTGAAAACTCTACTATATATTTTGTGTGTGTGTGTTTTACTTTTTGTGTGTGTGTGTGTTTTATTTTTTTAATTTTTTTATTGGTGCACTATATTCATACATCATAATGGGATAAAAATAATACATTTGTAGACATACATGCACACATCACCCAGTTAGCCCCCCAACTGATCCCCACCCCATTCCCTACCCATCCTTCCTTCCCATGCTTGGCTTAGTGGTTGACATCTAGTATTATAGCAATTTATCCAAAATTAAAAATGATAATCTCACATAACAGTTTCACTTGTCTGATACCAAGCTTTTGATGACTTAAAGATAACATTTAATATTTCTTTTTGCTTTCTTTCTTACCAGAGAACATTTCTTTTTTTTTCTTTTTTAAGGTGAAACTATCATATATTTATTTATTTTTCACAAAAAATCTATCCTAATATGGAATATGGACTCTAGATACCCAAAATGGTCTCGAAAAAAAAAAAGCTAGAAGATGTATATTTTCTGATTTCAAACCATATAAAGCTACAATAATTGAAACAGTGTAGTACTGTTCGAATATAAACCATTGGAGTTAAATAAAAGCCTAGAGCTAAATTCTTCCGTATATTGTCAACTTATTTGTGACAAGGTTTCCACGAACATTTGGTAGAGGAAATAATTATCTTTTAACTTAATATTGTTGAAAAATAATAATTACATGAAAAATAATAAAATCAGACCCTTACCTAACACCATATACAGATATTAACTCAAAATAGATAAAAGACCTAAATATAAATCTTAAGACTATAAACTTTTAGAAGAAAATCTGGGTCATAAAACCTCACAACATTGAAATTGGCAGTGATTTCTTGGATATGATTTCAGTGGCACAGGTAACAGAAGAGTATACAAACTCCCTAAAAAAAAAATATTGTATATCCAAAGACAATGTAAACAGAGTTAAAAGTTACTGATAGAATGGGATAAAATATTTCCAAATGCTATATCTGAAGGTATATTAGTATTCCAACTAGAAATCCTAAAAATTAACAACAATCAAAGCAAACAATACAATTTAGAGATAGGTAAAAGACTAACATAAGTAATGAATCTCCACAGATAACCAATCTTAGTTTTCTGTTGGATAGAAAATCTTGTTTCTCTGGTTCTGGTGTGTGTTACCTATTTCTTCTTTGTAGTTCATCTCTTTGAGTATTTTCTCTAGCGCTGGTTTTGAAGACATAAATTCCTTCAGTTTCTGTTTGTCATGGAAGCTTCTTATTTCTACATCTAATTTGATAGAAAGTTTTGCTGGGTAGGAAATTTTTGGCTGGAAGTTGTTTTCTTTCAGAGTTTGGAATATGTTACTCCAAGCCTTTTTGGCTTTCATGACTTGGTTTGGGAAGTCTGGAGTAATTCTAATTGGTTTTCCTCTGAATGTCACTTGGCCCTTTGTTTTTGTTGCCTTTAAGATTCTCTCCTTGGCTTCCACATTGGTCATTTTGACAATTATGTGGCGTGGGGATCCTCTTCTCCGAACCTGTCTAAAGGGAGTTCTATAAGTTTCCTGGACCTGTGTATTGACCTCTTGCTCTATGTTTGAAATTTTTCTGCTATTATTTCTTTGAAGATATTACTTATCCCTTTGGTTTCACCTTCTTTTCCCTCCTCTATTCCAATTATTCTTAGGTTATCTCTCTTAAAATGGATTTTTTTTCTAAAAAAATCCTGCTGTCGGATTTTTTTTTCTAAATTAGAAACCATGCATTCATTATTTGAATGATCTTTTTCTAAGATCAAGATTCTATTCTCCATGTGGTCTAGGCGGTTGTTTGTACTTTGAATTGAGGCCTTTACTTCATTAATTGCATCCTTTATCTCTTTTTGACTGTCTCTGAATTCTTTTCAAAACACCTCTATTATTTCTACAGTTATTTTCCTGATTTGATCTTCTAGAAATCTCTGATTTTCTGTTTTATCAGGTTCTGATGTTGTGGGGTTGTGGGCATTCATTGCTCCATTGTTATTCCTCTTTCCCTTGATTTCAGAAGTTTGTGCCTTCTCTGGGTTCTTCCCTTGGGTCACTACGACTTCACTTAAGGTGCTCTGGATCTCGAGTCTGTGGTATCTCGGTCCCCACTATTCCTTTACTGGGTTGTATCACAGAGTCTCAGACCCAGGGAGTCAATCGAGGCTGCTTTAGACCATGGGGGGTGCCAGGTTGGGCGTTCTCCTATGGTGTGATATCTCTGCCACCGTCACTCCCCCACTGAGTCAAGTCCCTGGTAGTACAGTACTGGGATTTCTCCTCCAGGGCCCACAATTTGACTCACTGTTGTTGAGTGCGCAGATGAAGCTGCAGTGGATCTGGTGAATTCGCTGCTGCTGCTGCTGCAGGTGGCAATATGGCACCGCTGCCACGCCCTCAGCTGTGAGGCTGGTGTATTTCTTCTCTGGTTTTGAGCTCCGCTCTGAGTCCCTGCAGGGTGTGCTGAGCCCAGCCACTGGGAGCTTTAGATGCTCTCTCTGCCAAGAAATCTGCTGAATTCCTCCCTATTGATCCGCAGCGGCTCACCTCGGCTCGCTGTCCGCCGCTCCTCTCTGGAGCCTGGTGGGCTCTTGAGTGCTTTGGTCTAGTGCCGTCCGGTGATCTCGCCGTTGCCGCCGGCAGTAAGGCGCTGCTGCCGCATCCTCGGCCATGAGGCCGGCATATCTCCTCTGTGGCTCTGAGCTCCGTTCTGAGTCCCCATCCTCTCTGGGGCCTGTTGCTGCAAGAAAAGATGGTGCCCGTGCCTTTCCACTCTGTGGCTCCAGCTGCAGCGCTGCAGTCTGGTTTCTTTCTGGTGCCTCGTTTTTCCAGCCCTCTTTTTCTCTGTCCATTGTAATTACATTTTTCGTTTCTCTGCTGATGGTGTTTTCTGGCTATGAATGGCGCTAATTTTGTGGTAATAGAGATTGGTTGTTAGCGGGGCTCGTAAGCCCTGCTTTCCTCTGTCGCCATCTTCCCGGAAGTCAAAATTACTATATTGTTGGTGGAACTGTAAATTACTGCAATCACTTTGGAAAACTGTATGGATAATCCTCATAAGAATGGAGACAAACTTACCATATAATTCAGCAATACCATTTCTGGGTATCGACCTAAAAAGTTGAAAACAAAACTACTAAACTAATACATGTGTATCTATGTTCGTAGCTGCACAACTCACAATTGCCAAACTATGGAACCAGCCAAGATGTCCATCAACAGATTAACGGATTACAAAACTTTGAGATATGTACACAATTGAATTTTACTCAGCCATAAAAAAAATACGATTACATCCTTTTCAGGGAAAATAATGGTGTTGAAAGACATGATGCTAAGTGAGATTAGTCAGTCACAAAAAATAAAAAATTGGATGCTCTCCCTAAGAAGCAAAAGCTAGGGAGAAAATAGGTCATAGAAGGAACTGTAGATGAAGAAGGAGATACTATAGATAATCAAATAAGGCAACCTAAAAGAGGGGATAGGAGGGGAAAGAAGGAAATTCACTAATGCTCATGATATACATTAACAAACTTATCAAAGTCAGTCACTAAGCTAAACATAAGGAGAGAGGGAGAGAGAATGGGTCGAGAATTGGGTAAGGGCTAATTGGATAATGTGTGCATGTATGCCTCCACCATCTTGTACTTCATTAAGATTTATAACTATAGCACGCAAATAAAAATTCAAAAAAGAAAGAAAATAAAAAATAAAAAAGTAAAAATAAGCAAAAGAAACCAATTCTGACTTTACCATTATATTTCTCTTGGAGCTCCAACATATATGTGATCAATTCCCTGAATTAAACCTATGCTATTTGAAACACCTAGAACAGGCTGTTTTCTTGAGCAAACCTAACTCAAAATTATCATGTTAAAAAAGGTAAAAGAAGAAGGCTACAGAACAACAATAATCTAAACTTCTTCAGCCTCTCTCAAACTCCTTATGTGCAGGAGAGGGAATGTGAACAGATGTCTAGTGATATGGTGCTCTTTAAAGGTTTGTGTTTTGGCATTAAAAATCTCTATTGAGTCCTCTATGATTTGTACAAATATCAAAATTGAAACCTGCATGGCGCATTCAGAAACGTACAGGACACTGAAAGTCATTTTTGTTATATATGATAGTATCAGGAACAATACTATAGGATTTACTTGTTTTTACTTCCTATATAGAAAGGATCTGTAGCTGCTAGTCACTTTCACTTTGGAGTAAGTGGAAATGGAGAAAGCTTCACTCAGTATGCAAAAACTTTGAGAATTAATTCTAAAAATTCTACTGTCCAACTTCTTAAAGAATGTGTCTATCCCATGGTAGAAAACTCAGAAAATTTCCTATGGTTAAATAGTAGAAAGAAAAAGAAAACAATTCTTGCCCCAAGAACTAGTGGATGTAATTACCTCCATGTGATTCATCAGACAGTCAGGAAAGAATCTGGATATAGTGTCTCAAGCAGAATATAAATGTGTACTTCCCAAATGAGGATGCGTGAAAAAAAAGAGAAAAATTAGTGAATCTGAGTAAAGAGATTAGGACAGGGAGATTGCCTGACCTAACTGGTTTATTTAAGCCACAGAAAGAATCTACAAGTAGGTTAAAAGACACATAAATTAAATGCTGGTCATGAGTGTTAAAAGGAAGTAAGAAAAACATCCAGTATCCATTCTCAGTTACAGAGCACTCTGGAAGCATGGAGGTAATACCACCTACACACACGAGCAGTGCTCTGCATGGAGAAATTCCCATTTTAAGGACCTTGATGGAAAAACAGCTATTAAAACCTGAGAAACATACTTTCCACTCACTAAGGACAAACCAAAGGAGACCAACAAAAAAAAAATTGTTCTTTGCCTCAGAGAGAAGAATATCAGGAAGTCATCTTGTTCATTTCTCAATGGCAATCACCTTTCAGGAAACAATGAAAAGATAAGAAAGAATAGAGCATCCTCTGCCATCCTTTCTCCACTCAAACAGCTTGAGTACATGAGTAACAGAGAGATTTTTTAAGAAGATATAATATGAAATTGAAGGAAGAATGGAAGGTGCTGCTCTGTTCAATGAGAATGAACACTTGAGTCCTTTTTGCCCTATACAGGTTAAGACCTGGGAAGAGTTGGAACCTGTTGAAGGAGATAGGGAGGGAAGGTGGGACTATGTTAACCACTTAGTAATAATCAGCAAGAATGATCTATTCCAACACTGCTGCCTAGGTTACAGGCTGCCTAAACCATCCACCACTAAGTGACCCTCAACATCCTGGTTTAAGTGTGAAACAAAACTAGCATCCTAAACACCCTAGTCACTAAGTTGCACCTCCTCTTCACATTTTCGTACTTAGATGATGTTGTTCTATTGTCATGTGTGTTGCCAGCTGTAGCTTACATTCAACATTCCAATGATGGGTGGGAGCATGCCAGTGCACCCAAATATGGGGAAAACAAAGAAGAAATAACCATCTTAATTACACCATTTCTACTCCAGCATGCTATCATAGAAAGAATAGTTTTCAGAGAGCTATAATGTCCATTATGATAGTCACTAGCCATAGGGAGCTATTTTCATTTAAGCTAATTTAATTAAAATTCAAAACATAGATTGCACTGAAAACACTTCTGTTTAAACTTCACACATGACTAATGAATACTCTATTGGGCTGTGCATTTATGGAACATGCAGGAAGTTCTTTTGGACAATGTTGCTGTAGAATCTTGGCTCTGGCACTTCAAAATTTGCATGTTTTGTGGCAAGTTATTATAGTTCCCTGAACTATGATTACTTGTCTGTGAATTGGGATACTAAAGAGAAAGACTCCATGTGATCGTGGAGGGAAAGTACTCAGCAGAATCCTTGGTACATAACCATAATAATCAGTCATCTTCCCCAGTAAACTAAAACATCCCTGAAAGGAGATACTCAGCACTCTTATTCACTGGCAAACTCCTCAGAGTCTTGTATGGGGTACACATTTGGAAAACTGATATTGAATTCCTTGCTCAACAAATAGTTGGCTAAGAAATGAAACTGCTCTTTTTACATTCTACCCAAGCAAACCAAAATGCCTTCAGCATTTAATGAGTCATAGAGAAAAAATTGTGGAGGTTTCTTGTAAGCTGCTTTTGCTTTGAGAAGTGCCAGATTATTCTAATTTCATAGAGAGGAGCTTTGAAACCATGAGCAAAGAAAAAAATCCAGTGAGGTTTAAGATATGCTTGTGAATTCTTAAGTAACAGATGAATTACATCATAAAAAACTAGTCAAGAAAAGAGATAACCTTCTGGGAATGATGATCTTGGAAGTATTTATACATTGACATTTTCCAAGATGCTTTTAATTAACATTATTCCCAGTACATTCATAAGCAAAAACATACAGTGGACTGTCTAAGATAACCAGAATTATTATTATTGGCAGTCCTGACAGCATTAGTTAGTTCTGGAATCCATCATCTTTGGCTGATCATATCATGTGATAACAAGTCCCAGTTGTATGATTTTCCCTACATAGCCTCACTCTGACTAGCTTACTAACTGCACGTTTGCTCTATATTCAGATAATGGTATCCTACATCCCCTGTTTTCACATATTTCTTTAACCAAAGTCCCATTTCTCTGATACCCTTAGCAGCAGAACTTTCTTTCTTCTAAAGTCTTCTGTCCCAAGCACTATTGGAGCAATGATTTCTTCTACATAATAAGTCCAATTCCAGTTTCTGACTCATTTTTCTCAGCTATCCAGCCAGTGAGAACTTCCTCCAAGTTGATTCCACTTATTTTACTCACCTGCCCAAGGCCTTTGAAAAAATTCCCTGCTGTGTTTTAAATGCAATGATCCCAACTTCCTACCTAGGCTAGTAGGGTCCTCTGTAATCCAAGATGTAACCTCTGCTCCAAGTATCTTATACAATAGTATACTGACTTTCTTGTCTATCCCCTCAAGCCACACCGGCCTGCTCTTCCTTCCACATTTCCTGAGTTTATTCCCATTTTTTGCATATTGCTCCAGCTTTACCCTCTGCTTTGGCCACTTTTCCATTTTCTAGTCAGATGGCTGATGAATGTCATTTCACCACTCAGATCTCAACCCAAATGTCACTTCCTCTTAAAGGCAAAAATTTTATCAAATCTTACATTAGACTATTTGTAGTCTCCATTTATCCTACTCAGTATAAATTTTCACATATTTTGCTGCAGAAATATTCAGGGACCAGAGATGAAGCCATAAAGAGTACAATAGTATAAATAATTATATGAATGTATACAAAATTACCAATTTCAATATCAATAAAATGGGTAGGGAGGGAGAGTGAGGTGGAAAGACCCAGTGGGGCAAGCACCAAGAACTATGTACATATTTCTGTCTGACAATCCATACCCCAATGTGATGTAAAGTTTACAATGCATAAAACAGAAAAGATAAATATTAATGCATTTAGTTACAGGCATTTTGAGGAATTTTGAATTCACTCAAGAGTTGGAACAAAGTATCTCAAATCTACATAATTTACTACTTACACATGAAGAAACCAAGTTGCAGAAAAGGAAAATAAATAAATTTGTTAGATATCACAGCAACTAAAGGATTTATAGGTACAAAGATGAAAGCACAGATGTTGCCCAGGGATAGAATAAGCAAGAGAATAAATTAAGACATTCTACCCATGATAATAATAAAAATAACTACCATTGACTAAAAACCTACTAGATTTCTTCCAGGTTCTATGTTGGAAATTTTGCACATACCAAGTAATTTTATCCATATAACCATCCCAAGGATCAATTAGAGCTTTTCGGGGAAACAGAGCTATCCTATATTTCCAATGGAAAGGCTGAATGCAGGCAAATACAACATTTGCAAACTTTGGAAAAGCTGGGGAATAAAAATCTGAAATATCACTTTCCAGAAATCCAATAGGGTAGAGATATTAAGGAGAGAGTTGTGATGAATCTACCACTCATCCACTGTACCTGTCAGAGGTTATGGAGACCTAATGCAAGAACAAAATACATTCTATGCTCTATAGCATCTTACTCATATATAGGGAGAAGATTATATTAGAAAGATATAATTAGAAGATTATATTTGCTGTAGCAAAGTAGAATGCAGGTTTAATGGAGTGATGTATTATTATAGTTAAATATAACATGTTAGCCAAGCATGGTGGTGCATGCTTGTAATCTGAGCATTTGGGAGGCAGAAACCAAAGAATTGTGGTTTGCAGACAGCCTCAGCTACTTAGCGAGGTCCTTTGCAACTCAATGAGACCCTGTTAAAAAAAATAAAAAGCCTAAAACATATAATTAGGGGTGTAGCTCAGAGGTAGAATGTCCCTGGGTTCTATCCCTAGTATGGCAAAAATAAATAAATAAATAAATAAATAAATAAATAAATAAAGTTCCTTAAAGATCTCATTAATCAATACTCAAGGTTTATATAGTTGAATCAATGAGGGGTATAATCCAAGCAGATAATAAATATATTTTAATGGATTTAACTGGGAATGGTTTGGGAGCTTAGGTCTCTGGGGTACAGCCTTAAAGTTTATTTATAGTTCCTTCTCCCCCTGTTCAGTTTTTCTTGCTTCCAGCCTCCATGATGTGAACACAACCCATGTACTCTCCCTCTCTCCACTTTTTGTCACCATGTCCTAAGATCTGTGTTCCCTAGTCTCACATGGACTGATCCTGAAACTGTAGAAAAGTAATTTTTTTCTTTACGTTATGAGGTCAATTTTTTTTAGATTATAGTTGCAAGAATGCTGACCAGAACATATATTATCTGTGAATGTGTTTTCTAAGTTGAGTTGGTTTAAACATAGGGTAATAGGATAGTCTTAATATATGCCTATTTTCCCAGAATTTTATTTAGTTCACACTCTTATCCTGGTGATTTCTTATAGTGATATATTATTAATCACAGTTGCATTAATATAAGCCAGGATATGTTTGGTACACTCTACTTTGTGGATCCAGCTATGGCTGGGGCTTCCTCTAGTGGGATAAGAGAGGCATATACAATGACCTGAGTTCTCCCTTTAACACATTGTTCAATCTGAAAGATGCCCATCTCTATTACTTGATGACGAACTTTTCTCTTCCAAGGATTATCGACAGCAAACTTCTACTAAAATGAAGTGTTCTCTGACATGAGGTTCTAAAGATAAGTACTTCCTTTTTTATTTCATTTGATAGAGTGGAACCCTATCTCTGGAGAGTCTCCTGTTACCAGTCAGTTGTGCTATGGGTCAGGCCTTGACGTGAATGATAATCACAGTAGGATATAGCAGGTTTACATAAATGTCTGTGAAAAATGGAGACACTAGCTCTGTATGGAAAGTAATCTGACTGCACTTACTACACTTTGTCTATTTTCACTGTATTTTTCAAAAATTAAATTAGTTATTTTATTATTTGAGAATGTTTCTTTCTAATTTTTGCAATAACCTTTTAGAAAAATAATGAACTAAAAATAAAATAATTTATTTAATGAATAGTTAGTGAACAATTTTCCATTTCTTGAGAAAATTAATGAGAAAAAACATGAAAAAATGCTTACTGCTTTTTACTCTCTCGTGTGGGAGTCAAATTGTTATCACTGCCCTCATGAAAACAAGAAAAAAACAAACTGAAAAAACATCTGCATTTATCTGAAAAGTCAGTATTTTTTTTCAAATGTAAGAATAATGTTTAATCCGTTTTGTGTTACTATAACAGAATACCCATGACTGGGTAATAATTTATAAAGAACAGAGCAGCTGGGTATGGTGGTGCATAACTGCAATCTCAGTGCTTAGGAGGCTGAGACAGGAGGATCAGGGTTGTGAGTTCTCGGCCTACCTCAGCAACTTGGTGGAGTCCTCAGCAATTTAGTGAGATCTTGTTTCAAACAAAATTTAAAAAAAAAAGAAAGAAAGAAAAAAGAAAAGAAAGAAAAATCCAGGCATGGTGGTGCACCCTTGTAATCCCAGCATTCAGGAGGCTGAAACAGGAGGATCTCGGTTCGTGGCCAGCCTCAGCCACTCAGTGAGGTCCCTTGCAACTCAGTGAGACCCTGTTTCAAAACAAAGAAGAAAAAATAGGGCTGGGGTGTAGCTCGGAGGTAGAATGCCCCCTACATTCAATCCCAGGTATCTCAAAAGAAACTACAACTTCCCTACACTATTATCCCAGAAATCTCTATTATATTACATTTCCTTTCATATATATAGGTGGTACTGGGGGTGGAACCCAGGGGCTTTTCTACCTCCGGGCTATACTCTCAGACCTATTTTATATTTTATTTGGAAACAGGGTATCACTAAGCTGCTGAGAGCCTCACTAAGTAGCTGAGGCTGTCCTCGAACCCGTGCGACACTCCTGTGTCAGCCTCCCAAGCCCCAGGACCACAAGCATACGCCACTATGTCCGGTTTCCTTTCATATTTATAAATGATAAGTTTATGGTATCTTTTCTTAATTAGTCAATTGAAGCATTGCCCAACCTGGGATTATGGGAGGCCTGGTTTTAGCACTCTTAACTCCCCACCTACCTCCTTCCAGTTTTTCATTCTTTTCTTTCATTCTCTTACTATAGCTCTATCATAATTTTTGAATAAATGATTTTTGTGTATATTCTTATCACGATGTAAATGTTGTTTACAAGGGAACCACGTAGTATATTATGAGTCTATCCCCTCCTTTCTCTTTTATAATTTTATTTTTTTCTTCTTTTTAATTAGCTTCTTTCGTGGTTTATTTTTACTATGACCAGCTAGTCCCAGATTCTCTAAAAGAATGCAGTATAAAAACAGCATGGTACTGGCACAAAACCAATGCATAGGTGAATGGAGCATAATGGCATACACAGAAACTAATCTGCACACTTATAGCCAACTGATTTTTGACAAAGGGGCCAAAACCATACACAGGAGAAAAGAAACCTGCTCAACAAATAGTGTTGGTAAAACTGGTTAACCATATGCAGAAAAATGGAGATGAACCCCACTTTCTCACACTGCACAAGAGTCAGTTAAAGGTGGATCAAAGACTTGGAAATTACACCATAGACCTTGAAGCTCCTTGAAAAGGGCATAAGTCCAACACTCTAACACATAGGCAAAGGTAAAACTTTCTCAACACGACCCTAAGCCACAAGAAACTAAATGGTCAATCAGTACGTGGAATGTCATTAAACTGAAGAGCTTCTGTACAGCAAAGGAAACTATCAAGTACCTCAACCAGGAGCCAAGAAAATGGGAGAAGATTTTCCCACATACTCCTTTAATAGAGGACTAATACCAAGACTATACAAAGAACTCAAAAAATTTAGTACTAAGATAACAAATAACACCATCATAAAATGAGCAAGGGAACTAAATAGACACTTCATGAAAGAAGGAATTCAATTGAGACTTCCGGGAAGATGGTGACCGAGAAAAGCGGGGCTTAAGAGCCCCGCTAACAACCAATCTCCATCACCACAAAATCAGCGCCTTTAATAGCCAGCAAATACCATCACCAGAGAAACAAAAAAATCACCAGGCTCCAGAGAGAAAGCGGACTGAGAACAGAGCTCAAAGCCACAGAGAAGATACACCGGCCTCACGCCCGAGGACACGGCAGCAGCGCCACACTGCCGGCGGCAACAGCGAATTCACCAGACGGCTACAGCAAGCCGAGGTGAGCCACTGCAGAACAGCCAGGCAGGATCTTTTGGCACAGGGAACACTAAAGCTCCCAGTGGCTGAGCTCAGCACACGCTGCAGGGACTCAGAGTGGAACTCAAAACCAAAGAAGAAAAAATATGCCAGCCTCACGGCCGAGGGCGTGACAACAGCACCATATTGCCACCGGTGGCAGCATCAGTGAATTCACCAATTCCAGTACAGCTACATCTGCGAACTCAAGAACAGTGAGTCAAATTGCGGGCCACAGAGGAGAAATCCCAGTACTGTAGTCCCTGGGACTTGACCCAGTTGGGGAGGGGCAGTGGCAGAGATATCACACCATAGGAGAACGTGCAACCTGGCACCCCCCCATAGTCTAAAGCAGCCTCTATCGACTCCCTGGGTCGGAGACTCTGTGATACAACCCAGTAAAGGAGTAGTGGGGTCAGAGAAACTACAGACTCGAGATCCAGAGCACCTTAAGTGAAGTCATAGCGACCCAAGGGAAGAACCCAGAGAAGGCACAAACTTCCGAAATCATGGGAAAAAGGAATAACACTGAAGCAATGAATGCCCACAACCCCACAACATCAGAACCCGATAAAACAGAAAATCAGAGATTTCTAGAAGATCAAATCAAGAAAATAACTGTAGAAATAATAGAGGTACTTCGAAAAGAATTCAGAGAGAGCCAAAAAGAGATAAAAGATGCAATTAATGAAGTAAAGGCCTCAAGTCAAAGCATGAACAACCGATTAGACCACATGGAGAACAGAATCTCGCTCTTAGAAGATGATCATTCAAAAAATGAACCCATAGTTTCTAATCTAGAAAAAAATATCCTACAGCAAGAATCTGACATTGAAGAAATATGGGCCCATTTTAAGAGAGCTAACCTAAGAATAACTGGAATAGAGGAGGTAAAAGAAAGTGAAACCAAAGGGTTCAACAATCTCTTCAAGGAAGTAATGCAAGAAAATTTTCCAAACATAGAGCAAGAGGTTGATACACAAGTCCAGGAAACTAATAGAACTCCCTTTAGACAGGATCAGAGAAGAGGATCCCCATGCCACATAATTGTCAAAATAACCAATGTGGAAGCCAAGCAGAGATTCTTAAAGGCAACAAAAACGAAGGACCAAGTGGCATTCAGAGGCAAACCAATTAGAATCACTCCAGACTTCCCAAACCAAGTCATGAGAGCCAGAAGGGTTTGGAGTAACATATTCCAAACTCTGAAAGAAAACAACTTCCAGCCAAAAATTTCCTACCCAGCAAAACTTTCTATCAAATTAGATGGAGAAATAAGAAGCTTCCATGACAAACAGAAACTGAAGGAATTTATGTCTTCAAAACCAGTGCTAGAGAAAATACTCAAAGAGATGAACTACAAAGAAGAAATAGGTAACACACACAAGAACCAGAGATTCATTATTTATGTTTGTCTTTTACCTATCTCTAAATTGTATTGTTTGCTTTTATTGTTGCTAATTTTTAGGATTTCTAGTTGGAATATTAATATACTTTCAGATATAGCATTTGGAAATATTTTATCCCATTCTATTAGTAACTTTTAACTCTGTTTACATTGTCTTTGGATATACAAAAATTTTTTTTAGGGAGTTTGTATACTATTCTGTTGCCTGTGCCATTGAAATCATATCCAGGAAATCACTGTCAATTTCAATGTTGTGAGATTTGATGACCCAGATTTTCTTCTAAAAGTTTAAAGTCTTAAGATTTATATTTAGGTCTTTTATCTATTTTGAGTTAATATTTGTATATGGGATTAGGTAAGGGTCCAATTTTATTCTTTTCATGTAAGTATTAGTTTTCAACAATATTTAGTTAAACGATTATTATTTCCTCCACCAAATGTGGAAACCTTTTCAAAAATAATTTGACAATGTATGGAAGAATTTATCTCTAAGCTTTTATTTAACTCCAGTGGTTTATATATCTGCCTTTAGAACAGTACTACACTGTTTCAATTATTGTAGCTTTATATGGTTTGAAATCAGAAAATATATATCTTCTAGCTTTGTTCTTTTTCAAGATCGTTGTGGGTAACTAGAGTCCATATACCATATTACGATAGATTTTTTTTTCCTGAAAAATAAATATATAAATATATGATAGTTTCACCTAAAAAAAATAGAAAAAGAATATCCTCTGGTAAGAAAGAAAGCAAAAAGAAATATTGAAATGTTATCTTTAATTCATCAAAAGCTTGGTATCAGACAAATGAAACTGTTATGTGAGATTATCATTTTTAATTTTGGATAAATTGCTATAATACTAGATGTCAACCACTAAGCCAAGCATGGGAAGGAGAGATGGGGAGAGAATGGGGTGGGGATCGGGTGGGGGCTGACTGGGCGATGTGTGCATGTATGTCTACAAAAGTTTGTATCCCACTATGATGTATGAATACAGTGCACCAATAAAAATTAAAATAAAAAATAAAAATAATAAAGAAGGAATTCAAATGTCCAATAAATGCATGAAAAAAAAATGTTGAACATCTTTAGCAATCAGAGAGATGCAAATCAAAGCTACCCTGAGATTTCACCTAAATCCAACTAGAATGGCAATCATTCAAAACACAAACAACAAATGATGGCCAGAATGTGGAGAAGTGGAAACTCTACTACATTGTTGGTGGGACTGAAAATTAGTGCAACCACTTTGGAAAACTGTATGGAGAATCATCAGAAGAATGGGAACAAATTTTCCATATGATTCAGCAATACCACTTCTTGGTATTTACCCAAATAAATGGAAACTAAAATACCAAACTAATGCATGTGTATCTATGTTTATAGCTGCACAATTCACAATTGCCAAACTATGGAACCATCCAAAATGTCCATCAACAGATAAATGGGTAACCAATCTATGTGACATGTACACAATGAAATTTACTCAAACATAAAGAAAAACCCAATTAAATCATTTACAAGAAAATGAAAGGAACTGGAGAACATTATTCTAAGTGAGATTACTCAGACACACACAAAAAAAATCTAGGAAGTAAAATGGTCATAGGGGAACTCTAGATGAAGAAGGAGATACTATATATAGATGAGCAAATAAGGTGACCTGAGAAGATGGAAGGTAGAAGAGGGAAATTCTCTAATGTTCATTATGTACATTAACAAACAAATCAGAATCAATCACTAAGACAAATAGGAAAAGGTGGAAGGGGGAGAGAATGGGGCAGGAATTGAGTAAGGGCTAATTGAGTGATGTGTACATGTATGCCTCCACCATTTTGTACTCCATTAAGAAGTGGGACTACAATTCACCAATAAAAAGTTAAAAATAGATAAAGTATTTAGTTTTTGGAGTAGCAAACTCCCTAATGCACATGATGTACATTCCCAAATATACCAGAGTCAATCACTAAGCTGGGAAGGCCAGGATAGGGGGTAAAATAAGATAGTAAAGGGGAAAGGGCTAAATGTGTGATGTATGCATGTATGCCTTTGCCATGCATCTTAATGTACTCCATTTAAGATGTATGATTACAATGCACCAATAAAAGATGAATAAAATACAAATCTTTAATTTGTAGTAGCAATAGAAATGCAAAACATAAGTGGAATACTGTGTCTCTGTAAAATATTGTTTTTACTAATTTAAGAAGAGAGCTAGAGAGGTTAAAAATTTTGGCTGATTTGAGGTACACACAATTCAGAAGTACACAAAGAGTTTGGCTGTGTCAAATTGAAATAGATGCTGAGTTTGCCAAAATGTACAAATATTTTGTCTATACAAAGATATATGTTCAATGCAATTGTAGTAATAATCTACTTTAAATACCAAAAAGTGTTACAGCATGTCAGTACATACATTCTCACTTTGATAACAATTATCTATTGAATTTTAATATTTTCAAGCCTTTGAAGAACTACATTTTAAATCAACCTGAGTGCCCCCAGACCCGGAAAGCCCCGGATATCCAGGCCGCATGGCCCTGACCCCGGGAGGGTGGGCGGGTGTGGGTGCAGGCGGGGTACCCTTAGGCGACGCCCCCCCACACTCAGAAGTGCCTGGAGGTCCAGGTCCAGGCCACAAAGCACAGACTCTGGGCGGGTGGGTGGGTATGGGCGGAGCACACTTAGGTGACCCCCCTCTCACTGGGAAAGAGAAAAAATTTTCATTGCTACCGAGTGCCTGATCCCACATCCTCCCCAAACAAAAACAAAAAAAAAAAAAAAAGGGAAACGAAAAAAGAAAAATATTTGAGAGGGGTTAAGATGGCTGCGGCAGCAGCTAGAATATTGGAGATGCAGACAAAACATATCCATCTAAACTGGAACTTTTGGAAAAATTCCCCGCGAAGGAGGACTGAGGCTTGTTTACATCGTTAAGAATCCTGGACATCACCTATAAGGAGAGAGTCTAGCGGAGAGCTAGGAAGAAAGTGGTGGTGGCAGCAGTGGCCGAAATGACAGTGGAGACTTGCATTTGGGAGAGGCAGACATCTGATCTAACCTACCCTGATCCTCTGAAGAAATTTCCCCAAAGGTCGAATGCTACTGTCATGCATGCTTAGGAACACTGGACATTATGTGATATGGAAAAAGAGCTTGGGAAAGATTTGAAATGGTGGAGGCAGTCGCATTGGCAGTGACAAGTACTCGGGGGAGGCAGAGATTGGACATAATACACCTGGAACTTTTGAAGGAATTACCTCAGAGGCAGAATACTACCACCATGCACCTCGGGAATGTGGGACAACCTGCTGGGTCTGAAGAGGGTGCTTGGATCAGAGCCAGCGGAGGAGTGAGGATGGTGCCAGGGTCAGCGAGGTCAGGAGAGGAGCCATCCGAGGGGTTAATTTGGTGCGGGGGCCAGTGAGGCCAGGATCAGGGCCTCCCATGAGGCAAGGCCAGTACTGGAGCCATCGAGGTCGGGATCAGAGTCCTCCAGGTGGCCAGGCCACTACTGGGGCCGTCAAGAGTGGGATTGGAACTTGCAATGTGGCATACACAGAGAAATATCACAGAAAATAAAATCCAGATGCTTCCTCTAAATAGCAAAAACTAGGATGAAAGGGGGTACAGGAAGAGGTTAACTAGTAGAAAGGGCCCTACTGAAAAGCAATTAAGGTAACCAATCAGAGGGGAGGGAATGGGGGAGGATGGAATATCTTTAAAACACATGAGGTGTGTAAACAATTATATAAAAGATAATTGGCTTAGGAGACCCTGTTACCAAATAAAAATGTAAAAATAGGTCTGTGAGTGTAGCCTGGAGGTAGAAGGGCTTCCAGGAAACCCAGTAACACCAAAAAACATAAAAAACACAGATAATCACCAAATAAGCATGGGATCGAGGGAAAGGGAGGGAATGAAATGGGGATTAAATGAGGGCTTATTGGATGATATATGCTTGTATATCCTCTCAAGTATTGTATTCCAAAGTTATGTATCATTTTTTAAATTTTTTATTGAACATAAATGATATACATTAAAACTATACTTGATGCCCTCTCCCCCCTCCCGCCCCTATTTTCCCTCCCCCCTCCCAAAAATAAAACAAAAACAAGGATTGTCTCGGGTAAGAATGCCATATTCATAATTTTACATATATTCATATGTGGACCCTCATTAATCAAGTTCAGCCTTCCTCCTCCTCTATCTTTCCATTCAAGCTCTGCTGGTATTTCTCCTCCATTATCTGGAGTACCGCTGGTATCCTCTGGATTCCCTAGTTTGGGCATATTAGCGGAAACATATGTACCTTCTCCTTCTGTGCTTGGCTGGTCTCGCTTAAAATAATGCTCTACAGGACTTTCCATCTTCTTGCAAAAGGTATGATTTTGTTCTTCTTTATGGCTAAGTAGAATTCCATTGTGTGTATTTCCCAGAGTTTTGCAATCCATTCATCTGTTGATGGGGACCTGGATTGGATCCATATTTTGGCTACTACAAATTGTGCTGCTATGAACATAGGTATGCATATGTTGCTATAGTTCTCTGTTTTCAACCCCTTTGAAAAAATACCCAGGAGTGGTAGAGCTGGATCATATGGTGGATCTATTCCTAGCTTTCTTAGGAATCTCCACACAGATCTCCATAGTGGCTGAACTAGTTTGCACTCCACCAACAGTGTAAAAGAGTTCCTCTTTCCCCACATCCTTGCCAGCATTTGTTGTTATTTGATTTCTTTATGCTTGCCACTCTGACTGGGGTTAGATGGAATCTCAGTGTAGTTTTGATTTGCATTTCCCTGATGGCCAATGATGTAGAACATTTTTCATGTATCTATTGGCCCTTTGTATCTCGTCTTTTGTGAAGTGTCTATTTAGTTCATTTGCCCATTTCTTGATTGGGTTGTTTGCTTTGCTAGTGTAGAGTCATTTGAGCTTTTTGTATATTCTGGATATTAGTCCTCTATCAGAGTGGTGACTGTTAAAGATCTTTTCCCATTCTGTAGGCTTCATCTTTAAGTTGTTGATGGTTTCCTTTGATGAGAAGAAACTTTCAAGTTTGATGTTATCCCACATGTTAATTCTTGCTTTAATTTCCTGAGCTTTGGAGGTTTTGTTGAGAAAGTTACTGTCTGCACCAATATTTTGTAGTGTGGAACCTATGCTTTCCTCTACTAACTTCACAGCCTCAGGTCTAATTTCTAAGTCCTTGATCCATCTTGAGTTGATTCCTGTGCTTGGTGCGATATAGGGGTTTAGATTAATCTTTTTACAAATGGATAGCCAGTTTTCCCAGCACCATTTGTTGAAAAGGCTGTCTTTTCTCCAGTGTATGTTTTTGGCCCCTTTGTCAAAATTCAATTGACTAAAGGTATGTGGTTTTGTTTCTTTATCTTCTATTCTAATCCACTGGTCAGTATATCTGTTATTGTGCCAGTACCTTGCTGTTTTTACTACTATTGCTCTATAGTATAATTTGAAGTCTGGGATTGTGATGCCTCCTGCATGTTTCTTATTGCTGATAATTGCTTTGGCTATTCTAGGTCTTTTCCTTCTCCATATGAAGTTCATGATTGAATTTTCTAGGTCTCTGAAGAATGTCTCTGGTATTTTAATGGGTATTGCACTGAATCTATAGATCAGTTTTGGTAGAATGGCCATTATGATGATATTTATTCTGCCTATCCATGAGCACAGGAGATCTTTCCAAATTCCAAGGTCTTCTTCAATTTCTTTCTTTAATGTTTTATAGTTTTTTTTGTAGAGGTCTTTTACATCTGGGGTTAGATTTATTCCTACATATTTTATTGGTTTTGAGGTTATAGTAAATGGAATTGTTTTCTTTGTTTCTTTCATTGTGGATTCATTGTTGGTGTAAAGAAAAGCTATTGGTTTCTTTAGGTTGATTTTGTATCCGGCGACTTTGTTCAATTTGTAAATCAACTCCAGAAGTCTTTTGGTTGAGTTCTTTGGGTCTTCCAGATAAAGGATCATGTCATCTGTGAATAAGGATAATTTAAATTCCACTGTTTCTATGTGAATTCCTTTGATTTCCTTCTCTTGTTTGATTGCTGCAGCAAGAGTCTCAAGGACTATATTGAAAAGGAGTGGTGATAGTGGGCATCCTTGTCTTGTTCCTGATTTAGAGGAAATTCTTGCAGTTTTTCCCCATTCAATATAATGTTGGCTTTGGGTTTACAGTATATTGCCTTAATGATGTTGAAGTATCTTCCTTCTATCTCAATTTCTGCAGTGTTTTTAACATAAATGGGTGTTGGATTTTGTCAAATGCCTTTTCAGCATCTATTGCTATGATGATGTGGTTTTTGTTCTTGGTTCTATTTAAGTGGTGGATAACATGTATTGATTTGTGTATGTTGAACCAGCCTTGTTTATCTGGGATGAAACCAACTTGGTCATGATGTATTAGTCTCTTGATATAGTTCTGAATGCGTATAGCTAGTATTTTGTTTAGAATTTTTGCATCTATGTTCATTAAGGATATTGGTCTGTAATTTTCCTTTCTTGAAGTATCTTTATTTGGTTTGGGATTAATGTGATACTGGCCTCATAGAAGGAATTTGAGAGTTTCCATCTCTTTCAATTTCCGTAACAAGTTATGAAGTATTGATATTAGTTGTTCACTGAAGGTTTTGTAGAATTCAGCTGGAAACCCATCTGGGCCTGGGCTTTCCTTTGGTGGAAGAATTTTTATTGCTGTTTCTATTTCTTTGGGTGCTATTGGTTGGTTCAGGCTTGTTATATCCTCTTAGCTGAGTGTAGGTAGGTTAACTGTGCTTAGAAATCTATCAATTTATTCCATGTTTTCAAGTCTAATGGAGTATAAAATTTTAAAGTAGTTTCTGATAATCTTTTAAATTTCTTCACTATCTGTGGTGATATCTCCTTTTTCATTTCTAATTTTGATAATTTGAGTTGATTCTCTTTTTCTTTTGATTAGGTTGGCCAGGGGGTTATCAATTCTATTGATCTTCTCAAAGAACCAACTTTTTGTTTTATTGATTCTTTGAATCATTTTTTATTCTCTATTTTATTTATTTCTGTTCTAATTTTAATAATTTCTTGCCTTCTGCTGGCTTTTGGAATAGACTGTTGCAGTCCTCTAGGTCCTTGAGTTGTGTCATTACGTTCTTTACTTGGCAGTTCTCTGTCCTTCTTATGTGGGCACTCAATGCAGTAAACTTTCCTCTTAATACTGCCTTCATAGTGTCCCATAGATTTTGGTAGGTTGTGTCTCTGTTTTCATTTGTTTCCATAATTTTTTTTATTTTTCCCTAATATCTGCTCTTACCCATTCATCATTCAATAGTGTATCATTCAATCTCCATGTATTTGAATAATTTCTTTTGAGTTTCCTGTTGTTGATTTCTACTTTTATTCCATTATGTTCTGATAAGATGCAAGGCATTATATTACATCTTTTGAATTTGCTGGCACTTTCTTTTTGTGCCAGTATGTGGTCTATTTTGGAGAAGGTTCCATGGGCTGCTGAGAAAAATGTGTATTCTGTAATTCCTGGTTGAAATATTCTGTAAATGTCTATTAGGTCCATTTGGGTTATGGTTTTCTTTATTTCTAAAGAGTCTTTACTCATCTTTTGCCTTGAAGATTGATCTAGTGGTGTGAGAGGCATTTAAAGTCTCCCAGAATTATTGTATTTGGGTCTATTTGGGATCTGATGTCCAGAAGGGTTCGTTTTACAAATGTGGTTGCACCCACGTTTGGGGCATAAATATTTACTATCATTATATCTTCTTGGTGTATTGTTCCTTTTAGTAAAAGGAGGTGCCCTGATTTGTCTCTTCTGATGTGTTTTAGTTTACAGTCTGTTTTATTGGATATCAGGGTTGCTACCCCTGCTCTTTTTGGTCTCCAGTAGCATGATTTATCTTTTTCCATCCTTTCACTTTCAGTCTGTGAATTTCTTTGGCTGTAAGGTGAGTTTCTTGCGGACAACATATATTTGGATTATATTTCTTGATCCACATTGGCAATCTATGTCTTTTGATTGATGAGTTAAGCCCTTTGTCATTAAGAGATATTATTGAAATATGATTTTTGTTTTCTGTTATTTTATGTTCTGTCTACTATTGGATGGATTGGTCTTTCTTCTTTACTTAAATGGCCCACTTATTGACTCCCTCTCTTAACTGGTTCTGGAGTCTGCTTTTTTTTCTTCTTTATGGTTTATTTCTTTAAGAATTTTCTCTAGTGTAGGCTTTGAATTCATGAATTTTTTAAGATTTTGTTTATCCTGAAACAGTTTTGTTTCCCCATTGATTTTGAATAGTAGTTTTGCTGGATAAATAAGCTTTGGTTGGACATTATTTTCTTCCAGGATCTGAATCACCTCGTACCACTCTCTTCTAGCATTCATGACCTGGGTTGTATAGTCTGGGGTGATTCTTATTGTTTTGCCCCTATATGTCACCCATCCTTTTGTTCTCACTGCTTTTAAGATTCCTTCCTTGGCCTCTATGTTGGTCATTTTGGTTATTATGTGGTGTGGCGTGGTCCTTCTTTGGTCCTGTCTTAATGGACTTCTGTATGCCTCCTTGGCCATGAAGATCCAAGTCTCTTTCCATGTTAGGATAATTCTCTGAGATTGTTTCTTTGAAGAGATTATGGATCCCCTTGGTCTGTACCTCTATCCCTTCTTCAATGCCTATTATCGGTAAATTAGGATGCTTCATATTATTCCATATTTGCTGGATGTTTAGGTTTTATTGCTGTAAGGATTTCTGTATATCGCTCACTGTGTTTTCGGTTTTGGATGTACTGTCTTCTAACATTGATATTCTGTTTTCCACTTCATCTAATCTTCCAGAATTTCTTTCTATTGCTGTCTTCATTTCACTTATTGACTCTTCATTTCATTACAGACCTCTTTCTGATTCTTTTTTAGTGTTTCTATCTCATCTTTCATTTCTGCTAGACTTGTTTTAAATCCCTTCATCATATTGTAGATCAAGATTCTGAACTCCCCTTTTTGCATTTCTAGAAGGTCAGTATTCATGAAGGTCGTTTCTCCACTATTCCTGGTTCTCATATTTTCACTGTTCTCAGGCCTGTTCTGTTGTCTTCCCATTGAAGTGATATGGATTGGATGATGGTGGAGTAGCTGGCAGCCCAATCAGAAGCTCTGATGGGCTGGTAGTTCTTCCGTATCTGGTTCTCCGGAGGCTATAGGTCCAGCACAGAGGTGACTCCTAGGTCTCAGTGCTTTCTGGGTCTTGGAAGGTGTGGCGGCTGTAGGTCCAGTGCACTCTCCGTGCTTCCTGGGTCTCCAAAGGAGCTTTCGGATTTTGTTGCCACATTGGTGTAAGTCAGGTCCGGGGCTGCGGTTTGGGCTAGAGCTCGGCTGGTGCTGGGCGGGGGTTGTGCTAGAGCCTGGTGCTGCAGCCTCTGAGAAGCTGCTGGCTGGTGCTGGGCCCTGGCTGGGCTGGGGCTAGGCTTGGGCTGGGCTGGGGCCAGAGATGGTAGCAGCCCAGGGGGCTCTGGAAGGAACAGAGCCCGAGCCTCGGGGCCCCAAGGCGGCTTACCGGCGGCTGTAGGTCTGGTGCCAAAGTTATGTATCATTAAAAATAATAATAATAAATAAATTTTAAAAATAAATTTAAAAAAATCAACCTGAGTGTATTACAAAACTAAATTATCGGGAGGGATTCAAAATGGTGACTGTGGGACACAGCATTTCTCAGTAGTTGAAATAAGTAAAGTTCAACTACCAAGAAAGCAGTGTCTTAACAAACCAAACAAATATATCTCAGAAACCAAAACAGATCCAGGAACCTCAGCAGAAGAAATACAGGAACCCTGAACTGTGGGAATAAAAAAAAGGTTGAGTATCAGATTTGCTACAGCGACAGCGGGGCTGCCAGCACCAGTGCGGGCTGTTGCCCCAAATTTCAATCACTAGACCTGATTTACACCAACGTGGCAGCAAAACCCAAGAGAAAAAGTATTTCAGGGACCCAGGGTGCCAGCAAGGTGACTGCTTGCTGCACCAGACCACCTGCTGCCAGTAAGCCGCCCCGGGTCCTGAGGAGGCTTGGGCTCCGCTCTGCCCAGCGCCCCCTGGGCCGCTGCTGGCTCCAGCCCCAGCACAGCCCCAGTCCAGCCTGGACCCATGCGCCTTATCAGCTGCTGCTACCTCTGGCCCAAACACAGCCCCGTTCCAGCTCTGGCCCAAGTGTCTTATCAGCTGCTGCATCCTCTGGCCCCAGCACAGAACTAGACCAAGCCTGAACCCTCACAGTCCCATCTGGACGATCTGATGCCCAGCCATGAGAGTGCATGGTGCAGCCCAACTTACGTCCCAAAACAGACTCTGGGACTACTGTAGAAGAATCCAGTAATTTTGATCTGCAAGAGTTACTGCAACACCCATAAAAGGTGCCATATCAAACCGCCGGCCCAAAGAGGATTTTGGGGAACAGCAAAGCTGCCAGCCCTGGACTGTATAAGAGTCTGAAAGTGATCATAGAGCTCTAACATTCCAAGCTTCGAGATTACCTGAACCCCTGAGTGGCGCTATTGGCGCATCAGAAGAGACACCCACAGAGACACTGGGAGACCTGCAGAGTCCCTCTCAGGGACATGCCATACCCCTGAAAATCAGATATGAAAGAACTGCCAGCCCTTCAGAGCCCCTGACTGGGCTGCCATGTAACAGCGTGTGCTCCAATGAGCCACGGGAGCCAGTGGGCACACAGTGAGTGTCACTAGACACTGTGACAACTCAGGGTGCCAGTGTCTGCACAGGGGAACACCTTCAAACCCATTGACACAACAAGGGCGCTTAAGGCATGACACTTGCGCAGGGCCACACCATAAGCTAGTAAAATAGTAGGACTGTTTCTTTCTCTTTATTTTTTTTTAATTTTCTTCTTTTTTTGGAAATTTTTGTTTTATTCTTTTACTTTTCTTTTTTTTTGGCTTCTGAGTCTTTTTTTCAGTTTTTCAGGTTTTTTTTGGGGGGGGTTATTCCTTTATTTTCTTCATTCTTCTTTTTTACTTTTATTTGGGTTTCTGGTTTGGATTTTTCACTTCATATCACATGGTTGTTAGGTTGTTTTATTTTGCCTTATGTTTATCCTGTTTATTCTCTTAATACTTCTTGTTCTCTTCTGGTGGACCATTTTTGTTTGTCGATGCTGCTCTTTATATTTGATGTATAATAGTCTTTCTACCTTATTTTGTTAGTTTATGCATCTGTGTGTGCTCCTTCCCCCCACACCCTCTACAAAACTCTACAATTCAGACTATCAACTAGCTTCCTTCAAATCTTTCCGCTTGTCCCCTAACTGTATCTCTTTCTTTAACACACAGTTTCTCACCTCTCCATACTTAAATATCCTAATAAATACAAGAGTCCTACTAGCTAATCTTCTCCCTACCTCAACCTGATACATCCCCATTATACTAAAATTCCTCCACAACCTAATTATATTCTTTACCTTACCTGATTCCTGGACCCATTACCCTAGCTATTCCACAATCACCTAATCATCATCACTCAGAAAAGTACTGCTGACCTGTTGATTCTTCTAAATCCCAAAGACTAAGACTGGACTATACATAATACACATAATCAAAGGGAAGACATCAGAAGAACAGGCATGTGAACTTTGAAAATATGAGAACCAGGAATAGTGGAGAAATGACAGAAATCACGAATACTGACCTACAAGAAATGCAGAAAGGGGAAATCCGAATCTTGATTATGATATGATGAAAGGATTTAAAACAAGTCTAAAGGAGATGAAATATGAGTTAGAAACACTAAGAAAGAATCAGAAAGAGGTTTTAAATGAAATGAAAGAGTCAGTAAGTGAAATGAAGATAGCAATAGAAAGAAATTCTGGAAGATTAGATGAAATGGAAAACAGAATATCAGTGTTAGAAGACAGTACATCCCAAACTGAAAACACAGTCAGTGATATACAGAAATCTTTACAGCAACAAAACCTAAACATCCAGCAAATATGGGATAATATAAAGCATCCTAACTTACAGATAATAGGCATTGAAGAAGGAATAGAGGTACAGGCCAAGGGCATCCATAATCTCTTCAAAGAAATAATTTCAGAGAATTTTCCAAACATGGAAAGAGACTTAGATCTTCATGTCCAGGAGACATACAGAAAACCATTAAGACAGTAACAAAGAAGGACCTCTACATGCCACATAATACCCAAAATGAACAACATAGAGGAAAAAGAAGGAATCACAAAAGCAGTGAGAACAAAAGGAGAGGTGAAATATAGAGGCAAAACAGTAAGAATCACCTCAGACTATACAAGCCATGTCATAAATGCTAGGAGAGACTGGTACAACGTCACTCAGACCCTGAAAAAAAATAATGTCCAAACAAAACTATGTTATCCAGCAAACCTACTATTCAAAATCAATGGAGAAACAAAGGTGTTGCAAGATAAACAGAATCTTAAAAAATTCATGAATTCAAAGCTAACACTAGAGAAAATTTTTAAAGAAATAAACCATAAAGAAGAAAGAAGCAGATTTCAGAACCAGAAAAGAGAGGAAGTTAATGAGTTGGCCATTTAAGTAAAGAAGAAAGACAAAACCACCCAAAAGTAAACAGAAACAAAATGACAGAAAAAAAGTCATGTTTCAATAACATCTCAACGTCAGAGGACTTAACTCAAAAATCAAAAGGCGGTTTTTTTTTCCCAAAATGGTGACTGAGGGACACAGCACTTCTCAGTAGCTGAAAGAAATAAAGTTCAACTACTTAGAAAGCAGTGTCTTTTTTTTACTTTATTATTTTTTTATTGGTGCAATGTATTCATACATCATAATGGTATAAAGAAAATACTTTTGTAGACATACATGCACACATCGCCCAGTTAGCCCCTACCCGTTCCCAACCCCATTCCCTCCCCATCCCTCATTCCCATGCTTGGCTTAGTGGTTAACATCTAGTTTTATAGCAATTTATCCAATATTAATGATGATAATCTCACAAAACAGTTTCATTTGTCTGATACCAAGCTTTTGATGACTAAAATATAACAGTTCAATATTTCTTTTTGCTTTCTTTCTTACCAGAGAATATTTTTTTTCTTTTCTTTTCTTTTAGGTGGAGATATCATACATTTATTTATTTATTTTTCAGAAAAAATCTATCCTGATATCGAATATGGACTCTAGACACCCAAAACAATCTTGAAGAAGAACAAAGCTAAAAGATGTATATTTTCTGATTTCAAACAATATAAAGCTACAATAATTGAAACAGTGTAGTACTGTTCTAGAGGCAGATATATAAATCATTGGAGTTAAATAAAAGCTTAGAGATAAATTCTTCCATATATTGTCAAGTTATTTTTGACAAGGTTGCCACGAACATTTGGTGGAGGAAATAATAATCTTTTAATTAAATATTGTTGAAAAATAATAATTACATGAAAAAGAATAAAATTGGACCCTTACCTAACACATATACAAATATTAACTCAAAATAGATAAAAAAACCTAAATATAAATCTTAATACTATGAACTTTTAGAAGAAAATCTGGGTCATAAAATCTCACAACATTGAAATTGGCAGTGATTTCTTGGATATGATTTCAATGGCACAGGCAACAGAAGAGTATACAAACTCCCTAAAAAAATAAAAAATTGTATATTCAAAGACAATGTAAACAGAGTTAAAAGTTACTGATAGAATGGGGTAAAATATTTCCAAATGCTATAACTGAAGGTATATTAATATTCCAACTAGAAATCCTAAAAATTAACAACAATAAAAGCAAACAATACAATTTAGAGATAGGTAAAAGACTAACATGAATAATGAATATCCACAGATAACCAATCTTAGTTGTCTGTTGGATGGAAAATCTTATTTCTCTGGTTCTGGTGTGAGTTACCTATTTCTTCTTTGTAGTTAATCTCTTTGAGTATTTTCTCTAGCGCTGGTTTTGAAGACATAAATTCCTTCAGTTTCTGTTTGTTGTGGAAGCTTCTTATTTCTCCATCTAATTTGATAGAAAGTTTTGCTGGGTAGGAAATTTTTGGCTGGAAGTTGTTTTCTTTCAGAGTTTGGAATATGTTACTCCAAGCCCTTCTGGCTCTCATGACTTGGTTTGGGAAGTCTGGAGTGATTCTAATTGGTTTGCCTCTGAATGTCACTTGGCCTTTTGTTTTTGCTGCCTTTAAGATTCTCTGCTTGGCTTCTACATTGGTCATTTTGACAATTATGTGGCGTGGGGATTCTCTTCTCTGATCCTCTCTAACCGGAGTTCTATATGTTTCCTGGACCTGTGTATCAACCTCTTGCTCTATGTTTGGAAAATTTTCTGCTATTATTTCCTTGAAAAGATTGTTAATCTCTTTGGTTTCACCTTCTTTTCTCTCCTCTATTCCAATTATTCTTAGGTTAGCTCTCTTAAAATGGACCCATATTTCTTCAATGTCAGATTCCTGCTGTCAAATTTTTTTTTCTAAATTAGAAACTATGCGTTCATTTTTTGAATGATCATCTTCCAGGAGTGAGATTCTATTCTCCATGTGGTCTAATCGGTTGTTTGTACTTTGAATTGAGGCCTTTACTTCATTAATCGCATCCTTTATTTATCTTTGGCTCTCTCTGAATTCTTTTCGAAACACCTCTATTATTTCTACAGTTATTTTCCTGATTTGATCTTCTATAAATCTCTGAATTTCTGTTTTATCACGTTCTGATGTTGTGGGGTTGTGGGCATTCACTGCTCCATTGTTATTCCTCTTTTCCATGATTTCAGAAGTTTGTGCCTTCTCTGGGTTCTTCCCTAGGTCACTACGACTTCACTTAAGGTGCTGTGGATCTCGAGTTTGTGGTATCTCAGTTCCCACTACTCCTTTACTGGGTTGTATCGCAGAGTCTCAGACCCAGGGAATCAATCGAGGCTGCTTTAGACCATGGGGGGTGCCAGGTTGGGCATTCTCCTATGGTGTGATATCTCTGTCACCACCACTCCCCCACTGGGTCAAGTCCCTGGGAGTCAGTACTGAGATTTTTCCTCTAGGGGCCTCACTTTGACTCATTGTTGAGTGCGTAGATGGACCTGTCGTGGACTTAGTGAATTCGCTGCTGCTGCCGCCGGTAGCAATATGGCACTGCTGCCACGCCTTCGACTGTGAGGCTGGCTTATTTCTTTTCTGTTTTTGAACTCCACTCTGCGTCCCTGCAGGGTGCACTGAGCCCAGTCCTGGGAGCTTTAGCTGCTCTCTGCGCTGAGAAATCTTCCGAATCCCACCCGGCTGTTCCACAGCGGCTCACCTTGGCTCGCTGTCCACTGGTCCTCTCTGGAGCTTGGTGGGCTGTTGATTGCGTTGGTATGGTGCCATCCAGTGAACTCGCCGCTGCCGCCAGCAGTAAGGCGCTACTGCCATGTTCTCGGGCGTGAGGCCAGCATATTTCTTCTCTGGTTTCTGAGCTTCATTATGAGTTCCCTTCCTCTCTGGAGCCTGGTGCTGCAAGGCAAAATGGCGCCCACCGCTTCACACCGTGGCTCCAGCTACAACACTGCGGTCTGGTTTCTGGTGTCTCGTTTTTCCAGCCCTTTTTTCTCTGTCCCTTAAAATTACATTTTTTGTTTCTCTGCTGATGGTGTTTTCTTGCTATGAAAGGCGCTGATTTTGTGGTAATAGAGATTGGTTGTTAGCGGGGTTCATAAGCCTCGTTTTGCACCATCGCCATCTTCCCGGAAGTCAGAAAGCAGTGTCTTAATCAACAAAATAAATACATACCAGGAACCAAAACAGATCCAATTACCTCGGCAGAACCCTGAACTTGAAGAAGAAGAAGAACAAAGATCGGACACAGACCTGCTACAGATACAATCGGAATGCCTGTCCGGCGGGCTGCCTGCGTGGCTGCCTGCCTAAAATCACTGCGGCAAGATAATCCGGGACTGAAAATGGACATAAGACCTCATCTAAAGCAGCGAGCAAAACCCACGTCAGAATTCTGTGTGTTCACCAGAGACTGGATCACAACAGCACAGGGACTCCCACAGAAGCCTGAACCAAGGAAACCAGGTACCTGAGTGTGTCCAGGGAAAGTGCGAGTCCTAGCGTACGCCCCAGCCCCAACCCCAGCACTGGCCCGGGGCATCTGTCCCATGCCTCAGAACCCAGCACTGTCCTCGCGCACCCTGTCTGCGCCCCGGACCCCTGCTAGTAGTCAGTGCATGCGCCACTGCCACCCCTAAATCGGAGCCTACCTTGTGTTTCTAGCCCCCACCCTCCACTGGAGCCTAGACATCCACTTTGCCAGAGGCCTGCCTTCCAGGCGGCAAAAGCTCTGTGCACCCCAGAAATCTCCTTGGGGCCCCCCAGCTTCTACATCCCGCGGGAGGCAGAGATCATTGCTGGATACCGCGCACTGCCTGTGCACCCGGACCCTTGAGCACCTATCCTGCACACCTGGCCCACCGCTGGGAGTTCCCACCCACCCGGTAACCCTATGCTTAGTTCTAATCGAGAACACAGCTCAATACACCTTGGAAGAGCATAGCAGTAGCAATAGGTAGCTGCACCCACTCACACCTGGGTCCAGTAATAGCAGCTCACCCAGCCTGCACTCTCTGGATAGGCAGAGCTCTGACAATAAGTGTGGGCATCCAGGAACCAGCATCCCTTTGCCCAGGGTACATCGTGGGACCACACCGGCTAGCCCAGTTGAAATTTCCAGAGACACAGGAAAATCCATTGAGACAAAATATCTGCACAGGACCTCAGGGGGAGGTTCCAAGTATACTTTGGTCATCCTCCACCCCTGCTGTAGGGAAGCACAGGCAGGAGTCTAGTTTGGTGAGTGCAGAGGTGCTGACTACAGGTTGGAATTTCGCAGAACCTGGGAATTGTACAGAATCTAATAACAGTGAAACCAGACATCCTGACACACAAACCCAAAGCAGTTAAAGGAAAGAAAGGTGTCCAAACACCCAGAGTGACCTAAGAAGAAAAAAAAAAAGAGTACAAAGAAAACTAAGAGACATTGGATAATATTCTGAAAGCTACCAAAGCAATCGGATACGCACATATAATATGGACCTGACCCCATATTCGTAAATAAGTAGGGCTGTTTGTTTTACATTTATTGTGGATGTTTTGTTTCATTTGCTTTTAAAGTGCTTTTGTTTTGGTATGGTTATTGCTGTTTTATATTTTTTCTTAACCCACACTTCCTTTACTTTAACTTGTTGTTTTTCTTATATATATATTTGATAGTTTGCCTTATTTTCTGATGTCACACAGCTGCTAGTTCCTTTTATTTTATTCTTGTCCTTTATTCCTCTTTCTTCCTCTTTCCTTCCTTTTTTCGTTCTCCTCCTTTGATTGGTTTTTCCTTTATTTTTCTTGGATTACATATTAGTCTTGGTATCTTGTGTGGATTTTTTTTTAGGTTTGTCTGCTTCTTCCATCACCCCTATTTACAAAATTTCCCAAACTAACCTACATCCCCTTCTCTACCAAAACTTTTCCCCATAATATACCTCCTTGTTTAATACTCAAAGTATTTCATATATCCACACTTACTCTACTAACGACAAGAGTCCTACTAGTTAACTCTCTCATTCTTAACAAGATATTACCTTATCATACTTAAAGTCTTTCTCAACCTAAACATATCCTCTACCTAATCCAACACTTATAACCATCACCCCAGCTCCTCCCACATCACCCACCCTCAACACTACAGAAGCTCTGCTGACTTCCAAGTACCCCTAAACTTCTAATATTAAGATTGGACTAAGCATAATACTCACAAACGATGGGTAGAAATCAGAAAAACAGGACAGAAAACACTATAAATATGAGAACCAGAAATTATGAAGAGACAGCAGAAATCACGAATACTGACCTACTAGAAATGCAAGAAGGGGAGTTCAGAATCTTGATGTTCAATATGATGAAAGAATTTAAAACAAATATAGAGGAGGTTAAAGGTGAGCTAGAAAAACTAAAAAAGAATCAGAAAGAGGACTGGAATGCAATGAAAGAGGCAATAAGTAAAATAAAGACAGCAATAGAAATAAATTCTGGAAGATTAGATGAAATGGAAAAAAGAATATCAATATTAGAAGACAGTACATCCCAAACTGAAAACACAGTCAGCGATATACAGAAATCAAAATCTATACAAAATATACAGCAACAAAACCTAAACATCCAGCAATTATGGGATAATATGAAGCATCCTAATTTACCGATAATAGGCATTGAAGAAGGGATAGAGGTACAGACCAAGGGCATCTGTAATATCTTCAAGGAAATAATCTCAAAGAATTTTCCAAATATGGAAAGAGACTTGGACCTTCATGTCCAGGAGGCATACAGAACTCCCCTGAGACAGGACCAAAGAAAGACCACTCCACGCCACATAATAACCAAAATGACCAATATAGAGGCTAAGGAAGGAATCTTAAAAGCAGTGAGAGCAAAAGGACGGGTGACATATAGAAGCAAAACAATAAGAATCACCCCAGACTATACAACCCAGGTCATGAATGCTAGGAGAGACTGGTATGATGTGATTCAGACTCTGGAAGAAAATAACTTCCAGCCCAAACTAATCTATCCAGCAAAACTAATATTCAAGATCAATGGTGAAACCAAAGTCTTTCAGGATAAAGAGAATCTCAAAAAATTCATGAATTCAAAGCCAACATTAGAGAAAATTCGTAAAGAAATAAAACATAAAGAAGAATAAAGAAGCAGACTTCAGAATCAGAGAAGAGAGGAAGTTAATAAGTGGGCCATTTAAGTAAAAAAGAAAGATCACGCAACCCAAGAGTCGACAGAACACAAAATGGCAGAAAACAAAAATCATATTTCAGTAATATCTCTTAATGTCAAAGGACTTAACTCACCAATCAAAGGACATAGAATGGAAATGTGGATTAGGAAACATAATCCAAATATATGCTATCTGCAAGAAACTCACCTCACAGCCAAAGACACTCACAGGCTGAAGGTGAAAGGATGGAAAAAGATATACCATGCCAATGGTGACCAAAAAAGAGCGGGGGTAGCAACCCTGATATCCAGCAAAACAGACTTAAACTAAAACACATCAAAAGAGATAAATCAGGGCACTTCCTTTCATTAAAAGGAATAATACACCAAGAAGATATAATGATAGTAAATATTTATGCCCCAAATGTGGGTGCAAGCACATTTGTAAAGCAAACCCTTCTGGACATCAGATCCCAAGTAGACCCAAATACAATAATTCTGGGAGACTTTAATATGCCTCTCACACCACTGGATCAATCTTCAAGGCAAAAGATGAGTAAAGACGCTTTAAAACTATAGGAAACCATAAACCAAATGGACCTAATAGACATTTTTAGATTATTTCAACCAGGAACTACAGAATACACATTATTCTCAGCAGCCCATGGAACCTTCTCCAAAATAAAACATACCCTGGGACACAAAGAAAATACCAGCAAATTCAAAAAATGTAATATAATTCCTTGCATCTTTTCAGACCACAACGGAATAAAAGTAGAAATCAACAACAGGAAACTCGAAAGAAAGTATTCAAATTCATGGAGATTGAATGATACACTATTGAATTATGAATGGATAAGAGCAGAAATTATGGAAGAAATAAAGAAATTTATGGAAACAAACGAAAACACAGACACAACTTACCAAAATCTATGGGACACCATGAAGGCAGTATTAAGAGGAAAGTTTATTGCATTGAGTACCCACATAAGGACAGAAAACCACCAAGTAAAGAACCTAATGACACAACTCAAAGACCTAGATATCCTGCAACAGTCTATTCCCAAAGCCAGCAGAAGGCAAGAAATCATTAAAATTAGAGCAGAAATAAATGAAATAGAGAACAAAAAAACAATTCAAAGAATCAGTTAAACAAAAAGTTGGTTCTTTGAAAAAATTAATAGAATTGATAAACCCCTGGCCAAACTAACAAAAAGAAAAGGGAGAATCAACTCAAATTATCAAAATTAGATATGAAAAAGGAGATATCACCACAGATAGTGAAGAAAGTCAAAAGATTATCAGAAACTACTTTAAAAATTTATACTCCAATAGACTTGAAAACCTGGAAGAAATTGATAGATTTCTAAGCACAGTTAACCTTTCTACACTCAGACAAGAGGACATAGCAAGCCTAAACCAACCAATAACAACCAAAGAAATATAATTGGCAATAAAAATTCTTCCACCAAGGAAAAGCTCAGGCCCAGATGGGTTCCCAGCTGAATTCTACAAATCCTTCAGTGAACAACTAATACCAATACTTCATAAAATGTTCTGGGAAACTGAAAGAGATGGAACTCTCCCAAATTCCTTCTATGAGGCCAGTATCACATTAATCCCCAAACCAAATAAAGATACCTCAAGAAAGGAAAACTACAGATCAATATCCTTAATGGACATAGATGCAAAAATTCTAAACAAAATACTAGCTATATGCATTCAAAACTATATCAAGTCGGTTTCATCCCAGAAAAACAAGGCTGGTTCAACATATGCAAATCAATACATGTTATTCACCACATAAATAGAACCAAGAACAAAAACCACATCATCATAGCAATAGATGCTGAAAAAGCATTCGACAAAATCCAACACCCATTTATGTTAAAAACACTCCGAAAATTGGGATAGAAGGAAAGTACTTCAACATCATTAAGGCAATATACTGTAAACCCAAAGCCAACATTATACTGAATGGGGAAAATCTGCAAGAATTTCGGCTAAAGTTAGGAACAAGACAAGGATGCCCACTATCTCCACTCCTTTTCAATATAGTCCTTGAGATTCTTGCTGCAGCAATCAGACAAGAGAAGGAAATCAAAGGAATTCACATAGAAACAGTGGAATTAAAATTATCCTTATTCACAGATGCCATGATCCTTTATCTGGAAGACCCAAAGAACTCAACCAAAAGACTTCTGGACCTGATTGACAAATTCAGCAAAGTCGCAGGTTACAAAATCAACCTAAAGGAATCAGTGGCTTTTCTTTATGCCAACAACGAATCCAACATGAAAGAAACAAAGAAAACAATTCCATTCACTATAACCTCAAAACCAATAAAATACCTTGGAATAAACCTAACCCCAGATGTAAAAGACCTCTACAACAACAACAACTATAAAACATTAAAGAAAGAAATTGAAGAAGATCTTGGAAGATGGAAAGATCTCCCATGCTCATAGATAGGCAGAATAAATACCATCAAAATGGCCATTCTGCCAAAACTGATCTATAGGTTCAATGCAATTCCCATTAAAATACCAGCAACATTCTTCAGAGACCTAGAAAAATCAATCATGAACTTTATATGGAGAAAGAAAAGATGAAGAATAGCCAAAGCAATTCTCAGCAATAAGAAACATGCAGGAGGCATTACAATCCCAGACTTCAAACTATACTATAGAGTAATAGTAGTTAAAAACAGCATGGGAAACAGGGGAAGATGGCGACCGAGAAAAGCGGGGCTTAAGAGTCCCGCTAACAACCAATCTCCATTACCACAAAAAGAGCGCCTTTCATAGCCAGAAAACACCATCACCAGAAAAACAAAAAAACCACCAGGCTCCAGAGAGAAAGCGGACTGAGAACAGAGCTCAGGGCCACAGAGGAGACACACGCGCCCGAGGACGCGGCAGCAGCGCCATACTGCCGGCGGCAGCGGCGAACTCAGCGGACGGCTACAGCAAGCCGAGGTGAGCCGATGCGGAACAGCCAGGCGGGATCTTTCGGCGCAGACAGCATTTAAAGCTCCCAGTGGCTGAGCTCAGCACACGCTGCAGGGATTCAGAGTGGAAATTAAAACCAGAGAAGAAAAAATACGCCAGCCTCATGGCCGAGGGCGTGGCAGAGGCGCCATATTGCCACCGGCGGCGGCAGCAGCAGTGAATTCACCGAGTCCAGTACAGCTACATCTACGTACTCAAGAACAGTGAGTCAAATTGCGGGCCACAGAGGAGAAATCCCAGTATTGTGCCTCCTGGGACTTGACCCAGTGAGGGAGTGGTGGTGGCAGAGATATCACACCATAGGAGAGCGTGCAACCTGGCACCCCCCATAGTCTAAAGCAGCCTCTATCGACTCCCTGGGTCGGAGACTCTGTGATACAACCCAGTAAAGGAGTAGTAGGGTCTGAGAATACAGACTCGAGATCCACAGCACCTTAAGTGAAGCCATAGTGACCCAAGGGAAGAACCCAGAGAAGGCACAAACCTCCGAAATCATGGGAAAGAGGAATAACACTGAAGTAATGAATGTGCACAACCCCACAACATCAGAACCTGATAAAACAGAAAATCAGAGATTTCTAGAAGATCAAATCAGGAAAATAACTGTAGAAATAATAGAGGTGCTTCGAAAAGAACTCAGAGAGAGCCAAAAAGAGATAAAGGATGTAATTAATGAAGTAAAGGCCTCAATTCAAAGCACAAACAACCGATTAGACCACATGGAGAACAGAATCTCGCTCTTAGAAGATGAGCAATCCAAAAATGAATGCATAGTTTCTAATCTAGAAGAAGATATCCAACAGCAGGAATCTGACATTGAAGAAATATGGGCCCATCTTAAGAGAGCTAACCTAAGAATAATTGGAATAGAGGAGGGAAAAGAAAGTGATACCAAAGGGATCAACAATCTCTTCAAGGAAGTAATAGCAGAAAATTTTCCAAATATAGAGCAAGAGGTTGATACACAGATCCAGGAAACTTATAGAACTCCCTTTAGACAGGATCCGAGAAGAGGATCCCCACGCCATGTAATTGTCAAAATGACCAATGTGGAAGCCAAGCAGAGAATCTTAAAGGCAACAAAAATAAAGGGCCAAGTGACATTCAGAGGCAAACCAATTAGAATCACTCCAGACTTCCCAAACCAAGTCATGAGAGCCAGAAGGGCTTGGAGTAACATATTCCAAACTCTGAAAGAAAACAACTTCCAGCCAAAAATTTTCTACCCAGCAAAACTTTCTATCAAATTAGATGGAGAAATAAGAAGCTTCCATGACAAACAGAAACTGAAGGAATTTATGTCTTCAAAACCAGCGCTAGAGAAAATACTCAAAGAGATTAACTACAAAGAAGAAATAGGTAACACTCACCAGAACCAGAGAAACAAGAGTTTCCATCCAACAGACAACTAAGATTGGTTATCTGTGGAGATTCATTATTTATGTTAGTCTTTTACCTGTCTCTAAATTGTATTGTTTGCCTTTATTGTTGTTAATTTTTAGGATTTCTAGTTGGAATATTAATATACCTTCAGATATAGCATTTGGAAATATTTTATCCAATTCTATTAGTAACTTTTAACTCTGTTTACATTGTCTTTGGATATACAATATTTTCTTTTATTTTTTAGGGAGTTTGTATATTCTTCTGTTGCCTGTGCCACTGAAATCATATCCAAGAAATCACTGCCAATTTCAATGTTGTGAGGTTTTATGACCCAGATTTTCTCCTAAAAGTTTATAGTCTTAAGATTTATATTTAGGTCTTTTATCTAGTTTGAGTTAATACTTGTATGTGGGATTAGGTAAGGGTCCAATTTTATTCTTTTCCATGTAATTATTATTTTTCAACAATATTTAGTTAAAAGATTATTATTTCCACCACCAAATCTTAGTGGAAACCTTGTCAAAAATAACTTGACAATATAGGGAAGAAGTTAGCTTTAGGCTTGTATTTAACTCCAATGGTCTGTATATCTGCCTTTAGAACAGTACTACACTGTTTCAATTATTGTAGCTTTATATGGTTTGAAATCAGAAAATATACATCTTCTAGCTTTGTTTTTGCTTCGAGATTGTTTTGGGTATCTAGAGTCCATATTCCATATCAGGATAGATTTTTTTCTGAAAAATAAATATATGATAGTTTCACCTAAAAAAAAGAAAAAAAATATTCTCTGGTAAGAAAGAAAGCAAAAAGAAATATTGAAATGTTATCTTTAAGTCATCAAAAGCTTGGTATCAGACAAATGAAACTGTTATGTGAGATTATCATTTTTAATTTTGGATAAATTGCTATAATACTAGATGTCAACCACTAAGCCAAGCATGGGAGGGAGGGATGGGGAGAGAATGGGGTGGGGATCGGGTGGGGGCTGACTGGGCGATGTGTGCATGTATGTCTACAAAAGTTTGTATCCCACTATGATGTATGAATACAGTGCACCAATAAAATAAAATTAAAAAAAAAAAACAGCATGGTATTGGCACAATAACAGACATACTGACCAGTGGATTAGAATAGAAGATACAGAAACAAACTACACATCTTTAGTCAATTAATCTTTGACAAAGGGGCCAAACACATACGCTGGAGAAACGACAGCCTTTTCAACAAGTGGTGCTGGGAGAACTGGCTAACCATTTGTAAAAAGATGAAACTAAACCCCTATATCTCACCAAACACAGGAATCAACTCAAGATGGATCAAAGACTTAGAAATTAGACCTGAGACTGTGAAGTTACTGCAGGAGAGCATAGGTTCAACACTACAACATATTGGCACAGGCAGTAGCTTTCTCGACAAAACCCCCAATGCTCAGAAAATTAAAGCAAGAATTAAACAAGTGAGACTTCCGGGAAGATGGCGACCGAGAAAAGCGGGGCTTACGAGCCCCGCTAACAACAAACTCCATTACCACAAAATCAGCGCCTTTCAAAGCCAGAAAACAACATCACCAGAGAAACAAAAGAAATCACCAGGCTCCAGAGAGAAAGCGGACTGAGAACAGAGCCAGAGAGGAGATCCTCACGCCCGAGGACGTGGCTTCACGCACGAGGACGCGGCAGCAGCGCCATACTGCTGGCGGCACTAGCAAATTCACGGGACGGCCACAGCAAGCCGAGGGGAGCCGCTGCGGAACAGCCAGGCGGGATTTCTCGGCGCAGAGGGCATCTAAAGCTCCCAGTGGCTGAGCTCAGCACACGCTGCAGGGATTCAGAGTGGAAATCAAAACCAAGAAAAAAAAAAAAAAAAAAAAACGCCAGCCCCATAGCCAAGGGCGTAGCAGCGGCGCCATATTGCCACTGGCGGCAACAGCACCGAATTCACCGAATTCAGTACAGCTACATCTGCGTACTCAAGAACAGTGAGTCAAATTGTGGGCCACAGCGGAGAAATCCCAGTACTGTACTCACTGGGACTTGACCCAGTGGGAGAGGGGCAGTGGCAGTGATATCACACCATAGGAGAACGTGCAACCTGGCACCCCCCACAGTCTAAAGCAGCCTTTATCGACTCTCTGGGTCAGAGACTCTGTGATACAACCCAGTAAAGGAGTAGTGGGGTCTGAGATACTACTGACTCGAGATCCAGAGCACCTTAAGTGAAGTCATAGTGACCCAAGGGAAGAACCCAGAGAAGGCACAAACTTCCGAAATCATGGGAAAGAGGAATAATACTGGAGCAATGAATGCTCACAACCCCACAACATCAGAACCCAATAAAACAGAAAATCAGAGATTTCTAGAAGATCAAATCAGGAAAATAACTGTAGAAATAATAGAGGTGCTTCGAAAAGAACTCAGAGAGAGCCAAAAAGAGATAAAGGATGCAATTAATGAAGTAAAGGCCTCAATTCAAAGCACAAACAACCGATTAGACCACATGGAGAAGAGAATCTCGCTCTTAGAAGATGATCATTCCAAAAATGAACGCATAGTTTCTAATCTAGGAAAAAATATCTGACAGCAGGAATCTGATATTGAAGAAATATGGGCCCATTTTAAGAGAGCTAAACTAAGAATAATTGGAATAGAGGAGGGAAAAGAAAGTGAAACCAAAGGGATCAACAATCTCTTCAAGGAAGTAATAGCAGAAAATTTTCCAGACATAGAGCAAGAGGTCGATACACAGGTCCAGGAAACGTATAGAACTCCCTTTAGACAGGATCGGAGAAGAGGATCCCCACGCCACATAATTGTCAAAATGACCAATGTGGAAGCCAAGCAGAGAATCTTAAAGGCAACAAAAGCAAAGGGCCAAGTGACATTCAGAGGCAAACCAATTAGAATCACTCCAGACTTCCCAAACCAAGTTATGAGAGGCAGAAGAGCTTGGAGTAACATATTCCCAATTTTGAAAGAAAACAACTTCCAGCCAAAAATTTCCTACCCAGCAAAACTTTCTATCAAATTAGATGGAGAAATACGAAGCTTCCATGACAAACAGAAACTGAAGGAATTTATGTCTTCAAAACCAGCACTAGAGAAAATACTCAAAGAGATTAACTATAAAGAAGAAATAGGTAACACACATCAGAACTAGAGAAACAAGATTTTCCATCCAACAGACAACTAAGATTGGTTATCTGTGGAAATTCATTACTTATGTTAGTCTTTTACCTATCTCTAAAGGGTATTGTTTGTCTTTATTGTTAATTTTTAGGATTTCTAGTTGGAATATTAATATACCTTCAGATATAGCATTTGGAAATATTTTATCCCATTCAATTAGTAACTTTTAACTCTGTTTACATTGTCTTTGGATATACAATATTTTTTTTTTATTTTTAGGGAGTTTGTATACTCTTCTGTTGCCTGTGCCATTGAAATCATAACCAAGAAATCACTGCCAATTTCAATGTTGTGAGGTTTAATGACCCAGATTTTCTCCTAAAAGTTTATAGTCTTAAGATTTATATTTAGGTCTATTATCTATTTTGAGTTAATATTTGTATATGGGATTAGATAAGGGTCCAATTTTATTCTTTCCCATGTAATTATTATTTTTAACAATATTTAGTTAAAAGATTATTATTTCCACCACCAAATGTTCGTGGAAACCTTGTCAAAAATAACTTGACAATATAGGGAAGAATTTAGCTCTAGGCTTTTATTTAACTCCAATGGTTTATATATCTGCCTTTATAATAGTACTACACTGTTTCAATTATTGTAGCTTTATATGGTTTGAAATCAGAAAATATACATCTTCTAGCTTTGTTCTTTTTCAAGATCGTTGTGGGTACCTAGAGTCTATATTCCATATTAGGATAGATTTTTTTTCTGAAAAATAAATATATAAATATATGAGTTTCACCTAAAAAATAGAAAAAATAGATTCTCTGGTAAGAAAGAAAGCAAAAAGAAATATTGAAATGTTATCTTTAAGTCATCAAAAGCTTGGTATCAGACAAATGAAACTGTTATGTGAGATTATCATTTTTAATTTTTGATAAATTGCTATAATACTAGATGTCAATCACTAAGCCAAGCATGGGAGGGAGGGATAGGGAGAGAATGGGGTGGGGATCGGGTGGGGGCTGACTGGGCAATGTGTGCATGTATGTCTACAAAAGTATGTATCCCACTATGATGTATGAATACAGTGCACCAATAAAAAAAAATAAAGTTAAAAAAAAAAGAATTAAACAAGTGGGATAGCATCAAACTAAAAAGTTTCTTGTCATCAAAGGAAACTATCAATAACCTAAAGAGGAAGCCTACAGAATGTAAAAAGATCTTTACCAGCCACCAGTCTGATAAGGGGCTAATATCCAGAATATACAAAGAGCTCAAAAGACTCTACACTAGCAAAACAAACAACCCAATCAAGAAATGGGCAAATGAACTAAATAGGCACTTTACCAAACAAGAGATACAAAGGGCCAATAGATACATGAAAAGATGTTCTACATCATTGGTCATTCAGGAGATGCAAATCAAAACTACACTGAAATTCCAACTAACCCCAGTCAGAGTGGCAAGCATAAAGAAATCAAATAACAACAAATGCTGGCAAGGATGTGGGGAAAGAGGAACTCTTTTACATTGTTGGTGGGAGTGCAAATTAGTTCAGCCACTATGAAGATATTTTTGGAGATTTCTAAGAAAGCTGGGAATAGATCGACCATATGATGCAGCTCTACCACTCTTGGGTATTTTTCCAAAGGGTTTGAAATCAGAGAACTACAGCAACATATGCATACCTATGTTCATAGCAGCACAATTCATAATAGCCAAAATATGGAACCAACCCAGGTCTCCATCAACAGATGAATTGATTGCAAATCTATGGGAAATACACACAATGGGATTCTACTCAGACATAAAGGAGAAGAAAATCATACCATTTGCAAGAAGATGGAAAGTCTTGGAGAGCATTATGTTAAGTGACATCAGCCAAGCACAGAAGGAGAAGGTACATATGTTTCCTCTAATATGCCCAATCTAGGGAACATAGAGGATACCAGTGGGACTCAAGATAATGAAGAGGAAATCTTCGCAAATTTTGAATGGAAAGATTGGAGAGGAGGATGGCTGAATGTGATTAATGAGGGTCAATATCCGAATATGTGTAAAACTATGAATATAGCATGGTTACCCTGGACAATCATTGGTGGGAGGAGGGAAGGGAAAATGGGGATGGGGGAGAGAGGCCACCAAGTATAGTTTAAATGTATACCATTTGTGTTCAATAAAAAATTTTTATTAATTTTTTTTAAATAATGGTACAGATATGCGTGTCTGTATGGCTCTGTATGCATTCGTACATACATATAGTGTCTGGCTCTATCCATTCAGAGGGTATGGATGCAATAAAAAAAAAACTAAATTCTCTTTTAGTCATCTAAATTTTAGATGCATTATTTTCAAACTCATTTAAAAATCTTTTTTTTCCATGATAAAACTTTCATATTTAATAGGTTTTTCTGAGGTTTGTTTCTTTCTTTTTTTTTTCTTTTAACAATTTTTTATTGAACATAAATAGTATACATTTAAACTATATTTGTTGCCCTCTTCCCCCTGCCCCCGTTTTCCCTTCCCCCCTCCCACCAATGGTTGTACAGATTAAACATGTCTTATTCATAATTTTACACATGTTCAGGTGTAGACCCTCATTAATCAAGATCGGCCTTCCTCCTCTCCCATCTTACCATTCAAACTTAGCTAGTATTTCCCCTCCAATATCTGAAGTCCCACTGGTATCCTTTGTGTTTTCTAGTTTGGGCATATTAGAGGAAACATATGTACCTTCTCTTTCTGTGCTTGGCTGATCTCACTTAACATAATGTTCCCCAGGGCTTTCCATCTTCTTGCAAATGATATAATTTTGTTCTTCTTTATGGCTGAATAGAATTCCATTGTGTGTATTTCCCACAGTTTTGCTATCCATTCATCTGTTGATGGTGATCTGGGTTGGTTCCATATTTTGGCTATTACAAATTGTGCTGCTATGAACATAGGTATGCATATGTTGCTGTATCTTAATCTGAAACTTTCATAGATAAATTTGTAAAACTTTTATGTTTTAAGGCTTTTGAAGCTTTCTAAATATTGAAAATGTTGTTTGTCATGAAACTATACTATATTTCTACAAAAACAAGTAAGAGACTGAAACAAATTAAACAATGATAGTACAGATGGTATACAAGATTTGATTTTTAATTTCTTTAACTTTGCTTTGAATTATCCATATTTGTGAGCAGAGTATTTTAAGCACCTACTAGATTTTCTTGGATATATATAATATCCAGAGTATAATGAAATAAAATTGCCTATGATTTTACATCATTTAAAATTGGACAAGTAAAAATATGAGGAATATAGGCAACCTATATTTTTATAAGATTTTGTCTTATAAAAAGAGTTGTTGAAGAAATCTTATCAGGAAGGTGGCAACTGAGGAAAATAGCTCAATTCAGTCATGCTCTCAATCAGTCTCTAACACCATGCAAAGGGTATCTTGACAAGAGAAAAACACAGCAGAAAAAAAAGTAAAAGGAAATGAAAACAAAGCCAGAAATCAGAATATAAGACAGAAAAGTACGCTACCTCACAATACCAGAATCTGACAACATAGAATTGCAGAGATTGTCAGAAGGACAAATCAGAAATTTAGTAGTAGAAATGATACATGGTTTCCAAAAAGAATTTAGAGATAACCTGAAAGAAATAAAGGAAATATAAACAAAGAATGTGCTTCAGAAAGAAACTCTGAAGGAAGTGAAGAATGCAGTCATTGAAGGAAGGTATCAATATAAACTATAAGCAGTGACTAGGCCACATGGAAACTAAAATCTTACTCTTAAAAGATGATCACTCCAAAAATGAAGGTACAGTGTGTAATTTAGAAAAAAAAAAACAATTCAACCACAAGTAATGGACATTGAATATATCAGGGCCAATTTTAAATGAGCTAAGAAGCCAGAAATGGTGGTGTATGCTTGTAATTCCAGCATTTGTGAGACTGAGACAGGGGGATTGCCCTTCGCAGCCAGCCTCAGATACTACTTAGTGAGGCCATTTGCATCTCAGTAAGACACTGTTACAAATTAAAGAATAAAAAATAGGGCTGAGGGTGTGTCTCAGAGGTAGAATGCCTCTGGGTTCTATCTCCAGTACTGAAAAAAAAAAATAAGCTAAGAATAATAGGCATAGTTTTTTTTTTTTTTTTTTTTTTTTCAAAATGGTGACTGAGGGACACAGTACTCCTCAGTAGCTGAAGCAAATAAAACTTCAGATACTTAGAAAGCTGTGTCTTAATCAACAAAATAAATACATACCAGGAACCAAAACAAATCCTGGTACCTCGGGGGAACTCTGAACTTGAAGAAGAAGAAGAACATAGACCCGACACCGGACCAGCTGCAAACGCTGATCGGTGGCCGCAGGCTGCTTTCGCGGGCCCGCGGAGCTGCCTGCCCGATAGCCCCGATAGTCCCGCAGCAAGATAATCCGGGACTGAAAACAGCGAGCAGCTCCCACGTCAGAATTCTGTGTGCCCACCAGCGACTGGATCACAACAGCATAGAGACTCCCACGAATCCTGAACCAAGGAAGACAGGTACCTGCGGGCAACGGGAAGTGCGGACCCTAGTGTGCGCTGCACTCCAACCCCCCAGCACGCCCAAGCCTCAGACCCGAGCACTCCCCTCTGCGCACCTTGTCGGCGCCCCGGTTCCCTGCTAGCAGTCATTGCCTGTCCCACTCTCTCCACTAAATTGGAGCCTACCTGGGTGTCTAGGCCCCCCCCCGCCACCTTGCCAGAGACTGCCTTCAAGGCTGCGAAAGCCCTGTGTAAACCGGAAATCTCCTTGGGGCACCCCCAGTTTCTACGTCCCGCGGGAGGCAGAGGCCTTTACAGGGCACCACGCACTGGATCCTTGAGCACCTATCCTGCACTCCTGGCCCACCGCTGGGTGTTCCCACCCTCCTGCTAGCCAGAGGCTTAATTCTAAGCGAGAACTCAGCTCAATACACCTTGGAAGAGCATACCAGCAGCAACAGACAGCTGCATCCACTCACTCCTGGGTCCAGTAAAAGCAGCACACCCAGCCTGCACCCTTGGAATAGGCAGAGCTCTGGCAGCAAGCGTGGGCACCCAGGAACCAGCACCCATTTGCCCAGGGTACATCTTGGGACCACACCGGCTAACCCAGCTGGAATTTCCAGAGACACAGGAAAATCCATCGGGCCACAATATCTGCACAGGACCTCAGGGGGAGGTTCTAATTATACCTTGGTCATGCTCCACCCGTGTCGTAGGGAAGCACAGGCTGGAGTCTAGGGTGGTGAGTGCAGAGGTACTGACCACAGGTTAGAATTTCGCAGAACCTGTGAATTGTACAGAATCAAATAAAAGTGAAACCAGACATCCGGACACATAAACCTAAAGCAGCTAAAGGAGAGAAGGTGTCCAAACACCCAGAGTGACCTAAGAAGATAAAAAAATAGAGTACAAAGAAAACTAAGAGACATTGGATGGTATTCTGAAAGTTACTAAAGCAATCACATACACACATATTATATAGGCCTGACCCCATATGCGTAAATAAGGAGGACTGTTTATTTTACTTTTAATGTGGATGTTTTGTTTTATATTGCTTTTACAGTGCTTTTGTTTTGGTATGGTTATTGCTGTGTTATTTTTTTTCTTTCAACCCACACTTCTCTTACTTTCACATGTTGTTTTTTATATATATATTGGATAGTTTGCATTATTTTTTTTATTTCACACAGCTGCTAGCTCCTTTTATTTTATTCTTGTTCTTTTGTCCTCTTTCTTCCTCTTTCCTTCCTTTATTTTCATTCTCCTCCTTTGATTGGTCTTCCTCCCTTTTTCTAGGATTACATAATAGTCTTGGTATCTTGTGTGGATTTTTTTTTCTATTCTTTTTTTGTGTCTGTCTGCTCCTTCCATCACCCCTATTTACAAACCTTCCCACACTAACCCTACATACTTTTCTCCCCCAAAACTTTTCCACATAATATACCTCCTGGTCTAATACTCTAAGTATTTCTTACATTCATAATTACTCCACGAACGACAAGAGTCCTAGTAGTTAACTCTCTCTCATTCCTAGCAAGATTTCACCTTACGATACTCAAAGTCTTTCTCAACCTAAACATATCCTCTACCTATTACGACTCCTTTACTAATCACCCCAGCTCCTCCCACATCACCCACCCTCAACACTGGAAAGGCTTTGCTGACTAGCCGATACCCCAACTCCTAATATTAAGATTTGACTAAGCATAATACTCACGAACGATGGGTAGAAACCAGAAAAACAGGACAGAGAACGCTACAAATATGAGAACCAGGAATTATGAAGAGACAGCAGAAATCACGAATACTGACCTACTAGAAATGCAAGAAGGGGAGTTCAGAATCTTGTTGTTCAATATGATGAAACGATTCAAAACAAGTATAGAGGAGGTTAAAGGTGAATTAGAAACACTAAAAAAGAATCAGAAAGAGGTCTGGAATGAAATGAAAGAGTCAATAAGTGAAATGAAGACAGCAATTGAAAGAAACTCTGGAAGATTAGATGAAATGGAAAACAGAATATCAATATTAGAAGACAGTACATCCCAAACCGAAAACACAGTCAGCGATATACAGAAATCTTTACAGCAACAAAACCTAAACATCCAGAAATTATGGTATAATATGAAGCACCCTAATCTACGGATAATAGGCATCGAGGAAGGGATAGAGGTACAGACCAAGGGCATCTGTAATATATTCAAGGAAATAATCTCAGAGAATTTTCCAAATATGGAAAGAGACTTCGATCTTCAAGTCCAGGAGGCATACAGAAATCCACTGAGACAAAACCAAAGAAAAACCACTCCACGCCACATAATAACCAAAATGACCAATATAGAGGCTAAGGAAGGAATCTTAAAAGCAGTGAGAACAAAAGGACGGGTGACATATAGAGGCAAAACAATAAGAATCACCCCAGACTATACAACCCAGGTTAGGAATGCTAGGAGAGACTGGTACGACGTGATTCAGACCCTGGAAGAAAATAACTTCCAGCCCAAACTAATCTATCCAGCAAAACTACTATTCAAGATCAAAGATGAATCCAAAATCTTCCACGATAAACAGAATCTCAAAAAATTCATGAATTCAAAGCCAACACTAGAGAAAATTCTTAAAGAAATAAACCATAAGGAAGAAAAAAGAAGCAGACTTCAGAATCAGAGAAGAGAGGAAGTTAATAAGTGGGCCACTTAAGTAAAGAAGAAAGATCACACCACCCAAGAGTAGACAGAACACAAAATGGCAGAAAACAAAAATCATATTTCAATAATATCTCTTAATGTCAAAGGACTTAATTCACCAATCAAAAGACATAGACTGGCAATGTGGATTAGGAAACATAATCCAAATATATGCTGTCTGCAAGAAACACACCTCACAGCCAAAGACATTCACAGGCTGAAGGTGAAAGGATGGAAAAAGATATACCATGCCACCAGTGACCAAAAAAGAGCAGGGGTAGCAACCCTAATATCCAACAAAACAGACTTTAAACTAAAACACATCAAAAGAGACAAATCAGGGCACCTCCTTTTACTTAAAGGAACACTATACCAAGAAGATATAATGATAGTAAATATTTATGCCCCAAATATGGGTGCAACCACATTTGTAAAACAAACCCTTCTGGACATAAGATCCCAAGTAGACCCAAATACAATAATTCTGGGAGACTTTAATACGCCTCTCACACCACTGGATCGATCTTCAAGGCAAAAGATGAGTAAAGACGTTTTAGAACTAAGGGAAACCATAAACCAAATGGACCTAATAGACATTTTCAGAGTATTTCAACCAGGAACTACAGAATACACTTTCTTCTCAGCATCCCATGGAACCTTCTCCAAAATTGATCACATCCTGGGACACAAAGAAAATACCAGCAAATTCAAAAAATGTAATATAATTCCTTGCATCTTTTCAGACCACAACGGAATAAAAGTAGAAATCAACAACAGGAAACTCGAAAGAAAGTATTCAAATTCATGGAGAATGAATGATACACTATTGAATGATGAATGGGTAAGAGCAGAAATTAGGGAAGAAATAAAGAAATTTATGGAAACAAACGAAAACAGAGACACAACCTACCAAAACCTATGGGACACCATGAAGGCAGTACTAAGAGGAAAGTTTATTGCATTGAGTGCCCACATAAAATGGACAGAGAACCACCAAGTAAAGAACCTAATGACACAGCTCAAGGATCTAGAAATTCTGCAACAGTCTATTCCCAAATCCAGCAGAAGGCAAGAAATCATCAAAATTAGAGCAGAAATAAATGAAATAGAGAACAAAAAAAACAATTCAGAGAATCAATAAAACAAAAAGTTGGTTCTTTGAAAAGATTAATAGAATTGATAAACCCCTGGCCAACCTAACCAAAAGAAAAAGAGAATCAACTCAAATTATTAAAATTAGGAGTGAAAAAGGAGATATCACCACAGATAGTGAAGAAATTCAAAATATTATCAGAAACTACTTTAAAAATTTATACTCCAATAGACTTGAAAACCTGGAAGAAATTGATAGATTTTTAAGCACAGTTAACCTTCCTACACTTAGCCAATTGGACATAGCAAGCCTAAACCAACCAATAACAACCAAAGAAATAGAAATGGCAATAAAAATTCTTCCACCAAAAAAAAGCCCAGGCCCAGATGGGTTCCCTTCTGAATTCTACAAAACCTTCAGTGAACAACTAATACCAATACTGCATAATATGTTCCGGGAAATTGAAAGAGATGGAACTCTTCCAAATTCCTTCTATGAGGCCAGTATCACATTAATCCCCAAACCAAATAAAGATACCTCAAGAAAGGAAAACTACAGACCAATATCCTTAATGAACATAGATGCAAAAATTCTAAACAAAATACTAGCTATACGCATTCAAAACTATATCAAGAAAATAATACATCATGACCAAGTCGGTTTCATCCCAGAAAAACAAGGCTGGTTCAACATACGCAAATCAATACATGTTATTCACCACATAAATAGAACCAAGAACAAAAACCACATCATCATAGCAATAGATGCTGAAAAAGCATTCGACAAAATCCAACACCCATTTATGTTAAAAACACTGCAAAAAATTGGGATAGAAGGAAAGTACTTCAACATCATTAAGGCAATATACTGCAAACCCAAAGCCAACATTATATTGAATGGGGAAAAACTGCAAGAATTTCCGCTACAGTCAGGAACAAGACAAGGATGCCCACTTTCACCAATCCTTTTCAATATAGTCCTTGAGACTCTTGCTGCAGCAATCAGACAAGAGAAGGAAATCAAAGGAATTCACATAGGAAGAGAGGAATTAAAATTATCCTTACTCGCAGATGACATGATCCTTTATCTGGAAGACCCAAAGAACTCAACCAAAAGACTTCTGGACCTGATTGACAAATTCAGCAAAGTCGCAGGTTACAAAATCAACCTAAAGAAATCAGTGGCTTTTCTTTATGCCAACAACGAATCCACAATGAAAGAAATAAAAACAACAATTCCATTCACTATAACCTCAAAACCAATAAAATACCTAGGAATAAATCTAACCCAAGATGTAAAAGACCTCTACAACAAAAACTATAAAACATTAAAGAAAGAAATTGAAGAAGACCTTGGAAGATGGAAAGATCTCCCGTGCTCATGGATAGGCAGAATAAATATCATCAAAATGGCCATTCTGCCAAAACTGATCTATAGGTTCAATGCAATTCCCATTAAAATACCAGTGACATTCTTCAGAGACATAGAAAAATCAATCATGAATTTCATATGGAGAAAGAAAAGACCTAGAATAGCCAAAGCAATTCTCAATAACAAGAAACACGCAGGAGGCATTACAATCCCAGACTTCAAACTATACTATAGAGCAATAGTAGTAAAAACAGCATGGTACTGGCACAAAAACAGATATACTGACCAGTGGATTAGAATAGAAGATACAGAAACAAACCCACACATCTTTAGTCAATTAATCTTTGACAAAGGGGCCAAACACATACGCTGGAGAAAAGACAGCCTTTTCAACAAGTGGTGCTGGGAGAACTGGCTAACCATTTGTAAAAAGATGAATCTAAACCCCTATATCGCACCAAACACAGGAATCAACTCAAGATGGATCAAAGACTTAGAAATTAGACCTGAGACTGTGAAGCTAGTAGAGGAAAGCATAGGTTCAACACTACAACATATTGGCACAGGCAGTAACTTTCTCAACAAAACCTCCAAAGCTCAGGAAATTAAAGCAAGAATAAACAAGTGGGATAACATCAAACTAAAAAGTTTCTTCTCATCAAAGGAAACTATCAATAACCTAAAGAGGAAGCCTACAGAATGGGAAAAAATCTTTACCAGCCACCATTCTGATAGGGGGCTAATATCCAGAGTATACAAAGAGCTCAAAAGACTCTACACTAGCAAAGCAAACAACCCAATCAAGAAATGGGCAAATGAACTAAATAGACACTTCACAAAAGAAGAGATACAAAGGGCTAATAGATACATGAAAAGATGTTCTTCATCACTGGCCATCAGGGAGATGCAAATCAAAACTACACTGAGATTCCATCTAACCCCAGTCAGAGTAGCAAGCATAAAGAAATCAAATAACAACAAATGCTGGCGAGGATGTGGGGAAAGAGGAACTCTTTTACACTGTTGGTGGGAATGCAAACTAGTTCAACCACTATGGAGATCTGTGTGGAGATTCCTAAGAAAGGTGGGAATAGATCCACCATATGATCCAGCTATACCACTCCTGGGTATCTTTCCAAAGGAGTTGAATTCAGAGAACTACAGCAACATATGCATACCTATGTTCATAGCAGCACAATTTGTAATAGCCAAAATATGGAACCAACCCAGATCACCATCAACAGATGAATGGATAGCAAAACTATGGGAAATACACACAATGGAATTCTATTCAGCCATAAAGAAGAACAAAATTATATCATTTGAAAGAAGATGGAAAGCCCTGGAGAACATTATGTTAAGTGAGATCAGCCAAGCACAGAAGAAGAAGATACATATGTTTCCTCTAATATGCCCAAACTAGGAAACACAAAGAATACCAGAGGGACTCCAGATATTGAAGGGGAAATACTAGCTAAGTTTGGATGGTAAGATAGGAGAGGAGGAAGGCCGGTCTCGATTAATAAGGGTCTACACTTGAACATGTGTAAAATTATGAATAAGACATGGTTAACCTGGACAACCATTGGTGGGGGGGGGAGGGAAAATGTGGGCGGGGGAGGGAGGGCACCAAATATAGTGTAAATGTATACTGTTTATGTTCAATAAAAAATGTTATAAAAAAAAGAATAATAGGCATAGAAGAGGAAAAATGAGATAAAAACAAAGTAATCAACAATCTTTTCAAAGAAGTAATATCAGAAGAATTTTCAAACATAGAAAGAGGTCAATACGCAGGTACAGAAAACATATATAATGCTCTTTAGGCAAGATCAAAGGAAAGTCCACCCTGCCACATAATAGTCAAACTGACTATCATAGAGGTGAAGGATAGAATTTTAAAGGCAACAAAAGCCAAAAATCAAGTGATATTCAGAGGCAAATGAATTCAAGTCACTCCAGATTTCACAAGCCAAGTCATGAAAGCCAGGAGGGCCCAGAAGAGTATATATCAAAATCTGAAAGGAAATAACCTGTAGCCCCAAATTTTCTACTCAGCAAATATTTCTCTCAAATTTGACAGGGAAATAAAAGTCTTATACAACAATCAGAGGCTGAAATAATGTGTCTCCAAAAACTTTATATCTTCCAAACAAGCACTAGAGAAAATATTTAGAGATTAATTACCAAGAAGAAATAAATAGTAAATGCCAGAGCCAGAGGATCAATAATTTCCATAGAAAAAACAACTAAGTAAAGAACAAACACCACTTCAAAAAGAAGTTAGGACTTCCAGTAAGATGGCGACCGAGAAAAGCGGCACTTACAAGTCCCGCTAACAATCGAACTCTATTACCACAAAACCAGCGCCTTTCAGAGCCAGAAAACACCAAGAGCAAAGAAATAAAAACGGTAAATAAAAGGGACAGAGAAAAAGGGCTGGAAAAATAAGACACCAGAAAAAAACCAGCCCGAAGGGCCGCACCCGCCGCGGCACGGAGCGGCCGGAGGAGCCGGAGCGGCCAGAGCCACAGCGCAGAGAAGTCAGAGCCGCGGCGCAAAGCGGGGCGGCCGGAGCAGCCTAGCGGAGTGGCCAGACCAGCCAGAGAGGAGCGGCCAGAGCAGCCGGAGAGGAGCGGCCAGAACAGCCGGAGCAGCCAGAGCCGCTTCGCGAAACCGCCGGAGCGGCCGGAGTGGCCAGACCCGCGGTGCGGAGCAGCCGGATCCACGGTGCAGAGCAGCCAGAGAGGCCAGAGCGGCCAGACCCGTGGTGCGGAGCAGCCTGAGCCACAGCGCAGAGCGGCTGGAGCGGCGTGGCTTACATCTTCCCTATCAGCACCAGGCTCCAGAGAGGAGGGAGACTCAAAACAGAGCTCAAATCCAGAGAGGAGGTACTCTGGCCTTGCGGCCTAGGATGCAGAAGCAGCGTCTTACTGCTGGCGGCAGTGGCGAATTCACCAGACGGCCCTAGACCAACCCACACAACCAGCCACCAGATGCCTGAGAGGAGGGGTGGACAGCGAGCCAAGGTAAGCCGCTGCTGAAAGCCGGGCGGCAGTCAGCAGTTTCTCCGGTGCAAGGAGCGTCTAAAGCTCCCAAGGGCCGGGCACAGCACACCTGGCAGGGACTCAGCGGAGCTCAAAACCAGAGAAGAAATAGGCCACATCACGGCTGAGGGCGTGGCAGTGGTGCCATATTGCCAGTGGTGGCAGCAGCGAATCCACCGAGTTCACTACAGCTCCATCAGCGCACTCAACAAACGTGAGTCAAATTGCGGCCCCAAGGGGAGAAACCCCAGTACTGCACTCCCAGGGACTTGCGCAGATAGTCTCCCTGGGTCGGAGATTTTAGCAATGCAGCCCAGTGGAGGAGTGGCAGTGGCAGAGATATCATACCATAGTCACAATTCCCCGCTAGAGAACACCCAACTTGGCACCCCCCATGGTCTAAGCAGCCTCAATTGACTCCCTGGGTCTGAGACTTTGTGATACAACTCAGTAAAGGAGTAGTGGTGACTGAGATACCACAGACTCGAGATCCAGAACATCTTAAGTGAACTCGTAGTGACTCAGGGAAGAACCCAGAGAAGGCACAAACTTCCAAAATCATGGGAAAGAGAAATAACAATGGAGCAGTGAATGCCCACAACCCCACAACATCAGAATCTGATAACACAGAAATCCAAAGATCTCTAGAAGATCAAATTAGGAAAATAACTCAAGAAATAATAGAGGACTTTCGAAAAGAATTTAGAGAGAGTCAAAAAGAGATAAAGGATGCAATTAATGAAGTGAAGGCTTCAATTCAAAGTATAAAAAACAGATTAGACCACATGGAGAATAGAATCTCGCTTCTTGAAGATGATAATTTTAAAAATGAACGCATAGTTTCTAATCTAGGAAAAAAAACCCGACAGCAGGAATCTGACATTGAAGAAATATGGGCCCATTTCAAGAGAGCTAACCTAAGAATAATTGGAATAGAGGAGGGAAAAGAAAGTGAAACCAAAGGGATCAACAATCTCTTCAAGGAAGTAATAGCAGAAAATTTTCCAAACATAGAGCAAGAGGTTGATACACAGGTCCAGGAAACTTATAGAACTCCCTTTAGACAGGATCAAAGAAGAGGATCCCCATGCCACATAATTGTCAAAATGACTAATATGGAAGCCAAGGAGAGAATCTTAAAGGCAACAAAAACAAAAGGCCACGTGACATACAGAGGCAAACCAATTAGAATCACTCCAGACTTCCCAAACCAAGTTATGAAAGCCAGAAGGGCATGGAGTAACATATTCCAAACTCTGAAAGAAAACAACTTCCAGCCAAAAATTTCCTACCCAGCAAAACTATCCATCAAATTAGATGGGGAAATAAGAAGCTTCCATGACAAACAGCAACTGAAGGAATTTATGTCTTCAAAACCAGCGCTAGAGAAAGTACTCAAGGAGATTAACTGCAAAGAGGAAATGGGTAATACACGCCAGAACCAAAGAAACAAGAATTCCCATCCAGCAGACAACTAAGCAAAGAAGAATAAACAGTATCTCAAACAGAAATAAGATTTTAACATGTTGGGAATTAAAAATTATCTCTCTGTAATCACACTGAATGTAAACGGCCTCAACTCCCCAATAAAAAGACATAAAGTGGCAAAATGGATTAAAATCCAGAATCCATCCATCTGCTGCTTACAAGAAACACACCTTACAAGTAAAGATAGGAACAAACTCAAGGTAAAGGGCTGGAGCAAGGTTATCCATGCTAATGGTACTCGAAGACAAGCAGGAGTAGCAACTATGATATCAGACAAGTTAGACTTCAAACCCAAACTTATTAGAAGAGACAAAGAAGGTCACATTTTACTGGTAAAAGGAATAGTCCAAGAAGAGGAAATAACAATAATCAACATCTATGCCCCAAACATAGGGGCAGCTACTTTCATAAATCAAACTCTTTGTGACATGAAGTCACACATAAATCCCAACACAATAATACTGGGAGACTTCAACACACCTCTCACAATACTAGACCGATCTTCCAGACAAAGGGTCAGTAAAGATGTCTCAGAACTAAAGAACACCATTAACCAAATGGACCTTTTGGACACATATAGAATATTTCACCCAACTACAGCAGAGTTCACATTTTTCTCAGCTGCTCATGGAACCTTCTCCAAAATAGATCACATCCTGGGACACAAAATGAGCACTAGCAAATTTAAAAAATTTTACATACTTCCCTGTGTCATTTCAGACCATTATGGAATGAAACTAGAAATCAACTATAAGAAGACCCAAAGAAACAACATAAACATGTGGAGGCTGAACACCACACTTCTGAATGAAGAATGGGTCACAGAAGATGTAAGAGGTGAAATCAAGAAATTTCTAGAAACAAATGAAATTAAAGAAACAACATATCAAAACCTCTGGGACACTTTGAAGGCAGTATTAAGAGGAAAATTTATAGCACTGAGTGCTCACATAAGAAAAACAGAAAATCTTCAAATAAATAGCCTTACGACACACCTCAAAGCCCTTGAAAAGCAGGAACAATTGAACCCCAAAGCCAGCAGAAGACAGGAAATTATTAAAATTAGAGCAGAAATTAATGAAATAGAGAATAAAAAAACAATACAGAAAATCAACAAAACCAAAAGCTGGTTTCTTGAAAAGATTAATAAGATTGATAAACCACTGGCCAACCTAACTAAAAAAAAGAGAGAATCAACCCAAATTATGAAGATAAGAGATGAAAAAGGAGACATTACTACTGACAGTGTAGAAATCCAGAGGATTATCAGAAACTACTTTGAAAAACTATACTCCAACAAAATGGAAAATCTGGAGGAAATCGACAACTTCCTAGATAAATACAACCTTCCTAAACTGAGTCAAGAAGATATAGAACACTTAAACCAACCAATAACAATCAAAGAGATTGAAACAGCAATAAAGAGCTTACTATCAAAGAAAAGCCCAGGACCAGATGGTTTTTTCAAGTGAATTCTATAAAACCTTTACAGAAGTGCTAATCCCAATACTACTCAAACTATTTCAGGAAATAGAAAAAACCGGGACTCTCCCAAATACATTCTATGAAGCCAACATCACACTAATACCCAAACCGAATAAAGACAGTTCAAGGAAGGAAAACTACAGGCCTATATCTCTGATGAACTTGGATGCAAAACTATTAAACAAAATACTAGCAACACGTATTCAAAACCACATCAAGAAAATCATTCACCATGACCAGGTAGGATTCAACCCAGGGATGCAAGGCTGGTTCAATATACGAAAATCAATCCATGTAATTCATCATATAAACAGAATGAAAGACAAAAACCACATGATCATCTCAATAGATGCTGAAAAAGCATTTGATAAAATTCAACATCCATTTATGATAAAAACACTGCAGAGAATTGGAATAGAAGGAACATATCTCAACATTATTAAGGCAATCTACAACAAGCCCACTGCCAGCATCATATTAAATGGGGAAAAACTTCAAGAATTCCCCCTAAAAACTGGAACGAGACAAGGATGTCCACTATCACCACTTCTCTTCAATATACTACTAGAGACTCTAGCCAGAGCAATAAGGCAAGAAAAAGAAATCAAAGGAGTACAAATAGGAAAAGAAGAACTTAAGCTTTCACTATTTACTGATGACATGTTACTATATTTAGAAAACCCAACAAACTCAACCAAAAGGCTTATAGAACTGATCAACAAATTCAGCAAAGTATCTGGATACAAAATCAATCTTAAAAAATCAGAAGCTTTCCTGTACACCAACCATAAATCCACTGAAAAAGAAATTCAGAAAACACTTCCACTCAGGATCTCCCACAAAAAAATAAAATACCTAGGAATAAATTTGACCAAGGAGGTAAAAGATCTCTACAAAGAAAATTATAAAACACTGAAAAAAGAAATCGAAGAAGATCTTAGAAGATGGAAAGATCTTCCATGTTCATGGATTGGCAGAATAAATATCATTAAAATGGCCATCCTCCCAAAAGTGATCTACAGATTTAATGCAATGCCCATTAAACTACCAAGATCATTCCTCACAGACATAGAAAAATCAGTCCTTAAATTTATCTGGAATAAAAAAAGCCCAGAATAGCCAAGGTAGTTCTCAGTAACAAAAACCACGCAGGAGGAATCACAATACCTGACTTTAAACTATACTACAAAGCCATTGTAATAAAAAGAGCATGGTACTGGCAAAAGAACAGATATATAAACCAATGGAGCAGAATAGAAGACCCAGAAACAAGCCCACACACTTTCAGCCAATTGATTTTTGACAAAGAGGCCAAAAACATACACTGGAAAAAAGATAGACTCTTCAACAAATGGTATTGGCAAAACTGGTTAACCATATGCAGAAAATTGGATATTAATCCCACTTTTTCACCCTGTACAAAAGTCAACTCATGATGGATCAAAGACTTGGAAATTAAACCAGAGACTTTGAAGCTCCTTGAAGAGGGCATAGGTCCAACACTACAACACATAGGCACAGACAAGCATTTCCTCAATAAGACCCCAAAGGCACAACAAATTAAAAGGAGAATCAATACATGGGATTGCATGAAACTGAAGAGCTTCTGTTCAGCAAAGGAAACTATTAAGAACCTCAATCGAGAGCCAACAGAATGGGAGAAGATTTTTGCCACCTACCCCTCCGATAGAGGACTAATATCTAGAATATACAGAGAACTCAAGAAACTCAACACTAAGAAAACAAAGCATCCAATAACAAAATGGGCAAATGAACTAAATAGACACTTCACAAAAGAAGAAATTCAAATGGCCAATAAATGCATGAAAAAATGCTCAACATCACTGGCAATCAGAGAGATGCAAATCAAAACTACCCTGAGATTTCACCTAACACCAACTAGAATGGCAATCATTCAAAACACAAACAACAACAGATGCTGGCGAGGATGTGGAGAAGTGGGAACTCTAAGACATTGTTGGTGGGATTGCAAATTAGTGCAACCACTTTGGAAAACAGTATGGAGAATCCTCAGAAGAATGGGAACACACCTACCATTTGATCCAGCAATACCACTGTTGGGTATCTACCCAAAAGAAAAGAAACCAAACTACCAAACTAATGCATGTGTATCTATGTTCATAGCTGCACAATTCACCATAGCCAAACTATGGAACCAGCCAAGATGTCCATCAACAGATGAATGGATTACAAAACTGTGGGATATGTACACAATGGAATTTTACTCAGCCATCAAAAAAAACTCAATTACGTCATTTCCAGAGAAATGGATGGAACTGGAGGACATTATGCTAAGTGAGATTAGTCAGTCACAAAAAATAAGAAATCAGATGCTTTCCCTAATATGTGAGAGATAGGGAGAAAAGAGGAGCAAACAAGATAACCTAAAGGAAGAGAAAGGAGGGGGAAGAGAAAAATCTCTAAAGCACACAATGTACTTAAATATATCGAAGTCAATCACTAAGCCAAGCAAGGAAGGGAGGGACGGGGAGTGAATGGGGTGGTATTTGGGTAGGGGTTAAATCAGCGATGAGTACATGTTTGTACACACAAGTTTTTTTACCCCAATAAGTTGTATGAATATAATGCACCAATAAAAAAAAATAAAAAAAAAACAAGAAGAAATACGCCAGCCTCACGGCCGAGGGCATTGCAGCGGCGCCATATTGCCACTGGCGGCAGCAGCAGAGAATTCACCGAATCCAGTATAGCTACATCTGTGTACTCAAGAACAGTCAGTCAAATTGCGGGACACAGAGGAGAAATCCCAGTACTGTACTCCCTGGGACTTGACCCAGTGAGGGAGGGGCGGTGGCAGAGATATCACACCATAGGAGAACGTGCAACCTGGCACCCCCCCCCCCAGTCTAAAGCAGCCTCTATCGACTCTCTGGGTCAGAGAATCTGTGATACAACCCAGCAAAGGAGAAGTGGGGTCTGAGATACTACTGACTTGAGATCCATAACACCTTAAGTGAAGTCATAGTGACCCAAGGGAAGAAAGCAGAGAAGGCACAAACTTCCGAAATCATGGGAAAGAGGAATAATACTGGAGCAATGAATGCCCACAGCCTCACAACATCAGAACCCGATAAAACAGAAAATCAGAGATTTCTAGAAGATCAAATCAGGAAAATAACTGTAGAAATAATAGAGGTGCTTCGAAAAGAACACAGAGAGAGCCAAAAAGAGATAAAGGATGCAATTAATGAAGTAAAGACCTCAATTCAAAGCACAAACAACCGATTAGACCACATGGAGAACAGAATCTCACTCTTAGAAGATGATCATTCCAAAAATGAACACATAGTTTCTAATCTAGAAAAAAATATCCGACAGCAAGAATCTGATATTGAAGAAATATGGGCCCATTTTAAGAGAGCTAACCTAAGAATAATTGGAATAGAGGAGGGAAAAGAAAGTGAATCGAAAGGGATCAACAATCTCTTCAAGGAAGTAATAGCAGAAAATTTCCCAAACATACAGCAAGAGGTTGATACAGGTCCAGGAAACTTATAGAACTCCCTTTAGACAGAATCGGAGAAGAGGATCCCCACGCCACATAATTGTCAAAATGACCAATGTGGATGCCAAGCAGAGAATCTTAAAGGCAACAAAAAAAAAGGCAACAAAAACAAGTGACATTCAGAGGCAAACCAATTAGAATCACTCCAGACTTCCCAAACCAAGTCATGAGAGCCAGAAGGGTTTGGAGTAACATATTCCAAACTCTGAAAGAAAACAACTTCCAGCCAAAAATTTCCTACCCAGCAAAACTTTCTATCAAATTAGATGGAGAAATAAGAAGCTTCCATGACAAACAGAAACTGAAGGAATTTTTGTCTTCAAAACCAGCACTAGAGAAAATACTCAAAGAGATTAACTACAAAGAAGAAATAGGTAACACACACCAGAACCAGAGAAACAAGAATTTCCATCCAACAGTCAACTAAGATTGGTTATCTGTGGAGATTCATTACTTATCTTAGTCTTTTACCTATCTCTAAATGGTATTGTTTGCCTTTATTATTGTTAATTTTTAGGATTTCTAGTTGGAATATTAATATACCTTCAGATATACCATTTGGAAATATTTTATCCCATTCTATCCGTAACTGTTAACTCTGTTTACATTGTCTTTGGATATACAATATTTTTTTAGGGAGTTTGTATACTCCTCTGTTGCCTGTGCCATTGAAATCATATCCAAGAACTCACTGCCAATTTCAGTGTTGTGAGGTTTTATGACCCAGATTTTCTTCTAAAAGTTTATAGTCTTAAGATTTATATTTAGGTCTTTTATCTATTTTGAGTTAATATTTGTATATGGGATTAGGTAAGGGTCCAACTTTATTATTTTCCATGTAATTATTATGTTTCAACAATATTTAGTTAAAATATAATATTTCTACCACCAAATGTTCGTGGAAACCTTGTCAAAAATAACTTGACAATATAGGGAAGAATTTAGCTCTAGGCTTTTATTTAACTCCAATGGTTTATATATCTGCCTTTATAATAGTACTACACTGTTTCAATTATTGTAGCTTTATATGGTTTGAAATCAGAAAATATATATCTTCTAGCTTTGTGCTTTTTCAACATCATTTTGGGTATCTAGAGTCCATATTCCATATTAGGATAGAGTTTTTTTCTGAAAAATAAATATATAAATATATGATAGTTTCACCTAAAAAAATAGAAAAAAAATATTCTCTGGTAAGAAAGAAAGTAAAAAGAAATATTGAAATGTTATCTTTAAGTCATCAATAGCTTGGTATCAGACAAATGAAACTGTTATGTGAGATTATCATTTTTAATTTTGGATAAATTGCTATAATACTAGATTTCAACCACTAAGCCAAGCATGGGAGGGAGGGATGAGGAGAGAATGGGGTGGGGATCGGGTGGGGGCTGACTGGGTGATGTGTGCATGTATGTCTACAAAAGTTTGTATCCCACTATGATGTATGAATACATCATACACCAAAAAAAAAGAAAAAAGAAAAAGAAAACCAGCGCTAGAGAAAATACTCAAAGAGATTAACTACAAAGAAGAAATAGGTAACACATACCAGAACCAGAGAAACAAGATTTTCCATCCAACAGACAACTAAGATTGGTTATCTGTTTAGATTCATTATTCATGGTAGTCTTTTACCTATCTCTAAATTGTATTTTTTGCTTTTATTGTTGCTAATTTTTAGGAAATCTATTTGGAATATCAATATACCTTCAGATATAGCATTTGTAAATATTTTATTCCATTCTATCAGTAACTTTTAACTCTGTTTACATTGTCTTTGGATATACAATTTTTTTATTTTTTTAGGGAACTTATTTACCTTTTTGTTGCCTGTGCCATTAAAATCATATCCAAGAAATCACTGCCAATTTCAGTGTTGTGAGGTTTTATGACCCAGATTTTCTTCTAAAAGTTTATAGTCTTAAGTTTTATATTTAGGTTTTTTATCTATTTTGAGTTAATATTTGTATATGTGTTAGGTAAGGGTCCAATTTTATTCTTTTTCATGTAATTATTATTTTTCAACAATATTTAATTAAAAGATTATTATTTCCTCCACCAAATGTTCGTGGAAACCTTGTCAAAAATAACTTGACAATATATGGAAGAATTTATCTCTAGGCTTTTATTTAACTCCAATGGTTTATATATCTGCCTCTGGTACAGTACTACACTATTTCAATTATTGTAGCTTTATATTGTTTGAAATCAGAAAATATACATCTTCTAGCTTTGTTCTTCTTTGAGATTGTTTTGGGTATCTAGAGTCCATATTCCGTATCAGGATAGATTTTTTCTGAAAAATAAATAAATAAATGTATGATAACTTCACCTAAAAAAAAAGAAAAGAAAAAAATATTCTCTGGTAAGAAAGAAAGCAAAAAGAAATATTGAACTGTTATCTTTTAGTCATCAAAAGCTTGGTATCAGACAAATGAAACTGTTTTGTGAGATTATCATCGTTAATATTGGATAAATTGCTATAAAACTAGATGTCAACCACTAAGCGAAGCATGGGAAGGAGGGATGGGGAGGGAATGGGGTGGGGAACGGGTAGGGGCTAACTGGGCAATGTGTGCATGTATGTCTACAAAAGTATTTTCTTTATACCATTATGATGTATGAATATATTGCACCAATACAAAATATAATAAAAAATAAAATAAAATAGAAAAAAAGAATTAAAAATCATCTCTCAATAATCACATGGAATATAAATCATCTCAACTTCCGAATTAAAAGTAATAACGTGTCAAAATGGATTAAAAATCAGAATCCATTTATATGCTTTCTCGAAAAAACACACCTTATGACTAAAGATACTGAAAAACCAAAGGTGAAGAGATGGATCAAGGTAATCCATACCAACAAAACTCAAAAACAAGTAGGAGTGTCAACTATGCAGAAAAATTAGGCATCAAAGTAAAGCTTATCAGAAGAAATAAAACAGGTCATCTTTGTACTGGTAAAGAGAGCAATACAAGAGGAAATAATAAGTCAACACATATGCCACAAACATAGCTGCATCTACTTTCATAAAACAAATTCTTTGTGATATTAAGTCACACATAGATACCAATGCCATAGTACTAGGAGACCTCAACATTCCTCTCACACCAATAGACCAATCTTCTAGACAAAAGGTCAGTAAAGATGCCTCAGGCCCCCCTGAAGATCATCATTAACCAAATGGACCTATTAGACTCATACAGGATATTCCACCCTACTACAGGAGATTTAATATTTTTCTCAGCTGCTCATGGAACCTTCTCCAAAGTAGATCACATTCTCGGCCACAAAGTGAGTTTTAGCAATTCAAGAAATGTGTCTTTTCAGACCACAATGGAATGAATCTAGAAATGAACTATAAGAAGGCCCAGAGTAACCACATAAACACATGGAGACCAAATACCACACTGCTGATCAAGGAATGGGTCATTGAAAAAGTAAAATTTAAAATTAAGAAATTCCTAGAAACAAATGAAAATAGACACAACATATCAAAATCTCTGTGTCACCTTGACTGCAGTATTAAGAGAAAAATTCATAGCATTGATTGCCCACATACGAAGAACAAAATATCACCAAATAACCTAATGACACATCTCAAAGACCTTAAAAACAGGATCAGTCTAACCCCAAGTTTAGTAGAGGACAGGAAATTTTAAAATCAGAGCAGAAATCAATGAAGTAGACAATTAAAAAATACAAAAATCAACAAAACAAATAAATTGTTTCTTGAAAAAATAAACAAGATATATACACCACTAGCCCACATAAAAAAGAGGAAATCAATCACAATTATTAAATAAGAGGAAAAAAGAAGATATTCCCAGAGACTGTGTGGAAATTGAGAGGATTATCAGAAACTACTTTGAAACTTCAACAAAACAAAAAATCTAGAAGAAATTGACAAATTTCTAGATTCATAGAACCTTCCTAAACTGAGTTGAGAAGATACAGAAAAGTTAAACATCAATAGCAATCAAAGGGATTGAGGCAAAAAGAAAGAGCCTACCATCAAACAAAAGCTCAGGACCAGCAATGGTTTCCCAAGTAAATTTTATAAAATCTTTATAGAAGAGCTAATACCAATACTCTTTATTCCATGAAAATAAAAAAACAGGACTCTAGTCTCCCAAATACATTCTATAAAGCCAACATCACGTTAATACCCAAACCAAATAAAGACAGCTCAGAAAATAAACTATAGGCCTCTATCATACATGAACTTAAACACAAGACTGCCAAACAAAATACTAGCAATACACATTAAAAAACACATCAAGAAAATTACATACCATGAGCAAGTAGGGTTCAACAACAAGTGCAAGGCTGCTCCAACAATCCAGGTAATTCATTACATAAACTGAACCAAAGGGGAAAAAAAATCACATGATCATTTCAATAAAAGCTGAAAAGGCATTTGATAAATTCTAACAACAATTTATGCTAAAAGCACTGCAGAAAATTGGTATCAAAGGAATATACCTTCATATCATAAAGGCAATATACAATAATCCCATAGCCAATATCACATTATTGCAAGAGTTCCCATAAAAACAGGTATAAGACAAGAAATTTCATTATCATCACTTCTTTTCAATATAGTGCTTGATACTTTAGCCAGAGCAATAAGGTAAGAGAAGAAAATCAAAAGAGTACAAGTAGTAAAAGAAGAACTAAAATTATACCTATTTTCAGAGGACATAATATTATATATAGAAGTCCCAAAATACTCAAAAAGTATACAGAACTGATCAACAAATTCAGCAAAATGTCTGGATACAAAATCAATCCTAAAAAATCAGAACCTTTCCTGTAAAAATTCACTAAAAAAGGAATGCAGAAAACACTTTCATTCAGTATATCCCACAAAAATTAAATAAAATGCTTAGGAACAAACCTAGCCAAGGAGGTAAAAGAACTCTATAAGCAAAATTATGAAACATTAAAAAATCTAAGAAGACCTAAGAAGATAGAAATATCTTCCATGCTCTTGGATAGGAAAAATGAATATCATCAAAATGGCAATTCTTCCAAAGGTGATCTACAAAATCAATGCAACACTCATTAAATTACCAAGGTATTCCTCACAGACAAAAAAATCAGTACTTAAATTCATTTGGGGCAATAAAAACCAAAATAGCAATAGTATTCCTTAGCAACAAGACCCATATAGGAGGCATCACAATATCTCACTTCAAACTATACTAATGAGCCAAAGAAATAAAAAACTGTATGTTATTGGCACAAAAATAAACACATAGACCAATGGAGCAGAATAAAATACTCAGAAAAAAATCCACACACTTACACCCTACTGATTTTTGACAAAAAGGCCAAAAATATACCTTGGAAAAAATTGCTTCTTCAACAAATGGTGTTGGCAAAACTTGTTAACAATATGCAGAAAACTGGAAATAAACCCCACTTTCTCATCCTGAACAAAAGTCAACTCATGATGGATCAAACACTTGGAAATCAGACCAGAGACCATGCAGCTCTTTGAAGAGGGTATAGTTCTAACACTTCAACACATAGACAAAGGTAAAAACTTTCCTAACAAGACCAATACATGAGATTTTGTGAAACTGGAGAGATTCTGTACAGCAAAGGAAACTCTCAACCTCAATAGAGATCCCACAGAATAGTAGAAATTTTTGCCAACTACTCCTCCAATAGAGGACTAATATCTAGAATATACACAGAAATAAAAAAAACTCACCACTAAGAAAACAAACAACCTAATCAAAAAATGGACAAGTTAACTTAATAGACACTTCACAAAAGAAATTCAAATGGCCAATAAATGTATGAAAAAAATGTTCTGCATCATTAGCAATCAGAGATGCAAATCAAAACTACCCTAAGATTTGACCTAACTCTAATTAGAATGACAATCATTAAAAACACAAACAACCACAAATGCTGCTGGTGAGGGTGTTTAGAAGTGGGAACTCAGCCGGGCGTGGTGGTGCACGCTTGTAATCCCAGCATTCGGGAGGCTGAGACCTGGAGGATCGTAGTTCGCGGACAGCCTCACCTACTTATTGAGGCTCTCAGTAACTCAGTGAGACCCGGTTTCAAAATAAAGAATAAAATATAGGGCAGGGGGTGTAGCTTGGAGGTCGAATGCCCCTGGGTTACATCCCCAGACCCGCAAAAAAAAAAAAAAGAATAAAAGAAAAAAAGAAGTAGGAACTCAATACATTGTTGGTCGGATTGAAAATTAGTGCAACCAGTTTGAAAAACAGTAGGGAAGATCCTCAAGAATGGGAATGAACCTACTATATGATCCACCATTACCACTTCTGGGTATCTACTCTCCAAAAATGGAAACCTAACTACAAAACTAATGCATGTGTATCTATGTTGATAGGTGCACAATTTGCAATTCCCAAAATATCAAACTTGCCAAGATTTTCATCAACAGATGAATGAATTATAAAACTCGGATATGTACACAGTGGAATTTTACTCAGCCAAAAAGAAAAATAAAATCATGTCATTTGTATCAAAATTGATAGAACTGGAGAATATTATGCTAAGTGGGATTAGTCAGTCACAAAATGTAAAAAATAAGATGTTGTTCCTGATATGTGGAAGCTAGGGAGAAAATGGCTCATAGGGGAAACACTAAACTAAGAAGGAGAAACCACAGATGAGCAAATAAGTTGACCTAACTGAAGGTGATGAATGGAGGAAATGGGGATATTCTCTAATGTACATGATATACATTCATAAATATATCAATGTCAATCACTAAGCCAAGCATAGGGAGGCAAACTGGGGTGGGAAATGGGATAGGACTAAATGAGTGACTTGTGCATGTTTGCCTCTACCATCTTGTACTTCATTAATATGTATCATTATAATGCACTATTAAAAATTTAAAAATAGCCAGGTGTGGTGGCACATGCTTTTAATCACCAAGCTTGGGAGGCAGAGACAGGAGGATAGCACAGGTTTGAAGCCAACAGGGATTAAGAGACCCTGTTTCCCCAAAAAAAGGTCTGGGAGTGTAGCCCAGAGGTAGAAGGGCTTCCAGGAACCCCAGTACCATACAAAAATAATTAAAAAATAAAAATAAAGAAAGAAATATCTAAATATATACAACATAAAACATCCTTATTCTTAGGAGATATATACTGAAGTATTGAGGAGTAAAGTATGATATCTACAGGTTTATAGAGTTTATAAATCACATATACGGACTTCCGGGAAGATGGCGATCAAGAAAAGCGGGGCTTAAGAGCCCCGCTAACAACCAATCTCCATTACCACAAAATCAGCGCCTTTCATAGCCAGAAAACAGCATCACCAGAGGAAAAAAAAATCACCAGGCTCCATAGAGAAAGCGGACTGAGAACAGAGCTAAGAGCCACAGAGGAGATAGATAACCGGCCTCATGCCCGAGGACGCGGCAGCAGCGCTATACTGCCGGCAGCAGCGGCAAATTCACCGGACGGCTACAGCAAGCCGAGGTAAGCCGCTGCGGAACAGCCAGGCGGGATTTCTCGCCGCAGGTAAAATCTAAAGCTCCCAGTGGCTGAGCTCAGCACACGCCGCAGGGATTCAGAGTAGAAATCAAAACCAAGAAGAAATACGCCAGCCTCACAGCCGAGGGCATAGCAGCGGCGCCATATTGCCACCGGCGGCAGCAGCAGAGAATTCACCAAGTCCGGTACAGCTACATCTGCGTACTCAAGAACAGTGAGTCAAATTGCGGGCTACAGAGGAGAAATCCCAGTACTGTAATCCCTGGGACTTGACCCAGTGGGGGAGAGGCAGTGGCAGAGATATCACACCAGAGGAGAACGTGCAACCTGGCACCCCCCACAGTCTAAAGCAGCCTCTATCGACTCTCTGGGTCGGAGACTCTGTGATACAACCCAGTAAAGGAGTAGTGGGGTCTGAGATACTACTGACTTGAGATCCAGAACACCTTAAGTGAAGTCATAGTGCCCCAAGGGAAGAAACCAGAGAAAGCACAAACTTCTGAAATCATGGGAAAGAGGAATAACACTAGAGCAATGAATGCCCACAACCCCACAACATCAGAACCCGATAAAACAGAAAATCAGAGATTTCTAGAAGATCAAATCAGGAAAATAACTGTAGAAATAATAGAGGTGCTTCGAAAAGAACTCAGAGAGAGCCAAAAAGAGATAAAGGATGCAAGTAATGAATTAAAGGCCTCAATTCAAAGGACAAACAACTGATTAGACCACATGGAGAACAGAATCTCGCTCTTAGAAGATGATCATTCCAAAAATGAACGCATAGTTTCTAATCTAGGAAAAAATATCTGACAGCAGGAATCTGATATTGAAGAAATATGGGCCCATTTTAAGAGAGCTAACCTAAGAATAATTGGAATAGAGGAGGGAAAAGAAAGTGAATCCAAAGGGATCAACAATCTCTTCAAGGAAGTAATAGCAGAAAATTTCCCAAACATACAGCAAGAGGTTGATACAGGTCCAGGAAACTTATAGAACTCCCTTTAGACAGGATCGGAGAAGAGGATCCCCACGCCACATAATTGTCAAAATGACCAATGTGGAAGCCAAGCAGAGAATCTTAAAGGCAACAAAAACAAAGGGCCAACTGACATTCAGAGGCAAACCAATTAGAATCACTCCAGACTTCCCAAACCAAGTTATGAGAGCCAGAAGGGCTTGGAGTAACATATTCCCAATTTTGAAAGAAAACAACTTCCAGCCCAAAATTTCCTACCCAGCAAAACTTTCTATCAAATTAGATGGAGAAATAAGAAGCTTCCATGACAAACAGAAACTGAAGGAATTTATGTCTTCAAAACCAGCACTAGAAAAAATACTCAAAGAGATTAACTACAAAGAAGAAATAGGTAACACACACCAGAACCAGAGAAACAAGACTTTCCATCCAACAGACAACTAAGATTGGTTATCTGTGGAGATTCATTATTTATGTTAGTCTTTTACCTATCTCTAAAGGGTATTGTTTGCCTTTATTGTTAATTTTTAGGATTTCTAGTTGGAATATTAATATACCTTCAGATATAGCAATTGGAAATATTTTATCCCATTCTATTAGTAACTGTTAACTCTGTTTACATTGTCTTTGGATATACAATATTTTTTTAGGGAGTTTGTATACTCCTCTGTTGCCTGTGCCATTGAAATCATAACCAAGAAATCACTGCCAATTTCAATGTTGTGAGGTTTAATGACCCAGATTTTCTCCTAAAAGTTTATAGTCTTAAGATTTATATTTAGGTCTATTATCTATTTTGAGTTAATATTTGTATATGGGATTAGATAAGGGTCCAATTTTATTCTTTCCCATGTAATTATTATTTTTAACAATATTTAGTTAAAAGATTATTATTTCCACCACCAAATGTTCGTGGAAACCTTGTCAAAAATAACTTGACAATATAGGGAAGAATTTAGCTCTAGGCTTTTATTTAACTCCAATGGTTTATATATCTGCCTTTATAATAGTACTACACTGTTTCAATTATTGTAGCTTTATATGGTTTGAAATCAGAAAATATATATCTTCTAGCTTTGTTCTTTTTCAAGATCGTTTTGGGTATCGAGTCCATATTCCATATTAGAATAGAGTTTTTTCTGAAAAATAAATATATAAATATATGATAGTTTCACCTAAAAAATAGAAAAAAATATTCTCTGGTAATAAAGAAAGTAAAAAGAAATATTGAAATGTTATCTTTAAGTCATCAAAAGCTTGGTATCAGACAAATGAAACTGTTATGTGAGATTATCATTTTTAATTTTGGATAAATTGCTATAATACTAGATGTCAACCACTAAGCCAAGCATGGGAGGGAGGGATGGGGAGAGAATGGGGTGGGGATCGGGTGGGGGCTGACTGGGCGATGTGTGCATGTATGTCTACAAAAGTTTGTATCCCACTATGATGTATTAATACAGTGCACCAATAAAAAAAATAAATAAATAAATAACTCACTGGAACATTAAAAAAAAAAGAATGTAGACTCTGTGTTGTATTCGTTCTAACGCTAACTGTAAGCCTAATTCTAAACAGTGGTGCCAGTCTTACAAGACACTGAAATTGAACATAAGTGCCCAGATCTATGAGATGCAAAACACCTTGCCGAGCTTTGAAACCTAGCTGAAACAAACGCATAAAAAAAAAAAACCACATATACTTACATATAACCATACATAGAGGAATAATACAAAAAGTTTGGATTAAATGTGAAAATTTTAGATAATCCTTTATCAGAATTTTCACTGAACTTACTAGATACTTCAGTATATTTGATCATCTAATACTATCATGATCCATATAGAAGAGGTCATTAAAAATGTATGCATCATCCTGCCTCCACCCTTTTTGGTTCATCTTTTTCAATCTTTTTTACTACAAAATCACTTTCTCCATATGACAAAATATTAGGCAACTCATGTTTTAAGATTTACAAATTATAATTCCAGCCATTAGCAGATCCTATGACTTCAAAATCTTAAAATTCAAAAAATTGTGTTTTAGCCAAATACATACCAGAATGAACATTTGGTTATATTATTTGAATCACTCTCCACAGCCACTTTTTTTAGCCAGAGGCAAGGGTTGGAATAGAGGTGGTTACTAGGAAAGGAGTTCAGTGTCCACTATACTACAGACTGTGGTGTGATTTCCATATAGAGAGAAGTCAGGAGGGGATGGTTTGGAACTGATGGGAGATCATAAACATTTGTGCCAAATTATATATGATTAAACTTTACAAACATATAAAAAATTACATACTGGTACAAAGAACACATCTCTACAGTAGACATCTAGTTTAAACAATTGTTTATATTCTGTTATAATTGCTTTATGTACCTTTGTATGATTGTGTGTATATGCATTTCTAAACTATTTAAACGTTTCAGACATTGTGACAATTTACCACTCAATACACTTCAGCATATATCTCCTAAAATAAGGTTATTTTCTACAGTACGGGATATCCTCAGAAGAATGAGAATGAACTTACCATATGATCGAGCAATACCACTTCTGTGTATCTACCCAAAAGAATGGAAACTAAACTACCAAACTAATGCATATGTATCTATGTTCAGAGCTTCCCAATTCAAAATTTCCAAACTATGGAACCAGCCAAGATTTCCATCAACAGATGAATGGAATACAAAACTATGGGATATATACACAATAGAATTTTACTCAGCCATAAAGAAAAACACACATCATTTAAATGGAAATGGATGGAAGTAGAAGACATTATGTTAATTGAGATTAATCACTAAAGATAAGAAATTGATGCTCTCCCCAATATGCAGAATCTAGGAAGAAAATGGGTTATAGGAGGAACTCTAGATGAAGAAGGAGATACTATAGATACAAACATATCAAAGTGAATCACTAAGTCAAATATGAGAAGGAAGAAGGGGAAAGGAATTGGGAGGGAATTGGATAAAAGCAAATTGAGTAATGTATGCATGTATGCCTCCAACATCTTGTAACCCATTAAGATGTATTACTACAATGCACCAATAAAAATTTTAAAGAAAGAATAAGGGTATTTTTCTTACAAATCTACAATGGTATTATCATACCTAAAATAATTAGCAATAATCCTCTACTATAATATTTAGCCCACACTGGAATTAATTCAGTAATATATTTTATAGGTGCTTTAAAAACAGAGTTTAAGCTAGGAGTGGTTGTGCATGCTTGTAATCCCAGTATTCAGGAGGCTGGGACAGGAGCATCGTGGTTCACAGACAGCCTCAGCTACTTAGTGAGGTCCTCCGCAACTTAGTAAGACCCTGTTTCAAAATAAAGAATAAAAAATAGGTAAGGGGGTCTAGCTTGTGTCAACTGCCTCTGGGTTCCATCCCCAGACCCACAAAAAATAGAGTTTAATCAAGTATGAGTTTGTGTTTAGATATGAATTTTAATATAACTGTTCAGATTTAGATGTTCAGCACAGAACTGAAAATGCAGTCCTAGAGTTCAAATTAAAGATGACAAGTGTCCATAATAGTGAAAAAGAAAAAGAAACTGAAAAGCTATCAAATGAAATATTAGTAAACAAAAGAAGAGAATAAGTGGTTAACAGTATCAAATGCCACAAATTACATCCTGTTGATAAGGTCAGAGGAAAAAAAATCCATTGATTTGGCAAGCCAAATCCTATGGAGAGCAATATTTTTAACAGAGAAAGTGAGAGGTAGCTCCTAGAAAAGTAATCTAGTATCCACTACACTGCAGACTGTGGTGTCATTCCCAAATAGAAGGAAATCAGGAGGATCCAAGTGTTTTAGTATATGTGAGTTCTGGAGAATCAGAACCGCAGGAATAGTCTTCTGTCCATAAGTTTCAATGTGAAAGGGAGAAAAGAGGTTAGATCAACCAGAATTTCTCAAGTTTTCACACACGAGTCCATTTTATTTTTCACTATATTTAGTAAACTATATTTTAAAGCATAATCTCCAAGATAGTTTTGTGGAATAGTAATGAAGCTCACTGTTTTCCTTAATCTAGTTTAATTGCCAATTAAAACTTCGAAATATCACAGATCAAAGTTTGAAGAAAAGGACTGGTAGAGAGTGTAGCAAAACTGTCAAAAGATGAAAGCTACTCAAATCTCCAAGCCACAAGGGAATGAAAAGTAGCCAAGAAATGTTGATCACAGTGGCTACTTGTACACATCAATGCTGATAACCATAAGCAGGAGAGAAATTTGAGAGAACACTCATCAAAGGAGTACAATAGGAACATGAAGTATAAACAGAAAAATTGAAATATATGGAGAATAGTTGCTTTGTGAAGTATAAGGGAGTAAGAGTCAAATTAGCAAGGTTGCCTGTTTCAATTTATCCTGTCTTCAGTGAGCACTTATACTCCTTGCATTCTGGACATTAGGATACAAACATAAAACCCAGATGTTTTCTCTTTTCTAAGAACAAATGACACCATCCTACCTTGGCTTTCATGACAACACACCCTTCTATATTCCTCCCAGAATCTATATCTCTATACTCAGAAGATAGACCATAGGTATCATAACACAATAATAAATATTTTTGTTTTGTTTTGTTTGTTTGTTTGTTTTTTCGTGGTATTGGGGTTCCAGGAAACCCTTCTACCTCCAGGCTACACTCCCAGACCTATTTTATATTTTATTTGGAAACAGGGTCTCTTAAGCCAGCGAGGCTGGCTTTGAACCTGTGTGATCCTTCTGTCTCCGCCTCCCACGTGTGGGGATTACAAGCGTGGGCCACCATGCCTGGCCAATATTTAGATTTTTAAGGGAACCACAGAGAAAAATGACCCTCAAAAGAGATTGATTTTGATGCTTCCTCTACTGTATCACTTTCTGTACTACTTCCACTGCCTGTTTATCTCTCACCAGTTTGTATTCTACACAAGATCATGTCCAGCCATCTAATCCATAGCTATCTGTCCCTACCATCTAGCATAAAGCCTGGCTTACAAAACTCTTAAAGAAATATTTACTAAATGAATAAATATGCGTGAAACATTTTGAAGCTTATGATGTGCTTTATCTCACTTTAACTTAATCACTCTGTAAGAAACATTATCAACTTGAAGCAAAGCTCCATGTTACTTTTATATTTAAGTTCAACATAGATTATACCTGTGAAAATCTATTTAATTTACGTAAAAACTCTCTGAAACAGTAGCAACTCAAATATTTAGACATTTAGAAGAAATCCAATATATAAATCTTACAGAAACAGCATAAAATAATTACTAATATAGTATCCCAGAAAAGGTCATCCTGTTGGTTGTCCTTTAATGAATATAGGACCTTCTGCTGTGCATAACAGAATATCTTTGCATTCATAAATGTTGTGCTAAAGGCCCCCCAAACACTTAATACTCTTAAGTAGATTAAACATGCCTCTTATGATCTCATTAATATGGCGAATGTGCCAAGCAAAACCTTTTTTCCACAGAGAGATCAGATTGTAAACTTCAGTTGAACTCTGATAAAATTATCCACTGATAAAAGCAGTTCAATCTGAATTAATGAGACTTAGTTTTAAGGTCTTTTAATGGAAGTGCCAGCCAATCTTTGAAGACATTTAAAATGTATCAAAAATTTGCTAAAATCATACTGTTCAATATAGCACTCACAAGACACATATGTTAGAACACTTAAAGTGTACTATGAATTGGGGATTAAATTTTAAACCACTTTAGGTCATTTAAATTTAAAAACTGAAGCAGTATAATAATTTATGTTATGTGTTATTTGTAATTTTATAATATTGTATTATTTATTCTTGATAGGAAATTTAAACCCTTTGCACTAGATTATTTTCTAACACCTCAAAAATTATAAATGCTTTCTCAATTCATGACAACATTAGGCAATAACCCATTTTCTGGATGAAAGTACTGAGCTTTTACCAAATTACACTATAACTTTAATGGATATGCATATATCCTGTTTTCAAATGAGCAGATATTTTATTTTTATAGGTGTTTCATGTTCTAATTTCTCAATCTATACATCTCTTAATGAAAATTTACTTGGGTCTCAATGTATACAGTGAAAGGGGATGGTGCCCTGGTTAAAATGAAGAACAGATTTTAGACCTGTGATTACTGGACAGATAGACACACACACACACACACACACACACACACACACATACACACACTTCTTGGCAGCCTCTGGAATCTATTTAGAAACCTAGATCCCTGTAATAATAAATAGTGAGAACAATACTGCTATAGAGCAGCCTAGAACAGGAAAGTAAATGAGAAGAGTCCCTGAGCATAGCAGTGAGATGTGTCAACATTCAGATGTTTTCATTCCCATACTTCCCTACTATTAGTGATCTCAGGAATCTAAGAAATCTGTTCATTCCCTCTCTGGAATATGCTGTTAGTTTCCCAATGCAAAGGCATTAGCTGTAGGCAAGTCAAAGATGGGCCTTGCAGAGTGGTGGGGAGAAAGAGTGTACAGGGTCAATAGGTTAATGAAGAAAGAAGAAAAGAGGGAAGAGATTATTGCAACAAACAGGAACCCTGACTGCTCTATGTAATGAAAGTAATACAGAGGAACAACTTTCTATAGCAGGTACCACAATTCATAGTGACAGGCTGGAGTATGAGGATGAATTGTCCCATACCCCCTAATAGTTCTTGAGGAGAGTACTGTGCCAGGCCACAATAAAATCACATGCTCATATTCACTCTGAAGTTTTGAAGAAAAGACCAGTGTGGTTTAATCTTTTCAGTGTAGAAAGTGGAGGACTATATATGTAATTTATTCAAGAAATATAGCTATAAATGGCTAAAATATACTAAGATTTGGTACTTTAAGGCTAGTATCCAACCACCTAAAAACTCCCATATAGAAATAGCTCATTTTCTACCAGAATTTGTCATATTAGTTGCTACAGTGAAGGAATGATGCCTCTATGAATAATATATAACTTATATACATCTCAAAATAAGCAATGCACACTTGAAATTATTCTGTGCTTAAGGATTGCAACCTTGGAAAATGAATAAGTGCCTAGCTCCTATAACTCATCTATCCCATGCAGCTATAAACTGAGTCTGTTTTCTGACAAGTACTTTCTGAATCAAAGCAACTGCCTGAGAGCCAGGTCCAGACTGTTGTATCACCATGGACTTGGGTAATATAAGTGATATTTTGTGAGGCTTTTGGCGTGGAGAAAAAATGGGATGTTAGTTTCCCAATGCAATGAGGTTCAAAAAGGAGACCATTTGAGAATAGGAAAACATACTTGATAGTAGTAGTAGCAGCTATCTTGTGGTGAAATAAATCTTTGTGGGTCCTTCCTCACCTCCAGCTCTGGAACCTACTAGCTACCATGACTGTTAATATAGAAGGAAATTATTCAAAGAGTAAAACATATTTATTACTGCATACTATTCTTTTCCACTGGGAGTGTGCTGAACATGTACATGGTATTATGCAACCTTTGATATGACCCCCGTTACAAATGATTAGTAAGAGATCATGGCATTTTTCTTTCATAAGACAGTTATCCTTCAAAATCTTTTTTTTTCCTTTTTATGCTTGTAATTAAACCCAAGGGCATTCTGCCTCTGGGATACAACGCCAGACCTATTTTTGTTTTATTTTGAAACAGGGTCTCGCCAAGTCACCATGTACCACTGGCCTCGAACTTGCAATCCTCTTGTATCAGACTCCTAAGTACTAGGATTATTGGCTGAAACAGGAGGATCCGTGTTTTCGGCCAGTCTCAGGTACTTATTGAGGCCCTTCACAACTTAGTGAGACCCTGTTTCAAAATAAAGAATTAAAAACTAAGGCTCAGAGGTTGAATGCACCTGGGTTCCATCCCTAGTACCACAAAAAAATTAAAAATTAAAAAATTAAATAAAATAAAACTCCTTAACTGGTATAAGATAATAAAATCATCTCCTTAATAAAGCTACTTTTCTTTTATTATGAATATCATACCTACTTAAGAAAAGTATTATTGCATAATTACTTTGGTTGCAGCAATACCCCTATTCACATAGAGTACAGATGCCCTATATAATATGCCTAAAGAACATGTACAAGAGTCCTTGCAGTGCTTGGCGTGGTGGCACATGCTTGTAATCCCAGCATTTAGGAGGCTGAGACTGGAGGATCGCGGTTCGCAGACAGCCTCGGCTACTTAGTGAGGCCCTCTGCAACTCAGTGAGACCCAGTTTTGAAATAAAGAAAAAATAAATAAATAGGGCAGGGTGTGTAGCTCAGAGGTCAAATGCCCCTAGGTTTCATCCCCATACACACACACACACAAAAAAAGAGTCCTTGCAGTAATCATCACATTAGGAAAAATGAGATTTGTTGTGCATCATTAGCCAAACAAGTTTCCCAGTATGTACTTAAGGAAACGGGGAGATTCCATACAGTGACCTCTAAGTATCTCTTGTTATGGTTCTACATAAAACTCCGTATTCTGTGCAAGAAAAAACAAAACTCCAATGACTATCACTATGCACAATGGTGGAATCCTCTTGTTCATGGGTGTTCCATCACCCTGCTGACACACTCTAAGTTACTAACACTGCCATTACTGCATGGTTCTGGCTTAGAGTATATCTAGGACAAAATGTCCTTTGTGACTTATGGTGGTAAGAACACTGGATGTCTGTCTAGATGTGGCTGGTACCATGCCAGCCTTTAATGGAATTTCCAATTGTTCTGATAAATTTTATGAAAAGATTAAGAATATCTTGTTTTAAAATGCCTATGACTCCCTTAATCATATTGGAGGTCAGTCTTACTTCCTTGTGACCCACATCTCAATCATAAATTTAGTCAGGACAAGGACAAACTGCCCCCATTCTCAGATCATTCCCTAATGTTCACCATGCACCATTTGAATATGAGATTGGAGATCTCATTTTGTCATTCCTACCCCTCAACTCTTACTCCCCTCCCAAATTGAGGAATTTAATTGTGTATCAACAAAGTACAAGAAACAGTTAAGAAATGCATAATTCCACCGGGCATGGTGGCACACACTTGTAATCCCTGGGCTTGGGAGGCAGAGACAGGAGGATCACACAGGTTTGAAGCCAGCCACACTGGTTTAAGAGACCCTTTTTCCAAATAAAAAAGTATAAAAATAGTTCTGGGAGTATAGCCCGGAGGGAAAAGGGTTTCCAGTACCACAAAAAAAAAAGAAATGCATATTTCATTACAGCTTTTGCATGATACCAGTTTACATGGACATTTATTTCCAATTAAAAGTTTGCATTAAAGCTGAGCATGGTGACACATGCTTGTAAACCCAGCAGTTGGGAGACTGAGACAGGAGGATTGCACAGGTTTGAAGCCAGTCTCAGCTACTTAGTGAGACCCTGTTTCCAAATAAAGTATAAAATAGGTCTGAAGTATAGCCCAGAGGTAGAAAAACCCCTAGGTTCCACCCCCAGTATGACCAAATAAAAAAAGTTTGTTTTAATGACAACAATCTGGAGAAAGCCTTTCTTAGTCTTCTGTTAAATTGATCAGCACTAGTAACTTCTCAAACACTTATAATGACCAAAAGATTCAATTCTTGCTGCCAAAATTTATCTGAGAATCTTGAGTTTCCTACAAACTAATGCACACCGTTCTTATGATTGTTTTCAATTTCAAATATAAACCTCTATTTATTCTTGCTTATACTCAAATATCCTGCATATGGTACATGTGATACTGAATAAATGAGCCCACAAAAGCTGACTGACTATTAAGAAACTACCTTAATTATTTGATAAGCAAACTTTAGGTCAGTGAAGCATGCAAGCATGCCTAGGCCACAGGGAAGGAAATAATTTATAGGTTAATTTTTACTTTCCACTTCCTTAGCCCCTTATACCGAAGTGTTAATATTACAGACATTTTTAGGGAGATGGCCTTGAACACTAGCTTATACCTGTACTTGGGGGATCATTCCATATCTGTGGGGGATTTAAAAAAGAATTTAAAATGAGACTATGCCACTTCATGTTATAAGTTATTGAGTAGTTGTCAGTAGCAGAGTTTGCTGCTCTCTATATAAAAATATTTAAAAATTAAAAATGGAAGGCTGGGTGTGGTAGCACATGCTTGTAATCCCAGGATTTGGGATGCTGAAACCAGAGGATTGCAGTTCGCGGACAGCCTCAGCTACTTAGTGAGGCCCTCTGCAACTCAGACCCGGTTTAAAAATAAAAAATTGGGCAGGGGGAGTAGCTCATAGGTCATATGCCTCTGGGTTCCATCCCCAAACCCGCCAAAAAATTAAAATTAAAATTAAAATTAAAAATGGAATAAATTAGTTCAGTGCTTCCATGTGCTTTTATTTACTCATCTATGAAATGGGAATATATTATATAAATTGTGAAGCTATTAAATATATATTAATAATAATGTATTTAACGTTAATAAAGTATAAGATGGAAACAGTGGAATCAAAATAGTGAGGTAAGCCAGGCATGGTGGTGTATGCTTGCAATCCAAGCATATGGAAGGCTGACACAAGAGGATTGTGGTTCACGGACAACCTCAGCTACTTAGTGAGGCCCTTTGCAACTCAGTGAGATCACGTTTCAAAATGAATAAAAATAGGGCTGGGAGTGTAGCTTGGAGGTAGAATGCCCCTGTGTTCCATACACTTAATAAAGACATACTTTTTAAGTTATTTCTTATAGTCAGTAGTGCGGAGGTACCTGTGACACATATGGCTTTGGAAAGCAGTAGCTTGATTTAAGCCAGTAAAGTCAGCATTCTCAACATTATCACTAAGAACATCATAAGTTCACTCTTTCACTTTAATGATCTATAGCATTGGAAAGGTCTTGAATTCTTTTAATTTCATACAATATAGATAACTAGAACAAATAAAAATGGTGAAGTTTGTCTTTTAGAGTATATCTATATTTAATTGAAATATGGTGGACTTATATGAAACCATCTCTTTGGACAAATATGTTTCTTATAAGTAATTACCATTTCTGAACCATCTAATCAACATCTACTATTGTGATATGAGGTGAGCATGAGACCTCTACCCTTAAATGTGCCTTAAACTTAAATACTGCTAGGCAAATCAAATCTTGATTTATTTTTTAATAAATTTTTATTGGTGCATTGTAGTCATACTTCTTAATAGGATAAAAAAGACTTGAGATATACATGCACAAATCACCCAATCAGCCCTTACCCAATCCCTAACCCCTACCATCCCCCTCCCTCCTTCCCATGCTTGGTTTCTTAATTAACTTTGATATCTTTATTTAAGTACATCATTTGATTTAAAGAATTTCCCTCTTCCCCCCTCACATCCCCTTAGATAGGTCACTTTAATTGTTCCTCTATAGGATCTCTTCTTCATCTAGAGTTCCTTCTGTTACCCATTTCTCCCTAGTTTTTGTACATTAGGGAAAGCATCTGATTTCTTATTTTTTGTGACATTTCACTGCATATGCCATAATTTTGTTCTCCTTTATGGCTGGGAAAATTCCATTGTGTACACATCCAAGAGTTTTGTAATCCACTCATCTGTTGAAGGACATCTTGGCTGGTTCCACAGTTTGGTAATGGTGAATTGTGCATCTATGAACATGGCTGCTCATGCATTAGTTTAGTATTTTGGTTTTCATTCTTTTTGTTAGATACCCAGAGGTGGTATTGCTGGGTCATATGGTAAGTTTGTTTCCTTCTTCTGGGGATCTTCCATACTGTTTTCCAAAGTGAATGCATTAATTTTTTTTGGTGTTCAATTACAACTTTCTTTTTTTAAATTTATTTTATTTTATTTTTTATACATTTACATATTTATTTATTTTCAGGAAAAAGTCTATCCTAACATGAAATATGAACTCTAAACACCCCAAACAATCTTGAAAAGGAACACAGATAGAAGATGTACAATTACTGATTTCAAACCATATAAAGCAACAATAATCAAAACAGTGTAGTACTGCTATAAAGGCAGATATATAAACCAGAGGAATAAAATAAAAAGCCTAGAAATAAACTCTTTCATATATGGAGAAGTTATCTTTGACAAGGTTTCCAAGAACATTTAATGAAAGAAATAATCTTTTCTCTAAATATTGTTGAAAAATAACAATTACATGAAAAGGCATAAAATTGAACCGTTACCTAACACCATATACAAATATTAATTCAAAATAGATAAAAGACCTAAATGTAAATTTTAATACTATAAACTTTTAGAAGAAAACTTCACAACATTGAAATTGGCAGTGATTTCTAAGCTATGATTCCAAAGCACAGGCAACAAAAGAATAAACAAACTTCATAAAAAAGAGAAAAATATTGTACATCCAAAGACGATGCAAACAGAATTAAAAGTTAGTTGATAGAATGGGGTAAAATATTTCCAAATGCTATATCAGAAGGCATATTAATATTCCAAACAGAAATCCTAAAAATTAACACCAATAAAAGCAAACAATACAATTTAGAAAGAGGTAAAAGACTAAAATAGGTAATGAATCTCATAAGATTTTTATATGACCAATAAACACATGAATATCGCTCATCATTATTATAATATCATATTATTATATCATATTATATTTTATATATTTTATATATTATATCATATCATATTATATCATATTATAATTATTATAATTATTATAATATCATTAAAGAAATATCATTAAAGAAATACAAATAAAAACTATAATGAAATACTACTTCACATTTGTTAGGATGGCACTTAACATGAATTACCTTGCTCCAGCCATTTACCTTCAATTTGTTACTATCTTTACTTGTAAAGTGTGTTTTGTCTAAGCAACAGATTAATGGATTCTGGTTTTTAAACCATTTTGCCACTTTATGTCTTCTTATTGGGGAATTGAGGCCATTTACACTCAGTATGATTATTGAGAGATAACTTTTAATTCCTAACATGTTAAGATTTTATTTCTGTTTGATATACTGTGTATTCTTCTTTGCTTAGTTGTCTGCTAGATGGAAAATCTTGTTTCTCTGGCTCTGGTGTGTATTACCTATTCTTTGTAGTTAATCTCTTTGAATATTTTCTCTAGCACTGGTTTTGAAGACATAAATTCCGTCAGTTTCTGTTTGTCATGGAAGCTTCTTATTTCCCCATCTAATCTGATAGATAGTTTTTCTGGGTAGGAAATTTTTAACTGGAAGTTCTTTTCTTTCAGAGTTTGAAATATATTACTCCAAGCTCTTCTGGCTTTCATGAATTGGTTTGGGAAGTCTAGAGTGATTCTAATTGGTTTGCCTCTGAATGTCACTTGGCCTTTTGTTTTTGTTGCCTTTAAGATTCTCTGCTTGGCTTCTACATTGGTCATTTTGACAATTACGTGGCATGGGGAACCTTTTCTCTGATTCTGTCTTTCTGGGAAATTGGCGACCTAGTAAAGCAAGGTTTATGATTCCTGCTAACACTCGATCCCTATTGCCACAAAATCAATACTTTTCATAGCCAGAAAACACTATCAGCAGAGAAATAAAAAATGTAAACACAAGGGACAGAGAAAAAGAAGTCTAGAAGAACAACCAGAGACCAGAAAAGAAACCAGCCCACAACATGGCGGCAGAGCTGCGCCAGTGCCATCTTCCCTCACAGCACCATGCTCCAGAGAAGAAATGTAAACAAGGAGCTGAAGTGAGCAGCTGTGGATGATTTGGGTGAAATTCAGCGGTTCTTCCAGTGCAAAGAACGTCTAAAACTTCCAGTGGACAAGATCATCACTCCTTTCAGGAACCCAGAACGGAGCTCAAAACCAGAATAGAAATATGCCAGCCTTGTGGCCAAGGGCGTGGCAGAGGCTCCATATTGCCAGCAGCAGTGGCGAGTTCACCAGGCCTGCAAGAGCTCAAGTTCGGCATGCACAATTACTGTAAGTGAAATTGCAGCTGCTACAGGAGAAATACCAGCAATGCATGCCCAGGGACTTGTGCAGCTATAATAATCCCCCTGAGTCTGCAATTTTACAGACCAACCCAGTGAAGGAGTAGCTGTGGCAGAGATACCACACCCTAGTTGCAGCTCTCTGTGGGAAAACGCCCAGCCTGGCACCCCCACAGTCTTGTGCAGCCTCGATTAACTCCCTGGGTCTGAGACTTTATGATACAACCCAGTAACGGAGTAGTGGTGGCAGAAATTACCACAAACTCCAGATTCGGAGCACCCTAAGTAAAGTCGTGGTGACCCAGGGAAGAACCCAGAGGAGGCACAAACTTCTGAAATCATGGGAAAGAGGAACAACAATAGAGAAATGAATGCCCACAACCTCATAATATCAGAACCTGATAACACAGAAATTCAGAGATCTCCAGAAGATCAAATCAGGATTATAACTGTAGAAATAATACAGGACTTTCAAAAAGAATTTAGAGAGAGTCTAAAAGAAATAAAGGATGCAATTAATGAAGTAAAGGCCTCAATTCAAAGTACAAACAACCACCTAGACCACATGGAGAATAGAATCTTGATCTTAGAAGAAGATCATTCAAAAAATGAATGCATAGTTTCTAATTTAGAAAAAAAAAATCCAACAGCAGGAATCTGACATTGAAAAAATATGGGCCCATTTTAAGAGAGCTAACCTAAGAATAATTGGAATAGAGGAGGGAAAAGACGGTGAAAACAAAGGGATCAATATTATCTTCAAAGAAATAATAGCAGAAAATTTTCCAAACATAGAGCAAGATGTCAATACGCAGGTTCAGGAAACTTATAGAACTCAAATCTTGATTTCTAATCCACAAGGTACTCAACCAGTTCTCCTTCCTTGAGAAGCAAAGAAGACGTCTTCTCATATCAAAGTCCATGTGTATAGATCCAATCGAATGTGAGGAGAAGACAGTAATTTTTACCTTTGAGACATATATGCAATTCAATTGTAATCATGTAAAAATTAAATGTCAAAACTTTCTTTAAAGAAACAAATTTTTTCAAGTATAGGTGAGGATTGAAATTATACCTACTATAACTTTCAGGGAGGAAATGCCTAATATTAATAAGCAACAGTTAGCAGCACAGACTTTAGTCAAGAGTCCTGGCTCATGATCCACCACCTACTAGGTAACCATAGGTAAATTGTTATAACCTCTTCAGCCTCAGTTCAGTCATCTCTAAAATAGGTAATAATAGTGCATACCTCCCAAAGAGGTTATAAATATTAAATAACATATTCATTACTGCAAAAGGCACCTAATACATAACAAGAATTCAACAAAGTCTTGCTACTGTGACTCCATAGATAAAAAAAAATCATTTAGCTTCTTTACCAGGTTCATATACTTATTGAGTAATTGATATAAAATAGTCAGGTGCCATCTAAGACATAATAATAAACCAGTTGTTCCATTTCTCAAGGATTTAGACCTGGGTTTGAGGGATGACATGAATATACAAATAATTAGAACCCAAGGGAGACTATGTTTAAATTTACTAGAAATGATGTTGTATCATTTAGGATTCTTGTCATTGAAAGTGACAAAAACCCAATTCAAACCACTTGTAGCAGAAGGGTAACATACTGGTTATGGGATTCAAAGAAAGAGTTGCATGAACCACTTTCAAAGTGTTTCAGAAATTTGAACTAGAGACTGCAGGCTCTTGAGTTACCAAATTTCTTTCTTTTCCATCTCCGACATTAATCATTCATTTGTTTAGATTCCTTCTGTTTTAATAGGGACTAATTCCTCCTTGATATGGGAATTATAGCTACCATTAGCCACCAATCATTAAAACTTCCATCTGATTCCTAAACCGATAAATATGGCCTGGAGGATAGAGTATTATTGGATGAACTTTGATTATATATCCACCATGAACTGCAATAAGGGAAAACATTACCTAAAGGCTGCTGAAGAGATGTAAAGAAAACATGTCATCTAAAATGATGATGTCATATCTCTAGTCATATTATATCATACCAAATACTTCTGCATCTTTAGAATAAATACATTTTATTACTATACCACTGGAAAAATTCTTAATATCAAAATAAGTGTTATTTCTTTTTCTGGCTTTTTTGTTTATTCTTTTTTTCTATCTGATGAAAGCTAAAGATGGAGCTATAATTTTAAAACACAATCCTTGCCATAATAAATTCAATCTTCATCATATTATTGAAGTTTTGTATAGGCAGTGGGCTGATAAAAAGAGAGAAACAGATGAAGCTTATCTTAAAAGTCTTAGAAACAGATCAGAAGTCCATTCTCTCCAAAGCCACTTATATGCAGGCCAGCTGACCACAAAGAATATAATTGATGGATAGTTATACATATAAAGTGGGAAAAATTTCAAGTTCATGAAACAGAAAAATGGCTCATAATCCCAGAGGCACTGTTGGTGTTCAATAGAATCTGTGGCAGTTCTTTTTTTTTTCTTGTGTGTGTGTGTGTGTGTGTGTGTGTGTGTGTGTTTTCTTTTTTTTCTTTTTTTTCTTTTTTTTGGTGCACTGTATTCATACATCATAGTAGGATACATACTTTTGTAGACATACATGCACACTTTTCCCAGTCAGCCCCCACCCAATCCCCACCCCATTCTCTCCCTATCCCTCCCTCCCATGCTTGGCTTAGTAGTTGACATCTAGTATTATGGAAATTTATCTAAAATTAAAAATGATAATCTCACATAACAGTTTCATTTGTCTGATACCAAGCTTTTGATGACTTAAAGATAACATTTCAATATTTCTTTTTGCTTTCTTTATTACCAGAGAATATTTTTTTCTATTTTTTAGGTGAAACTATCATATATTTATATATTTATTTTTCAGAAAAAAATCTATCCTAATATGGAATATGGACTCTAGGTACCCAAAACGATCTTGAAAAAGAACAAAGCTAGAAGATATATATTTTCTGATTTCAAACCATATAAAGCTACAATAATTGAAACAGTGTAGTACTATTCTAAAGGCAGATATATAAACCATTGGAGTTAAATAAAAGCCTAGAGCTAAATTCTTCCCTATATTGTCAAGTTATTTTTGACAAGGTTTCCACGAACATTTGGTGGTGGAAATAATAATCTTTTAACTAAATATTGTTAAAAATAATAATTACATGGGAAAGAATAAAATTGGACCCTTATCTAATCCCATATACAAATATTAACTCAAAATAGATAATAGACCTAAATATAAATCTTAAGACTATAAACTTTTAGGAGAAAATCTGGGTCATTAAACCTCAACATTGAAATTGGCAGTGATTTCTTGGTTATGATTTCAATGGCACAGGCAACAGAGGAGTATACAAACTCCCTAAAAAAAATTGTATATCCAAAGACAATGTAAACAGAGTTAACAGTTACTAATAGAATGGGATAAAATATTTCCAATTGCTATATCTGAAGGTATATTAATATTCCAACTAGAAATCCTAAAAATTAACAATAAAGGCAAACAATACCCTTTAGAGATAGGTAAAAGACTAACATAAATAATGAATCTCCACAGATAACCAATCTTAGTTGTCTGTTGGATGGAAAGTCTTGTTTCTCTGGTTCTGGTGTGTGTTACCTATTTCTTCTTTGTAGTTAATCTCTTTGAGTATTTTTTCTAGTGCTGGTTTTGAAGACATAAATTCCTTCAGTTTCTGTTTGTCATGGAAGCTTCTTATTTCTCCATCTAATTTGATAGAAAGTTTTGCTGGGTAGGAAATTTTGGGCTGGAAGTTGTTTTCTTTCAAAACTGGGAATATGTTACTCCAAGCCCTTCTGGCTCTCATAACTTGGTTTGGGAAGTCTGGAGTGATTCTAATTGGTTTGCCTCTGAATGTCACTTGGCCCTTTGTTTTTGTTGCCTTTAAGATTCTCTGCTTGGCTTCCACATTGGTCATTTTGACAATTATGTGGCATGGGAATCCTCTTCTCCGATCCTGTCTAAAGGGAGTTCTATAAGTTTCCTGGATCTGTGTATCAACCTCTTGCTGTATGTTTGGGAAATTTTCTGCTATTACTTCCTTGAAGAGATTGTTGATCCCTTTGGTTTCACTTTCTTTTCCCTCCTCTATTCCAATTATTCTTAGGTTAGCTCTCTTAAAATGGGCCCATATTTCTTCAATATCAGATTCCTGCTGTCGGATATTTTTTCCTAGATTAGAAACTATGTGTTCATTTTTGGAATGATCATCTTCTAAGAGCGAGATTCTGTTCTCCATGTGGTCTAATCGGTTGTTTGTGCTTTGAATTGAGGCCTTTGCTTCATTAATTACATCCTTTATCTCTTTTTGGCTCTCTCTGAGTTCTTTTCGAAGCACCTCTATTATTTCTACAGTTATTTTCCTGATTTGATCTTCTAGAAATCTCTGATTTTCAGTTTTATCGGGTTCTGATGTTGTGTGGTTGTAGGCATTCATTGCTCCAGTATTATTCCTCTTTCCCATGATTTCGGATGTTTGTGCCTTCTCTGGGTTCTTCCCTTGGGTCGCTATGACTTCACTTAAGGTGTCTGGATCTCGAGTCAGGAGTATCTCAGACCCCACTACTCCTTTACCTGGTTGTATCACAGAGTCTCTGACCCAGAGAGTCGATAGAGGCTGCTTTAGACTGTGGGGGGTGCCAGGTTGCGTGTTCTCCTATGGTGTGATATCTTTGCCACCACCCCTCCCCCACCGGGTCAAGTCCCAGGGAGTACAGTACTGGGATTTCTCCTCTGTGGCCCGCAATTTGACTCACTGTTCTTGAGTACGCAGATGTAGCTGTTATGGATTCGGTGAATTCTCTGCTGCTGCCACCGGTGGCAATATGGCGCCACTGCTACGCCCTCGGCCGTGAGGCTGGCATATTTCTTCTTGGTTTTGATTTCCACTCTGAATCCCTGCAGCGTGTGCTGAGCTCAGCCACTGGGAGCTTTAGATTTTACCTGCAGCGAGAAATCCCGCCTGGCTGTTCCGCAGCGGCTCCCCTCGGCTTGCTGTAGCAGTCCGGTGAAGTTGCCGCTGCCCCAGGCAGTATGGCGCTGCTGCCGCGGTCTCGGGCATGAGGCCGGTGTATCTCCTCTGTGGCTCTGAGCTCTGTTCTCAGTCCACTTTCTCTCTGGAGCCTGGTGATTTTTTTTGTTTCTCTGGTGATGGTGTTTTCTGGCTATGAAAGGCACTGATTTTGTGGTAATGGAGATTAGTTGCTAGCGGGGCTCTTAAGCCCCGCTTTTCTCGGTCGCCATCTTCCCGGAAGTTCTCGAAATCTGAATAGAACTTCTTATAGTGTTACAGGAGTATGTATCCCAAATAGAGCTTAGATTCAAGACACTGTATTCAGAAGTTCACTTATAGTGGTCAACAGAATGCTTTCTTCAATTTTATTTCTAATTTTACTCTGAAAATAGTACAGGTACTTCTTAGGAACTCTATCTAGGGCACCTATCTCATGCAGAGCTGACCCTAAGAGTATGAAACTGGACTAGTTTTGGAAAGTCTCCATGCTATATGGTGCCTAAGAAAGTTTAACAGATCTCAGTTGAATCAGAGCAACAAGGGAAAATGAAGTTCATGCATACAGATTTGTAGATGCTGAGATTCTTACCATAAACACTTCTATTACAGTAATGATGCTCAATCGAATTAGTACCTAATTAACGTGGGACACATTAATCCGATGGTTTTTATCCTGATTTCTCTCCAACTGGGATCATATTTTGGTCTTCAGTCCTTGGAGTATAATTCCATAATGCTAGACCACTATGACTGTGCCTGTCTGCTGTCTACTGCCATATTTTTCACCTGCCATGCCCAACCTAATATCAAAATATCTGCCTGCAACTGTACCTACTTGATGCCAATGGCCTGTTAAATTCTGGTTGTTAAAACTTGCACTAGGCATGTATGTTAGGAGACCAGCAGTGATAGGGTAAGTTTGACAACTAAAATATAAAATCTAATTAAATTTTAATTTCATATAAATAAACATTTTTAGTACAAGTATGTCTCAAATATTTCCTAGAACCTTCTTATCCTAAAAAGTATTTATTCAAAATAAAATGTATCTGTTTATCCCATGTTTTTATTTGTTTAATATAGCTAGGGCCCTGTAAACTACAGTTCCAAAATACTTAATAATATTTTTCCCAAATAAAAGTTATTCACATCAGATTTTTATTCCAACTGGAAATTAGAAATTAATTTGTCATGTATTTGGATTTAAAATACAGTCTTAAATTTTCTTTTCTTTTTTCTTTTTTTCTTTTTTTTTCTTTTCTTTTTTTTTTTTTTTTTTTGGTGGTACTAGAGATGGAACCCTTCTACACTCCCAGACTGGGCGACACTCCCATACCTATTTTTATTTTTATTTATTTACGTTTTTAAATTTTGAAACAGGGTCTCTTAAGCTAGTGAGGCTGGCTTCAAACATGTGTGATCCTCCTGTCTCCACCTCCCAAGTGTGGGGATTACAAGTGTGTGCCACCACGCCCTTTAATTTTTCTTTTTTAAGCAAAGGAAACTAATTAAAAATTAGACAACTGATTATGTCTTTTCATATACTTATTGATTACCTCACTGTAGGTAAAATAGTAAGCAGAATTACATATAGTTCCAGAATGACATTGAAACTTTATGAAAGAGAATGATGTGTGAAGTTTGACCTCACCTTGTATAGGAATGTTCTCTATAACCAGTCATGCTAATTTCATTATATATAGCAATATGATCAATTAACAAATCAGTCAAGATACATAAATGTCACCTCATTACTGTAGTGCTAAGAAGTAAGATGTGTATTTTGGGAACAAAATAAACTATAGTAGTAGCACAGAATTTAGCTCTGGAGAGATAATGAGAGTTATAAAATTTTACCAAACACAATAGCCTATGACATCATAAAACAATGACTTTTTAAGTGATCAAAACCTCAATTTTATAGCCTTTACAATAAAACAAAATGAAGCATAGGACTGGATCACTTGGCCCTTTCTCTTCTTATATTCTCCAAGTTCAAAATACTTGTATCTCTTAATAGCCAGCATTCACTTAAATCAGGAGGATCATAGTTTCAAAGCCAGCCTAAGCAACCTAGCAAGTCCTTGCTTCAAAACAATAAACAAACAAACAAACAGGGTTGGATGTTAGCTTGGAGCTAGAATACTCCTCGTTAAATTGCCAGTAGCCATAAAAAGAAACTATCTAAAAATAACATTCTACACTTAAATCTGCAGTTGGTTTTAACACACTCAAGCCTCAACAAAATCTTCTTTGTAATTTTAGCCTTTTCTCAGAAACACAGCTTAGTTTGTCCACCACAGCCAGTCTGCTTCCTCTCATAATGTTACTTTGTGGGGTTGATGTTTGCCATATTTGGAGCAATGTTCTCTTAAGCATTATCTAAATCTAGGTTCAGTGGTGCATGCCTGTATTACCAGTACTTGAAAGACTAAGACAGGAGGATCATAGTTTCAAAGCCAGCCTAAGCAACCTAGCAAGTCCTTGCTTCAAAACAATAAACAAACAAACAAACAAACAGGGTTGGATGTTAGCTTGGAGCTAGAATACTCCTCGTTAAATTGCCAGTAGCCATAAAAAGAAACTATCTAAAAATAACATTCTACACTTTTATAAGTATCAAATAGTACCTGGGAGAAAAAAATAATAATTTTGTAAGATTAAAAAAAAAACTATTATTTAAAAATTTTCAGCAGGAGTGCCAGGCGTGGTGGTGCACGCTTGTAATCCCCACTCTTGGGAAGGGGAGACAGGAGGATTGCACAGGTTCGAAGCCAGCGGCACTGGCTTAAGAGACCCTGTTTCCAAAAATAAAAAAATAGGTCTTGGAGTGTGGCCCAGAGATAGAAGGGCTTCCAGGAAACCCAGTACCACCAAAAAAAAATTTTCAGCAGGTATTTTCTTTTTTTTCAGAGTTAGAGAACAATTCAATTCTAAAATAGTTTTCCTTCACTTGTGAGGAAAATCTTGCATTATCCTCTTTCAATTTTATTTTTATTTTTAATTTTTTATTGGTGCATTGTAGTCATACCTCTTAATGAGATAAAAGACTTGTGGAGACAAATATGCAGATATTATCCAATTAGCCCATACTACATACCTACCCCATTCCCTCCCCATCCATCTTTCCCATGCTTGGCTTAGTAATTGATTTTGATATGTTTGTTTAAGTACAGCATGTGCTTTAGAGAGTTTCCCTCTTCCACCCCCATCCCCTCAGTTAGGTCACCTTATTTTCTCCCCTATAGGTTCTCCTTCTTCATCTAAAGTTCCTCCTGTTACCCATTTCTTCTTAGCTTTCATATATTAGGGAAAGCATCCGATTTTTTTACTGTGTGCATGACTGACTGAACTCACGTAGCATAATGTCCTCCAGTTCCATCTATTTCCCTGTAAATGATGTAATTTTGCTTTTCTTTATGGATCAGTAAAATTCCATTTTGTACATATATCCCACAGTTTTGTAATCCATTCATCTGTTGATTGACATCTTGGCTGGTTCCATAGTTGAGCAGTGGTGAATTGTGCAGCTATGAACCTAGATATACATGCATTAATTTGGTAGTTTGGTTTTCTGGCTTTTAGACAGATACCCAGAAGTGGTATTGTTGGATCAAATGGTAAGTTCATTCCCATTCTTCTGAGGATCCTCCATACTGTTTTCCAACGTGGTTGCACTAATTTGCAACCACACCAACAATGTTTTAGAGTTCCCATTTCACATCCTCGCCAGCATTTGTTGTTTGTGATTTGAATAATTGCCATTCTAGTTTAAGTTAGGTGAAATTTCAGGGTAGTTCTGATTTGTCTCTTATTGCCAATGATATTGAGCATTTTTTCATAAATTTGTTGGCCATTTGAATTTCTTCTTTCATAAAATTTCTATTTAAATCACTTACCCATTTTTTGATTAGGTTACTTGTTTTATTAGTGCTGAGTTTCTTGAGTTCTCTGGATATTCTAGATAATACTCTTCTATCAGAGGAGTAGGTGGCAAAAATCTACTCCCATTCGGTTGGCTCTTGATTGAGGTTCTTGATAGTCTCCACTGCTGTACAGAAGCTCTTCAGTTTCATGCAATCCCATGTATTAAGATTTGCCTTTTAGTTTCTTGTGCCTTTGAGGTATTGTTGAGAAAGTTTTTATCTATGCCTATCTGTTGCAGTGTTGAACCTATGCCCTCTTCCAGGAGCCACAAGGTCTCTAGTCTAATTTCCAAGTCTTTGATCCATCTTGAATTGACTCTTGTGCAGAGTAAAAAAGTGATATTATTTCCCCTTTTTTGCATATAGTTAATCAGTTTTGCCAACACCATTAGTTGAACAGGTTATATTTTTTCCAGTGTATGTTTTTGACTTCTTTGTCAAATATCAATTGTGTGTGTGTGTGTATTTGTTTCTGAGTGTTCTATTCTGCTCCATTGGTCTATGTATCTGTTTTTGTGCCAGTACCATGCTGTTTATATTACAATGGATTTGTAGTATAGTTTAAAGTCAGGTATTGTGATTCCTCCTGAATGGTATTTGTTGCTAAGAACTACTTTGGTCATTCTGTTTTTTTTTTGTTGTTGTTGTTCCAAATGAATTTAACGACTAATTTTCTATGTCTTTGAGGAATGATCTTGGTAATTTAATGGGTATTGCATCAAATGTGTAGATCACATTTAGAAGTATGGACATTTTGACATTTATTCTGCCTACCCATGAATAAGGAAAATCCTTTCATCTTCTAAGAACTTCTTCTATTTCTTTTTTCAATGTTTTATAATTTTCTTTTTAAAAGTCTTTTACATCCTTCGTTAAGGTTTATTCCTAAGTATTTTATATTTGTGGGGAATCCTGAGTAGAAGTGTTTTCTGAATTTTTTAGTGCATGTATGGTTGGTGTGCAGAAAACTTCTGATTTTTAAAGATTGATTTTGTATCCAGAAACTTAGCTGAACTTGTTGTTCAGTCCTATAAGCCTTTTTTTAGTTTGTTGTGTCTTCTAAGTATAGTATCATGACATCTACAAATAGTGAAAGTTTGAGTTCTTCTTTTCCTATTGGTACTCCTTTCATTTCCTTTTCTTGCCTTATTGCTCTGGCTACAGTCTCAAGTACTATATTGAAGATAAGTGGTGATAATATACATCCTGTCTTCTTCCTGTTTTTAAAGGGAATTCTCCCAAGGTGTATTGAGCTGTGTTCTCACTTAGGACTAAGCATCTGGCTACCAGGAGGGTGGGAACACCCAGTGGTGGGCCAGGGATGTAGGATAGGTGCTCAAGGATCCAGTGCGTGGTGTCCAGCAATGGTCCCTGCCTCCCGCGGGATGTAGAAACTGGGGGTGCCCCAAGGAGGTTTCCAGGTCACACAGGGCTTTCGCAACCTGGAAGGCAGGCTCTGGCAAGGTGTCGGGGGCTAGACGCACAGGCAGTCTCCAATTTAGAGGTGGCAGTGGCAGTGGCACAGGCACTGACTGCTAGCAGGGGACCGGGGCGCAGACATGGTGTGCCGAAGGGAGTGCTCGATTCTGAGGCTGGGGCGTGCTGGGGGGTTGGGGTGCAGCGCACGCTAGGGTCCGCACTTCCCTGGGCGCCCGCAGTTACCTGCCTTCCTTGGTTCAGGATTCCATGGGAGTCTGTCTCTATGCTGTTGTGATCCAGTCGCTGGTAACCACACAGAATTCTGACGTGGGTCCTGTTCGTTGCTTAAGATGAGAAACGAAGTCCGTTTTCAGTCCCAGATTATCTTGTCGTGGTAATATCGGGCAGGCAGTTCCGCGGACAGCCGCGAAAGCTTCGCGCCGATCAGCGTTCCGATCCGATTGTATCTGTAGCAGGTCCGGTGTCTGATCCTTGTTCTTCTTCTTCACGTTCAGAGTTCCCCCGAGGTACCAGGATTTGTTTTGGTTCCTGGTATGTTCCTCCCACATCAGCCACCCTCAACACTGGAAAGGCTCTGCTGACTAGCCAATACTCCTAAACTCCCAATATTAAGATTTGACTAAGCATAATACTCACGAACGATGGGTAGAAACCAGAAAAACAGGACAGAGAACGCTATTAATATGAGAACCAGGAATTATGAAGAGACAGCAGAAATCACGAATACTGACCTACTAGAAATGCAAGAAGGGGAGTTCAGAATCTTGATGTTCAATATGATGAAAGGATTTAAAACAAGTATAGAGGAGGTTAAAGGTGAACTAGAAACACTAAAAAAGAATCAGAAAGAGGTCTGGAATGAAATGAAAGAGGCAATAAGTGAAATGAAGACAGCAATAGAAAGAAATTCTGGAAGATTAGATGAAATGGAAAACAGAATATCAATATTAGAAGACAGCACATCCCAAACCGAAAACACAGTCAGCGATATACAAAAATCTTTACAGCAACAAAACCTAAACATCCAGCAATTATGGGATAATATGAAGCGCCCTAATTTACGGATAATAGGCATTGAGGAAGGGTTAGAAGTACAGACCAAGGGCATCTGCAACATCTTCAAGGAAATAATTTCAGAGAATTTTCCAAATATGGAAAGAGACTTCGATCTTCAAGTCCAGAAGGCATACAGAACTCCACTGAGACAAGACCAAAAAAAGACCACTCCACGTCACATAATAACCAAAATGACCAATATAGAGGCTAACGAAGGAATCTTAAAAGCAGCAAGTACAAAAGGACGGGTGACATATAGAGGCAAAACAATAAGAATCACCCCAGACTATACAACCCAGGTTAGGAATGCTAGGAGAGACTGGTACGACGTGATTCAGCCCAAACTAATCTATCAGCAAAACTACTATTCAAGATCAATGGTGTAACCAAAGTCTTTCACGATAAACAGAATCTCAAAAAATTCATGAATTCAAAGCCAACACTAGAGAAAATTCTTAAAGAAATAAACCATAAGGAAGAAAAAAGAAGCAGACTTCAGAACCAGAGAAGAGAGGAAATTAATAAGTGGGCCATTTAAGTAAAGAAGAAAGAACACACCACTCAAGAGTAGACAGAACACAAAATGGCAGAAAACAAAAATCATATTTCAATAATATCTCTTAATGTCAAAGGACTTAACTCACCAATCAAAAGATATAGACTGGCAATGTGGATTAGGAAACATAATCCAAATATATGCTGTCTGCAAGAAACTCACCTCACAGCCAAAGACACTCACAGGCTGAAGGTGAAAGGATGGAAAAAGATATACCATGCCAACAGTGACCAAAAAAGAGCAGGGGTAGCAATCCTAATATCCAACAAAACAGACTTTAAACTAAAACACATCAAAAGAGATAAATCAGGGCACTTCCATTTATTAAAAGGAACAATATACCAAGAAGATATAATGATAGTGAATATTTATGCCCCAAATATGGGTGCAACCACATTTGTAAAACAAATCCTTCTGGACATAAGATCCCAAGTAGACCCAAATACAATAATTCTGGGAGACTTTAATACGCCTCTCACACCACTGGATCAATCTTCAAGGCAAAGGATGAGTAAAGACGCTTTAGAACTAAAGGAAACCATAAACCAAATGGACCTAATAGACGTTTTCAGAGTATTTCAACCAGGAACTAAAGAATACACTTTCTTCTCAGCAGCTCATGGAACCTTCTCCAAAATTGATCACATCCTGGGACACAAAGAAAATACCAGCAAATTCAAAAAATGTAATATAATTCCTTGCATCTTTTCAGACCACAACGGAATAAAAGTAGAAATCAACAACAGGAAACTCGAAAGAAAGGATTCAAATTCATGGAGAATGAATGATACACTATTGAACGACGAATGGGTAAGAGCAGAAATGAGGGAAGAAATAAAGAAATTTATAGAAACAAACGAAAACAGAGACACAACCTACCAAAATCTATGGGACACCATGAAGGCAGTTCAAAGAGGAAAGTTTATTGCATTGAGTGCCCACATAAAAAGGACAGAGAACCACCAAGTAAAGAACCTAATGATACAACTCAAGGATCTAGAAATTCTGCAACAGTCTATTCCCAAAGCCAGCAGAAGGCAAGAAATCATCAAAATTAGAGCAGAAATAAACGAAATAGAGAACAAAAAAAAAAAACAATTCAAACAATTAATAAAACAAAAAGTTGGTTCTTTGAAAAGATTAATAGAATTGATAAACCCCTGGCCAACCTAACCAAAAGACAAAGAGAATCAACTCAAATTATCAAAATTAGAAATGAAAAAGGAGATATCACCACATATAGAGAAGAAATTCAAAAGATTATCAGAAACTACTTTAAAAATTTATACTCCAATAGACTTGAAAATCTGGAAGAAATTGATAGATTTCTAAGCACAGTTAACCTTCCTACACTCAACCAAGAGGACATAGCAAGCCTAAACCAACCAATAACAACCAAAGAAATAGAAATGGCAATAAAAATTCTTCCACCAAAGAAAAGCCCAGGCCCAGATGGGTTCCCAGCTGAATTCTACAAAACCTTCAGTGAACAACTAACACCAATACTGCATAACATGTTCCGGGAAATTGAAAGAGATGGAACTCTTCCAAATTCCTTCTATGAGGCCAGTATCACATTAATCCCCAAACCAAATAAAGATACCTCAAGAAAGGAAAACTACAGACCAATATCCTTAATGAACATAGATGCAAAAATTCTAAACAAAATACTAGCTATACGCATTCAAAACTATATCAAGAGAATAATACATCATGACCAAGTCGGTTTCATCCCAGAAAAACAAGGCTGGTTCAACATACGCAAATCAATACATGTTATTCACCAAATAAATAGAACCAAGAACAAAAACCACATCATCATAGCAATAGATGCTGAAAAAGCATTCGACAAAATCCAACACCCATTTATGTTAAAAACACTGCAAAAAATTGGGATAGAAGGAAAGTACCTCAACATTATCAAGTCAATATACTGCAAACCCAAAGCCAACATTATATTGAATGGGGAAAAACTGCAAGAATTTCCGCTACAGTCAGGAACAAGACAAAGATGCCCACTATCACCACTCCTTTTCAATATAGTCCTTGAGACTCTTGCTGCAGCAATCAGACAAGAGAAGTAAATCAAAGGAATTCACATAGGAAGAGAGGAATTAAAATTATCCTTATTCGCAGATGACATGATCCTTTATCTGGAAGACCCAAAGAACTCAACCAAAAGACTTCTGGACCTGATTGACAAATTCAGCAAAGTCGCAGGTTACAAAATCAACCTAAAGAAATCAGTGGCTTTTCTTTATGCCAACAACGAATCCACAATGAAAGAAATAAAAACAGCAATTCCATTCACTATAACCTCAAAACCAATAAAATACCTAGGAATAAACCTAACCAAAGATGTAAAAGACCTCTACAACAAAAACTATAAAACATTAAAGAAAGAAATTGAAGAAGACCTTGGAAGGTGGAAAGATCTCCCGTGCTCATGGATAGGCAGAATAAATATCATCAAAATAGCCATTCTGCCAAAACTGATCTATAGGTTCAATGCAATTCCCATTAAAATACCAGAAACATTCTTCAGAGACCTAGAAAAATCAATCATGAACTTCATATGGAGAAAGAAAAGACCTAGAATAGCCAAAGCAATTCTCAATAACAAGAAACACGCAGGAGGCATTACAATCCCAGACTTCAAACTATACTATAGAGCAATAGTAGTAAAAACAGCATGGTACTGGCACAAAAACAGATATACTGACCAGTGGATTAGAATAGAAGATACAGAAACAAACCCACACATCTTTAGTCAATTAATCTTTGACAAAGTGGCCAAACACATACGCTGGAGAAAAGACAGCCTTTTCAACAAGTGGTGCTGGGAGAACTGGCTAACCATTTGTAAAAAGATGAATCTAAACCCCTATATCTCACCAAACACAGGAATCAACTCAAGATGGATCAAAGACTTAGAAATTAGACCTGAGACTGTGAAGTTAATAGAGGAGAGCATAGGTTCAACACTACCACATATTGGCACAGGCAGTAACTTTCTCAACAAAACCCCCAAAGCTCAGGAAATTAAAGCAAGAATAAACAAGTGGGATAACATCAAACTAAAAAGTTTCTTCTCATCAAAGGATACTATCAATAACCTTAAGAGGAAGCCCACAGAATGGGAAAGGATCTTTACCAGCCACCATTCTGATAGGGGGCTAATATCCAGAGTATACAAAGAGCTCAAAAGACTCTACACTGGCAAAACAAACAACCCAATCAAGAAATGGGCAAATGAACTAAATAGACACTTCACAAAAGAAGAGATACAAAGGGCTAATAGATACATGAAAAGATGTTCTTCATCACTGGCCATCAGGGAGATGCAAATCAAAACTACACTGAGATTCCATCTAACCCCAGTCAGAGTAGCAAGCATAAAGAAATCAAACAACAACAAATTCTGGTGAGGACGTGGGGAAAGAGGAACTCTTTTACACTATTGGTGGGAATGCAAACTAGTTCAACCACTATGGAGATCTGTGTTGAGATTCCTAAGAAAGGTGGAAATAGATCCACCATATGATCCAGCTATACCACTCCTGGGTATCTTTCCAAAGGGGTTGAATTCAGAGAAATATAGCAACATATGCATACCTATGTTCATAGCAGCACAATATGTAATAGCCAAAATATGGAACCAACCCAGATCACCATCAACAGATGAATGGATAGCAAAACTGTGGGAAATACACACAATGGAATTCTATTCAGCCATAAAGAAGAACAAAATTATGTCATTTGCAAGGAGATGGAAAATCCTGGAGAACATTATGTTAAGTGAGATCAGCCAAGCACAAAAGAAGAAGATACATATGTTTCCTCTAATATGCCCAAACTAGGAAACACAAAGAATACCAGTGGGACTCCAGTTATTGAAGGGGAAATATTAGCTAAGTTTAGATGGTAAGATAGGAGAGGAGGAAGGTCGGTCTTGTTTAACGAGGGTCTACACCTGAACATGTGTAAAATTATGAATAAGTCATGGTTAACCCGGACAGCCATTGGTGGGAGGGGGGAAAGGAAAACGGGGGCGGGGGGGAGGGCATCAAATATAGTGTAAATGTATACTATTTACGTTCAATAAAAAAATTGTTTAAATTAAAAAAATAAAATAAAATAACAAAAAAAAACATTAAATACAGTTGTCCTTTTGCAGATATAAACCACTGCAGATATAACAAGCAAGTTTCAATGTGCTTGTGTAAGAGTCTATTTTTTAAAAGAAAAATGTTTACTTTGTATTAGCGCGTTGTAACTAAACATCATAACGAGGTTCAGAATGATAAATACATATATTCATGCAGCAAAAAAATAAAAATAAATAAAAATAAAATTCCTTTATGCTAAAAAAAATAAAAAATAAAGGGAATTCTCAAAGTATTCCCCCATCTAATATGATGTAGGTGGTGGGCTTTTTGTAGATTGCCTTTATGATGCTGAGGATTGTTCCTTCTATTCCAATTCTCTGTAGTGCTTTTAGCATAAATGGATGTTGAATTTTATCAAATGGTTTTTCAGCATATGTTGAAATGATCATGTAATTTTTGTCTTTGGTTCTGTTTATATGATGAATTACATGGATTGATTTTCCTATTTTGAACCAGGCTGGCATCCCTGGGATGAACCCTATCTTGTCATGGTATATGATTTTTTTGACATGGTTTTGAATGTGTGTCGCTAGTGTTTTTGTTTAGCAGTTTTGCATCTAAGTTAATCAAATATATAGACTTATAGTTTTCCTTCCTTGAACTGTTGGAATTAATGTGACATTGCTTTCATAAAAAGAAATCTGCCACTTTGTGCCACAGGTGCTGAGCCAGTGCTATTTTGCCTCACAGCAACAGCCTTCAGAGATTAACATTAAAACAAGGACCTGAAATGAACAACTGTAAATCAGTCAGTTGTAATTCATCAGCTCATCCTGCACAAAGACCAGCTACAACTTCCAGTGTCCAAACTCACCACACCCTGCAGGGATTCAGAGCAGAGTTCAACAGCAAAAAAGAAACCTGCCAGTTTTGAGGCTAAAGGTGCTGTGGTGGTGCCATCTTGCCAGCAGTGGCTAAGCTCACCATGCCCGCCAGAGATCCAGACCAGTGCACCAAAATTGTAAGTGAAATTACTTTCCCATGAGAAACCCCAGCGCTGCATCCCCAGTAAATAACGCAGCCATGATAAAGTGCCTGGGTCTGAGATTTTGTGGTTCAACCCAATGAAGGAGAAATGATGGCAGAGATCACCACACCCTCCAGCGATCTAGAGCAGCGCTCATAAACACCATACATGAAATTGCAGTTCCCATGGTAAAACGCATAGTCTGGAACCCCAAAGGGACTCATACAGTCCCAATAAACTCCCTGGATCTGAGACTTCGTGATACAACCAGAGAAGGTGGGAGGGGGTCTACTGTTTGACATAGCAGAGGCTCAGACAAACTCAGGCTCTGATCAGTGGAAGTATATGTACACTAAACCCAACTAATAGTATCTCCAGGATCACCACAGACCTCTTAATCATGGTGAATGAGAAGTCAGACTAGCCCAGCCCTAGCTCTGGAGAACAGAGACTCCTACATTGATTTTGGTATCAGAGGCATAATCCACCAACAGAGGCAGGAAGACACTCCAAATCTGTGGAAATCATGGAGACTGACCTGTGCTTAATACTAAATCCAGCCCCATTAATACCAACCATCTGCATAAAATGAGAAAAACTCAGAGAAATAGAATCACAATGGTAGAGGTGCTGGTGGTACTCGGTATCTGCACAGAGAGAAACTGCAGAGAATCTGTCTCCTGAATAGTCATTTATCTGTAGAGTTCCATTAATTTGTTATTGGGGTGGTTTGGGGTTTTTTTCTTCTTTTTTATGTGTCAGTGTTTATGTCTGATTTTTTATCCTCTTCTCAAACCATTTCCCTAGTTTCCTCCCTTGTACATACCCTACTCTCTTCTCTCTATCCCTTTTCTATCTTTATTCTTCTTTTTATCTCTCCCTTGTCTTGAATTAAATCCACTTCACATCGCTATATGAGAAACTCTACATTGGTTACTAGAATACTACTACATATTTACTATCCCTAATATCTAGTATATACTACCTTACCAAACTCAAAATCTAATTCTATTCAACACTATCTGAGACTTTACCCTATACTTCCATTTACTCCTTCACTTCCTTCCTTACTCAATCTTCACTTCTGAATAAAATACAGATTGCCCTTGGATATGCTAACTGACACAGAGACACTGAGAGAAATCTATCAAAAGCAACATATAAAAACTTCTGAAATCATAAGAAGGAGAAACAACAAGGGATCAGTGAGTTCCCACAACCTCAAAATAACAAAACTTGATAACACAGAATTTCAGGGATCTCCAGAAAGACAAATAAAGAATGTAACTAGAGAAATAATAAAAGACTTCAGAAAAATGAGCATCTGAAAAAAATAAAGGATGCAATCATTCAAGTAAAGGCATCAATACAGACTATAAAAAAATCAATTAGATCACATGGAGAATAGAATCTCGCTCCTAGAAGATGATCACTCCAAAAATGAACACATAGTTTAAAACTTAGAAAAACAATTAGACAGCAGGAATTGAACATTGATAAAATATAGGCCCATCTTAAAAGAGCTAACCTAAGAATAATTGGCATAGAGGAGGGAAAATTAGGTGAAACCAAATGACTGAACAATGTTTTCAAAGAAGTAATAGAAGAAAATTTTCCAAAATAGAGCAAGAGGTCAATACACAGTTACAGGAAACTTATAGAACCCCTTTAGAAAAGATCTGAGAAAAGGTACCCCACAACACATAATAGTCAAAATGACCAATGTAGAGGCTGAGAAGAGAATCTTAAAGGCAAGAGAAACAAAAGACCAAGGGACATTTAGAAGCAAACCAATTAGAATCACTCCAGACTTCTGCCAGGTGTGGTGGCGCACGCTTGTAATCCCCGTGCTTGGGAGGCTGAGACAGGAGGATCGCATGGGTTCGAAGCCAGCCTCAGCTACTTAGTGAGGCTCTAAGCAACTTAGTGAAACGATGTTTCCAAACAAAATATAAAAAAGGTCTGGGAGTATAGCCTGGAGGTAGAAAGCCTCTGGGTTTTACCCCCAGTACCACCAAAAAAGAATCACTTCAGACTTCCCAAACCAAGTCATGAAAGCCAGAGGGCTTGGAGTAACATTTTGCAAACTCTAAAAGAAAACAACTTGCAACCAAAAATTTCCTACACAATAAAACTACCTCTCAAATTAGGTGGGGAAATAAATATCATCCATGACAAAAAGAAGGTGAAGGAATTTATGTCTTGAAAACCAACACTAGAGCTGGGCATGGTGATGTATTCTTGTAATTCCAGTGCTTGGGAGGCAGAGACAGGAGGATCGCACAGGTTCGAAGCCAGCCTCAGCTACTTAGTGAGGATGTCAGCAACTTAGTGAGACCCTGTTTCCAAATAAAATATAAAATAGGTCTGGGAGTATAGCCCAGAGGTAGAAAGCCCCTGGGTTCCACTCCCAGTACCACCAAAAAAAAAAAAAAACCTAGAGAAAATACTCAAAAATACTACAAAGAAGAAATAAGGAATACACATCAGAACCAGAGAAACATGAATTTCCATCCAGCAGACAACTAAGCAAAGAATAACAAACAGAAGTAAAATTTCAACTTGTTAGGAATTAAAAATCAACTCCCAATAATCACACTGAATGTAAATGGCCTCAAATCCCCAAAAAAAGACATAAAGTGGCAAAATGGAATAAAAACCAGAACCATCTATCTGCTGCTTGCAAGAAACACACCTTATATGTTAAGATAGTAACAAACTTAAGGTAAAGGGCAAGAGCAATGTAACTCATGCCAATGGAACTCGAAGACAAGCAGGAATAGTATGTATGATATCAGACAAGATAGACTTTAAGCCAAAGCTTATTAGAAGAGACAACAAAGATCATTTTTATTGGTAAAAAGGAATCATCCAGAAAGAGTAAATAACAATACCAACATTTATGACCCAAACATAGGTGAGGCTACTTTCATAAAACAAACTCTTGACTTCCGGGAAGATGGTGACCTAGAAAAGCAGCATTTATGAGTCCTGCTAACACTCAATGGCTATTGCCACAAAAACAGTGCTTTTCATAGCCAGAAAACACTATCAGCAGAGAAATAAAAAATGGGAACACAAGGAACAGAGAAAAAGAATAGAAGAACAACCAGAGACAAGAAAAGAAAACAGCCCGCGGACTTCCGGGAAGATGGTGACCAATAAAAGCACCGTTTATGAGCCCTGGTAATAAATGATCTCCATTGCCACAAAACCAGTGCTTTTCAAAGTCAGAAAGCACAATTAGCAAATAAATAAAAACTGTGAATAAAAGGAACAGAGAAAAAAAAGGCTAGAAACACAAGAGACAAGAAACTAGCCCTCACTGCAGCAGCAGAGCCATGCCGGCGCAATCTTCCCTCGCAGCACCAGGATCCAGAGAAGAAAGGGACTCAGAACAGAGCTCAAAACCACAAAAGAAAATATGGCAGCCTCACAGCCAAGGGCATAGCAGCAGCGCCATAGAGCCAGCAGTAACAATGAGTGCACCGTGCCTGCGACAGCTCCAGATCAGCTCACTCAACAACCCACCAGGCTCCAGAGAGGAAAGGTAAACAAGGAGCCAAGGTGAGCAGCTGCGGATCATCTGGGTGTAATTCAGCAGTTTTTTCAGCGCAAAGAACATCTAAAACTCCCAGTGGCCAAGCTCAGCACACACTCCAGTGACTCAGAACAGAGCTCAAAACCAGAAAAGAAATACACCACCTGCACGGCCAAGGGTGTGGCAGTGGCGCCATATTGACAGCAGCAGCAAAGAGTTCACCATGTCAGTGATAGCTCCAGATATGCGCACTCAACAACCGTAAATGAAATTGTGGCCCCTAAAGGAGAAATCCCTGAACTGCATCCCCAGGGACTTGCACAGCTTTGATAATCTCCCTGAGTCTGAGATTTTGCAGTCCTACCCAGTGAAGGAGTAGCAGTGGCAGAGATACCACACCCTAGTTGCAGCTCCCTGTGGGAAAATGCCCAGCCTGGCACCCCCCACAGCCTCGATTAACTCTCTGGGTCTGAAACTTTGACATACAACTCAGTAAAGGAGTAGTGGTGACTGAGATTACCAGAGACTCTAGATTCGGAGCACCCTAAGTGAAGACGTAGTGACCCAGGAAAGAACCCAGAGAAGGCAAAAACTTCTGAAATCATGAAAAAGAGAAAAAACCATGGACCAATGAATGCCCACAATCCCACAACATCAGAACCTGATAACACAGAAATTCAGAGATCTCCAGAAGATCAAATCAGGAATATAAATGTAGAAATAATACAGGACTTTCAAAAAAGAATTTAGAGAGAGTCTAAAAGAAATAAAGGATGCAATAATTGAAGTAAAGTCCTCAATTCAAACCATAAACAATCGATTAGACCACATGGAGAATAGAATCTCACTCCTAGAAGATGATCACTCCAAAAAGGAACACATAGTTTATAATTTAGAAAAAAAATCAGACAGCAGGAATCTGACATTGAAGATATATGGGCCCATTTTAAGAGACCTAACCTAAGAATAATTGGAATAGAGGAGGGAAAAGAAGGTGAAATTAAAGGGATCAATAATCTCTTCAAGGAAGTAATAGCAGAAAATTTTCCAAACATAGAGCAAGAGGTCGATACATAGGTCCAGGAAACTTATAGCTCTCCGTTTTGACAGGATCAGAGGAAAGGTTCCCCATGCCACATAATTGTCAAAATGATCAATGTGGAAGCCAAGCAGAGAATCTTAAAGTCAATAAAAACAAAAGGCCAAGCAACATTCAGAAGCAAACGAATTAGAATCACTCCAGATTTCCCAAACCAAGTCATGAAAGCCAGAATGGTTTGGTGTAACATATTCCAAACTCTGAAAGAAAACAACTTCCAGCCAAAAAATTTCTACCCAGAACAACTATCTATCAAATTAGATGGGGAAATAAGAAGCTTCCATAACAAACAGAAACTGAAGGAACTTATGGCTTCAAAACCAGCGCTAGAGAAAATATTCAAAGAGATTAATTACAAAGAAGAAATAGGTAATACACACCAGAAACAGAGAAACAAGATTTTCCATCCAGCAGAAAACTAACTAAAGAAGAATACACAGTATATAAAACAGAAATAAAATCTTAACATGTTAGGAATTAAAAGTTTTCTCTTAATAATCACACTGAATGTAAATGGTGTCAATTCCCCAATAAAAAGACATCAAGTGGCAAAATGGATTAAAAACCAGAATCCATCTATCTGCAGCTTACAAGAAACATGCTTTACAAGTAAAGATAGTAACAAACGCAAGGTAAAGGGCTGGAGCAAGGTAATTCATGTTAAGTAGCCATCCTAACAAATGTGAAGTACTATTTCACTATAGTTTTTTTTTTTATTTCCTTAATGATTAGTTATATTGTGATAATGATGAGTGATATTTATGTGTTTATTGGTCATATAAAAATCTTTGGAGATTCATTACCTATTTTAGTCTTTCTAAATTGTATTGTTTTCTGTTATTGTTTCTAATTTTTAGGATTTCTATTTGGAATATTAATATACCTTCTGATATAGGATTTGGAAATATTTTAACCTGTTCTGTCACTAACTTTTAATTCTGTTTACATTGTCTTTGTATGTACAATATTTTTCCATTTCTTTTGATTTTTGTTTGTTTATTCTTTTGTTCCCTGTGTCTTTGGAATCATATCTAAGAAATCACTGCCAATTTCAGTGTTGTGAAGTTTTATGATCCTGGTTTTCTTCTAAAAGTTTATAGTCTTAAATTTTACATTTAGGTCTTTTATCTATTTTGAGTTCATATTTGTATATGGTGTTAGGTAAGGGCCCAATTTTATTCTTTTTTATGTACTTATTATTTTTCAACAATATTTAGTGAAAATATTATTATTTCCTTCACCAAATGTTCTAGGAAACCTTGTCAAAAATAAATTGACCATATATGGAAGAAAAATAAAACATCAAAGTTAATCAGGAAACCAAGCATGGGAAGGAGGGAGGGGGAGGGAAAGGTTAGGGAATTGGGTAGGGGCTGATTGGGTGATGTATGTGTGTACATCTCTACAAGTTTTTTATCCCATTGACATTTATGACTACAATGCACCAAAAAATTTATTTAACAAAAAAAGTATCATAAGTTTGGTTTTATCCCTGTGATTGTGCCAACTCAGTAAGAAATGAGGATTACCTTCTGCTTATCAGAAGCCCTACTTGGTAATTACATGTTACTTCATAACTCAACAGAATAATCCATTATTTGATAAATGATATTTATTTGATAACAGCATCTGAAATTAGTAATACATTTTGGGTTGAGGGGGAGAGAATACCAGCAATGAAAGCCATAGAGCTTCCACCTCCAAGCTACACCCCTAGCCAAATTTTATTTCTAACTTGGACACAGGGTCTCACTAAGGTTGCTGAGAGCCTCGCTAAGTTGTTGAGGCTGGATTTGAACCTGTGACCCTCCTGTCTCAGTCTTCCAAGTGCTGGGATTACAGGTGTGGGCTACCACGCCTGGCCACCAGGTACAGTTTAAACAGGTCTTGGACATTCTGCAGGACAATTATCTTGAGCTCCTCACCAAGTCAGTGCCATGAGGAGGAGACTTGAGGCACAGTCCTGAATGAAGGGAGGCCAGGACACTGTGTCACCTGTCACCTGACTTGGGTCTGAGCAAGCCAGTCACGACAGTCAGGCTGGGGAATGTGAATGTGGACTTACTGGGAGATAATAAGAGCAAATGAGACAGAGTTTTCTGCTTTTAATTGGAAAGATAATGGCAAGATGATGTTTATTGAGATTCTTTTTTAAGCTAAATTCAGAATGTCCTTATTTAAATAAAATTTAAATATAAAATGTCAAAATAAATAAATAAATAAAATTCTTTTTGACATTAAGTCATACATAAATCCTAATACAATATTACTGGGAAACTTCAACACCCCCCTCACACCATTAGAACAATATTCTAGACAAAAGGTAAGTAAAGATTCCTCATACCTATGGAACACCATTAATCAAATGGACCTGTCAAGCACATATATAATATTTCACCCAACTACAATAGAGGTCACATTTTTCTCAGACTCACGGAACCTTCTCCAAAATAGATCACATCCTGGGCCACAAAGTGAACTCTAGCAAATTAAAAAAATGCACAATTCTTCTCTGTGTCTTCAGACCATAAGGGAATTAAATTAGAAACCAACTATAAGAAGACCCAGAGAAACCACATAAACATGTGGAGACTGAACACCACACTTCTGAATGAAGAATAGGTCATAGAAGACCTAAGAGGTGAAATCAAGAAATTTCTAGAAACAAAGGAAAATAGAGATACAACATATCAAAACCTCTGGGACACTTTGAAGACAGCATTAGAAGGAAAATTTATAGCACTTTGTGCTCACATAAGAAAAACAGAAAATCATCAAATAACCTAATGTCACACCTAAAGCCCTTGAAAAACAGGAACAACCTAATCCCAAAGCCAGTAGAAGAAAGGAAATTATTAAAATCAGAGGAGAAATCAACAAAGTGGAGAATAAAAAAATAAAGAAAATCAACATAATCAAAAGCTGGTTTCTGGAAAGAATTAACAAGATAGATACACTACTAGCCAACCTAACTAAAAAAAAAATAGAGAATCAACCAAATTTATGAAGATAAGAGATGAAAAAGGAGATATCACTACTGATAGTGTAGAAATACAGAGGATTATCAGAAACTATTTTGACAAACTATACTCCAACAAAATGGAAAATCTTGAGGAAATTGGCAACTTTCTAGATAAATAAAACCTAGCAATCAAAGAGATTGAAATATAAATAAAGAGCTTACCATCAAAGAAAAGCCCAGGACCAGATGGTTTTCTAAGTGAATTTTATAAAACCTTTATAGAAGAGCTAATCCTGATACACCTCTTTCAATTTTAAAATTTAAAGCAAATACTCCCTGTCCTTAGTTAAAATATAACTGAAAACTATTATGGGGTGAATAAGTTGACCATGGCAATGATTTCATGTTTCAATACCTTCTAGAGTGACAAGTTGGGAATTTTCCTTCCATTATTTCTAAGTATATTGATTTGTAGTCACACACATTCATGGAGGAAACAGAATCATCATTTTACAATGTAGACTCTCTGCCTCCCCTCTTGGTCAAAAATAGTTAAACAAATCTGATGTTTCCTTATAAAGTAATTGTTCTCTGATATAAAGCAACAAACAATTGCTTACTCCTTTGATTCTCTTACTTCTCAGTTTGATTCAAAATAGTTTGGAGGGTAATGCTTCTTCTAGGGTAAGGTAGCCTTCAATAAATGGCTTTGTGCTTATAACACAGTTGGTAAATGCCTGGGTTACCTGGGGATGGCCATGATGATTGGCCTGCCAAGCTCACCCCATCATAGAGAAGAATATTTTTACATTCTTATTCCTTAGACCCTTGAAAGAGTTCCCATTCCTTTCTAAAGAGCAATGGTAAGAGAGTGTATCCATGTCAAAAAAGAAATTCTGAACCACAAGGACTAGGTCCAGTTCAGAATAGGAACCCTTGGACCCACACTTAGTGCTTATGCATATGAACCCTTGTGTACAGACCACACTAAAACCACAACAGTATATTCATGTAATCTCTAATCTTCACAATCTTTCAAAATAGGCAATTATCTTAAATATGCAGATAGGAACTTACTATGTAAGTTTTCTACTGTTAATGTAACAAATTGCCACAAATTTAGCAGCTTAAAATGTCTGTGGGGACAGTCAAAACAGTGTTAGCTAGGATTCCTCAGGAAAAGGTCACCCAAGTATAAAAAACAGCTAAGCATGTCCTTGAAAACAACATATTGTCTTATGTAACTCTGTGCCCTAGCCGGATGCCACCTTTTTTTTTAAATTTTTTATTGGTGTACTGTATTCATACATCATAGTGGGATACAAACTTTTGTAGACATACATGCACATCACCCAGTCAGCCCCCACCCGATCCCCACCTCATTCCTTCCCCATCCCTCCTTCCCATGCTTTGCTTAGTGGTTGATATCTATTATTATAGCAATTTATCCAAAACTAAAAATGATAATCTCACATAACAGTTTCATTTGTCTGATACCAAACTTTTGATAACTTAAAGATAACAGTTTAATATTTCTTTTTGCTTTCTTTCTTACCAGAAAATATTTTTTCTTTTTTTTTAGGTAAAACTATCATATATTTATATCTTTAATTTTCAGAAAAAATCTATCATAATATAGAATATGGACTCTAGATGCCCAAAACGATCTCAAAAAAGAACAAAGCTAGAAAATATATTTTTTCTGATTTCAAACCATATAAAGCTACAATAATTGAAACAGGATAGTACTGTTATAAAGGCATATATATAAACCATTGGAGTTAAATAAAATCCTAGAGCTAAATTCTTCCATATATTGTCAAGTTATTTTTGACAAGGTTTCCATGAACATTTGGTGGGGGAAATAATAATCTTTTAACTAAATATAGTTGAAAAATAATAATTACATGGAAAAGAATAAAATTGGACCCTTACCTAATCCCATATACAAATATTAACTCAAAATAGATAATAGACCTAAATATAAATCTTAAGACTATAAACTTTTAGGAGAAAATCTGGGTCATAAAACCTCACAACATTGAAATTGGCAGTGATTTCTTGGATATGATTTCAATGACACAGGCAATAGAAGAGTATACAAACTCCCTAAAAAATAAAAAAAATTATATATCCAAAGACAATGTAAACAGAGTTAACAGTTACTAATTGAATGGGATAAAATATTTCCAAATGCTATATCTGAAGGTGTATTAATATTCCAACTAGAAATCCTAAAAATTAACAACAATCAAAGCAAACAATACCCTTTAGCGATAGGTAAAAGACTAACATAAATAATGAATCTCCACAGATAACCAATCTTAGTTGTCTGTTGGATGGAAAATCTTGTTTCTCTAGTACTGGTGTGTGTTACCTATTTCTTCTTTGTAGTTAATCTCTTTGAGTATTTTCTCTAGCGCTGGTTTTGAAGACATAAATTCCTTCAGTTTCTGTTTGTCATGGAAGCTTCTTATTTCTCCATCTAATTTGATAGAAAGTTTTGCTGGGTAGGAAATTTTTGGCTGGAAGTTGTTTTCTTTCAGAGTTTGGAATATGTTACTCCAAGCCCTTCTGGCTCTCATGACCTGGTTTGGGAAGTCTGGAGTGATTCTAATTGGTTTTCCTCTGAATGTCACTTGGCCCTTTGCTTTTGTTGCCTTTAAGATTCTCTGCTTGGCTTCCACATTGGTCATTTTGACAATTATGTGGCGTGGGGATCCTCTTCTCCGATCCTGTCTAGAGGGAGTTCTATAGGTTTCCTGGACCTGTGTATCGACCTCTTGCTCTATGTTTGGAAAATTTTCTGCTATTACTTCCTTGAAGAGATTGTTGATCCCTTTGGTTTCACCTTCTTTTCCCTCCTCTATTCCAATTATTCTTAGATTAGCTCTCTTAAAATGGACCCATATTTCTTCAATGTCAGAATCCTGTTGTCGGATATTTTTTCCTAGATTAGAAACTATGCGTTCATTTTTGGATTGCTCATCTTCTAAGAGCAAGATTCTATTCTCCATGTGGTCTAATCGGTTGTTTGTACTTTGAATTGAGGCCTTTGCTTCATTAATTGCATCCTTTATCTCTTTTTGGCTCTCTCTGAATTCTTTTCAAAACACCTCTATTATTTCTACAGTTATTTTCCTGATTTGATGTTCTAGAAATCTCTGAATTTCTGTTTTATCGGGTTCTGATGTTGTGGGGTTGTGGGCATTCATTGCTCCATTATTATTCCTCTTTCCCATGATTTTGGAAGTTTGTTCCTTCTCTGGGTTCTTCCCTTGGGTCACTATGACTTCACTTAAAGTGTTCTGGAACTTGAGTCTGTGGTATCTCAGACCCCACTACTCCTTTACTGTGTTGTATCACAGAGTCTCAGACCCAGGGAGTCGATAGAGGCTGCTTTAGACTATGGGGGGGTGCCAGGTTGGGCGTTCTCCTCTGGTGTGATATCTCTGCCACTGCTACTCCCCCACCGGGTCAAGTCCCTGGGAGTGCAGTACTGGGATTTCTCCTCTGTGGCCCGCAATTTGACTCACTGTTGTTGAGTACACAGACGGAGCTGTAATGGACTCGGTGAATTCGCTGCTACTGCCGCCGGTGGCAATGTGGTGCCGCTGCCACGCCCTTGGCCGTGAGGCTGGCATATTTTTTCTCTGGTTTTGAGCTCTGCTTTGAGTCCCTGCAGCGTGTGCTGAGCTTAGCCACTGGGAGCTTTAGATGCTCCCTGTGCCGAAAAATACCGCCTGGCTGTTCCACAGCGACTCACCTCTGCTTGCTGTAGCTGTCCGGTGAACTCGCCGCTGCCGCTGGCAGTAAGGAGCTGCTGCCACATCCTCGGCCATGAGGCTGGCGTATCTCCTCTGTGGCTCTGAGCTCTGTTATGAGACCCCCTCCTCTCTGGAGCCTGGTGATTTTTTTTGTTTCTCTGGTGATAGTGTTTTCTGGCTATGAAAGGTGCTGATTTTGTGGTAATGGAGATTGGTTGTTAGCGGGGCTCTTAAGCCCCGCTTTTCTCAGTCGCCATCTTCCCGGAAGTCCGGATGCCACTTTTGATCTGATTTGAAATATAAACTTGACTGAGACTGCCCATTGCACTTTTTACTATGTAATAGCTTCTTTCGTTAAACCTCCCACTGCTAAGATAAAGGAATTTCTCACTTTCTCCACCCCCACCAGATCCTCATTTCTTTTTTGAATGGACTATATCAAATCCACAACCTCCAAGTTTTGGTTTATTGAACAACAGTATCCACTTATCATTTATTACCTCACAGTTTTGTAGATCAGAATCCAAGTACAACATATTTCAACTGGACCCTCCAAGGTGTTGGCAGGACTGTGCTTCTTACTAGAGAATCTGGGGAAAATCAGCTTCAAGCCTCATTTATACTGTTTGCAGGATTCAGCTCCATATCATGGTAGGTCTAAAATTCTCACTCCCTTGCTGACTGTCATTCAAGAGCCTCTCTAAGATCTTTCATTTTCCCAAGCCAGAGATAATAAGTCTAGTTCCATTCATGTTTTAAACCTTTAACTTCCCCTTCTTCCCTGTCTCTTCTGCTTTGCTCTTCCCATGCATGTTGTGACCTGCACTAGAGAAAAATTATCTTGACCTGCACTAGAGAAAAATTATCTACTTTTAAAGGCTTATTTTTATCAGATTGGGCCCACCCAGATAACCCAGGCTACTCTCTCCATCACAAGGTTTGTAATCTTAATTATATCTATGAAGTTGATTGTGCCTTGGAAGGTAACATATTTAGAGTGTGCGATGATTAGGACATGGACACCTTTGAGAGGACACATTGTTTTGCTTAACACATTACCCAATATTTCCTATTTGGCAAGTGACAAAGGAAGACATGAACCAAGACTTATTTGGCATTAAGGCACATATCCCTACCATGAGTCCACCTAGCCATTCTAATATGTTTAATTTGTTAGAGCACAAAATATGGAAAAACAGAGGAGGAAAAAATATCTTAAGCTAAGTATAAATATATTTAGTAAATAAAGTCTGTTACCAATTTTCAACATGATTTATACATTCAAAATAAAACATGATTTATACATTCAAAATACACCTAGCCATTTTAATATGTTTAATTTGTTAGAGCACAAAATATGGAAAAAACAGAGGAGGAAAAAATATCTTAAGCTAAGTATAAATATATTTAGTAAATACTCAAAACAAAGTTCCAAATAAATAAATTCTGTTGTTTATATTCTAGAAGAGAAAGGAAAGTACATATTAAATATACATATAGTTTTTACAATAAATATAGATAAAAATTGCCAGAATCATTTTGCTAATTCATCCAAGAATGAGTAGGCTTATTCCTGGTAAAAATGAAAGCACTTTAAACATAAAACACATATTTAAGATCATCTTTTTTTTCATCTAACACCAGAAGGAAGCACAAAGATTTCAATACACCAGGCACACACTGCCCCAAATGTCAGGAATAACCCAGGCCTCACCATATTTCCTGGAAGGGAGCACAGTGAACCCTGAGTAGAGTTTGTTTTTCCCCTTACAATATGCTTTTAATGTAACACACATATTTGTATCCAGGTATTGGCAGAGACTTGTCAGTGTTAAAAGTTGTAAAACATAGTAGAGGAATGAATAGGACCATGAGAGATCATTTTTGGAGTTGAATCTACCCATAACTAAAAGCTGACCACAGGCAACAGACATCTTTTAAATTATATGCTTAAAATGCTTCTTTACAATGTCACCTCCAAATTCTCATGTTCAGTGATGATTAATACATTAATTATTCAACATTTATATTTTCTGATGTAACCAACACTGATCAAAGAATTGCAGATAGAGCAATGCATGCCATAGTTTTGCTATCAAAGAACTTGTGACCTACTAAAGGTATTCTAGGCCATAGAAATGTGTAAGATTGACTTGCCCAAAGTAGCGATCAGTAAATATCAGATGACTAAATAATAGAATCTTGTTGCTGAAAAGATGTCACACTCATTAGTCATTAAAAAATGCAAATAAAAAACACAATGATGCACCACCGCATACCCACCAGAGTAGCTATAGTTTTATTTTTATAGCCATAGTTATTTAAAAAAGGAAAATAATATGTATTATACAGAATGTGGAATAATTGATACCCTCATACATTGCTGGTAGGATTATGAAATGATACAGATACAATGGAATAGAGTTTGGCAGTTCCTAATAACATTAAACATGGAATTACCATATGACATAGCAATTTTACTCCTAGTGGAATTTATTGAAGTTCATTTAATAGAATATATGAAATATGGAATATGTGGCATATTGGAGTACATTCATTGCTTCATACTAATGATGATGTTCCCAGGAATTCCTCATATAAAATGTCACAATATGCATATAACCTATGCACATCTTTTGTGTGTGTGTGTGTGTGGTACTGAGGATGGAACCAAGGGTTCTACATCTGAGCTGCACCCCCAGCCCTATTTTTTATTCTTTATTTTGAAACCAAGTCTCACTGAGTTGCAAAGGGCCTCACTAAGTAGCTGAGGCTGTCCATGAACCATGTTCCTCCAGTCTCAGCCTCCCGAAAGAGTGTGCCAACACACCTGGCTATTATATATATATATATATATATATATATATATATATATATATATAATTAAATCATTTCAAGATCACTTAAAATACCTACTAAATGTAAATGTCATGTAAAAGTTGTTATACTACACTGTTTTGGTAATAATGATGAGAAAGAAGTTTATACATGTTCAGTACAAATGCAATTTTTTTCTAATATTTTGATCTGTGTTTGGTTGAATTCATGGATGCAAAACTTCCTGGTATATTACTCAAAAGAATTGAAGATAGCCAGCCATTAAAACAAAAAGTTGCATACAAATATTTATAGAAGCACTAATCATGATAATTCAAAAGTAGAGAAAAATGTCCATCAATTCACAGGTAAAGAAACTGTGGCATTGCCATACAATGAAAAATTATTGTGCAACAAAAATAATTAAGTGCTGATACATATTACAATATTAATGAATCTAGAAGACATTAAAGGAAATGAAAACAGCCTGACACACAAAAAACACATATATTAATGTCTCATTATTCAAAAATCCAAAGAAGGCCACTTTTTAGAAACAGAAAGTAGATTGGAAGTTACTACTAAATACCCAGTATAGGCAAATATAGAGATAGAAAGTTTATTTGTAATATATAGCTGGAATATTTAGGAAAATTGGAAGATGATAACTAAAGAAAATAATTATTTTGAAAGTGATACAATATTTGTAAATTTCATAATTTTGATGGCTTCACAAATCAGGGAATGTACTAAAGCTCACTGAATTGTACATATTATAAGAGTAAAGTTTGGAATATGTGAACTATATCTCATGACAACTGTAGTTAGTATAGAGACAGCATGAAATGCAATGTGTGCTGAGTTGGTAGATTTTGATGTATAACATAATCAAATAAGCAAGGAACAAAATTGCAAAACTACAAGTATGCTATTATTCTACTTAGTTGTTTAAAATACATATACAAATGATTTACATCTTGATCCAGATATTGGTTATCTATGTGTAAACAAATATACTAAGGAAAAGTGCACCAAGTGCTATGTGCATATATGTCACTATTGCTTTCAACTACATTATGATGTGAGACTATAATGCACTAATAAAGTACTAAAAACAAATAGAAACAGATAAAAAGATAAAAATTATATATTTATACTTATAAATATAAATTATATGTTTATACTTAGTCAAGATACACTGATAACAATATTTTTACTTTTATTTTTTAATTTTTTATATTGGTGCATTGTATTCATACATCTTAATGGGATGCAAGATGGTGAAAACATACATGCACACACCACTCAATTAGCCCTTACCCACTTTCCATCCTATTCCCTCCCTCTCCTTCCTTCTCATGTTTGACTTAGTGATTGATATTGATATGTTTCTTTTTTAAATTTTTATTGGTGCATTTCTTAAAGTACATCATGTGCATTAGAGATTTTCCCTCTTCCCCCCTCCAATCCCCTAAGTTAGGCTGCCTTATTGCTCATCTACAGAATCTCTTTTTTCTTCTAGAGTTCCTCCTATGACCCATTTTCACACTAGTTTTCACATATTAGGGAGAGCATCCAATTTCTTATTTTTGTGACTGACTAATCTCACTTAGTGTAATTCCCTCCAGTTCCATCCATTTCCCTGTAAATGAAGTAACTGTGTTTCTCTGGCTGAGTAAAATTCCATTGTGTACATAGACTACAGTTTTGTAATTCATTCATCTGTTGATGGACATTTTGGCTGGTTCCATAATTTAGCAATGGTAAATTGTGAAACTATAAACATAGACACATGTATTAGTTTGGTTTCCTTTCTTTTTGGTAGATACCAGAGTGGTATTGCTGGATCATATGGTAAATTCATTCCCATTCTTCTGAAAATCCTCCATACTGTTTTCCAAAGTGGTTGCACTAATTTGCAATCCCACCAAAAATGTTTTAGAGTTCCCACTTCTCCACATCCTCACCAGCATTTGTTGTTTTGAATGATTGCCATTCTAGTTGGAATTAGGTGTAATGTCAGAGTAGTTTTGATTTGCATCTCTCTGATTGCTAATGATGTTGAGCATTTTTTCATGTATTTACTGGACATTTGAATTTCTTCCTTCGTGAAGTATCTATTTAGTTCACTTGCCCATTTTTTATTGCATTATTTGTTTTCTTAGTGCTGAGTTTCTTGAGTTCTCTATATATTCTAGATATTAGTCTTCTATTGAAGGAGTAATTGGCAAAAATCTTCCCCCATTATGTTGACTCTTGGTTTAGGTTCTTGATAGTTTCCTTAGCTGTACAGAAGCTATCCAGTTTAATGCAATCCCACATATTGATTGGCCTTTTAGTTGTATGTGCTTTAGATCACATACTGGGGTACAAAGTGAGCACTAGCAAATTAAAAAATGTGACATACATCGCTGTGTCTTTTGAGACAATAATCAAATGAAATTAGAAATCAACTGTAAGCCAGGCATGGTGGCACACACTTCTAATCCCTGCGCCTGGGAGGCTGAGACAGGAGGATTGTGAAGGGACGAAGCCAACCTCAGCCACTTAGTGAGGCTTTCAGCAACTTAGTGAGATCCTTCAAAAAAAAAAAAAAACATAAAATAGGGCTGGGAGTATAGCCCGGAGGTAGAAAGCCTCTGGGTTCCACCACCAGTACCACACACACACAAAAAAAAATCAACTGTAAGAAGAACCAAAGAAACCACTTAAGCGTGTAGAGACTGAACACCACATTGCTGAATGAAGAATTGGTCAGAGAAGTGAGGGGTGAAATCAAGAAATTTCTAGAAACAAAAAAAGAGATACAACATATCAAAACATCTGGGATACGTTGAAGGCAGTATTAAGAGAAAAATTCATAGCACTGAGTGCTCACATAAGGAAAACATAAAATCTTCAAATAAATAAACTAATGACACACCTCAAAGCCCTTAAAAAACAGGAACAATCTAACCCCCAAGCCAGTAGAATATAGAAAATTGTTAAAATCAGAGCAGAAATCAATGAAGTAGAAAAAAAATACAGAAAATAAACAAAACCAAATGCTGGTTTCTCAAAAAAAAAATAGATAAACCACTAGCCCACTTAACCAAAAAAGAGAGTCAACCCAAATTACAAAGATAAAAGATGAAAAGAGATATTACTACTTACAGTGTAGAAATCCAGAGGATTATCAGAAACTACTGTGAAAATCTATACTCTAACAAAATGGAAATGTAGAAGAAATTGACAACTTCCTAAATAATTACAACCTTCCTAAACTGAGTCAAGAAGATATAGAAAATTCAAACCAACTAATAGCAATCAAAGAGATTGAAACAGAAATAAAGAGCGTATTATCAGAGAAAAGCCCAAGACCATATGGTTTCCCAACTGAATTTTATAAAACCTTTACAGAAGAGCTAATCCTGATACTCCTGAATTAATTTCATGAAGTAGAAAAAAACAGGACTCTCCCAAGTACATTCTATGTTGATAAAATTACATTAACACCAAGACAAAATAAAGACAGCAGAAGGAAGGAAAACTATAAGCCTATATCATTGATGAACTTGGATGCAAAACTGATAAACAAAATAATAGCAACACACATTCAAAACCATGAGAAGAATATTATACATCATGAAAAGGGACGGTTCATCTCAGGGATGCAAGGCTGGTTCAACATATGAAAATCGATTCATGTTATGCATCATATAAACAGAACCAAAGACAAAAGTCACATGGTCATTTCAATATACACTGAAAAAGCATTTAACAAAATCCAGCATCCATTTATGCTAAAAGCACTGCAAAGAATCAGAATAGGAAAAACATATCGCAACATCATAAAGGCAATCTATAATAGGCCCACAGCCAGCATCATATTAAATGGGGAAAACGTGTGAGAATTTCTCCTCACAAGGAACAAGTCAAGGATGTCTGTATAAACAAGACAAGGATGTCTATTATCACCAATTCTTTTCAATATAGTACTTGAGACTCTAGCCAGAGCAATAAGGCAAGAAAAGGAACACAAATGAGTACAAATAGGAAAAGAAGAATTCAAACTTTCATTATTTGAACATGACATGATACTAATAAGACCCAATAAACTCAACCAAAAGGCTTATAGAACTGATCAACAAATTGAGCAAAGTGTCTGGATACAAAATCTATCTTAAAAAATCAGAAGCTTTTCTGTATACTAACCACAAATCCACTGAAAAAAATCCAGACAATACTTTCACTCAGAATTTTCCACAAAAAAGAAAATACTTAGGAATAAATTTAACCAAAGAGGTAAAAGACCTCTACAAAGAAAATTATAAAACATTGGAAAAAGAAATAGAATATCTTGAAGATGGAAAGATCTCCTGTGTTCATTGACAGGCAGAATAATTATCATCAAAATAGCTATACTTCCAAAAGTGATCTACTGATAATTTTCAAGTATAAATATATTACATTATCAACAGAAGTTACTTTCAGAGAATTAGATTGGGGGATGGGGTAGAATAAGAAAGTTTTGAATATCTTTATATGCTTCTACATTGTTTTGAATTTTTCAAAATAGACACATATTTTAATATTATTTTAAAACAAAGATCTCTAAAATTAGCCAAGATCTAAATCTATTTGAATTTAATTCAGAGAACAATTGCTACCTTAGACACTTTTCCCAAAGGGAAAAGTTCTTAGCTGGATTGAACACATGCATGTGTTTATAAGGCAGCTGGAAAAGCCACTCATCCTGATGGCTACTAGGCTTAAGGCAAACTTAATAGTAGTCTTTGACTCTAAAGTTCTAAATTTAATGGCCAATGGACTATGCTAATAGCTTTGAGTCCTTGTCACTCCTAAGTAATCAAATGAGTATTTTACAAATGCCTGGAGGAACTACAACTAAGATTCAAATCCCTAGTTGGTTTATAAAGCTTTTAAGAGCCTAGAGGTCTTCCAAAGTGGTAGCAAGTTGGGTTTATGCTCATCCATGGCCAAATACAACAGAACAAAAAAAAGACACTTAGGTTCCTTCTGGACGTTAGTTAGATAATGTGAATTAAGCACCCTTTTGGAGGCCATTCTTTGATCTCCTTCTAATATGGCAAAAGTATTTGAGCACTTAGTACATAATCACTAGCAGGACTATTACAAGATTTGTATTTTACCAAATATCATATCTGCTTAAATGATGAGGATAAATGATGCCTAAAAAATTCCTGTAACAAAAATTTCTTATGTGACACAATCTACTCTGGACTAGGGGCAACCTTAATGGCAAACCTGCACATAAGTACATTCCAGTTGTTTACTTTGGGTATATTTTTTATCTGTCTTAGCTTCAGCTTTTTCTGTTGTATAATGGAGATGATACCGGATGGGTCTGCTGGGAAGCACAAATAAATGTGAATGTGCTTTATACTGTAAGGACACTCACTCTATTAGCAGGAATAAGTTTTTTCATAATACAATTAGAAATAGTTTTTTTCACTATGTTCATCTTTACTTCTCAGGTTTCCACAGAAAATTACCGGAAGAAATATGTTCTTAAACATTACAATGCAAATAGTAAAAGTTGTTTCTATTACATTCAAATTCAGTTGGGAAATCCAATGAGATAATTTTGAAGTGCTGCTGATATGGGGCTGGTAAACTAAAGAAAGCTGATGTGGGAAGAGAAGACACACTAATCATATGACCTTGAATGAGTCACTTAATCTCAATAACCTTCAGTTTTATTATCTATAAAACAGTGATCATATATCTTTCCTCAAAGTATTTGTCATTATCAAATGCATGGGAAAGCATCTAATAGAAAGATACCTGAATGAAAACAAAGAAGGAAGAAACTAAAAGCGAGGAAAAGGAATTTAGGTCCATAAATATACCATATCATAGTGTAAATAATTAATAGAGGAGGCTTTAATTGGGAAAGTGCAAAGATTTCTAAATTTCTCAGATAAAACATGTGCCATCTATTTCATGTCTGCAGGAAAATTAAAATCAATATTTGAATTAATCTGAAGAAATTAAATCACCACAGAAATTATTTTTTAATTTAACAAGTTTCAACAAGAAGTAGTTGGTAAATAATGATACAGAGAGCAACAGAGTTCTTGCCTTTGAAACATTCTTCACAAAATTTCAAAGAGAAGAATCAATCAATCCATTGCTTGGTAGGTATACTGGCAGATTAGCAAACCTAATACATCTGGGATAAACCTAAGTACTATCACTCACCTAAAATTCAAGCCACCTAAGGAAATGTGATTTTTAAAAACTATTAAGCAGACTGCATTTGTTTCTGTGACTTGTTAGCACATAAAGTAATATACTGTCTTATTTGAAACAGTACACAGAGATAGAGTCCAAGAACCACCCCCATCATAAAGGAACAAGACCCAGAAAAAGAAAAATGTCATCTCAAAGTCCTTGAGCTAGTTACAAGACTTGGGACTAGAGCCCAGAATTGAAGATTCACAGTCTGCTCTTCATAACTCCTTCTATTTGGAGCTTAATGTACAGCCAGCACAAAAGAATAGAGAGAACAAGTGACTCTAATTATTCTCAAGGTCCTTAGGAGAAAGATGACTTCACTACTTCTCTCCTCCCCACTCCCTGACATTTGCTTCCTGGATGACTCTCTCTATGGGTCTCCAGTAGGATAGGGTGCCCCAGGCTGAGCCCTAGCACCCAACAACACTCCCTGATACTCATTCCAGCAACACACACTTCCCAAGCACATATTACCTTAAATTGACTGCTTTTCATGGCACTTTAACTGCCAAGTCCAAGGGAAAATCAAGGGAAGAAATAGAAAAACAAAACCCTAGGTCATACCCAAGAAGATTAGCATCAGGATGAAATCCAGTGGGTTGAGGAAGGCTTACAGCTGAAACTGGGAGGGTGAGTGTGGTATGAAACTGTTCTCAGAGGCAGGTGGTTAGCTGACAGAAGCAAGAAGGTCAGACATGCCTTCCTCATGTGGTTCTGTGGACATGCACATTGCACAGGTGTGTGGATTTAAGGGTAACTTCAGTAAAGGAGAAAGCCACACTAGTTTGCTTATTGCTTTGGTTTACAATGTGTTAGTGAGGCCTGTCTGCATCAAAGCTTGTCTTTTTTTGAGTTAGATCATCTCCTAATACAAAAAAAGTGGCTTAGCCAACCAATATTAGATGCTGGCTTCTCTGAACAAGTTTAGGATATAAATAGGTTCATTCGAGATAGACTTATGTCTCTTGATGAACTATCTTGGGGACATGGACAAGTGAAGAGTAGTAGTGTGGACTCTGTCAGAAGTCAGAAGGTATGTGGTCTTTTTCCATACTCCCACCCACCTGAAAATACTGTGATCTTGTTTGATTCTTCTAACACTGAGATGTAGTTATGATCCAAAATGCCCATGTAATTAAACTGAAGCTCACGAGGCATAGCATGTTGCCCAAGTTTATGCAGTTCCAATGAGTTAAAGACAAGATTTTAACACAGCTCTGCTCCAGAGCCTCTGCTCCTATTTCATATTAAGAATATATAGGTGACTGTTGATCAAAAAACTGTACACTCTATGCTTGAGATAAATGTCAGGAGGACCTTCCCCAAACACACTAATAAATGGGTGCAGGCAGATCTGATCACAGTTGCTTGCCTCAATGTAAAGCTAACCCTCATTTAAATATACTTACATGCTAAAAGACATACTGAGGGGGAGAAAAACACAATGCTAGGCACATGTGAAAACATTGGGGGCTGAGTGAAAATGGCATGGTAATTATATTGCACTTTAGCTTATGGTTATGTTAATTTTAACCCAAAAAACTATATTGCTAAATAGCCCTTTATTTTCTTGCTACTCTGTCTATGAGGCAGCCACTTTGCTTTGTGAATCAATGTAAAAATTTTCTTTCCAACCCTCTTATTGTTAGACAATTTTAATTCTATCCTGCATGTGCTAAAGGACCCACTGAGCCAATGACAATTTAATGCAGTTTTAGTCAATCTCTATTTTTCACATACACAGAAAAAGAAGTTTCCATTAAACTGCATTATGTCCAATTCCTAGGGGTTTTGAAATTTAACAGAAAAAATGGTTGCAATAAGATCTAACTTATGAAATTTCATCTTAAAAGATGATTTAAATACTATATTCCCACCCCTTCTTCCCCCAAACAGCATTGTACCACTGTGTCTTGCCATTGAAAAAAAGAATCTTGTGACATAAGAGCTGAAAGTACTCCAGGATAATTTAATCTAATTCCCTTAATTTATCAACAGACCAGGAGAAAGGTAGATTAACCTACATATATAGTAACCCCAACTCCTGACACTATTGTATTTCTGTTCCTGCTCTCCACATGCATGTTAAAATATAAGTCACCATTAGATTTCCAATTTTTATGCTTAAACAACAATTCCTGAAATAGTGTATCTTAGTAGCCTAAAAGCTCTTCCATATGTTAAGCCAAAATTCTGCTTTTTTCCTTTAATTCCCCTTTCTCCCCTTGACAATCAGCCCCAGTTTGAGTCTCTAGAGACATTTTCAGACATTTCAGACATTCCATTTTAATGCCAGGAAAATATCTTGAGTTTGGGGTATAAATTCAACTCTCTGCTGCCTCCCATGTGATCATTTCCTCATAACTTCTGCAATCTTAATTTATGCTGCTTTGTTGTGTGCTTTTCAATAGTCCAAGTAATGCTTTCTGGATCTCATGGGACCGGTGCAATGTGATCTGACCCAGTTGGCCTTTGAGCAAGGCAGACTCTTTCCAGTAGGCATAATAAACATGTGAAGCCATGTTTTTAAAAGTTACAAAATGAACAAAGCTCCAGATACTTGAAATGCAAGAGTTACTTGGGAAAGGGATGCTTGTAGGGATAAGCCCTACTCATTTTGTATTGCTTTCTGCATTTAATCCATGTAGACTAAATTTACATAAAATACATTATCAAGTAGGGGTCTTCCTCTCAACATGATTACACATAGGGGGATTTATAGGCCTACAAATCTAAATGTGTCTTATTAACTTTCAAGAAAAGCAAACTACCTTAGTTTAGCCCTATAATCTAAAACTTCTGAGAAGAAGTAAATCAGGAAGCAATGATCCAATTGCTTCTATCCAAAGAAACTTTTTACCTAAACTACAAGCACTAAAGAGCAATAGGATAAAGTAGAGGGTCTAGGGACATGAGATTTTTTTATTCTCTAAAATTATTTTCTAATTCAGCCGGGCGTGGTGGTGCTCGCTTGTAATCTCAGCTATTTAGTGAGGACCTCTGCAACTTAATGAGACCCTACTTCAAAATAAAGAATCGAAAACAGGGCAGGAGGTGTAGCTGGGAGGTCAAATGCCCCTGGGTTCCATCCCTAGACCCACAAAAAATTATTTTCTAATTCTTCTGCTTCATTTTTAGTCACATTTCCCCCAAAGAACAAGCCATTATTTTTATTTCTTTCTATTTTGTAAAATCCTAGCTTCTGATTTTTCCATTTACAAATCCATTCTCAGAATGAAGTCCTGAGGGCAAAATCCAAAGTCATGTTTCTATTCCTCATCTTCCTGGACATTTCTGAAACATCTGATGCTACAGATAATAAACTTTTCCTTAGACCTCTTCCTTTTTGAACATTTCAGACTGTTGTGTTTCTTTTCATCTCTTAGTGGATCTTAGGCCACTATCCTTTATTTTCATGCTTTCCTCTTATGCTTCATTTTTTTGTTGTTGTACTGGGGTTCCTGGTAACCCTTCTACCTCTGGGCTACACTCCCAGACCTATTTTATACTTTTTATTTGGAAACAAGGTCTCTTAATCCAGCGCGGCTGACTTTGAACCTGTGCGATCCTCCTGTCTCAGCCTCCCAAGCATGGGGATTACAAACGTGCACCACCATGCCCGGCTTTTATGCTTCATTTCTGACATGACTTTTCTCTACTATTCTCTCCTCAACCCACTTACTTTCTCCTTGGCTTTAAGAGCCTTTTGCAGGTAGATAATTTAAACTTCCTAATCTCTAGTCCACATCTTTCTTTAGCTCTAAACTCATGCCTATTGTACATTTCTACCCAAATGTCACATTGGCATACCAAACTCAACATATTCAAAGCAGAGTCAACTTGCCTCTGAAATTTGAGGGTCTCAGTAAGTAACCTATCTTATCTCATACCAACATCCAGCTAGTGACTTGGGAATAAAATCCTAGTAATCAAACTAACTTGGCCAGTGTTGTCAAGCTGAGTTGATTCTATCTGTACAGTATCTCTCATATATGTCTTTTCTGTTATATTGTTACTGCCAAAGCTTTGGTCTCCAAAATCTAGATTATATTCCAAAGCCTAAACTAATAATTCAGGCTCAAATCTCCTATCCATAACCTTTAGAATAATCATCACTAGTTATAAGTTTTACCTTGTCATTTCTCTGCTCAAAAGATTTAAATTTTCCATTGCTTACCTTAAGTGTCAGAGAACTTCTACTGTAAATTGCTAAGTAGCAAATATGTTTTACTTTATGGGCCAAACACCCTCTGTCACAAGTACTCAACTCTGCTGTTGTATCATGGAAGCAGCCACAGACAATTTGTAACTTTATGAGCCTAGAAGTGTTACACAATTTTATTTACAGAAACAGGCAACTAGCTGGGTTTGTCTCTAGGCCCATAGATCGCCTACTTCTGATCTAGAATAAATTAAATTTCCAGAAGTTTCACACAAAAATTTTTCACCACAGCCAAATACCACTGTATACACCCATCTACACCCAGTAGTGCTCTCCCTATGGCTACTCCTTATCTCAAAAGGCTTTGGAATGTGGCTATTTAATTTTAAGTGGCTATTTGATTTTGATGGTCATAAGTCAAAGGACATCAACAAACAGACGTCATTTGTGAAATTCACAAGTAAGGGTTTTGTAGGCTGCTCAAACACAAATTCAGCATTCATCATTGATGTACCCAAAATAGTCCAGTGACTTAGCACATATATTATGGAAATAAGACAGGAAGGGACATATTCAGCACCAAGTTTTTCAGTATCAACATTAAATCTATGAAATAAAATGGGAAAAGAGATATACTCTCAGGTGAAATGTAATAATTATAGAAAAATTTTATGTCATATATTCCTTTTCCTAATTGGTTATGTTTACAGTGTCTTTTATTTTCTATATGCATGTATTTTATTTATTCTAGGAATACCAGAAAAAGTATAAAAATATGTAAAGATAAAAGTCATTTACCAAAATGAAAATAAATGTAATGTATATCTGATGAATTCTCAAACACATTACCTGTAAAGAACAGAACTTATTTCCACAGGACTGCCAAAAACTAAAACCAATTTATAATAAAATTACATTGCATCTAGTACTCATCAAAAATAGATCCATTCAAGGTACACTAATTCAAAAAGTCTTCTAGTTCATCACAGTCTATTCTGAGAGCAAATAACCATTGCATCCATGCTGAGCACTCATAGGAAGTCCTCAAGTGGTCAAATTTGTAAAGTGTACTCTCAATCATCAGACAATGCTGGGTTATCTGAGTGTTTTTCTCTTCACTAAATTAGAAAGAATTGCCATAGCTCTTTATATCTAATTCTGAATTCAAACCTAATTATCAATATGAATATCAGTTTTATTCTAATAATCAATTATGCAACAAAGAAAAATAAATGCCTTGGGAGAATCTTACAGAATATAAAATAAATTTTTTATTTTAAGCATTTAAGTGACTGCTTTTAAGTATACATAGCAAATACTAAAGTGGAGGAGGTAGGGTATACCTAAGAATAGAGTGCCTGCCTAGCATGGACAGGCCATGGATTTGATTACCAGGAAATAATAATAATAATAATAATAATAATAATAATAATAATAATACCAGAGTGGACCCAACTCTCTTACATATAACTAATCTTAATGGCACAAAAATATGGTGCTTATTAAATTAATGCAAGTTATATAAAGCCCAAGAGCACACCAGCAAGACTTCTTTCATCAGAATTTTTTTAAAAATAGGTGAAAAGAACTTTAGATATGGGGCTTACAGCCAAAACTATTATGAACAAACTTCAGAAGAGAATGCATAGCTTTCTGGCAGCAAAATGACACCACTACTTAGAAGTTTCTTTGATCCAATTTTTCCAATTGTTACTCTAATAGAACTTTTAGTGAAGAAGAATAACCAGGTCTAGAAATTAGAACAGGATATCTATGAGACTCTTATCAAACATTGACACATTAAAAGAAGCTGAGTTTCATGAGTTATTTGGCAAAAAGCATCCCCAAATCCTGCTTCTATGTCTTCAAACCTCTTAAGGGTATGGCTCACCAAACCACTCTTTGCAGAGATGTCCTTTTTGTGTACCACAAGCTTAGTTTTCCATCCAACTCTTAACTTTACACCATGTGACAGTGTTAGGAAATTTCGTGTACAGTGATGTCTCTCTTTGGCAAATGACTCTGTATGACTTGGGCAGTTCTAGGCCATCACTGAATGCAACTGATTTATAAAACCAACAGTATAAGTTTTGCTTCTCCCTCTTGAAAGTGGTTAGTTGTTCTAATACAGACTTTTCTTTCTAAATTAAGGCAGATTCTCAACTGGAAATTTCTGTTTTCTCTATAGTGTTTATTTAATGCTTTAAGTAGCACTCCCTATTTTCAATGGTAAACAGAATTATAGTCACACTGTTTAAATTATGATATTTTTCAAAATTTTTATGTCACTCCCTTTGAGAAATGCATGAGAAAGTGTTATATACTTCATTTCCTAGATATAGGATGATAATCAACTCTGACCTGAAAATCATGATTCAGTAATCTGCCCATTTGGAAGTTCATAAACAATGTGAAGAGGATGGTAAGACAAGAATCACTAGATAGGAATTAAAGGGAATTCCATTGCAGCCTCTTTGGGGAGAGGGCATCATAATAGCTATTGAATACATGTAAATTGGAATGATAAAGCTTGATAGGAAATAAGAGTTTGTCCACCCAACAGAAGGAATCTCTCTTCTATTTTTGAACTTGACTTGGAAGGAGTATTTTCTTAGAGGTCCCTTTGATCCCAAAGAACTAAGAAAAAATAGGGTAGGACACAGAGAAGATGATAAAGGGTTGAGTTCCCAGGACTCGCTATAAAGAAAGAAAAAAAAATATATATATATATATATATATATATATATATATATATATATATATATATATATATATTCTATGCATTTTGTCTGATGTGTCTAAGGCAAGGAGTTATGAGATTAAAGAGAAAACTGTTCATGACTGTTTACCAGCCATAAAGAATATATATATATAGGCTTTAAAGAATAAAGAAGAGAGGCATGTATTTTATTTATAGGTTACCCATTATATCTGGTCAAGAAGAAACAAATGGGATCCTGGGATTGCCTTAGGAATAAAAAAACATGCTAAACTGGGATGTCTCCTGCCTATGCTCATTTCCCAAGATCCTGAAATCTGTCAATGCAAGGATGGAATTTCCATCAACATAAACTAGGAAACTCTCTCCAGTAGTCCATTTTCACACTCTGGAAACCTTTACTCTAAACTTGTGGTGTAAATAGTTCATCCATCTAGACTCTAACAAACAAAGGAATCAAAGCCTAGGAAGAACAGAGTGTACTCATTTTGCTGCAATAATCTAATCCCAATGCTAATTCAATAACCCCTATACAGAGCTGTTAGAGGTTATAAAAAGAGCACAGAGTGAGACTTTAAAAAATAACATTTTACTGACTTTCAAAATAGCTCTTACTGTTACTAAACTACTGCTACTGCCCACAATTTGTAAAATTTGTACACAGATTAGTCTGTAGAAAGTTTACGTTGTGCTGATGTGTCTAAGCAAGGATATTAAAGAGAAAACTGTTCATGACTGTTTACCAGCTCAGGATGAGGCCTCCACCAAGTTGCTGAATTTGTGCTTTTACTTGAAAAATTTAAGGAATGTAAAATAATACAATTCAAAGAGAAGAAATACTTTTAAAAATTTAGAGATGGATACATATTATGGTTCAAATCAGTTATAGCACTCCCTATAATTTTCATCTATTTGTATATGTAGGTTCTTTTATTCAAATAGTCAAAGACGCAAAGTTATTGCAAATTGTGTTTTCAGTTGCCATGGTGCTTGCTCTTTCTTTCTTTCTTTCTTTCTTTCTTTCTTTCTTTCTTTCTCTTTTTTGCACTACTGGGGGATTTAACTCAGGGGCAGTCTACCTCCTAGCTAGCCCAAATTTTATTCTTTATTTTGAAATAGGGTCTCACTATGTCGCAGAGGGCCTCACTAAGTAGCTGAGGCTGACTGAAAACCTGTGAATCTCCTCAGCCTCCCAAGCACTGAGATTACAAGTGTGCACCCCCATGCCCAGTTCAGTGCTGTCTATCTTAAAAGAGTAAATATGACTATCTCATTGACGAAAACATTTTTTCTCTAAGAAATTTCTAGATATATATGATACATCTTAGTGAAGTCTGCTTAAATGAATTCTGAAATAAATCAGAAAGAAGAGGGGCTCAAAATTATTTTGCCTTAACTTCCGGGAAGATGGCGACCGAGAAAAGCGGGGCTTAAGAGCCCCGCTAACAACAAATCTACATTACCACAAAATCAGTGCCTTTCATAGCCAGAAAACACCATAACCAGTGAAATAAAACATCACCAGGCTCCAGAGAGAAAGCGGACTGAGAACAGAGCCACAGAGGAGATAATCGGCTTCACGCCCGAGGACGTGGCAGACGCAGCAGCAGCGCCATACTGCCGGCGGCACCGGTGAATTCACGGGATGGCTACAGCAAGCCGAGGTGAGCCACTGCGGAAAAGCCAGGCGGGATTTCTCCGCGTAGAGAGCATCTAAAGCTCCCAGTGGCCGAGCTCAGCACACGCTGCAGGGATTCAGAGTGGAAATCAAAACCAAGAAGAAAAACACCAGCCCCACAGCCGAGGGCGTAGCAGCGGCGCCATATTGCCACCAGTGGCAGCAGCACTGAATTCAGGGAGGCCAGTACAGCTACATCTGTGTACTCAAGAACAGTGAGTCAAATTGCGGGCCACAGAGGAGAAATCCCAGTACTGTACTCCCTGGGACTTGACCCAGTGGGGGAGGGGCGGTGGCAGAGATAACACACCATAGGAGAACGTGCAACCTGGCACCACCCACAGTCTAAAGCAGCCTCTATCGACTCTCTGGGTTTGAGACTCTGTGATAAAACCCAGTAAAGGAGTAGTGGGAACTGAGATACTACTGACTCGAGATCCAGAACACCTTAAATGAAGTCATAGTGACCCAAGGGAAGAACCCAGAGAAGGCACAAACATCCGAAATCATGGGAAAAAGGAATAATACTGGAGCAATAAATGCCCACAACCCCACAACATCAGAACCTGATAAAACTGAAAATCAGAGATTTCTAGAAGATCAAATCAGGAAATTAACTGTAGAAATAATAGAGGTGCTTCGAAAAGAACTCAGAGAGAGCCAAAAAGAGATAAAGGATGCAATTAATGAAGCAAAGGCCTCAATTCAAAGCACAAACAACCGATTAGAAGACATGGAGAACAGAATCTCGTTCTTAGAAGATGAGCAATCTAAAAATGAACGCATAGTTTCTAATTTAGAAAAAAATATCCGACAGCAGGAATCTGATATTGAAGAAATATGGGCCCATTTTAAGAGAGCTAACCTAAGAATAATTGGAATAGAGAGGGAAAAGAAAGTGAAACCAAAGGGATCAACAATCTCTTGAAGGAAGTAATAGCAGAAAATTTTCCAAACATAGAGCAAGAGGTCGATACACAGGTCCAGGAAACTTATAGAACTCCCTCTAGACAGGATCAAAGAAGAGGATCCCCACGCCACATAATTGTCAAAATGACCAATGTGGATGCCAAGCAGAGAATCTTAAAGGCAACAAAAGCAAAGGGCCAAGTGACATTCAGAGGCAAACCAATTAGAATCACTCCAGACTTCCCAAACCAAGTCATGAGAGCCAGAAGGGCTTGGAGTAACATATTCCAAACTCTGAAAGAAAACAACTTCCAGCCAAAAATTTCCTACCCACCAAAACTTTCTATCAAATTAGATGGAGAAATAAGAAGCTTCCATGACAAACAGAAACTGAAGGAATTTATGTCTTCAAAACCAGCGCTAGAGAAAATACTCAAAGAGATTAACTACAAAAAAGAAATAGGTAACACACTCCAGAACTAGAGAAACAAGATTTTCCATCCAACAGACAACTAAGATTGGTTATCTGTGGAGATTCATTATTTATGTTAGTCTTTTACCTATCTCTAAAGGGTATGGTTTGCCTTTATTGTTGTTAAATTCTAGGATTTCTAGTTGGAATATTAATATACCTTCAGATATAGCATTTGGAAATATTTTATCCCATTCAATTAGTAACTGTTAACTCTGTTTACATTGTCTTTGGATATACAATATTTTTTTTATTTTTTAGGGAGTTTGTATACTCCTCTGTTGCATGTGCCATTGAAATCATAACCAAGAAATCACTGCCAATTTCAATGTTGTGAGGTTTTATGACCCAGATTTTCACCTAAAAGTTTATAGTCGTAAGATTTATATTTAGGTCTATTATCTATTTTGAGTTAATATTTGGTAAGGGTCCAATTTTATTCTTTTCCATGTAATTATTATGTTTCAACAATATTTAGTTAAAAGATTATTATTTCTACCACCAAATGTTCGTGGAAACCTTGTCAAAATAACTTGACAATATAGGGAAGAATTTAGCTCTAGGCTTTTATTTAACTCCAATGGTTTATATATCTGCCTTTAGAATAGTACTACACTGTTTCAATTATTGTAGCTTTATATGGTTTGAAATCAGAAAATATATATCTTCTTGCTTTGTTCTTTTTCAAGATCGTTTTGGGTACCTAGAGTCCATATTCCATATTAGGATAGATTTTTTTCTGAAAAATAAATATATAAATATATGATAGTTTCACCTAAAAAAAACAAAAAAATATTCTCTGTTAAGAAAGAAAGCAAAAAGAAATATTGAAATGTTATCTTTAAGTCATCAAAAGCTTGGTATCAGACAAATGAAACTGTTATGTGAGATTATCATTTTTAATTTTAGATAAATTTCCATAATACTAGATGTCAACTACTAAGCCAAGCATGGGAGGGAGGGATAGGGAGAGAATGGGGTGGGGATTGGGTGGGGGCTGACTGGGAAAAGTGTGCATGTATGTCTACAAAAGTATGTATCCTACTATGATGTATGAATACAGTGCACCAATAAAAAAGAAGAAGAAGAAGAAGAAGAAGAAGAAGAAGAAGAAGAAGAAGAAGAAGAAGAAGAAGAAGAAGAAGAGAAGAGAAAAGAGGAGAGGAATTTGATGACATTGGAGAGGCACTCCTGAGGTTTATTCTCTTGGGTCTTCTGAGATCAGAGCTATGGCACACAACTAATTCAGGAGCTAAGTTTGTAAGAAGGAACATTCTAGAGGGATTATGTTACTTTTTATTGCTTAGAATAAATTTTCTCTGAGGAATATGAAAAAAATTATTTTGCCTTTCTTATCAGTTGGCATTTTTCATATCACTTTATTTTTTAATATTTATATTGGTGCATTTTAGTCTAACATAATAACGTAGTTCATAGTGATAAGGACATACATGCATGCAACACTTGGTGGGGTTACTCCCACTCTGCTTCCTCCCCAGCCTCCTGCCACTTTCCCATACATAATATTGAGATTTATATTGGTGTTATCACATATGTACATAAAGTCCATGATAGTGATTCCTTCATTGATCCTCTCTTTCCCCTCACCACCCCACCCCCACAAGGCCACCTTTCTGGATCCACTGCATTTTTTTCTCAGTGAATTCTTATCTGAATTCTCTCAGGTATTCTGATTCTCCCTGGATTGAACATATAAGATAAAAGATATGACTATTAATTTTCTGTGACTGGCTAATGTTCTCTAAGTCCATACATTTTATTGAAAATGACATGATTGATTTTTTTTATCTTTATTGCTGAGTATAATTCCATTGTGTGTGTATCCTATAATTTTGTAATCCACTCATCTTTTGATGGACATTTAGGTTTGTTCCATAATTTAGCTATTGTGAATTGTGCTGCTATAAACATGGATGTGCACACATAACTATAATATTCTGGCTTCAGTTCCTTTGGAAAGATAACCAGGAGTGATATATCTGGATGATATCACTTTCTTTTCATTGGGGAGGAGCAACTGAGGATTGAACTCAGGAGCTCTCTAACACTCTGCTACACCCAGAGCCCATTTTTTCATTTTTCATTTTGAAAAAGTGTCTCACTAAATTGCTGAGGCTGCCCTTGAACCTAATAACCTCCAGTCTCAGCCTCCTAATTGCTAGGATGACAGGGATGTGCCACTATACCTAAGCCATATCACTTTTTTCAGAAATATGATTAATATTCATATATGTTTTGGTTATATGAAAGATGCTTTTATTTAAGTTTTAAAAATAATATATATGCACATAACAGAAAATATTAGAAATATAGATTTATGTGCTGACCATTGACCTTAATTCTTCTCCTTAGTCATTTTGCCTAGACAGGCATGTTGAACTTCTGGCCTAAGTCTACATATCTAATTTGGTGACATAGCTTACATGACTACTGAGCTTTAAAAACACCACTGACATCTACTAGTTGACTACTAGGAGATCACCAAAGTGAACCCCCCCTGGGTGGCTATAGTTTAGCTGTTTGCTAGAACTAATGCCTGAATTCTGACCTCTGCCTCTCAGCCTCCTCTCCATATCATTTTAGTTAGCTATTTCATTAATGGAACCAAAATATATGCCAAATACAATTTAGAAAAGGAAAGATTTATTTTGGCTCATGGGTTCAGAGGTTCTTTCCACTGTTGACATGTTTCAATGCAAAAAAAATCATGATGGCTGGGTGTAGCAGAAAAAAGCTACTCAATTTAGGGAAGCAGGGACTCACAGACAAGTCCAGAGAGGAAGTGATCAGGAACAGATGTAGTCCAAGACCACAGACCCTAGTGACCTATCTCCTTCAGCCATACTCTACCTGCCCACAGTTGTCACCCAATAAATACATTAAAATTATTAACCCATCAATGGAATAATTTGTTGATAAGGTTAGAGCCTTCATAATTCAATTATTTTACCTCTGAATATTTCTGCATTCCAATCATATGAGTTTTTCTGCAAAACATTCTATTTCTAAATCATAACACCCCTGTTTCTTCATTCTATTGTGGTATTAAGTTTGGGAGTACTCATTTTCTGACTGTGCCTGAATTAGTAACTAATTTGTTAACCATTCTACTACCTTTTTTTTCTTTTGGGGATCAAGAAATGTCAGAGCCCACTCGGCTGGACCGAGGTGCACCCAGGCTTGTTGCCAGTGTGGACTCAAGATGGCGCCTGGGCTTGCAGCCAAGTCACGAGGCTCACGAGGCTGGCGGTGCCCTGAGCCTGCGCAGTGAGCCCTATCAGGCGCCTTATAGATGATTAGTGACGCAGCGCCTCGTGCTACCACCTGCCCCCAGGAGAAGGTTGAAAATGCGCATGCCCTAGCGAGGAAGCAAGGAGGGTTGGTGGAGTGATGAGGGAGGGGATAGAAGACTGATGTTGTTTTTACCTGAGAGGGCATTGAGAGAGCATTAAAGAGGAAGGAGCTTCATCAACAGAGTCGGCGTTCGTGTGTTTCTTCCCTAGGCTCTGCTGGTCAGAGCCCTAGGGACGCGACAAGTGGTGCCGAGACCCGGGACGAAGAAGGGAAGAAGAAGAAGAAAAATTCGCAGGTAAGCGACAAAATAAGATAGGGCTCGTGGATAAGTGAGGGACAGCGCTGTGTAGGTTCGCAGGAATTTGTGACTGATAGGTTCGCAGGAATTTGCGACTGATAGGTTCACAGGAATTTGCAACGATAGGTTTGTAGGATCATGGGGTCTAAGGTTGCTAAAGTGAAAGCAGCCATTTTAAAAAATTTGAAAGCGAAAGAGATTTCAGGGAATGGTCAACAGGCAGTCTCTCAGAGGGATGAGGAGTCCTTTGAAAGCGACTCCTCTAACTCCCCTGAGGAGGAGATATTGCCTGTTTCACCAGAAAGAGATAAGAAGGAAGAGGCTCTGTTAGAATCTTGGCGCAGATTTCAAATGTCTTGTGATAGAAAAAAGAAACACCCTGAACCTTCCGCTCCTCCCCCTCCTTCTCCTAATCCACCATCATATTTTACTGAGAAAGGAAGGTCTGATAGATGGAAGACACCTGAGGTTAGTCCGTGGGCAGAGATATTGCCTACACCCGGAGCATTTAATGGATATTGCTAACTCTGTTGGTAATGTTTCACATTAAAATGGGTGAAAAAGATCTTTGGGGAATTATTTTTGCTTTCCCTCTTCCTTTACCTTGGTTAATGATAGTCTAGGTTGTTTTATTGATACCTGTTTTCTGACTTTCTGCTAGAATGCTTCTATGCACCCTTGGAGACTTTGGAATTTCTGCTCTTATTGCTGTAATTGTGGCCTCTGTGGCCGTGGCAGTTACAGCTGCTGCCGCTTTGGCGACATCTATAAATACTGCAGCCACTATGAATGCTCTATCCTCACATGTGGCTGCTGCCATGGCTCAGCAAGCTCAATTATCTGGACTATATATAACGTATGTGCAGTAAATTTCTCCCATGCAGGCAATTTGTCTTGTCAATTAAGCAAGATACTTCTGGGGACTTGGAGCCGTGAATTTGAACACACCATAATTGAGCTTCAAGCATCCATCGCTGCAATTGATTCTACCCGCGTAGAAGTCGCCGCAGTACAACAATGGATGGACTTGATACATGGAACATTGGGTTTTTTAAAAGACTGGGGTGGCATGGCATTCTGGGCATTCTTGCTGATGGTAGCATGATGTTTCATGGTTGGATATATCAGGCGAACTCGACAACGCACACTGCAACAATAGCACATATTGGTGCAAGATCTGGCAGCCCTTGAAGCTGGCTCATCTCCCCACATATGGCTCAGTATGCTGGATCAGTAGTCAGTGATGGGTAAGATCGTCCCCGGGACCATATCAACCTAAGACAGGGAAACAATCATGCTATTGTTCTCTCAATGACGGGTAAGAATGGTCCTTGAGGGTCGACAACCTAAGACAGGCACAATCCCAAGCCTTATTTTAATAAAAAAGAAAGGGGGAGATGTCGGGGCCCACTCGGCTGGACCAAGGTGCACCCAGGCTTGTTGCCAGCGTGGACTCAAGATGGCGCCTGGGCTTGCAGCCAAGTCACGAGGCTCACGAGGCTGGCGGTGCCCTGAGCCTGCGCAGTGAGCCCTATCAGGCGCCTTATAGATGATTAGTGACGCAGCGCCTCGTGCTACCACCTGCCCACCCAGGAGAAGGTTGAAAATGCGCATGCCCTAGCGGGGAAGCAAGGAGGGTTGGTGGAGTGATGAGGGAGGGGATAGAAGACTGATGTTGTTTTTACCTGAGAGGGCATTGAGAGAGCATTAAAGAGGAAGGAGCTTCATCAACAGAGTCGGCGTTCGTGTGTTTCTTCCCTAGGCTCTGCTGGTCAGAGCCCTAGGGATGCGACAAAGAAAGAGGAAGATTTATTTTCCACTTTCAGACTCAGAGCAGTCAGGACAGGTTTTAATTAGTCTGAGGTCTAGTTATTTTTTTCTAATAATCAGAGAGGACTTCTCCATGTCTGAGCACTGGAAACTCCTGGGACTGTACAAGCCTGCTAAGGGCATCCCAGAGAGTCTCACTCTAGTTCAAATTCCTTAACTAACTGACATCATCATATCACAAGAATAGTTCCTCAGCAAAGGTGTGAAGGGATACAGGAACTCAAAGGGAAATTAAAGTTTTCAACCCTATCCAAAATCTCTGTGTCAAAAATAGAGGATCAGAGAACAAAATATTAATAACACCATTTGACAGAATTAGACCAGGGCTGATTATCATTTTGCTCCAGGTTCCTTTCGAAGGCTTTGGACACATCACAAGCATAGTTACTAGAGGAAGTGCCTGTTATCCTGGTCCTGGATCCTCCAACTTTAGAGAAGCTTTAGGAATTGTGTGAGATAAAAGACAGGCAAAGAGATAATATCTAAAGGTAACATGGCAGGGTTGGGATACTGAGAAGGAATAGAAATGGTTAGTGGGAAAGTTTTTATAGTTCACTGTAGAGTTTGTAATATGAACCCCTTCTATGTTTGCTATAAAATCTTCTATGAAATCCATATCATGCACTGCCATGTTTTCTGGAAGTAGATTCATTAATGGAACAAAACAAGAAGATGAGTCTTACATCCAATTTTATTCAGGAAAAAACAACATATGGAGAGCTGGACATGGTGGTGCACACTTGTAATTCCAGCACTTGGGAAGCTGTGATAGGAGGATCACACAGGTTTGAAGCCATCCTCAGCTACTGAGTGAGGCTCTCAGCAATTTAGTGAGACCCTGTTTCTAAATAAAGTATAAAATATGTCTGGGAGTATAGCTGGGAGGTAGAAAAGCCCCTGAGTTCCACCCCCAGTAACATACACACCAAAAATAAAGATATGGAAGTCAAGAACAAAGTGAGTTTAATTTGGCTATACAGAAAAAAGAAATACATGGAATATAGATTAGAAAGGAAGAAATAATTATCTGGTAATTCTTTCACTAAATTTCATGTTGGTGAAAGAATTCTTTGCAGATACATAAGAATCCCTGGCCCAGGTTAAAGGAGGCATGTGAAGCAAGTAAATAATGTTAAGGCAAACTCCTTCTCCTTTGGCAGACAGCCCAAGACTAATCATATACATTCTTAAAAACTCCACAAATACCTTTCTGTGTGATCTTCTGGGGCCCATCTGCTAACATCTTTCTGACCTTTAGTTTCTCTGGAAGATGATTTTGTAACCTCTCAATTGGCCAGATTGTGACAGTATTTCGTTAAAAAAAAAAAAAAAAAAAACATCTGGACATTTCTAGATGTTCAGCAATGTTCTTGAAATTCCACTGTGCTTTCAAAACTGTTTTGAAACAAAGTATCAATGGAAATATGCCAGTATAGTTCTTTTTCCAGCACTCTAACCCTGACACTCATTGGTCTGGGTCCAGCTTCCCCTGATACCCATTTTTTCAAGGAATGCAGGGAATAGTAGGCCTTTGACTTTACTTGATTAGCAGTCCCTCCCCAATCCCCATTGTAGATTCTAAAATGGATATTCCATCAAATTTATAGCTTTTCTAAAATATCTGTGATTGGGGACTTCCGGGAAGATGGCGACCAAGAAAAGCTGGGCTTAAGACCCCGCTAACAACTAATCTCCATTACCACAAAATCAGCGCCTTTCATAGCCAGAAATCACCATCACCAGAGGAACAAAAAAATCACCAGGCTCCAGAGAGAAAGCAGTCTGAGAACAGAGCTCAGAGCCACAGAGGAGATACACCATACTCAGAGGAGCAGCGCCATACTGCCGGCGGCAGCAGCGACTTCACCGGACAGCTACAGCAAGCCAAGGTGAGCCGCTGCAGAACAGCCAGGCAGGATTTCTTGCCGCAGGTAAAATCTAAAGCTCCCAGTGGCTGAGCTCAGCACACGCTGCAGGGATTCAGAGTGGAAATCAAAACCAAGAAGAAATACGCCAGCCTCACGGCCGAGGGCGTAGCAGCAGCGCCATATTGGCACTGGCGGCAGCAGCAGAGAATTCACCGCATCCAGTACAGCTACATCTGCGTACTCAAGAACAGTGAGTCAAATTGCGAGCCACAGAGGAGAAATCCCAGTACTGTACTCCCTGGGACTTGACCCAGTGGGGGAGGGGCAGTGGCAGAGATATCACACCATAGGAGAACGTGCAACCTGGCACCCCCCTTCCAGTCTAAAGCAGCCTCTATCGACTCCCTGGGTCTGAGACTCTGTGCTATACTCAGTAAAGGACTAGTGGGGTCTGAGATACTACAGACTCGAGATCCAGAACACCTTAAGTGAAGTCATAGTGACCCAAGGGAAGAACCCAGAGAAGGCACAAACATCCGAAATCATGGGAAAGAGGAATAATACTGGAGCAATAAATGCCCACAACCCCACAACAACAGAACCCGATAACACTGAAAATCAGAGATTTCTAGAAGATCAAATTAGGAAAATAACTGTAGAAATAATAGAGGTGCTTCAAAAAGAACTCAGAGAGAGTCAAAAAGAGATAAAGGATGCAATTAATGAAGTAAAGGCCTCGATTCAAAGTACAAACAACCTATTAGACCACATGGAGAATAGAATCTCGCTCTTAGAAGATGAGCAATCCAAAAATAAACGCATAGTTTCTAATCTACAAAAAATATCCGACAGCAGGAATCTGCCATTGAAGAAATATGGGCCAATTTTAAGAGAGCTAACCTAAGAATAATTGGAATAGAGGAGGGAAAAGAAAGTGAAACCAAAGGGATCAACAATCTCTTCAAGGAAGTAATAGCAGAAAATTTTCCAAACATAGAGCAAGAGGTTGATACACAGGTCCAGTAAACTTATAGAACTCCCTTTAGACAGGATCGGAGAAGAGGATCCCCACGCCACATAATTGTCAAAATGACCAATGTGGAAGCCAAGCAGAGAATCTTAAAGGCAACAAAAACAAAGGGCCAAGTGACATTCACAGGCAAAGCAATTAGAATCACTCCAGACTTCCCAAACCAAGTCATGAGAGCCAGAAGGGATTGGAGTAACATATTCCAAACTCTGAAAGAAAACAACTTCCAGCCAAAAATTTTCTACCCACCAAAACTTTCTATCAAATTAGATGGAGAAATAAGAAGCTTCCATGACAAACAGAAACTGAAGGAATTTATGTCTTCAAAACCAGCACTAGAGAAAATACTCAAAGAGATTAACTACAAAGAAGAAATAGGTAACACACTCCAGAACTAGAGAAACAAGATTTTCCATCCAACAGACAACTAAGATTGGTTATCTGTGGAGATTCATTATTTATGTTAGTCTTTTACCTATCTCTAAAGGGTATGGTTTGCCTTTATTGTTGTTAAATTCTAGGATTTCTAGTTGGAATATTAATATACCTTCGGATATAGCATTTGGAAATATTTTATCCCATTCAATTAGTAACTGTTAACTCTGTATACATTGTCTTTGGATATACAATATTTTTTTTTTATTTTTTAGGGAGTTTGTATACTCCTCTGTTGCATGTGCCATTGAAATCATAACCAAGAAATCACTGCCAATTTCAATGTCGTGAGGTTTTATGACCCAGATTTTCTCCTAAAAGTTTATAGTCTTAAGATTTATATTTAGGTCTATTATCTATTTTGAGTTAATATTTATATATGGGATTAGGTAAGGGTCCAATTTTATTCTTTTCCATGTAATTATTATGTTTCAACAATATTTAGTTAAAAGATTATTATTTCCACCACCAAATGTTCGTGGAAACCTTGTCAAAAATAACTTGAAAATATAGGGAAGAATTTAGCTCTAGGCTTTTATTTAACTCCACTACACTGTTTCAATAGAATAGTACTACACTGTTTCAATTATTGTAGCTTTATATGGTTTGAAATCAGAAAATATATATCTTCTTGCTTTGTTCTTTTTCAAGATCGTTTTGGGTACCTAGAGTCCATATTCCATATTAGGATAGATTTTTTTTCTGAAAAATAAATATATAAATATATGATAGTTTCACCTAAAAAATAGAAAAAATAGATTCTCTCTTAAGAAAGAAAGTAAAAAGAAATATTGAAATGTTATCTTTAAGTCATCAAAAGCTTGGTATCAGACAAATGAAACTATTATGTGAGATTATCATTTTTAATTTTGGATAAATTGCTATAATACTAGATGTCAACCACTAAGCCAAGCATGGGAGGGAGGGATGGGGAGAGAATGGGGTGGGGATCAGGTGGGGGCTGACTGGGCGATGTGTGCATGTATGTCTACAAAAGTTTGTATCCCACTATGATGTATGAATACAGTGCACCAATAAAAAAATAAAATAAAATAAAATATCTGTGATTGACAGAGTAATGTCCTCCCTGACAAAAATGTCCATGTCCCAATCCCTAAAACATGTGACTATTTTAAGACATATACAAAAGTGACACAACAGGTATGATTGTGCTAAAGGTTTTAAGACTGAGGAATTATTTTGTATCATCTTGATAAGTCTAATGAAATAATAGGGATCCTTATATTTCTAAGTTTGATATAGCAGCATCACAGAATGATAGGTGAAGTTGATTGAAGTGATGAAGGGCCATGAAGCAAGGAATATGCATCCCCACATAGATTTCTATAAGCCAGTAATCCTGCTCCTCCACAGGGACACTCAAATGACAAAGGGGGTATCCTCAGGTGCAATTGGGGACTTTAAATAAAAATAAGGGAGTAATATCAGGGTATGATGGCATATGCATGTAATCCCAGTACTTGAGAATCTAAGGTAGGAGGATCACGGGCTTGAGATCAGCATTAGCAAGTTAACAAGACCTTCAGCAAATTAGTGAGTCCCTGTTTCAAAATAAAATAAATATAGGGCTAGGGATATAGTTCAGAGCAGAATTTTCCTAAGTTCAAACCCAAGTACCACAAAATAACAAGAAGAAGGAGAAGGAGAAGGAAAAGGAGAAGGAGAAGGAGGAGGAGAAGGAGGAGGAGGAGGAGGAGGAGGAGGAGGAGGAGGAGGAGGAGGAGGAGAAGAAGAAGAAGAAGAAGAAGAAGAAGAAGAAGAAGAAGAAGAGGAGGAGGAGGAGGAGGAGGAGGAGGAGGAGGAGGAGGAGGAGGAGGAGGAGGAGGAGGAGGAAACACTACTGGGTTTAATCCCCAGTACCAGAAAAAAAAATAACTAAAAATAAGGGGGTAATGAAAGCCCCCAGGAGACCTCTGAGTAAATTTTTAAAGAGGGGATGGGAAGCCAATAAGTTTGGGAATCTATGAAGAACTTGTAAAATGTATGTTCAAAACAAAATTATACCACATACCATCCAAGAGGAACCAGCCCTAGTGATACCTTGCCTTCAGCCCAGTAAGACTCAATCTGGATTTCTGGTCTCTTGAAATGTAAGAGAATAAATTTGGATTTTCTTAAGCTAATAAGGTTGTGTCAATTTGTTACAACAGCCATAGGAAGCTAATACAGCATCTATGCAGTCATTCAGAATTGCAAACAAAAAGAAACAGAGAAAAGGAAAATTATCAATACTTATTGAACATCCATTTTATGCTAGGAATTTGACATGCATAATTTCACAGGCATGTTATAATAATTCAGTAAATTTCTTTTTCTCAGCTGAAGAGTCTGAGTTTGAGACTGGAGGATCACAGATTCAAGGCCAGCCTCATAAACTTAGTGAGGCTCTCAGCAACTAATTGGAACCCTGTTTCAAGATAAAGTAGGACTGGGGGTATAGCTCAGAGGTAGAACATCCATGGGTTCAATTCCCAGTACCACAAAAAAAATGAAATTTGCTTAAGATTTCCTACGTTCTATGTGGTGGATCAAAAATAATCACAGTTCTGTTTGATTTAAAGCTTAGATCCATGCTACACTGTACTGTGCCATTAAAATGAAGATAACACTATTTATGTATTTCCACAAAACTTATTCAATGCCTACTACATAACAAGCCTTGCGTTTTTCATTAGCAATACCACAGTGAACAAAATATAATGCAGTTCTTGGTCTTAATCACACAACTAAGTTGTTATTATAATTGTCATCATTGTTATGACAGAAAGAAGTAGAGTACTATGAGAGTATGCTTTCCTAGGAAACAAATGCCTTTTATTTCAGTACAGGGGATTGAACCCAAAGACACTTCACCACTTAGTTAGATCCTCAGCTCTATTTTATTTTTTTTTTCATTTTTAGACAGGGTCTCAAGAAATTGCCCAGGCTAGCCTCAGGCTTGTGATCCTCTTGCTTCAGCCTCCAGATTTCCTGGGATTGCAGACAACACAGTAAAAAGTAAATGACTTTTGAACTTAGATGTATAAGATATATAGGAGTTACCAAAAAAGGAATTCTTATTTGGAAGGTCCACACTCATTGTGGTAGTCCACAGCTAAGAATGCTTTCATCCGCACACTTTCCAAGGCTATATTGTACTATTTGGGAAGTAGGGGGATATAAATTTAAAATTGTGGCTTAAACAATAAAAACTTATTTTCTCACAGTTCTGAAACTTCTAAAGATTAGAAATTCCAGTTCAAAGTTCTGTCTAACTTGCATTCCACTGAGGCTTCTCTCCTTGGGTTATGTTTGGCTACCCTCTTGCTATCTCTTCACATAGCTGTCCGTGTGTGTGTGTGTGTGTGTGTGTGTGTGTGTGTGTGTGTGTTTGTGATGTGTTTTCTTTCTTTTTTTTTGGGGGGGGGGGTACTGGCGTTCCTGGAAGCCCTATTTTTTTATATTTTTTATTTGGAAACAAGGTCTCTTAAGCCAGCGAGGCTGGCTTCGAAACAGCACGATCTTCCTGTCTCCGCCTTCCAAGCGCAGGGATTACAAGCATGCGCACCAAGCCCTTTTTTAAGGACACCATTCATACCAGATTAGAGCCCTGTTTTAACAGCCTCTCCTGAGCCGGGCATGGTGGCGCACACTTGTAATCCCCGTGCTTGGTAAAGGGGAGACAAGAGGATCGCGCCTCTCTGGCTTAAGAGACTCTGTTTCCAAATAAAAATATAAAATAGGTCTGGGAGTGTAGCCCTGAGGTAGAAGGACTTCCACAAACCCCAGTACCACAAAAAAGCACCTCTCCTGAAATTAAACCTTTAAAATCTTTTTTCTCAAATATATCTGGCTCTCTATGTCATGTTCTACATGAAAAGCAACCAAACAAGGATTGAAAATATTTTAATTGCATCTGAACTGAATACACTCCTGGGTAATTTTGCAAAGGAGTTGAAATCAAAGAACTACAGTAATATATGCATGCCTATGTTCACAGCAGCATAATTTGTAATAGCCAAAATATGAAACCAACCGATGGATGAATTGCAAACTTACGTGAAACACACACAGTAGAATTCTATTCAGCTATAAAAAACAAAATCATGCCATTTTCAAGAAGATGGAAAGATGTAGAGAACCTTATGCTAAGTGAGATCATCCAAGCACAGAAAAAGAAGGGACATATGTTTTCTCCAATATGCCCAAACTAGGGAGCATTGGGGATACCAGAGGGACTCCAAATAATGGTGGGGAAATCTCTTCAAAGCTAGAATGGAAGGATAGGAGAGGAAGAAGGTTGAAGTTGATTAATGGAGGAGCTACATCCAAATATGTGTAAAAGTATGAATATTGCATGGTTAACGTGGACACTCATTGTTGGGAGGGGGGAAGGAGAACTGGGAGGAGGGAGAGGGCACCAAGCAAAATCTAAATGTATACTATTTTCAAAATATTCCACATATAAATAAAATTAAAAAAAAATAAAGTCCCTTATGCTTCCTATTTTATCTATGTCCACATATGAGAGAAAACATACAACCCTTCATTTTCTGAGATTGGCTGATCTCAATTAGCATAACAGTCTTCAGTTCCATCCATTTTCCTGCAACTGAGATAATTTGTTCTTCTGTATTGCTGAATAGAATTTTATTGTGTGTATATACCATATTTTCTTTATCCATTCATTTGCTGATAGATACCTAGGTTAGTTCCATAACTTGGCTATTATGAATTTTGCTGCTATAAACACTATAGTATTCCAACTTCAATTCTTTTGGAAAGACACCGAGGAATAGTATAGCTGGGTCATATGATAGATCCATTCTTAGTCTTTTGAAGGAATTCCATACTGATCTCAACAATGGATTACTAATTTACAATCGCACCAAAAGTGTATATGAATTCTTCTTTTTCATTTTAAATTACATCTTCTCGTGATGTTTTATACTGTTAAAATAACTTAATTAATAATTCATTTTCTGTTTGTGGCCCCACATTTAATTCTTGATTATATCATCCTAGTTACTCTTTATTCCCCTTTATTCTCATGAACTCTTGTATTTATTTCTCTAATAAAAGTGTCATTCGGCATCTATTTGTGGTTCATTTATTCCAAAAGAGTTTCCTTTCCATCTCTCCTACAAAAAGGATTTTTAAAATTCTGAAAATTTTGACTGATTTATTGATAGGTAAAAGCCCATGTCAAACACAAAGATGACTGATAGAACCCATTTCTTTTTTAAATTTAAATTTTATCTTTTATTAACATGTAATTATTATACATATTAATGGGGAACAGGGTACTATCTCAACACTTCAAATCAGAATAACTAGTATTTCCAAAGATAGCCTGTTCAACAAATGGTTTTGGCAAAACTGGTTAACCATATGCAAAAAATTGGAAATCAATCCCACTTTCTCACCCTGCACAAGAGTCAATTCAAGATGGATCAAAGACTTGGAAATTAGACCAGAAACCTTGAGGCTCCTGGAAGAGGGCATAGGTCTAATACTGCAACACATAGGCACAGATTAAAAACTTTCTCAACAAGACCCCAAAGGCACAACAAACTAGAAGCCGAATTAATACATGGGATTGCATGAAACTGAAGAGCTTCTATTCAACAAAGGAAACTGTCAAGAACCTCAATTGAGAGCCAACAGAATGGAAGAAGATTTTTGCCACCTACTCCTCTGATAGAGGACTAATATCTAGAATATACAGAGGACTCAGGAAACTCAGCACTAAGAAAACAAATAACCCAATCAAGAAATGAGTAAGTGAATTAAATAGATACTTCACAAAAGAAGAAATTCAAATGGTCAATAAATGCATGAAAAAATGCTCAACATCATTGGCAATCAGAGATTGGCAAATCAAAACTACTCTGAGATTTCACTTAACTCCAACTAGATAACAATCATTCAAAACACAAATGACAACAAATGCTGGTGAGGATGTGGAAAACTCTAAAACATTGTTGGTGGGATTGCAAATTAGTGCAACCCCTTCGGAAAACAGTATGGAGACTCCTCAGATTAATGGGAACAAATTTACCATTTGATTCAAAAATACCACTTCTGGGTATCTATCCAAAAGAAAGGAAACAAAACTACCATATTAATGCATAAGTATCTATTTCATAGCTGCACAATTTACCAAAGCCAAATTATGGAACCAGCCAAGATGTCCATCAACAGATGAATGGATTACTAAACTCTGGGATATATACACATGGAATTTTACTCACCCATAAAAAATACAATTATATCATTTACAAGGAAATGGATGGAACTGGAGCACATTATGCTAAGTGAGATTAGTCAGTCACCAAAAAAAAAAAAAGAAATTAGATACTTTCCATAATATGTGAAAGCTAAGGAGAAATGGGTAACAGGAGGAACTCCAGATGAAAAAGGAAATCCTACAGAGGAGCAACTAAGACAACCTAACTGAAGGGATGGGAGGGGGGAAGAAGGAAACTCTCTAAAGCATATGATGTCCTTAAACATATCGAAGTCAACCACTAAGCCAAGTATGGAAAGGAAGGATAGGGAGGGAATGAGGTGGTGATTGTGTAGGGGCTAACTGGATGATGTTACATGTATGTCTACACAAGTTTTTTTTTTACCCCATTATAATGTATGAATACAATGCACCAATTAAAAAAAAGAATAACTAGCATTTTTTCTGCTATTTTTTGCATTTGTATGTGTGGTACTAGGGAGTAAATCTAGGGCCCTGAACATGCTATGCAAGTACTCTACCAGTGTTATACCTCCAGCCCTCCTTATTATTTATTTTGGTTTGGGGCCTCTAAGGTCTTTTCTAGATCATCATAAATATGTAATAGGTTATTATGAACTATAGTCATCCTACATGCCCAAACAAAATAAAATTGGAATAACAAAGAAACACACTCCATATTATAGCACACACTCCATATTTATTGTAGCACAATTGCTAAGATAAGCAATCAACCTAGATGCCCATCAACAGATGAACAGATAAAGAAATGTGTTACAGATACAAAATGTAATATTATCCAGCCATAAAGAATTTTCAGCAAATGGATAGAACTGGAGGACACATGTTAAGTGAAATAAGCCCCATTTTTTAAGTTCTTATAGTATAGCAGCAAAAGATGAGAGCATCCTGAGCAAATGTTTTTGAAATATTAGTTGTGAATATTATTTTGGGGTTAGGTGGTAAATATTAACACCCCAACTTCCATGGTACTAGAGGCTATGTAAGATTCATGGAGATTCTGCGGATTCTAGAAAACTAGGTGGGTATTTGTTTTCTTTTAAGCTCCCTATAGACCCTAGGAGCAAGGATGACTGAAAAGACTCCATTAATCTTTTATGAATTTGGTTAATTGAATCATCCCCATAGCTCAATTTCCTTTTGCATTCATTGACCCATTCAAACCCTGAACTGCTAAGTTAAGGGCCAGACCTAGAGCTATGATTACCCCCACTAAGTGATTCCAAATTATAAAATGGATTCTCTCTTAAATTTTTTTCTTTTTTTCCAAAAAGAAATTAGAAGGGATCCAGAACTCTAACAAATGAAATTCTGGGATTTCTATAACATCTGAAAGGTTAGTTATCATGTGACTCCTCAGGCCAACTTGAAAGATATAGAATCTGCAGCCCAGAAAATTTATATTTATTTTCTAGTGTCCCAGGAACTTAATTGCAGAGCCAGTACCAGCCCAGTTCTCCTGGCTTTCAGGTGAGCTTCCCACTTCATCAAACTACCTCTTTTGTCCAGATAACTGAGTGATCTCAACCTGAAGAAAATTCAAGTGAACCTGCATGCCCTGGGACCTTTTTCAACCCTCCAAGCTAGTCTTCTCTGGGTAGAACTTCGTTTGAGATAAATGTTCACTTTTTCATATTGCTTTCTCATCTCTTTGATCTTTGGCTTGTTTAGAAGGGTAGTTTACTTCATTTCAAATTGAAAGGAGATAAATGAGGCCTCAGTGTTTCCTGGGGTCTTAAGATATTTTATTATTATTATTATTATTATTATTTTAGTCTCTGCAGGAAACTGGTAATGCTGAGCTGGTCCTGGAACTGGTACCACTAAGATGGAGCTGATTGTATCTGGACTTTGGGGTTATGTACCAACCCCAGAAGGCTTCCTCTGTCACAATCTTAAAGTCCTTATTTTAAACCTGACCTCTTATATGTGGGACAACTGGAAATTTCTGTATTTTCTTCATACCATGTACAGGCCATCGAGTCCAAAGTTTATGTAGCCACTTTTCTCCATCACTGCTAGTGATTATCTTCCTGTTATCCTTATGGGTTAAAACAGATAATGAGGTAAAAGGTGAGATAAAAGGACTTGAGCTAATAGGAGATGGCCAGGGTTCATCTGTCTCACACCAGCTTCCTCTATATCAGCCTTATTTCTCTTTCCATTGAGGTAGAAAGGGTGTGTTTTCTCTTCTTTCTTTTCCTTGAGAGATGTGTTTGTTAAAACAGGAGATTCAGCCCATGCCAACCAATACCCCTGTTTCACTGGTAGTCCTGAAAATATGTACAGGACCCATTAGTACATCACAAAACATGGTTGGAAGAGGACAACTGTGTAATACAAGGGAAGTACATCTACCTCCCTTCAGTTTACTCAATTACAAAATGAAGAACATAAACTAGAAAATCTGCAGTTTTGTGAAATATTCTGGTGAATCAATTATATATATTGAAAAACATACACCAAGAAAAGAATCTGTTTAGGACTGCACTACTAAGCAAAACTCTTTCTTTTCATGATTCAGAAGACACTGAGCCTCTTTGGTGCCTCTGGTTCATCAATAGCAACATCAGTCCTCACTGTTTTGGAGCTGCATCAAAGTGTGAAATTTGTAGAAATTTCCAATAGATTGAATTCCAAGTAAATCAGCTTCTGTAGCAATAAAGTACACCACATTACCTACTATTTATTTTCCTGTGGAACCTTATAAAATAAGAAATTATGAGGTTTGTGTTGGTAAATTAATTTGGAAGTTAAGACTTTAAGATTCATTTTCTTACCCTGGATATTTTTAAGATTGCATATCAGATGCTGAGATAATAACAAAAATAATGCATAATAAACCCTTTTTCCAAAGATATTATACATGAAACCCCACATGAAAGGGGTAAAATACTTAAAATTATCTTTGATTTGAATGTTTAACAAATAAAATCTTTCCCTATTGAACATCTTATTTTTCACTTTAAGATTTTATTTTTCCAAGGTTAAATTATTGATAAAATTTGATTAGAATGTGTTTCTTGGCCCTTGGTAGAAGTGAAATAAAGACACCTGCAGGAAAATAAGAATTGAGGACCTTTTTCTCTGTAGCAAAAGTCATGCTTTATTCCAATCTGTAAAGGTCAGTCCTTGTTAGAAACAGCGCTGGTTTATCTAAAGTGAGATAACAGCTCCCCCATGAGGCCATATCTAGAACTGAGAGGGAAAACAGATTATTAAAGACATAAGCAGAATTTTTTATGTATCACTCTTTGTCCCTTCACTCTCAGGATGGGTGTGAGGGTGGAGTGGGTAAAGAGATGAGGACAGCAGACTTTGAACTCATACTTCTTTGTAAATATACTGTTTTCTTTTTTGTTTCACTCCATGAAATTCTCTGCTTGAAAAGAGTTGAATGGTGGTGGAAATATTAATAAACCAGATTCAAACATTTGAAAATTCAGACCATCCATTGATCTTAGCTATGATTTTTTAGAAAGTTAGAATGAAAGCAAAGAAGGGAAGGAAATCACTGGAAAGAGGCAAGGGGTCATTGTTATTGAGAGGAAAGAAGAGGAAAGAACAAGAGGGGAAAGAACAATGGAGATAGAAAGGAAAAAAGAGAAAGAAATTGAGACAAGACAGGAAGAGAAAAAAAGATTGTCAGAGAGATAAGAGAAAGAGAGGAAGGAGAGAAGGTGAGGGCAAGAAATAAAGGCTAGATTGAAAAAGGCAAAAGAAAAGTACAGAATAGACTGGATTTCAGATCTGCTCACTCTATAACTCCTTATTCCCAAAGTCACTCATCCTCTTGAGGAGTTAATTCAGACCAAAAAAGTTGATTTATAAAACAGAAGGCAATGGATTCCTGATTTAGGGAGAAAATAGCTCTCTGGTGAGTGATTAGTGAGGACACAGCTGGAAAGGTTCCATTTCCAGGATGGAATGACAGCAAAGGCACTAAGTTCCTGGGCTACTGTGTCCAGGCTAGGAAAGGGATTGGAAAATTAATCACCCCACCCACTCCCAGGTGCACCTTGAGAGCAGTACAGTTTTCTATAGATCCTGATACCTGTGTCTCTTTTTCTCCAGTACTGGGGATGGAATCAAGGGGTATTTTACCTCTGAGCTACACTCCCAGCCCCATTTTTTATTCTTTATTTTGAAACAAGATGTCACTGAGTTGCAAAGGGCCAACCACAATCCTCCTGTCTCAGCCTCTCAAATGCTGGGATTACAAGAATGTGCCACAACACGCAGCTTGTGTCTCTTGTCCAAAGCTGTCTGGAGTCACCCTGACAAATTTTCTCTAAGGAGCCGTCACCTTTTTTCAAATGCATTTAAGTCTCACCCTTCTGTTCTAACAACACAACACTACCTGGGATGAGTCCCAGTGGGTCTCTCTAGTTAAAAGTTAAGGTTTATTCAGTCTCATAGGAGACCCTAGGCACACCCAGGGCACACCCTCTGCTCCTCTTGCTTCCTGTGCAGCTCTCAGCAATGCCCAACTCTCAGTGAGGGTTATTTCTGTCAGACCCTTCAAGACTCATCTGTTCTCGTTTGATTGCATTTTATTTCATTATAAGGTAAGGGACATATGGTCCCGATCTGGTTTGGGCATTGTAAACTCCTCATCTGGACTGTCATCTTAGATGGCCTAGATGGGCAAATAGCCAGAGGCATACAGTTGATTAGTAGCAGACCCCTTGCTTGACTTTCACAGCGTTTCATCCATTACACCCCACTGAATGATGTAGTCATCCTCTGACTACAACTCTTTCCAAGGGGTGAAGGGTCCACCAAGCTAAGAGGATAAATCTCCCTGAAGCTCATGCCCAGCCAAAAATCTCAAGCATGCTTTCCCAAATAGCTTTACCCTGTTTCCAAGGCTTGCTCAGGCTTCTTGAGGTCTGTTCACCTGGAGCCAACTATTAAAAAGCACGTGTGCCCCTGAACCTGAGAAATCATGAAGGCATAGCCATTTGGAAAGAACTTGAACTCATAGCCTGGGCTATGTACATGCTTCTGAGATGTGGCTGAATGGAAAAGGAAGAGAAGTGCACCATCACCTTCTGATGTAGAGCTCTAAGCAATCTGAGAATTCTAAGTTGCATCATGGTTTTCAGTATTGTTATGAATGTGCATTTATTAAGGCAGAAAGATGAATCATATTTCATTTAATAGTGTGTTTTATAAAATTTAAGTATGTCGATGAAATTATATGTAGTCCTCCAATTGTAATCTTCCTAGGCTCTGCAAATGTTAGAAATGGGATGGTTCTCACATTCTGAGTATAGAAGACTTTCCAAAAATAACACCTAAATAAAATTTTAGTTTCAGGTACAGCATTTTTTTTCTCCAATCCTTCTTCATTTTTGAAATATATCTTCATCTCTAGGAAATATATAAGTTTCTGATATGGATTTTTGGTGGTATTTTTATGGAGTCCCTAACAAACTAATATAAGCTCTTACAGGAAAAAGTTCACAATGGAAGTATTTGGTATACTGACACTCATGTACCCAACAGAGAGAAAACCTATCTTATCAAAATGAGCAAAATTTTCCGGGCATGGTGGCACACGCTTGTAATCCCAGCATTTGGGAGACTGAGGCCGAAGGATCGCAGATCGTGGACAACCTCAGCTACCAAGTGAGGCCCTCCGCAGCTCAGTGAGACCCTGTTTCAAAATAAAGAATAATAAATTGGGCAGGTGGTGTAGCTCAGAGGTCAAATGCCTCGGGGTTCCATCCCCAGATCCACAAAAAAACAAGAGCAAAATTTCCTTCTTTCACAGCATCTCAGATTTCCAGTTTCAATGTATTCTGCTCCCTCTGTATGATGCTTTTTGCCAATTTTATTGTCCTTCTTGATCTGGACAAACAGTATTAAACAATATTGTTCCCATCACTTTCTTGCAAAACCTCCAGTGGCAGTAACTAGTTAGATGTACAATTCTGTCCAATCTTCAGATTAGGAGGCCATTTATTACTGTAAAAATTTTGTAATTCTGATCAAGGGGAACCTTTTAGCAATCTTTTTTTTATATCCTTCTCTCTCTTTGGCATAGTTTAAATTTCACAACATGTCACTTGACACCAGGGCATGAATTCACTGGATGTATTTGTGTCTGGTTTTCCAGGAACAGAGAATCTGAGATAATTCATGATTTGTTTTGCCATTGTTGGTCTCTTTCTGAGTTATATTTAGTGTCAGAGTTTCAACTTTCAGATGTCATTCTTCCTGTATTATGTGAAAGTACAGTTAATTTGGTAACCATCATCACTTGTCCCCTAGTTTCCAGCAGATGGTTTTCTCTCTCTCTCTCCCTCTCTCTCTCTCTCTCTCTCTCTCTCTCTCTCTCTCTCTCTCTCTCTCCTCTCTCTCTTTCTCTCTCTCTCTTTCTCTCTTTCTCTCTCTCTCTCTCTCCCTCTCTCCCTCTCTCTCTCTCTCTCTCTCTCTCTCTCTCTCTCTCTATATATATATATATATATATATATATATATATACACACACACACACACACACACACACACACACACACATACACACTAAACAATTTTGCTCAGAAATAGAGGTTGAGGGGAAAAAAACGAAGGTATCATTCATGTAGACTATACTGTTTAGAGTTTTTTGGTGTCCAACCTGCACAACTTTTTGGGATGGCACTGGAAGGGAGGGAGTGAGATGAACATAAAAGATCAGTTGGAGTTGGAGTTCATGCTGTTTCATCTACTGAGAATTTGACAACCTGGGATTATCAGACTAACACTAATTTTAATTCTTATATTATTTTTATTTTTATTTTTTTGGTACTGGGGATGGAACCCAGGGGCATTCTACTTCTGAGCTACACCCCCAGACCTATTTTTTATTTTTATTTTTAAAGTGTCTCACTGAGTTCAAATATATATATATATATATATATATATATATATATATATATATATATATATTAGGCTTATACCATTTATGCGATATTGGAAAATTATTTAGTCAATTTAACCAATGAAGAAACTCAAACATGTATGTGTCTCCACATTCTTAGGAAAGAATATTTATATCATGTTATAATATAAATTCCTTTATATGTGACAGTTGACAAAATCTAAAAAATTGTTTTCCAATATAGAAAGTTCTGATTCAAATGGACTAAAATGTTAAATGACAATATTTAAAATACAATTTGAGGGTACTGGTGATTAAACCCAAGGGCTTTATACCTCTGAGCTATATTCCCAGCCCCATTTTATTTTTTGTTTTAAAATAGGGTCTCACTAAGTTGCTGAAGGACTTGCCAAGTTGTTGAGGCTGGCCTTGAACCTGAAATCCTCCTTTCTCTGTCTCCCAATACTGGGATGAGATGCATGCACCACCACACCTGGACATTTTACTTTTAAAATAGGAAATGGTAGTGTTTGGACATGTAGTAGCAGAATCCTAGGTGCTCTAAGGACTTTTATAATAAATTTTTTAAGTTATCTGATGCAACTCATGTGATGCCTAGATTTCAAATAGTTTATGCCAATCAAGGGGTCAGCTCCTCTCTGCCAGAAGAGCTCTCCAGTGATGGAGAAATCAGTTTACTCTGGGGCAACCCAGTCCATCAGTGGCCAATTCATATTGCCATAACGTTTTTCACTAAAGTAAATTACAAAGTTGTGACAACTATATAAATAGGAAGGGTTGCACAAGTGGAACTTTAAAGAAAGTTACAAAAAATTGAAATAAATCAATTCACAAACTTTCTCTAAATTATTTTTGTTATTACCAAAAGAGATTTAATGTTATAATGGACATTCAAAAGTTTTAAGCTACATGGAACTACAGATAATGGGCTAAGAAAAAAGGTCAAGAAGCTCTAGTGAAAAACCCCAGGTTTACATGGGCATATTCTCAGAATTCACTATATAAAAAGACATAACTTCTCTGCCTAACAATAATTAAGCTACTTCATCCCTTGAATCCAACCCCTTCTACATCTTCTGGAAAATTGTCAACTAATTATCCTCTGCCATTCACCATTCATTCTTCACATATTTATCAAATCTGTACAAATTTACAAGTCACTGATGGAATCACTGGTGATGTTTCAGTAAACAAAATAGACTCAGTAGTGATATTTTACCCTTCTTCACTTGTCAACACCAATGCATATCCAGTTTCCACCCTGACCCTCTACTTTTCTTCTCATCCAAATATCAAGAATGATTACATTTATTACCTCTAATACTTCATTTTCCATTTACCTCCAACTCACTATTGTCTGCAAACACACATACCATTTCATTTAGACTATTCTTTCTCTAGTCACTAATAATTTCATAATTTCCAAACCTAACAGATTTTATCTCGAACTACATTTGATGCTATTATTCATGGCTCTGCACATTTTTAAACTTCCAACTCCCTGACTTCTATGATCTTCATCACCCTTGCCTCTCTTTTTTCATCTCTTTTTCCTCTGTCTGCTCTTTAAAATGCATTAAATTTCTAAATTCACTAATTCTCAGCCAAATTCTCTTTTCATATCACACATATTTTCAGGGTAATCTCATCCTCTCATTGGGTTTTATTTATTTAGTTTTTGGTACTGAGGGTTGAACCCAGAGGCATTACACATTTAAGCTATACCCAAGCCCTATTTTTTACTCTTTATTTTGAAATAGGGTGTCATTGCATTGCAAAGGGCATCACTAAGTAGTAGCTGAGGCTGTCTTCGGACCATGGTCCTCCTGTCTCAGCCTCCCAAATGCTGGGATTACAAGCATGCGCCACCATGCCTGGCTTTCTTTGGGGTTTAATTATTAGTCAGACATTTCCTAACTTCACATCTACATACCCAACTGTTTGCTGGATACCATCCATGTATATTTAATGGACATTTCAATTATAATTATTCAGAGTTTCTCTCTAAACTTTCCTGTTGTAATCCACTTTTATTGCTATAAGAAAACACCTAAGTCTGCGTACTTTTTAAACAAAAGGAGTTAATTTAGATCACAGTTCGGGAGGTCCTAAATCATGGCACTGGCATGCTCTTTTGAGGCCTTATATTATATGACATCATATTGTATGTATATGGGGAGGAGGAGAAAATGGACACATAGAGAGGAAGAGAACAGGAAGGGGCAAGGATTGTTTTTTTATAACAACCTGTTTTTTCAGGAAGTACTTCACTCCCATTATACCCATCCTGCTCCTTGCCAGGCACTAATCCCCTGTAAATGTGATAGATACCCCCATGACCTAATAATCTCTTACTAAGCTACATCTCTTAAATGTTCTGCCACCTTGTACTATTACACTTAGAATCAGGCTTCCAGTACATGAACCATTGGATAACTGTATCTACACCATAGAAATTTCTCTTTTTGTTTTCCCAGTCTTATCAATAGTACCATATCCATCCAGATACCCACACTACAGACTAAGACTTTGTCCCTGGACCTTCCCATTTTCTTAACCTCCAAATATAGTCAAATTCTACTGAGTTTCCCTCTTTAAATTTTTCTGTAATCACTTGTTTCTAGAGCTCTGTTACCACTGTTTATTTCTTGTCTTCTACATTGCTTCCACATACTATCATTACCCTTTTATTAGGGTCAATGTCTTCTAGCCGAAGACCAACAGAAGATACCTATAGTTGAAGAAATTGGATATATTATTCATGGCAATGAGAGAGAACATTCATTAGAGAAAAACTTGGATTTTCTTGATAAAACGGGTATTAAATTGGCCTATTGTAGAGTTTGGGCTTTGTTGATCTAAGGGAGTAGAATTTTACTTTGAGTCATAAACTGTTAGAAAATGGGAGCAATTTTATGATTAGATACCTCAGTAAAGCCAGGTGTGGTGGCGCACGCTTGTAATCCCTGTGCTTGGGAGGAGGAGACAGGAGGATCGTGCAGGTTCGAAGCCAGCTGCGCTGGCTTAAGAGACTCTGTTTCAAAAAAAAAAAAAAGATACCTCAGTAAATCTTATCTATATGAAGGACACACTAGAGCAGGGATAAAGCCATAGTTGGTAAAGAAGCATACTTATTGTTTTAGTAGAAAGAGGTGAATATTAGGTAATTTGTGGGAGACCGTGTTCCCTTGCCTGTGCTTAGATAAAATTATCAAGTAGTCTTGCTTTGTTTCATTTTATCATGTTTTCAGACTAACTGTGTAATGCTGGTGTTCCTTGAGATTGTTTATATCCAACAAGAGAATATCATGCCTTAACTATGAGTGCCGGGCTAGCTTGTAGATATCAGTGGTTCCTCTGGAATTTTTTCTTTCTCACTGTTGTCCCTGTATTAGTTTTTGTTCTTGTATAATTCATCTTCTACACTTCAGCCAAGAGAATCCTATCTATACTACAAATCTGATTGTGTCACATCTATATGTCTCCATAAATTCTTTTTCTAACTCACTTTCTAGGTGAAATACCTACTTCCTTTCAGAAAATATGTTGTCACTGCCTACTTGAAAGCACATATACTTTGCCTTGCTAAATTAAAGTTTATATATATATGTATATATATATATATATATATATATACATATATATATATGATTTGGTACACTCTTCTTACCACATGCTAAGTTCTCAATATGATGAAAGATAATTATCAGTTGATGTCTCCATCACACCAACTTGGTTGAGATCACAAGAACACATGTTTACATCTTCCTGTCCACAACTGTAATAAACAATTTTAAGGGCTTCAATAAACTTAGTTTCTTACAGTCTCTAAGCCTTTGTAAAAATGTTATTTCACACAGAATTCTAATCTGGAAAAGTTCAAGGGAGAATGGAGGGAAAATCTGAAGTTTCACAGATACTATCATATATTGCTATTTGGGATGCATAATGGTACAACTTTTATAAAGAACTATACCTACAAAATGTCAGTACTGAGTACTTTATCAGTTACATCCCTGTATGTACAAACTTATATATGCACAAATATTATATATGTATATATATGCAGAATACTTATATATATGTGTATATATATATATATGTGTGTGTGTGTGTGTGTGTGTAGAGAGAGACATAACTATACATATACCTATACATATAAAATTAGTACATAAATATATATGTACACATTTGTATTTTTGTATATACATAAATGCACACATACACATCATACAATATGGATCTAATCTGAATGAGAAAATAACCCTAAATTACATATATTCTGCATGGATTTCTGCCTACACAGGAAAAGGCAGTGGGAGACACAGGATGGGGTAGGAGATGGGAGCCATTACAAATTTATTACCCACCTAACGATGGTCTCAAACATGTTACATGAATTTTGAAATTACCACTTTCCTGTATCAACCAACTATTTTCTCTAAGATGAGAAGTAAAATAAAGATTTGCAATCCTCCTAGCCAAGTATGTCCCTCCAATTATATATGTAAAGGACCTACTTTAGCACCAGGCACATAGAATACATTCAATAATTAATATCTATTATCATTGCATTATCTCCATTGAATAAATTGAGAAACATGTAATACAAACTTTCTAATAGCCCCACAATTTCAGAACCTAATTCTCTTAATAAGACTATAAATTTCACAGACTTAACCACCAAATTTTTTCTTTATAAAACTTATTTTATTCATAGGTTGTTTGGAACTTGTATATGCAGCATACAATCATCATAGAGTGTCAAATACCCTTCTCAAGGCCTTTCTCCTTACAGTATTCTTTTAGTGAGTTGTTAAATGTTACACGCACTCAGTTATGTTAAAAGAACATACAATTAGATTGTGGTGAAAGAAACAGAAACCTTGACATTCAATCTTTTGGGTGAAACCTTTACAGAATTGAAGGCAGTTAGTTGTTTATATCATCAATGTTAAGGATTTAATTATGCATTTTGGTTAATATATGCATGTTTCTTCTAAACTGCTTAAACAGGGACACATGAAAAATGAAAGAAATAACAGAAAAGCTCTAGCAAGCTAAATAATGGGTTCAGAACCCAAAAGACAAGAATTTAATTTTCAATTTCCCATTTCTAGTATAGAGTCCTTATTTCTAGAACTTACATAATTACTGTCTCTGATGTAAGTTTGGGCTTGCAGAGAAATAAATGTATCTCCAGTCATTTTACATTCAGGAAAAGGTGCAAAGGAACTAGTTGATTCAGTGATTGCTGCTTCATGCTAGGTACATCTGTGAGCATTCTCTCATTTCATCCTCACAACATCCACATAGTATAAGTATCATATCAACTTTAGTGCTGAGGAAATAAACTCAAAGACTTTAAATAATCTATTCATAGTCTCACTACTTTTCATTGCTGGTCTTAATAACCAAGACCAAGTTATGTCAGGTATTAGAAAATTTATAGCACTGAGTGCTCACATAAGAAAAACAGAAAATCTTCAAATAAATAGCCTTACGACACACGTCAAAGCCCTTGAAAAGCAGGAACAATTGAACCCCAAAGCCAGCAGAAGACGGGAAATTATTAAAATTAGAGCAGAAATTAATGAAATAGAGAATAAAAAAACAATACAGAAAATCAACAAAACCAAAAGCTGGTTTCTTGAAAAGATTAACAAGATTGATAAACCACTGGCCAACCTAACTAAAAAAAAGAGAGAATCAACCCAAATTATGAGGATAAGGGATGAAAAAGGAGACATTACTACTGACAGTGTAGAAATCCAGAGGATTATCAGAAACTACTTTGAAAAACTATACTCCAACAAAATGGAAAATCTGGAGGAAATCGACAACTTCCTAGATAAATACAACCTTCCTAAACTGAGTCAAGAAGATATAGAACACTTAAACCAGCCAATAACAATCAAAGAGATTGAAACAGCAATAAAGAGCTTACCATCAAAGAAAAGCCCAGGACCAGATGGTTTTTCAAGTGAATTCTATAAAACCTTTACAGAAGAGCTAATCCCAATACTACTCAAACTATTTCGGGAAATAGAAAAAACCGGGACTCTCCCAAATACATTCCATGAAGCCAACATCACACTAATACCCAAACCGAATAAAGACAGTTCAAGGAAGGAAAACTACAGGCCTATATCTCTGATGAACTTGGATGCAAAACTATTAAACAAAATACTAGCAACACGTATTCAAAACCACATCAAGAAAATCATTCATCACGACCAGGTAGGGTTCATCCCAGGGATGCAAGGCTGGTTCAATATACGAAAATCAATCCATGTAATTCATCATATAAACAGAATGAAAGACAAAAACCACATGATCATCTCAATAGATGCTGAAAAAGCATTTGATAAAATTCAACATCCATTTATGATAAAAACACTGCAGAGAATTGGAATAGAAGGAACATATCTCAACATTATTAAGGCAATCTACAACAAGCCCACTGCCAGCATCATATTAAATGGGGAAAAACTTCAAGAATTCCCCCTAAAAACTGGAACGAGACAAAGATGTCCACTATCACCACTTCTCTTCAATATAGTACTAGAGACTCTAGCCAGAGCAATAAGGCAAGAAAAGGAAATCAAAGGAGTACAAATAGGAAAAGAAGAACTTAAGCTTTCACTATTTGCTGATGACATGATACTATATTTAGAAAACCCAACAAACTCAACCAAAAGGCTTATAGAACTGATCAACAAATTCAGCAAAGTATCTGGATACAAAATCAATCTTAAAAAATCAGAAGCTTTCCTGTACACCAACCGAAAATTGTCTAAATTCTGATGCTTCGTTAATTCAAACAGGTCTATTCCCAGTTAATTCAAGTGAGTGATGCTGAACTTTATTTCAAAAGCAAGTAAATTTGCATATAATTTTACATGTCTAAATAGAAATATTATTCTAACTTTTCCTAAATTTTTATGTAATACATATACACTTGTCTCTTCTTTTTGTTTGCATTCTATAGTACATGTTTCGTTCTCTGTTATCTGTACAAGTAGGCTGCTAGTATTAATTGATAGTTGACCTTATTTCTAATTATATACCAGGTATGACTTTTTCCACATTGTCAAATGTGCAAGAAATATTACATTCTTTTTTTTCTATAAAGAAAATTAATTTCTATTTTGAGCTCCAGTTCACTAGGATGGTAAAAATATCTGAGTCAATGTGAGGTCCCCCTCTTTTTCCAGTGCTATTTCTACATTCTAGGGAATTCTAAAATGCTCAGGCAAAAGACAGTGTAGAATCTACCACTGGATCAAACACATATTCATTAGATGTATTTTGTTACCATATGACCCTAAGTCTTCTTAGGGCTGGGGATGTAACTCAGTGGTAGAATGCTCATATAATGTAAATGAGGCCATGTATTTAAGGAAAAAAATAAGGTCCCAAGTGCCCCCCAATGGGATTGAACCCAGAAGAATTCTACTTCTAAGCTACATCCTCAGTCCTATTTTTTTTTATTCTTTATTTTGAAACAGGGTCTCACTAAGTTGTGGAGAGCCTAAGTAGCTGAGACTAAATGCAAAATTGTGATCCTTCAGTGTTAATCTCCCAGGTACTGAGATTACAAGTGTGTACCACCACATCCAGCTCCAAGTTGCTGGACAAATTTTCCTAAAACAGAATTTTCATCACAACCTTCAAGTACTTTCAGATAACTCTTCATCCTGGCTTACAAGACAGTGCTCTATAGTGTCTAAGAATGTGGAGCTTAAAGAAAATGGTGAACTAAAGACATATGCTCCCCGTACCTTGTGAAACACCAGCAAAATTATAAAGGAAAAGATAGAAAGAGATAATAAAATAAAAATATGAAATTTTGCAGGGAAAAGAACAGGTGGCAACTAGTTTAACTTGCACAAGAGGCAGAATCTTGAGCATATATAAGGGGAAGTCAAGAAGGAACCTTATTTGTACTAAAGAGTCTCTCTAAATCTTAGGAATTGACTCTACAGGTACTTCTAGAAAGAGTTTTCTTAAAGTCTGTTTATGAAGTTCTTCAAAGTCTGTATATCACATATAATATATTAAGCCATAAATAAAAATGAAATCCTGTAATTTGCAGCAAAATTGATAGAACTGGAGAATGTTATTTTTAAATGAGATAAACCAGACATGGAAAGACAGGCACCACATATTTTCTCATATGTAGAAAACAAGAAAAGTCAACATAAAAAATAGAATGGTGATCACTAGAATTTAGAAAATTTATAAGAGTGGGAAAGGGAAGTTAGAGTTGACCAGTACATTTTGTATGCGTGTATGGAATATCACACTGAAACTCATCAACATTAACAATAAGTATGTGGTAATAATTTTTATATATTTCTTGTTTTCGAATAGATATGCTTAAGACTATGCCTTTTCTTCAAGTAAAAGGTAGACATATTGTATGGCTTTGAAAATATAGTAGAACAACAGTTTTTCAGTTGTAAATAGTAGTTTCAGTTTTTATTTATTTATTTACCCAAGAGAAAGGTGCCTTTTTCCTTCCATATTATGGTAGATAAGATAACCCCTTGCACAAAGATGGCCATGTCCTAATCCCCAGAACCTCCATTGTGGCAGAACACAAATGTGATTAAGATAGGAATGATCCAATATAATCAAGGAGGTTCTTAAAAAGTAGCAGAAGTATCAGATAAAAGGCCATATAAACAGAAGTCAGAGTGGTTAATTTCTTATAGCTGCAAGAGATAACTAACACTTTTTTAGTGTTTTTATTAAATTGTTTATGTTGCTACTGTGGTAATAGAAAGTGTCTTGCTTAACTTCTATTTCAGATGATTTTTTGCCTTTTTCTTTGTGGGTAAATTCATCACCAATATTTGTACATGTTTTGAACTTGCCTGAAAAAATGTGAAATACTCCTTCTCTGATGGAAAGATTATCTGTTAAATCATCTTTGTTCTTATATTTTGTCTATGGGATGTATTCGTTTCAAGGGAGATACATTAAAGGATACCATGTGTCTAACAGTATTTGTTCTGTATATTTCAAAAAGATGACAGTAAAGTGCAGAAAGTTTTCTTATGTCACACTGACTTATGGAATAATAGAGTGTATCAATATAAGATAGATCACTTATATTTGTTTTGCATGCCCAAATTTGCATTTTGCATCATATCTGGGATATATATATATATATATATATATATATATATATATGCTTTTTATATAGCCAATTTTTATTTAAATTTTATTCAATAAATATTTGCTTTCTATTTTTATATTTTTTAATATTTTATTGTACTCATACATTTTAATGTTGTACAAGATAGTAGAGGCATACATGTATGCATCACTCATTTAGCCCTTCCCCAATTCCCATCCCATTCCCTCCCACTCCCTCTTTCTCATGTTTGGCTTAGTGATTGACTTTGATATGTTTGTAAATATACATCATGTATACACATTTATCTGGGTTTTATTTCTATATCCCTTTAGTTTCAAATCTCTGTGCCACTTTGTCTATTTGATTTTTTTTTTCTAAGTGTGTCTCTTCATGGTATATAACTACACTTTGTCAGAAGAGGAGTTGTTTTAACAAATTTAAACCTTTTTCACGCCCGGCCTGGTGGCGCATGCTTGTAATCCTCACTCTTGGGAGGCGGAGACAGGAGGATCGCGCAGGTTCAATGCCAGCCGCGCTGGCGTAAGAGACCCTATTTCAAAAATATAAAATAGGTCTGGGAGTGTAGCCCGGAGGTAGAAGGGCTTCCAGGAACCCCAGTACCACAAAAAAACCCTTTTTCTTTTAATAGAGAAACTTAATCCATACTTAATTTCTATGATTACTGATATTGTCTCATGTATTTTTTTGTTTCATTTTCCTATCCTTCTTTAAGTAAAAAAAATAAGATTTTTAGAATTGTATCTGTCTTGCCAGACGTGGTGGCACACGCTTGTAATCCCCATATTTGGGAGGCGGGGACAGGATGAACATGCAGTTTCAAAGCCAGCCTAGCTGGCTTAAGAGCCCCTGTTTCCAAATAAAAATATAAAATAGGTCTGGGAGTGTAGCCCGGAAAAGCCCTCTGGGTTCCACTCCGAGTACCACCAAAAAGATAAAATAAAATAAAATAAAAGAAGCCGGGTGTGGTGGCACGCATGCCTTGTAATCCCAGCATTTGGGAGGCTGAGACCGGAGGATCATGGTTCGCGAACAGCCTCAGCTACTTAGTGAGGCATTCCATAACTTAGTGAGACCCTGTTTCAAAATAAAGAATTAAAAAAAAAAAACAGGGCAGGAGGTGTAGCTTGGAGGTCAAATGGCCCTGGGTTTCATCCCCAGACCAGGAAAAAGAAAAAAAAAAGAAAAAAAAAGAATTGTATCTGCCTTTCCTCCTGAACCTGTAGTTGTCTTAAATTTTGGTTTTATAATTTTAAAATTAGGCATCAACTTTTGTTTAAATGTATATATGCATTACCTTTTGCGTTATGTACTTTTGCTTCTTATATCCCAATTGTTTTCCCTACATGCACTTCTAAATTTGCCATTGTACATCCATGAGTAATTGTTTCAGTAAGTTCTGTAAGAATATACTTCCTGATTTTCTGCATGTTTGAGAATATTTTATTTTGCCTCACTATAATCATAGTTTCACTACATATAATTTAAAAACTGTTTATCTCAGAATTTTTTAAATATCACTTCACTTTATTCTCATATAAATCATATCTTTGCTTCTTTGGATAACCTTTATTTTTTCCTTGTCTACATGAAAGCTTCCAAATTTTCTTTCACCCTGAGGTTATAAAATCCATAAGGATGTGTTCATATATGGATCTTTTATTATTGTTCTTGCTCAACATCAAATGATTCCCTTTGTGCTAAAAATTCTTACATTTTTGGCTTGAGGATAACTTTTCTGTTTTATTTCTTTGACTGTTTCTTCCCTCTCAGTATCTATGTTGTATCTTATTAGATGGAGACTGTACTTCCAAGACTGACTGACCCATGTCTGTTTTCTCTCAAATATTCATCACTACGGCTTATTGACATTTTTGTTTGTTGGTTTCTACGTTTCATTTCTGTAACTTTTTACTTATTGTAAAAAGCACCAATTTGATCATCAGTCATGTAAATTACACTATTTCTTCATTTTCTCATCTTGTCCTTATTTTGGTAAAAACATAATTTCCAAAACCTCATTTATTTATTTTTTTTTACTTTTTATTTTATTTTATTTTATTTTTTTATTATTATTTTTTTTAATTTTATTTTATTGGTGCACTGTATTCATACATCATAGTGGGATACAAACTTTTGTAGACATACATGCACACATCGCCCAGTCAGCCCCCACCTGATCCCCACCCCATTCTCTCCCCTTCCCTCCTTCCCATGCTTGGCTTAGTGGTTGACATCTAGTATTATAGCAATTTATCCAAAATTAAAAATGATAATCTCACATAACAGTTTCATTTGTCTGATACCAAGCGTTTGGTGATTTAAAGATAGCATTTCAATATTTCTTTTTGCTTTCTTTCTTACTAGAGCATATTTTTTTCTGTTTTTTTTAGGTAAAACTATCATATATTTATGTATTTATTTTTCAGAAAAAAAATCTATCCTAATATGGAATATGAATTCTAGATACCCAAAATGATCTTGAAAAAGAACAAAGCTAGCAGATATATATTTTCTGATTTCAAACCATATAAAGCTACAATAATTGAAACAGTGTAGTACTGTTCTAAAGGCAGATATATAGACCATTGGAGTTAAATACAAGCCTAGAGCTAAATTCTTCCCTATATTGTCAAGTTATTTTTGACAAGGTTTCCACGAACATTTGGTGGTGGAAATAATAATCTTTTAACTAAATATTGTTGAAAAATAATAATTACATGGAAAAGAATAAAATTGGACCTTTACCTAATCCCATATACAAGTATTAACTCAAAATAGATAAAAGACCTAAATATAAATCTTAAGACTATAAACTTTTAGGAGAAAATCTGGGCCATAAAACCTCACAACATTGAAATTGGCAGTGATTTCTTGGATATGATTTCAATGGCACAGGCAACAGAAGAGTATACAAACTCCCTAAAAAAATAAAAGAAAATATTGTATATCCAAAGACAATGTAAACAGAGTTAAAAGTTACTAATAGAATTGGATAAAATATTTCCAAATGGTATATCTGAAGGTATATTAATATTCCAACTAGAAATCCTAAAAATTAACAACAATAAAGGCAAACAATACAACTTAGAGATAGGTAAAAAACTAACATAAATAATGAATCTCCACAGATAACCAATCTTAGTTGTCTGTTGGATGGAAACTCTTGTTTCTCTGGTTCTGGTGAGTGTTACCTATTTCTTCTTTGTAGTTAATCTCTTTGAGTATTTTCTCTAGCGCTGGTTTTGAAGACATAAATTCCTTCAGTTTCTGTTTGTCATGGAAGCTTCTTATTTCTCCATCTAATTTGATAGAAAGTTTTGCTGGATAGAAAATTTTTGGCTGGAAGTTGTTTTTTTTCAGAGTTTGGAATATGTTACTCCAAGCCCTTCTGGCTCTCATGACTTGGTTTGGGAAGTCTGGAGTGATTCTAATTGGTTTGCCTCTGAATGTCAGTTGGCCCTTTGTTTTTGTTGCCTTTAAGATTCTCTGCTTGGCTTCCACATTGGTCATTTTGACAATTATATGGCGTGGGGATCCTCTTCTCGGATCCTGTCTAAAGGGAGTTCTATAAGTTTCCTGGATCTGTGTATCAACCTCTTGCTCTATATTTGGAAAATTTTCTGCTATTACTTCCTTGAAGAGATTGTTGATCCCTTTGGTATCACTTTCTTTTCCCTCCTCTATTCCAATTATTCTTAGGTTAGCTCTCTTAAGATGGGCCCATATTTCTTCAATGTCAGATTCCTGCTGTTGGATATTTTTTTCTAGATTAGAAACTATGCATTCATTTTTGGATTGCTCATCTTCTAAGAGCGAGATTCTGTTCCCCATGTGGTCTAATCGGTTGTTTGTGCTTTGAATTGAGGCCTTTACTTCATTAATTGCATCCTTTATCTCTTTTTGGCTCTCTCTGAGTTCTTTTCGAAGCACCTCTATTATTTCTACAGTTATTTTCCTGATTTGATCTTCTAGAAATCTCTGATTTTCTGTTTTATCAGGTTCTGATGTTGTGGGGTTGTGCACATGCATTACTCCAGTGTTATTCCTCTTTCCCATGATTTCGGAGGTTTGTGCCTTCTCTGGGTTCTTCCCTTGGGTCACTATGGCTTCACTTAAGGTGCTCTGGATCTCGAGTCTGTATTATCTCAGACCCCACTACTCCTTTACTGGGTTGTATCACAGAGTCTCCAACCCAGGGAGTCGATAGAGGCTGCTTTAAACTATGGGGGTGCCAGGTTGCACGTTCTCCTATGGTGTGATATCTCTGCCACCACCACTCCCTCACTGGGTCAAGTCCCAGGAGGCCCAATACTGCAATTTCTCCTCTGTGGCCCGCAATTTGACTCACTGTTCTTGAGTACGCAGATGTAGCTGTACTGGACTCAGTGAATTCACTGCTGCTGCTACCGCCAGTGGCAATATGGCACCTCTGCCACGCCCTCGGCCATGAGGCTGGCGTATTTTTTCTTCTCTGGTTTTGATTTCCACTCTGAATCCCTGCAGCGTGTGCTGAGCTCAGCCACTGGGAGCTTTAAATGCTGTCTGCGCTGAAAGATCCCGCCTGGCTGTTCCGCAGTGACTCACCTGGCTTGCTGTAGCCGTCAGTTGAGTTCGCCGCTACCGCCGGCAGTATGGCGCTGCTGCCGCGTCCTCGGGCGCGTGTGTCTCCTCTGTGGCCCTGAGCTCTGTTCTCAGTCCGCTTTCTCTCTGGAGCCTGGTGGTTTTTTTTTTTTGTTTTTCTGGTGATGGTGTTTTCTGGCTATGAAAGGCGCTCTTTTTGTGGTAATGGAGATTGGTTGTTAGCGGGACTCAAGCCCCGCTTTTCTCGGTCACCATCTTCCCGGAAGTCATATATCCAAAACCTCATTTATGCTCATCAACTTTTTATTCTGCAGTGAAATATATTTTGTTTTTATACTCTTCTGGTTGTTTTTAACTATATCATACATTGTTGTAGACTACACCCTACTAGGCTATAGAACATCAAAAGAGGTTAGAAAGGGACATAAAAACACAGAAAACAGGCTAGCTCACCTTTTTAAAGTATAGTTTCCTTATTTTCCCCCTCCCTATGGTTAAACATAGACAGCCTTCAGCTCAAGAGGAGGGGTTGCGGATGAAAAGCACAAGCCCTCCGATTCTAATTTCTTTAGTTAATTTCACTGGTGGTTGCCCCATGGCTCTTTCTATCTTTAGTATTTCTTGACCCTGAATTTTGGAGTTGTTTGATGCTTATTCTTACTTCAGTAGTTTTCTCCTACATCACTGGAGTTGTGGTTCACCTATTCTTGTCTATCTGTTCCTGAACACTTTCTAATTTCAAGGAATTCCTATTGATTTCTGGCCCACTTGTGATAATATACTCTTACTGACAAGCATTTATTTTCATCCAGAAATATTCATGTAGGTCTTATATGGTGCCAGTCACTATCCTAAGGGCCAAAGGTATAGTTGTGAAAAAGAAAAAAAATCTTAGCTGTCATAAAATTGCCTTCTAGTGGAAGGAGACAAGCAAAAACATGTCATTAAAATGCCAAGATTATCAGATGGTGACAACTGCTGGGGGATGGGAATTAGCAAGGAATAAGGAAAAAAAATGTCTGCTTGGATCTTGGGATGGGGGAGTGTATAGTGATATTAAACAGACTGTTCAGGAAAGCCTAGATTAAAGGAAGTGACAGAAAGAGCCGTCCAGACAGCCAAATAAAGAAATGAAAACAGAACAGCAAGTACAGACACACTAAATGAGGAATTGCCTGATGCTCTACAAGAAAAGAAACAAAACTAGTTTGGACTTGCTTGCATATCATTAAATTATTTTATGTGATCTGGAGCAGAAAAGGATGCAGATATTTGCAAACAATTAGCCTATTGATCTAAACTTCCATTGTGATTTTAATCTCTGATTATATTAGTTTCATTTTCCATACAGTTTATGTAATGGTTTTCAACCCTTTTATGATCTCTTATATTTGTCGTGTTGTATAAGCTGGAGCCAGCTCACGTCAGCTTACAAGTGTTGATTGTTAGTATTCAGGAACTTTGAAAGCTGGTTGTTAAACCATTGGTAGCCTGAAGTTGGCCAAGAATGGAGTATTTACCCCTCAGAATCACAAAAGCTACAAACCAAGACTTTTTTATTTTCTTTCAGAGAGCAAATTTACCAGTCCAATACTGTAATTAATTTTCATTTTATTTAATTTTGTGTGACTGTGTGTTTTGCCTCCCCAAATAAATTTATCCAGATTCTTAAGGACTAGAATTAAAACCTGGTATAACTAAAATCATAAATAAATGGTGCTATGTATATAATACTGCCCTATAATTATTCATTAGATGAAAGAACAAGGGCAGTGATGTGTGTGTGTGTGTGTGTGTGTGTGTGTGTGTGTGTGGTACTGAGGTTCCTGAAGCCCTTCTACCTATGGTCTACACTCCCAGACCTATTTTTATATTTTTATTAGGAAACAGGGTCTTTTAAGCCAGAGAAGTTGGCTTTGAACCTACGCAATCCTCCTGTCTCCACCTCCCAAGCACGGGGATTACAAGCGTGTGCCACCATGCCAGACAAGGGTAGTGAATTATAAAACTAGAATTTACCAGTACAAAAGGTGTCTAGGGCTAACAGTTAAGGATGAAACATCTTCCATAACTAGTATATGTTTAGGTCTTTAGATGAGTTAGGGAATCATGGATCAACGTATCTTACTCGAGTACTTAACATCTATAATTCTGTTTTAGTTTGGGTTGCCAAAACAAAATATAAAACTGGTTGGCTTAGGTAGAGCATATTGAAAGGTAGGAGAGAGAGGATTCAAAATGGCGACTGAGGGACACAGCACTTCTCAGTAGCTGAAACAAATAAAGTTCAACTACTTAGAAAGCAGTGTTTTAATCAACAAAATAAATACATACCAGGAACCAAAACAGATCCAGGTACCTCGGCGGAACCCTGAACTCAAAGAAGAAGAAGAAAGATCAACACCGGACCTGCTGCAGATACAATCGGGACGCCCGCCAGCGGGCTGGCTGCTGGGCTGCCTGCCACCCCAAATGGCGGCACTCACGAGCTCTGACTAAAGTCACCGCGGCAAGATAATCCGGGACTGAAAATGGACATAGGACCTCATCTTAAGCAGCGAGCAGCACCCACGTCAGAATTCTGTGTGCTCACCAGCGACTGGATCACAACAGCACGGGGACTCTCACTGAAACCTGAACCAAGGAAGCCAGGTACCTGAGTGCATCCAGGGAAAATGCGGGTCCTAGTGTGCGCCCCAACCCCAACCCCAGCTCTGGCCCGGGGCATCTGTCCCACGCCTCAGAACCAAGCACTGTCCTCACGCATCCGGTCAGCACCCCGGACCCCTGCTAGTAGTCAGTGCCTGTGCCACTTCCACCCCTAAATTGGAGCCTGCCTTCCAGGCGGCAAAAGCTCTGTGCACCCCAGAAATCTCCTTGGGGCCCCCCAGCTTCTACGTCCCGCGGGAGGCAGAGATCACTGCTAGACACTGCGCACTGCCTGTGCACCTGGACCCTTGCACACCTATTCTGCACCCCTGGCCCACACAGTGGTGGTAGCATTCTGCCTCTGGGGTCATTACTTCAAAGGTTCCAGGTGTAATGAATCAGATCTCTGCCTCCCCTGAGTACTGGCCACTGCCATTGCCACTGTCTCCACCATTTCAAATCTTTCCCAAGCTCTTTCTCCACTCTGAATGTTGTCCAGTGTTCCTAAGCATGCGCAACGGTAGCATTCAAACTTTGGTGTAATTTCTCCAAATATATATATATATATATATATATATATATATATATATAGTTGGTAGACTCCGATTTCTGCTTCTCCTGAATACATGTCTCCACCGCCAACACGGAGACCGCTTTCAGCACCGCCTTTCTCCTTGGTCTCCGTTAAAGTTTCTCTCCTTACAGGTGATGTCCAAGATTCTTAACAATGTAGAGAAGAAGCAGTCCTCCTTAGTGGGGAATTTATCCAATAATTCCAGTTCATTTGGATAAGTTTTGTCTGCATCTCCAGTATCCTGGCATCTGCCACGGCCTCCTTGACCCCTCTCAGATATTTTCCTTTTTTATTTTTCTTTTCCTTTTTTACAGGGTCCTTCCGGGTGGAAAGGGGGTCGCCTAGGGGTGCCCCACCAACGCCTGCCCACCCGCCCAGGGTTGGGGTGAGAGGCCCGGACAGGTGGAGAGGGGATCACCGAAGGGTGCCCCACCAGCGCCTGCCCACCCGCCCAGGGTCGGGGCCAGGGGCCCAGACCACAGGGCCCTTTAGGGTGGGGAGGGAATCGCCTAAGGGTGCCCCGCCAGTGCCTCCCCACCCGCCCAGGGTTGGGGCCAGGGGCCCTGATCACAGGGTCCTTCCGGGTGGAGAGGGGGTTGCTGAAGGGTGCCCCCGCCAGCACCTGCCCACCTGCCCAGGGTCGGGGCCAGAGGCCAGGACCATAGGGTCCTTCCAGGTGGAAAGGGGGTCGCCTAGGAGTGCTCTGGCCAGTGCCTGCCCACCAGTTCAGGGTCGGGACCAGAGGCCCGGACCACAGGGTCCTTCCAGGTGGGGAGGGGTCACCTAAGGGTGCCCCGCCAGCGCCTGCCCACCCGGCTAGGGTCGGGGCCAGGGGCACAGGGACATACTATTTTTAGAAGACCCAACACATTCAACCAAAAAGTTTATAGACCTTACCAATAAATTTATCAAAGTATCTGTACACAAAAACAATCTTAAAAAGTAAGCTTTCCTGTATGTCAATTATAAAACCACTGAAAAAGGAATCCAGAAAACATGTCACTCAGAAAGATCCCACACAAAAATATATATATATATACTTAGGAATCAACCTAAGAGGTAAAAGACCTCTACAAAAAAATTATAAATTTTTGAAAAAATAAATCAAAGAAGAATTTAGGAGATGGAAAAATCTTCCATGTTCTTAAATAGGCAGAATAAGTATCATCAAAATGGCCATTCTTTCCAAAGTGATCTACAGATTCAATGCAGTGCCCATTCAATTCCCATTAAATTACCAAGGTCATTCTTCACAGTCATAAAAAAAAGTCAGTCCTTGAATTCATTTGGAACAACAACAAAAAAAAAAAACCCAGAATAGCCAAACTAGTTCTGATAACAAGAACTATGCAGGAGGTATCACAAAACCTGACTCCTAACTATACTATAAAGCCAAAGTAATAAAAATTGCATGATACTGGCACAAAAGCAGATACATAAACGAATGAAGCAGACTAGAAGACTGAGAACAAATCTGCACACTTACAGCCACTTGATTTTTTACAAAGGGGCCAAAAACATACACTGGAAAAAAGATAGCCTCTTCAGCAAATGGTGTTGGCAAAACTTGTTAACCTTATGCAGAAAACTGGAAATAAATCCCATTTTTTCACTCTACATAAGTCAATTCAAGATGGATCAAAGACTTGGAAATTAGACCAGACACCTTGCAACTCCTTGAAGATGGCAAAGATCCAACACATAGGCCCAGGTAAAAACTTTCTCAACAGGACCCCAAAGGCACAACAAATTAAAAGAAGAATCAATAAATGAGACTAAATTTAACTGAAGAGCTTTTGTACAACAAATAAAACTATCAAGAACCTCAACAAAGAGCCCACAGAATGGGAGAAAATTTTGGCCAACACTCCTTCAATAGAGGACTAATATCTACAATATACAAAGAACTCATGAAACATACCTCTAAGAAAACAAATAACCCAATAAAAAATGGGCAAGTGAACTAAATAGACACTTCACAAAAAAGAAATTCAAATGGCCAATAAATGCATGAAAAAATGTTCAATATCATTAGCAATAAGAGAGATGCAAATCAAAACTATGCTGAGATTTCACCTAATCCCAATTAGAATGACAATCATTCAAAACACAAACAATAACAAATAAATGTTTGGGAGAGTTTAATAAGGTAGGATCTCTAATATATTGTTGGTGGGATTGCAAATTAATGCAACCATATTGGAAAACAATATGGAGCATACTCAGAAGAATGAGAAAGAACCTACCATATGATTCAGTAATACCACTTCTGGGTATCTACCCAAAAGAATGGAAACCAGACTACCAAACTAATGCATGCTTATCTATGTTCATAGCTGCATGATTCACAATTGCCAAACTATGGAACCAGCCAAGTTGTCCATCAACAGATGAATGAATTACAAAACAATGGGATAAACAATGGAATTTCACTCAGCCATAAATAAGAATAAAATTCTGTCATTTTCAGGGAAATGGGTGGAACTGAGAACATTATACTGAGATTAGTCAATCACAAAAAGTAAAAAACCATATGTTCTTCCTAATATTCAGAAGCTAGTGTGAGAAAAAGTCATAGGAAGAATTCTAGATGTAGAAGGAGAAACCATCAATAAGTAAACAAGGTGACCTGAGGGGGCATGGGAAAGGGGAAGAGGAAAATTGCCTGATGTGTATGATATACTTTCAAAAACATATCAAAATCAATCACTAAGCCAAATATAAGAAGAAGGAAAGGAAAAGAGAATGGAGTGGAAATTGGTGAAAGGCTAAAAGAGTGCTGTGTGTATGTATGCTTCTATCATATTGTATCCCATTAAGAGGTATGACAATAATGTACCAATAAAAATATGTAGAAATAAAATAATTTTTAAAAATTCCACAACAAAATGGCAGGATCTCATGGAAGAGTGGCAAAGGGCACTTTCAAGAATTCACAGAAGGTGCCAGGATCCCATATAACAATACACCTTTGCAGGAATGAATAAAATTCCAGGAGACTTGAATTAATCCCTTCCAGGGATGTTAGCTTCATGAAATAATTACCTTCCATTTGGCCCTATGTCTAAAAAGTTCCACAATCTAAACACTCTCATACTAGGAACTAAGCTTCTAGCAGATAAACCCTTGAGGAATACACTCAATTCATATTCAATAAATAGCAGGCACCAACACCAATTAGAATGGATGTCAACTTGTACCTATACTAGTGTGGACATATTGACTGTCAGTGTTAATATACATGATAGCAACCCTGGTACATGGGTACTCAAAGACATGTATAAAAGTGTTCCTAGTAGCATATTTTGTGCTTTCCATTAACAATAAATGGGTAATTATATTGTGATATTTTAAAACCATGGAATTCTCTACTGTTGTATAAAAACAAATTAGTTACAGCCACAAGAATTGATATAAATGAATCTCAAAATTATGAAATTAGGTAAAATAAGCCAATCTTTGAAGAACAGAAGAATTGGTATAAATTGATTTATTTTGTTCATATAAAGATAAGACTCAGGGAAAATTCCATTTTCATTTCCACCACTCACTAGGAAATAAGACCTGTTCTCTTACATTTAGACTTAGAGGCTTGAAACCTAAAGAAATCTAATAAGTTATCCAGCTTATCTGTGGCAGGTTGGTAGATGATGAGGAGGGGGATGGGATAATGAAACACTCTAGGTTATGGGATGAGTATAAGATTTGAACCCACAAAACTTGGGTGATAGTCGGTCCTGAAAGCAATGGATTTGTGACAATTGAAAAGATATTTAAAATCATAAAGAAGAATAACTTGTTTCTCTAGAACTATGAGTATAAATATGTTATTTACAAGAGACTAGTCAGTGGAAGAAAGACTTTCACAGAAAGATGTATATATATTATAATAAACTAAATATACATTTAGCACAATATTTCTAAATCAAATAGCACCTACAAGCAATTTTGAAGGAGCTTACTGTTATTCACTTAAATATCTTTGTGAGTTAAAGTGATTTAATAGGCATTCTGTAAACAGAGATTTTTAGGGTTCTTATAGCATCTATTGTCACATATGGATGATAAGAGCATTACTGAAAGATATAAGATTCAATAAGATGATCCCAGATCAAACTGGAAAAGACATTTATCTGCAACAGGTTAAGAGGTACAAATCAAGGACTAAGTTCATGGTTACAGCAGGAAAAATAATGTTGAGCATAATGAAATGAGAGCATAATCTATATAGATAGTAGCCAGAGAATTTGTTCCTAGGACAGAAATAGAAATTTGTAAAAAGTGAAAGAAAACACTTCTAATCTAATTCTAGGAAGAATAAATGTGGGCTGTAAGCCAGGAAGGGCTGGACCCTTCAAATATACATCATCTCTTTTTAATTATATAATACACTACTATTTATCTCCTCCTATCATGAAACATTAAAAATTAGGGTAGGCTTAAAATAATGCTCCTTCTGTAACTAAGAAATGTTATAAATCTAGAGAGGATCAAAAGCAATCAATGACTATAATAATTACTGATATTTTTGAATATTTACTATGAACACTGTGACAAGCACTTTCTATGAGTTACATAATACTCAAATAATTCTAGGATCAGGTACTATGATTGACTCTATTTTATGATAAAGATACTTGTTGAGATTTTAAGTCTAGTGTGGGACAGAACCAGAACATCACCCTGGCCTGTATTACTACGCACCTCATACTTTTATTCTATATACAATCTCCTAATTCTTGCCAAAATGATACTTTTGTGACCATATTTTACCAAAAATATTCTATATCATGTGGTAATTTAAAATTAGACTAAGAGATATTACCAGTTTTATTTTAAAGCAGATGTGAAGATATCAGTATTGAAAATGAAATGTTTTACTAATTACACTTCAATTAATAACATAAGCAAAGCTAAATTTTGAGTTCCACTTGTCTTTGCAGGTCCTCTTGTGGTACAACTTAACTACTGCAGTTTAGATCTATTAGACATGCTATAATTTTGGAAATTTTCCAACAGTAAATTGCAAATATTAGAAAAGTCAGCATTTAAAGGCCTGGAAACATTAGTCTGGAAAAATACATTTTGGGGGGGAAAGATAATTTTGTTGATTCACTTAAGTGATTATATATATGATCGTGAAATATTTCACAGTAGAACTGTCTGCTAGATATGATTTACACTTAATTTGCAGTTTAGGTATAATCTAGCACTATACAATATAATAGCTATGAGCCACATGTAGCTGTTGTGTACTTGGAGTATGGATAATACAACCAAGAAGCAGAATTTTCTATTTTATTACACCATGATTGATTTTACCTAATTTACATTTGAAGTTTTAAATGTAATATTGCATTTTAATTACTTTGATATGATTACTTTTCATTTTTACCACTTAATATTAAGCATCTAAGTTGATATGTGCTGGAAGTATAAACTATACAATAGATTTCAGGTGTGTAATATAAAATTTAATGTCAAATTTATCAATCATTTTATGTTGACATGTTAGTATATTTAAAACATATTTCTTCAAATTAAGTCTAATATTAAAATCCATTGACTTTCTTTTACTTTGTTGAGGTGGCTAGTAGATAATTTTAAATTGTGTCTCTGGTTCACATTAAATTTCTCTTAGTCTCTTCTGCTATAAAGCATTTAAATGTTAATGAGTTCCAGCTGAGAACCTTTCTTGCAGAGATAATCTACAAGTTGGATATTATACCTATCCCAATGGCAATAGTCAGGCCTAATTTTCACTGTAGTACAAAAAGTATTTTTTACAGTCTAGCATCCCAAATGGTGTGTAGAAAGAGGGCATTAATATGCAGTGGCATGGATTACCATCCTTATTGTTGTATCTAGGGTATTGGGGGCCAGGAACACAGCAGCATCCATAAAGGGACTTATGGCTACCAAGTATCACTTTCAATCTCTGTCTTCACATGTACTGGAACATTTCTGTCAACTTTGAGCTGACCTGATCTTTTAGTTGTGTCCTAGCTGGCTGCTTGTTGATTGTTGCAATAAAACATAGATGTTCTGCAACACTTTCAACATGTTGGTATAAAAATATTCAAATAGATTCCAAAATATACTTATTACTTTAAAAAGTCAGTATTGCTTTAATTCTTTTAGAAAGATGCCAGAGAGTAGCATAGCTGGGTTATATAGTGTTTTTACTCCTAGTCTTTTGAGGAACCTCTTACTGACCTCCACAGTGATACTAATTTGAAGTTCTACCAACAGTGTATAAGAGTTCCTGTTTACTTACATCTTCATCAGGATTTATTATTGTTTTTATTCCTGATGATTGCCATTCTCATTGGGGTTAGGTGGATTCTCAATGTAGTTTTTATTTCCTTTCTCTGATTGCTAATGATATTGAAAATTTTTAATATTTTTATTGGTCATTTGTATTTCTTCTTTTCTGTAATACTTCAGATTGAATCCACGGGCATTCTACCTCTGAGCTACACCCCCAGCCATTTTTTATGTTTTTGAAGCAATATCATGATAGACTGCTGAGAGTCTCACACTACATTGCTGAGGATGTCCTTGAACCTGTAATCCTTCTGCTTCATCCTCCCAAGTCCTGGGATTGCAGTGTTCACCACCATTCCTGGTTTGTATTTCTTGAAAACAAAGATAAAACATATCAAAACCTCTGGAACACTTTGAAGGCAGTATTAAGAGGAAAATTTATAGCACTGAGTGCTCACATAAGAAAAACAGAAAATCTTCAAATAACCTAACAACACACCTCAAAGCCCTTGAAAAGCAGGAATTGAGCCCCAAAGCCAGTAGAAGACAGGAAATTATTAATATTAGAGCATAAATTAATGAAGTAGAGAATAAAAAAATACAGAAATTCAACAAAAATGAAAGATTGTTTATTGATATAAATTAACAAAAAAATAAACCATTAGCCAACCTAACTAAAAAAAAAAAACAGAGAATTACCAAAATTATGAAGATAAGAAATGAAAAAGGAAACATTACTACTGACAATGTAGAAATCTAGAGGATTATCAGAAACTACTTTGAAAAATTATACTCCAACAAAATGGAAACTCTGGAGAAAATTTACAACTTCCGAGATAAATACAATGCTCCTAAACTGAGTCAAGAAGATATTGAACATGTAAACCATCCAAAAACAATCAAAGAGATTGAAACAGCAATAAAGAGCTTACCATCAAAGAAAGCCCAGGACCAGATGGTTTCCCAAGTGAATTCTATAAAACGTTTATAAAAGAGCTAACCCCCAAACTCCTCAAACTATTTTGCAAAATAGAAAAAGCCTGGACTCTCCCAAATACATTCTATGAACCCAACATCACTCTAATACGCAAACCGAATAAAGACAATTCAAGGAAGGAAAAGTGCAGGCCTATGTCTCTGAAGAACTTGGATGCAAAACTATTAAACAAAATACTAGCAACACACATTCAAAACCACATCAAGAAAATCATATACCATGACCAGGTAGAGTTCATCCCAGGGATGCAAGGCTGGTTCAACATATGAACATCAATCCATGTAATTCACCATATAAAAAGAATCACAGACAAAAATCACATTCTCACTTAAATAGATGCTGAAAAGCATTTGATAAAATTCAACATCGATTTATGATAAAAGCACTGCAGAGAACTGGAATAGAAGGAACATATCTCAACATTATTAAGACAATCTAAAATAAGCCCACCATAAACATCATATTAAATGGGTAAACACTTCAAGAATTCCTCCTAAATACAGGAAGGAGACAAGGATGACCATTATCCCCACTTCTCTTCAATAGTACTAGAGACTCTAGCCAAAGCAATAAGGCAAGAAAAGGAAATCAAAGGAGTACAAATAGGGAAAGAACTCAACTTTCACTATTTGCAGACAACATGATACTATATTTAGGAAACCCAAGAAACTCAACCAAAGGCTTATAGAACTGATCAACAAATTCAGCAAAGTATCTGGAGGTAACACACACCAGAACCAGAGAAACAAGAGTTTCCATCCAACAGTCAACTAAGATTGGTTATCTGTGGAGATTCATTACTTATGTTAGTCTTTTACCTATCTCTAAATGGTATTGTTTGCCTTTATTGTTGTTAATTTTTAGGATTTCTAGTTGGAATATTAATATACCTTCAGATATAGCATTTGGAAATATTTTATCCCATTCTATTAGTAACTGTTAACTCTGTTTACATTGTCTTTGGATATACAATATTTTTTTTAGGGAGTTTGTATACTCTTCTGTTGCCTGTGCCATTGAAATCATATCCAAGAAATCACCGTCAATTTCAATGTTGTGAGGTTTTATGACCCAGATTTTCTCCTAAAAGTTTATAGTCTTAAGATTTATATTTAGGTCTTTTATCTATTTTGAGTTAATATTTGTATGTGGGATTAGGTAAGGGTCCAACTTTATTCTTTTCCATGTAATTATTATGTTTCAACAATATTTAGTTAAAAGATTATTATTTCCACCACCAAATGTTCGTGGAAACCTTGTCAAAAATAACTTGACAATATAGGGAAGAATTTAGTTCTAGGCTTTTATTTAACTCCAATGGTTTATATATCTGCCTTTAGAATAGTACTACACTGTTTCAATTCTTGTAGCTTTATATGGTTTGAAATCAGAAAATATATATCTTCTAGCTTTGTTCTTTTTCAAGATCGTTTTGGGTATCTAGAGTCCATATTCCATATTAGGATAGATATTTTTTTCTGAAAAATAAATATATAAATATATGATAGTTTCACCTAAAAAAATAGAAAAAAAATATTCTCTGTTAAGAAAGAAAGTAAAAAGAAATATTGAAATGTTATCTTTAAGTCATCAAAAGCTTGGTATCAGACAAATGAAACTGTTATGTGAGATTATCATTTTTAATTTTGGATAAATTGCTATAATACTAGATGTCAACCACTAAGCCAAGCATGGGAGGGAGGGATGGGGAGGGAATGGGGTGGGGATCGGGTGGGGGCTGACTGGGCGATGTGTGCATGTATGTCTACAAAAGTTTGTATCCCACTATGATGTATGAATACAGTGCACCAATAAAAAAAACTTAGTAGAAAAAATAAATAAATAAACAAACATTCAAGCATAAAAAAACAAAATCAATCTTAAAAAATCAGAAGCTTTCCTGTACACCAACCATAAACCCACTGAAAGAGAAATTCAGAAAATACATCCACTCAGGATCTCCCACAAAAAATAAAATACTTTGGAATAAACTTAACCAAGGAGGTAAAAGATCTCTACAAAGAAAATTATGAAACATTGAAAAAAGAAATTGAAGAAAATCTTAGAAGATGGAAAGATCTTCCATGTTCATGGATTGGCAAAATAAATATTATCAAAATGGCTATACTTCCAAAAGTGATCTACAGATTTAACACAATGCCCATTAAACTACCAAGATCATTCCTCACAGATATATAAAAATCAATACTTAAGTTCATCTGGAATAACAAAAAGCCCAGAATAGCCAAAGTAGTTCTCTCAGCAACAAAAACCATGCAGGAGGAATCGCAATACCTGACTTTAAACTATACTACAAAGTCATTATATTAAAAACAGCATGGTACTGGCACAAAAACCGACACATAGACCAATGGAGCAGAACAGAAGATCCAGAAACAAGTCCACACACTTTCGGCAAATTGATTTTTGACAAAGGGGCCAAAAACATACACTGGAAAAAAGATAGCCTCTTCAACAAATTGTGTTGGCAAAATGGGTTAACCATATGCAGAAAATTGAAAATTAATCCCACTCTCTCACCCTGTACAAGAGTCAATTCAAGATGGATCAAAGAGTTGGAAATTAAACCAGAGACCTTCAAGCTCCTTGAAGTGAGCATAGGACCAACACTGTAACACATAGGCACTTCTGTTCAGCAAAGGAAACTGTCAAGAACCTCAATGGAGAGCCAAGAGAATGGGAGAAGATTTTTGCCACCTACACCTCCAATAGAGGACTAATATCTAGAATATACAGAGAACTCAAGAAACTCAACACTAAAAAACAAAGCATCCAATAACAAAATGGGCAAGCAAACTAAATAGACACTTCACAAAATAAGAAATTCAAATGGCCAATCAATGCATGAAAAAATGCTCAACATCACTGGCAATCAGAGAGATGCAAATCAAAACTACCTTGAGATTTCACCTAACTCCAACTAGAATGGCAATTATTCAAAACACAAACAACAACAGATGCTGGCAAGGATGTGAAGAAATGGGAACTCTAAAACATTGTTGGTGGGATTGCAAATTAGTGCAACCACTTTGGAAAACAGTATGGAGAACCCTCAGAAAAATGGGAACAAATCTACCATTTGATCCAGCAATACCACTTCTGGGTATCTACCCAAATAATAGGAAACTAAACTACCAAACTAATGCATGTGTATCTATGTTCATAGCTACACAATTCATCATAGCCAAACTGTGGAACAAGCCAAGATGTCCATCAACAGATGAATGGATTACAAAACTGTGGGATATGTACCCAATGGAATTTTACTCAGCCATTAAAAAAACTCAATTACATCATTCTCAGGGAAATGTATAGATCTTGAGGACATTATGCTAAGTGAGATTAGTCAGTCACAAAAAATAAGAAATCAGATGATTTCCCTAATATATGAGAGCTAAGGAGAAATGGGTTATAGGAGGAACTCTAGATGAAAAAGGAAATCCTATAGAGGAGCAAACAAGACAACCTAAAGGAGGAGAAAGGAGGGGAGAAGAAGAAAAATTGCTACAGAATCTCATGCAGACCTTGAGAAGCTCAGTCAGAGGACTCACAAGGGCATAAATCCCCCATGAAGTATGTCTAGCATTTCCTTCTTCAAAAAATATTTTAAGATTATTTGGACTAAGATATATATATATATATATACATATATATATATATGTATATATATATATATATATATATATATATATATATATATATATATAGGAATTTTATGTGTAGGCATTATAACTAAAATTAATGGGCAGTGGCTTGTGAGAGATTCAGACAGCAAAAATTTTTTTTCCCAGGGATAATGTTTGGGCCAAAGATTAAGTTCAAACTGACCTTAGTTTTGGCTAATATTTAAGATTAAATTCAAGGTGGCCTTATGATAAGACAAAGCATACTTTCTATGATTATTTAAATGTCTGGCACCCTGCTCTGAAGTCTGTTAAAGACTTTTTCTGTCCTTAGAGTTCCTGTTTGCATGACTATGATTGTAACAAATCCTAAAAGGTAGTACTAAAAAAAAATAAGAGAAAAGCTAAAAAAGCTTCCATCAATATAAAGTTCCAGAAGCTGCAAAAAAAATTCCATGAGCTATGATAGTAATAAACAGATTTTGACCACTGATCTAGCATGGTGAGGAAGAGAATAATACTGATCTCCTGTCCCTTCCTTTCCTTTCCCTCTTCTCAGCTTTAAGTTCTTTTTTCTATTTTCTTCTATCTCTTCTTCTATCTCTTCTTCTATCTCTTCTTCTTCTTCTTCTTCTTCTTCTTCTTCTTCTTCTTCTTCTTCTTTCTTCTTCTTCTTCTTCTTCTTCTTCTTCTTCCTTCTTCTTCTTCTTCTTCTTTCTTCTTCTTCTTCTTCTTCTTCTTCTTTCTTCTTCTTCTTCTTCTTCTTCTTCTTCTTCTTCTTCTTCTTCTTCTTCTTTTCTCTCTCTCTCTCTCTCTCTCTCTCTCTCTCTCTCTCTCTCTCTCTCTCTCTTTCTCTCACCATGTTGTATTCCTTTCTGAATTCTTTTCACTCAGGAAAAAGCACTGGCCATTTAAAAGCTCTCAGTAGAACTGAGAGTGGTGGTACACATTTGTGAGCATTTGGAAGGCCAAGACCAGAGAACTGCAACTCCTGGACAGCCTCACCTACTTAGTGAGGCTCTTTGCAACTGAGTGAGACCCTGTTTCAAAATAAAGAATAAAAAATAGGTCTGGGGGTGTCACTCAAAGGGAGAATGCCCCTGGGTTTCATCCCCAGTACTGAAAAAAAAAAACATCTTTCGGTAAAAATTTTTTTTCTGCAACACAATCTCCATGTCAGGAACAGATTTTGGGGAGCAGTTAGAAGTGGCTTGCAGCTCTAAAGAAAATTAACTAACTACTCTAAACACCAAAGAGAAAGTTAGGTGTCAAGCTTTGCTGTTGACTTATTTAATTAAGTAGCAATTCCTTCAGGCTATACATGTTAAAGCATTTTCATGTGCATTTGTGTCTAGATCAATCAACAAATAATTAAAACTTGCATCTCCACTCTTTAAATGTTCTACTATAAAATTATTGAAGTAAAAGAAAAATTCAGGGGGCATCATGCCTTAAAAATGAAACTCAGAAAATAGATATATGAAGTGGAGATTATTCATGTTACAAAAAAACTTTACTACATGTAGGATTCCTCTAAGTAACTTGCTCCCTCAGTGCCCTGAAGATGTGACTGAATTTTTCAAAATTGTAGCTTTTCAGGAAAACACACTTCGTAAAGTAAGGCTCCTCTGTATGTAATGCTAAACAATTTAAAGCTGCCACTGTGTGTTCATTAATTTTAACAGTTCTGTGCACTAAAAACTTACTTTGAAGATGTAAAATGCAGAATCTCTACCTTTTTGAAACTTTCCAGTAAATACCTCATAGAAAGTTCATGTAATGGGGCAGAGGGAATCTAAAGTGTATCATACTGAATAATTGTTCATCTCATTAGATAAACTGTGTTTTATAGCTACCATTTCATATTAATTTCTTGATATTTTTTTCATGAATACACTTAGGGATAATTCCTTCTAGTTAAGAGTCCTCGGGAACTCTTGGAAAATCCTTTCTTTTCATTCATTAATTTGTTCTATTTTACCCAAAATAGTAGTCACTTTTATCTTCTATCTCTTTTGAATGTTTCTCTTTGTAATCTATATGTACTACCTAGTTTCTGTTGTATTTTGTAGGCACAAAAGATGACCTGAATGTGACTTGTGGCAGTGGTGCAGAAGAGAAAGAAGATTTAAAGCAGGAACATTTGTAAGCAAGAAACAGAAAAAAAGGGTGCTCCTGAGGGACTAGTCTGTCTAATGGCAGCCTGCCCAGAACCTATTCCTTCCTGGTTAAAGCCACAATGAATATGAAAAGCAGAGTCCAACAAACATAGGCAAATTGTGATTTAAAAAAAGCTTCATGGAAGTCAGCAGTTTGCCAGACTGGACTATCTGGAGTTAAGAGTAAGACAGGCCAGGAGGGTATATAGCTTGGTCAGTGTAGGAGGCTGTATAGCTGTATAGTGGCACCTGGGCAGGGGGGCTTGGGAGTCAGGGCTCTCAGAGAAGAAAGCAGTGTGCTAGGGATGGGAATATAGCTCAGTAGTACTGTGCTTTCTGAGCATATATGAGGCCCTGAGTCCAATCACCAGAAGTACAAAAAAATATTTGTTCCCTAGAAAGCTGTGTGCCCAGTGAAGTTGCAACCCTGTGGTTAGGCAAACAAGGATGGAATGCTTGGAAGATCAGAAGACCTACAGTTTACTTTTGCAGAGGATGGTGTTACAGTGAGAGATTATGTAAACAAAAGATGGAGACACAGAAAACTAAACCAAAATACAACATAAGGCATACATTTCCAAGGCAAAGAGAAAGATGTGCAAATGGTAGTAGCCAGAAGAACAGTAGTAATGGCAGCAGTAGAGAAGTGGTACATAAATCATGTGGTTTTGCATCCAGATCATCGACGTTGGAAAAATGCAGAGGAAATCTAGTATTCTCAGATGTCCCCTCAAAAGTAGCAATGAGATCTCCAAAATAAGGATAGCATATATTGGTGAGAAGAAAAAAGAGGACAAAATCAATTGAGACCTAGACTATCATCTTAATATTTCATGATGTGACAGGGCACACAAGAAGTCCAAATCAGGAGGATAGTCAGAATTGAGACCTAGAAGAATTTGTGTCCAATATGGAAGCACATGGACTTCTTGACAAAGCGAGTTCCCATATAATCTTTGCTGTGAGGATTTTTTTCCCAGTAGGTACTGCCCCCTTAAGAAGGCCCCACCCCAGCTTGCCCTATGCTAGGTCATGATTTCAGCTGTGGGGCCACTTCAGTGTCCAGCCTGCAGCTGAACTCATTCCAGACAAGCTGGTGCCAGCAGTTGACCCTATAGGTCACAGTTTGCCCCAAGTGATGTGATACCTGCTTCTGCAGTTTGAGCAAGATCACAGTCTGAGTTCTTTTGCATTCCACAGACTTGTTTAGTAGGCTCCACATCTACTAAAACTGTCAGAAAAATTTCAATCTGGTTTCTCATGACTAAAAACATAATTCTATAATCTGTTAAAACTATTTTGAACAGATAACCCATACATTGTAGTATCTGACACAGCCAGGCACCTGCAGGCCAGCCCATCCCCCAAAGTACATGCCTTCAACAGCAGGCCAGTATAGTTAGTAGGCCTTGTTAGGGCAGTTAACCCCATTCATGCCAATCAGGGGGTCTTGGAACTATAATGTTTTTAAATGATTTCTGCTAGGGTTCAGGCATGTACATAGAAATATGGTTTAATAGAAAATGTGTTTATTTTCAACAAAGAATGCTATAGGTTGACCCAAGTGCCTCAACAAGGTATTTAAAAGGTTATACATTTTTTCACTATTTTTATTGGTGCACTATAGTCATACATCTTAATGGAGTACAAGATGGTAAAAGCACACATGCACACATCACCCAATTAGCCCTTCTCCAGCTTCTACCTCATTCCCTCTCCCCTCCTTCCTTCTCATGTTTGGTTTACTAATTGACTTTGATATGTTTGTGAATGTAGATCATGTGCATTAGAGAGTTTTCCTCTTCCTCCTCCCACCATCCTAAGTTAATTGCCTGTGGTATAGCCTAAATGTCTCCCCTTTGGATGATTAAATATTGGATACAAGGATTTGACTTAGATTTTTAAAGAACTTCCTTAAAATGGACAGTTTAAGAATCTGTTTAGGTTTGGTTTTTTTTTGTTTGTTTGTTTGTTTTTTTATTTTTATTAGTGCATTATATTCATACATCATATAGGGGTTAAAAAAAACTTGTGTGTACATACATGTACACATCACTGATTTAACCCCCTACCCAATTCCTACCTCATTCCCTCCCCATCCCTCCTTCCCTTGCTTGGCTTATGGGTTGACTTCAATATGCTTAAGTATATTGTGTGTTTTAGAGAATTTCCTTCTTCCTCCCTCCCATTCCCTCCTTTAGGTTGTCTTCTTTGATCTTCTATAGGATTTCCTTTTTCATCTAGAGTTCCTCCTATGTCCCATTTCTCTTTAGCTTCCACATATTAGGGAAAGCATCTGATTTCTTATTTTTTGTGACTGACTAATATCACTTAGGTTTGTTTTTTTAAATAAAATGTTGTCTAAAAGTTTATCCTATGTGTTTCTAAATTTTTAAAGTCCACACATTTCTCTGAAAGAATACTGACAACAAAACAAAGTTCTTACTCAATTTATGGAATAAGCAAAATATTCTATTTTCCTGAAAGTATAACTTCCTATAACCTGAACCAACAGAAGCTCAAACAGGACACATTATGTCCTTGACTGTAATGAAACAACTGTAACAAAGGTCATGTGCTTCAATAGGTATTAGGTGAGGAAGTTAACTTCTGGCATTTGAACTAGGAACTATTTTTTTGAAATGTATGTAATAGTTAACTTGTTTCCTTATCTGATTCCCCCTGGTAATATTGCATTCTTCCTAAAATTTCAGTCAAATCAGAAACATTTAGGGGGTGGAGGAGGAAGAATGTGAGAAGTAGGTTCACTGAAAAATGAACATCAAAGAGGAAAATATCACTAGCAGAGCCATAGAAATCTGTGCAGACAATACTGAACACCACAAGTGACCCCCAAATGACCTGACAAAGCTACAAATATAACACAATCCAGGATGTTCCAAATAGTTATTAAGAAAGGTTAAATCAAGTTTAGTGTTCTCTGTTGAATAAAGTACAGAAATTATATAAGGGATTTTGAATTTTTTCCAACTTTCAGGCAAAGAGATAACCTACACTTAAGGTGAAATGTAGTCATAAGTAATATTGCACTTGGGAGGCTGAATCAGGAACATCACAGATATGAGGCCAGCCTCAGCAACTTAGAAAAACCCTTAGCAATGTAGTGAGACTCTATTCTACTATATATATTTGCTGTGGTACTGATTCATTCTATGTATCCCTGAGAGAGGGCTGGCCATAACACAAAAGATAATAGCAAGTGTTGATAAAGATGTGGATAAATTGGAATACTCATACACTACTAGTTGGAATGTAAGAGTATGCAGCTGCTTTGCAGAATGGTCTAGAAATTCTGTTCCTAGGTATATACTGGAAAGGACTGAAAATCATTATCCATACAAAAAATTGTACATACACATTGAAACCCATTAATTCATACAATTAGTGATATCTATTAATGGGGATAATTTTAAAAAAGAATTGGTACTCTTGCCCTACTTTTAACCAATTCTGGTTACATAATTAAGCTACTGGCCCAGATCTATAAAAAAAGAGCACTTCCTATATCAAGAAACCAGTAAGGGATTTTGAAAAAGACTGAAGATGTGAATTTAGGGTAATACTTAACTTTTGTTAGCAGCAATATCTAAATTTTAGATTTGTGAAAAATAAATGATGCAATATATTTAAAATGACTGCCAGCTGGGTGTGGTGGTGCACGCTTATAATCCCAGCACTTGGGAGGCTAAGAAAGGAGGATCACAGAGGTTCGAAGCCAGCCTCAGCTACTTAGTGAGGCTCTCATCAATTTAGTGAGACCCTTTTCCCAAATAAAGTATAAAATACATCTGGTAGTATAGCCCAGAAGTATAAAAGCCCCTGGTTCCACCCTCAGTACCACAATAAATAAATAAATAAATAAATAAATAAATAAATAAATAAATGACTACCAGCCACAAAATGTGTTCTCTAAAACAGACTATTATTGCTCTGATGCAAATCCATGCATAATGATTATGCAAATGTTTTAGAATTATTTTTTTCTACAAAACTTTGTAAAGCAAGATTTGTGTAAATGTTCATCTTTTCTGGCAACCATTGCAGAATCCGGGGTAGAATGGCATGAACTTTTAGAAGACCCAATCCCCAAATTCACAACTGCCACTTTACCACCCCCAGAATCTTACAAATTCTAGTATACAGTAAGAGACACTCCATATCAATGCAAAATCCAATAAAGAGTTTATCAAAGAGGAAAAAAATCTAGCCAGGCATGGTGATGCATACTTGTATTCCTAATACTTGGGAGGCTGAGAAAGGAGGATCATGGTTTGTGAAAAGCCTCAGCTAAGAAAAAATCTTAGCTAGTTTTAGCATTGGCTGGGGAGAATATGAAATAAGGGTTTTTTGTTTTTGCTTTTGTTTTGTTTTTTGTTTTTTTGCAGTACTGGGTATTGATCCCAGGGGCATTCTACCTCTGTGCTACACCTCCAGCCCTATTTTTATACTTTATTTTTAAACATGGTCTCACTATGTTACAGGAGGTCTCACTAAGTGGCTGAGGTTGACTGTGAACCTACAATCCACCTGTCTCAGAATCCCAAGTACTGGGATTATAATAAGAGAATATTTTTTCTCTCCATTCAATGGTGCATGATGAGATTCCTCTAGTGAAAGAATACTGTGGTTTGAAGGTGTCCACCAAAAATGTGTTGGAAATTTAATCTCCCATATAACAGTATTGAGAGATGGAGATTTATATGATTGGGCCATGATGGCAGAATGAATGGATTAATGTTATCATGGGACTAGGTTTGATATAAAAGGACAAGTATGTTGCCCTCTTGTTGTATTTTTTCTTGTCTGCCTTTCCATCATGGAAAGAGCAAGAATGCTTTCTCCAGATGACAGCCCCCTTGATATTAGACTCCTCAGACTGCAGAACTGTGATAAATAAATACATGTTCAATAACATATTCAATAGAGGAAAATAACTTTTTACATGAATGTTTTAGTAATATTATTCATAATATCTGAAATGTAGAAGTAATTCAAGTATCCTATAACTGAGGAATGGATAAACAGAATGTAGTATATCCATAGAGCATAATACTAATTAGCCACACAAAAGAATAAAATACTGATCCATACTATAATACAGATAAACCTCAAAAATATGATGTAAAAGGTACTAGTTACAGAAGACCACATATTGTATTATTCCATTTATAAGAAAACCCAGAACAAGTAGATCAGTGTTTATTACCAGGGGCTGGGAACAATAGATAGGGATTTTTTTGAATGCTGAACATGTTCTAAACATGGTTGTCCTGATAGTTTCACAACTATGTGAATATACTAAAACCAACCAATTCTACAGTTTAAATGGGTGAATTATATGTAGGTGGGTGGCATCTCAATAAAGCTGCTATAACTGAAGGTATGACTTCACCTCAACCATCATATCTGAAAGATCCTAATCATTCAAGTTATAAGTTCTGAATACATTTGATTGCTTATGAAGCACCAATAGATTTGGAGTTAAAGTCAGTGATGTGCTTTTATTTCCTTGTTTTAATTGTGTTCTCTTCTAAAGGTGCTGAGAAAAACAAAGAATTTGTGTTGTTATTTACTCCAAACAAGAGGGAAAATCTAGCTGTATGTAGTGGTGCACGCTTGTAATCCCAGTACTTCAGAGGCTGAGACAGGAGGATCACTATTGGCAGACAGCCTCAGCTACTTAGTGAGGCCCTCAGCAACTTAGTGACAACCTGTTTCAAAATAAAGAATAAAAATAGGGCTGAAAGTGTAGCTCAGAGGTAGAATTCCCCTGGGTTCTAAACCTGGTACCACAAAAAAAGAAAAAAATATTTAGTCACTGTATTTCACAATATATTCAAAATAAGGTAAGAGTTAAATATTTTGGCATGTGAAATTTTTCTTACATTTTAAATTAATAATATTTATTCACCATAAAATAATATATAATCAGCATAGAAAATATGAGAAAAAGTTAAAAAAAAGCCACTCAACTCTATTTCCACCCACCATAACAACTGTTAACATTTTGGTTTATTTTTTCCCTTCTTTTGCAATGCATATTTTTCACATAATTGTGATCACATGGTGTACTTCATCATTTAGCCACTATCTACTTTCATTATTGCTTTGAAGAATGAACCTAGTATACCTTGGAAACAGGTCTATCTCTTAACCTTCCTCCTCCCTCCCCTTTTCTTTTTCCTAGATCTCAGAACTATCACCAGCTGAGCCTGAAGACAATGAAACTATTGGGAAGGAAAGCTATCAAACAAGGCTTGAAGTGTCCATTCTTCTTTAAAGTGCCCATCCATCACCATGAAGCTTACTGTTTTCTCTCTCAAGTTTACCAAGAATGAATCAATACTATAGTAATAGCTCAATTTCATCTTTACAAAGATGGTTGTGAATGCAAAAGAGACTTTAAGGATGATCAGCTCTCTTCTAGTTAAGTATTTGACCTCTTTACAATCTCAAAAGGTATCTACCACACTGTTGTAGTCTTCCCAAGAGATAACCTTTGTAATGTTATTCTGCAAAGTAGAAGGTGGCTTCCCTATTTTCGGGGCATGATAATAATATTGTAAGATCATTCCAGGCCAAACATTGCATTTTAAAAACCAATGTTAACAGATTGCATCAATAAGGAGTGTGGAATCTGTTTAAATTAGTGTCAAGAAACAGAAGCTTTATCTTTTACAAAATCCCCAGTCAGTAAAAGACAAGTTCAGCAATTGCAAATGCAATGTATGTAAGAGTTTTTATAAGTTGGAGGTTCATTACAGACAATGTGTTTGGGAAATGTGCACATATTGTGCAAATTTGCTCTTTTGGAAGATATTCCCTTTGACCTAACAAAGCCCAAACTCCCACAGTGGAAATTTCTTGGTGATCATTGAAAGATTTACCAAGGAAGTTGCCTTGATTTACCAACACAGCACTCAAAAAAATCTGGTGCTGTTTGGCAGACACTATACAAAAGGAGACTTGTTACTAATACCCTTGTAAATTGTAAGTCTCAATTTTCTCTATAATGCGTTCATTATTAAAGCACTTTAGCACCCTTTGTACATAGATGGAAATAATGTGTTTTTTTAAAAACAAAGTCACCTTAAGCCAGTTGTTGTTTTGATCTAGCTGTGATCAAAGAACTATTAGGATAAAAGCAGATAAAACAGATTATGCAAAACTGGTAACATTAGTCACCAATAGGGGTCAACAATGTGGGGAACAAATGTAATAATATAGGTACATAATATTAATGTCAAATTAACCGTCTTTTAAAGGACTGTTCTGCTAAGAAAAGCAAGATGAAAATGTGTATTTTGTGCATGCAAAAGTTGTAAGTTATTAACAAAATTCTCAATCTATGTACTTTATTCAAATAATTAGTAGATAAAGTAGCTAGTCCAGTAAACAGGAAAATATCTGATTGAAACCTGGAAGAAGCCTAACACAGCTCTTGAGGAAATAGCTTTATTAAAGACTAGTTGAAAGCAGGGCATGATGCTACATATTTGTAATCCCAGTGCTTGGGAGGCTGAGACAACAGGCCAGCCTCAGCTACTTAGTGAGGCCCTCCACAATTTAGTGAGACCCTGTTAAAAATAAATAATAAAAAATAGAGCTCGAGATGTAGCTTGAAGGTAGAATGCCCCTAGGGTTCATCCTCAGTACTACAAAAAGATAAAGACTAGTTGAGGAGAAATAATTAGTTAAATGCATGTTTATATAGAATTATTTACCTGCACTTTGATAAACAAGCATCTTTCAAGTGACTTGAAATCTTAAAGAACTGGCATCATGCAAAATAAATAGTGGCCAGAGTTCAATAAACAAGTGATTGAACTCAATGATCCCTTCTAAATTTACCTTATTAATTTATATTGAAGCGTTCATAAAGTCAAGAGCCCAATAATAGATCCAACACAGAAAATACAATTGAAAGATGGAATAACTAGTAAACACCATGATGAAAGTTTTTCATGCTAGAAGGTGGAGATTTACAGATTATTCTTTAGGTCATGTAAGAACTATAAAATATTTTCAGTCAAACAAGTAGTCTAAGAGCAGCCATTTTAGCTCATATAACTCTTGTTTGACAGGAATCATCCAGAATCTCAGCCATTTTAGGTCCAATAACCTTGAGTTTACTGGAATATTCCAGAATATTAAACTTTGTTTCAAAATTTCTGCCTAAACTAGAAATAAGCCGAACACTGGAGCTTTGGACTTTAAACTTTGGTTCTCTGCCAAACTTTGTTTCAGGATTCCCACCTCTCTTAGAAAAAAGCCAATCATACAGAGTTGTAAACCCAGGTCCCCACCAGTTAGGGCAAGGGGCAGGATCACATTAGGGATAAAAACTCAAGAGACTTCCCCTTGGTGCACTTGCTTACCATGTGCACCTTTCTTCAAATATAAAAATGGTTTTTCTTGCTGAACAATTCTTGAGTGTTTTGTTTCAATAGTAAATTTTCATGCCCAATAGGCCATTCTGTAGTATTTAGATTAATTTGGACAATTCATTCTCCATTTTAGTTTGTCATTTTACTATATGAAAAACAGATGGAATTAGATGTGAATATAAGGGAAGATATTTTCCTAAATTTAAAATGTCCGAAATGAGGGGGGTGGGAGGGAGGAAGAAGGAAATTCCCTAATGTACATGATGTAGTTTCACAAACATAAAAATGTCAATCACTAAGCCAAACATGATAAGGAAGGCGGGGGAGAGAATGGGGTGAGAATTGGGTAAGGACTAATAAAGTAAAGTGTGTATGTATGCCTCTACCATTTTGTACTCCATTAAGATGTATGACTATACATCTTAATAGTTAAATAGTTAAATAGTTAAATAGTTAAATTTTCTTAACTTAAATAGTTAAATTTTCTAACTATTATACAGGACTAGGGTCTTAATTTCATTGTGACATAGAGAATATCCAGCCATAAACTAATCCACTATAGACAAAATGTAGAATATAGAAAACAGCTTCACTAAAGCTGGTTTTCTTTTACCCATCGTAAAACTACTTTTGACCAACTGTTGAGGGCAGTTTCAGGTTTTCTTTTCACATGCTTCTCTCCCACAAAAATCTTTGGATGTTATATCAGGATACTATATCAGGTATGACATAACTGCTTGCAAAGTTGATCTCTGAACTGTCTTTCCATTTGTATTTTATGTTTACCTGTTATTTTTGAAATTGAAATTGAGCGTCTTTGTTTCATATTCTTCTCCATTAGCATTTAAGACTGGTTTGCCAGAAAATATTTATTGATTTTGAGGAGGAGCCTGTGAGACTACTTTATCTAGCTGTCACCACTACTCATCAATAAGCCTTTCACCTAAGATAATTTCATGATTGAGGTGGCCATATCTAAGCAATAATTTTGCAAATATATGCTAAACCAGGACCAGCAAATGTTTACTTCAAGATACCTTTTTGTGTGAAGAAAAAGTAAACTATTATTAATTTAAGCAATTTTTTAGGGGGTAGGTACTGGGGTTCCTGGAAGCCCATCTACCTCTGGGCTATACTCCCAGACCTATTTTATACTTTATTATTTTTGGAAACAGGGTCTCTTAAGCCAGCGCGGCTGGCTTCGAACCTGCGTGATCCTCCTGTTTTCGCCTCCCAAGCATGGGTATTACAAGTGTGTGTCACCACGTCTGGCTAATTTAAGCAGTTCTTTGTGTGTGTGTGTGTGTGAGGGTCTGGGGATGGAACCCAGAGGCATTCGACCTCCGAGCTACACCCCCTACCCTATTTTTTATTCTTTATTTTGAAACCGGGCCTCACTGAGTTGCAGAGGGCCTCACTAAGTAGCTGAGGCTGTCCACGAATCGCAACCCTCCTGTTTCAGCCTCCCAAATGCTGGAATTACAAGCATGTACCACCACACCCGGCTTGATTTAAGCAACTCTTAATGAGATATTCAGATACTATAAACCAAAAATCTTTCTCATGGATGTTTCTTTATGATTAAGCAATTCTTACAAAAAGTGAGATACAAATGGACAATAAGTGCAAATATTGCTTCACTTCTGTGATAATAAATGTTATGTGTCAACTTGGTTGTGTTAAAAGATACCCAGAGCTGGGCATGATGGCACACACTTGTAATCCCCACACTTGGGAGGCAGAGACAGGAGGATAGCGCAGGTTCGAAGCCAGCCATGCTGGATTAAGAGACCCTGTTTCCAAAAATAAAAAAGTAAAAAATAGGTCTGGGAGTGTAGCCCGGAGGTAGAAGGCCTTCCAGGAACCCCAGTACCACCAAAAAGAAAAAAAAAGATACCCAAATACCTAGTAATACATTATTTCTGTTTATATCTGTGAGGTTGTTTCTGGAAGATATTAGCATGTGAATCACTAAATTAAATAAAACTGGATTGTCCTCACAAATAAATTGTCCTTACCACCCAGTGTCACTGAGGTCCTTAATAGAAAAGAAAAGGGTTCAAGGGTAGATTTGCTTCTATTTGAGTTGAGACATCCATTTTCTCCTACTCTGTGACACAGATGCTTCAGGTTCTCAGGCCTTCAAATTTAGTCTGGAATTTGCACTACTACCTCCCCTGCTTCTCAGGCCTTTGGATTTGCACTGAGTTATACCATGGTCTTTCCTCAGCCTCCAGAATGTAGATGGCAGACCATGAGACTTACCAGTCTCCATGATCACATGAACCTATCATGACCATAGATAAACAAATTTCCATTTATTGACATGAAATTAATATATGTGGTTTGTGTTATTCTATTAAAAATAAGATAGAAACCTTGAAGACATTGTGCTAAATGAAAAAAGCCATTAAAAAGGTATAAATACTGTTTGATTTAATTTACATAATTCCCTGAAGTAGTACAATTTATAAAGACAGAAAGAAGAATGGAAGTAGCCAGGGTCTAAGCAGAGAGAAAGGAAGATTAGGGAGTTAGTATTTAAGGAATACAGAATTTCATATGAGGAAAAAAAAATCTGGAATGGCCTGAGCATAGTGGCACATGCTTGTAATACCAGCATTTGGGAGGCTGAGACAGGATTGTGCATGTTCGAAGCCAGCCTCAGCTAGTTAGCAAGGCTTTTTGCAACTTAGTGAGACCCTGTTTCAAAATAAAGAATAAAAAATAGGGCTGGGGGTGTCACTCGGAGGTAGAATGCCCCTGGGTTTCATCCCCAGTATGGCGAAGAAAAAAAAAAAGTTCTGGAAATGTAAGGTTGTAACTGTTGCACAAAATTGGATATATTTAACACTGCTGAACTGTGCATTTCAAATTGGTTAAAGTAGCTAATTATTTAGATAGATAGATAGATAGATAGATAGATAGATAGAGAAATAGATAGTAAAGTAGCTAATTATTTAGATAGATAGATAGATAGATAGATAGATAGATAGAGAAATAGATAGTAGATACATAATAGATTACAACAATAAAAATAAAATCACAAAAATAGTATGGTAATACTTTATTAAAATTATAAAACTGACTACTTTTTAAAATATTTCATTAATTTTGTTAATGATGATTCACAATGCTTCTGAGTAAGGGGAGAGGAGTATTGATCATATGCTACTCAAGAGGGGGAGTCTTAATTGGCCAAAGCACTTTAGAGGAAAATAATGGTCAATTAGTCCCAAAAGTCTTATCTATATTTATACATTTTAACACAGTGGTTCTACTTCTACAAACATATCCAATCAAACAAAATACAATGTTTTCTTTTCAAATATGTTCATAAAATCACTGTTTTAATATGAAACTATTTGAAATTGAAATAACATGTTCAGAAAATAGTTGGTTTAGATGCATTGCTGTCCATCTTTTCTATAGAATATTATGTCGTTATGATAAACAATGGGATAAATCAGTAGCTCATATAGTTTAGTGTATATTTTAAATAATCTAATATTTTATAATTTTTAGTGCCAGCCATACCTAAAATATGTTAAGACTTCTGGAGGTAGAGCTTGGGCATAGGTACTTTTTAAAACTACTCCCACCCCCACCACCTACTGATTTCATTGTGCAGCCAAGTTTAAGAACCACTTGTGTAGATTTCTATTTATTGACATGGAAAATATAAATATTCACTAGAATTTGATGATAAAACAGATTATAGAACAGTCTGTATAGCATGAGCTTACTTAAAAATATAAATGTGTGGGACTTTTGATTAAGATGATGGATTAAACACCCACATTGGCTTTTACTTCCTCTTAAAACTCCACTAAAACAACAATAAGAGATTTTTTAAGGTGCAAACTTATCAGGAAAAAATAATTCAAGGGGAGAAAATGGTAACACAATTTTGGAAGCTAAAATTTCATTGATAATATAATGAGGAAGGCTGAATCCTAAACTGATAGTAGAGAAATCTGAGAACCCAACTTACAATGAAGAACCCCCAACCCAGATGTAAAACAATTAGTGGAACTAGATAGATACATCTGGAAGGGAGAAAACAAAGGTCTTGTGGGAATCTACAAAAGGAAGAGAACTCCAGATCCCTTTCCCAATCCAGCACAAGTTGGAGGTTGATTTTCTGGAGAGAGTAAAGCAGAGAATCTCTAGACAGAGATTCATCAGACACATTTGGGGGCTGAGTGTATAGTACCGAGAGCAGATGGATGCAGTTACTGCTGAAGCTCCCTTTCCCTGTTCAGCTTCATTCTGCCACTCAGTTCCCAGAGCTATGGCAGCCTCGTTTATACCTTCCAAGAAGGAATTTGGAAAGAATATGATCAGGCCAAGAGGAAATACCTAAAGGCACTTGGTATGGCCTAATGCATATGTTTAAGTAATACCCCTGGTATTGCAGAAATAAACTTTATTTGAAGATAAGTTTTTTAAAGATAATCAAGAAAAGTGAAGGCATTATGATAGGTCCTAATTCAATCTGACTGGTATCTTTTTAAAAAGAGTAAATTTAGCGGGAAGATGGCGACCAAGAAAAGCGGGGCTTAAGAGCCCCGCTAACAACAAATCTCCATTACCACAAAATCAGCACCTTTCATAGCCAGAAAACACCATCACCAGTGAAACAAAAAATGACCAGGCTCCAGAGAGAAAGCGGACTGAGAACAGAGCCACAGAGGAGATAACCGGCCTCACGCCGGAGGACGCGGCAGACGTGGCAGCAGTGCCATACTGCCGGCGGCACCGGCGAATTCACAGGTGGCTACAGCAAGCCGAGGTGAGCCACTGCGGAACAGCCAGGCGGGATTTCTCCGCGCAGAGAGCATCTAAAGCTCCCAGTGGCCGAGCTCAGCACACGCTGCAGGGATTCAGAGTGGAAATCAAAACCAAGAAGAAAAACACCAGCCCCACAGCCGAGGGCGTAGCAGCGGCGCCATATTGCCACCAGCAGCAGCAGCAGAGAATTCACCCGAATCCAGTACAGCTACATCTGTGTACTCAAGAACAGTGAGTCAAATTGCAGGCCACAGAGGAGAAATCCCAGTACTGTACTCCCTGGGTCTTGACCCAGTGGGGGAGGGGCGGTGGCAGAGATATCACACCATAGGAGAACATGCAACCTGGCACCCCCCACAGTCTAAAGCAGCCTCTATCGACTCTCTGGGTTGGAGACTCTGTGATACAACCCAGTAAACGAGTAGTGGGGTCTGAGATACTACAGACTCGAGATCCAGAACACCTTAAGTGAAGTCATAGTGACCCAAGGGAAGAACCCAGAGAAGGCACAAACATCCGAAATCATGGGAAAGAGGAATAATACTGGAGCAATAAATGCCCACAACCCCACAACATCAGAACCCGATAAAACAGAAAATCAGAGATTTCTAGAAGATCAAATAAGAAAATAACTGTAGAAATAATAGAGGTGCTTCGAAAAGAACTCAGAGAGAGCCAAAAAGAGATAAAGGATGCAATTAATGAAGTAAAGGCCTCAATTCAAAGCACAAACAACCGATTAGAACACATGGAGAACAGAATCTCGCTCTTAGAAGATGAGCAATCCAAAAATGAACGCATAGTTTCTAATCTAGAAAAAGATATCCGACAGCAGGAATCTAATATTGAAGAAATATGGGCCCATTTTAAGAGAGCTAACCTAAGAATAATTGGAATAGAGGAGGGAAAAGAAGGTGAAACCAAAGGGATCAACAATCTCTTCAAGGAAGTAATAGCAGAAAATTTTCCAAACATAGAGCAAGAAGTAGATACACAGGTCCAGGAAACTTATAGAACTCCCTTTAGACATGATCGGAGAAGAGGAACCCCACGCCACATAATTGTCAAAATGACCAATGTGGAAGCCAAGCAGAGAATCTTAAAGGCAACAAAAGCAAAGGGCCAAGTGACGTTCAGAGGCAAACCAATTAGAATCACTCCAGACTTCCCAAACCAAGTCATGAGAGCCAGAAGGGCTTGGAGTAACATATTCCAAACTCTGAAAGAAAACAACTTCCAGCCAAAAATTTCCTACCCAGCAAAACTTTCTATCAAATTAGATGGAGAATTAAGAAGCTTCCATGACAAACAGAAACTGAAGGAATTTATGTCTTCAAAACCAGCACTAGAGAAAATACTCAAAGAGATTAACTACAAAGAAGAAATAGGTAACACACTCCAGAACTAGAGAAACAAGATTTTCCATCCAACAGACAACTAAGATTGGTTATCTGTGGAGATTCATTATTTATGTTCGTCTTTTACCTATCTCTAAATGGTATTGATTGCCTTTATTGTTGTTAATTTCTAGGACTTCTAGTTGGAATATTAATATACCTTCAGATATAGCATTTGGAAATATTTTATCCCATTCTATTAGTAACTGTTAACTCTGTTTACATTGTCTTTGGATATACAATAATTTTTTTTTATTTTTTAGGGAGTTTGTATACTCCTCTGTTGCATGTGCCATTGAAATCATAACCAAGAAATCACTGCCAATTTCAATGTTGTGAGGTTTTATGACCCAGATTTTCTTCTAAAAGTTTATAGTCTTAAGATTTACATTTAGGTCTATTATCTATTTTGAGTTAATATTTGTATATGGGATTAGGTAAAGGTCCAATTTTATTCTTTTCCATGTAATTATTATTTTTTAACAATATTTAGTTAAAAGATTAATATTTCCACCACCAAATGTTCGTGGAAACCTTGTCAAAAATAACGACAATATAGGGAAGAATTTAGCTCTAGGCTTTTATTTAACTCCAATGGTTTATATATCTGCCTTTAGAATAGTACTACACTGTTTCAATTATTGTAGCTTTATATGGTTTGAAATCAGAAAATATATATCTTCTAGCTTTGTTCTTTTTCAAGATCGTTTTGGATACCTAGAGTCTATATTCCATATTAGGATAGATTTTTTTCTGAAAAATAAATATATAAATATATGATAGTTTCACCTAAAAAATAGAAAAAAAAATATTCTCTGGTAAGAAAGAAAGCAAAAAGAAATATTGAAATGTTATCTTTAAATCATCAAAAGCTTGGTATCAGACAAATGAAAGTGTTATGTGAGATTATCATTTTTAATTTTAGATAAATTGCCATAATACTAGATGTCAACTACTAAGCCAAGCATGGGAGGGAGGGATAGGGAGAGAATGGGGTGGGGATTGGGTGGGGGCTGACTGGGAAAAGTGTGCATGTATGTCTACAAAAGTATGTATCCTACTATGATGTATGAAGACAGTGCACCAATAAAAACATAAATAAATAAATAAAAAGAAAAAAAAATAAAAAGAGTAAATTTAAATTCAGACATACACAAAGGGAAGACAACATGGAGATCCAATAAGAAAATGGGCATCCCTAGGCCAAGAAAAGGGTATTCAGAATAAACTAACCCACTGACATCTTGTCTTGGACTTCTGTCCTCCGTAATTGTGACAATAAATTTCTGGGTTTTTTTAGTCACCTACTCTGTGAAACTTTGTTCTGGCAACTCTAGCAAACTAGTACAGTACTATGCTAGAACTCCCCCATAAAATGGCCCAGCCATTCTATCCTGTATGCAGTGAAACTCAAAGTTGACAAGGCCCACATATACATTCAGGGCCTCCAACTGACTTTTGGTTCCCCAAACTTAAATGTTTCTGTACATCCAAGGCTTATCAAGTATCTGTATGATACTTCTCACATGTAAAAGTCCAAATTAATCAAGATGCAAACAAAAAACACTAAGAGAAAGGTCAGAATATTCATGAAGGAAAATCATTTATAAAATACTGATCCATGATACAACATGAATGAACTTTGAAAACATTATTCTAAGTGAAAGGAACCAGACATAAAAAGCACATACTGTATAATTACATTTATATAAAATGTTCAAAGTAGGAAAATTTACAAAGACAGAAAATAGGTTAGTGATGTCTATGGGGTGGAAAGAGGAGAGAGCAGGAAGTGACTACTTATGAGCACATGACGTATTGGAATGAAGTGAAAATATTCAAGAATGAGTTAATGGTTATTATTGTACAAAAGGGAAAAAGATAAGAAAATTAGAGGACAATTCCAGGAAATACAGCCTTCATAGGATAGTATGAAGTATATAGGCTAAAGAAAAAGCAGTGGACATACATTAAGTAACCTATTTGCTGTATAACAATTGCTATGGAACATTTAGTACCATAAATGTTAAACTTAGTACCTGAAATAAAAATAATCACATACTACCTCTTCTGATTTCGGTGGAAAGGAACTCAGAGTGTACAGTGTGGGTGCTCTGTCTGTGCTACACAATGTCTCCAAATTTGGAGACTGAAATTATCTAAAATATCACTCACGTGTATAGTGGTTGATGATGGCTATGGACTGAAACTCTTGTTGGGTTTATCATTTATCAAAGGGTACACCCAGATGTCCTGGGCCTTCTCACAATGTGGCAGCTGTATTCCAAGAATAAGAGGGAGAGAGGGAGAGAGAGGGAAAGAGAGAGAGAGAGAGAGAGAGAGAGAGAGAGAGAGAGAGTGAGTCCAGGCGGAATTCTTATTTTCTTGTATTACCTAGCCTCCATAAGGGTAAAGTATTAATTCAGAAAAAATCTATTTGTCGAGACTATTGCAAAGATACTATGTTGAAGGAAAGGGAATATAGCCTCCATCTCTCCATGGAGGAGTGTTCTTATCACACTGTAGGAAGAGTATGAGGGATGGGATATATATTGGCATGGCACGGTCATTTTTAGAGAATACAGTCTGCCACAGGAGGAAAACTTAAGAGAAATATCAAAGCACACACACAAAAATTCCAGAACTGAGGGGTGTGAGTTTCCAGATTGAAAAAGATGATTAAGTGCCTAATCGAATGGATGAAAATATAAGCACATAAATCACTTTACTGAAATAATGAATGTAGCCGGGCATGGTGGTGCACGCTTGTAATCCCCAGGCTTGGGAGGCCAAGACAGGAGGATCACGCAGGTTGGAAGCCATCCGCGCTGGCTTAAGAGACCCTGTTTCCAAATAAAAAGTATAAAATATGTCTGGGAGTGTAGCCCGGAGGTAGATGGGTTTCCAGGAACCCCAGTACAACAAAATAATAATGATAATAATAATGAATGTACATGCTAACAAGCCAAAAGGTACAGAAAATGCTATGTCAAAAGGCAACAGACTCTCAAGCTTCATCTTTCCTATCCCAGAACTAAGTGCTCAAAACAATTCATTCATTTGTTCGTTTGTTTGTTTTGTTTGTTTGTTTCTCTTTTGACCCTTTTGGAAGTATGGTACTCTCATAGTCTTGATATGAAAGATAGAAGATAGATAATTCTGATGATCCCTCTTGTCCTCAGTCTTTCTGAGTTTTGATCTTTGTTATTTTTCGTTCTTCTCTAGTTACCTAGGGAACTTTACATACTGTACTTCAAGCTCTATTTCTAGTTATATCAACTTTTGATATTATCTCTTAGACAGAATGTAAATATATTCTATGCTAACAACCTAGAAGGGAGGATGTGAATGAAGCCAGCTTCTTACATATGTGAAATGCACATTCACACCCTGCATTTGGCAGGCTAAGTGTGTTGCTTAAGTGTTGTTACCTTAGCATTTTTAGATATTAAATAAAATCTTAAAAATAGTTGGGGATGTCAAGTTCATGGTTGAGAAATCCCTAATTAACTGTAATTCCAACTAAAATATCAACAGATTTTTACAAGGAACTTAATAGGTGTATTCTTAAACTTGTATATTCAAACATATCTAGCCAGGTGTGTTGGTGCATGTGTGTGTGGAGACAGGAGGATCGTGATTTTATACCCCAGATTTATAGCCATACCAGTACCAGATCTGGCTTAACCTAGGGCTTTCCAGGTCCACCTGGTTAGTTCCCTGGGAAATGCCCTTACTTGCTTCAGAGTTCTGGCTTTTGAGAGGATGTTTTTGATAGTTTATTCAACATTTATGAGTGGCTTTTGCCATGGTATTTTTTATATCAGTTTTTCAATTTCTTATATAAAATTGGTCTTTTCTAATTCCCAACATCTACTTTGGTCAATTTGGGTCATCATATAATAAAAAGAAATCATTGATTCCTGTTTTCTGATATTTTGCCAAACATATGTTACTTTGAATTAGAATTCTATCTCCTTTTTGCTTACAAATATTGTTACTTTTTGTATTCTCTACTTTATCTTAATTATTCTTCCAAAGAATTTAGTTCACTTATAGATATTATGAAAGAACAGGCTTTTATATTTTTATCCTCTTTACCATTACTTTTTCGGTTTTTTTTTTTGTTTAAGCTTTTGTTTTCCTAATTGCTTTTCCCTGATTTCTTTCATTGCATTTTTTCTAATATTTTAGATGGATACATAAATTCTCATGGCATTTAAAGCTGTGAGTTTCTCTCCGATTATATCTAAACTGAAATATTCTCATTTTAAGTAGTTTTGTTTCTTTTTTCTTTGTTCCAAAGCATATTTCAAAGGGTATTTTTACTATCTAAGTAGATAAGTCACTTTTATATTATTTAATTCTATTATTTCAATTAAATCAACAAGTACAATTTGTAAATGAATTAATTTTAAAATCCTGTTTTAACATTCCTTTTGGGCCAATTCATGGCTGATTTTTTAATGTTTCATCACTTTCTCCCTTCTCCTCACAAAATGGTATGTTTGCCAATTCACCCATAACGGTTTATTGATTTTATTATTCAAGTCATATTTGAATCAGACAGGAATTGTGTTTAGCTGCTAGAAAGGTAAAAGTAGAAACACAACACTTAGGAATAAACCTAACCAAAGAGTTAAAAGACCTGTATAGAGAAAATTATAGAACAATAAAAAAAGAAATCAAAGAAGACCTTAGGAGATGAAGAGTTATTTGATAGGCATCAGAATAAGCATCATCAAAATAGCCATTCTTCCCAAAGTACTCTACAGATTCAAATGCAATACCCATTAAAGTACCAAGGTCATTCCTTACAGACCTAGAAAAATCAGTTTTAAAATTCATTTGGAAAAACAAAAAAACAGAATAGCTAAAGTAGCTCTGAGCAACAAGAATCATGCAAGAGGTATCACAATACGTCAAACTATACTACAAAGCAATAGTAATAAAAACTATATGGTATTGGCACAAAAGCAGACACACAGACTAATGGAGCAGAATAGAAGAATCAGAAACAAATTCACACACAGCCAATTGATTTTTGACAAAGAGGCCAAAAACATACACTGGAAAAAAGATAGCCTGTTCAACAAATGCTGTTGGCAAAACTTGTTAACCATATGCAGAAAATGGAAATAACCCCCACTTTCTTACCCTGCAAAAGAATCATTTCAAGATGGACCAAAGGCTTAGAAATCAGACCAGAGACCTTGCAGTTCCTTGGAGAGGGCATAGATACAACACTTCAACACACAAGTCCCTAAAAGGGACAATAAATTAAAAGGAGGATCAAAAGCCGACTGTGGTGGCACATGTTTGTAATCCCCGCGCTTGGGAGTCTGAGACAGGATGATCATGCAGGCTCAAAGTCAGCCTCAGGTACTTAGTGAGGCTCTCAGCAACTTAGTGAGACCCTGTTTCCAAATAAAGTATAAAATAGGTCTGGAAATATAGCCCGGTGGTAGAAAGCCTCTGGGTTCCACACCTAGGACCACCAAAATAAATAAATAAATAAATGGCTGATCAATACGTGAGATTACATGAAACTGAAGATCTTCTGTAAAGCAAAGGAAACTGTAAAGAACTTCAATAGAGAGCCCACAGAATGGGAGAAAATTTTGGCCAACTACTCCTCCAATAGAGAACTAATATCTAGAGAACTCAAGAAACTCTACATTAAGAAAATAAATAACCCAATCAAATAATGAGCAAGTAAACTAAATAGACACTTGACAAAAGAAGGAATTCAAATGGCCAATAAATGTATGAAAAAATACTCAACATTATCAGCAGTCAGAGAGATGCAAATCAATACTACCCTGAGATTTCACCTAACCCCAATTAGAATGGCAATCATTCAAAACACAAACAACAACAAATGCTGGGGAAGATGTGGAGAAGTGGGAATTCCAGTACATTGTTGGTGGGACTGTAAATTATCAACCCCTCTGGAACCACTTTGGAAAACAGTATGGAGGATCCTTATAAAAATGGGAACAGATCTGTCATATGATCCAGCAATACCACTTCTGGGTATGTATGTAAATGAATGGAAAACAAACTACCAAACTAATATATGTGTATCTATGTTCACAGCCACACAATTCAATATTGCCAAAGTACGGAACCAGTCAAGATGTCCATCAACAGCTGAATGGATTACAAAAGTATGGGATTTGTACACAACGGAATTTTACTCAGCCATAAAGAAGAACAAAATTACAACATTTGCAGGGAAATAGATGGAACTGGAGAACATCATGCTAAGTGAGATTAGTCAGTCACAAAAAGTAAGAAATTGGATGTGTTCCTTAAAATGCAGAAACTAGGGAGAAAATGGGTCATAGGAGGAATTCTAGACTAAGAATGAGGTACCATATATGAGCAAATAAGGCAACCTGAGGGGGATGGGAGGGGAAGAGGAAAATTCCCTAATGTGCATGACAAATATTCAAAAAAATATCAAACTAATCACAAAGCCAAACATGAGAAGGAGGAAGAGGGAGAGAATGGGGTGGAATGGGTAAGGGACAATTAATAGATGTATGCATGGATTCTTCTACCATCTTGTATCCTATTAAGTTGTATGACTACAATGCATCAATTTAAAAAAAGAAACATGCTGAGCATGGTGGCGCATGCTTGTAATCCCTGCGCTTGGGAAGCAGAGACAGGAGGACAGCGCAGGTTTGACACCAGTCCCACTGGCTTAAGAGACCCTGTTTCCAAATTAAAATATATAAAAATAGGTCTGTGAGTGTAGCCCAGGGGTAAAAGGGCTTCCAGGAACCCCAGTACCACAAAAAAAGAATAAAGAAACACAACAGCTCAAACAAGATAGAGGTTTATTTTCTCTCTTACACAAAGAGCAAATTGGGCAATATATAGTCTAAGACTAATATGGCAGCTCAATTATGTCACTACATTCTAAATCCCTTTTAATTTTTTTTTTGCTTTGTTATTTTGAACTCTTTCTTCAAAATTGATTCATGGTCACAAGATGGCTGTTGCAATTCTAGCCATCACATATAACATTCCCGGCAGAAAAAATAAGAGGCAAAAGATTTTTTCCAGTTGAGTCAGTGTTCTTTATTTTTTATATATACATTTATATATACATTTCCTATTTTAATATAAAAGCTAAATATTAGGATTATTTTATCAAGAAGAAAATATGGATTTTCTAGATATTAATCATATTTTTAAATTATTTTTTAATTTTTATTGGTGTATTATAATTTTACATGATAGTGAGATTCATGCTGATATATATGCCCATAAGATTACTTTGTCTGTTTCCTTCCCCATAACTCCTCTTTCCCTCTCCTTGTCCAATCTCCTTCCACTATTTTCTATTTCTCTCATGTAAAAATCCCTTTTCTTTCATTCCCCCCCCATCTTCCACATATGAGACAAAAGATGTGGACTTTGATTTTCTTTGGTGGATCATGCTTAGAATGATGTTCTTCAGTTCTACCAATTTTTCTGTAAATGATATAATTTTGTTCATATTTATGGCAGAATAAAACATTTTCTATATCCATTCATCTATAGATGACATATAGGTTGTTTCCATAAATTGGCTATTATGGATTGTGATGCTATAAACATGAGTATGAATGTATCGCTATAGTGTTCTGTGAGTCAGTCTTTAAATAACTCTTCTAGAACCATCAACCCAATAGTTTCTGTTAATAAAGTAGAGGCTATTTCTACTCTATGTATTTAGCTGCTATATTTTATTATAATTTTGTTTATATTTTATTGTAGCCTTATCTTTTAAAATTACATATTTTTATTTTACTTTAGTGATTTTATCCCTAAACTTATCTTTCATTTTATTTGCATTTGCTTAATATTTTTGCCTATCTATCCCTTTAGTTGCAATACTTATTATTTTAAGTACATTTTAAGGAAAGATAATATTGTATATTTAATAATGAAGTAAAAAATATTACATCAAGTTTTTTTAAACAATTTTAAAAACATCAACTCATGATATCTAGAGTTCTACTGAAATAAAATAGCTTGTTTCCTACCCTCAAGAGGCTTTGGTTTATACTGTCACAAAACATTTCCAACTATTCTTTATGAACATCAAATTTTGGTACATACCAATAAGTTATATGGATATTCACTCTATTATAAATGACTTAGGTATGGAATTATTCGACTGTGAGGAAATCATGGAATCACAGCCTTGTGATTGTTGGTTTTTCCAACATGTTCCTACACAACTATTTAATCTATACAAGAATATGATGCATATAAATATTTTGTGGAACATGGATCCTAATTGAAATAAAGCAGCATTCTTTTAAATATCAGAATGTCGAGGGATTCAAAATGGCGACTGAGGGACACAGCACTTCTCAGTAGCTAAAACAAAGTTCAACTACTTAGAAAGCAGTGTCTTAATCAACAAAATAAATACATCTCAGGAACCAAAAGAGATCCAGGTACCTCGGCATAAACCCTGAACTCCAAAAAGAAGAACAAAGATCAGGCAACAGACCTGCTGCAGATACACCCAGGCCACCCGCCAGAGGGCTGAACGGGCTGCCTGCATGCCCAAACTGCACTCCCGAGCCCTGACTGATACCACCGTGGCAAAATATCCTGAGAATGAAAATGATCATAGAGAATCATCTTAAACAGCAAGCAGCGCCTAGGTCAGAATCCTGTGCGCTCACCAGAAACAGAACCACAGCAGCACAAGGACTCCCAACGGATGACTAAACCAAGGAAGCCAGGTACCTGAGTGTGTCCAGGGAAAGTGCAGATCCTAGTGTGCGCCCCAGGCCAGCACTGGCCCTGGGCATCTGTCCCATGCCTCAGATCCCAGCACTGTCCTCGTGCACCCTGTATGTGCCCCAGGACCCCTGCTAGTAGCCAGTGCCTGCGCCACCCCCACCCCTAAACTCGGAGCTCACCTTGTGCACACAGTCCCCTCTCCCTAGTGGAGCCCAGGCACCTACCTTGCCGTGGGCTTGCTTTCCAGGTGGAGAAAGCTCTGTGCACCTGTGAGATCACCTCAGGCCCACAGCTTCTATGCCCCACGGGAGGCAGAGATCATTGCAGGACACTGTGCAGCGCCTGTGCCCCCGGACCCATGTGCACCTATCCAGCACCCCTGGCCCACTGCTGGGAGTTCCCACCTGCCTAGCAGCCTGAGACTCAGTTCTAGTCTAGAGCACAGCCCAGTGCACCCAGAGGAAGCATAGCAGCAGGCACTAGGCATCTGCACCCACTCACACCTGGGTCCAGTAAGCAGTGCACCCAGCCTGTACTCTCGGAACTGGCAGTGCTCTGGCAGTAAGTGTGTGCATCCAGAAAACAACAACCCTTTGCCCAAGGTTCATCTTAGGACCACACCGGCTAGCCCAGTTAGAATTTCCAGAGACACAGGAAATTTTTTGAGACACAATATCTACACAGGACCTCAGGGGGAGGTTCCAAGTCTACTTTGGACATCTTCCACCCCTGCTATAGGGAAGCATAGGCCTGAGTCTAGGGTGGTGAGTGCAGAGGTACTGACTACAGGTTGGAATTACGCAGAACCTGGGAATTGTATAGAATCTAATAACAGTGACATCAGACATCCTGACACATAAACCCAAAGCAGTTAAAGGAAAGAAAGGTGTCCAAACACCCAGAATGACTTAAGAAGATGAAAATAGACTACAAAGAAATTTAAGAGACATTGGATTATATTCTGAAAGCTACCAAAGCAATCAGATATTCAAATATTATATGAACCTGACCCCATATTCTTAAATTAGTAGGACTGTTTTGTTTGTTTTCTTACTTTTACTGTTGATGTTTTGTTTTGTTTTGCTTTTATATTGCTTTTATTTTGTTATGGTTGTTGAGGTTTTATTTTTTCCCCATCCTTTTTTACTTTAACTTGTATATATATCTTGTGTGGATATTTTTTTTTATGTTTGTCTGCTCCTTCCATCACCCCCCTCTTACAAACTTCCCCACACTAACCTATTTACTCTTTTCCCCCAAAACTTTTCCCCATAATATACCTCCTTGTTTAATACTCAAAGTATTTCATATCTCCATACTTACTCTACTAACTACAAGAGTCCTACTAGTTAACTCTCTCTCATTCGCAGCAAGATATTACCTTATCACACTTAAAGTCTTTCTCAACCTAAACATATCCTCTACCTAATCCGACTCCTTTACCCATCATCCCAGCTCCTTCCCCTTCACCCACCCTCAACATTGGAAAAGCTCTGCAGACTTGCCAATACCTCTAAACTCCTAATACTAAGATTGGACTAAGCATAATACAAACGATGGGTAGAAACCAGAAAAAGAGGACAGAATACGATATAAATATAAGAAACAGGAATAATGAAGAGACAACAGAAATCACGAATATTGACCTACAAGAAATGCAAGAAGGGGAGTTCAGAATCATGATTTACAATATGATGAAAGGATTTAAAACAAGTCAACAGGAGGTGAAAGATGAGTCAGAAACATTAAAAAAGAATCAGAAAGAGGTCTGTAATGAAATAAAAGAGTCAATAAGTGAAAGGGGAACAGCAATAGAAATAAATTCTGGAAGAATAGATGAAATGGAAAACAGAATATCAAAGTTAGAAGACAGTACATCCAAAACTGAAAACACAGTGAGAGATATCGATATACAGAAATGTTTACAGCAACAAAACCTAAACATCCAGCAAATATGGGATAATATGAAGCGTCCTAACTTAAGGAAAATAGGCATTGAAGAAGGGATAGAGGTACAGACCAAGGACATCCATAATCTCTTCTAAGAAATAATCTCAGAGAATTTCCAAATCTGGAAAGAGACTTGGACCTTCATGTCCAGGAGGCATACAGAACTGCACTGAGACAGGACCAAAGAAAGACCACTCCACGCCACATAATAACCAAAATGACCAACATTAAAGCCAAGGAAGGAATCTTAAAAGCAGTCAGAGCAAAAGGAAGGGTGACATATAGAGGCAAAACAATAAGAATCACCCCAAACTATACAACCCAGGTCATGAAGGCTAGGAGAGACTGGTACGACGTGATTCAGACCCTGGAAGAAAATAACTTCCAACCCAAATTAATCTATCCAGCAAAACTACTATTCAAGATCAATGGAGAAACCAAAGTCTTTCAGGATAAGCCGAATCTCAAAAAATTCATGAATTCAAAGCAAACACTAGAGAAAATTCTTAAAGAAATAAACCATAAGGAAGAAAAAAGAAGCAGAAATCAGAACCAGAGAAGAGAGTAAGTTAATAAGTGGACCATTTAAGTAAAGAAGAAAGACCAAACCACCCAAGAGTAGACAGAACACAAAATGGCAGAAAATAAAAATCATATTTCAATAATATCTCTTAACATCAAAGGACTTAACTCACCAATCAAAAGACATAGACTGGCAATGTGGATTAGGAAACATAATCCAAATATATGCTGTCTGCAAGAAACTCACCTCACAGCCAAAGATATTCACAGACTGAAAGTGAAAGGATGGAAAAAGATATACCATGCCATTGGTGACCAAAAAAGAGCAGGGGTAGCAACCCTGATATCCAACAAAACAGACTTTAAACTAAAACACATCAAAAGAGACAAATCAGGGCACTTCCTTTTATTAAAAGTAAGAATACACCAAGAAGATATAATGATAGTAAATATTTATGTAAAACAAATCCTTCTGGACACCAGATCCCAAATAGACCCAAATACAATAATTCTGGGAGACTTTAATATGCCTCTCACAACACTGGATCTATCTTCAAGGCAAAAAATGAGTAAAGATGCTTTAGAACTAAAGGAAACTATAAACCAAATGGACCTAATAGACATTTTCAGAATATTTCAACCAGGAAGTACAGAATACACATTCTTCCTAGCAGCCCATGGAACTCGAAAGAAAGTATTCAAATACATGGAGAATGAATGATACAATACTGAATGATGAATGGGTAAGGGCATAAATTAGGGAAGAAATAAAGAAATTTATGGAAACAAATGAAAACAGAGTCACAACCTACCAAAATCTATGGGACACTATGAAGGCAGTATTAAGAGGAAAGTTTATTGCATTGAGTGCCCACATAAGAAGCACAGATAACCACCAAGTAAAGAACCTAATGACACAACTCAAGGACCTAGAGAGTCTGCAACAGTTTATTCCCAAAGCCAGCAGAAGGTAAGAAATCATTAAAATTAGAGCAGAAATAAATGAAATGGAGAACAAAAATTTCAAAGAATCAATAAACAAAAATTTAGTTCTTTAAAAAGATAAATAGAATTGATAAACCCCTGGACAACCTAACCAAAAGAAAAAGAGAATTAGAAATGAGAAAAGAGATATCACCACAGATATTGAAAAAATTCAAAAGTTTATCAAAAACTACTTTAAAAATTTATACTCCAATAGACTTGAAAACATGGAAGAAATCGATAGATTTTTATGCACAGTTAACCTTCCTACACTCAGCCAAGAGGATATAGCAAGCTTAAACCAATCAATAGCAACCAAAAAAATAGAAACGGCAATAAATCTTCCACCAAAGAAAAGCCCAGGCCCAGAATGAGTTTCCAGCTGAAGTATACAAAACCTTCAATGAACAACTAATACCAATACTTCATAACTTGTTCCGGAAAATTGAAAGAGATGGAATTCTCCCAAATTCCTTCTATGAGGCCAGTATCACATTAATCCCAAACCAAAGAAAGATACCTCAAGAAAGAAAAACTAAAAACCAATATCCTTAATGAACATAGATGCAAAAATTCTAAACAAAATACTAGCTATACGCATTCAAAACTATATCAAGAGAATAATACATCATGACCAAGTCGGTTTCATCCCAGAAAAACAAGGCCGGTTCAACATACGCAAATCAATACATATTATTCACCACATAAATAGAACCAAGAACAAAAACCACATCATCATAGCAATAGATACTGAAAAAGCATTTGAAAAAATCCAACATCCATTTAGGTTAAAAACACTGCAGAAAGTTGGGATAGAAGGAAAGTACTTCAAAATCATTAAGGCAATATACTGTAAACCCAAAGCCAACATTATATGGAATGGGGAAAACCTGCAAGAATTTCCACAAAAGTCAAAAAAGACAAGGATGCCCACTATCACCATTCCTTTTCAATATAGTTCTTGAGACTCTTGCTGCAGCAAAAATGCAAAAGAAGGAAATCAAAGGAATTCACATAGGAAGAGAGGAATTAAAATTATCCTTATTTGCAGATGACATGATCCTTTATATGGAAGACCCAAATAACTCAACCAAGAGACTGCTGGAGCTCATTGACAAATTCAGCAAAGTCGCAGGATACAAAATCAACCTAAAGAAATCAGTGGCTTTTCTTTATGCCAACAATGAATCCACAATGAAAGAAACAAAGAAAATTCCATTCACTACAACCTCAAAACCAAAAAAATACCTAGGAATAAACCTAACACAAGATGTAAAAGACCTCTACAACAAAAACTATAAAACATTAAAGAAAGAAATTGAAGAAGACTTTGGAAGATGGAAAGATCTCCCATGCTCATGGATAGGCAGAATAAATATCATCAAAATGGCCATTCTACCAAAACTGATCTATAGATTCAATGCAATTCCCATTAAAATACCAGAAACATTCTTCAGAGACCTAGAAAAATCAATCATGAACTTTATATGGAGAAAGAAAAGACCCAGAATAGCCAAAGCAATTCTCAGCAATAAGAAACATGCAGGAGGCATTACAATTCCAGACTTCAAACTATACTATAGAGCAATAGTAGTTAAAAACAGCATGGTATTGGCACAAAACAGACATACTGACCAATGGATTAGAACAGAAGATACAGAAACAAATCCACACATCTTTAGTCAATTAATCTTTGACAAAGGGTCCAAACTCATACGCTGGAGAAAAGACAGCCTTTTCAACAAATGGTGCTGGGAGAACTGGCTAACCATTTGTAAAAAGATGAGTCTAAACCCCCATATCTCACCAAGCACAGGAATCAACTCAAGATGGATCAAAGACTTAGAAATTAGACCTGGGACTGTGAAGTTAGTAGAAGAGAGCATAGGTTCAACACTACAACATACTGGCACAGGCAGTAACTTTCTCAACAAAACATCCAAAGCTCAGAAAATTAAAGCTAGAATAAACAAGTGGGATAACATCAAACTAAAAAGTTTCTTCTCATCAAAGGAAACGATCAACAACCTAAAGAGGAAGCCTACAGAATGGGAAAAGATCTTTACCAGCCACCATTCTGATAGGGGCCTAATATGCAGAATATACAAAGAGCTCAAAAGACTCTACACTAGCAAAGCAAACAACCCAATCAAGAAATGGGCAAATGAACTAAACAGACACTTCACAAAAGAAGAGATACAAAGGGCCAATAGATACATGAAAAGATGCTCTACATCACTGGCCATCAGGGAAATGCAAATAAAAACTACACTGAGACTCTATCTAACCCCAGTCAGAGTGGCAAGCATAAAGAAATCAAATAACAACAAATGCTGGCGAGAATGTGGGGAAAGAGGAACTCTTTTACACTGTTGGTGGGAATGCAAACTAGTTCAGCCACTATGGCGATCTGTATGGAGATTCCTAATAAAGGAATATTTTGAAACAGCGTCTTGCTAAGTTGTTTAGGCTGGCCTAGAACCTGCAATCTTCCTGTCTCAGCCTGGGATTATAGACATGTGCCACCATACCTGGCTAACAAGGACTTTTTGGTAGTATACAGCAAGTACAATCTATAAAAGATAAATTGGACCTCACAAAAATTAAAATCTACTGCTCTTGAAAGACATATTTAAGCATGGGCCAGTGGCATAATGGATAACACGTCTGACTATGGATCAGAAGATTCTGGAAGACATATTTCAAAGTGGAACAACAGGCACCAGGCAGAAAGAAAATATCTGCAAAATACATTTCTAGTAAATAATATATATCCTGAATAATAAGAGAAACAACACATTTTTAAATGGGCAAAAGACTTGGGGACAGTTTACCAAAAGACACACATAATTGAAATGAATAGGCACTTCTCAAAAGAAGAAATGCAAATGACAAATAAATATATGAAAAATTGTTAAACATCATTGGCAATCAGGAAAATGGTAATATCAAGAATACAAACAATAATAAATGCAGGAAAGGATGTAAAGAAATAAAAACTCAAGGGCGACTTCCGGGAAGATGGCGACCGAGAAAAGCGGGGCTTAAGAGTCCTGCTAACAACCAATCTCCATTACCACAAAAAGAGCGCCTTTCATAGCCAGAAAACACCATCACCAGAAAAACAAAAAACCACCAGGCTTCAGAGAGAAAGCGGACTGAGAACAGAGCTCAGGGCCACAGAGGAGACACACGCGCCCGAGGACGAGGCAGCAGCGCCATACTGCCGGCGGCAGCGGCGAACTCAGCGGACGGCTACAGCAAGCCGAGGTGAGCCGATGCGGAACAGCCAGGCGGGATCTTTCGGCGCAGACAGCATTTAAAGCTCCCAGTGGCTGAGCTCAGCACACACTGCAGGGATTCAGAGTGGAAATCAAAACCAGAGAAGAAAAAATACGCCAGCCTCATGGCCGAGGGCGTGGCAGAGGCGCCATATTGCCACCGGCGGCGGCAGCAGCAGTGAATTCACCGAGTACAGTACAGCTACATCTACGTACTCAAGAACAGTCAGTCAAATTGCGGGCCACAGAGGAGAAATCCCAGTATTGTGCCTCCTGGGACTTGACCCAGTGAGGGAGTGGTGGTGGCAGAGATATCACACCATAGGAGAGCGTGCAACCTGGCACCCCCCATAGTTTAAAGCAGCCTCTATCGACTCCCTGGGTCGGAGACTCTGTGATACAACCCAGTAAAGGAGTAGTAGGGTCTGAGATAATACAGACTCGAGATCCAGAGCACCTTAAGTGAAGCCATAGTGACCCAAGGGAAGAACCCAGAGAAGGCACAAACCTCCGAAATCATGGGAAAGAGGAATAACACTGAAGTAATGAATGTGCACAACCCCACAACATCAGAACCCGATAAAACAGAAAATCAGAGATTTCTAGAAGATCAAATCAGGAAAATAACTGTAGAAATAATAGAGGTGCTTCGAAAAGAACTCAGAGAGAGCCAAAAAGAGATAAAGGATGCAATTAATGAAGTAAAGGCCTCAATTCAAAGCACAAACAACCGATTAGACCACATGGAGAACAGAATCTCGCTCTTAGAAGATGAGCAATCCAAAAATGAATGCATAGTTTCTAATCTAGAAAAAGATATCCAACAGCAGGAATCTGACTTTGAAGAAATATGGGCCCATCTTAAGAGAGCTAACCTAAGAATAATTGGAATAGAGGAGGGAAAAGAAAGTGATACCAAAGGGATCAACAATCTCTTCAAGGAAGTAATAGCAGAAAATTTTCCAAATATAGAGCAAGAGGTTGATACACAGATCCAGGAAACTTATAGAACTCCCTTTAGACAGGATCCGAGAAGAGGATCCCCACGCCATATAATTGTCAAAATGACCAATGTGGAAGCCAAGCAGAGAATCTTAAAGGCAACAAAAACAAAGGGCCAAGTGACATTCAGAGGAAAACCAATTAGAATCACTCCAGACTTCCCAAACCAAGTCATGAGAGCCAGAAGGGCTTGGAGTAACATATTCCAAACTCTGAAAGAAAACAACTTCCAGCCCAAAATTTCCTATCCAGCAAAACTTTCTATCAAATTAGATGGAGAAATAAGAAGCTTCCATGACAAACAGAAACTGAAGGAATTTATGTCTTCAAAACCAGCGCTAGAGAAAATACTCAAAGAGATTAACTACAAAGAAGAAATAGGTAACACTCACCAGAACCAGAGAAACAAGAGTTTCCATCCAACAGACAACTAAGATTGGTTATCTGTGGAGATTCATTATTTATGTTAGTCTTTTACCTATCTCTAAATTGTATTGTTTGCCTTTATTGTTGTTAATTTTTAGGATTTCTAGTTGGAATATTAATATACCTTCAGATATAGCATTTGGAAATATTTTATCCAATTCTATTAGTAACTTTTAACTCTGTTTACATTGTCTTTGAATATACAATATTTTCTTTTATTTTTTAGGGAGTTTGTATATTCTTCTGTTGCCTGTGCCATTGAAATCATATCCAAGAAATCACTGCCAATTTCAATATTGTGAGGTTTTATGACCCAGATTTTCTCCTAAAAGTTTATAGTCTTAAGATTTATATTTAGGTCTTTTATCTATTTTGAGTTAATACTTGTATGTGGGATTAGGTAAGGGTCCAATTTTATTCTTTTCCATGTAATTATTATTTTTCAACAATATTTAGTTAAAAGATTATTATTTCCACCACCAAATGTTCGTGGAAACCTTGTCAAAAATAACTTGACAATATAGGGAAGAATTTAGCTCTAGGCTTGTATTTAACTCCAATGGTCTATATATCTGCCTTTAGAACAGTACTACACTGTTTCAATTATTGTAGCTTTATATGGTTTGAAATCAGAAAATATACATCTTCTAGCTTTGTTTTTGCTTCGAGAGTGTTTTGGGTATCTAGAGTCCATATTCCATATCAGGATAGATTTTTTTCTGAAAAATAAATATATGATAGTTTCACCTAAAAAAAAGAAAAAAATATTCTCTGGTAAGAAAGAAAGTAAAAAGAAATATTGAAATGTTATCTTTAAGTCATCAAAAGCTTGGTATCAGACAAATGAAACTGTTATGTGAGATTATCATTTTTAATTTTGGATAAATTGCTATAATACTAGATGTCAACCACTAAACCAAGCATGGGAGGGAGGGATGGGGAGGGAATGGGGTGGGGATCGGGTGGGGGCTGACTGGGCGATGTGTGCATGTATGTCTACAAAAGTTTGTATCCCACTATGATGTATGAATACAGTGCACCAATAAAATAAAATTAAAAAAAAAAAGAAATAAAAACTCAAACTGTTAGTGGGATTATAAATTAGTACAACCACTATGGAAATCAGTACTGAGGTTGCTCAAGAATAGGAATGGAAACACCATATGACCCAGTTATATCACTCCTCAGTATCTTTCCAAAAGAATTAAATTCAGAATACTATAATGATACATGCATATTCAAGTTCATAGCAACACAATTTACAATACCCAAATTATGGGACTAGCCAAGGTGTTTGTCAAAACATGAATAGAAAATGAAAATGTGATATATGTACCTACATATACACACCTAATTGAATTTTATTCATTCATAACAAAAACAAAATTATGTCTTTTGCAGGAAAATCATTGAAACTAATGAATATTATGCTAAGTGAGATCAACCAGTCTCAGAAAGTCAAGGATCAGATATTTTCTCTCATATGTGGAAAGTAGAGAGAAAATAGGAAACAAAAGAGACTTTAGATAACTGAGAGAGTGACCAGAAGAATAATGGAAGGGAATAAGGGGAGGGAAATGGGAAGAGAAAAAGAAAGAAGCAATGAAAGAATTCATTCAAAGTATGTTGTGCCTATGTATGAAGTATCACTTCCATTATCACTACTATGTATGGGGAGGAGTGGGAAGTGGGGTGAACCTTAAAGGAAACACTTCAAGACCTTTGTGCTTGTTCGTCTGTAAGACTTTGAACCTTACTAGGATATATAATTACAATGCACCAATAAAAGTATAAAAATATACAAATGGATAATAAAACACAAACTCAACATGACTACTAATCAAGGAAATATAAATTAAAACCCATATGTGATATCACCACACACTTATTAACATGGCACTTTTTAGAAAAAAAACATACCCAATGCTGGCAAACATATTAAGCATCATACATTGCTTGTGGAAATACAACAGTTCAACCATTTTTGAAAATCAGCCAAGTCAGCCATCAATTCCTTATAACATTAAATACTTATTATATGACCTAACAAACCCACTCCTAGGAATTTACACAAGACTAACAAAAATTATATTTACATACATATTCTTCATATATGTTTAAACTAGGTTTATTCATAATCTCTACAAACACGAAACAATCCAATATCCTTCAAATAACAAATAGATTGTTGTATTGTGTGTGCATATGCACACATGTACACTTGTATGTGTGTGTTCTGGAAAAGGCAAAAGTGTGGAGAAAGAAAACAAATCAATGGTTCCCAGGAGCTGTTGTAAAAGTTTTGAAAGGGGTTTTGGTTATACAACTGTGACCATTTCTCAGAACTCAAAAAACTATATACCAAAAATAGAAAAAATACTTAATGTAAATTACACCTTAAAAAGTAAAAACAAACAACTAAATAACCCAGTTTTGTACTGTGTAGTTGCCTCACAAGAAATAGTCAAATGTGGCCAGAGGGCCATGGTGGAAATACTTAGTTTCCTGAGAGTCAACAGATACTAACTTCCAAACTTCTGAAAGAACCAGACCACCTCAATGTGGAGTGCTAACTAGATCAAAAGCCTCCTGAAAATGACCAAAGGTTTATAAAACTCCAGTTGTTTCTGCTGATAACCTATCTCAGGAGATTCCAGGAAATTGTGCCTGGGACCCCAGCTGGAAAAAGGAAACACAGAAAGAACACTAAGTATCAGGAAGCTACCTCTGGGAAAGCTTTCTTTTCCCCCCAAATGGAAAAAGGAACCCAAAGAAACATATAAACCCCTAGACAAGCCACTCTAAATAGTCATCCATTTCGGACCCTCCCTTTTGGAAAGCTTTTTTCTCACACCTGTTGGATTTGAGAGAAAGTGGTCTGTAATTGATGGCACGCAACTGGGCAATTCCTGTGTAATGACCAGACGAAAACTTGCATATCAAGGCCAGCCAATGTCCCTAAGGGTGGCCTGAAACTCTCTTTGGATCGTGTGGACTCTGGGAGAAAGCAGTTTGCAATTCATAGCTTGTGGCTTTGGTTACTCCCAAGTAGTGTCCAGAAGGAAGCTGCCAGACACCAGGATCTCCAATGCCTAAAAGAGTGTTCTGCCTCTATTCCCCTTCCCTGTTCTCTTGACAATAAACTTCCCACTGACCTTTCTGTTGCTTGTGGATGTCATTCTTTATACTTTGTACACAAGAACCCCAGTAAAGAAAACATCCTTTTCATCATGAGCAAAACAGTGATAAAGCATAAAGTTCAGACCTTCTCAGTAATCTGGTGATTATAGCCCATAAAATCTTCAAATATAGACTACAGTTTTGACAGAATGATAAGAAGCCAAGCAGAAGATGAAATTCCTACTCATACATGGATATTCTTCAGGAATTTCACAGTTTCAGATAAGCCTAGTTCCTGGGGCTGGTAATACTAGCAGTTCTTATCTTACATGTCCAATCAGCACTTGTTTTCAACTGCAGTCTGACTTGGGACAGGGCTTTTAAAAAGCCTGTTTCCCACAGGTCATTTCTGAATTATTTTGTTTGGTTTGGTTTTTTGTTTGTTTAGTAATTTTAAGTCTTTCCTGAGCCTGCATCAATTATACACTTCTCCTCTCCCTAGAGCTGGGCAGCACACCTTCTCTTACACCAGTTTTATCTGGTTTCTTTATCCTATCTGATTATAGCATCTTTGCTTGTAGCTGGTTCTAACAGGAGGAGCCCATTGTGATCTGACAGGGGGAGGAGGGCAGGGGTTCTTGGATGCTTTGCCAGATTTATTCTACTTCCATGTGCCCAATGTGAGAGGTATGGTGCACTGTAAAAACAACAGCCTTCCCTCCTGCTCAGTACTCTTGATTTAGCATCCATTCCATTTTTTACAATCTGTATTTTCCTAAATTTATTAAAGGGACAGTCCAAATTCTCCACTTGCCAGCTCAAACACTATAGGTGAAAGCCAAGATCTTAAAATATTCTAAGAGTATAAAAAAGAAAAGAAAAGAAACTGTTATTTCCATAAGGCTGTGGCCTTGAAGAGGAACTATTCAGTAACAACTGTCTGGGCCTAATGACAACACCATCACCCCAATTTCAGCTGCATCCCACTCAAGCAAGGTCATCTTCTCCATTACATAAAATGCCTGAGTCCATTGTGGTGACACACATGCCTGTAATCCCAGTACTTGTGAGGCTGATACAAAAGAACTGCAGGTTTGAGGACAGTCTCAGCAACTTAGTGAGGCTCTAAGTAACTTAGTGAAACGGTGTTTCCAAATAAAAACAAAATAGGCTTAGGTCTATAGGTCAGGGATAGAATGTCTCTAGGTTCAATCCCCAATACTGAAAAAAAAATAATCATGCCTGACTTAAAATAAGCAAAGTATTTAAGTTTTTAAAATTATGAAACAAAGTAGTATTTTAATCTTTTAATCTTTTAGGTAAGTTGTCTCAAAACCATTTCTGATCATCACATTTGGGAAGCATAGATAATTCTGGAAATGCTGAAGCTCAGATATCATTTGCTCATGCCCATTAGAAGCCCAAACATAGTTTGATCTACCTTCTCAAAACACCTGTATACACTTATTTGTTTATTAAGCAAATTTTCAAACAAAAATTATTTTGTACCATTAAACAATGGAAATTTTGTATCTCATTTGCATTTTTGGAGGTTAAGTAGAAAATTATATCAAAATTGTTGTTCCTATTATTTATTTTTAATTGGTGCATTGTATTCATACATCTTAACAGGATGCAAGATGATGGAGACATATATGCACACATCACTCAATTACCCCTTACCCAGTTCCCATCCCATTTCCTCCCCTCCTTCCTTCTCATGTTTGGTTTGGTGATTGACATTGATATGTTAAAGTACAAATGCATCAGAGAATTTCCCTATCCCCCCTCCCATTCTCTCCATTAGGTCACCTTATTTGCTCATCTATATAATATCCTTCTTTGTCTAGAATTCCTCCTATGACCCATTTCTCCCTAGCTTCCCCATATTAGGGAGAAAATCTGATTTCTTATTTTTGTGACTGACTAATCTCACTTAGCATAATGTCCTCCAGTTCCATCAATTTCCCTCTAAATAAAGTAATTGTGTTTTTCTTTATGGCTGAGTAAAATTCCATTGTGTACATATCCCATAGTTTTGTAATATATTCATATGTTAATGGACATCTTGGATGGTTCCATAGTTTGGCAATGGCGAATTGTATAAATATGAACATAGATACTCATGCATTGGTTTGGTAGTTTGGTTTCCTTTCTTTTGGGTAGATACCCAGAAGTGGTATTGCTGGATCAAATAGTAAGTTTGTTTCCATTGTTCTGAGTAACCTTCATACAGTTTTCCAAAGTGGTTGCACTAATTTGCAAACTCACCAACAATGTACTATTCTCCACATCCTCGCCAGCATTTGTTGTTGTTCATGTTTTGAATGATTGCCAATCTTACTGGAGTTAGGTAAAATCTCAGGGTAGTTTTGATTTGCATCTCTCTGATTGTCAATGATGTTGAGCATTTTTTCATGCATTTATTAGCCATGTGAATTTCTTCCTTTGTGAAGTATCTATTTAGTTCACTTGCCCATTTTGATTGGGTTGTTTTCTTAGTGCTGAGTTTCTTGAGTTCTCTGTATATTCTAGATATTAGTCCTCTATCAGATGAATAGTTGGCAAAAATTTTCTTCCATTCTGTGGGCTCTCTATTAAGGTTCTTGATAGTTTCCTTTGCTGTACAAAAGCTCTTCAATTTAATGCAATCCAACATATTGATTCACCTTTTAGTTTCTTGTGCTTTGGGGTCTTGTTTAGAAAGTCTCTATCTGTGTCTATGTGTTGAAGTGTTGGACCTATGCCCTCTTTAAGGAGCCATTTTGAATTGACTCTTGTGAAGGGTGAGAAAGTGGGATTTATTTTCATTTATCTGCATATGGTTTATCATCACTTCTTTTCAATATAGTACTTGAGGCTCCAGCTAGAACAATAAGGCAAGAGAAGAAAATCAAAGGAGTACAAATAGGAAAACAAGAACTCAAACTTTCACTATTTGCAGATGACACGATACATTTAGAAAACACAAGAAACTCAACCAGAAGATTATGAACTAATCAACAAATTCAGCAAAGTGTCTGGATACAAAATCAATCTTTAAAAATCAAGGTTTTCTGTAGACCAACCATAAAGTCACTGAAAAATAAATGCAGAAGACACTTCTATTCAGGATTTCCCACAAAAAAAAGAAAATAAAATACTTAGGAATAAATTTAACTAAGGAGGTAAAAGACCTCTACAAAAGAAAATTAAAACCATTGAAAAAAGAATTCAAAGACGTTAAAATGAAAAGATCTTCCATGTTCATGGAAGGTAGAATCAGTAACATCAAAATGGCCATACTTCCAAAAGTGACCTACAGATTCAATGCTATACCCATTAAATTACCAAGATCATTCCTCACAGACATAGAAGAATCAGTCCTTAAATTCATTTGGAACATAAAAAACCAGAATAGCCAAAGTAGTTCTCAGAAACAAAACATGCAGGAGGAATCACAATACCTGACTTTAAACTATACTACAAAGCAATAGTAATAAAAGCAGCATGGTATGACAAAAAAATACACACACCAGTGGAGTAATGGACTCAGAAATAAATCCAAAAACTTATAGCCAATAAATTTTGGACAAGGGGGCCAAAAACATACACTAAAAAAAGATAGCCTGTTCAACAAATGGTGTTGGCAAAACTGTTCTCTGTTATTTAAAAACAAACTAATTCACTTATATAACTCAAAGAAATCAAAGATTCAAACTGCCTTTAATGGGGAAAGTTTGGTTTTTGTTTTGGATTTGAAGTGGAGATTATAACCAGAGAAATCCCACTTCTTAGCCTCACTTCCAGTTCTTTTTATTTTTTTCTTTTGAAACAGGGTCTCACTAAATTTCAGAGGCTGACCTCTAACCTGTGATCCTCCTGTTTTAGCCTTCAAAGTTCTAGGATTATAGTGGCATGTACCACTATACCTAGCTTAAAGAGGAAAGTTTTAGTACATAGTATAACAGTTGCTCTCAACAAAAATCATTAACTTGGAGCCAATTTTCTCCTTATCCAATTTTTCAGGAAAAGTCAATAAAAACAAAGGTCTTTTAACTTCATTAGTATCACTATTATACTTTCTTACAGCTAAAACTTCAGCCATTTCTATTTAAATCTCCTGATTTTGTAATTTGTTTCATACCATTTCTACAAGAAGAGTCAGCTCCTTAAAATTCAAAGTTTTTTCACCTCTGCTGTCATCACTTCCCACATTTATTTATTTATTTATTTATTTATTTATTTATTTATTTATTTATTGTGGTACTGGGGGTGGAACCCAGCAGCATTCTACCTCTGAGGTACACCCAAATCCTATTTCTTATTCTTTGTTTTTAAAACAGAGTCTCATTGTGTTGAAAAGGGCCTCCCTAAGTAGCTCAGGTTGTCTGTGAACCGTGATCCTCCTGTCTCAGCCTCCCGAATGCTGGAATTACAAGTGTGTGCCACCACTCCAGGCTACCACTTCTCACTTTTTGAAGCCCTAGGTGCTATCAAATCTCTGCCTGAAAAGTTACCAGCTGCTCATTTGTTGGGGTCTTGAGGTGGTATTCAAGATTTCCTAATTTCCTTTGTTGCCATCTGTGGTTTTAGGCTCTGAGGCATTTATTGTTACATCTATTTGGTCCTCTTTCTGAATAGTCTACTGCCCTTCCCTTCAAGGTTCCAACTTTCTTCAGCTGTTAAAAATTAGAAGTAATAAAATATTATAAAGACTTTAAAAAAACAAAATGAGAAATTAGTAACATGATTCTAGAAATGTGGAGAACTAGAAATATTTGCTAAATAGTACTAATGGTTATCATAGCACGGGAGCAAATACAGCAGCACTTGGCATGGCTTTTCCCTTGCTTCTAAGTTCCTTTCAGAATATACATTCTGGTGGTAGGCAGGGTCCTCCCAGTTCAGAGAAAGTATCTGAATTGTTGCTACCTACATGCATCACTGCTCTTCTATTCTCAGACTCAGATCACCAAATGGACAATATGAATAATATGGGTACTTTCCTTTAAAGAAATGTTTACAGATATAATGCTCTCCTGCTTTTAAAACTAGCATTGGGGGGGAGTAGAGTCAGTGCCCTGAACAGTACCTTGTGCCCCAGTTTTCTAGTATTCTGGAAAGCCCACCTACCCTCAGTTACTCTTATCCCCAACCCTGTTGGGAGCTTCATGAGCTTCTTTAATATATAAACTCATGTCCTTTTTCCTCTGAAGGAGGTTTTTTTATCATTGTGTTACTGTTAATTGTTCCTTTTTCTCTTCCTGGAATTGCTAACAATTTGAATATCAAATTTCCCATATCTGAGCCAGGTGTGGTGGTGCACACCTATAATACCAGTACTTGGAATGCTGAGAGAGAAGGATTACAGGTTCAAAGCCAGCCTTGGCAATTTAGCAAGATTCAACAACCTAGTGAAACACTGTTTCAAAACAAAAAATAAAAAGGGTTGGGAGTGTAGCTTGAAGGTAGAATGCTCCTGCATTCAATCTCCAGTACCACACAAAAAAATAATTTCCTGTATCTGTCTTGCAGATATTTTTCCTTTTCTCTCAGAATTCCTATATCTATATTTTATGTTTTATGTTTCATGCCACAAAATTGCATCTTAATAGCAACAGTTTGTCCTTCAGTGTATCTACTATTTAGTTTAGTTGGGAAGTCAAATTATATCATTTCAGAATTATCCTTTGTGTTGCTTGTATATTTCCTTGAATGCTCTTATTTTCTTTCAAGATGTCATCTGTTTTCTAGCAAGTCTGTTTACCTAGAAATAGATAATGGATCTTTATCACCCTGGCTATAGGGCCCCAGTCTGATGTTTATTTTGTTACAATTGTTCATCCTTTGGGATTCAATTCTGGATTTTATAAAGTCCTAAGTTAAGGCAATTCTACAGGTGGAGGCAGGTGAAGAAGATTCTCTGAAGGTTAAGAATATGAAAATATTGAGTCTTTTCTGAGCAGTAATGAATATTTTCCCTTTTGTTCTGACTACTGAGCTTTTCTAGTGATATTCACACGTAATTATCTCACTTAACTCAAGGCTTCTGATGATTTCCAGGTATTTCTATGGGGTATGTAAGGGAAAATTCTATATAAGTTTTCTCTTATAGAGCCCCAAACTACATGTGTATCCAACAGTAGAAATAAGACCCAGCATCTATTTTCTCAAGAGAAGTAGAAAAAATGGAATTGGGATCTTTTTCCATAGTCTCTATTTCTAAAAATTTGTAATGTCCTAATATTAAAGCCTTCTCTTCTTTCAAGCTATACATTGGTTTTCAACTTTAAAACCCTGCCTGGTTTCATCTAGGTTTGTTACAAGAATTTTGAGAAATCATTATGGTTAAAAAATTTTCTGATTTTAAAATGCTACAAGATTTGTGCCATGTTTTAGTGTTCATGGAGTCTCCCTATTAGAATACTTAACTGCCAGTGATCATATTAACACCAGATACAAACCCAATTTTTGAAGAATTATTTTATCTGAATAACTAGTTGCTCCATTCCCATGAATAATAATAATCTGGTCAAAATGTACTTTGCTATTTTTTATTTACAAGACCAGATCACCATTTACTTAGAGAAAGTAGCATTATCAAAGATCTTTCAGCCGGGCATGGTGGCGCATGCTTGTAATCCCCACGCTTGGGAGGTGGAGACAGGAGGATCGCGCTGGTTTGGAGCCAGCCTCGCTGGCGTAAGAGACCCTGTTTCCAAATAAAAATATAAAAATAGGTCTGGGCATGTAGCCTGGACGTAGAAGGGCTTCCAGAACACCCCCCCCAAAAAAAAATCTTTCAAACCAAATTGACTTTCATTTTCCCTTTTTACTATATTGTACTCTGATCACCATTCATAAATCAGGTTTCAGTACTGAAAGAACAAAGCAAATCACCATCAGTTCTACACCAAGTCTTTATAATATGCATTCTTGTGTCAGTTGTGATTCTCAGGGCATACCAACCTAGAAGTAAAATGATAGTCACAACAGCGTGACATATTAGTGTTTCTCTGACCATATTTTTGTACAATTCCAAGGAAGCACTAGGCTCTTCAGTTTCTTAAAAATAATTCTAAAGTCAGGCTTGGTGGTGCACACTTGTAATCCTAGCATTTGGAAGGCAAGACAAAAAGATGGCAGTTTGCAGAGAGCCTCAGGTACTTAGTGAGGCCATTTGTAACTCACTGAGACCTTGTTTCAAAATAAAGAGTAAAAAATAGGGCTGGGGTGTAGCTTTAAGGTAGAATGCCCTGGGTCCCATCCCTAGTAGTAGTAGTAGTAATAATAATAATAATAATAATAATAATAATAATAATGACTTCCCTGACTGTGTTTCATGTATTTCCAAATAACCTGTCTTCTCTGCTTTTATGATGTTTTCTATTTCTCTCTTTATATACTGACATCTCCTCTTTCTAAAACTATGTTACTACTTCTAACCAGAAGCACCACTGCTCATGTTTCTGCCCTGTGATTATATGGCTGAGGCTACTAGTAACCACTAATACCTGTATGAATGCTCAGAACCATTGCTGAAGGTATGCCATGAACAAATTGAAGATGCAAACTCCCACCACTGGAGAAACAGTGGGTATTATCTCCATTGCTTGCAGATCTTGGGCCCAGAGTGATTAGTACTTTATAGCCATCAGCTTTATGAACTCTTATATTGATTCTCTTATGTAGAACTACAGCATGAGGCCAAAGGTTTATCCATAATGCAATCTCAATGACTGATGTCACACTATACTTGCATCAGTCCTCCTGTCCCATGTTTGCCTATACACTTGAACCTCATTTGTTTGATCTCTCTATTCCAAATATAATTTAATTGATAATAGGCTTCTCAATCCTCATAAAAATAGACTTATGGTGGTCCTTTCTCCCATCTATCTCCTTAACATGCTTATATTTCAGCTGTGAAAATATCCTCCATTTGTGAATATATTTGTTCTTTTTTTCTAGTAATATAAAGTTTTATTTTTTAAGTTTCTTTATTATTTTTTACTGGTTCATTGTAGTCAAATATCTTAAATGGGGTACAAAATGGTAGAGGCATACATGCACACATCACTCATTATTTAGCTCTTTCCCAATTTCCTCCCCATTCCCTCCTTATATATTTGGACCCCATTCATCCGAATTATAGTTGATATTATTGATTGATTGATTTTAGCAGTACTTTGAATTGAATCTAGAACCTCAGATATACTAAGCAAGTACTCTACCACTGAGTTACAACCCCAGATGAATCACTATAAATGTAATTAATTCACTTGTCATGGTATAATTCTCTCCAACTTTTCCTTAAGTTTTTAATAAGCATCTTTTTTTTTTTTTTTTTTGTGTGTGTGTGTGTGTGTGTGTGTGTGTGGTATTGGGAATGAAACGCAGGGGCATTTGACCTCTGAGCTATACCCCTAGCCCTATTTTTAATTCTTTATTTTGAAACAGGGTTTCACTGAGTTGCAAAGGGCCTCACTAAGTAGTAGCTGAGGCTGTCCTCGGACCGTGATTCACCTGTTTCAGCCTCCCAAATGCTGGGATTACAAGCATGTGCTACCATGGCCCACCACATCTTATTTTTGAATAATTTTCAGTTGATAAAAAGTACAAGGATAATGTTGAGTTCCCATATTACCATTACTTAGGTCCCCCAATATTAACATTTTATGTAATGTAACATTTTAGCACTTTATATTTTTTAAAACTAAGAAACCTACATCTGTATGCTACTTTTAAGAAAACTACAGACTATTCAGACTTCACTAGTTTCCAGTTACCTTCCTTTATCTCTTACAGGAGCCAATCTATGATACCACATTGCACTTTGCCATCATATCTTTATAGTCTCCTATAGCCTGATATAATTTCTTGATCTTTCCTTGACCCTTAGATTTTTAAATGTTTAAAATTTAGACAGAAAGGTTCTGAAGCCTGCTCTGTCTAAATATTACAAGTTGTAGAAAATATCTGTTCCTATAAATTCTGAAAGACATGTTTGTCAATAAAAGGAGGAGCAAGAAATCTATAGAATGATGCTTCATAATCTAATAGTCACAGATTGTACTATGAAAGTTGAATTTTCCTTTTCTGCCTCAAAGCAAGAAAACTTTACATGGAGATCAAGAGAAAAACCTTTCTATACTTGACCTATACCCTCTGTTTTCTTAACTAGTTTGCCATTTTGAGTTATTGGCATACAGAGCACAGTACTAACAGCTAACTACACACCCAACATCATTCTCATCTTCTTCAAAATGAAATACTCTTATCTTTCAGGCAGCAACGTGTTTGTCTACGATCCTTAGGCCTCCTTACATCAATGTATGGAAAGGTCCTATCATCTTGGCCAATGAGGTGCTAATACAAGCCCACTGGATGTGGCTTTTGAGAGATCTAGTGTTTTTTTCTGATTTACAAAAAAAGCAGTTTCTTGTATTTGCCTTTTGCACTCTTTTCTCTCCCTTTTTTTCCTGCATAAAATATAAACTCAAGGCCTGGAGAAGAGGCAAACAACTTGAAAGCATGGGGACATCAAACAGCATGAGTAGGAAGAAGAAGGAGTAGCCACAAAAGTCCGTTACTACCTATATTCAGATTTTGTGTAATATAAAATAAACCTTTTACTATTTTAAGCCATATAAATCAGGTTTAAGTAATAGTTAATGAACTGTAATAATTTCAATAAACAGAGCCATATGTGTACTATGTACTAGCCCAGTACATGCAGTAAACAGTGAGAGTCAAAAACCACATTGTTTTGGTTTTGGTTCTACCTCTGAGTCACAGCCTCACCCCTCTTTTATTTTGTATCTTGAAAAATGGTCTTACTAAGTTGCAAATTGTCTCACTAAACTGTGGAGACTGCCTCAATCTTGTGATCCTCTCTCTCATCCTCCTGGACCATGACCTTATTCTCTGGTTCAGAGACATGAACTTTCGAATCCAAGACTTTGGGTTACACTTTGTTCAGGAAATCATAACAAATCAGTGTTACAAAGACCTGGGAGAAGGATTAGCTCAACATTGCCAAGAAACAGAACTTGATGCTTCAGGAGTTCCAGGAGGACACCCTGCTCTTTCTGCCCACCTACACATTTAAAACAAACTCTAACAACTATGACACCAGTGAGAAAAAACACAAGCCTGCATGGACTGATTGCATCCTGTGGAGGGTGAAGTGGAAGCTCCATGACAACTCCTTTGCCCTCAACCTAACTGTCCCCCTCTTGTCCATGTCTCTGAGGAGCTATGACAGCCACATGATATATAGCATCAGTGACCATAAGCCTGTCACCAACACCTTTGATGTAGAGCTGAAACCATTACTATCTGTTCCACTCATCACCATAATGCCAGAGGGCCTATGGACCATGGAGAAAAACCTGGTAATCAGTTACTCCTCCAGCCTGGGCTTCCTCAGCAGCTCCTGGGACTGTATTGGACTGTACAAGGTGGGGATGTGCCACATTAATGGCTACATGTCCTATGTCTAGGTCAAGGACAACCAAGTCTCCTTCAGTAACGGCCTAAACCCGATATGCATTGATATCAGCAGTATCCCTGAGATTAAGGGTCAGTTTCTTCTTTGTTATTATAGCAACAATAAGTGTTTTGTGGTGGGAGTAAGCAAAGCCTTCAAGACACCACTTTTCTTCTTTTTGAAGGACAATGCACTGGGTGAAGACAAGATATAGTTCTGAGATGTGATAGGAAGGAATGAATACAGGGAAGAGGCTAGAGCTGGCAGCCAGGGGAGCTAAGGCCCAGGCCAGCCCCTGAGGAGGCAGCTAGCCAAAAGTCCTCCACATCCCTACTCTAGGGTGAACTCCAGCCAGACTTGCTCTCTCCAAGCCAAAGCTCTGGAATTGGCACTTAAATAAAAATTTTTGTTGTGGGGGTGTGAGTGAAACCACCTAGTTTGTCAACAGTGAAGACTCGGAGACAAAGGATCCTCCAGCCTACATCCCACTTCTTGATTTTCTATACACATACTCCCAGGCCTGCCTAAGCAATCTTGCCAGGCACATGCCCCATCTGACACAGGCCTGCATTCTTGTCATGCTGTCCTGAGCCTCAGGCTGCTTGAGAGGAGGAGATGCTCACTTTTGTAAAGACTTCATAGACTCATTGGCACAAGTAGCCAATGCACATCAGCTTGTGTCCATGAAGGATGAGCAGAGGGTCTGGAATCCCTGCCTTCAGTAGAAGTAAGATGACTAAGTAGACAGAATTGAGGGTCCCCTCTACCCAAGCCCTGATGTAGTTGTGGCAAATGAGTGCCTGAGGTCCTTCTGCCAGCACAACCTACCCCTGCCCCACAGAATCTGACTCAGAGCCTGTGCAGAGAGAATTACAAGTCCAGATTAGCTTCTGTTTGTGAGTTTGGCCCATGCTCCCAACATGCCATTTTATGAAAGGTCAAAGGTGACAGAGGAGCTATAGCCACAGACTTGAGAGTCATGACAGATCAAGCTTGTCTTGCCCATTGGCAAGAAAATGCTCCTATCTGGAACCCCCTGGGACCTAAAAGTATGGGCAGACAGAGGGAAAGCTAGATCAAGAAATTCTAGCTGGGTGTGGTGGCGCATGTTTATAATCCCAGCATTTGGGAGCCTGAGACAGTAGGATAGTGGTTCACGGACAGCCTCAGCTACTTAGTGAGGTCCTTTGCAACTCACTGAGACCCTGTTTTGAAATAGAAAATAATAAAAAATAGGGTTTAGGGTGTATCTTGAAGGTAGAATGCCCCTGGGTTCCATCCCTAGTACTGCAAAAGAAAGAAAGAAAGAACAAAAGAAAGAAAGAAAGAAAGAAAGAAAGAAAGAAAGAAAGAAAGAAAGAAAGGAAGGAAGGAAGGAAGGAAGGAAGGAAGGAAGGAGCCGGGCGTGGTGGCGCATGCTTGTAATCCCAGCATTCGGGAGGCTGAGACCTGGAGGATCGAGGTTTGTGGACAGCCTCAGCTACTTAGTGAGGTCTTCTGCAACTCAGCTACTTAGTGATGCCCTTCACAATTCAGTTTCAAAAATAAAAAGACTAAAAAATAGGGCTGGGTATACCACAGAGGCACAATGCCTCTGTATTCCATCCCCAGTACATCAAAAAAGAAAAAAAAAATGTCTCTGAGAAAGCAACAAGGATGAGAAAAAATGCCAGAAGATTGGAATTAAATGTCTAATATTTTACAAAGAACACACAAAAATATTAGTTAAATTGATTTCTGGAGAACCTCTAAGCATGATTCTTTTTCTTTTATAATAAATTGTAATAATACACTTATTTCATTTATTCCCAGACAATATTTTTCATAAATTATAAGAAACTTAGTACACCTAGATCAAAGTAAAAACCTTTCAAATAAGGCAACCTAACTGAGAGAGTGGGAGGAGGGAAGAGGGAGATTCTTTAATATACATAATATACATTAACAAACATATCAAAGTCAATCACTAAGCCAAACATGAGAAGGAGAGAGGGGAGGGAAAGGGGCAGTAAATGGGTAAGGGCTAATTGGGTGATGTGTTCATGTATGCCTCCATCATCTTGTACTCCAATAAAATGTATGACTATAATACACCAATAAAAATTTAAAAAAACAAATATATAAAGGGAAAGATATTTAAGTGACATCTCAGAAAACCTTAAAAAATTAGTCTCTGCATTTTATTCTGCCCTTTAAATTTTACAGGTATGAGTGTCTAGTAAATTTTTATATTGTGATTTGCTAATATTTCCTAACATATATTTTCCTAGTAATCCAAAAAAGTATAGTTAAAAGTAAATAAAACCAAGGAGGCAATGCTTAAACATGATTCTTATTAAAGCAGATTCACAATTCTGAAAGATCCCACTTGGTTCCCTCTGGGTAAAAATTCACTTCACATTGGTAGCTCGGTGAGCTCAAGTAAATAAATACTCAAACCAAGGCCAATTACTACTTAGAAACATTTCTTTGTTATGGTATTAAGAGCCCTACTTCCAACAGTTTTTGATGTGAGAAGAACAAAGCAGTCACAAGTGCTGCTCCTCAGATTGAGGTAAACTCTAGGTGGGTTTGTGGCTAATGAAAGCATCCCATGCACAAGGTTATGTCCCCCATCCAATTGTAAAATCACTGGTAGACCACCCGTTGTGTGCACTCATTGGTTAAGCTCTTTACATAGATATCTCATTTGATACAGCACCCCCAGTGAGGTACACATTGTTAACCTCATTAAATGAAGAAACTGACATCCATAGGGTTCAAGTTACTGTCAGTTTGAGCTTACAGAGTCAACATTCCCTCCCCACTTCATGTTAAATATGTTTATAACAAATGGAAACAAGTGCCGGGTGTGGTGGCACACGCTTGTAACCCCCACGCTTGGGAGGCTGAGACAGGAGGACTGCACAGGTTCGAAGCCAGCCTCAGCTGGCTTAAGAGACCCTGTTTCCAAATAAAAAATATAAAATAGGTCTGGAAGTGTAGCCCAGAGGTAGAAAGGCTTCCAGGAACCCCTGTACCACAAAATAATAATAATAATAATAATAATAATAATAATAATAATAATAATAATAAATTGAAACAAGCAAAGCTCTAGTCCTTGGTATTTCAACACCCTTCTGATTCATCTTTAATTTGAGTAATTGGGTCTCAATATGATTCTTCCATTGTAGCCAAACTTACTGTTTTTCCTAGTGTTTATTAGTCTGATTTTATGGTTTTGTATATCATATTACATATAGGTTAGGTGTCCTTTCACTTGGAAATGCATATAGGCTGCAGGTTACAGGAAAGCTGCCTTAAAATGGCTTAATTGAATAGAAGTTTTGTTTTGTTTTGTTTTTTGTTTGCAGGTCTGGGGATGGAACCCAGGGGCATTCAACCTTTGAGCTACACCCCCTGCCCTTTCTTTGTATTCTTTATTTTGAGACATGGTCTCATTAAGTTGCAGAGGGCCTCACTAAGTAGATGAGGCTGTCCACAAACCACGATCCTCCAGTCTCTACCTTCCAAATGCTGGGATTACAAGCATGCACCACAACGCCTGGCATGAATAGCAGTTTTTAGTTTTGTTTTCTTTTCACTCAAGAAGTAGGCTGATAAGTGGGTGTTGAAAACCTTCAATGATGCCATGATGATTTTCTTAGCCATTTCCTCAATGTTTCGCTAGCATGATCAAAACTGGCATTACAAACAAAGAGGTACTATCAGCCAATTTGATCCATTTATCAAAACAGCAAAAACATTTCCAGAAACTTCCCAATCAACTTATGTTTATAGTTCATGTCCTAAAAGTGTAATTTGGCCATTCTTTCTGTAGAGTTGGCTGGAAACATGTATATGTGTGGTTTCTAGTTGTGCATGTAAGAGAAAATGAGGCTGAAAATGAAAGCTGAGCTAGTCAACTCAGTGCATGCTTATTTGTTCTCAATGAATAAAAAGAAAATACCATTATCATCATATGAATATATACCCAGATGGCTTTGAATATTAATACATTTACTCAGATAGGCTTATTGATGATGTTTTAGCTGTGAAAAGGAGTTCAGACACACATCCCCAAGCTACAAAAGACATTCCATCTAAAACATCTAGTATCAAGCTCTGACATGTAGAGAACTTGGAAGTTCTCGACACCTCACAAGGAAGTTCTCACTGTCACAAGAAATAAAACATTGAACAAACAAAAAAACAATGACCTTTCTTAGACACAGGGACTTGAGTTCACAGGAGACACAGAGATTTGAATTCACAGGGCAAACTACCCAGCTCCAAATTTGGAGAGACAAGCGAACACAGAGAATCAGAACAGAGATCAGATTACCTGAAGGAGTATTTGCTGAAGCTGATCAGTGGTATGAAATTGTACGTGGTGGTTCTTTTGAGTTGCTTAAGGCTGAGTATAGACTGCCTTGAGAGTTGAAAATTCCTGGAGGGGAGAATCTTGAGGGGTAAGGCTTCATTTTCATGAATTTTTCCTCAGGGAACCCTATCAGCTTCTCAGAGAAAAGATCAGAAAAAAATCCAGTTCTGTTTCCTAGGAGGGGGAAAGCAACTATGTAAGAAGAAAACCTAAGGAGACAAAAATAAGGATGTTAAAGGAAACTAAAGCATCTGGCACCTACCAGCAGCAACAAACATTAAACACAGCCCGATTCCTAGCCCGATTAGCATAAAACCTCAAATTGAAAGCCTAATCACCTCAGTTCCTATTTTCCAATATATCCTGTCTGATTTTTAAAAAAATTTTGCCTGCTAAAAATCAGAAAAAACAATCTGAAAAAAAAGCAAACATAGGAACCAAACTTAATGAAACTGATTTTGACATTAATAGATAGGAATTTAAAATAACTATGATTGAGCCAGGCATGGTGGCACACACTTGTAATCCCCGCGCTTGGGAGGCTGAGACAGGAGGATCCCGCAGGTTCAAAGCCAGCCTCGCTGGCTTAAGAGACCCTGTTTCCAAATAAAAAGTATAAAATAGGTCTGGGAGTGTAGCCCAGAGATAGAAGGGCTTCCAGCAACCCCAGTACCAACAAAAAATAAAAAAAAAAAAAAAAAAAAAAAAAAAACTATGATTGATATGTTAAGGTTTCTAAAGGAAAAATAGACAGCATGCAAGAACAAATGGATAATGTTAGTAGAGAGAGGGAATCGTCACAAAAGAATAAAAAAGAAATGATAAAAATGAAAACACACTATAACAGAAATGATGAATGCTTCTGATGGGCTCATCAGTAGGCTGGACGTGCCTAAGGAAAGAATTAGAGGAATGGATTAGTAAGCTTGAAAACATGTTAATGGAAACTTCCCATATAGAAATGTAAAAATTAAAAGTAATAGAAAAAGCTGGGTGTGGTGCACACTTGTAATTCCAGTACTTAGGAGGCTGAGCCAGGAGGATTGCAGCTTCATGGCCAGCCTTAGTGAGGCCCTCTGATTTAGTGAGACCCTGTTTCAAAAATAAAGAAAAAAATTGGTCTGGGAGCAGAGCTCAGAGGAAAAATGTTCCTGAGTTCTATACCTAGTACCAAAAAAAGTAATGGAAAAAAGAATTAGATATCCAAAACTGTGGAACATTAACAAAATATATAATATGTATAATAAGAATACCAGAAGGAGAGAAAAGAGGAAGAATATTTGAAGTAATATAGACTGAAGATTTTTCTTAATGAATGACAAACCACAAACATAGATCTGGGAAGCTCAGAAAACAAATACCAAATAAATAAATAAACACATCTATACCTAGCCATTTCATATTCAAACTGTATAATGAAGACAGAAAAAAAAACTTGAAAGAAGAAACAAGAGGGTAAATTTTACCTGTAGAGAAACAAATATAAAAAATTACTTTAGATATCTCATCAGAAATCACATAAGCAAGAAAATAGAGTACTGAAATACTTACAATGTATTTAAAGGGAAAAAGTATTTTCTGTGACAAAGAATAAAAGAATTTGTAACCAGTAGACCTACCTTGATGGAAAATTTAAAATAACTTTTTTCAGAGAAAAAGATAAGGATATGGGTAAAAATTTGAATCTACCTAAATAAAGGAAGAGTTTCAATAAGGAAACATAAAAATAACTCTTATTTTTCTTAACAAAGTTGATATATTATAAATATGTATCTCAAACCAATAATAAAATCAATGGTTATAATATATGGGAAGTGAGATGAATAAATAGAAAATTATGAAGAACAGGAGGGAGGAATTGGGAATACTCTGAAATAAGGTACTTGTACTACCAGTGAAACACTACAGTATTACTTAAATAACATTGTTCAATTAAATTGGACTTAAAAGCTGGGCATGGAGAATATGCCTGTAATCCTCGTACTTGGGAGACTGAAACAGGAGGATTTCAGGTTCAAGAACAGTCTCAGAAAGTAGTAAGACTATCATCAACCTACTGAGACTCTGATCCTATTTCCAAATAGAAAAAGAATAGGGTCTGTAGGTGTAGCTCAGAGGTAGAAAGCCCCTGGGTTCAATTCCGACTCAGTCTCTCTCTCTCTCACACACAGACACAGACACAGACACACAGACAGACACACACATACACAAACTGGATGTAAACACATACATTATAAATTCTCCAGGCACTTTTATTTTTATTGAAGTATAATTGATATGCTATAAGGAGAAAAAGGAAATTGGTTAAAATACTTGATAACACCAGAAGAGTAGAAAAAGGAAGGTAAAACAGAAATAAAGAACAAATAGCCAGGCGTGGTGGCGCATGCTTGTAATCCTCGCACTTGGGAGGCGGAGTCAGGAGGATCAAGCAGGTTTGAAGCCAGCTGCGCTGGCTTAAGAGACCCTGTTTCCAAATATAAAAAAGTATAAAATAGGTCTGGGAGTGTAGCCTGGAGGTAGAAGGGCTTCCAGGAACTCCAGTACCAATAATAATAATAATAATAATAATAATAATAATAATAATAATAATAATAAAACAAATAAAAATGAATAAAGAACAGTTACAAACATGGTAGATATTAATCTAACTTTATTTAAAATCACTAAAAGTGAGCTGATTTAAGTAGATTAATAAAAGTTGGAGACTATCAGAATAGATTGAACAGAAAGACCTATGTGTTATCTGCAAGAAGTCAAGTTTAAATCAAGGGCCACATGTTTTCTCTTATATGTGGAAGCCAGAGAGAGAAAAAGGAAAGAAAAGGGACCTCATAAAAAGTAGCAGAACAGTAGAGTAATGGAAGCAGATCAGGGAAGGAAAGAGGAGGTTTGGGGAAGGAAACAGACCAAAAATGTTATGTGCATATATGAATGTATCCTTATGCCTCTCAGGGTCATGTACAATTACAGTACACCAACATATATTTTAAAATAAAATAGATTTCTTTGGAAAATAATACATTTCCCATATGTAGTAGAAGCTGGTTAACCACTTGTTCAAATATATATTCAATAGGGTATAAGACTAGACTGCATCTAAGATACAGGATTCCAAACTTGATAGTGGATGAATATAAAAAGATATAAATGGGAGCCGGGCGTGGTGGCACACGCTTGTAATCCCCGTGCTTGGGAGGCTGAGACAGGAGGATCATGCAGGTTCGAAGCCAGCCTCAGCTGGTTTAAGAGACCCTGTCTCCAAATAAAATAGGTCTGGGATTATAGCCTGGAGGTAGAAGGCCCCTGGGTTCCATTCCCATTACCACCAAAAAAAAATTTTAAATAAAAAATAAACTTAAAAAAATATATAAGTGGAAGAGTATATTAAAGTTTCTTTACAATTACTATATGAATTCTTTTTATACTTGTGACATGTTTACTAAAATTATTTTAGATAACTTACTTTATTATATATTTATATATTTAATTTTTTTTTTTGGTGGTACTGGGGTTCCTGAAACCCTTCTACCTCTGGGTTACACTTCCAGACCTATTTTTATATTTTTATTTGAAAACAGGGTCTCTTAAGCCAGCATGGCTGGCTTCAAACCTGTGTGATCCTCCTGTCTCCGCCTCCCAAGCGCAGGTATTACAAGCCTGCACCACCATACCCAGCTATATTTAATTCTTTAAAAAAATTTATAGTTTTATTTGTGCTATTATCTAATTTCTAATATGGCAACCCTTATTAACCTCCAAGCAACATAATTAACAGTGTCTTCTGATGACTGTTCAATCCCTCTGTGTATTTTCTCTATGAAAATAGGTGTTATGCCTATTGTTGAAGATACACACTATATTCCCTATAATAAAATATTAAAGATAAAAAATCTGAATATTTAGTTAGATTAAAAGTAAAGGTATGGAAAAAATATGGCCAGGTGTGGTAGTGTATACTTGTAATTCCAGTACTTGGGAGGCTGAGACAGGAGGATTAGGGTTCCTGGCCAGCCTCAGCTACTTAGTGAGGCCCACTGCAACTTAGTGAGATCCTATTTCAAAATAAACAATAAAAAATTGGAGCTGGCCATATAGCTCCAAGGTAGAATTCTACTGAGTTCAATTGCCAGCACCACACACACACACACACACACACACACACACACACAAAGAAAAGGATATGCAATGCTAGCAACAGTCAATAACTATTAATTTCAGATAAAGCAGATTTTAGAAGGAGGAACATCATCAAGGATCAAAAGGTTCATTACATAATGATAAAGGTGTCAAGTCTCCAAGAAGACAAAAATCCCTAATGTCTATATTCCTTTTAAGAGTGCCAAAATAGCCGGGCGTGGTGGTGCACTCTTGTAATCCCTGTGCATGGTAGGCTGAGACAGGAGGATTGCACAGGTTCAAAACCAGCCTCAGCTATTTAGTGAGGCTCTCAGCAACTTAGTGAGACCTTGTTTCCAAATAAAATATAAAATAGGTCTGGGAGTATCGCCTGGAGGTAGAAAGCCTATAGGTTCCATACCCAATACCACCAAAACAAAAAACAAACAAAACAAAAAAAGCAACAACAACAACAACAAAAAGAGTACCAAAACACATGAGAAAAAAGCTGATAGAACTGTAAGGAGAATTAGACAAAATTACTCCTATATTTTGAGACACTCCCAGACCTATTTTTATATTTTTATTTGAAAACAAGGTCTCTTAAGCCAATATGGCTGGCTTCAAACCTGTGCAATCCTCCTGTCTCTGCCTCCCAAGTGTGGGGATTACAAGCGAGCACCACCATGCCTGGCAACAACATATTTTTAAAATATAGATATTTCATAGGAGAATTTTTCAAGGGATATTAAAAATACTTTGACTAAATGAAAAATGCAATGTATCAAGCTTTCTGGAATGCAGCATAAACAGTGGTTAGAAAAAGATATATAGATGAGCGGTGAACAATTAGAATTTAAAGTTAAAAACACTATACCACTTACATCAGCACCAAACCTCTGATAGTTAGGCATAAATATAAAATATATTCAAGATCTATATGAGGAAAAATATAAAACCTTGATGGAAGAAATAAAAAATCTAAACAAATGAAGAGATATTTCTTGTCCACAAATAGAGATTCAATATTGTTAAGATATGCGTTCTTTCCAAATTTGCATTGAGATTCAATGCATTCCAAATAGAAATCCCATCGAGTTATTTAGTGAATATTGACAAGCCACATTGTAAAATTTATATATAAAGGCTAAAGTCCCAGATTAGTCAACACAACATTTTAAAGAAGAACAATGTTGGGAATAGACACTGCCTGACTTCAAGATTTATTATAAAGCAATAGCAATCAAGACAATTTGGTATTGATGAAAGAACAGACAAATAGATTGATGGAAGAAAATTGGAGTGGTCAAATTAGACCAGTACAAATACAATCAACTGATCATTGACAAAAGAGAAAAAAAATTCAATGAACTATATATAGTCTTTCTGTGGGGAGCCATTAAGGTTTTCCCCTTTAAGAATAATTTTGACTGTCCTTTGCCTTTAGCCAATAAGGTTTGGGGTTATGGAAAGTTCAATGTCTGAGAGAAGCTCAGGTGGAATTGATTGGTTTGACCGTTAAGCGCACAGGTGGTGATGGCACAGGGTTGATTGGTTTGACTGTTACGCGCATAGGTGGTGACATCACGAGGGTTGGTTGACCGGGAGCGGTATAAATAGGACGATAGTGATAAAACCGGGATCGGTCAGTAGAGATATCAACCCGGGAGTGTACTGGTGATTCTTCCATGAGAGAATTAAGTATTCCATGAATAAAATTCATTGAATAAAATTCTTTTCATACTCACTCCTCTCTTCAGAACCCGTACTTTTGCCGGCAGGCTCCGGCAGGTGGTGGCCCATATGGGAAGATTCTGAAACTGAGGACCCAGTGAAGGACACCGCTGAATAAAAAAAGGAGCGTGCTCAAAGGATCATGGTGGCAGTGAGTAACGTGGAAGTTGTAATATACAATGGGTCTAAAAATTAGTTTTTTGTTTTTTGTACAGATGTTAAGAGATATGCTTAGTGTTAGGAAAACTAAGATAGAACAGAAAGGCCTTCACTTTCTAAGGAAGATGAGGATACTGAAGAAGAGGAGCTGCTTGAGGAAAACCGCTGCTCGGTTCCATAGAAATGAGTTAGGGGCTTATCCAGATATTCCAGAAACCCCGGAGCCCAATTTTTATATAAAACAATTACAAGTAGCCATAGAGATTTTAACTAAACGATTAGATCAAATAGCTCCTTCAAATAGTGAAAAAGAAGGACCTCAACAATATTCTCCTATTATCAGCAATACAAACCTTCGAAATACTCCCACTGTAGCATTTGCTAAACAAAGCATTGAAAAACACCAACCTTTAATATCACCGCTTCAAGCGGCTATAAATCGGGCTGCAGAAACTGGAGAAGATACTAGAGGATTTAGGGTTTTCCCAGTTATTGAAGACCCTGATGGTCAAGGAGGTGTTATTAGAAGACATAGACCCTTTCCTTTCAAACAATTAAAAGAATTAAAAATGGCTTGTGCTCAATATGGGCCAACGGCACCTTTACTCAAGCAATGTTAGAATCTCTCTCTATGGACACTTTGTGTCCTTCTGATTGGAAACAGCCCAAGCCTGTTTATCAGGAGGTGATTTTTTATTATGGAAGTCTGAACTAGCAGAACAATGCCAATCAACAGCAGATTTGAACGTAGCTCAGGGAATACCCATAAATTTTCATATGTTAGCAGGAGCAGGGCAGTTTAGGGAAAAGGATCAGCAATTGTAATTTAGTCTAGCTTCTTATGCTCAGACCAATACTGCTGCACGTCGAGCATGGAACAAGTTACCTTCTTCAGGAAAACAAACTGAAGATCTTTCAAAAATAAGACAAGGACCAGACGAGCCATATCAGGATTTTGTAGCCAGGTATTACAAACTGCTAGTCAATTGATAAGCGATAGTGAAGCAGGGCTATTGCTCGTAAAGCAATTAGCCTTTGAAAATGCTAATACTGAAAGTGCTACCTCAGGGAATAGCCAATAGTCCAAATCTGTGTCAAAAATTTGTTGCGAAGGCTATAGCTACTGGCAGAAGATCCTATACATCTGTATATATGATACATTATATGGATGATATTTTATTAGCACATACAGATGAAAGAATTTTGTTGTCAGCTTATGCTAGCTTACAAACTGCATTACAAACTAATGGTGTGATTATAGCTCTAGCAAAAGTACAAAGAGAACCACCGTATACTTACTTGAGAAACATTCTTTATCCCAAGACTATTAAGCCACAAAAAAATTCAATTACGTAAAGATAATTTAAAAACCTTAAATGAGTTTCAAAAACTTTTAGCAGATATTAATTGGCTAAGACCATCTTTAAATATTACTACTGGAGAATTAAAACCTTTATTTGATATTTTAAAAGGTGACTCAGACCCAACTTCCTCTCGGTTCTTAACAGAGGAAGGATGTGCTGCTCTTAAAGAAATTGAATTGGGTATTGAATGTCAAAGAAAACAGTACCTTGACTATGCCAAAAATGGGCAGCTTATATATTGACATGGGCACATACACCCACTGCTGTTTTGTGGCAGGATGGACCATTAATGTGGATACATTTACCCACTACTCCAAGCAGAGTTTTAATGGCATACTGGGAATTAGTTGCCTGCTTGCTGTGTTCTGTAAGATCAGAATCTATAAAATATTTTGGTAAGGAGCCTTCATTTATTAGTGTTCCTTTTACTAAACAGCAAGTACAATGGCTTTTTCAAAATGCTGATTCATGAGCTATTACTTCTGCATCCTTTATTGGAAAAATTGATAATCATTTACCTAATGATATATTATTACAGTTTGTTAATAAACATGCTCTTATATTTCCTAAGATAATTCATGTTATTCCCATATCTCAAGTGGTCTTGGTATTTACAGATGGCTCATCAAATGGTAAGGCAACTTATGTAATTAATAAACATAGTACTATAATTCAAACATCTTTTACATCTGCTCAAGTTGTAGAATTGCATGCAGTAGCGGCTGTTTTTCAACATCTATCTGATACACCTTTTAATTTACATACTGATAGTTTGTATATACCTAATGCCCTTCAAACATTAGAAACTGTACCATATATTGATACACATAATAAATTGATAGGTAATTTATTTTTTCAAATTCAAACTCAGATCTTATCACACCAGCATCCTTATTTTATTGGGCACATAAGAGCACATTCTGCTTTACCTGGTGCTTCGGCAGAAGGTAATCAAATTGCTGACAATGCTAAAAAATTTGTCTGCCCCTCTCAGTTAGAACAAGCTCAAAGATCACATTCTTTAAATCATCAAAACAGTGCTGGTCTGCATAAACAGTTTCAAATTACTCCAAAAGCAGCATGACAAAATGTTAAACAAGGTCCTATATGTCCAGAGTATTTACCTGTTCCTCATTTAGGTGTAAATCCATGGGGATTGGTTCCCAATAATTTATGGCAAATGGATGCTACATACATTTCTGCCTGTGGTAAGCAAAAGTATGTTCATATGTCTATTGATACTTTTTCAGGTTTTATTATGGCTACAGCCCAAACTGGGGAGCTGCTAAGCATATGATTTCCCATTGTTTGAAATGTTTTTCTTTCTCAGGACTTCCTACCTGCATTAAAACTGATAATGGTTCAGGATATACTAGTATGGCTTTTTTTTTTTGCGTGTGTGTCCTTATATTTCTTTTTTTATATATAACAATTTTTATTGAACATAAATAGTATACATTTACACTATATTTGGTGCCCTCCCCCCCGCCCCCATTTTCCCTTCCCCCCTCCCGCCAATGGTTGTCCAGGTTAACCATGTCTTATTCATAATTTTACACATGTTCAAGTGTAGACCCTTATTAATCAAGACCGGCCTTCCTCCTCTCCTATCTTACCATCCAAACTTAGCTAGTATTTCCCCTTCAATATCTGGAGTCCCACTGGTATTCTTTGTGTTTCCTAGTTTGGGCATATTAGAGGAAACATATGTATCTTCTTCTTCTGTGCTTGGCTGATCTCACTTAACATAATGTTCTCCAGGGCTTTCCATCTTCTTTCAAATGATATAATTTTGTTCTTCTTTATGGCTGAATAGAATTCCATTGTGTGTATTTCCCACAGTATTGCTATCCATTCATCTGTTGATGGTGATCTGGGTTGGTTCCATATTTTGGCTATTACAAATTGTGCTGCTATGAACATAGGTATGCATATGTTGCTGTAGTTCTCTGAATTCAACCCCTTTGGAAAGATACCCAGGAGTGGTATAGCTGGATCATATGGTGGATCTATTCCCACCTTTCTTAGGAATCTCCACACAGATCTCCATAGTGGTTGAACTAGTTTGCATTCCCACCAACAGTGTAAAAGAGTTCATCTTTCCCCACATCCTCGCCAGCATTTGTTGTTATTTGATTTCTTTATGCTTGCTAGTCTGACTGGGGTTAGATGGAATCTCAGTGTAGTTTTGATTTGCATCTCCCTGATGGCCAGTGATGAAGAACATCTTTTCATGTATCTATTAGCCCTTTGTATCTCTTCTTTTGTGAAGTGTCTATTTAGTTCATTTGCCCATTTCTTGATTGGGTTGTTTGTTTTGCTAGTGTAGAGTCTTTTGAGCTCTTTGTATACTCTGGATATTAGCCCCCTATCAGAATGGTGGCTGGTAAAGATCCTTTCCCATTCTGTAGGCTTCCTCTTTAGGTTATTGATAGTTTCCTTTGATGAGGAGAAACTTTTTAGTTTGATGTTATCCCACTTGTTTATTCTTGCTTTAATTTCCTGAGCTTTGGAGGTTTTGTTGAGAAAGTTACTGCCTGTGCCAATATGTTGTAGTGTTGAACCTATGCTCTCCTCTATTAACTTCACAGTCTCAGGTCTAATTTCTAAGTCTTTGATCCATCTTGAGTTGATTACTGTGTTTGGTGAGATATAGGGGTTTAGATTCATCTTTTTACAAATGGTTAGCCAGTTCTCCCAGCACCACTTGTTGAAAAGGCTGTCTTTTCTCCAGCGTATGTGTTTGGCCCCTTTGTCAAAGATTAATTGACTAAAGATGTGTGGGTTTGTTTCTGTATCTTCTATTCTAATCCACTGGTCAGTATATCTGTTTTTGTGCCAGTACCATGATGTTTTTACTACTATTGCTCTATAGTATAGTTTGAAGTCTGGGATTGTAATGCCTCCTTCGTGTTTCTTGTTATTGAGAATTGCTTTGGCTATTCTAGGTCTTTTCTATCTCCATATGAAATTCATGATTGATTTTTCTAGGTCTCTGAAGAATGTCACTGGTATTTTAATGGGAATTGCATTGAACCTATAGATCAGTTTCGGCAGAATGGCCAGTTTGATGATATTTATTCTGCCTATCCATGAGCACGGGAGATCTTTCCATCTTCCAAGGTCTTCTTCAATTTCTTTCTTTAATGTTTTATAGTTTTTGTTGTAGAGGTCTTTTACATCTTTGGTTAGGTTTATTCCTAGGTATTTTATTGGTTTTGAGGTTATAGTGAATGGAATTGCTGTTTTTATTTCTTTCATTGTGGATTCGTTGTTGGCATAAAGAAAAGCCACTGATTTCTTTAGGTTGATTTTGTAACCTGCGACTTTGCTGAATTTGTCAATCAGGTCCAGAAGTCTTTTGGTTGAGTTCTTTGGGTCTTCCAGATAAAGGATCATGTCATCTGCGAATAAGGATAATTTTAATTCCTCTCTTCCTATGTGAATTCCTTTGATTTCCTTCTCTTGTCTGATTGCTGCAGCAAGAGTCTCAAGGACTATATTGAAAAGGAGTGGTGATAGTGGACATCCTTGTCTTGTTCCTGACTGTAGCGGAAATTCTTGCAGTTTTTCCCCATTCAATATAATATTGGCTTTGGGTTTGCAGTATATTGCCTTAATGATGTTGAAGTACTTTCCTTCTATCCCAATTTTTTGCAGTTTTTTTTTAACATAAATGGGTGTTGGATTTTGTCGAATACTTTTTCAGCATCTATTGCTATGATGATGTGGTTTTTGTTCTTGGTTCTATTTATGTGGTGAATAACATGTATTGATTTGCATATGTTGAACCAGCCTTGTTTTTCTGGGATGAAACCGACTTGGTCATGATGTATTATTCTCTTGATAAAGTTTTGAATGTGTATAGCTAGTATTTTGTTTAGAATTTTTGCATCTATGTTCATTAAGGATATTGGTCTGTAGTTTTCCTTTCTTGAGGTATCTTTATTTGGTTTGGGGATTAATGTGATACTGGCCTCATAGAAGGAATTTGGAAGAGTTCCATCTCTTTCAGTTTCCCGGAACATGTTATGCAGTATTGGTATTAGTTGTTCATTGAAGGTTTTGTAGAATTCAGCTGGGAACCCATCTGGGCCTGGGCTTTTCTTTGGTGGAAGAATTTTTATTGCCATTTCTATTTCTTTGGTTGTTATTGGTTGGTTTAGGCTTGCTATGTCCTCTTGGCTAAGTGTAGGAAGGTTAACTGTGCTTAGAAATCTATCAATTTCTTCCAGGTTTTCAAGTCTATTGGAGTATAAATTTTTAAAGTAGTTTCTGATAAACTTTTGAATTTCTTCACTATCTGTGGTGATATCTCCTTTTTCATTTCTAATTTTGATAATTTGAGTTGATTCTCTTTTTCTTTTGGTTAGGTTGGCCAGGGGTTTATCAATTCTATTAATCTTTTCAAAGAACCAACTTTTTGTTTTATTGATTCTCTGAATTGTTTTTTTGTTCTCTATTTCATTTATTTCTGCTCTAATTTTGATGATTTCTTGCCTTCTGCTGGCTTTGGGAAAAGACTGTTGCAGAATTTCTAGATCCTTGAGTTGTGTCATTAGGTTCTTTACTTGGTGGTTCTCCGTCCTTTTTATGTGGGCACTCAATGCAATAAACTTTCCTCTTAGTACTGCCTTCATGGTGTCCCATAGGTTTTGGTAGGTTGTGTCTCTGTTTTCGTTTGTTTCCATAAATTTCTTTATTTCTTCCCTAATTTCTGCTCTTACCCATTCGTCATTCAATAGTGTATCATTCATTCTCCATGAATTTGAATCCTTTCTTTCGAGTTTCCTGTTGTTGATTTCTACTTTTATTCCGTTGTGGTCTGAAAAGATGCAAGGAATTATATTACATTTTTTGAATTTGCTGGTATTTTCTTTGTGTCCCAGTATGTGATCAATTTTGGAGAAGGTTCCATGGGCTGCTGAGAAGAAAGTATATTCTGTAGTTCCTGGTTGAAATACTCTGAAAATGTCTATTAGGTCCATTTGGTTTATGGTTTCCTTTAGTTCTAAAACGTCTTTACTCATCTTTTGCCTTGAAGATCAATCCAGTGGTGTGAGAGGCGTATTAAAGTCTCCCAGAATTATTGTATTTGGGTCTACTTGGGATCTTATGTCCAGAAGGGTTTGTTTTACAAATGTGGTTGCACCCACATTTGGGGCATAAATATTTACTATCATTATATCTTCTTGGTATATTTTCCTTTTAGTAAAAGGAGGTGCCCTGATTTGTCTCTTTTGATGTGTTTTAGTTTAAAGTCTGTTTTGTTGGATATTAGGGTTGCTACCCTTGCTCTTTTTTGGTCACTGGTGGCATGGTATATCTTTTTCCATCCTTTCACATTCAGCCTGTGAATGTCTTTGGCTGTGAGTTGAGTTTCTTGCAGACAGCATATATTTGGATTATGTTTCCTAATCCACATTGCCAGTCTATGTCTTTTGATTGGTGAGTTAAGTCCTTTGACATTAAGAGATATTATTGAAATATGATTTTTGTTTTCTGCCATTTTGTGTTCTGTCTACTCTTGGGTGGTTTGGTCTTTCTTCTTTACTTAAGTGGCCCACTTATTAACTTCCTCTCTTCTCTGATTCTGAAGTCTGCTTCTTTTTTCTTCCTTATGGTTTATTTCTTTAAGAATTTTCTCTAGTGTTGGCTTTGAATTCATGAATTTTTTGAGATTCTGTTTATCATGAAAGACTTTGGATTGACCATTGATCTTGAATAGTAGTTTTGCTGGATAGATTAGTTTGGGCTGGAAGTTATTTTCTTCCAGGGTCTGAATCATGTCGTACCAGTCTCTCCTAGCATTCTTAACCTGGGTTGTATAGTCTGGGGTGATTCTTATTGTTTTGCCTCTATATGTCACCCGTCCTTTTGTTCTCGCTGCTTTTAAGATTCCTTCCTTAGCCTCTATATTGGTCATTTTGGTTATTATGTGGCGTGGAGTGGTATTTCTTTGATCCTGTCTCAGTGGAGTTCTGTATGCCTCCTGGACTTGAAGATCGAAGACTCTTTCCATATTTGGAAAATTCTCTGAGATTATTTCCTTGAAGATATTACAGATGCCCTTGGTCTGTACCTCTATCCCTTCCTCAATGCCTATTATCCGTAAATTAGGGCGCTTCATATTATCCCATAATTGCTTGATGTTTAGGTTTTGTTGCTGTAAAGATTTCTGCATATTGCTGACTGTGTTTTCGGTTTGGGATGTACTGTCTTCTAATATTGATATTCTGTTTTCCATTTCATCTAATCTTCCAGAGTTTCTTTCAATTGCTGTCTTCATTTCACTTATTGACTCTTTCATTTCATTCCAGACCTCTTTCTGATTCTTTTTTAGTGTTTCTAATTCACCTTTAACCTCCTCTATACTTGTTTTAAATCCTTTCATCATATTGAACAACAAGATTCTGAACTCCCCTTCTTGCATTTCTAGTAGGTCAGTATTTGTGATTTCTGCTCTCTTCATAATTCCTGGTTCTCATATTTGTAGCGTTCTCTGTCCTGTTTTTCTGGTTTCTACCCATCGTTCGTGAGTATTATGCTTAGTCAAATCTTAATATTAGGAGTTGGGGTATCGGCTAGTCAGCAGAGTCTTTCCAGTGTTGAGGGTGGGTGATGTGGGAGGAGCTGGGGTGATTAGTAAAGGAGTCGGATTAGGAAGAGGATATGTTTAGGTTGAGAAAGACTTTAAGTATGGTAAGGTGAAATCTTGCTAGGAATGAGAGAGAGTTAACTACTAGGATTCTTGTCGTTCGTGGAGTAATTATGGATGTAGGAAATACTTAGAGTATTAGACCAGGAGGTATATTATGTGGAAAAGTTTTGGGGGAGAAAAGTATGTAGGGTTAGTGTGGAAAGGTTTGTAAATAGGGGTGATGGAAGGAGCAGACAGACATAAAAAAAGAATAGAAAAAAAAATCCACTCAAGATACCAAGACTATTATGTAATCCAGGAAAAGGGGAGGAAAACCAATCAAAGGAGGAGAATGAAAATAAAGGAAGGAAAGAGGAAGAAAGAGAAAAAAGAACAAGAATAAAATAAAAGGAACTAGCAGCTGTGTGAAATAAAAAAATAAGGCAAACTATCCAATATATATATATATAAAAAAACATGTGAAAGTAAGAGAAGTGTTGGTTAAAAGAAAAAAAAATAAAACAGCAATAACCATACCAAAACAAAAGCACTGTAAAAGCAAAATAAAACAAAACATCTACATTAAAAGTAAAATAAACAGTCCTCCTTATTTACGCATATGGGGTCAGGTCTATATAATATGTGCGTATCTGATTGCTTTGGTAACTTTCAGAATACCATCCAATGTCTCTTAGTTTTCTTTGTACTCTATTTTTTATCTTCTTAGGTCACTCTGGGTGTTTGGACACCTTCTCTCCTTTAGCTGCTTTAGGTTTATGTGTCCGGATGTCTGATTTCACTGTTATTTGATTCTGTACAATTCACAGGTTCTGCGAAATTCTAACCTGTCGTCAGTACCTCTGCACTCACCACCCTAGACTCCAGCCTGTGCTTCCCTACAACATGGGTGGAGCATGAACAAGGTATAATTAGAACCTCCCCCTGAGGTCCTGTGCAGATATTGTGGCCCGATGGATTTTCCTGTGTCTCTGGAAATTCCAGCTGGGTTAGCCGGTGTGGTCCCAAGATGTACCCTGGGCAAATGGGTGCTGGTTCCTGGGTGCCCACGCTTGCTGCCAGAGCTCTGCCTATTCCAAGAGTGCAGGCTGGGTGTGCTGCTTTTACTGGACCCAGGAGTGAGTGGATGCAGCTGTCTGTTGCTGCTGGTATGCTCTTCCAAGGTGTATTGAGCTGAGTTCTCGCTTAGAACTAAGCATCTGGCTACCAGGAGGGTGGGAACACCCAGCGGTGGGCCAGGAGTGCAGGATAGGTGCTCAAGGATCCAGTGCGTGGTGCCCAGTAATGGTCTCTGCCTCCCGCGGGATGTAGAAACTGGGGGTGCCCCAAGGAGATTTCCGGTTTACCCAGGGCTTTCGCAGCCTGGAAGGCAGTCTCTGGCAAGGTGGCGGGGGGGGGGAGGGGGCTAGACACATAGGCAGGCTCCACTTTAGTGGAGAGAGTGGGGCAGGCACTGACTGCTAGCAGGGGATCGGGGCGCAGACAAGGTACGCAGAGGGGAGTGCTCGGGTCTGAGGCTTGGGCGTGCTGGGGGGTTGGGGTGCAGCGCACGCTAGGGTCTGCACTTCCCTGGGCGCCCGCAGGTACCTGTCTTCCTTGGTTCAGGATTCGTGGGAGTCTCTATGCTGTTGTGATCCAGTCGCTGGTGAGCACACAGAATTCTGACGTGGGTGCTGCTCGCTGTTTTCAGTCCCGGATTATCTTGCTGCGGGACTATCGGGACTATCGGGCAGGCAGCTCCGCGGTCCCGAGAAAGCAGCCCACCGCCGCCGATCAGCGTTCCGGTCCGATTGTATCTGCAGCTGGTCCGGTGTCCGATCTATGTTCTTCTTCTTCTTCAAGTTCAGAGTTCCCCCGAGGTACCAGGATTTGTTTTGGTTCCTGGTATGTATTTATTTTGTTGATTAAGACACAGCTTTCTAAGTTTTTGAACTTTATTTGCTTCAGCTACTGAGGAGTGCTGTGTCCCTCAGTCGCCATTTTGAAAAAAAAGAAAAAAAAAAACCTAGTATGGCTTTTAAACGATTTTGCAATACATATAGTATTCAACATATTACAGGTATACCCTATAATCCTCAAGGACAGGGCATTGTAGAACATGCCCACAATTCTTTGAAAACAACACTTTTGAAAATAAAAAAGGAGTAATATCCCTGTTCACCACAGAATTCTTTAAATCATGTTCTTTTTATTCTTAATTTCTTAAATGCTGACAAAACTGGTTGCACAGCAGCAGATAGATATTGGCATCCATCCTCCAAAAACAATTTTGCTCTAGTAAAATAGAAAGATCCTTGCACAGGAATTTGGAAAGGTCCTGACCCCATACTAATATGGGGCCGAGGGCATGTTTGTGTTTTCTCATAGGATGAAGATAATGCACGATGAGATCTCAGAGGAGGATTCAAAATGGGGACTGAGGGACATAGCACTTCTCAGTAGCTGAAACAAATAAATTTCAACTAATTAGAAAGCAGCATCCTAATCAACAAAATAAATACATCCCAGGAACCAAAACAGATCCAGGTACCTTGGCGGAACCCCTGAACTCGAAGAAGAACAAAAATCGTGCACCAGACTGGCTGCAGATACAATCGAGGCGCCTGCCCCTTTTGGCGGGCTGTGCGGGCTGTCTGCATGCCCAAACTGTACTCCTGAGCCCTGACTGATAACGCCGTGGCAAGATAATCCGAGACTGAAAACGGTCATAGAGCCTCATCTTACGCAGCGAGCAGCACCCACGTCAGAACCCTGTGTGCACAGCAAAGATGGGATCAAAGCAGCACAGGGACTCCCACGGATGCCTGGAAAAAGGAAGCCAGCTCCTCCCCCATCACCCACCCTGAACATTGGAAAAGCTCTGCTGATTTGCCGATACCTCTAAACCCCTAATACTAAGATTGGACTAAGCATAATACTCACAAATGATGGGTAGAAATCAGAAAAACAGGACAGAGAACACTATAAATATGAGAACCAGGAATAATGAAGAGACAACAGAAATCATGAATACTGACCTACAAGAAATGCAAGAAGGGGAGTTCAGAATCTTGATTGACAATATGATGAAAGGCTTTAAAGCAAGTCTACAAGAAATGAAAGAGGAAATTGAAACACTAAGAAAGAATCAAAAAGAGGTCTGGAATGAAATGAAAGAGTCAATAAGTGAAATGAAGACAGCAATAGAAAGAAATTCTGGAAGATTAGATGAAATGGAAAACAAAATATCAATGTTAGAAGACAGTACATCCAAACCGAAAACACAGTCAGCGATATACAGAAATATTTACAGCAACAAAACCTAAACATCCAAAAAATATGGGATAATATGAAGCATCCTAACTTATGGATAATAGGCATTGAAGAAGGGATAGAGGTACAGACCAAGGGCATCTGTAATATCTTCAAAGATATAAGCTCAGAGAATTTTCCAAACATGGAAAGAGACTTGTATCTTCATGTCCAGGAGGCATAAAGAACTCCACTGAGCCAGGACCAAAGAAGTACCACTCCATGCCACATAATAACCAAAATGACCAACATTAAAGCCAAGGAAGGAATCTTAAAAGCAGTGAGAACAAAAGGTCGGGTGACATATAGAGGCAAAACAATAAGAATCACCCCAGACTATACAACTCAGGTCAGGAATGCTAGGAGAGACTGGTATGACATGATTCAGACCCTGAAAGAAAATAACTTCCAACCAAACCTTATTTATCCAGCAAAACTACTATTCAAGATCAATAGAGAAACCAAAGTCTTTCAGGATAAGCAGAATCTCAAAAAATTCATGAATTCAAAGCCAACACTAGAGAAAATTCTTAAAGAAATAAACCATAAGGAAGAAAAAAGAAGCAGAAATCAGAACCAGAGAAGAAAGGAAGTTAATAAGTGGACCATTTAAGTAAAGAAGAAAGACCAAACCACCCAAGAGTAGATAGAACACAAAATGGCAGAAAACAAAAATCATACTTCAATAATATCTCTTAACGTCAAAGGATTTAACTCACCAATCAAAAGACATAGACTGGCAATGTGGATTAGGAAACATAATCCAAATATATGCTGTCTGCAAGAAACTCACCTCACAGCCAAAGATATTCACAGACTGAAAGTGAAAGGATGGAAAAAGATATACCATGCCATTGGTGACCAAAAAAGAGCAGGGGTAGCAACCCTGATATCCAACAAAACAAACTTTAAAAACACATCAAAAGAGACAAATCAGGGCACTTCCTTTTATTAAAAGTAAGAATACACCAAGAAGATATAATGATAGTAAATATTTATGCCCCAAATGTGGGTGCAACCACATTTGTAAAACAAATATTTCTGGACATCAGATCCCAAATAGACCCAAATACAATAATTCTGGGAGACTTTAATATGCCTCTCACACCACTGAATCTATCTTCAAGGCAAAAGATGAGTAAAGATGCTTTAGAACTAAAGGAAACCATAAACCAAATGGACCAAATAGACATTTTCAGAATATTTCAACCAGGAAGTACAGAATACACATTCTTCATAGCAGCGCATGGAACCTTCTCCAAAATAGACCACATCCTGAAACACAAAGAAAATTCCAGCAAATTCAAAACATGTAATATAATTCCTTGCATCTTTTCAGACCACAATGGAATAAAAGTAGAAATCAACAACAGAAAACTTGAAAGAAAGTATTCAAATACATGGAATGAATGATATACTATTGAATGATGAATGGGTAAGAGCATAAATTAGGGAAAAAATAAAGAAATTTATGAAAATAAATGAAAACAGAGACACAACCTACCAAAATCTATGGGGCACTATGAAGGCAGTATTAAGAGGAAAGTTTATTGCATTGAGTGCCCACATAAGAAGGACAGAGAACCACCAAATAAAGAACCTAATGACACAACTCATGGACCTAGAAAGTCCGCAATAGTCTATTCCCAAAGCCAGCAGAAGGCAAGAAATCATTAAAATTAGAGCAGAAATAAAAGAAATAAAGAACAAAAAAATTCAACGAATCAATAAAACAAAAAGTTGTTTCTTTGAAAAGATTAATAGAATTGATAAATCCCTGGCCAACCTAACCAAAAGAAAAAGAGAATCAACTCAAATTATCAAAATTAGAAATGAAAAAGGAGATATCACCACAGATAGTGAAGAAATTCAAAAGTTTATCAGAAACTACTTTAAAAATTTATACTCAAATAGACTTGAAAACATGGAAGAATTTGATAGATTTCTATGCACAGTTAACCTTCCTACACTCAGCTAAGAGATTATAGCAAGCCTAAACCAACCAATAGCAACCAAAGAAATAGAAACAGCAATAAAAATTCTTCCACCAAATAAAAGCCCAGGCCCAGATAGGTTTCCAGCTGAATTTTACAAAACCTTCAGTGAACAACTAATACCAATACTTCATAACTTGTTACGGGAAATTGAAAGAGATGGAACTCTCCCAAATTCCTTTTATGAAGCCAGTATCACATTAATCCCCAAACCAAAGAAAGATACCTCAAGAAAGAAAAACTACAGACCAATATCCTTAATGAACATAGATGCAAAAATTCTAAACAAAATACTAGCTATACGCATTCAAAACTTTATCAAGAGAATAATACATCATGACCAATTTGGGTGCATCCCAGAAAAACAAGGCTAGTGCAACATACGTAAATCAATACATGTTATCCACCTCATAAATAGAACCAAGAACAAAAACCACATCATCATAGCAATAGATGCTGAAAAAGCATTCGACAAAATCCAACACCCATTTAGGTTAAAAACACTCAGAAAATTGGGATAGAAGGAACATACTTCAACTTCATTAAGGCAATATACTGTAAACCCAAAGCCAACATTATATTGAATGGGGAAAAACTGCAAGAATTTCCACAAAAGTCAGGAACAAGACACGGATGCCCACTATCACCACTCCTTTTCAATATAGTCCTTGAGACTCTTGCTGCAGCAATAGGACAAGAGAAGGAAATCAAAGGAATTCACATAGGAAGAGAGGAATTAAAATTATCCTTATTCGCAGATGACATGATCCTTTATCTGGAAGACCCAAAGAACTCAACCAAAAGACTTCTGGACCTGATTGACAAATTGAGCAAAGTCGCAGGATACAAAATGAACCTAAAGAAATCAGTGGCTTTTCTTTATGCCAACAATGAATCCACAATGAAAGAAACAAAAAACACAATTCCATTCACTATAACCTCAAAACAAATAAAATACCTAGGAATAAACCTAACCCAAGATGTAAAAGACTTCTACAACAAAAACTATAAAACATTAAAGAAAGAAATTGAAGAAGACCTTGGAAGATGGAAAGATCTCCCATGCTCATGGATAGGCAGAATAAATATCATCAAAATGGCCATTCTACCAAAACTGATCTATAGATTCAATGCAATTCCCATTAAAATACCAGAAACATTCTTCAGAGACCTAGAAAAATCAATCATGAACTTCATATGGAAAATGAAAAAGACCCCAAATCGCCAAAGCAATTCTCAGCAATAAGAAACATGCAGGAGGCATCACAATCCCAGACTTCAAATTATACTATAGAGCAATAATAATAAAAAAAAAAAGCATGATACTGGCACAATAACAGATATACTGACCAGTGGATTAGAATAGAAGATACAGAAACAAATCCACATATCTTTAGTCAATTAATCTTTGACAAAGGGTCCAAATTCATACGCTGGAGAAAAGAAAGCCTTTTCAACAAATGGTGCTGGGAGAACTGGCTATCCATTTGTAAAAAGATGAATCTAAACTCCTATATCTCACCAAGCACAGAAATCAACTCAAGATGGATCAAAGACTTAGAAATTAGACCTGAGACTGTGAACTTAGTAGATTAGACCTGAGACTGTGAACTTAGTAGAGGAAGGCATAGGTTCAACACTACAAAATATTGGCACAGGCAGGAACTTTCTCAACAAAACCTCCAAAGCTCAGGAAATTAAAGCAAGAATTAACATGTGGGATAACATCAAACTTAAAAGTTTCTTCTCATCAAAGGAAACCATCAACAACTTAAAGACGAAGCTTACAGAATGGGAAAAGATCTTTACCAGCCACCACTCTGATAGAGGACTAATATCCAGAATATACAAAGAGCTCCAAAGACTCTACACTAGCAAAGCAAACAACCCAATCAAGAAATGGGCAAATGAACTAAATAGACACTTCACAAAAGAAGAGATACAGAGGGCCAATAGATACATGAAAAGATGTTCTACATCATTAGCCATCAGGGAGATGCAAATCAAAACTACACTGAGATTCCATCTAACCCCAGTCAGACTAGCAAGCATAAAGAAATCAAATAACAACAAATGCTGACGAGGATGTGGGGAAAAAGGAACTCTTTTACACTGTTGGTGGGAATGCAAACTAGTTCAGCCACTATGGAGATCTGTGTGGAGATTCCTAAGAAAGCTAGGAATAGATCCACCATAAGATCCAGCTCTACCACTCCTGGGTATCTTTCCAAAGGGGCTGAATTCAGAGAACTATAGCAACATATGCATACCTATGTTCATAGCAGCACAATTTGTAGTAGCCAAAATATGGATCCAATCCAGGTCCCCATCAACAGATGAATGGATTGCAAAACTCTGGGAAATACACACAATGGAATTCTATTCAGCCATAAAGAAGAACTAAATCATACCTTTTGCAAGAAGATGGAAAATCCTGTAGAGCATTATGTTAAGCGAGACTAGCCAAGCACAGAAGGAGAAGGTACAAATGTTTCTGCTAATATGTTCAAACTAGAGAATCCAGAGGATACCAGTGGTACTCCAGATAATGGAGGGGAAATAACAGCAAAGCTTGAATAGAAAGATAGAGGAGGAGGAAGGCTGAACTTGATTAATGAGGGTCCACATCTGAATATATGTAAAATTATGAATATGGCATGGTTACCCGGGACAATCATTGTTTTATTGCTGGGAGGGGGGAAGGGAAAACAGGGTCGGGAGGGGGGAGAGGGCATCAAGTATAGTTTAAATGTATACCATTTATGTTCAATAAAAAATTTTTAAAAAATTAAAATAATCAAATATTTTTGGTGTGTAAAATTATGACTATGACATGGTTAACCTGGACAACCTTTGGTGGGAGGGGGGAAGGGAAAATGGGGGTGGGGAGAGGGCACCAAATATAGTTTAATTGTATACCATTTATGTTCAATAAAAATAATTTATTAAAAAAAAAAGATAATGCACGGTGGATACCTGAGTGGCTGGTGTGACATATGGATCAAGCAAAAATGGAAGAATCTCAGATCAGTGCTGATGATGCTCCTAGCTTCAATGATGAATGAAACATGGGCTTACGTTCCAGATCATCCCATACTTCATCCAGCTGTTTGAGAACAACAGGAGATCACTGTCTTCAGTGACAACTCACGATTGCTGGGACTTCTTGCTTTGAACTTTACCCCCATTACAGAAACTTTTAATTATTTTGGACAAAGAATTGGTACTTTTGGTTATTTTGGACAAAGAACTGGCACACTCTTATGTTTTCCTAAAAATGTCAAAAAGATGGGATGTCTGCAGTTGATGTCCATGGTATTGCAGACAAGTACAAAGACTGAGAGTAATTGTGCTATTAAAGGTGTGGTCTTGTGGGACCCTGGTTACACAGGGAAAGAAGATAAAAAATGTATAGTCCACCAATAACTTGTTTACCCTGTTAAACTGATTTAACATGTGGAAATTCTAGTGTTAATTGGAAAAAATGTCTTACTGAAATACCTATTTTTCATGATATTGCCAATACCTTGTTTATTAGAGGCTTGGGACAAAGTGTGACCTCGGACAAAGTGAGAACATTTTTCTTCAGCAGAAGTATATGATCTACATCCAAAAAGTACCCCCATTTAAGAGGTTGGTAGTCAATGACAGGTAAGATTTCCTTAGGACAAGGAAACCTAAGACAGGATATACAGCTTATAACTCTGTATTGTCCACAGACAGGTAATCCTTGATACCTGAAGGAAACAACCTAAGACAGGCACAGTCTTCTTTTGAATATAATAAGAAAGGGGGAACTGTGGGAAGCCATTATGGTTTTCCCCTTTAAGAATACTTCTGACTGTCCTTTGCCTTTAGCCAATAAGGTTTGGGGTCATGGAAAGTTCAACATCTGAGAGAAGCTCAGGTGGAATTGATTGGTTTGACCATTAAGCGCACAGGTGGTGACGGCACAGGGTTGATTGGTTTGACCATTACGTGCATAGGTGGTGACGTCATGAAGGTTGGTTGACTGGGAGCGGTATAAATAGGACGAAAGCGATAAAACCGGGATTGGTCAGTAGAGATATCAACCCGGGAGTGTACTGGCAATCCTTCCATGAGAGAATTAAGTATTCTATGAATAAAATTCATTGAATAAAATTCTTTTCATCCTCACTCCTCTCTTCAGAACCTGTACTTTTGCTGGCAGGCTCCGGCATCTTTCCAACAAATGATGCTATTTTAATCAGATATCTACATACAAATGAAAAAAACAGAATCTAGATACAAACCTTATATATTCCACAAAAAGTTACTCAAAATGAATCATATCTCTAAATGTAAAACACAAAACTATAAAACTTCTAAAAGATGACATAGAAGGAAATTTCGTTGAACATTGAGTCTGACAATGACTTTACAATGCCAAAAGTGTGACATATGAAAGAAAAAGGATTTGGTGAGTTCAAATTTTGCTCTGTGAAAGATACCATAAAAAGTGGAAGAAAATACAAGCCACTGTCATGGAGTAAATGTTTAAAGGGGTAGTGTTGAAAATATATGAAGAACTATTAAAACTCATCAAGTAGAAAAAAACCTAGTTTAAAAATGAGCAGGCCGGGTGTGGTGGCGCATGTTTATAATCCCAGCATTTGGGAGGCTGACATTGGAGGATCATGGTTTGTGGACAGCCTCAGCTACATAGTGAGGCCCTCCGCAACTTAGACCCTGTTTCAAAATAAAGAATAAAACAAATAAGGCAGGTGTTGTAGATGGGGGAGGTTAAATGCCCCTGGATTCCATCCCCAGACCCTCAAAATAAATAAATAAATAATAAATAAATAAATAAATAAATAAGAGCAGAAGATAGCTGGGCATAGTGGTGCATGCTTCTAATCCCAGTTCTTGGGAGGCTGAGGCTGGAGCACTGCAAGTTTGAGACTAGCCTCAGCTACTTAGTGAGGTCCTCTGCAACTTAGTTGGCCTGGGGGTAGAGCTGGAAGGTAGAATTCCCCTGGGTTTAATCCCCAGTACCATAAATAAATAAATAAGTTTTTTTTTAAATGGGCAGAAGATCTGATTATAAACCTTATCAAAGAAGATACATGATGGCAAAAAATAATATGAAAAGATACCTAATGCCATTTGCATTAGCAAATGATAAACCAATAAAATGAGATTTTACTGCATAGCTCTTAGAATGAACAAAATTTAAAAGACACCATGTTCTGTTTTAGTCTGCTTTCACACCACTGTGATCCAAATACCTGACAGCATAACTTACAGAAAGAAAGATTTATTTGGGACTCACAGTTTCAGAGGTTTTAGTCCATAGTACCACAACTGCAAAGCATAAATGGTAGCAGAAGTCTGAATGGAGGGACACTGCTCTCACGTCATGGAGGCCTGAAGCAGAGAGAGAAAGGGGAGGAGAGAAGAGAATGTTTTTGCATTTCCGATACATGAGTTTTTCCAGGGGACAGTCTATATCTAAAAATTAATATAGGCAATATCAAATGTTGGCAAAGATATAGAGCAATAAGAACTCTAATTCATTGCTAGTGAGAGTGTAAAATTATAAAGCCACTTTGGAGAAGCATTTGGCAGTTTTTTTTAAAACAAATCCAAACATAGTTTTGCCATATGAAGCAGCAGTCATACTTCTTGGTACTTAATCAAATGAGTTGAAAGCTAATGCCTACACACATACACACACACACACACACACACACACACACCTGCACAAAAATGTGTATAGCAGGTTTATTTATAAAGTTTAATAAATCAAAATGTCCTTTGATAAGTGAATGGATACTCAAACCACAGTACATTCATACAATGGAATATTAATTCACAAAAAACAAATAAGCTATCAATTCTTAAAAAGATATAGAGGAATTTTAACTACATATTTCTAAGTAAAAAACCTACCATGAAAAGGCTACATATGAGACTTCTGGGAAGATGGTGACCGAGAAAAGCAGCATTTACGAGTCCTGCTAAAACTCGATCTCTATTGCCACAAAATCAGTGTTTTTCATAGCCAGAAAACACTAGCAACAGAGAAATAAAAAATTTAAACACAAGGGACAAAGAAAAAAGACTAGAAGAACACCAGAGACCAGAAAAGAAATCAAGCTCACAATGCGGTAGCAGAGCCACACCAGCACCATCTTCCCTCACAGCACCAGGCTCCAGAGAGGAAAGGTAAACAAGGAGCTGAAGTGAGCAGCTGCGGATCATTCAGGTGTAATTCAGCAGTTCTTTCAGCACAAAGAATGCCTAAAACTCACAGTGGCCAAGCTCATAACGCTTTCCAGGGACTCAGAACAGAGCTCAAAACCAGAAAAGAAATATGCCAGCCTCATGGCCAAGGGCATGGCAGTGGCACCATATTGCCAGCAGCAACAGGGAGTTCACCACACCTTGCAACAGCTCCTGATCAGCACACACAATAACTGTGAATAAAATTGTGGGCCCTAAAGGAAAAATCCCTGTACTGCACTCCCAGGGATTTGCATAAGTCACATCTCACAGGTATCTGACATTTGACTCCCAGCTACATAAGCAGTTTGACAAGGAAACAGGAAGTATGCACAAAATCCTATAAGCACAAAAAAGTTCTTGTGACAGTTTATAAAGACATTAATAAAGGATATCAGGGAGTTTACAGTAACCTAGATGCTATTATGTATCAATAAAATCAATGGAATACTCTGCAGCAATTAAAAGCAACAAATTAAGTGTACTCACAATGTGAGTATAGTTAAAAAATAGTGTTAAGTGGAAAAAGTTGAAAACTGAGATTTATAGTCCAATAGAGTCTCTGTAAATGAAAAAGAAATGTATAAAACACTACTGTTTGTGTGTGCATGGTGGGGGGCACTGGGCTTTGAAACCATGGGCCCTCTGACACTGAGCTACATCCCATTTTTATTTTTTTTATTTTGACACCAGGTTAAATTGCCCAAGATGGCCTCTAACATGTGATCCTCCTGTCTCATCCTCCCAATTATGAGATTACGGGCATGGGCTCCCACACCCAGCTCAGAACACCTTTCTTAAATTATCAAGAATCAGAATAAAATACTCTACAGTTTTGTCTAAAAAATGAGAGTGGGATTGAAAAAGTTCAGGAAAAATAACAAAAATAATATAAACAAAAGGCCCATATAGCGATTGATGATGACAATTGTACCAGTATTGGGAATGACCTAGGAAGATTTGGGAAAGCTCTGATTATTAATATATTTAAAAAGAAAATAATTGGTATATTTCAAAATAGTTGTGTCAAAATGGTGGCAGACATGGGTAAAGAAAGGACTTGATTTCTGCCTAAAACAGGCAGCTATTCCAATGTAAATTAACCTAGCTCAAAGCAATTAACCAGTCAATAGAGGAGAGCTAGGACTTCTGCTTTCTAAAGAGATCTACCCGATGATCTAGGCAGGATAGGTCAGGGTTTGACCTTGCCCTTCAGGAAAGGAGACACCTCACCACACCTTGCTAGGGGAGGTACCTTACAGGGACGTTCACTATGTCAGAGTCACGCAAACAAGATGGAGGTCTTGGGTATAAAAAGTCCGGTCCACGTGTAAGCCCTTTGGTATACTCATTTGAGTAATCCCCTCATGCCATTTTGGCATGGGGCTGTATTTCCATTTTCTGTATTTCTATCTTTCTAATAAACTTCTTTAAATCTTCAGCAACTGTCCAAGCTATGCATATTTATTCTTAGCTTAGGAAAAGAATCCACGGTAATTTTCTGTTTTGGGTCATTTCGGGGTTTGTTATGGGTTGGGGGAAAGTGTATCCAGGACCCTCGCAGGGGTTCCCGGGGAACAGTTTCTTCAAACCATATTCTCCCAATCCGTAACAACAATGTATAAAGAATCAAGAAGAAAAATTAACTTTTTTGCACCAAAGGTAACATAACTACAAAAGAGGAATTCAGCTGATAACCTAAAGGATAAGGGTATTTATGAAGTCCGAAAGCATGTACAGAGACATGAAGGCACAAAGAGATCTTAGGTTCAAGAACAGCACCAGTTCCCGAGGAGCTGACATATTTGAATACCCTGGGAAAATTACACAATATCTTATACTTGGACTGTATAATCTTTCTAATCAAAGTGTCCTCTTTTGCTTCATTTAGGTTAAAGGTAATACTTTAAAGGTGAGATCTTTCACCCCTACTGGTGTCTTCACATATTGTGACTACTACAAAGACTCTAGTACAATGGCTCACTTCCTGTTACTATGGCCTCAAGGCTTGTGGCACTTGATGGATTGCTTTAAAGCAGAAGTTCCACCTACAGTGACATTGTTGTTTTGGCTGTGAGCCCAGAGTGAGAGGGAAAAACTGGAGGCCTAACATACCTTTCATTCTAGGATACCTGCCTGGGGCTGTTCACCCCATCTCCCCCAACCATTTAACTGTCACATTCCAGCTGAAATCATTTCCTTCTCTATCCCCCTGCAACTGGGTCACAACCCAGTTTCACCTATGAATGTTTCATAGGTGAAACTTATTCTTCATAGCCTTTATCACAGTTGCAACTAAACATTTACTTTTGATAATTTTATTTTTATGGCCATCTATTCCTCCAGTTTCCATGTTCAAATCTGTCACTTTTTTTTCTCACTAATGTCTAGTTAGCACTTAACACAAGGCTTGTCACATGGCAGGCACTCAAACTTCTCAGTTGAATACAAGCCTTCTGGACAAAACAAATATACATCAAGGTGGATATAAACTTAAGAGGCAGGAATAGGGAAACTAGGGTTGTTTCCAGTGTACAGGGTAAAGGGATGGAGCTGCAAGAAAAGAGGTGCCACTTCCCCTGTAGATAGGTCATGTGACTGCTACACATTTACCCCCACCCCCTCTCTGGTACAGGCCAGACAGACAGTAGGGGCAGAAACACACTGTAGAACAATTAACAACTACTTATATTCTTTTTGCCTGTTGATCAAGTAAAACTATAAAACTGGATTGAGTAAAAGGGCGTGTGTGGATCAGTGCTACCTCTGCGGAAGGAAAAACACTTCCAGAGCTCCTGGAAATATGTAACACCCCTCAGAAAGCACAGGAGGTACAAAGCAGCCCCAAATCTCTTAGTGGGAAAAGGTGTCATTCCCAGCTCCCTATACCTAAGGGCCCCCAAAGACTGGGTCACTATAGTTGCCACCGTTACAGTTTAAAGTCGTCTCCAATGTAATTCATCGCCGTTCTTGTCCCCGTACTTCACCTCCAGCTCAATCAAGCTCTGTATTAACTTTGAAGGGAAAAAAAAAAAAAAAAGCTCCTTTAATCCTAGTCAGGTCTCACTCGGATAATAGCTGTAGTCGATCTCTACAGAAGGCCCTTTCTCACGCCCCAGCTTGCGCTCCGCAGAAACCAGAGAACCATCGGCCTTCCCCCTCCCCTGTCCTCAGGCGACGCTAGGCGGCCAGACCTGTCTCCGCCTTTCGTCTCTTCCCGCCCTCCGCCTGCCCCATGAACGCCCAACCCGCGCGCCCTACGTCGTACCAGGCTTCCCGGCCAGTTCCCAGCAGCACGCATGCGCGCGCTCCCTAGCCTTAAGGCAGGAGAGGGCGGGGCCGAAGAGGCCGAGCCCGCGGGGGGAGGGGCAGTGTCGGTCACGTGACGCGGTTTCAGTGTTTACACGAGGAGCGGGCCGAGCGTTTGGCCTTAGTCAGGCGCTCTGCTCCCTTTCGGTTTCACTTCCGGTGAGGGGCCGCCTTCGTGCGGGCGGCAAGCCGACGGCGAGCGAGGGCGGCGACGGTAACGGCGGCGCCGCTGCCAGGGGGTGTGCGGCAGCGCGGCGGCGACGGCGGCGGCGCCTGGGCCTGGAGCCCCTGCTGCCCAGCTCTCGGGGGCGGGCTCCCGTCGCGAACAAGGCTGACGAGAAGATGGAGGAGCTGGTGGTGGAAGTGCGGGGCTCCAATGGCGCTTTCTACAAGGTACTTGGCTCGAGGGCAGGCCCCATCTTCGCCCTCCCTTTCCTCCCTTTTCTTCTCGGTGGCGCCGGTGAAACAGGCCTGGGGCCCTCTCTCCAGCGCCGCGCCCGGGCACGCTCGGCGGCGGGAGCTGGTTTGGGAGGAAAGAGACTGACTTGGGGCCTGTAGGAAGCCCCTCGAGCCCCGTGCAGCCTCCAGCTAGAGGCCCCGGCGCCTACCAGAACGAGAAAGGAGCGAGTTGGAGAGGGCCGTTTTGGGCCAAGCCCAGCCAGAGAGCATTGAGATGGGCGAGGACGGGCGGCATTTACGAGAGGCCGGCGGGAAGGGTTGGAATGGGCTCCAGGTGCCAGCGAAAGGCTTCTTCCTCCTTTCCTGAATGTCCTCTGTCGGTGGGATCCGGGCCTGAATTGGGGGTATTGTTGGGGGAATGTGGAGGCTTCTTCCGGGCTGCCTCCAGCTTCGCCAAGAGGGTGTAGGTCTTGGTAGCTTTAGGCTTCTGTTTTCCCTTCCAGCATTGGGACTTCGGAGAGCTCCCCGGTTCGGGGCAAAGGGTGATAGTCAGCAAGAAATCACAATGGCACTGATTTTTCGTGGCCTCTCGGTGAATTTTGGAGGAGATTTTACATGCAAAAAGTTTCAGGAAGACCCTAACGTAGTCGAGCGATGCATTACAGTAGTTGGCCATCGGATATATTCACGGCCCCCTTCCCTTTTTAGAAATGGGATACATTGAGTAATACAGATGATTCCATGTCTAAAAACATTTAGTAGCTCAGCTATTTAAAACATTCTTTGTATTTTAAGTCCTCAAAAGCCTGAATATATGCCACAGAACTTTAGGAAATTAACTAGGTGTATATGATTGATTTCTAGAAAATTTTCCTAAGTAGTATTTGGAAATACTGTTTTGTGTTCTTAAGAACTTGACTGTAATCTCTGATTTTTGTAGTATTGTGGTCTGTATTGTTGAGATTTTAAATAGGCATTCGTGGATTTACTATATTCTTTAAGTTACACTATTGAATATCAACTAATGTGATAATGATCAAAGAAAGGAAAATATTTGTATTCAGCCCTGAAGTATTTTTGGTGCCTACTTACTGTAGATCTAGCAATTATAAATCTATAAATTTTCATTTCCTCTTGAATGTCCATGACTTTTGTAAGTAAAATCCTATCTTCCTACAGTAATTTGGCAACAGAAGGTGCACGTGGAAGGAAGCGTGGAAAATAGCTATTGCCATTGTCCAACAATTTTTAAGCTTATTATAGTATAAACGTTTCAAACGGGACGTGTTTGGCTATAAGGAAATAAGGGGCTTTATTATGTGTGTTAATAATTTTACGGAGACATTTGGAAAAATGTATTTCATAAATAAGGAAAGTGTACACTTAGCAAAACCAAAACCTTTTGTTGTAAAAGTCTAATAATCTTTATCATTGTTATATACTAACATAATATTTGCATTTATGTTCTTAAACTTGCCAATGTCAGTTGACTCAGAAATCAAAATTTGGTTGAATTTTATTTCATTGAGTTTGTAGAATCATTCTGGCCCCTAGATTGGCACTAGAGTTGTGCCAGTCTGTTTATCGGGGGTTAAATAGTTAAGCAGCGTTTTAATTGATTTGAGATATCAGCTTAGATACCATTCTTACTGTACTTTTAGTGAGGTTGACTTTGCCATAGAAGGCAAGTAGCACATCCTAGTTCTGAAGAACATATTGGTTCTAATGATTTGGCTTGCAAATGACTATAAGTAGTACTCTTTCTTGTTCCTATCTCCTCCTTATTTTAGCAAGTTACCTCATTTGAAGGTGAATAAAATTGAGTTATCCTTTGGTTCGATGAGGGGAAGTGTAATTTTTGAAGAAAAGTATGTTGAGAAATTTCTGTTAAGTGTATTTAATTAAGGTTAATTTTTAAGAAAACCTCCAAGCTGGGCATGGTGGCACATGCTTGTAGTCCCAGTACTTGGTAGGCTGAAACAGGAGGATCAGAGATTCACAGCCAGCCTCAGCTACTTAGTAAGGCCCCATGCAATATTGAGTTCTTAAGAATAAAAATAGAGCTGGGTTATAGGTTGGAAGTAGAATGTCCCTGGGTTCAATTCTCAGTACCGCAAAAAAAGAGATGTAGTTTCTGTAATGAAAAACAAATTTAAATGACTGAGAAGATAGCTGTGAGTTAGAAAAGTAAAGCAGAAGTAAACAGTTTCCTATCCAGTAGGTTGGATTTGCAAGACAAATTGAAGGCCATTTTTAAATTAACTATTATGGAACAACATTAAATTTATGGGGAAAATGGAACCCTTGTTCGTGAAATTTATAGAAAGGCCTTTAAAATACGGAATAAGTCAAATAACTCCAATGTAATTGAATTCAGATTGCGACAACTTGATAGAAATTCTATATTTTCAAAGGACAGTTCTCCATCCAAGAATGCTTTGGTTCTTTTGCTAAATAATAACTAAAACTCAGGGTTCAGATGAGCAAAACAATGAAACAACTCTGTTCAATATTTATCTCATAATGTTTATTCTTTTAAAGATTAAAAGTACCAGGTGTGGTGGCTCAGTTTGTAATCCCATCATTTGGGAGGCTGAGGCAAGAGAATCACTGTTCGAAGACAACCTCAGTTACTTAGTGAGGCTCTTTGGAAATTGTTGAGACCCTGTTTCAAAATAAAGAATAAAAAATAGGGCTGGGGGTATAGCTCGGAGGTACAATGCCCCTGGGTTCCAACCCTAGAACTGCAAAAAAAAAAAAAAAAAAAAAAACTTGAAAGTTAATGATAATCAGTGTCATTACTTTTTTTGTTGTTGTTGTTGTTGTACTGGGGATGGAACCCAGGGGCTTTCTACCTCCAGGCTAGCTCCCAGACCTTTTTTCTATTTTATTTGGAAACAGAGTCTCACTAAGTAGCTAAGGCTGGCTTTGAACCTGTGTGATCCTCCTGTTTCATCCTCTCAAACACAGGGATTACAAGCATGCACCACCACGCTCAGCTCAGTGTCATTACTTTTATACTTAGTATTTCTTTGAGTTAATAAAAAATGGTAGCCAGGGGTGGTAGTGCACCCTTGTAATCCTAGTATTTGGGAGGCTGATACAGGATAGCAGGTTCATAGACAGCCTCAGCTTAGTGAGGCCTTCTACAACTTAGTGAGATCCAGTTTCAAAATAAAGAATGAAAAAAAAAAATAGGGCTGGGGGTGTAGCTCCAAGGTAGAATGTCCCTGTACTCAATTCCTAGTACCACACACACAAAAATGATAACATGTACCACTTACAGAGGCCTGTGGGTATGTAATTTAAGATAAAACGACACTGATTTATACTACATTTAAAAAGTATTTCTTAAATGAATAAGGTTGAAATAGGTCTTTCTTCTGGGACATTTGCTGCAAATGTAGTGTTCTTTGGACTAGGAGTTTTGATGTATTGAGAATGGTAGTGGATTAACTCCATTTTAGATGTAGAATGCATGACATTCCAATATAAAGGCACTATGTATGCTACTATTCCTAGGTTTTATGTAGTAGTATGAAGATTACTAAATGGGGATAAAGCGTATGTTGGTGACATAAGATTCAAAACATTGTTAGTTTCTCAAAATACAGTGGCTTGTACCTAATTCATTGTTTTAATATGTAATGCTAATTTGCAATTTATAAGTTTGGTATCTGAAGACTCATTTGTTGAGTATTATTCCCATAGCTAGCAGATAATATAAAACATACCATAAAGAGGAAATTTTTAAAATGAAGACAAGTGACCTAACGTCATTTTAGTTATATGTTCTGCTAGAAATCAATGTTTTATTACCAGTAAACTGACAGTTCCCAAGTTTATAAACTTCCATAAAATGCAAATGAACTTGCATTCATGTTTTCTGTAAAGCTTCTCTGTTTTTGCATATAGGTGTTATTCTGCACTTGAAATGAATTATTTCGGTCAACCATGTTTTCTCCTCCAAAACCTACATTCCCTTTTTAGTGTTTTTTATCAGTGGATGCATCATTTCCCCCTTTTGAAGTACAAATTTTTAATTCCATACTCAAGTATTCTGATCACCTCCAAGTTATTAATTAAACATAAAATTTATAGAATAGTACTTGGCATTCTAATTCCTGCCCACTATGAAAATGTTTTTCGTGAAATTATTTGGAATCATGATTATGATAATAGTTAACCAAACACTGTTTTGTGTGCTTTACCTCTGTAATTTATTTAATCTTCTCCGCAATCCTGAAAAATGTTCTCAGTTTTTAGATAAAGATGAAGATGGACAGAATGGTTAGTGGCTTACTGTCACAACTCTTCAGGTTCCGACCTGGGATTTGAAATTGGACATCTGACTCCTTGAAATTTAGCTTGGAGAAATTAATCGGATTTAGTTTCCTATTCAATTTTTTATTACATTGTAATTTTTGTATTTGCCATAACACTGCCTTAGCATCCTCTAATTTCAGTTGCATAGGTGTGTTGTCTATTTTCTTAATATTAAAGATGCTATAAAGTACTCTGTGGTGTAAAAGCTTTCATTTTTTAAGCTTTTACACCAGACATAATTCTTTCTTAATTCTTCATATGAATGCCTATTAAGGAACAATAAAGCCAGATGTGACACATGCTTGTAATACCAGCGCTTGGGAGGCTGACACAGGAGGATTTGTAGGTTTGTGGCCAGCCTCAGCTACTTACTGAAGCCCTCTGTAACTTATGAGACCCTGTTTCAAAATAAAGAATAAAAAATAGGGCTGGAGGAAGTAGTTCAGAAGTAGAATGTCCCTAGGTTCCATCCCCAGTACTGAAAAAAAAAAAGATAAATTTAAAAATCTTTGACCCTGCTGAGACATTTGCTTTTGTTACCTACACTAGGGACTGTTAAAACTTAAGTATTCAAAAAATACATACACCCAAGAAAAATTAATAATTTTTGTGGTACTGGGGGTGGTACCCAAGGGGAATCTTTTACAGTGCTGGAAATTTAGGGATTTTTGCTCAAAAGAATTATAACACTGCATGTTCTGTACTAATAATGTAGTAGTGGTGGTCAGGGGATTACTTGGAAACTTCTATACATGATAAGCCTCTCTTGTGACCAGTGAAATCTATTTTTAAGATAGTTTTCTAAGCTAAGAAGTGTGAGGTATAATGTGGAATTAATTTTCCCAAACAGTGATGGACATTTTGTCTTTGTTTCTTCTATCCTGGTAATGTAATGTTTGAATGTGTAGCTCGAGTCATTACATACATTTTTACGTATGATTTTTGTGATTGCCTCTTTGGTCTAGTTGCCAGTAAATTGGCAATCCCATGACTTAAAATTTTCTGTTTTTTCCTTCTGGCCAAGAACTTCTATTCATTTTTAAATATATTTTTTCTCCTTTCTCAAGCCTCAAGATTTTCATTACGTTTTATTATCAGGATCTAAATAACCATTTAGTTTGTAATCTCTTTGTGGAAATAGCCTTTCCTTTTCTATCTTAATTTTTAAACTTTTAAAGATTTTGAGCTATTTATTTACTTTGCTGTATCAGGAGTCAAGGATTATGTTACCACTGTGAGTGTTTAAATCTTATATATCTCCTCAGGAAAACATGAGCACTATTGAGTGACAGTGACATCCTGTGGAGAACTTCAGTCTTTGATAATATCCTTAAGAGCTCTTGGCTTTGTAGCCCCATTAGAGCCTTTAAAAGTGTGCATTTGTTGGTATGTAAGTTTCCCTGAATGTAAAAATGTTTATAGTTCTGCATCTTTGATGAAATATGCTCATCTCCGATTTATCATTTATGTAGCATCACCTATGTGTGTAATTTCATACTGACAATTTTAGGCTGGTACAGTTCCTGGCTCATAAATGAGGAATCTGAAGTCCAAAGATCACTTCTTGGAGAGTCCCCCAGCTCTTTTGTGGTAGAGCCAAGATTTTGAGCCTAGGTTTGAAAAAAAACAGTGAAACACAGCCTCATAAAATGGCTGGACCCCAAGCCCTAGCCATCATCCACCGTAGTGATGCTTCTTTTGTGCATTCATTCAGTGTGCCTTTGGAAACCTCACAAGAATTTTATTAGCATGTCTTCTCCGTAGATTTCAACTTTGCTTAATAGGCAGGAATCATAGCAAGATACTTCTCCAAGTTGTTGGTGGGATGACAGTGTTCTGGAGGTGGCTAGAAAATGAGGGCATGAGTGACAGAGTATGGGAAGGGCAGGGCTAAAAGGAGAGTTACTGGAAAAAGTATGGTGAAATGTAGGACAATAATGGAAATCCTTGAAGTGATGCTTTAGTAAAAGAACTTGGTACTCACCAGATGTTATTTGTCCTTGGTGTGTTAGTAGCCCAGAGGCAACTAATGAGTTTATTTTATTCTCCTTATTAAAGCAGTAACCAGAAGATAACACATGCCTTCTGTATTCACTTAATATGCAGTGACTAAAAATACTTGATTTTGAAACAATCATGCAAATACCTATATACAGATAAGCCTCATTAAGTCAAAGGCAGCAGTCCTGTTGGACTATGATTACTGGAGCTATTTCTGACATTTTACATCTGCAATGGTGTTCAGAGCCTGTAAAAGCTTTTTTTGTTGTTTTTGTGTTATAGTCACAACACTTGTAGATCTTCCTCCTTCTAGAGAATGTTTAATTTGAGGAACTAGGTAAATGTAGTGAATGAGTGTACTTTAACTTGGGAAAGTTTAAGGAAAAATAACAATGTAGCAGTATGACTAAGGTGACTTCCAGAGTGTTTTTATGGTGGGTTGAAAAATAACCAACAGCCAGGTGTGATGGCACACGCTTGTAATCCTAGCATTTGGGAGGCTGAGACAGGAGGATCCCAGTTTTCAGACAGCCTCAGTTACTTAGTGAAGTCCTTTGCAACTCAGTGAGACCCTGTTTCAAAATAAAGAATTAAAAATAGAGCTGTGGGTGTAGCTTGGAGATAGAATGCTCCTGGGTTCAATCGCTAGTCAAGCAAAAAAAAAATCAAAATTGGTAAATGTTTTAAATCAGTATTACCTACTACAGTAGCCACTGAGCTATATGTGTCTATTGAAACACTCAAAATGTGGCAAGAGTGAATAGGAGATTAATTATAATTTTAATCATTTTTAATGTAAATAACTACACATGATATAGAAATACACTGATAAATAGGCACAGTTTTAGGTAAGGGTAGTAGTACTTGCAAGACATTTATTTACTGCCCCCATATACAAACATTTAAAATCTTATATAAGGATAAAGACAGAAGCAGTGGCTTTATTTGATAAGGGGACTGTCACTTAATAGAAGTCTTGATTTTAGTCAGTATTCTGATACAATCCCTCAAAAATAAATTGTTAATTTTATATTACTGTCATGGAAAGACAAGGGAACAATGCAGGTGAAAGGGGATTCTTCCCTTTCTGTGTAATTTAAACTTACTTTATAAAATTAAGAGCCTTAATGACCAGTACCTGAACCTCTAACTAAAGTCAGACCCCTTTGTTGTTGGTTGCTGAAGAAATAGGCAAACAACCCCTTGGAATACTGGGGACATGGCATTCTTATGATATCTGGTATGTTTTAAAATATTGTGGCCAATATTAGATTTCTCAAAATATACTACAGAAAATGTTGGTAATTTAAATCTAGCTGAGTAAAAATAAGTAGGAATGATAAGAAAATTTATATTTCTTCACTTTAAAATAAGTATAAGTATATATAACCATACTTAAAATAATAATTTAGCCATCTTAGATAAATCAAAATACATTGATTCCATTAGAGTCTACTTTAATCATTCATATAAGGAAAAAGTTTCTTTTAGCAATTGTTTAATTGTATTCAATCAAGCATTATTGCCAAAGTTTAGTGTCTCTGAGTTGCTTCAATATCAATGCTTTCCAGGGCCCTGCCTCAGGATCCATAGTTTTTCTTAGATGCCATTAATTAATGCTTAATTCACATGCTTTAATTCAATATTCCAGGGAGTTTCATTTTTTAAGAGTCCTTTAACATCAGACATTCTTTCTTTTGTGTGTGTGTGTGGGTGGTACTGGGGTGGATCCCAGAGGCTTTCCTACCTATGGGTTATACTCCCAGACCTTTTTTATATTTTATTTGGAAACAGAGTCTCACTAAATTGCTGAAAGCCTCACTAAGTAGCCGAGGCTGGCTACGAACCCGTGCGATCCTCCTGTATCAGCTTCCCAAGCGCGGGGATTACAAGTGTGTGCCACCACGCCTGGCTACATCAGACTTTCAAAGGTACTTTTTGGTTAGCAACATGTTTGCATTTAACTGTTTAAAACATTCATTGGGCATCCAAGAATTGTGTCAGTTAACTGAGGACAAATAAGTTGAAGGAAGAATGGTCTTAATTCAAACTAACTTTTTTCCCAATAACTATTGTGGATATCCAATATCATCAGGATTGACTCTATTTTTTCCTAAACATATTATGGTTTTCGCCCTTCCATTTATAACTCTGATGAGTTTTAGTTGATTGTTGTATATGGCTTGAGGTAAAGGTCAAAGTTTAGTTTTGCAAATGGTGTTGTTGGGACAAATGAATATCTATTTATTCTTTTCCCATTGAATTGTTTTGGCTGCTTGTTGACAAAGGATTTATTTTTGTCACTCCCCAAGTTGTTTCTCATTGTCTAAGCCTTTTGTCTTGCTGACCCTTAGGCCTTGTGGAATGCCTCTTCCTACTTTACTCTCTCTTGTTTGGTTATTTTTCTTTAGCATTTAAAATTCATTAGAAATCTTACCTTAGTACTAGCACCACCCTCATACAGACTTTTCCACTCTGGGCTAGGATAGGAACCTCTTAGGCAATGATCCACCAAATAACTATTCATTGAGTCAATACAAGGCATTGTGGAAGATAACTGAATAAAATAAGATCCTACAACAACCTCTAAGAGCTTAATGCCACTGAGAAGATAGGCAATAATAATAATCTAATAGGGACATGCACAAAAAGCTATGAGAAAGTAGAAGATAGGAATTTAACTTAGTTTTCTGGGTACTCACTATATACTAGAAATTTTGTCAGTTACTGAGGATACAGAAGTCAAAGAATGGTATTAATACTAACTCATTTTCTTTCCAATAACCAACATGGATAATTGGTATCGAAAGACATGAGAATTTACAATGCTTTCTCCCATAAAATGTGACATCGAAACTGAAACCTAAAAGACCAATAAGAGATAACAAGGTGAAAAGAGGACAGTAGAAAGAAGGAATAGTATTTATGGATAAGTTACAACCGATCTATTTGGTTAGCATGTTACTTTTTAATAATTCTAACCTGATATGTACCCCCACCTTTGTACTTAGCACTGCATTTTAATTTTCAGTATGTTTGTCTCTCTTTATGACATAGAACAGTTTTTATTTTAATAGTGTTTTAACTGTATTCCTAGAGCCTAGCATAGAGTAGGTGGCAATATAAATGTGATTAATGAATGAACCAAAAATTGACTTTCATTCAAAGCTCCATTTTATTCTTAAACACAAAATGCTTCATATTGCTAAAGGTCTAATTTAAAAGTGGTCTTTAAACTTAAAAGTTTATTTCTCATATGTTTCTTATAGGCATTTGTAAAGGATGTTCATGAAGATTCAATAACAGTTGCATTTGAAAACAAGTAAGTATTTTAACATATAATTTTAATGTTTGGTTTCTTTAATATTTTATGCTAATTATTTTTTTCTTCATTTTTGAAATTCAAGTCTAGTTTGAATGTTTTTCTTATTAGTGATTAAGTTTCCGAACAACTTATTAATCAATGGGATACCTGTTCTGCTAATGACTTCAGAGGTCCCAGTTGTGTAATCTTAATCCTTACTTTAGTCTCCTTGATTGTGAAGAAAGATTCTTCTGTACTAGTAAACTGAGTTTATAGTAATATTTATGGTTATTGCGAAAGAAAAAAAATGAAGGTATTCATGAATATTGCCAATAGAAATGTCTGTGGGTTAAATCTAAAACTTGTGGTTTTAGTTCCCTAGTATATTTTATCAGAATTTTATCAGAAAGAGTCATTTCTTTCCCCCCCCTTTTTTTTTTTCAGTACTAGGGATTGAACCCAGGGGCATTCTACCTCTAGACTGTACCCCAGCCCCATTTTTTATTTTTTATTTTGAAACAGGTCTCACTGGAAGGCCTAAGTAGCTGAGACTAGCCATAAGTACTGGATTACAAGCATGTGTCACCACACCCGGCAGAAATAGTCATATTTCTTATTAACTTATTTTATGCTTGCTTTCTTAATTTATTTATTAAATAAATTTATTTATTTCTTTGGTACTGGGAATTGAACCTAGAGTCATTCTACCACTGAGATATATCCCTAGCCCTATTTTCTATTCTTTATTTTAAAATAGAATATCATTAATGTTACAAAGGGCCTCACTAAATAACTGAGGCTGGACACAAACCTGCGATCCTCCTGTCTCAACCTCCCAAGTACTAGGATTACAGGCCTGCTCTACCACACATGACTTATACATTTATAATAAGTAATAACAATAGATGGTCTTTTCTGCTTTATTTTGCAAATTTAGAATATAAAAATACCAGATATAGGACTTTAGTGGTATAAAAGCATTAGTAGTATATATGTTAGCATTTTATTGGGTGACACAAATCTGTTGACAAAATTTCTTGAATATTAATGAAAGACATTGCCATAGTATCATTCAAGATACTTAAAGTACATATAAACTCTTCAGCCAAAATATAGATGTGACTATATTAGGATTTTCCTGAACTCTGATAAAGGTCAGCAATTAAAGTGTTTTGGCTTTTATGTACTTAATATATCAAAAGCAGGCTGCAAAACTGTAGAGGTAAAAAGTCAGTTAGTGGCTGCTTTGTACTTATTGGGGGATGGAAAAGAGACCATCTATTTGAGATGATAAAATGTTCTAAAATGGACTAGGAATGATTGCATATATCTTTGAACATACTGTAAACCATTAAATTGTACATTGAAATTGTTGAAGTATGTTAATTGTGCCTCAGTAAATCTGTTAAAATAGAGTATGTGATCCAGACATAATGAGCAGTAAATAAATATATGCTTTCAAAAAAATAAGAGCAGATCTACATTTCAACATCTGGAAAATTTTGCAAAGCAGATTCTTTAAGCTATCAGCAGGACAAAGTAGTAGTATCCTTAGATGACTGAGACACATTTAGAGAGACAGAAATAAAAGGATTGAGAATATCCCGTCCTGTTCCCAGCTCTAGACTGATAATCTCAACCCAAAATACAAGTTTGAATAATAAGAATCTTTCTTTGAATACCTAAAGCCAAGAGTTTCATAATTTGCAGGTTTGCTGTTTTGAGCATCCCTGGTTATACCGTAAGCAACAACAGTATAACATCTCTAATGGAAGAATTTTGATAACCTAGTAATATTTTTTGTAATTATACTTATCCATTTACTAGTTAAAGAGTTTTCCCTAATAGGAGAATTATAGTTATTGCCCCTTCTTCTAGTTTCTCCTGTAGTTAATCTAAAGTATTAGAAAAACACTCATTTCTTCTATTTATAGTACGAGTATTTATAAGTTGATTTATCAGATCAAATTTTCCTGGTTTTCAATCATGTTTCTACCGTAAAATTAAAATAATTCCATTTGTTGACCTTTTAATTATTTATCTCCTGTACCATATTTGCATAAAAGTTTCTCTTTAAGATGTGTCTATCCTCCTGGAAATTTGAGATAGCTAGACTGTTTTTTCCTCATCTTCATGATGTTGATTTGAGATCCAACACTGAATTTGGATTGCTAGAATTTGATAGCTCCCTACCAGAGTATTCTCTTTGCCCTTCTTTGTATGTTATTATTTTGACTTTTGTCAGAAAAAGAAAAAATAAGCCAGTGTAATAATAATAATGCATGCCTGTAATCCCAGTACTTGGAGACTGAAACAGGAGGATTGCAGATTCAAGACCAGCCTCAGCAATTTAGCAAGGCCCTCCTCAACTTAGCAAGACTCTGTTTCCAAATTAAAAAATAAAAATAAAATAGGGCTGGGAGTATAGGTTGGAGGTAGAATGCCCCTGAGTTCAAAAAGAAAGAAAAGGAAACTGATTCATAGAACATTTTATGATATTTACTCTTTCTCAGTCATAATAAAACTATTGTTAGTATAATACCAGAATGTTTTAGGTGCTTTGGTTTTGCCTTCCTTGTTTTACATTTTTGAATAATGAGTTTGAGTTTTTATCTCTATACATTTAAGAATTAAAATCATTTTTCTTCTTTGGAACCAGGAAAATTAAGGCTTTTCTGAAGTAAAGATAATTTTTAAAATCTAGAGTTTTCAAGTATGTATAAGTCAGAGGAAGAGTTCAATCTAATTTTCGCCTTTATCAGATTTCCACAAATTCTGCCTTAATTATTTGTCCTCTTGTAGCCTTTTATTTAGAAACAAACAAAAAAAAAACAAATTAATGCTTTCCTCAATAGGATTTTACTAAGAAAATTATTTAACAAAACATAAACCTAACACATAGAAGGGATCTCAGTATTTACTGATGAAACACCCCCAAAAGAAGCTGGAAGTAACTGTTCCAGCAGTTGACTCCTGCAGTGTCTTGCAGGGTTTGTCTTTTAATATTTTCTATCTTTGTGTGGGTAGAGGATTAATTTGATAGTTTTCAAAATTGTTCCATATCATGCCGGGCGTGGTGGTGCACGCTTGTAATCCCCGCGCTTGGGAGGCTGAGACAGGAGGATCGCACAGGTTCGAAGCCAGCCTCAGCTACTTAGTGAGACTCTCAGCAACTTAGTGAGACCCTGTTTCCAAACAAAATAGAAAATAGGTCTGGGCGTATAGCCCGGAGGTAGAAAGCCTCTGGGTTCCACCCCCAGTACCACAAAAAAAAAAAATTGTTCCATATCATTTTAAATTAAAAAAAAATCATAGACAACTTAGTTGAACTCCTGTAGGCTGTCTCCATTGGGTTTTTGTGGTTTAGGCGATTCCTACCAACCCAGTGCATACTGATAACGTCCTACTGATCACCAGCCAGCTACCAAAGGCAAGAGTTGACCACCTCGTGGGAGCTAAAATTTAAAGGGGGGAAAGTGAGTTGTGATTTGCTGATCGCTTATGACTGCGCCACTTTGCTTGGGAATTAAAGGACAGTTTTGGTGATTTTTTTGGAATGTGGTTAATTCCTTTGCAAGTAGAAGTATGTTGATATTACTAACAATTACTAGTACTAACATTTAAGTATTAAAGGCTATTTTTGTAATTACTGGAAGCAAGACTTTTTAAAAAATTAGTTGTTGACCTAGCGTGTTTTGAGAAATATTCCAAATGGAAGTACAAGGCTGCTATGCTGCATGCAGACTTTGTTGAAATGCTTCTGTATTACAGTTATGCTCCACTGAACAAAAACTATCCATTTTAAAGTATTTGCTTTTTTTACACTAGAAAAAGTGGGTTACACTTAACCAAAAGTTGATGGCAGTGCTCACTATTTCAGTTAAATTCCTAAAGCATATTGAATAATTATGTTTGCTTACTTGCAGCTGGCAGCCAGAGAGACAGATTCCATTCCATGATGTGAGATTCCCACCACCTGTAGGTTATAATAAAGATATAAATGAAAGTGATGAAGTTGAGGTAAGTTCCCCATGCCACTGAGTACTAAAGCAGTGAGTGTATTTAATTTGCCTAGACTTTTTTTTCTCTGCGGTACTGGGGTTGGGACCCAGGGGCATTCTACCTCCGAGTTACACCCCTAGCCCTGTTTTTTATTCTTTATTTTGAAACAGGGTCTCACTGAGTTACAAAGGGCCTCACTAAGTACCTGCAGCTGTCCTCGAACCACAATTCTCCTGTCTCGCCTCCCAAATGCCAGGATTACAAGAGTGTACCACCACACCCAGCTCAAATTTGTCTATCTTTGAAAGTCACTGACCTGAGTTCTTTTGCCCATTAGTAATCTTTTTTCCCTTTCCTTCAGTCTCAGAATCTTTGTTTGGGTAATATATTGTTCATTCACGACTATGCTCTCATTTTTAAGCAAAATAGATTAGGAAAAGGAACTTTACAAAGAAGATAAAGTATCTTATATAGTAGAATAGTAACTTAGAGTTTCTTTTCTTTTTTTCTTTTTTTGGTAGTACCAGGGATGGAACCCAGGAGCATTCTGGCTTTTAGATATACCCCCAACTCTATTCAATTCTTTTATTTTTAAATAGGATCTAAGTTGTTGAGGCTGGCCACGAATCTGTGATCTTCCTATCTCTGCCTCCCAAGTACTGGGATTACAAGCATGTACCACTACACCCAACTCTTCACTTTCATTCTTCCCACTAATACTTAAGTTATTTCTCCATATATACCATGTTTCTCCTTTCTATTAATCTTGATTTGCTAGGATCTTCACAAAAGGTTCCATCGTGCACATCATAACTGAACTTTGGTCACTAAACAAATCCTTAGAAGAATTGATCCACAGTGTGTGAGAGAGCAGGAAGGTGGTATCCAGAAGATTACCAGCTTGGATTTGTCCTTTTTAGTGGAGAGGAGAGAGGAGGCCAAAGAGTAACCAAGGATTTGTCCACTTAGTCCCCAGGAGACAGGAAGGTCAAGGTGGTATCCCTAGTGAGCTGAGGGTCTTATCCACTTAGTGACTAAGCCATAGTCCAAGGTCAGTAACTTCCCATTAGCTTTTGCCTATTAGAATAAAACAAAAACAAGTTTGTACATTTTTATATACATTATTGTGACTCAGTAGCTAACAAAATTATGCCCATGTTTCTGGATTATCAGCTTTTCTTAAGCATCTGTATTCAGAATACTAATTATTACTGAAGTAGAACAGAGAACTAGGAAAATGTTTTAACAGGAAACTCCCAGGCAATCTCAAGTAGTTTCAGGTTATGTATCTTTATTTAGCTTAGGGTATAGACAAGGGTACAGTTTGTTTGAAGTCATGTGGTGTATTGATTTGACAGACACCTAGGGACATTTTAAGAAAATTTACCCAGTCTGTGATAATGTATAAATTTTAAGTTATGTTAATTATAAAATATTCTGTGTTATAATTTTTGTGTAGGTTTATTCCAGAGCAAATGAAAAAGAACCATGCTGTTGGTGGTTAGCTAAAGTGAGGATGATAAAGGGTGAGGTAGGAAAATGCTTAATTTTTTTCTTGTGCTATTTGCCTTTTCTAAACTCAGACACTACATTTCAGTTTGTATTTCTGTTTTGAATTAATAGCTAATTTGAGTCATTTTATATTACTTTTGCTATACATTTAGTATATTTCATGTGTTTTAGTTGATTTAATTTTTTTTTCTGTTAGAAAATTTACTTTAAAATAACCATATAGGTATAACTTTGCTCTTGCTCTCGAGCCTATGAGTAGGAATGATTTCATTTATTTTTCTCAGTTTTATGTGATAGAATATGCAGCATGTGATGCTACATACAATGAAATTGTCACAATTGAGCGTCTACGATCGGTTAATCCCAACAAACCTGCTACAAAAGATACTTTCCATAAGATCAAACTTGAGGTGCCAGAAGATTTACGGCAAATGTAAGTTAGTATATAAAGAAGTACTGAGAACATCCAAATGATAATATGATTCATTTAACTAAGAATATAAATTTTAAAATATTACAATTGCTTTTTTAAATACTCTCATTAGTACATTACAGTTATATATTATAGTGAGGTTCAGTGTGATGCAAACATACATGTACACGGCACTTGATGTATTTCCCTCTGCATCCCACCCTACTACCTCCCCTTCACTCCCAATACACGCTATTGAAACTGGTAGCAATACTATTATATGAAGCCAAAGTATTATTTGAACCTTTTCTTTACTCAATTTTTTTACCTTCTCACCTCCCTCCCCCAGTCTCCTTCCACTTTTCTACTGGACTTTCTCCACATTTATTCAGAATCCCTGATGTTTCCTGTTTCTCTCTAGCTTTCACATAAGAGAGAATAGGTAGCTGAATAGAAGATACAGAGACAAATCTACACAATTAAAGTTGTTATTTTATAGTTGATTTTTTAAGTTTAATGAGCTTTGGCAAAAATAGTTTGGTTTGCAATAGGAATGAGGGAAAAACTTAGTTTCCTAATTATATAATCAAGCCAGATTTATGCTTATTTATACTTTGTTGGCTATGAAAAGTTAATGAACATGATGTACATTTGTTTTCTAAAAGAAGCTAATTTAGAAACTAATAAACAGATGTGATAATTTTCTCATGTCATATACTAGATACCAAAGATTGCTCCAGGTTTTTTTTTCTCATTTTGCTAAAATATTTTCATATAAATATGTACTCAGTAGAGTTAAAGAAGCTTGAAAAAGTTTATCTCCAACATAAAATCCTTGATCTGGAGTAATGAATAGACTTTAGAAAGAATTCTTTTTTAAGAAAAATTTCTTTTTAAAGATTTATTTAAGGAGATACAATCTGATTTGGGAGTATTGCACCTCAGATACACCTTAAATTGCAATTCAGAACACACAGAAATTCTCCTTAGAAACATTTCTAGAGATTGTGTTTGTGTACAAATCTTTGTTTCTTCTCATTTGAATATATTTTGTTCTACCTTTCAAATGGGTTAGGTACTTTTCTTAAAATTAAAAACATCAGATGTCCTATAGTTATCCCCAAAAGATTTCAAGTGAAGCTACGGACATATCATCAGCAACCAAAATCAGCCTGCAGAGGAGAGTGGTTGCCGTAAATAATCTCCTTTGGCAATCTGAGATCACCAGTAATTCCCTAAGAACATAACTTTTTTTTAATATCAAATGCTTGATTTGGTTATTTTAGATTGTACAGCAGAGGAATGAAACTTTTAAATGTATTTGTATATTTTATATGAATGCAATTTAATATGAATCCATGATTCTGCATATATTATACAACATTTGGTAATAATTCCTCTTCTGTGCCAGTAGTTAATGATTCATCCTAACAATGGATTTCTTTTTATTTCTAGGTGTGCCAAAGAATCGGCACATAAGGACTTTAAAAAGGCAGTTGGTGCCTTTTCTGTAACTTATGATCCAGAAAATTATCACCTTATCATTTTGGTGAGTGTTGTAAGTTATCTGTTTTTGGTTTATTTCATTTGGGGCATTTGCTTTTGATAACAGTGTTGTTAACTTAAATCACATAGTCCATCAATGAAGTCACCTCAAAGCGAGCACATATGTTGATTGACATGCACTTTCGAAGTCTGCGCACTAAGTTGTCTTTGATATTGAGAAATGAAGAAGCCAGTAAGCAGCTGGAGGTATGTAATTTTCCCTAGCACTGCTTGTAAAGCTGTCTGGAATAACTGTACAGTTCCAGGACTCAACCTGGGCAGCTTATCCTTTACTTACTATTCCTTAGTAATTCCTTAGAGTTTGGAAAATAAATTGTACAAAGCATTATTTATAGTAAGGTTTTCATGTCTGTGGGTTCAAAATTAAATAGTTTATGTATATTTTATGGGACTTCTGGTCAACCAATTCATTTTTGCTATGCGTTGTCAAAGCTGCTAATAAAATGAGGTAATGCTTCTTCCATGTAACATGTTATCATTAAAGTTCTAGAGAGTATTTAAGTATCTAATCATATTCCTTTCATTATGTATGTTTATCTCTGTTCAAAAGGGTATAGAACTTCTTCATTCTAATTGGTTGTCACTCTTTAAAACTCCTGTCTTCAGATTCCTGCCAGAGGCTATTTCCCTAACTTACTATTTCGTCTCTTAAGGTGCATTTTATCTACTTTTATTAATTCTCTAATAATTCCCATCATCATACATTTATTTTCATTGATAATTATCCAGTACTTCCATCCATTACCATAGAAACTAAATGGATTTAGCTTAATGTGTCAACTAAAGTAGATTACTGTCAAAATTCAGTGTTCCTCATCATTATTCATTTCATCAGGGGGAAAGTATCAGTTGAAATAAGAGTTAAAAAAAGTTCCAAACTGCATTTTAAGATAGAAGATAGTCAGGGCTATATTCTAGTAAAACCACGTGAAATTTGCTGTCTTCCAATCTAATATGTGATTGTTGAAGTCATAGCAGGAGAGGGAAATTTTACTTTGTTTTCTGTATGGCCATGCTGGTCTTTTTTATTGCTTTTTTTTGCTCTTGTCTTTCTTGATGTCCCTATGTTCACAATTTTGTGGTTTCTTTAGTGATTCTCTCATAACTTTTAGGTCAGAACAGCCTCCTTACTTTCATTGTGAGTATTATAGAAATATACTCATATGCCTCTTCTTAAACATCTGTTCTTCTTAAATGCTCTGTTACCCTATCTTTGGCTTACCATTTATTAGTAAATTATCAGTGAAATGAGTGAACCAGGTTAATGAATCATGACTCAAAAATATGACTTCTTGTAAAGTTTTAGGGATATTTTATATATTTTACAATTCTAATCTAAAAATTCAAATTATATTTATAAATTGTTTACACTTGGGTATATTCATTCAAATTATGAAGTGTGTTGAATAATGAGAAACTAGTGTGCATGCCTATCTTTCTTCACTACTAATATTAAAGAGATTCCCATATTCCTATAAGAAATTACCATTTTTCAACATGAGCCACTAATATGTTTGGTTTTCATTAATGGCATGCTGGAACTAAACATTATATTTTGATATATTAAAATACGGTAATTATCCACAAGTTTGGGACATCAGTGGAACTTATTTTTTACATCATTGAATATTTGAAAATGCTAATTGTTCTTGTGGAACCAGATCCTAAGGTCTTACAGACTCTGATCTTATGTTAGGTTTCAGATACATGTAAGATAAGTTTTAAAAGTTTGACATACTGTAGTCATTCATTTTAACTCTCAGCTAGTTTTTAAAATTCCTTACTTAGGTTTGGTGAGGAGGAAGTTTAATGTCATAATTCCAACAAAGGGATGTTTAGACCACAGTACTTAGTGATAAGTTATAAAACTAACATTTCCCATAAAATATACTAATATCATTTAGTAAGAATGAAATAAGTAAAATGTTCTATAAAGATGGTATTTTTTGCTAAATAACATTTGAGTCTGTCAGACCCAGTGAACTGGTTTTTATTTGGGAATATTTGATGTACATCTTAAATATTACATCATTGATATCATTAGTTAACTAAGGCAGCCTTGCAAATAGGTTTTCAAAAGTTACCGTGGAAAATTGTCAACAAATTCTTTCCAATTAACAAAAATATATCAAATGACATAGACTTTCAGTAGCAATCTGAAAAGTATTTATGCTATAAGAGATCTTTTCTAAAATTAGTTGTCAACTGAAACTAATTTATAGGCACCTGATATACAGAGTCAAGATAATTTACATGGCTGACCTAAGTACATTGTTTTAAGAGTTGTTAACTCATATTCATCAGACATGTGTTTCTCTTCAGAGTTCAAGGCAGCTTGCCTCAAGGTTTCATGAACAGTTTATTGTACGAGAAGATCTGATGGGTCTAGCCATTGGTACTCATGGTGCTAATATTCAGCAAGCTAGAAAAGTACCTGGGGTCACTGCTATTGATCTAGATGAAGATACCTGCACATTTCATATTTATGGAGAGGTAAATATTTTACTAAATAGTCAACCTCCAAAAAATAAAATCAGTATTTCTGCCTGCTTATCTTTTTGTCTTGAAACTTTCATTTTTATTAGGATCAGGATGCAGTAAAAAAGGCTAGAAGCTTTCTTGAATTTGCTGAAGATGTCATACAGGTTCCAAGAAACTTAGTAGGTAAGTCAGAATTAAGAATTGACATAAACTACAAAAACAAAATCCAGGTAAACAGTTTTTTTATATCAGTAGGATATAATTTTCTCTCACTAAAGAGTACCATTTAATTGAAGTATAATTTTTGTATAGTCTTGCTACAGCATCCAGAAAACATTTTCATACAGAAGGTATGCAAATAAGATTGTTTTAGGAGTTCACACCTACTAATGCCTAAAAGGTTAAACTTCACTCAGCCTCCTCAATGTATAGGTTTAAGTTTTTTTTCTTTTTCATTTTACTTTTTTTTTGGGGGGGGGTACTAGAGGTTGAACCCCAAAGCACTCTACCTCCATTATTTTTTTTATTTTGAAACAGGGTCTCACTAAGTCATTGAGACTACCCTGAACCTACAGTCCTGTTTCAGCCTCCCAAGTACTAGGATTACAAATGTGTGCCACCATATCTGGATACTATAGAGTTTCTGTATCTTAAAATTGAATGTTCTTCAAAATGAATGATATTTGGGTCTTTATAATTTAGAGTAGATTGGTATTTGATATGTCTATAATAAAATGATAGCATTGATTTTAATTATTTTACAGTAAACCCTCTGAATGCAGGTTACTTAAATTAAGTAATTTTAAGCTAGAAATAACACTGCATATTCTGTGGGATTTTCTGCAAAGTTAGTGACACTTTTTCATTTGATTAGAGTACTCCTGTTTCATGACCATCAACCATCATGAGTGTCGACAAATATCTAAGAATTCTTCATGAATACTTCCAAATGTAGCAAGTATCTAGTAGAACATATCAATACTACATGTGGTTTTATGAGTAAAACTAAATATGTTTTAATATAAATAAGATAGGAAAATATTGCCTATACATTTTTAATCTTTAAAAATTAAGATTATGGCTTATTTTGAAGAGTGATGCATTTTCTTGGAAAATTTTAAAGAAAATGAATTGTCATGCATTTTTTACATATTTTCATAGCTACTTAACAGGCTTTTTTTTTTTACCAGCATAGGGTCAAAAACAGTTTACAGCGTCATTAAAAACAAAACCCACTAGTAATGTTATTTTTCTCCCACAGAAAACCAGCTTGAGGATGGAGTACAAACGGTAGTGAAATAATGCAGAATTAAGAGTTAGTTGTATATTACAGATAACTAAATAACATGGCTCTAATATTACATTCTGATTGTATAGAAAATATGTGCATAACACAGCATAAAGTGATTATCTCAGGATGGTTAATGAATGATATTTACTTTATTCTTTGCAGCTTGTCAAACAAGTGCATATATTTGCCAGTAACAAATATTATTTTAAATTCAGGGATTCTTCTGAAAATATAGACAAAATCATATTTTTGGAACTGTCAAATTGGTGGAAACCTTGTCATTCCTATTAGAGTTTATTTTGAAAATGGTATGATGGTAGGGGAAAGTACTGAGTCTTTTTTCCTCGCCTATTAAATGTGGTATCAGTAACCATTTCACAGAGTTACATGTATACGTATATATAAAGTATGTAGCGCAGTTCTATACATAGTAGTAGTTTATGCTATGTTCTCTTTCCTTCACATTATTCAGAACAACCCCATTCCAACACAACAGAATTGTAGTAAATTGCTGGGATTTAGAAATGAGTGTGTGACATAGAATTGGATTATTTGTTATTACATAATAAAAGTAGATTCTCCCTGTGGTTTTACCTGGAACAAAGAGTTTTAGGAGTGACTTTGTTGGGTGTAGTGGTGCTTGCTTGTAATCCCAGTACTTGGGAGGTTCAGACAGGAGGATTTCAGGTTTGTGGCCAGCCTCAGCTATTTAGTGAAGCCTTTTGCAACTTAATGAGATCCTATTTCAAAATAAAAAGTAAGCTGGGTGTGGTAGCGCACACTTGTAATCCCTGCATTTGGGAGGCTGAGACAGTAAGATCGTGGTTTGAGGACAGCCTCAGCTACTACTTATTGAGGCCCTTTGTAGCTTAGTGAGACTCTGTTTCAAAATAAAGTATAAAAAATAGGGATAGGCTTGTAACTCGGAGGTAGAATGACCCTGGGTTCCATTCCCAGTACCGCAAAAAAAAATAGGGCTGTAGCTCCAAGTTAGAATGCCCCTGGATTCAATCCTCAGTACCACCCCTCCAAAAAAAAAGGGGGGGGGGACCTTTCACTAGAAAACCTGCTGAAGTGAAACACCCTACTTTTTGCTGTTTTTCTATTAACTGAAGTGAGAGAATTTAGTTTTTGATTTAGTACAATACTGGTAATGTTGAAGATTTTTACAAAATATATATAAGTATTACAGATTAAAAACAAACATTGGGAAGACTTCAGGTAGCTTCTTTTTCCCCACCCCTCTCCTTTTCATTCAAAGAAGAAAAGAGTAGAGATAACATAAAAGGTCCTGTAACAACAGAAGTCCTAATTTAATGGCATAAGTTTCATTTTCCATAGTAACATTAGAGTCTATAATGATAGTGACTATGAGAGCAGTCATGTCCCAGGAATATATATGGTTGAATTTTATAAAATGAAAGAAAAAATTGACTGCCTATTTATTACCATATTTGAGGTCTTTGGAATTTTAACAGATGTTACTAAGGATCATTGTGAATTTCATTTATCTTAAAATGTGCTTTCTTAATCTTTGACTAATCTTTTCATCTATTATATACAGCCATGATTTGTAAATAATGCAGAGTTGGATATAGTGGTGGTGCTTACCTGTAATCCCAGTACTTGGGAGGCTGAGGCAGAAAGATCACATATTTGAGGCCAGCCTCAGCAACTTACTGGGACCCCATTTCACAATTTAAAATATAGCCGGGCGTGGTGGCGCACGCTTGTAATCCCCGCGCTTGGGAGGCAGAGACAGGAGGATCGCGCAGGTTCGAAGCCAGCCGCGCGCGCTGGTTTAGGAGACCCTGTTTCCAAATGAAAATGTAAAAATAGGTCTGGGAGTGTAGCCCAGAGGTAGAAGGGCTTCCAGGAACCCCAGTACCACCAAAAAAAAAAATTAAAATATAGACTTGGGAGGCGGAGACAGGAGGATCACGCTGGTTTGAAGCCAGCCTTTCTGGCTTAAGAGACCCTTGTATCCAAATAAAAATATAAAATAGGTCTGGGAGTGTAGCCTGGAGGTAGAAGGGTTTCCAGGAACCCCAGTACCACAAAAATATAGTAATAATACACAGGAGTAATGTTCTGCTAACACATTAGCTTGAAGAATTTTTATTCCTTTCAGACTTATGTATAATTGCACAAGCCTCTTTTAAATTTTCAGTATCGTTTATAAATACACCCTGTAAAAGAGTTCCTCTTTCCCCACATCCTCGCCAGCAATTGTTGTTTGATTTCTTTGTTTGCTACTCTGATTGGGGTTAGATGGAATCTCAGCGTAGTTTTGATTTGCATCTCCCTGATGGCTAGTGATGTTGAACAACTTTTCATGTGTCTATTGGCCGTTTGTATCTCTTCTTTTGTGAAATGTCACACTCTATTGGGAGGGGGAAGGGAAATGAAGGGGGAAGGGCACAAGCACAACCTAAATGTTACCACTTTCAATATGTTCCAGTTATAAAAAATAAAAATTAAAAAAATACACCCTATAAAATTCTAATTTTTTTTGTGGTACTAGAGTTTGAACCCAGAGGCATTCTACCTCCAAGCTATACCCTCAGTTTGTCTTATATAATTTTTTAATTTGGGAACAGGGTCTAGCTATGTTGTGAAGGGCCTCATTAAGTTGCTGAGGCTGGCCATGAACCTGTGATCTTCCTGTCTCAGCCTCTCACGTATTGGGATTACAACCGTGTGCTACCACACTTGGCTCTAAAAATATTTTCTATCTAGAGGAAAGCAGATTTAAATGAGATATACAGGTAAGAATTGAAGTTGTTTAATGAGTGCACACTTACATTTACTTCTATCATCTTAATTTTCTTTATAGAACTTTGCAGTGATAAGACACCATAGTAACAGCAGGTTTAAAGTGAACCCTCCTATGCAAAGTAAGAGGCGATCATTAGCTGTCATCAATTCACAAGTATTAATCAACTGTAGTACCTGACCAAAGGAGTTTAATGATAACCTAATTGAAGGAAAAAACTAGCTCTTTTTGAAAGAAGTTTCTGCTTTGAATCTTATAATTGAGTACATATATATGAATTATTTATAGAAACTTGTGCTTACAGGGTTTGAGGTATGTGTTTTTAAAACCAATGTGAATTATTCATTTCTTAGGTAAAGTAATAGGAAAAAATGGAAAATTGATTCAGGAGATTGTGGACAAGTCAGGAGTTGTGAGGGTGAGGATCGAGGCCGAAAATGAGAAAAACGTCCCACAAGAAGAGGTATGTCATAGTCCATGTATTTCTCTTTGTCTTAATAAAAGTAAAAGCTTTCTATTTTTTTATTTGACATTAATTTAAAATCCTCTGTAATAGATGCATCATGTGAATATAAATATTCTAATTAGCAAGCATGCCTAATGAAACTAATTTTATAATTGTAGATAATGGCCTCTATGTGTTCTCTAATGCTGTGATTTTGGATTAGTCTTTGAATCTATGTAAATCTTAAGATCTTGATCTTTAAAATGTATAGTTATAAGTTTTTTAGTATTAAAAGTATATCACTATCTCATTTGTTAATAACAATATTGTAAAACACTTATCAGCTGGGCGTGGTGGCGCACGCCTGTAATCCCAGTACTTGGGAGGCTTAGACAGGAGGATCGCAGGTTTGAGACCAGCCTCAGCAACTTAGCGAGACCCTGTTTCAGCATAAAAATAAAAATAAAAAAGGGCCGGGGATGTAGCTCTGAAATAAATGCCCCTGGGTTTAATACCCAGTGCCAGATTTATAAAAAAAAAACTTTTCAAATGTTAATATTTCTGACAAAGACGAAATCAGGACGGGAGGTTTTCTGGTTTTCAAACTTTGGCTTTTTTAATTTGAGGATTATGTGACATTGATGCTCTTTGTGTGTTCTTTACATTTTGGGAGGTATAACATCACTTCCTCCAATATTCTCATCTTTAAATTTTTATAATCTTCACTTTTACTTCTTGAATAAAAGCCTTTTGTTTCAGCCTTTGATGTGTTTGCATGAGGTAGAGGAAATGAGGGTGTGCCCTTGTGTGTAATAGTACTCTTGTTTAAGATACTTTTCCTTCAAAATGTCACATTATATATGTCTAGCTTCCTTTTGTGAAAGGTTCTCTTTTCTGAAGTTAAATTCTTTAGGGATTTTTGCTGCATAATCTTCACATTCTGTAATTTTATATACCAAAACTAGATCCCTAGTACCAGAAAAATAACCATTGATATAGTAATGGCGTTAAAGTCTTAAAAATTGGTCCTTTTTTGTCCTTTGTGTTTTGTCTTTTTATCAAGGAAATTATACAACCAAATTCCCTACCTTCTAATAATTCAAGGGTTGGACCTAATTCCTCCGAAGACAAAAAACATTTAGATATAAAGGAAAACAGCGCCCATTTTTCTCAACCTAACAGTACAAAAGTCCAGAGGGTAAGAATTATTTGTCACTTTGAATTACACTAAAAGTAATTTCTTCACCTCTGATGTCTTAATTGGTGTTTTTTTTTTTTTTTTTTTTTTTTTTTTTTTTTTTTTTTGCTTAGGCTTGTGGGCTACTCACTTTTTTTTGTTGTTATTGTTGTTGTTTTGTTGTTGTTTTTTCAAATGTGATTGTCAGCTCATGAGATAATACAAACCAGAACAGTACTATACTTTTCAATTTCTTCACAGTGACCAATCTTATACTGTGAACAAAACAAGCTTGCAATTTTAAGGATGGACTTCCTTTTTTCCATGATGTAGCTCATTGCAGGTGCTGTACTTGTACCTTCTATTAGATGCATGAGTTATTACTTAAAGCCATATTTTAAAATCTGGTTTTCACTATTAGAGCTAACCTATTTAGAAATGGTTTTAGAAGTCCTACATTGAAAGTCCTGCATTCAGGCTTCTGTTTACCATTTGTTATAGTTAATGACATCACTTGCATTCCTTATACTGCTATAGGTATTAGTGGTTTCATCAGTTGTAGCAGGGGAAACCTGAACTCAAGACTTGGCAGGTAGGAACACATTGAAAAATACATTTAAAATTTATATCTAATGTTTATCCCCCATGTTAAGAAAGACTACAATAATCATCATAGTTGGGGGCTAGTGGAGAGATGAGTGCTTGTGGATATGTGAATTCATTGCTCTAGGAATAAAGTTCAATGCCTTCATGCTACTTAATAAGGTCTTTCCCAGTTACATGTCCAGTGTCATGTCTCACTAGTTTTTTCCCTTGCACTATAGAGAAGCCTTGAGCCATCCTAAAGTACTTGAAATTTTCTGAACATTATCATAATCTCTGTTGCCTCTAGAAATCTTGATTGAGTTTATTCTACCTGGAGCTCTCATTCTCCTCCATTTTGCCACCTGGCTTTGACCTCCACTCCTTGTGAAGCTTTCGTTGTATACTTGGCTCAGATGTGTCCCGACCCTCAGTGCATCGAGAACCTTTCTCTCTGTGGTCCTACTTGCTCACCTGGAGCATAGCTACGTTAACTTGTAGATCTCCTCAACCACTTTGTAAACTCCTTGAGGATAGAGTTCCATAGTTGGCATGATAGAACTCTTTGTGGAAAAGATGGATGTGGTGTCAGAAAATGTTCTAAATGTTTTTTTCCAAAGTTAATCTAATGAAATCTGTAACATGGGCGGTGTGTGTGTGTGTGTGTGTGTGTGTGTGTGTGTGTTACTGGGGATTGAACCCCCAGGGGCATTCTACCTCTGAGCTATACCCCAAACCTTGTTTTGTTATCTTTCATTTGAAATGGTCTAAGTTGTGGAGGGCCTCATAACATTCTTGAGGCTGGCTACAAACCTGCGATCCTCCTGTCTCTGCCTCCCAATTACTGAGATTACAAGCAAGTGCCACTGTGCCCATCTTGTAACATAGGATTCTAAAGCTTATTTTGGTGATTATTTGGGAAGGGTGTAGCATTACATCACATGATAATTTAGAAAATAATTTAGTTAATATATTTATAACAAAGTTACTTGGGGAAGAAACAACAAAAATTATATTTTTAAGATGACATATCTGACTTAGTTGCCTCATTATTTACATACTTGATATGTTATTTGATGCAAGACCTCAGTATGAAGCCCATAGACTTTCAGTGGCACCTGAATTTTTCAGGTGGTCATTGAGTTCCTTGTTTACTGGATGAAGGTCAGTCTACAAAGCTGTGTTTTCTCATTGTTCTGTTTTGTTGTCCATCAACAGCCATGTTTTTGTATAGGAAAAAAAACCTGTTAGCTGGTACATTACATACATGCTGCAGTCTGAATGCAAGCAGGCAAAAATAGCCCAACAAGAGCCACACCTATTACATGGATTATATTTATAAAAGAGTAATAATTCAGGGACAGCTTCTTGGGTTCTCCCACCTTTTTAACTTTGCCTAACAATTATTGTATATCTACATCAAAGCTGCAGTACTACCTTTTATTAATCACCTTTTGAATATCAGTGAACATGCATAAGCAGCAGCAAAATATTAAACTGTTCTCAATTTTGAATGTCTGCCATAATTGCCTGCTCTTTCCAAAGCTGTGGCTACGACTCCTCATTGCTTGTGATAAGAAATAGGTTTTTTTCCTCCTTTATACTGAGAAGTTAGAAGTACAGAGTTTTTGATTATGCCTTTTCAAAGTCTGTTTGTATATCAAATTGTTATCCATAGAGAGAAGATGAACATTTTTATATAATTCAGTCCTTAAATTTTTCATGTTACTGAAATGTATGAAAACTTTCTATTATGGTCATGGATGTGACTAGAATTTTTGTCTCGTAGATTATTTTCTTAGTGCATTTTATTTACCCTAATTGTTTTTGTTCATGTTTTATTTGTACTTTGCTATTTAATTTTTTAAACTGTACCCCTGGAATTGAATTATGAATTTACTTTCTTAGAGAATGTTGTCTATTTGATAATCTTATATCAAAATAACTATAAGATTTAAATGTTTATTTTACTAATATCTCATGTTACAGCTTTTTATTTACATATTGTGATTTTTTTCATCATTTCATAGTAAGTAGTCTTTAAAATATAACCTGATATATTTAAGGAGTTTCTAGTACTCCTATCTGTATTCATAGTAAAAGTATAAAATATACCAATAACTTTTACGTATTGATTTGAACTTTTGGTTTTTTTTGGTGGTACTGGGGTTCCTGGAAGCCCTTCTCCCTCCGGGCTACACTCCCAGACCTATTTATTTTATAATTTTTTGAAACAGGGTCTCGTAAGCCAGCGCGGCTGGCTTTGAACCTGCGCGATCCTCCTGTCTCCGTCCCCCAAGCACGGGGCTTACAAGCGTGCACCACCACGCCCAGCTTGATTTGAACTTTTAACAAATACTTCCATACCTGCTGTTCACCAGACCATGTGTTAGGGACTTAGTCATTATTTCTATTTTTTACATCAATCAGCAAGAATTTTATAGATTCATTGTTGAAATTTCCCTTCCAGGGTATGGTACCATTTGTTTTTGTGGGAACAAAGGACAGCATCGCTAATGCCACTGTTCTTTTGGATTATCATCTGAACTATTTAAAGGTGAGAACAAGAAGGATTTTAACTTCTAATCCTTTTGCACTAAAATATAAAAAAACACCATATTAAATCTTCTGGTAGTTTGGATTCATTCTAGCTTGTACTTAACAATGTATGAATTGATAACAGAGAAAATACTCATTTTTTAACTTGAACATATTCCTTCTAAAAACACAATATTTTCATTTATATATTTAAATATTAATATTTCAATCTCAATAAATCCCTATATATCTGCTAATTCTTCTTTAAACCCTTACATTCAATTTAGATAATCCTGTACTTTGCCTTTTAATCCAGTTGACCCTTTTGAACTTTTGTGGATTCGTTTCTGGATTAAATTTTGTCTCTATAACACTTACCTTTGTTGTCCCTTTTATGTCACTTATTAAGAAAGTCCCAACGTTTCATTAATTTCTCTGTTTAAATGTTTGCACTTTGTATTTTTCTCTATACTCTGTTATTCAAAATATAAGCTATTTGTGTCTTTTTGTAAATGCTCATTTTAGTTAGTGTTGGTATGGTTATGTCTCCTCTAGATGGGAGCCTGGGAGGTAGGAACCAAAAGTCTACAGGTATAGTGGAAAGAGCACTGGATTGGCAACACAGCCATTTGCTTCCAGTATGTCTTCAGCTGTGAACTAGCTAAGTTAATTCCATAGACTAGACATTTTTGAAATTCTTTTTGGCCAAAATGTGTATAATTTAATGAAATATAATATCTAATTTATTTTTGTAGTTTTTATCCTATCTGTATATCGAAGTTATAGTACAGCTAGTACTAGTCATAAAAAGTAACCAACTTTCCATTTTATTTATGGCACTCTCCTAATAAGCAGGTTTTTTTTTCTTGCTGACTTAAATAAAAATTCTACTTGTATGTAAAGAAGAGTTGAAAGGAAGAAAAATTGGAGTAGCTGGACATTTCATTCCTTCTTAAGGGTGGTCAGTTAATTAAAAATGGGAAGGTTTCATCCAGCAAGGTTTGCATGGATAGGATACCTCTTTGATTTGCTTATTTGTCTTTGTTTATGGTATGTTTTATGTGTTATCTGTTCTGTGTGTTTATTCATTTTCTTGGCTTAAATAATTATGACAACTTGTAGCGTTAGGGTTTCATTCTATAAATGCCCTGTTCTATTCACTACTGTTCCTTCTTATATCTTTTGGTTTATTCTTCACAATTGAATATCTCATTTGATTCTCAGCTGCTGTCCTGTTTTCATTCTTTCCATCACCAGATCTTTTCTCTTTTGGGCCTGGCATCGTTCACCAAAAGGTGACAGTTTTGCCTCAGTGAGATAACCTGGAATACCATTCTGTTTTGTGAGATCTACATACCCATTTTGAAGAGATACTTTTATGACTTTAGAGGAAGCCACTCATTCTGTCCTTTATTTCTGTCCCATATAAAATAGTCTGATTTAGAGCACAGATGAAACTCACTGACCTTAATTGACCTTTCTTTTCCAGATGCCATGACCATTTAGGGACTTAGCTTTTCAGGAGCTTCTCCATTGACTGTTTATATTGACGGTCTCCAGTATGACCTCTGCTTGACTGAGACATCCAGTATTTAAAGTAGTTATTAATCTTATTCTCATTAGACAGCAAATAAGATGTGTATGGGTAGATAGGGCAAAGTTTAAAAATGAAACTTCATCTGGATTTGACAGAGGCACTATTTATTAGAGTATGCCAATAGACACTGGCTGTATACTTTGGTGAACCGAATTTATACTGTTGATTATACTTATTTTAGTAGAGTTGTAGTCTTTAGAGGGTTTTCAAGGCATGATGTGAGGCCTAGATGTTTTGGTCACTTACCAAAGAGTATTTTCCTTTTTCATATAAGGAATATATCAGTATTTTCAGTTCATGGAAAATAATTGTTCCTAATTCTGTAATTACATCCAGTGACAATATATACATTTTAAAGCAAAAGATTGCCCAAAATCAGTGCTTTGTAAATTTAGATCTTAACTAGCAAATCTATTTTAATTAAACTAATTTACAGCGTGTGATTTTTAAAGTTAGCTGGTTAAACCTTAACTGTTATCTGTATTCATATATTTTAGTATTGTTTTATTCAGTTGTGATAAAGAAGTCCCAAACTAGCATATCTGTGCCTTAGTGGTACAGTAATTGGATAAAGTGCCAAATCAAACAATCTTAAATTTAATTCAATATAACTTTAATGCTAAGTATTTTTGCTATATCTCTTAATTCTAAACATCAATAATGTTATCTTTAGTGAATTTCGTTTTATGGAGACCATTAAATTTCCTGATAATTCTGTGTACCAGTGTTTACTGTAAATTTAGAGCTGAATTGAAATATTTCCAGTATACATTTTATCTGATAAAAAGGAGAAAGATATTATTACTTAAAATGTCAAATTATTTTTACTGTTATCTTGTATATTTTAAATAGGAAGTAGACCAGTTGCGTTTGGAGAGATTACAAATTGATGAGCAGTTGCGACAGATTGGAGCTAGTTCTAGACCACCACCAAATCGTACAGATAAGGAAAAAGGCTATGTGACTGAGGATGGTCAAGGAATGGGTCGAGGTAGTAGACCTTACAGAAATAGGGGGCACGGCAGACGCGGTCCTGGATATACTTCAGGTACAAACTAAGCATTTTACTCAGTAACTTTATCTGTTCCTAGACTTAATAGCTGCTAATCTCTAATATTCATTAGAAACCCATTATAACAATTTCTCACTACATGGTTTCCAATTCACAATGGGTCAAATTGTGTTCCAAGAGACATAGAGTAAAAACCCAATAATGACACACATAGTTCACAGGGCAGTTGTGAGTTCTGTCCATGTTCTGACTGGGGATATATCTGCTTAAGCCCATGTGTGTTAAGACCTCTCCTGATTTTATTACTGTATAGCCAAACCTTTTTTCATTTGTGTACTGTGGCTCATTTTTTGTCAGGCATGTGCTGGTCATACTTGCTGGATGGACTGTGTAAATCAGGGGTCTACATCCTGTGGCTCATAAGGTGATTTTGAGTAGCATGGCCAAAGTCAGCCATAGGCACAGTCAAGGATAGGCGAAGTTTCTCTTTGCCTTCCCAGCTCTTCTGTCCGTGCTGCTTTCTTCTCTCCCAGTACCTTTCAGTAAACCCAGTCCCCACCTACCAGTGCCTACTGTCTTTCTTGCTCAACTGTGTATCTGCTATGTAACTTGCTAATAATGGTGTAAGGTATAATCCATCTCACAAATATTTGCATTTTAAAAAGGAACTCTTTAAGATGGAAAAGTCTTCAAGAACCACAGGAATGAAGCTATAATGGTGAAGCTATAATTGGTCATTAGCTCCAACAGAGGAAGAGAGAGAGAGGTAGTAGAGTTGATATTCTGGAGTTGGGAAGAGATACCTACTCCTAAGGCCAACCTCAAGCCTAACCCCTAAACCCCTCTCCCAGCAGTCTGTTCTTTTTACCAATGAATTTTACCTCATTGTGGAGCTCTTCCCCTATTCACAACCCTTTTGTTTTTAATTCCCTCAGACATAATGAGTTTTTGTAGTAATCCTTTATTAATGACCAATTATTCCAGTGGGAATGGGAGGGAAGGTTGTGGATCATACATCAGACAATCCTATCTCCCTCCTTTGGGGATTACCACTTACCCTATAAGAGATCTTTTTCTAAGACAGCTGTTATGGTGGCCTTCATTGCCTCCTTTTCAGAGGTGACCAAAGTGTGTGCATTCCCTTCTGTCCATGGGTTGAATCTTTTGATAAGCTCTCTTTATAGAAGTTTTGTTTGTAAAGGTATTGCACTTAATTCTTATAGACAGATTTTCCTCCAGAGCACAGATCTTTAAAGGAACACAGCTGTTTAAAGATATGGCACACTCAGGTTTTAACATAGATAGCTAATAAAATATTTTTTAAAAAATGAGAGCCAAAACTGTTTATAACCAAAATTATGTCAAATAATGCAAAGTCCTTCATTTCAAATTTTAAATTATTTATTTTACAAAATGCAAGGTGATAATACTCTTGGGGGGCCTTCTAAATTGAGAAGCGTATTGGATTACCCCTGAAACGTCTCTGGAAGCTTCTGTTAACCTTTTTTTTTTAAGTCGGACAATGGTATATAACTTTTAACTCTCGATAGGAACTAATTCTGAAGCATCAAATGCTTCTGAAACAGAATCTGACCACAGAGACGAACTCAGTGATTGGTCATTAGCTCCAACAGAGGAAGAGAGGGAGAGCTTCCTGCGCAGAGGAGATGGACGGCGGCGTGGAGGGGGAGGAAGAGGACAGGGAGGAAGAGGGCGAGGAGGAGGCTTCAAAGGTACAGAGGTTTTCATTATTGAGAAATAAAGGTAAATTGTAACAACTCTCTGAAGTTTATAAAAAATCCTGGTGATGCAATGAAGTAGTATCAAGATTCCATCTCTTTTGTGCTGCCCATAGGAAAGGATCAGCCTTGCATTTGTGTGGTAACAATATTAGACAGTTTTTCTTATGGTTTATATAGAATGTAAGAGTAAATGCTGTTTCATATTCTTTGGGCTCTTATCAGCATCTGGTTATCTGAGGTTGACCTGTTTGACTTGTCAATGTTGAAGTATAATGTCTTGTTTCTTGGTAATACAGTAGATAATTAACCATTATGTAACTGGAATCACTAGGCTTTTGATTACATTTTGGTTTCTGTGATTGGTCTGAATAGCAGATGTGGGAATATAGAACTTCCAGTAAATAATTTAGCATCAATAACTATTGAACCTTCTAAAAATATTCCTGTAGGAAATGACGATCACTCCCGAACAGATAATCGTCCGCGTAATCCAAGAGAGGCTAAAGGAAGAGCAGCCGATGGATCCCTTCAGGTAAAAGTCATGTTTTTCTTTCACCTAAATTGTTTGAATATGGTGAGTTTATTTTACTTTATTTTCAAGCATAATCAAACACTACAATTTTAGGTGTACATGAAATGTTTTCTTTTCAACATTACAATTGTCAATCTCAATTTAAAAACAAGTTAATAAGAAATAATTTCTTTAAAGAATATGTAGTTTAAGTACTTCTGAAGACTTTGATAGCCACATTATGATTTTAATACCACATTTGTGGACCTCTTATTCCCCAAGAAAAGGAATATTCTAAAATTTACTCAGAGGCATGAGTAAGTTTCCTTTCTTCTCTTAATTTCAAAGATAGGGTGTTACCTTTGAGAAAGTAAGGAAAGAAAGGTCTCACATATCTAATAATTATGATAGACAGGGATTATGATATTCAGATATTCTCCATGAAGAACTAGCGAGCTGTTTATATACAGGGTCTATTATGAGGATATCTTCTTAGGTGGTCATTGCTAGTGTAAAACTCATTGTTAAATGATTTAAAAATTATCCCCTGAGCATATCCAGCATTTTTGCTACATGCTTCCTTTATGTTTTTTTCCCTAATCTTACAGCAGCTCACTGAGGTAAGTAGGGTTAAAGTAGATTAAAATGAAGTTTCAGACCTTTGCCCATGGTCCTATAGTTAGCATGCAGTGCAGTGATACTTAAAACCTAGGGTCTGATTCTCAGAACCCATGTTCTTCTGTTTTATCTATAACTTTTAATTTTTTATTCTTTAAGTAGGATCTCCTTCTGACTATTGATTGGTTTCAAACCAGCACTCATGATTAGAGATAATTATTAAGAGAAAACCTTTATGATAAAATATTCCTTCAAATTCATAGCAGCTATAAGGGCTCACTATTGGTAGTTTCTTAACTACCAGCATAGAAAAAGCCTTGGACATGATAAAAAAGATGGGCAAAATGCATACGTACATGTCTTTTAAAAAAAAAATATCAGACCTGGGTGTGGTAGCCCACGCTTGTCATCCCAGCATTTGGGAGGCTGAGACTGGAGGATCAGAGTTCGCGGACAGCTTCCTCTACTTAGGCCCTCTGCAACTCAGTGAGACCCTGTTTCAAAGTAAAGAATAAAAAATAGGGCTGATGGTGTAGCTTGAAGGAAGAATGCCCCTTGGTTCCTTCCCCAGTGCTGCAAATATAGTATAGTTTCTGTACCAGTTGTGTGATTCTTCATTTAAACTCACTTTTAATGAATTTGGCAGTACAAACACATTGGCTGAAAGGATGCATATTTATAATAACAGTCAAACAGTTGTGTTTTCTATATATGTACAAAAATAAAAAACACTGAGCCTCTGACAATCATAAATGTAAAATACATACCTGGACTCAGCACTGTAACACACTTGGAAAATACAAAAGTACAAAGCCGGGTGTGGTGGCACAGGCTTGTAATCCTTGCACTTGGGAGGATGAGACAGGAGGATCGCACAGGTTCGAAGCCAGCCTCAGCTACCTAGTGAGGCTCTCAGCAACTTAGTGAGACCCTGTTTCCAAATAAAATAGAAAATAGGTCTAGGAGTATAGCCCGGAGGTAGAAAGCCCCTGGGTTCCACTCCCAGTACCACACACACACACACACACACACACACACACACACACACACACACACAAAACCCACAAAAATACCAAAAGTACTGTCAACCACTTGGGCATCTTTTTAGCATTTAATCTTGAGTCACATCAATATTGTAGTTATTTTAGGTCCATTGGTCAGTATCTTCTTTCTGTACAGGATTTAGAATTCTGTTAGCACCATAGCGGTGTTTGGCATTGGCACTTAAAATATTTTGTAATGCCGCCAGGCGTGGTGGCGCACACTTGTAATCCCCACTCTTGGGAGGCAGAGACAGGAGGATCCTACATGTTCGAAGCCAGCCATGCTGGCTTAAGAGACCCTGTTTCCAAAAATAAATTAGGTTTGGGAGTGTAGCCCGGAGGTAGAAGGGCTTCCAGGAACCCCAGTACCACACACACACAAAAAAAATTTGTAATGCTTAGAATATTAGTTTTAAAAGGGGGGCTAGGGCCAGGCAGGGTCACGCACACTTGTAACCCCAGTACTTGGGAGGCTGAGAGAGGAGGTTTGCAGGTTCTCAGTCAGCCTCAGAAATTTAGGTTCCCCACAACTTAGTGATATTGTGTTTTAAAATTAAAAATAAATAAACAGGTATAGGGATGTAGCTCAGAGACAAAATGTCCCTGGGTTTAGCCCCCAGTACCACAAAAACGGGCTCCAGGGATATAGCTCAGAGGTAGGGATGCCCCTGCATTCATTCCCCATTACCCCCTCACAATTATATAAATCTTTATACTATCTTAAGTTTCTATTCCTACAAGTAGTGGCAATTCTTAGAAAATTAATCAAAACTGTGATAAACATAAAGGTGTGTAAACTAAAGGCTAGTGAGTTAGCTAAATTTTTATTCAGGTAAAGCCAGAATAAGAAGGCATTGTTTTGTGTCTTTCCTCCTGGGTTTCACAATCATTGGATAATAACCCATTCTTTTTGAACTCTGTTGGACTGGGATATATAATTCACACGCACACATGGTCTGCAGTGGTATATATTCTAAATATAGCATGTATATCTTCTGGTAATAGTCATTTATTTTAACTGTTTCTCACTGTTTTATTCTACTTAGAAGAAGACATGGTAGAATTTTGAGATTTTCTCTAACTTTGGATGCAGTGTAATGACCAATGTGTTCCAGTGGAAGAAGAATAAAATTCTAAACTACATAAAGAGTTTACTTACCTTATTTTTTTCAGTTCTTCTATCCTTATCTCTGTTTTTTCTTTTAACATATGGAATTTATACTTGAGGCTTATATTTCTTGTCAGGCCATTTACAAATTATGATAGGATGTGGTGTGTATATATAACAACTATAACTTGTTTTAGATCAGAGTTGACTGCAATAATGAAAGGAGTGTCCACACTAAAACATTACAGAATACCTCCAGCGAAGGTAATCGTCTGCGTACGGGTAAAGATCGTAACCAGAAGAAGGAAAAGCCAGACAGCGTGGATGGTCAACAACCACTCGTGAATGGAGTACCCTAAACTGCATAATTCCGAAGTTATATTTCCTATACCGTTTCCGTAATTCTTATTCCATATTAGAAAACTTTGTTAGGCCAAAGACAAACAGTAGGCAAGATGGCACAGGGCATGAAATGAACACAAATTGTGCTAAGAATTTTATTCTTTTATTATTGGCCATAAGCAACAATTTTTCAGATTTGCACAAATAGTTCTTGAAATTTGAAACATTGCTTTTAAGTATATTTAACACTTCAGGGCAGGATTTTAGTTTTATTTTTTAAAGTACTGAGCAGTGATAATCTTTATTAATTTGGGCCATTTTCCTGCATTGAGTGACAACTCACCAGTACATTTCAGTCTTTTGAATAAATAGCCTTTATGGTAATGATACTAGACTTCTGTTTTCAATCTCATGTAGAAGTCTCTACATATGAAATGCTGTGTCATTTCATGTCCTGTGTCAGTTTATGTTTTGGTCCACTTTTCCAGTATTTTAGTGGACCCTGAAATATGTGTGATGTGACATTTGTCATTTTCATTAGCAAAAAAAAAGTTGTATGATCTGTGCCTTTTTTATATCTTGGCAGGTAGGAATATTATATTTGGATGCAGAGTTCAGGGAAGATAAGTTGGAAACACTAAATGTTAAAGATGTAGCAAACCCTGTCAAACATTAGTACTTTATAGAAGAATGCATGCTTTCCATATTTTTTTCTTACATAAACATCAGGTTAGGCAGTATAAAAAATAGGACTTGTTTTTGTTTTGTTGCACTGAAGTTTGACAAATAGTGTTACTAAAAGGGATGTGTAATTTTTCTGTATAGACAGGAGAAGAAATAACTTCATTTGAGAGAGGCTTAAATGACTTCAGCTAGGAGCAAATCTTCCTAGTTGAAAGTTAGTAGGATATGCCTGCTCTTTGGCCTGATGACCAGTTTTAACTTAGAGCCTTTTTTTATTTTGTCCGCCCCAAGTTTTCTGAAGTTTTCCATATTTTTAGTTCAAGCTTATTTAGAAGATAGAAAGGTCATTTTCATGTACACATAATAATCCTGTGAAGTACAGGTACTTTGTCTAAGAAACATTGGAAGCAGGTTAAATGTTTTGTAAACTTTGAAATATGAGACCTAATGTATAAGCGGAATTGAAAAGCAGACTAGGATTAGTTAACAAATAATACTTTTTGCTGTGTTAGGTTTTCATTTTATTTTCAAGTCTTTTTTTTTAAAGAATGAAAAACTGAGGAAAAATATGTGAAGGACCTTCACTCTTAAGATGTTATATTTTTCTTAAAAAATAACTCCAAGTAGGGGTACCACTGAATCTGTACAGAGCCGTACAAACCGAACTTCTGCCTCTGATGTATTTTGTGAGTTCATTTATTTGAATTTTCATTTTTGTTACTTTTCCTTGCATACAAATAAGCATATAAAATGGCAAAAAAAACTGCACATGATTTCACGAATATTAAAAGTCTTTTTAAAAGTATTGCCAAACATTAATGTTGATTTCTAGTTATTTATTCTGGGAATGTATAGTATTTGCAAACAGAAATTGGTACCTTGCACTCATCATCTGTAAGCTGTTTGGTTTAAAATACTGTAGATAATTAACCAAGGTAGAATGACCTTGTAATGTAACTGCTCTTGGGCAATATTCTCTGTACATATTAGCGACAACAGATTGGATTTTATGTTGACATTTGTTTGGTTATAGTGCAATATATTTTGTATGCAAGCAGTTTCAATAAAGTTTGATCTTCCTCTGCTAAATTGATGTTGATGCAATCCTTACAAATGATTGCTTTTAAATTTTTAAGATAGGCAAAGAAATCCATAGAAAGTGTTCTGTTACAAAATGTAACTGTTACCATTGGAAATTTCATGTCATAGGAAGTTAGCTGTTATCTACCAACTTTCAAGAACTTGATCTTGTTTAATAAGGTGAAAAAAATCAAAATGGTACAGAAACACAATGTACCATTACAATATGCACTAAGTCTCTTTTTTTTACAAAGGCTGAATTCAGCAAGGCGCTAACTTGCGTAAATGTGAATTACTAACTTCTAAAACTGTAATTTGATTCACATGTTTTCAAATGGAGTTGGAGTTGATTCATATTACAATATTTGTGTGCTAAACGTGTATGTTTTTCAGTTTAAAGTCATGATGTTTTTAAAATCTTATTAAAGTTTCAAAAATCTGAAGATTGTTTATCTAGATGTAAATTTTTATTAAAAAGTTGCACTTATGAAAAAAGCAAAAACCTAGTCTGACAGATGTTTGCTCCTGGTTTTAAATTTCTATAAATATGATGAAAAGTGTGTGTGTTGTAGTCTATCATGCAAAGCAAATGTGTGATTGCAAATCTTTTGTGTGCCCTTAAAAGACAAAAAATGAAGATAGTCGAAAATTCCCCTTCATTTTCTCAGTTAAAATTTTTAATACAAGCCGGGCATGGTGGTGCATGCTTGTAATCCCTGTGCTTGGGAGGCAAAGACAGGAGGATCGCGCTGGTTCGAAGCCAGACTTGCTGGCTTAAGAGACCCTGTTTCCAAATAAAAAATATAAAAATAGGTCTTGGAGTGTAACCCGGAGGTAGAAGGGTTTCCAGGAACCCCACTACCACCAAAAAAAAAAAAAAATTAATTTCTGTCTGCATACAAGGACATACTGCCATTTCAAAAGTACTTAATAAGTCCTGCTTAAAAAATTGATAACAGTGTCTTAGTAATAGAATTTAGGTAGAATATGTCCTGGAATTGGCTCTTGACACTTGAAGAGCCTACAAACTTAAAAGGGATATAAATGGAGAGGTGACCATGTCAGAATTGCCTTTTCTGTTAAGCAATGTAAGAGGACATTCTCCTCCTACACTGATTGGTTTTTTCCTCCATAAATAGTTCTTTTTGATTTCTACTTTTTCCTCTGGAATCACTCTTTTTCTATTGTTGATTTTGCCTAGACCGACATAGTTCATTAGTCATGAGTAGTTAGAAAGGCTCCTCAAGTCATTTGATTGGATTTTCCTTGTTTTACATTAGTTTTTAGCACTGCACAGGAACAGCCTTTTTGACTACCGCCAGCTTGACACTTACTTGATGCACTTAATTTCTTTCATCTGATTGTTTTCTTAGAGCTTCTGGTAGCTTGAAATACAGTGCTTTTTAGACTCAATATACTGATTCTGACCCATATTGAACTAGTTTCTATCACATAACCATAAATGGCATCTTTCCTTTGTATACCTCAGAAGCCTCTGATAACCAGTTATTCAGAAATATTCATTACCACATGCTAGTCTTGCTTGCTCAGAAATCGTGATAGTTGCCAGGATTGAAATCCTGAGCAACTTTTCCTCAATGTGTTCTTCTAGGTCTATTTTTAAAGATTCATTTTTTGGAAACACAAAGGAACCCAGAAAATCTTTTTTTTAATGCTAAGAAGTTTTATGAAAAATCTCTAAGAATTGCACTTGCCAATTGGTTAAAGTCTACACTCCAAAATTGAGTCTTTAAAGGTCTTCTCACGAATTTCTGTGTACTGTGCACTTGATTAAAGGGATAGATTAAAAATTTGAAGGAAGGAAGATTGTCTACAGAAGATGGTTACAAGGAATCCTGGAAATTAGCAATTGCTATTAAGTATACACAACTTGGATGGCTTATGCTGAGAGGGTTAAAAACACATTTGTTCAAGTATATTTATTTTGGTAAATCTAAGGTATTCTTTTCTAATCACTGGAGGTCAGGGACTTCTAAGATTTTCTCAAAGAACACAGTACTAGTGCCCAAGGAAATTTGTACCTTTGAAAAATTTACTGAACATCCACCGTATAGCAGACTGAACTTCACAAGCTTCTTGGAGATAGCCAATATTAGGAGAGCCCAATGAATCAGTAGACTGTTCCCAGGATATGATATGGTAAGAGCCAAGTTGCACAAGATAAGGTAAGACCATAAAAGTACAACTAATGTTGAGACATGGCAGGGAAATTTTCCAGATGAAGTAAGATCTTACCTGTGAGGGAGGAATTAGCCAAGGGAAATGGCCCTAGGGGCATTGATCTCTGAATGAGGCGAGAAAGGTTCTATGTGATTAGGACAAGTACAATCTAAAGGTGTCAATGAGAGCATAAGGTTCTGTGTTAAAGATGTTCTATCTCCAGTGAGATTTTTTTTTAATACAATTGTGTTTACTGAAAAGTGTAGAGGGTCAAACAGGATTGATTCAGAGTCTTGGCCCTAGGAGCCACTTTAAAATTGCCTGTAACCAGCTTGCTGGAGGGAATATGCCCAAATCCAAACTCCTTGCCAGGCTGACTAGACTTCAGTGTCCTACAGTGTGAATCTTGATTCCCACTTCACAGGTACAGGCAGCTAGCATTCAGACAACTACTTCTTAAGGGATCACATCTTAGACTGCTTGACACATAAGTCCTGATTTGATTCTGCATGTGCAAAACTGCTGTTAGGCTTACTCTATGGGAGGATAGACTCAGATTCCCTGGATTGTAGCCCCAATGAGCCACAAACATTTACCCTGCATTGTCACAGGAAAATAGTACAAATGTGCCTCTTGCTGGCCCTTGGCTGGTAAGGTTTCCTCATTAAGACTTTTTTTCTTTTGTATGGACCTGTGCAATTTGCCTTAACTTACCACTTCTCAGAAGATCCCAACAACATAAAGCAAATCACTTATCCTTGGCCTTTTGGAAACTACAAAAGAGATCAAATGGAGCTATACCTTGGATGGACATACAATTCTTTGAACTGGTGTCTGGAAAGCTGGCTAAGCTAAAATCAATGGTGAATGTGTTACAGTGGTGTTTATTTATGACCAGGTGTCATAGTATCCCTGGAAAGTCTGCCACATAAGGCTGGTTGAGATACTTTGAGCCTTTAGTCTACCAGCCTTTGTGAGTCCTAAGGGGAAAAATCCGAGAGAAAAGGGCCCTTTGCCTCCATTTGCCTTTGGAACAGTTAATGCAAGGTAACCTTTAGATTGGAAACTTGTCATGTAGTGTGCTGCTCAGGGGCATTTGAAGGAAGTTGAGGCACAGCCTGTGGGGTTCACATACACTAACTGAATTAGACCCTCAGTGATGGTCATTGGGGTCCTTTGAGACTTGAATTGCTTGTGTGGTAAGAAGGCTACACCCATAAAGTAAATGAAGCTGAATGTCACTTTTGGCTTAGTGTAGAACTCTTGCAAATTAATAGACTGACTAGTGGGGAGAGGGTAAATGTGACTGCACTGTTTTTTGATTGGATACTGAGAGAAATTATTCACAGCCATGAGCAAGAAACTTCCTGAGAAGTTTCCTCGCTGGCATTAGATCTGGTATTAGCTATATAGAACAGTGCTACTGAGGTCAGATCTGCTTTGAGGGTCCCTCGGGCAGCACATTGCAGTTCTGGGTCTTGAACTAATGTATTGCTACATAAAAGGTGGAAAAAAGTAGAGGCTGATAGGCTGAAAAGCAACTCACAACATTCAGGAGATTGCAGGGAGAACTGCAGTGTTCAGGGAAAGTAAAATGGCTGGTATTAGAGCAAGCATTAAGGAAACCTGATGGAGAGCTAATGGAAGGAAGTACTGGGTGGGAAGGTTCCCTTTGGAGATGGAAGCCCTTAGATCTTCCCACTGCCTGCTCCTATGAATTTTATGATTTTTCTTTTTTTGTTGGAGAGTCATTGTTAATTTGATAGGTATTTCTTTGAATTAAAAACACTAGCAAGGAGCCAGGCGTGGTGGCACATGCTTGTAATTCCCGCGCTTGGGAGGCGGAGACAGGAGGATCAAGCAGGTTCGAAGCCAGCCATGCTGGCTTCAGAGACCCTGTTTCCAAATAAAAATATAAAAATAGGTCTGGGAATGTTGCCCGGAGGTAGAAGGGCTTCCCGGAACCCCAGTACCACCAAAAAAAAAAAAAAAAACTAGCAAGACATGCACCCACTCCTCTTATAGGATTTTATAAAAGTTATATTTAAGGGGGGAAATCTTTTAAAAATTTCAATTAGTGGGAAAGTAAATGGTTAACAGTAGCAAAACTTTAGTTCTTTGAAATTGACATGCTGGAAATGAGCCATTACTAAGATTTTAAAACTAAAAGAATATTTAGACATAAAATAGGGAACAAAAGTAAACAGTGTAGCAAAAAAAAAAAAAAACACTAGCAAAAGACCTAAATAAGCATTTCTCAAAGGAGAAAAGGCCATATAATGGCCATCAATTATATGAAAAATGTTTACCATCACTAAATATCAGGGAAAAACAAAACAAAATGACAAAATTTCACCTTACCCCAGTTAGGATGGCTGTTATTGAAGAAACAAAAGATAAATGTTGGTCATGATGATGTGGAGATAAGGGAGCTCTTACAAACTCATGGTAGCAATGCAAATGAGCATACCCATTCTGGGTTACTTAATGATCCAGCAATCTCACTACTAGGTGTATATTCAAAGGAAATGAATATGTGGAAAAGATCCGCGGGGCTATGTTTATTAGAGCACTAGTCACAATAGACAAGAAATAGAACCAACCAAAGCCTCTGTGTCCTTGGAGAAAGGTCTATAGGAGGAAGCTAGATTGTTAAAACACTAAAACTTTTACACTTATGAAACAAGATTTCAAGACAATCTTCCATAATTACTACAATATCAATAATGCAATGGGCAAGTTATTCCACTTCATTGGTGAGGTTTTGATAGTGGTCTCACAGAGGAAACTATTCTCACTGTTGTGCATGCTCTGTAAGCACAGCTATTCACAATTGACTTGGCTGCCTGCATAAAAGTAGAGGTCAGAGCCAAGCCACTCACATGCATATGAGCAGCGGCCCAGGTATTGCACAGTCTAATAAGGGAAAAGAGTACTGACCTCACAGATACTATCTACAAAAAAGGAGACTGGTGCCCTGTTTGAGTATTATATTCAGCACATGCCAAACAAAAGTATGTTTTCAAGCATGTGTAACCAGACCAGACTGCTAGCCAAATTTGAGTGGAGAACCCTGTACTGAGAAGTGTCATAAGCAATACCATAAAACAATTCCAGTCCCCTACCCAATCTGGGATTAGTATTGCATCTGATGCATCTAGCAACAGCACTGCTGGATAGTATACAACAGCAGCCAGTATGAGCATATAGCATGAACAAGCAATAAACCTTTATTGCTTTAAGGCAAAAATTTTGACATTTTACCAAGGGTTTCGTTTTTTATCATCTTTAGCCACCCCCCAAAACACTGAAGAATTAGGAACTTTTCTAGACACTGGTGTCTCATGCCAATCTCCAGTAGGGGGAAAGGACATTATTTACCTGTCCTACTTTGTTCATGGATGGTGAAACTGGATGCAAGACTTGGACATAAGCTTGTTTAACAAAGGGGTCTCAACTCAATGAAAACAATTCACCAGGCAGATGTATAGCTACTTCAAGACATCCTGTCTTGGAAAAATTCCCAAATGTTGAGTAGAACAGTTGGTAAGCACTGGACATATTTTCCTCTTTCTATAAATTAAGTGCAAGTTTTATTTTTCATATTCAAGAAACAAATGATTAATGATATCATAACCAAAACTTATGTGAAAGTATAAGAGGTGGTTCAACCTGGTCTGGGGAATCACGGATGGTTTTCTGAAGAAGTGATACTTAGCTTGAGTCTCAAAGCAAGAGGAAGAGTTAGCTAGAGACAAAGGAAGAGGAAGGATGTGCAAAGGTGTAAGATAGAATCATGAGTCTGAATCTGAATGAGAGGGATAGTAGCAAAGACTGGGTTGTAGAGCAGGTGCACTCTCATCAAGAAATGTGAATTGTCACAAATCAGCAGATGTGGAAAGTTATTAAGCCAGACATTGACATGATCAGATTTACATCTTTACAATTAAAATAGTCACAGTGTGCTCAGGATTGGAGTGAGACTTATTTCAAGAGGCAAGAGATAATGGAGAAGACAGTGCAAACAGATGTGGATAGAATAGAAACAGTATCAGGGTTCTCCAGGTGAACAAGCTCAGTATTAAGTATATAATAGATAAAGTGTGTGTTTTGTGTATGTGTGTGTGTGTGTGTGTGTGTGTGTGTGTGTGTGTGTTACTGGTGATTGAGCCCAGGGTCTTTCTACTTCCAAGCTACCCTCACAGACCTATCTTTTATTCTTTTTTTTTTTTTTTTTTGTGGTACTAGAGTTTCTGGAAACCCTGCTACCTTCGGGCTATACTCCCAGACACCTATTTTTTATATTTTTATTTGGAAACAGAGTCTCTTAAGCCAGCAAGGCTGGCTTCGAACCTGCCTGATCCTCCTGTCTCCACCTCCAAAGCACAGGGATTACAAGCGTGCACCACCACACCCGGCCCTCTTTTATTCTTTATTTTGAAACAGAGTCTCACTAAGTTGTGGAGGGCCTCACTAAGTAGCTGAGGCTGGCCACAAACCTGCAATGCTTAACTTTTTAGCCTCCTAAGTACTGGGATTACAGGCATGTGCTGCTGTGCCCTGCTAGGGAATCTATTTTAAGGAATCAGTTGATGTGATTGCGGGGGCTAGCAGGTTCACAGTGCATAGGGCAGATGCTAGAATTTTGTTATTTAAGATGGAGTAAAATTTCATGGTGTGTATACCACATTTTTTAATCCAATCTGCTGCGATTACTTCCTCTTCCTCGGCATCTGTGTGGATTTCCCATGCAGGAAATTGGGGAAAGCTTAAAGTAAGTGAAGCCCCGAGGGGAAGTGTTGTCTCTGGCCAAAGTACTCCCCCACTCTTAGATATTCTTTCATAACTATTATTCTTTTGGTAATGATTCTTTTAACTTTCCACACGAATTGCTCCGGTGATGTAAGATTAGGACTGTGGGAGAAACTGAGTCCGTGGAAAATTTTCTAGTAATTTGTCTAAGCCTCTAAACGCCCTCAGCTTTGCTCAAAGATGTAAATATAGTCAGAATTCAGATACTGTGGAAGCATTCCTGCTACAGCAATTAACAAATGCAGAATTCCTCCCTATCTTTGACCTTCATTCTAATCATTACAATAGAGCCAAGTGTTAGGAGGAATCTTGACCTTTGCACCTAGTGATAGCACTGCCTGGAAACAGGGCGACACCACCTGGTTAAAATAGTTACGACAGAACAAAAGACATATAATAAAAACTTCATGTTGTTTTTTGGGCCCTGTCTACTAAAATATATTTTAGTGTTTAATAGGGTGAAGCATTCAGACAGCAGATGGTATTGCAGACAAAATTCAGCAGACATCCATCGAAATCCTCTAAATCATCATAAATGTATATGGATTTCCCTACACCAACTACATGTATGAAAGCTGGAATCTCCGACTTCGTCCCCATTCAGCTCAAAGGAGGTTGCTAGATAGAGAAGGACATTGGACTAAGCCCTAGGAATAAAAGGTTCCGAAAACATTAAATAAAACTCTTAAAAACTGAATTCTTCAAGTGATTTTGGGTGTGACTTTTGTTCCTCTGGAATTTGCCCACTAAAAGCCTCTGCAGCTGCAAGGCCAGGCCAAAGGGGCTGACTTGAAGCATAAGACCCACCTGCAGGGTGATGGAACTGATTTCAATCACAAAGACCTGTGATGTCACAGGCCTTATTTTTGTCTTGTTCAGGGTTGGTGATTTACATGTATATCTCACTATTGTATTTTGGGTGTTTGCACTTTTCTCCTAGGGAATCACGGGGAAATAGGGAAATATAAAAAATCTTGTGTCTAGAATAAAGTGGTCGATTGCATTGATCCATGTCAGATTTTTTCCCGCGCCATGAACAGGAACTTAAAGGAGTTTATTTCATAAAAAGGGAAAAAATCGCTGTAGATAAGTGGCTGCAGAACTACCACCTAAACCTTTGTCCACCTTTCTGAGATAATTCGGTTGCGAACAGACTCAGCGGCCATCCCGATTGAGTCAGTCTGTCGCACCAATCATCTACTGAGACACCTAGGTTGGTTTCATTATTGGGCTATTGTGAGTTGTGTTGCTGTAAACATGGGTATGCATATAACACTATAGTATACCAAAGAATGGTATAGAAAGTCATATGATAGAGAAGATTTTTTTTCAAATTTATTTATTTTTTTATTGGTGCATTATATTCATACATCATAGTGGGTAATAAAAAATGCTTGTGTAGACATACAAGCACATATCACCTAGTCAGCTCCCATTCAATCCCCACCCCGTTCCCTCCCTAACCCTCCCTCCCATGTTTGGCTTAGTGATTGATATCAATATGTTTGTCTAAATATATCATGTGCCTCAGAGAGCTTTTTTCCCACCTCCCCTCACCTCAGTCAGATTGCCTTATTTGGTCCTCTATAGGTTCTCCTTTTCGCCTGGGGCTCATCCTATGACCATTTCACTTTAGCTTTCACATATTAGTGAAAGCATCTGCTTTCTTACTTTTTGCAACTGACTAATCTCGCTTAGCATAACATCCTCCAGTTCCATACATTTCCCTGAAAATGCTGTAATTGTATTTTTATGGCTGATTAAAACTCCACTGTATACATATTCCAGAATTTTTTAATTTTTATTAATTTTTTATTGGAGCATTGTATTTATACATCATAATGGGTAAAAAACTTGTGTAAGCATAAATGCACACATTGCCCAGCCAGCCCCTACCACTCTCCACTTCACTCCCTCCCCATCCCTCCCTCCCATGCTTGGTTTAGGGGTTGAATTCGATATGAATAAGTACAGCATGTGCTTTAAAGTATTTTCCTCACCCCACCTCCCATCCCCAGAGTTAGGTTGTCTTATTTGCTCCTCTATAGGACCTCATTTTTCACATGGAGTTCCTCCTATGATCCCATTCACCCTAGGTTTCACATATTAGAGAAAACATTCAGTTCCTTATTTTGTGACTGACTAAACTCACTTAGCATAATGTCCTCAAGATCCATCCATTTCCCTGAAAATACCACAGTTGTGTTTTTTTTTATGGCTGAGTAAAATTCCATTGTGTACATATCCCACAGTTTTGTAATCCATTCATCTGTTGATGGACATCTTGGCTGGTTCCATAGTTTGACTATGGTGAATTGTGTATCTATGAACATAGATACACATGCATTAGTTTGGTAGTTTGGTTTCCTTTCTTTTGGGTAGACACCCAGAAGTGGTATTGCTGGATCGAATGGTAGATTTGTTCCCATTCTTCTGAGGATTCTCCATACTGTTTTCCAAAGTGGTTGCACTAATTTGCAATCCCACCAACAATGTTTTAGAGTTCCCTCTTCTCCACATCCTCGACATCATTTGTTATTGTTCGTGTTTTGAATGATTGCCATTCTAGTTGGAGTTAGGTGAATTCTCAGGGTAGTTTTGATTTGCATCTCTCTGATTGCCAATGATGTTGAGCATTTTTTTCATGCATTTATTGGCCATTTGAATTTCTTCTTTCATGAAGTGTCTATTTAATTCACTTGTCCATATTTTGATTGGATCACTTGTTTTTTTTAAATTTTAATTGCTTTTTTAAATTTTTTTTTATTGGTGCATTATTTTCATACAACTTATTGGGGTAAAAAACTTGTGTGTACAAACATGTATTCATTGTTGATTTAACCCCTACCCAATTCCCACCCCATTCCCTCCCCGTCCCTCCCTCCCTTGGTTGGCTTAGTGATTGACTTCGATATGTTTAAGTACATTGTGTGCTTTAGAGATTTTCCTCTTCCCCCCTCCTTTCTCCTCCTTTAGGTTGTTTTGTTTGCTCCTCTATAAGATTTCCTCTTTCAAGAGTTCCTCCTATGACCCATTTCTCCCTAACTCTCACATATTAGGGAAAGCATCTGATTTCTTATTTTTTGTGACTGACTAATCTCACTTAGCATAATGTCCTCCAGTTCCATCCATTTCCCTGAAAATGATGTAATTGAGTTTTTTTTTTTTGATAGCTGAGTAAAATTCCATTGTGTACATATCCCAGATGCAAATCAAAACTACCCTGAGATTTCACCTAACTCCAACTAGAATGTCAATCATTCAAAACACAAACAACAACAGATGCTGGCGAGGATGTGGAGAAGTGGGAACTCTAAGACATTGTTGGTGGGATTGCAAATTAGTGCAACCACTTTGGAAAACAGTATGAAGAATCCTCAGAAGAATGGGAACAAATCTACCATTTGATTCAGCAATACCACTTTTTTTTTTTAGTGTTGAGTTTCTTGAGGTCTATATATATTCTAGATATTAGTCCTCTATTGGAGGGGTAGGTGGCAAAAATCTTCTCCCATTCTGTTGGCTCTCAATTGAGGTTCTTGACAGTTTCCTTTGCTGAACAGAAGCTCTTCAATTTCATGCAATCCCATGCATTGATTCACCTTTTGGGTTGTTGTGCCTCTGGGGTCTTGTTGAGAAAGTGTTTATCTGTGCCTATGTGTTGCAGTGTTGGACCTATGCCCTCTTCGAGGAGCCTTAAGCTCTCTGATCTAATTTCCAAGTCTTTGATCCATCTTGAATTGACTCTTGTGCAGGGTGAGAAAGTGGGATTAATTTCCAATTTTCTGCATATGGTTAACCAGTTTTGCCAACACCATTTGTTGAAGAGGCTATCTTTTGTCCAGTGTATGGTTTTGGCCCCTTTGTCAAAAATCAATTTTCTGAAAGTGTGTGGACTTGTTTCTGGGTCTACTATTCTGCTCCATTGGTCTATGGATCAGTTTTTGTGCCAGTACCATGCTGTTTTTATTACAATGGATTTGTAATATAGTTTAAAGTCAGGTATTGTGATTCCTCCTGCACGATTTTTGTTGCTGAGAACTACTTTGTCTATTCTTGGCCTTTTGTTATTCCAGATCAATTTAAGGACTGATTTTTCTGTCTGTGAGAAATGATCTTAGTAGTTTAATAGGCATTGTGTTGAATCTATAGATCACTTTTGGAAGTATGGCCATTTTGATAATATTTATTCTGCCTATCCATGAGCATGGAAGATCTTTCCATCTTCTAAGATCTTCTTCGATTTCTTTATTCAGTGTTTTATAAATTTCTTTGTAGAGATCTTTTACCTCCTTTGTTAAGTTTACTCCTGAGTATTTTATTTTTTTCTGGGTGATCTTGAGTGGAAGTGTTTTCTGAATTTCTTTTTCAGTGGGTTTATGGTTGGTTTACAGAAAAGATTCTGATTTTTTAAGATTGATTTTGTATCCAGACACTTTGCTGAATTTGTTGATCAGTTCTATAAGCCTTTTCATTGAGTTTGTTGGGTTTTCTAAATATAGTATCATGTTGTCTGCAAATAGTGAAAGTTTGAGTTCTTCTTTTCCTATTTGTACTCCTTTGATTTCCTTCTCTTTCCTTATTGCTCTGGCTAGAGTCTCAAGTACTATATTGAAGAAAAGTGGTGATATTGGACATCCTTGTCTCATTCCTGTTTTTAGGGGGAATTCTTGAATTTTTCCCCATTTAATATGATGTAGACTGTGGGCTTATTGTAGATTGCCTTTATGATGTTGAGATATGTTCCTTCTGTTGCGATTCTGTGCAGTGCTTTTATCATAAATGGATGTTAGATTTTATCAAATGCTTTTAAAGCGTCTATTGAAATGATCATGTGATTTTTGTCTTTGATTCTATTTATGTGATGAATTACCTGGGTTGATTTTCGTATGTTGAACAAGACTTGCATCCCTGGGATGAACCCTACCTAGTCATGATGTATGATTTTCTTTATGTGTTTTTGAATGCGTGTTCCTAGTATTTTGTTTAACAGTTCGGCATTCAAATGTAGTTCTCCTTTCTTGAACTGCCTTCATTTGGTTTTGGTATTGCTGTGATGTTGGCTTCATAGAATGTATTTGGGAGAATTCCGTTTTTTTCTGTTTCACAAAATTGATTGAACAGTATTGGTATTAGCTCTTCTATAATGGATTTATAGAATTCATTTGGGAAACCATCTGTTCCTGGGCTTTTCTTTGATGGTAGGCTCTTTATTGCTGTTTCAGTCTCTTTGATTGTTATTGGTTGGTTTAAGTGTTCTATATCTTCTGTTTTTGTGTGTGTGGGTCTGGGGATGAAGCCAAGGGGAATTTGAACTCTGAGCTACACAACCTGCCCTATTTTTTTTCTTTATTTTGAAACCGGGTTTCACTGAGTTGCAGAGGGCCTCACTAAGTAGCTGAGGCTGTCTGCGAACTGTGATCCTCCAGTCTCAGCCTCCCGAATGCTGGGATTACAAGAGTACACCACCATGCCCACCCGTGTTCTATATCCTCTTTACTTAGCTTAGGAAGGTTGTATTTATCTAGAAAGTTGTCAATTTCCTCCAGATTTTCCATTTTGTTGGAGTATAGTTTTTCAAAGTAGTTTCTGGTAATCCTCTGGATTTCTACACGGTTATTAGTAACATCTCCTTTTTCATCACTTTTCTTCATAATTTGGATTGCGTGTCTCTTTTTTTTTTTTAGTTTGGTTAGCTAGTGGTTTGTCGAACTTGTTAATGTTTTCGAGAATCCAGCTTTTGGTTTTGTTGATTTTCTGTATTTTTTTTATTCTCTATTTCATTAATTTCTGCTCTGATTTTAATAATTTCCTGTCTTCTACTGGCTTTGGGATTAAATTGTTCCTGTTTTTCAAGCGCTTTGAGGTGTGTTATTCAATTATTTATTTGACGATTTTCTGTTTTTCTTATGTGAGCACTCAGTGCTATAAATTTTCCTCTTAATACTGCCTTCAAAGTATCCCAGAGGTTTTGATATGTTGTATCGTTATTTTCATTTGTTTCTAGAAATTTGTTGATTTCACCTCTTATATCTCCTATGACCCATTCTTCATTCAGAAGTGTGGTGTTCAGCCTCCACATGTTCATGTGGTTTCTTTGGGTCTTTTTATAGTTCATTTCTAATTTCATTCTATTATGGTCTGAAATGACACAGCGAAGTATGTCATATTTTTTGAATTTGCTAGTGTTCATATTGTGTCCCAGTATGTGATCAATTTTGGAGAAGGTTCCATGAGCAGCTGAGAAAAATGTGTAATCTGCTGTAGTTGGGTGAAATATTCTATATGTGTCCAACAGTTCCATTTGATTAATGCTGTCCTTTAGTTCTGAGGCATCTTTACTGACTTTTTGTCTAGATGATCTGTCTAATGGTGTGAGAGGGGTGTTGAAGTCTCCCAGTATTATTGTATTGGGATTTATGTGTAGTTTAATTTCACAGAGTATTTGTTTTATGAAAGTAGCTGCATCTATGTTTGGGGCATAAATGTTGATTATTGTTATTTCCTCTTGTTGGATTGTTCCTTATCAGTAAAAAATGACCATCTTTTTCTCTTCTAATTAGCTTGGGCTTGAAGTCTAACTTGTCTGATACCATAGTTGCTAGTCCTGCTTGTCTTCGAGTTCTGTTGGCATAGATTACCTTGCTCCATCCCTTTACCTTAAGTTTGTTCCTATCTTTACTTGTAAGGTGTGTTTCTTGCACACCTTACAAGGGGGAATTTTTGAAGTTTTTCCCCAATTAATATGATGTTGGCTGTGGGTTTATTGTACATTGTCTTTATTATGTTGAGGTATGTTCCTTCTATTCTGATTCTCTGTAGTGCTTTTATCATGAGTGGATGTTGGATTTTATCAAAGGCTTTTTCAGCATCTATTGAAATGATTATGTGATTTTTATCTTTTTTTCTGTTTATAGGAAGTATTACATGGATTGATTTTCGTATGTTGAACCAACCTTGCATCCCTGGGATGAAGCCTACATAGTCATGGTCTATGATTTTCTTGATGTGGTTTTGGATGGGTGTTGCTAGTACTTTTTTTTTTTTAGCAGTTTTGCATCAAAGTTAATCGAGATATAGGCCTATAGTTTTCTTTCCTTAAACTATATTTGGTTTTGGTATTAGTGTGATGTTCGCTTCATAGTATGTATTTGGGAGAGTTCTGTTTGTCTCTATTTCATGAAATAGATTGACGAGTAAAGTATTAGCTCTTCTATAAAGATTTTATAAAATTCACTTGGGAAGCCATCTGGTCTTGGGCTTTTATTACATGGTAAGCTCTTTATTGCTGTTTCAGTCTTTTTGATTGCTATTGGTTGGTTTGAGTTTTCTATGTCTTCTCGACTTAGTTTAGGAATGTTGTATTTAACTAGGAAGTTGTCCATTTTTTTCCAGATTTTCCATTTTTTTTTGGAGTATAGTTTTTCAAAGTAATTTCTGACAATCCTCTGGATTTCTGCACTCTCCATTGTGATATCTCCTTTTTCATCTCCTATCTTCAAATTTTGGGGTGATTCTTTTTTTATTTAGATTGGCTAGTGGTTTATCTATCTTATTAATTTTCTTGAGGAACCAGCTTTTCATTTTGTTGATTTTTTGTATCATTTTTTATTCTCTATTTCATTTATTTCTGCTCTGGTTTTAATAATTCCCTGTCTTCTACTGGCTTTTGTGTTAGATTGCTCCAGTTTTTCAAAAGTTTTGAGGTGTGTCATTAAGTTATTTGTTTGGTGATTTTCTGTCTTTCTTATGTGAGCACTCAGTGCTATAAATTTCCCTCTTAATACTACCTTCAATGTTTCCCAGACATTTTGATAAGTTGTATCTCTATTATCATTTGTTTCTAGAAATTTCTTAATTTCTCCCTTTACTTCTTCTATGACCCATTCTTCATTAAGAAGCGTGGTGTTCATTCTCCAATTGTTTATGTGGTTTCTCTGAGTCTTCTTAATAGTTTATTTCTAGCTTCATTCCATTGTGGTTTGAAAAGACACAGGGAAGTATGTCACATTTTTTTTTAACTTTCTGGTTCTTACTTTGTGGCCCAAGATGTGATCTATTTTGGAGAAGGTTCCATGAGCTGCTGAGAAAAATGTGAAATCTGCTATAATAGAGTGAAATATTCTGTATGTGTCCAATTTGATTAATGGTGTTCTTTAGGTCTGAGGTGTCTTTACTGACCTTTTGTCTAGAAGATCAATCTAATGGTGTGAGAGGTGTGTTGAAATCTCCCAGTATTTTTGTATTGGGATTTATATGTAGCTTGATATCACAAATATTTTGTTTTATGAAAGTAGCTGCACCTATGGTTTTGGCATAAATGTTGATTATCGTTATTTCCTCATGCTGTAGTAGTCCTTTTACCAGTAAAAAGTGACCATTTTGTCTCTTCTGATGAGCTTGGGTTTTAAGTCTATCTTATCTGATATCATAATTACAAATCCTGTTTGTCTTCGAGTTCTATTAGCATGAATTACCCTGCTCCAGCCCTTTACCTTGAGTTTGTTGCTGTCTTTAATTATAAGGTGTGTTACTTGCAAGCAACATATGTAAGGATTCTGGTTTTTAATCCATTTTGCAACTCTATGTCTTTTTATTGGGGAGTTGAGGCCATTTGCATTCAGTGTGATTATTGAGAGATGATTTTTAATTCCTGACATGTTGAGATTTTATTTGTTTGAAATACTGTTTTTTCTTCTCTTCTTAATTGTCTGTTGGATAGAAATTCTTCTTTCTCTGGTTCTGTCGTGTATTTCTTGTTTCTTCTCTGTAGTTAATCTCTTTGAGTATTTTCTTTAGTGCTGGTTTTGAAGACATAAATTCCTTGAGCTTCTGTTTGTCATGAAAGAATTTTACTTCCCCATATAATTTGAGAGATAGTTTTGCTGGGTAAGAAATTTTTGGCTTCAAGCTGTTTTCTTGCAGAGTTTGGAATATGCTACTCCAGGCCCTTCTGGCTTGCATGACTTGGTTTGGGAAGTCTGGGGTGAATCTGATTGGCTTCCCTCTGAATGTCACTCTGTCTTTTGTTTTTCTTGCATTTAAGATTCTCTCTTTGGCTTCTACATTAGTCATTTTGACTATTATATGGCATGGATAATCTTTCTCTGAGCTTGTCTAAAGGGGGTTCTATAAGTTTCTTGTACCCGTTTATCAATCTCTTGCTCAATGTTCAGAAAATTTTCTGCTATTACTTCTTTGAAAAGATTATTGAGCCCCTTGGTTTCACCTTCCTTTCCCTCTTCTATGCCAGTAATTCTTAAGTTGCATCTTTTTAAATGGGCCTATATTTCTTTAATGTCTAATTCCTCCTGTCGAATTGTTTTTTTTTTCTATGTTATGAACTATTTGTTCATTTTTGGAGTGATCATCTTCTAGTAGTGAGATTCTACTCTCCATGTGGTCTAAGCAATTGTTTATTGTTTGTATAGATGCCTTTACTTCAATGATTGCATCTTTTATTTCTTTCTGACTCTCTAAATTCTTTTCATTATTCCTGTATGAATTCTACAGTTACATTCCTGATTTGACCTACTGGAGATCTCTGCAGTTCTGTGTCTCAGGTTCTGCAAATGTGGAGTTGTGGGAGCTCATTGTTCCTTTGTTGTTCCTCCTTTTCATGATTTACGATGTTTGCCTTTGTTACTTTTGGTAGGCTTCTCTCACTTTCTAGATGTCTGCTGGTATATTTGAGGGGAGTTTGTATTGTATTCAATAGTGAAGATTGAGAAAGGAGGGAAGTACAGGAGTGAATATAAGAATGGGGTGAGAAAGGAGGGGGGAAGAGGAAAATCTCTAAAACACACAATGTACTTAAACATATCAAAGTCAATCACTAAGCCAAGCAAGGGAGGGAGGGACGGGGAGGAAATGGGGTGGGAATTGGGTAGGGGTTAAATCAGCGATGAGTACATGTTTGTACACACAAGTTTTTTACCCCAATAAGTTGTATGAATATAATGCACCAATAAAAAAATGAAAAAAAAAAGAATGGGGTAAAATCTCAGTTAGAGTCGAATAGAATGAAAATATGTGTTTCGTAGAGCAGAGTATACTAGGGATTAGAGGTAGTAAGGATGAAGTAGTATTTTGGTAATCAATGTAGAATTTTGGTATAATGATATAAAGTGGGTTTTGTACAAGACAGGGAAGGGATATAATGCAGGAGGAAGATAGAAAAGGAACAGTAAGAGGAGGGTTGGTATGTACAAAGGAAGAATCTTGGGAGAGGGTTTGAGAGTAGGTAAAAAATAAAAAACAGACCAAAATAAAAACAACAATAAAACCAACCAGGTATGCACACTCATACAATAAAAAAGAACAAACAAACAACAAAAACACCAACCAAAAAAACCCAAAACCAATACAAGAGCAAAACAAAAAAAAAAAAAAAAAGAAAAAGAAAGAAAGAAAAAAACGACCTCCACTACAATTTAATGCAGGTCTACAATTAAATGTCTATTTAGCAGATAGATCTGCTGCAGTCTCTCTCTGTGCAGAAACCGAGTACCACCTGTCCCCTTCCCATTGTGGGTTTGGTTTTCTGTGATTTTCTCAGTTCATGTAAATGGCTGATACTGTTTAGGCTGCTTTATGTACTATGCACAGGTCGCTCTCACGCTTTCCACCAGTGTGGAGACTAGATATCTCCCTGCCACTTCTGGTGACACTTGCTTCTGAGACCAAACTCACTGTTGGAGAATCTAATCTCCGCAGCTAGTGCTGGTATGGTCTTGCTTCCCACTCGCCCCAAATGAGAGGTCTGTGTTGGTCCCTGAGCTTCTACTAAATAGGTCTAGCTAGATTTTTCCTCCCCCCCTTTTCGGCTGATCAAAGTCTGAGTCTGCTAGGATTTCTGTTATGTCCAACAGCATCCTCCTCTCTCACTTTCTCGGGGCTGTATCTGGAAGTCACAGACCTGAGCTTTGAGTCCCTAAGGGCATGGTGCTGAGCAATCCTGTTTTTCAACTGTTCTTTTTTTTCTTCTTTTTTTTTTCTTTCAGTCTCTGTATTTATTTCTTTTCCTCTGCTGAACATATTATCTGGTTTTGTAGTGCACTGTTTTGGGGACAATGGTGACCTAATGCTAGCAGCATTTGTAAATGCTGCTGCTCTTGGTAGCCATCGTCCCTGCCTAAAGAAGTTTTGTTAACTGAATAATGGGGTTGAAGAATATAGACTAGAAAACAAAGAGAGTTCCGATTTCTCAAGCAAGTAGCTAAAAGATAGTGATAGTGCCAATGTTTGAAATAGGGAACAAGAGGGAAAAGTGCACATTTCTGTAGATAATCAAATTTGTATAGAAGCAAAAAACAATTTTCTTGGTACTGGGGACTAAATATTGGAAACCAGGGTCATTCTATATCTGAGCTACACCCCCAGCACTTTTAAGTTATTATTGTTACTAGGGATGGAACCCAGGACATTCTACTTCTGAGTACACCCCTAGCCTGATTTTTTATTCTGAAACCGAGTCTCACTAAATTCCTAAAGGCCTTGCTAGTTTGCTGACCCTGGCCTTAAACCTGAGATCCTCCTCTCCCAGCCTCCAAATTACTGGCATTACAGACCTGTACCACCATGACCAACTTTACATATACATACATGCTGAAACAAATGTGCTCAGTCCTGGGGGGCAATAAAACTGAGTCCGTTTGAGACCGAAATCCTCAGAAAGATGAACAAGTGATTCGGTTGCAGTCCTGCAGGGACTCCTCTCTCTTAGCAGGTAAGAGCTCCTTCAAGCCCCCATGTAAGTGTGGGGTCTCGTCCCCGGGGACCTGGGAGAGAGAAATCTGAAAAGAATCACTGGACAACTGCCTTCCATCTAATTGACAAAGTTTTAATTTCCATCACCAGTATTTATACCCTATACCCCGTGTGTGCACTAAAGGACAATAGTGAGGCATTAAGTGTAAACAAGATAAACAGGATAAAAGAGGATCCATGGCTCAAGATTCATCTGGGACTAGGTGAATAAAGTCACTCCCCTTGGCCTTTATCATTGGAATCAGGTTTCTGGCCTTGGGTGAGCCTTAGGGGGTCTGGAGTCAGGAAAGGCAACCGGAAGAGGCAGGCATCTGTAAAGGTGGGGGTTCACACCCAAAGTCCGTTTGGGGGAAATTCAGTCTTCTAGGATCTCCTTTGATCCTTCCAGAGTCTTTTTGTCTCTAGGGCTTAGTCCAGGCCCTCCTTTATCAAGATCCATGGGCTACGTTGCAGATTTGTTCCATCCTGTCTGCTCTGCCATCCCCTATGAGGCAATACTTATATTACAGTTAGTAAAACAGGGCAAAAACATTATATATATATATATATATATATATATATATATATATATATATACACACACACACACATTATAGGTATGTGCCACCATAACTGGTGATGAAAGTAATTTTACGTGCTGTTGAGTTATCCAGGTGGAGATTCTTAAGTACAGGTCAGAAGAGAGATTTAAGCTGGATATAATGGCAAGTCAGCCATTTGGGGAGAGAGTATAGATTAAGGAATGTAAGAGAAGAAAGCCTAGAAGAAAGTTCTGAGAAACTACAACACTTACATATTGAATAGAAGAGGAAGGATCAACAAAGCCAAGCCCGGCGTGGTTGGTGTTGCACGCTTGTAATCCCAGCATCTCAGAGGCTGAAACCAGAGGATCGCAGTTTGCAGACAGCTTCAGCTACTTAGTGAGGCCCTCTGCAACTTAGTGAGACCCTGTTTCAAAATAAATAATAAAAATAGGGCAGGGGGTGCGGCTCGGAGGTCATATGTCCCTGGCTTCCATCCCCAGACCCGCAAAAAAAAAAAAAAAAAAAAAAAAAAAGCCAATGTAAAACAACAGCCAGATATGTAGAAAAGTAGGAGGCAGAGATCTCAAAACATTCTTCTGCATCCTGAAGGAGGGAGCATATTACTTATTGCTGTTTATCCTGTAGACTTTAAGGAGCCAACAGAGGTAACTGAGTAAGAAGAATCATTTCAGTATGGTGAGAAGGGCTGATTAGCACTGTGAGGTCCAATTGGTTGGAAGATCATCTAGGGATGTTGATATAGAAATAAAAGAAAACAATTGAACTTGTGGAGAATTTTAAAGCAAAATCAACAGGCATCTTATTAGATATGAGTGATTACAAATCCAAGATGGCTGGCCGTGGTGACACATGCTTGTAATCCAAGGATTGGGGAGGCTGAGACAGGAGGATCCAGCAGACAGCCTCAGTTACTTAGTGAGGCACTCTGTAACTTAGTGAGACCCTGTTTCAAAATAAAGAATAAAAAAAAATAGGACAAGGGGCGTAGCTCAGAGGTTGAATACTGAGTTCCATCCCTACACCTGAAAAAAAAAATAAAGTCCAAGATGGCTGGGAGGTCTTGAGTTGAAGGTATCTGAAAAAGAATGAGGACATCCACAGAGAAAAGAAAATCAGGAAGGTAATAATTTAGGAGGAAAATACTAAAGATCAAGGTAATAATTTAGGAGGAAAATACTAAAGATCAAGTTTCAACATACTTTTACATGTGATAAAATACTTAGCACTGTTTCCCGAGGATACCATACCTATAATACACTTTGATTCCTCCTAGTTTCTTTTTAGCTTCCATAATGAAAATATCCTCTTTCCATGGAACTTTGTTTGCCTGAACATTTTCTACTCAATCTTTAAAGCCCAAATTAAATTTTACTTTTTGTTAGCTTTTGCTAATAACCCAAGGCTAAATTAATTGCCACCCTCTGTGTTCCTGCAGCACTGTGTTCAGACCTTTGTTTTTAATAGCATTTATCACATTGCATTATGATATTATTTTACATGTCAGCCTCCCACACTAAGCTGGAGTTTGCTGATCTCAGGGCCTCTGGCTTATTACACCTGGTTCTTTTATACATATGAACACTAACCTTGCTTAGCTGTTATCCAGCTTAGAGCTTAGGAAAAGGGCAAGGCCACATAAATAAGGATTAAATTGTCATTGGCATAGAGGTGATCTCTGAAGAAATGGAAATATATCACCTGATGGTGATAGGGGAACCTACAGAGCACAAAGCATAAGAAGCATTAGACCAAATCTAAGAAAACACCCACATTTAGAGAATGGAGCAAAGATTTGGAGAACAAGAGAATTGTGTATTGTCTGGCTATTATCTATCAAAATATATTTATTGGATAAATATTCTACTTAATATTTAGACACTGAAAACACAGCTGTAACCAAGGAACAGTGACACATACCTATAGTTCCAGTACTTGGGAGGCTGAATTGGGAGGATAGCAGGTTTGATAACAGCTTCAGCACTTTAATTTGACCCTGTTTGAAAAATAAAAAGGAATAAAAAAGGCTGGAGGTGTAGCTCAAAGGTAGCTTAAAGCACCTGGCTTCAAACCCCAGCACAGGGAGAGGAGGGAGGAGAGGGAGATTGGGAGGAGGAACAGATGTATATGAGGCAGACAAGATCTTTTCTGTCACAGAGCTTACAGAACAGTAGGGACACTAGCTTCTGTGAGTTAAAGAGGGAATTTAGGGTTTGGGGGGAATATAGTTTAGTGGCCGAGTACTGAGTCCTTAATTTGATCCCCACTACTCCCCCAAAAAATAAAATATTAAAAAGAGTAAATTAAGCATTTCTAATGTAGGAAAGAGTTTAAGCATGATAAATACTTTGGTGTCTTCTGGATTTGAAAAATGGGAGACAAGTAGCCAGTGCAGTTCTAAAGATAATGCTTAAGAATTGTGATGGATGGAAAGTAAAATTCAGATTCTGAAGTATGGAATAAAGATTTTTTGGAATTAAGTAGGCCCTTCAGATACAAAAAAAATGTGGCAGGTTGTATGATAAAATAATGTAAACTCCAAAAGAGAGGAGATTTACTATAGCACTGAAATTATGCTCTGGAGTAGCAGATGGTCTAAGGAATTTACTGTGTCCTTTTCTTCCCTGGAGTGTGGAAGGAAAAGTATTATCCATTCAATGGGGTTTCTCTTGCAGTGATTAATCCAAGAGGGTAATCACCCTGAAGTTAAACTTCAGCTAATTCATGGGAAAGGGAGTCAGAGGAAATGGAAAAATGTGAGGATCTAGATTAGTTTCTTCACATAAAGATGGAGATACTAAAGATGTACAGTGGAAGGAGCTGACAGAATAACAGAAGTGGGGTGTGATTGAGTGGTCATAGCTCTGAACTGGGTAAATATGAATTTACTGAAAGTTACAGTGGCTTTCTCAATATCTACCGTAACCTCTTCAGATGTGCCTTCCTATACTACAGAAGCTATAAAGCCACATCTTGCAGACTACCTTGCAGATGGATTTTTGTGTGTTGTTTAGGTACGACCAATCATAGGCAATTACACTATATTTGAAGGGATATTCCACATGTGAAGGGAAGCAATGAATATGGCATCCATTTTGATGGGGATGGTCCAGAACCAAGAATTGTAGCAGCAGGTTCCTAATACCCAGATCCCAGCTAAAAATGTTTGTTCTAGCACTGAAAGTTCTGAAATTGACTTTCTGTCTCCAGCCTCCTGATAACATAGCATCTCAATGATAGCAAGTGTAGCAATTTCTTTTATTGAATACCAAGCATACCCCATACTATATACACTGGAGTGGATCATTTTAATTCCTCTTTCCTTTATATGACAAAGTTATCTTCAGTATTAATCATTAATCAAATGAATAGAAGTGATGACCAGAAGTGAAATGCAGACAATGTTTTATTTTATTGAACTCAACATGTAAAATAATACAAGAATAAGTGATACAATAAATACTAAAGTGCCAAGTAAAGGTTAATATTTATTACTTTTTTAGAAGAAAGAACAAAAGCTAACAGTAATCTATTTCAGGAATGAATAATATTATAATTTAATAAAAGTGAAATAAGAATTGTAATGTACAAAAAATAATTGATATGAATTTATTTATTTGTTGTGGTATTTAGGATTGAAGCCAGGGGTGCTTTAACATCAAGCTATACATCCAGCCCTATTTTATTTATTTATTTTTATTTTTTGCAGTACTGGGGATGGAGCCCAGGGGATTCTACCTCCGAGTGACACCCCCAACCCTATTTTATGTCCTTTATTTTGAAACAAGGTCTCACTGAGTTGCAAAGGGCCTCACTAAGTAGCTGAGGCTATCCACGAACTGCTATCCTCCTGTCTCACCCTCCCGAATGCTGGGATTACAAGAATGTGCCAACACACCCGACTTCTATTTTATTTTATATTTTGTGGGGTTTTTTGTGGGTTTCTCTGTGGTACTGGGGGTGGAACCCAGAGGCTTTTCTACCTCTGGACTATACTCCCAGTCCTATTTTTATACTTTATTTGGAAACAGGGTCTCACTAAGTTGCTGAGAGCCTCATTAAGTAGCTGAGGCTGGCTTTGAACCTGTGTGATTTTCCTGTCTCAGCCTTGCAAGCGCTGGGATTACAAGTGTGGGCCACCACGCCCGGCCTGTTTGATTTTTTATTTTGAAACAGGGCCTCACTAAGTTGACAAGGCTGACTATGAACCTGTGACCTTCATGTCTCAGCATCCCAAGTACTGGTATTACAGGAATGTGCCATTGTGCCTGGCTTCAATTTTTATTTTGCAGATTTTCAAAATTGCTAAAATAATTCATTTGTGAAATATTAGTTCATGTGTGAACTAACATTTGCACTTAGGAAACAACCATGTTATACCTTGCAGTTGACTCTCTAATGCACCATTGTAAATTTTAAGTACAAATAAAAATTCCAAAGGAAATGGAGTGAGAATATTATAGTGATAGCACCACAATTCATAATAGCCAAACTATGGAACCAGTATATATGTGCATCAACAAATTAATGGATTACAAAATTATGGTACATACACACAATGAAATTTTACTCAATTTCATCAATGGATTTTTACTTTTCATAAATGGATGAAAAGGAGAATATTATGCTAAGCAAGAATAGCTAATTATAGAGAGTGAAAGGTCATATGTCTTATTCACATGTGAAACTTACAGAGAAATTGGGAAACATAAGGAAGTTCAGATATATAAGGGAAGATACCAGTAAAATAGTGGAAGGGGATTGGGGGAGGGAGGTGAAAGGGGTGAATTAATGAAGAAAACAGCTCAAATAATGCTAATTTATATATGAAGGTATAAACACAATTCAGTATTATGTACAAGCAGAAGAGAATGGGATGGGATCTGGAGGTAAATTTACCAAGTGCTATGTGCATGTATGTCTCTATCACAGAGAACCTCATTATGATGTATATTTATTTAATTTTTTGTTTTTGTTGTATTGTAGTCATACATCTTAAAAGGATACAAGACAGTAGATTCATACATGCACACATCACTTGTTTAGCCCTTTCCCAATTTCCACCCCTTCCCTGTGTCTCATGTTTGTCTTAGTGATTGATATGTTTGTGAATATTCATCATGTACATTAGGGAATTTCTCTCTTCTCTCCTCCCATACCAATCAGTTAGATCACTTTATTTGCTCATCTATGGTTTCTTCTTCTTCCTCTAGAGTCACTCCTATGACTTACACATATTAGGGAGAACATGCAATTTTTTTACTTTTTGTGACTGACTATTCTCACTTAACATAATGTTCTCCAGTTCCATCCATTTTTTCACAAATGATGTAATTTTCTTCTTCTTTATGGGTGAGTAAAATTTCATTGTGTACATATACGATAGTTTTGTAATCCATTTATCTGTTGATCACACATGGGTGATCCATAGGATAGTGGGGAAGGGAAAATCTTCCTGGAATGCAGAACTTTGAGCAGTCTATCTGGTTGTCCCTTATATCTGGAAGTTGTCTCATTTGCTTGGAAGTAGAAAAAAGCAGCAGCAATGATCTTGTATTTGCTAATATATGCATGAAAGAGGGTTTTTAGACCTTGGTGCTCTTGACATTTTGCATCAGATAACTATTTGCTATGAGTGCCTTTTCTTGCCTTTTAAAGTTTATGGCTTATACCTATTAAGTGACAGTTTTACGCTCTTCTATTGGGATCACCAGGAGTGTCTCCAGACATTGCCAAATGTCCCTAGGATCAAATCCACCTCCCGTTGAGAAACACTAACCCAAAATATCTCTAAAACAACATACTACTAGAAATATACAACTGTCATTGTCTCTGGAGATAAAAGCTAGAACCCCATTGACCTAGAGGGAGAGAAACTTTATTTTCACTGGATTTTTTTTTTTGTGTGTGTGGTACTGGGGATTGAACCCAGAAGTGCTCTTTTTTACCTTTCAGCAATGCCTCAAATATTTATTTATTTATTTATTTATTTATTTATTTATTTATTTATGGTACTAGGAATTGAACCCAGTGGCATTCTACCTCTGAGATACACCAAGACTTTTTTAATTTTTTATTTTAAAACAGGGTCTAACTAGGTTGCTAAGACTCTCATTACTTGCTGAGGCTGACCTTGAAACTGTAATCCTCCCGTCTCAGCCTCCCAAGTACTGGGATTACAGGTGTGTGCCACCACACCTGAATTATTTATTTATTTATTTTAGTTTTGTAACAGAGTTTTACTAAATTGCTGAGGCTGTCCTTGAAACTATGATCGTCTTAAGTACTGGGATTACAGATGCATGTCACCAAACATAGCTTGAATTTTCACTTATGTTTTATGTGTGTAGTACTGGGGATTGAATACAGGGGAATTATACCTCTGAGCTAACCCCCCAACTTTTTTATTCTTGATTTTGAAAAAGGGCCTTACGAGGTTTCTGAGAGTCTCACATTTGATTCATAAGCCTGGTGATCCTCCTGTCTCAGCTTCCCAAGTACTGGGGTTACAGACATGCACCACCACACCTGGATGAACTTTTAACTTTTAAAACATATTAGCTGGGCATGGTGGCACATGCCTGTAATCCTAGTACTTGGGAAGCTGAGACAGGAGGGTCACAGGATTGAAGCTAGCCTCAGCAAATTAGCAAGACTTTATTTAAAAAAAAAAAAAGTAGAAATCAGTCAGGGGGAGGGGGAGTATCTCAGAGGTAGAATATCCTTGGATTCTATGCCTAGTACCAAAATAAAAAAAAATATGAATATTGTAAAAGTTTCATGCCAGGCTCAATAGCTCAGTCCTCTTATCCTAGCTACTCAGGAGGCTAAGGCTTGTAGGTCTACAAATTGATTCAAATCCAGGATGGGCAACTTGATCAGACCTTGTCTCAAAATAAAAAAAAAAAAGGATTGGGAATGTAGCTTAATGGTAGAACATCCCTGGTTTCAATCTCTAGTACTCCCAAATAAATAAATAGAAGTTTTATTTATGATTTATTTTATTTTTTATTTTTATTTTTTGCGGGTCTGGGGATGGAACCCTGGGGCATTTGACCTCCGGGCTACACCCCCTGCCCTATTTTTTATTCTTTATTTTGAAACCGGTCTCACTGAGTTGCAGAGGGCCTCACTAAGTAGCTGAGGCTGTCCGCGAACCGTGATCCTCCAGGTCTCAGCCTCCCGAATGCTGGGATTACAAGCGTGCGCCACCACGCCCGGCTCTATTTATGATTTAAAAAACTCAACCTCAAAGTCATATGTTAATGTTAATAGTATTTGGATGTGGAACCTTTATATTTTTATTTTACTTTATATAATTTTTTTGCATTACTTGGGATGGAACCCAGGGGCATTGTATCTCTGAGCTACACCCCTAGCCCTACTTTTTAGTTCCTTTTATTTTTGAAACAGGGTTTCACTGAGTTACGAAGTACCTAAGTAGCTGAGGTTGTCCATGAACTGTGATCCAGTCTCTGCCTCTCAAATTCTGGGATTACAAGCATGCTCCACCATGCCGGGACAGGATGTGGAACCTTTAGAATAATTAGGATTAAAGGAGGTCATGAGGGTGGGGCCCCTATGAACACATTTTGGCTTTATAAAAAGAGGAGAATAGTTTGCTCTCTCAAGCTGTGATACCCTCTGCCATGTTATAATGGAGGAAGAATGCCCTTATCGGTGATGGGCAGATGTTGGTGCTAGTCTAAACTGTAAGCCAAGTAACTCTCTTTTCTTTCTTCTTTCTTTCTTTCTTTCTTTCTTTCTTTCTTTCTTTCTTTCTTTCTTTCTTTCTTTTTTTTCTTTCTCTTTCTTGTACTGGAGAGTAAACTCAGGAGATTTCTATCCCTGAGCTATACACCCAACTCTTTTTATTTTGAAACAGAATCTAGCTAACTTGCCAAGGGCCTCATTAAGTTGCTGAGGCTGGCCTTATATCTTCGATCCTCCTGTCTCCGACTCCCAAGTACTGAGATTATAAGCATGTGTCACCATGCCCCACACCTCTTTGCTTGATAAATTGCCTAAATGAATATTGGAAATGGACTAAGAAAAATGGATACTTTACATGGATTTCTGTTACCCAATCTTAAATTAGTTTTGTGTATAATAGGGAGTACTCAGGTGGAATTCTAGGAATTTTTATCTCCCCAACATTTTTTGTTGATAATTCAAGTGCTTAACATTATAATGGGGATTGCTTAGAAGTGTTGCATTGTAGCAGAGCTTCCATGCCTTGCATGTTAATAAAACCCCCAAAATTCTACAGCCAAATATGCCATACAGTCAAGTATGTCATAGCATGCCAGAGGAGAAGGTATCTTCATAATCAGGTCCCACAGCCCATAATTGACAAAGAGGAAAACTAAGGTTAAAAGAGCTTGACCTGTGAGGTGGTCAAGTGCTGCTCTTCTTACAAGTTTCCATCTTTTGTGCTCCATTGTGATCTTCTGAGCCCTAAGAATGTTTGTGTGGTGGTCTTCATTTTGTTAATCTTTTATGTGTACTGTGACAAAAACAAGGTTGCTGTTGTAGAAGCAATTCTCCATAGGTCTGTGGAATTTCTGCATATCTTAGAAAACTTTTGTGTCCTTTTCACCAATTTAATACTCTTGAATCTTCTGTCAGCATCTATGAAACTGCAGCTGGCTTCCTTGTATTTGAAAGTGGAATGAAATCTCAGGTACTTCATAGTTTGTCATAGTTGTAAGCAGTAGTTTTAGAAGTTGTTAGTGTTTTGTAGGACAGTGGTCCTCTGTTTAAATTAGTTTTGGAGATGTTGTGGTAAAAACAAAACAACAACAACAAAAAAGATAAAAGAAAAGGAAAATAGGTTCTTTTCTCATCAGATCGTGTAATAAACCACAGAATTATGAATTGCTCCTGGGCAATACAGGGGTGGTTAGTGTGTGGTAAGTTCCAATAAGCATTTGAATGGACCTCCTTCTATGGAATGTCTACTAACATTTGGAAAGAACAATAGGATAAAATTAGTAGCGAGTATAATACTCTTTTACACTGTTGGGAGTGCAAACTAGTTCAGCCACTATGAAGATCAGTGTGGAGATTCCTTAGAAAACTGGGAGTAGATCCACCATTTGATCAGGCTATACCACTCCTGGGTATCTTTCCAAAGGGGTCGAAATCAGAGAACTACATTAACATATGCATACCCATGTTCATAGCAGAACAATTTGTAATAGCCAAAATATGGAACCAACTTAGGTCTCCAACAACAGATGAATGGATTGCAAAATTATGGGAAATACACACAATGGAATTTTACTCAGGTATAAAGAAAGAAGAACAAAATCATGTCATTCACAAGAAGATGGAAAGAACTGGAGAACTTTTATGTTAAGTGAGATCAGCAGAGTACAGAAAGAGAAGGGACATATGTTTTCTCTAATATGCCCAAACTAGGGAGCATTGGGAGGTACCAGAGGGACTACAGAGAGTGGAGGGTAAATCTCAGCAAAGCTAGAATGGAAGGATAGGAGAGGAAGAAGGCTGAGGCTGATTAATGGAGGAGCTACACCCGAATATGTGTGAAAATATGAATATAGCATGGTTAACCTGGACACTCATTGTTGGAAAGGAGGAATGGGAACCTGGGGTCGGGGGAGAGGGCACCAAGCACAGTCTAAATGTATACCATTTTCAATATGTTCTACATATAAATAAAGTTTAAAAAAAAGAAAGAGAGAAAAAAAGAATAAGGATGAAAATACAGTTGAGGGTAATAGTTTCCACAGCCCTCAGAAACCTGAATGTGATAAGATACCAGCTATGGATGCATCAGTTACATTGTCCTTTTGCAGATATGCCAAACAAGGGAGTTTATAAGGTCAGATTATAGAACCAGAGAGAGGCTTAGAAACAATATCTGACCTCTCATTCCACACATAACACACTAAAGCCTAGTGAGAAGAACTATTATGTTTAGATGAAGAACATCCTCTGATGAGCTCATGCAGAATTGATATAATCAAGTCATGAGAATTATAATCTCATCAGTGGATGAATCCATTGTAATGGATTTACTAGGTAGTACCTACATAGGTGGAGTGTGGCTGGAGAATGTGGCTCTCTGGGAGTGTGACCTTTTGGACTGTGCTTTTGTCTTTGAATTCCCTTACTTCTTTGCTCTCTCTTGCTTCTGGCCTCAATGATGTGAGAAAAAAGCTCGCTCGATCTCTCTCTCTCTCTCTCTCTCTCTCTCTCTCTCTCTCTCCTCTCTCCTCTCTCCTCTCTCCTCTCTCCTTATTGTCACCATGCCTTGAGCTATGCAGATCCAGCCTCAGATGGACTAAATCCTGACATTTCTCCAAAATGTGAGCAAATAAATCTTCCTTTCTTTAATTTGTGTGGTAAGTTGACTTCCATTACAGCTATGAGAATATTGACTGAGACTGCAATGTATGTCCATAGAACCACCTAGTTCATTGGTGGCAAGTATAGAAATAAAATCAAAGTATTCTGTCTCACTCTCTAGTGTTTCTCATACATAATTTATTTTCATGTTGTGCTATTGTTAATTTGTAACTAAATTTTAATGTCTCTGAAGGCAAATGCATATTGTTCCATATAGAAGCTCCTGTTAGATAGTATGTGACAATCTACTGACTATCTCCTATATTCAGTATAGTCACCCTTCACATCCAGCACTGCCCAAGAAAACTTTCTGCCAGGAGGGAATGCTCCATACCAGTACTGTGCAAGATGATAGCCACAAGTCAGGTAGCACTTTAAGACTTGATAATGTGACTATTATGATAGACAATCCAATTTCTTTTTTTTTTTTGTGGTAGTGGGGGTGGAACCCAGGGGCTTTTCTACCTCCAAGCTATACTCCCAAACCTTTTTTAAAAAATACTTTATTTGGAAACAGGGACTCACAAAGTAGCTGAGGCTGGCTTCGAACCTGTGCAAGCCTCCTGTCTCATCCTCCCAAGTGCTGGGATTACAAGCATGCGCCACCATGCCGGGTATTACATTTAATTTTAAGTAAATAAAATTGTATTTAAATAGCCACATTTGGCAAGAGACTACAGTAGGAGTGCCGGGGTAACTGCATTGATTATATCACTACAAGGCCAGTGATTTGGGGGAGGAATTAGTCGACAAAGGTGGAAATCTATTTATTCCTTTTCATTGATTGATGCGAAGAAATCATGCTACTGGTACAGGCTGAGAAGCGCCATTCGTTCATTCATTAAAAAAAATGCATGCAAGAAGGCATTAAAAGTTGTAGGTTGCACACGACACCATTCCAGGGGGCTACCAAGGGGGTGTGGCATGGTTAAGGCGGCCCAAGACGTCACTGATGAGGAACCAGACTCAGGCCTCGCGATGGCTGTAATTGCCACGAGATCTCAGGATCTTGCAGGCCGCGCTGCCCCGGAGGCTTCTGGGTGGTGGCCGTTAGTCGCTGAGGCGCACCTTGGCGGTCCGGAACTCAGAGCCATGCCTTCTGAGGCTAAGCTCACGCGGGAGAGGGCCCGCTGGAGGACCCGATCTAAAAGCCATCCCGTGAGGGGAGTGTGCACCAGGCAGGCTGCTGGTGAGGCTGGAAGCAGCAATCCAGCCACTGGGTCGCACCCCGGGGGTAGCATGCAGAGTCACGTGATCATTATGGCGGCCACCCCACAGCCCGGCTGGCAGGCGTCTCTTCGGGACTCGAGCCAGTCCCTGATTAATATGTGGACATACAAGCGCTTCGGGCTCCTCATGCTCTTTCTTTGGGGCCTCCTGCTCATCTGCTATGGCTTGAGCTCCGGTGAGTTCTGGGCTGGGCGGGAGGGCAGGGCGGCTGCAGCCCTTCTAGAAAGTTCTTCCCTCCTTGTCCTCACCAGTGCCTCCCCACCCTACCCAAATTCGCACCCCAACCACTAGCCTCGGTGCACTTCCCTCTTTAAAAAAAGTCCGTGGAACTCCGGGCATGGTGGTGCATGCTTGTAATCCCCGAGCTTGGGAGGTGGAGACAGGAGGATCGAGCATGTTCAAAGTCAGCGCGCAGGCTTAAGACCCTGTTTCCAAAAATTAAAAAATAGGTCTGGGAGTAGCCCGGAGGGAGACGGGTTTCCAGGAACCCCAGTACCACCAAATCAATCAATCCGTGGGCAATTCACACAGCACAATATTTTAAAGTAAACAGTTTGGGGGGGGTTGTTAAATTTAAGTATTGTGTAATTATTCCCTTTATTAAAATACAGTGAACCCAGGGGTATTCTACCTCCAGAGCTTACACCCCCAGACCTTTATAAATTTTTGTCTGCTTTGAAAAAAGTTGCTTCCTCAGTTACAGAGTCTCACTATATTGCCAAGGCTGGCCTTAAAACGGCACCTATAATCCTCCTGTATCATCCTCCACAGTACTATAACTATAGGAATGCACCACCAAGCCTAGATATAAGTTTGAATCAGGAGCCCAGAGCAGGTGTACAAACCTGTAATTCCAGTATTTGGGTGAGACAGGAGGATCAGGGTACAGGTTCAAGGTCAGCTCAAGTAATTTAGCAAGATCCTCAACAACTTTCTGAGACTATTTTTTAAACTTAAAAAAATAATAAAAATATAGAGGGCTAGAGGTAGAGCCTAGACATAGGATACCCTTGGATTCAGTACCCATTACAAAAAAAGTTTTTTTTTTTTTTTTTTTTTTTGGGTGGTACTGGGGTTCCTGGAAACCCTTCTATCTCCGGGCTACACTCCCAGACCTATTTTACATTTTTATTTGGAAACCTTCTCTTAAGCCAGTGCGGCTGGCTTTGAACCTGCCCCATCATCCTGTCTCTGCCTCCCAAGTGGGGATTACAAGCGTGTGCCACTACGCCCGGCACAAAAAAATGTTTTAATAACCCCAAATTAAAACCCATACCTGTTACTCCCAATTCCACAGCCTATAGAGTACCTCATTCTTTTGGGGGTCTGATTAGTATTTCATTGTATGGTTATTTTATATTTTGTTTATAAAATTTATCAAATTTTGGTTTTCTCTTTGGGGCTATTATACTGGGGTTACAATTGTGCAGTGTCATGCGGGATTGCTAAAGCCTCCTTTTCATGCCCTCTGCCACACAGTACTAAACTTATTTTCCATCTGTGACCTCATCTGACTTCTACTTCACCACTCAGGTTCCTTCCTTCCTCAACCACTACCCTTCATATACACCTTTCTCTGCTCACCTCCTATCACAAAGTATTCTTTTTTTATATTCACGCACAAAGGCCTTCCTTTTTTCTCTAAAGGATTCCCACCTCACATCTTCTCCTAAAGTTTTTCCTTTTCTCAACTCATGCTTAAAAGTTTTAATCCTTCGATTATCCCCTCAAATTTCTTCTCTCTCAATTCTCCCCTTCAGAAAACCTTTCTCATCTGGGTGTGGTGGCACATTACCTGTAATCCTAGTACCTGGGATGTTGAGACAGGAGGATTGAAGGTTTGAGGACAGCCTTAGCAACTTAGACTCTCAGCAACCTAGTGAGAACCTGTTTTGAAAACAAAAAACAAAAAGGGCTGGAGGTGTAGCTCAGAGGTAGAATGCACCTGGGTTCAACCCCCACTACCATCCCCCGACACCAACTTCCTCTCTCACTCTCCCTCTTAGAGTTAAAACCTTTATGTCCTCTCACATCGGCCTTCTTTCCTTAACAAATATATGCCCTGCCTTATCATCCCTTTTTTTTTTTTGGCGGGTCCTGGGGTGGAATCTAGGGGCATTCGACCTCCAAGCTACACCACCTGCCCTAATTTTATTCTTTATTTTGAAACCGGGTCTCACTGAGTTGCAGAGGGCCTCACTAAGTAGCTGAGGCTGGCCACGAACTGCGATTCTCTGGTCTCAGCCTCCCGAATGCTGGGATTACAAGCATGTGCCGCCACGCCTGGCTTGCTTCATCCCTTTTTGGATGTGGCATTTTATTCTTTATCTGTCCTCACAGGTCTGATTTCCCTTATTTCCCCTCACAGAGGTAATATCCTACTTTTTCTCTTCTTCCAAAATCTTCTCTGCATTTCTGCACGATCCCCTCCACACAAAGTTCTGACCTTCATGTCTCCTAACAGAATTTCCTTTCTTTCATGGTTGACTTTCCTTCCTCCTCTCTCTTAACAGTTGATTTCTCTCATTCTCCCCCCAGACGCCTTCTTTCCTCCAGTCCCCTTGCAAAGTACAAACTTCTCTCTCCTCACACACTGCTAAACTCCTCACCTCTTTTCCAAAACAACTCCTCCTGTTTGTGCTTACAGAAGTATTCCCTTCTTGCTTGTCCTTTCAAATCCTTTTCTTCCAAAAGTCCTTATTGGCCTTCAATAAAGGTTCCTTCATTTACTGCCTCATGCAGTGATTTTCCTTTGCTCACCTAGGACTAACTTCCCTTACTCAAAAGCCTTTACTTCTTTACCTCAAAAAAGCCCTTTCCTCCCTTCCCTCAAGGCCTTCAGCCCCTTAACCCTTATGAAGAATGACTCCATTTCTCTCTGCTTGGAATTCTTCCCTCTCTCAGTGGAACTCCTTCCTTTATGTCTTTATTTGCCTTCCTCCAGGCCTTTACTTACTCCTTCTCAGACTTTCAGCCCTCCAAAGGCTACTCCCCCACTCAGCTTTTTCGCCTTTTACCATCCAAAGACACTTCTGCTTCTTCCCCAGAAGCCTTCTTGTCTTCCTCCTACAATATGGTCTCACTGCCTCACTCGCTTCACTCAAAGTCTCCCCCTCCAAGTTTTTCCTCACCTACTCAGCGATGTTTTCTTTCCCTACACCCTTCTTTCCTCCAATCCCTCAGTCTAAGTTGCCCTTCTGAAAAGGGCCTATTTTTTTTTCTTTTCTGATATAATTTTTTATTGGTGCATTGTATTTATACATCAAAATGGGGTAAAACACTTGTGTAGGTATAAATGCACACATCACCCAGCCAGCCCCAACTTAGTCCCCACCTCATTCCCTTCCCATCCTTCCCTCCCATGCTTGGTTTAGTGGTTGACTTCGATATGAATAAGTACATCATGCGCTTTAAAGTGTTTCCCTCTCCCCACCTCCCATCCCCACATTTAGGTTGTCTTATTTGCTCCCCTATAGGATCTCTTTCTTCACCTGGAGTTCCTCCTATAACCCTATTCACCATAGCTTTCACATATTAGGGAAAGCATCCGATTCCTTACTTTTTGTGACTGACTAATCTCACTTAGCATAATGTCCTCAACATCCATGAAAAGGGCCTATTCTACCTTACTCCATCATGGTTTAGTCTTCCTCCCAACTGCCACACAGTGGTATTCTGTCTCCTCCTCTGCACAAAATTTTTATATTTCCCAGTCTCCTGCACTCCCTCAAGTGATAGCCCTAAGCCCAAAGACTTTCCACCCTCCTCACTTTTAATTTCAATAGCTTCTTTCTCTTTGCAACCCCCAGGGGCCTTCTTTCCCCTCAACTAAGATTCTCTACCAGTGAAAGAGGGAGGAAAACACTGGGCAAAGACATTGCAAGAAAAATTAAAGACTTTTATAAACTGTGTCCTGACTTTATGGGCTTATAACTTTTTGCGTGGGATTAAATCCAATGTTAAATTATATGTGGGTTTTTTTTTTTTTTTGTGGTACCTGGGTAGGGGGTGAAACCCAGAGGCTTTCTACCTCTGGGCTATACTCCCAGACCTATTTTATAATTTATTTGGAAACAGGGTCTAAGTTGCTGAGAGCCTCACTCAGTAGCTGAGGCTGACTTTGAACCTGTGCAATCCTCCTGTCTCAGCCTCCCAAGCCCTGGAATTACAAGTGTGCACCACCATGCCTGGCGTATGTGGTGTTTTATCAACTATTTGAAATAAGTTACAAAATAAGATTGTTTTTATTTTATGTTATTTATTTAGTTTTTGTCCTATTTGGAAATGAACATAGGAGTGATCTACCACTACCTATACCCACAGTGCTTTTTTGTAATTCCTTTTTTTGGTACTGGAGATTCAACCCAGGAATTATCTACCTCTGAGCTACAGCCCTAGCCCTTTTTATTTTATTTTTTATTTTGAAACGGGGACTTGGTAAAGTTTCAGAGTGTCTTGCTAAATTTTAGGGGCTGGCTTTGAACCAGAGATATTTCTGTTTCAGTCTACCAAGTACTAGAATTAACCATGTCTGATACTGCATCTGGATATCTCTAACCTCCTTATTTATTTATTTATTTATTTATTTATTTATTCATTCATTTTGCTACTGGGGATTGAACCCAGGGGCAGTCTACCTCACAGATTGCTAAGGCTGGTTCCAACCAGCCATCCTCCTGTTTTTAGTCTCTCAAGTACTGTGTTTACAAGTGTGTTCTACCATGGCCAGCTTCTCAGCTCTTTTTATATTTTATTTTGAAACAGGATCTCACTAAATTCCCAGGGCTGGCCTCTGACATTGTGATCCTCCTGTCTCAGCCTCCCAAGTAGTGGGAACATCAGCATGTAAGATTGAATTTGAAACATATTTTAATATACTTTTAGCCAGGCATGGTGAATTCTTGTAGTTGGGTTTGGGGGGTGCTGAAACAGAAGTATCAGATCTGAGGCTGGCCTCAGCAAATTAGCAAGGAGACTCAAAAACTTAGACCTTGTTTCAAAATAAAAAGTAAGTCAGGCATGGTAGCTCAAGCCTGTAATCCCAGTATTTGGAAGGCTGAGAAAGGCAGATCATAGGTTCAAGGCCAGCTTCAGCAATTTAGTGAGGCTCTTGGCAATTTAGTGAAACACTGTTTCCAAATACAAAGTAAAATAGGGCTAAGGGTATAGCTCAGGTAAAATGCTCCTGGGCTCTATTCCTATTACCACAAAAGAAAAAAAAAAAAAAAAAAGGTCTGGTGTGGTGTCTCACACCTCTAATCCTAGTACTTTGAAGGCTGAGACAGGAAAATCACATGTTCAAGGCCAATCTCAGCAATTTAGCTTGACCTTGTTTCAAAATAAAAAATAAATATAGCTGGGCATGGTGGCCCACGCATACAATCTGAGCCCTTGGGAGGCTGAGACAGGAGGATTGCACAGGTTCAAAGTCAGCCTCAGCCACTTAGTGAGGCTCTCCGCAACTTAGTGAGACCCTGTTTCCAAATAAATTATAAAAAAATAGAGCTGGGGGTGTAGCCTGGATGTAGAAAGCACCTGGTTTCCATCCCCCAGTATCACAAAACAAAACAAAAATAAATATAGCTGGGGGTATAGCTCAGAGGTTGATTGCCTTTGGGTTCAATCCCTGATACTAAAAAAACAAGTAAATAAAAAGAGCTGGGAGCTGGGTATGGTGGCACACACCCAGTATATATGTGTGTGTGTGTGTGTGTGTGTGTGTGTGTGTGTGTGTGTGTGGTGTTGTGGTGAAATATGTTATGGTTTGGGAATGTTATAGTTTTGGGGAAACTGTCTCCATGGACCCCTGTTAGGGTACCGGACACAATTTCCCTCAAACCACAACAAAACCCCAAAAAACAGAAAAGCAGAAAACACCACAGGTTCTTGTCCTGAGCTAAGGATAAGTATTACATATCTCGGATACTTGCTGAAGATTTAAAGAAGTTTATTAAAAAGATAGAAAAACAGAAGATAGTTACAGCCCCATGCCAGAATGGCATGGTGCGGGGGGTTCCGAGCCAATTCACTACCCCCAAAGATAGAGCATGTGGACCGGACTTTTTATACTCATGATCTCCATCTTGTTTATGTAATTCTGATGTAGTAAACATGCCTATGAGGTACCTCCCCTTACCCTGTAAGGTACCTCCCCCAGCAAGGTGTGGCAAGGTGTCTCCTTTCGTAGATCAGATCTGTCTTTAGACAGAGAAAGGCCTAGTTCCCCTCTCCTATTGACTTGTTAATTACCTTTAGCTAAGTCAATCTAAGTTTCAGTAGCTGCTTGCTTCCTGACCAAAGCCAAGCCTTTCTCTCTCCAGGTCTGCCATATTGACATAATTATTTATAAAATATATCTATTAATAATCAGAGCTTTCTCAAATCTCCCTAAGCCATTCCCAATACTTGTACAGTGTGTGTGTGTGTGTGTGTGTGTGTGTGTGTGTGTGTAAAATAATTCATATGTATATATCTTTAAGATACTTTAAAATTGTCATTTACAAATCATATTTAAAAATTACTCTTGTTTGTCTTACTATTCATCTAAACCACAAAAATATTTCTGAATTACTTTTACTGTATTTGTAAAAGTACAACACTGAAAGCCTTCTCATCTTCTGAAAAGGCAAGTTAAAATAGAAAATTATAAATTGTACTTTTTTTTCTTTGTGAGGGTTTTATTATCTATTTCTATTTTGAGTAGAACTCCCACAAAATAGGAGTAGTCTATTCAGTGTGATTTTTTTATTTCCATGAGGACTTTTTTCATTATAGGTTTAACATATTTTCTCCTAAAATAATCCATGATTCATTCTTTATATTGTCAATTTTCCCAGATTGCCAGGAGGTAATATGTGACTATAGGGGTTAAATATAATTTTGCATTTAAAATGATTTGACTTAAATAAATGCACTGTGCTGTGGATGGATTTGTAGCTTCTCATAAAATAATGGAGTTTTAAGCCCTAATACCTGAGAAAGTGATCTTATTGGGAGATAAGGTCTTTATAAAGGTAATCAAGTTAAATTGAGGTCATCTGGAGAGGGTTCACATCTGATATGTCTGATGTCCTTATTAAATAAAGGGGAAATTTGAACCCAGACACAGATGTCCTTAGAGGCGAGACTATTTCAGTTAGATACAGGGAGAAGACAACTACCTACAAGTCTAAAAGAGAGGCCTTCTTTTACAACCCACAGAAGGAACCAACTCATTAATACTGTGATTTTGGCTATCTAGCCACCAGAAATGTGAGGCAGTAACTTACTGTTTTAAGCCACTCACTTTATGGTACTTCAGGAAAGCAGCATACTAATGAACTTCAAGAATTAAATTTTGCCATGACCTATAGAATTATAAAGAAAACAGTATTAGGGCCCTAATATTAAATTTCTCTTTGTCATTCTTAGACATATCATTCTCAGTTCTCTTGGACTTGATACCACCAAGAGGAACTGAGGTTGAGTGACCTGTGATAACTCTGGGAAACCTCTAATTGTGCTGTCATTTTGATTTCTAAGCCACGTTGCTTTTCAGATTTTTTTTTTTTTTTTTGTGTGTGTGTGTGTGTGTGCATATGGTATTGCGGATTGAACCTAGGGGTGTTCCTACCTCCAAGCTACACCTCCAGCCCAATTTTATTTTTATTTTGAAACAAGATCTCACTAGATTGTTGAGAGTCTCATTAAGTTGCTTAGGCTGTCCTTGAACTCATAATCCTCCTATTTCAGTCTTCCAAGTACAGATATGATAGGCATGTGCCACCACACCTGGCTCAAGTTATTTTTATTTATTTATTTTTTGGTGGTACTGGGGATGGAACCCTTCTACCTCCAGGCTACACTCCAAGACCTATTTTATATTTTATTTGGAAACAGGGTCTCTTAAACCAGCGAGGCTGGCTTTGAACCTGCGCGATCCTCCTGTCTCTGCTTCCCAAGCACGGGGATTACAAGCGTGCACCACCACACCCGGCTGAGGTTATTTTTTTACGGATATCATGCAGACTAGTGGTATGCAGAATGCAAACAAAAACAGATTGGGACAGGGATTTTGATCACAACTCCTTCACCAATTTTTGTTACCTATTAAGTCAGTTCTTAGTGCTTATCTTTTTCAGAGGAGAGAAAAATGAGAACTAAAGATGGATTAATAGGTAATATTTTCAGAATGCTTTAGCTCAACATGGACAAAACTCAGAAACTAGATTCCTTGTCATTTATTATATTAGAACATCTCATTTATCTGTTATCTTTGGAGAGTGAATGAGACATTGCACGAAGAAGATATGGCTGCCTGGTATCTACCTAAGTAAGCTGCAGCCTTACACTTGCTTAACTGTATGTGCATGTGATGTAGTTGGAGGAGCCCTAAAGTAGAAGTTAGGAGACGTAGGTTGTTCTGATTCTGCCACTGATTTGCTTTATCATCTTTTATGTGTCATTTTATTTTCAGCTACATTGTCTAATAAACAGAAGAAATTTCTATAGGTATATATTTCTCCTGCTCAGTCATTTGTGATATACCTTTATAACTATTAGTTATTTTAATGACACCAGTTATTTAAATTTGTATTTAAACTACTTTAAATATATTTATTTAAAAAGAAAAATATAGCATAGTTATTAACGGAACGACAGTATCAAAATAAATACCATGAAAACAAAGTAATGTTACTAAATTTTATTTTCAAAAAATTGTATTGGTGCATTATAGTTATACATGATAAAATCATAGTGATACATTTGTACACACAGATAACATTACTTGGTCTGTTTCCTTTCCCATGCCTTCCATTTTAAACAATTAAGAGAATCAAAGACATATACAAAATGTTTATTATTTTACCTGTACTAAACACTTCATATAGGACTTCATTTAATCCTTAAATCAATTCAAAATAAATATAATATCCATTCTGCAGATAAGTAAACTGAAGCAAAGAGAAGTTTACTGCCTTGCCCAAGATCACTAGCTAGTATATGGCACAGCCAGAATACAAATTCAGGATTTTTTTTAGGCCAGGGCCCAGAAAAACAACAGCATAGATAAACCCTCTACTTAATAAAGTCCCAGCAAAAAACTTTTTTTTTCAGGTCTGTGGATGGAACTCCAGGGGCATTTGACTTTCCAGCTACACCCCCTACCCTATTTTTTATTCTTTTATTTTGAAACAGGGTCTCACTAAATTTCAGAGGGCCTCACTAAATAGCTGAGGCTGTCTGCGAACCCTGATCCTCTGGTCTCAGCCTCCTGAATGCTAGGATTGCAAGTGTACGCCACCATACCCCGCCCAGCAAAACACTTTTGAAACTGTTATGTTTAGCCACTGTTCTCATTCTGTTTCACCTGCTGTCATTCATTTCCTACTCTTAATTCACAAAATGAAAATATAGGCTCCCTTGTTAGAAATTTATTATGTATTTTGTGATGTCAGTAGCCAACAGCAGAACATTAGACAAAGCATAGGACCCCTTAGAAGAGCAGAAGCCCTTTATAACTAACTTGTAAAGGCTACATATCCATAAAGATCTCTGAGGTGAGTCTGGAGTTTTTCTTTGAAACGTAGTTTAGATTTTCAGTATCTTTTGGTAATAGTAAAAAAATTTTGAGATCACAGAAATTCTTTGTGACAGGGAAACATAATTGGTTCTTTACCATTTCCTGCTGCCATTTAAGGAAGATGACCCCTAAGAATCTTATTTGCTGAGCATGCTAATGAGTATAAGGATGCAAACTAGAGGTCAAGAGGATGAATTTATTCTGCATATGAAAAGTGTTGGGAGGAGCAAAGAGACTGGAGGCAGCTTGGGTGGAGAGGAAGACCTGAGAAAAATATTTGTGAGCTAGCTGGTTGAGAGGAGATTTGAAAGAGGAGAGAAGGAAAGAGAACAGTTACACTGGTGAAGAAATAAAAAGCATGTTGAAGGAGGATTCTTTGTGTGTGGGGTGGTTACTGGGGATTGAACCCAGGGGCATCCTACCATTGATCTACACCCCTATCCCAATTTTTTATTCTTTGTTTTTGAAACAGGATCTCACGAAGTTGTGGGGGGCCTAAGTAGCTGAAACTGGCTATGAATCCTGACCCTCCTGTCTCAGCTTCCCAAGTACTGGGATTACAAGAATGCACCACCATTCTTAGATAAAGGAGAATTTTACATAGGTTTGCCATATGGCAAGTGATGTTATCTTTGCTGGGTGTTGTTGTAGGTTTGATAAGCTACTAACAGTTTTCTTCTATACTTTTATAAGTATTCATCTGTATTTTACCTAAAATTCTTAGGTCCTATTAGTGTTACTCAAACCACAGTTTGACCACAGTTCTAGTTAATGTATAAATAGTTATCTTTCAGAGTGGGGAAGAAACCAGAGGGGAGCACAGATTAAATACATTTGACACTTGTTCAGGCTATCATCAATGGTGCTTATTTGAATAAAATGTTTGTCTCTCCCATTTCAAATTCTCACTGAAATGAACAAAAGAAATGTTGTGGACAAAACTGGAAAATTTAGGAGTGTCATCTGCTGTCTGTCAGAGACAAAACAAACAGAGAAGTCATAGGAATCTCTTTCACCTTCGGCTTTAGCCAAGCCTGTCTGGCAAGCACTTAGGGCATTCTGAGATAGGGACCCTATATTGGGGCACACATCACTTGCTGAATATAGCCTACAGTGGAGATTTAAGCTTCTGTGTATTATTGTGAGCTAACACTGTAGATGGGTATGCTGAGTCAAGTGGCAATAAGAACAGTTGACTGGGGTAGGGGGAAACTGAACAACAGAATGCAGAACAGGACAAAGGTCCTTTCAGTGCATCTTTTAAATTTAACTGCCTTCCTGTATCAGGTAGGGCTGTGGTCTCCCTTTAATCTGGCAACATTAATTTTTTTGTTCCCTGTGCAGGAAATGGCTCTTCCAGGCCCTTTTGGTAGCCAGCTACTTCTTTCTTTTAAATAATTAATTTATTTTATTTATTTATTATTATTTTTTGTAATGATACATCACTTTGGAATACAAGACATTAGAGGATATACAAACACATATCATCCAATAAGCACTCATCCAATCCCCATCCCATTCCCTCCCCCTCCCTCGATCCCATGTTTAATTGGTGATTATCTTCGATATAATTGTTTACGAACCTCAAGAATTTTAAAGAGATTCTCTCCTCCCCTATCCCATACCCTCTGATTGGTCACCTTAATTGCTTTTCAATAGGGCCCTTTCTACTACTTGACATCCTCCTGTTACCCCTTTCCTCCAAGTTCTTGCTAATTAGGGGAAGCATCTGGATTTAGTTTTCTGTGCTATTTCTCTGTGCATGCCATATTACAAGTTCCGATCCCACTCTTGACGGCCCCAGTAGTGGCCTGGCCACCTGCAGGACTCTGATGCCGACCTCGCTGGCTCCAGCACTGGCCTTGCCTTATGGGAGGCCCTGATCCTGGCCTTGCTGGCCCCCACACCAAAACAACCCCTCAGCTGGCTCCTCTCCCAGCCTCAGAGGCCCCAGCACCAGCCTAGCCTCAGGACAGGCTCCGATCCAGGCCTCGCTGACTCTGGCATTGGCCTAACCCCTCAGCAGGCTCCTATCCTGGTCATGCAAGTCCCAGCTCCACCTTTGCCTCACAGCAGTTTCCGATCCCGGCCTCGCTGGCCCCGGCACTGGCCTTACCCCTTGGCAGAGTCCAATCCTGGCATCGTAGGTCCCAGCACTGGTCTTGCCTCATGGCAGTTTCTGATCCCAACCTTGCTGGCCCCCGCACTAGCCTAACCCCTTGGCTGGTGCCGATCCCTGCCTTGGGGGCCTCAGTAGTGGCCTTGCCTCATGGCAGGCTTCTGTCCCAGCCTCGTTGGCCCCGGCACTGACATCACCCCTTGGCAGGCTCTGATCCTGACCTCGGAGGCCCCAGCCCCGGCCATACCTCAAGGCAGGCTCCGATCCCGGCCTCGCTGTCCCCGGCACTGGCATAACCCCCTGGCAGGCTCCTATCCAGGCCTTGGAGGCCCCAACACCGGCCTTACCTCACAGCAGGCTCCAGTCCCGGCCTCGATGGCCCTGGCACTGGCCTAACCCCTTGGCAAACTCGGATTCTGGCCTCGGAGGCCTCAGCACTGGCCTTGCCTTGTGGCAGGCTCCAATCCCGGCCTCACTTAGCCAGCTACTTCTAATCCCCCCCCCTTTTTTTTGGTGGTACTGTGGATGGAACTCTTCTACCTCCAGGCTATACTCCCAAGACCTATTTTTTATAAATTTTTTTGAAACAGGGTCTCTTAAGCCAGCGAGGCTGGCTTCGAACCTCCGCGATCCTCCTGTCTCCACCTCCCGAGCATAGGTATTACAAGTGTGCCCAGCCTCTAATTTGCTTTTTGAGCTTAAATATCATCTGACAGAGGACACCCCTTATTTATTTATTTATTTATTTATTTATTTATTTATTTATTTTGCAGTACTGGGGATGTAACCCAGGGACAGTCTACCTCTGAGCTATACCCTCAGCCCTCTTTTTATTCTTTATTTTGAAACAGGGTCTCACTGAGTTGCAGAGGTCCTCACAAAGTAGTAGCTGAAGCTGTCTGCACACCATGATCCTCCTATCTCAGCCTCCCAAATGCTGGGATTATAAGCATGTGCTACCATGCCTGGCTTCCACCAGCTCTTATTTAAAGGAAGTCTTCTACTTATTCTGAATCAGTATTCATTTTCTTCATAGCAGGCATTACAATTTGTAATTATTTCTTAGTTTACTTCTTTTTTTCTATACTCTCCATTGTACCATCTAAACTTCAATAGGAAGGGGTCTTGTCTGATTTGTTCAATGATGTAATGTGTCCCCCAAATATACAACACATATAAATATATAATATTAATATCAATAACAAGTAGAACAATCTTTTGTTTAATACTGGAAAAATATATACTATATAGTAAAGATAAAATTGTCAAGTAGTAATGGTATGGCCATGCATAGTAGTTATCCCAGTACCAGGGAGGCTAAAGACAGGATGATCGAAGGTTGAGGCCAGCCTCAGCAACTAGGCAAGGCCCTGTTTCAGAAATAGAAAATAAATAGAGCTGGGGATGTAGCACACATGTAGAATACCCCTGAGTTCAATCCCCAGTACACACACACACACACACACACACATACACAAAAACACACACACACAGAAATTCAAGAAGTAATGGAAACAACTACAATTATGGTAGGCGGTAGGTATGACACAAATATCTTTTAGTATTTGACAGAGAGGAAGAAGGCTTAGGTTGATTAATGAAGGAGATACATACAAATTTGTATAAAATTATAAATATAGCATGGTTGACCTGGACACTCAAGAGGAAGTGTGTGGGGGAAGAGGGTACCAAGCACAGTTTGAATGTATGTTATTTTCAACATGTTTCACATTAAAAAAAATAAAGAAAAACATAGAGCATTTGTACAATACAATATAGCTTGATGTAACATGTATGATAGAGTTCATTGTGAGAATGTAATGGTGCCACCTCTCCCTAAGGTCTCTCCTTTGATTTTCCAATACAAACAAGAGACTTAGGGTCCATACCATACCAGGAGAAACATCTAAAATGTCAACAATCAGAATGCAGTTATTTTTCAGCCTTATAGAGGGATGAATATCACTACTTGGTACCAGTTGGTTTTGACTAGAAAATGCAACAGGAGCTTGTTTAGGGCAGGAGTGAGGCTTTTCCTTGGAAGGAGACTGTCTGTGCCCTATTTTCCTACCTCACTGCCATGGGATGATCTTAGTACTGTATTTTAGAGATGCCCCTTCCTCAGCAACAAACATTTGCTGAATCAATATCTGGTATCAGGTGGGAGGATATTTTTCAAATGAACCTGGTTTCCACCCCCAGTACTGCAAAAAACAAAACAACAACAAAAAATGGAAATAAAGGAGAGAAAACTGATTGTACTTAGTGATGATGTGGTTGTCTAACTGAAATGAAACTGAAGAACATTGGGAACTTAATGAGTCGGCTTATTGTAGTAAGTTAGAAAATAAAGGAACAAAAAATGATAGCTTCCATAGCCAGGCGTGGTGGCGCTGGCTTGTAATCCCTGCGCTTGGGAGGCTGAGACAGGAGATCTCATCATGCAGGTTCGAAGCCAGCCTCATCTACTTAGTGAGACTCTCAGCAACTTAGTGAGACCCTGTTTCCAAATAAAATATAAAATGGGTCTGGGAGTATACCCTGGAAGTAGAAAGCCTCTGGGTTCCACCCCCAGTACCACCAATAAAAAAAAAAATGATAGCTTCCTTAAATAGAAAATCAACTAGAAAACATGGTAAAATCAACTATATTTACAAAAGAACAAAATATTTATGAAACCTGAGAAAAATATAAGAAAGTTTTAGGATATGTATAAATATGGCTATAAACCTTACTTAGAGGCATTAAAGATACTTGAATGAATGGAGGAACAACATAGTTTTTAGGTGAAAAAAAATTTTGGTACAGGGGATGGAACTCAGGAGCATTCTACCTTTGAGCTTCACCCTCAGCCTGTTTATTTATTTATTTATTTATTTATTTATTTATTTATTTATGGTACTGGTGATTGAAAGCAGGGGCATTCTACCCTTGAGCCACACCCCAAGCCCTGTTTTATTTTTTTATTTTGAAACAGGGTCTAAGTTGCAGAGTGCCTTGCTAACTTGCTGAGACTGGTGTGAGTCTTTGGTACTCCTGTCTCAGCCTTCCAAGAACTGCGATTACAATTGTGTGTCATGCCTGGCTTTTTATTTTTATTTTGAAATAGAGTCTCACTAATTTGCTGAGGCTGGCCTCAAACCTGCGGTCCTCCTGTCTCAGCCTCCCAAGTACTGAGATTATAGGCATGTGCCACCATGCCTGGGGTTTAATAAGTGTGAATATTTGGTAAGGTGGCCAGTACTTTCCAAGCGAGTTTAAATTTAATTGAATTGGGAGCACGCCAGATCCCTGGAGACCCCGGCCTGGTCGTCAGACCCTGGGTTCCAGGCAGGGGTCAGGCGGGGGACGCCGGACCCCAGAAAAGCCGGGGCCTGGGTCGCAAGACTCTGGGCCCCGGGCCAGACCGCATGGAGCACGCCAGACCCCTGGAGAAACCTGGCCCAGTTGTCAGACACTTAGGTCCCTGGCAGGGGTCGGGCAGGGCATGCCGCACCCCGGAACAGCCCTGGGCTGGACCGCGCAGAGCACGCCAGACCCCTGGAGAAACCGGGCCCAGTCGTCAGACCCTGGGTCCCAGGCAGTGGTTGGGCGGGGTACGCCGGATCCCAGAACAGCTGGGGCCCGGGTACAGGACTCTGGGCCCCAGGTGGAGTAGTGCAGAGCACGCTGGACCCATGGGGAAACTGGGCCAGGTCACAGTGCTACTGAATGCCTGATCCCACTACCTCCTCAAACCACACATACTGTCATCTTCTCTTATTAAAAAAAAAAAAGGAAAAGAAAAAGAAAAATATCGGAGAGGGGTCAAGAACGCTGAGGCGGATGCCAGGATACTGGAGATGTAGACAAAACTTATCCAAATGAACTGGAACTTTTGGAAAAATTCCCCGTGAAGGAGGACTGCTTCTGTACATTGTTAAGAATCTTGGACATCACCTGTAAGGAGAGAGGTTAGCGGAGACTAAGGAGAAAGACAGTGTTGAAAGCAGTCTCTGCGATGGCGATGGAGACTTGTATTCAGGAGAAGCAGAAATCGGATCCTACCAACCTTATTTTTTTGGAGAAATTACACCAAATGTCGAATGCTACTGTCGTGCATGCTTAGGAACACTGGACAACATTCAGAGTGGAAAAAGAGCTTGGGAAAGATTTGAAAATGTGGAGGCAGTGGCAATGAAAGTGGCCAGTACTCAAGGAAAGTAGAGATCTGATGCATTACACATGGAACCTTTGAAGTAACAACCCCAGAGGCAGAATGCTACCACCACGCATTCTCAAAAAAAAATGGCTGGGCGAAGAGGGTGCTCAGATGGGAGCCTGCCGAGGGGTGAGGCCGGTGCCAGGGCCAGCAAGGCTGGGATCGGAGCCTGCCATGAGGCAAGGCTGGTGCTGGAGCCTCCGAGGCCAGGATCGGAGCTTGCCGAGGGGTTAGGTCGGTGCTGGGGCCAATGGCCGATATCGGAGCCTGCCGAGAGGCAAGGCCATTACTGGGGCCTCCAAGGCCGGGATCGAAGCCTGCCAAGGGGTTAGGCCGATGCTGGGGCCAGTGAGGCTGGGATCGGCTCCTGCCATGAAGCAAGGCCGGTGCTGGGGCCTCTGAGGCCGGGATCGGAGCCTGCTGAGGGGTTAGGCTGGTGCCGGGGCCAGCAGCTGGCATTGGAGCCTTCCGTGAGGCAAGGCCAGTGCTGGGGCCTCCGAGGCCAGGATCAGAGCCTGCTGAGGGGTTATGCCAGTGCCGGGGCCAGCGAGGCTGGGATCGGAGCCTGCCGTGAGGCAAGGCTGATGCTGGGGCCTCCGAGGCCGGGAAAGAGCCTGCTGAGGGGTTAGGCCGGTGCCGGTGCCAGGGCCAGCGGCCGGCATTGGAGCCTTCCGTGAGGCAAGGCTACTACTGAGGCCTGTGAGGCTGGGATCGGAGCCTGCCGAGGGGTTAGGCTGGTGCCAAGGCCAGCGAGGCCGGGATCAGAGCCTGCCGTGAGGCAAGACCGGTGCTGGGGCCTCTGAGGCCGGGATCAGAGCCTCCTGAGGGGTTAGGCTGGTGCCGGGGCCAGCGGCCGACATAGGAGCCTGCCGTGAGGCAAGGCCACCACCGAGGCCTCTGAGGCCAGGATCGGAGCCTGCCTTGAGGCTAGGCTGGTTCTGGGGCCACTGAGGCCAGGATCGGAGCCAGCTGAGGAGTTTGTCCATTGTCGGCGCCAGCGAGACCAGAATCGGGGCCTCCCATGAGGCAAGGCCGCTGCTTGAGCCAGCATGGTCTGGATCAGTCTACCGGGTAGCCAGGCCACTATTGGGGCTGTCAAGAGTGGGATCGGTACTTGCAATGCGGTATGCACAGAAATACTGCAGAAAAAAAAAACAAAAAACATGCTTCCCCTAATCAGCAATAACTAGGAGGAAAGGGGCAACAGGAAGAGGTTGAGCTATAGAAAGGGCCCTATTTTGAAGCAATTAAGGTGACCAATCAGAGGGTATGGAATAGGGGAGGATGGAGCCTCTTTAAAACGCAGGAGGTACATAAACAAATGTATCAAAGTTAATCACCAAACAAGCATGGGATTGAGGGAGGGGGAGGGAATGGGATGGGGACTGGATGAGGACTAATTGGCTGATGTGTGCTTGTATATCCTCTCAAGTCTTATATTCCAATGTGATATATGATTACAATGCACCAATTAAAATACGTTAAAAAATTAAAAAAGTAAATTTAACTGAATTCATGAATAGCGTGTGGGACATAGTAAATGTTTTATAAATGAATATTTAAAATGTGAATATAATTATAGTAAAACATTTTTATAATTTTACCTGATAAAATGATTCTAAAGTTCATCTAAAATGTCTTCAGAATGGATAATAAAAATTTGATAACAAAGACTAATGAAATAATTACTAGATAAACTAGGCATGATGGTGCATGCTTGTAATCACAGGACTTGGGAGGCTGAGACAGAAGGGTATTAGGTTTGATCGTTAGTAAGTAGTGAGACTCTTATCAACCTCTGGAGACCCTGTTTAAAAGTAAAAAAAATAAAAAAATAAGGTTGGGGGTTTAGCGCGGAGATAGAATGCTCCTGAATTCAATTCTCAGTACAAGAAGAAGAAATAATTGCCAGGTAATTTATTAAAACATAATAACAGAGCTGGGGGTGGTGGTGCATGCTTGTAATCCCAGTACTTGGGAAGCAGAGACAGGAGGATCCCAGATTTCGCAGCCAACCTCAGTTACTTAGCTAGGCCTCCCACAACTTAGTGAGACCCTGTTTCAAAAATAAAAAGAACAAAAATTGGGCTCGGGGTGTAGTTTGGAGGTAGACTGCCTTTGGGTTCTAAGCCTAGTGCCACACACACAAAAATAATAATAATAGAAGGTATGTTAAAGCAGTGGTATTCGTGCATGAACAAATAAGTTAGTGGAATAATAAGTCAATAAATAGATCTATAGAAGGACTTAGAATATGATGATATTCTCCCAAGAAGAGAAAGAAGGATTTAATTTTTTCACATTTGGGTTTTTGCAAGAATTACAGAAAAGTAGGTTTGTGTTATATTTCTTTAGCATCTGGAGCTATTGTGATCACACAATAGAACTTTTTTTCATGGGTTTCTTAGATAATGTTCTTCTATCTATTATATATTTTATGACGATCTAGCACAGGAACTTGAAAGCTCCAAACATAAAGACATGATAAGAGCTTGGCATCCTGGCTGCAATCCTAGTACTTGGGAGACTGAGACCGGAGTACAGGTTCAAGGACAACTTTAGCAATTTAGTGAGACTCTCAGCAACCTAGTGAGACCCTATTTCAAAGACAGAAAATAATAAAAAGGAATGGGGTGTAGTTCAGAGATGGAAAAATATCCCTGGATTCAATTACAGTACTACCACCACCACAAAAAAAAGAATAAAAAAAAAGAAAAAGAGAGCAAAATGTTTTGTTAATTTGATCAATGCATTGTATACGTGTGTTGAAATATCACACTGTACACAATAAATTAATAGGTGCAATTAATATATGTTTAAAGCAAAAAGGGTGGATTGAATAATGGTATTAGGACAGCTAGAAATATGTATCCTTAGTTAACATATTCTAAAATATATAACAGGTAAATTAAATATTTTAATTTTAAAGTGGAACCTTAATGTTAGAAGGAAGTATTAAGATATAGAATGTTTTTTAAATTTAATTTTTATTTTTTATAAGCGGAACATATTGAGAGTGGTGTACATTTACATTGTGCTTCATGCCCTTACCCCTCTCTTTCTCCCCCCCCCGAATAGAGAGTATCCAGGTTAATCATGTTGTATTTATGCTATTACATATATTCGTTATGTAACTCCTCCATTGAACAACCAACCTCAGCTTTCTTCCTCTCCTATCCTTCTGTTCAAGCTTTGTTGAGATTTCCCCTCCTTCATCTGGAATCCATCTGGTATTACCACTACTCCCTAGCTTGGAAATATTAGAGAAAAACATATGTCCCTTCTCTTTCTGTTCTTGACTAATCTCACTTAATATAATGTTCTCTAGTACCTTCCATATTCTTGCAAATGCTATTATTTTATTTTTCTTTATAGCTGAATAGAATTCCATTGTGTGTATTTCCCATAATTTTGCAATCCATTCATCTGTTGATGGAGTTCTAGGTTGGTTCCATATTTTGGCTATTACAAACTGTGCTGCTATGAACATGGCTATGCATATGTTAACGTAGTTCTCTGATTTCAACCCCTTTGGAAAGATACCCAGGAGTGGTATAGCCAGATCAAATGGTGGATCTATTCCTAGTTTTCTAAGTAATCTCCATACTGATCTCCATAGTGTCTGAACTACTTTGCACTTCCACCAACATTGTTCCTCTTTCCCCACATCCTCGCCAGCAATTGTTGTTTGATTTCTTTATGTTTGCCACTCTGATCGAGGTTAGATGGAATCTCAGTGTAGTTTTGATTTGCATCTCCCTGATGGTGAGTGATGTTGAACATCTTTTCCTGTTTCTATTGGCCATTTGTATCTCTTCTTTTGTGAAATGTCTATTCATTTCAGTTGCTCATTTCTTGATTGGGTTGTTTGTTTTGTGAAAAACAGAACTAATAAAGGAAGAGATGGATAGATTTGATTATGTTAAAAAACTTATGCTTTTATTGTTTTGTGTATGTGTGGGGTACTGGGTATTTAACCCAGGGACATTCTAGGTCCTCCTGCCCTATTATTTATTTATTTTGAAACACTCTTGCTAGATGGTTGAGAGTCTCTACTAAGTTGCTGTGGCTGCCCTTGAACCTACAGGCATGTATCACCACACCCAGCTAAGAAATTTATAATTTTGAACTTCTCTGAACATCATAAAAATGTAAAAGTAGCTCACTACTTAAAAATAACATTTGCACCATGTGGAAAATTAAGGCTTAAATTCTCTACTCTGCAACAAATGTATAAAAGATGTAAATTCATTGATAACTAAAAGTGAAAATTAAAAGAGTTTTTTTTTATTTTGGACATCAGATTGGCAAATAACAGCAAAAGGCAAGGGTGCAAGAAAACTGACACTTGCCTGTACTATAGGTGGTAACATATTTTGGGGCAGCTTTGCTGGAGAGGAATTTGGACATTGACAAGAGCCATTTCTTAAGAATTTATCTTAAGGTTTGTTTTCATGAATAACTGCAAATATTAGGCTCCAAGAATAACCACTACAAGGCACTGATAAACATTGCAGTGTTCTTTATAATATCAACAAATTGCAAGCAACCTAAATGTCTTCCTTATGGGGAAATATTTTACAGTTATAATTGACCCACATTATAGAGTACTGTGACATTAAGTCAGGCGTGGTGGCACACACTTGTAATCCCAGCATTCGCGAGGCTAAGACCAGAGGATCGCAGTTCACAGACAGCCTCCGCTACTTAGTGAGGCCCTCCACAACTCAGTGAGACCCTGTTTCAAAATAAAGAATTAAAAAAATTGGGTAGGGGGTATAGCTCAAAGGTCAAATGCCTCTGGGTTCCAACTGCAGACCTGCAAAAAAAAAAAAAAAAAAAAAAGAAGAAGAAGAAGAAAAGAAGAATCGTGTGTGGTGGCACAGGCTTGTAATCTTAGTATTTGGAAGGCTGAGACAGGAGGATTCAGTTCTCCAACAGCCTCACCTACTTAGTGAGGCCCTCCATAACTTAGAGTCTTTTTAAAAAAAAAAAAAAAACAAGAATAAAAAATAGTCCTAGGAGTATAGCTTGGAGGTGGAATGCCCCTGGGTTTCAACCCCAGTACCATAAAATAAGAAAGATGAGAAATATTTAATATTATGGACAAATCCTTGCTATCTTCTTTTTTTGTGTATGTGGTACTGGGGTTCCTGGAAGCCCTTCTACCTCTGGGCTATACTCTCAGACCTATTTTTTATATTTTTATTTGGAAACAGGGTCTCTTAAGCCAGTGCTGCTGGCTTCGAACCTGTGCTATCCTCTTGTCTCCGCCTCCCAAGCGTGGGGATTACAAGCATGCGCCACCATGCCCGGCACTATCTTCTTATATAGGAGTGAATTGTGTAAATCAAACACACAAAAACATATTCGTTAAAGTAATAAAAAAAGATAATAAAGGTTTACTGTATATAGTTTTTAATTTTTACCAGTATAAAAGGAAGGCAACATATTTGCCAAGAGTTTTTTTGATGGTTACTGATTTAATTGGCATACATACCGTTACCAATTTGTCAGTCCTTAGGCCTTGTAAACATCAGGCTGGTTGAGAGAGGTAAATACTTTATTAAAAATCAGTTTATGGGGGCAACAGTATTAGCCTATAATTTAAGCATTTGTAAATTTAATACATACTTCATATCAGAAACCTAAATTATGAGATAAAAATATAATATCTGTTAGCTGTTAGAGTTTCCATATTTAATTAAGCAAAGGTAATAGCTCTTAAAATGTTGATGAAAGTAACAAATGCCTTATATGTTTTGGAATAATAATTTAATTTCTACTTAATGTTTTTCAGATTCTGCGTATTCGGAGGAATATATCCTGTGGCGTAATGCAGCTGCTAAAAGCCAATCTGTGGAAGAAACATCCATTTGGGAAATTCTATTTAACTATTTCTTTCCAACAAGTAAGTTCTTGTTTTGTCTTTTTCTTCTATCTAATGTCCTTGATTTGAAAGTAGTAGCTAAATGGATTCTTCTCTGCCCTTTGCCTTAATCAAGATAGTCTCTCTGAAACTCAGTGTCCTCATCTTTAAAATGAAGAAATTTGAACTGGGTGCAGTGGTGCACACCTGTAATCCCAGTACTTGAGAGGCTGATATGGGAGAATCACAGGTTTCAGGCCAGTTTCAGCAATTTATTGGGAATCTCTTTCAAAGTAAAAAGTACAGTAGGGCTGAGCGTGTAGCTCAGAGGTAGAATACCCTTGGGTTCAGTCCCTAGTACCAAAATAAATAAGCAATAAGCCGGGCATGGTGGATCATGCTTGTAATCCCAGTGCATGGGAGGCTGAGACAGGAGGATCGCACAGGTTTGAAGCCAGCCTCAGCTACTTAGGCTCTCAGCAACTTAGTGAGACCCTGTTTCCAAAGTATAAAAAATAGGTCTGGGAGTATAGCCCGGAGGTAGTTATTATACACATTACTTATTACTTCAAAGCCCATTGTTGACTGTCTAGAAGATTGAACTGAATTTATTTTAGCATGTGGACATTTTTCTTTTTGAATAAAAATCTAAGATTGGATTATTTAGTAGTTACTTGTTTCTCATGTAAAGGTGGATATCTTTTTTAATTCAGTTATTTGAGATTTTAAGTCTTTAAAAATTCAGATATTTATATGAATTTATGATAGTTTATGGAATCTTTGCATTCATGCTATAAATGTCTATTTAAATGATAGAATCATAACTTAAGAACAAATGGGAGACTCTTAAAATATATTTTAGTGCCCATATAGATAAGTCCATGTAAAAAAATAGATCAATACTAGTGGTATCATTTACTTTACCCATGAGCAGTAAACCATGTGAGTTTCACTTACATTCATTCTCTTTGATGATATTCTGTAAATTCCTGTAGCTTAGTAAAATTAAATGAGAGGGTATCTATGCTATCATTTTAATGGGGTATTACTTTAAGGACATTTGGCCTGCTATTTAGTTTCTTCTGTGTTATATTTGTATCACCACCATTCAGCTCATAATTTATAGTCCTTTTAAAACTACCTTACTGCGAACCTGTCAACAATTTGTATTTTTCTGCAGTTTACCTACAATTAAAAAGGCGATGTTAAATAACTTTGTGGTAACTTTAAGCTCTTATTTTTTTATTTTACGTCTTGTTTTTCAGTATTCATTATTATTTGTATATGTCATTCAATATATTAAGTATACCAGGTTTAAAGTTTTTCTGTTTGCTTTATAGCAATTATTTAATTAGTGCTCATTAACCATGCTGAATTTTCGTTCTTGTGTTTCTGTTTCCAAAAGCATGCATTGTAAAGGAAAACCAAGAGGTTCAGGCTTGTAATAAACTGCAAGAACTTAATGAGACTGAATGTTTGAGATTCAAGTGCTGTTTTTCATCCTTCAATACTGGTAACTTGAGATGTTTTGTCCCATTACGAGACAGTAAGTTCATCCCGTTTCATTTATTTTATTTCTGTTTCTCTAACCCAAATAAGCAGGGTACAATGCATCAGGTTCACGTTTGGCTATCTTAGATTAACACTTAAAGGGAGTTCTAAGCCCTAGAGCAGTACTGTCCTCAGAAAGTCATGAGGTACTTAGGATCCTTCCCTGGCAGTTTCTGCCCAGTCCTTAGTCTCACCTTTTCTTTTGCTTTAGTCACTCTCTACTTTTTATCTCAAGGGTTTTAGGCTTTATGACATGTAGCCCTAAATGCCTGGAAGACAGAACTGTAGAGGTAGAAAGAGGGTGATCACTTTCCTGCTCATCATAAATGGTTATGAAGGATACTCCTAAAGAAAAAGACAAAGATTAATAAGAGAAAATCATAACATGTTTATTTGTTAATAGTTTTATATGACAGGTAGCAGTGAGATTAAAGACCTTTTAAAGATGCAGGGTGATTGATTCACTTTCATGCTTTTATTACAGGAATCATGGACAACCATGTAAAATATAACTGAACAAAAAGTGTATGATCTAATGCTAATAGACTAGGTAGAGAAATCCAGCAACGCCTGTCTGTCCAAATTTATCTTTGTGTCTTCATGTGGCATTCCTTTCTCTTGGATCTGAGGAAGTACCCACTCTGAAATGGTTGTTCTGAGAATTTCTTTATGGCTGGCTCCAAGCTAGAAAAGCGTGGAAGATATGTGTGGTATTTTTTGGCTTATGAGTTACTTTGGGGTAAAAGAGATCTAGTTTCTATGACCTTTCTTAGGAAAATTTTAGTTTCTATGCTTTTTTTTTTGAGGAAGAAAAGCAGTGTAGGAAAGAGAACAGGGAAAGGTCAGAAAGAAACTGCTTTGAGTCTGCTTCTGAGGCCTGCTCTTTGAAGTATTATTTTCTGGGTCAACACTAGCATTTGGGCATACCTTATCTTACTTTTGTCTTCTTGAGTAGAATTTTTCCCATATATCTTGTCTTCATTATCTTGGTATGTAGGAGTAGAATTGAATGTTTCATATTAATGTCTTTCTTTTAGCTTTTCTTTGTTCTGATTATGAACTATGTTCTTATGATTTTTTTTTCTGAAGTTTTGAGAATTAGACCATCTCTTTGCTGCCCCCATTGGATAGTAGTGACATAATATTAGTTGGTCCCATGATGAATGATTTGATGTGATGGAATACTAACAAATATTATGCATGCAAAAAAGAATGCATGCAAAGCAATATGTTAGGTTAATATAATCCTTATTCAGTTTAAAATTCTTTGTTGAACATCTAGTATTAATAATGAAAACTACAACCTGATCATGAATATATTAGTTTTAACACTGTCACATGGTATTTATCATTCATTCATTAGTATAGTCTTTATATTGTGTGTGAAGAGACATTTGGTTTTTTTAGATTAAAAATTGAACCATGTCTTACAATTCCCCAATCATATTAGGATGTATATCCCAATGAATATGAGACTAACGTGCACTTACTCACTTGCAAATTTTTGATTCCATGTTTAATTTAATGTTTTTTAATTTTGAAATATACATTTGAGAAGCCATTTCTTTACTAAATTAACTGTTTATAGATTCATTTGTCCCTCAAGTGCTCTAGGATGTATGGCATATGGCCATGGAAAAAGTATAAGAGGACCTTAGGAAGAAACATATATTATGCATCATAATAATATGTTAACAAAAACAGAAAGGTCATTTTATTTAGGAAATCACTTGAGGAACACATATTGAAAGTGTAGCCTTTAGCTGCATTTCAAGAAAATTTCTTAAATTCTTTCAACTTATAGAATCACAATGGTATTTAACTATCATATAAAAATACCTCATTTTACTTTAACTGATAATTTTATAAAGACTTTATGAAAGTGCTCAGATTTGTTTCTCTTACATAAGTCATAAAAGTAAAAGGATATAATTAAACCCACAGAGCCTACACAGATGCTCCGGATTTTTGGGCTTGGTATTATCAGCATGATCACCCTAGGATGTCTGCCCATTTATTGCTGCTCTCTTTGCCAGAGGAGGTAGGCAAACATAAACTTTTATTTTCTAATTGCTGAGTGTATGTGGATATGTGTGTGTGGACACATTTATTCAGGTTCTTCAGAAATTCAAGGATTATGTTTAGGTTTCCTTTGTTGAAAGAAAAAAACCTAAATATATATTTAAAAATACATTATTTTACAGTTCTACAAATTCAAGACATCTTCTTATATGTCATTTGTATACTATCTCATCAAACAAAACCCCAAATAGGAAAAATAAATAAAAAGGCTGGAGGTGTGTGGAGTGGGGGGTAGCTATTAACTGCAGATCAGAGTGATTCTTAGAAGTGCTAGTCTCCATTGAGTCTTTTGCTATTCTTTTTTTTTTTTTTTTTAGTCTGAGTTTGATTCCTTTGCTCTACCTTTATTTTTATTATTTTTATTTTTTGGTGGTACTGGGAGTGGAACCCAGGAGCTTTCTACCTCTGGGCTATACTCCCAGACCTATTTTATACTTTATTTGGAAACAGGGTCTCACTAAGTTGATGAGAGCCTCACTAAGTAGCTGAGGCTGGCTTCGAACCTGTGTGATCCTCCTGTCTCAGCCTCCCAAGCGCGTGGATTACAAGTATGCGCCACCACACCCGGCTTACATTTTTTTTTAATTACAATTTTTTTTAATTTTTCTTTAGTGATCATCTCTCATTGGGCCTTACAGGTTTGGTCTGTCTTCACGCTAAGTTGTACTAGATTTCTTCTTAGTGTATTATACAAAATCCCAGTGGACTACTAGTGTGATATTTTCATGTTTGTTTGTTTGTATAAGCTTCCTACCTTCTGGGATAGAGTGACTGTGGAGGTACATAGCAGAATCAGGACTATAGTAAGAGGTATGTGGTACTTGGGGCACAAACTTTAAAGAAAAACTCATTCATACTTTTGTGAAGTACAGGGTGAGCACTGCTATGACTCTGAGAATAAGTACCTCCTTAAATTCTGTGGGAATTTAACAGAGAACGTGCCTGTTGAAGATTAAGAATCTTTGATGTTTTATTCAAGTTAATAGGAAAGTAATATTTGAGCTACCAAAAATTTGTTTAGATTTTGCTGGAAGATTTATACTGTACATGTTATCTTACTTGTCATAAAAATCATCAAGATTTTGTTACATCTCTGTAACCTAACATTTGAAATCTACTGGTTGGTCACAGCATTTCAGCTACTCTAGCTTATGTATGACTGTCAAGTCTTTTCTCAGATTTCACTTAGCATGATATTCTGAGTGGGTATTCACTATTTTTGGCCCCTTTAATTTTTTTCTTTCCCCAGGTGATGGAGAGTACGAGTGGAAATTTGCTCCTTCCTTTCCCTAGATTTTGGTTTCATATTAAACAATAGTCATTAAATAAAAGTGAAATATTTGCTAGAAGTTCGCAACTAGGATTATGTTGTAAAATTTAGAACTCTCTAAATTTTATATCTGGGAAAATAAGATTGATATAGCAATTGCATATGGTTCTTCTGTTATGCCTTTGCCAAGAAGTTAATGGGTATATTCAAGTCCATTGGATTGTTTTCTTTAAAATGAAATTCAAACAGTTATCCCTGGATAACTGTTTTAAATATTTTATTTTTCTACTTAATACAGTTACTCGAGAGACATGAACATTGTGAATGAGGATATAGAATGAACACCATACAATTTGGTTTTCTATACTTAATTAATTTATTCCACTGTTTTTTGTAAGAGCAGCTGACTCCTTCTTTCATTCTGAGTTGACTCCTGAGCATGTGGTATTTTCAGCTTGATGTTTAGTTGAGTTTCCAGGAACAATGATCAGGGTGGATGAGGCACTGTCAGCTATTCCAGGTAAACTGATTTTAGATGTAAGGGGAATAACTGTATGAGAATGGAGAGCCCATCCTTTATACCCAATAAAGTGCTAAATGGAAACCAAAGACTGCTTAATTCCCCTCTTGGGGGAAAGATATCTCTTTGGAAAGATCTTAACTTTTCTCCATTTCAAAGAATAAAAGGGTATATAAACTATTAGTGTGGTAGAATAAAATAAATAGTTCTATAAAAGGGAAACAGATGCAGTAGTAAAATCAATATGAAGCAATTTAAAAATAAAAAGTAAGAAGCCAAATGCAGTGGTTTGTTTAAATCAGCGGAGCTAGAAGCCAAGTACAGATCTCTAGTAACATGATATGGGCCTCTTCTGGAAGATCTCTTTTTGCTTTTTAGGCATTGGAAAGATACCCTTATGCTCTTCTTCCTGCTTGGTCCTGCCTTACACATTAAATACTAGAACACTGTTTGAGGAAAAAGCTGTGTTAGGTCTCTTCTCTTGGCCTTCAGTGCAAGCAAAAACAAAGGAGGTTCTGATATTCTCCTGATTCTTCAGTTTGGACAGTCTTTATTTAAAAGGTCACCTAAGGAGCTAACAAGTGACTGGAGTTGGAGTGATAAAAAATGAGAAGTAAGCCGGGCGTGGTGGCGCACGCTTGTAATCCCCGCGCTTGGGAGGCAGAGACAGGAGGATCGCGCAGGTTCGAAGCTAGCCGCACGCGCTGGCTTAGGAGACCCTGTTTCCAAATAAAAATGTAAAAATAGGTCTGGGAGTGTAGCCCGGAGATAGAAAGGCTTCCAGGAACCCCAGTACCACCAAAAAAAAAAAATGAGAAGTAGCTGGACATGGTGGTGCATGCCTGTAATCCCAGTACTTGTGAGGCTGAGACAGTAGTATCACAGGTTTACAGCAAGCTTCAGACAGCTTAGTGAGGCTCTCCACCATTCAGTAAGACCCTGTTTCCAAATAAAAAATAAAAATAGGAATGGGGGTATAGTTCAGAGATAGAATACCCCTGATCCCCATCACCACATAAAAAAGAGAAGTAATCTGAGCAGGTAGAAGAACTGAAAACAGTGTAGGTGAAGAGGAGAATCAGTCTCCAGAGTCAGATGTACATCATTCTTTCAGTACTTAATTATCTTTTCTAGTTGACTATATTCAATATTTGCTTGTGCTAGGTAATGTGGAGGATACAAAAATGCCTAATAAGCCTTGTTTTTAATGAACTTAAATGCACTTTAAAACAAATATCAAACCAGATACATTTAAATAGCAAGCTAAGATAGAATTAAGAAATAAAATGGGTGTCAGCAATAATATAAAAATTCTTTTTTTTTTTGCGGGTCTGGGGATGGAACCCAGAGGCATTTGACCTCAGAGATACACCCCCTTCACTTTTTTTATTCTTTATTTTGAAACAGGGTCTCACTGAGTTGCAGAGGGTCTCACTAAGTAGCTGAGGCTGTCCACAAACCACGATCCTCCGGTCTCAGCCTCCAGAATGCTAGAATTACAAGTGTGTGCCACCATGCCTGGCTAATAATATAAAAATTCTGAAGCAGTGATCAGAGTGAGTGGGAGAAGGAAGGGCAGGCTCCATGCTAGAAGTACCATTTTAGCTGGATTTTAAAAAGACAAGATTTGTATTAAATGGGGTGGGGAGCTTTCTAGGATGATTTTATTTTATCCAGATGGGGATCTCTTCATTAGAGGAAACACCTTATTATTCTAAGTACAGGTGGCTGTACTTTCTCCCTGGAATAATCTATAACCAAATCTCTAGTTTTTTTCTGACTTGAGTTCAGTTATGAAATGAGCCAGGCACACAGAGCATGCAAACCAGCTTGAAATGTTTGCACATACACAAAAGGGAGGAAAAAGCATAAGTGAAAATTTTCTAAGAATTTGCTACAGACCCTGGGCCTCGGGTGGGGTCGCACGGGGCACGCCGGACCTCCGGAGAAACCGGGGCCTGGGTCGCAAGGCCTTGGGCGCAGAGCAGGGATTGCGCGGGGCACGCTGGACCCCCTGAAGAACCGGAGCCCGGGTTGCAGTGCTACGGAGTGCCTGATCCCACAACCTCCTCAAACCACACATACTGTCTTCTCTTATTTAAAAAAAAGGAAAGAAAAAGAAAAAAGAAAATAAAAATATCAGAGAGGGGTCAATATGGCCGCGGCGGCTGCCAGGATACTGGAGATGCAAACCAAACTTATCCAACTGAACTGGAACTTTTGGAAAAATTCCCCGCAAAGGAGGACTGCTTCTTCTCTACATCCTAAAGAATCCTGGACATCACCAGGATTAGCAGAGACACAAGGAGTTTAGCAGAGACCTAGGAGGAAGGCTGTGTTGGAAGCAGTCGCTGCGATGGTGGTGGAGACTTGTATTTGGGAGAGGCAGAAATCTGATCCTACCATCCTTATCTTCTGGAGAAAGTATCCCAAATGTCGAATGCTAACTTCACGCATGCTTAGGAACACTGGACAACATGCAGAGTGGAAAAAGAGCTTGGGAAAGATTTGAAATGGTGGAGGCAGTGGCAATGGCAGCGGCCAGTACTCAGGGAAGACAGAGATCTGATGCATCACACCTGGAACTTTTGAAGAAATAACCCCAGAGGCAGAATGCTACCACCACGCACCCTCGGGAACATGGGAAAACCTGCTGGCTGAAGAGGGTGTCCCGATCGGAGCCTGCCGAGGGGTGAGGCCAGTGACAGGGACAGCAAAGCTGGGATTGGAGCATGCCATGAGGCAGGGCCAGTGCTGGGGCAGCAAGGCTGGGATTGGAGCCTGCCGTGAGGCAAGGCTGGGGCCTTTGAGGCAGGGATCGGAGCCTACTGAGAAGTTAGGCCAGTGCCAGGGCCAGCGAGGCCAAGATTGAAGCCTGCCGTGAGGCAAGGCAGCTACTGAGGCCTCTGAGGCCAGGATTGGAGCCTGCCGAGGGGTTAGGCTAGTGCCAGGGCCAGCGAGGCTGCGATTGGAGCCTGCCGAGAGGTTAGGCTGGTCCTGGGGCCAGTGAGGCTGGGATTGGAGCCTGCTGTGAGGCAAAGCCAGTTCTGGGGCCTCCGAGGCCGGGCTCGGAGCCTGCCGAGGGGTTAGGCCGGTGCCAGGATTAGTGAGGCCAGGAATCAGACCCTGCCGAGGGGTTAGGCTGGTGCTGGGGCCTCAGAGGCTGGGATCAGAGCCAGCCGAAGTGTTAGGCCGGTGCAGGGGCCAGCGAGGCCAGAATCGGGGCCTCCCATGAGGCAAGGCTGGTGCTGGAGCCAGCGAGGTTGGGATTAGAGTCCTCCGGGTGGCCAGGCCACTACTGGGGCCATCAAGAGTGGGATTGGAACTTGCAATGCGGCATGCACAGAGAAATATCACAGAAAATAAAAACCAGATGCTTCCCCTAATTAGCAATAACTAGGAGGAAAGGGGTAACAGGAGGAGGTAGAGTTATAGAAAGGTCCCTATAGTGAAGCAATTAATGTGACCAATCAGAGGGTATGGGATGGGGGAGGAAGGAACCTCTTTAAAACTCAGGAGGTACGTAAACAAATGTATCAAAGATAATCACCAATCAAGCATGGGATCGAGGGAGGGGGAGGGAATGGGATGGGGATTGGATGAGGGCTAATTGGATGATGTGTGCATGTATATCCTCTCAGGTCTTGTATTCCAATGTGATGTATGATTACAATGCACCAATAAAATTAATTAATTAATTTAAAAAAGCATACAGCTGAAGATGGCTCAATAATGATTATGTAGAATAACTCAGGTTTGGGGAGATGTACGACTGAGAGAAGGGGTCATATTTTACAGTTCTGGATAAAATCCTATGGGAACTCAAGGGGGTTATACCACTGAAATCAAAATATGTGACACACACGTCATTTATTCTTTTAGATAAAACTCAGAAATATTGTTAATGATTAAAAATTGGTTTCTTATTTAAATGTCATTAAATTTGTCGATGAATAAAAAATAATTTGCTACAAGTTTCCTTATTAAATTTGCATATAAGATGTGTGTTTTTTTTTTTTTTTGGCAGGTCTGGGGATGGAACCCAGGGGCATTTGATTTCTGAGATACACCCCCTGCCTTATTTTTTTTTATTTTTTATTTTGAAACCAGGTCTCACTGAGTTGCAGAGGGCCTCACTAAGTAGATGAGGCTGTCAGCGAACCGCGATCCTCTGGTCTCAGCTTCCCAAATGCTGGGATTACAAGCTTGCGCCACCACGCCCGGCTATAAGATGTGTTTTGAAATTCATTATATCCTCAAGGTTATGTAAAATATATCCTCATTAATAGGGATCAGAAGCTTCATTAGGTTTAAGTGCCACTGATAAGCTTAAAATTCCTTACAGGAGAAGGAGGGAAAATATAAAGTTTATGGGACAAAACGAAGCAGAACAGGAGGGGGGCTCTACGGAGAGGGAGAAGTGGCTGAATCATTACCGTTATAGTAGTAGAGTGTCAGTGACAGTAGTCTCAGGGCCAAATTCACTTTTTAATCTTTATCTGTTCTTAGATAAAGTTTAAACCTATGTGTCTCTGCGTATTATATGGTGACATGATATTTGAACATGTACATAACCTTGGAAAGATGGAAAAATTCAAACACTGTAAGATTATGCCTATTTAACTGGGATGAAGTGTGTTTGCATGTTGTTCTTCCTATGAGATTGCATTTGTAACTTTAAACATAGACAAATTTATTTTTTATTTTTCTTTTTTATGAAAATTAAGTAATTATTCATATCATCTAAATATGAAATTAAGCAGAATCTATACATGTAGAGATAGACTGAGCACGGAGCATGATTGTAAAACTGGGTAAGATTTTTTTAGTAAAAAAGACAGGACATAAATAAAAATGTTTTTTATTTTTTTATATAGCATATACTTCAAAGTATAGTATAAAATTTATATAGGTAGCTATAAATAAATAGGTTTTTCAAGCATAAAGTTAAGGGGAAACTTCAATGTGATAAATCATTATTAAAAACACTGGATAACTTAGATAATTGATATTCCTGTTACATAAAGAAACTTAGCTAAATAAAGTGATTGGTAATTAAGAATCCTCTTATCATGAACAGGAACATTTCTGGCTGTCCTGTTCCTTAATTAGATAGAAGAAAAAAGCCCAAATACAAAATTTTCTTCCCTTAAAAATGGTTATTCTCAGTAATATATATATATATATAATCTTTAAAGTTATTTTCTTGGTGCATTGTAGTCATACATCTTAATGGGATAAAAGACTTGTGGAGACATATATGCACATATCACCCATTTAGCCCTTACCCAATCCCCATTCCATTACCGCCCCATCCCTCCTTTCCATGCTTGGGTTAGTGAATGATATATTTGTTTAAGTACATCATGTGCTTTAGAGAGTTTCCCTCTTACCCCCATTCCCTCAGTTAGTTCGCTTTATTTGCTCTTCTTTAGGATCTCCTTCTTCATCTACAGTTCCTCCTGTTACCCATTTATCCCTAGCTTTCGCATATTAGGGAAAACATCCCATTTCTTCTATCTTGCGACTGACTAATCTCACTTAGCATAATGTCCTTCAGTTCCATCGATCTCCCTTTAAATGATATAATTTTGTTTCTCTTTATGGCTGAGAAAAAAATTTATTGTGTACATATCCCACAGTTTTGTATTTCAGTCATCTGTTCATGTACATCTTGGCTGGTTCCATAGTTTGGCAATGGTGAATTGTGCAGCTATTAACATAGATATGCATGCATTAGTTTGGTAGCTTGGATTCCTTTCTTTTGGGTAGACCCAGGTGGTATTGCTGGATCAAATGATAAATTCATTTCCATTCTTCTGAGGATCCTCCTTACCCTTTACCAAAGTAGTTGCACTAATTTGCAATCTCACCAACAATGTTTGAGAGTTCCCACTTCTCCACATCTTTGCCAGCATTTATTGATTGTGTTTTGAATAATTGCCATTCTCTGTTGGACTTAGGTGAAATCTCAGGGTAGTTTTGATTTGCATCTCTCTGATTGCCAATAATGTTGAGCATTTTTTATGCATTTATTGGGCCATTTGAATTTCTTCTTTTGTGAAGTATCTATTTAATTTACTTGCTCATTTTTTTTTTTTTTTTGGTGGTACTGGGGATGGAACCCAGGGGCCTTCTACCTCCAGGCTATACTCCCAGACCTATTTTGACAAAATATAAGTATTATATTTTATTTGGAAACAGGGTCTCTTAAGCCAGCTGAGGCTGGCTTCGAACCAGTGCGATCCTCCTGTCTCAGCCTCCCAAGCACGGGGATTACAAGCATGTGCCACCACGCCCGGCAACTTGCTCATTTTTTGATTGAGTTATTTGTTTTCTTAGTGCTGAGTTTCTTGAGTTCTCTGTATATTCCAGATATTAGTCCTCTATCGGACGAGTAGGTAGCAAAAATCTTCTCTTATTCTGTTGGCTCTCGATATAGGTTCTTGGCAGTTTCCTTTTCTGTACAGAAGCTCTTCAGTGTAATGCAATCTCAGGCATTGAACTGCCTTTTAGTTTGTTTTACCTTTGGGATCTTGTTGAGAAAGTTTTTATCTATGCCTGTGTGTTGCAGTTTTGGACATATGCCCTCTTCAAGGAGCCTCAAAGTCTCTGGTCTAATTTCCAGATCTTTAATCTATCTTGAATTGACTCTTGTGTAGGGTGAGAAAGTAGAATTTATTTTCATTTTTCTGCATATGATTTTTGGCCCGTTTGTCAAAAATTAGTTGGCTGTAAGTGCATTGATTTGTTTCTGAATCTTATATTCTGCTCCATTTGTCTATGTATCTGTTTTTGTACCATGCTGTCTTTATTACACTGGTTTTGTAGTATAGTTTAAAGTCAGATATTGTGATTTTTCCTGCGTGTTTTTTATAGCTGAGAACTACTTTGACTATTTTGGGTTTTTTGTTGTTCTAAATTAATTTAAGGACTGATTTTTCTATATCTGTGAAGAAGGATCTTGGTAATTTAATGGGTATTACGTTGAATCTGTTGGTCACTTTTGGAAGTATAGCCATTTTGATGATAGTTATTCTGCCTATCCATGAACATGGAAGATCTTTCCATCTTCTAAGATCTTCTTCAATTTCTTTTTTCAATGTTTTATAATTTTCTTTGTAGACAGATTTGGAACTCAGTATGAAAATGGCAAAACTAAGTTTTCTTTTATCGAGTAAAGAGCCTTTTAAAAAGATTGTAGATCCTCTGATACACAGAATTTCAGAATTTTTACTTTCCAGATGGTTGTTATTGAAAATTTCTACATTTAGACAAATCCTGCTACGTGATTATCTGAATTATAATGTGGTTTTCATTATGCTGATAGTCTTAATGGCACTTAATTTTGTTAGAATAGGAGTGAACAAATTGTGAACAAATGTGTAAAAATTGCCTAAAGTCATCACCCATTGAATTTTAAAAAATAGACATTTACATTTTGAATCTCCATGTTTGTATGTTTCATTCCACTGTACAGTATAATTAGAAATGTTATTTTGAAAAGCTTTATGCTGTAATTAGCCAACTGCTGGAGGTTTTAAAATTTCTAATATTATATACATATGAGTTTGGAAGGAAATAAAATCAATACATTTTAAAAGTATTACTACACTCCAAGAACTTTGATAAAATATCTCAAATGAGAATGTGAGCAAACTGAAACTCTTCTAACATGAGTCTCTGTATATTTGAAATTTGGATAAAGCCAGTTCTTCTTGGACACTGTTCAAGGTAATTTCTTCACTGAATTAATAAGAGAACCTCATTGTATATGGATTATATATCTCAGGTGTTACTATTGCAAGGATCCCAAGGCAGCATTTTAGAAACTGTAATAGTAATATTTCATGAGTAGGTAATATTAAAATGAACAGTCTGTTGCCAAGTAACTAAATACTTTATTGCAGAATTCAGTGACCTTTTCTCCATTCCTATCCAACTTGACCTTTTGCTCATATAGAACACTGTTGATTGTTCCTTTCTTGAGCTTTCCTCTATTGGAGTTCAATGTTCTCTTTGTCATTCTGATCCATTTCAGTCTACTTTCCTTTTTCTCTCTACTGTGTTTGTTTTCCAAACACTTGCTCTTATCTACCAGAGAATGTTCAAAGTAAGCTGTAGAAAGAATATTTTTAAAAATTGTGTTCTGCCAGGTGTGGTGGTGCATGCTTGTAATCCCAGTGTTTGGGAGGCTGAGACAGGAGGATCTCACAGGTTCAAAGCCAGCCTAAGCTATGTTGTGAAGCTCTCAGCAACTTAGTGAGACCATGTTTCCAAATAAAGTATAAAATAGGTCTGAGAGGATAGCCTGGAGGTAGAAAAGCCCCTGGGTTCCACCCCCAGTACCACACCAAAAAATTGTGGTCTAATTCTACGTTTGTCACCAATTTTGAGTATTGATTTTCTTATGAAAATATAGAATTAAGTCAGATAAGTTATAAGGTCCTTTTTTACCATGGTATTTTGAGATTCATTGGGTGAATAGCTTTTAATCTGAATTAAAAAGCCCTTACCTCTACCTGTTCCACATTCTAGCTGCTTTCATGAGTAAGATGTTCTTTCAGCACTTTAGATGCAACATGTAAAAAAAGGAACACATCTTCCTTTTCTCCCAAATTGTTTCCTCCTAATACCTCAATGATTTCTTTAGTTTCCAGGCTAGAATCTTAGTCATATATAACTATTTATTTTCAGTTTCCCTTTATATATAATCTGTTTGCTTAGTCTTCATGTTATTTTTGCCCCCCCACCTATTTTTAGTACTGCGAATTGAAACTAGGGTCGTTCTCTCTAAGCTGTAACCCCAGTTCTTTTGAAACAGGGTCTTTCAAACTTGCTGAGGATCTCTCTAAGTCACTGAGGCTGGCCTTGAACCTGTACTCCTCCTGTCTCAGCCTCTCAAATACTGGGATTACAGGTATGTTCTTCCACACCTAGCATTTGCTTTCCTTTTGAATGAGTCCAGGATTTGCCCGTACCCTATTTTACTGTCACAACTTATTCTAGGTCAGGCTTTCGTATTCTCTCTTCTGTCCTAGGCACAGGAGGAGAACAAAGAGAAACCAAAGACAGCATCTCAGGGGCAAAGAGTTTAGAATTATGGAAGGCATCATAACATGTCCAATCCAAAGGGTTCTTAGAAGGTAGATAATATACAGGATGGGGCTGCAAGTGAGATATGGAAGATGGATGGCTAGAAGGTGGATCCTGGAGAAGTTTCCTGGTATGTAAAGAATGCATAAATTTGTCTTTAGCTAAAGAGGGAGTGAGTAAGGATACCTGTCAAGCTAGTTTGGACAGATTCCTGGATTTTTAATCTATTCTTTCTCTAGTCTATACTGCAATATCCTTCCAGACTCATCTTCTTAAATAGTACTATTTCATTTCGTGACATCATTCAAGAACTTCCAATGCATTAAAAAATCTTCATTCTAGGCCTTGTGTTAGGTCTTGTGAAGGACACAGATGTTAATCATACCATGCTCCATGCTTTCAAAAGACACATAGTGTAATATGCAAATATTATGCAACATAGGAAATCACAATAGTCTAGCAATCGATTAAGTAAAGATAAAAAAATTGCATATTGTTGGCCTTTTCTAGTTTGTGTAGAGTTGTGTGTATGTGGTACTGGGGATTGAACCCAGGAACATTCTAACTCTGAGCTTTTTTCTTTAATTTTGAAATAGTCTTACCAAGTTACTGTAGGCTGAATTTGAACCTTTGATCTCCCTCCTATCAGCCTTCCAAGTACTGATTTTGAAGCTTTGATCTTCCTCCTATCTTAGCCTTCCAAGTACTGGGATTATAAACAGATGCCATTGTGCTGGGCTATTTGTATGGTTTTCACATACCTTGTTTTATTTGGCTTTCCAAGCTGAAGGTGAGGGGAAGCTTTAGTCTCTTGCTCAAGATTACAGAATGATGGATTGGGGAAGTATCTCAGTGGTAGAGTGTGTACTTAGTGTGCACAAAGCACTGAGTCACATCCCCAGCACCAAAAACAATTTAATGAATATTTTTGAACAGTTTATACAGTAATACAGCAAGGATCAGAAACCACCTTCTAAGTTCTTTGCTTTTTCTGCTATAGTTAAAAAAATAAAAAATATAGATTGAAAACAATGACATTTTTGCTTCAAGTTGATTTAAAGGATTGTGGCTTTCAAAGTCATCTATATTGGGCTTATTCTATAACGCCAGTAATATTTCTGATAGCATTCCATGCATGTATCTTTTGCCATAGTCAGGAAAGTATCTTTACTTTTCTTGGCCAGGCATTCTGGTGTGTGCCTGTAGTAGGCTGACACAGGAGAATCACTTGGGCCCAGAAGATTGAGGCCAACTTGGGTAACATAGTAACACCAGTATCAAAAGAAAATACATCAAAATCAATCCATTGGACTAGTGTTTCTCAAGCTCTTGTCTATAGGTAGCTTCTATGCAAGTTACTGTGGGAATATTTAATAGTACTTCCCAGGCTCTACCTTAGAGATTTTAATATAGTGAGTCTAAATTTTGGCCCTATAATTTGTATTTTCTAAGGCTTAAAAATGAACCTTTTATGCAGCCTATTTGGAAATGCACTAGACTTTCTCTAGCATAACCTTTTTTCATTCACTTATTCTGTAAATATTTATGAAACTTCTACTTTGATTCAGATACATTTTAGATATTATGTTATTTTCTTTTTTTTTTTGTGGTACTGGGGTTCCCGGAAACCCTTCTACCTCCGGGATACATTCCCAGGCACCTATTTTTATATTTTTATTTGGAAACAGGGTCTCTTACACCAGCGAGGCTGGCTTCGAACCTGCGTGATCCTCCTGTCTCCACCTCCCAAGCGTGGGGATTACAAGTGTGCGCCACCACGCACGGCAGTAGATATTGTGTTATTTTCTATCTTATTATATTCCTGTGCAGCCTCACTGTCCATGTTATGATCTGCCTCATTTTTTAACTTCAGAGTTTCCTGATGTATTCAATTCTGATTAATATAACCTGCACTCATCAATGGCAGTCTGTTTCTGTGCCCATCTAATTAACATTGTTGTTCCCCAAAAACTGAGCCTCTGAATTGAATCTCAGAAATCTTCAACTTCAAAATATTTCTGTTTGACAATAGGCACTTTGTCTTTTGGTTTTCGTTTTTTGTATACCTGTTCTTTAACTCACTGAGATCCCCAGGATCTTCATGTTTTTCTTTGATCTGCCATCTTGCTAACATCATCTTCATTCTTTCATCCAGGTTGGATCCTATTGTCTAGTACTTCAATCCACTCTTTCCAGTCCCATTTTATTGAAATTAAATTCATACCATTTATCTTTTTTTACGCCTATACTCCTGGAAATTCCTAGAAGGAAAAATACATCCCACACGTGTGTGGATCTATATTACTAGAAATTCCCAGTGAATTTTCTTAATGTTTTGAACTATATAAAGTCTACTTCACATTCACAGACAGTGTTCCATCTTACCAAACTGAACTTTTCACACAGTGAATCTAAACAATATAAATTACCATATGCATTTCCCCATCTCTAATATTCTTTAAAGGCTTACTCTACTTAGGCTGAAAGCCTCAGTTTAGATGTCACCTTTCTGAGGAAGCTTTTTATCAAATTACCTGCCCATACGGAGTCAGATATGTTTCTGTTTGTTTACTTCCATTCTCTACCTCTACTTGGATTTACCTCAGTGTGATTACTATCAGCTTGTCTGTTTACCTTCCCTAAATTTATTACTCATTGAGGATAGCTTCTATGTCTTATTTGTCTTTATGTATATAATATTTAGAGTAGTGTTTATTTCATAAATGAGCAAATGTATTAGTGAGTGAAGGAGTGTTAAGTAGGTTGGCCTGTACTTTTTTTTTCAAATATCTAATATTAATGCAAATTTATTGTAGTAAAAAGGTAACAGTATTTACATATATTTACAATATAATCTGACCACCTCCAAGATATTTTAAAATTGCCAAAAAGAAGTTCTACTTTTATAATTTTCACATGAGAATTTGCATTGTAAGGAGTGACACTTAAAAGATCTGAAATGACCAAAGTTGCCTTCTTCATTGTCCAACTTATGAGTATACTGGCCATGAATATGTGTGTGTGTGTGTGTATATATATATATATATATATATATATATATATATATATAAATATATGGCATTTAACACAATAATAAGAAAATCACCTGTAGAATACTGAGCAAATAATTTCACCATTACCTTCTCCCTTTTGGAATTATTATTAGATATTGGTAGAATATCTTACCTTGAAACTCAGAAATGGATGTTAGTTTCATGGCCAATTAGTGATAAGGCAGAACCTTAAATGAAGTCCTATGCAACGTAGACAAGTTAATGCAGAAATAGTAAGGCTGTGTTGCATTTTATTTGTTAATTAACATAAAATGTACACCACCAAATTTAAAATAAAATTGTTGGATAAAGAAAATGTGGTCTTTTGAATTATGAAAAATAAGATATAATAAAGTCATGCTAGAAGGCAGTATAAGTCATCAATTTCTTATCTAAAATTCCAAAATCTAAAAAAATTCTGAAAATCCTAAAGATTTCTTGTAACTCATTTAGCAGCAAAAACTGATTTGACTTGATCTGAGATTCTTCTAGTCATGATTTAATTCTTAGGGTGAATGTTCAGAAATATTACTGTTTGATTATGCAGTACTATCCTAGACCCCATGGGAATGTCATGTAAAATTCAGCGTATCATGTCAAATAACCTTTCTAAAAATCCAAATATTTTGTGTTTTGAAACATACCAATGGACTTAGAACAGTGTAGTTATAGTTATTATTTTTGAGACTTGCAGTCAGCAACATAAAGAGGCCATAGGTAAATCATATATATATTTTGGCCGTCACTCACTAATTTATGCCTGGAGACCTTTTTTTCTGATTGAGAAAACAATTTCTTCATTCCACATTCATCTTACTAGCTGAGCTCAGTGACAACCTAGTAATGTAGTTTTAGAAGAGAAAAGTGAGTATTACCTTCAAAGTAATCATTTTAAAGGCAGACTTATTCATCTCAGGGCCCAAATGCTTAGAATTTGGTTGCTCTGTATTGCTAAGTAGCACTGCCAGGGCTCAGGTGTTTTTTTTTTTTTTTTTTTTCTGTATGCTACCCAGAATTGGGCTGAAGATAGAATTATTATTTATCTGTTATTGCTTCTTCATAATATTGTAGGCAAATCATTCTTTTTTTTTTTGCATTCCCTCCGTAGTCTGTAGTGAACATTCCTATTTTTTCTTCTTGGTGTGTATTTAATTCTTTAGAAGATGAAAGAAGTATTAATAATCAATATTTCTTGGTAAAAATCAATAAACATTTCCATTTCCTATAGAGACTTTAAAAATTATAAGGAAAGGCTCTAGCCTGAAGGAAGTTACAAACTAAGGGGAAAGAGAAAGGTGAGTATAGCAGGGTAGAGATTGGTGTTTTTAGATATAGGCAGGTCTGGATTTGAATCTTGGTGCTTCAGTTTCACTATTTGAGAAATAAGAATGATGAAAATAACACCTGTTTCCTCAAGTCATCATGAAGACTAATGAGATCATGCACATGAATGCCTTAGTACATAGGAAGTGTACCATTTCTGTTGCTGTTAGCTGTTATTAGCTAACACTGCAATATGGTCTTAATGGATAGAGCCTGTATTTTAGTATCAGACAAAACTAATGTTCAAACCCTACCTGTCATCTCCATAAAATAACTGTGTGTTTGTGTGACCTGGGTAAGCTATCTTATCTCTCTAAGCCCTAGCTTAATCATTTGCAAGATTAGAAACATATTATCTACCTTTTGGGGTTATTGTGAAGAAAAAACTGACATAAAATGTACAAGATACCTAGGTAATGTTTTGGTATATGATGGCTTTTCAGTGTATGTTCAATCACTGGCCACACAAACAAGTAAGTATGGGACTAAGTATGAAATGATAGCAATAGTACATCAGCATTCATTGAAAATTATAAATGCTAATGAGATATACATCATCACTATCTTTGAGGGTAACAGGAATGATGAATCTCTCTAGACTCTAAGTGAAAGACAACACTTCTTAGATAAGAAAATGTCTAATCTGGGTGTTGAAGGATGAGTAACATTGATGTCAGTAAAGAGAAGTAGTATAGTAGTCATGTTGTAGAGGATCAAATAATCACAATGACTGTATGTCGAGTAATAATGATAGTTACAGTGATGATATGAATGAGCCAAGTATAATATTTCTGTCATATTTCTTAAATATAATGAGATAAAAGCAGTTGTGAATGTGTAAATAGTTATCTGGGAAAATATCACATTTCTTATAATCCCCTATTGTTACCCTAACACCTTTGAGAAATAAGCTTTTACTTGAAATATTACAGCAAATGGGCCAATCCTTTACGAAGGAAGGTCAGCAGAATGTTGAAGGGCTTGAAGAAACAAAGAAACAAACTGAAGGATGATGCTGAAATTGTTGGGACATCAATAGAAGATGAGGAAGGTGATGAAAAGGCGCAGGAGACTAAAGGTAATCAATCCATAATAGGACATAGAGTCATAGTGCTCAGTCTTGATTCTTGTTGACTTTGTATCTCTACCATGATATTGGTTTGCCTGACATTTATTTTTTACCCCACAAATGTTTGGACTATAGGAGGATCAGCTTCTGTAACAATATTATCACTAGAGATATATTGATGGTAGGAAAGTGGATAAGAGAAGTGCTAAATTGCCAGGGTGCTGCATTATTTGGTAGGCATAGTTCAGCCCTTCAAAGGGAACAAAGAAATGTAATCTGCCTGTGCGGACTCCTTGCTAAATAATCATGGTCACAGTCCTCATGCCACATATCCAGGGAAGGAGTATGGCTTTAGGAGTCTGAAAGATAGGTGTTCATATCATGGACCTTAGCTGTTAGTCTCAGTTACCTGTTCATCAGTACTGTGCATTGATATGTTAGAAGGAGTTGAGAGAGGAATCCCAGAATAACATACCAGAGACTACCAAGACTTACTTGTCTTGGTAAGTTTATAGATCATCTAAATGTATAGATCATATATATGCTTATAGATTATATACTTATACAGTTTATATATAAACTTATAGATCAATATAAACTTATATTGGTAAGCTTATAGATCAGATAGCTTTGGCCTGAGACTCTTTTCAAAATAACTGTGAAGGAAACTTAACAAGTAAGAATAAGATGACTGGTAAGAAAAGAGGTCTACCTTTATTTTGGTATTGAGGATTGAAGGAAGGGTCATTCCATTCTGCCCCTGAGTTACATCCCCCATCCCTTTTTAGATTTTTTTGTTTCTGTTTTGAAACAGGGTCTTGTTAGGTTGATGAGAGTGTCACTACTTGCTGAGATTGTCCTTGAACCTGTAATTCTCCTTTCTCAGCCTCACAAGTACTGGGATTACTGGTGTGTGCCACCATGCCTGGCTCAAAAGAGGTATACTTTAGGGACTAAAGTATTGGACTCTAGGAGTTGGGAGATCTAGATCATTAACTAGAGATGTTTTCACAGGCACATAACTTAAATTTTCAGTTGTTAAGTACTACCAAATAAGAGTTTTATATAGCTTAAACAATATAATTTATGAGTATATGCTGTGTGTTCCTTAAATTTAACATTAATTTCTAGCCTCAGTTACAAAGAACAGAGAAATAGATTAATAGACTATTGAAATTAGTTATCAGCAGATTCTGGACACTGATAATAATTATTATATGGTATTTATTTAAGGAAACACATAAATGATGAATTATTACTAATGTTCTTACCTTATATAAGTTTAATGCAGTGCATGCATGTATACTTGAACCTGTATGACAGCATGCACCTATAAGACAATATAAATTGATTAATAAAACTTGATTTCTCTAAGGGCCATTCACTGGAGCATGGAAGTTAACTTTGTTTAGTAGAAGTGATCTCTATAATGGTATTTAATATACTCTATTTTTCTGTAAGTATCACAATAACATAGAGTGATGCACTGAAAAACTGAAAATGTTAGTCATAACATTCAGTAGTTTGTGAGTTTTGTTGCAAATATTTCCTTTCATAATAGAGTGTTATGTATATATACTAGTCCTTTCAAGTTGTTTGACATTATTTTTCTTCCATAGCATTATTTTCTTATTAAGATGAATGCAAGCCTTCTGGAGAAGAAGAAATTGTCCCAAGCATCCAAATATGATGGTGCATTTTAGACAAAAGTTTGTTCTTGTTTTTATGTTCATTTCCAAATATGAAATAAAATTAATAGTTCTGTTTTGTGCATCAAGCCAGAATCCAGGTTCCTTTTATTAAAAACAGTTTCTGTAGAATCTTTAAAACTATATGGAAAACTCTGGTGGCATTTCAGGCCTTCAGTAGCAATTTTTGCAAGTTGAGTTATTTTATCAACATAAGTTGATGCTAAATGAGAGTAGAGATTTCATGTTGCTATCACCTTCCAGCAAATGAGTGGGGGAGAATACCTAGTAGTCATATTTTGTGGTATATGATACCCTGTTTAAGGAAGGAGATGAAAATATTTTGGAGTAGGGTGGTTCTTTTTATTTCTCCACAATAAAAGTAAAACATTCTATATAGAAAATGTGGTATATAAGGATATGTAGGAGAAAGAAAAAATTAACCTTAATTCCACTATCCAGCACTACTATTATTTTGTATTTCTTTTTCAGAGAGAATTATTATATTCAGTGATATACACTCATATCTTCTTTATAATTCACTTTCCATTTTTTGAAATGTATGGGAGTTCAGTTTACCTGGACTTTTTACTTATTCATTCAACAAACATTTATTGAGCCCTTGCTGTGTTCCATGCCTGTACTATATGCTAGACATACAGTTATGAACAAGACAAAATTGCCCTGCCTTAATGAAGAACAAAGTCTAGCTGGAGAGAAATCCAGGTAAAAAACTAATGACAGGGCTTTGATAGGAAGAGTACCAAGTTCTTTGGAAGGACATTAATACACATAGCCCAAACAAATAATTTCTTGGATAATGACAGGGAATAAAAGGAAAGAACACTTAAATTTCTGTGGATTAGTTATGACATGAACAGGTTGTATTTATGGGGAGACACCTCTTGGCTTTTTTAATCCACAAAGGAAATGCTCAGCTGGGTGTCTTGGTACATGCCTGTAATCACAATTACTTGGGAAGCCAGCCCTGGGCAACGTATTGAGAACTTGACCAAAAATTAACAAAACAAACAAACAAACAAACAGAAAACAAAAGGCTGGGAATGTATCCCAGTGGTTAGAGCATTTGCATAGCACGTGTGATGCCCTGGGTTCAATCTCTACTACAGAAAAAAAGAAAAAAGATATTATTATAGGAACACAGGAACACCAGAAATCTAGGTAGACCCAGAGCGTTCAGATAAATTAATATAAAAACTGTCTTATAAAACCAAGGTTAATAATGAAATTGCAACTGGAAATTGTGCTCTTACTGAGTAGTTGTGCTCTATTGGATGAAATGCCATTTTATGGGACAAACCCAAGGTCCCACAATTTGACATGGTTGGCGAATGTAAGATCAACAACATACAGTGCAAGATTTTTTACTAAGGCAGAGGTGTCATCGGTGTCTGAAGAAGCTGTGGAAGTGTTTAATATATGGCAGATGGAAAGAGACCTATTGTTGATACCCTCTTGATTCAGGAGTTAAGATTTTTTAGTGTTTCCCTTGGACATAATTGAAAATAATACATTTATTCATTTAGTCAACAATATCTACCAGATGCTGTAGTGTTGGAGAGACAGAAATGAACAGAATATTACAAAATTTCTGTTCTTCAGAGTTTGTACTCTTGTGAGGTTATCAAAAAAGAAACAAAATCAATAAAATGCATACTATATTGTTTAATATATGCTAAGGAGAACAACATAAGAAAGGTTAGGGAATGTGAGGGAGATTTCTGGCTAGATGGGGTGGCCTAGAGAAGATCTCAGTGAGAATATTCTGAGTAAAGACCTTGGGAGGTAAAGAATCAAGGTGTGGGAATTCCAGGAACAATGTACAAAGAGCAAAGGCTCTGAGGGAGAGTCTGCCCTGCACCTTCCAAGAGAAAAGACCATTGGAATATTAAAGAGGCTAGTATGGTCAAAGCAGAGTGAGCAAGAGGACGGATGTGAGAATTAAGGTCAGTCAGAGGTATACTGGAAGGCTGAGTAGCAAACTGCCTTTTACTTTGAGTGATTTGCAAAGCCACAGAGAAACTTTAAGGAGAGGAGTGAAACAATCCCTTGTTTTTAACACAACACTCTGGATGATGAATTGAGAAAAGACTTCAGGGAACTTGTGTAGAAGTAGAAAGACCAGCTGACCAGGGAAATTAGATGATGGCTCATGCCAGGATAGTAACAGTAGAGGTGCTGAACAGATCTTATTCTTGATATATTCGGAAGAAAGAAACAACAAAATTTGAAGAGTACAAGAGAACAACAGTAATCAGGGTTTTGGCCTTGGGAACTAGAATATAAATCTTATTGTGAGGAAATGAACTAAGACAAAATTAGATAGGAAAGGCTGCTTGAGCCCAATAACATCAATCAGTTACTGATGACCCCAAGAAAACTTGTGCAAGTTCTATGGGAGTATGAGATGATTGAAACAAGCAAAATGGGTCTGAATTTTGATTGACAGGTAACCTATCTACAAGACTATTTTTCTGGGAAAGCAGATGTTTCATGATTGGGTATGTGTGAATCCATAGGACAAAAGTAATAAGCAAAGCTTTTGATTATTGTTTAAAAGAAAAAGAAAGGTAAAAATTCATTTGATTAAGGGAGAATGTGTGAAAGTCCTGAAGTACATTTTAAAAAGAAACTTGCCTACCTGATTCCCACCTCCCATTGTTTTTATTTCATAATGTTTATACCTGTGAGCCTATGTGATTGAATTATTTATTTTTGATTATGATTTATTATTTGCATTCCACTGTCAAAAGTAAGCTGGACTAGGGAAGCTTTTATGTATTGGGGTGGGAGGTGGTACTGGGGATTGAACCCAGGCACATTCGACCTCAGAGTTATGCCTCCGCCCTTTTTATTTTTGTTTTGTAACAGGGTCTTGCTAGATTGCTGAGAGTGTCACTAAATTGCTACGGTTGGCCTGGAACCTGTGATCCTCCTGTCTCAGTCTCCCAAATACTTAGATTATGGGCATGTACCACCATGCCCAGCAAGGGAAGGGATTTTTATGTGTTTTGTTCATTAGTGTATCTTTGTTATTAATCATAGTTTAATCTCTTTATATTAATAATAGTTTTACAGAAAAAGAATGCTGTGTGTGTGTGTGTGTGTGTGTGTGTGTGTGTGTGTGTAGATATTTATTGTAAGGAATTAGCTCATACAATATGTATTAGTATACACGTCCTAAGAACTTTAGTGTGATTCAGCAAGCTGGAGATCCTGGAAGGTCTGAATACCAGGAGAATGGATGGTATAGTTCCTATTTTAAGGTCGGCAGACTGGGGACCCAAGAATAGCCAGTGTTCCAGTTCAAAGGTATTCATACAGAAGGAATTCTTTCTTGGTAGGGAGGGTTTTTGTTCTACTCAGCCATTCAACTGATTATATGAACCCTACCAACAAAAAATAAGATATTCAGAATGCTTTGCTTAGTATGCTAATTTAAATATTAATCCCATCCAAAAATCACTCTCACAGACATACCAAGAATAATGCATGACCAACAATCTGGGCACCCTGTGGCCCAAAAAATGTTGATAGATAAAATTAACCACCACAATCCCAAATGCGTAGGACAGTATCTGGAACATAGAAGATAGTATATATAACAAAGAAAATACCTATTTGATGATTGAATTAGAAACAAAGGAGATTCATGTAGTTCTTCACTTTTGCTGTGATGAACAGTTAAATCCAACACTAACTGAAATCTTACAAAAATTATGTATACCAAATGATTACTAGAGTTCAATAAATAAGTGATTGAATTAAAAGGTATTCTCCAAGAATCTGATATTGCTGCTGTGAATTATAAGAGCTGCATTCCAGATAAATGAAAGAGAACAGAAAAGTTATTTGGATATCAATAAATAATAAAACAACTACACAAGGAAACATATATTTTGAATGTAAGATTTAGCCGGGGGTGGTAGAACATACTTTTGTAATCATAGTACTTGGGAGGCTGAGATAGGAGGATTGTGGTTCATGGACAGCCTCAGCTACTTAGTGAGTCCCTTTCCAACTCAGTGAGACTGTGTTGCAAAATAAAGAATAAAAAATAGGGCGGGGGTGTAATTCAGAGGCACAATGCCCCTTAGGTTCCATACTCAGTACTGCAAAAAATAAAAAATAAAAAAGAATATAAGATTGAAATTTTATTGATAACAGTTATAATCTATGAAGAAGATAAGCACAGTCTGAAAGAAAGAAGCAGCAGTATCTTTGGCCACTATTTAACAGATTAAAAGTAAGGTAGCAGGATGAATGACAAAGATTACCACTAAATGGTCAAAGAATGTGGGCTTAGAGTGGCAAGCAGGCAAATAGTGATGCAGAATACATCCATAGATGAAAGTTGAGCAATTGAGGGCTATTATTAAAGATTAAAAGTCAGCTGGGCGTGGTGGCACACATTTGTAATCCCAGCATGTGGGAGGCTGAGACCAGAGGATCACGGTTCACGGACAGCCTCAGCTACTTAGTGAGGCCCTCTGCAACTCACTGAAACCCGGTTTCAAAATAAAGAATAAAAAATAGAGCAGGGGGTGTAGCTCAGAGGTTGAATGCCCCTGGGTTCCATCCCCAGACCTTAAAAAAAAAAAAAGATTAAACGTCAAAGAACTACCCAGTAGAATAAGAAGGAAATCAGGTTGTTGGAGTGCTGCCTCCCAACACCAGTGTCTTATGCACTACTGAATCATGTCCGACATGGATGATCAAGCCCTGCTAGAGATAGATGGCTAGATCATAAGCATGTCACTAATGTGCAAATTTAAACAGTCATTTCTTTCAAGCCATTACCATATCTGTTTCAGATGAAAGCATACAAGGTAAATGAGAAGTACCTCTGATGGAGAGCTTGGACTTTACCTGATCAGGGCACCTGCTTTAGAGTGAGGAAAGATTCTCCCTGACTCCATAGACATTGAGACCTTAAACCAAGAATTACTAAATTATCAAAATCAAGATCTTCTTCATTCTGTGGACAGTCAGATTTTGGTAGAGAGTTTGAGAGATGTAAAGTTCAGTTCCATCATGATTATGAAACGAGTATACTGTAAATATCAGGACCAACTCAGAGAGTGTAATAAAATAATATTAAAGGCCAATTTAACTTAAAATATAAATACAAAAAGTTTGTGTGTGTCTGGCTGTCTATAATTCAATAATTTATTAAGCAAGTTTTATTCTAGAAGGGTGGACTACATAGGAATGTAATTCAGTGGTGGACTGCATAGGAATATAATTGTAGTAATGGACTAATGAAGAAATAGACTGACAATTTTCTGAAAAGTTTCAGAAGAAACCAGTGTATAAATATCAACAATCATTTATTATTTAAGGAATCTTAGTAAAGTAGAAATAATATGGAAGTCCCTAAACTTATAAAAATAAAAACACTTAATGGAGAAAATTCAGGAGCATTCTTATTTATTTATTTATTTTTTTATTGGTGCACTGTATTCATACATCATAGTGGGATACAAACTTTTGTAGACATACATGCACACATCGCCCAGTCAGCCCCCACCCGATCCCCACCCCATTCTCCCCATCCCTCCCTCCCATGCTTGGCTTAGTGGTTGACATCTAGTATTATAGCAATTTATCCAAAATTAAAAATGATAATCTCACATAACAGTTTCATTTGTCTGATACCAAGCTTTTGATGACTTAAAGATAACATTTCAATATTTCTTTTTACTTTCTTTCTTACCAGAGAATATTTTTTCTATTTTTTTAGGTGAAACTATCATATATTTATGTATTTATTTTTCAGAAAAAAACTCTATTCTAATATGGAATATGGACTCTAGATACCCAAAACGATCTTGAAATAGAACAAAGCTAGAAGATATATATTTTCTGATTTCAAACCATATAAAGCTACAATAATTGAAACAGTGTAGTACTATTCTAAAGGCAGATATATAAACCATTGGAGTTAAATAAAAGCCTAGAGCTAAATTCTTCCCTATATTGTCAAGTTATTTTTGACAAGGTTTCCACGAACATTTGGTGGTAGAAATAATAATATTTTAACTAAATATTGTTGAAACATAATAATTACATGGAAAAGAATAAAGATGGAAACTTACCTAATCCCATATACAAATATTAACTCAAAATAGATAAAAGACCTAAATATAAATCTTAAGACTATAAACTTTTAGGAGAAAATCTGGGTCATAAAACCTCACAACACTGAAATTGGCAGTGATTTCTTGGATATGATTTCAATGGCACAGGCAACAGAAGAGTATACAAACTCCCTAAAAAATAAAAAAAAATGTATATCCAAAGACAATGTAAACAGAGTTAACAGTTACTAATAGAATGGGATAAAATATTTCCAATTGCTATATCTGAAGGTATATTAATATTTCAACTAGAAATCCTAAAAATTAACAACAATACAGGCAAAAAATACCATTTAGAGATAGGTAAAAGACTAACATAAGTAATGAATCTCCACAGATACCCAATGTCACTTGACTGTTGGATGGAAACTCTTGTTTCTCTGGTTCTGGTGTGTGTTACCTATTTCTTCTTTGTAGTTAATCTCTTTGAGTATTTTCTCTAGTGCTGGTTTTGAAGACAAAAATTCCTTCATTTTCTGTTTGTCATGGAAGCTTCTTATTTCACCATCTAATTTGATAGAAAGTTTTGCTGGGTAGGAAATTTTTGGCTGGAAGTTGTTTTCTTTCAGAGTTTGGAATATGTTACTCCAAGCCCTTCTGGCTCTCATAACTTGGTTTGGGAAGTCTGAAGTGATTCTAATTGGTTTGCCTCTGAATGACACTTGGCCCTTTGATTTTGTTGCCTTTAAGATTCTCTGCTTGGCTTCCACATTGGTCATTTTGACAATTATATGGCGTGGGGATCCTCTTCTCTCATCCTGTTTAAAGGGAGTTCTGTAAGTTTCCTGGACCTGTGTATCAACCTCTTGCTCTATGTTTGGAAAATTTTCTGCTATTACTTCCTTGAAGAGATTGTTGATCCCTTTGGTTTCACCTTCTTTTTCCTCCTCTATTCCAATTATTCTTAGGTTAGCTCTCTTAAAATGGACCCATATTTCTTCAATGGCAGATTCCTGCTGTCGGATATTTTTTGTAGATTAGAAACTATGCGTTTATTTTTGGATTGCTCATCTTCTAAGAGTGAGATTCTATTCTCCATGTGGTCTAATAGGTTGTTTGTACTTTGAATCGAGGCCTTTACTTCATTAATTGCATCCTTTATCTCTTTTTGGCTCTCTCTGAGTTCTTTTTGAAGCACCTCTGTTATTTCTACAGTTATTTTCCTGATTTGATCTTCTATAAATCTCTGATTTTCAGTTTTATCGGGTTCTGATGTTGTGGGGTTGTGGGCATTTATTGCTCCAGTATTATTCCTCTTTCCCATGATTTCGGAAGTTTGTGCCTTCTCTGCTTTCTTCCCTTGGGTCACTATGACTTCACTTAAGGTGTTCTGGATCTCGAGTCTGTAGTATCTCAGACCCCACTACTCCTTTACTTGGTTGTATCACAGAGTCTCTGACCCAGAGAGTCGATAGAGGCTGCTTTAGACTGTGGGGGGTGCCAGGTTGCATGTTCTCCTATGGTGTGATATCTCTGCCACCGCCCCTCCCCCACTGGGTCAAGTCCCAGGGAGTACAGTACTGGGATTTCTCCTCTGTGGCCCGCAATTTGACTCACTGTTCTTGAGTACGCAGATGTAGCTGTACTGGATTCGGTGAATTTTCTGCTGCTGTCGCCGGTGGCAATATGGTGCTGCTGCTACGCTCTTGGCCGTGAGGCTGGCGTATTTCTTCTTGGTTTTGATTTCCACTCTGAATCTCTGCGGCGTGTGCTGAGCTCAGCCACTGGGAGCTTTAGATTTTACCTGTGGCGAGAAATCCCACCTGGCTGTTCCGCAGTGGCTCACCTCGGCATGCTGTAGCCGTCTGGTGAATTTGCCGCTGCCGCAGGCAGTATGGCGCTGCTGCCGAGTCCTCGGGCGTGAGGCCGGTGTGTATCCTCTGTGGCTCTGAGCTCTGTTCTCAGTTTGCTTTCTTTCTGGAACCTGGTGATTTTTTTGTTTCTCTGGTGATCGTGTTTTCTGGCTATGAAAGGTGCTGATTTTGTGGTAATGGAGATTGGTTGTTAGCGGGGCTCTTAACCCCTGCTTTTCTTGGTCGCCATCTTCCCGCAGGAGCATTCTTTTTAAGGTTAAGAGCAAGGCAGTAATGTCTGATATCACAGCTACTGTTTAACAGAATACTAGTGGAACTAGTCAAATAAATTATATAACAAAAGTAAATGACTTCGCCTGCCTCTGTGGCACAATGGATAGCGCATTGGATTTTTATCACAAACATATCAAAGTCAATTACTAAGACAAACAGAAGAAAGAGGGAGTTGGGAAGGAATTGGGGAAGGGCTAAATTAGTGATGTGTGCATGTATGTCTCTAACATCTTGTACCCAATTAAGATGTATGACTACAATGTACCAGTTAAAAATAACAAAAGTAAATAAATGACTGCTAAATACTAAAAGAGACTATTGTTATTTGCATGTGGTAATATTTAATACAATTTTTTTTGGCACTTGGGTTGGAACCCAGGGGCATTCTATATCTGAGCGACACTCCCAGCCCTATTTTTTATTATTTATTATGAAGCAGGGTCTCACTGAGTTTCAAAGGGCCTCACTAAGTAGCTGAGGCTGTCCTCTAACCATGACCCTGTCTCAACCTCCCAAATTCTGAGATTATAAGTGTATGTAACCACACCCAGCTATTAATATATAAAATGTAAGAGAATTTGCACATAGATAATTGTGACTAATAAAAGAATTAAGAATACTTGATCTAACTCCTTGAATCCATAAGTGGCTGAAAGTACCTACAAGTCTATTTCATGTTGGCTTTACCTTAATTACTGCTTTGGGCAAGGATGATCAAAATGTTGGTTGCCCAAAATGGAGGAATTTCCTTGGATATAGAACTTTCCATGCTAAACCTGAGATAGTTATCCTAGTTCTGGCTATGATTTCTTTCTTCTCTTGCAGTTTCTGGGAACTTCCTTCCAAGACATGCTAAGTATTCAAATTTGTTTGGATATTATATTTTACCCAGCACTCCCAAATGCTTATAGCATACAGTATGGGCACACATCAGTTCAGTATTCTCTTGTTAGAATTCTCCTTATTCACCCTTAACAATAAAGTGTTGAGCCAGGTGGAGGAACATTCCTATAATCCCAATACATAGAAGGCTGAAACAGAAGGATTCAAAGCTGGCATATGGCAATTTAGTGAGACCCAGTTTAAAAAAAATAGTTGGGAGTATACCTCAGATGTAGAAGCTCCTAGGTTCAATCCCCAGTACTTAACAATAAAAAAAAAGCATTTAATGCTGGGCGTTCTGGTGCACGCTTGTAATCCCAGGATTTGGGAGGCTGAGACCAGAAGATCGTGGTTCACTACTTAGTGAGGCCCTCCACAACTCAGTGAGACCTGGTTTCAAAATAAAGAGTAAAAAATAGGGCAGTCCCAGGCCCACAAAAAAAATTAATGGTATAGAAAAATGTTATATAGAGAGTGTTATAAGCAGATTATAAAACTTTATGTAAGCCAGATGTAGTGGCACATACCTTTAATCCCAGGACCTGGGAGGCTGAGATAGGAGGGTCACAGGTTCAAAATCAGCCTCAGCAACTTAATAAGACTCAGCAATCTGGTAAGACCCTGTTTCAAAACAAAAAATAAAAAGAGTTGGGGATTTGGCTCAGAGGTGGAATGTCCCTCTTTCAATCTCTGAAAATTGTGTGATAACTAGTCAAACTTGTACAAGTAAAATTGACTTCAATGTCTTCTGAGAATGAACTATTGTGGAAAGATGAGAATAAATCTTCTGGGAAGAAAAGGTGGAAAAAGGTGGGTAGTATTGTAGGAGAAGAAAAATTGTGAATATGTGAAGAGGTAACACAGGGAATGTTTCCCATGTAATGAGAAGGTTTGGAACTTAGACATTTAAGGTTCATAGCTCTTTTACACATTGGAGAGAGAAAGTGACTGAGTATTTTTCCTCAGAGTCCTGGTTACAGATGGCATTGTCTTATTGAGCATGTAACTAGGTCATTGGAGCAGCCATTTTAAACAATTGCTTACTAAGGAGATTTTTTAGAGAATCCCTGGTTTAACCAGGACAAGAATAGAATAAATTACCTAGAATATATATGAATGCTCAATACCCCTAAAAGGCTCTAATGTACTGCAGGTTCTTTTATGGCACTAAAACAAACTTATAGCTGTGAGCCCAGACTCAAAACAGAGGTGTGACAAGTTGTCAGGGATTTCTTGGTCATGAAAATGTTACAGTATTTTTCTTGAAGTTTTTAGGTATACGTGTGTCACATTAGGAAAATCCCATCTGAGGGAGTGCATTTCTTAAATATTTTGTTAAAAATGGGTCACAAAGAGAGGAAGGGTGTCAGTATAAAGCACTAGCAGTAGGGAAATCTTTATGGTGATGGATACTTTTATATCTGAGTTTCAGAGATGGTTACAGTGAATTTATACCTGTGATCAAATGGAATAGCATTACACACACACACACACACACACGCGCGCGCGCGCGCGCGTGCGCGCACACACACACACAGTATCAATTTCTCAGTTTTAATATTGTACTGGAGTTATGTAATCTGTAAAGAGTGGGGGAAACTGGGTGAAGGATATCCACGTCCCCCTGTTTATTTTTGCAGCTTCTTGTTAAGCCATAATTATTTCAAAAGAGTTTTAGCAAACAATAAAAAATAATGGAAGACTAGCATCTTCTAAGAAAAGCCAACATGAGACTTCAAATACTCTGCCTACTCTATTTTAGTTGAGCACCAAAGCTGGTGCCTAGGCTGACTGATTCCCATGTATCTTGCCAAATAATGAATTAGACAGAAGATGGCTAAATATAGCCCAAAAAAACCTTTTATATAGGCCACAGTGTCTTGTCATAACCAGAAAAATGACCTTCCAAAACATTCTTTTGCAACTGGTTTATTTACATAGTTCTGTCAAATCACAAGTTGAATTCCCAGAAGAAGGAAATACCACCCAATTAATTAAATGGCCAGTCAGAAATATGAAGTACTTCACTCAGGATAGACAACATGTTCATGATAAGAAAACTCACAGAACAGTTTTGAGGTCATTGGGCTTAAAGGATCATACTTGGAACAAGTATTAAAAATAGTTACTTTGGAAAATGAACCTTATCTATTAAAACTAAGTTGAAGTAAAGACATTTGAGCTAGAAAATATCAGAATTTACATAATCCCATTAGCTTTTTATTTTTAATGCTAGAGATCAATCCCAAGGTCTTACATGTGCTGGACAAATGTTCTACCACTTGAGCTATACTCCCGGTCCTTAGTCACCTTGTTTTATATATAGCAGCAGTGTGTCTCAGCAAAAACTAAGACTCAGACATTTGAGCATCTATTTCCATAAGTTCGTCATGTATGGGGCCTGAAATATGGCTTGCTTTTTGACTCCTGGCAGAAGTACATTGGTGATTAATGGGTAAGCAAAATGAAGTTCTTCTTATTGGCTCCACAGGCTGAGCCTGAGTCTCAGCTATGAGGAGAAGCACTGAATGTTGGAAGCATCAGGTTGGTAGTGTTGGAAGGCAGAATTTCAAGTAGAACAGTATTGGCAGTGACTTTTTTGGAGAAACAAAAGAAACACCTGTATCCAGGTGTTGTGGCACACTCCTGAAATCCTAGCACTTGGAAAACTGATACAAAGGCAACCTTGTGATATCCCGTTTCAAACAAACAAAAAGTATAGAGAGCTGAGATGTAGCTCAGAGGTAGAATGCCCCTGGGTTCAATCCCTAGTAAAAGCATACAAACACTTAAACACTCAAAGCAAATGTGCATTCAGTCAATGCAGATTTGCTGAACATATACTATAAAACATGTCCTTTTCTGAGTGCCTGGCATACACTATGGGGCCGACTAAAGAAGAGCCCTCAATGAGCTTACATTCTGATGGAGGATAAGATAGAGAAAAACAATTGACATGATAAATTATATTGTATATCAGAGTATTATAATTCATATGGGAAAAAACAAAGTAGGAGAAAAAACAAAGTGTTATAACAAAGTGTTATAATTAATATGGGAAAAAAACAAAGTAGGAGAGATAGCTGCCAATGCAGGGTTTTGAACAGAGGAAGGGGTATCTAGCTTGTATTTGAGTAAAATCATTTGGCTTAAGAACAGACCATTGAATGGCAAGAGAAGAAGGAGTACACTAGCTCTGAGCCTGCTGAAGCAATGGAGGTGGCTCCAACCAGAAGGGTAGCAGGTAGGAGATGGTGTTAATAAGTTGGATTTGGGGGAAATTTTTGAATGAAGTATCCATAGAATTTGCTGACAGGTTGAATCTCATGAGGTGAAAGAGAATAATACAGGAAGAGCTAAAAAAAAAAAAAACAAACCTTGACACTGAGATGGGAAAGGCTATAGGAGGAGTGGGTTCAATGGGGTGATCCAGTTATTGGTCACCTTGGATTTGAAATGGTTGTTAAACATTTGAGTGCAGATGGTAAATAAGTCCTTAGACATATGAGTTTGTAATTCTGGATTGGAGATATAAATTTGAGGATTTTAAGTATAGAGGTGATATTTCAAGCCATGCAGTTGGGTGAATGGAAAAGTTAGAGAAGAGGACTAAGACTAATCCAAAAATTGATGGGGAAAAATAGCCGGCAGAGGACACTGAGAGTGTCACACTGATGAGGTAGGGAACCGAAAGTATATATATATGGTGGCCTGTAAACCAATGGAAGGTGTGATCCACAGGTAATTACTGCTGCTGAGCCAATTAGATAAGAGCCTATATTGAAAGTAGATTTATCAACAGGTAAGCCATTATAGACCCTGATGAAAGCAGTTAGAACAGGGTGGGAGTAGTGAAAGCCTAACTGTAGTGCTTACTAAGAATAGAGGAATTGAGGACTGCAGAGATAGGCACTCTTTTGAGGCATTTTGTTTCAGAGACAAAAAATCAAGCAGTAGTTGGTGAGAAGAAGGAAATCAAAAGATGTATGTTTTATGATAATGTATTTCATAATTTAAAGATAAATTCACATGAATGCAGATTGTTTTAAATTAAGACATGATATATTACATCTAAAAAAATACTAAAATGTTGCTTTGAAAAGCAATACTTTTCAAAGTTCCCCAGGAGAACATGATCAGAATTACCAAGGGATATATTAGAAATGATAACTTAAGGGGGCCTACACAAAACCTACTGACTCAGAAACTCTGTTGGTCTTTAGCAAGCTCTTCAGGTGATTCTAAGGCACACTAACATGTGACAACCACTGAAGCAGAACATCATTATCAGATAAATTTACATCCAAATCATTAACAGTGTCTCCATTTCTTTAATAGCACGAGATATGTTTTTCTTTCCTTGCCCAACCTCAGGTTGTTCAGATATCTCCATCCCAAGGTAAGTCTCTTTCTCTTTCAATAAAATAAGTAACAGCATGTTTGTATACTGATGGGAATAATTGAGTAGAGGGCAAAACATTAATGATATATGAGGGAGGGTGTTCAAAATGTTGGGAGTCATGTATGTAAATAGGTAAGAGAAGAGGGATCAAATGCATAGGTGACAGTAGAAAGGACATGGATGGGTCACTTCTGGTAATAAGCTGGACAGGAGAGATCTTGGGAAGCGGCAGTGGGCTCCTCTGAAGTTTTTTTTTTTTGTGTGTGTGTGTTAATCACTTCAGTTTTCTGAGGTAGGAAGCAAAACCACTAGCTGAGAGAGAAAGTGGAGGAATTTGGCAAGACTGGCAACACATTCTGTGGACAATACTCTATAAAAACAGTCATCCTTGAACATTGCTACTGGGTGTGTGAAATTATAATGGTTCCTGTAGAGAGATTTAGTATTTTTATCCTTTGACACAGCAATAGTATTTCCAGTAATTTAGCTAGAAGATACTCATTCACAAATGTGGAACAATATTTGCACCAAAGTTACTTATTTTAGCATTGGTTTAAATAGAAAATGTTGGAAATAATCTAAATGACCATTTATAGAGGACTGGTTGATGGAGTGCTGTGCAGGCATAGAATAAATAAAAATGATCACCTTCATGCTGATAGTTATCTCCAGCTATATTATTATAAAGTGAAAAGCACAGGATACAAGGAAGTTTATATAATATAGCACAGTACTGGACAGTATTTGCACTGTACTGGACAGTATTTTCACTTCTGTGACAAACCTGAGAAAATAAAATTAGAGGAGGAAGGATTGATTTGGGTTTATGGTTTCAGTCCATGATCAACTGGCTCAACTGCAGAAACACGGTGGGAAAGCATGACAGAGCAAAGCTGCTCACCTTGCATTGTGGCAACTGGGAAGTGGAGGGAGGGAAGGAGAGAGAGGGAGAGGGAGAGGGAGAGGGAGAGGGAGAGGGAGAGGAAACAGGACAGAGATAACAAAGAAAGATACTTTCAGGGTACATCCACAGTGACTGACTTTGACTTCTCAAACTGGGCCCCACCTCCTGTGCTTTCCATCACCTCTCAATAATCCATTTAGCTATGAATCTTTGAACGAGGTCAGAACTTTCATGGACCAATCATTTCTCAAGAGTCCTCTGTCTGAACATTGTTGTATTAAAGACCAAACCTTTAATACACTAGCCTATGGGGGACATTACAGATTTAAACCATAAAATCTACCTTTTGTGTAAGAAAGAAGTAATAAAATATATACTAATTTTTTTGTGGTACTGGGGATGGAACCCAGGGTCGTTCAACCTCTGGGCTACAATCCCAGACCTATTTTATATTTTATTTGGAAACAGGGTCTCATTAAGTTGCTAAGAGCCTCACTAAGTAGCTGAGGCTGGCTTCAAACCTGTGCAATCCTCCTGTCTCAGCCTCCCAAGTACTGATATTACAAGTATGCATCACCATGCCTGGCTATATACTCATTTTTATAAAAAGACACAAGAAGGATAAACCAAAAACTAAGAAAAAGGATTACATAAAGGGTGTGGGTAAAAATTTAGTATAGAAAATAGGGTTCGGGATAAGAATTCTTTGAGTTATCTCAGTATAGGATTTGGAAGTAGACTTATTGAGATAATTCAACAAATTTGAATTTTACAGTGTGAAACTCATTGGAGAATTTTAGTATTTTTGCAGTTTTTCCATTGGTGACCACTATATAATTTTATAGTATTTTCTTCATTCCATAAAGATATTACATACTCATTAATGGTCACTCTCCATTGGCAACTCTTTCTATCCTACTCTCCCACCTTGAACCCCTGGTAACCACTAATCTGCCTTCTGTCTCTATGAATTAGCCCACTTTGACATGTCATACAAATGCAGACATGCAATATGTGGTGTCTTTCGTGTTCAGCTTCTCATAATGTATTTAAACTTTATTTGATTTGTAACATGTATATGTTCATCATTTTTATAGCTGCACAATTTTCCATCACTTGGATATACTGCCTTTTTTCACCCACTCATTAGTTTAATGTACAATTGTTTTTTTTCAATTTGGGCTATTATGAATAATGGTGCTATAAACATTCATGTACAGGGTTTTATATGAACATATGTTTTCACAATTCTTGGGCAATAAATTCTTAGGAGTGAAGCTTCTAGTTTATATGGTACATATACTCTGGATGTTTGTTTCTCTAGATTTATTTTTATTTATTTCTTCAAAAGCATTGGCCTATGTTTTATTTTATTTTTATTTTTTCATTGGTTCATTGCAGTTGTACATCTTAATGGAGTACAAGATGGTAGAGGCATACATGCACACACCACCCAATTAGCCTTTACCCAATTCCCACCCCATTCCCTTCCCCTTCCCTCCTCATTTTTGGCTTAGTGAGTGACTTTGATATGTTAATGTGCATCCTGTACATTAGAGAATTACTTATATTTTGAAGAACTTCTGAATTAATAGTGTATGAGGATTCTAATTCTCCAGATTCTCACCAACACTTGTTATTTTCTCTTTTTGATTGTAGCCATTCTAGTGGGTGTGAAATAGCATCACATATTGATTTTCATTTGCATTCCATTAAATGGTTGTTGTTGAGTAGATTTTTATGTGCATTTTAATCAATTCTGTATTTTCTTAGATAAAAGGTTATTTGGTCCATTTGCCCACTTTTTAATTGGGTTATCTGCTTTTTAATTGTGAAATTATAAGATTTTTTATATAGTTTTGATTAGGGAACTTAATCAAATATGTGGTTTATATATTTTATCTTGGGTTATATATTTTTCCATGGGTTGTCTTTTCACTATTTTGATAGTGTCCTTTGAAGTATTTTTTATTTTGGGGAAGTTCAATTTTTCAATTTTTTGTGGTAGCTTGTGCTTTTGTTGTCACATAGTGACCATGTGGGTACTCATTTTGGCAAGAATTACTTATTGAAAAGGCAATTCTCACAACACATAATTGAACCCATTTCCAAAAATCATATAATTATGGTTCGTTCATATAATTTATATTTTATAACATTGATCTATTTATCTTTTATTCATTACTATACTGTCTTTACTGTCTCAAATAGAATAATAGATCTAAAGTGGGTTTTAATATCTGGTTATAAGCCGGGCGTGGTGGCGCATGCTTGTAATCCCCATGCTTGGGAGGCAGAGACAGGAGGATCGCACAGGTTCGAAGCCAGCCATGCGCGCTGGCTTAGGAGACCCTGTTTCCAAATAAAAAAAAAATGTAAAAATAGGTCTGGGAGTGTAGCCCGTAGGTAGAAGGGCTTCCAAGGAACCCCAGTACCACCAAAAAAAAAATATATATATAATAATAATAATATCTGGTTATATAAATCCTCTAGCTTTGTTTTTTATTTTGGCTATTATTCACTCTTTGAATTTCCATATGAATGTTAATATCACCTTCTCAGTTTTTCTATTTATTTAAAAAATGTTTATTAGTGCATTGTAGTCATACATCTTAAAGGGGTACAAGATGGTAGAGGCATACCTGCACACATCAGGTATTTAGCCCTTCCCCAATTCCAACCTCATTCCCTCCCTGTTCCTCCTCATATTTGGCTAATTGACTTTGATATGTTTATGAATGTACATCATGTATATTATGGAATTTCCTCATCAGTTTTTATTTTAAAATTCCAATTTTTATTGGAATTTAATTGATGGCATATTAATAATTGTGAAACTCTAACCTATGAACATAGTAATTCTTATATATTTTTTTTAGAATTCCAGTATTTTATATATATATATATATATATATATATATATATATATATTTATTGGTGCACTGTATTCATACATCATAGGAGGATACATACTTTTGTAGACATACATGCACACTTTTCCCAGTCAGCCCCCACCCAATCCCCACCCCATTCTCTCCCTATCTCTCCCTCCCATGCTTGGCTTAGTAGTTGACATCTAGTATTATGGCAATATATCTAAAATTAAAAATAATAATCTCACATAACAGTTTCATTTGTCTGATACCAAGCTTTTGATGACTTAAAGATAACATTTCAATATTTCTTTTTACTTTCTTTCTTACCAGAGAATATTTTTTCTATTTTTTTTAGGTGAAACTATCATATATTTATATATTTATTTTTCAGAAAAAAAATCTATCCTAATATGGAATATGGACTCTAGGTACCCAAAACGATCTTGAAAAGAACAAAGCTAGAAGATATATATTTTCTGATTTCAAACCATATAAAGCTACAATAATTGAAACAGTGTAGTACTATTCTAAAGGCAGATATATAAACCATTGGAGTTAAATAAAAGCCTAGAGCTAAATTCTTCCCTATATTGTCAAGTTATTTTTGACAAGGTTTCCACAAACATTTGGTGGTGGAAATATTAATCTTTTAACTAAATATTGTTAAAAAGTGATAATTACATGGAAGAGAATAAAATTGGACCCTTACCTAATCCCATATACAAATATTAACTCAAAATAGATAATAGACCTAAATATAAATCTTAAGACTATAAACTTTTAGGAGAAAATCTGGGTCATTAAACCTCACAACACTGAAATTGGCAGTGATTTCTTGGTTATGATTTCAATGGCACAGGCAACAGAAGAGTATACAAACTCCCTAAAAAATAAAAAAAATATTGTATATCCAAAGACAATGTAAACAGAGTTAACAGTTACTAATAGAATGGGATAAAATATTTCCAATTGCTATATCTGAAGGTATATTAATATTCCAACTAGAAATCCTAAAAATTAACAACAATAAAGGCAAACAATACCCTTTAGAGATAGGTAAAAGACTAACATAAATAATGAATCTCCACAGATAACCAATCTTAGTTGTCTGTTGGATGGAAAATCTTGTTTCTCTGGTTCTGGAGTGTGTTACCTATTTCTTCTTTGTAGTTAATCTCTTTGAGTATTTTCTCTAGTGCTGGTTTTGAAGACATAAATTCCTTCAGTTTCTGTTTGTCATGGAAGCTTCTTATTTCTCCATCTAATTTGATAGAAAGTTTTGCTGGGTAGGAAATTTTTGGCTGGAAGTTGTTTTCTTTCAGAGTTTGGAATATGTTACTCCAAGGCCTTCTGGCTCTCATAGGACTTGGTTTGGGAAGTCTGGAGTGATTCTAATTGGTTTTCCTCTGAATGTCACTTGGCCCTTTGTTTTTGTTGCCTTTAAGATTCTCTGCTTGGCTTCCACATTGGTCATTTTGACAATTATGTGGCGTGGGGATCCTCTTCTCCGATGCTGTCTAAAGGGAGTTCTAAGTTTCCTGGACCTGTGTATCGACCTCTTGCTCTATGTCTGGAAAATTTTCTGCTATTACTTCCTTGAAGAGATTGTTGATCCCTTTGGTTTCACTTTCTTTTCCCTCCTCTATTCCAATTATTCTTAGGTTAGCTCTCTTAAAATGGGCCCATATTTCTTCAATATCAGATTCCTGCTGTCGGATATTTTTTTCTAGATTAGAAACTATGCGTTCATTTTTGGAATAATCATCTTCTAAGAGCGAGATTCTATTCTCCATGTGTTCTAATCGGTTGTTTGTGCTTTGAATTGAGGCCTTTACTTCATTAATTGCATTCTTTATCTCTTTTTGGCTCTCTCTGAGTTCTTTTTGAAGCACCTCTATTATTTCTACAGTTATTTTCCTGATTTGATCTTCTATAAATCTCTGATTTTCAGTTTTATCGGGTTCTGATGTTGTGGGGTTGTGGGCATTTATTGCTCCAGTGTTATTCCTCTTTCCCATGATTTCGGAAGTTTGTGCCTTCTCTGGGTTCTTCCCTTGGGTCACTATGACTTCACTTAAGGTGTTCTGGATCTCGAGTCTGTAGTATCTCAGACCCCACTACTCCTTTACTTGGTTTTATCACAGATTCTCCGACCCAGAGAGTTGATAGAGGCTGCTTTAGACTGTGGGGGGTGCCAGGTTGCACGTTCTCCTATGGTGTGATATCTCTGCCACCGCCCCTCCCCCACTGGGTCATGTCCCATGGAGTACAGTACTGGGATTTCTCCTCTGTGGCCCGCAATTTGACTCACTGTTCTTGAGTACGCAGATGTAGCTGTACTTGCCTCGCTGAATTCGGTGCTGCTGTCGCCAGTGGCAATATGGCGCCGCTGCTACGCCCTCGGCTGTAGGGCTGGCATTTTTCTTCTTGGTTTTGATTTCCACTCTGAATCCCTGCGGCATGTGCTGAGCTCGGCCACTGGGAGCTTTAGATGCTCTCTGCCCGGAGAAATCCCGCCTGGCTGTTCCGCAGTGGCTCACCTCGGCTTGCTGTAGCCGTCCCGTCAGTAATTCTTATATTTACATATATTTGCTTTCATTTCTGTTAACAATTCATACTTTTTAGTGTAAATATCTTTTGTTAGATTTGTTCATATGCGTTTCATGACATTTGAATGAAGTGATTCTTTTGCTTCTGTGGATTGAAGCCAGGGACATTCTTACTCTGAGGTACACCCCTTTTTTAAAAATTTGGATACAATGTCTCATTTAGTTACTGATGTCCTTGCTAAGTCTCTTAAGATTGGCCTCAAACCTGTGATCCTCCTTTCTCAACCTCCAAAGTACTGGATTTACAGATATTTTTAAAGAGTTTGAAAGAATTGAAGCCTTTTGGCCTGAAATAGTGACTAAACTTTTAATAACAGTTTCATTTCTTGCATAGACACAGGACTATTTTTGCTTGTTTGTTTTATTTAGTAGTGTCTCAACGAATTTTTCTACTTTTTCTAGGCCTGGTTCTGTCTCATTTTTTACTGCTCTTTTTATGTGTCTTCCAATTATAGTGATATTACATTTTCTCAGAATATCATATGTTTCTTCTTTTTTCATATGATGGACTCTTTATGGGGATATCCATCCTTTTTGCTCTCCTTTGTGGATTTTATCTAATGACTCATGTTTTATTACATTAATCCTATTTTAAACTTTGTCTGATCAGCTGCTAAATCTATCTGTTGAATTCTTAAATTTAGCTAATTAATTTTCTATTCCAGGATTTCCATTTGGCTTTTTATCATAGCTTACATTTCTCTGGTGACTTTCTCTTGCCATATATTTTCTTGAGCCTATTCCTTACAATTAATTTAAATGTTAACTGGTAACTCTATTGTTACCTATGTTTCTATTTCTTGCCTCTTCTTTTCTCCTGGTCTCATTTGTATAGCAGAACATTTTGATTTAATTTTCAACATTGTGTATGAAAAAATGTTCAGGTTCTGAATCATGTTGTCTTCCTCCAGAAAGGATTTCTCATTCTTCCGTTAGACATCAGAAGATCAGATCATTCAACTCAAGGCTGACTTAAGGTTAGTTTCTAGTCATTGATGTTCCAATTTGCCTCCAGTTCACCCCCAGTTCTAAAATGTAGTCTTCTAGGACTTCCATGTAAGAATCTGGGTTGTTAGCTAGCTAGTAGGAGCCTCCTACTTCGTTGGTCATGAACTTTAGTTAGTCTCTTGAGCATTATGAGCCTGTCACAAATTGCTTTGCTTTTATGATACTTTCTACCTAGCTTCTTAGCCTCATTCTCTGCACAACTTAACCACAATTGCCTCTAGAATAAAACTGGTTCTTAGTGAGTGTTGGCTTTTGTTCTGTGTCCATCTTAGCTCTTTGAGATTTTGGTCTCTCAACATCCTAAGTCTCTCCAACTCAGCTCCAGACTTTAAGTCTCCCCAGCCTGTGAGGTGACCCAGGTTGTTCTGCTAGATTCTCTATTTTTTCATATAAAAATATGCTGGAAGAAAATAAATATACTCAAGCAAGTCCCACCTTAATGAGCTCCCCTTCTTTTTACATCTTGTTTCTTAAGTCCTGGCTGGCTCAGTAGCCCTGTAATTACTTGAAGAGATGTCTTTTAAAGCATATCTTTTTTTGGTTACTTTTTTTCTTAGAATAGTCATCTACTACAAGATATCCATAGTTAAAAGAAGACTTCTTAACTCTGATTAAAATGTGTGTGGATGTATGGGTGTTTATTTTCCTTTATCTCTATTGGTTGAAATGATTTGGAACAATGACCCAGTGGTAGCAGTGAACACATGAAACACCCAGATCTTTGTTTCTATGAATCATTTTTCAGTATGATTCAGGTTTCTTTGGAAGAATGGGTGGTTTCAAGGAAAGTGCAAGCACAGAATTAGCCTAGATATCCTGTTTCACCAGTCAGTAAGAAAATAATTAGAGAATGATGGGAGCATGTCATAAGGACAAAAGAATCAGCTTGGAGGGACATCCATTAGTAAAACATGGATAATTTGAAGATAAAGATAGTTTATAATATATTGAGTTAAGAAAAATTCATGAACCCATGGCGATGTCAAAATAAAATAAAAGGCAAGGAAAGAGAAAAACTTTTTAAAACAGAATTATATAAACTATTCAATGTAGAAGGAGCAATATAATTTGAAAATAACTATTTTATGAGCTCCTGAGTAATGGTTGACTCAGATAAGAATCATCAGAGGATGCTAATATGACTGGGTAAAATGTTGGAAACAGGTCTGAAAATGTTGCTGTGTAGTTTCTTTTTTAAATGTCTTATTGGTACATTGGTGTAACAATCTATTAGAGTTTGCACTTCTCCACATTCTTGCCAGAATTTGTTATTCTGTTTTTATTTTTATTTTTATTATTTTTAAAAATTTTATTGGTGCATTGCAGTCATACATCTCAGTGGGATACAAGATGGTGGAGATATACATGCAGACATCACCCAATTAGCCCTTACCCAATTTCCACCCCATTCCTTCCCCGATCCCTCCTAATATTTGGCTTAGTGATTGATATTGATATATTTCTTAAAGTACCTCATGTGCATTAGAGAAGTCCCCTCTTCCGCCTTCCATCCTCTCAGTTAGGTTGACTTACTTGCTTATCTATAGTATCTCCTTCTTCATCTAGAGTTCCTCCTATGACTCATTTTCTCCCTAGCTTCTGCATATTAGGGAGAGCATCCAATGTCTTATTTTTTTGTGACTGACTAATCTCACTTTGCATAATGTTCTCCAGTTCCATCTATTTCCCTGTAGATGATATAATTGTGTTCTTCTTTATAGCTGAGTAAAATTCCATTGTGTATGTATCACATAGTTTTGTAATCCAGTCATCTGTTGATGAGCATCTTGGCTTGTTCCATAGTTTGGCAATGGTGAATTGTGAAGCTGTGAGCAAAGATATACATGCATTAGTTTCGTAGTTTGGTTTCCATTCTTTTGAGTATATACCCAGAAGTGGTATTGCTGGATCATAAGTTTGTTCAGTTCTTCTAAGGATCCTCCATACTGTTTTCCATAGTGGTTGCAATAATTTGCAATCCCACCAACAGTGTATTAGAGTTCCCACTCCTCCACATCTTCATCAGCATTTGTTGTCATTTGTGTTTTGGATGATTGCCATTCTCGTTGGAGTTAGGTGAAATCTCAGGGTAGTTTTTTGTTTTTTGTTTTTTGTTTGTTTTTTTGGTGGTACTGGGGTTCCTGGAAGCCCTTCTACCTCCAGGCTACACTCCCAGACATATTTTTTATATTTTTTATTTGGAAACAGGGTCTCTTAAGCTAGTGAGGCTGGCTCCGAACCAGCGTGATCCTCCTGTCTCTGCCTACCAAGTGGGGGGATTACAATCATGCGCCACCATGCCCGGTTCAAGGTAGTTTTGATATGCGTTTCTCTGATTGTTAATGGTGTTGAGTATTTTTAATGCATTTATTAGCCATTTGAATTTCTTCTTTCGTGAAGTATCTATTTAGTTTTCTTGCCCATTTTTGATTGGGTTATTTGTTTTCTTAGTGCTGAGTTTCTTGAGTTCTCTGTATATTCTATATATTAGTTTTCTATTGGAGGAGTAGGTGGCAAAAATCTTCTCCCATTCTGTTGGCTCTCAGTTGAGGTTCTTGGTAGTTTACTTTACTATACTGCACAGAAGCTCTTCAGTTTAGTGCAATCCCAGGTATTGAACTGACTTTTAGTTTCTTGTGTCTTTGGGGTCTCGTTGAGAAAGTTTTTACCTATGCCTATGTGTTGCAGTGTTGGACCTATGCCCTCTTCAAGGAGCCTCGAGGTGTCTGGTCTAATTTCTAAGTCTTTGAACCATCTTGAGTTGACTCTTGTGAAGGGTGAATAGGTGGGATTTATTTCCATTTTTTTCTGCATATGGCTAACCAGTTTTGCCAAGATTATTTGTTGAACAAGATACCTTTTTTCCAGTATATGTGTTTGGCCCCATTGTCAAAAATCAATTTGCTGTAAATGTGTGGATTTGTTTCTGTGTCTTCTATTCTGCTCCTTGGGTCTATTTCTTCAAACTTAGATGCCCTGCTGATCAACTTTATCTCTTCTCTGGTTCTGGAGACTGCTTTTTTTTTCTTTATGGTTTATTTCTTTATTTTCTCTTGTGTTGGCTTAGAATTCATGAATTTTTTGAGGTTCTGCTTATCTTGAAAACTTTTGTTTCTCAATCAATTTTGAGTAATAGTTTTGCTGGATATAGCAGTTTTGGTTGGAAGTTGTTTTCTTCCAGAGTCTGGATCATATCATACCAGTCTCCTGGCATTCATGACTTGGGATGTATAGTCTGGAGAAGTTCTTATTGTTTTTACTCTATATGTCACCCATCCTTTTGATCTCACTGCTTTTAAGATTCTTTCCTTGATGTTTGTGTCGGTCATTTTGATTATTATATGAAGTGGGGATGTTCTTCTTTGATCTTGTCTTAGTGGTGTTCTGTATGTCTCCTGAGCTGAAGATCTAAGTCTCTTTCCATGTTTGGAAAATGATCTGAAATTATTTCTTTGAAGAGATTATGGATACCCTTGGTCTGTACTTCTATTCCTTCAGTGCCTTTTATCCATAAGTTAGGACCCTTCATAGTGTTTCATAGTTGTTGGATACTTAGGTTTTGTTGCTGTACTGACTTCTGTATGATGTTGACTGTGTTTTGGGTTTCAAATGAACTGTCTTCTAACAGTGATACTTAGTTTTAGTTTTCATTTTATCTAATCTTCCAGAATTTCTTTCTATTGCTGTCTTCATTTCATTTATTGACTCTTTCATTTCATTCCAGACCTCTTTCTGATTCTTTCTTAGTGTTTCTATTTCCTCTTTCATTTCCTGTAGACTTGTTTTAAAGCCTTTCATCATATTGTATATCAAGATTCTGAACTCTCCTTCTTGCATTTCTTGTAGGTCAGTATTCATGATTTCTGTTGTCTCTGCATTAATCCTGTTTCTCGTATTTTCAATGGTCTCAGTTCTGTTTTTCTGATGTCTATCTATCATTTGTGAGTATTATGTCTAATCCAATCTTAGTATTAGGAGTTTAGAGGTATCAGCAGGTCAGCAGTGCTTTTCCAATGTTGAGGGTTGGGTGATGGGGGAGGAACCGGGGTGATGGGTACAGGAGTCAGATTAGGTAGAGGATATGTTTAGGTTGGGAAAGAATTTAAGTATGATAAGGTAATATCTTGTTGAAAATTAAAGAGTTAATTAGTAGGACTCTTGTAGTTAATAGAGTATTTAAATATGGAGATATGAAATACTTTGAATATTAAACAAGGAGATATAGTAAGGGAAAAAGTTTTTGGGGAAAAGCATAGATAACTTAGTGTGGGGAAGTTTGTAAGAGGGGTGGGGGAGGAGCAAACAAACACAAAGTATCAACACAAGATACAAAGGCTAACTATTATGTAATCAAAGAAAAAACACCAAAAGAGGGAAAAGAAAGAGGAAAAAAGGACAAGAATAGAATAAAAAGAACTAGCGACTGTGTGAAACCCCAAAACAAAGCAAACTATCAAATATATAAAAAATAACAAATAAAAGTAAAAGAAAGATGGGGGAAAACAAAACAGCAAAACAATAACAAAACAAAAACAATAAAACAAAACAACAACAAAAAACAGTCCTATTAATTTACGAATATGGGGTCGGGTCCATATAATATTTGAATATCTGATTGCTGTGCTAGCTTTCAGAATACAATCTAATGTTTCTTAATTTGCTTTGTACTCTTAAGTCACTCTCTGGGTGTTTGTACACCTTTCTTTCATTTGACAACTTTGGGTTTAAAATGGTGTCACTGTTAATAAATTCTGTACAATTCCCAGGCTCTGTGTATTTCCAGCCTGTAGTCAGCGCCTCTGAACTCTCCATCCTAGACACAGGCCTGTGCTTCCCTACCGCAGGGGTTAAGGATGTCCAAAGTAGACTTGGAACCTCCCCTGAGACCCTGTGCAGGTATTGCATCTTGATGACTTGCAGTAGGTGTAGGCCAAGTCCGCGTTCAGCTTGTGGAAATCACTGTACCGTTTCCACACAGCCACCTGTGAGGGAAGGTCTCTAGCCTTATATTTTTAAAATTTGGAAACAGGGTTTCACAAAGTTGCTGAGAGCCTCACTAGTTTGCTGAGGCTGGCCTTGGACCTGGGATCAACCTCCTTCAGCTTCCCAAGTACTGGCATTACATGTGTGCTCCACCATGTCTGGCTAATCTGGGCTCTTTAAAGCACTGGTTGGTGACACGACAGCCAAATTATCTGAGTGAACCTTGAGTGGATAATTCTTTGGAGTAAACAAATGCCAATAATGGATATTTTGGGGATAGTAGAAGAAATCTTAGTACAAACTCAGTTCCACATGATCTTGAATGTGTGGAGATTTTCTTTTATTTTTGCGAAATGTATGCTGAAATATTTCACAGTGAAGTGTCACAATGAAAGCAGCCTACTTTTCTGTGGTTTTCAAAAAAGGAAAGTGTAGGTGTGGGCCTGTAGTAAAAATGAGATGGAGTGGGTGTAGCAAGATGTTAACAGTTGGCGAACATAGGTGAGGGGTAAGTGGTTGTTGAAAATTAGAAAAATAGCCCTTTGTATTCTTTTATCACATTTTTAACAAAAATCCACAAGATGGCAGTAAAGGAACATTCATTGAATAGATTTCTTTGGTGCCTCCTATAAAGTGACCTTATATTTTGAAATATAAGCAGAATGTGAAATCTGACAAAGCATTGTTTTTGCTTTGTGAGTGCATTTACGTGAAAGTAATAAAGCTGGGCATGGTGGTATACACTTTTAATTCCAGTACTTCAGAGGCTGAGACTGGAGGACCACTGGTTTGAGGTCAGCCACGGCAACTTAGCAAGATGCTGTTCAAAATAAACAATACTGGTATAACTCAATTGAAGCATGCCCCTGGGTTCAATCTCCAGTACCACAAAAAGAGAAAATAATATGAAGATATAAATACAAAATGCCATTTGGTCATATCATTCTACAAGTGAGTTTTATTGAAATAAATACAATTTTCTTCTGTTTGGTGCATGAAACTCCTGAGGTGGATCCAAAATATGTGTATATTAATTTTTTTTCTTGTGGGAATATCATAATCTTCTTATGGAGTCAGTTAAAATATTCTTATGGAGTCAGTTATTTCCCAAATTAAGAAAATTGAGGGGTTCAAGAATGTGGCATTAGGTCAGTGCCTTAACCACATCAGAGTTGCTGATAGTTTCAATTTAATATGTTCTTAAAAATGAGATCACTTAAGCATCCTAGCAATGAATGGATGTAGATTGACATGTCTATCATCTCTCCCATTACCTTCTTCTGAACACATATAGCATGTATGTGTATATGTATGTATGTATTTTATGCAGTAGTGGAGTTGAACCCGGGACATTCTAACTCTGAGCTACACTCCCAGCCCCATATTTTATTTTTTATTTTGAAATAGGGTTTCACCAAGTTGCGGAGGGAATCGCTAAGTAGCTGAGACTGGTCAGGAACCTGCAATTCCAAGTACTGAGATTAAGGGCTCCCACCACTATGCCTAGCTTAAAATGTATTTAGTAAGATGTTTGAAGTCACATAAAGCAAATCCGAACCAAATGGAATAAATTGTTTGCCTTTGCTTATTTTTTACTCTGCAAAGAAAAATACCTCATTGGTCATTGGAGATACCAGGCATATAAAACTTTCTCTTTGCAATCATTTGTCAGAAGAGCTCATTTTAGGGTATCATAAGCTATGTGTGATTATAGAAAGCTCCTACTCTCTGGTGAGTGTAATCCATGTTTCCCCCAACCGCTAGTCCTGCTTTGCATTTGGACTAGATTTCTACAATCTCCATTTGAACTGCTTAGTGATCACAGAGTTTAGCCATTTAATATTCTTATACTTTTGATACAGAATGCTACCTTTGTGGAGTTGAAAACAACTCAGCAGATAGCTGCTAAAAAACTTGTTTCTTGTCTTGATTGTAAAATAAATGTGATACATACATCCACAAAGCTCTTGGTGTGTTTTCTTATACATCCCCCACTGCTACCCCCTCCTACCTCCCTGCTTATGTTAATGAATGTGTCATGTATTCTAGTCAAACAAGGAAAAATAAAATGCCTACTTGCCTACTCAACATGTATTGGCAGTGTGCAGTTGGTTTAAAGTACCATTTATCACATTCTTACCATTTTTGCTCTCTCAATTTCATTAATATTCAAAAATTTTTCTTATTGAGGGAGGGAGTATGAGATACATGTAGTTAATGTTACTGGAAGTCAGAGAGTAGATAGTAAAATGGTTATGTCTTTAGGAAGTAACTTATATTCTCACTCTCTCTGAACTTCCAATGGAAACACCATTTTGTGCCATGTTGTTGGCCAAAAGATTTTATGTTCAATAAGATAAAATAGTATGACATCCATATAATGGGATCATATGTGGCTGCCAGAAATGACATAGATTTATAAATATTGACATGAAAAATACACTGAAATGTAAGAGAAACAGTGAGTTGCAGAACAATATGTAAAGTAAAATTCTATTTTGAAATATACATTTTCGGGTCCGGGCCTCTGGCCCCGACCCTTAGGCGACCCCCTCCCCACCCAGAAGGACCCTGTGGTCTGGACCTCTGGCCCCGACCCTGGGTGGGTGGGCAGGTGTTGGCGGGGCACCCTTTGGCGACTCCCTTTCCACCCAGAAGGACCCTGTGGTCCTGGCCTCTGGCCCCGACCCTGGGCGGGTGGGCAGGCGCTGGCGGGACACCCTTTGGTGACCCCCTCTCCACCCGGAAGGACCCTGTGATCCAGGCCTCTGGCCTCAACCCTGGGTGGGTGGGCAGATGCTGGCAGGGCACCCCTAGGTGACCCCCTCCCCAACTGGAAGGACCCTGTGGTCCGGGCCTCTGGCCCCGACCCTGGGTGGGTGGGCAGGCGCTGGCGGGGCACCCCTATGCAATTCCCTTTCCACCCAGAAGGACCCTGTGGTCTGGGCCTCTTGCCCCGACCCTAAGTGGGTGGGCAGGCGCTGGTGGGGCACCCTTCGGCGACCCCCTCTACACACAGAAGGACCCTGTGTCCGGGCCTCTGGCCCCGACCCTGAACAGGTGGGCAGGTGCTGGCAGGGCACCCGTAGGCTACCCCCTCCGCACCCGGAAGGACCCTGTGGTCCGGGCCTCTGGCCCCGACCCTGGGCAGGTGAGCAGGCGTTGGTGGGGCACCCCTAGGCGACCCCCTTTCCACCCGGAAGGACCCTGTAAAAAAGGAAAAAAGAAAAAAGGAAAATATCTGAGAGGGGTCAAGGAAGCCGTGGCAGATGCCAGGATACTGGAGATGCAGACAAAACTTATCCAAATGAACTGGAATTATTGGACAAATTCCCCGCTAAGGAGGACTGCTTCTTCTCTACATTGTTAAGAATCTTGGACATCACCTGTAAGGAGAGAAACTTTAGCGTAGACCAAGGAGAAAGGTGGTGCTGAAAGCGGTCTCCGTGTTGACGGTGGAGACATGTATTCAGGAGAAGCAGAAATCGGAGCCTACCAACCATATATATATATATATATATATATATATATATATATATATATATATATATATATATTTTTTTTTTTTTTTTTTGGAGAAATTACACCAACGGTTGAATGCTACCGTTGCGCATGCTTAGGAACACTGGACAACATTCAGAGTGGAGAAAGAGCTTGGGAAAGATTTGAAATGGTGGAGACAGTGGCAATGGCAGTGGCCAGTACTCAGGGGAGGCAGAGATCTGATGCATTACACCTGGAACCTTTGAAGTAATGACCCCAGAGGCAGAATGCTACCACCACGCACCCTCGAGAATGTGGGACAAATAGTAGGGTGAAGAGGGTGCTCGGATTAGAGCCTGCCGAGGGGTGAGGCCGGCGACGGACACAGCAAAGCTGGGATTGGAGCCTGTCGTGAGGCAAGGCCGGTGCTGGAGCCTCCCAGGCTGGGATCGGAGCCTGCCGAGTGGTTAGGCTGGTGCTGGGGCCAGTGAAGCCGGGATCGCATCATGCCGTGAGGCAAGGCCGGTCTGGGGCCTTCGAGGCTGGGATCGGAGCCTACTGAGGGGTTAGGCTGGTGCTGGATTCAGCAAGGCCGGGATTGGAGCCTCCGAGGCCGGGATTGGAGCCTGCTGAGGGGTTAGGCCGGTGCCGGGGCCAATGGCCAACATCGGAGCCTGCAGTGAGGCAAGGCTGCTATTGGGGCCTCGGAGGCTTGGATTGGAGCCTGCCAAGGTGCTGGATTCAGCAAGGCCGGGATTGGAGCCTGCCATGAGGCAAGACCGCTACTGGGGCCTCCAAGGCCGGGATCGGAGCCTGCTGAGGGGTTAGGCCGGTGCCGGGGCCAATGGCTGACATCGGAGCCTGCTGTGAGGCAAGGCTGCTATTGGGGCCTCCGAGGCTTGGATCGGAGCCTGCCAAGGTGTTAGGCCGGTGCTGGGGCCAGTGAGGCCGGAATCGGAGCTTGCTGTGAGGCAAGGCTGGTGCTGGGGCCTCCGAGGCTGGGATCTTGGCTGCTGAGGGGTTAGGCTGGTGCCGGGGCCAGCGGCCAGCATCGGAGCCTTCCATGAGGCAAGACCACTATTGAGGCCTCCGAGGCTGGGATCGGAGCCTGCCAAGGGGTCAGGCCGGTGTCAGGGCCAGCATGGCCGGGATCGGAGCCTGCTGTGAGGCAAAGCCGGTGCTGGGGCTTTTCTACCTCCGTCTATACTCCCAGACCTATTTTATACTTTATTTGGAAACGGTCTCACTAAGATGCTGAGATCCTCATGAAGTAGCTGAGGCTGGCTTTCAACTTGTGGGATCTTCATGTTTCAGCCTCCCAAGTGCAGAGATTACAAGCGTGAGCCACCATGCCTGGCTGAGCACTTAAGAATTTTGTTGTATGGCATTTTGTATACATGACATTGATATATTGGACAATATCAAAATTAATTTTTACAAAAGATAAAGAAACTTTGATTTAATATTTCTCTATTTAACCTCTTAAAAATATAATGTAAACATCAAAACTTACTTATTGAAAACATTTCTAAGGAAAATGATGGACGCTGTAGTCCGGGTACCTATTTTCCTGATGATCTAAAAAATAATCTTCAAACCTGGCAGCACATTTGAATCAGCTGGAGCGCTCTAATAAATTAAGATTCCATGAGTCGCAATGCATCTTCACAAATTATCATTCTGAAGCTTGAAGTGGAGCTGAAGAAACTATAGTTATTAATGCTCTAGGCATATTCTGTTATAAATCCTGCTTTGAAAGCACTTATCTATGATACATGATAAACAGAGAATGTCTTCATCTAACAGATGTTTTATTTGAAGGTAAATAAGTTAAATTTTTTTTTATAAAATCTGATCAACATGAAACAATTTTAATTTTTCTTACTAATTTTTGAAATAAAATACGAATCTTAGACATTTGGGATTATACTTCTGTACTCTAAAGAGGTATATTTCATGTTTCAGTAGTTTTATTCGATTTGGGGAATTTGACTTTAAAGCACTGAAGCAAATGTATTAGTCAAGGTTCAGTGCTTGTAAAATCTTTGGAAAGGTGATACATTGGGATCAGAAAGCACACCACCATAGTTTATTTATTTATATTTTATTTTATTTATTTTTAATTTTTTAATTTTTTTATTGGTGCACTGTATTCATACATCATAGTGGGATAAAAACTCTTGTAGACATACATGCACACATCGCCCAGTCAGCCCCCACCCGATCCCCACCCCATTCTCTCCCCATCCCTCCCTCCCATGCTTGGCTTAGTGGTTGACATCTAGTATTATAGAAATTTATCCAAAATTAAAATGATAATCTCACATAACAGTTTCATTTGTCTGATACCAAGCTTTTGATGACTTAAAGATAACATTTCAATATTTCTTTTTGCTTTCTTTCTTACCAGAGAATTTTTTTTCTATTTTTTTAGGTGAAACTATCATATATTTATATATTTATTTTTCAGAAAAAAAATCTATCCTAATATGGAATATGGACTCTAGATACCCAAAACGATCTTGAAAAAGAACAAAGCTAGAAGATATATATTTTCTGATTTCAAACCATATAAAGCTACAATAATTGAAGCAGTGTAGTACTGTTCTAAAGGCAGATATATAAAGCATTGGAGTTAAATAAAAGCCTAGAGCTAAATTTTTCCCTATATTGTCAAGTTATTTTTGACAAGGTTTCCACGAACATTTGGTGGTGGAAATAATAATCTTTTAACTAAATATTGTTGAAAAATAATAATTACATGGAAAAGAATAAAGTTGGACCCTTACCTAATCCCATATACAAATATTAACTCAAAATAGATAAAAGACCTAAATACAAATTTTAAGACTATAAACTTTTAGGAGAAAATCTGGGTCATTAAACCTCACAACATTGAAATTGAACAGTGATTTCTTGGATATGATTTCAGTGGCACAGGCAACAGAAGAGTATACAAACTCCCTAAAAAAAAAAATATTGTATATCCAAAGACAATGTAAACAGAGTTAAAAGTTACTGATAGAATGGGATAAAATATTTCCAAATGCTATATCTGAAGGTATATTAATATTCCAACTAGAAATCCTAAAAATTAACAACAATAAAGGCAAACAATACCCTTTAGAGATAGGTAAAAGACTAACATAAATAATGAATCTCCACAGATAACCAATCTTAGTTGTCTGTTGGATGGAAAATCTTGTTTCTCTAGTTCTGATGTGTGTTACCTATTTCTTCTTTGTAGTTAATCTCTTTGAGTATTTTCTCTAGTGCTGGTTTTGAAGACAAAAATTCCTTCAGTTTCTGTTTGTCATGGAAGCTTCTTATTTCTCCATCTAATTTGATAGAAAGTTTTGCTGGATAGGAAATTTTTGGCTGGAAGTTGTTTTCTTTCAGAGTTTGGAATATGTTACTCCAAGCCCTTCTGGCTCTCATAACTTGGTTTAGGAAGTCTGAAGTGATTCTAATTGGTTTGCCTCTGAATGACACTTGGCCCTTTGTTTTTGTTGCCTTTAAGATTCTCTGCTTGGTTTCCACATTGGTCATTTTGACAATTATGTGGCGTGGAGATCCTCTTCTCCGATCCTGTTTAAAAGGAGTTCTATAAGTTTCCTGGACCTGCGTATCAACCTCTTGCTCTATGTTTGGAAAATTTTCTGCTATTACTTCCTTGAAGAGATTGTTGATCCCTTTGGTTTCACTTTCTTTTCCCTCCTCTATTCCAATTATTCTTAGGTTAACTCTCTTAAAATGGGCCCATATTTCTTCAATATCAGATTCCTGCTGTCGGATATTTTTTTCTAGATTAGAAACTATGCGTTCATTTTTGGAATAATCATCTTCTAAGAGCGAGATTCTATTCTCCATGTGGTCTAATCGGTTGTTTATGCTTTGAATTGAGGCCTTTACTTCATTCATTGCATCCTTTATCTCTTTTTGGCTCTCTCTGAGTTCTTTTCGAAGCACCTCTATTATTTCTACAGTTATTTTCCTGATTTGATCTTCTAGAAATCTGTTTTTCTGTTTTATCGGGTTCTGATGTTGTGGGCATTCATTGCTCCAGTATTATTCCTCTTTCCCATGATTTCAGAAGTTTGTGCCTTCTCTGGTTTCTTCCTTTGAGTCACTATGACTTCACTTAAGGTGCTCTGGATCTCGAGTCTGTAGTATCTCAGACCACACTACTCCTTTACTGGGTTGTATCACAGAGTCTCTGACCCAGAGAGTCGATAGAGGCTGTTTTAGACTGTGGGGGGGGTGCCAGGTTGCACGTTCTCCTATGGTGTGATATCTTTGCCACCGCCACTCCCCCACTGGGTCTAGTCCCAGGGAGTACAGTACTGGGATTTCTCCTCTGTGGCCTGCAATTTGACTCACTGTTGTTGAGTACGCAGATGTAGCTGTACTGGACTCGGTGAATTCTCTGCTGCTGCCGCCGGTGGCAATATGGTGACACTGCTACGCCCTCAGCCATGAGGCTGGCGTATTTCTTCTTGGTTTTGAGTTCCACTCTGAATCCCTGCAGCGTGTGCTGAGCTCAGCCACTGGGAGCTTTAGATGCTCCCTGCGCCGAGAAATCCCGCCTGGCTGTTCCGCAGCGGCTCACCTTGTCTTGCTCTAGCCGCCCGGTGAACTCGCCGCTGCCGCCAGCAGTAAAGCGCTGCTGCCGCGTCCTCAGGCGTGAGGCCAGTGTATCTCCTCTGTGGCTCTGAGCTCTGTTCTCAGTCTGCTTTCTCTCTGGAGCCTGGTGATTTTTTTGTTTCTCTGGCGATGGTGTTTTCTGGCTATGAAAGGTGCTGATTTTGTGGTAATGGAGATTGGTTGTTAGCGGGGCTCTTTAGCTCCGCTTTTCTCAGTCGCCATCTTCCCTGAAGTCACCACCATAGTTTATAGCCCAACCTTTACCACTGCTGCTGTCCCTATTACTTCTTATCCCAATATTTGCAAAAGTGCAACTCATTGGCCAAATCGAATTCATGTCCTAAATCGTAGATCCTACAAATGATCCTGGGAAAGGAGCTTTTAGATTTTACCTCCCTGATGTACACAGAAGAAAGTAAAAATTCTCAGGATTCCCCAAACTTAAAAACAACTTTTATACATAAACACCTTTATCTTTCCATTTGTTTTCATTAATAAGATTGCATTTATGAAAGTACCTTGCAAACCGGAAAACCTAATCGAAATAACCATTAAATTCAACTTCATGGTTTGTGTTTTAAATGTGAACAGACATCAGAAAGTTTAACTTATGAGTTAGATATGTAGATGGTATCATCCTCATGTACATATTTATAATTTGCCTTACTCAACAGTGATTTTCAGATTCATTTGTGTTAAGACATGAGAGCTAACCTATTAATTTTAACATCTATATGATATACTGTGATATGAAAAAACTACAGTTTTATTTATCTTTTCCCCTACTGATGGGCAATTAGGTTGTATTCTCTTTCCTTTTTGTTGTGGTAAACTGATACCATGGATAATACTGTAATATACATGCCTACTTTTGCATATGTGTGAAAGTTTCCCTAGGACCCAGAGTGGTCAGTTTCATACTAACTCTGCAAATTAAAAACACCCAGAATAAAATTATTTATTGCTTATGATATTTAATAAGCAATTCCTGGGAAGGATACACATAAAATCTGGCCGAGTGACTATTCTGGAAAAAGTATGATGGGAGAGTTGAAGGGGTTAACCTGGAGTTAATTTTATTTCTTTAAAAAAAACAAGACTTTCAGAAACACTCAGGAAAAATGGAAATTCATGTTAAATTTGAGTACTGGGTACCTGGGTGATGTTATTTTCTGTGTGATATAACTATTTCATAAATGATAGCAAAAATATTAAGTTACAAGATGACCTGACTGAGGAATATGAGATGGGGAAGAAGTAAATTCCCTAATGTACATGATTTACATTCATAAACATATCAGAGTCAATCACTAAGTCAAACATGAAAAGGAGGGATGGGGAGGAAATGGTGTGGGAATTGAAGAAGGGCTAAATGAGTGATGTGTGTATGCATGCCTCTACCATCCTGTACTACACTGGGATGTATGACAACAATGCATCAATAAAAAAAATTAAAAATTAAGTTACATAACTAAAAACCAAGTTAAGTAAATTCAGGAAACCAGTTGTTCTGTCTGACCACTAGTTTTTAATCAGATTAAAGCTAAAATGTTTAGGACTTTCCTTTCCTTTAGACAGTCTCAAAGTCACCTCCTGAAGTGCCAGATCCCTCTATGGATGAAAACCAGGGCACATGCTTTTTTATACAAAATGCACCAATACCTCTATTTTCAAAGCCCCTCAAAAGTGAGCAGAGACTTTCTATATGAATCTGTGTTCAATCATATTTCATGCTCTCTGATGGAAATGAGGATCCATTTGAAGATTTTATGAGATGAACAGTTTAAATGGAGGCATGATGTTTCTCAAGCAAAATGAGCTAGGTTTTTTTCATTGGTGTTTTCTTTACAGTTCTAGTGAAAAATCACATGAGGGAGCTTATGGGCAAATGCAACAAAATGCAGGTTCCAAAAAACAATATTTTGCCCTGGAAAAGGACACAAAAACTGAAAATGCTATCTCTTTTAGGCTACTCACTATTTATTGTGAGTTTAAACGCCCTGTTGCAGTTGTACAGCTTATCTGAAAATAAGATGGCAACAGGAATCTCCTGCCAACTTCCCAATACCAAACCCACACTGATTCAAAACAATAGGGATTTAGAGATCAAATGGTAGATTTTGAGAAAAGATTTTTTCCTCTGTAATTAGATACAAGGCGATTTCACTATTTGATGTTACTGACCAGGAGTTATAACTGAATTCTAAAGAATAGCTATTTAATTACAAAACATGATAATGGTAAAATACAAGAATAGTAACCTTAAAGACTCTCTAAACAGGCAACAGAACCACATTTTGTGCCTAATCAGAGAGCTTTAAAATATTATACAGTACTACATAGTTTCCAAGTTTTAATCATTAATTAATGAATGTAATGTAGCAAACTGGCAAGCAGTTTATTATGGTTTGCTGACCAGAGCCAATCAATGCAAAAGCCATTTTACTTTAGATAAAGCTAAACTTGTAGAAATTTTCTGTTTTATATTTTACTGCCACATAAATTCGCCCCAATTGCATTTCACAGGTCATATTAATCTGCCAATATTAATAGCTAAGTTAAAAAGGGATCCCAGACAGTCATCCAAACCAATTAACCAGCAAAGAATGACTAAGAAGCTTTACATTTTCCTGTATTTAGAAACCACATGCAGCAGAGGGCTTTGTCCTGGTTTCAAATCTGACCACATAGGAGAAATTTGCTAAAGTGGCTTTTGCATGTGCAGTAGCATCATTGGGTCTGGACATGGCTGTGCTTCTTTGCCAACAACTGCTATTGACAATTTGCTACTTTTCCTGCTGCTGCCAAGGCTCAGCATTAGATGCAGGGAGGCCAGCAACCCTCACAACTTCATCTGTTGACACGGCAGGCAGGCAGGAGCCAAGCAGCAGGCCAGAGGGAGAAAGCTTTGAAATAAACAATTTTAAGACTGCCTCAAATTGACAAGTCTGAAGAGAAAGGGAGTAAATAGGACTCAGAAGGCCAGTGATGGTGCCTCAGAAAGAAAAATAAAAAACAGATCCCTTTAGGAGTAGGGTTGGTTGAGAAGGCTGTTCTTCTGATGGGAGACTATGGAAGGCAGATGTGGTTTTGTTAGCCAGATCTATGGGATAATACATTTCTGTTGTTTAAGTTGTCCATTTTTGGCACTTCATTTTGACAGCCCTATCCAACTAATATGATCTCTCTCTAAAGTCAATCTCTAACCCAAATCATATTGTAGGGAGGATATTTTTAGGATTAGTGCACTGAGCTCCAGGCAGGGACCTATTCCCAAGGAACAGTCTGTTAGAGGCCTATTAGTTCTTCTCCAGCATAAGTCAGTTTGCTCATCTCTCCTTAAATCAGTCCTGGAGTGGGGTAGAGGTCTACTTTGATGGAACTCAGATTTAAAGTAAACTTAAAACACAGCCCAACCCTGTGATCTATCTATTCCTGCCCTCTATTCTTATCCCACATTTTATTTCACTCATAACAGAACTCAGATTAATCTCAGGACTTGGGAGACTAAAACAGGAGGATGATGGATTTGAGACCAGCCTCAGAAATTGAGTGAGACCCTCAGCAACTCAGTGAAACCCTGTTTCAAAAACAACAACAACAAAATTAGGGCTGGGAGTGTAGCTCAGAGGTAGAATGCCCCCTGGGTTTAATCCTTAAAACCAACAAAACAACAAAAAAGCCAGAACTTTTGGATAATGGAGAAAAAACCCTGTATTAATCTATGAGGAACTGAAATTCATCCAGTGTTCTGTAATTATGTATCAGTGGTAAAGTATAGTTAGGATTTCAAGCTCCTGATTATCTCCTTTCATTCAGGTTTTCTTCCTGAAAAATATAGCTCAGAGGAAAATTTCACTTTAAGTGAGGCTATGAAAGTTTAGTAAACACAAATGAAAAAAGGAATTGAAAGGAGCCATTGATATTTTAGATTTGATTTCTTTAAAAATTTTAAGTGTGAGTCATTTGGTGGTTGTATTTTTCATTTTTTGAGGGATTTCCATACTGTTTCCCATAATGGCTGCAACATCTTATATTTCCACCACATATAGTTTTTCTACTTATGTTTTCTCCACATCATCACTAGCACTTGTTTTTGATTAGCTCTTTGATAATAGCCATTCTTACTGGATTAAGGTGATATCTCATTGTATTTTTGATTTCCATGTCTGATACACTTATTTGTATGTCTTTTGATACACTTATTTGTATGTCTAGTCAGCTTTTTGTTGCTAATTTTAATTTAATTTCTGGATATTTATCTAAAGAAAACATAGTTATCTCAAAGAGATATCTGTACTGTCATGTTCAGTGCAGTATCTTTTCTTATAATAGCCAAGATATAGAAACAACCTATGTATCCATTGGTTGATGAATGTCTAATAAAACTATACACACACACACACACACACACACACACACAATTGGATAGTATTTGCCCATAAAAAGTAGGGGTTTTTGCCATTTGTGAGAACCTGGATGAATCTGCAAGACATTTTGCTAAGCAAAATAATCCAGACAGAAAAGGACAAATACTTTTGCATGATCTCACTTATATATAGAATGTGAAAAGTTCAAATTATAAAGGCAAAGAGTAGTGATTACCAGAGGGTAATGAAATAGAAAGATTGTTGATTAAATGGAACAAAACTTTCAGTTATAAAATCAGTTATGGGGATCTAATGTACAACTTGGTGATGATCGTTAATAGTGTTGTTTTATATACATGAAATTTGCAAATAAAGTAGATTGTAAGTGTTCTTAACATAAAAGGTAGATATGTGAGGGGACATATATGTTAGATTGTGGTAACCATTTAACAGTGTATATATATTTTAAAATATCATACTTTTAGCTTGGCTTGGTGCATGCTTGAGACAGGAGAATTACAGATACAAGGCCAGCCTCAGCAATTTATCATTGTGATCACCGATTTAGTGAGGACCTGTTTCAAAAGTAAAACATAATATAATTGGGCTGGCATGCAACTTGGAGGTATAAAGACTCTGGGTTTAATCCCCAACATCACACACACAAAAAAATCATGTTTTAATCTTAAGTATATACAATCATAGTTGTCAGTTTTACCTCAATAAAGCTGAATAAAAATCTAAAAAATAAAATGTATATAAAACAAAAAAATTAAATGTGGGATTTGGACATATTCAGAACTTCCCTATCCCTTATGCTTTTAGGTCTCCCTAGGGGTTGGATATCTCTCCAAGTCCCAAGTATGGAGAAGGCAGACATAGAAAAGGGGAAGCCTGGTGGGAGGACAGCAGACAAGCCCTCCTGGATTCCACTCAGCCTGCTACCCAGAGCCCAGATGTTCTCTTAATTTAACTTTTACTTTGCTTTGGCAGACATAGCTAACCACAAAGCCAAATTTGCTGTTTCTAAATAGAATAAAAGCGTTTAGCCTAGCATGGTGGCATAGGCTTATAATTCCAGCACTTGGAGGCTGAGACAGGAGAATTGCACAAGTTCAAAACCAGCCTCAGCCACTGAGTGAGGCTTTCAGCAACTAGTTTCCAAATAAAGTAGAAAATAGGTCTGGGAGTATAGCCTGGAGGTACAAAAGCCCTTGGGTTCTACCCCCAGTATCTCAAAAAAATAGAAATAGTGATAGGAATAATTATGTGAAACAAAAGCTTTGCTTTTTACCCTTAGAAATTTGGAGATGAGGACATATGATGATAACCACTATTGTGTATGTGCTGTTGAAATGCCAGGTACTATACAGACTGGCCTCATGGAATTCTGGAAACTGTCCTTGGAAGATGGATATTTTTAGATATGTTTTCAGATGCTATAACTGAACCTTGGTTGATAAGATAATGGAGTTTTCTTATAAAGAAGTTTTTGTTAAATTTTCACAACTACAAGAAGCAGAGGCCAAATAGAAGCCAGATCTTGCTAGAAGCAAGGGGGCACCCTCTTTCTATTGTTTTCTACAGTGCTCTTTTAGTGAACTCCTCTGAAGGAATTGAAATTGTCCATTTTGTACTGAAGGAAGATAGGAAGGAAGCAAGGGAATAGAAGGTGGGAGGAAGGAAGATGAAGGAAGAGGGAAAAAAGTAAGGAAGACTACTATGTGATGGTGGAGGAAGAAATGAAAGTGATGTACAGGAAGTGATGTAGACAGTTCCCTAAGACAGGGAACACTTATAACTATGAGAAATTTGAAAAATCAAAGAGGGATCCTTTGCTAGAGAATTTGGAAGGAGTACAGCCCTACTGGCCACTTGGTTTTGGACTTTAAGCCTCTATAATTATATATTGTTGCTAGCCTCTATACATTTTTGTTGTTTTTAACCACACAGTTATTGGTAATTATTATTGGTAATTTGTTACTATAGCCTCAGGAAAAGAATACACCTGGTAAACAGGACTTTGCCTTGAGCCAGGAAGATTTTCCTGATTTATCAGGGTGGACTCCTTGTTATTAAATAGGGTCTTTTCAAGAGGAAGGCAAAGACAAAGACAGTTTTGGAGATGCTGTGATGGTAGCTTTGAAGATGAAAGAAAGGCATGTGTGGCAAGGAATATGGATGGACTCTAGAAGCTGAAGAAAAGGAGATAGATTCTCCTTTCTAGTTTCCAGAGGGAACATAGCCCTTTTGAAACCTTGATTTTAGCCCACTGATACCCATTTTGGACTTCTGATTTCCAGAATTATAAGATAATACACTTGTATTATCCTAGATTACTGTGTAACTTTGAACTGATGTGTAATCTGATTCTAATTTTTTTACAAATAAAATCAAATGATACTAAACTGTCCCCAAATTATTTCCCACTGATTTTTTCAAGTTTTACAAAGAGAAGTTTAATTATTTTGTTTAAATTATAATTTTACTCATTAACATAAGAAATATAAAGCACAAAAGGAAAGTTAGAAAATAATCTCAAAATCTAATAATACAAAATAACTATGTGAATGTGAGATGAAAATCATTATTAAGTGGACTCACACCATATATGCTATGTTTAAACAAAAGCTACTGTGTGTCATTTTACTTGAATTTAACAGAATAGAGAGAATAATTGAAACAAAACCATCTTAACTCTGCTACTACATAAAAAAAATTCCCCATGAGAAGTCACACTTTATCACCTGTCTCATGTGTTTTCAGGCTAAATTCACTCTGGGTTTGTAGTCTGTAAAATTTCAAGCAGAGAATTTAATATTGTCTCAATTTGGGCAGTGCTCTAAGGCAAATTGCAGAATTAAATATGAATTATCTATGGAAAAATTCTCAAGGAATTTTCATACATAAAGTATTAAGAAAAATAAGCAGCTCACAGTAAACAAACAAACAAACACTAAATGACATAAGAACAAGGAAATCATACAGCACAAAAGTAAACAGTACACTGTAAGTGAGAACAAACATGGGAAAAGAAACAGAAACAAAACTGTAAAAGGTTTTAATTATTGCAATTAATATGCCATGTGTGATAGGTTTAGGAAAATAAAGAGGAATATTGATACTAAGTGCATGTAACAGATTCATAGTAATTTATAGATATAATGTATGATAATTAGAATTCTCAATTCAATGGCTGTGTTAGAAGATTAGAAACAACTAAAAACAAGTACTGAATTGAAAAATAGACCCTGGGAGAGACAAGAAAATGACGACTGAGGGACACAGCACTTCTCAGTAGCTGAAAGAAATAAAATTCAACTACTTAGAAGGAAATGTCTTTTTTTTTTTAATTTTATTTTATTGGTGCACTGTATTCATACATCATAGTGGGATACATACTTTTGTAGACATACATGCACACATCACCAAGTCAGCCCCCACCCGATCCCCACCCCATTCTCTCCCCATCCCTCCTTCCCATGCTTGGCTTAGTGGTTGACATCTAGTATTATAGCAATTTATCCAAAATTAAAAATGATAATCTCACATAACAGTTTCATTTGTCTGATACCAAGCGTTTGATGATTTAAAGATAACATTTCAATATTTCTTTTTGCTTTCTTTCTTACCAGAGCATATTTTTTTCTGTTTTTTTTAGGTGAAACTATCATATATTTATATATTTATTTTTCAGAAAAAAAATCTATCCTAATATGGAATATGAATTCTAGATACCCAAAACGATCTTGAAAAAGAACAAAGCTAGCAGATATATATTTTCTGATTTCAAACCATATAAAGCTACAATAATTGAAACAGTGTAGTACTGTTCTAAAGGCAGATATATAGACCATTGGAGTTAAATACAAGCCTAGAGCTAACTTCTTCCCTATATTGTCATGTTATTTTTGACAAGGTTTCCACGAAGATTTGGTGGTGGAAATAATAATCTTTTAACTAAATATTGTTGAAAAATAATAATTACATGGAAAAGAATAAAATTGGACCCTTACCTAATCCCACATACAAGTATTAACTCAAACTAGATAAAAGACCTAAATATAAATCTTTTTTTTTTTAAATTTTATTTTATTGGTGCACTGTATTCATACATCATAGTGGGATACAAACTTTGTAGACATACATGCACACATCGCCCAGTCAGCCCCCACCCGATCCCCACCCCATTCTCTCCCCATTCCTCCTTCCCATGTTTGGCTTAGTGGTTGACATCTAGTATTATAGCAATTTATCCAAAATTAAAAATGATAATCTCACATAACAGTTTCATTTGTCTGATACCAAGTGTTTGATGATTTAAAGATAGCATTTCAATATTTCTTTTTGCTTTCTTTCTTACTAGAGCATATTTTTTTCTGTTTTTTAGGTGAAACTATCATATATTTATATATTTATTTTTCAGAAAAAATCTATCCTAATATGGAATATGAATTCTAGATACCCAAAATGATCTTGAAAAAGAACAAAGCTAGCAGATATATATTTTCTAATTTCAAACCATATAAAGCTACAATAAGTGAAACAGTGTAATACTGTTCTAAAGGCAGATATATACACCATTGGAGTTACATACAAGCCTAGAGCTAAATTCTTCCCTATATTGTCAAGTTATTTTTGACAAGGTTTCCACGAACATTTGGTGGTGGAAATAATAATCTTTTAACTAAATATTGTTGAAAAATAATAATTACATGGAAAAGAATAAAATTGGACCTTTACCTAATCCCATATACAAGTATTAACTCAAAATAGAAAAAAGACCTAAATATAGATCTTAAGACTATAAACTTTTAGGAGAAAATCTGGGTCATAAAACCTCACAACATTGAAATTGGCAGTGATTTCTTGGATATGATTTCAATGGCACAGGCAACAGAAGAATATACAAACTCCCTAAAAAATAAAAGAAAATACTGTATATCCAAAGACAATGTAAACAGAGTTAAAAGTTACTAATAGAATTGGATAAAATATTTCCAAATGCTATATCTGAAGGTATATTAATATTCCAACTAGAAATCCTAAAAATTAACAACAATAAAGGCAAACAATACAATTTAGAGATAGGTAAAAGACTAACATAAATAATGAATCTCCACAGATAACCAATCTTAGTTGTCTGTTGGATGGAAACTCTTGTTTCTCTGGTTCTGGTGAGTGTTACCTATTTCTTCTTTGTAGTTAATCTCTTTGAGTATTTTCTCTAGCGCTGGTTTTGAAGACATAAATTCCTTCAGTTTCTGTTTGTCATGGAAGCTTCTTATTTCTCCATCTAATTTGATAGAAAGTTTTGCTGGATAGGAAATTTTTGGCTGGAAGTTGTTTTCTTTCAGAGTTTGGAATATGTTACTCCAAGCCCTTCTGGCTCTCATGACTTGGTTTGGGAAGTCTGGAGTGATTCTAATTGGTTTGCCTCTGAATGTCAGTTGGCCCTTTGTTTTTGTTGCCTTTAAGATTCTCTGCTTGGCTTCCACATTGGTCATTTTGACAATTATGTGGCGTGGGGATCCTCTTCTCCGATCCTGTCTAAAGGGAGTTCTATAAGTTTCCTGGATCTGTGTATCAACCTCTTGCTCTATATTTGGAAAATTTTCTGCTATTACTTCCTTGAAGAGATTGTTGATCCCTTTGGTATCACTGTCTTTTCCCTCCTCTATTCCAATTATTCTTAGGTTAGCTCTCTTAAAATGGGCCCATATTTCTTCAATGTCAGATTCCTGCTGTTGGATATCTTTTTCTAGATTAGAAACTATGCATTCATTTTTGGATTGCTCATCTTCTAAGAGCGAGATTCTGTTCTCCATGTGGTCTAATCGGTTGTTTGTGCTTTGAATTGAGGCCTTTACTTCATTAATTGCATCCTTTATCTCTTTTTGGCTCTCTCTGAGTTCTTTTCGAAGCACCTCTATTATTTCTACAGTTATTTTCCTGATTTGATCTTCTAGAAATCTCTGATTTTCTGTTTTATCGGGTTCTGATGTTGTGGGGTTGTGCACATTCATTACTCCAGTGTTATTCCTCTTTCCCATGATTTCGGAGGTTTGTGCCTTCTCTGGGTTCTTCCCTTGGGTCACTATGGCTTCACTTAAGGTGCTCTGGATCTCGAGTCTGTATTTTCTCAGACCCCACTACTCCTTTACTGGGTTGTATCACAGAGTCTCCGACCCAGGGATTCGATAGAGGCTGCTTTAAACTATGGGGGGTGCCAGGTTGCACGTTCTCCTATGGTGTGATATCTCTGCCACCACCACTCCCTCACTGGGTCAAGTCCCAGGAGGCACAATACTGGGATTTCTCCTCTGTGGCCCGCAATTTGACTCACTGTTCTCGAGTACGTAGATGTAGCTGTACTGGACTCGGTGAATTCACTGCTGCTGCTGCCGCCGGTGGCAATATGGCGCCTCTGCCACGCCCTCGGCCATGAGGCTGGCGTATTTTTTCTTCTCTGGTTTTGATTTCCACTCTGAATCCCTGCAGCGTGTGCTGAGCTCAGCCACTGGGAGCTTTAAATGCTGTCTGCGCCGAAAGATCCCACCTGGCTGTTCCGCATCAGCTCACCTCGTCTTGCTGTAGCCGTCCATTGAGTTCGCCGCTGCCGCCGGCAGTATGGCGCTGCTGCCGCGTCCTCGGGCGCGTGTGTCTCCTCTGTGGCCCTGAGCTCTGTTCTCAGTCCGCTTTCTCTCTGGAGCCTGGTGGTTTTTTTGTTTTTCTGGTGATGGTGTTTTCTCGCTATGAAAGGCGCTCTTTTTGTGGTAATGGAGATTGGTTGTTAGCGGGACTCTTAAGCCCCGCTTTTCTCGGTCGCCATCTTCCCGGAAGAAGGAAATGTCTTAATCAACAAAATAAATACATCTCAGGAACCAAAACAGATCCAGGTACCTCGGCGGAAACCCTGAACTCGAGATCCACTTGAGAGGAAGAAGAAGGAGGAGAAGGAGGAGGAGGAGAAGGAGGAGGAGGAGGAGGAGGAGGAGGAGGAGGAGGAGGAGGAGGAGGAGGAGGATTAGAAAGAGAAGGAGAAGAAGGAGAAGAAGAAGAAAGAAGTAAAGAAGAACAACGATCGGGCATCAGACCTACTGCAGATACAACCGGGCCGCCACAGGCGGGCGGCCCAAACTGCATTCCCTAGTCCTGACTGGTACCACCATGGTAAAATAACCCGAGACTGAAAACGGTCATAGAGCCTCATCTTAAGCAGCGAGCAGCGTCCATGCCAGAATCCTGTGCGCTCAGGACCACAGCGGCACAGAGAGTTCTGCCCAGACGCCTGGATCAAGGAAGTCAGGTACCTAAGTGTGTCCAGGGAAGCCTCGGTTCCAAGTGTGTGCTCCAGATCCATCACTGGCCCTGGGTATCTGTCCCATGCCTCAGAACCCAGCACTGCCCTTGTACACCCTGTCTGAGCCCCAGGACCCCAGCTAGTTGTCTGTGCCTGTGCCACCTCCACCCCTAAACTCAGCGCTCACCTTGTGCGCCTAGTCCCTGCACTCTGCCTGAGCCCAGGCACTTACCCTACTGGCCAGCTTGCTTCCCAGGTGGCCAAAGCTCTGTATGCCTGTGAGATTTCCTCGGGCCCCCAGCTCATATGCACCGCCAGACCCAGAGACCATTGCTGGACACTGCGCTTCAGCCTGCGCCCGCCCGGACCAGTGTACGCCTACCCTGCACCCCTGGCCTACCGCTGGTAGTTTCTGCCCACCCCACAGCTGGAGACTCAGTTCTAGTCTAGAGCACAGCCCAGTGCACCCTGGTGGAACCTAGGACCAGGCACTAAGCATCTTCACCCACTCACACCGGGGTCTAGTAATAGCAGTGCACCCAGCCTGCACTCTGGGAACTGGCAGTGCTCTGGCAGTAAGTGTGTGTCCAGGGACCAGCAACCCTTTGCCCAGGGTACATCTTGGGACCACACCGGATAGCCCAGTTAAAATTTCCAGAGGCACAGGAAAATTCATCGAGACGCAATATCTGCACAGGACCTCAGGGGATGTTCCAAGTCTACTTTGGACATCCGCCACCCCTGCTATAGGGAAGCACAGGACTTAGTCTAGGGTGGTGAGTGCAGAGGCACTGACTAAAAGTTGGAAATACACAGAACCTGGGAATTGTACAGAATTTATTAACAATGACAATAGACATCCTGACACCTACACTCAAAGCAGTCAAAGGAAAGAAAGGTGACCAAACACCCAGAGATTGACTTAAGAAGAGGAAAATAGAGTACAAAGAAAATTAAGAGACATTGGTCTATATTCTGAAAACTACCACAGCAATCAGACATTTAAATATTATATGGACCTGACCCTATATTCTTAAATAAGTAGGACTGTTTTTTTCTTTTGTTGTTGATGTTTGGTTGTGCTTTGTTTTTTATATTGCTTTTGTTTTGTTATGGTTGTTGCTGTTTTGGTTTTTTCCCCCCATCCTTCTTTTACCTTTACTTGTTGTTGTTGTTGTTGTTGTTGTTGTTGTGTGTGTGTGTGTGTGTGTTTGTGTGCGTGTGTGTGTATTTGATAGTTTGCTTTGTTTTCTGGTTTCACTCAGCCACTAGTTCCTTTTATTTTATTCTTGTCCTTTTTTCTCTTTCTTCCTCTTTCTTTTCTTTTTTCTTTTTCCTTTTCCTTTTTTTTTTTTACTTTCTTTGATTACATAATAGTTAGTCTTGGTATCTGGTGTTGATATTTCATTTATGTTTGTTTGCTCCTTCCCTCCTCCCCCTTACAAACTTCCCCACACTAACATATCTACTCTTTTCCCCCCAAAACTTTTCCCCATAATATACCTCCTTGTTTAATACTCAAAGTATTTCATATCTCCATACTTACCCTACTAACTACTAGAGTCCTACTAAATAACTCTCATTCTCAGCAAGATATTACTTTATCATACTTAAAGTGTTTCTCAACCTAAACATATCCTCTACCTAATCCGACTCCTTTACCCATCACCCCAGCTCCTCCCACATCACCCAACCCTCAACACTGGAAAAGCTCTGTTGACCAGCCGATACCTCTAAACTCCTAATACTAAGATTGGACTATACATAATACTCAAAAACGATGGGTAGAAATTAGAAAAACAGGACAGAGAATGCTATAAATACAAGAAACAGGAATAATGAAGAGACAAAAAAAATCACGAATACTGACCTACAAGAAATGCAAGAAGGGAGTTCAGAATCCTGATTTACAATATGATGAAAGTATTTAAAACAAGTCTAGAGGAGATGAAAGATGAGTTAGAAACACTAAGAGAGAATCAAAAAGAGGTGTGGAATGAAATGAAAGAGTCAATACGTGAAATGAAGACAGCAATAGAAAGAAATTTAGGAAGATTAGATGAAATGGAAAACAGAATATCACTGTTGGAAGACAGTACATCCAAAACTGAAAACACGGTCACTGATATACAGAAATCGTTACAGCAACAAAACTTAAACATCCAGCAAACATGGGGTAATATGAAGCATCCTAACTTACAGAATATAGGCATTGAAGAAGGGATAGAGGTACAGACCAAGGGCATACATAATCTCTTCAAAGAAGTAATCTCAGAGAATTTTCTAAGCATGGAAAGAGACTTGGATCTTCATGTCCAGGAAGCATACAGAACTCCATTGAGACAGGACCAAAGAAAGACCACTCCACGCCACATAATAACCAAAATGACCAACATAGAGGCCAAGGAAGGAATCCTAAAAGCAGTGAGAACAAAAGGACAGGTGACATATAGAGGCAAAACAATAAGAATCACCCCAGACTATACAACCCAGGTCATGAATGCTTGGAGAGACTGGTATGATGTGACTCAGACCCCGAAAGAAAATAACTTCCAACCAAAACTAATCTACCCAGCAAAACTACTATTCAAAATCAATGGGGAAACAAAAGTGTTTCAGGATAAACAGAATCTTAAAAAATTCATGAATTCAAAACCTACACTAGAGAAAATTCTTAAAGAAATAAACCATAAGGAAGAAAAAAGAAGCAGACTTCAGAACCAGAGAAGAGAGGAAGTTAATAAGTGGGCCATTTAAGTAAAGAAGACCAAACCACCCAAGATTAGACAGAACACAAAGTGGCAGAAAATAAAAATCATATTACAATAATATCTCTTAATGTCAAAGGACTTAAGTCACCAATCAAAGGCATAAACTGGCAATGTGGATTAGGAAACATAATACAAATATATGCTGTCTGCAGGAAACTCACCTTACAACCAAAGACATTTACAGACTGAAAGTGAAAAGATGGAAAAAGATATACCATGCTATTGGTGACCAAAAAAGAGCAGGGGTACAAACCCTGATATCCAACAAAACAGACTTTAAATTAAAACCCATCAGAAGAGACAAATCAGGGCACTTCCTTTTATTAAAAGTAACAATACACCAAGAAGATATAATGATAGTAAATATTTAGGCCCCAAACGTGGGTGCAACCACATTTGTAAAACAAAGCCTTCTGGACATCACATCCTAAATAGAACCAAATACAATAATTCTGGGAGACTTTAATACACCTCGCACACCACTGGATCGATCTTCAAGGCAAAAGATGAGTAAAGACTCTTTAGAACTAAAGGAAACCATAAACCAAATGGATCTAATAGATATTTTCAGAATATTTAACCAAGAACTACAGAATGCACATTCTTCTCAGCAGCCCATGGAACCTTCTCCAAAATAGACCACATCTTGGGACACAAAGAAAGTTCCAGCAAATTCAAAAAATGTAATATAATTCCTTGCATCTTTTCAGACCACAATGGAATAAAAGTAGAAATCCACAATAGGAAACTCAAAAGAAATTATTCAAATACATGGAGATTGAATGATACACTATTGAATGATGAATGGGTAAAAGCAGAAATTAGGAAATAAATAAAGAAATTTATGGAAACAAATGAAAACAGAGACACTACCTACCAAAATCTATGGGACACTATAAAGGCAGTATTAAGAGAAAAGTTTATTGCATTGAGTACCCACATAAGGCCAGAGAACCACCAAGTAAAGAACCTAATGACACAACTCAAGGACCTAGAAAGTCTGCAACAGTCTATTCCCAAAGCCAGCAGAAGGCAAGAAATCATAAAATTCAAGCAGAAATAAATGAAATAGAGAACAAAAAAACAATTCAAATAATCAATAAAAAAGTTGGTTCTTTGAAAAGATTAATAGAATTGATAAACCCCTGGCCAACCTAACCAAAAGAAAAATAGAATCAACTCAAATTATCAAAATAAGATATGAAAAAAGAGATATCACCACAGATAGTGAAGAAATTCAAAAGATTATCAGAAACTACTTCGAAAATTTTTACTCCAATAGACTTGAAATCATGGAAGAAATTAATAGATTTCTATGCACAGTTAACCTTCCTACACTCAGCCAAGAGGATATAGCAAGCTTAAACCAACCTACAGCAGTCAAAGAAATAGAAACGGCAATAAAAATTCTTCCACCAAAGAAAATCCCAGGCCCAGATGGATTTCCAGCTGAATTCTACAAAACCTTCAGTGAACAACTAATACCAATACTTCATAACTTGTTACGAGAAATTGAAAGAGATGAACTCTCCCAAATTTCTTCTATGAGGCCAGTATCACATTAATCCCCAAACCAAATAAAAATACCCCAATAAAGGAAAACTACAGACCAATATCCTTAATGAACATAGATGCAAAAATTCTAAGCAAAATACTAGCCATACACATTCAAAATTATATCAAGAGAATAATACACCATGACCAAGTTGGTTTCATCCCAGAAAAATAAGGTTGGTTCAACATATGCAAATCAATACATGTTATTCACCACATAAATAGAACCAAGAACAAAAATCACATCATCATAGCAATAGATGCTGAAAAAGCATTCAACAAAATCCAACACTCATTTTTGTTAAAAACACTGCAGAAAATTGTGATAGAAGGAATGTACTTCAACATCATTAAGGCAATATAATGTAAACCCAAAGTCAACATTATATTGAATGGAGAAAAACTGCAAGAATTTCCTCTAAAGTCAGGAACAAGACAAATATGCCCACTATCCCCACTCCTCTTCAATATAGTTTTTGAGACTCTTGCCACAGCAATAAGACAAGAGAAGGAAATCAAAGGAATTCATATAGGAAGAGAGGAATTAAAATTGTCCTTATTTGCGGATGAAATGATCCTTATCTGGAAGACCCAAAGAACTCAACCAAAAGACTTCTGGAGCTGATTGACAAATTTAGCAAAGTCACAGGATACAAAATCAACCTAAAGAAATCAGTGGCTTTTCTTTACTCCAACAATGAAACCATAATGAAAGAAACAAAGAAAACAATTTAATTCACTATAACCTCAAAACCAATAAAATATCTAGGAATAAACCTAACCCAAGATGTAAAAGACCTCTACAACAAAAACTATAAAACATTAAAGAAAGAAACTGAAGAAGACCTTGGAAGATGGAAAGATCTCCCGTGCTCATGGATAGGCAGAATAAATATAATTAAAATGGCCATTCTGTCAAAACTGATGTATAGATTCAATGCAATTCCCATTAAAATACCAGCGACATTCTTCAGAGACCTAGAAAAGTCAATCATGGACTTTATATAGAGAAATAAAAGACCCAGAATAGCCAAAGCAATTCTCAGCAATAAGAAACATGCAGGACGCATCACAATCCCAGACTTCACATTATACTATAAAGCAATATTAGTAAAAACTGCATGGCACTGGCACAATAACAAATACACTGATCAGGGGATTAGAATAGAATATACAGGAACAAACCCACACCTTTAGTAGATTAATCTTTGACAAACTCATACACTGGAGAAAAGACAGCCTTTCCAACAAATGGTGCTGGGAGAACTGGCTAACCATTTGTAAAAAGGTGAATCTAAACCCCTATATTTCACCATGCACAGGAATCAACTCAAGATGGATCAAAGACTAGAAATTATACCTGAGGCTGTGAAGTTTGTAGAGAAGAGCATATGTTCAACACTACATCATATTGACACAGGCAGTAGCTTACTCAACAAAACCTCCAAAGCTCAGGAAATTAAAGCAAGAATCAACACGTGTGATAGCATCAAACTAAAAAAGTTTTTTTTTCTCATCAAAGGAAACTATCAATAACCTAAAGAGGAAGCCTACAGAATGGGAAAAGATCTTCACCAGCCACCACTATGATAAGGGGGGCTAATATCCAGAATATACAAAGAACTCAAAAGACTACACTAGCTAAACAAACATCCCAATTAAGAAATGGGCAAATGAACTAAATAGACACTTCACAAAAGAAGAGATACGAAGGGCCAATGGTTACATGAAAAGATGTTATACATCATTGGCCATCAGCGAGATGCAAATCAAAACTCCACATAGATTCCATCTAACCCCAGTCAGAGTGGCAAGCATAAAGAAATCAAACAACAACAAATGCTGGCATGGATGTGGAGAAAGAGGAACTCTTTTTACACTGTTGGTGGGAATGCAAACTAGTTCAACCACTATGGAGATCTGTGTGGAGATTCCTAAGAAAGGTGGGAATAGATCCACCATATGATCCAGCTATACCACTCCTAGGTATCTTTCCAAAGGGGTTGAATTCAGAGAAATACAGCAACATATGCATAACCTATGTTCATAGCAGCACAATTTGTAATAGCCAAAATATGGAATCAACCCAGACCACCATAAACAGATGAATGGATAGCAAAACTGTGGGAAATACGCACAATGGAATTCTATTCAGCCATAAAAAAGAACAAAATTATATCATTTGCAAGAAGATGGAAAGCCCTGGAGAACATTATGTTAAGTGAGATCAGCCAAGCACAGAAGGAGAAGATACATATGTTTCCTCTAATATGTCCAAACTAGGAAACACAGAGGATACCAGTGGGACTCCAGATAATGGAGGGGAAATACCAGCAAAGTTTGAATGGAATATAGGAGAGGAGGAAGGCTGATTTTGATTAATGAGGGTCTACATCTGAACATGTGCAAAATTATGAATAAGACATGGTTAACCTAAACAACAATTGGTGGGAGGGGGGAAGGGAAATCGGGGGTGGGGGGATAGGGCACCAAATATAGTTTAAATGTATACTATTTATGTTCAATAAAAAAATTGTTAAAAAAAAACTTTTGTAGACATACATGCACACATCACCCAGTTAGCCCCTACCCGATCCCCACCCCGTTCCCTCCCCATCCCTCCTTCCCATGCTTGGCTTAGTGGTTGACATCTCATATTATAGCAATTTATCCAAAATTAAAAATGATAATCTCACATAACAATTTCATTTGTCTGATACCAAGCTTTTGATGACTTAAAGATAACATTTCAATATTTCTTTTTGCTTTCTTTCTTACCAGAGAATATTTTTTCTTTTTTTTTTAGGTGAAACTATCATATATTTATTTATTTATTTTTCAGAAAAAATCTATCCAAATATGGAATATGGACTCTAGATACCCAAAACTATCTTGAAAAAGAACAAAGCTAGAAGATATATATTTTCTAATTTCAAACCATAAAAAGCCACAATAATTGAAGCAGTGTAGTACTGTTCTAAAGGCAGATATATAAACCATTGGAGTTAAATAAAAGCCTAGAGATAAATTCTTCCATATATTGTTATTTTTGACAAGGTTTCCACAAATATTTGGTGGAGGAAATAATAATCTTTTAACTAAATATTGTTGAAAAATAATAATTACATGAAAAAGAATAAAACTGGCCCTTACCTAACCTCATATACAAATATTAACTCAAAATAGATAAAATACCTAAATATAAATCTTAAGACTATAAACTTTTAGAAGAAAATCTGGGTCATAAAACTTCACAACACTGAAATTGGCAGTGATTTCATGGATATGATTTCAATGGCACAGGCAACAGAAGAGTATACAAACTCCCTAAAAAAAATGTATATCCAAAGACAATGTAAACAGAGTTAAAAGTTACTGATAGATTGGGATAAAATATTTCCAAATTCTATATCTGAATGTATATTAATATTCCAACTAGAAATCCTAAAAATTAGCAACAGTAAAAGCAAACAATACAATTTAGAGATAGGTAAAAGACTAACATAAATAATGAATCTCCACAGATAACCAATCTTAGTTGTCTGTTGGATGGAAAATCTTGTTTCTCTAGTACTGGTGTGTGTAACCTATTTCTTCTTTGTAGTTAATCTCTTTGAGTATTTTCTCTAGCGCTGGTTTTGAAGACATAAATTCCTTCAGTTTCTGTTTGTCATGGAAGCTTCTTACTTCCCCATCTAATTTGATAGAGAGTTTTGCTGGGTAGGAAATTTTTGGCTGGAAGTTGTTTTCTTTCAGAGTTTGGAATATGTTACTCCAAGCCCTTCTGGCTCTCATGACTTGGTTTGGGAAGTCTGGAGTGATTTGCCTGGTTTGCCTCTGAATGTCACTTGGCCCTTTGTTTTTGTTGCCTTTAAGATTCTCTGCTTGGCTTCCACATTGGTCATTTTGACAATTATGTGACGTGGGGATCCTCTTCTCTGATCCTGTCTAAAGGGAGTTCTATAAGTTTCCTGGACCTGTGTATCTACCTCTTGCTCTATGTTTGGAAAAATTTCTGCTATTACTTCATTGAAGAGATTGTTGATCCCTTTGGTTTCACCTTCTTTTCCCTTCTCTATTCCAATTATTCTTAGGTTAGGTCTCTTTAAGTGGGCCCATATTTCTTCAATGTCAGATTCCTGTTGTTGGATTTTTTTTTAATTAGAATTTATGCGTTCATTTTTGGATTGCTCATCTTCTAAGAGTGAGATTCTATTCTCCATGTGGTCTAATAGGTTGTTTGTACTTTGAATTGAGGCCTTTACTTCATTAATTGCATCTTTTATCTCTTTTGGATGTCTCTGAATTTTTTGAAACACCTACATTATTTCTACAGTCATTTTCCTGATTTGATCTTCTAGAAATCTCTGAATTTCTGTTTTATCAGGTTCTGATGTTGTGGGGTTGTGGGCATTGATTGCTCCATTGTTATTCATCTTTCCCATGATTTCGGAAGTTTGTGCCTTCTCTGGGTTCTTCCCTTGGGTCACTACAACTTCCCTTAAGGTGCTCTGTATCTCGAGTCTGTAGTATCTCAGTCCCCACTACTCCTCTACTGGGTTGTATCGCAGAGTCTCAGACCCATGGAGTCAATTGACGCTGCTTTAGACCGTGGGGGGTGCCAGGTAGGGTGTTCTATGGTGTGATATCTCTGCCACCACCACTCCCCCACTGGGTCAAGTACCTGGGAATGCAGTACTGGAATTTCTCCTTTATGGGACACAATTTGACTCACTGTTGTTGAGTGTGCTGATGGAGCTGTAGTGGACCAGGTGAATTCGCTGCTGCCACCGCTAGTGGCAATATGGAGCGGGTGCCACACCCTCAGCCGTCAGGCTGGAGTATTTTTTCTCTGGTTTTGCGCTCAGCTTTGAGTCCCTGCAGGGTGTGCTGAGTCCAGCCATAGATTCTCCCTGCACCAAATTCCACCCGGCTGTTCTGCAGTGGCTCACCTTGGCTCGCTGTCTGCCGCTCCTCTCTGGAGCCTGGTGGGCTGTTGAATGCATTGGTCTGTAGCCATCCGTTGAACTCACTGCTGCCGCCGACAGTAAGGCGCTGCTGCCACGTCCTCGGGTGTGAGGCTGGCATATCTCCTCTCTGGCTCTGAGCTCTGTTCTGAGTCCCTCTCCTCTCTGGGGCCTGGTGCTGCAAAGGAAGATGGCGCCCGCGCCGTTCTGGGCCGTGGCTCTGGCCGCAGCACTGTGGTCTGTTTTTTTTCTGGTGTCTCGTTTTTCTAGCCCTCTTTTTCTCTGTCCCTTGTAATTACACTTTTTGTTTCTCTGCTGATGGTGTTTTCTGGCTATGCAAGGTGCTGATTTTGTGGTAATAGAGATTGGTTGTTAGCGGGGCTCTTAAGCCCCGCTTTTTTCCATCACCATCTTCCCAGAAGTTCTCTTTTCTCTTTCTTAACTAATGAAAAATTTTAAGGCAATCCTTGAGACAGGAGGAAAATGATCCCAGTTAGAATGTCTGAAAGGTAATAATGATTATTAATTTTTTTTAAATTTTTTATTGGTGCACTGTATTCATACATCATAGTGGGATACAAAAAACTTTTGTAGACATACATGCACACATAGCCCAGTCAGCCCCCACCTGATCCCCACCCTATTTCCTCCCCATCCCTCCTTCCCATGCTTGGCTTTCATCTAGTATTATAGCAATTTATCCAAAATTAAAAATGATAATCTCACATAACTGTTTCATTTGTCTGATACCAAGCTTTTGATAACTTAAAGATAACATTTCAACATTTCTTTTTGCTTTCTTTCTTACCAGAGAATATTTTTTTCTTTTTTTTTTAGGTGAAACTATCATATATTTATATATTTATTTTTCAGGAAAAAATCTATCCTAATATGTAATATGGACTCTAGATACCCAAACGATATCGAAAAAGAACAAAGCTAGAAGATGACTATTAATGTATATGTTGGATAACATATGTATAAATATGAAGAAATGATGATGATAAAAAGTAATAACATAATTTATGAAGTAAAATATTCTACAAATGGAATATTGGACAAATATATAGCATTTTGAACTAGTCTGAACTCTTGAACCCCATCTGCTTTCTGGACGTATAGTCCAGAGAGTGGTACATATGATCATCAGATCTTTATCCAATATATATTGCCATTTGTTCAAACCAGAAAAAACAGGAGGAAATCATGTAACTGACTGGCTTTTGAACCCTGATGCTGCAGCTATTCTTGCACACTACCTTTGACATTGTATACTAAAGATATTGAGATATTGGTATTTAGATTATTGGGTTAGACACCTGCAAGTTTCTGCCACAGCTGAACATTCACATCAAATTTCTTTAAGTTGTGTTTGAGAACCATGTTATTTTCCTCCATAACATTTTGACACAGGCTGTTTGGTTATAGGTTAGCATCTGTGTCTGATGCCAGGCATCAGTCTGTAGATTACATTTTCAGTTGGACCTGGTTTATAGTTACCTGAAAAAGGATTAACCTTAGATTTCTGAGTAGATCAGGACGTTTGAGATTTCTTTTTGATGAGTTTTGATACATCCTTTTATTGTGTGATACTTAGGACCGAACTCAGAGTTGCTCTAGTACTAAGCCACACCCAGATCTTTTTATTTATTTTTATTCTTATTTTTTTTAAAAAAATTGGTGGATTATAGTCATATATCCTAATGGAGTACAAGATGATGAAAGCTTACATGCACACATTGCCCAATTACCCCTTACCTAATTTCTGCCCAATTACCTCTCCCTTTCTCGTTCTCATGTTTGTCTTAGTGATTGACTATGATATGTTTGAGAATGTTCATCATGTATATTAGAGAATTTCCCTCTCCCCCTCCTACCCTCTCAGGTATTCTTATTTGCTCATCTTTGGTATCTGCTTTTGTTTGTATTTGTCCTATGAACCATTTCCCCCTAGCTTTCGAATATTAGGAAGAACATCCAATTTCTTATTTTTTGTAACCAGCTAATCACACTTAGCGTAATGGGAGTTCTCCACTCCCATTCATTCCCCTGTAAATGATGTAATTGTGTTTTTCTTTATGGCTGATTAAAATTACATTGTGTATATATTCCATAGCTTTGTAATCCATTCATTTGTTGATGGACATCTTGGCTGGTTCCATACTTTGGCAGTGGTGAATTGTGCAGCTATGAGCATAGATACACATATATTATTTTGGTGGTTTGGTTTCCGTTCCTTTGGGTAGATACCCAGAAGTGATATTACTGAAACATACGGTAAATTGGTTTCAATTATTCTGAGGAATATCTGTACAGTTTTCCAAAGTAGTTGCACTAATTTGCAGTCCCACCAACAATGGATTAGAGTTCATACTTCTCCACATTCTTGCCAGAATTTGTTATTCTGTTTTTATTTTTTATTTTTATTATTTTTAAAATTTTTATTGGTGCATTGTAGTCATACATCTCAATGGGATACAAGATGGTGGAAATATGTTTTCAGACATTACCCAATTAGCCCTTACCCAATTTCCAACCCATTCTCTCCCTATCCCTCTTCTAATGTTTGGCTTAGTGGTGATATTGATATGTTTGTTAAAGTACATCATGTGCATTAGAGAAGTCCCCTTTTCCCCCTCCCATCCCCTCAGTTAGGTTGCCTTATTTGCTTATTTATAGTATCTCCTTCTTCATCTAGAGTTTCTCCTATGACTCATTTTCTCCCTAGCTTCTGCATATTAGGGAGAGCATCCGATGTCTTATTTTTGTGACTGACTAATGTCACTTTGCATATTGTTCTCCAGTTCCATTTATTTCCCTGTAAATGATGTAATTGTGTTCTTCTTTATAGCTGAGTAAAATTCCATTGTGTACGTATCCCATGGATTTGTAATCCAGTCATCTGTTGATGAACATCTTGGTTGGTTCCATAGTTTAGCAATGGTGAATTGTGAAGCTATGAACAAAGATATGCATGCATTAGTTTGGTAGTTTGGTTTCCATTCTTTTGAGTATATACCCAGAAGTGGTATTGCTGGATCATAAGGTAAGCTCATTTAGTTCTGGGATCCTCCATACTGTTTTTCAAAGTGGTTGCACTAATTTGCAGTCCCACCAACAATGTATTAGAGTTCCCACTTCTCCACATCTTAGTCAGCATTTGTTGTCATTTGTGTTTTGGATGATTGCCATTCTCGTTGGAAATCTCAGGGTAGTTTTGATTTGCGTCTCTCTAATTGTTAATGGTGTTGAGTATTTTTAATGCATTTATTGGCAATTTGTATTTCTTCTTTCATGAAGTATCTATTTAGTTCACTTGCCCATTTTTGATTGGGATATTTGTTTTCTTAGTGCTGAGTTTCTTGAGTTCTCTGTATATTCTATATATTAGTCTTCAATCGAAGGATTAGGTGGCAAAAATCTTCTCACATTCTGTTGGCTCTCGGTTGATCTTCTTTGTAATTTCCTTTACTGTACTGCATGGAAGCTCTTCAGTTTAATGCAGTCCAAGGTATTGAACTGCCTTTTAGTTTCTTGTGTCTTTGGGGTCTTGTTGAGAAAGTTTTTACATAGGCCTGTGTGTTGCAATGTTGGACCTATGCTCTCTTCAAGAGCCTCAAGGTGTCTGGTCTAATTTCCAAGTCTTTGATCCATCTTGAGTTGACTCTTGTGCAGGGTGAGAAAGTGCGATTTATTTCCATTTCTTCTGCATATGGTTAACCAATTTTGCCAAGAGCATTTGTTGAACAAGATATCTTTTTTCAGTATATGTTTTTGGCCCCACTGTCAAAAATCAATTTGATGTAAGTGTGTGGATTTGTTTCTGAGTCTTCTATTCTGCTCCATTGGTCTATATTTCTGTTTTTGTGCCAGTACCATGCTGTTTTTATTACAATGGCTTTGTAATATACTTTAAAGTCAGGTATTGTGATGTCTCCTGCATGTTTTTTTGTTGCTGCGAAATACTTTGGCTATTCTGGGCTTTTTGTTTTCCAAATACATTTTAAAGACTGATTTTTTATGTCTGTGAGGAATGACCTTGGCAGTTTAATGGGTATTGCGTTGAATTTGTAGATCACTTTTGCAAGTATGGCCATTTTGATGATATTTATTGTTCCTATCCATGAACATGGAAGATCTTTCCATCTTCTAAGGTTTCATTTGATTTATTTTTTCAAGATTTTACAATTCTCTTTTTACAGATTTTTACCTTTTTGGTTGTTTATTCCTAGGTAATTTTGTGGGGTATTCTGAGTGGAAGTGTTTTCTGGATTTCTTTCTAAGTGAATTTATGGTTGGTTTATAATAAGCTTCCAATTTTTAAAGATTTATTTTGTATTCAGACACCATGTTGAATTTGTTGATCAGTTCTATAAGCCATTTTATTGAGATTATTGGGTTCTTCTAAGTATATCATCTGCAAATAGTCAGCGTTTTTTATTATTTATACATTAATTGGTACATTGTAATTATACATCATATGGAGGTTCAAATTATTACAAACATAAATGCACGGAGAACTTGTTATATTTCTTTCCACATCTCAGCCTTTTTTATTATTTTTAATTTTGAAACAGTTTCTTTTTTATTTTTATTGGTAGATTATATTCATATATCATATTGGGTTAAAAAACTTATGTGTACATACATGTACACATCACTGATTTAAACCCTACCAAATTCCCACCCCATTCCCTCCCCATCTCTCCCTCCCTTGCTCGGCTTAGTTGGTGACTTCGATATGTTTAAGTACATTGTGTGTTTTAGAGATTTTACTCTTCTGCCCTCTTTTCTCCTCCTTTAGGTTGTCTTGTTTGCTCCTCCATAGGATTTCCTTTTGACATCTAGAGTTCCTCCTATGACCCATTTCTCCCTAACTCTCACATATGAGGGAAAGCATCTGATTTCTTATTTTTTGTGACTAACTAATCTCACTTAGCATAACGTCCTCCAGTTCCATCCATTTCCCTGAAAATGATGTAATTGAGTTTTTTGATGGCTGAGTAAATTTCCATTGTGTACATATCCCACAGTTTTGTAATCCATTCATCTGTTGATGGACATCTTGGCTGGTTCCTTAGTTTGGCTATGGTGAATTGTGCAGCTATGAACATAGATACACATGCATTAGTTTTGTAGTTTGGATTCCTATCCTTTGGGTAAATACCAAGAAGTAGTATTGCTGGATCAAATGGTAGATTTGTTCCCATTCTTCTTAGGATTCTCCATACTGTTTTCCAAAGTGGTTGCACTAATTTGCAATCCCACCAACAATGTCTTAGAGTTCCCACTTCTCCACATCCTTGCCAGCATTTATTGTTGTTTGTATTTTGAATGATTGCCATTCTAGTTGAAGTTAGGTGAAATCTCAGGGTAGTTTTGATTTGCATCTCTCTGAATGTCAGGGATGTTGAGCATTTTTTCTTTTTGAGAAAGTGTTTATCTGTGCCTATGTGTTGCATTGTTGGACCTATGCACTCTTCAAGGAGCTTCAAGGTCTCTGGTTTGATTTCCAAGTCTTTGATCCATCTTGAGTTGACTTTTGTACAGGGTGAAAAAGTGGGATTTATTTCCAATTTTCTGCTATGGTTAACCAGTTTTGCCAACACCATTTGTTGAAGAGGCTATCTTTTTCCAGTGTATGTTTTTGGCGACTTTGTGAAAAATCAATTGGCTGAAAGTGTGTGGACTTGTTTCTGGGACTTCTATTCTTCTCCATTGGTCTATGTATCTGTTCTTTTACCAGTACCATGCTGTTTTTATTACAATGACTTTGTAGTATAGTTTAAAGTCAGGTATTGTGATTTCTCCAGCATGGTTTTTGTTGCTGAGAACTACCTTGGCTATTCTGGGCTTTTTGTTATTCCAGATAAATTTAAGGACTGATTTTTCTATGTCTGTGAGGAATGATCTTGGTAGTTTAATGGGCATTGCATTAAATCTGTAGATCACTTTTGGAAGGATCGCCATTTTAATGATATTTATTCTGCCAATACATGAACATGGAAGATCCTTCCATCTTCTAAGATCTTCTTCAATTTCTTTTTTCAGTGTTTTATAATTTTCTTTATAGAGATCTTTTACCTCCTTGGTCAAGTTTATTCTTAAGTATTTTATATTTTGTGGAAGATCCTAAGTGGAAGTGTTTTCTGAATTTCTTTTTCAGTGAATTTATGACTGGTGTACAGGAAAGCTTCTGATTTTTTAAGGTTGATTTTGTATCCAGATACATTGCTGAATTTGTTGATCAGTTCTATAAGCCTTTTGGTTGAGTTTGTTGGGTTTTCATGTCATCTGCAAATAGTGAAAGTTTAAGTTCTTCTTTTCCTATTTGTACTCCTTTGATTTCCTTTTCATGCCTTATTGCTCTGGCTAGAGTCTCTAGTACTATACTGAAGAGAAGTGGTGATAATGGACATTCTTGTGTCATTCCAGTTTTTAGGGGGAATTCTTGAAATTTTTATCCATTTAATATGATGTTGGCAGTGAGCTTATTGTAGATTGCCTTAATAATGTTGAAATATGTTTCTTTTATTCCAATTCTCTGCAGTGTTTTTTTTATCATAAATGGATGTTGAATTTTATCAATTGCTTTTTCAGCGTCTATTGAAATGATCATGTGATTTTTGTCTTTGATTCCATTTATATGATGAATTACATGAACTGATTTTTGTATATTGAACCAGCCTTGCATCCCTGGGATGAACCCTACCTGGTCATGGTGTATGATTTTCTTGATGTGGTTTTGAATGCGTGTTGCTAGTATTTTGTTTAATAGTTTTGCATCCAAGTTCATCAGAGATATAGGCCTGTAGTTTTCCTTCCTTTAACAGTCTTTATTCGGTTTGGGTATTAATGTGATGTTTGCTTCATAGAATGTGTTTGGGAGAGTCCCAGTTTTGTCTGTTTCGTGAAATAGTTTGAGGAGTATTGAGGTTAGCTCTTCTATAAAAGTTTTATAAAATTCACTTGGGAAACCATCTGGTCCTGGGCTTTTCTTTGATGGTAAGCTCTTTATTGCTGTTTCAATCTGTTTGATTGTTATTGGTTTGTTTAAGTGTTCTATATCTTCTTGACTCAGTTTAGGAAGGTTGTATTTATCTAATAAGTTGTTGATTTCCTCTAGATTTTTCATTTTGTTGGAGTATAGTTTTTCAAAATAGTCTCTGATAATCCTCTGGATTCCTACACTGTCAGTATTAATGTCTCCTTTTTCATCTCGTATCTTCATAATTTGGGTTGATTATCTCTTTTTTTTAGTTAGGTTGGCTAGTGGTTTATCTATCTTGTTAATTTTTTCAAGAAACCAGCTTTTGTTTTTTTTTTATTTTCTGTATTTTTTTTATTCTCTATTTCATTAATTTCTGCTCTAATTTTAATAATTTCCTGTCTTCTGCTGGTTTTGGGGTTCAATTGTTCCTGATTTTCAAGGGTTTTGAGGTGTGTCATTAGGTTATTTATTTGAAGATTCTCTGGTTTTCTTATGTGAGCACTCAGTGTTATAAATTTTCCTCTTAATACTGTTTTCAAAGTATTCCAGATGTTTTCTTATGTTGTATCTGTATTTTCATTTGTTTCTAAAAATTTCTTGATTTCACTTCTTACATCTTCTTTTATATTCATATCATAGATTTATTTTTTAACATAGTTGCACATATATATGACATGTAAAACAGTTTTGTGAGTTTTTAAACAGAGCTGTAACTAACACATTTAAGAAATGAAACTTAATGTTATATTAGTCATAACTTTAAACATAATACTAGTTCTAAACGTATGTGCAACTCTTACAATACCCTGAAATTGAGCATAATTGCACACACACACACACACACACACACACATATATATATATATGCTCAATTTCATATATATATATATATATATATATATATATATATATATATATATATATATATATAAACATTTTTCCAGGCTTTCAAACAGAGCTGTAACTAACGCATTTAAGAAATTAAACTAAATGTTGTATTATTCCTAAAGCTAACTGTAGTCCTAATTCTAAACCTATGTGAAACTCTTAAAATACACTGAAATTTAACATATTTGCAAATATATATGATATGTAAAACAGTTTTTTGAGCTTTTAAACATAGCTGTAAGTAACGCACTTAAGAAATTAAAGTAAATGTTATATTAGTCCTAATGCTAACTGAAATCCTAATTCTCAACCTATGTGAAACTCTTACAATACAATGAAACTGAACATAAATGCACATATACATGATGTGTAAAATAGTTGTCCGACATTTTAAACATAGTTGTAACTACCAAATATAAAAAATTAAACTATGTCTTTTGATTGGTGAGTTAACTCCTTTGACGTTAAGAGATATTATTGGAATATGATTTTTGTTTTCTGCCATTTTGTGTTCTGTCTACTCTTGGGTAGTTTGGTCTTTCTTCTTTACTTAAATGGCCCACTTATTAACTTCCTCTCTTCTCTGGTTCTGGAGTCTGCTTCTTTTTTCTTCTTTATGGTTTATTTCTTTAAGAATTTTCTCTAGTGTAGGCTTTGAATTCATGAATTTTTTTAAGATTCTGTTTATCCTGAAACACTTTTGTTTCCCCATTGATTTTGAATAGTAGTTTTGCTGGGTAGATTAGTTTTGGTTGGAAGTTATTTTCTTTCAGGGTCTGAGTCACGTCATACCAGTCTCTCTAAGCATTCATGACCTGGGTTGTATAGTCTGGGGTGATTCTTATTGTTTTGCCTCTATATGTCACCCGTCCTTTTGTTCTCACTGCTTTTAGGATTCCTTCCTTGGCCTCTATGTTGGTCATTTTGGTTATTATGTGGCGTGGAGTGGTCTTTCTTTGGTCCTTTCTCAATGGTGTTCTGCTTGCTTCCTGGACATGAAGATCCAAGTCTCCATGTTTGGAAAATTCTCTGAGATTATTTCTTAGAAGAGATTACGTATGCCCTTGGTCTGTATCTCTATCCCTTCTTCAATACCTATTATCTGTAAGTTAGGATGCTTCATATTATCCCATATTTGCTGGGTGTTTAGGTTTTGTTGCTGTATTATTTCTGTATATCTCTCACTGTGTTTTCGATTTTGGATTTACTGTCTTCTAACACTGATATTCTGTTTTCTGTTTCATCTAATCTTCCAGAATTTCTTTTGCTGTCTTCATTTCACTTATTGACTCTTTCATTTCATTCCAGACCTCTTTCTCATTCTTTCTTAGTGTTTCCAGCTCATCTTTCATCTCCTCTAGACTTGTTTTTAATCCTTTCATTGTACTGTAAATCAAGATTTGCAACTCCCTTTTTTGCATTTCTTGTAAGTCAGTATTCGTGACTTCTGTCATTTCTCCACTATTCCTGGTTCTCATATTTTCAGCATTCTCAGGCCTCTTTTTCCGTTGTCTTTCCATTGCTTTGGGTATTGTGTATGGTCCAGTCTTAGTAGTAACGATTTAGAAGAGTTAACAGTTAAGCAGTACTTTTTCGAGTGATGAGGGTTGGGTAATGGTGGAGTAGCAGAGGTCAGTAGTCAGGAACCATGAACACCAAAATTTTATTTCTCTGATTTACAAACTGACAATAAACAGTAGCCAATGCCAACGGTTGTTGAGTGCACTGTCACGGACTCAGTGAACTCGCTGCTGCTGTCGAAGACAATATGGCGTCACTGCCACACCCTCGGCCATTAGGCTGGTGTATTTCTTTTCTGGTTTTGAGCTCTCCTCTGAGTCCCTGGAGGGCATGCTGAGCCCAGTCCCTGGGAGCTTTAGACACTCCTTGCACCAAATAAACAGCTGAATAACACCAGGATGTTTCACAGCTGCTCACCTCAGCTCACTGTCCACCGCTCCTCTCTGGAGCATAGTGGCGGTTCAGTGCGCTGGTCTGGAGCTGTCCAGTGAATTCACTGCTGGCACTGGCAGTATGGCGCTGCTGCTGCATCCAGGCCATAAGGCAGGTGTATCTCCTCTCCAGTTCTGAGCTCCGTTCTGAGTACCCCTTCTTTCTGGAGCCCAGCGCTGCAAGGGAAGATGGTGCCGGCCATGCGCCTCCGCCGCCACTGGAATGCAGGCTGGTTTCCTCTGGCATCTGGCCATTCTTCTAACCTTCCTTCTCTCTGTCCTTCGTACTTACAAATTTTATTTCTATGCTGGTGGTGTTTTCTGGTTATGAAAAACCCTGATTTTGTAGTAATAAAGATTGATTGCTAGCGGGATTCGTAAACGCCGCTTTACTAGGTCGCCATCTTCCCGGAAGTCCCCACCTCTTACATCTTCTATGATCCATTCTTCATTCAGAAGTGTGGGGTTCAGTCTCCACATGTTTATGTTGTTTTTCTCGGTCTTTTTATATTTGATTTCTAGTTTCATTCCATTATGGTCTGAAATGACCCAGGAAAGTATGTAACATTTTTTAAATTTGCTAGTGCTCATTTTATGTCCCAGGATGTGATCTATTTTGGAGAAGTTTCCGTGAGCAGCTGAGAAAAATGTAAACTCCACTGTAGTTCGGTGAAATATTCTATATGTGTCCAACAGGTCCATTTAGTTAATGGTGTTCCTTAGTTCTGAGGCATCTTTACCGACCCTTTGCCTGGAAGATCGGTCTAGTGTTGTGAGAGGTGTGTTGAAGTCTCCCAGTATTATTGTGTTGGGATTTATGTGTGACTTCATGTCACAAAGAGTTTGATTTATGAAAGTAGCTGCCCCTATGTTTGGGGCATAGATGTTGATTATTGTTATTTCCTCTGGCTGGACTATTCCTTTTACCAATAAAATGTGACCTTCTTTGTCTCTTCTAATAAATTTGGGTTTGAAGTCTAACTTGTCTGATATCATAGTTGCTACTCCTGCTTGTCTTTGAGTACCATTAGCATGGATTACCTTGCTCCAGCCCTTTACCTTGAGTTTGTTCCTATCTTTACTTGTAAGGTATGTTTCTTGTAAGCAGCAGATGGAGGGATTCTGGTTTTTAATCCATTTTGCCACTTTCTGTCGTTTTATTGGAGAGTTGAGGCCGTTTACATTAAGTGTGATTATAGAGAGATAATTTTTAATTCCTAACATATTAAGATTTTATTTCCATTTGAGATAGTATTTATTCTTCTTTGCTTAGTTGTCTGATGGATGGGAAATCTTGTTTCTTTGGTTGTGGCATGTATTACCTATTTCTTCTTTGCAGTTAATCTCCTTGAGTATTTTGTCTAGCACTGGTGTTGAAGACAAATTCCTTCAGTTTATATTTGTCATGGAAGCTTCTTATTTCCCCATCTAATTTGATAGATAGTTTTGCTGGGTAGGAAATTTTGTGCTGGAAGTTGTTTTCTTTCAGAGTTTGGAATATGTTACTCCAAGTCCTTCTGGCTTTCATGACTTGGTTTGGGAAGTCTGGAGTGATTCTAATTGGTTTGCCTCTGAATGTCACTTGGCCCTTTGTTTTTGTTGCTTTTAAGATTCTCTGCTTGGCTTCCACATTGGTCATTTTGACAATTATGTGGCGTGGGGATCCTCTTCTCTGATCCTGTCTAAAGGGAGTTCTGTAAGTTTCTTGGACCTGTGTATCAACCTCTTGCTCTATGTTTGGAAAATTTTCTGCTATTACTTCTTTGAAGAGATTATTGATCCCTTTGGTTTTACCTTCTTTTCCCTTCTCAATTCCAATTATTCTTAGGTTATCTCTCTTAAAATGGGCTCATATTTCTTCAATGTCAGATTCCAGCTGTCAGATTTTTTTTTCTAAATTAGAAACTATGCGTTCATTTTTGGAATGATCATCTTCTAGAAGTGAGATTCTATTCTCCATGCGGTCTAATGTGTTGTTTGTACTTTGAATTGAGGCATTCATTTCAATGATTGCATCATTTATCTCTTTTTGACTCTCTCTGAATTCTTTTCAAAACATCTCTATTATATCTCCAGTTATTTTCCTGATTTGATCTTCTAGTGATCTCTGAATTTCTGTGTTATCAGGTTCTGATATTGTGGGGTTGTGGGCATTCATTGCTTCATTGTTATTCCTCTTTCCCATGGTTTCGGAAGTTTTTGCCTTCTCTGGGTTCTTCCCTGGGTCACTACGACTTCACTTTGGGTACTCTGGATCTCGAGTTTGTGATATCTCAGTCCCCACTACTCCTTTACTGGGTTGTATCGCAGAGTCTCAGACCCAGGGAGTCTATCGAGGCTGCTTAGATCACAGGGGTTTGTGCTAGGCTTGGCGTTCTTTGGCAGGCAGTTTTGACTCTGGTGTGTTACCTCTGCCACCACCTCTCCCCCACTGGATTGGACTGCAAACGTCTCCAACCCAGGAAGACTATCTGCACAAGTTTTTGGGATTGCAGTACTGGGATTTCTCTTCTAGGGGCCGCAATTTGACTCACGTTTGTTGAGTGCGCTGATGGAGCTGTAGTGGACTCGGTGAATTCACTGCTGCCACTGCTGGCAATATGGTATCGCTGTCACAACCTCGGCCATGAGGCTAGAGTGTTTCTTCTTTGTTTTTGAGCTCCGCTTTGAGTCCCTGCAGGTTGTGCTCAGCTCGCTGTCCTCCCTTCCTCTCTGCAGCCTGGTGGTTTGTTGAGTGTGTTGGTCTGAAGCTGTCCAGTGAACTCACCACTACCGTCAGCAGTAAGGTGCTGCTGCTGCATCCTCGGCCATGAGGCCAGCGTACCTCCTTTCAGGTTCTGAGCTCCATTCTGAAGTCCTCCTCCTCTCTGGAGCCTGGTGGGTTGTTGCTGGAGCCGTCCAGTGAACTTGCCGCTACTGCCGGCAGTAAGGCGCTGCTGCTGTGTCCTCGGCCATGAGGCCGGTGTACCTCCTGTCAGGTTCTGATCTCCATTCTGAGTCCCCTTTCTCTCTGGAGCCTGGTGGGTTGTTGCTGGAGCCGTCTGGTGAACTCACCACTGAGGCCATCAGTAAGGCGCTGCTGCCGAGTCCTAGGCCGTGTGGCCAGTGTATCTCCTCTCTGCTTCTGAACTCTGTTCTGAGTCCCCTTCCTCTCTGGAGCCTGGTGCTGCACAGAAAGATGGCGTCTGCATGACTCCGTCCGCGGCTCCGGCCTCTGCACTGCGGGCTGGTTTCTTTCTGTTGTCTCATTTTTCCAGCCCTCTTTTTCTCTGTCCCTTGTTTTTACAGTTTTTGTTTCTCTGCTGATGGTTTTTTCTGGCTATGAAAGGTGCTGATTTTGCGGTAATAGAGATCGATTGTTAGTGGGACTCATAAGCCCCGCTTTTCTCCATTGCCATCTTCCAATAGTCAATGTTTGAGTTCTTCTTTTTCCATTTTTACTCCTTTGATTTTATTTTATTTCCTTAATGCTATAGCTAGAATCTCAAGTACTATATTGAAAAGATGTGATGATAATATACATCGTTGTCCTGTTCCTGTTTTTAAGGGAATTCTCATGCTATTTTACCATTTAATATGATGTTGGCTGTGGGCCTATTGTAGCTTGCCTTTATGATGTTAAGGTATGTCTCTTTTACTCTGATTATCTGCAGTGGTTTTATATTTATTTATTTATTTATTTATTTATTTATTTATTTATTTTCTGCAGTGGTTTTAGCATAAATGGCTGTTGGATTTTGTCAAATGATTTTTCAGCATCTATTAAAATTATCTTGTGAATTTTTGTCTTTGTTTTTTTTGATAATATGAATTACATGGATTGATTTTAGTATGTTGAACCGGCCTTGTATCACTGGGATGAACCCTAATTGGTCATAGTGTATGATTTTCTTGATGTGTTTTGAATGTGTGTTGCTAATATTTTTTAAAATCAGTTTTGCATCCAAATTCATTAATGATATAGGCCTATATATATTTTTTATCAGTTTTGCATCCAAATTCATTAATGATTTTGACCTTTGGTTTTGATATAAATGTGATGTTGGCTTCATAGAATATTTTTGAGAGAAATCGACTTCCGGGAAACTGGCGACCGAGAAAAGCGGGGCTTAAGAGCCCCGCTAACAACCAATCTCCATTACCACAAAATCAGCGCCTTTCATAGCCAGAAAACACCATCACCAGAGAAACAAAAAAATTACCAGGCTCCAGAGAGAAAGCAGACTGAGAACAGAGCTCAGAGCCACAGAGGTGATACACCGGCCTCACGCCGGGGGACGCGGCAGCAGCGCCGTACTGCTGGCGGCAGCGGCGAATTCAACTGATGGCCACAGCAAGCCGAGATGATCTGCTGCGGAACAGCCAGGTGGGAACTTTCGGCGCAGGGAGCATCTAAAGCTCCCAGTGGCTGAGCTCAGCACACACTACAGGGACTCAGAGTGGAACTCAAAACCAGAGTAGAAAAAATACGCCAGCCTCATGGCCGAGGGCGTGGCAATGGCGCCATATTGCCACCGGCGGCAGCAGCAGTGAATTCACCGAGTCCAGTACAGCTACATCTGCGTACTCAAGAACAGTGAGTCAAATTGCGGGCCACAGAAGAGAAATTCCAGTACTGTACTCCCTGGGACTTGACCCAGTGGAGGAGTGGCGGTGGCAGAGATATCACACCATAGGAGAACGTGCAACCTGGCACCCCCCCCCATAGTCTAAAGCAGCCTCTATCGACTCTCTGGGTCGGAGACTGTGATACAACCCAGTAAGGGAGTAGTGGGGTCTGAGATACCACAGACTCGAGATCCAGGGCACCTTAAGCGAAGTCATAGTGACCCAAGGGAAGGACCCAGAGAAGGCACAAACTTCTGAAATCATGGGAAAGAGGAATAACACTGGAGCAATAAATGCCCACAACCTCACAACATCAGAACCCGATAAAACAGGAAATCAGAGATTTCTAGAAGATCAAATAAGAAAATAACTGTAGAAATAATAGAGGTGCTTCGAAAAGAATTCAGAGAGAGCCAAAAAGAGATAAAGGATGCAATTAATGAAGTAAAGGCCTCAATTCAAAGCACAAACAACCGATTAGACCACATGGAGAACAGAATCTCGCTCTTAGAAGATCATTCCAAAAATGAACGCATAGTTTCTAATCTAGAAAAAAATATCCGACAGCAGGAATCTGATATTGAAGAAATATAGGCCAATTTTAAGAGAGTTAACCTAAGAATAATTGGAATAGAGGAGGGAAAAGAAAGTGAAACCAAAGGGATCAACAATCTCTTCAAGGAAGTAATAGCAGAAAATTTTCCAAACATAGAGCAAGAGGTTGATACACAGGTCCAGGAAACTTATAGAACTCCCTTTAGACAGGATCGGAAAAGAGGATCCCCATGCCACATAATTGTCAAAATGACCAATGTGGAAGCCAAGCAGAGAATCTTAAAGGCAACAAAAACAAAGGGCCAAATGACATTCAGAGGCAAACCAATTAGAATCACTCCAGACTTCCCAAACCAAGTCATGAGAGCCAGAAGGGCTTGGAGTAACATATTCCAAACTCTGAAAGAAAACAACTTCCAGCCAAAAATTTCCTACCCAGCAAAACATTCTATCAAATTAGATGGAGAAATAAGAAGCTTCCATGACAAACAGAAACTGAAGGAATTTATGTCTTCAAAACCAGCGCTAGAGAAAATACTCAAAGAGATTAACTACAAAGAAGAAATAGGTTACACACACCAGAAGCAGAGAAACAAGATTTTCCATCCAACAGACAACTAAGACTGGTTATCTGCGGAGATTCATTATTTATGTTAGTCTTTTACCTATCTCTAAATGGTATTTTTTGCCTTTATTGTTGTTAATTTTTAGGATTTCTAGTTGGAATATTAATATACCTTCAGATATAGCATTTGGAAATATTTTATCCCATTCTATCAGTAACTTTTAACTCTGTTTACATTGTCTTTGGATATACAAAATTTTTTTTTATTTTTTAGGGAGTTTGTATACTCTTCTGTTGCCTGTGCCATTGAAATCATATCCAAGAAATCACTGCCAATTTCAATGTTGTGAGGTTTTATGACCCAGATTTTCTCCTAAAAGTTTATAGTCTTAAGATTTATATTTAGGTCTTTTATCTATTTTGAGTTAATATTTGTATATGGGATTAGGTAAGGGTCCAATATTATTCTTTTCCATGTGATTATTATTTTTCAACAATATTTAGTTAAAAGATTATTATTTCCACCACCAAATGTTCGCGGAAACCTTATCAAAAATAACTTGACAATATAGGGAAGAATTAACTCTAGGCTTTTATTTAACTCCAATGTTTTATATATCTACCTTTAGAACAGTACTACACTGTTTCAATTATTGTAGCTTTATATGGTTTGAAATCAGAAAATATATATCTTCTAGCTTTGTTCTTTTTCAAGATCGTTTTGGGTATCTAGAGTCCATATTCCATATTAATATAGATTTTTTTTCTGAAAAATAAATATATAAATATATGATAGTTTCACCTAAAAATAGAAAAAAATATTCTCTGGTAAGAAAGAAAGCAAAAAGAAATATTGAAATGTTATCTTTAAGTCATCAAAAGCTTGGTATCAGACAAATGAAACTTATGTAAAATTATCATTTTTAATTTTGGATAAATTGCTATAATACTAGATGTCAACCACTAAGCCAAGCAGGGGGAGGAGGGATGGGGAGAGAATGGGGTGGGCATCGGGTGGGGGCTGACTGGGTGATGTGTGCATGTATGTCTGCAAAAGTTTGTATCCCACTATGATGTATGAATACAGTGCACCAATAAAAAAAAAAAGAATGTGTTTGAGAGAGTCCTGTTTCTTTCTTTTTCCTGAACTTGATTGAGGAATATTGAGATTAGCTCTTGTCAATAAAGGTTTTATAAAATTTACTTGGGCAACCATCCAGTCTTGAGATTTTCTTTGATGGCAGGCTCTTTATTGAGATTTCAATCTCTTTGATTGCTAGTTATTGGACTGAATTTTCTATAAATTTTGGCTGAGTTTAGGAAGGTTTGATTTATCTAGATTGTTGTCAATTTTTTTCTGAATTTTTCATTTTTTTGCAGTATTGTTTCTCAAAGTAGTTTCTGATAATCCTCTGGATTTCTACACTGTAAATAGTAATCTCTTTTTTTTTCATCTCTCATCTTTGTAATTCAGGTTGAATCTTGACTTTTTAAGTTGGGTAGTATTTTATCTATTTTGTTAATTTTTTTTGAGAAACCAGCTTTTGTTTTTTTGATTTTCTGTATTTTTTATTCTCTATTTTATTGATTTCTGCTCTGATTTTATTAATTTTCTGTCTTTTATTGGCCTTTGGTTAGATTGTTCCTTTGGTTTCACCTCCTTTTCGCTCTTCTATGCAAATTATTCTTAGGTTAGCTCTTTTAAAGTGGGCCCATAATTCTTCAATGTCCAATTCACGCTGTTGAATTGTTTTTTCTAAGTTATATACTATGCTTTTGTTTTTGGAGTGATTATCTTCAAGGAGCGAGATTCTATTCTCCATGTGGTCTAATTGATTATTTATAGTTTGAATTTATGCCTTCACTTCAATGACTGCATCCTTTATTTATTTCAGACTCTCTCTAAATTCTTTTCAGAAGTCCTACATTATTTTTACAGTTACATTCCTGATTTAACCTTCTGGAGATCTCTGCAATTCTGTGTTGTGAGGTTCTATTATTGTAGGGTTGTTAGAGCTAATTACTTTCTTGTTATTTCTCCTCATAATTTCAGAAGTTTGTATCTGTTGCTTTTGATAGATTTATCTCAGTCTCTAGGTGTTAGCTGGTATGTCCAAGAACAAGTTTTTTTTTTTTTTTTTTTTTTTTTTTTGTATTCAACAGTGATGGTTGAGTGAGGAGGGATGTGAAGTTGTAAATTCAAGAATAGGGTAAAGCCACAGATAGGATCAAATAGAATGAGAGTATGAGTTTGGTAAAGTAGTATATAGTAGAGATTAGAGATAGTGAATATGTAGCAGTATTCTAGTAAGCAATGTAGAGTTTTTAGTATAGTGATATGAAGTGGATTTAGTACAAGACATAAAAGAGAAAAGAGAAGAGAAAAAGAGAAGGGATGTAGAGAAGAGAGTAGGTATGTACAATGAAGAAGTTTGGGAGAAAGGTTGGGAATAGAGCAAACAAACAAGCATATATACCCACACCAAAAAATATAAAACTAAAAACAAAACAAAACAACAAGAAAATAATGCAACGCTACATATATATGAATATCTAGCAAACTGGGCCTCTACAGTTTCTCTGTCTGTGGACATTGTGTGGCACAGGGAACTTTTCCTGCTACAAGCCTGGTTCTATGAGTCCTTCTCAGTCTATGCAGATGGTGACATCAGTGGGGCTGGATTTAGTATTAAGCTCAGGTCACTCTCCACACTTTCCACATATGTAGAGTCTCAGTCTCTCTCTGCCTCTATAGGTGGCAGATGCCTCTGAGACCAAACTCAATATAAGAGTCTCTGTTCTCCATAGCTGAGCTTGGCTCATCTGGCTTCTCTCCCTTCACAATTGGGTGGTCTGTGGTGATTATGGAGATCCTACTAGTTGGATCTAGTGTTAAGCATAGGTCTCCTCTCATACTTCTGACTGATGCAGAGCCTGAGTCTATCTGAGCCTCTGTTATATTCAGTAGCAGAATCCACCTCCACCTTTGCCAGGTTGAACCACAAAGTCTCAGACCCAGGAAGTTTATCTCAGCTGCACGAGTCCCTGGAGGTGCCTCACTGGGCGTTATCCTGTGGGGATAGCGACTTTATTTGTGATGTTGAGTGCTCGTCTGGATCTTTGGAAGGTGTGGCAAGCTTGGCTGCCACTGCTGGAAGTCGTAGCTGGTGTTTGCACAGGAGGAACTGATGGTTTACAATTCTGATGATCTGCAGCTGCTTATTTCAGGTTCTTATTTGTTTTCCTGTTTGTCTCCATAGTCAGGTCCAGTGAGGCAATATGACACCCTTATGGCGCCTGCGGCCACAAGGCAAGTGAGTTTCTTTTCTGCTCTCTGATTGGTCTTCTAGCCTTTTTCCCCCTACCACCTTGTACTTATTGTTTTATTTTTCTAGTTATGATAATTTCAGCTCTTGTACAATGTTGTTTTTAAGGCAATGGAGATCAGGTGTCAGCAAGACTGGTATGAGTTGCTTCCCTAGGTCGGTCACCATCTTCCCAGAAATCTCTTTATTTTATAACAGGGTCTCACTGAGTTTCTGAGGCTGGTCTCAAACCTGTGATCCTCCTATCTCAGCTTCCCAAGTACTGGGATTATAGATTTGTACCACCAGGGCCAGCATCATTATATTCTCAGGGCAGACTCTAGTGTATTGGGAAATACTTTCCTTAATCCTAGGAGTTATATCAAACACAAGTTCTGAGAGGTTTCAGAGCCTTGACCACATGGGTATCATCGGGCCTTGGAGTAACCCAAGACTGCAGTTTGCTTAATTTACATAAGGTAGTCCTTTTAAGTGTGTGAGTCTGTGGATATAGGTCAATTGTCTGATGTAATGTTAGAAGAAAGGACAATTTTTGGGTAGCCTCAAACTTTTTAATAAAGGAGTTGACATTTGACAGGGAGAATGTTCAGAATCTAATTGCGGATCTTAGGTGGTTGAAATAGCAGGGAATATGGTGGTTCTAACAATAGTTTATGTTGACTTAAGGCAGGAAAGTTGGCTACAGAACTTATAAATAGACTGTATGAGGTTTATTTTCATGAATTTCAGGAAAGATGCTTTTGGAGATGCCAGGATTATGCCTGGCATACATTTGTGATAAATAAATTTGCTGGTATCTTTATATTTAAAAATAGCTTGTTGGAAAAGACCTTGAAATTCTGATAAGAGGATTTGCTTATGTATCACTCAACATAACTCTACATTTTATATATCCTGTATGAGTTTTATATAAAATAGGTTTTGAAGGGCTGAGTTAGATATTAGTATACTACTTGCCTAGCATACATAAGGCCCTGGGTTCCATGTTTAGTATTGCAAAAAAATTCTTGATTATATTTTGCTTATAATTTTTATTGTCTCCACTCATTTTTCTCATACTTGGCTTATAGGATAATTTTTATAGGAAATGTTATCAAACCTTCATGTTTGTGAGAGATGTCACTTGTCTGCGTTCTTGCAGTTACCTGCATGGAATACTGTGGCATAATTTCCCATTGATTTGTCCATCTGTATTCCCAGTGCCCTGTCCCTGTCACTTAGACTTTATTAGATATTAAATTAATGCAAGAATGAATTAAACATAAGTACAATTTTACAAGGGTTTGTAGGAGAATTTCTATCTGATTGGGTGTAATATAGAATAGTTCCTAAAAGATAACATCATTAGAAATGTGTTTACTGGACGTGGTGGTTCATGCTTGTGGTCCCAGAAATTGAGAGCCTGAGACAGGAGGACTGTGGTTTGTGGACAGCTACTTAGTGAGGCCCTTTGCAACTCAGTGCGACCCTGTTTCAAAATAAAGAATAAAAATAGGGCTGGGGATGTAGCTCAAAGTTAGAATGCCCCTGGGTTCTATCGCCAGTACCGCAAAAAGAAAAAAAATATGTTTGATATATGTAGAATATCATAAGGAGAAAGACAAGGGGAATTCAAACAAAGCATCATGGGTAAACTAGAGAGGCAGGAGAGGTAAATTATAATTTTATTATGGCCAGTATAGATTGGCCAAATTGGTGGTTCTTAACCTTGAGTATGCATAGAATCACCTAACAGGTTTATTAAATCAAATGATTTGAACTGGGCCCCATTTCAAATCCAAGTTTCTGATTCAATAGATTTGTAGTGGGCCCAAATAATATGCATTTCTTTTTATTATTATTATTATATTTTTATATTTTTATATTTTTATTTTTAATTGGTGCATTGTATTCATAAATCATAGTGGGATACATACTTTTGTAGACATACATGCACACATTGCCCAGTCAGCCCCCAACCGATCCCCACCCCATTCTCTCCCTATCCCTCCCTCCCATGCTTGGCTTAGTGATTGACATCTAGTATTATAGCAATTTATCAAAAATTAAAAATGATAATCTCACATAACAGTTTCATTTGTCTGATACCAAGCTTTTGATCACTTAAAGATAACATTTCAATATTTCCTTTTGCTTTCTTTCTTACCAGAGAATCTATTTTTTCTATTTTTTAGGTGAAACTATCATATATTTATATATTTATTTTTCAGAAAAAAAATCTATCCTAATAAGGAATATGGACTCTAGGTACCCACAACGATCTTGAAAAAGAACAAAGCTAGAAGATGTGTATTTTCTGATTTCAAACCATATAAATACAATAATTGAAACAAGGTAGTACTATTCTAAAGGCAGATATATAAACCATTGGAGTTAAATAAAAGCCTAGAGCTAAATTCTTCCCTATATTGTCAAGTTATTTTTGACAAGGTTTCCACGAACATTTGGTGGTGGGAATAATAATCTTTTAACTAAATATTGTTGAAAAATAATAATTACATGGAAAAGAATAAAATTGGACCCTTACCTAATCCCATATACAAATATTGACTCAAAATAGATAATAGACCTAAATATAAATCTTAAGACTATAAACTTTTAGAAGAAAATCTGGGTCATAAAACCTCACAACATTGAAATTGGCAGTGATTTCTTGGTTATGATTTCAATGGCACAGGCAACAGAAGAGTATACAAACTCCCTAAAAAATAAAAAACATATTGTATATCCAAAGACAATGTAAACAGAATTAAAAGTTACTAATAGAATGGGATAAAATATTTCCAAATGCTATGTCTGAAGGTATATTAATATTCCAACTAGAAATCCTAAAAATTAACAACAATAAAGGCAAACAATACCATTTAGAGATAGGTAAAAGACTAACATAAATAATGAATCTCCACAGATAACCAATCTTAGTTGTCTGTTGGATGGAAAATCTTGTTTCTCTAGTTCTGATGTGTGTTACCTATTTCTTCTTTGTAGTTAATCTCTTTGAGTATTTTCTCTAGTGCTGGTTTTGAAGACATAAATTCCTTCAGTTTCTGTTTGTCATGGAAGCTTCTTATTTCTCCATCTAATTTGATAGAATGTTTTGCTGGGTAGGAAATTTTTGGCTGGAAGTTGTTTTCTTTCAGAGTTTGGAATATGTTACTCCAAGCCCTTCTGGCTCTCATAACTTGGTTTGGGAAGTCTGGAGTGATTCTAATTGGTTTGCCTCTGAATGCCACTTGGCCCTTTGCTTTTGTTGCCTTTAAGATTCTCTGCTTGGCTTCCACATTGGTCATTTTGACAATTATGTGGCATGGGGATCCTCTTTTCCGATCCTGTCTAAAGGGAGTTCTATAAGTTTCCTGGACCTGTGTATCGACCTCTTGCTCTATGTCTGGAAAATTTTCTGCTATTACTTCCTTGAAGAGATTGTTGATCCCTTTGGTTTCACTTTCTTTTCCCTCCTCTATTCCAATTATTCTTAGGTTAGCTCTCTTAAAATGGGCCCATATTTCTTCAATATCAGATTCCTGCTGTCGGATATTTTTTCCTAGATTAGAAACTATGCATTCATTTTTGGAATGATCATCTTCTAAGAGCGAGATTCTGTTCTCCATGTGGTCTAATCGGTTGTTTGTGCTTTGAATTGAGGCCTTTACTTCATTAATTGCATCCTTTATCTCTTTTTGGCTCTCTCTGAGTTCTTTTCGAAGCACCTCTATTATTTCTAGTTATTTTCCTGATTTGATCTTCTAGAAATCTCTGATTTTCTGTTTTATCGGGTTCTGATGTTGTGGGGTTGTGAGCATTCATTGCTCCAGTATTATTCCTCTTTCCCATGATTTCAGAAGTTTGTGCCTTCTCTGGGTTCTTCCCTTGGGTCACTATGACTTCACTTAAGGTGCTCTGGATCTCGAGTCAGTAGTATGTCCGACCCCACTACTCCTTTACTGGGTTGTATCACAGAGTCTCCGACCCAGAGAGTCGATAGAGGCTGCTTTAGACTATGGGGGGTGCCAGGTTGCACGTTCTCCTATGGTGTGATATCACTGCCACCACCCCTCTCCCACTGGGTCAAGTCCCAGTGAGTACAGTACTGGGATTTCTCCTCTGTGGCCCACAATTTGACTCACTGTTCTTGAGTACGCAGATGTAGCTGTACTGAATTCGGTGAATTCGGTGCTGTTGCCGCCAGTGGCAATATGGAGCCGCTGCTACGCCCTCGGCTATGGGGCTGGCATTTTTTTTTTCTTGGTTTTGATTTCCACTCTGAATCCCTGCAGCGTGTGCTGAGCACAGCCACTGGGAGCTTTAGATGCCCTGTGCGCCGAGAAATCCCACCTGGCTGTTCCGCAGCGGCTCCCCTCGGCTTGCTGTGGCCGTCCCGTGAATTCACTGGTTCAGCCGGCACTATGGCACTGCTGCCGCGTCCTCGGGCATGAAGCCGCGTCCTCGGGCGTGAGGATCTCCTCTGTGGCTCTGTTCTCAGTCCGCTTTCTCTCTGGAGCCTGGTGATTTTTTTGTTTCTCTGGTGATGTTGTTTTCTGGCTTTGAAAGGCGCTGATTTTGTGGTAATGGAGATTTGTTGTTAGCGGGGCTCTTAAGCCCTGCTTTTCTCAGTCGCCATCTTCCCGGAAGTCAATAATATGCATTTCTAAGAAGTCCCCAGGTAATGGTAGTCCAGATACTTTGAGAACCACTGGGCTGAAGAACAGTGTGGTAGGAAAGAGGGAGAATAAATAAACCTAGAAAGATAGATTGGAGCTATACTGTGGAAAGTCTTCAAATGATAAGTTGAATATTTTTATTGCTAAGTTAAGGGGAGACATTGGAGATTTCTTAGTGGGGAAGTAATTTGATTAGAAATATTACTTTAGGAAACTTTATCATGCAGTAACCAAAAGGATGGCTTGATAGAGGTGGATAGTTGGGGGTTGGGTAGAGAGACTAGAAGAAGACTGTTAGGAAGTAACTCCAATAACCTAGGTTTCAATAAACCATTCTATATTTCTGAGACTTACCTTTTAAAATGTTAATCATTCGGGATAGAAATCTTCCTAAAATATATTACACATTCTCTGCCTCTCTACAGAGAGAACTCTAAACATAATACATCTTCTCAATGCCTTCAGGTTATCATTGTGCACATTGATTATTGCAGTGGATTGTAACACAGTGTGCTTTCATGGGTATGGAAGTGTAAAGAGCTTTTTGCCCCATTTTAAATGTGCTAGCACTGCTGTGGATTTTTAGTTTTGTGTCATCAATTGATAACATTTCTGACTCTCCCTTGGCAGCTCTGTTCTCCATTCTAATTGGCTGATTCTAATCTGCAATGGGCTGGAAAACCAGATTATAATTGTGTGTAATGTGACAGTAAATAGAGTATGGGTGAAGTAGCCTTCTACAGATAAAGTCTATATGCTTTGAGGTTCGAACTCTAAAGTATTTATTTGGGTCACATACAGGTCTTTTGGTGTTTCTCCTATTTTATGGCTCCATCTCAGGTAAGTGAGATTACCAGAAGATAAGAAATTATATGTTGTCAGTGAGAGTTTTATGTTTATCCCTTCTAGATCAGAATGCTTAGAAGACTTTAAAAATATATAATTCTGAATAAATTTACTTCAGAAAAAGAGTATTGTACTTTAAAAGTTGATTGTTTTCTGATTACCCCATCCCTACTCCTGTAGTCACTGAATTCACATTCTATATCAAAATTTATTTGCAATATTCCTCTTGAGGAGACAGTATAAAATATGCAGAAAAGTTTCTAATGTTTGAGATGATGGTATTTATTAAAGTGATAAGATAAGCCATTTACTTGGTAGACTGTCAGGGAGTAGAGTGGAAAGGTAGGGGAAAATCCCATCTGGTAGCATATTGAATCTTCTAACAGCCTAGTTCTTTTCAAAGGATGCAGAGTTCTGCAAAAGTCTTCAGGCAACTGCATATGGGCCCTGTGGAGTTTATTAACTTGTTTTTCGCAGAGTTTAAATGTTGCAGATCCAAATGCAGTTGGGAAAGGGGAAAGGAAGAGAGGTACTAAGACAATATATTTATCACTATACTGACCCTGTAAACCACTTAGACAGCATTTACTTGTAAGTTTGATTATATATATATATATATATATATATATATATATATATATATATATATATTACTGACAGAAGAAATTGCTTATAAAGTCATAAAATTTTATCCTTAACAGAAAAGCCAGGAAACAAGACCACAAATGACAAAACATTCTAGTTAGAGCCCAGATGGCTGCATAAAATAAATGGCCATTTCCTTGATGGAAGCATAGACAATTTGGCTGTGTGTAACTGCAATTCCAGCAGAGATCCTTGAAACAGATGTTGATATTGCTCGTGCATCAAAACTTTCCAAAAGAGCAAGATGTTCAGGTAGCAAGAGAAACAAATAACGGGTACCTTCCAATTCTTATGTCATTGTCACAGGAGACAGCACTCTCCCAATGGGAGATTGCCTGAAGATATCCAGAGCAGAGATTACATTAGTAGAAAAGCTGAAGAAGATGGAATTTCTCTATAGTTCCATTACAGACTCAAACATTTCCCAAATCTCCATGTTACTTGTGTTCATTTTGATTCTCCTATTCTACCTCACTGTGTATTTTCCCTTAAAGTTATGTCAGAGAGAATTCTACATCAGCTCTTTCTTTGCAGATAAAAAAAAAGAATTTGAGGAGGAGAATCAATTTCTTACACTTAAAGAGCAGGAAAGAGGATGGTTAGGACTCTTCCAAATGGAAGAGTGGGGAAAAGCATTATAGGTAGAGAAAATAGCAGAAACATAGACCAGAGTTGGCAAAAAGTATGATATATTTATGGGCTGGTAGCTATGAAAATATGGCTAGGATATAGGGTTTGTGGAGAGTAAGAAAACTTGGAAAGACGACTGGGGAAACTGAGTAACAAATAATTATTTGGGAAATGTGAGTTAAAACATTTTTCAAGAAAATGTATAGCCGGGCGTGGTGGCATATGCTTGTAATCCCAGCATTTGGGAGGCTGAGACCAGAGGATCGCGGTTCGCAGACAGCCTCAGCTACTTACTGAGGCCCTCCACAACTTAGTGAGACCCTGTTTCAAAAAGAAGAATAAAAAATAGAACAGGGGATGTAGCTTGGAGGTCAAATGCCCCTGGGTTCCATCCCCAGACCTGAAAAAAAAAAAAGAAAAGAAAAAGAAAATGTATACTAGTAATAGTTTTCTTGTAGTTTTTTGTAATCTGATACAGTATTTAAGAAGGAGTACCATAGTCTTGTAACTGCAAAAATATTTACCTTTGTTGGGTGTGGTGGTGCATGCTTGTAATCCCTGCGCTTGGGAGGCTGAGACAGGAGGATCGCACAGGTTCAAAGCCAGCCTCAGCTACTTAGTGAGGCTCTCAGCAATTTAGTGGGACCCTATTTCCAAATAAAATATAAAGTAGGTCTGGGAGTATAGCCTGGAGGTAAAAAGCCTCTCGGTTCCACCCTCAGTGCCACCAAAAAATTATTTAACTTTATAATGGGAGCATGTATCAGGATTTTTTTGTTGGTGCATATTGATTATACAGAATGGTGGATTTTATTGGGACAATACCTCCTCCAACCACCCTATGATTTCAGTCCTCTACCCTACTAATCTTCTTTCTAATTTCATACAGTATTTTTTATTTTAATTTTCCTTTTGGTTGCCGCAGACAAGAGAAAACATATGATACTTTTTCTTTCTCTTAAGTCTGACTTATTTCACTGAAAATTATGGACTCCAGTTTCATCCATTTTACTAAAAATGGCATAATTTAATTTTTTTGTGGTACTGGGGATGGAAACCAGAGGCTTTATACCTCCAGACTACATTCCCAGACCTATTTACATTTTATTTGGAAACAGGGTCTCATTAAGTTGCTGAGATCCTCACTAAGGAGCTGACTCTGGCTTTGAACATGCATGATCCTCCTGTCTCAGCCTCCCAAGTACTTGTCTCACAAGCATGTGCCACCACGCCCAGCTATGATTTCATTCTTTTTTTTTTTTTTTGGTGGTAGTGGGGTTCCTGGAAACCCTTCTACCTCTGGGCTACACTCTCAGACACCTATTTTTTTATATAGTCATTTTATTTAGAAACAGGGTCTCTTAAGCCAGCATGGCTGGCTCCGAACCTGCGTGATCCTCCTGTCTCTGCCTCACAAGCCCAGGGATTACAAGCGTGTGCCACTATGCCCAGCTTGATTTAATTCTTTATAGATGAATAAAACACCATAGTGTACATATGCTATGTTTTCTTTATCCATTTATTTGTTGATGGACACCTAGTCTGAAACTACAAGTTTCTATTGGGAATTATGTCACAATAAATATGGATATGCATATATCTCTAAAATATATAGACTTTAATCTTTTGGACAAATATCAAGGAATAAGTGAATTATAGCAGATCTAATTTAATCTTTTTGAGGAAACTGCGTGCTGATTTCAACAGTGGCTGTGCTAATTTATATTTCCACCAGAAATATTAGAGAGTTTTTTTCCCTTCCATACCCTTACCAGCACTTATTATTTGTATTCCTGATGCTTGGCACTCTAATGGGAGTTAAATGGACTTTGAGTGTAGTTTTTATTTGCCTTTGCCTATTCCTGATGGCTAAAGATTTTTAAGATTTTTAATACACTTATTGTCTATTTGTACTTCTTTTCAGAAGTGTCTGTGTCTGTTCAGTCCATTTACCCACTTATTGATTGGGTTATTTGTCTTCTAATGTTAATTTTTTTGTGCTCTTTCTACACCTGGATATTATTAGTCTTCTGTCAGAGGAGTAGCTGTCAAGTATTTTCTCCCATTCTGTGTGTTGTCTTTTCTAGCTGTTTATGGTTGCAAATTTTCATGCCTTAAAGTTAAGGCTTTAAAATCTATTTTGGATTTATTTTATTCAAGGTGAGAGATAGGGTTTTAGTTTCATTTTTCTTTATCTGCAAATCCAATTTTTCAGTTAGCGAGGTTATCTTTTATCCACTGTATGTTTTGGCACCTTTGTCAAGAAACAGATGACTGTATAGCTTTGTGGATTTGTTTCTGTATCTTTTTTTTCTGTCCCAATGGTCAATATGTTTGTTTTTATGCAAAGTACCATGCTGTTATAATTACTATGGCTTTGTAGTAAAATTATTATGATGCCTTCAACACTGTTGTTTTTGCTCAATATTTTTTTTTTTTTTGGTTATTTTGGGTCTTTGTTTCTCCACGTGAATTTTAGGATTATATTTCTCTAGTTCTGTGAAAAATATCATTGTTATTTGATGGGGATTACACTGCATTTATAATTCTCCTTAGGTAATATGGCCATCTTAATATTAATTCTGCCTATACATGAACGTTGGAAGTCTTTTCATATTCTAGTGTCTTCTGCAATTTCTCTTTTCAGACTTCTGTGGTTTTTCTTATAGATGTCTTTTATCTCCTTGGTTACTTTTATTCATAGACAGTTTTGAAGCTATTGTTAATGAGATTATTTTCCTGATTTCTTTCTCAGTGGATTTATTATTAGTGTATAGAAAGCTATTTTTGTATGTTGATTTTGTATCTTTCTACTTTGCTGAATATATTTATCAGCTCAAGAAGTCTTGTGAAAGTTTTTGGATCTTCTAAGTATATATATATATATATATATATATATATATACTTATATACTTATACACACACATATATATATGTATACACACAAATTATATAACATACATATATATTTATATATACATAATACATACAGACCTATGTGTGTGTGTGTGCGTGCATGTGCATGTGTTGAGTTTTGTCGAAAACTTTTTCTATGTCTATTGAAATGACCAGGTGTTTTTCCCTTAGTGTTATATGTGTGGTGTATTACATTTATTGATTTGTGTATTTTTTTTGACAATGTTATTTTTTTAAATTGGTGCACTGTATTCATACATCATAGTGGAATACATACTTTTGTAGACATACATGCACACATTGCCCAGTCAGCCCCCACCCAATCCCCCCCGCAATTCTCTCCCTATCCCTCCCTCCCATGCTTGGCTTAGTGGTTGACATCTAGTATTATAGCAATTTATCCAAAATTAAAAATGATAATCTCACATAACAGTTTCATTTGTCTGATACCAAGCTTTTGATGACTTAAAGATAACATTTCAATAATTCTTTTTGCTTTCTTTCTTACCAGAGAATATTTTTTTTCTATTTTTTAGGTGAAACTATCATATATTTATTTATTTATTTTTTTGGGGGGGATTATTATTTTTTTTTAACTTTAGTTTTTTTAATTGGTGCACTGTATTCATACATCATAGTGGGATACATACTTTTGTAGACATACATGCACACATTGCCCAGTCAGCCCCCACCCGATCCCCACCCCATTCTCTCCCTATCCCTCCCTCTCATGCTTGGCTTAGTGATTGACATCTAGTATTATAGCAATTTATCAAAAATTAAAAATGATAATCTCACATAACAGTTTCATTTGTCTGATACCAAGCTTTTGATCACTTAAAGATAACATTTCAATATTTCTTTTTGCTTTCTTTCTTACCAGAGAATCTATTTTTTCTATTTTTTAGGTGAAACTATCATATATTTATATATTTATTTTTCAGAAAAAAAATCTATCCTAATATGGAATATGGACTCTAGGTACCCACAACGATCTTGAAAAAGAACAAAGCTAGAAGATGTATATTTTCTGATTTCAAACCATATAAAGCTACAATAATTGAAACAGTGTAGTACTATTCTAAAGGCAGATATATAAACCATTGGAGTTAAATAAAAGCCTAGAACTAAATTCTTCCCTATATTGTCAAGATATTTTTGACAAGGTTTCCACGAATATTTGGTGGTGGAAATAATAATCTTTTAACTAAATGTTGTTGAAACATAATAATTACATGGAAAAGAATAAAATTGGACCCTTACCTAATCCCATATACAAATATTAACTCAAAATAGAAAAAAGACCTAAATATAAATCTTAAGACTATAAACTTTTAGAAGAAAATCTGGGTCATAAAACCTCACAACATTGAAATTGGCAGTGATTTCTTGGTTATGATTTCAATGGCACAGGCACAGAAGAGTATACAAACTCCCTAAAAAATTAAAAAAATATATTGTATATCCAAAGACAATGTAAACAGAGTTAACAGTTACTAATAGAATTGGATAAAATATTTCCAAATGCTATATCTGAAGGTATATTAATATTCCAACTAGAAATCCTAAAAATTAACAACAATAAAGGCAAAAAATACCATTTAGAGATAGGTAAAAGACTAACATAAATAATGAATCTCCACAGATAACCAATCTTAGTTGTCTGTTGGATGGAAAATCTTGTTTCTCTGCTTCTGGTGTGTGTTACCTATTTCTTCTTTGTAGTTAATCTCTTTGAGTATTTTCTCTAGTGCTGGTTTTGAAGACAAAAATTCCTTCAGTTTCTGTTTGTCATGGAAGCTTCTTATTTCTCCATCTAATTTGATAGAAAGTTTTGCTGGGTAGGAAATTTTTGGCTGGAAGTTGTTTTCTTTCAGAGTTTGGAATATGTTACTCCAAGCCCTTCTGGCTCTCATAACTTGGTTTGGGAAGTCTGGAGTGATTCTAATTGGTTTGCCTCTGAATGTCACTTGGCCCTTTGCTTTTGTTGCCTTTAAGATTCTCTGCTTGGCTTCCACATTGGTCATTTTGACAATTATGTGGCGTGGGGATCCTCTTCTCCGATCCTGTCTAAAGGGAGTTCTATAAGTTTCCTGGACCTGTGTATCGACCTCTTGCTCTATGTTTGGAAAATTTTCTGCTATTACTTCCTTGAAGAGATTGTTGATCCCTTTGGTTTCACTTTCTTTTCCCTCCTCTATTCCAATTATTCTTAGGTTAGCTCTCTTAAAATGGGCCCATATTTCTTCAATATCAGATTCCTGCTGTCGGATATTTTTTTCTAGATTAGAAACTATGCGTTCATTTTTGGAATGATCATCTTCTAAGAGCGAGATTCTGTTCTCCATGTGGTCTAATTGGTTGTTTGTGCTTTGAATTGAGGCCTTTGCTTCATTAATTGCATCCTTTATCTCTTTTTGGCTCTTTCTGAGTTCTTTTCGAAGCACCTCTATTATTTCTACAGTTATTTTCCTGATTTGATCTTCTAGAAATCTCTGATTTTCTGTTTTATCGGGTTCTGATGTTGTGGGCATTTATTGCTCCAGTGTTATTCCTCTTTCCCATGATTTCGGAAGTTTGTGCCTTCTCTGGGTTCTTCCCTTGAGTCACTATGACTTCACTTAAGGTGCTCTGGATCTCAAGTCAGTAGTATCTCAGACCCCACTACTCCTTTACTGGGTTTTATCACAGATTCTCCGACCCAGAGAGTCGATAGAGGCTGCTTTAGACTGTGGGGGGTGCCAGGTTGTACCTTCTCCTATGGTGTGATATCACTGCCACTGCCCCTCCCCCACTGGGTCACGTCCCAGGGAGTACAGTACTGGGATTTCTCCTCTGTGGCCCGCAATTTGACTCACTGTTCTTGAGTACGCAGGTGTAGCTGTACTGTACTCGGTGAATACGCTGCTGCTGCCGCCAGTGGCAATATGGCGCCGCTGCTACACCCTTGGCTGTGGGGCTGGCGTTTTTCTTCTTGGTTTTAATTTCCACTCTGAATCCCTGCAGCGTGTGCTGAGCTCAGCCACTGGGAGCTTTAGATGCCCTCTGCGCTGAGAAATCCCGCCTGGCTGTTCCGCAGCGGCTCACCTCGGCTTGCTGTGGCTGTCCGGTTAATTTGCTGGTGCCGCCGGCAGTAAAGCGGTGCTGCTGAGTCCTCTGGCGTGAGGCCGCGTCCTCGGGTGTGAGGATATCCTCGGTGGTTCTGTTCTAAGTCCGCTTTCTCTCTGGAGCCTGGTGATTTTTTTTCTCTGTTGATGGTGTTTTCTGGCTTTGAAAGGCGCTGATTTTGTGGTAATGGAGATTTGTTGTTAGCGGGGCTCTTAAGCCCCGCTTTTCTCGGTCGCCATCTTCCCGGAACTGATTTGTGTATTTGAAACATCCTGGGATTCCTCAGATGGAAACAACTTGATCATAGTATATAATATTTTCAGTGTGAAATTTGCTCATGTTTTATTGAAGTGTTTTGCATCTATGTCAATGATATTGCTCTTTTCTTTTCTTAATTATCTTAATCCAGTTTTGATATCAGAGTAATAAAGGCTTTGTAGAATAACCTTGAGAGTATTTCTCCCCTTTTAATTTTGTGAAATATTTTGTGAAGCATTGGCATTAATATTTTTAAGATCTGGTAAAATTAAGCTGCGAATCCATTAGGTTCTAGACTTTTCTTTGCTGGAAGGAAGTTTATTACTGCTTCATTCCCAATACTTGTTATTGGCCTATTTAAGTTTTCTTTATCTTCTTGGTTGGATTTTAGAAGGTCATATGTTTCTAGAAAATTTTCCATTTTTTCTAAATTTTCATACTTAGTAAAATACACTTAAAATGCTTTTGAGTGATCATCAGGATTTTACAGCTATCTGTGGTGATCTCTCCCTTTTTATAACTAATTTTATTAATTTTGTTTTTCTCTGTTTTTTTGGTTACTTTGGCTAGGGAATTACTAACCATTTTGTATCCAAATTTTTGTTTCATTGATTCTTTTAGTGTTACATTAGTTTCTATTTTATTAATTTCAGGTATAATCTTTATTATTTCACTCCTATCAGTTTTAGGATTGGTTTGTTATCCTTTTTTTAATTATTTAAAATACATTTTTAGGCTGTTTATTTGAGATTTCTCAGTGTTTTAAATGTAGGCATTTAGAGCTGTAACCTTTCTCTTAGCATTGTGTTTTCTGACACATACAGAATCTAGTATGTTGGATTTGTATTTTTATTTGATTCTAGGCATTTTTTTTGGTGGTACTGGGGGTTCCTGGAAACTCTTCTACCCCTGGGCTACACTCGCAGATCTGTTTTTATACTTTTTTTATTTGGTAACAGGGTCTCTTTTTAAATATTTTTAGTTTTTTTTAATTGGTGCATTATACATGCACACATCATCCAGTCAGCCCCCATTCAATCCCCACTCCCTTCCCTCCCCATGCTTGGCTTAGTGATTGATATCAATACGTTTGTCTAAATACATCATGTGCCTAAGAGAGCTTTTTTCCCACCTCCCCTCTCCTCAGTCAGATTGCCTTATTTGCTCCTCTATAGGTTCTCTTTTTGCCTAGGGCTTCTCCTAATTACCATTTCACTTTAGCTTTCACATATTAGTGAAAGCATCCGGTTTCTTACTTTTTGCGACTGGCTAATTTCGCTTAGCATAATGTCCTCCAGTTCCATCCATTTCCCTGAAAATGCTGTAATTGTATTGTTTTTATGGCTGAGTAAAACTCCATTGTGTACATATCCCACAGTTTTGTAATCCATTCATCTGTTGATGGATATCCTGGTTGGTTCCATATTTTGTCTTTGGTGAATTGTGTAGCTATGAACATATATATGCATGGATTAGTTTGATAGTTTGGTTTGCTTTCTTTTGAATAAATACCGAGAAGTGGTATTGCTGGGTTCAATGGTATATTTGTTCCCATTCTTCTGAGGATCCTCCATACTGGGTTTTTTTTTTTTTTTTTTTTTTTTTGGTACTGGGGTTCCTGGAAGCCCTGCTACCTCTGGGCTACACTCCCAGACCTATTTGATACATTTTATTTGGAAACAAGGTCTCTTAAGCCAGCACAGCTGGCTTCAAACATGCGCGGCTGGCTTCAAACCTGTGCAATTCTCCTGTCTCCGCCTCCCAAGCGTGGGGATTACAAGCATGTGCCACCACACCCGGCCCTCCATACTGTTTTCCAAAGTGGTTGCACTAGTTTGCAATCTCACCAATAATGTTTTTTTTCTTTTAAATATTTTTATTGGTGCATTATATTCATACAACATATTGGGGTAAAAATCTTGTGTGTACAAACATGTACTCATAGCTGGTTTAACCCCTACCCAGTTCCCACCCCATTCCCTCCCGGTCCCTCCCTCCTTTGCTTGGCTTAGTGATTGACTTCGATATGTTTAAATATATTCTGTGTTTTAGAGATTTTCCTCTTCCCCCCTCCTTTCTCCTCCTTTAGGTTGTCTTGTTTGCTCCTCTATAGGATTTCTTCTTTCAAGAGTTCCTCCTATGACCCATTTATCCCTAACTCTCACATATTAGAGAAAGCATCTGATTTCTTATTTTTTGTGACTGACTAATCTCACTTAGCATAATGTCCTCCAGTTCCATCCATTTCCCTGAAAATGATGTAATTGAGTTTTTTTTTTTTTTGATGGCTGAGTAAAATTCCATTCTGTACATATCCCACAGTTTTGTAATCCATTCATCTCTTGATGGACATCTTGGCTGGTTCCATAGTTTGGCTATGGTGAATTGTGCAGCTATGAACATAGATACACATGCATTAGTTTGGTAGTTAGGTTTCCTATCTTTTGGGTAGATACCCAGAAGTGGTATTGCGGGATCAAATGGTAGATTTGTTCCCATTCTTCTGAGGATTCTCCATACTGTTTTCCAAAGTGGTTGCACTAATTTGCAGTCCCACCAACAATGTTTTAGAATTGCCACTTCTCCACATCCTCGCCAGCATTTGTTGTTGTTTGTGTTTTAAATGATCGCCATTCTAGTTGGAGTTAGGTGAAATCTCAGGGTAGTTTTGATTTGCATCTCTCTGATTGCCAATTATGTTGAACATTTTTGCATGCATTTATTGGCCATTTGAATTTCTTCTTTTGTGAAGTGTCTATTAAGTTCACTTGCCCATTTTTTAATTAGAGTATTTGTTTTTTTTGGTGTTGGTTTTCTTGAGCTCTCTGTATATTCTAGATATTAGTCCTCTGTCTGAGGAATAGGTGACAAAGATCTTTTCCCATTCTGTTGGCTCTAGTTTGAGGATCTTGGCAGTTCCTTTGCTGAACAGACACTCTTAAATTTCATGCAGTCCCACTTATTGATTCTCCTCTTAGTTTGTTGTGCCTTTGGGGGTCTTGTTGCGAAAATTATTATCTGTGCCAATGTGTTGCAGTGTTGGACCTATGCCCTATTCAAGGAGCCTCAAGGTCTCTGGTCTAATATCTAAATCTTTGATCCGTCTTGAATTGACTCTTGTGCAGGGTGAAAAGGTGGGATTTAATTCAATTTTCCTGCATATAGGTAACCAGTTTTGCCAATACCATTTGTTGAACAGACTCTCTTTTTTCCATTGTATGTATTTGGCCCCTTTGTTAAATATCCGTTGGCTGTATGTGTGTGGTTTCATTTCTGAATCTTCTAATCTGCCAGTACCATGCTGTTTTTATTACAGTGGCTTTGTAGTATAGTTTAAAGTCAGGTATTGTGATTCTTCCTGCATGGTTTTTGTTGCTGAGAACTACTTTGGCTATTCTGGGTTTTCTGTTGTTCCAAATAAATTTAAGGACTGATTTTTCTATGTCAGTGAGGAATGGTCTTGGTAATTTAATTGGTATTGCATTGAATCTGTAGATAACTTTTGGAAGTATAGTCATCTTGATGGGTTAAACTCCCAGACCTGTTTTTATACGTTTTTATTTGGAAACAGTGTCTCTTAAGCCAGTGTCGCTAGCTTCGAACCTGCGTGATCCTCCTCTCTCCACCTTCCAAGCGCGGGGATTACAAGCATGCACCACCTCACCCGGCCAGATTCTAGGCATTTTTTAAGAGTAAGGATTGAACAAAAGGATGGTTGATAATTAAGCTACATCCACAACACTTTTTATTTTATTTTTTAAAATTTTGAGACAGTCTCACAATGTTGCTTTGGCCAGCTTCAAATTTACAATCCTGCCTAAGACTCATGTTGCTGAGGTTACAGGCATATTCTATTTAACTTGACTATTTGATTCTGAGGTGTGTGTGTGTGTGTGTGTGTGTGTGTGTGTGTGTGTTTGTGTGTATGTGTGTGTGTTACTGGGGTTTTAACTCAAGTGCATTACACCTCCAAGCTATCCCCCCAGCCCATTTTACTTATTTTTTTTATTTAGAGTCTCTTCAGGTTTTTGACAGTCTTATTGCATTGCTGAGGCTGGTCTCAAACCTGCAATCCTTCTGTCTCAGGTTCCCAAGTACTGAGTTTTATAGACATGTGCTGCCACTACACTTGGCTGATTCTAGGTATTTTTAAAATTCTCCATTAAATTCCTTAATCACTCACTCATCATTCCAAAATATACTGTCCAGTATCCATGTTTTGTATATTTCTGTAGTTTTTCTTACTGTTGATTACTAATTTCATTCCTTTAGGATTCAGAAAATAGAAATTTTTAAATCCTATGACTTGCTTTATTTCCTAATGTATGATCAATTTTAAAGAAAGTTCCATGAGCATCTGAAAAAAGTATAATCAGCTGTTATTGAATAAAATATGTTAAGTCCAAATGATCTATATGAAATTTTAAATCAAATGCATTATTCTTAATTTTCTGTCTACATAACCTGCCTATTAGGGAGGCATATGGGAATTTCCATTTCTAGTATTTGGAGTATATTGGAGTCTACCTGTCACTTTATATCTACTAATATTTGATTTATAATCCTGAATACCTTAATTTTCAGAACATAAATATTTAAAATCATATCTTTTTGTTGGATTATTTCCTTTACCAATATGTAATGACCCTCTTTGTCTCTTATGAATAATTTTGGCTTAAAAGTTTGCTTTGTTGGATATGATAGTGGGTATTCCTTTTTGCTTTCTTTTCCATTTGCATGGTTTTCCACCTATGTTGGTCAGCATTCTAACTGCTATAATCTAAAATAACTGACTACACAACTTAGAAGAAGGAAGATTTATTTGCTCAAAGTTTTTCTTGAGGGTTTTGGATTTAGTCCATGTGAGGTCAGGGTTTGAAAATCAGGGCATGGTGATGGGAAGCAGGGAGAGGGAAAGAAAAAGGGCTCTGTTCCTCACATCACAGATCCTGGAAGCAAGAGAGAAAGCAGGCAATAGGATTCAAATACACAAGCATGAACCCTTAGGGACCCACCTCTACAGCTATACCCCACCAGCCTAGATTAACACCCAGAAAAATCAACCCTGAGATTTTCAGGGGACATTCTATATCTGCCCATAGCACCACCCTTTCACTTTGAGTCTATAAAAGTCCTTGCCACTGCGGTGGTTTCCTTGGAACAACATATATTTGGGTAGTATGTGTGTGTGTGTGTGTGTGTGTGTGTGTGTGTGTGTGTGTGTTTGTGTACATAACTAAGGATATAACCTAGCCAGGCGAGGTGGCGCATGCTTGTAATCCCTGCGCTTGGGAGGCTGAGACAGGAGGATCGCATGGGTTCGAAGCCAGCCTCAGCTGCTTAGTGAGGCTTTCAGCAACTTAGTGAGACCCTGTTTTCAAATAAAATATAAAAAAGGTCTTGGAGTATAGCCCAGAGGTAGAAATCCTCTGGGTTCCACCCCCAGTACCACCAAAAAAAAAAAAGAAAAAAAGAAAAAAAAAGGTTATAACCTAGGGACATTCTACCTCTGAGCTAAATCCACAGACCTATTTTTTAAATTTTTATTTTGAAACAAGGTTTCATTGTATTACAGATGATCTCGCTAAGTTACTTAGGCTGGCTGTAAAACTTTAATCCTCCTGTCTTAGCCTCCTTTTAATAGGATTATAGGTATGTGCCACTATGCCTAGATTGGGTGTTTTAAAACCAACTTTATAGTCTATGTCTTTTAATTGGAGAATTAAGATTATTTATATTCAGTATTATTATAGAGAGGTAAGTGCTACTTCCTGCCACTTCAATTTTTTTTCTAAAGTTTGAATATTTCATAGTTCCATTTGCTTATTTTTCTAATATGGTTTATTTTCTCCCAAGTTATCTTGGTTATTTTTATCTTCCTCTTCTGTGTGTTGGGTTTATTTAAGTATATTCAACAAAATGGGCTTAGTGATCATGAATAACTTTATCTTTACTTGGGAGGATTTATTTCTCCTTGAAAAATAACTTTGCTGGATATAGTGATCTATATTGGCAGTTGTTTTCCTTCAGAACTTGACCTTCTGACCTTTAGAATTTCTACTTAGAAATCTGAAGTTTGGATTTGTTTGCCTCCATAAATTATTTGTTAATTTTCACAAGCTGGGGAGTAATTGAGATAATGGAGGAGAAATCACAGTGGAGCCAGGGAGGAGATCTAAGGTCAGGGTAGGAGGAAGACTGGGGTTCATTAATGGAAATAGTACCGTCATGTGTGTGTGTGTGTGTGTGTGTATATATATATATATATATATATATATATATATATATATGTATATATATATATATGTGTGTGTGTGTGTGTGTGTGTGTGTGTGTGTGTGTGTGTGTGTATACACATATGTATATACCATCATCAGATTCAGTACTCTGTATTGGGATGGAGAAATGAGGAGTCAAGGGGGGCATCAATTGCTGAGTGTGAGTATGCCATTGTCAACATTATCTACATTATGATTTGAGATTATAATGCACCAATAAAAGCACAGCACTTAAAATAGTTATTTCTTTATTGTGAATTTTGGCATTTTAACTATAAAATATGATAGAATAGTTCTTTCTTGGTCCTATTTGTAGTTCTAAATGCCTTCAGTACTTATGTGTTCATCTCCTTTCCAAGATTAGAGAAATTTCCTTTTATTTTACTGAATAAACTTTCTATAACATTAGTCTTGTAGCTCTTCTTCATTTTCAGGGCCTATGATTATTAAGTTTAAACTTTGAATGTTGTCCTGTCACTCTTGTATATTCTGTTTATAGTATCATTTTTTTCTATTACTGTCTGAGTATCTAATTTTGATACCTTATCTTCTAGTCCTGATATTCTTCCTTCTGCTTAATCTAGTCTGATAGTGAGAGTTACTATTGGGCTTTTATTTTCCATTTCCAAGATATCTGTCAAGTTATTTTTTAGAATCTTTTATTTACTAATTTTTCATATTCTGCATTTTATCCTTTAGTATATTCTTTAGGTCTTGTTAAACTCATTAATTATTTTAAAAATTAGCTTTCTAAATTCTTTGGCATTTCCTCCATTTTTGTATCCTTGAATTTAGTTCTTACAGAGTTTTAGACTTTTAGAGACATCTTATTGCCTTGTCTTCTCATGTATTTGTATTTCTATGTTGAAATTTGCTCTTCTGTTGGGATGGGTATTTCTAATACTGTTATCTGAGGTTCTTTTGAGTGACCTACTTTCTCTTTATTATGTGTCCCTGCTGAACCAAGGAGAAGAAAGGGAGAATGTATCGAATATGCTGAACAATAAAATGGACTGAACATAATAGTGAAAGTACAATTGAAACTAAACTCTTCAGAAAGTAGAGGTAAAGCAAAGCGAGGGAAAAAAGGAAAAAATAAGAAAAATAATTTGGGAGAGAAAAGGGACAGAAAAAACAAGAAGAGAAAAGATAAAAAAATGAACAGAAGATGCAAATGAGAGAAAAAAGAAATCTATGACAAATTTCAAAAACTTAAATTTATACAAAATATGAAATAAAGAGTGATGCAAAACCAAAGAACCCAACAAAGATTATACAGATGAAAAATATATAAAATCAGCAGAAGTTCTCTTTGCTAAGGTTTTTAACATGTAGAGATTTATTTCAGGTACTTCTAGTTTTGAAATTATCCAGGTATTAGAGATGAGGCCAATCTTTGGCTGCATATATTCTGACTGGGCCTGGGTATCGAGGTGCAATCTGACCTGAGTCACTGCATTCAACATTAATATGGGAGAATATATATATTTGTTTTTTTTTTTTACCACATCTAGATCAGGATGTTGCTTCAAAAATCTGTACAATCTGGACATGATGGTTTACACCTATAATTTCAGTGACTTTGGAGGCTGAGGCAGGAGAATCATACATTTCGGACAAGCCTTGCCAACTAAGTGAGACCATGTCCAAATAAAACATAAAAATTCAAAAAATCCATAAGTGTACCTTGTAGAGTACCTCTGGGTTCCATCCCAAGTATTGCCACCAAAATAAAAACAATAGCTGGGTGTGGCGGTGTATACTTGTAATTCCAGCATTTTGGAGGCTGAGACAGGGGGGTCATGGTTTATGGACAGCCTCAGGTACATAATGAGGCCCTTTGCAACTCAGTAAGACCCTGTTTCAAAACTAAAAAAAATTAGGCTGGGGGTGTAGCTCTGAAGTTGAATGCCCCTGGGTTCTACCACAAAAGACAAAAACAAAAACAAAAGAAAAAAAATCAAAATTATGAAGCACTCTGTATCTATAGTCTGTACATCAAGTGTTTTCTCAGTCTGCCTCCTCATTCACAGTGAAGTTAGGCAGCACTGGGTGATCTTCTGTGAATCTAAACTGGTGGTCCCCTTGGGGGATGTACTGTTCTCAGCCCTGGAGCCAGATCCCTCTCTGGTGCAGGTGGCATTTGTGTGTTTTTTTATTTTATTTTGTTTTGTTGGCGCTGGGGTTTGAACCCAAGGATCTTCTACCTTGATACACTATTTTATTTTTTATTTTGAAAGAGTTTCATTAAGTTGAGGAGAGCCTCAATAAGTTGCTGACGCTGGCCTTGAACCTGCGATCCTCCTGTCTTAGCCTTCCAAGACCTGAGATTACAAGCATGTGCCACCACATCCAGTTTGTGTTTTAATGTATCTCAAGATAGATTTGATCAGACCTTACCCTGCCCTCCCCTGACACTGATATAGGTGGCCCTAGTGATTTCATGGCTGTCCCAGGAACCTGTAAGCCTCCTGGTTTTATAGAAGGGTTCATATCAGGGTCTACCCTGCTTGTTGGATAAAATCTTCTTCAGCATGGACACACTTTGTGTGCACAGGGAGTCTCTGGCATGCAGAGATGTGTCCCTCTGCTGGGCACTGGTTTCTTCTGGCTTTAGACTTGCTATGACTTCAACTTTTTAGGCAAAATTTTGTGTACTCAAAGATTTCTTGATGATCAGTGAAAAGCACCTTGGGTCAGGGGTTGATCACAAAGAGTACAACCATCTCAGACATGGGTAAGGTGATTTTTGTGTACTGGGGAAAATTTGGTTCCTGGGGAAGAGCACTCTGATTTCAGGCAGTAGAATGGGCCCTGCTCCTTTCCATTTGCTGGCCAGGCAATTTTGCTTGTTGGCTTTAGGCTTTGGTGATCTCACTGCATAATTTAGTCAGGAAACTGGCTGAGAGGTCATTCCTTCATGGTACTGTTTGGTGAGATCTCAAGGAAGACAAAGTTGTGGGGTACAGGTACAGGCTTAGCAAAGAAAGACTAGGGAGTCCCAACAAGATGGCTCTCCACCAAACTTTTTCACTTATAAATTGAGGGAAAAAGTAGAGCACTTCTCACACAGCTGTCCATTATGCATTTCAGTGCAACTACATTCAGACTGACTTTCCCTTCTGCAACTGATTGTGTAATAATTTTGTCATATGTGTCTCTATTTGTCTCTCTTTTTGTGAATCCTTTATTCTGATCTACCCTGGTGTCACCCTTGGGCAGGTACAGGTAAAGATCTGATTAAATTTTTCTTACTCTCTTTTTAAGTAACTAGCATCTCTACATCTCCAACTGTCAAAAATTGGATTTCAGTACATTGCCTTAATCACCCACCTTACACTAGTAGCTATGCTCTAGCTATTCTGATTCTGAATTGCTATAAGGCTGGGGCATAGGTAGCCTGCTTCTATGCTGCTATCCCAGATATCTGTATCAGGTATTTTAAAAATAAAATATATAGCTGGATGTTGTGGCACACACCTGTAATCCCAGCACTTGGGAGGCCAAGATAGGAAGATTCAAGATTTTGTGCCAGTGTCAGCAACTTAGAGGGGCCCTTAGCAATTTTGTGAGACTCTGTTTCAAAATACAAAATAAAATAGGGCTGGGGTTATATTTCAGAGGTAGAATGTCACTGGATTAAATCAATCCACAGTACCACAAAAATAAGGTACATTTAGAAAAACTCAGATATTAGAATAAAAGTTTCTCCTCCCTAAACAGGAACCATATGTAGTTTTATTTTTTTCCTATAATATGGCCATCATCAATAAGAAAGAAAAAAACATTACTTCCAGCTGGGCATGATAGTACCCACCTGTATTCTCTATAATTGGGAGGCTGAAATAGAAGGTTGTAAGGTTGAGATCAGACTCAGCAACCTAGCAATACTCTGTTTCAAAATATAAAATAGAAGAATGTTTCTGGGTTCAATCCCCTGTACCAAAGAATAAAAAAAAAACACTTAGAAAGTTTCAGATATTAAAGAGAAAATAAAAAATAGTATGAATAGTTTTATGCCAATAAAATTTAAAATTTAGATAGGATTGATGAATTTCAAAAATATAGCATACTCAAATTTATTTAACAGAAGTTAGAAGCCTAGATGATTCTATGGCAATTAAAGGGATTGAATCACTAATCAGAAGTGTTACCACAATGAAAATTTCAGGCCCAGATGGTTTCATTGGCAACTTGTACCAAACACTCAAAAATAATTTGAGTTTTGTGCAAAATTCTAGGAAAGAGAAAATGAGTGAATGTCCCCTGACTTGTTTTATGAGGGAAGCATAATACTTATGCAGATGGACAAAAACATGATGGGCAACCTCATTCCTTGCCACAAACACAAACATTCTAACCCAAGGTTGATAAATAGACCTCAGCAGTACATACATAGGAAAGATCATCATTGCTATTTTAGTCCATTTTCTTCTACTATTATGAATTATCTGACACTGGCTACTTTACAAAGAACAGAAGTTTTTATGTCATAGTTTTGGAGGTGAGGAGGTACAAGTTCAAAATCTATCATGGACCTTCTTACTGTGTCACTCCATGGAAGAAGGTAGAAGGACAAATGAGAGGAAAAAAATGAAGTTGGATTTAAACTCCATTTTAAACTCCTCCCTAATCCATTTAGGAAGGCAGACTCCTTAGCGACTAAGCACCTCTTAAAAATCCTACATATTAATATGGTTTCAATGGCAATTAAACTTCAATATCAGGTTTGGAAGGAACAACTAAACCATTGCAATGAAAAAGTAGGGCATATTCAGGAGATACATGATTACCTTTGGAAAATCAAAAAATGTGATTTACTATGTAAACACATTAAAGATCAAAATCATCATCTATGTACACACATTGCAGAATATTATACAACAATAAAATGAATTAACTGCAAGTATATATTATGGTAAATCTTATAACTATTATACTGAGTGGGGAAAAGCAATATACTAAGAAATATATAGTGATTAAAATGACACAAAATTAAAAACTGGGGATATTTATACTGAAAGTCTGGACTGCATATATATGTGGTAAAACCTTAAGAAACTTATTGCTATAAAGTTCATAAAAGTGATGTTAAGGGGTTATAGAGATAAGGAAAGGTACATATAAAGGACTACTGGATACCAACAATGATCATTTTTATACTTGAGCGGAGGTTATCTAGTTTTACATTTTATTATTATTTTTCTTAAATGTATCACAAAAAATAAAAAAATCTGCTTTTAAAATTTAGCTAAAAAGTGTAACATAATTCCTGATTATGTTAGCCAGAGGAGAAGAGAACTAGTTAAAAAAGTTTACTATTAAAGAGTCACATAGATCTCATATCTTCTTTCTTTTCTCAGATTATCTAGCTATTATCTTTCTTTTCATTGCATAGTACATAACTATATGCCCATTAATGAACATATGCTATGTATATTTTTCAAAATATTTTAAGTAAGATAGATTAATAAATGTATCTAAAATATTTAAATAATATCCATTACATTTTGGAATATATATGTATATATGCTATATATTGGTAAACAAGGAACAAGGTACTCTAGGTATTGTTTTTAGTATTAGTCACAGACTTGCAATGATATATGCAGGACAGAAGGTAGTAAGTGCCAATAGATGATGTACAAACTGCAGATGAAAACCTGATAAGAATTTACTGATAATGTTTTGAAAAAGTAATTTTTCATAGTTCCTTATCAGCAGAATATTCTGATAGCTTCAACTCAGAAATCCATTTATCTTCACTGATTATTCAGTTTTTACCTTTGGTTCAATAACTTACCTTACTCATGTCCCAGAGACAAGCCATTCAGAATTTCTGCTGGTTGCCAGAGACTATGCCAAGAGATATAAGACTTTTATTTCAGAACTTTCTACTTTAGAATTAAGAGGCATGTGCTGCCTCTGACTCCCTAGACAGGTCATACTCATGAGCATGGCCTATTAATGGAGGAATCATTGTTACTAATATATCTAACCTTGTCCTCAGAACCCCCCTGGTACATCGTCTGATTTTTGGTGGAGTTAAAATGTTTATAAAATGCTATTGAACTAAGCAGGACGATTGTAAAAAGCATGAACATTTTTGGGCACCAATCCCAATGGATTCTCTGAAAAAAGATGTCTTGGTATAAAGGCATTATCTTTGAGACACTGGCTTGCACTGTCTAATATGCTCTTTCCTTTCTAATATTCACAGTTATAAAAAGTTCAACTAAAGTCAATGCCTATCTGCCCATTTTTAGTTTTTGATTTTCAGATACTAAGTCAGCTAAAGAAACTGGAATACAAATGCATAAATGAAAAAATATTGTTCCTCATGCAAAACTCTTAGCAGGCTGCATTTTTTTCTTTAAGCAATATGGAGTCAGCTAGGTATTTTTAGAGTATAATTCCACCACTATTTCTTTTATGTCCAGAAAGACAATGATCTCTGGAATGGAGTTAGGTTGGTTAGGATTTTATGTTTTCATGTCTGATATCTTAAAAATCTGCACATCCAAAGTTCCTTTTTCTTAATGTTCAAATAGACAGGGATTAGATATATGATGGCAAATAAGAGATGTATGACCAGATATAACCCAAGAGGACCAAGAAAGAGATATCTTACTGAATATACCCTAAGCTCACACAATGCAAGTCAATGGAATACAAATAACTAGCATGAAAAGAAGACAAGTTGTGGTGTCAACAATTATCCCTCATATTCCATCACAGTCAGGCACTTATCTCTCCTTTTTTCTTCACTGGGAACAAGCAAATGGAAGAAAATGACTCTGGCATACCTCACAAAATATAGTATATTTCTTGTTGATATCATGAGTTAGCACTTTGCTTTTTCTTTTCTCTTATTAAATCAACCACAGGACCACAACTTGGTAGGTATGGGAAGGATTTCAGGGATTTTGATGGTTATTTATTTGTCAACTTGACATTGCTAAATGTATCTGTCAGTATTATTGCAGCTATAATCTAAAGATTCACCACATAAATCAGGGGAAAGAAGATTTATTTTCTTATGGTTTCAGACTCACTTCATGTGAGGCTGGGGACCACAGATCTCAGGGCATGGTGGCATTAGGCGAAGGGAGAGCATATGGGCTGTGCTCCTCATATCATGGAGGCTGAAAGCAAGATAGGGTAAGCCAGGGGAGGAGGAATCTCTCTTTTCTCTTCTGTCTTCTGTCTTCTCTCATCTCTCTTCTCTCTTCTCTCTTCTCTCTTCTCTCTTCTCTCTTCTCTCTTCCCTCTTCCCTCTTCCCTCTTCTCCTCTCCTCTCTTCACTTCCCTTCTCTTCTCTTCTCTTCTCTTCTCTTCTCTTCTCTTCTCTTCCCTTCTCTTTTCTTTTCTTTTCTTCTCTCTCTCTCTCTCTCTCTCTCTCTCTCTCTCTCTCTCTCTCTCTCCAAGGCCACATAACCATAGACCACTTCCTCCAGTCACACACTACTGGCCTACTGGGTTCCACCCAGGTAAATCCATTATAATAGAAATGTCTACTTTTTTTATTTCAACTCTCATGACTCAACCATATCAACCCTGAGTGTTAATAAATGAGTTCTTAGGGGCAATTTTATATCTAAGTATAATACTAAGGGAAGCCCATATAGTTGGTAAAATATTATTTCTGGGTATGTCTGTAAGGGTGCTTCTGGAAGAGATTTGTACTTTTAAAAAATTTTATTGGGACACTGTAGTCATACATCTTAATGGAGTACAAGATAGTATAGGCATACATGCACACATTACCCAATTAGCCCTTACCCAATTCCTGCCCCATTCTCCCCCTCTCCTTCTCATGTTTGGCTTAGTGATTGACCTTGATATGTTTGTTAATATATATCCTGTACATTAGGGAATTTCCTTCTTCCTCCTCCTATCCCCCTCAGTTAGTTCACCTTATTTGCTTATCTATAGTATCTCCCTTGCTCTAGAGTTTCTCCTATGACCCATTTTTTCCCTAGCTTCTGCATACTAGGGAGAGCATCTGATTTTTTATATTTTTATAACTGACTAATCCCACTTAGCATAATGCTCTTCGGTTCCATCCATTTCCCTGTAAAATACATAATTGTGTTTTTTATGGTCAATTAAAATTCTGTTGTGTACACATCCCATAGTTTTGTAATCCATTCATCTGTTGATGAAAATGTTGGATGGTTTCAGTTTGGCTATTGTGAACCTGCCGCCTTAGTGCAGTAGGCAGTGTGTCAGACTCATAATCTGAAGGTCCTGAGATTTGTACTTCTAATAAACTAAGAAGTTGTTTCTCACCAATATGGAGGAATATTATCCAATATATTGAGGGCTTGAATAGAACAAGGATAGAGCAAGGATATCCATTTTCTGTTCTTGGATATTGGAGGTTCTAATTATTGGGTTTCAGACTCAGAATTGGCCTTATATCATTGATATTACTGCTCAGCAGGCCTTTCTCTTTGTACTGAAACTAAAAACCTGGATTCCCTGGACCTCCAGATTGCAGATAGTACATTGTGGAAAATCTCAGCCTCCATAACTACATGAGCAAATACCTCATAATAAGTCTCTTTTTATCTATCTATACATCTATCTATCTATCTATCATCTATCTATCTACCTATTTATCTATCATCCATCCCATTGTTTTGTTTCTCCAGTGAACCCTAATAGAAGGCTTTCACCACAGATGGGACTCAACTCCCCAATTCCAATATATTCAGAACAACTTCACACCTTACTTCATTGAATTTGATCATTAATTAATTAATTAATTTTACATTTTTATTAATGCATTATATGTATATATCATAATGGGGTTAAAAACAACTTGTGTAGACATAGATGTACACATCATCCTGCCAGCCCCCACCCAGTCCCCACCTCAATCCTTCCCTTTTCCTCCCTCCCATGTTTGGTTTAGTGGTTGATTTCAATATGAGTAAGTATATCATGCGCTTTAAAGAGTTTCCTTCTCCCCCCTTTCTATCCCCACAGTTATTTTGTCTTATTTGCTCCTCTATAGGATCTTCTTTTTCACCTTAATTTCTCCTATGACACCTTTCACCCTAGCTTTCACATATTAGGGAAAGAATCTGATTCTTTACTTTTTGCGAATGACTAATCTAGCTTAGCATAATGTACTCCTGTTTCATCCATTTCCCTGAAAATACTACAATTGTATTTTTTGTGGTGGAGTAAAATTCCATTGTGTACATATTCCACAGTTTTGAAATCCATTCATCTGTTGATGGACATCTTGGATGGTTCCATGGTTTGGCAATGGTAAATTGTGCAGCTATGAACATAGATACACATGCACTAGTTTGGTAGTTTGGTTTACTTTCTTTTGGGTAGATACCTAGAAGTGATATTGCTGGATATAATGGTAGATTTGTTCCCATTCTTCTGAGGATTCTCCATACTGTTTTCCAAAGTGGTTACACTAATTTGCAATCCCACCAACAATGTTTTAGAATTCCCATTTCTCCACATCCTTGCGAGCATTTGTTGTTGTTTGTGTTTTAAATGATCGCCATTCTAGTTGGAGTTAGGTGAAATCTCAGGGTAGTTTTGATTTGCATCTCTCTGACTGCCAATGGTGATGAGCATTTTTTATGCACTTATTGGCCATTTGAATTTCTTCTTTCGTGAAGTGTCTATTTAGTTTGCTTACCCATTTTTTGATTGGATGATTTGTTTTTTATTTTAGTGTTGAGTTTCTTGAGTTCTCTGTATATTAGCCCTCTATCAGAGGGGTAGGTGGCAAAAATCTCTCATTATTAATATTTTTTGGTGGTACTGGGGATGGAACACAGGGGCCTTCTACCTTCAGTCTATACTCCTAGACCTATTTTATATTTTATTTGGAAACAGGGTCTCTTAAGCCAGTTGAGGCTGGCTTCGAACCTGAGTGATCCTCCTGTCTCAGCCTCCCAAGTGGAGGGATTACAAGCATGTGCCATAATGCCCAGCCCATTATTAATTTTTTTTGTGGTACTGGGGTTCCTGGAAGCCCTTCTACCTCTGGGATACACTCCTATGGGCTACACTCCCAGACCTATTTTTTAACTTTTTATTTGGAAACAGGGTCTCTTAAACCAGCGTGGCTGGCTTCGAACCTGCGCGATCCTCCTGTCTCCACCTCCCAAACACGGGGATTACAAGCGTGCGCCACCACGCCCGGCCATTATTAATTTTTTAATGTCCATTAAATGTCAGGTTAGTGTGATGTGTGCATGTGCACCTGTGTATGTGGGTTCCAGTAAGCATTAATGAAGCTTTAATCTAAAAGATTGATCATGTAACTTAGAGGAAAGAAGATTTTTTATGGTTTCAGGTTCAGTCCATGTGAGACCAGGAACTGAGAATCTCAGGGCATTGCAGCAGAAATTGGAGAAAATGAGAGCACATGGGCTATTCTCCTCACACCACACAGGCAGGAATCAAGAGAGCGAGCAGGGGAGGAGGAACCACATATAATTTCTAAGGCCACATTCCCAAGAATCTACCCCCTTCAGGCACACCCTACCACCCCAGACCATATTCCAAATAAATCTATTAGAGTGGATAGATCCACTGCTAGGCTTACAGTCCTCATGACTCAATTACATCATTGCATTAGTTCTAAACATTAACAAATAATATCTTTCCGGGACATAATATATCTAAGTATAAGTGTGTGTGTGTGTGTGTGTGTGTGTGTGTGTGTGTGTGAAAACCCAGTGGAAGATAAATTTTAGTTTTTGGAGGCAGTAGAATTTGGGCTAATAAAGCTGAGGGTAGCATAAGGACAGAGAAGGTGAGAGTGATAAGTATGTTTTATGTGGTGGATTCCAGGTTTCTGGAAAGACCAAATTACTCTTTTCATAGAAGAATTTATCAGGTATATTGTGGCTTTTCTATGTCTATCTCAAAAGTTCACGGCATCATAAGGCAAATATATTGTAAAATAATACATATGAAAGAATACTCAGGCTAGTTTGATATTTCTTAGAAAAATAAGTGCTTTTTGGTGGTACTGAGGTTCCTGGAAGCCCTTCTACCTCTGGGATACACTCCCAAACCTATTTTATTTTTGGAAACAGGGTCTCTTAAGCCAGCGCGGCTAGCTTCGAACCTGCATGATCCTCCTGTCTCCACCTCCCAAGCGCAGGGATTAGAAGCATGTGCCACCACGCCCAAAAATAAGTTTTTGAAAACAATATGGCTGGTGGATAGGAAGATTAATATCAGTATGAATCCTCCAAGTCCTATCTTATAATTATCTGAAATTTTTGACAATTAGTTAAAATCTAGTTGTTGTTTCTAGAGATTCTCCATGTGAATAATTTGCCAATGTGAGGATGTGTTGCTCTGAAACAATAATAGCTATTGTATATGAGTGCTAGACATTTTGCCTTTAATTATGTGTTTTAATCTTCACAATAACTCTGTTATACAGACAGTAGTATTATCTAATTTTTACAGATATTTTGGGATTAATTGATTTGTTCAAATTCCCATAATGTACAGCAGAATACATTTTGAACTTAGGTGGTTTTGGCCCTGTCAAGGAAAATTTTTTTTTTTTAGAAAAAAATACTATAATTCTTAAAATAGATTCTAGTGAAACACAGGAGTAGTTACATCAGAAACTCTTCAGTTGTAGCTCAGTGTTTTCTTAAATTATGAGTTAAGGCAAATCTCTACTCTGAAGTCAGTTATAGCTCCAGAAAGATTTGCTCATGGTCTTCTTGAATTAAAGGGATTTAATATTGAGGCAATGTAATTATACCTCATAGTGAGATTCCAAAATACATACACACATCATTTGATTCATTTACCTTCATATACCCACCCCATTGCTCTCCCTTCCTCGATTGGAATATATATTAATGAGATTGGGAGTGAAACCTTCATATATAGATGTAACCATCTTTGAACTGTTCTGTTCACTAATATTTGTTTTTTTTGTCTTACTCTCCCTCTCCAAGTTGCCTTTCCACTATTCTTTTGTTTTTTCTCCTCATTTGACTTCAGTCCATTTTGCTTCCTATTTTTTTTCTAGCTTCCACCTGTGAGACAAAGCATAGGGTCCTTGACTTTATGAGACTGGATGATCTCATTTAGCATAAAAGTCTCTAGTTCTATTTTCCTGCAAATGATGTAATTTTGTTCTTCTTCATGACTGAGTAAAATTTCATTTTTTTAATTTTTTGAACTCATATGTTTTTACATATTTATGTTTCTTAAAATTTTTGTGTAGTCATTATTCTTTGGTGTTTACAATGTTCCACCTATGTCAATGAGAGACATTATTTATATACCATATTTTTGTTAACCGTTTGGCTGTTGATGGACACCTGAGTTGATTCTATGATTTGGCTATTGTTAATTGAGCTGCTGTAAACATGGGTATACATGTATAACCAAAGTATTCTAACTTCAATTTTGATTGAGGAGCTAGGGACATTTTTCCTCCTTCATATCACATGAATTTTACAAATTCTGGCTTCTTGACCCTCTTTTCAGGATGCTCAGGAACTGTGGCTAGATACATGGAAATTTACATGGGTGGAAATTTAAATATGGGTGGAACTCCTATGTCTTCCATTCTCATACTCTGTGGCTTTTGGCAAAATCTGATATTCTGTTAAATTTACTGTCATCTTCTGTAAAATAGGGCTCATGGTAGTACCACTTCATATGGCTGCATTAAGAACTGAAAAGAGATAAAACATGTAAAGTTCTTAACATGACTGAGAGCAGCACTTTCTAATGGAATCCTCTGCAGTGATGATAATTCTCTCAAGCTATTCTCTCTTATATGTAGCCACTAACCATCTGTGGTTATTAAGCATTTAAAGTATGGTTACTGCAAATAAGGAACTTATTTTCAATTTAATTTTAATTAATATTTTATGGCCATAGGCAGCTACTAGCTACAATACTGGACAATATGGGTCTAGATACAGAGCTAAATCCTAAATAAATAAGACAATTTTATTACTGGACAGATATTGTGATTATATAACAAATTTGTCTAGGTTATGGTTTTTACTTCCTTGAAATTTGGACTTCCTTCCTGAATGAACTGACTTACTCTTACCTATCTTACCTGACTTGTCTGTACTTAATCTTGTAATCCCTGAATTATTGGACATGCCAGTCTGGCTTTTGTGACCTGGCTCCCTTGATGTTACATTATGGGATGCAGAAATAACATGACAATTCTCATATATAATATGACTGTGGATTCAGTATCCTTTGCCTTTATATGACTTGCTGCAGAAGGAAATTTTTTGGTAGTTTATGTGAAAGCCAGGTATTAACATTGTCTCCCCAGTAGACAATGTCATAGTGGTGACAAGTTGTAAAAGAGCCCAATGTAGGTTGCAGGCAAAACAATACCATTTATTTGTTATAAGAAGATTTTAGATTCATGTTATGAAAAATTGGTTTTAAAAGCTTCTGGCTTGTAGTAGACATTGAATGTAGTATCTGGAGAAGGAATAAAAGGAAAACTGGAGTTAGGAATATGTTATTTATTTATTTATTTATTTATTTATTTATTTGTTAGTGTCTTTATTCAGTCATCTATCCATCTATGCAGTTAAGAGACATTTATTAGGTATCTACTATGTGCTAGTCACCAAGAAGCAAGAAATAGGACTTTATAACTGCTGACAAATAAATGTGATGGAATAACATTGCACACACATGAGAGTGAGTTTTCTCAAAATTTTCCCTCCTCCAGCTAGACAAATAAGGCCTTGTATATTCCAAGCCAATTCTCCTTGTCCTATAAGGACATATTATTTGCACTTACCCAGTCTCTATAATTTGGGATAGACAAATCAAAGAATGGGCAAAGGAGAACAGGACTTAAAAGAAGATAGGAACTTTTCCTATTTCCCTAGGGATATAATATCAACTGCAGATAATTAAAGGCTAGGAAGGAGAAAAGAATGGAGAAACAGACAGTTATTCCAAGGGTGGAAGATAGAGTTCCTCAGTATCAGGGAAGAGGTCATGAATGAGGAGAAATGGAATGTATGAAGAGAAAAAAAAAAAAAAACATGAGGAGGATGGACCAAAAAAGAAACAATAATATTCCCTTACCACGTGACATAATCCTGTGATACCTTTCTCTAACTATAACAAAATGCCTGAGGCAATTGACTTTATAAAAAGAAAATGTTTGGTTTGGTTCACAGTTTTGCAGGTTTCAATCCATGGTCAGTTGGCCCCATCACTTTGAACCTGTGGGGAGGGAGCACATCATTGTGGGAGTGTATGGCTGAATGAAAATACTCATCACAACTAAGAAGCAGAGGGAAAGAGAAAGAAGCCAGGTTCCCAGAGGACGCTACAGTGGCACGCCTTCAGTAATTTAAAGACCTCCAATGAGGCCCTCACCAACATCACTTCCCAATGGTGCCACTCCTGAGGACCAAACCCTTAATATATGGGCCATGAGGGGGGTATATAATGTACAGACTATAGCAGATTTGAAAAAAATTATAGCAGATTTCATGCCTATTGGTTAAGTACCCACTGCAAAAAAGTTTAAAAAAATATTGGATACATTATTGGTGTTAAATGCATCTGACCTTCTTACTAAAGACTGACAGAGAGAAAATTCAGTAGGTTTATGACATTTTAAATAAACTATGTAAAAATGATGTGGACTAAGCAGAGTACAGGTAACTATCTGTATCAAATCCAGAGAGCTTATATACCCTTAATGATTAATTAACCATGCAGTAAATTTAAACTTGTGTCTTAACAAGTAGCTTTGTGTGTAAAGCTCATATCTGAATATTTGACTTACTTACTGCCTGCTGTAAGTGCATGCTTAAGGAATATTTACCAAATGGATGAATGAATAAGTAAGTGGATGAGCATGCACAAATAAATGTTGACCAGCAGAAACTTGTCAAAGGCAATATGAACTCCCAGAGGACAACAGATCACAGAATTAAAAAGTACAATTAATCCAGGGTTATCTGTAGCCAAGATTACTATCTTTAATTTTTTCTGGATTATAAAAGTAATATGTATTCATTACAGACTGTGTGAAAAACAAAAAAAGTTAAAACCATGAATAAGTAATTTAGTACTTTAACCACCACGGGATACATGCTAATACTTTGGCCAACTTCCCTTCAGTCTAATATGTCTTTATTCACACACACACACACACACACACACACACACACACACACACTTACTTTTTATTTGGTTAATTGCTGTACCTGCCTTTGTTCTATCTTTCCTCTAGTTTCCTAGTTTTATTTTCAATTTTTATTAGCTCTGTATATATTAAGAATCATTTGTTGCCACATCTGTTATTAACAGTTTTCTAGGTTATTGTTTGCTTTCTTGATTTTGTTTATGATTTTATGTATGAAGAAGTATTAGATTTGCATGAAGCCAATGTATACCTCTTTTTCTCAAAGAGGTAGTTCAGTGAGGGCTGTAGCTTTGTAGTTGAAAAAATGAACTCTGCCAAATATTAGCTGGGTGATTCTGGGCAACTTATCTCTCTATGACTGTTTCATTGCCTGCAAAATGTGGATAATGATTACTCAGTGATTTTTAGAGAGGATTAGAAATAATATCCTCATTGTTAATATGGGGAAACATAGTCTCCACTTGATTGCTTTTAGTTATGCATTTAAAAATTAGCATAGTACCTGGCACACAGTAAGTGCTCAATGTTAATTACTATTTCTCTGTTGCATTTATCCATAGGAATTTTTTAAAATTTAGTAGAGAATTTTTCTTCCTTTTTTCCACATAGAATTTATTTTAAGATGATGCTGTAGTTCTTCCTCTTTAATCATTAAACACTTTCCTGACACAATTTATTGAATGCAAGACTTAGATTGGTTGAAATAGGTCTTAGCTTCTTTGTCAGTTTTCTATACTTGTTATGAGTACAGCTTTGCTATGGTGTTTTAATGATTTAGATTTTATGAAATGTATTTCAGTAAAATGGAAAGGAAATAGCATTTATTTTTTATCCAGAAAAACTGTTTTACAATCATTTTTAGCTTGGCTAAGCTTGGACACTTCTACTAAAAAATGAACCTGCAACATGGGATTAGTGTGAGAGCTTGTTAGAAATGAGAATCCAGGCCGTGTTCCAAATCTTCTGAATCAGAATCTGTTCTTTGTTTATTTTATTGGTAAGTTGTGTACTTGAACATAATAGTGATTTTTATAGTGGCACATTCATATATACATGTAACATTATCTGGTCTTTTTGTTTCCTATTCCTCCCCTTTTCCTTCTCTTCTCCATTCCCTAGTTCACTTTCACTATTTTACTAGTATATTCTAATTTTTATGAAGCCTATTTTTTCTCCATAGCTTCCACAAGGAGAGAAAATATGTGACCCTTGATTTTCTGAGTCTGGCTTATCGCCCTTAGCATGATGTTCTCTCTCATTTATTTTTTTAGATCCATTTTTTCTATGGATAATATCATTTCATTCTTCTTTATGACTGAAGAAACCCCATTGTGTGTATATAACATACTTTTAAAATTTAACATACTTCTTATTTATTAATCTGTTGGTGGACACCTAGGCTTGTCCTGTGATTTGTCTATTGTGAATTGTCTGCTATAAACATGAATATGCATGTATCACTGCTGTATTCTGAACTTACCCCTTTGGAAAGATACCAAAGACTGATATAGTTGGGTTATATGGTGGTATAGTCTTTTTAGGAATCTCCACATGGATTTTCATAATGGTTGTAATAATTTTCAGTCTCACCAACAATGTATAAGTGTTCCTTTACTCACATCCTCACTGTAATTTATCATTATTTGTATTCTAGATGATTGCCATTCTAAAATAAAATCTCAGTATAGCTTTGATTTACATTTCTCTGATTGCTAACAATGTTGAATATTTAAAAATATATTTGCTGGTTATTTGTATTTTATCTTTTGAGAAATGTTTGTTTAGTTTACCTGTCCACATCTTAATTGAATTATTTGTCTTTTTGGTGTTAATTTTTAATTCTTTATATATTATGGATATTAATTCTCTATTAGAAGAGTAGCTGGCAAAGATCTTCTCCCACTCAATAGGCATTTTTCATGCTCTGAATAATTTCCTTTGTTTTACAGAGGTTTTTAACTTCATTTCATCCCACTTATTATTGGTATTGCTTCCTGGGCTATAGTGTAATCTGTAGTGTAATCTTAACTCTGTTGTTATTTCATTAATTTTTTTACTTGAATTATCTATTGGTGGGAATGGAATATTAAAGTTACTTTTTTGTGGGTGTAGGAATGGAACCCAGGGGCATTGGACCTTCTGAGCTACATCCCCTGCCCTATTTTTCTTTTTTTTTTTAGTAACAGGGTCTCATTAAGTTATGGAGGGCCTCACTAAGTAGCTGAGGCTGTCCATGAACCACAATGCTCTGGTCACAGCCTCCTGAATGCTTTTAAGTGACCCAATATTATGTTGGGGCCTTTATGTCTAGAGGAGTTTAATAAACTAGGTGCTCTAATATTTGTGAAATACTTCCTTTAGCCATGCCCTCACATATAGTTTTTACTACCACCCTGTAGTCTATTTAAATTATTAATCAATTAAGTGGATTCATACACTGATGAGTTATGGACTCTCATGGGTCAGTATCATTATCTCTGAACATCATTGCATTGCCATATGCATGAGATTTGGTGGGACATTCCAAATCCAAACCATAACAATGCAGTTTCTTTGGGTTGGGCTGAGAATATATCCCAGAGGCAAAGCAACCACTAAATATTCTCAGACTGCCAGTCTTGATCCATAATGCTGCAATAGAAAGAAGAAAGCCAACAACAACCATGAAAAAGCAGATAAGGAAATAAATTTAAAAAACAAAAACAATAACAAATCACCATGGTCAACAGATAGCACTGAGCAAAAATAATAGGAAATAAACTATAAAGTTTTAAAATTAAAATAATTGAAGTAAAAGTAATAAAATAGAAGGTAAATGGGAAATGGAAAGAAGAAATATTAAAGCCTTAAAAAAGAAGAAAAGGGGGAAAGTAAGAGAAAAGCTTAAAAAGTGGAAAAAAGAAAAAAGAAGATAGAAAAATTTAGAGGAAAAGAAAAGAGAAAAAGCTAAAGCTAAAAGAAAGCACACCTAAATGACAAATGAAAAATATGAATTTCCTCTTGGCTAAGGGCCTCAGTTGTGTGGGCAAGAGTAGATGAGAACATCCTCTGATTATCATATCTTTTTGACCATGACTTCTTAGGCTTTAAACCCCTTGTAGAGAGCTAGGGCCATCAATTATTCAACCCCCTTGTTTTTTCCTTTGCTTTACTTCCCAGGTGACCAGAAGGAACAATTTTTGGCTTCTCAGCTTCCCTGCATGGAAAACAAACTATGACTGAACTTAGAGCTTCTCAGGCAGAGATTTACTCTAGAGTTATATGTGCTACACACTCGCAGAGTAGAACAGATGCTCATGTCACAGATTTTAAAGGACTCCAGAACCTTTGTGTCACTATTCTTATTTTACCCATTCTGATAGGTAGACAGTGATGTCTCATTATAGTTATTTTTTTTCTGGTACTAGGGATGGAACTAAGGGTCATTCTACTTCCAAGCTACATTACTAGCCCTATTTTTAATTCTTTATTTTGAAACATGTTTCACTAAGTTGAGGAGGGCCTCACTAAATAGCTGAGGCTGGCTGCGAATCTGAAATCCTCCTGTATCAGCCTCCTAAGTACTGGAATGACAAGCGTGTGCCACTACATTCTGCTTCATTATAATTTTAACATGCATTTTTCTTGGATAATGTTGTTGAAGATGTTTCCATGTGCTTATTTGCCATCCATTGTTTCTCTTTGGTGGTATATGTCTGTTTGTGTCTTTTGTACAATTTCTGGCTGGATTGTCTTCTTTCTATTATTGCATTTTGAGAGTTCTTCATATACTTAAAAATCTGTATTCTAGCTCAAAGGGCTGCACCAATGTGAATCTCATGGTTTTGATTTTATGGTACAGTTACATAAAATATTACCACTGGTGGAAGCTGGGTTAAAGGTTCAAGGGATTCTAATACTAAAAAGTTTAAATTTTTCAGATATTAGGTTTGCAGGTATTTTTCCAAGTTGGAAACTTGTTTTTCATTCTCCTATCAGGGTCTTTTACAGAGTAAATGTTCTGACACAGTTTAGTGACAAGAATAGACAAAGAGTAGCCAGTGGAGTCTGGAGAAAGCCAGGAGCACAGCTGCTCAACAGCTTGGCTGACACTTCTCTCTGGTCTCTGGGAGCAGATATGCAAACATTTTTGTCATTTTAGTGCTATTATCTTTATCTCCACCACTCTACTCTGGCTTGTCTCCTGGCTCTGGTTGCAGGGTCACTCTGCTTTGAGATTCCTACATAGGGTTAGAAGTATATAATGGGCCCTTCCCACTGGCCTTTGACTTCTTGTACACCTCCATTCTTTCTATTGGATGATTCTCAATTCTCAGTGCCTCATTTTTATGCCTGGCTTTATGCCTCCAGCAGCCTGACTTCTCATCCTCTCCTTGAAGACCAGCTCAATACCGTTTTTCTTCCTGTACTTATATTTCTGGTCTTGGCTTCTAATATACCTAACTGGGGTGTCTGGTAGTCTGAACTAAAGTTAGTTATGACCAGAAGTTTCACAGTCAAGTAAAATAGCCATTTTAATATCAGATAACTCAGATTGGATGAGAATTTAAGATTAAGTTTCAATTTATTTGAAGTTAAAATCTGAGAATTGCACCTATGTAGCACCTACTAGTGGCTAAGGATCAAAATATAAAGAGTATGTAGACAAAGCTCTGTGCCTTGTAGAGGCCTGCTCTTATATATTTGAATGAAAAAAATATATTAAAAGGCAAGAGGATGGCAGAGGAAATATTCATGTTTATTCTTTCTGAGTTTGGTTATCACGAATCATACCCAACGTCAATATCTGCTTTTGTTTAACAAGCCTGATTATTCCAGCATGAAAGCATTTGTTGATCAGAGGAAAGACCATTTCTCTAGCCTGTCAATCGCTTTCAGAATTGAAGTCATTTTTTGAATTTAGTAGATGTCTAATGAGCACAGAATTATGCTTGAATTAAGTCATACTCCATCACACAAACTGATTTTGCCCATCTTTTCCCAATTCCAGTCAGTGATAAAATGTAGGTAACTTTAAATCAGACATTTTTGGGAATAGTTGCACCATAAAATCAGCAAACAATACAAATTGGGCTTTTCTTCTCACTCTTGCTTACCTGATTGTAGGTACTGTTCAGACTTTGGGAGGTGTGACACAATCCTGTTCTTGAAGATTTCACAATCTGAAAATCACAATCTCATTTTGGAGGCCAAACATCTTTTGTCAACTCTTCTCTTCACTAGTCTCATGCTGGTTCACCCATTCCTTTCTTTCCCTCTTCATAGACCTTCCTTTTTGTCTTTGACAACTCTCATTTCATTATGAAGCAGTTTTTTTTAATATTCTCAGTATTTTCTTTATCCACACTCAAAATCTTGCCTTTATTGTAGTTTGGATTTCTGAGGACGGTCTTTTATTGTACCAATTTTGAATGGGACATATCCAATCTCCCATGCCCTAGCCTCTATGGGGGGTCTCAAAAATGGCTGTCATTTTGTTGGCTTTCCATGACTGTTTCCAGATCATTATTACATCACTTTTATTTAATGTTCCCCTCTTATCATATGATCCAGTGACACTCTCCTTTCATTGATCCAAAGAAGAAACAAGTCAGAGGAACATGTTTGGGGGTAAAGAATTTGACATTGGAGCTACTAGTGGGACATCTAGGTGGAAGACACCAGGCAAATATTGTACATGAAACTACCAGGGTTCTTGGTAAACAAGAAACTCTGTGGTGTTTTCCTGAGATAAATACTGGAAGATCATTAATTCCTCCTATGTCTTTTCTATTCACAGGACTAGAAAAATAAATGATAATCACCTACTAGAGATGAGGCAGGTTTTATCTTAGAAATTACTAAATTAAAATGAATTTATATCTAGTATAGTTTTAGTGATACATATTTCATTTTCATTCTTCAAAAATTTAAGGTGTGTTAATGCATGGTATACAGGTATGGTTCACCAATCAGATTGCCTTTTAAAATAATTTGAAACAAGGTTATAAAATATAAATTTTTGGTGTGCTGGGCATGATGGTGCATGCTTGCAATCCCAGCATTTTGGAGAAAGATCCAGGTGTGTGGCCAAACTCAGCTACTTAGTGAGGCCCTCCTCAACTCAGTGAGACCCTGTTCCAAAATAAAGAATAAAAAATAGGCCTGGGGGTATAGCTTGGAAGTAGAATGCCCCTGGTTTTTCATCTTCAGTAGCAATATATCTATATCTAACATCTATCTATCTATCTATCTATCTATCTATCTATCTATCTATCTACCATCTATCTATCACCTATCTAATCTATCTATCTAATCTATTTGGCAAAAGAGTAAAAAGAGTAGCCCCCAAATTTTTTGGTGCTCAGTTAACTAGAAAATCCCTTTCTGACCTTTGTGATTAAAGTACACTTCAATGCATGGGTCCACAGCAGCAAAATACAAGCTTACACTCTGACATCTCTGATCTTTTTGTAGAAAGAAAGAGGAAATCACAGTGTTCACTTGTACTTGAAGCTCTTTCCCCCTGTTAGCCTATCCTGAGCATGGTATGATATCCTGATGCAGGTATTCTAGAAACTCACCATCTGTTTGCTCTGGGACTCACTAGTCTACCATAAACTTTTTGACATAGTTTTCAGGAAGAAAATCCTCCACTAACAGCTCTATTTTTCATATCCTACCAGTTACTGTCTACAATGCTTTCAAACTCTCAAAAACAAGGCCAGAATTTGATAATTACTAGTTCAAGAACTGTAAATGCATTATTCTCTTCCAAAATGTTTTTATTGTTTTCTCTTAAATTAGAAATCCAGATTTTACATGCTATATTAAGAATAGACCAGGTTGATGAGTTACCTTGATATCAATCAATTTACTGAGAAATCATTATTGCAAACCATTTAATTTGTACCATGACAGCTTGTGGTAATGCTGGAAGTACTTACATAATTAATTTACAATCACTTTGAAACCCATATACATCAAATAGTGCATGTAACAGTATTTGCCACAGTTAATATACAAAGTGAAGGCTGCAAAAGAACCTCATTGTGATGTGGAATTGCAACTTCTAGGGAAACAATTAGGATTTGTGGTACATTTATATATCTAATTAATATGTATTGTTCATAAATATTTTGAATATTACATGCCAATCATCTTTACACAACATTATATCATGAATATTTAGCATCTTGAAAGATGCTGGTCTCTTTCTCTTTCTTTCTTTTCTTTCTTTCTTTCTTTCTTTCTTTCTTTCTTTCTTTCTTTCTTTCTTTCTTTCTTTCTTTCTTTCTATTTCTTTGCAGGTCTGGCGATGGAACCCAGGGGCATTCAACCTCCGAGCTACACCTCCTTCCCTATTTTTCATTCTTTATTTTGAAACCGGGTCTCAATGAGTTGCAAAGAGCCTCAATAAGTAGCTGAGGCTGTCCACGAACCGCAATCCTCCGGTCTCAGCCTCCCAAATGCTGGGATTACAAGCATGCACCACCACTCCCGGCAATGCTGGTACATTTTACAGGCATAAAAATCAAGGAATGGAAAAAGTTTGTCAATACCCTATAAATAAGTATCATACAGTATTACATTATTGATTCTAAGCTCAGTGGTATTGATGTTATCATAGAAATAAAAACATATACAATAGTAGCACAAGGTGAAGAAACCTGGAGACAATTTACTTTTCATTTTTTTGGTAATAGTATATTAGAATAAAATGTATGAAGTAGTGCTTAAGGGCATGGCTTCTAGCATAGTACTGTTTGGGTTCAGATTTTGGCTTTAACATTTTTTAGTTGTGTGATAGTTGACAAATTTTAGATCCAATTTTATAGGAGGCAATATATTTGGACTGAGCACTTTTACTGGTCCCAATAGATCAAACCAATGTTGAGTTTAATCATGCTATCTCAGCTCTGGCTGGTTGCAAATGGCTCAGTAGCCAGTTAGCAGATTAGGCTGTAAACAATTAACTTGTTGTGCTGTAATTAATTGATTAGCTGATTGACTAGGCTATAGCCAATTAAGTTGTTTTTATGTCTCAATTCTGTTTTCTGACTTACACTTCTGTCTGATCACATTCTTGTTTAGAGTTCTCTGCTCTCATTTGAGGAGCTGTCCAATTTATGAATGGGTTATGTTTTATTTTGTTTGAATAAACTGTTCAATTGAATTGATCTAAATTTACAATTTAGTACAAGTAACTTAATTTCAATATGTCTTGGTTTCCTTATCTTAGCAACAGGAATGATGGTGATATAGTACCTGAATCACTGGATTGTTGAAAATGTTAAATGGCAATATTGATAATGATATATAAATTTCTGAGGCTGACCTTAAATCTGTGATTATCCTGTCTCAGCCTCTTAAGCACTGAGATTGTAGGTATGAACCAGCAATGATGCTATATAAGAATGAGTTTACATATAAAATTTTTCAGGTGCCCTAACTCATCCAGTAAGTGTCTGCTGATTAACTTATAGCATGTCGTCTATACTGTGTTGGCTTATTTGTCTGGTTGTAACCAGAATAAATATTAAGAATAAGCACCCTTATTTCTATGTAGTCCCTCTTGTTTCTTAAAAGTTTTCTCCTACACTTCTTAAAGTGAAATAGAGATCTTTTCATCTTTCTTGGTAGCTCATATTTACATGTACCTTAATCACCCCCTTTCTGTGCCCTGACTAATTTTCAGGAACTATTTAGACCATTGATTATGACTCTGGATGCCTTTTATAATAAAATATATAATAAGCAACATTCTTATAGGGTTTGAAAGGCCCATAGAAATGTCTCACACAGTCCTCTACAAAATGTGGCCTGCAACAGAATAACCTGTGGCTCTTCTGCAGGGGTGTGGTGGGGGCTTGACAACTATAGTTTTCAAAACCTTGAGGTGGGAGCCACTGTATTAGGGCATATGGTTACCCATCAAAAAAATTAGCCAGCTCTTCTGGGTTCAAATTCAAGAGGCTCTTTGATGAGGAGCTTGAGCTTAATACAGTCAGGTCTTGCACTCTTATGGAGATCTGTGATTATTTTCATTATTACGTACAATATTAAAGTGAAATGATGGGGGGAGGACACTGAGTACTATGTGAATGTATGCTATTGTCAATATGATCCACATTATGAAGTGAAACTATAGTATACCAATAAAATAAAAAGTAGAATGATAAAATAAACCTTATATAACACTTATTTGCCAGGCTATATAGAAATCAAAATATATAATGTCATTTTTTATTGCTGAGTAGAATTCCATTTTGTGTATTTCTCATAATTTTGTAATCCATTCATCTGTTGATGGACACTTAGGTTGACTCTATAGTTTGACTATTGTGAATTGTGCTACTATGAACATGGGTATGCATATGTTATGTAGTTTTCTGGTTTTAACTCCTTTGGAAAGATACCGAGTAGGAGTATGTCTAGATCATATGGTGTATCCATTTGCAGTTTTCTTTTTTGTGTGGGTGGTACTGGGGATGGAACCCACGGACATTCTACCTGTGAGCTACATCCCTAGCTCTATTTTTTATTCTTTATTTTGAAACAAGGTTTCACTAAGTTGTGGAGGGCCTCACTAAGTAGCTGAGGCTTTCCAAGAACCACGATCCTCCTGTCTCAGCCTCCCAAGTACTGGGATTACAAGTGTGAACCACCATGCCCGGATTCTATTCCCAGTTTTCTAAGGACTCACCACACTGATCTCCATAGTGGTTGGACTAGTTTGCAATCCCACCAAACAGTTAGAAGAGTGCCTTTTTTTCCCACAGCCTTGCCAACATTTATTGTTATTTGACTTCTTTATGATTACCATTCTGATTGGGGTTAGATGGATTCTCAGTGTAGTTTTGATTTGCATCTTCCTGATTGCTAATGATATTGTACATCATTAGCAAGAAAATGGAGGGACCTGGAGAACATTATGTTAAGTGAGATTAGTCAATCACAGTGAGAGAAGGGTCATATGTTTTCTTTAATATGTGCAGGATAGGGAGTAGTTGGGATACAATAGAGACTCTAGATGATGAGGAGAAATCTCAGGGGAGCCAGGGAGAATATATAAGGATAGGGGTAGAGGATTACTTAGGTTCATTAATAGAAATACTACCATAGACTATGTGGATACATGTGAATATATACCAATGTCAGTGTGGGTCCTCTGTATTGGGAGGGAAATGGGGAGGAAGGAGAGCACCAAGAGTGTGTGCATACATGTATGTCATTGTCAATATGATTTACATTATTATGTGAGACAATAATGCACCAATAAACACACACACAAACACACAAAAGAAATCAGAGCATTTAATCTCCTGGACCCTAGGGAATAGGGGATACCTACTTAAGTTTATTTAGAAGAATTACTACCATCCTTGTTTTAAGCTGCAAAAAACAGAGACACAGAGGAACTAGCTTAATGATATTTACCTGTGACTCTCTGCCAGATTCTGGGCTTAGTAAATTCCATTCAAGCATCTGATCCTCACAATGCTTAAGAGGGGGAGCAAGGCCTCAGTGAGATAAGTTCTTTTACACATGTATTTTATTTTAATGATACATTATAGTTTCACATCATGATGTGGATCATATTGACAATGGCATACATTCACACAGTACTTGTACCTGGTGCCCCCTACTTCCCCTTTCCCCCCTCCCAACAATGAGTGTTCAGGTTGACCATGTTACATTCACAGTTAAAAACATACTTGAATGTAGCTCCTTCATTAATTAACTTCAGCCTTCTTCCTCCCCTCTCCTTCTTTTCTAGATTTGCTTAGGTTTCCCCTCAATTATCTAGAGTCCCTCTGGTGTTCCAAATACTCCCTAGCTTGAGTATTTTAGAGAAAACATATGTCCCTTCTCTTTCTGTGTTCAACTGATCTCACTTAACATAATGTTCTCCAGGTCTTTCCATCTTCAGTTCTTGCTGCTGGTAAGTGTGAGCAGGAACCTAAACCTTCACTGATCTGAAAGACCACTGTAGGCTCTGGCTGTCAAGATAGGTGAGCAACTTTTCCTTATAATAATATGAAGATTAGCTTCTGGGAAGATGGCGACCAAGAAAAGCGGGGCTTAAGAGCCCTGCTAACAACCAATCTTAATTACCACAAAATCAGCGCCTTTCATAGCCAGAAAACACCATCACCAGAGAAACAAAAAATCACCAGGCTCCAGAGAGGAGGGGGACTCAGAACAGAGCTCAGAGCCACAGAGGAGATACGCCGGCCTCACGCCCGAGGACGTGGCAGCAGCGCCTTACTGCCAGTGGCAGCGGCGAGTTCACCGGACGGCACCAGACCAACGCACTCAACAGCCCACCAGGCTCTAGAGAGAAGCAGTGGACAGTGAGACGAGGGACTCAGAGCTGAGCTCAAAACCAGAGAAGAAATATGCCAGCCTCACGGCCGAGGGCATGGCAGCAGTGCCATATTGCCACCGGCGGCAGCAGCAGTGAATTCACTGAGTCCACTACAGCTCCATCTGCGTACTCAACAACAGTGAGTCGAATTGCGGGCCCCAGAGGAGAAAACCCAGTACAGCACTCCCAGGGACTTGACCCAATGGGGGAGTGGTGGTGGCAGAGATATCACACCATAGGAGAACGTGCAACCTGGCACCCCCCATAGTCTAAAGCAGCCTCAATTGACTCCCTGGGTATGAGACTCTGTGATACAACCCAGTAAAGGAATAGTGGGGTCTGAGATACCACAGACTCGAGATCCAGAGCACCTTAAGTGAAGTCATAGTGACTCAAGGGAAGAACCCAGAGAAGGCACAACTTCTGAAATCATGGGAAAGAGGAATAACAATGGAGCAAGGAATGCCCACAACCCCACAACATCAGAACCCAATAAAACAGAAAATCAGAGATTTCTAGAAGATCAAATAAGGAAAATAACTGTAGAAATAATAGAGGTGTTTTGAAAAGAATTCAGAGAGAGAGAAAAAGAGATAAAGGATGCAATTAATGAAGTAAAGGCCTCGATTCAAAGTACAAACAACCTATTAGACCACATTGAGAATAGAATCTCGCTCTTAGAAGATGAGCAATCCAAAAATAAACGCATAGTTTCTAATCTACAAAAAATATCCGACAGCAGGAATCTGCCATTGAAGAAATATGGGTCCATTTTAAGAGAGCTAACCTAAGAATAATTGGAATAGAGGAGGAAAAAGAAGGTGAAACCAAAGGGATCAACAATCTCTTCAAGGAAGTAATAGCAGAAAATTTTCCAAACATAGAACAAGAGGTTGATACACAGGTCCAGGAAACTTACAGAACTCCCTTTAGACAGGAAGAGAGAAGAGGATCCTCACGCCACATAATTGCCAAAATGACCAATGTGGAAGCCAAGCAGAGAATCTTAAAGGCAACAAAAACCAAGGGCCAAGTGACATTCAGAGGCAAACAAATTAGAACCACTCCAGATTTCCCAAACCAAGTCAGGAGAGCCAGAAGGGCTTGGAGTAACATATTCCAAACTCTGAAAGAAAACAACTTTCAGCCAAAAATGTCCTACCCAGCAAAACTTTCTAGCAAATTAGATGGAGAAATAAGAAGCTTCCATGACAAACAGAAACTGAAGGAATTTATGTCTTCAAAACCAGCGCTAGAGAAAATACTCAAAGAGATTAACTACAAAGAAGAAATAGGTAACACACACCAGAACCAGAGAAACAAGATTTTCTATCCAACAGACAACTAAGATTGGTTATCTCTGGAGATTCATTACTTATGTTAGTCTTTTACCTATCTCTAAATTGTATTGTTTGCTTTGATTATTAATTTTTAGGATTTCTAGTTGGAATATTAATATACCTTCAGATATAGCATTTGGAAATATTTTATCCAATTCTATTAGTAACTTTTAACTCTGTTTACATTGTCTTTGTATATACAATATATTTTTTTATTTTTTAGGGAGTTTTTATACTCTTCTTTTGCCTGTGCCATTGAAATCATATCCAAGAAATCACTGCCAGTTTCAATGTTGTGAGGTTTTATGACCCAGATTTTCTTCTAAAAGTTTATAGTGTTAAGATTTATATTTACGTCTTTTATCTATTTTGAGTTAATATTTGTATATGGTGTTAGGTAAGGGTCCAATTTTGTACATTTTCATGTAATTATTATTTTTCAACAATATTTAGTTAAAAGATTATTTACCCCACCAAATGTTTGTGGAAACCTTGTCAAAAATAACTTGACAATATATAGAATAATTTATCTCTAAGCTTTTATTTAACTCCAATGGTTTATATATCTGCCTTTAGAACAGTACTACACTGTTTCAATTATTGTAGCTTTATATGGTTTGAAATCAGAAAATATATATCTTCTAGCTTTGTTCTTTTTCAAGATCGTTTTGGGTATCTAGAGTCCATATTCCATATTAGGATAGATTTTTTTTCTGAAAAATAAATATATAAATTATGATAGTTTCACCTAAAAAAAAAGAAAAAAATATTCTCTGGTAAGAAAGAAAGTAAAAAGAAATATTGAAATGTTATCTTTAAGTCATCAAAAGCTTGGTATCAGACAAATGAAACTGTTATGTGAGATTATCATTTTTAATTTTGGATAAATTGCTATAATACTAGATGTCAACCACTAAGCCAAGCATGGGAAGGAGGGATGGGGAAGGAATGGGGTGGGGATCGGGTGGGGGCTGACTGGGCGATGTGTGCATGTATGTCTACAAAAGTTTGTATCCCACTATGATGTATGAATACAGTGCACCAATAAAAAATAAGAAATAATATGAAGATTAACAATGGGGTTTATCCATAACTGACTTGTAGGTAATTTCATGTTAAGTTACAGGAGTTGGGGAAGATGGAATTCTTTAAAAAGCCATTGAAGCTTTGTCCTGATAAAAGTGGAAGAAATTAGCTGAGTGTGGTGGCACATGCCTGTTATCCCAGTACTTGGGAGGCTGAGACAGGAGAATCACAGGTTTGAGGATATCTTCAGCAAGTAGTAAGACTTTCATCAACCTTGTGAGATACTGTTTTCAAATAAGGAATAAAATTAGGCTGGGGCGGGGTAGCTTGAAGATTAGAATGCCTCTGGGTTCAATCCCTAGCACCACACACATACACAAATGGAAGGATTTACTCAATATATTCTGGAAAAGGACCTCACTAAGTGTGAATTCAGTAACTTAGTGCAGGACCCTCTGTCACCTTCAATGGAATCCTTATGGAAATGGTTTTTGAAGCTTTGGCTTTTACAGTAAATGAGGTAGTAGTGGAGAGGTAAGTTGGAAGTGCTTCTGGGTTCACTTTTTAAAATTTCACTTAAGATTTTAATGTTCACTCCTTTTTAAGTCTGAAAATCATGGTATTAATCAAACCACAGAATACACAGCAGAGGTGCTTCTGATGCATCTAAGTGTGAGAGGCAGTACTTGGGGTATAAAATATTCTGCAATGAAAGATAGCATTTCTGATGGATTAAAAATACAGGATATTCTTGAACTTGGAACTTTCCTGAAAAATCCGTTCACTATGCACTAGTTTGGAGGCTTAATCAATGTGAGAAAGATGAGCTTTCTCATTATGTAATTATATAGTTCTAAAGACAGGAAAGGAAAACTATTGCTTTAATTCTTTTTATTGACTATATTCTCCTGAGCAGAGTTTTGGTTTGTCTCAGGTGTGTTGGAACCTATATTTTGGGAACAGAGAGGATTCTACAGACAATAGGGAAAAACAAGTAATTTCACTAGAGTGCAAACATTTCCTCTTCTACAATAAAAGTAATTTAAGGCTGGGTGTGGCGGTACATGATGGTCATCCCAGTACTAGGGAGGCTGAGACAGGAGGATGGTGGGTTCGTGGCCAGCCTCAGCTACATATTGAGACCCTTTGCAACTCAGTGAGACCCTGTTTCAAAATGAAGAATAAAAAATTGAGCTGGGGGTGAAGCTAGGAGGTGGATTCCCTTGGGTTCTACCCTAAATTCTACACACAAAAGAGTAATACAAAAAAGCACAGGCACCACTGATGAGTATTGTGATTGATTGGTAGACATATGGAATAGTACATGTTTTGGTTTTGGATTTATTTTTTATAAAACAGGTCAGAATTTTATTACTTGAAGAATGCAGATATGAAAAACAATTCATCTTTAGATGAAAATTCACTAGGCTTCAAACATATAACACATTATCAAGCACAGTCAAATGTTAATTATCCTGAACTCTGCGTCAGAATGAAAAAGGTTTCGAAAATATCCAAGTAGTTTACCTGAGAAATAGATGCACTAGGAAAAATATGTATAAGGATGTTATGATACAAATTAGAAAAGACAACACTTATTAACTTATTATTTCTCTGTATTAGACTACCTTTGGTATTTAAACTTTATTTATTTATTTCTCTGTATTATACTACCTTTGGTATTTAAACTTTATTTTTAAAATTTTTTGTAGGTCTGGAGATGGCACCCAGGGGCAATCAACCTCTGAGCTACACCCCTGCCCTATTTTTTATTCTTTTATTTTGAAACAGGGTCTCACTAAGTTGCAGAGGCTCTCACAAAGTAGCTGAGGCTGTCTTCCAGTCTCAGCCTTCCAAATGCTGGGATTACAAGTGTGCCAACATGCACAGCATGGTATTTAAATAAAAAAAACCCCACAATTTCTCCTATCTCATCCAAACATATTTAATTGACATAGTATCCAAGAAGTAATTTGAACTTAAAATATTCAGCAAATTATTAACCTTTTATTTACATATAGAAAATATATTTGAAAAATGTATAATGATATTTCCCTTTTTCTTAAACTGAAAAATATTACTAAGAAATCTAATACTTATAAATTTACTTATTTACCTCTCCAATTAAAATTGGAATCCTGGCAGCTAGAATCTATTTTTTAATTTTTTAAAATTTTGCATTGTATTCATACATCATAATGGGTTAAAAAACTTGTGTAGACATACATGCACACATCACCCAGTTAGCCCCTGCCCAATCCCCACCCCATTCCTTCTTCATCCCTCCTTCCCATGCCTTAGCTTAGTGGTTGACTTCAATATGTTTAAGTACATCCTGTGCTTTAGAGAGTTTCCATCTCCCCCCCTCCAATCCTCTCAGTTAGGGTGTCTTATTTGCTCCTCTATAGGATTTCCTTTTTCATTTAGAGTTCCTCCTAAGACCCATTTCTCCTTAGCATTCACATATTAAGGAAAGCATCCAATTTCTTCTTTTTTGTGAATGACTAATCTCACATAGCATAATGTCCTCCAGTTCCATTAATTTCCCTTTAAGTGGTGTAATTTTAATTTTTTTATGGCTGAGTAAAATTTCATTGTGTACATATCCCACAGGTTTGTAATACATTTATCTGCTGATGAACATCTTGGCTGATTCCATAATTTGGCTATCGTGAACTGTGCAGCTATGAAAATAGATACACATGACTTAGTTTGGTAGTTTGGTTTTGTATCTTTTGGGTAGATACCCAGAAATGATATTGGTGGATTGAATGGTAAATTTGTTTCAATTCTTCTGAGGATCCTCCATACTGTTTTCTAAAGTGATTGCACTAATTTGCAATCTCACCAACAATATTTTAGAATTCCCACTTCTCCACATCCTCGCCAGCATTTGTTGTTGTTTGTGTTTTAAATGATTGTCATTCTAGCTAGAGTTAGGTGAAATCTCAGGGTAGTTTTGATTTGCATCTCTCTGATTGCCAGTGATGTTGAAGATTTTTTTATGCATTTATGAGCCATTTGAATTTCTTCTTTTATGAAGTGTCTATTTAGTTCGCTTGAACAAATTTTTAAAATATATTTTTATTGGTGCATTGTAATCAAACATCACAATGGAATATGAGACTTGTTAGGATATCCAAGTATACATTGTCCAATCAACCTTTATCCAGTCCCCATCCCACTACCTCTCCCTCCCTCAATTACATGCTTGATTTAGTGTTTAACATTGATATATTTATTTATGTACATTATGTGCTTTAATGAGATTCCATCTTCCCCCATCCAATCTCCTCTGATTGGTCACCTTAATTGCTCTTCCATAGGGCCCCTTCTTCCATTAGATTCCCTATTACCCATTTCTTCCTAGTTTTGAATATTACCGAGAGCATCCAATTTTTTTTCTGAGATATTTCTTGTGTATACCACTCTACAAGTTCCAATTCCACTCTTGAAGGCCACTGCACTGGCCTGGCCACCTGGTAGACTCTGCTCCCGGCCTCACTGGATCCACTACCAGCCTTGTCTCGTGGCCCGCTCTGACCTCAGCCTCAGGGGCCCAAGCACTGGCCTTGTCTTTAGGCTAGCTTTTATCTCGGCCTCGCTGACTTCAGCTACAGCCTCAACAAATGGCAGGCACCAATCCCTGCCTTGCTGACCGCAGCACCAGCCTCCTCCCTCAGCAGGCTCTGATCCCAGCCTCCCAGGACCCGGCACCAGCCTTGCCTCATGGCGGACTGTGTTCTCAGCCTCACTGGGCCTGGCACCAACCTCACCCCTTAGCAGGCTCTGATCTCTTCCCCTAAGGCCCCAGCAATGGTCCTGCCTCATGGCAGCCTCTGATCCTGGCCTTCCTGGCCCCGACACCAGCCTCACCCCTCTGCAGGCTCTGATCTCTGCCTTCTAGGCCCCAGAAATGGTCCTGCCTCATGGCAGGCTCTGTCCCCAGTCTCGCTGACCCTGACACTGGTCTCAACCCTTGGCAGGCTCCAATCTCAGGCTTGGAGGCCACACCACTGGCCTTGCCTCATGGTAGGCCCTGATCCCATCCTTGCTGGCCCCAGCACTGACCTCACCCCTCAGCAGGCTCTGATTCCGGACTCGGAGGCCCCGGGACTGGCTTTGCCTAACAACAGGCTCTGATCCTGGCCTCACTGGCCCCGGCACTGGTCTTGCCTCATGGTAGGCTCTGATCCTGGCCTCGTTGGTCCCGACACTGTCCTCACCCCTTGGCAGGCTCCAGTCCTGGCCTCGGAAGCCCCAGCACCGGCCTTGCCTCATGGAAGGCACTGATCCCAGTCTCACTGGCCAAGCTCCAGCCTCACTCCTTGGCATGCTCTGATGCCGGTCTTGGAGGCCTCAACACTGGCCTTGCCTCATGCCAGGCTCCAATCCCAGCCTCGCTGGCTGTGGCACCAGCTTTGCCTCACAGCAGGCTCCTTTCCCAGTCTCGCTGGTCTTGACACTGGCCTCACCACTCGGCAGGGTCTGATCCCAGCCACGGAGGCCCCAGCACTGGGCTTGCCTCACAGCAGGCTCTGAACCCAGCCTCGCTGACCCCAGCACTGGCCTGACCTCTCGGCAGGCTCGGATCCCAGCCTTGGAGGCCCCATCACTGGCCTTGCCTCATGACAGGCCCTGATCCTAGTCTCGCTGGCCCCTACACTGTCCTGACCCCTTGGCAGCCCCTGATCCCAGCCTCGGAGGCCCTGGCACCGGCCTTGCCTCAAGGCAGGCTCCGATCCCAGCCCTGCTGGCCCCAGCACCAGCCTCACCCCTCGGTAGATTCTGATTCTGGCCTTGGAGGCCCCAGCACTGGCCTTGCTTCACAGCAGGATCCGATCCCGGCCTCAGTGGCCCCAACACCAGCCTTGCCTCACAGCAGGCTCCGATCCTGGCCTTGATGACCCTGGCACTGGCCTCACCCTTTGGCTGGCTTTGGTCCTGGCTTTGGAGGTCCCAGCACCGGCTTTGCCTCATGGCAGGCTCTGATCCCAGCCTTCCTGGCCCCGGCACTGGCCTAGCTGCCTGGCAGGCTCCTATTCTGGCATCTGAGGCCCCACCTCTGGCCTTGCTGTCTTGCTGTGCATCAGGCTCTGTTCTCTGCCACTATGATATTCATCTACAGATGTTCCCATTTTTCTCCCCCCATTTTTTTTTTTTTTGTGGTACTGGTGTTCCTGAAAACCCTTCCGCCTCCAGGCTTTACTCCTGGGGACCCACTTTTTTTTCTTTAATATATCTATTTTTATTTGGAAACAGGGTCTCTCAAGGCAGCAAGGCTGGCCTCAAGCCTGTGTGATCCTCCTGTCTCCGCCTCCCAAGCACAGGGATTACAAGCGTGTGCCACCACGCCCGGTGTTCGATTTTTTTTTCTAAATATGAGGGAGCATCTGGGCATGGTGGAGCATGCTTGTAATCCCCACGAATGGGAGGTGGAGACAGGAGAATCATGTAGGTTCGAAGCCAGCCATGCTGGCTTAAGAGACCTTGTTTCCAAATGAAAATATAAAAAAATAGGTCTGGGAGTTTAGCCCGGAGGTAGAAGGGTTTCCAGGTAACCCAGTGCCACCAAAAATAAAATAAAATAAAATAAAATAAAATAAAATAAAATAAAATAAATATGAGGGAGCAGTACATGTCTTTTGTGGAAGCTGGGACCCCAGATACCCAGTGACAATAAAATTTTGCCCTTCCTCCAAAGGCAGAGGTCCATAGCCTCACTCCGAAGAGCATGCTCTGCTGTTCCATACATAACCTGGCCTCCCACTCTGTGAAGAGGAACGTGGTGGCCACGAGGGCTGATGACTCCCAGAACCCGCAGTGTGGTGGTTTACCCCAACCATTTTGGGCTCCCTTTTAAACCTCCCAAACCCTTTTATCACTTAACATGTTTTCCAGAAATCCCAATCACGTGTGGGAGGAGCAGTCTACTTTTGGGGAGATTTCCTCAGAAGTTCATGGTGAGCTGGATCTGACTGCCCCTCCAAACTCTGGTCACCACCACCACCGCTGCTGCCACTGCCATCTTGGTTCTCTCCTGAACACCTTTCCCACACTGTTTTCCAGAGTTCCTCAGCATATGTGGCATTAGCGGTATACATTTGAGGATATTATGATGGGGATTGGATTGAATCTCTGCCTCTACCAAAAGCTAACCACTGCTGCCACTGTCACAGCCATCTTGGTTCTCTTCTGAGCACCCTCTTCACACAGCATGTTGTCCCAAGTTCCTGAGCCGGTGCAGTGGTAGCATTCTACCTCTGGGGCTATTTCTTCAAAAGATCCAGGTTTGTTGAATCAGATCTCTACCTCTCCTGAATACTGGCCGCTGTCATTGTTGCTGCCTCCACCATCTCAATTCTTTTCCAAACTCTTGCCCATTTTTGATTGGATTATTTGTTTTTATATTGTTGAGTTTCTTGAGTCCTTTGTATATTCTAGATATTAGTCCTCTATCAGAGGAGTAGGTGGCAAAAGTCTCTCACATTCTGTTGGCTCTTGATTGAGGTTCTTGACTGTTTCCTTTGCTGTCAAGAGCTCTTGAGTTTCATGCAATCCCATGTATTGATTCACATTTTAGTTTGTTGTGCCTTTGGGGTCTTGTTGAAAAAGTTCTTATCTGTGGCTATGTGTTGGTTTGTTGGACTTCTTCAAGGAGTGTCAAGGTCTCTGGTCTAATTTCCAAGTCTTTGATCCATCTTGAATTGACTCTTGTGAAGGGTGAGAAAGTGGGATTAATTTCCAATTTTCTGCATATGGTTAACCAGTTTTGCCCACTCTATTTGTTGAACAGGCTTTTTCCCACAGGGGATGGGCTTTTTTCCACAGGGAACTGCAACTAGGGTGTGGTTATCTCTGCCACCATTACTCCTTCACTGGTTTGGACTGCAAGATCTCAGACCCAGGGAGATTATCAAAGCTGCGTGAGTCACTGGGGGCAAAATGCTGGGAGTTCTCCTCCAGGGGCTGCAGTTTCACTTACGCTTTTGGTGAGTACTGGTCTAACTCTCTGGTGAACATGGTAAACTCTGCCACCCCTGGCAAGATGGCGCCACTCATGCCCTTGGCCATGAGGCTGGCAAATTTCTTTTCTGGTTTTGAGCTCCACTCTGAATCTCTGGAGGGCGTGGTGGGCTTGGCTGCTCAAAATTTTAGCTGGTGTTTGAGGAGGAAGAGCTGATAAATTACAACTGACTGATCTCAGCTGCTCACTTCAGCTCCTTGTTTTCCTTTTTTTTATTGGTGCACTGTATTCATACATCATAGTGGGATACAAACTTCTGTAGACATACATGCACACATCACCCAGTCAGCCCCCACCCGATCCCCACCCCATTCTCTCCCCATCCCTCCTTCCCATGCTTGGCTTAGTGGTTGACATCTAGTATTATAGCAATTTATCCAAAATTAAAAATGATAATCTCACATAACAGTTTCATTTGTCTGATACCAAGCTTTTGATGACTTAAAGATAACATTTCAATATTTCCTTTTACTTTCTTTCCAGAGAATATTTTTTTTCTATTTTTTTTAGGTGAAACTATCATATATTTATATATTTATTTTTCAGAAAAAAATCTATCCTAATATGGAATATGGATTCTAGATACCCAAAACGATCTTGAAAAAGAACAAAGCTAAAAGATATATATTTTCTGATTTCAAACCATATAAAGCTACAATAATTGAAACAGTGTAATACTGTTCTAAAGGCAGATATATAAACCATTGGAGTTAAATAAAAGCCTAGAGCTAAATTCTTCCCTATATTGTCAAGTTATTTTTGATAAGGTTTCCACGAACATTTGGTGGTGGAAAAAATTATCTTTTAACTAAATATTGTTGAAAAATAATAATTACATGGAAAAGAATAAAATTGGACCCTTACCTAATCCCATATACAAGTATTAACTCAATATAGATAAAAGACCTAAATATAAATCTTAACACTATAAACTTTTAGAAGAAAATCTGGGTCAAAAAACTCACAACATTGCAATTGGCAGTGATTTCTTGGATATGATTTCAATGGCACAGGCAACAGAAGAGTATACAAACTCCCTAAAAAATAAAAAAAAATATTGTATATCCAAAGACAATGTAAACAGAGTTAAAAGTTACTAATAGAATTGGATAAAATATTTCCAAATGCTATATCTGAAGGTATATTAATATTCCAACTAGAAATCCTAAAAATTAACAACAATAAAGGCAATCAATACAATTTAGAGATAGGTAAAAGACTAACAAATAATGTATCTTTACCGATAACCCATCTTAGTTGTCTGTTGGATGGAAAATCTTGTTTCTCTGGTTCTGGTGAGTGTTACCTATTTCTTCTTTGTAGTTAATCTCTTTGAGTATTTTCTCTAGCGCTGGTTTTGAAGACATAAATTCCTTCAGTTTCTGTTTGTCATGGAAGCTTCTTATTTTTCCATCTAATTTGATAGAAAGTTTTGCTGGGTAGGACATTTTTGGCTGGAAGTTGTTTTCTTTCAGAGTTTGGAATATGTTACTCCAAGGCCTTCTGGCTCTCCTGACTTGGTTTGGGAAGTCTGGAGTGGTTCTAATTTGTTTGCCTCTGAATGTCATTTGGCCCTTTGTTTTTGTTGCCTTTAAGATTCTCTGCTGGCTTCCACATTGGTCATTTTGACAATTATGTGACGTGGGGATCCTCTTCTCCGATCCTGTCTAAAGAGAGTTCTATAAGTTTCCTGGACCTGTGTATCAACCTCTTGCTCTATGTTTGGAAAATTTTCTGCTATTACTTCCTTGAAGAGATTGTTGATCCCTTTGGTTTCACTTTCTTTTCCCTCCTTTGTTCCAATTATTCTTAGGTTAGCTCTCTTAAGATGGGCCCATATTTCTTCCATGTCAGATTCCTGCTGTTGGATATTTTTTTCTAGATTAGAAACTATGCGTTCATTTTTGGAATGATCATCTTCTAAGAGCGAGATTCTGTTCTCCATGTGGTCTAATCGGTTGTTTTTGCTTTGAATTGAAGCCTTTACTTCATTAATTGCATCCTTTATCTCTTTTTGACTCTCTCTGTGTTCTTTTTGAAGCACCTCTATTATTTCTACAGTTATTTTCCTGATTTGATCTTCTAGAAATCTCTGATTTTCTGTTTTATCGGGATCTGATGTTGTGGGATTGTGGGCATTCCTTGCTCCAGTGTTATTCCTCTTTCCCATGATTTCGGAAGTTTGTGCCTTCTCTGGGTTCTTCCCTTGGGTCACTATGACTTCACTTAAGGTGCGCTGGATCTCGAGTCTGTAGTATCTCAGACCCCACTACTCCTTACTGAGTGTATCACAGAGTCTCCGATCCAGGGAGTCGATAGAGGCTGCTTTAAACTATGGGGGGTGCCAGGTTGCACATTTTCCTATGGTGTGATATCTCTGCCACCGCCACTCTCCCACTGGGTCAAGTCCCAGGGAGTACAGTACTGGGATTTCTCCTCTGTGCCCTGCAATTTGACTCACTGTTCTTGAGTTCGCAGATGTAGCTCTATTGGACTCGGTGAATTCGCTGCTGCTTCCGCCGGTGGCAATATGGCGCTGCTGTTACGCCCTCGGCCGTGAAGCTGGCTTATTTCTTCTTGGTTTTGAGCTCCGCTCTGAGTCCCTGCAGCGTGTGCTGAGCTCTGCCACTGGGAGCTTTAGATGTTCCCTGTGCTGAACATCCCGCCTGGCTGTTCGGCAGCAGCTCACCTCAGCTTGCTGTAGCTGTCCGGTGAATTCGCCACTGCCGCCGGCAGTATGGTGCTGCTGCCGCGTCCTCGGGCGTGAGGGCAGTGTATCTCCTCTGTGACTCTGAGCTCTGTTCTCAGTCCGCTTTCTCTCTGGAGCCTGGTGATTTTTTTTTTCTCTTGTGATGGTGTTTTCTGGCTATGAAAGGCGCTGATTTTGTGGTAATGGAGATTGGTTGTTAGTGGGGCTCTTAAGCCCTGCTTTTCTCGGTCGCCATCTTCCCGGAAATCTCCCTTGTTTTCCTTTTTGTCTCTGGAATCTGGTGCTGTGAGGCAAGATGATGCTGGTATGATGCCTGCTGCCACAAGGTGCGTAGGTTTCTGGTCTCTGGTTGTTCTTCTAGTCCTCTTTTCCTCTGTCCCTTTTAATAAAAGTTTTTTTTTTCCCCTCTACTGATAGTATTTTCTGGCTATGTAAAGTGCTGCTTTGAGGCAATGGTGATCGAGTTTTAGCAGGACTCATAAATGCTGCTTTTCTCAGTCGCCATCTTCCCAGAAGTCCCTCTATTTTTGGGCTTAGGGAATAAAAATGTTTAAATAATTTGGCAATTAACAGAAATGTAATTACTTCATTTTATATGAAATGTCTGTTCCTTTCTGTTTCTAAATACAATGTATCATTTCTTCAATATTCTCGCTTTCTATAACAATCACTAACATACTTTATTTATTGGTACCAAATTAAGTCTTCTCCCTTTTAATAAGTGGGTTGAAAGTATTCATGTTTCATATAGAACTGATGAGTTATGAGGTACTTTCTTATATAAAACCAAACTTTTTGTAAAGCTATCATTTAATTATGTAAAGGAGAAAATGAGTCCATTTCAAAAAGTAGCACTGGATCTCTAGGCCATCTAGTAAAAAATGTAAATTTAATGATAAAACAAAACTAAGCAAACTACAAGTAAAATTTTTTTTGGTGGTACTGGGGTTCCTGGAAGCCCTTCTACCTCCGGGCTACACTCCCAGACCTATTTTTACATTTTTATTTGGAAACAGGGTCTCCTAAGCCAGCGCGCGGGGCTGGCTTCGAACCTGCGCGATCCTCCTGTTTCTGCCTCCCAAGCGCGGGGATTACAAGCGTGCGCCACCACGCCCGGCATACAAGTAAAAATTTAAAAAATCTCTTGTTCATTGCAAGAATATCCCTTAGCTTCCATTTTTCTCCCAAGGAAAAATTTGAATATGCATGAATCTCAGTTAACCCAACAGAACCCAAACAATTGTTTCACAAGTACTACCATATGCTTAAATAAAATAAATATGGATGGACTAAGCAAATAATGCTGTTAACACATGCCCCCCTAGACCTCATGGAAATGATGCAGCCATATAGAAGATAGGGCTTGGTTGTGGAGGTAGATTCCTTTGGCATGTGGCCTTGAAGATTACATGTGGTCCCTACTCATTCTCTCTCTCTCTTTCTCTCCCTCTTTCTCCTTCCCTCCCTGCCTCCATGATGTGATAGCAGAGCCCTTCTGTTCTTTCTGCTCCCAAGGCTGAGGCTGTGCCCTTAGCTCTGCAGACTTTACCATGTTTAACATGAACCGAATCCCTGAAATCTCTAGAACTTACAGCAGCTTGTTTTTTTTTTTTTAAGTTTAAATACCAAAGGTAGTCTAATACAGGGAAATAATAATTTAATAAGTCTTGGCTTTTTAAAATTTGTACCATAACATCCTTATACATTCATTTTTGAGTGTATCTATCTCTCATGTAAACTACTTGGATATTTTTCCATACCTTTTTATTTTTTAATTTTTATGTGAAATATATTAAAAATGGCATACATTTAGACTGTTCTTGGTGCCCTCCCCTTTTGCTTCCCCTCCCCCTCCAAACAATGAGTGTCCAGGTTAACCATGCTATATTCATATATTCATACTTTTACACATATTTGGATGTAGTTACTCCATTAATCAACCTCAGCCTTCTCCTATCCTTCCATTATAGCTTTGCTGGGGTTTCCCCTCCATTATCTGTAGTCCCTCTGATATTCCAAATACTCCCTAGTTTGGGATTATTAGAGAGAACATATGTCCCTTCTCTTTCTGTGTCTGGCTGATCTCACTTAACATAATGTTCTCCAGGTCTTTACATCTTCCTGCGAATGACATGATTTTGTTCTTCTTTATAGATGAGTAGAATTCCATTGTGTGTTTTTCCTATAATTTTGCAATCCATTCATCTGTTGATGAAAACCTAGGTTGGTTCCATATTTTGGCTATTACAAATTGTGCTGCTATGAACATGGGTATGCATTATGTTACTTTAGTTCTCTGATTTCAACCTCTTTGGACAAATACTCAGGAGTGGTATAACTGGATCATATGGTGGATCTATTTTCAGTTTTCTAAGGAATCTTCACATTGATCTTCATAGCGGCTGAACTACTTAGCATTCCCACCAAAAGTGTAAAAGAGTTTCTCTTTCCTCTCATCATCACCAGCATCTGTTGTTATTTGGTTTCTTTATCCTTGCCACTATGATTGGGGTTACATGGAATCTCAGTGTAATTTTGATTTGCATTTCTCTAATGGTTAATTATGTTGAGCATCTTTTCATGTATCTATTGGCCATTTATATCTCTTCTTTTGTGAAACTTTTTTCATTCTGATGCAGGATAATTAATATTTGACTACCTCTGATAATTTATTATATGTTTGATGTCTAGTGACTTTTCATTTATCTGATTTTTTTATTCTAGGTGGTGGTCAGGTGTTTTGGTTATAGCAATAAGAATGATGACTGAAACTGTGCACAATAAGTAATCTGCCAATGTGTAGCAGAAAAAGAAATGTGAGTGTGTGTGTGTGTGGAGAATAAGTTGACAAAGATGAGGTTTTTCAGAATAAGAATAAGGTCCTTGGGGTTGCAGTTAGCTCCCTGCTACTCAACACTTAATCTGAAGATCATCCACAAAAGCTTCAGCAAAGAAACCTTTTAGATATGTAACATTTGTACTTTAACAAAATCCACAAATGATTTTTCTTACACCTTTTCTGGTCCTGATATTGAAAAAATGCGCAATGCCTAGGCCTTTATTACAGCACTCTTTGTGTTTTAAACTGGAACACAAAAATCATTATTACCCATATTCTCCACAGACATCTATGAACGAGACTTGATGAGTGTGACAGTTACTTGGTTCTAACAGTTTTGTACATAGTTGAAAGGTTCCGAGAAGTATGCCTAAATTGCCTTCAATCTTGGGGTGCATGAGGATTAGCTGGTGGAATTATGTGCAGTTGGTAAAGATTCATTCTGACAGGATAGGTATTAAGGCTAAACACTTGTATGATGGTGTTGGAGCCTGGATCACTAGCTATATTTGAAAACCCAAATATCCCTTTTTAAATACAAGTTGACAATGAGGGCCCCAGAGCTGAAAGCATTTAAAAGTTGTTTTTGGCATATACTGGGACTTTCAGTAAAAGTAATCAATATGAAACATTTGTTTTGTTCAGTACACTATTGACAAGTAAGATCTTTATCTTTGTCATTTTTTTTCATTGTGGAGCTGAATGAAAATACCAGTGAAACAGTTTGGGTTCTCAATGTGGTTAAATATACAGTTAACAAAATATGCATGCACTGGTAGACAAAAATGTCAATGAATACTCAACCCCTAGAGGTGGTAATGGAACTGTACTTCTGATGTAACACTATTTGAAGGGTTTTCAGGTTCTGAGGAATATCATTAAACATGATTTATGTGTATGCACCCACTGTCATAGTCAGTTTCTAAACAAAATAAAATTATATCTGGACCATGAATCCTCAAAAGATGATTAAATTCATTGACAGTCATGCTAAGCTGAGGATACATTTTCTTAAAAGTATATTGTGGAATGATAACAGAATTGAATCCAGATCCAGCTTGTTTGAGATCCCAAAATTGTTTTCCATTAAAGACTAAGGAAGGAATTAATGACCATTATTTAGTTATACTTCTGATTTAAAAGGAAGAATTATGTAGTTACCTCTTGAAAAACCCATCAATCAATTAATCAACCAACTTACCATGTAGCTAATCTACCTGCACATTTATCCACCAAATGACAACATCAATTGAACTCCACAAACATGATCTTGAGTTTTTTGTATAAGATACTGCAATAGAGAAGAGAAAGACAAATTCAGTAAAGTTAAGTCCGTAATATTGAGGAAAAGACATACGTAAAAGAAATAATTATAATATTATATGGTAAATGTTAAAACAAAGGAGATCTTGTTTGCTTTCTAGAAATGCTAGAATGGGAAGGTGGGAATACATCCAGACAAGATATAGAGGCGGTCTCACCTGACCTGAGTGACAGCATTAGCAAAATCATAGAGGCATCAAAGCTCATGGATTGTTTAGAAAACTCTAGAATTGAAGATATAGAAGTGATATGACATATATGTCATATTCCACATACCTTAATAGATTAATTTGATTTCACATAACAGTTACTCTATAACTATATTCTCCTAGAATAACTTCAGTATGTTTGAAAAATTGTTACTGCACATGTCTTAAACCTTTGGTAAGCCAAGTGTGTTTATCTAAATATTGAGGGATTTCAGCAGCTAAGTCCCCTCTGTAATCTCTTTCAGCCTTGATTATTTTAGTTCCCATGTTTGTGTTTCAAAGGTAGGCAATTAGATAAATGCTGAAGTCTTTAAAAGGAAGGTGTGGTGGGGGATCTCAAACTAAAATGTATCACTGTACCATGAGCTTGTTCTTAATTTTTGTTTTGGTGTCACTACTCTAAGATATTAGCTTGAACTCTGATTAACTTTTAATTTTTGCCAAGATGCTAAGACATGTATATTGGAAATATATTCTTTGTATTGGGTTTATTTTCTGATTAATGGATTTAAAAAATGTATTCACAAGTCATGATATGACATTGTATTCTGCTGATTTGCATGAAGTATATTATGTGCATGGTAATTATAGATAGGAAAGAACCCAAGACCCTGGAGCACAGAGCAGTTAGGAAATCTCAGTGAAGTCAGTTTACTATAGAGGAAGACCAGGCTTATTGTGGTGTAAATTAGTCTAGAAAACATTTGGTTATGATATCCTATCATTATCTCTTCCTGTATCCTTATTCCCCTCAATTTACCTTCCCTTTTATAGTACTATGTGGTTATCAGGAGAAATTAGATAGTTTGGCAGTAAGCTTATTTGAATCTTCTGCATATTATCATGTGTATAACCACTTATTCTATCAACTGTTGAGCCTTGGATATACCTACCTGCTTATACGACAGTCATTGTCTTGACAAAGATTACTTTAACTAAACTTTAGTTAGGTTTTTCTGAGCCCTTGAGTAGAACTCAAACTTGGCCTACAAATCCCAGTTTTAGCAAAGCAGATTGCTAAGCTAGTTTCACCAGAATCTTCCTACTCTTTTTTTTTTTTTTTTAATTAATTTATTTTTTAAATTGGTGCATTGTAGTCATATATCAATCACATTGGAGTACAAGACTTGAGAGGATATACAAGCACACATCATCCAATTAGCCCTCCTCCAGCCCCCGTCCCATTCCCTCCCCCCCCCCTCCGTCCCACACTTCTTTGGTGATTTACTTTGATACATTTGTTTATGTACCTCCTGCGTTTTAAAGAGGCTCCGTCCTCCAGTATTACATACCCTCTGATTGGTCACATTAGTTGCTTCACTATAGGGCCCTTTCTATAGCTCAACCTCTTCCTGTTGCCCTTTTCCTCCTAGTTATTGCTGATTAAGAGAAGCGTCTGATTTATATTTTCTGCGATATTTCTCTGTGCATGCTGCGTTGCAAGTACCAATCCCACTCTTGATGGTCCCAGTAGTGGCCTGGCTACTCAGTGGACTGATCCAGACCTCGCTGGCTCAAGCAGCGGCCTTGCCTCATGGGAGGACGCAGTTCTGGTCTCGCTGGCCCCTGAACCGGTCAAACCCCTAAGCTGGCTTTGGTCCCGACCTTGGAGGCCCCAACACTGGTAATGTCTCACAGCAGGCTCCGATGACGGCCTCACTGGCCCCAGCACCGACTTAACCCCTTGGCAGGCTCTTATCCTGGCCTCAGAGGCCCCAGTACCGGCCTTGCCTCAAGGCAGGCTCCGATGCCGGCCTAGCTGGCCCCAGCACCGGCCTAATCCCAAGGCAGGCTCCGATCCCGGCCTCGGAGGCCCCAGCACTGGTCATGCCTCAAGGCAGGCTCCGATGCCGGCCTCGCTGGCCCCAGCACCGGCCTAACCCCTAGGCAGGCTCATATCCTGGCCTCGGAGGCCCCAGTACCGGCCTTGCCTCACGGCAGGCTCCGATGCCGGCCTCGCTGGCCCCAGCACCGGCCTAACCCCTCGGCATGCTCTGATCCCGGCCTCGGAGGCCCCAGCACTGGTCATGCCTCACGGCAGGCTCCGCTGCCAGCCTCGCTGGCCCCAGCACCGGCCTAACACCTCGGCAGGCTCTTATCCTGGCCTAGAGGCAAGAGTACCGGCCTTGCCTCAAGGCAGGCTCCGATGCCGGCCTCACTGGCCCCAGCACTGGCCTAACCCCTCGGCAGGCTCTTATCCTGGCCTCGGAGGCCCCAGTACCGGCCTTGCCTCACGGCAGGCTCCGATGCCGGCCTCGCTGGCCCCAGCACCGGCCTAACCCCTTGGCAGGCTCCGATCCCGGCCTCGGAGGCCCCAGCACTGGTCATGCCTCAAGGCCGGCTCCAATGCCGGCCTCGCTGGCCCCAGCACCGGCCTAACCCCTCGGCAGGCTCTTATCCTGGCCTCGGAGGCCCCAGTACCGGCCTTGCCTCACGGCAGGCTCCGATGCCGGCCTCGCTGGCCCCAGCACCGGCCTAACCCCTCGGCATGCTCTGATCCCGGCCTCGGAGGCCCCAGCACTGGTCATGCCTCACGGCAGGCTCCGCTGCCGGCCTCGTTGGCCCCAGCACCGGCCTAACCCCTCGGCAAGCTCTTATCCTGGCCTTGGAGGCCCCAGTACCAGCCTTGCCTCACGGCAGGCTCCGATGCCGGCCTCGCTGGCCCCAGCACCGGCCTAACCCCTCGGCAGGCTCTTATCCTGGCCTCGAGGCGCCAGTACCGGCCTTGCCTCAAGGCAGGCTCCGATGCCGGCCTCGCTGGCCCCAGCACCGGCCTAACCCCTCGGCAGGCTCCGATCCCGGCCTCGGAGGCCCCAGCACTGGTCATGCCTCAAGGCAGGCTCCGATGCCAGCCTCTCTGGCCCCAGCACCGGCCTAACCCCTCGGCAGGCTCTTATCCTGGCCTAGAGGCAAGAGTACCGGCCTTGCCTCAAGGCAGGCTCCGATGCCGGCCTCACTGGCCCCAGCACTGGCCTAACCCCTCAGCAGGCTCTTATCCTGGCCTCGGAGGCCCCAGTACCGGCCTTGCCTCACGGCAGGCTCCGATGCCGGCCTCGCTGGCCCCAGCACCGGCCTAACCCCTTGGCAGGCTCCGATCCCGGCCTCGGAGGCCCCAGCACTGGTCATGCCTCAAGGCCGGCTCCGATGCCGGCCTCGCTGGCCCCAGCACCGGCCTAACCCCTCGGCAGGCTCTTATCCTGGCCTCGGAGGCCCCAGTACCGGCCTTGCCTCACGGCAGGCTCCGATGCCGGCCTCGCTGGCCCCAGCAGCAGCCTAACCCCTCGGCAGGCTCTTATCCTGGCCTCGAGGCCCCAGTACCGGCCTTGCCTCAAGGCAGGCTCCGATGCCGGCCTCGCTGGCTCCAGCACCGGCCTAACCCCTCGGCAGGCTCTTATCCTGGCCTCGGAGGCCCCAGTACCGGCCTTGCCTCACGGCAGGCTCCGATGCCGGCCTCACTGGCCCCAGCAGCGGCCTAACCCCTCGGCAGGCTCCGATCCCGGCCTCTGAGGCCCCAGTACCGGCCTTGCCTCAAGGCAGGCTCCGATGCCGGCCTCGCTGGCCCCAGCACCGGCCTAACCCCTCGGCAGGCTCCGATCCCGGCCTAAGAGGCCCCAGCACTGGTCATGCCTCAAGGCAGGCTCCGATGCCGGCCTCGCTGGCCCCAGCACCGGCCTAACCCCTCGGCAGGCTCTTATCTTGGCCTCGGAGGCCCCAGTACCGGCCTTGCCTCACGGCAGGCTCCGATGCCGGCCTCGCTGGCCCCAGCACCGGCCTAACCCCTCGGCATGCTCTGATCCCGGCCTCGGAGGCCCCAGCACTGGTCATGCCTCACGGCAGGCTCCGCTGCCGGCCTCGTTGGCCCCAGCACCGGCCTAACCCCTCGGCAAGCTCTTATCCTGGCCTTGGAGGCCCCAGTACCAGCCTTGCCTCACGGCAGGCTCCGATGCCGGCCTCGCTGGCCCCAGCACCGGCCTAACCCCTCGGCAGGCTCTTATCCTGGCCTGGAGGCCCCAGTACCGGCCTTGCCTCACGGCAGGCTCCGATGCCGGCCTCTCTGGCCCCAGCAGCGGCCTAACCCCTCGGCAGGCTCCGATCCCGGCCTCTGAGGCCCCAGTACCGGCCTTGCCTCAAGGCAGGCTCCGATGCCGGCCTCACTGGCCCCAGCACCGGCCTAACCCCTCGGCAGGCTCCGATCCCGGCCTCGGAGGCCCCAGCACGGGTCATGCCTCAAGGCAGGCTCCGATGCCAGCCTCTCTGGCCCCAGCACCAGCCTAACCCCTCGGCAGGCTCTTATCCTGGCCTCGGAGGCCCCAGTACCGGCCTTGCCTCACGGCAGGCTCCGATGCTGGCCTCGCTGGCCCCAGCACCAGCCTAACCCCTCAGCAGGCTCTTATCCTGGCCTCGGAGGCCCCAGTACCGGCCCTGCCTCACGGCAGGCTCCGATCCTGGCCTCGGAGGCCCCAGCACTGGTCATGCCTCACGGCAGGCTCCGCTGCCGGCCTCGTTGGCCCCAGCACCGGCCTAACCCCTCGGCAAGCTCTTATCCTGGCCTCGAGGCCCCAGTACCGGCCTTGCCTCAAGGCAGGCTCCGATGCCGGCCTCGCTGGCCCCAGCACCGGCCTAACCCCTCGGCAGGCTCTTATCCTGGCCTCGGAGGCCCCAGTACCGGCCTTGCCTCATGGCAGGCTCCGATGCCGGCCTCACTGTCCCCAGCAGCGGCCTAACCCCTCGGCAGGCTCCGATCCCGGCCTCAGAGGCCCCAGTACGGCCTTGCCTCAAGGCAGGCTCCGATGCCGGCCTCGCTGGCCCCAGCACCGGCCTAACCCCTTGGCAGGCTCCGATCCCGGATTTGGAGGCCCCAGCACTGGCTTTGCATCAAGGCAGGCTCCGATGCCGGCCTCGCTGGCCCCAGCACCGGCCTAACCCCTCAGCAGGCTCTTATCCTGGCCTCGGAGGCCCCAGTACCGGCCTTGCCTCACGGCAGACTCCGATGCCGGCCTCGCTGGCCCCAGCACCGGCCTAACCCCTCGGCAGGCTCCGATGCCGGCCTCGCTGGCCCCAGCACCGGCCTAACCCCTTGGCAGGCTCTTATCCCGGCCTCGGAGGTCCCAGTACCGGCCTTGCCTCATGGCAGGCTCCGATGCCGGCCTCGCTAGCCCCAGCACCAGCCTAACCCCTCGGCAGGCTCTTATCCTGGCCTCAGAGGCCCCAGTACCGGCCTTGCCTCAAGGCAGGCTCCGATGCCGGCCTTGGTGGCCCCAGCACCGGCCTAACCCCTCGGCAGGCTCTTATCCTGGCCTCGGAGGCCCAAGTACCGGCCTTGCCTCATGGCAGGCTCTGATGCCAGCCTCGCTGGCCCCAGCACCGGCCTAACCCCTAAGCATGCTCCGGTCCCGTCCTCGGGGGCCCCAACACTGGCCTTGCCTCACGGCAGGCTCCGATGCCGGCCTCGCTGACCCTAGCACCGGCCTAACCCCTCAGCAAGTTCCGGACCCGACCTCGGAGGCCCTAGCACAAGCCTTGCATCATGGCAGGCTCCAATGCCGGCCTCGCTGGCCCCAGCATCGGTCTAACCCCTCTGCAGGTTCCAATCCCGGCCACGGAGGCCTCAGTAGTGGCCTTGCCTCACAGCAAGCTCCGATGTCGGCCACTGGCCCCGGCGCCCGCCTAACCCCTCAGCAGGTTCTGATCACTGTCTCTGTGGTTATTATTTCAAAGGTTCCAGTTGTAATGTATCAGATCTCTGCCTCCCCCGAATATTGGCCACTGGCATTGCCACTGCCTCCACCGTTTCAAATCCTTCTCAGGCTCTTTTTCCACTCTGAATGTTGTCCAGTGTTCCGAAGCATGCGTGATGGTAGCATTCGACATTTGGTGTAATTTCTCCAAAAAAATAAAGTTGGTAAGATCCAGTTTCTGCTTCTCCTGAATACAAGTCTCTACCACCATAGCGAAGAACTCTTTCAACACCGCATTTCTCCTTGGTCTCCGCTAAACTCTCTCCTTATATGTGATGTCTGAGATTCTTAACAATATAGAGAAATAGCAGTCCTCTTTCACGGCGAAATTTTTCCATAAGTTCCAGTGCATTTAGATAAGTTTTTTCTGCATCTCCAGTGTCCTGGCATCCATGACGGCTTTCTTACCACCTCTCCGATGTTTTTCTTTATCTTTTTCTGTTCTGGGCCCGGTTTCTCCAGGGGTCTGACGTGCTACTCGCAGTTCGGCCGGGACCCAGAGTCCCGCGATCCGGGGCCCCAGCTGGCGTGCCCTGTGCTCGACCCCCGCCCAGAACCCAGCATCTTACTGGGCCTGGTTTCTCCAGGGGTCTGGCGTGCTATGCGCAGTTCGGCCTGGGGCCCAGAGTCCCGCGACCCGGGCCCCATCTGGCGTGCCCAGCCCGCGACCCCCGCCCAGAACCCAGCGTCTTACTGGGTCTGATTTCTCCAGGGGTATGGCGTGCTATGCGCAGTTCGGCTGGAGCCCAGAGTCCCGCGACCCGGGCCCCATCTGGCGTGCCCAGCCCGCGACCCCCGCCCAGAACCCAGCGTCTTACTGGGTCCGGTTTCTCCAGGGGTCTGGCGTGCTATGCGCAGTTCGGCCGGGGCCCAGAGTCCCGCGACCCGGGCCCCCTCTGGCGTGCCCAGCCCGCGACCCCCGCCCAGAACCCAGCGTCTTCATCTTCCTACTCTTAATATTCAGGAAAGCTAATTTTTCCTTATTCTTTTGTTTGATTAAGTTCCTCATCCCCTGCCTTGATGTACAAGTTCTTAGTCTACCTTTTGCAAAAATCTGTTAAGCCAGTTTAGCAAATATTTTCCTGCCTTTGAATGATATCTAATAAAGTTCCTGTTAGTAACTTTCTATCTAATGGTTCCCTCATTCTGAGTGTTGTCTTTAAACCTTCAACTCTCTTTACTGTACTTAGAATTAAATTCAGTCTCTCTCCTCTATTTCAATAGTTTCTCATATACTGAAATGGTCTTAAAATATTCTTTACTATTGTAACAAGTGTCATAATAGTTTCTCTTTAACATTCTACCTGAGTCGTTGTGGTAGGCTTTTGTGTTTATTTCATGATTGTGTTATGTCACCATGATTAAGGGAATTTTTCACATGAGATTAAAGTTTAACAGTTTTCCATAAAAAAAAAAAACTGTTGAAACTTGTTTTATCTAATCTGAGTCTTAGAAGCAAATAATTTTCTCCAGAGGCTTGTTTGAATTCATATTCTTATGGCAGCAAAGAATGAGAATGGAATTGATCTGCTGTTGTTAATTTAGTATGGAGGGATACTGTGGAAGGACTTGAGAGTGGCTTCTTGGTGTTGACTGTGTTCCATGTCCAGGATCTAGTGGAAAAATGGGGATTTCAGTTTTGTAGTTTCACAAAACTTAATTCTGTATCTGCCCACAATTTGAGTGAGCTTAGAAGTCGATTTTCCCCCAGAGCCCTCAGATAAAAACCCAACTCAATTTACCTGGATTTAAAAATTCTTGACACTTTAGTTTTGAGCTTTAGTAACCCTATGGAAAGAATTCAGATGAGCCTTTTTGGACTGTTGACTGACAAAACAATGAGCTACAAATGGGTGTTGTTGTCAGGTATGGTAGTGCTTGTCTATAACCCCAGTACCTGGGAGGCTTAGACAGGAAGATCCCAGGTTCAAGTCCGGCCTCAGCAACTTAGTAAGACTCTCAGCAGACTAAATATACCATGTTTAAAAATAAAAGGGCTTGCCGGGTGTCGTGGCACATGCTTGTAATCCCAGGATTTTGGAGGCTGAGACCGGAGGATCGTGGTTCACGGACAGCCTCAGCTATTGAGTGAGGCTTTCCTCAACTCAGTGAGACCCTGTTTCAAAATAAAGAATAAAAACTTGGGCAGGGGGTGTAGCTCGGAGGTCAAATGCCTCTGGGATCCATCCCCAGACCCACAAAAAATAAAATAAAATAAAATAAAAGGGCTTGGGGGGAATTTCCAAAATGGCGATGGAGAGATGCAGCGTTCCTCACAAGCTGAAGCAAATTAAGTTCAACTACTGAGACAGAAGTGTCTTAAAAAAGAAAAAATTAAACATACAATACAAAACAGACTTAGGGAGTACAGCAGAAAATATCCAGCAACTGAACTGCAAGATTCCCCACAACACACAAAGAAAGCAGATAGTGAGCTGAAGACTCCATGGCTGGTGGAGTGCAGGCGCAGACACAGTCGGCCTCAGGGCCGCTGGCCCAAACGGGACTTTTGGGTCTTTAACATTCCCAGAGAAGCTCTAAAGTCTGAAAGTGACAAGAGAGTTCCAATACCTGAAGTTGCTAGCTAACTGGAGCTCCTGAGCAGCACTGTTTGCCCAACAAAGGCGGCCCTGCAGACACGCCCGGAGATCGGCAGGGACCAGGAAGTGGACCTGCTCACTGAGGGAGCGAAAAGTCAGCAGGATACGGGAGAGCTGCCAGAGCTTCAGAGCCACAGATTGGACTGCCAGAATGAATTCAGAGGAGCCACGGATCTGGGGAGCACACAGTGAGTACGATATATGAGAGAGCCAGAGTACTCAAAGTTGGGCACTTCAACTCCGGCAAAACAATAAGAATCATGCCAGACTATACAAACCAGGTCATGAATGCCAGGAGAGACTGGTATGACGTGATCCAGACCTTGGAAGAAAATAACTTCCAACCAAAGCTGCTCTATCCAGCAAAACTACTATTCAAAGTCGATGGCAAAATAAAAGTGTTTCAAGATAAACAAAATCTCAAAAATTTATGAAAGCAAAGCCAACATTAGATAAAATACTTAAGCCATAAAGAAGAAAAAGGAAGCAGACTTCAGAACCAGAGAAGAGAGGAAAGTGATCAGAGGTGCTTCTAAGTAATAAGAAAGAAAAGGCTACCAAACAGATGACAGAACACAAAAATGACAGAAATCAAAAATCATATTTCAATAACTCTTAATGGCAGAGGACTTAACTCACCAATCAAAAGACATAAATTGGCAATGTGGATCAAAAAACATAACCCAAATATATGCTGTTTGCAAGAAACTCACCTAATAGCCAAATTCACTCACAGACTGAAAGTGAAAGGATGGAAAAAGATATACAATGCTACTGGAGAACAAAAAAGAGCAGGGGTAGAAACCCTGATATCCAACAAAACAGACTTTAAATTAAAACCCTTCAGAAGAGACAAATCAGGGCACTTCCTTTTATTAAAAGGAACAATACACCAAGATGATATAATGATAGTAAACATTTATGCTCCAAATGTGAATGCAACCACATTTGAAAACAAACCCTTTGGGACATCAGATCTCAAATTGACCCAAACACAATAATTCTGGGAGACTTCAATACGCCTCTCACACCACTGGATAGATCTTCAAGGACGCTTTAGAAATAAAGTCTCTTTCAAAATAAAGAAAACTATAAACCAAATGGACTTAATAGATATATACAGAACATTTCATCCAGAAACTACAGAATACACATTCTTCTCATCAGCCCATGGAAGCTTCTCCAAAATAGATCACATCCTGGTATACAAAGAAAGCACCAGAAAATTCAAAGGATGTAATTCCTTGCATCTTTTCAGACCATAATGGAATTAAGGTAGAAATCAACAACAGGAAACTCAAAAGAAACTATGCAAATACGTGGAGACTGAATGATACACTATTGAATGATGAATGGGTAAGAGCAGAAATTAGGAAAGAAATAAAGAAACTTTTGGAAATAAATGAAAACAGAGACACAACTTACCAAAATCTCTGGGACACTATGAAGGCAATATTAAGAGAAAAGTTTATTGCATTGAGTGCCCACATAAGAAGGACTCAGAATCACCAAGTTCACACCCTATTGGCACAACTCAAGGACCTAGAAAGTCTTCAACAGTCCAATCCCAAAGCCAGGAGAAGACAGGAAATTATTAAAATTCGAGCAGAAATAAATGAAAGAGAAAACAACAACAACAACAACAACAACAACAACAACAACAACAGCAAAAAACAATTCAAATAATCAACAAAACAAAAAGCTGGTTCTTTGAAAAGGTTAATCAAATTGATAAACCCCTGGCCAACTTAAACAAAAGAAAAAGATAATCAATGCAAATTACTAAAATCAGAAATGAAAAAGGAGACAACACCACAGATAGTGAAGAAATTCAAAGGATTATCAGAAACTACTTTAAAAATTTATACTCCAATAGACAAGATAACATGGAAGAAATCAATAGATTCCTAAACACAGTTAACCTACCTAAACTAAACCAAGAGGACATAGCAAGCCTAAACCAACCAATAGCAAACAATGAAATAGAAATGGCAATAAAAATTCTTCCATCAAAGAAAAGCCCAAGCCCAGATGGGTTTCCAGCTGAATTCTACAAAACCTTTAGTGAACAACTAATACCAATACTTCGTAAATTGTTCCGGGAAATTGAAAGAGATGGAACTCTCCCAAATTCCTTCTATGAGGCCAGTATCACATTAATCCCCAAACCAAATAAAGATATCTCAAGAAAGGAAAACTACAGACCAATATCTTGAATGAACATAGATGAAAAATTCTAAACAAAATACTAGCCATACACATTCAAACCATATCAAGAGAATAATACACCATGATCAAGTTGGTTTCATCCCAGAAAAACAAAGTTGGTTCAACATACACAAATCAATACATGTCATCCACCACATAAATAGAATCAAGAATAAAAACCACATTATTATAGCAATAGATGCTGAACAAGCATTTGACAAAACCCAACACCCATTCATGTTAAAAACACTACAGAAAATTGGAAAAAAAAGGAACATACCTCAACATCATTAAGGCAATATACAACAAACCCAAAGCCAACATTTATACTGAATGGGGAAAAACAGCAAGAATTTTCCCTAAAATCGGGAACAAGACAATGATGTCCACTATCACCACTCCTCTTCAATATAGTCCTTGAGACTCTTGCCACAGCAATAAGACAAGAGAAGGAAATCAAAGGAATTTACATAGGAAGAGAGGAATTAAAATTAAAAGATGAAATGATTCTTTACCTAAAAGACCCAAAGAACTCAACCAAAAGACTTCTGGAGTTAATTAACAAATTCAGCCAAGTCGCAGGATACAAAATCAACCTAAGGAAATCAGAGGCTTTTTTTTATGTCAACAATGAATCCACAATGAAAGAAACAAAAAAAAATTCCATTCACCATAACCTCAAAACCAATAACATACCTAGAAGTAAACCTAACCCAAGATGTAAAAGACATCTACAACAAAAACTATAAAATATTAAAGAAAGAAATTGAAGAAGTCCTTGGAAGATGGAAAGACCTTCCATGCTCATGGATAGGCAGAATAAATATCATCAAAATGACCATTTTGCCAAAAATGATTTATAGATTCAATGCAATTCCCATTAAAATACCAGCGACATTCTTCAGAGACCTAGAAAAATCAATCATGAACTTTATATGGAGAAAGAAAAGACCCAGAGTAGCCAAAGCAATTCTCAGCAACAAGAATCTTGCAGGAGGCATCACAATCCCAGACTTCAAACTATACTATAGATCAATAGTAGTAAAAACAGCATGGTACTGGCACAATAACAGGTACACTGGCCAGTGGATTAGAATAGAAGATACAGAAACAAACCCACACATCTTTAGTCAATTAATCTTTGACAAAGGGGCCAAACTCATATGCGGGAGAAAAGACAACCTTTTCACCAAATGGTGCTGGGAGAACTGGCTATCCATTTGTAGAAAGATGGAGCTAAACCCCTATATCTCACCATGCACAGGAATCAATTTGAGATGGATCAATGACTTAGAAATCAGACCAGAGACTGTGAAGTTATTAGAGGAGAACATAGGCTCATCACTACAACATATAGGCACAGGCAGTAACTTTCTAAACAAAACCTCCAAAGCTCCAACAAATAGGATAGCATCAAACTAAACAGCTTCTTCTCGTCAAAGAAAACCTAAAGAGGAAGCCTACAGAATGCGAAAAGATCTTTACCAGTCACCATTCTGATAGGGGGCTAATATCCAGAATATACAAAGAGCTCAAAAGACTCTGCACTAGTAAAACAAACAACTCAATCAAGAAATGGGAAATTGAATTGAATAGACACTTTACAAAAGAAGAGATACAAATGGCCAATAGATTCATAAAAAGATGTTCTTCATCATTAGCCATCAGGGATATGCAAATCAAAACTACACTGAGATTCCATCTAACCCCAGTCAGATTGGCAAGCATAAAGAAATCAAACAATAATAAATGCTGGCGAGGATGTGGGGAAAAAGGAACTCTTTTACATTGCTGGTGGGAGTGAAAACTACTTCAGCCACTATGGAGATCTGTGTGGAGATTCCTTAGAAAACTGGGAATAAATTAACCATATTATCCAGCTTTACCAATCCTGGGTATTTTTCCAAAGGGGTTGAAAACAGAGTACAGCAACATATGCATACCTATGATCATAGCAGCATAATTTGTAATAGCCAAAATTTGGAAACAACCTAGGCCCCCATCAACAGATGAATGGTTTGCAAAGTTATGGGAAATACAATGGAATTCTATTCAGCTATAAAGAAGAACAAAATTACGTCATTCGTAAGAAGATGGAAGGTGCTGGAAAGCATTATGTTAAGTGAGATCAGCCAAACACAGAAAGAGAAGGGACATATGTTTCCTCTAATATGCCCAAACGAGTGAGTACTTGGGATACCAGAGGGACTCCAGATAATGGAAGGGAAATCTAAGCAAAGTTTGAATGGAAAACTAAGAGAGGAAGGAGGCTGAACTTGATTGGTGAGCAGCTATTTCCAAATAGGTGTAAAAGTAAGGTGTAAAAGCAAGGTTAGCCTGGGTATTAAGTATTGGGAGGAGGGAAGGGAAACAAGGGGTGGAGAGGGCACCAAATACAGATTAAATGTATAAAATTTACTTTCAATAAAAAATAAAGATCTGGCAGAATTTAGTTGAGAAAATAAAGGGCTTGGGGTGTAGCTCAGAGGTAGAATGCCCCTGGGGTCAACCCCCACTATATAAAAGAAATGGGTGCTTTTAGAAGCCTCCAAGTTAGTTGTAAGCTGTTATGCAGCAAAAGAAAACTAATATACCTTGCTCACATAGTCAGGGAGAAGACTGAATGCTCCCAACTTCTAGTCAGTTCTTCAATTCCCTGTGTATGACATGAAACCTTAAGGATAGATTTTTCTTAACTCAATCATCCTAACCTCCATATTTGAAATACCAGTAAACTCAACTCTCATGTTAACCACTTACAACAGAAACTAATGCACTCAACAAATATTTATGAAAGTTCTGATGAACACAAAGTACTCTGTAATACATGAAATTACTCAGGACATTTTTGAGAGTTTATATATTTTTAATTTTTTGCAGTTCTGAGGATTAATCCCAGAGGTATACCTATAGAGGATATACCCCCAGCCCTATTTTATTCTGTATTTTGAAACAGGGTCTCACTAAGCTGCAGAGGGCCTCATAAGTTCCTGAGGCTAGTCATGAACCTACGATTTTCCTGTCTCAGCTTCCCAAGTATTTGGATTACAAGTGTGTACCATCACTTCCAGTACCATTTTTGTGAGTTTTGATGTCATATGATTTCTTTATGTATCCCCCTTCACCTTCTATACTGGACTAGCATGAGGAGATCAGCTTTTTGCTAGATACAAAGTGTCTTAACTATATTTGTTAGGGATCTCCAGAGAAACTGAACTTATAAGAAGTGTGCATATATGTAGAGAGATTTATTTTAAGAAATTGTTTGAAGTGATGGTGAAGGGTTGGCAAGTCTGAATCAGCAGGGTAGGTCAGTGAATTGGAGATCCAGGGAAGAGTTAATTTTAGTTTAAGTTCAAATATTGTCTACTGGCAGAATTCCCTGTTATTTAGAGGAAGTCAGACTTTATTATTAAGGCCATCAACTAATTGGATGAGGCCCAACCACATTATGGAGAGGAAGTTGTTTTACCAATCTGGTAATTTATTTTTTAAATTTTTTTTATTGGTGCACTGTATTCATACATCATAATGGGATAAAAAAAAAACCTTGAGTAGACATACATGCACATATCGCCCAGTTATCCCCTACCCAATCCCCGCCCCATTCCCTCCCCATCCCTCCTTCCCATGCTTGGCTTAGTGGTTGACATCTAATATTATAGCAGTTTATCTAAAATTAACAATGATAATCTCACATAACAGATTCATTTGTCTGATATCAAGCTTTTGATCACTTAGAGATAACATATAAATATTTATTTTTGTTTTATTTCTTACCAGAGGATACTTTTTTCTTTTTTAAGGTGAAACAATCATACATTTATTTATTTATTTTTCAGAAAAAATATATCCTAACATGAAATATGAACTCTAAATAACCAAAACAATCTTAAAAAGAACAAAGCTAGAAGATGTACATTTTCTGATTTCAAATATTAGAAAGCTACAATAATTAAAACAGTATAGTTCTGCTATAAAGGCAGATATATAAACCAGTGGAGTAAAATAAAAAGCCTAGAAATAAATTATTCCATATATGGTCAAGTTATTTTTGACAATGTTTCCAAGAACATTAGGTGAAGGAAATAATAATCATTTCAGTAAGTATTGTTGAAAAATAATAATTTCATGAAAAAGAATAAAACTGGACCCTTACCTTACACCATATACAAATATTAACTCAAAATAGATAAAAGATCTAAATGTAAATCTTAAGACTCTAAACTTTTAGAAGAAATCCTAGGTCATAAAACTTCACAACATTGAAATTGGCAGTGATTTCTTGGATATGATTTCAAAGGCACAGGCAGCAAAAGAATAAACAAACAAAATTGCTAAAAAATAAAAAAATATTGTATATCCAAAGACAATGTAAACAGAGTTAAAAGTTACTTATAGAATGGGTTAAAATATTTCCAAATGCTATATCTGAAGGTATATTAATATTCCAAATAGTAATCCTAAAAGTTAGCAACAATGAAAGCAAACAATACAACTTAGAAATAGGTAAAAGACTAAAATAAATAATAAATCTCCAAAGATAGCCAGTATTAGTTGTCTGCTGGATGGAAAATCTTGTTTCTCTGTTTCTGGTGAGTATTACCTATTTCTTCTTTGTAGTTAATCTCTTTGAGTATTTTCTCTATCACTGGTTTTGAAGACATAAATTCCTTCAGTTTCTGTTTGTCATGTAAGGTTCTTATTTCCCCATCTAATTTGATCTAAATATTGCCGGGTAGGAAATTTTTGGCTGGAAGTCGTTTTCTTTCAGAGTTTGGAATATGTTACTCCAAGCCCTTCTGGCTTTCATGACTTGGTTTGGGAGGTCTGGAGTGATTCTAATTGGTTTGCCTCTGAATGTCACTTGGCTTTTTGTTTTTGTTGCCTTTAAGATTCTCTGCTTGGCTTCCACATTGGTCATTTTGACAATTATGTGGCATGGGGAACCTCTTCTCTGCTTCAGTCTAAAGGGAGTTCTATAAGTTTCCTGGACCTGTGTATCGACCTCTTCCTCTATGTTTGGAAAATTTTCTGCTATTATTTCTTTGAAGAGATTATTGATCCCATTGGTTTCACCTTCTTTTCCCTCCTCTCTTCTGATTATTCTTATGTTAGCTCTCTTAAAATGGGCCCATATTTCTTCAATGACAGATTCCTGCTGTCTGATTTTTTTCTGAGTTATAAATTATGCATTTGTTTTTGAAGTCATCATCTTCTAGGAGTGAGACTCTATTCTCCATGTGGTCTAATCGATTATTTATACTTTGAATTGAAGCCTTTACCTCAATGATTGCATCCTTTATTTCTTTTAGACTCTCTCTAAATTCTTTTCAAAGGTCCTGTATAGTTTCTACAGTTATATTCCTGATTTGATCTGTAAATCTCTGAATTTCTGTGTTATCAGGTTCTGATAATATGGGTTTGTGGGCATTCGTTGCTCTATTGTTGTTCCTCTTTCCCATGATTTCAGAGTTTTGTGCCTTCCCTGGGGCACTATGACTTCACTTAGGGTGCTCTGTATCTCTAGTCTGTGGTAATCTCAGCCACCACTACTCCTTTACTGGGTTGTATTGCAACGTCTTAGACCCAGGGAGTTAATCGAGGCTACGCAAGATGTGGGGGTACCGGGCTGGGTGTTTTTCCATGGGGAGCTGCAACTAGGGTGTGGTATCTCTGCCACCACTACTTCACTGGGTTGGACGGCAAAATATCCGACCCAAAGAGATTATCAAAGCTGCGCAAGTTTCTGGGGGTGCAATACAGGGATTTCTCCTTTAGGGGCCGCAATTTCACTCATGGTTATTGTGCGCACTGATCAGGAGCTGTCGAAGTGTGCAGTGAACTTGCTGTCGCTGCTGGCAATATGATGCCACTGTCAAGCCCTTGGCCCTTAGGTTGGCGCATTTCCTTTCTGGTGTTGAGCTCCATTCTAAGTCCCTGGAAGGCGTGATGAGCTTGGCCAGTGGGAGTTTTAGACATTCTTTTCATTGAAAGAACTGCTGAATTACACTTGAATGATCTGCAGTTGTTCACTGCAGCTTCTTGTTTTCCTTTCCTCTCTGGAGCCCAGTGCTGTGAGGGAAGATGGTGCTGTCATGGCTCTGCCGCTGCATTGTGGGCTTGATTTCTTTTCTGGTCTCTGGTTGTTTATTGAGTCTTTTTTTCTCTGTCCCTTGTGTTTACATTTTTTATTTCTCTGTTGCTAGGGGTTTCTGGCTATGAAAAGTGCTGATATTGTGGCAATAGAGATCAAGTTTTAGCAGGACTTGTAAATGCTGCTTTTCTCAGTCACCATCTTCATGGAAGTCCAAAAGAGTACTTCTGACTGTCCTTGGCCCAGAGTCAACAAGGTGTGCTGTCATACAATTAAAATTCTCTCAGAACGATTGATGCTATTGTTCTGTCTTAGTCTCCTGGAAGCAAAGTTCCACTCCACTTGTCTGAAGCCCAGTCTGCTAATTTAAAAATGTATGACATCTACAATGCCTTCAAAAACCCATTGCCTCATGGAAAGAGAGAGTTCAATTTTAAGTGTGTATGTGTGAGGGGAGTCATAAAATAGTTCTTGCCTGCAGAGTGACTTCTGTCCTATACCTAATAATCTGATAAACCATTTATCTTTCCTTGGGGAGGAGCAAGGGAAGGCTTGAAGTAAAGGATCAGAAGTTTCTAGTAAGCTCCCAAGAGAGCAGAAGTGCCCTGCCTAATATAAGAACTCGGGGAAAAAATAATTCTGCCAAAGATTCTGTGTCTTCCTTTAAAGAGTTTATAACCCAATTAGAATAATGAAAAGATAACTGTGTGTCCTTTCCTCCATTGTTCATAGAAGGAGAAATAAAAGATTTCATATGATAAATGTTATAAACCATGTAGGGAGCAATAGTTCCAACTCTGAATTATAAACTCAGTAGTTCTATGCTATCAGTTGAGACCAAGGGAAAGGACCTTTGTGCTTTTGTCCTCAAGAACAATAGGAAGTTGAGAATAAGGGTGCAGGCTCAGGCAGACCTAAATTAAGGTTGTATATTGGGATAACTGCTTTTTATGTTGGTGTGGTATTTGGTATATAAAGCAAGTGTATATATGAATAACTACTTCACAAGTTTTGTGAGCATTGCTTGAGATTTCGTATAAAATAATTTCAGATAATGCCAATTATATGGTAGGAGATAGTATACTGAAAATTGTAATATCATGGTAGTAGTGGTACAATCAGAGAGTGAAATCAGAAGTTGTGTGAAGTGAATCCATTCTTTAACACCCATAAATTATGCTAGCTTGTTTATAGAACAACTAAACTTTGCTACTAGATAGCAGATGAAAGAGAATAATCTTTTAAATTAATTCTTTCTTTTTGCATTATAAGTGACCTTAACAGCAGCTGCATACATGAAATAGTACAAAAATTAAAAGCATATATATTTTTGTTCTGCATATTAATTGCCATCCATATTGTGCAATAACTTTTGTATTATACTGGTGACTCTGAATGGAAAAAGGGAGTTACTTTAAATTTAATTGTTATAATTTGTTGCTTTATCTGCCTTCAGCTGCTGACTAATTTTATGTGGAGAAACACAAAATCACTTCCTGCTCTTGACACATAAAGGTAATTTTTTCCTAGTAATGCTCATAATTTTGTCTTGGGTTACCTTTGCATCTGTGGCTTGTTTTTATGATTTTAAAACTGTGTTTTTATGGCAGAGAATTCTGTAAATGACTTTTACTTTACCTAATGCAAATTACCTGAGCACAAGACATCAAATTTATTTCTTTCCTTACACTTCCTATTTGCATTGCCAGTCTTACACTGCCTATATATCAATTATTCTGCACCAGATGAGAAACTCAAGTCCTGTAAAATTTTGATGAAGAAAATTCTTTTGTCTCTACCAACTCTTATTTCCATTATGGAATGAATGTAAACTCACATTAGGTTAGTTAGAAATTGAAAGCGATCATTCTATTTCCTGTTTAGATAAAATGGCTTGGTCAGTGTGAGTGGGAGAGGAGATATTTTGTACCAATTAGTGTTTGGTTATGCTTGGAGTTTAGCCTCTTTCTGTTTCCCTGTCATCTGTGAAGAGAAGTAGGTATCATAGTTAGGTAAACTCTATAGCTATCTGCAGTCTTAACTGGCTTCTGATCATGGACTTCTTGTTGACTCAGTTGAGAAGATGGAAAGCATGACTATTTGTCCTCATCAGCAGGTTAGAATTTGGCAACTTGAGTTTAGGACATTTCATATTAATATGAATAAATAATAAGTAGCAAAAGCATTTATCCCCAACAAACTAAAATAATTTATCCTTTCACAGAGATGCAATAAAAGCAAAATTAAAAGAAGTATTTTATTTCCTCATAAGCACTAATGAACAAGGGCAAAGTATTCCTGGACTTGGAACTATAGCTCACAAGTCTCATTTAGTACTATGTCTCCCATGACTCTTCAGCAAACCAATTTCCTGTTGTAATACATGTGGGATTCATCCACTTCTGGGTAAAAGCAGGTCCTGTAGAAACTTCTGCTTATAAATCCATTAATTTCTCTATTTTATTTTTCTGTACATAGAGCATAGTGATCAGTTATTGTTTTGGCTAGAGCCATATGAGCAAATCTAGGCTAGTAGATGATAAAGGCTGAATACCATGGTGAAATTCAAGAGGTTATATAAAAGTACTTGCAAAAGCACAGTACTAACCTATGTACAGATTCATGGGATTTTGCATTTAGTTCTTCAGATATTCTCTATCTTCATGGGAAAAAATATGAAAATAAAGGCGTAGAGCACACACCAAGGGGTAGGAAACATTTTCACAGCAGTATCTTGCCAACTTTCCAGCATCTTCTGAATTATCAAAATTCAAACATTCACAGCTGGTACATATTTTAATGCCAAGTGACTGGTGTGGCTGAAATTGAAAGTCACATTTCTCCCTGTACCAATGTAGTGTCCTAATTGCCCAATATGACTTTTGAACATGAGTTTTAATTTTAAGGAAAAGTTTTTTCTAGAGTGTGGGTTTTTGAGCTGAAGTGTAGCCCAAGCAGATAAATAGTTGAGAAGTAGAGTTAAATGAAAATCCTACTAAGTGCCTGCCTTAAATTTGTGAACCAGAATTGTGCCAAAGCTATTGGCAGAAGTTCAGGCTCTTCCAAATAAGGGCAATCTACTAAACCAAGAGTTAAGGGCAGCAAAGACAATGTGTATTTTCTCTCTTTCCATATTGGCTCTGTGGGTTTGGGTTGCTTGTTCTTATTAGGTTGTTGTTTGGTTGGTAATGAAAGAGAAGGCACAAATTTAAGGTTCCTGAGGGTTTAGGAGGGTGGGAAAATAATTACAACAATACCAAAAGAATAACTGGTTGAAATACTTGGAAATAAGAATGGAAGTATAATTATCTAGGAAAAGGTGTTCTGACTGCAATTCATGAAATAAATTTTATTTATTTATTTTATTTATTTTTAAATTAATTTTGTGGAACATATTGAAAATGGCAAACATTCAGACTGTGCTTGGTGCCCTCTACCCTCCACTACCACCTCTCTCCCTCCCAACAATGAGTGTCCATGTAAACCATGCTATATTTATATTTTATACACATTTAGGTGTAGCTCCTTCATTAATCAACCTCAGCCTTCTTCCTCTCCTATCCTTCCATTCTAGTTTTGGTGATATTTCTCATCCATTGTCTGGAGTTCCTCTGGTATCCCTAATACTCCCTAGTTTGGGTATATTAAGTCCCTTCTCTTTCTGTGGTTGGCTAATCTCACTTAACATAATGTTCTTCAGGTCTTTATATCTTCTTGCGAATGACATTTTTTTTTTTTTAGTTTAGTACAATGTTTTTATTGTCTTCCACTTTCCCCACTAAATGGTTTATAATGGCAACTCCATTAGCCTTTTTGCCCAACAGTTATTTACAAAGTGTTTTTATTTTCAAGAGATTAAATTATGTGGTTAAGCTTTTTTTATTTTAATTTTTTATTGGTGCACTGTATTCATACATCACAGTGGGATACAAAAAACTTTTGTAGAGATACATGCACACATTGCCCAGTCAGCCCCCACCCGATCCCAACCCCATTATCTCCCCATCCCTCCTTCCCATGCTTGGCTTAGTGGTTGACATCTAGTATTATAACAATTTATCCAAAATTAAAAATGATAATCTCACATAACAGTTTCATTTGTCTGAAACCAAGCGTTTGATAACTTAAAGATAACATTTTAATATTTCTTTTGCTTTCTTTCTTACCAGATAATATTTTTTTTCTTTTTTCTCTTTGGTGAAACTATCATATATTTATATATTTATTTTTCAGAAAAAATCTATCCTAATATGGAATATGGACTCTAGATACCCAAAACGATCTCGAAAAAGAACAAAGCTAGAAGATATATATTTTCTAATTTCAAACAATATAAAGCTACAATAATTGAAACAGTGTAGTACTGTTCTAAAGGCAGATATATAAACCATTGGAGTTAAATAAAAGCCTAGAGATACATTCTTCCATATATTGTCAAGTTATTTTTGACAAGGTTTCCATGAACATTTGGTGGTGGAAATAATAATCTTTTAACTAAATATTGTTGAAAAATAATAATTACATGAAAAGAATAAAATTGGACCCTTACCTAATCCCATATACAAATATTAACTCAAAATAGAGAAAAGACCTAAATATAAATCTTAACACTATAAACTTTTAGAAAAAAATCTGGGTCATAAACCCTCACAACATTGAAATTGGCAGTGATTTCTTGGATATGATTTCAATGGCACAGGCAACAGAAGAATATACAAACTCCCTAAAAAATAAAATATTGTATATCCAAAGACAATATAAACAGAGTTAAAAGTTACTGATAGAATGGGATAAAATATTTCCAAATGCTATATCTGAAGGTATATTAATATTCCAACTAGAAATTCTAAAAATTAACAATAAAAGCAAACAATACAATTTAGAGATAGGTATAAGACTAACATAAATAATGAATCTCCACATATAACTAATCTTATATGTCTGTTGGATGGAAAATCTTGTTTCTCTGGTTCTGGTGTGTGTTACCTATTTCTTCTTTGTAGTTAATCTCTGAGTATTTTCTCTAGCGCTGGTTTTGAAGACATAAATTTCTTCAGTTTCTGTTTGTCATGGAAGCTTCTTATTTCCCCATCTAATTTGATAGAAAGTTTTGCTGGGTAGGAAATTTTTGGCTGGAGTTTGTTTTCTTTCAGAGTTTGGAATATGTTACTCCAGGCCCTTCTGGCTCTCATGACTTGTTTTGGGAAGTCTGGAGTGATTCTAATTGGTTTGCCTCTGAATGTCACTTTCCCTTTGTTGCCTTTAAGATTCTCTGCTTGGCTTCCACATTGGTCATTTTGACATTTATGTGGTGTGGGGATCCTCTTCTCTGATCCTGTCTAAAGGGAGTTCTGTAAGTTTCCTGGACCTGTGTATCAACCTCTTGCTCTATGTCTGGAAAATTTTCTGCTATTACTTCCTTGAAGAAATTGTTGATCCCTTTGGTTTCACCTTCTTTTCCCTCCTCTATTTCAATTATGCTTAGGTTAGCTCTCTTAAAATGGGCCCATATTTCTTCAATGTCAGATTCTTGCTGTCGGATATTTTTTTCTAGATTAGAAACTATGCATTTATTTTTGGATTGCTCATCTTCTAAGAGTGAAATTCTGGTCTCCATGTGGTCTAATCGGTTGTTTGTACTTTGAATTGAGGCCTTTACTTCATTAATTGCTTCCTTTATCTCTTTTTGGCTCTCTCTGAATTCTTTTCAAAACACCTCTATTATTTCTACAGTTATTTTCCTGATTTGATCTTCTAGAAATCTCTGAATTTTTGTTTTATCAGGTTCTGATATTGTGGGATTGTGGGCATTCATTGCTCCATTGTAATTCCTCTTTACCATGATTTCGGGAGTTTGTGCCTTCTCTGGTTTCTTCCCTTGGGTCACTACGAGTTTACTTATGGTGCTCTGGATCTCGAGTCTGTGGTATCTCAGTCACCACTACTCCTTTACTGGGTTGTATCGCAAAGTGTCAGACCCAGGGAGTCAATAGAGGCTGCTTTAGACTATGGGGGTTGCCAGGTTGCGCATTCTCCTATGGTGTGATATCTCTGCCACCGCCACTCCCACACTGGGTCAAGTCTCTGGGAGTCAGTCCTGGGGTTTCTCCTCTGGGGCCCACAATTTGACTCACTGTTGTTGAATACGCAGATCGAGCTGTAGTGGACTCGGTGAATTCGCTGCTGCTGCCACTACCACTGGTGGCAATATGGCGCCGCTGCTACGCCCTTGGCTGTGAGGCTGGCGTATTTCCTCTCTGTTTTTGAACTGCGCTCTGAGTCCCTGCAGCGTGTGCTGAGCCCAGCCACTGGGAGCTTTAGATGCTCTCTGCGCCGAAAAATCTGCCGAATATCGCAGGGCTCTTCCGCAGCGGCTCATCTCGGCTCGCTGCCCGCCGCTCCTCTCTGGAGCCTGGTGGGCTGTTGAGTGTGTTGGTCTGGAGCCATAGCTGTCTGGTGAGCTCGCCGCTGCTGTGGGCAGTAAGGCGCTGCTGCTGTGTCCTTGGCCGTGAGGCTGGTGTATCTCCTCTGTGGCTCTGAGCTCTGTTATGAGACCCCCTCCTTTCTGGGGCTGGTGATTTTTTTGTTTCTCTGGTGATGGTGTTTTCTGGCTATGAAAGGTGCTGATTTTGATGTCATAGAGATTGGTTGTTAGCAGCGCTCTTAAGCCCCACTTTTCTCGTTCGCCATCTTCCCGGAAGTCGAATGACATGATTTTTTTCTCCTTTATTGATGAGTAGAATTCTATTGTGTGTATTTCCCATAATTTTGCAATCCATCCTTCTGTTGATGGAGACCTAGGTTGGTTTCATATTTTGACTATTATGAATTGTGCTGTTATGAATATGGGTATGCATATATTACTGTAGTTCTCTGATTTCAACCCATTTGGACAAATACAAAGGAGAGATATAGTCAAATCATAGGGTGGATCTATTCCCAGTTTTCTAAGGAATCTCTGAATAGTAGAAATTAGAATATAAAATGATTTGGGAAGCTTCCAAATAATGTGTGCATGAATGTGTGCATATGCACGCACATGTGATAACTTTCTGCAGGTGTTTGTATCTCATGGTGTCCTAATGGCATTAATTTTTGGAGAGAAATAATTTTTGTAGCTATCTATGGTCTGGTCCAGTTTCTGGGCCTCTCCAGTCTGAACAGAAGCCCAGCCTCATTTATGTTGACCCAAAATACATGGTGTGCTCAGGGGTGCTCCTCGTTCCCTTACATATTCACCAAATTTAGTCTTCCTACTTCTACCACATTGGTCTAATCTCTAGGCCTGAATTCTATGTTTGGTTTCAAGTTTCACACTACAACTTGGTTTGTTTTGAATACATGCCTACTTGCCTAGGTTCTTACAACTAAACAATGACTCCTTCTTGCACCAAGTCTTGAATTAAAAAGTGCCTTTAAACTAAAGACTTTGGACTGCCTGCTCTTCTACCAACCAAATGACAGTTGGATTAGGCCTCCCTCACCCTTCTTGGACCTCTTACGGGCTTATTTTACCTTTTCACTTGAAAACGTTGAAGAAGTCCCAGGATTCTATTCATCTGCGATTGTTGGTTTGAAGACAATAAACATACAAAAGTTTATACTTTGACCAAAAGAGGACATTTGGGTTTAGAAGACTCAGAAGCATCAAAGTTAATGAAAGTATTAACTAATAATCTCAGTATGTTATAATTATATACAACCAAGTTCTATGTACATCTGTTTTTTAAAACAACTAATGACTACTCAAATGAGTGCTTGTCCTGGATCTGCACCTAATTTCATGATTTGTGAATATTAGGTATCTCATTTTATATTCTTTATTACAATGTTCTTAATACATAAAGTTGTCATAAATTTGCAAATTGATACATGTCTTTTAATTAAATCTGTCACATATTTGTTCCTAATTAGCTAGAACAAGTAGGAAACATACTAATTATAAATAAATCACTGTTGAGAATTTTAAGTATATCTAAGTTGGTGTTCTTCAGATATATAAAGACCATGGTGAATGAGACAGAATGATAAATGAGGTAGGACTTAATTAGAATGAATTATTTTATTATCAGATAATATATTTCCTTACATGGTCTTTATTTTGGATTGTCTATCTGTAAATAAACCAAATACAGTGTTATAAGCATGCAAAATTTTCAAAAATACTTCCTAATGCTGGTAAATCAATGGAGTATTTTTAGTCTTACTCAATACTAAAATATTATATGTACTTACTTTTGACCAGATAATAACTTAATGACAATAACTTCCAGAATATTACAGTGAGACTAAAATAGATTTTAAAAGTATCTAGAAGAAGAAAGGGAAAGCCCTATTTATTCTAAGCCTACTATATTTGATTCTTTGGGGTTCTCAAGGCATGGGGGCATATAACAGGAAAGACAGGGAAGCAACTTGTGCTGCCTACAGAATATTTTTTGGTGCAAAATTTGCAATTAAACCACACACACACACACACACACACACACACACACACACACACAGAGATTTTGCATATGTTGACTAAGAAGAGCTAAAATTAAGATTCAGGGAACTAAAATTTCAAGATCATACATGTTCTGGAACATACAATTGTAATTGTACACTTGAGATCATTACTCTAGCACACATTTCTAGGCCAATAATTAACTATCAGGTGCATGCTACCCTCCAAGTACAAGGGACATTTGTACATAAGAATGAGGGAATGTAGCATGCTTGTATCCTATGGTGATCAAATAACATTTTCCTGTTCAGTGCTGAGGAAAGTTTGTGAAAATTTTTCTGAATTTTAATAAGCAGAAGGAACTAAACTTTGCAATGTATACTTCTAATGTTACTAGGATTATAATTCAAGTTTTAGAAATGAATTAAAAAGCTAGAGTTAAAGTCATTATGAAAAACAAAATATAGGCATTGAGATATTTTACACACACATTTTTTTATGGTACTGGGTATTTAACCCAGGAGAGTTCTGTATCTGAGCTATACTCCCAGATCTATTTTATTTTATTTTATTTTTTATTTTTTTATATTATTTTATTATTTTTTTATTGGTGCACTGTATTCATACATCATAGTGGGATACAAACTTTTGTAGATATACATGCACACATCGCCCAGTCAGCCCCCACCCGAACCCCACCCCATTCTCTACCCATTCCTCCCTCCCATGCTTGGCTTAGTGGTTGACATCTAGTATTATAGCAATTTATCCAAAATTAAAAATGATAATCTCACATAACAGTTACATTTGTCTGATACCAAGCTTTTGATGACTTAAAGATAACATTTCAATATTTCTTTTTGCTTTCTTTCTTACCAGAGAATATTTTTTTTCTATTTTTTTAGGTGAAACTATCATATATTTATATATTTATTTTTCAGAAAAAAAATCTATCCTAATATGGAAAATGGACTCTAGATACCCAAAACGATCTTGAAATAGAACAAAGCTAGAAGATATATATTTTCTGATTTCAAACCATATAAAGCTACAATAATTGAAACAGTGTAGTACTATTCTAAAGGTAGATATATAAACCATTGAACTTAAATAAAAGCCTAGAGCTAAATTATTCCCTATATTGTCAAGTTATTTTTGACAAGGTTTCCACAAACATTTGGTGGTGGAAATAATAATCTTTTAACTAATTATTGTTGAAACATAATAATTACATGGAAAAGAATAAAGTTGGACCCTTACCTAATCCCATATACAAATATTAACTCAAAATAGATAAAAGACCTAAATATAAATCTTAAGACTATAAACTTTTAGAAGAAAATCTGGGTCATAAAACCTCACAACATTGAAATTGCTAGTGATTTCTTGGATATGATTTTAATGGCACAGGCAACAGAAGAGTATACAAACTCCCTAAAAAATAAAAAACATATTGTATATCCAAAGAAATGTAAACAGAGTTAAAAGTTACTAATAGAATGGGATAAAATATTTCCAAATGTTATATCTGAAGGTATATTAATATTCCAATTAGAAATCCTAAAAATTAACAACAATAAAGGCAAACAATACCATTTAGAGATAGGTAAAAGACTAACATAAATAATGAATCTCCACAGATAACCAGTCTTAATTGTCTGTTGGATGGAAACACTTGTTTCTCTGGTTCTGGTGTGTGTTACCTATTTCTTCTTTGTAGTTAATCTCTTTGAGTATTTTCTCTAGTGCTGGTTTTGAAGACATAAATTCCTTCAGTTTCTGTTTGTCATGGAAGCTTCTTATTTCCCCATCTAATTTGATAGAAAGTTTTGCTGGGTAGAAAATTTTTGGCTGGAAGTTGTTTTCTTTCAGAGTTTGGAATATGTTACTCCAAGCCCTTCTGGCTCTCATGACTTGGTTTGGGAAGTCTGGAGTGATTTGCCTGGTTTGCCTCTGAATGTCACTTGGCCCTTTGTTTTTGTTGCCTTTAAGATTCTCTGCTTGGCTTCCACATTGGTCATTTTGACAATTATGTTGCGTGGGGATCCTCTTCTCTGATCCTGTCTAAAGGGAGTTCTATAAGTTTCCTGGACCTGTGTATCAACCTCTTGCTCTATGTTTGGAAAATTTTCTGCTATTACTTCCTTCAAGAGATTGTTAATCCCTTTGGTTTCACTTTCTTTTCCCTCCTCTATTCTAATTATTCTTAGGTTACCTTTCTTAAAATGGGCCCATATTTCTTCAATATCAGATTCCTGCTGTCGGATATTTTTTTCTAGATTAGAAACTATGCGTTCATTTTTGGAATGATCATCTTCTAAGAGCGAGATTCTGTTCTCCATATGGTCTAATCGGTTGTTTGTGCTTTGAATTGAGGCCTTTACTTCATTAATTGCATCCTTTATCTCTTTTTGGCTCTCTCTAAATTCTTTCGAAGCACCTCTATTATTTCTACAGTTATTTTCCTGATTTGATCTTCTAGAAATCTCTGATTTTCTGTTTTATCGGGTTCTGATATTGTGGGGTTGTGGGCATTTATTGCTCCAGTGTTATTCCTCTTTCCCATCATTTCGGAAGTTTGTGCTTTCTCTGGGTTCTTCCCTTGGGTCACTATGACTTCACTTAAGGTGCTCTGGATCTCGAGTCTGTAGTATCTCAGACCCTATTACTCCTTTACTGGGTTGTATTACAGAGTCTCCGACCCAGGGAGTCGAGAGAGGCTGCTTTAAACTATGGGGGTTGCCAGGTTGCACATTCTCCTATGGTGTGATATCTCTGCCACCGCCACTCCCACACTGCATCATGTCCCAGGGAGTACAGTACAGGGATTTCTCCTCTGTGGCCCGCAATTTGACTCACTGTTCTTGAGTTTGCAGATGTAGCTGTACTGGACTCGGTGAATTCGCTGCAGCTGCCGCTGCCACTGGTGGCAATATGGCGCCGCTGCCATGCCCTCGGCCATGAGTCTGGCTTATTTCTTTTTGGTTTTGAGTTTCACTCTAAATTCCTGCAGCATGTGCTGAGCTCAGCCACTGGGAGCTTTAGATGTTCCCTGCGCTGAAAAATCCCACCTGGCTGATCCACAGTGGCTCACCTCGGCTTGCTGTAGCCATCTGGTGAACTCACCGCTGCCGCCGGCAGTATGGCGCTGCTGCCGCATCCTCGGGCATGAGGGCGGTGTATCTCCTCTGTGGCTCTTAGCTCTGTTCTCAGTCCGCTTTATCTCTGGAGCCTGGTGATTTTTTTATTTCTCTGGTGATGGTGTTTTCTGGCTATGAAAGGCACTGATTTTGTGATAATGGAGATTGGTTGTTAGCGGGGCTCTTAAGCTCCTCTTTTCTCGGTCGCCATCTTCCCCCTAAATATAAATCTTAATACTATAAACTTTTAGAAGAAAATCTGGGTCATAAAACCTCACAAAACTGAAATTGGCAGTGATTTCTTGGATATGAATTCTCTTTTTTTAAATATATATTTTATTTGGAAACAGGGTCTCACTAAGTTACTGAAAGCCTCACTAAGTAGCTGAGGCTGGCTTTGAACCTGTGCGATCCTCCTGTCTCAGCCTCCCAAGCACGGGGATTACAAGCGTGCACCACCATGTCCGGCTGTTGGATATGATTTCAGTGGCACAGGAAACAATCTCCCTAAAAATAAAAAAAATGTTGTATATCCAAAGACAATGTAAACAGTTAAAAGTTACTGATAGAATGGGATAAAATATTTCCAAATGCTCTATCTGCAGGTATATTAATATTCCAACTAGACATCCTAAAAATTAACAACAATAAAGGCAAAAAATACAATTTAGAGATAGGTAAAAGACTAGCATAAATAATGAATCTCCACAGATAACCAGTCTTAGTTTTCTGTTGGATGGAAAATCTTGTTTCTCTGGTTCTGTTGTGTATTACCTATTTCTTCTTTGTAGTTAATCTCTTTGAGTATTTTCTCTAGTGCTGGTTTTGAAGACATAAATTCCTTCAGTTTCTGTTTGTCATGGAAGCTTCTTATTTCTCCATCTAATTTGATAGAAAGTTTTGCTGGATAGGAAATTTTTGGCTGGAAGTTGTTTTCTTTCAGAGTTTGGAATATGTTACTCCAAGCCCTTCTGGCTCTCATGACTTGGTTTGGGAAGTCTGGAGTGATTCTAATTGGTTTGCCTCTGAATGTCACTTGGCCCTTTGTTTTTGTTGCCTTTAAGATTCTCTGCTTGGTTTCCACATTGGTCATTTTGACAATTATGTTGCGTGGGGATCCTCTTCTCTGATCCTGTCTAAAGGGAGTTCTATAAGTTTCCTGGACCTGTGTATCAACCTCTTGCTCTTCATTCAGCATGTATATTCAACTTCACAGTCCACCTAACTGTTTTCATTCTAGCACCTTTTGTGCTGGGTGCTCCTAATACAATGATTTCTAGTGGTGATGCAGTGTCAAAGGAATAAAATGAGAAGGTTTTGGGGGCACCTTGCCTTGAGATTACCCGGTGGAGTAAATTTTGACATGGCAAAATGGATTAAATCAGTAGTGTGAATCTAGAATAAGAAATTAATTAGGCCTTTCCATATCTAATGATGTTTCACATCATTTATCACCAGTAGAGTGCACTATAAGATTTGAATTAAACTTAGCAGGCCTCTCATGAAGAAAGGATTGTATCATGAATATATTACAAAGGCAGAGTGAAGATGATTGATTTTTATCAAGCATGATCTGCCCTCGTAATGGTAGATCATTTTCATGAGTTGAATCTTTAGAGAGCAGTCATTCAAAACTTGAATTTAAGATGTAATATCAATACTAAAAGAAGTAGTCATCACTTGCTTGCTCACGTTAAATTGAAGAGGTTCATTTCTGAATGAGAAACCAGGCTTGCCTACCTTCTTGAATACCTTGCTTCCAATCCACTGCTGAAGTGTTTATAACACAGAGTTTCTTCTGTCTTCTGGCTCTTGTATATATAGGGCTCAATAAATGCGGAGTAGTCTCTAACATCATTTGGTCTAAAATACCACCCGGCTTTATTCTGATCCTCTTTATTTTTCTTACTTGGAATTTGTAGCTCTTGGGTTTTCTTAAAACAGTTATTCTGCTTGTAAATATCAGATCAGGCTGCGTTTCATAAGTAGCCTTCAGTGTGTTTAGACAGTTAAGAGACATGTAGTAAATACAAATCAGTGCCTGCAGCCAATGCACTGAAATATTGACATTTAGTCACAGCCCAATTACAGTATTTTACTAGTCTAAGCACTCAGATGCATTACACAATGTCTTTCATTCTGTGGAAGGCTTTGAAATGGATCTGCCTTAAAGACAGATGCACTTACATTTCATATGTTTTCCATCATTTTTCTTACCATTTTTCCAATTCTCCAAACTAGCTGTATTTAAACAAATTCTTCCCCCACAGCCATTTTTTTCTCTGATTTCACCCTGCTGTGAAGTCACAATGTGAAATTGGTGATAGTGTGATTGATCATTTAGCTGACAGCCTACTCATGAGCACAGGGAGAAACTTCCCTTCACATTCAGTAAGATGAGAAGCTGGAATGCAGAGGTATTCAAATACAAATATCTCAAACAAAACAGCTCCCCACTGATAAATGTGCTTCCCTTTTCAATTGTGTTTCACTGTTCAAGTTTTCTTATAAATAGTATATTTATTGAAAAATCTCTCTTGCTCTTCTTTTTCCTACCACAGGAAAAAAAGGACATTTCTACCTCCTTGAAAAATAGCTCCTTCCTTTGAATGCTCATTTTGTGTTTGCTGGGATAAGGAATAGCATGTCTGTAGTAATACTTACATACTGGTGAGCCCTGTTTGGAATACAGACACATTAATGGTTTTGTTTGTACAGGTGCCATTAGGAGGACTCACTGTTATCATCAGAGTTTAGCTAGCTAACCTGGTGCATTGCACTTGGAGACAAAGATTTTGAATTTTGAAAACTTCTTGCTAACTGCGAACATAAAGAATAAGTTCCCCAAACATAGATGCTATATCTTTGATTCCCCAGAGGGGCTCATGTATACTAAGCTACTATGCCCATTGTTGCTATTGAATACCAAGTTTTTTTTTTTTACCAAATATTTGTATGGCCTACAATAAACTTTAATTATAGGGTGTTGTTCTTAATTTTGTCTTTCATGTTAAGGCTTGGCATTTTGAGGCTACTACCAAAGTTTATTTATAGATAATTACAACATCCATGAAATATATAATGCATTCACCTCAAGAATATTGGTATAGCTGGGTGTGGTGGTGCATGCTTGTAATTCCTGTGCTTGGGAGGTAGAGACAGGAGGATCATGCAGGTTTGAAGCCAGCCACGTTGGCTTAAGAGACCCTGTTTCCAGATAAAAAAGTATAAAAATAGGTGTCTGGGAATGTAACCCAGAGGTAGAAAGGTTTCCAGGAATCCCAGTACCACCAAAAAAAAAAAAAGAATATTGGTATAAACATATGAGAAGAACATATAATGAAGTTTTGAATTATTTAATTTAAATATCCAAAAAGATGATGAAATGACAGTAGGGTAGTGTTTTAGGCATGATATTTTGAGTCTTACCCATTTTTCATCTGTATGTAAGACTGAGAATTTTGCAAAGATATGAACATCTCTGAAGGGAAAGGGTGCAGGTTAGGTTAACTGATATGCTGAAATGACAACTATGAGGCACTGCCACTCAACCATCATGAAAAGAAGATAGGAAAACCCAGAAAGTAGCATAAGGCTTTCTGCAAATTACAGAGCCCTGGCTCTTCCCAGCCCTTTTAGAATGCCTTTCATCTTGTTCCATGGTTCAGCAACTTATAGCATTTTGACTTTATTTTTGAGCTATCTTCATTTCATAGCTGAGCTTATGAATGATAAAAGCATGAGCAGGGAAGCTTAACAGCAACTCCTATCACTAAGCAAAAACTCTTAGCTTTGGGGTATGGTTCATGTGTTTCTTTTGTGTAATCTTTACTCTTTTTACAGCCCAGCCTCATTCCTCCAGCAACTTGTGGTTGATATTTTCTCACAAGCTCTTTATCAGGCACCAAAGAAGATATTTTTCATGTACCCCATACATGTATGGGGCTTTTAAAAAATCAGTCTATGAGATATCCTCTTAACATATAGCCTAGACTTCTGGATGTCAGGAACTATAGATGAAACTCAGCTTGACACAGTTTTTTTTTTTTTTCTGAAAGTCTTATATTTACATAATTGAAAAGTACAATGTTTAAAAATGTTTAGTGAATCATGAACTCGTTATTTTTGTGGTACTGAGGATTGAACTCAGGAGGATTCTTTGTGCTTTTAATGTATATTATAGTCTCCTCATAATGTAAATAATGTTGATAATTATATACATGTACACAGGACTTGGTGGCCCCCCGCCGACGTTTGTATATTCGAATGCATACACATAGTAAATGGTCGTATTTCGATTAATGAACCTCAGTCTTCCTTTTCCCCTTCCTTTCGTCTTAACCCAGGGCAATTCTACCTCTGTAATACACCCTAATTTCTTTTCTATTATTTGTATTGAAACGGAGTCTGCTAGGTTGCTGAGAGTCTCACTATGTTGCTGAGGCTGGCCTCCAATTTCTGATTTCCTATTTCAGCCTCCCAAGTTCTTGGATTACAAGAATGCAACACCATGCCTGGCTATTGGTATACTATTACCAAGGAGTTTAGGGCATGGGTGGTAAAACTGTTGTAATTCACTGTTTTGTATCTGATAGACAGATACAAAAAATACATGTGGAATGGTCCTGTATATTTCTCCCTCCACTACCCAGTGGCTTAAATTCCCCCACTGGTTAGTCTTTCACATTTGTAGAATAGTATTTCTACTTGTTTTCCTGACCCTATTACTTAATGTTCATTCAAAATAAACTTCATGAAAAATTAATTATATCATTCTTCCATCTTAGGCAGGCCTACATTTAGGTACTCAGTAAGTATTCACTGAATAATGAATGAATATATCTGTAAAAATGAAAATAAGGATTTCCAAATTAGATTCATTTTGTTGGTTTTTTAGCTTCATTAACTAAATCACCATGCCTTTCTGAAAAAAATAATGTTTGTTGTCATTTTTTACTTTAAAATTCACAAATCCTATATTAATAGAGTAAACATATTTAAAGTTCCCAGCATATGGTAAGTATGTATTGTTAGTATCCAGGTTTGTTGGAAATAGTGCAACTTCTACTGGTAGGTTTGTCTGCATTAAATAAAAAAATTAAAAATGTAACATTTCCAATTATGACACCTATGTAATGCAAACACATCACTTGGAAAGAGGTAAAATGTAAGAAAATATAGGAAGGAAGAAAAGAAAGAAGAATTGGTTCATACTAGTGGGTGTAATTCATTTTTTATCTAAGTGTCTTCTCTTCATTGAAAATGTTCAGTGTTATACAGTAAAAACATTTGAATGCTACATACCATTAATGCTGGATGAAGGTCCAACAATGAAGGAGGTGCTGTTTGGCCTTCAGCTTCTATATCTCCACTCTGTATACATCCCTTTACCCTTACACTATCAGTGGTGGCTGTTTTCCTTCTCTATTTTGTTACCCCATTATCTGCCTTGCTCAAGATCTGACTTACTTGATGTAAGAAATGGATATAGCATCCCATTTCTGATGAAAGTTTTACATGTTAGAAATACCTTTTTGAAATTTCCAGAAGTAGTTAGCAGGCACATTTTCTTTTCTTTTCTTTTCTTTTTTTGGGGGTAGGGTGGTACTGGAGATGGAACCCAGGGAACTTCTACCTCTGGGCTACACTCCCAGACCTTTTTATATTTTATTTGGAAACAGGGTCTCTTAAGCCAGATGAGGGTGACTTTGAACCTGCCTGATCCTCCTGCCTCAGCCTCTCAAGTGTGGGGATTACAAGTGTGCGCCACCATGCCCAGTGAGCAGGCACATTTTCATAGGAAGCAGAGGACAGATAGTGGGCTTGGTATGAGTATCTATCACAGACAGTGGTCCTGAGCTCAGCCTGTTGACTGTATAAATAAGCAATGCCCATTGTGAGCATTATAATGAGCACGTGGAAAGGAGTCTATGGATAACTCTCTGGAGAGCAGTTATTCATTCATTTAATAAGAATTGACAGAATGCTTATTTGTTGCCATGCAATGGGTAAAGCACAGTGAATTGTATCTATTCTGTATCCTACGTTTAAGGAGCTTCTGTTAAATTTGTTATGAGCAGTGGGGCTGTTATGAGTATCCATATTATTCTCTGAGGGTTTGGCTTGTGGCTTTTGGATGTTGTAGCTGGCTAGGTATACAAATATAGTATGTGCCCTTTAAAAAAAAAACCAAATGACCTTAGGATTACCCATTGAGAATCTGTGGTACATACTCCAAGGCTTGGCCTTGCATTCATCATATCCTAGACACACATTGTTCAATAAAGTGGTCCTATGTGGCCTGTTAGGCCCTGAAATTATTTGCACAGTGGAGAAACTGAATTTTGATTAATTTATATTTTAGAACTGATACTTGATGCAGTAACTGTAAAACGTTTATGTATGTTTAGAACAAATTGTAAATATACTATGTCAACTGTAAATATTATCAGAACTAAGTATATGTCCAATATTTCTTTTTTTGTGGTACTGGGGTTTCTGGAAGCCCTTCTACCTCTGGGGTACACTCCCGGACCTATTTTATACTTTTTTTTAATTTTTGGAAACAGGGCCTTTTAAGCCAGAGTAGCTGGCTTTGAACCTGCGTGATCCTCCTGTCTCCGCCTCCCAAGTGCAGGGATTACAAGCATGCACCACCACGCCTGGCTATGTCCAATATTTCTAACGGATATTTAGTTCTCAAATTGGGTGAGCTGTAAGCATAAAGTATGTACCAGATTAAGGGACTTGTTATGAAAGATGATTGTATATTGTCTCCTTATTAATTTTATGTAAATTACATGTTGAAATGATAGTTTGGGATATTTGAGTCAAAACACAGTGTTAAGGTTAATTTTTTCTCATTTCCTTTTAATTTGAAAATGTGACTGGTATAAATTTTAAATTAATTTTATGTTTTACCTTGTGTTACTACTATATAACAATGCTCTAGAATATTTCTTGTGGTGAGAACAGCAAGATATCTCTTAGCAATTTTCAAGTATACAAGTATTATTACTAACTGTATCCACCAAACTTTATAACAGAGCTCTAGAACTCATCCATCTTGTGTAAGGTGTATACACTTTAACGAACATCTCTCCATTCTCCAACTCTGTCCCAACCCTTGATAAGCAACATTCTTCTGTTTTCATGAGTTCAACTTTTGTATATTTTGTTTATGTTCTTGTAAATGACAAGATTTCATGCTTTTTAAAAGCTTGATTAATATTTCTTCTGTGCGCAAATATGTGTATCATATTTTCTTTGTCCATTTCTTTATCTGAGGTTGATTCCATATTGTGTTTATTATGAATAATGCTGCAAGAACATGGGTGTGCATTTAAAGTAAAATTCTTCCATTGGTTTTCCAACTTCTTCCATTACAACTCCTAAGGTTACAATTATCTTACCAAGTGTCTCATTGTTGACATTAAGAAAATGGCAAAGATGTGATGTAATGTCTGGGTCTTTCTCATAGCCCCCTTTTCGACATATCCTCTTCCTTTTAGTGGAAGCTCATTTATAATTCCAATGTACTCAAATTATACTCCCCCAGGTTTTGCCTGACTAAGAAAACCATTCAGTAGAATAATTCATATTGTAATGCTCTTAGTTTTATGTGATTTTCTCTTAGAGATATTTGTATCTTACAATTTATTGCATACATAGAACAGTTAACACAAAGGGATGAATTTCTAGGTGATATTTTGGATATTATGACCTTTGAACTTGAACCAGTTTTCTAGTTATAAACAAAATAAAAATAAAAATCCCAACTCCTTCTTAATAGATTATTTTCTGGTTCTTAATAGGTTATCTACCTTTGCCACATAATTAAGTCACTATTGCTAGAAAAATGATTCTTTGCTTTAGTTAAATTTGTTTCACACTGGAAAGTAGAATATTTATAGCTAATCAGAAGTAAGATTTAGAACAAATTAATGTGTTTTTAATTTCTTTCCTTTTTCTGGAAATGATAATGATGAGAATTTTTTTTTTCTTCATAAGACTGCCAACTACTGTAGGGTTGGATGCTTGGAACTGAAAATACTGAATAAGTGTTTAGTCATTCCTTTGACTTAATCTAAAAATATATTTAGTCTTAGCAGAGCACAATTTGGTAGCATGAAGAATCCACGAAAAAGTAATGGTCCAAAGAAATATCTAGCTGGAAGAACTGGAATTCAGCTATAAACATATGACTTAGAATATGAACTCTGTTTCTGTATTTTACTAGTAAATATTCAATATATGATCTTATCTACAACAAAATATATATTGTTTCTCCCAGTGCAAGTATAAACATGTCGTGCAATCATGTTTGTGAATTTCTCTTAGTTCCCTAAAATACCGTTTTTTGATACTGGGGAATGAACCCAGGGGTTTTATACCTCTGACCTATACCTCCAGTTCTATTTTTATTTTGAAATGGTATTTCATTAGGTTGCTGAAGGTCTCACTAAATTGCAGAGGCTGGTCATTACCCTGTGAAGCTCCTATACTAGCCTCCCAATTATATGGATTATATGTGTGTGCTCCCATACCTGGCTAAAACTCTCTTTAATGGAGATTGACTACTTGCATTTTTTTCTGGAAATCAAGATAGAATGAATGAATTTAGGCTTCTCTTCTTTGGACAAAAATGGAGGGACCACTTTGAGCTGGAATAGGAGGAACTGTCTTAGGACTTTGTAGATATATTATACCTATCAGAAATGCACAAATATGATTTTGGAGTGTTCCTGTGTGTGTTTATTTTACTGCTACATTGCCACTGGAGAACTTGAGACAGAATAGGGTTAAGCAGTTTCTCAGTATTCCACAGTAAATTGGCAGTTGAATTGGGATTAAAATCTAGGTCTTCAAACCTTGGGGACTTCACCATTAGCTCAGATCATGTACGGCTCAGCAGTTTCTTTCACAAGATCCTCCTTACATGACACATGCCATCAGTCTTATTTTATAACAGATGTTTTGAGGGTAGAGCAGATGGTCTCTTCACTTCACCCTTCAAGCCCTTGAATCTAGAGCCCTTGAATCAGATCATGTCAGGGATGGCACTCACAGCCCTCTTTCCCCAGGGGTCCACCTCCCCTTCTGCTCATCCTTCTTATGTGCTCATCTATCCTATATTCAAGAAACTATTGTTTCTAATATGTTCACTGGTGTTCTTGTTGTCCTTATTCTTGTTGGATTTGCATAGAAGACAGCATTATCTAGTCAGTGGGAAGAGCACTGGCCTATGACTCTGAGTTCTACTTCCCATTATGGTGCTTAATACAATGGGTGTCCTATGTGTAATAAATTACTTTCTACCTTTGTGCCATGTACATTTTTGACTAACTTTGGTTTCCTAGAGGACACTTTTGGATAGAATTTGGGGAACCACTGTCCTACACTTTGAAATTCAGAAGAAAAACAGGGCCTCATCTATAAGATCCTGATGTTCCATTATCTATTTTGGCCAACATTTTCATCTGGCTTATTGTCTGTGGCACAACTTTTATTCCTAAATGTCATTCTTTCTGTGTTTTGGTTCTAAAATATCTTAAAATGACTGGGCATTCATTTCTTTCTAGTTAACCATCAAGCTTCAGTATAGGTCCTGAGGGAACCCAGTGTGAGATATGTGTTTTGTGTTTGCATGTACACACATGCTTTTCTACCTCTTTGAGATGGTTGTGTTAATGCTAGAAACATTAACTCTGAAGTCATATATGATATTAATTAATACCTTTGACTTTTATAAGCTGGGTGATTCTAAATACATTAAACTTCCTTATCCTGTGTACTTACTTAGGACATTGCTGGTGCATTGTGCAAGCAATATAGGAAACAAGTTATGTTGGAAACCCTTGAAAGCCTCATCAAAAGTGAAGGGTCATATATTTTCACTCATATGAGAAAGCCATAGAAAAATGGGGGGGGGGAGAAGACTTCAGATGAATGAGGGGAGACATTAGTAAAATAAATGGAAGGGGATTTGGAGAGGGCAATAGAGAGGTAAAAAGGGATATCTGATGATGGAAATAATTCAAATAATCCTTTGTTCATATGTAAATTTATTATATCTATGTTAATATTATCTATGGGTAGTAGGAGGGAGGAGGATGGGACCTGGAGGGAAACACACAATGGAGGCTGTATGCATGTACATTTCTATTACCTTGAACCTCAGTATGATGCATAATTATAATACAATAATTAAAAAACACAGAAAGAAAAGTAAATTTATGAAAGCTAAAGAGAGGAAAACAGTTATTTTATGATCAACCATCATTCCCAGGAAGGAATAGCTGTCCAGTGACATAACCCCTTTCCATCAGAGCAGATAGTCCCATGTTTATTGAGCATCTAGGTTTATGTGATCTTGTTCCATTTTTGAAAATCCCTTAAGGAAACTAATCAGCTTTTCTTTCAATACTATAGACAAGATGCCTTGTTTACATATTAATGCAAGAAATAGTTGGAAATGATGGTCATTTGCTTCTGACCACAGTCAGAGTCATTCAATTTTTTAAAATTTTGTATGTTATTACTAACAAAAGGACCCTGAAATTAATTCCAATGTACTGATCTGTGTTGTGATCAGAGGATCTAATCAGAATGTATATGTTGAGTTATAAATTGAAATATTCTAATTTTATTGGAGAGCCTATCAGGAAGCCTTTCTGTGCCCCTTTGTCTTAACACATTGCAATACTTTCATTTGTAGCCAGAATTGGGCCTTGGTTTTCTTCTCTTCTGTCCTAACTTGGTGTTCAGTTGCCTTTCACTGTCTGCTTATCTCTGTTTGAGGAAATTCAGAATGCAGATGGAGAATGCTGATTCTCCTTGGACATAACCTTGAAGTTAACCCTAGAGGATCCTAGGAATTTTCCAATTATCTATTCTAGTGTTATTACATTTTATGATCTCTCTGGGCTCTCCTCCCCTCATACTAACTCTGCTTAGGAGATTGTAATAAATGACCTCTCATTAAGTGGATACTTTTGCCCTTTGGTTCTTAATTTGGCCACTAGCCAATATCTGTCTTTTCCTACCTTTGGATCTGAATTTTTTCACCTTTAGGTCCAAAGCTGACTCTGGGATTATTACAAGTTAGACATGTCTGTTTTAAATAATTGGGGAGATCAGTGGTTTTAAATACTTCATCTTGTTTGGTCATTGTTTCATCTACTTTTAAAAGGACTGTATTAAAATTCTGAAATGAATGGAACTGAAAACATTATGCTAAGTGAGAGTAATCAGTTACAAAATGTAAGAAATCAGATGCTCTCTCTAATATGTGGAAGTTAAGGAGAAAATGGATTATAGGAGGAACTCTAGAATAAGATAGAGAAACTATAAATGAGCAAATAAAGTGACCTGAGGGGCATAGGAGGGGGAAGAGGGAGATTCCTAAATATACATGATGTACATTCACATACGTATAAAAATCAATCACTAAGACAAACATGAGAAGGAGGGAGGGGTGAACAAATGGGTGTGAATTGGATAAGGGATAAATAAATGAGTGATGTGTGCATGTCTGCCTCTACCATCTTGTATTCCATTAAGATGTATGACTACAGTGCACCAATAAATAAATAAAAAAATTAAATTAAATTAAAAATTAAAAACACAAAAAATGCTGGCAAAATGGCAGTAAAATCTGGTTGGAATATTGCCCCTCCTAAATGTACAGATAACTTGAAATACTTATTTATGTATAAAGTACTGACTTATGTATGATCTCAGGACTAGAGAAAATTCCATGAGGTAATTGACCAGTTTCTACTTCAAAGGGTTTTTCCTAAATTTTCCAGGATAGATCATTTTTCACTAGAATTGGAAAATTCTATGATATTTGATAAATTATTTTATTCTTTGGACAGTTGTTCAGAGGAAACTCCTAAGATCTTGCTGTGTTGTAATGGAAATCACATGACATGTTTAATTTCTTAGTTTGTTCAAATTTACAAAACACCAGCCAATATTCTACTGACAGAGCCTCAAATGTAAGGTGTGTTTTTTTCTACCACTAGTGTTGATTCAGCTGTTCATGATCACTAGAAGGCTGTCCTTTTCCTCACTGCTCTAGGCTCAGCTAAAGAGAGAAACCTTTCCAGTGATAATCCAAAAATTCCAGTAGTCTTTGAAAGTCTGCTGAATGACTTTTAATATTTTGTTTTTTGTGGGTCTGGGGATGGAACCCAGAGGTATTTGACCTCCAAGTTATGCCCGCTGCCCAATTTTTTAAAAAAAAAATTTTTATTAATTTATTTTTTAAATTGGTGCATTGTAGTCATATATCAATCACATTGGAGTACAAGACTTGAGAGGATATACAAGCACACATCATCCAATTAGCCCTCCTCCAGCCCCCATTCCATTCCCTCCCCCTCCCTCCATCCCACACTTCTTTGGTGATTTACTTTGATACATTTGTTTATGTACCTCCTGCAATTTAAAGAGGCTCCGTCCTCCAGTATTACATACCCTCTGATTGGTCACATTAGTTGCTTCACTATAGGGCCCTTTCTATAGCTCAAACTCTTCCTGTTGCCCTTTTCCTCCTAGTTATTGCTGATTAAGAGAAGCGTCTGATTTATATTTTCTGCGATATTTCTCTGTGCATGCTGCGTTGCAAGTACCGATCCCACTCTTGATGGCCCCAGTAGTGGCCTGGCTACTCAGTGGACTGATCCAGACCTCGCTGGCTCAAGCAGCGGCCTTGCCTCATGGGAGGCCCCAGTTCTGGTCTCGCTGGCCACTGCACCGGTCTAACACCTAAGCTGGCTTTGTTTCTGGCCTTGGAGGCCGCAGGAGTGAACTTGCCTCACACCAGGCTCCGATGCTGGCCATTGGCCCCTGCACCGGCCTAACCCCTTGGCAGGATTCCAATCCCGGCTGCGGAGGCCCCAGCACCTGCCTAGCCTCACGGCAGGCTTCAATGCCAGCCTCGTTGGCCCCAGCACTGGCCTAACCCCTCGGCAGGTTTTGTTCCTGGCCTAGGAGGCCCCAGCACTGGCCATTTCTCACGGCAGGCTCCGATGCTGGCCTCACCTCACAGCAGGCTCCGATGCCGGCCTCGCTGGCCCCAGAACTGGTCTAGCCCTTCGGCAGGTTGTTATCCTGGCCTCGGAGGCCCCAGTACCGACCTTGCCTTACGGCAGGCTCCAATGCCAGCCTCGCTGGCCCCAGCACCGGCCTAACCACTCGCCAGGCTATTATCCTGGCCTTGGATGCCCCAGTACCGGCCTTGCCTCAAGGCAGGCTCCGATCATGGCCTCGGAGGCCCCAGCACCGGCCTTGCCTTACGGCAGGCTCCAATGCCGGCCTTGCTGGCCCCAGCACCGGCCTAACCCCTCGGCAGACTCTTATCCTGGCCTCGGAGTCCCCAGCACCGGCCATGCCTCACGGCAGGCTGTGATGCCGGCCTCACTGGCCCCAGCACCGGCCTAACCCCTCGGCAGGTTCTTATCCTGACCGCAGAGGCCCCAGTATCGGCCCTGCCTCACGGCAGGCTCAGATGCTGGCCTCGCTGGGCCCAGCACCAGCCTAACCCCTCAGCAGGCTCTTATCCTGGCCTTGGAGGCCCCAGTACCGGCCTTGCCTCAAGGCAGGCTCCGATGCCGGCCTTGCTGGCCCCAGCACCGGCCTAACCCCTCGGCAGGCTCCGATCCCGGCCTTGGAGGCCCCAGCACTGGTCATGCCTCATGGCAGGCTACGATGTCAGCCTCGCTGGCCCTAGCACCGGCCTAACCCCTCGGCAGGCTCTTATCCTGGCCTCGGAGGCCCCAGTACCGGCCTTGCCTTATGGCAGGCTCCGATGCCGGCCTCACTGGCCCCAGCACCGGCCTAACCCCTCGGCCGGCTCCAATACTGGCCTCGGAGGTCCCAGCACCGGCCATGCCTCACGGCAGGCTGCGATGCCGGCCTCACTGGCTCCAGCACCAGCCCAGCCCCTCAGCAGGCTCTTATCCTGGTCTCGGAGGCCCCAGTATCGGCCTTGCCTCACGGCAGGCTCCGATGCCGGCCTCGCTGGCCCCAGCACTGGCCTAACCCCTCGGCAGACTCTTATCCTGGCTTCGAAGGCCCCAGTACCGGCCTTGCCTCATGGCATGCTCTGATGCCGACCTCACTGGCTCCAGCACCGGCCTAAGCCCTTGGCAGGCTCCAATCCCAGCCTTGGAGGCCCCAGCACTGGTCATGCCTCACGGCAGGCTTCGATGCTGGCCTCACTGGCCCTAGCACCGCCCTAACCCCTCAGCAGGCTCTTATCATGGCCTCGGAGACCCCAATACTGGCCTTGCCTCAAGGCAGGCTCCGATGCTGGCCTCGCTGACCCCAACACCGGCCTAACCCCTCGGCAGGCTCCGATCCCGGCCTTGGAGGCCCCAGCACTGGTCATGCCTCATGGCAGGCTCCAATGCTGGCCTTGTTGGCTCCAGCACTGGCCTAACCCCTCGGCAGGCTCTTATCCTGGCCACGGAGGCCCCAGTACTGGCCTTGCCTCATGGCAGGCTCCGATGCCAGCCTCGCTGGCCCCGGCACCGGCCTAACCCCTCGGCAGGCTCTTATCCTGGCCACGGAGGCCCCAGTACCGGCCTTGCCTCACGGCAGGCTCCGATGCCAGCCTCGCTGGCCCCGGTGCCTGCCTAATCCCTCAGCAGGTTCAGATCACTGTCTCTGTGGTTATTATTTCAAAGGTTCCACCTGTAATGTATCAGATCTCTGCCTCCCCTGAGTATTGGCCACTGGCATTGCCACTGCCTCCACTGTTTCAAATCCTTCCCAGGCTCTTTTTCCACTCTGAATGTTGTCCAGTGTTCCTAAGCATGCGTGATGGTAGCATTTGACATTTGGTGTAATTTCTCCAAAAAAATAAAGTTGGTAGGATCCGTTTTCTGCTTCTCCTGAATACAAGTCTCCACCACCATCGTGGATAACTCTTTCAACACCTCATTTCTCCTTGGTCTCCGCTAAACTCTCTCCTTACAGGTGATGTCTGAGATTCTTAACAATATAGAGAAATAGCAGTCCTCTTACATGGCGAATTTTTCCATAAGTTCCAGTGCATTTAGATAAGTTTTGTCTGCATCTCCAGTGTTCTGGCATCCATAATGGCTTTCTTACCTACTCTCCGATATTTTTCTTTATCTTTTTCTGTTCTGGGCCCAGTTTCTCCAGGGGTCTGGCATGCTACTCGCAGTTCGGCCCGGGGTCCAGGGTCCCGCGACCCGGGCCCCGGCTGGTGTGCGCTGCGCGCGACCCCTGCCCAGAACCCAGCGTCTTACTGGATCCGGTTTCTCCAGGGGTCTAGTGTGCCACGCGCAGTTAGGCCCGGGGCCCAGGGTCCCGCGACCCGGGCCCCGGCTGGTGTGCGCCGCGCGTGACCCCCGCCCAGAACCCAGCGTCTTACTGGGCCCAGTTTCTCCAGGGGTCTGGCCTGCTACTCGCAGTTTGGCCCGGGGCCCAGGGTCCCGCGACCCGGGCCCCGGCTAGTGTGCGCCGCACACGGCCCCCGCCCAGAACCCAGCGTCTTACTGGGCCCGGTTTCTCCAGGGGTCTGGCGTGCTACTCGCACATCGGCCCGGGGCCCAGAGTCCTGCGTCCCAGGCACCATCTGGCGACCCCCGCCCAAAACCCAGCGTCTTACTGGGCCCGGTTTCTCCAGGGGTCAATTTTTTATTTTTTATTTTGAAACAGGGTCTCACTGAGTTGCAGAGGGCCTCACTAAGTAGCTGAGGCTGTCTGCAAACCATGATCCTCCTGTCTCAGCCTCCTAAATGCTGGGATTACAAGCATGTACCACGATGCCCGGCTCGACTTTAATCTTGATGACACATTGAGGAACATGTGACACATTTGATATCAAGTTAAGTTTATGATTATCAAATACCCATGAGTAATTGTGTGCTAAGTATCATTGCAGTAAAAGCAGATAGATAAAAACACAATTGGTACCTGGTGTTCTGCTTATGAATGCATGTGGTCTGGTTAAGATGAGATGAGCTATATACTCAATGAGTTTCTCTCCCAATTAGTATAAGTAACTTTCTTTCATAGCACTCTTAGATTTTCATCCATAATGCTATTTTAGTTATTATTAGGAATTTAAAAACCATTTCCACAATCCCTGGCTCCTGGTGATTGCATCTTTGTGTAATTCCCCTCTCTTTGAATATAGGTATGTGTGTGACTTGTTTCTAATCAATATAATTTGACAATGGTGAGAATCTGTTCATTATTATGCATAAATATTTGCATAATCTTGCCTCACTCAAATCCCTCTCTTTTTCTCTTGGAGGAGTCAAACTGATAAATCATATGGCAGACTGAAAGAAAATGAATTCTTAGGGAACTTTGTAGTATATCTTTCCCAAATCAATCTTTTAGATAAGATAGAAACTCTGGTAAACATGTTGATTATAACCTCTTGAAAGACCCTGAGTAGAAAGCTTGGATAAGCTATTGCTAGGTTCCTGACACAAAGAAACTGTGAGATAATATGTGAGTTTAGTTTTAAGCCTTTAAATTTCCAGTAATTTGTTATACACATATAAAAACTAACATTACTGTTACATAATTATTTAAACACAGTCAAATGCTTATTTCTATCATAATAAACCATGTCTTCCTCTCTTATTGCTGTATCCTCTACACATATTATGATGTCATACAAGAAGATGCTACAGAATAAATATTGGTTTAATGAATAAATTTATGAATAAGTAAGCCAAGGATTAGAATAATACTTAGTTGAGTATATTACACATGTGGAGACATATTGTAAATTTGGGGATCTTCAATGGAAAGCTATTCTTTAAGTCACAAGAATGAAGGTGACAAGTGTGGAAATTATAGCATGTTATTAACAGTCAAGAGAGTTGCACAGATATTTGGCTGGAGAAGTGAGGATAGCAGGTAGGAAGTCACGACTGCTGCTCAGGCAGATAGAGATATGTGCCATTGAAATGAATCTGCACCCTTGTACTCTCTGTGACACCAGGGGCTCAATGAATCCAGGTGCCACGGAATAGACATTATTGGAGACAAATTTTGCTTGGCATAGTGTGTGTGAGGTGGTAGCAGTATGGTCAACAATTATAGCTTCTTCTTATTCCATTAGATGGTTGTGAGTTTCTTGTCACTTGAAACACTTCATCAGAGAAGAGCAGCCAATTGCTAAGTATGTGGTAAAGGAGATTTCTTAATTCCAGGTGGAAAGGAACACATATGCAGAAAGAAGATAGATATTAATGTGAGAGACCATAATAAGTGGCAAGTGATAGAAAATTACAAATATAGAAGACTTTAGAGGGATGGAGTGGCCTCAAAGACAACAATCAAAGAATACTTTCTAGAAGAGGCTATACTTGGAAGAAGAGTAAACCTTGGATAAGTAAATTTAGTGATTATGGGACATTTCATACAGGGGTAATAGAACTGGGAAAAAGAAAAGGCAGACACAATGCACTCCATAAATAAACAGGTCCACCTCAACATTTCTTGTTGAAAATCGTTATGGCCCACATTCTATCTATGCTCAAAAAGTCTTGCAGCAAAGAAAAATTCTATTACTTCCTGTACTTTCATTCAGATATCCTAGATTCTCTCTATTCCTAGAAATGCACAAATGATCAGAACCAATTGGTAGAGGTGTGCTTTTCTTCCCTAAATCATGAATAGGATTATGTCAGAGCCTGAGTTGCAAACAGAGTCATTAGTCAGTGCTTTACCAGCCTCAGTAGTGAATTAATGTGAAATTTGAACACACTTCTTAGCTTCCTGATTTTTAAATTTCTGCTGCAAAATGATAATGTGTTTTGGTCTCTCATTGAAACCTTAGGTTGCCTAGTATTAACTAAAATGAAATAGTAACTGGCACACTGTATGTTTACTCTATTACCCAAGATGTTACTGGCAAAAATAAACCCTAGGCCATCATTTGTGGCTACTGTGGTGGGTTCTTTGAAGAGCTAGTAGGCCAGTGAGGGAATTAATGAAGGCTGATGATGAAGTATTGCCTTTCCAGATGGAAAAAAGAGCTCTATTCATTTCAGAATAATTTCTTGCTTTTACCATTGGGTAAGGTACTGATTTATGTAGTAGCTTTTGACAATGCTAAGGCCTAAAATTCTCTTCACAGCATGGTTTCTAACAGCCTGAACTTTTTTCCTACTCTATTTCTAGCAACTTTGAGCCCAGTGGACCGTCCTCATACATCCCCCAAAAGAAACACATATTTTATTCTATACTGCCAGAGTGTTTTAAAGCTAAATAATGTAATTTAAGATGACCTGTCAGCAAAAATTTACACTTGAGTTACAGACATATCTTTCTTAATATTTAGTCTTCATTAATTATTTAGAATTTAGTGCTCTCTTTTTTAGGGAATATGGCTCAAGGGAGCTGTATGTGGAGCCCTAAATAAATGGTCTTTGTTCAAAACTTTTTTCCCTGTTAACTTCCTCTGACATTCACTCTGATTTAGTTGATTTCCTGATAAAGGTTTTGCTGATTTTTATATTTCTATCTACAAATTTAAAAATTCCCATATACTATCTTTTTATGGTATTAGGGATTGAACCAGGAGCATTCTACCTCTGAGCTGTACCCCAGGTCTTTTTATTTTGAAACACATTCTCACTAAATTGCAGAGATTGTTCTCAAACCAGCTATCCTCTTCTCTCAGCCTCCTGAATACAGGGATTATAAGCATGCTTCACTGTATCCAGCTTCCACATACTATCTTAACTTAGATATGGTAGAATAATTTAATTACCCTGATCTATTCTTAGCAGAATGGGCTTCAATCTTATATAATGTAAAACTAATACTAATTGAAGTTCAGTTGCATAAATTTAATGCCTCTAAAGTCAAATGGGTGACATCTGTTTGCATAAATAGAAATGAGACAAATAGGAATAGGCTGATATTAAGAAGGCAAAGAAATAATTTATAGTTTCACTTTAGCTAAAGAAGTTTGATATGGAAACATGTAAAATGGCCTATAGATGTCCCCCTTATAGGTGGAGTATTAATCTTCAATGATCAAATAATATTCTTTAATATTGAAGCACTTTTCTGTTCCAGAGTGCCTGGAACATGATAGGGGATAAGTAAATAGTCAAAGAAATAATGAATATATCAGTTTTCCAGTGTGTTTGTAGCCCTGACTGTGAATTTAGCTTTAGTACTGAAAGTAATTGAGATAAAAATTCCTTTTATAAGAAGTAGGTGACTTAAACTGCCAGTCTTTGAATCTACGACTAGGTGATTGGCACATAGTAAAGTACTAAAGAATATTTTGTAAAGGCAGCTATGAATGAATAATTTTTTGGTGGTACTGGGGTTCCTGGAAACCCTTCTACCTCTGGGATACACTCCAAGACTTCTAATATATATATATATATATATATATATATATATAAATATATATATATATATATATTTATTTTTTTAATTTTATTTTATTGGTGCACTGTATTCATACATCATAGTGGGATACAAACTTTTGTAGACATACATGCACACATCGCCCAGTCAGCCCCCACCCGATCCCCACCCCATTCTCTCCCCATCCCTCCCTCCCATGCTTGGCTTAGTGGTTGACATCTAGTATTATAGCAATTTATCCAAAATTAAAAATGATAATCTCACATAACAGTTTCATTTGTCTGATACCAAGCTTTTGATGACTTAAAGATAACATTTCAATATTTCTTTTTGCTTTCTTTCTTACCAGAGAATATTTTTTTCTTTTTTTTTAGGTGAAACTATCATATATTTATTTTTCAGAAAAAAATCTATCCTGATATGGAATATGGACTCTAGATACCCAAAACAATCTCGAAGCAAAAACAAAGCTAGAAGATGTATATTTTCTGATTTCAAATCATATAAAGCTACAATAATTGAAACAGTGTAGTACTGTTCTAAAGGCAGATATATAGACCATTGGAGTTAAATACAAGCCTAGAGCTAACTTCTTCCCTATATTGTCAAGTTATTTTTGACAAGGTTTCCACGAACATTTGGTGGTGGAAATAATAATCTTTTAACTAAATATTGTTGAAAAATAATAATTACATGGAAAAGAATAAAATTGGACCCTTACCTAATCCCACATACAAGTATTAATTCAAACTAGATAAAAGACCTAAATATAAATCTTAAGACTATAAACTTTTAGGAAAAAATCTGGGTCATAAAACCTCACAACATTGAAATTGGCAGTGATTTCTTGGATATGATTTCAATGGCACAGGCAACAGAAGAATATACAAACTCCCTAAAAAATAAAAGAAAATATTGTATATCCAAAGACAATGTAAACAGAGTTAAAAGTCACTAATAGAATTGGATAAAATATTTCCAAATGCTATATCTGAAGGTATATTAATATTCCAACTAGAAATCCTAAAAATTAACAACAATAAAGGCAAACAATACAATTTAGATATAGGTAAAAGACTAACATAAATAATGAATCTCCACAGATAACCAATCTTAGTTGTCTGTTGGATGGAAACTCTTGTTTCTCTGGTTCTGGTGAGTGTTACCTATTTCTTCTTTGTAGTTAATCTCTTTGAGTATTTTCTCTAGCGTTGGTTTTGAAGACATAAATTCCTTCAGTTTCTGTTTGTCATGGAAGCTTCTTATTTCTCCATCTAATTTGATAGAAAGTTTTGCTGGATAGGAAATTTTTGGCTGGAAGTTGTTTTCTTTCAGAGTTTGGAATATGTTACTCCAAGCCCTTCTGGCTCTCATGACTTGGTTTGGGAAGTCTGGAGTGATTCTAATTGGTTTGCCTCTGAATGTCACTTGGCCCTTTGTTTTTGTTGCCTTTAAGATTCTCTGCTTGGCTTCCACATTGGTCATTTTGACAATTATATGGCGTGGGGATCCTCTTCTCGGATCCTGTCTAAAGGGAGTTCTATAAGTTTCCTGGATCTGTGTATCAACCTCTTGCTCTATATTTGGAAAATTTTCTGCTATTACTTCCTTGAAGAGATTGTTGATCCCTTTGGTATCACTTTCTTTTCCCTCCTCTATTCCAATTATTCTTAGGTTAGCTCTCTTAAGATGGGCCCATATTTCTTCAATGTCAGATTCCTGTTGTTGGATATCTTTTTCTAGATTAGAAACTATGCATTCATTTTTGGATTGCTCATCTTCTAAGAGCGAGATTCTGTTCTCCATGTGGTCTAATCGGTTGTTTGTGCTTTGAATTGAGGCCTTTACTTCATTAATTGCATCCTTTATCTCTTTTTGGCTCTCTCTGAGTTCTTTTCGAAGCACCTCTATTATTTCTACAGTTATTTTCCTGATTTGATCTTCTAGAAATCTCTGATTTTCTGTTTTATCAGGTTCTGATGTTGTGGGGTTGTGCACATTCATTACTTCAGTGTTATTCCTCTTTCCCATGATTTCGGAGGTTTGTGCCTTCTCTGGGTTCTTCCCTTGGGTCACTATGGCTTCACTTAAGGTGCTGTGGATCTCGAGTCTGTATTATCTCAGACCCTACTACTCCTTTACTGGGTTGTATCACAGAGTCTCCGACCCAGTGAGTCGATAGAGGCTGCTTTAAACTATGGGGGGTGCCAGGTTGCACGCTCTCCTATGGTGTGATATCTCTGCCACCACCACTCCCTCGCTGGGTCAAGTCCCAGGAGGCACAATACTGGGATTTCTCCTCTGTGGCCTGCAATTTGACTCACTGTTCTTGAGTACGTAGATGTAGCTGTACTGGACTCGGTGAATTCACTGCTGCTGCCGCCGCCGGTGGCAATATGGCGCCTCTGCCACGCCCTCGGCCATGAGGCTGGCGTATTTTTTCTTCTCTGGTTTTGATTTCCACTCTGAATCCCTGCAGCGTGTGCTGAGCTCAGCCACTGGGAGCTTTAAATGCTGTCTGTGCCGAAAGATCCCGCCTGGCTGTTCCGCATCGGCTCACCTCGGCTTGCTGTAGCCGTCCGCTGAGTTCGCCGCTGCATCCGGCAGTATGGCGCTGCTGCCGTGTCCTCGGGCGCGTGTGTCTCCTCTGTGGCCCTGAGCTCTGTTCTCAGTCCGCTTTCTCTCTGGAGCCTGGTGGTTTTTTTGTTTTTCTGGTGATGGTGTTTTCTGGCTATGAAAGGCGCTCTTTTTGTGGTAATGGAGATTGGTTGTTAGCGGGACTCTTAAGCCCCGCTTTTCTCGGTCGCCATCTTCCCGGAAGTGAAGTCTTTATATATTTTTTAATTTGAAAAAGGGTCTCTTAAGCCAGCGCGGCTGGCTTTAAACCTGCGTGATCCTCCTGTCTCCACCTCCCAAGCATGGGGATTACAAATGTGTGCCACCATGCCCAGGGAATGAAGATTCATAATGCTGTACTTCAAATTTCAGGATACCCTCCTCACCATTTTATTAGTTATTCACATGAATCTTCGTGGCAAGACCAAGTGATCTCATAGCTAAAGGGACAAAGTCTTGTAAGTATATGGTAAAGAGTATTTCATGAATTTAACTGATACTTCTACTCCAATGTTAAAATTGGAATGTACCTAAAACTTATGCAAAATTAATGTTAGGTATGGGCCGGGGTGCAAAAGAGTTCAAAATAATGGTGGTAGCCAAAAGAAGTGAACAGTAAAGTCTTCTCTTTGTCAGGACATATTAATATTATAAACAGCCTCTTGTGCATAAGAATCTTGACCTTCAAGTCGTTCTTTACAAACATATCTATGCCTCCAGTACTGATGAATGGACAATGGCAAATGTCACTTGAACTTGCATTTGCATCCTTTCAGGGGTTTTACCATAAGAAAGCAATAAATGGCAGTGTTTATTGATGTGTAGGGAATAACAGTTCTTACTGCAATGAAATTAAGATTAGAAGGAGAGCCTTGGGTTTTCTTATAGTGTCTATTCTGAAAATGCAGTGGCTACCCTCATACCACTTATGTACCTTACTGAAAAATAGTAACTACTGTTAAGTTAGAGCAACTTTCCTCTATGTGTGGCTCTGCTTTGGAATCATCCAGGAGCATATTAGCAGTGTCTATTCCATAATAGAAATGAAAACCTAAACCACAGTGAATTAACACTTCACACATTAGGATGACTACTATACACACAAAGGAATAGAAAATAACAGAAGTCAGCAAGGATGTAAAGAAATTGGAACTCTTATGCTAGTGTGGTTTCAAAATGGTGCAGTCACTGTGAAAAACAGTGTGATAATGAATAAAAAAATTAAAAATAGAACTATATGATCCAGCATTTTCACTACTGAGGATATTGACAAAAGAAACAAGTGTATCAAAAAGATGTCTGAACTCTTATATTCACAGTAGCATTATTCATAATATCCAAGAGGTGGAAGCCACCCAGTGTTCATCCATAAATGAATAGATAAACACAATGTAGTATTTCCATATGATGAGGTATTGTTCAGCCTCGAAGCAAATAGAAATTATGACATGTTCAGCAACAGGGGTGGACCTTGATAAGATTATGCCAAGTGAAATAAAGTCATTTACAAATAGACACGTGCTATATGATTCCACTTATACTAGGTATTTTGAGTAGTCAAAATTCATAGAAAAAGAACATAAAATGGTAGCTATCAGAGGCTATCAGAAGGAGAAATAAGTAGTTGTCCAATGCATATAGAGTTCTGGAAATCTATTTCACAATAATTTAAATATGATTAACATTATTGAACTGCACTTATGATAGCTAAAATGGCAAACTTAATATGTTTTTTTTAAACTCTAATTAAAATTTATTTTAAGATAAAATTCCAGAACCCTACTGAAAGTTGTATTAAATGAAACTGAGGGAAAAGAGGACTGGCAATATGTGTGTGTGTGTGTGTGTGTGTGTGTGTGTGTGTGTGTGTGCCTGGTGATGGAACCCAGGGGTATTCGACCTCTGGACTATACCCCCTGCCCTATTTTTTATTCTTTATTTTGAAACTGGGTCTCACTAAGTTGCAGAGGGCCTTACTAAGTAGCTGAGGCTGTCATGAACCAGGATTCTCTGGTCTCAGCCTCCCAAATGCTGGGATTACAAGTATGCACCACCAAGCCCAGCTGATATATTTTAATAATCCCCCTGGGAATTATCAGGCACATGCTAAAGTCTGGGAAGAGTTGAGCTCTTTCCACCTGTGTAGGTTTCATTTAAAACTCACAATAGCTCTGTAAGTGAGTATTATTGTGACCACTATTTTTCCAATGAGGAAACCAAGGCTCATAAAAGCTAAGCATACTGCCCCAGGTCACAGAATCAATAAGTAGAGCCAGGGTTCAAATATGGGTTCACTTGGCATCACACCCATTTTCTTTCATGTGTATCTCAATTTGATTCTTATCCATGGATGTGAAAATTAAACTTAATCTGCTTTCATCCTTTGAAAAAATATTCAAGATTTCAAAACAATACTTATCTAATGTCTTATAATCATTCCCATTAGCAGGTTTAAAGAGTGCTCATTCTTGTTTAGTGCTGTCTGATTTATCTTGCCTCTGATAAACAGGCATTTTTATTTTGTTTGGATCAATGCTCTCTACTTTTAATTTCCCTATGTAACATCTCTTGTATTTTTTTCCTGTGTAAATTCATCTGGGGGTTTCTTTATTTTTCCTCTAACTTTGGGATATAACATTGAATTCTGTTGCTATTTATCATAAGTAGATTATTGAATTAATTTTGATCTTCTGTTCATAAGTCTTTTGTGGCTTCTGAGTAATATTCTAACAAATTGTCCACTGAATTATATTTAAATTTATATGTGGGTAGGCGTAGTGTATCATGAGGACCCCTTTTACTGGCTCTCTCAACCATGAACTGAGCAGCTTTCCCCACCATATCCTTCTGCCATGATGTGAGACATCTATAAGGTACACTCAAGATACTTTTCTAGATTTCTCCATTTTGCCTGCCTGACACTACATATAACCATATTTGGAATATTATTTTTATGAATATGCATTGGACAGTGCTACCTTTCTTTTTTGCTAAAAATATTCTCAATGTTTAGAATGTCTGTTCTAACCATATTTACCTATCTTTAGAAATTTGTCTCATTTCTGTTTTCTGCATGACTTTCTCTGTGTATGACCCCTCCTTAAAGTGACTTGTCCTCCCATGTATGCTTGTGGCTTTAAACCTATTCTATTTATAGGATACATTTTAGTGTTTACCTTACATTACTGCAATTTGTGTAGGTGTCCAATGTTTTCCTTTAGATTAAAAAGACTCCAAGGCACAGATCCTGAACTTAGAGTTCTTAGTCTAATGATGTTACTTTTGTACTTACTGTGTGCCACCTATTATGTTAGGCATGAGAGCCATCAAAATAGTTCCTGCCCTCAAGGAGCTCACAGTATGATACAGGAGGCAGAAATAAACAATTTTATATCTCTCATAAGTATACCCACTTGGGTATGCCCTTTGAAATGCTATTTTGTCCACATCTTTTAAAATTGTATAGTTACAATCTAATTTCTGTGATAATTGATTAAATGTTTCCATCAGATCAAAGACTATTAGCAGTAATGACATAACTTCCAAGCTAAAAGCAAATATAAATGGAAGCTCACATAGCTGGCCTTGGCTAATTTAATTCATGTTCTAAACTTGGATAGGGCCCACTAATTCCTTTTCAATGGCCAATAAAGCTATTGCAATGAAGAATACATGTAGAAATGTGACTGATTCTTTCTTATACACCAATAGATGGCTGTGGATTTGTGTTGACTTCTTTAGTGGAGTTTTCTTTGTAACCTATCCTTATGCTCATTTGTAACAATGAAAAAAATCAATATGGTATTGGATTGGGTTTGGATGGGAGGCAGGAGGCCTGGACAAATAAGAAAAGAACACACAAAACTACTGTTACTTCATGATAAACAGCGGCAAAGAGAAAATACAGGCTGATAATGTTTTCAAGTGAAGTTGAAATCATTTCTACACTCACTTGGTATTCTGCAGCAATTATAGCAAAGCCTAACAAAGTCTTTCATAGGTCAATGAAATAGTGCCTATGGAACATACACTAAAGAAACAAGGGCTGCTAGTTGAAGAATATCAGTGTTTTCTAAGTCATGGAAAGTTTACTGAAATTAAAAATAACAAGAATCATGAAGTGTTTGGGCACGCTTGTTATTTGAAAAGACAATAGTGTTCTTGTGTGTTGCTCTGATTTTTCTTTAGAAGAAGCAAGGATGTCATTTGGGCTCCTAGCCCTCCAGAGGAGATGGTTATCCCAATTACTGTGCATTTGTTTAGCATTCCATGCTGTCAAAGTATTTTCTTTGTTTTCCTGCTGGTTAAGACAGGGGTGTATTACTGAGATGATTTAAGTAATAATTCATTGGTTTCTTTCCATTTTGAGCCCATGATTAGTGTTAAACACTGGTTTAACATAAGATTACAACAATATCTTTAATTAATTGAGTGCTTTTGCAAACAAACTCTTCAAACACAAAGAAAGCTTTATTTAATGATGCTCTTCAGTATGTTAAAACTCAGATTTTCCTGAGAATTTTTTTTAGGCTTTGATTTTGTTTGCTTACATTTTACACTTAGTGGTTTTAACTTATGAAGTACATGATGAATGATGAATAAATATATTTTCCTATGTTTTTCTTCTTCTTTTTTTGTATGTGTGGCACTGGGGATTGAACCCAGGGGCTCCAAGCTGTACCTGCAGACCTTTTTGTTTTGGAACAGAGGTTCACTAAGTTGCTGAGGTTGGCCTTGAACCTACAATTATCTTTTCTTAGCCGTCCAAGTACTGAGATTACAGGCAAGTGCCACTGAACCTGGCTGAAAGCCAATTTGTGACAATGACCTGTATAATATGAGCTCTGCCTGTCTCTTCTCTGCCTCATCCCATTCCTTTCTCCCTTTGATCCCTCTGCTAACTTTATTTCATCTTCACTGGCCTCTTGCTGCTACACAAAATCACCATAGGGTGGGCCTCTGGCCCTGACCCTGGGCGGGTGGGCAGGCGTTGGTGGGGCACCCCTAGGCGACCCCATTTCCACCCAGAAAGACCCTGTGGTCCAGGCCTCTGGCCCCGAACCTGGGCGGGTGGGCAGGCGCTGGCAGGCACCCTTCAGCGACCCCCTTTCCACCCGGAAGGACCCTGTGGTCTGGGTCTCTGGCCCCGACCCTGGGCGGGTGGCAGGCTCTGGTGTGGCATCCCTAGGAGACCCCCTTTCCACCCAGAAGGACCCTGTGGTCCGGGCCTCTGGCCCCGACCCTGGGCGGGTGGGCAGGTGCTGGCAGGGCACCCTTCGACAACCCCCTTTCCACCCGGAACGACCCTGTGGTCCAGGCCTCTGGCCCCAACCCTGGGCGGGTGGGCAGGCACTGGAGGGACACCCTTCGGTGACCCCCTCTCCACCCGGAAGGACCCTGTGGTCCAGGCCTCTGGCTCCAAACCTGGGCAGGTGGGCAGGTGCTGGTGGGGCACCCCTAGGCGACTCCATTTCCACCCAGAAGGACCCTGTGGTCCAGGCCTCTGGCCCCAACCCTGGGCAGGTGGGCAGGTGCTGGTGGGGAACCCCTAGGCAACTCCCTTTCCACCCGGAAGGACCCTGTAAAAAAGGAAAAGAAAAAGAAAAAAGGAAAATATCTGAGAGGGGTCAAGGAGGCCACGGCAGATGCCAGGATACTGGAGATGCAGACAAAACTTATCCAAATGAACTGGAATTATTGGAAAAATTCCCCGCTAAGGAGGACTGCTTCTTCTCTACATTGTTAAAAATCTTGGACATCACCTGTAAAAAGAGAGACTTTAGTGGAGACCAAGGAGAAAGGCGGTGCTGAAAGTGGTCTCTGCATTGGCGGTGGAGACTTGTATCCAAGAGAAGCAGAAATCGGAGCCTACCAACCTTATTATTTTTTTTTTTTTTTGGAGAAATTACACCAAAGGTCTAATGCTACCATTGCACATGCTTAGGAACACTGGACAGCATTCAGAGTGGAAAAAGAGCTTAGGAAAGATTTGAAATGGTGGAGACAGTGGCAGTGGCAGTGGCCAGTACTCAGGGGAGGCAGAGATCTGATGCATTACACCTGGAACCTTTGAAGTAATGACACCAGAGGCAGAATTCTACCACCACGCACCCTCGAGAATGTAGGACAAATGGTTAGGCGAAGAGGGTGCTCAGATTAGAGCCTGCCGAGGGGTGAGGCCGGCGACGGACACAGCAAAGCTGGGTTTGGGCCGGTGCTGGAGCCTCCAAGGCCGGGATTGGAGCCTGCCGAGTGGTTAGGCTGGTGCTGGGGCCAGTGAAGCCGGGATCGCATCATGCCGTGAGGCAAGGCCAGTGCTGGGGACTTCGAGGCCGGGATCGGAGCCTGCTGAGGGGTTAGGCCGGTGCCGGGGCCAACAAGGCTGGGATTGGAGCCTGCCGTGAGGCAAGGCCAGTACTGGGGCCTCCAAAGCTGAGATAGGAGCCTGCCGTGAGACAAGGCCGGTTCTGGGGCCAGTGAGGCCAGGATTGGAGCTTGTCGAGTGGTTAGGCTGGTGCCGGGACCAGCGGCCTGCATTGGAGCCTGCCGAGGGGTTAGGCTGGTGCTAGGGCCAGCAGCTGGCATTGGAGCCTTCTGTGAGGCAAGGCCGCTATTGAGGCCTCCGAGGCCGGGATTGGAACCTGCCAAGGTGGTAGGCTGGTGCTGGGGCCAACAAGGCTGGGATCGGAGCCTGCCGTGAGGCAAGGCCGGTGCTGGGGTCTCAGAAGCTGGGATTGGAGCCTGCCGAGGGGTTAGGCGAGTGCTGTGGCCAGTGGCCAGCATCAGAGCCTTTCGTGAAGCAAGGCCGCTACTGAGGCCTCTGAGGCCTGGATCGGAGCCTGCCGAGGGCTTAGGCCAATGGCGGGGCCATTAGCTAGCATCGGAGCCTGCCGTGAGGAAGGCCGGTGCTGGGGCCTCCGTGGCCAGGATCGGAGCCAGCTGAGGTGTTAGACTGGTTTCAGGGCCAGCGAGACCAGAATCGGGGCCTCCCATGAGGCAAGTCCCCTGCTTGAGCCAGCAAGGTCTGGAATGGTCCACCGGGTAGCCAGGCTACAACTGGGGCTGTCAAGAGTGGGATCAGTATTTTCAAAGCAGCATGCACAGAGAAATATCGCAGAAAATTAAAATCAGATGCTTTTCCTAATCAGCAATAACTAGGAGGAAAGGGGCAACAGGAAGTGGTCGAGCTATAGAAAGGGCCCTATAGTGAATCAATTAAGGTGACCAATCAGAGGGTATGGAATAGGGGATGACTGAGCCTCTTTAAAAAGCAGGAGGAACTAAACATATGTATCAAAGTCAATCACCAAACAAGCATAGGATCGAGGGAGGGGGAGGGAATGGAATGGGGACTGGATGAGGGCTAATTGGATGATGTGTGCTTATATATCCTCTCAAGTCTTGTATTCCAATGTGATGTATGATTACAATGCACCAATAAAAATAAATTTTAAAAAATCACCATAGGCTTTCAAACCTGAAGTCTCTGCACCTGCAGTTTCTCCTTCCTGAAATACACTACCCCTTGATCCACACACAACTGTGTTAGAATGTGTGTGATTGCAGCCTTGTAGAACCCTATGAATAGAAGTCAGTAAAGCATGGTTATCTGAAAAATAGAAACTTTGAGATAAGCTATGAATGTTGTTTTAAGTGTAAAATTAGTGGTAATTTGCCATGCAGCACAATAAAACTAATATTGTATCACATACACCTGAAGTTTAATATTAACAAATACATCAGAGATTATTTTAAACATTAGTTATAAGATTGCATTATAGAAAAACAGAATGAATTCATCCTCTCTGTAATTCGGTGCCTCTTATGGCTTGTATCTGAAATGTCCTCCCCCAAACCATTTTTTTTTGCAGTACTGGGGATAGAGCACAGAGGCATTCAGCCCCCAAGCTACACACCCAGCCCTGTTTTTTTAAAATTCATTACTTTGAAACAGATTCTCACTAAGTTGTGAAGGGCCTCATTAAGTAGCTGAGGCTCTCGGTGAACCTGCGATCCTCCTGTCTCTGCCTTGCAAGTACTGGGATTACAAGTGCCACCATGCCTGGCTTACAAAACCAGTTTTTCTGAAGACTCAGTCCTCAATGCAGCCATGTCCAGGTAGGAATTTTAGGAGATGATTGAATTATGAGAACACTTTCTACTGGATCTCTCTATCATGAGCTAAGCAGCTTCCCCCACCATACCCTTTTCCTATAATGTTCTGCCTTACCTTAGACCCAGAGCAATGAAGCTGGCCAAACATGTAGTGACACCTCTGAAACCGTGAGCCAAAATAAATCTTCCCTCTTTTCAGTAGTTTTTCTCAGGTTTTTGTCAAAGCAAAAAGCTAAGCACCCCTTACTTATTTTCCTATATACTTCTCAGCCTCTAGTGAACACTATTCAATTCTTCTACATGATTGTCTTCAGTTTCCTCCAATGACTGAGAACATGTGAAACTTGTCCTGGCTTATTTTGCTTGATATAATGATGTCCATTTTCATCTATTCTTCTGCAAACAAAAGTATTTTATCTTTTTATGGCTGAATAATATTACATTATGTATATATACCACATTTTATTTATCCATTTGGCCATTGATGAGCATGTTGGTTGATTTCCATACTTTAGCTATTATCAATAGTGCCACAATGAACATGGGAGTGTGAGCACATCTTTGGCTTAATGACTTCATTTTCTTTGGATGTACAGCCTGTAGTGATATTGCTGAATCATACAGTGGTTCTATTTTTAGTCTTTTTTTCTTCCTTTATTTTATTGGTACATTTTAGTTATACATCTTAATAGGGTACAAGCTGGTAGAGGAATATATGCATATATCACTTATTTATTTCTTCCTCACTTCCCATTTCATTCCCTCCCCATCCCTCCTTCTCATGTTTGACTTACTGATTGATTCTGATATGTTTGTGAATGTAAATCATATAAATAAGGGAAATTCCCTTTTCCCTTCTCCCATTTTCCCCGGTAAGGTGGTGTTATTTGCTCTTCTATGGTTTCTTCTTCTTCATCTAGAGTTCTCCCTATGACCCTTTTTCTACTTAGCTTCCATATATTATGGAGAGCATCTGGTTTTTTACATTTTGTGACTGATTAATCTCATTTAGCATAATGTTCTCCAGTTCCATCCGTTTTCCTAGAAATGAAGTAATTTATTTCTTTTCATGGCTGAATAAAATTCCATTGTGTACATATCCCATAATTTTATAATCCATTCATCTGTTGATTAATTTCTTGGCTGGTTATTTTTAGTTTTTTTTTTAGGAACTTCTATACTATTTCCAAAATGATAGTACACATTTACATTCCTGCTGATAATTTATAAGGGTTCTCTTTTCCATAAAATCAACACTTGATTTCTCTTTTCATTTTGTTAATAGCTATATTAAAAGGCATGAGGTAATATCTGTATGTGGTTTTTTATTTGCATTGCCCTGAAAATCTAGTGAGATTGAACATTGAACACTATATATATATATATATATATATATATATATATACACATATATACACACACACACATATATATACACACATATACACACACACATATATATACACACATATATACACACATATATATGTACACACACACATATATGTGTGGTATATGTATATATACATGTATATTTGTTGCCTATATTTTGTGTCTTCATTTTAGAAGTGTTTAATAGATCTTTATATTGGTAAAATTGCTTATAGTCACAGAATACGAAGCAGCATTGTTCTTTTTTTTTCTTTAACATTTTTATATTGGTGCATTATATTCAAACATCACATTGGGATAAAAAAAAAACTTGTGTGTACAAACATGTACACATCTCTGATTTAACCCCTACCCAATTCCCACCCCATTCCCTCCCCATCCCTCCTTCCCTTGCTTGGCTTAGTGATTGACTTCAATATGTTTAAGTACATTGTATGTTTTAAAGATTTTCCTCTTCCCCCCTCCTTTCTCCTCCTTTAGGTTGTCTTGTTTGCTCCTCTATAGGATTTCCTTTTTCAAGACTTCCTCCTATGACCCATTTCTCCCTAACTCTCATATATTAGGGAAAGCATCTGATTTCTTATTATTTGTGACTGACTAATCTCACTTAGCATAATGTCCTCCAGTTCCATCCATTTCCCTGAAAATGATGTAATTGAGATTTTTATGGCTAAGTAAAATTCCATTGTGTACATATCCCACAGTTTTATAATCTATTCATCTGTTGATGGACATCTTGGCTGGTTCCATAGTTTGGCTATGGTGAATTGTGCAGCTGTGAACATAGATACACATGCATTACTTTGGTTGTTTGGCTTCCTATCTTTTGAGTAGATACCCAGAAGTGGTATTGCTGGATCAAATGGTAGATTTGTTCCCATTCTTCTGAGGATTCTCCATACTGTTTTCCAAAGTGGTTGCACTAATTTGTAATCCCACCAACAATGTCTTAGAGTTCACACTTCTCCACATCCTTGCCAGCATCTGTTGTTGTTTGTGTTTTGAATGATTGCCATTCTAGTTGGAGTTATGTGAAATCTCAGGGTAGTTTTGATTTGCATCTCTCTGATTGCCAGTGATGTTGAGCATTTTTTCATGCATTTATTGGCCATTTGAATTTCTTCTTTTGTGAAGTGTCTATTTAGTTCATTTGCCCATTTTGTTATTGGATGCTTTGTTTTCTTAGTGTTGAGTTTCTTGAGTTCTCTGTATATTCTAGATATTAATCCTCTATTGGTGGTGTAGGTGGCAAAAGTCTTCTCCCATTCTGTTGGCTCTCGATTGAGGTTTTTGATAGTTTCCTTTGCTGAAGAGAAGCTCTTCAGTTTCATGTAATCCCATGTATTGATTCGCCTTTTAATTTGTTGTGCCTTTGGGGTCTTGTTGAGGAATTGTTTATCTGTGCCTCAGTGTTGCAGTGTTGGACCTATGCCCTCTTCAAGGAGCTTCAAGATCTCTGGTTTGATTTCAAGGTCTTTGAACCACCATGAGTTGACTTTTGTACAGGGTGAAAAAGTGGGATTAATTTCCAATTTTATGCATATGGTTAGCCAGTTTTGCCAACACCATTTGTTGAAGAGGCTATCTTTTTTCCAGTGTATGTTTTTGGTGACTTTGTGAAAACTCAATTGGCTGAAAGTGTGTGGACTTGTTTCTGGGTCTTCTATTCTGCTCCATTAGTCTATGTATCTGTTCTTTTGCCAGCACCATGCTGTTTTTATTACAATGGCTTTGTAATATACTTTAAAGTCAGGTATTGTGATTCCCACTGCGTGGTTTTTGTTGCTCAGAACTACCTTGGCTCTTTTGGGATTTTTGTTATTACAGATAAATTTAAGGACTTATTTTTCTATGTCTGAGAGGAATGATCTTGGTAGTGTAACGGACACTGCATTGAATCCCTAGATCACTTTTGGGAGGATGGCCATTTTAATGATATTTATTCTGCCAATCCATGAACATGGAAGGTCCTTCCATCTTCTAAGATCTTATTCAACTTCTTTTTTCAATGTTTTATAATTTTCTTTGTAGAGATCTTTTACCTCCTTGGTCAAGTTTATTCCTAGGTATTTTATTTTTTGGCGGGAGATCCTGAGTGGGAGTGTTTTCTGAATTTCTTTTTCAGTGGATTTATGGTTAGTGTACAGGAAAGCTTCTGAGTTTTTAAGATTGATTTTGTATCCAGATACTTTGCTGAATTTATTGATCAGTTCTATAAGCCTTTTGGTTGAGTTTGTTGGGTTTTCTAAATATAGTATCATGTCATCTGCAAATAGTGAAAGTTTGAGTTCTTCTTTTCCTATTTGTACTTCTTTGATTTCCTTTTCATGCCTTATTGCTCTGGCTAGAGTCTCTAGTACTATATTGAAGAGAAGTGGTGATCATGGACATCCTTGTCTCATTCCAGTTTTTAGGGAAAATTCTTGAATTTTTTCCCCATTTAATATGATGTTGGCAGTGGGCTTATTGTAGATTGCCTTAATAATGTTGAGATATGTTGCTTCTATTCCAATTCTCTGCAGTGATTTTATCATAAATGCATGTTGAATTTTATCAAATGCCTTTTCAGTGTCTGTTGAGATGATCATGTGATTTTTGTCTTTGATTTTGTTTATATGATGAATTACATGGATTGGTTTTCGTATATTGAACCAGCCTTGCATCCCTGGGATGAACCCTACCTGGTCATGGTGTATGATTTTCTTGTTGTGGTTTTGAATGCTTGTAGCTAGCATTTTGTTTAATAGTTTTGCATCCAAGTTCATCAGATATAGGCCTGTAGTTTTCCTTCTTTGAATTTTTTAAATTCAGTTTGGGTATTAGTGTGATATTGGCTTCATAGAATGTATTTGTGAGAGTCCCAGTTTTTTCTATTTTGTGAAATAGTTTGAGTAGTATTGGGGTTATCTCTTCTATAAAGGTTTTACAGAATTCACTTGGGAAACCATCTGGTCCTGGGCTTTTCTTTGATGGTAAGCTCTTTATTGCTATTTCAATCTCTTTGATTGTTATTGATTGGTTTAAGTGCTCTATATCTTCTTGACTCAGTTTAGGAAGGTAGTATTTATCTAGGAAGATGTCGATTTCCTCCAGATTTTCCATTTTGTTGGAGTATAGTTTTTCAAAGTAGTTTCTGATGATCCTCTGTATTTCTACACTGTCAGTATTAATGTCTCCTTTTTCATCACTTATCTTCATAATTTGGGTTGATTCTCTTTTTTTTTAGTTAGGTTGGCTAGTGGTTTATCAATCTTGTTAATTTTTTCAAGAAACCAGCTTTTGGTTTTGTTGATTTTCTGTATTGTTTTTTTATTCTCTAGTTTGTTAATTTCTCCTCTAATTTTAATACTTTCTTGTCTTCTGCTGGCTTTGGGGTTAAATTTTTCCTGTTTTTCAAGGGCTTTGAGGTGTGTCGTTAGGCTACTTATTTGAAGATTTTTTTTTTCTTATGTGAGCACTCAGTGCTAAAAAATTTCCTCTTAATACTGCCTTCAAAGTGTCCCAGAGGTTTTGATATATTGTATCTTTATTTTCATTTGTTTATAGAAATTTCTTGATTTCACCTCTTATATCTTCTATGACCCATTCTTCATTCAGAAGTGTGGTGTTCAGTCTCCACATGTTTATGTTGTTTCTCTGGGTCTTCTTATAGTTGATTTCTAGTTTCATTCCATTATGGTCTGAATTGACACAGGAAAGTATGTAACTTTTTTTTTTAATTTGCTAATACTCATTTTGTGTCCCAGGGTGTGATCTATTTTGGGGAAAATTCCATGTTCAGCTGAGAAAAATGTAAACTCAGCTGAAGTTGGGTGAAATATTCTCTATGTGTCCAACAGGTCCATTTGGTTAATGGTGTTCTTTAGTTCTAAGGCATCTTTACTTACCCTTTGTCTGGAAGATTGGTCTAGTATTGTGAGAGGTGTGTTAAAGTCTCCCAGTATTATTGTGTTGGGATTTATGTGTGACTTCATGTCACAAAGAGTTTGATTTAAGAAAGTAACTGCCCCTGTGTTTGGGGCATAGATGTTGATTATTGTTATTTCCTCTTGCTGGATTATTCCTTTTACCAATAAAATGTGACCTTCTTTGTCTCTTCTAATAAGTTTGGGTTTGAAGTCTAACTTGTCTGATATCATAGTTGCTACCCCTGCTTGTCTTCGAGTACCATTAACATGGATTACCTTGCTCCAGCACTTTGCCTTGAGTTTGTTCCTATCTTTACTTGTAAGGTGTGTTTCTTGTAAGCAGCAGATGAATGGATTCTGGCTTTTAATCCATTTTACCACTTTCTGTCTTTTTATTGGGGAGTTGAGGCCATTTATATTCAGTGTGATTATAGAGAGATAATTTTTAATTCTCAACATGTTAAGATCTTATTTGTGTTTGAGATACTGTTAATTCTTCTTTGCTTAGTTGTCTGCTAGTTGGGAATTCTTGTTTTTTTGGTTGTGGCATGTATTACCCATTTCCTCTTTGCATTTAATCTCCTTGAGTATTTTCTCTAGCGTTGGTTTTGAAGACATAAATTCCTTCAGTTTCTGTTTGTCATGGAAGCTTCTTATTTTCCCATCTAATTTGATAGATAGTTTTGTTGGGAGAAAATTTTTGGCTGGAAGTTGTTTTCTTTCAGAGTTTGGTATATATTGCTGCACGCCCTTCTGGATTTCATGACTTGGTTTGGGAAGTCTGGAGTGATTCTAATTGGTTTGCCTCTGTATGTCACGTGGTCTTTTGTTTTTGTTGCCTTTAAGATTCTCTGCTTGGCTTCCACATTATTCATTTTGACAATTATGTGGCATGGGGATCCTCTTCTCTGATCCTGTCTAAAGGGAGTTCTATAAGTTTCCTGGACCTGTGTATCGACCTCTTGCTCTATGTTTGGAAAATTTTCTGCTATTACTTCCTTGAAGAGATTATTGATCCCTTTGGTTTCACCTTCTTTTCCCTTCTCTATTCCAATTATTCTTAAGTTAGCTCTCTTAAAATGGGCCCATATTTCTTCAATGTCAGATTCCTGTTCTCAGATTTTTTTTTCTAATTAGAAACTATGCGTTCATTTTTGGAGTGATCATCTTCAAGAAGCGAGATTCTATTCTCCATGTGGTCTAATCTGTTGTTTATACTTTCAAATGAGGCCTTTGTTCCAATGATTGCATCCTTTTTCTCCTTTTGACTCTCTCTGAATTCTTTTAGAAAGTCCTCTATTATTTCTAAAGTTATTTTCCTGATTTGATCTTCTAGTGATCTCTGTATTTCTGTGTTATTGTTCTGATGAAGTGGGGTTGTGGGCATTCACTGCTCCATTGTTATTTCTCTTTCCCATGATTTTGGAAGTTTGTGCCTTGTCTGGGTTCTTCCCTGGGTCACTACAAGTTCACCTAAGGTGCTCTGGATCTCGAGTCTGTGGTATCTCATTTACTATTACTTCTTTATCGGGTTGTATTGCAAAGTCTCAGACCCAGGGAGTCAATCAAGGCTGCTTAGACCATGGGGGGGTGCCAGGTTGGGCGTTCTCCAGTGGGGAGTTGTGACTATGGTGTGATATCTCTGCCACCACCACTCCCCTTCTGGGTTGGACTGCTAAAATCTCCGATCCAGGGAGACTATCTGCGCAAGTCCCTGGGAGTGCAGTTCTGGCCTTTCTCCCCTGGGGCTGCAATTTGACTCACGGTTGTTGAGTGCGCTGATGGAGATGAAGTGGACTCGATGAATTCACAGCTGCCGCCACTGGCAATATGACACCACTGCTACGCCCTCATCTATGAGGCTGGCATATTTCTTCTCTGGTTTTGAGCTCTGCTCTGAGTCCCTGCCAGGTGTGCTGAGCCCAGCCCTTGGGAGCTTTAGATCTTCCCTGTGCCAAAAAAACTGCTGACTGCTGCCTGGCTGTTCAGCAACTGCTCACCTCGGCTCACTGTCCACCCCTCCTCTCTGTAGCCTGGTGGCTGGTCAAATGCGTTGGTCTTGAGCCATCCGGTGAACTCGCCGCTGCTGCTGGCAGTAAGGTGCTGCTGCTGCATTCTCGGCCTTGAGGTTGGCGTAGTTCTTCTCTGGTTTTGAGCTCCGCTGAGTCCATGTGGGGTGTGCTGAAGCTGGCCCTTGGGAGCTTTAGACGTTCCTTGAGTGAAAAAACTGCTGACTGCCGCCTGGCTGTTCAGCAGCTACTCACCTCGGCTCGCTGTCCACCCCTCCTCTCTGGCTCCTGGTGGCTGATTGAGTGCGTTGGTCTGATGCCATCCGTTGAACTTGCCACTGCCGCCAGCAGTAAGGCACTGCTGCTGCGTCCTAGGCCGTGAGGCTGGAGTACCTCCTCTCTGGATTTGAGCTCTGTTCTGAGTCTCCCTCCTCTCTGGAGCCTGGTGCTGCGAGGGAAGATGTATCCCGCACTGCTCTGTGCCGCAGCTCTGGCCACTTCGGCCTCTCTGGCAGCTCCGCACTCTGGCTCCAACCGCTCTGGTAGCTCCGACTGCTCCACACCGTGGCGGCCGCTGCACTGAGGGCTGGTTTCTTTCTGGTGTCTCGTGTTTCCAGCCCTCTTTTTTCTCTGTCCCTTGTATTTACAGTTTTTATTTCTTTGCTTATGGTGTTTTCTGGCTCTGAAAATCGCTGATTTTGTGGTAATAGAGATCGATTGTTAGCGGGACTCATAAGTGCCGCTTTTCTCCATCGCCATCTTCCTGGAAGTCTCAGCATTGTTTTTTACAGCCAGAAATGGAGAGATAATCTTTATTTCTCCATGTCTCTGACTTCCCGGAAGGTCTAGACTATTTTAAAGGGCTTATATTATTTGATATGACCCACTCAAGAAAATATTAATTTTGTAATTTTCCTTTTTTAGTGGTGCATTGTAGTCATACATCTTAATGTCATTCAAGATGTATAGGCATACCTGCACACATCACTCAATTAGCCCTTATCTAAATCCCTCCTCTTCCCTCCTCATGTTTGGTTTAGTGATTGACTTTGATATATTTGTTAATGTATATCATGAATATTAGGGAATTTTTCTCTTCCCCCCATGACCCTCAGTTAGGTTGCCTTATTTGCTCATCTACAGTATATTCTTCTTTGTCTAGAGTTCTTCCTATGATCCATTTTCTCCCTAGCTTTCCTATATTAGGGAGATCATCCAATTTCTTATTTTTTCTGACTGACTAATGTCACTTAGCATAATGTTCTCCAGTTCTATCTATTCCCCTGTAAATGATAAAACTGTGTTTTTTATGGCTTAGTATAATTCCATGGTGTACATAAATTTTGTAATACATTCATCTGTCGATGGACATCTTGGCTGGTTTCATAGTATGGCAATTGTGAAATGTGAAGCTATAAACACAAATATGAATACATTAGTTTTATAGTTTGGTTTCCATTCTTTTGGGTACATACCCAGAAATGATATTGCTGGATCATATGGTATGCTTGCTCCCATTCTTCTGAGGATCCTCCATATTGTTTTCCAAAGTGATTGCACTAATTTGCAATCCCACCAACAATGTATTAGGGTTCCCACTTTTTCACATCCTCTCTAGAATTTGTTGTTGTTTGTGTTTTGAATGATTACTATTCTAGTTGGAGTTAGGTAAAATTTCATGGAAGATTTAATTTGCATCTCTATGATTGCTAATGGTTTGATCATTTTTTCATGCATTTATTGGCCATTTGAATTTATTTGCCATTTGAAATTCTTCTTTCTTTAGTTCACTTGCCCATTTTTATTGGATTATTTGTTTTCTTAGTGCTGAGCATGTTTTAGATATGAGTCCTCTGTTGGAGAAGTAGGTGGCAAAAATCTTCTCCCATTTTGTTGGCTTTTGGTTGAGGTTATTGATAATTTCCTTTTCTGTACAGAAGCTCTTTAGTTTAATGCAATCCCACATATTTATCTGTCTTTTCATTTCTTGTGCCTTTGTGATCTTGTTGAAAAAGTTTTCACCTGTGCCTACATGTTGCTGTGTTGGACCTATGCCCTCTTTAAGGAGCCTCAAGGTCTCTGGTATAATTTCAAAGTGTTTGATGCATCTTGAATTGACTCTTGTGCAGAGTGAGAAAGTGGGGTTTAATCTTGATTAACTAAAACACGACCGAATACTGACCTTAATTCCATTTATAAAATCTCTTAACTTTTGCTTTATAATGTAACATAATAGTAGGACTGGCATCACATCTTCTTTTCTATATTCTGTTGATTAGAAACAGCTGCCCGTTATTACCCAAACTCAGGAGGAAGAAACTATGGATGGATGTGAGATTTTGGAGGTCAGTTTAATATTTTTTCTGTCGCATTGTATCAAAGCTCATGCTATATATATTCTCACCTACTTTGGGTAGAAGATGAGGAGCAAAGTGCTTTAAATTTTGAGAAACTGCCAGGCCTGGTGGAACACACCTGTAATCCTAGTGCTTAGAATACTTATACAGGAGGATGACCACTTTGAGGCCAGCCTCAGCAATGTAGTGAGTCCCTTAGCAACTTAGCAAGGACTTTTCCAAAATAAAAAATAAAGTAGGGCCGGTATGTAGCTTGGAGATAAATGCTCCTGGGATCCATTTCTAGCACCAAAACATAAGAAACTACAATTGCATAAACAGAAAGGAGGAGAAATATCTCCTAAATGAATTAATGGATGACTTGAGGAGAGACTACCCAAACCTGTGCTTCTAAATACAATGCAAATAACAAGAAATAGAGCATCACATAGGATGGAATCTAAGAGTTTGACATTTACCTCTCATTTTGGATCACAGTTTACTTGATATTTCTCTGTTCCTTTTGGCCATCTCATTTTGTCACTTGGAATGAAAGCACTTTGCTTTAAATGTAAACTCATGTTGTCAGATACGTGCCTTACTGAAGCAAAAAGATGGTCTTCCATGGGAAATGAAGAAATTTAAGCAGGCAGCTGCATTAACTACATGCCTTTGGAATGCCTTTTTGAATTTCCTGATTTAAAAATGAGGAAAAGAGACAAGCTTTTTCTCAAGAATCTACATTTCTTCATTCATTGAATTTACACAGGCATCAAAATCCATGGAGCCTAGGCACAAAGACTCAGTGGGTGCAATAAACAGCATTCCTATGTCAAGGAGCTCATGATTTAGTGGAATAAGTAGACATGTAAGTTGAGGAGTAGAGAGATATGTGTGAACTCAGGTATCATAGCAGGGGTGAAGGGCAGCCACTTCTGCTGCCACATTGGGAGAAGGTTTCCAGGGGAAAAAACACGTCATGAAAGATGCCATCAGTTCTTACTTTGCAGTCAAAAAGGGTACAAATATAAAAATATTCTAATAAATGGGAAGAAAATGTGCAAATGAGTAAAGACCGGAAAGAACATGCCACTTGGGAGTGTGAGGAATTCAGTGAAGAGAGAGCCCAGGGTGAGCATGGAGGATGGAAGAGCCAAAGTGAATGAGATGATACTTTTGGTACCAGGTTTAAACCACATCCAAGAAGAAATCAGTCATATAGTTTATAAGTGGTATGGGCATTGTGCTGCAGAGTGGCTTTATTAGCCCACTTCTGCTATTGTATGCCTCTCTAAGCTGTATTTGCTAATGCCAGCAGAATGGTGCAAGCCACACCAAGTAGCCCTCTGTTGGGTGTGGATCATGCCTAAGACTTTCTCCCTTAAGGTTAATCAGTGAAAACCTGCAAAACTCCAAATGCTGCATTTGCTTTGCATACAATTCAATGGATATTATGCATCCATTTAATCCTAAATAACCAATATTGATAGTTTTATAAAATTAGAACAGATGGGAATTGCAAAAGGTATTGAGTTATTTGTTTCCCATCCTATGTAGACCAAAAATACTTTTAAACTCATAATAGTGTCTTTCTGTCTAAATGCATTAGTGTTTATATTAATATGAAAGCCATGAAACAAGTGCAGAGGACTGTTGAACAAGTGAGTCACTCATATGCCTTTGAAGTGAGGGACACCTGGATGGTATTTGCAATGTGAATGTTAAAGGATGCTAAACCAAGAGTCCAGTTATCTTGCTATATGTGTCTGCATTTATAAAGATGGGAGAAAATGGCAGTAGAGTAAAGATGAGCTCAAAACACATAGATGCATGATGCATAGATAATTTTCCACAAAGATTATTTTATTTTTGTTGTTTTTAATAGTTCTTAGATGTAAAATAACTTTAAAATCTTATCGGAGCATCAGGATGTGGATCCTACCAGATATAGATTCAAAGTCAGACCTCACCATTTTCTAGACATGTTTATTTGTAGATTTAGGTGAATTACTTACCTTTTATAAACTTAAGTTTTCTCATTTTTTGGTGGTACTGGGGTTCCTGGAAGCCCTTCTACCTCCGGGATACACTCCCAGACCTATTTTATACTTTTTTATTTTTGGAAACAGGGTCTCTTAAGCCAGCGCAGCTGGCTTTGAACCTGCATGATCCTCCTGTCTCCGCCTCCCAAGAGTAGGGATTACAAGTGTGTGGCACCACGCCCGGCCTAAGTTTTCTCATTTCTAAAATAGAAATAATTGTATTTGCCCCAAAACTTTATTAAGTGTGGGATAACATATATAAAATACCTAATATAATATTGGAAACAAAAAATAGGGATTGAGTTTTTGAAATGACAGTACATAGATTGTGAGAACACAGATCCTGGAATTATTTCTTCACTTGCATAGACTGAATTAGGCATTGGGTATTGCTAAGATATTAGGCTAGATTCTGGATACACAATGAACTAGATTATGTGATTCTTCTTAGAGCTTAAAGCCTGGTGATCAAAATTCAGCTCTGCCACTTACCCACTGTAGGAAAGTGTTTCATGAACTCTCTGGGCTTTGGTTTGCATATCTGTAAAGTGAGTATAATCATAACTCCCTTGAAATCTTCTTGTGAAGTTAGATGAATTAATGTATGTTAGGACCATGCTTATGATAAGTGTACTGTACATTTTAATAATATATCATCATCATCATCATCATCATCATCATCATCACCCTCTTATTACATGAGAAATTTAAGGGAGTTGGTCATTGAAAGCTGCTTGAGGCCGAAACCACAGAACATTTTGCATTAAGGGCCTATGGAATTTATAGATTCTCCTCTGTTTTTTAAACTTATGGAGCTACCCTCTTATCTTGGTCCATTTGGGGTTGGGGTTAAACATTAATAGGAGACCATATAATTGTTGCCCTTGAAGAATTTTGAACAAGTTTCTGTTCCAAACCTTGTTAATAGACCAAGGAGAAAGTAAAGGCTAGTTCAGACCATTTCAGGACCAATACTCAGCTCTTCTGACCCTTGGTTGATGCTCCTACATTCTCATTGCCATCTTACAGAATGAATGAGTGATGAGGGAGATGTACTGCAAACCGTACATAACACAATGCAAATGGTATCTAAATATATCTAATTGGGCTGATGGCAAAAGAGTGATTGCTTCATAAGGGGATGTTTGTTTCTATGGTGATAATGGATCACAACTCTAGTTTTGTAGATCTTGTTTTGGGGAGGTTAAACCAAAGTTGCTTTGTTATTCTATATATAGTTATTCCAAGAAGACTTCGGATTCTATTTAGAAACCACACAGAAAGCATAACTGACTTGGGATTAGTTAATTTGTACTTTCCAGCATGTGTTATGATGAAATTGGCTCACCTGAGTGACTGATTTGAGGTAAGTTTCTTAAAATTGTTTGGCTTCATTTTTTCTCTCAAGTAAAATAAAGGTAATAATATACTTTATACTATAGGGATACTGTGAGGATTAAAATAATTATTATTTTCATTATTTTGGTGCATTATAGTCATATATCTTGATGGGGTATAAGATTGTATAGGCATATATGCACATATCACTCATTTAGCCCTTCCTCAAATCCCACCTCATTCCCTCTCCCATCCCTCTCTTTCATGTTTGGCTTAGTGATTGGGTTTGATATGTTTGTGAATGTACATGTACGTTAGGGAATTTTCCTCTCTAGTTTCTCCTTGTTCATATAGTTTCTCCTATGACCCTTTTCTCCCTAGTATCCACATATTAAAGAGAAAATCCACATTTTTGCCTTTTGTGACCAACTAATCCCACTAAGCATAATGTTTTCCAGTTCCATCCATCGACCTGCAAATTATGTAATTTTGTTCTTCTTTATGACTGAGTAAAATTTTATTTTGTACTTATAGATTTGTAATCTTTTCATCTGTTGTTGGACCTCTTGGCTGGTTCCAAGTTTGGCAATTGTGAACTGTGTGGCTATAAACATAGATACACATGCATTAGTTTGATAGTTTGGTTTCCATTCTTTTGGGTAGATACACAGAAATGTTATTGCTGGATCATATGGTAGGTTTGTTTCCATTCTTCTGAGGATCCTCCATACTGTTTTTGAAAGTGGTTTCACTAATTTGCAATCTCACCAATAATAAGTTAGAGTTCCCACATCTTCACATCCTCTCCAGCATTTGTTGTTGTGTTTTTAATGATTGTCATTCTAATTAAGGTTAGGTGAAATCTCAGGGTAGTTTTGATTTGCATCTATAATTGCTAATGATGTTGAACAATTTTTATACATTTATTGACCATTTCAATTTCTTCTTTTGTGAAGTGTTTAGTTCACGTGCCCATTTTTTGATTGGATTATTTGTTTTCTTAGAGGTGAGTTTCTTGATTTATCTGTATATTCTGGATATTAGGGTTTTTTAAATAATTTTCTTTGTTGAGGTTTCTTACCTCCTTGGTTAAGTTTATTCCTAAGTATTTTATTTTTTTGTGGGATATCCTGAGTGGAAATGTTTTCTGTATTTCTTTGTCAGTGTATTTATAGTTGGCATACAAGAAAGTTTCTAACTTTTTAAGATTGATTTTGTAACTACTTTGCTTTGTTGAACAGTTCTATAAGCTTTTTGGTTTAGTTTGTTAGGTCTTCTAAGTATAGTATCATGTCATGTGCAAATAGGGTTAATTTTAGTTCTTCTTTTCCTTTTTTATTTTATTTTCTTGTCTTATTTTTCTGGCTAGAGTCTCAAATATTATATTGAAAAGAAGTGGTGATAATGAAAATCTTTGTTTTGTTGTTTAGGGGGAAATTATTGTAATTTTTCCCACTTTATATGATGTTGGCTGTAGGCCTTATGTATATTGCCTTTATGATGTTGAAGTATGTTCCTTCTATTCTGATTTTCTGCAGTAGTTTTAGCATGAATTTGTGCTAGATTTTGTGGAATGCTTTTAGAGCATCTCTTGAAATGATCATGTGATTTTTGTCTTTGGTTCTGTGTATGTGATGAGTTATATGGATTTTTTTTTTGTATGTTGAGCCAACCTTCCATACCTGGGATGAATCCTACTTGGTTACAGTGTATGATTTTCTTGATGTGGTTTTACATGCATGTTGCTAGTATATTGTTTAGCAGTTTTGTGTCTAAGTTCATCAACAATATAGGCCTGTATTTTTTTAATGTTGGCTTCATAGGATGTATTTGGGAGACACCCATTTATTTCTATTTCATGGAATATATTGAGGTGTATTAGGATTAGCACTTCTTCAACGGTTTTGTAAAATTCACTTGGGAATCCATTTGGTCCTGGGCTTTTTATTTAATGATAGTCTATTTATTGCTACCTCAATCTCTTTGACTGCTATGGTCAGTTTTAATTTTCTGTATCATCTTGGTACAATTTAGGAAGGTTGTATGTGTCTAGAAAATTGTCAGTTTCTTCTATGTTTTTCATTTTTTGGAGTATAGTTTCTCAAAGTAGTTTCTAATAATACTCTGGATGTTTACACTGTTGGTGCTAATATCTCCTTTTTCATCTCTTATATTAATAATTTGAGTTGATTCCCTTTTTGTTAGGTTTGCTAGTGGTTTATAAATCTTGTTCACTTTTTCAAGAAGCCAGATTTTGGTTTTGCTGATTTTCTATAATTTTCCTTTATTATCTACTTCATTGATTTCTGCTCTGATTTTAATAATTTCTTGTCTTCTGCTTGCTTTGGGGTTAGACTGTTCCTATTTTTCAAAGTTTAAAGGTTTGTACCAGGGGTTTTGATATGTTGTGTTTCTATTTTTATTTGTTTCTAGGAATTTCTTAATTTCACCCCTTCTTCTCTGATGCATTGCTCATTCAGCAATGTGGTATTCAGTCTGCATGTGTTTATGTGGTTACTCTTGGTCTTCTTATTGTTTATTTCATGTTTCATTCCACTGTGTTCTGAAAAGATTCGGGGGAGTATGTCACATTTTTTGAATTTATAAGTGCTCACTTTGTGGCCCAGGGTGTGATCAATTTTGGAGAAGGTTCCATGAGCAGCTAAAAAAAATGTGATCTTTGTAGTAGTTGGGTGAAATATGTCTAATAGGTCCATTTGGTTTATGGATTTTAAGTCTCTGAGGCATCGTTACTGATGTTTGGTCTAAAAGATGAGTCTAGAGGTGTGAGAGGAGTATTGAAGTTTCTGAATATTATTTATTGGGATCTATGTGTGACTTAGTGTCACAAAGAGTTTGTTTTATGAATGTGGTTGCACCAATGTTTGGGGAATAAATGTTGACTCTCATTATTTTCTCTTGCTAGTTTTCTCCTTTTCCCAGTAAAAAATGACAGGGTTTTTATTTTCTGATAAGCTAGTACTTGAAGTTTAATTTGTGTAATATTATAGTTGCTACACCTGCTTATCTTCGAGTTCCATGGGCATGAATTTTCTTTTCTAGCCTTTCACCTTTAATTTCTGACTATGTTTATTTATTTCCTTATTTTTTGTGTGGTGCTGGGGGTGGAACCTAGAGGCTTTCTACCTCAGGGCTATACTCCCAGACCTATTTTATACTTTATTTGTAAACAGGGTCTCACTAAGTTGCTGAGAGCCTCACTAAGTAGCTGAGGCTGGCTTCAAACCTGTGCGATCCTCCTGTCTCAGCATCCCAAGTGCAGGGATTACAAGAATGCACCACCATGCCCATCCAACTATCTTTACTTTTAAGGTATGCTTTTTGCAGGCAACATGCAGATAGGTTCTAGTTTTTGCCACCTTATGTCTTTGATTGGGGAGTTGAGACCACTAATATTTGGCTTGATTATTGAGAGATGAATTGTTTTGTGGTTCTGGGGATTGAACCCAGGGGAATTCTTCCTTCAAGCTAAACTCCAAGACCTATGTTTTACTCTTTAGTTTGAAAAAAAAAAGTCTCACTAATTATGAGGGCCTCATAAAGTAGCTGAGGCTGGCCATCAACCTGTGATCCTCACATGTCAGCCTCCCAAGTACTGGGATTACAAGCATGCACCACCATGCCCAACTGAGAGATGCTTTTTACTTCCTAAAATTTGAATTTGAATTTCTGTTTGAGGTAATGTTTGTTCTTCTTTTCTAAGTTATATGAGATAAATTATTGTTTCTCTGGTTTTGGCAGTTATTTTATTTCTTCCTTTTAGTTAATCTATTTGAGTATTTTCTCTAGTGTGCATTTAGAAGACATAAATTCTTTTAAGTTCTGTTTGTCATGGATGATTTTTATTTCTCCATTGAATTTGAGAGAGTTTTGCTAGGTAGAAAAATTTTGGCTGCAACTTGTTTTCTTTTCTAGTTTGGAATATATTCCTCTAGGCCCTTCTGGATTTCATGACTTGGTTTGGGAAATCTGAAGTGATTTTAATTGGTTTGCCTCTGAATGTCACTTGATCTTTTGCTTTTGTTCCCTTTTGTTCCCTTAAGATTCTCTCCTGGGCTTCTACATTAGTGAGTTTTGACTATAATGTGGCAGGGTGAACTTTTTCTCTGATCTTGTCTAAAGGGGGTTCTATAAGTTTCCTGTAACTGTGTATCAATCTTCATTTCTATATTTGGATAATTTTCTGATATTATTTCCTTGAAGAGATTACTGATGCATTTGCTTACACCTTATATTAACTTTTCTCTGCCTATTATTATTAGTTTAGCTCTTTTAAGATAGGCCCATATCTCTTCGGTGTCCAATTCATGCTGTTGACTTATTTTTTCTAAATTATATACCAGACGTTCATTTTTGGAGTAATCATTTTCTAAGAGCAATATTCTATTTTCCATGTGGTCTAATTACATTGTTTATAGTTTGTATTGATGCCTTCACTTCAATGATTGCATCCATCACTTCCTTAAGAGCTTCTTTCTGATTCCTGTCCAGGGTGTCAGATTCTTTGTTCAATTTTCCCCTTATTTCTTTCATGCTCTCTCTAAATTATTTCTAATAATCCTGTATTATTTCTACTATTAAACTTCTGATTTGTCTTTCTGGTGATCTCTGCAGTATAGTGTTGTCGGATTCTGTTATTTTGGGGTTGTAGGAACTCATTGCCTTCTTGCTCTTCCTCTTTCTCATGATTTCATGTTTGTTAAGTTTGTGTCTTTGTTGCTTTTGATAGCGTTCTCTCATTCTGTAGTTATCAGCTGGTATATACATGGACAAGTTGTGTTTAATGGTGAAGGATGAGTGAGAAAGAAGGTGATGAAGTTGTAACTGCAAGAAAGTAAAGTAGCAGAGAATCAAATAGAATGATATTTAGTGTTTGGTAAAGTAATATGTAGTAAAGATTAGAGATAGTGAATATGTGTAAGATTCTAGTAACTAGTCTGGAGTATTTGGTATAGTGATATAAAGTAGATTTAATACAAAATTAAAAAAAGAAAAGGGACAGAGAGAAGAGAGTAGTTCTGTACAAGGAAAGAAACTTATAAAAGGGGTGGGGAAGAGAGCAAACAAACAAGCACACACATAAATAACAAAAAAGAACAAAATAATACAACCCTATAACTATATGAATACTGAGCAGACTTGGCCAATACATTGCTCTTGAGTCCATGTAGGTTTTTTCAGGTGTTTCAGGTTTATAGTCTATAATGGGTTATAAAGCATGTTCCAAGCACTCTCATTTGCTCTGTATCCCACAGTAATGATGTCAATTTATATCCCTGTTTTTTGGTATCCTACATTGATTGGGACCCTGGCCTGCTGTCTCTCTTTGTGAAGGTGCTGAATGTCACTGGCACCTTTTCTGCCACAAGCCAGCTTCTCTGAGTGTTCAAAAATTATCTGTCTCTGAGATTTGCTCAGTCTATGCAGAAGGCTGGTATCACTAGGGTCAGATCTAGTGTTAAACATAGGTTTCCATGCTTTCCACCAATGCTGAGCCTTTGTCTCTTCTTGCCTGCCTGCATAGGTGCTGGGTGACACTGGGACTGGAACCAATGTATATGCAGGATTCCACATTCTCCACAGCTGGAACTGTGTTGGTCTGACTTGTTTTTGGTCATTATGATTGAGTGGTCTATTGCAATCTCCTCTTCACCCTGGGGACTGTGGGTCTTTTTGCTTGATTGTCCCTGGGGGCTCTCTGATACTCTGTGACTCTGCTGAGTGCAACAGCAGATTCTGTTCCCCCACCATAACCAGGATGAACTGAAAAGGCTTATATCCTGTGGTTCTCTTGCTTATTGTGTGAGCCCCTGTGGTTATGCTGGGTGGTCTCCTCCAGGGATGGCTGGTTCACTTATTGTGTTATTATGCACCACTTTGGGTCTCTGGAAGAAATGGTGAGTTTAAACACCAGTGCTGCAATTTATTGCTGGGGTCCTTGCAGGAGGAGCTAACTGCTTACAAGTCTGATGATCTGCAGCCACTTACTTTGCTTCAAGTCCTTGGATTTTTTGCTGGGGGTCTCTGGAGGCATAGTGCTAGTAGTCCTGATGCAGTGAGGCAAGATGGTGCTGCCTCAGGTTTCAGGGCCGCATCCAGAGTTGGGTGGGGTACATGTCTGCTTGCTTTCTTTCTTTCTTTCTTTCTTTCTTTCTTTCTTTCTTTCTTTTTTTTTTTTTTTGGTGTTACTGGGGTTCCTGGAAGCCCTTCTATCTCCGGGCTACACTCCCAGACCTATTTTTACATTTTTATTTGGAAACAGGGTCTCCTAAGCCAGCAATTGTGGCTGGCTTCGAACCTGCGCGATCCTCCTGTCTCTGCCTCCCAAGCGTGGGGACTACAAGCATGCGCCGCCATGCCCGGCTACATTTCTGCTTTCTAATCTGCCTTCTAGCTTTGTTTCTACTGACTTTTAAATCTCGGTGCTGCATTCAAGTTTATGTTGGTTTCATAGCAATAGAGATTGAGGGTCTGCAGGACTGGTATGTGCTACTTCTCTCATTTGCCATCTTGGAAGTCTGGATTAAAGAAATTAATTTGCATAAAAAGTTTAGAATATTGCCTGGTACCTAGTATTTACTCAGGAAATATTACCTATTTTTATTAAGTTCATATATATGTACAAAACCTTATCAATCTGCAGTTGCTACCATATTAGTGTTGATGAAAATATTGAAACTGTAAGAGGCATTTGAAATAATTTGCTATGGTGAAAGTGCCTTAACATCACCTTATATTCTTATCACACTTCAGGTTTCTGGTCTTTTAATTTATTAATAAATATTTATTGTTTTCTTCTGGATTAGTACAATTATCTCCACCTGAGAAAAGAGAACACTTATGTTAGAAGAGGTTAGTGAATTTGCTTCCTGACATGGTGCTTATTTATAGTTCAGGCAGGGCTGGAGCTCAGCTCTTTAAATTTCTACCAAAGCTGTTCCAGCTTTATCTTGCCTTTTTGTCTAGTGCAATGTATCCGGCCAATAACATATTGTGGAAATATGTGCTGATGCTGAATAGGGGGCCTGATTAAAAAAAGGAGGCTGGGAGGTACCAAGAACTGGGGAGAGATAGATTCCCAAGGTGTACAGTATATAGGTGTCAGGAGCCCCTGAGGAGCACAGCAAGGTACAGCCAAGCACTCTTACATATGGCATGGCTGACTTGAGTGTGATTCTTGTTTGTTCATTCTAAGATAGCTCCCCTGACTTCTGATCATTTTTACTCAGCCATGAGAATAGATCTGCACTGATATGGCCACATTTTCTCCTTGGCTCTTATTGTGACCAACAGCATCACTTGTCATATGGTTCAGTGGATGTGGGATAGCACAAGGATGTGACGTGTGATAGGGCAAAGTTAACTGACCTATGTGGGGGTTGGACTGATGGCTCTCATATAAAGCTTTAAGAATTTCATTTCATATAAACAGTAGAATTAGACAAAAGTTTATGTAAACTAATTTAAACCAACTGATATTAGTGTAAGAAAACAGCATTAATTCAGATTTCTAATCCTCATCAATTTTTTTGACAGATGTCTAGGGTTAGGTATTCAAATGAAGATTTACTCAGGAAATGACAAGGCCTTTGTGTGGATAACAATGAGATTTTGGTTTCTATCAATTGCTAGTAAGAATGTACTATTGATTCTGAGAAGGCAATTTTAAATGTCGAGAGGTTCAAGAGAAAAGGGCTGAATATCCCCTAAGTCAGAGTCTCCAAATCTCAAGATCTTAAATACAATTGATCTTGATTTCTAGCATCTCTGCTGAAGAAAATACTGGTTTGAAAGAGTTCCTTGAATTTCCAGAAGTATAAAATTCCTCTTTAGGTTGAATGTTCTTAATATTTCTGTTCTTCAAATCTAGGGATACCTAGAAATCAAAGATAAACCTTATGTCACACAAAAAGTTCAGCTTTCACACTGCTTCAGATAACGAGCCGGATATGTGACAATGATGCTTTGTGGTTATCTCTGGCATTTTCCTGGCCACATCCTTACATTTAGTGCTAATAAAACAATCAGGGCCATTTTTAGGTTCTCAGTAGTGTCATCCACTATCCCTCCTCTTTCTCATCCTCTTCTTGCTTCCTGACTTGTAAAAATATAGGCTGCTTTGGAATTCACTACAAAGCCTTTTATTCTTTTCCCTCTCTCCATTGTCTCTGAATTTAGCTCAGTATTTTTTACAGTAAGTCTCTCACCTGCTTTCTGTTGCAGAATAACCTTGGAATATTTTGCTGGGGGAGCTATCTTGCCTTCTAGCTAGTAATTAGTGTCATATGATATAAACTGCATGGGTTACAAATCGAGCTGGGAAAGGTGAGATGTGCCTTTTGGTTGAAAATGTTCACATCGTGGAATCATCAGAAAACTTGAGAGCCCTGGCATGTTATGTATATAATATAAATCTATCTATCTATCTGTCTATCTATCTATGCATACATATATAAATATATAAATTACAATAGGATGCAGACGAGGTGCAACTCCTCACTCTCCTGTTTTGGAGTGGAGATTCTTCATATCGAAGCATTCGTTTTGATTACCATGTGAAGACAGATGGCAATTTGTCCCCCATCCAGAACAAAGGAATAGTTTGCCGAGCTATAGCTAGTATAATGAGAAGCCATGTAAGTTGAAGATGAGGTAAAACTGGAGCATCTGTTAGTTCTCGCATGCCAGATTGGAGATGCTGCAGACAAAATAATATTTCAACAAAAAGTTGAAGCAAGTATAGATTTGTGACCAAAATGATTGCATTTGATAACAATGCCATAGCAGATGTCATAGAGTTCATGCCTGCTTTTTATTACTGCTCTGTGAGTACTTTTGGAAGCAAGACCTACCAGCACAGCTTGTATGGAGCATGTTCGTTATAAAATTTTATTTTACAGAAAAGAATGAGATAGAAATTTTGTATCTAATTTGGTACTTTCTTACTCTATCATGTTTTTAACTTATTTTTTAGGAAAAGCTTCTATTCTCATTTGATTTTTATTGGTGCTTTCTAGCCTAACGAAATAACATTATGTTAATTTGAAGTAGAGAATGAAAATCTGAGTTAATGTTAATTATCTAATAATGTGTTCATAGCCCTGACCATAGAAAAATGCACCTTAACCTATCTAGAGTTTTCCTTTTCATCCATTCTGTCTTATATATTTTGTTATCTGAGGGTGATTTTTTTTAAAAAATGTTCATTTCAGATTTCAAAACATCATGTTGTATAAAATAAATATATGCAACTTTCACTTGTCAATTTAAAATTTAATTATATAATTGTTAAAAGAAAGAAAGGAAAGGAAATAGGAGATCCATGCTTCCTCTATGAACATCATCTTCTATAGCTAGATAAGTGGTTACTTCCTCAAGAAAGCAATTTTTTTTAGATCTAGATAATTTAAATTCTTTATATACCACGGAGAATGTGTTTCTAAGTGTGTATTAAGCCTTTCTGGTCTTATTACTACATAAAATAATATTAATATGATTCTGTGTGAGAAAGTCACTGGTTCAGAACCCAGCACCTTTGATGTGTGCATTATATGAAGGACAATTACTCTGAGTTTCATTGAAATGGGAAAGAGCTATATAACCTGATTGCCTGATCCTTATTGGGAGAAAGCAATTATTTTCAAAGGTTGATGAGTTTTAATAAAATGTTACATGTGGTACTCAAAATGTTATAGCATTGATTTTATGCATAGGAAGAGTCCAGTTACATACAAGCATATTTTCTGTTATGGGGCTGTTAGGACTATTTCTCTGCCATAACATGTAAGTAAATTATATTCAAGGAAAAGTGTTTCTGTCTCCCTTCAACTCACGGGCTCTTATGAAATATATGGTTTCATTTCTGGATCTTCTGTTTTTGCTTCCCTTGGAGATTTTAACTTGTATCATACTATTTCCTATGTGTGGTGTTAGAATCTTTGAATTACATTGAAACCAGTACTATGATTTTAGATTTGCCTGAATGGGTTGATGTGTGGTTGTTTTGTAGAGTGCTAAACCACACTCCCAGCAATTTTCAACCTGAACTGAAAATGTTATGATAGAGTAACATACTTGTGTGTTAAAATAGATATGCATGTAATTAAATAAACATGTCTATGCTAAATGAAGGAAAGAACTCATTCAATTTTACTTTTATCTATTTAAAAGCAATTTTGCTTTTGTGTTGCCCTTATATTGCCTGTTTCTTAATGCTCTTTTTAAATATTCTTATTTTTAAAGGAGATTGAATTGCATATTTTAAAAACATTGAACCTATTATAAGTAATCACAGATAAATATAATGTTACGAGTAACATATCTGATATATTAGGCTTCTGGAATTTTAAACTGTTTAAATTATTTAAAAAGTACATGCATCACAGAAATGCTTGGCATAATTTTAACTGTCATGCTGCGAACACTTTTTTTCTCACATTATATAAGATCATTTCTTTTTTTTTTGTTGTTTTGCAAACCTTCAAAAGCTTGGAAGAGAACCATTTTGTATGGCATTCAATATGTTTCTCATGTACCCCCTACCTTCCTGTTTGCAGCCCTGGCTCCCACAATGCTCCCATCATCTCCCATGTGTCACACACTGAGCTCCAAACCTTCAAATCCTAAGTCACACCAAGGTTTTCTTGTGCTGACACACCTTGGCACATGCTGAGTAAATGCCATTTCTATGGTAAACCCCCTGTATCCCCTTTAATTGTCTCAATAAAATATAATACTCATTTTCTAGCCCTGAACTTCTTAAAACTACCAAATAAGCAGAAATGTAATAGCTATAAGTTCTGGGTGCAAACATGCCTATACTTCACATGTTCCCACCTGCTCATTGTTAATGAGTGTAGAATATTTCTCTTGACACTTCTCCTCTCACCTCCACCAAATTTCTAGAAACTCTCAGGCTTCCCACAGGGCAGAGAGGAAGAGCATCCCAGATTCTACACCTAGATAAAGAGAAAATTGGAATCTATGTACTTTCATTCTATCATCATTCAAGGATGCCATGGAAAATTGGTAGTGTAAAGAAGTTTTGAGATAATTTTTCTCATATTTCTAAAACAGTAGGAAAGAAAAACACACATTTTATTTTAGTGGGTCAACTTGTTTTTTTTTTTTTGGTGGTACTGGGGTTCCTGGAAGCCCTTCTACCTCCGGGCTACACTCCTAGACCTATTTTTACATTTTTGAAACAGGGTCTCTTACACCAGCGCGGCTGGCTTTGAACCTGCATGATCCTCCTGTCTCCACCTCCCAAGCGCAGGGATTACAAGCATGCACCACCACACCCGGCTTAGTGGGTCATCTTTTAAATTAATTTAGAGTTTCAAAAAGGGGGGTTCAGGTGGCAAAATATTCATAATTTGGTAATAAACAAGATATTACCTTTGTATAAAGTTATTTATAAATGTATGATATCCAATAGATCAGATAAAGTGGATGCTTATTTTAGCAAGAAAAAGTTGTCATTTAGAGAAATTAAGAAATATACTTAGGTCACAAAAAAACCCTGCTTTGAGTTACCTAGAATGGACAAACCATCTTGTCATCTCCTGAAATTCTAGCCCTGACCACTTAGCCCAAGTCAGAGGCAAGAAAGGAAGGGTATAGACTTCTTTCAGATCAAATCACTTTTTTCTATATGGTTATCCATGCTAAGATCAAATATGTATCTCATTTCTTTTTCCTACTTTAATTTGTTATATTATTTCACTGTAGAAAATCAATTTTCCATTATATCTGCCCACATGTGAATATCAGCTAGAAAAATATGATGGCCTTCTATGTTCACATGGACAATTTCCATGCTAAGGAACTCACCTTTAGAAGGACTTCTGCTATTGTTCCACTTATGTGAATAAAGTATGCTAATTTAAAATGAGAAACTAGAAGATAATTTGTGGGGAAAGTTGCCTTGAAGGTAGGAAGAGGGAAGAGTGTAATGAATGTATATTTTATCATGGTCATCATGCAGGCACTCTTTCTTATTCAATAAGCATATGTCTTTAGACACAAAGGTGACCCAGAAAAAATAAGTATAGCATCATTTTATCTTGTGACAATTTAATCATGTGCATAATGATAAAGTCACACCCTGCAGGTTTAGCAAATGGACAAAGAAAGAATAAATAAAATTCAAGATTGAAATAAATCACTTAAATCCTTTTCTAGTCAAAACAGACATATTAATGCAAAAATAGGCCAATACAAATAGAAAGGTTTACAAATCAATAATTTGGCAGTGTCTTATCAGTTCTTTGCACCAAGTCATTTAGCTTGAGAAAGTATTTCATGTTCATAGAATCACTGGAAGAAAATGGATAATTCAACATAAAAAGGGTAACATATTCCAGAATTGTATAACAAGTGATGAGTCATTGTTCTAGGGGATCTTTGAAGTACCCCTGGACTTTCTCTATGGAGAAAGATGGTGTTAACAGTGTGAGGACAGAGCTTATTTTGCTCTTTGTTAGGATATTATTATCCCCTTCTTGTGTTTGGTTGTATTGGGGTTCCTGGAAACCCTTCTACCTCCAGGCTATACTCCCAGACCTATTTTATATTTTTATTTGGAAACAGGATCTCGTAAGCCAGCAAGGCTGGCTTTGAACATGCATGATCCTCCTGTCTCCGCCTCCCAAGCATGGGGATTACAAGCATGCGCCACCACACCCAGCATTATCCCTGTTCTTTAATATTAAGTATGGGCAGTAGAAGAATTTTTCTTTTTGTTTAGATCAACAGTATATATTAATATTCATATGACTTATTTGCATTCTGTTAACTTGATAGGTCGAATGTTTTCCTTGACCCTAGTGTGGCTTTTCTAATTTTCTCTATGCTAAACCCTATCTTTAATGATATTTTTATTTTTTGTATGTGATGCTGGGAATAAAACCTAGGGGTGCTCAACCTAGGCTGGCCTTAAAACTTCAATCCTGTCTCAGCCTCCAAAGTACTGGAATTACAGGTGTTTCCCTGGCTAAAGATATTTTTATTAATACCCATTAAAACAAATTAGTCTGTTAGGTTTTAAGCAAAGCATTAAAAGTGTTTCCAACAATGATACAATATGTATCATGTAAATCTGTAGATATGTGTTTTAGAATACCAAATCATGTAAATATGTACCACTTGTGCAAATCAATAAAGAACGGTAGAACTTACAGTTATTTTTGTTATTTTGTTATTGCATTATAATTATACATCATAGTGAGATTCACTGTGATGAAAACATACATGCACATAGCTCTTGGTGTATTTATTTCCACATCCAACCCACTTTCCCTCCTCCCTCCCCACATGAGTTAGTGAGATTGATAGTAATATCTTCACATTTGAGAGATTATCATTTTTAATTGTGGATAAATTGCTATAATACATTTGAAATGTTTCCACCCTCAATCCTTCTTCCTCTTTCTACCCTCCTCCCCCAATCCCTTTATACTATGCTACATGACTCTCTACATATTAAAGACCCTTATGTTGTCTACTTTATTTCTAGCTTCAACATAGGGAAGAAGCATATAGTGTAGTAATTTTTTTATATATGATATCCTACTACATATACAATTCTGTTACTACATCATTAAAAAACAAAAAATAAGAAAAAGGATGATATGGTAGGTTCATACCCATTCTTCAGACCAAAGGAATGAAAACCAAACTGCCAAACTAATGCATACATATTTATGTTCATAGCTCCACAATTCACAATTTCCAAACTATGGAACCAGCCAAGATGTCCACCAACAGATGAATGGATTACAAAACAATGAGATAGGTGCACAATGGAATTTTACACAGCCATAAAGAAAAACACAATTACATCATTTACATGGGAATGTATAGAACTGGAGAACATTATGCTAAGTGAGATTAGTCAGCCACAAAATATAAGAAATCAGATTCTCTCCCTAATATGCAGAAACTAGAAAATGGGTCACAGGAGGAAGTCTAGACAAAGAAGAAGAAACCATAGATGAACTTTTAGGCGACCTAACAGAGGGGGATAGGAGGGGGGAAGAGGGAAATTCCCTAATGTACATGATATACATTAACAAACACATCAAAGTCAATCACTAAGCCAAATATGAGAAGGGGGGAGGGAATGGGGTTGGAATTGGGTAAGGGTTAATTGAGTCATGTATGCATGTATACCTCTGCCATCTTGTATTCCATTAAGATATATGACTATAATGCACCAATAAAAATAAAAAATAAAAAAGTTTTAAGGTTGCATATATTATATTCTTATTACAATTTACCTTTTATTTTAAAAGATATCTTCTATTTCTCTATTTTAATTTTTGTTTTTTAATTTTTGACTTGATGGAGCTAATTCTATGCTGGGTATATGTTTTTTATAGATATAACAAGTGATTGAAAATATTTGTCATTTTTTTAATTTTCTGAAGTATTGATTTATTGTGTAGAATTTTGAAGTTTAATTTTTTATGTATCTAATTTCCCAGACTTTAAAATTATGGTTTCGGAATCTTGTAACTTGTTAAGTATGATTCACCCTAAAATTTTAAGAAAAAGTTAACTAAATTAACTTTAATAACCTCTATCATATTGCTTTTTACTATTAAATATTTAAACCATCTGCCATGAATTTTTATATTAAGTTAGCTAGATATATATATTTTTTAATTTTATCCTATACTCACACTCTTTAGTTTTTGTTGGGGATTTTTCTTTTATTTTTCTTTTTTTCTAAAAACAACTTCTTCTTCTTCTTCTTCTTCTTCTTCTTCTTCTTCTTCTTCTTCTTCTTCTTCTTCTTCTTCTTCTTTTTCTTCTTCTTCTTCTTCTTCCTCTTTTTCTTCTTCTTCTTCTTCTTCTTCTTCTTCTTCTTCTTCTTCTTCTACTTCTTTTTCTTCCTCCTCCTCCTCCTCCTCCTCCTCCTCCTCCTCCTCCTCCTTCTCCTCCTCCTCTCTTCCTCTTCCTTTTTCTCCTCCTCTGTCTCTTCCTCCTCCTTTTCCATCTCTCTCTCCTCTTTTTTCTCCTCCTCTTCCTTCTCTTCCTTCTTTGATTTTTTTCTATAATGAGGAATGTACCCAGGCACATTCCACCTCCAAGATACACCCCAATCCTTTTTATTTTGAAGCAGGGTCTCACTAAGTCACTGAGGGTCTCCCTAAGTTTCTTAGATTGGACTCAAACCTGTGATCCTCCTACCTAATGCTCACATGTAATATGTTACTTAGTGGAAATAGCCCGGCCCACTTTAAAGAGAGTTTATTTTTTGAAAGCCTACAATTTCTTAGGTACTTTACAAATACCTATCATCTCTAAGCTGTTTGACCTTTGATTAAGTATTTTACCTCTTCTTCTTCACTTGTGAAATTTGAACTGTGTGTCTATTCACTACAATTTTGTAAGTTTTAAATGAATTAATAAGGAAATTCCATGATTTGCACAATGGTACAGTCTACAAAAATGACCTTGTAAGCTGAAATTGTGCAAAATGGTATTATGATTAATGGGAAAATTACTATTGTTATGTGACCTTTAACAATTTTATCAAAATGACTATTCTTTTACTATTAGTTATAAATGTATAGGGGAGAGACTTCCAGGAAGATGATGATGAAGAAAAGTCACATTTACGAGTCCTGCTAACACTTGATCTTTATTGCTACAAAATCTGTGCTTTTCATAGCCAGAAAACACTATCAGCAGAGAAATACAAAATATAAACACAAGGGACAGAGAAAAAAGACTAGAAGAACAACCAGAGACCAGAAAAGAAACCAGTCTGCATTGCAGAGCCGCACCGGGACTATCATGCCTCATAGCACCAGGCTCCAGAGAGGAAAGGCAAACAAGGAGCTGAAGTGAGCAGCTGTGGCTCATTCAGGTGTAATTCGGCAGTTCTTCCAGCACAAAGAACGTCTAAAACTCCCAGTGGCCAAGCTCATCACACCTTCCAGGGACTCAGAATGGAGCTCAGAACGGAGCTCAATATGGTGGCAGTGGCACCATATTGCCAGCAGCAGCAGTGCATTCACCACACCCAAGACTGCTCCAGATCAGCACGCACAAATAACTGCAAGTGAAATTGCCTCCCCTACAGGAGAAATTCCAGCACTGCACCCCCAGTGACTTGCACAGCTAGGATAATCTCCCTGGGTCTGAGATTTTGTAATCCAACCCAGTGAAGGAAGTGGCAAAGATACCACACCCTAGTCATAGTTCCCTGTGGGAATATGCCCAGCTTGGCACCCCCAAAGTCTCACGCAGCCTCGACGAAATGCCTGGGTCTCAGACTTTATGATACAACCCAGTAAAGGAATAATGGTGGATGAGATTACCACAAATTCCAGATCCAGGGCACCCTAACTGAAGTTGTGGTGACCTGGGGAAGAACCCAGAGAAGGCACAAATTTCTGAAATCATGGGAAAGAGCAACAACAATAGAGCAATGGATGCCCACAACCCCATAATATCAGAGCCTGACAACACAGAAATTCAGAGATCTTCTGACAACACAGAAATTCAGAGATCTCCAGAAGATTAAATTATGAATATAACTATTGGCCTTGTGGATAACTTACAATGTACATAATATATTATTTTTTATGCATTAGAGCTCTATTTATTTCCAAATTTTAATTGGTTTTCCATATTTTATCTTTTATATTTTCATATTGTAAAATATCCACAAGAATCTTTTTAATATGCAGATATTTTACCAGTTTCACCTCCTCTGGAACTTTGTAATCATTTTCTTACAAATGTTTTCCTAATTTCTTTTGATTATCTCACCTTCACTAAATTCCTCTGGCTTCATACCTAGGCTCTCTTAAGTGAAATTTTTAAAATTTTTTTATTGGTGAATTATATTCATACATCATATTGAGGTAAAAAAAAAACCATGTGTACATACATGTACACATCACTGATTTAACCCCTAGCCAATTCCCACCCCATTCCCTCCCTGTCTCTCCTTCCCTTGCTTGGCTTAGTGATGGACTTCAATATGTTTAAGTACACTGTGTGTTTTAGAGATTTTCCTCTTCCCCCCTCATTTTTCCTGCTTTAGGTTGTCTTGTTTGGTCCTCTATAGGATTTCCTTTTTCATCTAGAGTTCCTCCTATGACCCATTTCTCCCTAGTTTCTCCCTAGTTCCTCCTATGACCCATTTCTCCCTAGTTTCTCTTTAGAGAAAGCATCTGATTTCTTATTTTTGTGACTGACTAGTCTCACTTAGCATAATGTCCTCCAATTCCATCCATTTCCCTGAAAATGATGTAATTGAGTTTTTTTAAATGGCTGAGTAAAATTCCATTGTGTGAGTTTCAGGAAGATGGCGATGGAGAAAAGCAGCACTTACGAGTCCTCCTAAAAATTGAGCTCTATTACCACAAAACCAGTGCCTTTCAGAGCCAGAAAACACCATCAGCAAAGAAATAAAAACTGTAAATACAAGGGACAGAGAAAAAGAGGGCTGGAAAAACGAGACAACAGAAAGAAACCAGCCCATAGTACTGTGGCCGGAGCCGCAGCGTGGAGTGGCGTGGGCTTCATCTTCCCTCGCAGCAGCAGGCTCCAGAGAGGAGGGATACTCAGAAAAGAGCTCAAATCCAGAGAGGAGATACACTGCCCTCACAGCCGAGGATGCGGCAGCAGCGCCTTACTGCCAGCGGCAGCGGCGAGTTCACCAGAAGGCTCCAGATTAATGCACTCAACCAGCCACCAGGCTCCAGAGAGGAGGGGTGGACAGCAAGCCAAGGTGAGCAGCTGCTGAACAACCGGGTGGCAGTCAGCAGTTTTTTCATCGCAAGGAGCATCTAAAGCTCCCAAGGGCTGGGCTCAGCACACCCTGTATGGACCCAGAGCGGAGCTCAAATCCAGAAAAGAAATACACCAGCCTCACAGCCAAGGACGCAAGAGCAGTGCCTTACTGCTGGTGGCAGCAGTGCCTTACTGCTGACGGCAGTGGCGAGTTCACCAGACGGCTCCAGACCAACGCACTCAACCAGCCACCAGGCTCCAGAGAGGAGGGGTGGACAGCGAGCCGAGGTGAGCAGCTGCAGAATAGCCAGGTGGCAGACAGCAGTTTTTTCAGCTCAAGGAGTGTCTAAAGCTCCCAGGGGCCAGGCTCAGCACACCCTGCAAGGGACTCAGAGCAGAGGACAAAACCAGAGAAGAAATACTCCAGCCTCACGACCGAGGGTGTGGCTGCAGTGCCATATTGTCAACAGTGGCAGCAGCGAATTCACCTACTACTACAGCTCCATCAGCGCACTCAACAACCATGAGTGAAATTGCAGCCCCTAGAGAAGAAATCCCAGTACTGCAGTCCAAGGGACTTCCGCAAATAGTCTCCCTGGGTCGAAGAATTTTGCAGTCCAACCCAGTGGGAGAGTGGCGGTGGCAGAGATATCACACCATAGTCACAACTCCCCATGGGAGAATGCCCAACCAGTCACCCCCATAGTCTAAAGCAGGCTTGATAGACTCCCTGGGCCTGAGACTTTGTGATACAACCCATTAAAGGAGTAGTGGTAACTGAGATACCACAAACTCGAGATCCAGAACACCCTAAGTGAAGTCATAGTGACCCAGGGAAGAACCCAGAAAAGGCACAAAGTTCCAAAATCATAGGAAAGAGAAACAACAATGGAGCAATGAAAGCCCACAACCCCACAACATCAGAACTTGATAAAACAGAAATCCAGAGATTTCTAGAAGATCAAATCAGGAAAATAACTGTAGAAATAATAGAGGACTTTTGAAAAGAATTCAGAGAGAGTAAAAAAGAAAAACGATGCAATCATTGAAGTAAAGCCCTCAATTAAAGTATAAACAAACTATTAGACCACATGGAGAATAGAATGATGATCACTCCAAAAATGAATGCATAGTTTCTAATTAGAAAGAAAAATCTGACAGCAGGAATATGACATTGAAGAAATATGGGCCCATTTTAAGAGAGCTAACCTAAGAATAATTGGAATAGAAGAGGGAAAAGAAGGTGAAACCAAAGGGATCAATAATCTCTTCAAGGAAGTAATAGCAGAAAATTTTCCAACCATAGAGCAAGAGGTCGGAAACAGGTCCATGAAAGGTATCAAAATCCCTTTAGACAGGATCAAAGAAGGGGATCCCCACGCCACATAATTGTCAAAACGACCAATATGGAAGCCAAGCAGAGAATCTTAAAGACAACAAAAACAAAAAGCCAAGTGACATTCAGAGCCAAACCAATTAGAATCACTCCAGACTTCCCAAACCAAGTCATGAAAGGAAGAAGGACTTGGAGTAACATATTCCAAACTCTGAAAGAAAACGACTTCCAGCCCCAAATTTCCTACCCAGCAAAACTATCTATCAAATTAGATGGGAAAATAAGAAGCTTCCATGACAAACAGAAACTGAAGGAATTTATGTCTTCAAAACCAACGCTAGAGAAAATACTCAAGGAGATTAAATGCAAAGAAGAAATAGGTAATACACACCAGACCCAAAGAAACAAAAATTCCCATCCAGCAGACAAATAAGCCAAGAAGAATTAACAGTATCTCAAACACAAATAAGATCTTAACATGTTAGGAATTAAAAATTATCTCTTTGTAATAACACTGAATATAAATGATCTCAACTCCCCAATAAAAAGACATAAAATGTCAAAATGGATTAAAAACCAGAATCCATCCATCTGCTGCTTACAAGAAACACACCTTACAAGTAAAGATAGGAACAAAGTCAAGGTAAAGGGCTAGAGCAAGGTAATCTATGTTAATGGAACTCGAAGACAAGCAGGAGTAGCAACTATGATATCAGACAAGTTAGACTTCAAACCCAAACTGATTAGAAGAGACAAAAAATGTCATATCTTACTGGTAAAAGGAATAATCCAGCAAGAGGAAATAACAATAATCAACATCTATGCCCCAAATATAGGGGCAGCTACTTTCATAAATCAAACTCTTTGTAACATGAAGTCACACATAAATCTCAGCACAATAATACCGGGAGACTTCAACACACCTCTCACAACACTAGACCGATCTTCTAGGCAAAGGATCAGTAAAGATGCCTCAGAACTAAAGAACACCATTAACCAAATGGAACTGTTGGACACATATAGAATATTTCACCGAACTACAGTGGAGTTTATATTTTTCTCAGCTGCTCAAAGAACCTTCTCCAAAATAGATCACATCCTTGGACACAAAATGAGTACTAGCAAATTTAAAAAGTGGTACATACTTCCCTGTGTCATTTCAGACCATAATGGAATGAAACTAGAATTGAACTATAAGAAGACCCAGAGAAACAACATAAAAATATGGAGACTGAACACTACACTTCTGAACGAAGAATCGGTCATAGACAATGGAAGAGGTGAAATCAAGAAATTTCTAGAAACAAATGAAAATAAAGATACAACATATCAAAACCTCTAGGACAATTTGAAGGTAATATTAAGAGCAAAATTTATAGCACTGAGTGCTCACATAAGAAAAAAAAGAATCTTCAAATAACCTAATGACACACTTCCAAGCCCTTGAAAAGCAGGAATAACTGAACCCCAAAGCCAGAAGAAGATGGGAAATTATTAAAATTAGAGCAGAAATTACTGAAATAGAGAATAAAAAATAAAGAAAATCAATGAAACCAAAAGCTGGTTTCTTGAAAAAAATTAACAAGATTGATAAACCACTAGCCAACCTGACTAAAAAAAATAGAGAATCAACCAAAATTATGAAGATAAGAGAAGAAAAAGGAGACATTAATACTGACAGGGTAGAAATACAGAGGATCATCAAAAACTACTTTGAAAAACTAAACTCCAACAAAATGGAAAATCTGTATGAAATCAACATCTTCCTAGATAAATACAACATTCCTAAACTGAGTCAAGAAGATACAGAACACTTAAACCAACCAATAACAATCAAAGAGATTGAAACAGCAATAAAGAGCTTACCATCAAAGAAAAGCCCAGGAACAGATGGTTTCCCAAGTGAATTCTGTAAAACCTTTATAGAAGAGATAACCCCAATACTACTCAAACTATTTCATAAAATAGAAAAATTTGGGACTCTCCCAAATACATTCTATGAAGCCAATATCACACTAATACCCAAACCGAATAAAGACAGTGCAAGGAAGGAAAACTACAGGCCTATATCTCTGATGAACTTGGATGCAAAACTATTAAACAAAATACTAGCAACATGCATTCAAAACCACATCAAGAAAATCATACACCATGACCAGGTAGGGTTCATCCCAGGGATGCAAGGCTGGTTCAATATACGAAAACCAATCCATGTAATTCATCATATAAATGGAATCAAAGACAAAAATCACATGATCATTTCAATAGATGCTGAAAAAGCATTTGATAAAATTCAACATCCATTTATGATAAAAAACACCTCAGAGAATTGGAATATAAGGAACATATCTCAGCATCATAAAGGCAATCTACAATAAGCCCACTGCCAACATCATATTAAATGGGGAAAAACTTCAAGAATTTTCCCTAAAAACTGGAATGAGACAAGGATGTCTATTATCACCACTTCTCTTCAATATAGTACTAGAGACTCTAGCCAGAGCAATAAGGCATGAAAAGGAAATCAAAGTAGTACAAATAGGAAAAGAAGAATTCATACTTTCACTATTTGCAGATGACATGATAATATATTTAGAAAACCCAACAAACTCAACCAAAAGGCTTATAGAACTGATCAACAAATTCAGCAAAGTATCTGGATCCATAATCAATCTTAAAAACTCAGAGGCTTTCCTGTACACCAACCATAAATCCACTGAAAAAGAAATTCAGAAAACACTTCCACTCAGGATTTTCCACAAAATATATAATACTTAAGAATAAACTTGACCAAGGAGGTAAAAGATCTCTATAAGTAAAATTATAAAACACTGAAAAAAGAAATCGAAGAAGATCTTAGAGGATGGAAGGATCTTCCATGTTCATGTATTGGCAGAGTAAATATCATTAAAATGGCGATCCTTCCAAAAGTGATCTACAGATTTAATGCAATGCCCACTAAACTACCAAGATCATTCCTCACAGACATAGAAAAATCAGTCCTTAAATTTTTCTGGAATAACAAAAAGCTCAGAATATCCAAGGTAGTTCACAGCAAGAAAAACCATACTGGAGGAATCACAATACCTGACTTTAAACTATACTACAAAGCCATTGTAATAAAAACAGCATGGTGCTGGCAAAAGAACAGATACATAGACCAATGTAGCAGAATAGAAGTACCAGAAACAAGTCCACACACTTTCAGCCAATTGATTTTTCACAAAGTCGCCAAAAACATACACTGGAAAAAAGATAGCCTCTTCAACAAATGGTGTTGGCAAAACTGGTTAACCATATGCATAAAATTGGAAATAAATCCCACTTTTTCACCCTGTACAAAAGTCAACTCAAGATGGATCAAAGACTTGGAAATCAAACCAGAGACCTTGAAGCTTCTTGAAGTGTGCATAGGTCCAACCCTGCAACACATAGGCACATATAAACACTTTCTCAAGAAGACCCCAAAGGCACAACAGATTAAAAGGCGAATCAATACATGGGATTACATGAAACTGAAGAGCTTCTCTTCAGCAAAGGAAACTATCAAAAACCTCAATCGAAAGCCAACAGAATGGGAGATGATTTTTGCCACCTACACCACCAATAGAGGATTAATATCTAGAATATACAGAGAACTCAAGAAACTCAACACTAAGAAAACAAAGCATCCAATAACAAAATGGGCAAATGAACTAAATAGACACTTCACAAAAGAAGAAATTCAAATGGCCAATAAATGCATGAAAAAATGCTCAACATCACTGGCAATCAGAGAGATGCAAATCAAAACTACCCTGAGATTTCACATAACTCCAACTAGAATGGCAATCATTCAAAACACAAACAACAGATGCTGGCAAGGATGTGGAGAAGTGGGAATTCTAAAACATTGTTGGTGGGACTGCAAATTAGTGCAACCACTTTGTAAAACAGTATGGAGAATCCTCAGAAGAATGGGAACAAATCTACCATTTGATCCAGCAATACCACTTCTGGGTATCTACCCAAAAGATAGGAAACCTAACTACCAAATAATGCATGTGTATCTATGTTCATAGCTGCACAATTCACCATAGCCAAACTATGGTACCAGCCAAGATGTCCATCAACAAATGAATGGATTACAAAACTGGGATATGTACAGAATGGAATTTTACTCAGCCATTAAAAAATCTCAATTATATCATTTTAAGGGAAAAGCATGGAACTGGAGGACATTATGCTAAGTGAGATTAATCAGTTATAAAAAATAAGAAATCAGATGCTTTCCATAACATGTGAGAGTCAGGGAGAAATGGGTCATAGGAAGAACTTGAAAAATGAAAACATATAGAGGAGCAAACAAGACAACCTAAATAAGGAGAACACTAAGCCAAGCAAGGGAAGGAGGGATGGGGAGGGAATGGGGTGGGAATTGTACACACAAGGTTTTTACCCCAATATGATGTTTGAATATAATGCACCAATAAAAATTTAAAAAATTCCATTGTATGCCGGGCGTGGTGGCGCACGCTTGTAATCCCCGCGCTTGGGAGGCAGAGACAGGAGGATCGCACAGGTTCGAAGCCAGCTGCGCGCGCTGGCTTAGGAGACCCTGTTTCCAAATTTAAAAAATGTAAAAATAGGTCTGGGAGTGTAGCCCGGAGATAGAAGGGCTTCCAGGAACCCCAGTACCACCAAAAAAAAAAAATAAATAAAAATAAATAAAAAATTCCATTGTGTATATATCCCACAATTTTGTAATCCATTCATCTGTTGATGGACATCTTGGCTGTTTCCATAGTTTGGCTATGGTGAATTGTGCAGCTATGAACATAGATACACATGCATTACTTTGGTAGTTTGGTTTAAGTGTAAATTTTAATGGTTCTATGGTCACATATTTTATCTATAACTCCATTTATGTTTGATTCCAGTTTCACTTACATTATCACTTACTGTAATTTTCCACATTTCACCTTTTTGGCCAATTCTCTGTTTCAAATATTCATTTTCATAAAATTTTACATAGATTTCTCACTGGAAGCCAAGGAGGGAACACAACTTCACTCTTCACTCTTTTTGCACAAACTGAGTCGCATATGACCATTGACCAATCACCAACAGACCTGGAAAAGTGATGAACATCTATTATGACATAGTCAATCCATGGACTAAATGAAGATTCTTCAGTGAAGTTTGTCCCATATTCAATCACCTACAGTTAATATCCATCAATAACTGAAATTTATACTGTACATATGTGTGGTCTAGTATTCTTTAGCTAAATTGTGATAACTAAACTTTGTGCATATTCGAAATGTTCATTGTGAGGGTCAATTATAAAGTGTATCCCACAGTGCTTGAAACATAGTTGTTGCTCATAAAATTAGGATGCCATTTTACTTCAGGTGGGTCTAAATTGACTTATATAAACTTTATTCTGATTGAAGTTAGTCTCATTGAGTCATTCAGACACTACTAATTTCCCCATAGTCCCTTGTATCATCCTGGTTTCCCTCCCTAATTTGGGGCCTCATTCTATAATATTTTCAGAATGATTTAGGCTATTCAGCCTGATACATTTTGGCACAACTCAAACTTCATTGGACTCTGTAGCTAACACTATGAACCATTATTTTAAATACATGAATTTTAAATATAAACATTGTACCTTAAAAGGATAAATGTTCCCAAGTCTTTGAGGTGTGATTAGTAGAACAAATGTGTCTTAATCTGAGCAGACCTAGGGAGGTAACCAAGAAGAAAGGTCATTCTAGACACAATGTTTTAAACTTTAACTATAATGATATTGTATTTGAACTATTTTTGGCTCTAGGAGACTAGATATTGAATTTACTATGGAACCTTGAATTATGGTGCTTCTTGTCTTTGCTAGCACATTAGTACAGGTATGCCATGGTTGCAGTGTTATTTCTTCTTCTATAGATCTTAATTTAGTCTGAAATGATTAAAAATTTCCAATTTTGAACATGCCAGTTATAGGACAGAAGCAAAAGTAGACCACAATTTTGTCATTCTTTAGTAGATACCAATTTCTGTTAGGTTAAACTTACTAGAAACAATAGTTGTTTTCTGGCATGATGACTATTGTGGCCATCTGTTAGGGTGGCACTGAGCCCACCCATAGGGTGGTGTGCCAGTTTCAACAGGGCACAGGTGCCAGCCAAACATAGGTTTAGAAGGATAGCCTGCAAGAATTCAGCAAGGAGATCCTCCAAGTGGTTAGTGATGCCAAATTAGACCCACATGCTTCATTACAAGGGATCACATCTGTTGATGCTTGTGGGCATTATATTGTCAATTAAGGCTTTTTTTGTTCCTTTATTCATTCTGACTCTGGACTGGGAATACTGAAAATCAGAAACAAAACTAGTCTTTGCCCCCCTCCCACTAATCAGCATTTCACATGTCATTCCTGATGTCTAAATCTTATTCTAAATACATATATGTTAAAACTATAATACATACCACTAGCTTATGAAGCACTGTTATTAAAGATGCCATTTAGGAATCAACCACACTGCTCCATCTTTGATTATCAGTAATATTTTTAAAATGGATATGTTGGAAACAGATTATAATTCTAGTTAAGTATCTGTTTCAAGTATTATCTGTTATTTTTTGTTGAGGGATTATTTTGAACGAGTGATGAGACATACCACAGTGAGTCATTTATTATTCAGTATTCCCTGTCAAGTCTGGGCTGCAGTTCATGGCTTGACTCCAGACTAGTGGTACTATACATTTGTGTGTTTTAAACTGCATTACAGGTCCTGTACATGAGGCACTAGGGAACTAAGGTTATCCTATGCCATACAGAATGACAGAAAGATTTGAAAATATAGATTTTAGAAATTTTTAGAGGAGATATGGAGTTGAGGGGGTCTTTCTTGCACTATAAAAATTTCATGCTAGGTAATAACCTGCCTTTAATTGTGAGGTGACATTTAAAAGTTCACATCAATGTTATCTTTCCCAAATATTTAGGTACCCAGATTACAGATAAGTATATAGACTTTTTTGTATAATCTTGACCTTTTGTCATGACATATTTTCTTTTCTCACCTTGGTAACACTATCATGAGTAGAAATCAGAATTACATACTTAGTTCTATCACAGTGTGCTATTTCCTTATCCTAATCAACAGGAGGCAGTTTAGAAGTAACCTAAGCCAGACACATCTCAGAGACCCAGAAATTATAGCATGGAAACAACATAAAGGAGTGTACATAATGGGCAGGGAAAGGAAGACAGCAGAGTGGCAGACACTTAGGTGTGGATTAACAAAGAACATAATTTGAATCCTAGTTCTACCACTAGCTACTATTAACACTACTAGATTCTCCTATAATTTGTGTGACATTGGGCAAACCAATAAAAATACCTAGTTCTCAATTTTCCTACCTGTAAAATAAAAACTATATATATATAGTTACTATCACATGGTAGACCCCAAAACTGGTAGTTATTAGTATTAGAGTTACTATTATGGTGTAGAGTCAAAGAAAGGAAGGGGTAGCATACATGACTTTATTTTGACAATAGAAAATCTAAGAAGATCCACTGGACCCTACTTCAGAATGATTTTGAAGCATTCTTGTTGTTTTCCCCACATTTGTAGTCTTAAGTGCCCATTTTCTTCTCCTAGTATCTAATCCCATCATAATGCTCACCATGCAGAGCTGATAAGTCTCCTCTGAAGTTAGCCTTTCTCTCTGTTTAGTCTCATATTTAACACATACGGATAAACATATAAGTGTGTGTATAAATATGCACATATAATTTTACATAAGTTATAATAAAATTGTGATAAACCCACAAATACCAACTCTGAAGCCTAAAAAGGAAACATTGAAAATACCATTGATGTTTCCAGTGTGTTGCCCTTACTATCATTACAATTCCATTTATCCCCAAAAGAGCAAACACTACTCTGAATTTTCCTTTTAATTTTTATTGATTTTTGTTATAATTTTATAATGTGTAAATATTTAAGCAATATATTCTCAACATTTTGAGACATATATAAATGGCATCATTTTGCCTATTTTTCGTGTGAGTTGCTTTTTGCATTAAATATATTTGCTCACTTTTTCTATGTTGATACATATATTTACAGTTCATCCATTCTCATTGAATGACTAGAATATGATTTGCTTGTATTTGGATGGCATTTTGGGCTATTTACCACATTTTTGCTGCTAACATTTTAAAACATCTGTCTTCATATGCATGCATAAAAGTATATATATATATATATATATATATATATATATATATATATAGAGAGAGAGAGAGAGAGAGAGAGAGAAACTGCAGAGTTTCAGGGTAAATTTGTCTTCTATGCTTCAAGAGAATATGAAAACCTTGGAAAATACTGTATCAATTAATAATCCAACCAGCAGTCTGTAAAATTCTTTATGATTCTAATTTTCACTAGAATCTTTATATTTTCAGGCTAATATTTGTGCTAATCTCATAGTATAAAACTATGTTTCACTGTTTATACTTTGTGTTTCTTTGCTATTAACAAGGCTGGGCATCTTTTAAAGTTTATTGACAGTTTTGTTTATTACTTCGGGAAATACCTGTTAATGTGTTTTAGCTGGCTATTCCACTGGATTATTTTTTTGTTACTTGATATTTTTTATTTTTAATTTATTTATTTTTTATTGGTGCAATGTATTCATACATCATAATGGGATAAAAAAAAAAAACCTTTTGTAGACATACATGCACACATCACCCAATTAGCCCCTACCAAATCCCCACCCTGTTCCCTCCCCTTCCCTTTTTCCCATGCTTGGTTTAGTGGTTGACATCTAGTATTATAGCAATTTATCCAAGATTAACAATGATAATCTCACAGAACAGTTTCATTTGTCTGATACCAAGCTTTTGATAACTTAAAGATAACATTTCAATATTTCTTTTTGCTTTCTTTCTTACCAGAGAATATTTTTTTCTTTTTTTAAGGTAAAACTATCATATATTTATATATTTATTTTTCAGAAAAAATCTATAGAAATATAGAATATGGACTCTAGATGCCCAAAACGATCTCGAAAAAGAACAAAGCTAGAAGATATATATTTTCTAATTTCAAACCATATAAAGCTACAATAATTGAAACAGTGTAGTACTGTTCTAAAGGCAGATATATAAATCATTGGCGTTAAATAAAAGCCTAAAAATAAATTCTTCCATATATTGTCAAGTTATTTTTGACAAGGTTTCCACAAACATTTGGTGGAGGAAATAATAATCTTTTAAATAAATATTGTTGAAAAATAATAATTACATGAAAAAGAATAATATTGGACCCTTACTTAACCCCACATACAAATATTAACTCAAAATAGATAAAAGACATAAATATAAATCTTAACACTATAAACTTTTAGAAGAAAATCTGGGTCATTAAACCTCACAACATTGAAATTGGCAGTAATTTCTTGAATAGGATTTCAATGGCACAGGCAACAGAAGGGTAAACAAACTCCCTAAAAATTAAAAAAAAATATTGTATATCCAAAGACAATGTAAACAGAGTTAAAAGGTACTGATAGAATGGGATAAATATTTATAATTGCTATATCTGAAGGTATATTAATATTCCAACTAGAAATCCTAAAAATTAACAACAATAAAAGCAAACAATACAATTTAGAGATAGGTAAAAGACTAACATAAATAATGAATCTCCACAGATAGCCAATCTTAGTTATCTGTTGGATGGAAAATCTTGTTTATCTGGTTCTGGTGTGTGTTACCTGATTCTTCTTTGTAGTTAATCTCTGAGTATTTTCTCTAGCGCTGGTTTTGAAGACATAAATTCTTTCAGTTTCTGTTTGTTGTGGAAGCTTCTTATTTCCCCATCTAATTTGACAGAAAGTTTTGCTGGGTAGGAAATTTTTGGCTGGGAGTTGTTTTCTTTCAGAGTTTGGAATATGTTACTCCAAGCCCTTCTGGCTTAATGACTTGGTTTGGGAAGTCTGGAGTGATTCTAATTGGTTTGCCTCTGAATGTCACTTGGCCCTTTGTTTTTGTTGCCTTTAAGATTCTCTGCTTGGCTTCCACATTGGTCATTTTGACAATTATGTGGCATGGGGATCCTCTTCTCTCATCCTGTCTAAAGGGAGTTCTATAAGTTTCCTGGACCTGTGTATCGACCTCTTGCTCTATGTTTGGAAAATTTTCTGCTATTACTTCCTTGAAGAGATTGTTGATCCCTTTGGTTTCACCATACTTCTTCAATGTCAGATTCCTGCTGTCTGATATTTTTTTCTAGATTAGAAACTATGCATTCATTTTTGGAGTGGTCATCTTCTAGGAGCGAGATTCTATTCTCCATGTGGTCTAATAGGTTGTTTGTACTTTGAATTGAGGCCTTTACTTCATTAATTGCATTCTTTATCTCTTTTTGGCTCTCTCTGAATTATTTTTGAAGCATCTCTATTATTTCTACAACTATTTTCCTGATTTGATCTTCTAGAAATCTCTGAATTTCTGTTGTATCGGGTTCTGATGTTGTGGGATTGTGGGCATTCATTGCTCCATTGTTATTCCTCTTTCCCATGATTTTGGAAGTTTGTGCCTTCTCTGGGTTCTTCCCCTGGGTCACTACGACTTCACTTAAGGTGCTTTGGATCTCCAGTCTTTGGTATCTAAGTCCCCACTACTCCTTTACTAGGTTGCATGGCAGAGTCTCAGACCCAGGGAGTCAATCAAGGCTGCTTTAGACCATGGGGGGATGCCAGGTTGGGCGTTCTCCTATGGTGTGATATCTCTGCCAATGCCACTCCCCCACTGGGTCAAGTCCCTGGGAGTGCTGTACTGGGATTTCTTCTCTAGGGGCCGCGATTTGACTCACTGTTGTTGAGTGCACCGATGGAGCTGTAGTGAACTCAGTGAATTCGCTGATGCTTCCGCCGGTGGCAATATGGCACTGCTGCTATGCCCTCGGCCGTGAGGCTGGCATATTTCTTTTCTGGTTTTGCGCTCCACTCTGATTCCCTGCAGGGTGTGCTGAGCTCAGCCACTGGGAGCTTTAGACGCTCCCTGCGCCGAAAAATCTGCCGAATCCTACCTGGCTGTTCTGCAGCAGCTCACCTCATCTCGCTGTCTGCCGCTCCTCTCTGGAGCCTGGTGGGCTGTTGAGTGCTTTCGTCTGGAGCCATTCGGTGAACTCGCCCCTGCCGCCGGCAGTAAGGCGCTGCTGCCGCGTCCTCGGGCATGAGGCCGGCATATCTCCTCTGTGGCTCTGAGCTCTGTTCCAAGTTCCCCTCCTCTTTGGGGCCTGGTGCTGCAAGGAAAGATGGCTCCCACCGCTCCGCGCCGCAGCTCCAGCTGCAGCACTGCGGTCTGGTTTCTTTCTGTGTCTCATTTTTCCAGCCCTCTTTTTCTCTGTCTCCTGTAATTACATTTTTTGTTTCTCTGCTCATGGTGTTTTCTGACTATGAAAGGCACTGATTTTGTAGTAATAGAGATTGGTTGTTAGTGGGGCTCGTAATCCCCGCTTTTCTCCATCGCCATCTTCCCAGAAGTCTCCACTGGATTATTTGAAGTAACCCACTTTATCTTATACTTTTGGCCTTTAAGTTGACCTTACCAGATAACAATGTGTGATTACAGTGATTTTTGAAGTAGCATCAGCATCATATAGCTTTTATTTCAATTACTTTCAATTTATATATCACTCTATGTTTTAGATTTGTCTTTTATAACTGGCAGATACTTGAATTTTTAAAAATTCATATTAACAATCTTAGTCTTTAAACTAGAGCATTTGTTTCATTTGCATCTAATGTAATTAGTTGTATATCTGGGCATGAATCTACTGGTCTTATATTTTCAATTAATCTTGCTTGCTCTAGTGATTTTCCTATCATTAATTGTTGCTTCCAGAATGATCACAAGTTTTTACTATTTCTCCTCTACTTTTTCAAAAGTTATCATTTTAATAATAATATTCATACTTTATAATTTTGGTTTATAATATGCATACTTACCTTATTAATGTCTAACAGTAAAGAATAATTTTGAAGACTTTAGGGAAGATGGTGACTGATAGAAGCAGCACATTCCTGTCATGCTGACACCCAATCTACATTGCCTTAAAAAGAGTGTTCTACAAAAGCCAGAATATACCATTACTAGAAAATTTACATGATAAGTACAAGACAGCAAGAAAAAAGGTTAGCAGAAAAAGACCCACCTACTTTGTAGCCATGGGTGCTACAGTGGCACCATCTTACCTCACTGCACCCAACTCCAGAGACACACAGGAAAACAACCAAGGACTTGAAAGGAAAATAAAATGGCTTCATTCATTGGAATTGTAAGCCATCAGTTCCTGCAAAAATACTGGCTACAACTTCTAGCAGTGGTGGCTGAGCTCACAATGCCTTTCAGAGATCCAGCTCTGGTGTTGCTCAAGCACACCAGAAAAACAAAAAAAACCTGATTGCCTTGTGGCCACAGGTGCTATGATGGCACCATTTTGCCTCACTGTGCCCAACTCCAGGGACAAACTAGAAAACAACCAAGGACTTGAAGTAAGCAGTTGCAGAGCATTGGAATTCTAAGCCATTGGTTACTCATGCACAAGCAGGGGCTACAAATTCCAGCAGTGGTGGTCGAGCTCACTACACCCTACAGAGATCCAGACCACTGCTCAACAACACTATGAGTGAAACCGCTATCCCCATAAGAGAATACCCAGAGTGGCTTCCCCAGGGATTCGCAGAGCCGAGATAAACTCCCTGGGTCTGAAACTTTGTGGTTCAACCTGGAGAAGGTGGGATGAGTCTGCTGTGGGACATAGCAGAAGTTCAGACAGACTCAGGCTCTACATCAGTGGAAAGTGTGGGGGATACCTATGCTTAACACTAGATCCAAATAATAGGATCTCCCAGAACACCACAGGCCCAGCCCAGCTCAGCCCTAGCTATAGAGAACAGATTATTACATTGAGTCTAGTCACAGAGGCATCCATCACATATGTAGGCATGAAGAGACCGAGACTCAACATTTGTGGAAAGCATGGAGGGTGAGCTGTGCTTAATACTAGATCCAGACCCATTGATACTGGCCATATGCATAGACTAAGAAAGACTCAGAGAACCAGGCTTACAGCAGGAATGGTGCTGGTGGTACTTGGTATCTGCACACAGAGAGGCTGCTGAGCTGAATATTCATATATTTGTAGAGTTGTATTAAATTTGTCATTGGTATTGTTTTTTGTGTGTGTGTATATGCCTGTTTGTTTACTCTCTAGTGATGCCCTCTTTCAAGCTTCTTCCCTTTTACATATCTACTCTCTTCTTTGTATCCTTTTTCTTTCTTTTTTCTCTCTTCTTTTCTCTTCCTTGTCTTGTATTAAATCCACTTCATATGACTATACCAGAAACTCAACATTGGTTATTATAATACTACTACATATTCACTATCTCTAGTCTCTACTGTATACTACGTTACTAAACTCATATTCTCATTCTATTTGCTTGTGTCTGAGGTTTTACACTATTCTTCCATTTAAAATTTTACTTCCTCCACACTTAACCTTCACTGTTGACAATACAGCTTGACCTTGGATATACCAGCTGACACCTGGAGATTGAGAGAAATTTATCAAAAGCAATATATACAAACATCTGAAATCATGAGAAGGTGGAATAACAAGGAAGCAATGAGCTCTCCAAATACCACAATAAAAGAACCTGACACACAGAAATGCAGAGATCTCCAGAAGGTCAAATCAGGAATGTAACTGTAGAAATAATACAGGACTTCTGAAAAGAATTTAGAGAGAGTCTGAAAGAAATAAAGGATGCAACCACTGAAGGGAAGGCATCGATTTAAACTATAAACAATTGATTAGACCATATGAAGAATAGAATCTTGTTCCTAGAAGATGAACACTCCAAAAACAAACATATAGTATATATATAGAAAAAAACAATTCAACAGAATAAACTGGACATTGAAAAAATATGGGCTCATTTTAAAATAGCTAACCAAAAATTAATGAGCATAGAAGAGGGAATAGATGATGAAGCCAGAGGTATAAACAATCTTTTCAAAAGAAGCAATATCAGGAGGAACTCTAGATGAAAAAGGAAATCCTATAGATGAACAAACAAGACAACCTAAATGAGGGGATAGGAGGAGGGGAGAAGAAAATTCTCTAAAGCACACAATGTACTTAAACATATCGAAGTCAACCACTAATCCAAGCAAGGGATGGAGGGATGGGGAGGGAATGGTGTGGGAATTGGGTAGGGGTTAAATCAGTGATGTGTACATGTATGTACACACAATTTTTTTACCCCAATATGATGTATGAATATAATGTACCAATAAAAAAGTTTAAAAAAATAAAAAGTAGGAAAAATTTATTAAAAAATAAAAAATTTTCAAACATAGAATATTAGGTTGATACACAGGTACAGGAAACTAATAGAACCCCCTTTAGATAAGAACAGAGAAAAGGTTCACCACAAAACATAGTAGTCAAAGTGACTAATGTAGAAGCTCAGGAGAGAATCTTAAAGGCAACAAAAACAAAAGACCAAGTGATATTCAGAGGCAAATCAATTTGAATCACTTCAGACTTTCCAAACCAAGTCATAAAATCTAGAAGGGCCTGGAGTAGATAATAGCTGGAACAAGGTAATTTATGCCAATGGAAATTGAAGTCAAGAAGGAGTAGCAACTATGATATCAGACAAATTAGACTTCAAGCCTAAGTTTATTAGAAGAGAAAAAGAAGGTAATTTTTATTGGTAAAAGTAACAATCCAGCAAGAGGAAATAACAATAGTCAACATTTATGCCACAAACATAGGTGCAGCTACTTTCATAAAACAAACTCTTTGTGGCATTAAGTCACACAAAAATCACAACATTATAATACTGGGAGACTTCAATATCCCTCTCACAGCAATATAATGATCTTCTAGACAAAAGGTCAGTAAGATGCCTCAGATCTAAAGAACACCATCAATCAAATGGACCTGTTAGACACATATAGAATATTCCATCCAACTATAGCTGAGTTTACATTTTTTTAAGCTGCCCACGGATCCTTCTCCAAATTGATGACATCCTGGGCCACAAAGTGAGCATGAACAAATTAAAAAAAAGTGACATACTTCCCTGTGTTATTTCAGACCATAATGGAATGAAATTAGAAATCAACTATAAGAAGACTCAGAGAAACCACATAAAAAACGAAGATTGAACACCAGACTTTTGAATGAAGAATGGGTCATAGAAGAAGTAAGGGGTGAAATCAAGAAACTTCTAGAAACAAATGAAAATAGAGATACAACATTTCAAACCTCTGGGACATTTTTAAAGCAGCATTAAGAGTAAAATTTATAGCACTGAGTAGTCATAAAAAAAAAAAAAAACAGAAAATCTAACACACCTCAAAGCCCTTGAAAAACAGGAACAATCTAACCCCAAAGCCAGTAGAAGAAATGAAATTATTAAAATTAGAGAAGAAATCAATGAAGTAGAGAATAAAATAATACAGCAAGTTAAAAACCACAAACGTAGGTTTCTCAAAAAATTAACAAGATAGTTAAACCACTATAAAACTTAACTAAAAAAAGAGAAAACCAACCCAAATTATGAACATAAGAGATGCAAAAGGAGATATATTCACTGAAAATGTAGAAATACAAAGGATTATCAAAAATTACTTTGAAAAACTGTCCTTCAACAAGATGAAAAATATGGTAGAAATTGACAACTATCTAGATAAATAAAACCTTCCTAAACTGAGTCAAGAAGAAATAGAAAATTTAAACCAACCAATAGCAATTAAAGAGATTGAAACAGAAATAAAGAGTTTACCATCAAATAAATCTCAGGACAGTATGGTTTCCCAAGTGAATTTTATAAAGCCATATAGAAGAGCTAATCCCAATACTCCTCCATAGATTTGATTAAATAGAAAAAATGGAATTCTCGGCCAGGCATTGTGGTGCACGCTTGTAATCCCCATGCTTGGGAGGCTGAGACAGGAGGAACATGCAGGTTCAAATCCAGCTGCGCTGGCTTAAGAGACCCTGTTTCCAAATAAAAAGTATAAAATAGGTCTGGGAATGTAGTCCGGAGGTAGAAGGGCTTCCGGGAACCCCAGTAACACCAAAAAAAAAAAAAAATAGAATTCTCTCAAATACATTTTATGAAGTCAACATCACAATAATACCCAAACTCAATAAAGATAGCTCAAGGAAGGAAAATTACAGGCCTATATCTTTGATGAATTTGGATGCAAAACTGCTAAACAAAATACTAGCAACACACATTCAAAACCATATCAAGAGAATCATACACCTTAACCAGGTAGAGTTGATCCCAAGGATGCAAGGTTGATTCAGCATACAAAAATCAATCCATATAATTCATCACATAAATAGAACCAAGCACAAAAATTATAGGATGATTTCAATAGATGCTGTGAAAGCATTTGACAAAATCCAACATCAATTTATGCTAATCAATGTAGAGAATTGGAATAGAAGGAACATACCTCAACATCATAAAGACAAGCTACAATGGACCCACAGCCAACATCATATTAAGTGGGAAAGACTTTGAGAATTCCCCCTAAAAACAGGAACAAAACAAGGATGTCCATTATCACAACTTCTCTTCAATATAGTACTTGAGACTCTAACCAGAGCAATAAGGCAAGAAAAGGAACTCAAAGGAGTACAAACAGGAAAAGAAGAACTCAAACTTTCACTATTTGCAAATGATATGTTTCTATAATTAGAAGACCCCCAAACCTGGACAAAATGCTTATAGAACTAATCAGGAAATTCAGCAAAGTTTCTCAATACAAAATAAATCTTAAAACATTAGAAGCTCTTCTGTATATAAACTATAAATCCATTGAGAAAAAAATCCAGAAAATACTTTCATTCAGCATATCCCACAAAAAATATAAAATACTTAGGAATAAACTTAACCAAGCAGGCAAAAAACCTTCGACAAAGAGAATTATAAACCATTGAAAAGGAAATCAAAGAAGACCTTTTAAGATGGAATGATCTTCCATGTTCATGGATAGGCAAAATAAATATCATCAAAATGGCCATACTTCCAAAAGTGATCTAAAGTTTTAATGCAATACCCATTAAATTACCAAGGTTATTCCTCACAGACATAGAAAATTCATTTTTTAATTCTTTTGGAAAAAACAAACAAACAAAAAATGGAATAGCAAAATTAGTTCTCAGTAACAAAAATCATGCAAGAGAAATCACAACACCTGACTTAAAACTATTACTACAAGGTAATAAAAACATCATGGTACCAGCACAAAAACAAATACATAGACCAATGAAACAGAATTGAAGACTCAGGAACAAATCCACACACATATAGACCATTGACTTTTGACAAAGGTCCAAAAACATACACTGGAGAAAAGATAGAGTGTTCAACAAATGGTGTTGGCAACAATAAATAACCATATTCAGAAAAATGGAAATAAATCCTGCTTCCTTACTCTGAACAATAGTTAATTCAAGATTGATCAAAGACTTGAAAAGACCAGAGACCTTGAGGCTAACTGAAGAGGGCATAGGTCTAACAGTGCAACATATAGACACAGAAAAAAAGAAAAAAACTTTCTCAATAAGATCCCAAAGGCACAAGAAACTGAAAGGAGAGTCAATACATGGGATTGCTTTAAACTGAAGAGCTTCTGTACAATAAAGGAAACTATCAAGAACCTCCACTGAGAGCCAACAGAATGGGAGAGTTTTTGTCAACTATTCTTCTGATAGAGGACTAGTACCTAGAATATACAGAGAACTCAAGAAACTCAGCACTAGGAAAACAACGCAATAAAAAATTGGCAAATGAACTAAACAGACACTTCACAAAGGTAGAAATCAAATGGCTAATAAATGCATGAAAAAAATTTCAACATTATTAGCAATCAGAGAGATGCAAATCAAAACTACCCTGAGATTTTACTTAACTCCAACTAGAATAGCAATAATTCAAAACAGATACAACGCATGCTACTGAGGATGTGGAGAAGTGGAAACCCCAATACATTGTTGGTGGAATTTCAAATTAGTGCAACCACTTTGGAAAACACTATGGAGGATGCTCAGAAGAATGAGAATGAACTTACCATAATATCCAGCAATACCAATTCTGGGTATCTACCCAAAAGCATTGAAACCAAACTACAACACAAATGCATACATATCTATGTTCATAGCTGCATTATTTACCATTGCCAAAATATGGAACCAGCCAAGATGTCCATCAGCAGATGAATGGATTACAAAACTATGGGATAAAAATAATTTTGTTTTGGGAGAACAAGAACTTAACATATTTTCACTCTGTTTGTCAATCTCCTGAGTAATATCACCATTAAATTATTTCTATTTATCTTGTTTTTAAAATTGATTCATTATAAGTCATACATCTTAATGGGGTACAAGATGGTAGAGGTATACATACACATATCACTCGTTTAGCACTTTCCGAATTCCCACTGTACTCTCCTCCCTCTGTCTCATGTTTGTCTTAGTGTTTGACGTTGATATATTTGTGAATGTGCATCATGTATATGAAAGAATTTCCCTCTTCCCCACTCCCATTACCCTCAGTTTTGTTGCCTTATTTGGTCATCTATGGTTTCTCCTTCTTCACCTAGATTTCCTCTTATGACCCATTTTCTCCCTAGCTTCCACATATTAGGGAGAGCTTCTAATATTTTACTTTTTGTAACTAATTCCACTTATCATAATGTTCTCCATTTCTACCCATTTTCCTGTAAATGAAGTAATTTTGTTCTTCTTTATTGCAGGATAAAATTCCAATATATATATATATATATATATTCCATAGTTTTGTAATCTATTCATGTCTTTATTGATATTTTGGCTGGTTTCATAGTTTGGAAATTGTAAATTTTGTAGCTAGCTATAAACCTAGGTACACCTGCATTAGTTTGATAATTTGGTTTCTATACTCTTGGGTGGATACCCAGAAGTGGTATTGCTGGATTATATGGTAGGTTCATTCTCATTCTTCTGAGGATCCTCAATAGTGTTTTCAACAGTGCTTGCACTAATTTGCCATCCCACCAACAATGTTTTGAGTTCCCAATTGTCCACATCCTTGCCAGCGTTTGTTTTTGTTTGTGTTTTGAATGATTACCATTGTAGTATGAATTAGTCAAAATCTCAGGGTAGTTTTAATTTGCATTTATCTGATTGCTAATTGTGTTGAACATTTTTTTCATGCATTTATTGGCCAGTTGAATTTCTTTTGTGAAGTGTGTTTATTTACTTGACAATTTTTTAAACAATTTTATTATTGAACATAAATAGTATACATTTAAAATATATTTGGTGCCCTCTCCCCCCACCCACGTTTTCCCTTCCCCCCTCCCACCAATGGTTGTCTAGGTTAACCATGTCTTATTCATAATTTTACACATGTTCAGCTGTAGACCCTCATTAATCAAAATCAGCCTTCCTCTTCTCCTATCTTTCCATTCAAACTTTGCTGGTATTTCCCTTCCATTATCTGGAGTCTCACTGGTATCCTTTGTGTTTCCTAGTTTGGGCATATTAGAGGAAACATATGTACCTTCTCCTTCGGTGCTTGGCTGATCTCACTTAACATAATGTTCTCCAGGGCTTTCCATCTTTTTGCAAATTTTGTTCTTCTTTATGGCTGAATAGAATTCCATTGTGTGTATTTCCCACAGTTTTGTTATCCATTCATCTGTTGATAGTGGTCTGGGTTGGTTCCATATTTTAGCTAATGCAACCCCTTTGGAAAGATACCCAGGAGAGGTATAGCTGGATCATATGGTGGATCTATTCCCACCTTTCTTAGGAATCTCCACACAGATCTCCATAGTGGTTGAACTAGTTTGCATTCCCACCAACAGTGTAAGAGAGTTCCTCTTTCCCCACATCCTTGCCAGCATTTGTTGTTGTTTGATTTCTTTATGCTTGCCACTCTGATTGGGGTTAGATGGAATCTCAGTGTAGTTTTGATTTGCATCTCCCTGATGGCCAGTGATGAAGAACATATTTTCATTAATCTATTGGCCATTTGTATCTCCTCTTTTGTAAAGTGTCTATTCATTTCAGTTGCCCATTTCTTGATTGGGTTGTGTGCTTTGCTAGTGTAGAGTCTTTTGAGCTCTTTGTATATTCTGGATATTAGCCCCCTATCAGAATGGTGGCTGGTAAAGATCCTTTCCCATTTTGTAGGCTTCCTCTTTAGGTTATTGATAGTTTCCTTTGATGAGAAGAAACTTTTTAGTTTTATGTTATCCCACTTGTTTATTCTTGCTTTAATTTTCTGAGCTTTTTGGGTTTTGTTGAGAAAGTTACTGCCTGTGCAAATATGTTGTAGTGTTGAACCTATGTTCTCCTCTATTAACTTCAGTCTCAGGTCTAATTTCTAAGTCTTTGATCCATCTTGAGTTGATTCCTGTGTTTGGTGAGATATAGGGGTTTAGATTCATCTTTTTACGAATGATTAGCCAGTTCTACCAGCACCACTTGTTGAAAAGGCTGTCTTTTCTCCAGCGTATGTGTTTGGCCCCTTTGTCAAAGATTAATTGACTAAAGATGTGTGGGTTTGTTTCTTTATCTTCTATTCTAATCCACTGGTCAGTATATCTGTTATTGTGCCAGTACCATGCTGTTTTTACAACTATTGCTTTATAGTATAGTTTGAAGTCTGGGATTATAATGCCTCCTGCATGTTTCTCACTTGTTAAGAATTGCTTTGGATATTCTAGGTCTTTTCTTTCTCCATATAAAGTTCATGATTGATTTTTCTAGGTCTCTGAAGAATGTCACTGGTATTTTAATGGGAATTGCATTGAACCTATAGATCAGTTTTGGCAGAATGGCCATTTTGATGATATTTATTCTGCCTATCCATGAGCATGGGATATCTTTCCATATTCCAAGGTCTTCTTCAATTTCTTTCTTTAATGTTAGTTTTTGTTGTAGAGGTCTTTTACATCTTGGGTTAGTTTTCTTCCTAGGTATTTTATTGGTTTTGAGGTTATAGTGAATGGAATTGTTTTCTTTGTTTCTTTCCTTGTGGGTTTGTTGTTGGCATAAAGAAAGGCCACTGATTTCTTTAGGTAGATTTTGTAACCTGCGACTTTTCTGAATTTGTAAATTAGATCCAGAAGTCTTTTGGTTGAGTGCTTTGGGTCTTCCAGATAAAGGATCATGTCATCAGCAAATAAGAATAATTTTAATTCCTCTCTTCCTATGTGAATTCCTTTGATTTCCTTCTACTGTCTGATTGCTGCAGCAAGAGTCTCAAGGACTATATTGAAAAGGAGTGGTGATAGTGGGCATCCTTGTCTTGTTCCCTACTTTAGCGGAAATTCTTGCAGTTTTTCCCCATTTAATATGATGTTGGCTTTGGGTTTACAGTATATTGCCTTAATGATGTTGAAGTACTTTCCTTCTATCCCAATTTTTTGCAGTGTTTTTAACATAAATGGGTGTTGGATTTTGTCAAATGCTTTTTCAGCATCTATTGCTATGATGATGTGGTTTTTGTTCTTGGTTCTATTTATGTGGTGAATAACATGTATTGATTTGCGCATGTTGAACCAAACTTGTTTTTCTGGTATGAAACCGACTTGGTCATGGTGTATTATTCTCTTGATATAGTTTTGAATGCGTATAGCTAGTATTTTGTTTAGAATTTTTGCATCTATGTTCATTAAGGATATTGGTCTGTAGTTTTCCTTTCTTGAGGTATCTTTATTTGGTTTGGAGATTAATGTGATACTGGCTTCATAGAAGGAATTTGGGGGAGTTCCATCTCTTTCATTTTTTCGGAACATGTTATGAAGTATTGGTATTAGTTGTTCACTGAAGGTTTTGTAGAATTCAGCTGGGAACCCATCTGGGCCTGAGCTTTTCTTTGGTGGAAGAATTTTTATTGCCGTTTCTATTTCTTTGGTTGTTATTGGTTGGTTTAAGCTTGCTATGTCCTCTTGGCTGAGTGTAGGAAGGTTAACTGTGCTTAGAAATCTATCAATTTCTTCCAAGTTTTCAGATCTATTGGAGTATAAATTTTTTAAGTAGTTTCTGATAATCTTTTGAATTTCTTCACTATCTGTGGTGATATCTCCTTTTTCATTTCTTTTTTTTAGTCATTTAATTTAATTTTATTTTTTATTGGTGCACTGTATTTATACATCATAAGGGGATAAAAACTTTTGTAGACATACATGCACACATCGCCCAGTCAGCCCCCACCCAATTCCCACCCCATTCTCTCCCCATCCCTCCCTCCCTTGCTTGGCTTAGTGGTTGACATCTAGTATTATAGCAATTTATCCAAAATTAAAAATGATAATCTCACATAACAGTATCATTTGTCTGATACCAAGCTTTTGATGACTTAAAGATAACATTTCAATAATTCTTTTTACTTTCTTTCTTACCAGAGAATTTTTTTTTCTATTTTTTAGGTGAAACTATCATATATTTATATATTTATTTTTCAGAACAAAACTCTATCCTAATATGAAATATGGACTCTAGATACCCAAAACGATCTTGAAAAAGAACAAAGCTAGAAGATATATATTTTCAGATTTCAAACCATATAAAGCTACAATAATTGAAACAGTGTAGTACTATTCTAAAGGCAGATATATAAACCATTGGAGTTAAATAAAAGCCAAGAGCTAAATTCTTCCCTATATTGTCAAGTTATTTTTGACAAGGTTTTCACGAACATTTGGTGGTAGAAATAATAATATTTTAACTAAATATTGTTGAAACGTAAGAACTACATGGAAAAGAATAAAGTTGGACCCTTACCTAATCCCATATACAAATATTAACTCAAAATAGATAATAGACCTAAATATAAATCTTAAGACTATAAACTTTTAGGAGAAAATCTGGGTCATAAAACCTCACAACACTGAAATTGTCAGTGATTTTTTGGATATGATTTCAGTGGCACAGGCAACAGAAGAGTATACAAACTCCCTAAAAAATAAAAAAATTATTGTATATCCAAAGACAATGTAAACAGAGTTAACAGTTACTAATAGAATGGGATAAAATATTTCCAATTGCTATATCTGAAGGTATATTAATATTCCAACTAGAAATCCTAGAAATTAACAAAAATAAAGGCAAACAATACCATTTAGAGATAGGTAAAAGACTGACATAAGTAATGAATCTCCACAGATATCCAATCTTAGTTGACTGTTGGATGGAAATTCTTGTTTCTCTGGTTCTGGTGTGTGTTACCTATTTCTTCTTTGTAGTTAATCTCTTTGAGTATTTTCTCTAGTGCTGGTTTTGAAGACAAAAATTCCTTCAGTTTCTGTTTGTCATGGAAGCTTCTTATTTCCCCATCTAATTTGATAGAAAGTTTTGCTGGGTAGGAAATTTTTGGCTGGAAGTTGTTTTCTTTCAGAGTTTGGAATATGTTACTCCAAGCCCTTCTGGCTCTCATGACTTGGTTTGGGAAGTCTGGAGTGATTCTAATTGGTTTGCCTCTGAATGTCATTTGGCCCTTTGTTTTTGTTGCCTTTAAGATTCTCTGCTTGGCTTCCCCATTGGTCATTTTGACAATTATGTGGCATGGGGATCCTCTTCTCCGATCCTGTCTAAAGGGAGTTCTATAAGTTTCCTAGACCTGTGTATCAACCTCTTGCTCTATGTTTGGGAAATTTTCTGCTATTACTTCCTTGAAGAGATTGTTGATCCCTTTGGTTTCACTTTCTTTTCCCTCCTCTATTCCAATTATTCTTAGGTTAGCTCTCTTAAAATGGGCCCATATTTCTTCAATATCAGATTCCTGCTGTCAGATATTTTTTCCTAAATTAGAAACTATGTATTCATTTTTGGAATGATCATCTTCTAAGAGCGAGATTCTGTTCTCGATGTGTTCTAATCGGTTGTTTTTGCTTTGAATTGAGGCCTTTACTTCATTAATTGCATCCTTTATCTCTTTTTGGCTCTCTCTGAGTTCTTTTTGAAGCACCTCTATTATTTCTACAGTTATTTTCCCGATTTGATCTTCTATAAATCTCTGATTTTCAGTTTTATCGGGTTCTGATGTTGTGGGGTTGTGGGCATTCATTGCTCCAGTATTATTCCTCTTTCCCATGATTTCCGAAGTTTGTGCCTTCTCTGGGTTCTTCCCTTGGGTCACTATGACTTCACTTAAGGTGTTCTGGATCTCGAGTCAGTAGTATCTCAGACCCCACTACTCCTTTATTGGGTTGTATCACAGAGTCTCCAACCCAGAGAGTCGATAGAGGCTCCTTTAGACTGTGGGGGGTGCCAGGTTGCATGTTCTCCTATGGTGTGATATCTCTGCCACCGCCCCTCCCTCACTGGGTCAAGTCCCAGGGAGTACAGTACTGGGATTTCTCCTCTGTGGCCCGCAATTTGACTCACTGTTCTTGAGTATGCAGATGTAGCTATACTGGATTCGGTGAATTCTCTGCTGCTTCCGCAGGTGGCAATATGGAGCCACTGCCACGCCCTTGGCCATGAGGCTGGCTTATTTCTTCTTGGTTTTGATTTCCACTCTGAATCCCTGCGGCATGTGTTGAGCTCAGCCACTGGGAGCTTTAGATTTTACCTGCGGTGAGAAATCCCGCCTGGCTGTTCCGCAGCGGCTCACCTCAGCTTGCTGTATCCATCTGGTGAATTTGCTGCTGCCGCCGGCAGTATATCGCTGCTGCTGCATCCTCGGGCATGAGGCCGGTTATCTCTCTGTGGCTCTGAGCTCTGTTGTCAGTCCGCTTTCTCTCTGGAGCCTGGTTATTTTTTTGTTTCTCTGGTGATGGTGTTTTCTGTCTATGAAAGGCGCTGATTTTGTGGTAATGGAGTTTGGTTGTTAGCGGGGCTCTTAAGCCCCACTTTTCTCGGTCGCCATCTTCCTGGAAATCATCCTTTTTGATTTCGAATTTTGATAATTTGAGTTGATTGTCTTTTTCTTTTGGTTATATTGGCCAGGGGTTTATCAATTCTATTAATCTTTTCAAGGAACCAACTTTTTGTTTTATTGATTCTTTGAATTGTTTTTTGTTCTGTATTTAATTTATTTCTGCTCTAATGTATTGATTTCTTGACTTCTGCTGCCTTTGGGAATAGACTGTTGCAGAATTTCTAGGTCCTTGAGTTGTGTCATTAGGTTCTTTACTTGGTGGTTCTCTGTCCTTCTTATGTGGGCACTCAATGCAATAAACTTTCCTCTTAATACTGCCTTCATGGCGTCCCATACATTTTGGTAGTTTGTATCTCTGTTTTCGTTTGTTTCCATAAATTTCTTTATTTCTTCCCTAATTTCTGCTCTTACCCATTCATCATTCAGTAGTGTATCATTCATTCTCCATGAATTTGCATACTTTCTTTCGATTTTCCTGTTGTTGATTTCTACTTTTATTCCGTTGTGGTCTGAAAAGATGCAAGGAATTATATTACATTTTTTGAATTTGCTGGTATTTTTTTAGTGTCTCAGGATATGATCTATTTTGGAGAAGGTTCAATGGGCTGCTGAGAAGAATGTGTATTCTGTAGTTCCTGGTTGAAATACTCTGAAAATGTCTATTAGGTCCATTTGTTTTATGGTTTTCTTTAGCTCTAAAGCGTCTTTACTCATTTTTTTGCCTTGAAGGTCGATCTAGTGGTGTGAGAGGCATATTAATGTCTCCCAGTAAAATTCTAACAATTAAAATGACTACAACTACACCTGAAAACATGGGGTAAACTTAAAATGTAATATAGTGTAATAAAAATGGAAACTTTGGGCATAGTTTTTTTTTTAATTCTACTCAGATGAAATTTGGAACCAGGAAAAACTAGGACTAAACTACAGTGTTTATTGAAACCAGTTTAGTTGGTGAAGCTAGAAAGAAAAGAAATGATTGATCACCTAAAAGTCATCCAGAAAGTAAGGAATGGGTAATAGTTGAAAACTGTCTTAGGAGGGAATTCTGTGGTGCTGGCATCTGTTTATGTTCAAGAAAACCATGAGTATTATTATTATTATTATTGTAAAAATCAGGAAGTATACCAAGAGTTGATATAAGTGATCCAGGAATAATTAAGAAAGCAGATTTCAGACAAATGATACTTTAAAATCTTATCCTGTAAACCTCAGCATTGCATGTGTGTTGAACATTTTTGTATTACTTATATAGCTTTAAGAAACATGATATGATCTGTGATTAATTTTTTTCCAGAGCCAAATGCCTGAAAAGACTCTCACAGCTACTACAGAAGACATTGAGAGCTCTTTTTGAAAACTTCAGAGGTGTGAAATTTTATTGGTAGTGATAGCTGATATGAGGGCTAGTTATATTTCCATATAACAAGACTTTTTCAAAACCAACATATTATATGCAAAAGTAAATACAAAACAAGTTGTATTTTCCTCCTTATATTCAAAAATTTCTAGACACTTCTTTTAGGCTTCAAGTAGAAAGCTTTCACTATACAAGTACAAGATGATTTTTACAAGGAGGAATTTGTTATCTAGGTACTCTGAATGTCTGTCAACTCTCCATAACAGTGCTTTCATAAAAGACCATGAAAAAAATGTGTTATCTCTAGAAAACAAGCTATAAAGACTTGAAGTTTGATGTATAATTCACAGGACAACTTTAAATTATGTTCCCAAGAGTGAAAAACACATTTCATATTATTAGTCCTCCGACCTGAAAACTAGCTTCTGCCTTAACAACGTATTAATCAACAGACCACCAATTAAGAGTCCCATCATTGTTCTGTAATTCCTCCTCTTCTCATTAAAGTTCCTTCTGCACAGAAAAAAAAAGAAATAAAAGACACAATAAGTGAAATGAAGAGAGCAATAGAAATAAATTCTGGAAGACTCGATGAAATGGAAAACAGAATATCAATATTAAAAGACAGTACATCCCAACCTGAAAACACAGTCAGCGATATACAGAAATCTTTACAGCAACAAAACCTAAACATCCAGCAAATATGGGATAATATGAAGTGTCCTAATTTATGGAAAATAGGTATTGAAGAAGGGAAAGAGGTACAGACCAAGGGCATCTTTAATGTCTTTAAAGAAATAATCTCAGAGAATTAACCAAATCTGGAAAGAGACTTGGACCTTCATGTCCAGGAGGCATACAGAACTCCCCTGAGACAGGACCAAAGAAAGACCACTCCACAACACATAATAACCAAAATGACCAATATAGAGGCTAACGAAGGAATCTTAAAAGCAATGAGAACAAAAGGACGGGTGACATATAGAGGCAAAACAATACGAATCACCCCAGACTATACAACCCAGGCCATGAATGGAAGGAGAGACTGGTACCACGTGATTCAGACCCTGGAAGAAAATAACTTCCAGCGCAAACTAATCTATCCAGCAAAACTACTATTCAAGATCAGTGGAGAAACCAAAGTCTTTCAGGATAATCAGAATCTCAAAAAATTCATGAATTCAAAGCAAACACTAGAGAAAATTCTTAAAGAAATAAATCATAAGGAAGAAAAAAGAAGCAGACTCCAGAATCAGAGAAGAGAGGAAGTTAATAAGTGGGCCATTTAAGTAAAGAAGAAAGATCACACCACCCAAGAGTAGACAGAACACAAAATGGCAGAAAACAAAAATCATATTTCAATAATATCTCTTAATGTCAAAGGACTTAACTCACCAATCAAAAGACATAGACTGGCAATGTGGATTAGGAAACATAATCCAAATATATGCTGTCTGCAAGAAACTCACCTCACAGCCAAAGACATTCACAGGCTGAAAGTGAAAGGATGGAAAAAGATATACCATGCCAGTGGTGACCAAAAAAGAGCAGGGGTAGCAACCCTGATATCCAACAAAACAGACTTTAAACTAAAACACATCAAAAGAGACAAATCAGGGCACTTCTTTTTATTACAAGGAACAATACACCAAGAAGATATAATGATAGGAAATATTTATGCCTCAAATGTGGGTGCAACCACATTTGTAAAACAAACCCTTCTGGACATAAGATCCCAAGTAGACCCAAGTACAATAATTCTGGGAGACTTTAATACGCCTCTCACACCACTGGATCGATCTTCAAGGCAAAAGATGAGTAAAGACGCTTTAGAACTAAAGGAAACCATAAACCAAATGGACCTAATAGACGTTTTCAGAGTATTTCAACCAGGAACTACAGAATACACTTTCTTCTCAGCAGCCCATGGAACCTTTTCTAAAATAGATCACATCCTGGGGCACAAAGAAAATACAAGCAAATTCAAAAAATGTAATATAATTCCATGCATCTTTTCAGACCACAATGGAATAAAAGTAGAAATCAACAACAGGAAACTCGAAAGAAAGTACTCAAATTCATGGAGAATGAATGATACACTATTGAATGACGAATGGGTAAGAGCAGAAATTAGGGAAGAAATAAAGAAATTTATGGGAACAAATGAAAACAGAGACACAACTTACCAAAACCTATGGGACACCATGAAGGCAGTACTAAGAGGAAAGTTTATTGCATTGAGTGCCCACATAAAAGGACAGAGAATCACCAAGTAAAGAACCTAATGAGACAACTAAAGTACCTAGAAAGACTGCAACTGTCTATTCCCAAAGTCAGCAGAAGGCAAGAAATCATCAAAATTAGGGCAGAAATAAATGAAATAGAGAACAAAAAACAAACAATTCAAAGAATCAATAAAAAAAAGTTGGTTCTTTGAAAAGATTAATAGAATTGATAAACCCCTGGCCAACAGAACCAAAAGAAAAAGAGAATAAACTCAAATTATCAAAATTAGAAATGAAAAAGGAGATATCACCATTGATAGTGAAGAAATTCAAAAGATTATCAGAAACTACTTAAAAAATTTATACTCCAATAGATTTGAAAACCTGGATGAAATTGATAGATTTCTAAGCACAGTTAACCTTCCTACACTCAACCAAGAGGACATAGCAAGCCTAAACCAACCAATAACAACCAAGAAATAGAAATGGCAATAAAAATTCTTCCACCAAAGAAAAGCCCAGGCCCAGATGGGTTCCCAGCTGAATTCTACAAAACCTTCAGTAAACAACTAATACCAATACTTCATAACATGTTCCGGGAAATTGATAGAGATGGAACTCTCCCAAATTCCTTCTATGAGGCCAGTATCACATTAATCCCCAAACCAAATAAAGATACCTCAAGAAAGGAAAACTACAGACCAATATTCTTAATGAACATAGATGCAAAAATTCTAAACAAAATACTAGCTATACGCATTCAAAACTATATCAAGAGAATAATACATCATGACCAAGTCGGTTTCATCCCAGAAAAACAAGGCTGGTTCAACATACACAAATCAATACATGTTATTCACCACATAAATAGAACCAAGAACAAAAACCACATCATCATAGAAATAGATGCTGAAAAAGCATTCGACAAAATCCAACACCCATTTATGTTAAAAACTTTGCAAAAAATTGGGATAGAAGGAAAGTACTTCAACATCATCAAGGCAATATACTGCAAACCCAAAGCCAACATTATACTGAATGGGGAAAAACTGCAAGAATTTCCTCTACAGTCAGGAACAAGACAAGCATGCCCACTATCACCACTCCTTTTCAATATAGTCCTTGAGACTCTTGCTGCAGCAATCAGAGAAGAGAAGGAAATCAACGGAATCCACATAGGAAGAGAGGAAATAAAACTAACCTTATTCGCAGATGGCATGATCCTTTATCTGGAAGACCCAAAGCACTCAACCAAAAGACTTCTGGAGCTAATTGACAAATTCAGCAAAGTCGCAGGTTACAAAATCAACCTAAAGAAATCAGTGGCCTTTCTTTATGCCAACAACGAACCCCCTCTCTTCTCTGATTCTGGAGTCTGCTTCTTTTTCTTTCTTCTGGTTTATTTCTTTAAGAATTTTCTCTAGTGTTGACTTTGAATTCATGAATTTTTTGAGATTCTTTTTATCCTGAAAGACTTTGAATTCCCCATTGATCTTGAATAGTAGTTTTGCTGGAAAGATGAGCCTTGGCTGGAAGTTATTTTCTTCCAGGGTCTGAATCACGTCGTACCAGTCTCTCCTAGCATTCCTGACCTGGGTTGTATAGTCTGGGGTGATTCTTATTGTTTTGCCTCTATATGTCACCCGTCCTTTTGTTCTCACTGTTTCCCTGGCCTCTATGCTGGTCAATTTGGTTAATATGTGGCGTGGAGTTGTTTTTCTTTGGTCCTGTCTCAGTGGAGTTCTGTATGCCTCCTGGACTGGAAGATTCAAGTCTCTTTCCATATTTGGAAAATTCTCTGAGATTATTTCCTTGAAGATATTACAGATGCCCTTGGTCTGTACCTCTATCCCTTCCTCGATGCCTATTATCCGTAAATTAGGGTGCTTCATATTATCCCATAATTGCTGGATGTTTAGGTATTGTTGCTGTAAAGATTTCTGTATATTGCTGACTGTGTTTTCGGTTTGGGATGTACTGTATTCTAATGTTGATATTCTGTTTTCCATTTCATCTAATCTTCCAGAATTTCTTTCTATTGCTGTCTTCATTTCGCTTATTGCCTCTTTCATTTTCTTCCAGACCTCTTTCTGATTCTTTTTTAGTGTTTCTAATTCACCTTTAACCTCCTCTATACTTGTCTTAAATCCTTTCATCATATTCAACATCAAGATTCTGAACTCCCCTTCTTGCATTTCTAGTAGGTCAGTATTCGTGATTTCTGCTGTCTCTTCATAATTCCTGGTTCTCATATTTATAGTGTTCTCTGTCCTGTTTTTCTGATTTCTACCCATCATTTGTGAGTACTGTGCTTAGTCAAATCTTAATATTAGGAGTTTGGGGGTATTGGTTAGTCAGCAGAGCCTTTCCAGTGTTGAGGGTGGGTGATGTGTAAGGACCTGGGGTGATTGGTAAAGGAGTCGGATTAAGTAGAGGATATGTTAGGTTGAGAAAGACTTTAAGTATGATAAGGTAATAACTTGCTAGGAATGAGAGAGAGTTAACTACTAGGACTCTTGTCTTTGGTAGAGTAATTATGGATATAAGAGATACTTTGAGTATTAAACCAGGAGGTATATTATGGGGAAAAGTTTTGGGGGAGAAAAGTATGTAGGTTAGTGTGGGTAGGTTTTTAAATAGGGATGATGGAAGGAGCAGACAGACATAAAAAAAAAGAATCCACACAAGATACCAAGACTATTATGTAATCCAAGAAAAATTAAGGAAAACCAATCAAAGGAGGAGAGTGAAAAAAAAGGAAGGGAAGAGGAAGAAAGAGGAAAAAAGAACAAGAATAAAATAAAAGGAACTAGAAGCTGTGTGAAATAAAAAATAAGGCAAACTATCCAATGTGTGTGTGTGTGTGTGTGTGTGTATATATATATATATATATATATATATATATATATATATATATATATATCAACAAGTTAAAGTAAAAGAAGTGTGGGTTAAAAGAAAAAAATAATAAAACAGCAATAACCCTACCAAAACAAAAGCAAAATAAAATAAAACATCCACATTAAAAGTAAAACAAACAGTCCTCCTTATTTACGCATATGGGGTCAGGTCCAAATAATATGTGCGTATCTGATTGCTTTGGTAGCTTTCAGAATACCATCCAATGTCTCTTAGCTTTCTTTGTACTCTATTTTTATCTTCTTAAGTCACTCTGGGTGTTTGGAGACCTTTCTCTCCTTTAGCTGCTTTAGGTTTATGTGTCCGGATGTCTGATTTCACTGTTATTTGATTCTGTACAATTCACAGGTTCTGCAAAATTCTAACCTGTGGTCAGCACCTCTGCACTCACCACCCTAGCCTCCAGCCTGTGCTTCCCTACAGCAGGGGTGAAGAATGACCAAAGTATAATTGGAACCTCCCCCTGAGGTCCTGAGCAGATTTTGTGGCCTGATGGATTTTCTTTTGTCTCTGGAAATTCCAGCTGGGCTAGCCGGTGTGGTCCCAAGATGTACCCTGGGCAAATGGATGCTGGTTCCTGGATGCCCACACTTACTGCCAGAGCTCTGCCTATTCCAAGAGTGCAGGCTGGATGCGCTGCTAATACTGGACCCAAGTGAGAGTGGATGCAGCTGTCTATTGCTGCTGGTATGATCTTCCAAGGTGTATTGAGCTGTGTTCTCGCTTAGCACTAAGCCTCTGGCTACCAAGGAGGGTGGGAACACCCAGCGGTGGGCCAGGGGTGCAGGGTAGGTGCTCAAGGGTCCAGTGCGCGTTGTCCAGCAATGGTCTCTGCCTCCCGCGGGACGTAGAAGCAGGGGGTGCCCCAAGGAGATTTCCGGGTCACCCAGGGCTTTTGTAGACTGGAAGGCAGGCTCTGGCAAGGTGGAAGGGGCTAGACACACAAGCAGACTCCAATTTAGGGGTAGAAGTGTATAGGTACTGACTACCAGCAGGGGACCATGGCGCGGGCAAGTTGCGCGAGGAGAGTGCTCGGATCTGAGGCTTGAGCCCATGCTGTGGGGTTGAGGCTGCGCACACGCTAGGACCCCAACTTACCAGGGCGCCCTCAGGTACCTGAATTGGTGCAGGAATCCGTGGGAGTCTCTATGCAATTGTGTTCCAGTCGCTGGTGGGCACACAGAATTCTGGTGGCTGCTGTTCGCTGCTTAAGATGTGGTCCTAAGTCCGTTTTTAGTCCCGAATTATCTTGCCGTGGTAATATCAGGCAGGCAGCTCCTTGGGCAGCTGCAAAAGCAGCCCGCCGATCAGCTTTCCGATCAGCGTTTCGATTGTATCTGCAGCAGGTCCCGTGTCCGATTTTTGTTCTTCTTCTTCAAGTTCAGGGTTCCGCCGAGGTACCTGGATGTGTTTTGGTTCCTGGTATGTATTTATTTTGTTGATTTAGACACTGCTTTCTAAGTATTTAAACTTTATTTGCTTCAGCTACTGAGAAGTGCAAGTGTGCACAGCTGCAGATTGAGTATGTAAGGCTAACAGAAAATTCCACGGAGTAGGAGGCCAGCAAAATACGTGAAACTTCTCTCACTAATTTCGCTTGTCCATAATTCCTGTATGACACAGTCTTAAAAGAGGACAACTCCACTATTGTTAGAACCAGTGCAACAGTCGTAGCAATGACAGACAGTATGTTGAAGGCCAAAGCAATTAAAACCTTTCATTTTACTTGTTCAAAGTCCCTAAGATTGAGTTTCACCTGTGGTCCAGGTTCTGGCTCAGGGCTCTCTGGTGCTGGCTGGTCCTCATGCCAGCACCCAGGTCCGCTGAAGCGGCAGATCTCAGCCGATGGCCCCTCAGCGCCTGGTCCCCAGATGCCACTGCCTGACCATCAAGAGGAGCCCGAGTCCAGCGCCCAGCCCGCCTCAGCTCTGCAGGGGCCAAGGTCTGTGTGTCTTTTATTTCATTCCAGACCTCTTTCTGATTTTTTTTAGTGTTTCTAACTCACCTTTAACCTCCTCTATACTTGTTTTAAATCTTTTCATCATATTGTACATCAAGATTGTGAATTCTCCTTCTTGTGTTTCTAGTAGGTCAGTATTCGTGATTTCTGCTGCTTCTTCATAGTTCCTGTTTCTCGTATTTATAGCGTTCTCTGTCCTGTTTTTCTGATTCTACCCATTGTTTGTGAGTATTATGCTTAGTCAAATCTTAATATTAGGAGTTTAGGGGTATCAGCAAGTCAGCAGAGCTTTTCCAGTGTTGAGGGTGGGTGATGTGGGAGGAGCTGGGGTGATGGGTAAAGGAGTCGGATTAGGTAAAGGATATGTTTAGGTTGAGAAAGACTTTACATATGATAAGGTAATATCTTGCTAATAATGAGAGAGAGTTAACTAGTAGGACTCTTGTCGTTAGTAGAGTAAGTATGGATATATTAAATACTTTGAGTATTAAACAAGGAGGTATATTATGGGGAAAAGTTTTGGGGTAGAAGAGTATGTAGGTTAGTGTGGGAAAGTTTGTAAATAGGGGTGATGGAAGGAGCAGACAAACATAAAAAAAAATCCACACGAGATACCAAGACTATTATGTAATCCAAGAAAAAGAAAGGAAAAACCAATCAAAGGAGGAAAATGAAAAAGGGAGGAAAGAGGAAGAAAGAGGAAAAAAGGACAAGAATAAATAAAAGGAACTAGCAGCTGTGTGAAATCAGAAAATAAGGCAAACTCTCAAATATTTATATAAAAAAAACAAGTTAAAGTAAAAGAAGGGTGGGTTAAGAAAAAAATATATAAGACAGCAATAACCATACCAAAATAAAAGCACTGTAAAAGCAAAACAAAACAAAACATCCACAATAAAAGTAAAACCAACAGTCCTACTTATTTATTAATATGGGGTCAGATCCATATAAAATTTGCGTACCTGATTGCTTTGGTAGCTTTCAGAATATAATCCAATGTCTCTCAGTTTTCTTTGTACTCTATTTTTATCTTCTTAGGTCATTCTGGGTGTTTGGACACCTTTATTTCCTTTAACTGGTTTGGGTTTGTGTGTCAGGATGTCTGGTTTCACTGTTATTAGATTCTGTACAATTCCCAGGTTCTGCGAAATTCCAACCTGTAATCAGCACCTCTGCACTCAACAAACTAGACTCCTGCCTGTGCTTCCCTACAGCAGGGGTGGAGGATGTCCAACATATACTTGGAACCTCCCCCTGAGGTCCTGTGCAGATATTGTGTCTTGATGGATTTTCCTGTGTCTCTGGAAATTCCAACTGGGGTAGCTGGTGTGGTCCCAAGATGTACCCTGGGCAAAGGGATGCCAGTTCCTGGATGCCCACACTTACTGCCAGAGCTCTGCCTATTCCAAGAGTTCAGGCTGGGTGTGCTGCTATTACTGGACCCAGGTGTGAGTGGGTGCAGCTGCCTATTGCTGCTACTATGCTCTTCCAAGGTGTATTGAGCTGTGTTCTCAGTTAGAACTAAGTATCAGGTTACCAGGCAGGCGGGAACTCTTAGCGGTGGGCCAGGGGTGCAGGCTAGGTGCACAAGGGTCCGGGTGCACAGGCAGTGCGTGGTGCCCAGCAGTGATCTCTGCCTCCCGCGGGACGTAGAAGCTGAGGTAGGGGGCCCGAGGAGATTTCAGGGGCACACAGAGCTTTCGCCGCCTGGAAGGCAGGCCTCTGGCAAGGTGGATGCCTGGGCTCCAATGGGGGGCAGGGGCTAGACACACAAGGTAGGCTCTGATTTAGGGGTGGCAATGGTGCAGGCACTGACTACTAGCAGGGGTCCGGGGCGCAGACAGGGTGCGCGAGGACAGTGCTGGGTTGTGAGGCATGGGACAGATGCCCCAGGCCAGTGCTGGGGTTGGGGCTGGGGCGCACGCTAGGACCCACACTTTCCCTGGACGCACTCAGGTACCTGGCTTCCTTGGTTCAGGCTTCCGTGGGAGTCCCCATGCTGTTGTGATCCAGTCGCTGGTAAGCACACAGAATTCTGACGTGGGTGCTGCTCGCTGCTTAAGATGAGGTCCTATGTCCGTTTTCAGTCCTGGATTATCTTGCCACGGTGATTTCAGTAGGGCTCGGGAGTGCTGTTTGGGCTGGCAGGCAGCAGTGCAGGGAGCTAGCTGCCGGGCATCCCGATTGTATCTGCAGCAGGTCTGCTGTCTGATATTTGTTCTTCTTCGAGTTCAGGGTTCCGCCGAGGTACCTGGATTTGTTTTGGTTCCTGGTATGTATATTTTGTTCATTAAGACACTGCTTTCTAAGTAGTTGAACTTTATATGTTTCAGCTACTGAGAAGTGCTGTGTCCCTCAGTCACCATTTTGAAAAAAAAAAGTGCAAAAATTCTAAACAAAATACTAGCCATATGCATTCAAAACCATATCAAGAGAATAATACACCATGACCAAGTTGGTTGCATCCCAGAAGAACAAGGCTAGTTCAACATATGCAAATCAATACATGTTATTCACCACATAAATAGAACCAAGAACAAAAACTACATCATCATAGCAATAGATGCTGAAAAATCATTCAACAAAATACAACATCCATTTATGTTAAAAACTCTGCAGATTTGGAATAGAAGGAATGTACTTCAACATCATTAAGGAAATATACTGTAAACCCCAAGCCAACATTATATTGAATGGGGAAAAACTGCAACTATTTCCTTTAAAATCAGGAACAAGACAAGGATGCCCATTATCACCACTATTTTCAATATAGTCCTTGAGACTCTTTCCACAGCAATAAGACAAGAGAAGGAAATCAAAGAAATTCACATAGGAAGAGAGGAATTAAAATATTCTTTATTTGCACATGACATGATTCTATATGTTGAAGACCCAAAGAACTCAATCAAAAGACTTCTGGAGCTGATTGACAAATTCAGCAAATTTGCAGGATACAAAATCAACCTAAAGAAATCAGTGGCTTTTCTTTACGCCAAAAATGAATCCACAATTAAAGAAACAAAGAAAACAATTGCATTCACCATAACCTCAAAACCAAAAAAATACCTAGGAATAAACCTCACCAAAGATGTAAAAGACCTCTACAACAAAAACTATAAAACATTAAAGAAATTGAAGAATACCATGGAAGATGGAAAGATCTCCCATGCTCATGGACAGGCAGAATAAATATCATCAAAATGGCTATTCTGCCAAAAGTGATCTCTATATTCAATGCAATTCCATTAAAATGCCAACGACATTTTTATAGACCTAGAAAAATCAATCATGAACTTTATATGCAGAAAGAAAAGGCCCAGAATAGCCAAAGCAATTCTCAGCAATAAGAACCATGCAGGAGGCATCACAATCTCAGACTTCAAATTATATAGAGCAATAGTAGTAAAAACAGCATGGTACTGGCGCAATAACAGATATACTTAACAGTGGATTAGAATAGAAGTTACAGAAACAAATCCACACATCTTTAGTCAATTAATCTTTGACAAAGGGGCCAATCTCATATGCTGGAGATAAGACAGCCTTTTCAACAAATAGTGCTGGGAGAACTGGCTATCCATTTGTAGAATGATGGAATTAAATCCTTACTTTTCACCATGCACGGGAATCAACTAGAGATGGATCAAGACTGAGAAATTAGACCAGAGACTGTGAAGGTATTAGAGGAGAGCATAGGCTCAACACTCCAAAATATAGACACAGGCAGTAACTTTCTCAACAAAACCTCCAAAGCTCAGGAAAATAAAGCAAGAATCAACACGTGGGATAGCATAAAGCTAAAAAGCTTCTTCTCATCAAAGGAATTCATTAATAACCTAAAGAGGAAGCCTAAAGAGTGGGAGAAGATATTTTTCAGCCATCGCTCTGATAGGGGGGCTATTATCCAGAATATACAAAGAGCTCAAAAGACTCTACACTAGCAAAACAAACAATGCAGTCAAGAAATGGGGAATTGAACAGAATATACACTTTAGAAAAGAAGAGATACAAAGGGCCAATAAATACATGAAAACATGTTCAACATCATTAGCCATCAGGGAGATGCAAATCAAAACTACACTTAGATTCCATCTAACCCCAGTCAGAGTGGCAAGCATAAAGGAATCAAATAACAACAAATGCTGGTGAGGATGTGGAGAAAGAGGAACTCTTTTACACTGTTGGTGGGAGTGCAAACTAGTTCCACCACTATGGAGATCTGTGTGGAGATTACTAAGAAAACTTGGAATAGATCCAGCTCTACCACTCATGGGTATTTTTCCAAAGGGGATGAAATCAGAGAACAACAGCAACATATGCATACCTATAATCATAGCAGCACAATTCATAATAGTCAAAATATGGAACCAATCCAGGTCCCCAACAACAGATGAATGGATTGAAAAATCATGGGAAATACACACAATGGAATTCTATTCAGCTATAAAGAAGAACAAAATCATGTCATTTGCAAGAAGATGTAAAGTCCTAGAGAGCATTATGTTAATTGAGATCAGCCAAGCGCAGAAGAAGGGACATATGTTTACTCTAATATCCCCAAACTAGGGAATATAGAGGATACCAGAGGAACTCCAGATAATGGAGGAGAAATCTCAGCAAAGTTTGAATGGAAAGATAGGATAGAAGGAAGGCTGAACTTGATTAATGAGGGTCTACATCCGAATATGTGTAAAAGTATGAATATGGCATGGTTACCCTGGATAATCATTGGTGAGAGGGGGGAAAGGGAAAACGGGTGTGGGAGAGAGGGCACCAAGTATAGTTTAAATGTATTCCATTTATTTTCAATGAAAAATTTGTATTAAAAAAAGAACTTATAAGATTTAAGGTTAGGTTTGAAATAAGAGATGAAGGAGGGAGGATTCAGGTTTGGTGCAGATGATTAATCAGAAAAACTGACATTTATCTTTCTAGAAAAATGTGTCCTCATTTTGGAACAGTCTCTTGTGATCAAAATTCCATAGCTTCATTGTATAACTTACTCACTTAAAGGGAGCAGACACTAAACTTCTTCTACCACTTGGGAGGAAGATATCCAATTTCAAGCAGAAAAATATTCTGCTAGGTCTCTACAGCATGTATGTGGATTTGTCTTCAACTAACAACATAAATATACATGGCTCTAGACTTCCTCTCAGTGGACAATTGCAATTCATCTGCTATTCTGCACCTATTAGAAATCTAGCTGTGAGAATAACAATTAGAGTATAAAAATGTAAATATTTGTGACAAGCATTTATTATATATTTACAATGTGTTAGGCACTATAATACTAATTATTTAATGTTTTATTTTATTCAATTATCACTCAATTATAAGGTACTGTATTTTCCCCTGATGGAAAGAAAGATGAACAATGTAGCTAAAAAGAGAATATATGAGAAAAGTAGTACTTCTACCTTTGATGAATGATCATGTATGCCAAGCACTTATGTAATGTCACATAATACTTACTTCCTAGGGTAGATTAAGGATTACTACTTCACACTTACCGACAGATAAGGGCAAAGGTTCTTTTAAAGGGAAAGTCATTTTTATAAACTTATCCAGCTAGTATGTTTCTATAATCACACTTGAGTTCAGGTCTCTGAATTCAAAGCTTATGTTCTACCCTAGGCTGCTTCTCAAAATTCTTCTGTGTCTTGACTGTGACAACACAGCACCAAGTCACCATTCTGTCTACCCTCCACTGAGCAATCATTAGGATCCATGCATATTTATTGTTATTCCATGGAGATACATAACCAACAAAATACATAGGTATGTGACAGAGGGTTTGCTCGGGAACTAAGTTACATGATTCAACTTTCTGTGAAGTACCATGCAAATTTGACTACAGGTTAGGGACCCTGCAATTCCAGGAGTGTAGCTCAGACCAAGAAAGAAGGCCTCAGAATCAGAGAAGCCAATGTTGTAACTCTTGGTCTGAGGATGAAAGCCTGAGAATCAGGTATCAGAGTGCTGATTTAAATCTTACAGTCCAAAGGCAAGAGATGATTATATCCTAGCTCTTAGGGAAAGGGACCATTTCACTTTTATCTTTGTTCTTTTTAGACCCTGGCCAAATGGATGATTCCTATTATCATAGCTGGTGGGTCTTCTTCCGCTGGTCCACTCACAAACACACTGGAAATCATGTCTTTCTAAATTTCTAGAGATTTCTTAATCTAATTGACACCTAAAATAAATCATCACACCATGTTAGGTAGTTTGATGGTCAACTTTCCTAGGTTATAGTCCCAATAATAAAATCAAACATTAGTCCAGGTGCTGCTATGAAGGTTTTTGTAAATGTTACTAAAAACCATATTCAGTTGACTTTAAATGGTCAGTTACCCTTCCATTGCTGTGACAAAATACCTGACAAGAAACATTTAAAGGAGGAAAAATTTATTTGGGTTTAGATTTTCAGAGGTTCAGTCAATGGCTGGCAAGCTTCAAGGCAAGAACATCATGGCCTTAGGGTATGCCAAAAGACAGCATCTCAGCTGATGACAGGAGGTAAAGACAGACATAAAACAGCCATGTCCCCAATGTCTTACCTCCTACAGGCATACCTTGCCTTCAGGCCTCACTGCACAGGAGACTACATTTCAACAAGAGTTTTAGAGGGACATTCCACATCCAAACTATAACAGTAAGAGAGATTATCCTTGAAAATCTAGGTGCACCCAAATCAATCAAGTGAAGGGCCTTAAAAGCAGAGCTGAGATATCCCAGAGGAAAGAGAAATTTTTCTACCTATGGCCAAAACTTCAATCTGTACCTAAGAGTTCCAGCCTGCCCTTCCTAACAGCCTTGGATAGCCAATTGCCACAAACCTATAAGCCAATTTCTTTCAGTGAATCTTCTAATATATAGCTCTAACTCTGAACAAATTGTGACTGATTTAGCCATGTTAAATGCATAATCTTATTCTTTTCAGCAATCCTAATTATAAGTACTGTTGTTACCTCCACTTAACAGATAGTGGAACAGACAACTAGAGAAGTTAAACAGTGACACAGCTTATATGTTTTAGAAGCAGGATTCAACCTTTCACTGGAGACCATTAAACTCCTGATTTTTGGCACTAGGCAATGCAGATAGTGCAGTATATTTGGAAAACATGTACTCTACCCACATCTCTAAACTTATTGACAGTAAGAGTTGTATAAAACATGCAATGAAAAATTTTAATGTAAATAGTATTTAAAACAAATATTAGTCATCTTGGCATGGTGGCACAGGCTTGTTATCCCAGTATTCAGGAGGCTGAAACAGGAGGGTCTCTGGTTCACAACCAGCCTCAGCTATTTAATGAGGCCCTCAGCAACTCAGTGAGAACTGTTTCAAACAAAATAAAAATTAGAGCTGGGGGTGTAGCTTGGAGGCAGAATTCCCCTGGGTTCCATCCCCAGTTCTACAAAATTATTATTAGTCAATTTTGGGATATATTGTTATATTCACTGGCCCAATAAAAGCATGACTAGTGATTAAAAATTAGTTCCTTATTAAAAAGAAAAATAAAAGCTGAGAGTGGTGATACACGCTTATAATCCCAGTATTTGGGAAACTGAGACAGAAGGATCAGGGTTCACAAACAGCCTGAACTACTTAGTGAGGCCCTTTGCAACTCAGTGAGACCATGTTTCAAAATAAAGAATAAAAAATAGGGCTGAGTGTATAGTTCAGAAGTAGAAGGCCCCTGGGTTCCATCCCCAGTACAACACACACAACAAAAAGAAAAACAACCGTAAAAACAATGGTGAACGAAATGATGGCCCATCACCCAAGAACAAACAAAAAATAAAGTGCAAAACAAGTAGAAAATATGCAATACTAATACATCATTCCTCTGTTGTGCCCAACATTCAAGATTTAGTTTCAGCAAAACATCACTGCCTGCCCATTAAATTAATATTATTTTTAACATAATTAATTTTTTACTTTTGATTATATAAGCACATACATACATATGTATACACACACACACACACACACACACACACACACATATATATATATATATATATATATTTCATTTTAGTTTTATAGTTGTGTAAGACCATAAAAAGACCATAAACATGATAAATTTATACCTAATTTTACATCTTGCATAGTGTGATAACAGTGTATCAGAGTAATTACTTTAGCACAAAAGTTTTGTAGTGATCTATTTTTCCCTTAAAATGATTCTTTATATTATTTGAATTTGCAAAAATGTTGATGGAACTAACAATGTCTTTCTTTACATTATCTTCCAGGAAGTTCAGAAACAACTTTAATATTCAGATATACCAACCTTGTTGATATTTTTAAATGTATATTAATATTGTTCTTTCTACACTCAATTTTTTAAGAATTTTTGTTTATATTTTGCCAAAATATGTTTCATGTATGTGCAAATGTGCTAAGCAGCCTAAAATTTTTGCAGAATGTAGTGTGAAATAAATGTCTTTTAAGTAATGATTGGTCAAATGATCATCAAATATAGAACAACAAAATATCTTACAGATAATCCTGACTTGTTGACATGAGCACAGAAAAAATTGGGCAGTCCTTTCTACTGAGCTGATTAACAGTACAAGGATTTACTTCTCTTGTCTAATAACTCCATTCTAAGATTCAATATAAAATCTCAAATTTTTCTAGAATAAAAAAACTAAAATCACTAAAAGTATAGAAAGAAACTCTCAAAAACTGGACAATCTTCATTGTCCTTCTGCTCCCCTAGAAGATGGGAACTTTGCATATATCAGCAGAAATGTTCAGCTACCAGGCTGCTATCTCATCACCCCCAAACTGCCTGTCTTGTCTTCATGAGCCTGTCTAGTCTGTTGAGTTAGAACATCATTCTATGTGAGATTATTCAGTCACAAAAAGTAAAAAAAAAACAAAAACAAAACCAAAACAAAACAAAACAAAACAAAACAAAAAAACCTGATGCTCTCCCTAATATGCAAAAGCTAGGGAAAAAGAGGGTCATAGTAGAAACTCTACAAAAGGAATGAAAAACCATAGATGAGCAAATAAGGTGACCCAACTAAGGAGGATGGGAGGGGGGAAAGAGGAAAATTTCCTAATGTACGTGATATTCATTCATAAACGTATCAAAGGCAATCAGTAAGCCATACATAATGAGGGAGGGGGAATGAATGGGGTGAGAATTAGGAAAGGGCTAATTAAGTGATGTGTGCATGTATGATTTGTGTGTGCATGTATGCCTTGTACCCATTAAGATGTATGGGTATGATGCACAAATAAATTTTTTATTTTTTTTTTATTTTATTTTTTTAATTAATTTATTTTTTAAATTTGTGCATTGTAGTCATATATCAATCACATTGGAGTACAAGACTTGAGAGGATATACAAGCACACATCATCCAATTAGCCCTCCTCCAGCCCCCATTCCATTCCCTCCTCCTCCCTCCATCCCACACTTCTTTGGTGATTTACTTTGATACATTTGTTTATGTACCTCCTGCGTTTTAAAGAGGCTCCGTCCTCCAGTATTACATTCCCTCTGATTGGTCACATTAGTTGCTTCACTATAGGGCCCTTTCTATAGCTCAAACTCTTCCTGTTGCCCTTTTCCTCCTAGTTACTGCTGATTAAGAGAAGCGTCTGATTTATATTTTTTGCGATATTTCTCTGTGCATGCTGCGTTGCAAGTACCGATCCCACTCTTGACGGTCCCAGTAGTGGCCTGGCTACTCAGTGGACTGATCCAGACCTCGCTGGCTCAAGCAGCGGCCTTGCCTCATGGGAGGCCCCAGGTCTAGTCTCGCTGGCCCCTGCACCGGTCTAACCCCTAAGCTGGCTTCGGTCCCGGCCTTGGAGGCCGCAGGAGTGGCCTTGCCTCACGGCAGGCTCCAATGCCGGCCTTGCTGGACCCAGCATCGGCCTCACCCCTCAGCAGGCTCCAATCCCGGGCTCAGAGGCCCCAGTACCAGCCTTGCCTCATGGCAGGCTCCGGTGCTGGCCTCGCTGGCCCCAGCACCGGCCTAATCCCTCGGCAGGTTCCGTTCCCGGGTTAGGAGGGCCCAGCACTGGCCATGTCTCACGGCAGGCTCCGATGCTGGCCTCGCCTCACGGCCTTGCTGGCCCCAGTACCGGTCTAGCCCTTCGGCAGGTTGTTATCCTGGCTTCGGAAGCCCCAGTACTGGCCTTGCTTCACGGCAGGCTCCGATGCCGGCCTCGCTGGCCCCAGCACTGGCCTAACCCCTCGACAGGCTCTTATCCCAGCCTCGGATGTCCCAGTACCAGCCTTGCCTCACGGCAGGCTCCAATGCTGGCCTCACTGGCCCCAGCACCGGCCTAACCCCTCGGCAGGCTCTTATCCTGACCTCGGAGGCCCCAGTACCGGCCTTGCCTCAAGGCAGTCTCCAATGCCGGCCTTGCTGGCCCCAGCATCGGCCTTGCCTCAAGGCAGGCTCCTATGCCGGCCTCGCTGGCCCCAGCACCAGCCTAACCCCTTGGCAGGCTCCGATCACGGATTTGGAGGCCCCAGTACCGGCCTTGCCTCAAGGCAGGCTCCGATGCCGGCCTCACTGGCCCCAAACCAGCCTAACCCCTCGGCAGGCTCCGATCCCGGCCTCGGAGGCCCAAACACTGGTAATGCCTCACGGCAGGCTCCGATGCCAGCCTCACTGGCCCCAGCACCGGCCTAACCCCTCGACAGGCTCTTATCCTGGCCTCAGAGGCCCCAGTACCGGCCTTGCCTCAAGGCAGGCTCCGATGCCGGCCTCACTGGCCCCAGCACCGGCCTAACCCCTCGGCAGGCTCCGATCCTGGCCTCGGAGGCCCCAATACTGGTCGGGCCTCAAGGCAGGCTCCGATGCCGGCCTCGCTGGCCCCAGCACCGGCCTAACCCCTCGGCAGGCTCTTATCCTGGCCTCGAGGCCCCAGTACCGGCCTTGCCTCAAGGCAGGCTCCGATGCCGGTCTCGCTGGCCCCAGCACTGGCCTAACCCCTTGGCAGGCTCCGATCCCGGATTTGGAGGCCCCAGCACTGGTCATGCATCAAGGCAGGCTCCGATGCCGGCCTCGCTGGCCCCAGCACTGGCCTAACCCCTCAGCAGGCTCTTATCCTGGCCTCGGAGGCCCCAGTACCGGCCTTGCCTCACGAAAGGCTCCGATGCCGGCCTCGCTGGCCCCAGCACCGGCCTAACCCCTCGGCAGGCTCTTGTCCTGGCCTCGGAGGCCCCAGTACCGGCCTTGCCTCACGGCAGGCTCCGATGACGGCCTCGCTGGCCCCAGCACCGGCCTAACCCCTCGGCAGGCTCCGATCCTGGCCTCGGAGGCCCCAGCACTGGTCATGCCTCAAGGCAGGCTCCGATGCCGGCCTCGCTGGCCCCAGCACCGGCCTAACCCCTCGGCAGGCTCTTATCCTGGCCTCGAGGCACCAGTACCGGCCTTGCCTCAAGGCAGGCTCCGATGCCGGACTCGCTGGCCCCAGCACCGACCTAACCCCTCGGCAGGCTCTTATCCTGGCCTCGGAGGCCCCAGTACCGGCCTTGCCTCACGGCAGGCTCCAATGCCGGCCTTGCAGGCCCCAGCACCGGACTAACCCTTCGGCAGGCTCTTATCCTGGCCTTGGAGGCCCCAGTACCGGCCTTGCCTCAAGGCAGGCTCCGATGCCGGCCTCACTGGCCCCAGCACTGGCCTAACCCCTCGGCAGGCTCCGATGCCGGCCTCGCTGGCCCCAGCGCCGGCCTAAGCCCTCAGCAGGCTCTTATCCTGGCCTCGAGGCCCCAGTACTGGCCTTGCTTCAAGGCAGGCTCCGATGCCGGCCTCACTGGCCCCAGCACCGGCCTAACCCCTTGGCAGGCTCCGATCCCGGATTTGGAGGCCCCAGCACTGGTCATGCCTCAAGGCAGGCTCCGATGCCGGCCTCACTGGCCCCAGCACCGGCCTAACCCCTCGGCAGGCTCCGATCCAGGCCTCGGAGGCCCCAGCACTGGTCATGCCTCACGGCAGGCTCCGATGCCGGCCTCGCTGGCCCCAGCACCGGCCTAACCCCTCGACAGGCTCTTATCCTGGCCTCAGAGGCCCCAGCACTGGTCATGCCTCATGGCAGGCTCCGATGCCGGCCTCACTGGCCCCAGCACTGGCCTAACCCCTCGGCAGGCTCCGATCCCGGCCTCGGAGGCCCCAGCACTGGTCATGACTCAAGGCAGGCTCCGATGCCGGCCTCACCGGCCCCAGCACCAGCCTAACCCCTCAGCAGGCTCTTATCCTGGCCTCGAGGCCCCAGTACCGGCCTTGCCTCATGGCAGGCTCTGATGCCAGCCTCACTGGCCCCAGCACCGGCCTAACCCCTCAGCAGGCTCCGGTCCCGTCCTCGGGGGCCCCAACACTGGCCTTGCCTCACGGCAGGCTCCGATGCCGGCCTCGCTGACCCCTGCACCGGCCAAACCCCTCAGCAAGTTCCGGACCCGACCTCGGAGGCCCTAGCACAAGCCTTGCATCATGGCAGGCTCCAATGCCGGCCTCGCTGGCCCCAGCATCGGTCTAACCCCTCTGCAGGTTCCAATCCCGGCCACGGAGGCCTCAGTAGTGGCCTTGCCTCACAGCAAGCTCCGATGTCGGCCACTGGCCCCGGCGCCCGCCTAACCGCTCAGCAGGTTCCGATCACTGTCTCTGTGGTTATTATTTCAAAGGTTCCAGTTGTAATGTATCAGATCTCTGCCTCCCCGAATATTGGCCACTGGCATTGCCACTGCCTCCACCGTTTCAAATCCTTCCCAGGCTCTTTTTCCACTCTGAATGTTGTCCAGTGTTCCTAAGCATGCGTGATGGTAGCATTCAACATTTGTTGTAATTTCTCCAAAAAAATAAAGTTGGTAAGATCCGGTTTCTGCTTCTCCTGAATACAAGTCTCCACCACCATCGCAGAGAACTCTTTCAACACCGCATTTCTCCTTGGTCTCCGCTAAACTCTCTCCTTATATGTGATGTCTGAGATTCTTAACAATATAGAGAAATAGCAGTCCTCTTTCACGGCGAATTTTTCCATAAGTTCCAGTGCATTTAGATAAGTTTTGTCTGCATCTCCAGTGTCCTGGCATCCATAACGGCTTTCTTACCACCTCTCCGATATTTTTCTTTATCTTTTTCTGTTCTGGGCCCGGATTCTCCAGGGGTCTGGCGTGCTACTCGCAGTTCGGCCTGGGGCCCAGAGTCCTGCGACCCGGGCCCCAGCTGGCGTGCCCCGCGCGCGACCCCTGCCCAGAACCCAGCATCTTACTGGGCCTGGTTTCTCCAGGGGTCTGGCGTGCTACTCGCAGTTCTGCCTGGGGCCCATAGTCCCGCGACCCGGGCCCCATCTGGCGTGCCCAGCCCTCGACCCCCGCCCAGAACTCAGCGTCTTACTGGGCCTGGTTTCTCCAGGGGTCTGGCGTGCTATGCGCAGTTTGGCCGGAACCCAGAGTCCCGCGACCCAGGCCCCAGCTGGCGTGCCCTGTGCTCGACCCCCCCCCAGAACCCAGCGTCTTACTGGGCCTGGTTTCTCCAGGGGTCTGGCGTGCTACTCGCAGTTCGGCCTGGGGCCCAGAGTCCCGCGACCCGGGCCCCATCTGGCGTGCCCAGCCCGCGACCCCCGCCCAGAACCCAGCGTCTTACTGGGACCGGTTTCTCCAGGGGTCTGGCGTGCTACGCGCAGATCGGCCGGGGTCCAGAGTCCTGCGACCCGGGCCCCATTACAAATAAATTTTTAAAAAATTTCTTCCACAACAGTTTTCCTACTTTCAGAATCTTCACTGCATCTACACCATGCTCTCACTCAGTCTTGACTATATGGATCCTATTGTCTATTTGCAGAAAGAGGCACAAAGTAATTTGCTTCTCACTTCTGGGAAGATGGCGACCGAGAAAAGCGGGGCTTAAGAGCCCCGCTAACAAACAATCCCATTACCACAAAATCAGCGCCTTTCATAGCCAGAAAACACCATCACCAGTGAAACAAAAAATCACCAGGCTCCAGAGAGAAAGCGGACTGAGAACAGAGCCACAGAGGAGATAATCGGCCTCATGCCCGAGGACGCGGCAGACTCGGCAGCAGCGCCATACTGCCGGCAGCACTGGCAAATTCACGGGACGGCTACAGCAAGCCGAGGTGAGCCACTGCAGAACAGCCAGGCGGGATTTCTCTGCGCAGTGAGTATCTAAAGCTCCCAGTGGCCGAGCTCAGCACACGCTGCAGGGATTCAGAGTGGAAATCAAAACCAAGAAGAAAAACACCAGCCCCACAGCCGAGGGCGTAGCAGCGGCGCCATATTGCCACCGGCGGCAGCAGCACCGAATTCAGCGAGGCCAGTACAGCTACATCTGCGTACTCAAGAACAGTGAGTCAAATTGCGGGCCACAGAGGAGAAATCCCAGTATTGTACTCCCTGGGACTTGACCCAGTGGGGGAGGGGCGGTGGCAGAGATATCACACCATAGGAGAACGTGAAACCTGGCATCCCCCACAGTCTAAAGCAGCCTCTATCGACTCTCTGGGTTAGAGACTCTGTGATACAACCCAGTAAAGGAGTAGTGGGGTTTGAGATACTATTGACTCGAGATCCAGAACACTTTAAGTGAAGTCATAGTGACCCAAGGGAAGAACCCAGAGAAGGCACAAACTCCCGAAATCATGGAAAGAGGAATAATACTGGAGCAATAAATGCCCACAACCCCACAACATCAGAACCCGATAAAACTGAAAATCAGAGATTTATAGAAGATCAAATCGGGAAAATAACTGTAGAAATAATAGAGGTGCTTCGAAAAGAACTCAGAGAGAGCCAAAAGAGATAAAGGATGCAATTAATGAAGTAAAGGCCTCAATTTAAAGCACAAACAACCGATTAGAATACATGGAGAACAGAATCTCGCTCTTAGAAGATGAGCAATCCAAAAATGAACGCATAGTTTCTAATCTAGAAAAAAATATCCGACAGCAGGAATCTGATATTGAAGAAATATGGGCCCATTTTAAGAAAGGTAACCTAAGAATAATTAGAATAGAGGAGGGAAAAGAAAGTGAAACCAAAGGGATTAACAATCTCTTGAAGGAAGTAATAGCAGAAAATTTTCCAAACATAGAGCAAGAGGTCGATACACAGGTCCAGGAAACTTATAGAACCCCCTTTAGACAGGATCAGAGAAGAGGATCCCCACGCCACATAATTGTCAAAATGACCAATGTGGAAGCCAAGCAGAGAATCTTAAAGGCAACAAAAGCAAAGGGCCAAGTGACATTCAGAGGCAAACCAATTAGAATCACTCCAGACTTCTCAAACCAAGTTATGAGAGCCAGAAGGGCTTGGAGTAACATATTCCAAACTCTGAAAGAAAACAACTTCCAGCCAAAAATTTCCTACCCAGAAAAACTTTCTATCAAATTAGATGGGGAAATAAGAAGCTTCCATGACAAATAGAAACTGAAGGAATTTATGTCTTCAAAACCAGCACTAGAGAAAATACTCAAAGAGATTAACTACAAAGAAGAAATAGGTAACACACTCCAGAACTAGAGAAACAAGATTTTCCATCCAACAGACAACTAAGATTGGTTATCTGTGGAGATTCATTATATATGTCAGTCTTTTACCTATTTCTAAATGGTATTGTTTGCCTTTATTGTTGTTAATTTCTAGGATTTCTAGTTGGAATATTAATATACCTTCAGATATAGCATTTGGAAATATTTTATCCCATTCTATTAGTAACTGTTAACTCTGTTTACATTGTCTTTGGATAAACAATTTTTTTAGGGAGTTTGTATACTCCTCTGTTGCCTGTGCCATTGAAATCATAACCAAGAAATCACTGCCAATTTCAATGTTGTGAGGTTTAATGACCCAGATTTTCAACTAAAAGTTTATAGTCTTAAGATTTATATTTAGGTCTATTGTCTATTTTGAGTTAATATTTGTATATGGGATTAGGTAAGGGTCCAATTTTATTCTTTTCCATGTAATTGTTATTTTTCAACAATATTTAGTTAAAAGATTATTATTCCCACCACCAAATGTTCGTGGAAACCTTGTCAAAAATAACTTGACAATATAGGGAAGAATTTAGCTCTAGGCTTTTATTTAACTCCAATGGTTTATATATCTGCCTTTAGAATAGTACTACACTGTTTCAATTATTGTAGCTTTATATGGTTTGAAATCAGAAAATATATATCTTCTAGCTTTGTTCTTTTCAAGATCGTTTTGGGTACCTAGAGTCCATATTCCATATTAGGATAGATTTTTTTTCTGAAAAATAAATATATAAATATATGATTGTTTCACCTAAAAAATAGAAAAAATATTCTCTGGTAAGAAAGAAAGCAAAAAGAAATATTGAAATGTTATCTTTAAGTCATCAAAAGCTTGGTATCAGACAAATGAAACTGTTATGTGAGATTATCATTTTTAATTTTAGATAAATTGCCACAATACTAGATGTCAACTACTAAGCCAAGCATGGGAGGGAGGGATAGGGAGAGAATGGGGTGGGGATTGGGTGGGGGCTGACTGGGAAAAGTGTGCATGTATGTCTACAAAAGTATGTATCCTACTATGATGTATGAATACAGTGCACCAATAAAAATAAATAAATTTATAAAAAGTAATTTGCTTCTTAGGAAAATAGGAAAAAATGATCTTTTTTGCTGTATTTCAGTTCTAGGTAACTGGAATCAATAAATATTTACCATGGTTGTGACTATAACAATTGTTTTTGTGGTACTAGTAATTGAACACATTGGAGTTCAATTTCTGAGCTATAACCCATTTTTATGTATGTATGTATGTATGTATGTATGTATGTATGTATGTATTTATTGGCTTGTTTGTTTATTTGAAACAGGGTCTTGCTAAATTTCTGAGGGTGGCCTCAAACCTGCAATCCTCCTGTCTCAGCCTACCAGTTACTGAGATTACAGGCATGGGCCACTGCACCCACTTAACTACAAACTTTAAATGCAGATTCTTTTTTATTTTAATGTGAATCATATTGAAAATGGCATACATTCAGACTGTGCTTAGTACCCTCTCCCCCCTGCTTCCTCTTCACCCCCTCTCAACAATGAGTGTTCATGTTGACCATGCTACATTCATACTTTTATACATTCAAGTGTAGCTCCTCTGTTAACCAACCTCACCCTTCTTCCTCTCCTACCCTTCCATTCTAGCCTTTCTGAGGTTTCCCCTCCATTATCTGGAGTCCCTCTGGTAATACTAATACTCCCTAGTTTGGGGATATTAGAGAAAAACATATGCCCCTTCTCTTTCTGTGCTTGGCTGATCTCACTTAACATAATGTTCTCCAGGTCTTTCTATCTTCTTGCAAATGACATTCATAAATGCATATCTGATGTAACAGTTTTAAGGTGGGAACTATAGTTCTCCATCCTTAATGAGTACCCAAGGAATTCCAGTACTACTGGTCCCGGGACCATACTTTGAATAGCAAAAAGGTAAATAAAATTTATCCTTCAAATTCAAGGCATTAATAATTTAGTTATCTAAGTGAAAAAGGTGATTAACTGTGAAAACTGACAAGTATACTACAAGGCAACCTGTGATAGTAGAAAGATTTTTTAGTAGATCCAGTTGATGTATGGGAAAAATTGATAGTGAACAAGGGAATGAATTAATAAGTGATTTACCATGGATTTGTACTTGCTAAATTGCTGAGACTGATCGCAAACCTGTAATCCTCCTATCTCAGACTCCCACATACTGGAATTACAAGTGTGTATCACCACACTCAGCCAATGTTTGGAGTTGGGGCTGCTGGAAATGAAGTACTATTTAAGGAATTACATGAGACAAACTTTTAAGGATGGATGAAATTAGTGAACAGAAGAGAATAAGAGCATCAGACAAGATAAAAAATATGAGCAAATAAATGAAGGCAGGATGAGCAGTGGATATGTTCAAAGAAGGGTCATTGGTTTTATTTCAGCAATGCATAAGGAAGGATCATGTGAAATGCACCAGAATAAGAACTCAGGAGCTGGGTGTGGTGGGGTGTGCTTGTAATCTCAGCATTTGGGAGGCTGATAATGGAGGATCGCGGTTCGCGAACAGCCTCAGCTACTTAGTGAGGCCCTCTGCAACTCAATGAGACCCTGTATCAAAATAAAGAATAAAAATTTTGGCAGGGGGTGTAGCTCGGAGGTCAAATGCCTCTGAGTTCCATCCTCAGACCCCCCCCCCCAAAAAAAAAAAAGAATGCAGGGCTTTTTAAAGGACTTTGAAGGCCATTAAGAGTAGTTTATACTTTCATAGATAACAAAAAATTCACAAGTTTAAGAAAATTTGATGCAGCTACAGAATCAGAACTCTGGTCCCTGGTTAATCATCATTACATTAACATGAGAATTTGTCAGACATACAGGCCTAACACAAAATTATCGAATTAGAAAATCTGAAGTTGGTGCCCAGAAGTCTTTTTAAATAATTCCTCCAGGGTATTTTGATGTACTTCAAAGTGTGAGAAACCTCAGATTAGAGCAATGGTTCACATTCTTAGCTGAATATTAGAATCACCTGGGGAACTTTAAAACAAAAACACTTTATGCACAAACCCCCTACTATATCCATTTTCTTAGAAATCATGGGGGTTGGACCTGGACATTAACATTTTTTAAAGCATCTCAAGTAATTCTAATGGAAAAGCAAGGGTGAACACAATTGAACTGAAGTAGCAGCTTTAGTGAGGATGGACCTGGGAACAGAAACTGGGTATAGTGTTGCATTAATTTAGTCAGTCAATGATGAGGTTCTCAACTAGGGCTTTGTCTTAGGAGAGAAAAGAAATGGATATAAAATATGCTCCAGGTGAATGTAGTGGTACATGCTTGGGTGACTGACTGTATTTAAAATGAGAGGAATCCAATGCTTTCATGGCTTCAGTGAGGGGAGAGGGTTTTTTTTTATTTTATTATTGGTACACTGCAGTTTTACATCTTAATGGAGTACAAGATAGAGGCATACATGCACACATAACTCCTTTAGCGTATTCCCAATTCCCACCCTATTCCTTTCCCCTCCCTCCTTCTCATGCTTGGCTTATTGATTGACTTTGATATGTTTGTGAATGTATGTCATGTACATTAGGGAAATTCCCTCTTCCCCTCTCCCATCTCCATCAGTTAAGTCACCATATTTTCTCAACTATGGTTTATCAGATCTTGTCTAGAGTTCCTCCTATGACCTTTCTCCCTATCTTCTGCATATTAGGGAGATCAAATCAGAGCAGAAAACAATGAAGTAGACAATAAAAAAATTAATATAGAAATCAACAAAAACAAAATCTGGTTTCTTGAAAAAATGAACAAGATAGGTGAACCACTAATCAACCTAACTAAAAGAAAGAGAGAATCAATCCAAATTACTAAAATAGGAGATGAAAATGGAGATATTACCACTGAGAGTGTAGAAATCCAGAGGATTATCAGAAACTACATTGAAAAACTATACTCCAACAAAACAGAAAATCTGGAAGAAATAGACAACTTTCTAGATAAATGCAACTTTTCTAATCTGAGTAGATATAGAAAATTTAAACCAACCAATATCAACCAAAGAAGAGGATTTTTATCAAAAAATGTTGCCTGTTACAAAGATGTATAAAAGGATGAGTAGAAAACATCTATAGGATTTAGTCATCTGACGGGCATTTGTAATCCTCAAGTTAGTTTTTTTAGCAAGAAAATGAACCTGAGCAATGGTAAGGAGGTGCAAGCAGAGAAGGTAGACTATTCACTATGAGGACACAAAATCTCTGGGAAAGCCTTTTTCTTACCCTCCAAACCAATTACATTCTTTTAATATGACCTCTCCTAATATTCTGTATTATCTTCTTCACTAAATTGTTCACCCCAATTCCTTGAAAGTGAGGATCTTGTTTGACATTTTCTTGCTGCTGTAGAACATCCATTGTCTAATTATCTGATACACAGTGGGTATTTATTTATTAAATTTTTGCTCCTTAAGTTAATAAAAATATTCTCTTATTAAAGTTGAATGCAAACTATAGGAGAAACTATATTTAGGCCTCAGAATCAGATAGGTCTGCATTCAAATTCTGGCAGAAAACTTAACTTTCTTATTTGACAACACCTAAAACCCAGCATAATTTCTACTGTGTAGGAAACTTTTAATATCTGCTTGATATGTGACTCTACCATCATGTATAGAAATAAAATATATGATTACAATTGACCTATAAAAAGGTAAGATATAAAAAATAAGATAGCATTTAGAGAGTTACTAGAGCTGTTGGAAAATATTCTTGGGAGAGAAAGAGGGAACAGAAATAAGAGTATTTGAATAGAGAACAGAACAAATGTTGAAGAAGAAATAGAATAGATAAAAAAATCAGGTTTAGGAGGAGGCAGAGGAGATACACAAAAATATGATTAAGAACATAAGAGGTGTTGGCATGCAAGAACAAAAGCACAACAGTTTGAGAGTTATAAATTAAGAGACTTTTGTTTCAGTAACATTTTAAACAAGGTAGTCGAAAAAGCCTCCAACTTCAAAATTTATAACTACAAGATGAATTATAACAATACATTGAAAATTGCATTGCTGAACTGATATGATATGATATGATAGGTCTGGGAGTATAACCCGGAGGTTAGAAAGCCCCTGATTTCTATCCCCAGTACCACCAAAAAAAAAAAAAGTAAAGAAAAATAAAATTAATGCAACCACTTTGGAAAACAGTTGAAGGGTCATCAGAAGAATGGGAATGAACCTACCATATGATCCAGCAATTCCATTTTTGGGTATCTACCAAAAGAATGGAAACCAGACTATCAAACTAATGCAAGCATATTTGTGTTCATCGCTGCACAATTCATAATTGCCAAACTATGAAACCAGCCAGATAAATGGATTAAAAATCTATGGGCTATGTACACAATGGAATTATACTCAGCCATAAAGAAAAACACTATTACATCATTTACAGGGAAATGGACAAAACTGGAGAACATTATGCTGATTAGTCAGTTTCAAAAATTTAAAATATAGATGCTTTTCCTAATAAGTGGAAGCAAAGAAGAAAATGGGTCATAAGAGGAACTCTAGGTGAAGGAGAAACCATAGATAAGCAAATAAGGTGACCAAAATGAGAGTCTTGGGAGGGGAGAAGAGGAAAATTTCCTAATGTACATGATGTATATTCATAAATATATCAGTCAATAAGCCAAACATAAGAAGGAGGGAGGGGAGATAGAATGGGGCGAGAAATAAGGAAGGGCTAAATGAGTGATGTATGCATTTATGCCTCTACCACCTTGTACCCCATTAAGATGTATGACTGCAATGCACCAATGAAAAAAGAAAATGCCTGATTAATTACAGGTAAACTTTAAAACAAATTCTGTGAGTAATTAAGCTAAATACAAATAAACCAAATATTCCCAAGTAAAAAAATTAAAAATAATCAGCCAAAATATTGATCTGCACTAATTACCCCAATGAGAGTAGAAGGAAATTGCAATAAGAAAGAGCTGTGGAGACATATAGACTATCATATGCGAAGGTTTAGGATTTAATCAGACTCAAGAGGAAAACCTGGTAAGAACAGAGCAGAAGCAATATTTGAAGAACCAAAGGCTGAGAACTTCTGAAACTAATTAAAAAACACAATTTACAGATTACAGGAGCACAAACCTTTCTATATATAAAAAGAAAGTAAAAAAAAAAAAATCCTATGCCCCAAAATGCCATAGCAAAAAGAGACAACCGATAAACAAACCAGAAAAATATACAATTGACAGAAGCCAAAGGAGAGCAAAATAAAAATTTTAATATGCCAAAAGAAAAATGTACTAAGGAAAATGTATTTCAAAAAGAAAGGGGAAATAACAATTTTTTTTTACAGTACTGCGAATGGAACTCAGAGACATTCTATATCTGAGCTACACTCCCAGTCCTATTTTTTGTTGCTTTTATTTTTGAAACAGTCTCACTGAGTTCCAAAGGGCCTTGACAAGTAGCTGAGGCTGTCCGTGAACCACAAACCTCCCATTTCAGCCTTCAAATGCTGGGGTTACAAGGGTGTGCCACCATGCCCAGCCTTATAACAACACTTTTAAATTATCAAAAACAGAATTGGACACCAACAGACTCACTAACAGGAGTTCTGAAAGATACATTTTGAGGAGGATAGTGATCACAGATGTAAGGTCAGAGATAAAAGAAGTATTTTTTAAAAAGAAATATAAATATGTAGGCAAATATAATGAGCAAGGAATGAATAAAAAGATTTCAGGTTCAAAACCAGCCTGCAATAACTTAGCAAGACCCAGATTTAAAGCAAAACAATAAAGAGTTTCCGTCTACCCCCTCCCATCCCCACAGTTAATTTGCCTTATTTGCTCCTTTTTGACCTGGACTTCCTCCTATGACCCCTTTCATCTTAGCTTTCACATATTAGGGAAAGCATCCGATTCCTTACTTTTTGTGACTGACTAATCCCGCTTAGCATAATGTCCTCAAGATCCATCCATTTCCCTGTAAATGCTGCAACTGTGTTTTTTATGGCTGAGTAAACTTCCATTGTATACATATCCCATAGTTTTGTGATCCATTCATCTTTTGATGGACATCTTTTCTGGTTCCATAGATTGCCTATGGTGAATTGTGCAGCTATGAACATAGACACACATGCACTAGTTTGGTAGTATGGTTTTCTTTCTTTTGGGTCAACCACTAAACCAAGAATTAGAGGGAGGGATGAGGAGGGAGTGGGGTGGTGATAGGTTGGAGACTGGCTGGGTGATGTATGCATTTATGTATACACAAGTTTTTTGCTACATTGTGTTGTATAAATGCAATGCACCAATAAAATATTTAAAAAAACAATAATATTTTTAAGAGAGCAGGAGATATAACTCTGAGGTAACTTGCCCCCGGGTTTAATCCTCAGTGACACATAAACATACACAGACACATGTGTAAATGCACACACACACATACAAACATGCAGTAGTAATGACATATGGTAGACTTAAAACGATATAAATAAACCTCAATTTTTTATCCTACACAAGAGTCAATTGAAGATGGATCTAACACTTGGAAATCATACCAGAGACCTTGCAGCTCCTTGAAGAGAGCATAAGTCCAACATGTCAACACATAGGCATAAGTAAAATTTTTCTCAACAAGACCCCAAAGGCAAAAGAAATTAAAAGGAGAATCAACATGTGGGATTGCATTAAACTGAATAGCTTCTGTATAGCAAAAATAATATCAAGAACCTCAACAGAGAGCCAAAAGAATGGGAAAAAATTGCCAAATATTCCTCAGATAGAGGATTAATATCTAGAATATATAGAGAACTCAAGAAGCTCAGCATAAAGAAAACAAATAACACAATCAAAAATTGTCAAGTAGACTGAAAACAGATATAGGACCTCATATTAAGCAGCAAGAAGCACCCATGTCAGAATTCTGTGTGCTCACCAGTGACTGGATCACAACAGCAAGGGGACTCCCACGGAAGCCTGAACCAAGGAAGCCAGGTACCTGAGTGCGTCCAGGGAAAGTGCGGGTCCTAGCGTGCACCCCAGCCCCAACCCCAGCACTGGCCCGGGACATCTGTCCCATGCCTCTTGAAGCTTAGGATGTTAGAACTCTATGAGCACTTTCAGACTCTTAGAGAGTTCTCAGGACTGTCAGCATTGCCATTCCCCCAAATCCTTTTTGGGCCGGCCGCCCGATATGGCACCTTTTTTGTATGTTGCAGTAACTCTTGCAGGTCAAAATTACTGGATTTCTTCTGCAGTAGTCCCAGAGTCCGTTTTGGGACATAAGTTGGGTTGGGCTGTGCCCTCTCATGCCTGGGCCTTGGATCGCCCGGACTGCATGGGTTTGGGCTTGGGTTGGATCTGTACTGGGGCCAGAGGCAGCATCAGCTGAGACAGCGCTGGGGCAGGGGCCGGAGGTGGCAGCGGCCTGGGTGGCGCTGGGCGGAGTGGAGCCTAGGCCTCCTCAGGCCCTGGGGCGGCTTACCAGTGGTGGGCAGCCTGGTGTAGCAGTGGCTTGGCTCCCTGGCACCCTGAGTCCCTGAAAGACTTTTCCTCTTGGCTTTTGTTGCCAAGTTGGTGTAAATAAGGACCAGGGACTGCCATTTGGGCCGACAGCCAGCACTGGGGCGGCAGCCCTGCTGTGGCTGTAGCAGATACAATACTCTACCTTTTTTTTTTCGGCCATTCAGGGTTCCTAGATTCCTTCCCCTGAGGTTCCTGCATCTGTTTTGGTTTCTAAGATTTATGTATTTTGTTGGTTAAGACGCTGCTTTCTCAGTAGTTGAACTTTATTTCAACTACTAAGAAGTGCTGTATCACACAGTCGCCATTTTGTATCCCTTCCTTCGTCCTATACGTTCTACCTGAAATATAGTCTCCTACCCCTGCAATCCAAACCCTCAATACATCCAGCTGAACTTCATTCCTACCTCCACTATTGTGCTATATTGATCCACCGTTTACAGCAACCAGTGGATCTTTTAAAATGTAAACCTAATGTATACTCAAAAACATATCAAAGTCAATCACTAAGCCCAAAATGAAAAAGATGGAAGGTTAAGGGAATGGAGTGGGAATTGGGAAGGGATAAATGAGTGACGTGTCCCTCTATGCCTTTACCATCTTGTACTCCAGTAAGATGTATGACTACAGTGCACCAATAAAAAAGATGTATGACTGCAATGCACCAATACAAAATTAAAAAAATAAAATGTAAACCTAATCTTGTCACCTCCCCCTACTGCTTACCTGCCTCAGTAGGTTTCCTGCTACACTTAGCATAAGAGCCGGCATCCTTAATATGGCCTTATATTCCTTTCTTATCTGGTCCCCCACAATTCATAATGGATATTGTTTGTTTCCTGCTTCCTAGTATGTGTTCTTGCTTCCCACTTGCATGCTGATTTTCATTTAGGGAAACAGTCTTTTTATCAGTCAGGATCCCTGTTCTCTCCTTTTCTTTGGTCAAGCATATCTTGAAAATGAGGCCAAAAAGATGCTCTAGAATTTGAATAGAGGGACAAAGAGACATTGGTTCACATTAATTTGTCTAAGGGGCAGCACCCAGACCTGGCCATTTCTACTCCAAAATTCTTCCTGGACTTTCTGCTCCCTAATCCTTTGGAGCTCTTCAAATCCTACCTATTTGAAAAATTTTCCATAGATCCTATGAACATCCAGTATCCTTCCCCAAACTGCTTCTCTTCCATCACTTATATGATTTTGATCCAGTTATATTGATCTTTTGTCTTTTTTTCTAAAAAATTATCAGGACCTCTATTCATTCTATGGTTTTGTGAATGATTTCAAATCTTTCTGTTAAAAGATTCACAGAACTATTTTTCTTTTATTATATGTCATAATATAAAATTATTTTATATATAAAATATATATATTGTTATTTTATATCATATTGTTTAAGTCTTTATTGTCTCTCTTGCCTCTAGAATGTTAACTCCAAGAATGCAAGAACTATGTCACTGATGTACTCTTGGTTCATGGGGCAGTGGCTACCATATGCAACAGTGTCAATAAATAGGTTAAATAGGTTTAATAGGTGAAAGCAAAATTTATGTGAAAATTAAGCCAACTTCTAGAATAGTTCAAGCTTGAAGCCTGTAGAGTCATAGGAAAATACAGTCAGGTTCTTTTATAGCCAAGGGCACTTTAGTGTGGAAATGTAAGACATACTAAGATATCTGTGACTCATCTCAACTAGATAATTGCTTGGAGATTATACACATGGAGGCCATTTCCTTTATTTGTTCATCTACTCGCTTATCTGCTCATCAATATACCTAACAAAATGTGATAAGAACTCAATTACTAAGGCTCCCAAGATGAATACATGAGAATAGATATACTATGAATATTCAATACATGTTTATATTACAAATATGGCTGGTGAGGACAGTGAAAAACAAGCTAACTAGTTATTAGATTTACAGATATCCTCAGTTTGGCCTTTTTTCATCCTATTGAGATTATTGGCCCCATGTAGTCACAGAAATAACCTTCATTTTGTTGATGTTTTAATTTTTACTTTTTAAGATAACTGCCTTAAATAATTTTCCAAATTAAAGTCTCTTTATTTTAATATTAGCTGAGACATTCCCTGCTTTCATTTTCTGATATCCCCCTGTATCTTCAGTAAGCTCATGGAATATTATAATGATTTTTATCAAGTTCATGCTATAGAATTAATTGCTAATGGCTATGTTTCCTTTAAAAAGCAAACAAAAATCATTCTATGATAGAGAAAAAATGTAGGACATTAAATAAAATAATAAGATAAGGTTCTGAACTTCAGAAAGATTAGAAATTACTTGTGTTTTCTTTTAGAGTCAACTTCCATCAGTGATTTTTCTAGTGTTTCTCTTTCTCTTTTTCAGCTAAAAAAACACAACCTGACCCTGTCTATAAACAATGAACATGTTAACTCTAAATTCAATATTTCAGTTAATCACTTGCCCTACTTAATTCATTCATTATATTCTGAAACTCTGAGATTAAGTCCCCAGGCTGGAGAGCTTCATATGAATTCTTTCTCTTTTTATCTATTTTAAGTTAGATTAAGTCTAGGTCCTGTTTAATGAGTTACCAGTTGCTGGCTTTCATACAGAAAGAATTCTTCATCCTCAGTGGTATGTATATACCAAATAAATTATCTTGCTTTTTCTACAATTTTTTGAATTTCTCACTATTGTTTCATGTAGGAATGCCTGTGATTAGGGGCTCCCTGGGATCTGGACAAATGGATTTCTTGAATTTGGATTATTTTTTGCTTTTTCACTAAAGCCCTCTCCTGATGTTTCATTATATTTAGAAAGTATGAAATTATAAAGTGATTTCCAGATAGCACTAAGTGCTGTGCCATGCTGAACATGGGAATGGAGCTACAATCATTAGAATTGAAGCAAGTAATGGGGTTCCAACTCCCCATGCTCTAGTCCATTTGCATCCTTTTTGGTATAACCTGTTTAAAATTGAGCACAACAACTTCATGCATCTGCTCCCAAATCCAAGTGTTTGTGTTTGGGAGGTGTATGCTTTTTTGGAGGTGTGTAGTAGTTGCCAATGTCATAATTTTTTTGTATTCTGACAGTTTCTTCACATCCAGGCTTTAGATTTATAATATAGCTATGAGATTTTCAGCAGTGTGGGCCACATTCTGTTCAAGACAGATTTTACACTACTCTATCATCATAGCCAAGAGTTTTCATTCTGGCATGACAGATATATTCACTCCTGTTGCTGGAATAAAAACACTGTTTCTCCATGGGCCTGTTTGACTAGACTGAGATTCAGTGGCCTAAGAGTAATATTGGGAAATAATCATGGAGATGAAGAAAAAAAAAAGAGAAAAAAATAGATCAAAAGGGTGGAGCTGGAGGTAAAAGTTAACCATGTGAAAGACAGAAGATACCACCAGTGCCAGCACATGACCTCCAATGGCACCATTCCTGGCATGCTTTAGGCAATCTGTATCTGCAAGTCCGCTTGTTTAGACAAATTAGTGAGTCTGGAAGAATTCACTAGTGCTTAGTATTGAAGCCAGTGTCTTGGAAGATCTTATCATATGGTCCACTTGGCTTTGTATAGAGGAAAAATTAATTTGTGCACTTTTTTGGTATTAGAGATAGGACCCAGGGGATAGTCCATTTGAAACAGGGTCTTGCTCTATCGCTGAGGCTCTTGTTAAGTTGCTGAGGCTGGCCTTGAATCTGTGATTTTTTTGCCTCTATGGTTTTGTTAATTATTTCAAATCTTTCTGTCAAAAGATTCAGAGAACTATTTTACTTTTACACATCACTCTTATCACATTTATTTTATATCCTGTGTAAGTCTTTGTTGGCCATTCTGCCAAAACTGATCTATAGGTTCAATGCAATTCCCATTAAAATACCAGTGAATCAGAAGCAATAGCAGTAACTGACTTTGATGTATTTTTGAATGTACATCATGCACATTAGGGTGCTTCCCTCTTACCCCCTCCCATCTCCTTCCATTAGGTTGTCGTTAAATAGAACTAAGGAAATGGAAAAGTAGAAGAATTTTTTTTTTTGGCCATAGTGAGTAGGAGGGAGAAGAGAGCAGAGGCCAGAAGAGGGGATAATCTAAATTTGCAGATCTTTGATTTTCCTACTCTTATCATAGCTCTTGGAGGCCTCAGGCCTTGGAGGAAGATTTTCAAGGGCCCTATCCAACATGTCTGGGGAATAATAGTGTAGTACTATCAAAGTAAGGCAGCTGGCCATATTTGCTGAGTACAGGCAATGTATAGGCTGAATAAATTGGGTTATTCACATCTTGGGGGGAGTGAGGAGGGGCAAGGAATACCTGAAGGTGGAACAAAATTTACTCTGTGAATGAGAACTTCAAATCTGAAGAAAAATGTTGAATACTATGTGCTAGAGTGTTTGGTGTTTGTTCATTGCCTAAAAGGTTAGACAGAACCTGCTGGGCCATAAATGTCACCAGTTCAGATGGAAGAATAAAATATTAATGTAACGTAATGTAATGTAATGTAATGTAATGTATCTCCTAGATCCTAGATGGTATCTGTAAGTTTCTCAGTACCTTTATGCATTCTATGGTTTTGTTAATTATTTCAAATCTTTCTGTCAAAAGATTCAGAGAACTATTTTACTTTTACACATCACTCTTATCACATTTATTTTATATCCTGTGTAAGTCTTTGTTGTCTCTTTTGCTTCTAGAATGTTAACTCCAAGAAGGCAAGAACTATGTCACTGATGCACTCTTGGTACATGGGGCAGTGTCTACCATATGCAACAGTCTCAATAAATAGGTTAAATAGGTTTAATAGGTGAAAGTAAAATTTATGTGAAAATTAAAGCCAACTTCTAGAATAGTTCAAGCTTGAATCCAGTGTAGTCATAGGAAAATGCAGTCCAGTTCTTCTATAGCCAATGGCACTTTAGTGGGAAAATGTAAGACATACTAAGATATCTGTGACTCATCTCAACAAGACAACTGTTTACAGATACAAAAATCTTTCTTATTTGCCTCAAGCCCACATGAATATAGTAGAAAGACTCCAAGGTGGTCCCCTGTGAACTTCAACTTCTGATGATCACAACTTTGTGTCAGTCCTTTCATTTATGAGCAGGATCTATTACTTGAATCTAATTGAGTACGCCAAATTGAGTCATAAAATTTTATCTTTTTGACTGTGTTATACAATGTGTAATTGATAAAGGGATATCACTCCAGATGAGAATTCAGTTCTGACAAATATCCTTAATTGTGACCTGTGAGACTTTTTACCCACTTGTGAACTTGTGAGATAAAAAAGTGTGCTATTTAAGTCACAGATATAGTAATTATTTTCTATGCACTATAGAAAATAGATACACACAAGATCACAGAAATAGCGAACCTTTACACCTATGCTGTCTTAAACAGGAGATGAGGAGGGAGGAATTTGTGGGAACACTTAACCAAGAGAAATTGAACTAAAAAAGATGATTTATCCAGTTGTGGTGATGCTTTATCGCATCCCTAAGGCTCTGACCAGCAGAGCCTAGGGAAGAAACAAACAAACGCCGACTCTGTTGATGAAGCTACTTCCTCTTTTAATGCTCCTTCTCAATAATAATAATGCTGCTGCTGCTGCTGCTGCTACTGCCAATGCGCACAGCAGGCAAATATATATCAGTCTCATAACCCCTCCCTCATCACTCCACCAACCCCAAGCTTCCCACAGCTAGGGCATGCACATTTCTAACCCTCTCATAGGTGGGCTGGTGGTAGCACGAGGCGCTGCATCACTGATCATCCATAGGGTGTCTGATAGGGCTCACTGCACAGGCTCAGGGCACCGCCAGCCTCGTGAGCCTCGTGACTTGGCTGCAAGCCTAGGCACCATCTTGAGTCCATGCTGGCAACAAGCCTGGGTGCCATCTCGGTCCAGCCGAGTGGGCCCCGACAATGCTTGTCTATAATTTTAGTGCCTGGGAGGCTGAGACAGGAGGATCACAAGTTCAAAACCAATCTTAGCTACTTAGATGGGCCTTATTTCAAATGAAAAAGATTTAACAGGACTGTAGTATAGCTGAGTTTAGAACGCCCTTGGTTCAATCTTCAATACCCAAGGATAAAGAGAGATCATTAAATACAAAGAGACTAGAATGAATGAGTTTATTCATTTGCAAGAAAATTTTCCTAATATCCTGGATTGTAAAGGTAGTCAGGCACATAGGAAAAGGTTTGATAAAATATAGAGAAATAAGATACTCTTTTGTGGGTCCAAATCTAGTAGGAGTATCTCAGTGATGCACTTTTTTTTTTTTTTTTGGTGGTACTGGGGTTCCTGGAAGCCCTCCTTCCTCCGGGCTACACTCCCAGACCTATTTTATATTTTTGAAACAGGGTCTCTTATGCCAGCAAGGCTGGCTTCGAACCTGCGCGATCCTCCTGTCTCCGCCTCCCAAGCGCGGGGATTACAAGCGTGCGCCACCACGCCCAGCTCAGTGATGCACTTATATTTTGGCCACAGTCTCATGTTTATCTTGAAATTTATGTTTGAAGTTTTTTAGTGGATTGCAGTTCAGTGTGTTGATGGCTCTTATCCCTCTTTATTATAACTGGATGTTAAATTGAGATCAATTTGTGAATAGAAATTAAGGCAAAATAGATTATATAACCCAATAAAGATCCTGTTTCTTTGATAACAGTTCAATAATGAATAAAGTTTGATATATATGGTTTTTGTTTGTGATGTTTGGACTGCTTAGTATAATAATCTCTCATTTGTGAAATTATATCCTCATTTATAAGAAATCTTAAGATATTAAGGGGACGTTAAAATAGCCCACTTGATTCATTATACCTGAATGGACTTCAGATTCGTTCATGGCAATGCATTGGGGAAATAGTAGCCAATGGCAGAGTTTAGCCATACTTCAGCAGCAGCAGTCCTGCTTGTTTTGATAGTGTGAAGTGTGGGCTTGCCCTCCGACAGGAAAACTGGCATAGATCAATAGCAGTGTCCAGGCGACTGTTTACTTGTGATACTCTGAGTAGACTTTGAGCTCTCCAACACTGATTGACTTTGTTAGATTCTGGAAAAAATGAGGGTCAGCATAGCATTTGGATTTCCTACTCATCTCTGCCAAAGCCAAGTATTCCTGAGTTGCCATTCCCCACTGCTTTATAGCGGAGTGGCACCTTTGCTGGGTGTCAGATTCTGTGCTTTCCTGATCCCTCACACAGTGTGAGTTGGACTGCCTAATTCCTAACCATTTGGTACCCTAGGGAAGATGTATCATTATAATCCTCAAGTAGTGATCCAGGACCCCTGCGAGTCCTGGGACAAGAAAATGTCTGAGCAAGGTTTTACCGGAAAGAAACAGAAGGTTGTATTGTTATGAAGATGGGGCAGAAAGGATCCATCTTGGAGGGTGAGGACTTGGCAGTGGCCACACAAGCAGCTGGCAACTCCATGGGATTGGCAAGCCATGGTGCAATTCTGGGCCTTCAGTACAATAATGCCTACTGAGTGAAAGAGAAGAAGAAATCAAGCAGTTGCTAGCATTGGGAATATCTGTCCCCTTTCAGTTCATTTTCAGCAAAGTTAAATAGTCAATTGTGCTTCACTTTTTCTCATATATGCACAAACTACTAAGGATGAAAGGAATGGACACAATAATTATACTCTGAACTACACTAATTTTCTCAAAAATTAGTGGTGGTATAGAATAGCTTCCTTTAATACATTAAAAGCTATGGTGGTATGTTAGTCATCTTTTGTCACCATGAACAAACTATCTGACAAGGATAACTTAGAGGAAAAAAGGTTTCTGGGATTTAGTCCAGGGTCAGCTGGCTCCAAGAAAGAGACATGATGGCAGGGCCTGATTGGGGAAAGATCCTCAGCTCATGGCAGACAGAAAGCAGGGAGAGGAAGGGACCAGGGCTAGATATAGTCCAAAGGGTCACACCCCCAGTGACCTACTTCCTCAAGGTACATCTTACTTGCCTACAGTTACCATCCAATAAGTCCATTCAAATGATTAATTCACCAATGGGTTAACTGACTGATGATATTAAAGCTCTTGTGATTCAATTATTTCACCCTTGAACATTGCTGCCTTGCTAACTCATAAGCTTTTCTGAGGAACATTCCAGATACAAACCATGATATGTGGATTTATCCAGTTTTTAAATGAAATGGTTTAAGTTGGGGAGGGTGGTCATATAGATAGTGAAAGGGGAAAGAGAAATTACTTATGTCCGCTTATGTCTATGTGTCCACATATGTATATATAATTTCCTGAAACAGATATGGTGGTCCAGATATTGCTGAATCCATCAGAGATTTAGCGGTTTATTTTTATCAAGAGGAATAAATGGCTTGTATCCCTTTACCTCTGAATACTGTGTTGGTAGTATCATGCAGGAGGCCTCTCTTATTAACTTCTATAGAGAAAAAAATAGTAATATTATAGCTCCACAGTAGGCTCTTATCAAATATTTTGAACAATAATATTATAGTTGTTATTAATATTGCATTAAAAGATTATTTAATAAAGAAGATCATGCCAGGAACAAGCATTATAATGGCTCCAAACAGCTTGCCTCCCACATACCTGGGAAAAGTCCCTACTGTCATGGAAAGTGAAGATGGGCACTGTTTGCCAGTTCCAAACAATAGAATTCACACTAGATTTGTCAAGACCTGTTGCTTTTGGCACATATACCTGCATTTGTGTACACACACACACACACACACACACACACACACACACACACCACGTGATGTAGGAGGCTCAGAACAAGTTGGACCAAAATTTCTAGATTAAATTAACATTTATTCTAGAAAGATTTCATATGGAGCAACTCTGTGGGGTCTGTCTTCAAGGGTATTTTATCTAGAAAAGATTTCTTTAATATATTTCCTACTGGTTTCTAAGTCCTGTTTCTTATAAAGCCAGGTTTGTGCCTAATTCTGGAGGAAAAGCCATGTCTACATTGAGAAATAGTGACAATACAGGGGAATCACCTGATTTCAAACTAGTATAGAAGTTTCTTTCCCCAGAAACTGGGTTCTGTTTGGGGCCAAATGGCTTTTTAGAATGCATATTTGATTAGTATACTTTACAAACCTTGTTTGTGAAAGCTGCTTGAATATTCACCTGTACAGATTTAGAAACTGGATGCCTACAGAGAAAAGTGAGAGTTTGTTTTTTGTAACTAAGTCCTACAAGTCCATAGACCTTAATCACACACACACACACACACACACACACACACACACACACACACACAAACACACACACCTCTTTAGTACAAGGTTTCCCAACCTCAGCACTATTGACATTTGGAACTAAGAACCTCTGCTGCAAGAGGCTACCTTGTAGGATAGTTTTACAGTGTCCTAGGCTTCTACCCACTAGATACCAGTAGTATCCTTCTCTCATCAGAACAAACAGTAATGTCTCAGGACATTGATGAATGTTTTTTTGCAAGTAAAAATACACCACCATGTGAGAGCCACTGCCCTAGTATGATCTTGTAATCCTACATGGCAGTTTCCATTATCTTTCCCATTTAAATGAGAGGGAATCTGAGATTCTGAGAGGTAGTGGCTGGCTCCAGATCACATAGCTAATACATGGTACAATCACTAGCTTTGTCACCTCTACCTTTGTTTCCAGCCTGTTATGCAATGAAATCTGCAGAGTGGGCTAAGTAATACTTTGGACTGGGAAGTTGATTTCTATACATGTTGAGGCCTGAGTTTCCATCTAATGGTTTTAAAGGAGGACTAATGGCTGGAATCCTGAGGACTTTCCCACCCCAATGGTTCCTTCACTTCCCGTTCATCAGAAGCCACCATATTCATATGATTGGAAGAGATTTCAAATTTTGAGGATGACTTTCTTTACAGCAGTAGGCCTCACTATCTGTTTTCCTGAGATTCAACCTTGAAACAAATATAAAGAGGAGGGTTGACACATCGTGAGGACAGTTCTGGTCCTGAATGAACTGTTCTCATCATGTCCTTGCTCTTCTTATTTGGACATCTGTAAAAGAAGAGTTAGGCTTCATGATCTGAAAAGGCCATTTCAGTTCTAAGCTCTTGCACAAATGCTTAGCATTAACTGTGTATAGATTAGGTACCCTTGGGATGCAATATTACTGCCTTAATTGGGTGTGAATTTGGTGAATAGCTTCGGGAAGGCTTATAGAGAGCATGTTAGGAATACCTTTGTTCTGGAGAGTTAAGAGGTGCTGGAAAGCCTAATTGTGAGGGAAAAGTACAGAGACAAAAACTCTTTGTTGGACTTCCGGGAATATGGTGACCGAAAAAAGCGGGGCTTAAGAGCCCCGCTAACAACCAATCTCCATTACCACAAAATCAGCACCTTTCATAGCCAGAAAACATCATCACCAGAGAAACAAAAAAAATAACCAGAAAAACAACAACAAAAAAAAAACCAGAGAAAGCGGACTGACAACAGAGCTCAGAGCCACAGAGGAGATACACCGGCCGCACACCCTAGGATGCTGCAGCAGCGCCATACTGCTGGCGGCAGCAGCGATTTCACCGGATGGCTACAGCAAGCAGAGGTGAGCCGCTGTGGAACAGCCAGACGGGATTTCTCTGCGAAGGAACATCTAAAGCTCCCAGTGGCTGAGCACAGCACACGCTGCAGGGATTCAGAGTGGAAATCAAAACCAAGAAGAAATACGCCAGCCTCACGGCCGAGGGCATGGCAGCGGCGCCATATTGCCACCAGCATCAGCAGCAGCGAATTCACCAAGTCCAGTACGGCTACATCTGCGTACTCAAGAACAGTAAGTCAAATTGCGGGCCACAGAGGAGAAATCCCAGTACTGTACTCACTGGGACTTGACCCAATGGGGAAGTGGCGGTGGCAGAGATATCACACCATAGGAGAACGTGCAACCTGGCACCCCCCACAGTCTAAAGCAGCCTCTATCGACTCTCTGGGTTAGAGACTCTGTGATACAACCCAGTAAAGGAGTAGTGGGGTCTGAGATACTACTGACTCGAGATCCAGAACACCTTAAGTGAAGTCATAGTGACCCAAGGGAAGAACCCAGAGAAGGCACAAACTTCCGAAATCATGGGAAAGAGGAATAATACTGGAGAAATGAATGCCCACAACCCCACAACATCAGAACCCGATAAAACAGAAAATCAGAGATTTCTAGAAGATCAAATCAGGAAAATAACTGTAGAAATAATAGAGGTGCTTCGAAAAGAACTCAGAGAGAGCCAAAAAGAGATAAAGGATGCAATTAATGAAGTAAAGGCCTCAATTCAAAGCACAAACAACCAATTAGAACACATGGAGAACAGAATCTCGCTCTTAGAAGATGATCATTCCAAAAATGAATGCATAGTTTCTAATCTAGGAAAAAATATCCGACAGCAGGAATCTGATATTGAAGAAATATAGGCCCATTTTAAGAGAGCTAACCTAAGAATATTTGGAATAGAGGAGGGAAAAGAAAGTGAAACTAAAGGGATCAACAATCTCTTCAAGGAAGTAATAGCAGAAAAATTTCCAAACATAGAGCAAGAGGTTGATACACAGTTCCAGAAAACTTATAGAACTCCCTTTAGACAGGATCGGAGAAGAGGATCCCCACGCCACATAATTGTCAAAATGACCAATGTGGAAGCCAAACAGAGAATCTTAAAGGCAACAAAAACAAAGGGCCAAGTGATATTCAGAGGCAAGCCAATTAGAATCACTCCAGACTTCCCAAACCAAGTCATGAGAGCCAGAAGTGTTTGGAGTAACATATTCCAAACTCTGAAAGAAAACAACTTCCAGCCAAAAATTTCCTACCCAGCAAAACTTTCTATCAAATTAGATGGGGAAATAAGAAGCTTCCATGACAAACAGAAACTGAAGGAATTTATGTCTTCAAAACCAGCACTAGAGAAAATACTCAAAGAGATTAACTACAAAGAAGAAATAGGTAACACACATCAGAACTAGAGAAACAAGATTTTCCATCCAACAGACAACTAAGATTGGTTATCTGTGGAGATTCATTTTTTATGTTAGTCTTTTACCTATCTCTAAATGGTATTGTTTGCCTTTATTGTTGTTAATTTTTAGGATGTCTAGTTGGAATATTAATATACCTTCAGATATAGCATTTGGAAATATTTTATCCAATTCTATTAGTAACTTTTAACTCTGTTTACATTGTCTTTGGATATACAATATATTTTTTTATTTTTTAGGGAGTTTGTATACTCTTCTGTTGCCTGTGCCATTGAAATTATATCCAAGAAATCACTTCCAATTTCAATGTTGTGAGGTTTTATGACCCAGATTTTCTCCTAAAAGTTTATAGTCTTAACATTTATATTTAGGTCTTTTATCTATTTTGAGTTAATATTTGTATATGGGATTAGGTAAGGGTCCAATTTTATTCTTTTCCATGTAATTATTATTTTTCAACAATATTTAGTTAAAAGATTATTATTCCCACCACCAAATGTTCGTGGAAACCTTGTCAAAAATAACTTGACAATATAGGGAAGAATTTAGCTCTAGGCTTTTATTTAACTCCAATGGTTTATATATCTGCCTTTAGAATAGTAATACACTGTTTCAATTATTGTAGTTTTATATGGTTTGAAATCAGAAAATATACATCTTCTAGCTTTGTTCTTTTTCAAGATCGTTGTGGGTACCTAGAGTCCATATTCCATATTAGGATAGATTTTTTTTCTGAAAAATAAATATATAAATATATGATAGTTTCACCTAAAAAATAGAAAAAAATAGATTCTCTGGTAAGAAAGAAAGCAAAAAGAAATATTGAAATGTTATCTTTAAGTCATCAAAAGCTTGGTATCAGACAAATGAAACTGTTATGTGAGATTATCATTTTTAATTTTGGATAAATTGCTATAATACTAGATGTCAACCACTAAGCCAAGCATGGGAGGGAGGGATGGGGAGAGAATGGGGTGGGGATCGGGTGGGGGCTGATTGGGCGATTTGTGCATGTATGTCTACAAAATTTTGTATCCCACTATGATGTATGAATACAGTGCACCAATAAAAAATTAAAAAAACAAACAAAAGATAATGTAATTATCTTATTAATGAAACACAACAAAGGATGCATTGCAATTCCAAATATCTATTTTGGGCATTAAGTTCACCTTTCATGAAAGGGATAGGAATGAAAAAGTTGAGATTTGTTTTAACCAGAGAGTTCTATATTCTATTTATATAGAACGTTTGGGAAATGGAAGCTCAATTGGTCTCATCAGCCTTATTAATCCAACTAATTAATTTGCTTCTACTCAGATGGAATCTTAATATGGCTTTTAACAACTGCTAAATTGTAATTAGTAAACACAATTTTCCAAACCAAAAAAAAAAAAAAAGAAAAACTTTTTGTCTTACTTATTTTTCTAGGTTCTAAAACTACTGAAAAACCTTGGGAAACACCACTGATTTGGTATCATAAGAGTATAAAGACTTTTGTTCACACATCTATGGCTTTTATTAGGATGCTGGGGAAAAAACAGCAAGCATTTCTTATTATATATTTTCAGGTCAGAATTTCATTGCTTTTGGCTAAAGGCCATTGCAAGACTTATAGATCAAAAAGTAGATGCAATGTGATTTTAAAGGGAATTAGAAAAATCAAAACACTATGAAGAGTGAGTCTCTCAGTGTTAAGAAATGGCAACATTTTAGCATTGTTTCATAAAAGAAATCGTCATCCTCTGCTGTTTTAACCAGAATCTTTGCTAGTTTATGCTTTGGTATTTTTAAGAATCCAATGCAAATAGATACTTGACACATATGACATATGCCTGTCAAATATCATACACAGTTTGAATTACACCCTAAAATTTTAGGTGATTTTTCAGAAACAGATGACTTTGTGCACAGCCATAGTTGTGTCACACATGTATGGGTTTCCTAGACAAGGGGTTCCTGACTGATTCTGGGTTCAATCATGTAAGTGGGCATACCTTGGAAAAGAATGCCTTATATCAGTGATTCTATAATTTGGGTTCCCATTTGAACAACTTGGAGAAGTTTTAGTAAATACACTACAACTCCTACTTTTTAATTCTTTATTTGAAACAAGGTCTCATTAAGCTTCATAGGGTCTTACTAAGTAGCTAAGGCTGGTAGCAAATCTGAGTTACTTCTATCTCAGCCTCACAAGTACTGGAATTACAATCATGTGCCCATGCTCAGATCTGTATGGGATTATGACTCAATTGTCAGGCATGCAGCCTGGCATTGGAGCTTTAAGGTGTCCTGTAGGTGGTTTCAATGAGCAGCTGAAGTTAAGAATTCTATGATGGAGGCTTATTCCTGAAAGCCAAGTTTTCCATTTTTTTCATAGACACATGTGAAATAATATATGGAATGCTAACTATTCTGGGTATCTTCTGCTTCTTTTCTCCTTCTTTCTCTACCACTGATTTAACATAGGCACCTGTAATTCCTTGCTACTGGAGTCCAAGGGGGTCTCATCACCGAATATTCTTTTGAATCATCTCAGGAAGCTCTAACTATATCTTGATGTCTGAGTTCATCTCCAGATACTGGATTCCAAAGCTCTGCACAGTAAGTCAGCACATAGACATGTTGTAGAAATAAATTCTCTTCTTTCTAATGCATGATCAGGGTTGAAGATATTCTTTTAACAGCTTCCTGTCCTACAAACATATGTATTCTGTTGTCTGTTGCCATAATCTTATGAAATTCTCATTCATTGGCTCCCAAAACTTCTTTGGTAAAGACCAATTACTTTTCCAGGCATCACAAGTTTGTGGAGATCTTGTTCTGGGGAATCTCTATATTCCATCCTTCACCATTTCTCATTTGCACTGTATTCCATGGCCTTGTAGCCTCTAAGTTTGTTTCTACTTCTCCTTTCCCCAAATGCCCTTTCCTCTTTCCATGTCTAGCATGAATCATTCAAGGTTCTGTCTTAACTTCTGGCTTATTATTTTATAAAATATTTATTAAGAATAAAATTTTGTATGACTGTTTATTCTGTATTTTATTTTTTCCTATTAAAACTAAAGTTCATTAGAATTATCCATTTAGGTTTTTATAGAATACCATTATTATCAAGTTACAGGTTCCAACACTATCTAATGCTAATTTTGTAGGACATACCAGGAGCCAGGACTGCCTTATTTCTCAAAAATGCTATAAAATAGTAGAAAGCATGAATATTCAAGGAGGAGACATTAGGAAAAGCCAATACAATAAACAAATTAAATAATAAAAATATGTCCCAATCTTAAAGTTTGTTACTTGCACACAACAGCAATGTAGAATTTGTATGGGAGTAGAGGAATATCCTATAATCTGATTTCAATATTAAGTATGTCATGAAGGTAAAGTTTGAATAGAAGTAGAATCAGGATATACCCTTGCTTCACTCTCTAGTAAGAGAACTGTAAATTCCTACCTTTTTTTTTTTATCTGTAGTGCCCACGAGGACCCGCTGAAGCAGTGCTGAAACAACCATCAATGATGGTGTAAAGCCATTTGGCCAGAGCTGATTCTTGCAACAGAGCCAATGGCTGAAACAAAATCTACAAATGCAGCAGAGTAGTTTTTAATAGGGCTTCATATGCTCTGTGCTACAAAATGAAAAGACTTGCTTTATTACATATAAAATCCTACATAAAAATTCATCCTAAACCAATTTTAATGCCTTAAATGCTTATTTATTTATTTATTTATTTATTTATTTATTTATTTATTTATTTGGTGGTACTGGAGTTCCTGGAAGCCCTTCTACCTCTGGGCTACACTTCCAGACCTATGTTTATGTTTTTATTTGGAAACAGGGTCTCCTAAGCCAGCGCATGCAGCTGGCTTCGAACCTGCACAATCCTCCTGTCTCTGCCTCCCAAGCATGGGGATTACAGCGTGTGCCACAACGCCTGGCTTAAATGCTTATTTAAAAAAGAGTGTTAAAAGTCTGTTACTAGGCTATTTGAACAAAAAAGTGCTACAGGTATAATGCATCTGGGTTATTTTGCACATTTTTTTTTGATATTTATCCCTGGATAAATAGGACTAAATGAGTGACATGTGCATGTATGCCCCTATCATCTTGTACTCCATTGAGATGTATGACTACAATGTACCAATAAAACATATTTTCTAATGTCAGTTCCCTGGGAGGCTGGGATAGGTACTCTTCTAAGCACTGTGGGATCCAATAGGGGAAATAAATCTGTTTCCAGGAGCTGACATTCTAGTGGGAAAGAAATAAAACCAAATTAATAACTATGAGTTTGCTTACTGATATTAGTGCTGGGAGCTAGAGAGTACTTGACCAGCAGAGCCAGAGGGATACTATTTAACATAAGAGGAGAAATGCAGGCCTCACAGTTTAAGGTGAATATGAGCAGATACCTGAAGGCTGAGAGGGAGAAAGCCACATAGCTGTTTGGGTAGAGTATCCCAGCTAAAGGGAAAAACAAATGTAAAAGTCCTGATGTGCAAAGTGTAGTACTTGAAGAATGGCAAAGGAGGACATAGGACAGAAGCTAATTGTTCCAGGAGGAGAGAAACAAGACAGGAGGACAGAATGATGGTGGGGCAGGAGGTGGGGATGTATATATATATATATATATATATATATATATATATATATATATATATATATATCCTTATCATTTCCATTGTAGTAAAGACCTGGTAGTATTTTGAGTATTTTTGTATTTTTTATGGACAGAATGGGTACCAGGTGTCTTACAGCATCTTGAAGATGGAAAAATGAAAATGGGATGAGTGTGTGGTTAAGTGAAATCCTGGCTGGTGGATCCACTAAATCTGAAGTGATGATTAATGTGCCAGGCATGGTGGTGCATACCTGTAATCACAAAACTTGAAGGCTGAGATAGAAACATCATAAGCTTGAGGTCAGCTTCACCAACTTCATGAGGCCCTGTTTCAAAAATTATAAAATAAAATAGGGCTAGGGGTATAGCTTGGAGGTAGATTACCCTTGGCTTCAATCCCCATTACCACATACACAAAATAAATACAGCCTCAAAGTGATGATTAAGTGATGCAAAGTGATGATTAAGTGATGATTAAGTGATGCTCAGAGTGGCCTACCATGTAGCGCTGTACATGCCTGCACTGTCATATAAAATTTCTTTGACTCGAGTAAATAATCACGATTATGTTAACAACAGCTAATGAATAAATACTTACTGAAAGGCAAACACAGTTTGAATTGCTTTACATATATTCACTTCTTTAATTCTCACAACCACTTTATGAGTAAATGCTATTAGTAATCATAATTTCACCAATATAGCTACAGAAACACTAAGAGGCAAAATCAAGCACTCTGGGTCATGGGGGCCTGGATCCAGATTATACCCTCCTAATTCTCATGCTACACTCTCATAGAACACATACACACTCAGTTGATTTTTATATAAAGCAAAGCTGGAGTAAGAGAAGCTGGGCTCATATAAAAGGCATTTTATATGGTGATGTAGAATGCATGTGCGCACACGTGGGAAGGCACACACAACTCACACACACAACTCAAACACATCTTAAAGTACTCACTTTTACTATATAAGATATACTATATCTTCTGTTCTAATTTTTTGTACTTGGTAAATACTATTTATTTATTTTTAAGTTTTATTGGTCCATTGTAGTCATTTTTGTTTTTATGCAGTACTGAGGATAGAACCCAGGGACCTTCTACCTCTAAGTTACAACCCCAGCCATATTTTCCATTATTTATTTTGAAACAGGGTTTCATTGAGTTGTAAAGGGCCTCATTAAGTAGCTGAGGCTGTCTGCAAACCGAATTCCTACTGTCTCAGCCTCCAAAGTAATGGGATTACAAGTATGCACCACCATTCCTGACTTTAATTTGTTTTTTGAGTAGATTATGACAGAGAGTCAAATGAATTTAGGACCTAGATCCTACTGTTTCAGCTTCTAAAGTAATGGGATTACAAGCATGCACCACCATTCCTGACTTTAATTTGTTTTTTGAGTAGATTATGACAGAGAGCCAAATGGATTTAGGATCCCTATAGTGAGTCTCAGACTATAGGTTTGTGTGTGTGTGTGTGTGTGTGTGTGTGTGTGTGTGTGTGTTGTAGTGGGGATGGAACCCAGGAGCATTCTACCTCTGAGCTATACCCCAGCCTTATTTTTTTTATTCTTTATTTTGAAACAGGGTCTCACTGAGTTGAAGAGAGACTCATTGAGTAGCTGAGACTGTCCGCAAACCCGATCCTCCTGTCTCATCCTCCCAAATGCTGGGATTACAAGTATGCGCCATCACACCTGGCACAGACTATAGTTTAAAAAACACCAAGAGCAATGTGTTAGTGAATCCTAGTATTCCCAGGATTCAAGCCCTATTTGCATTTATGATCTGACCCACCAACACACATAAACCTCCTGCCCAGGAATTTTCTGGGAATTTCATTTTGTAACTAAATAGAAAAATGAATGAATTGAAGGAATAATAAAATTGTGGCTATATTAGAAAGTTGCCTCATGCAGTAGAGGAATGATGACCCATTTTTTATGTCAGGAAAACCTCACAGGACCAAACTATTAGGGAGGTAGCAGGAAGACAAATTCTCAGTTTTTTCACCATTGGAGATGGAAATCTAAGCCTTCCATATGCTAGGCAAATACTTTCCCACTGAGCTACATCTCTAGTATAGAAGGCAAGTTCTGTGTGCAGGTTTGTAGTATAGGGCATAGAATTTATCATTAAGTCCAGTGTCAATGTCTTCATAGTTAGATTTGGTAGAAATTTCCCTATATAATTGACAATACATTTGTCATCAGCCACAGCATCATATGTTGTGAGTCCCATCCTTTCTTGAGTGTTGTTTATAGGTATTGTTTTTTTGGTGGTGGTACTGGGGATGGAATCCAGGGGCCTTCTACCTCCAGGCTACACTCCCAGACCTAATATATATATATATATATATATATATATATATATATATATATATATATATATATATATTGGAAACAGCTGGCTTCAAACCTGCACGATCCTCCTGTCTCAGTCTCCCAAGCACTGGGATCATAAGCGTGCGCCACCATGCCCGGCTGTTTATAGATATTTTAAGAAAGAAACTGCATTGAGATTTGTTATTCTTACAGTGATACGATAAGAGGGATTTTGGTAAAATTCATTGTTTGCTGTCATGGACACCCCAATAACAGAGTCGTGTCCAGCTATCATTGCTCATTCAGATGGCTTCTAAAATTCGTATATTGAAACTTAGTTTTAGATATCCTGATCAAAGTTTTAATCCACACTTTAAACCCCTTTGGAACTACAGGTCCTGAGAATATGGATAATGGGTCCTAGTTTAAGAAACAGTGTACTAAATTAGTATTACTAGACTCAGGAAAGTTGGGTGGCCAGGCTACAGCTATAGGGTCAAGAGAAATGTTTTTGTAACACCTAGATGGATTGAGAGGGGTCAGTTCGACCCTTTGTGGTCACATTGACATCATGAGAACTTATCTTATTTGAAGGTGTGATAAGTGAGCCCTAAGAAAAACATATATAAGCAGGGATAAGATAGAATGTGCATTTTAGCCTAGATTATCACACTGTAGTTTGTAGTGGAACCCTGGTAAATTCTGTGAAATGTAGATATTCATTTTTTTTAAATTTATTTTTATTGGTACATTTTAATCATACATCACATCGGAATACAAGACTTGAGAGGATATACAAGCACACATCATCCAATCAGCCCTCATCCAGTCCCCATCCCATTCCCTCCCCCTCCCTCGATCCCATGCTTGTTTGGTGATTAACTTTGATACATTTGTTTATGTACCTCCTGCACTTTAAAGAGGCTCCATCCTCCCCTATTCCATACCCTCTGATTGGTCACCTTAGTTGCTTCACTATAGGGGCCTTTCTATAGCTCAACCTCTTATTGTTGCCCCTTTCCTCCTAGTTTTTGATGATTAGGGGAAGCATCTGATTTTTATTTTTTGTGACATTTCTCTGTGCATGCCACATTGCAAGTACCGATCCCACTCTTGACAGCCCCAGTAGTGGCCTGGCTACCCGGTGGACTGATCCAGACCTCGCTGGCTCAAGCAGCGGCCTTGCCTCATGGGAAGCCCCAGTTCTGGCCTCGCTGGCCTGCACACTGGACTAACCCCTCGGCTGGCTTCGGTCCCAGCCTCAGGGGCCCCAGCACTGGCCTACCTTCAAGGCAGACTCCGTCCCAGCCTCGCTGACCCTGGCACCGGCCTGAACCCTTGACAGACTGTTCTCCTGGCCTTGGAGGCCCCAGCACCAGCCTTGCCTCACGGCAGTCTCCGATCCCAGCCTCACTGGCCTCTGCACCGGCCTAACCGATTGGCAGGCTCTGATCCAGGCCTTGGAGGCCTCAGTAGCCACCTTGCCTCACAGCACCAGCCTAACCCCTCAGCAGGGTCCTATCTTGGCCTTGGAGGCCACAGTAGTGGCCTTGCCTCGTGGCAGGCTACAATGCAGGCCATTGGCCTCAGCACTGACCTAACCCCTTGGCAGCTCTGATCCAGGCCTCCGAGGCCCCAGCACTGGACTTGTCTCACGGCAGGCTCCAATCCTGGCCTCTCTGGCCCCAGCACCGGCCTAACCCCTCTGCAGGCTCTGATCCCAGCCTTGGAGGCTTCACTATTGGCCTTGCATCACTGAAGGCTCCGATGCCAGCCGCTGGCTCCAGCACAGGCCTGACCCCTCAGCAGGCTCTGATCCCAGCCTCAGAGGCCCCAACACCTGCCTTGCCTCACTTCAGGCTCGGATTCCGGCTGCTGGACCCGGCATCGGCCTAACCCCTCGGCAGCCTCCTATCCTGGCCTCAGAGGCCCTAGCACCGGCCTTGCCACATGGAAGGCTCCGATCCTGGCCTTACTGGCCCTGGCACCAGACTTGCCTCACAGCAGACTCCAATCCCAGCCTCGCTGGCCCCAGAACCAGCCTAACCCCTTGGCAGGCTCTGATACCAGCCTTGGAGGCCTCAGTAGCGGCCTTGCATCACTGAGGGCTCCGATGCTGGCCGCTGGCCCCAGCACTGGTCTGACCCCTTGGAAGGCTCCAATCCTGGATTTGGAGGCCCTAGCACCTGCCTTGCCTCACAGCAAGCTCCAATTCCGGCCTCTGGCCCTGGCATCGGCCTAACCCCTCGGCAGCCTCGGATCCCGGCCTCATAGGCCCCAGCACCAACCTTGCCTCATGGAAGGCTCCGATGTCAGCCATTGGCCACAGTACCGGCCTAACCCCTTGGCAGGCTCCGATCCCGGCCTCGCTGGCCCCAACACCGGCCTAACCCCTCGGCAGGCTCCAATCCCGGCCTTGGAGGCCTAAGCAGAGGCCTTGCCTCATGGAAGGCTCTGATGCCTGCCTTGCTGGCCCTGGCACTGGCCTGACCCCTCGGTAGGCTCCGTTCCCAGCCTCGGAGACCCCAGAACCGGCCTTGCCTCACAGCAGGCTCTGATGCCAGCCATTGGCCCCGTCACCAGACAAACCACTTGGCAGGCTCCGATCCTGGCCTCGGAGGCCCCAGCACCAGCCTTGCCTCACAGCCGGCTCCGATCCTGGCTTCGATGGCCCCAGCACTGGCCTAACCCCTCGGCAGGCTCTGACCCCGGCCTTGGAGGCCTCAGTAGCGACCTTGCCTCACAGAAGGCTCTGATGCCGGCTGCTGTCCCCAGCACCAGCCTAACCCCTTGGCAGGCTCCAATCCCGGCCTCAGAGGCCCCATCACCGACCTTGTGTCATGGCAGGCTCCAATCCCAGGCTTGCTAGCCTCAGCACCAGCCTAACCCCTCTGCAGGCTCCAATCATGGCCTTGGAGGCATCATAGTGGCCGTGCATCATGGAAAGCTCTGATGCCGGCCTCGGAGGCCCCAGCACTGGCCTTGCCTCATGGCAGGCTCTGATCTCAGCCTTGCTGGCCCCAGCACCAGCCTAACCCCTTGGCAGGCTCCAATCCTGGCCTCGGAGGCCTCATAGTGGCCTTGTCTCATGGAAAGCTCCTATCCCGGTCTTGGAGGCCCCAGCACAGGCCTTGCCTCATGGTAGGCTCTGATCCCAGCCTTGCTGGCCCCAGCACCATCCTAACCCCTCAGCAGGCTCCAATCCCAGCCTTGGAGGCCCCAGCACTGGCCTTGCCTCATGGCAGGCTCCAATCCCAGCCTCCCTGGCCCCAGCACCGGCCTAAACCCTCGGCAGGCTCCGATTCTGGCCTCGGAGGCCTCAGTAGCGGCCTTACCTCACAGAGCACTTCGATACTGGCTGCTGGCCCCAGCACCGGCCTAACTTCTTGGCAGGCTCCGATCCCAGCCTCGGAGACCTCAGTAGCGGCCTTACCTCACAGAACACTTCGATACTGGCTACTGGCCCCAGAACCAGCCTAACTCCTTGGCAGGCTCCGATCCCAGCCTCGGAGGCCTCAGTAGCAGCCTTAACTCACAGAAGGCTTCGATACTGGCCGCTGGCCCCAGCACTGGCCTAACTCCTTGGCAGGCTCCGATCCCAGCCTCAGAGGCTCCAGCACCGGCCTTGCCTCATGGCAGGATCCGATCCTGGCCTTGCTGGCCCCAGCGCTGGCCTAACCCCTTGGCAAGCTCCAATCCCTACCTCGGAGGCCCCAGTTGCAGCCTTGCCTCATAACAGGCTCTGATCTCGGCCTTGCTGGCCCTGGCACTGACCTAACACGCAGGCTCAGATCCCAGCCTCGAAGGCCCCAGCACCGGCCTTGCCTCATGGCAGGCTCGGATCCCAGCTTTGCTGTGTCCGTTGCCAGCCTTACCCCTCGGCAAGCTCCAATCCAAGCACCCTCTTCGCCCAGCCATTTGTCCCACGTTCTCAAGGGTGCGTGGTGGTAGCATTCTGCCTCTGGGGTTATTACTTCAGTGGTTCCAGGTGTAATGCATCAGATCTCTGCCTCCCCTGAGTACTGGCCACTGCCATTGCCACTGCCTCCACCATTTCAATTCTTTCCCAAGCTCTTTTTCCACTCTGAATGTTGTACAGTCTTTCTAAGCATGCACGACGGTAGCATTCGATGTTTGTTGTAATTTCTCTAAATATTAAGGTTGGTAGGATCCGATTTCTTCTTCTCCTGAATAAAAGTCTCCACCGCCATCGCGGAGACCGCTTTCAACACTGCCGCCAGTGCCATCTATACCAGCCACTAGCATCTGCGTGCCGCAGCTCCACCACACTCCCAGCAGCTTTTCAGCGCTTCTGTCGCAGCCAGCGCTGGCTGGCAACACTTCACTTCGGTAAACTGCCTCCTTCCCTTGGTTAGCGGGTTCTGGACTTGGGTCTTCCGGTCCACTGGGACCCCAAAATCCAAGCGCTTGGTGACCCATTGTCCCCTGGTCCACTGGGACCACCCTCTGGATGACCAGGTCATCCTCTGGTTTTGAGAAGGAAGGAAGACGTTCTTCCCTATCTCTTAACCTCCGTTTCTGAATGATTGAGCAGGGAAATCGGGGACACCCATTTCCTGTTCTTCATTTCTGCCTGCAAACCAATTATGGGAAGTTGAACCTTTATACTAGCAGATGCCCTGAGAGCCTGTCTGCCTTGATACAAGTTGGGAAATGGGTTGCGGTGGCCCAGGAATAGTTAGGAACTTTTCTAAGCGGTCTGGTATCCCTCCAAATGCTCTCCCCTATCAGCTGCCATTTATTTTCCCACCAGCCGCCATTTTGTGATGGCGTGCAGTCACTGCCTGGTGACGTCACAGTCACCATCTTGGCCCCCACCAGACTGCAATTTTGTTGGGTGGCTGCCCGGCCGCTCCACATGGTCCTAAAAGCGCTCGGCTTCTGGATCCCTTTCCGGCCCGCTTGGGCACGCCCTAGGTGCTGCGGGAAACACCGGGGCCAGGCCGGGGCTGGGGTGACACCCTCTGTCTGCCCGTGGGGAGTCTGCGTTGCCATTCTTGCCGGACCCCGACCCCGGGACGCACTCTTTGTGTGTGAATGTAGGTCTGTCGCAGCTGACAGAACCTTAACATGGCATCTAAAGTTTTAATTCCAGAGAGAAACAGGCGGAGATGGAGCGTACACTCCGACTTTGCCAAAAAGCAGATCCCTGGTAGCTGCTCTTCAGCTGGCGGTGGCGGCTCAGCCCTCTGGATCGCCACATAGGTGTGGAGGACTGCAACGACTACCTCCAGGAGCCTGCCTGAAGTGGTGCGAAGCCACGCCCACCAATCAGACTGTGCCCGGCGTGTGGCCAGGAGGGCCACTGGAACAGTGCCCTTGGAAAAGGATGAGCCCCAGGTGCCTCAACACAGGGGGAGCACCTTTCCAGACCAGGCCCCACCACTGGCCCTACTCAGCCTGGCTGAAGACTGACGGCTCCTGGATCCCTCAATCTCTATCCTCTTTGCCAGCTCAGGGTAGTTCTCCAGGTACTGAGTAAGCCAGTCTCCTTTTTGGTTGCCTGCTCAATCTCATGATTTGTTTTTTTCTTTAATAGCCCTTGGCTGTTCAAGCCTCCTCAAGCACACATTACTAAGCTGTCCAGGGTATCCTCCAATTCGCACTGCAGCTATGCACCCACCTGCACCCCCTTCTGGGGGACTGGATTCCTGACTCCTCCTGGCCTGGGGCCCCTGATGACGCCCCTTGACAGCAGGAAGAAGCTAGAGGGTCCAACATCATCTGTTACCCCTACCATCAAAAGGCCGGGATGATAAGTTGGGTCCTGCACTCACGTGACTTTGTGTCACATGACCTCTGCAGGGCAAGGGAGGGGCTGAAACCCCTGTGAGAATTGGGCGTTCCCGCGAGTAAACCCCCATCTCGCGAGATGCATACCTTCAAAAGGAGAGCCCGCGTCCTCAAGCTTCGGACAGGCGCGCGGGCCCCATGGTGCCTCGCCCTTATCCCCGGGAGAGCCGTGCCATTAAAACTTTACATGCCAGGTGTACTGGACCTCTCTCGTGTTTTTCACACTCTGCCGTACTCACATTATTTTTTTATTTTACTTGCATAATTTTTTATTTTACTTATCACTAACTAAGCTCCCAAACAAGTCCATGCTGCTGGTTTTCTTGGAGAGATTTAAAAACACTAATGCATGGGGCCTACCTCCTGAAATACTAGTTCAACTGGCATGTTAACTACTTAACTGGCCTCATTAGATTTGTGTGTGTGTGTGTGTGTGTTACTGTGGATGGAACCAAGGGGCCTTCTTGTAACAAGAACACTTGGTTCTTGGCTACACTTCCTAACCTATTTTATAATATATTTGGAAACAGGGTCTCACTATGTTCCCGAGAGCCTCACCATGTAGCTGAGACTGGCTGCAAACCTACAAGATCCTCCTGTTTTAACCTCTCAAATACTGGGATTACAGGTGTGCAACACCACGTCCAGTTAATGCAGTTACATTTGAAAAACATTTTTTTTTTTGCTGAATGTGGTGGTGCATGCTTGTAATCCCAGTATTTGGGAGGCTGAGACAGGAAGGATCACAGATCCTGGCTAGCCTCAGCTACTTAGCAAGACCCTTTGCAACTTAGTGAGACTGTTTTAATATAAGAAATAAAAAATACGGCTCAGGGTATAATTTTGAGGTAGAATGCCCTTGGGTTCCATCCTCAGTACTGCAAAAATAAACGTTTTTGGAGAAAACATCCAGAAGTCAGTGAATTGAGTGGTGATAAAAGATCTAGGAATCATATCACATGACAGACAGGTGGAAAAATCAGTATATTTAGATCACATAACAACAAGAGATGTGTGTGGAGGGGGGACTATGGCCCCTGTGCTCAAATATTTGATGGCAGAGAGGAGTGTACTAAATTTGATTGTTGCAGAGGATAAAGCTTGGGATGAAAGATGCAGCCACAGATAACCTGATTATAGCTCCCCAGTTTAGCACAAGATGATGCTTTCTGGCCTATTATACTGTCCAACAGAGGAACAAGTACACTCACAGAGTAGCAAATTTGCCATTATTCAATGAGTGTACACAGAGGGCAAGTGATAGATAGCCTGTTGGCTGGGTTCTACAGGGCTCACTGTAAAGGACAGGGGTTTGTACTACTTGGCTTCTAAGTCTCTTCCTGGAGGCCAAAGCTGTCAAAGACCCCTGATTGGGCCCCAGAATCTACCCTCACCATGTCAGTTTGGGACTCTGGTATGTACTGTACAGTTCAAAAGTTCTAGCAACCAGAAAATATATATAACCAGAGAGACCACATTAACTGACTAGGACTTTAATTATATAAGATGACTTTCTTTCCTTTTAAATTTGAATAGTACATCATTTTTATGCAGTTGATTAAATAATAAACCTACCTTCTCACCCTTATTTGTGATTGCACTCATAAGCCATGAATAATTGAAAATAATATTCGAAACAAAGGCCTTCTGGGCTTATCTCATGAAAAAAATAATTAAAACATAATGAAATTTTATAAGAATAATCATCCTTCTTCTTCACAAAGACCACACACACATGCATGTGTGCACACACACATTAGGTTTAAGAATTCTCAAAACCAATTGTTTGTTCTTCCCTGTGCCTCAAATAGTGGTGAGTGTGTACGTGTGTGTGTGTGTGTGTGTGTGTGTGTGTGTGTGTGTGTGTGTGGTCTTTGGGTCTTTTTATGTATCCCTGTTGGATTTACCTTCCTTTTGTATTGACTAAATGGTTAGGTCTCAAACCTCTCCACAGAGGCAGTGTCAGGAGAAGAGAATGGGCATGGGGGTAAGAAAGAACTGGCGAATCCTTAAAGCTGTCATTCATCAGCTGCCCTATGATCTCCAGCTAATAGCTCTAATTCATAGAAATGATACCTCTATCTAGGGCTGTGGCCACAGTCACTGAGATAACACCTGTGAAGTGCTTAGTGTAGTGCTGAGCACATTTGGGGGTTCAGCAAAGGGCTGCTTTTATTGATGTGCTGACAATATGATTTATAAACCTTTGACTCCCAGGCACCTCATACATATAAATGAGTAGTGAATAATACAGAATGGGCAGTTGCCCCTCCTCAACATGGCAGCTGCTCTTTGCTGATTCAGACCACCTGAAAAGTAATTAACCTAAATGCATGCCATTTTGTATAAATATGGGGCATTAACAAAGCCTGGTGTTTATAGTTCTTTGCCAGTTGTTGTTTGGTCCTTGTCAGTTCCTACTGCTGTAGAAGGTGGAAATGAAGCCCATTATGTTCTGAGCAGCAGTAGCCATTGGGATAATACTTCTTCAGCTCTCACTCCCGAGCAAGCCCTGCTAAAAGCTTTATGTTTCTTGTCCCTTTTAAAATGAGGCAATTAATGTTGATGCCATTTTACAAATGAGGACAATAAGATTCAATCAAGTTAAGACATTGCTCAGGATGAGCATGACCAGTAGCACATATAGGAATGTGTAGGCTTTATGATCCTTTCCTTGTCTGCATTTCTGAAATATAATGTGGGTTGGAAACTGAATTTTCTTTGCAATTTTCCAGCAGTCTTTCTTGGTGTCAGAATTTGGCCTGAACAAACTGGGTGACCATATATAGTTTCTTTTCACTGTTTCATCTGAACATACATCTGCTTCACCTCAGAAGAGTGAACATCATGATGTGCTGCTTCTGACTCCAATGGGACTGTGACTTCGTATACAGCTATACACTCTGAAACATTAGGCTCCAAGTGTTTTGAATAAAGAATTGTGGTCCTGATATTGTAAATATCCACATTCAAGTTAATTTTGGATTAATTAACTATTTGTGAACTAGACTAGTAAACTTAACATGTAAGGGACTGACTCCCTGATGATTTTAGGAATGCAGATGTTTTCTAAGGTAGTTGTGCTTATAAGACCCAAGAAAGAAAAATTTTTAGAGAATTTGCCTTTGTGATTCTCTGATGCTATTTGAGGGATACTCCTAGTAGAATATAAAGAAACCTAGCTGGAGAACAGCTGAAAAAATGCAATCTAATTTCCCTAATTAAATTTAAATGAGACATTTGGGAAAGGTGGGAAGCATAATTTTATACTCTGGCTCCTTGAAGTACTTCTACAATCCCCTTTCTCTTTTATAGCTAGGATTAGAATAGAAGTTCAGTACTGCATAAATAGAGACAGCCCCAAAACTTTTTTTTTGTTCTAAAGACCATAGTTGTCCCTCATACAACAAATAGTTAAGGCTTGGGTATTTTTCAGTTGCTTCACCTTGGACCAAACACTGGATGTAGTTGCTGCTATAGGTTTTCAGAATCCAACTGCTAATACCTTGTATGCATACTTCTTCCTTCTTTGTTTTAAAGGTAAGTATTTGAAGAAGTAGCTGAATCTTTTTTGAACAGCAGGGAGAACAGAGTATTGGAAGGGCAGCACAGGAAAGACAGAGACAGAAGCATCTCCCTGATGGTTAATCAACTCCTGAAACACAAACAGGAGGAGGTACTTTCCCACTGCAGTTGGTATTTTCCACCAAAATAATGGTTTTATTTTGATTTTTTATTTTGTTTTTCTCTTATTTCTCCCCTGCAGTTTAGCACTTCTCACTTTGTATTTTAGATGACAGGATGGAGAAGACATAACAACTTTCAGGAAAATACAATAAAATCAGAGTGAAAATTGAATGTGATTTCTTATGGCACCCAAGTAAGAACCAATATCCCTGTCCTTTCTGGTACATTCTTTTTAACTTTTTAAAAATATAAAAATGTCAACTCATACTCAATGCTGACAAAGTGCCATGAACAGATATTGGCACTTAACAACATTATGTAGAGAAGCAGTATTTTGAAAAGATTTACTGAGGTATAATTAACATACCATAAGATTCATCTATTTAAAGTACACAATTTGCTGGGAGTAGTGGTGTACACCTGTAATCCCAGTACTTGAGAGCTTGAGACAGAATTTCAGGTTTGCAGCCAGTCTCAGGAACTTAGTGAGGCCTTTAGCAGCCAATGAGGACATTGCTATGGTTTGTGCTCACTGACCTTAGCGCTAGCATTATAGATGGGGCAACTGATTCTCAAAGGACCCTTGAGAGGACTACTGTCCCTAGAAGCCTCGTCTATTACTCCATTACTCATTGTATTTGGTGCTATTATTCCAAAAGTCTTGCTCCTTTGATCCCCTCTCTAATTTTTTCAGTTTTTAGATTGAGATCCATGGTTTTCTCTGCTTAAAATGCTTTTCTCATCTTGCAAATGTCCTAATTTTGACTTTGAAATCTTCTTTCATAATAAAAATAAAATGGGGCTGGGAGTGTAGCTCAGAGGTAAAACACCTCTGGGTTCCATCTTCAGTAACACACACACACACACACACACACACACACACACACAATACACAATTAAATGACTTTCAGTGTAAATACAGATATATGCAGTAATCACAACAATCCATTTTAGAACTAGTCATCACCCCTAAAAGAAACTCAATACACATTACTAGTTAATTCTTTCTACTCCCTTCATTCCTTGGAAACCACTACTCAGCCTTCTTTCTTCATAAATATTCTTACATTGTTATTTCATTTTTAATATGCTTTTATTAGTTCATTGCAATTTTACATCATAATGAAGACCAGAGTGATAAGAACATACATGTACACAGCATGTGGTATATTTTTCTCCATGTCTCACCCTGTTTCCTTCCTTTTCCTGTACATGTTATTGAGTTTGGTATTGATAATTTTGTATATAAATAGCATTATTTGACTTATTTCCTTCATCAAGTCTCTTAGTCTTCTCCCCCTTCCCCTCCCAAATCCCCTTCTACTATTCTACTTGTCTCTCTCCTTTATCTGAAGTCACTTTTGTTTCCCAGGTTCTTTCTTAATTTCACATAAAGGAAAATACCAACTATTTGCTTTTGGAGATTGGCTAATCTCACTTACCCTAATGTTCTCCAGTTCCATTCATTTTTCTGCAAATGTCATAATTTTTTCGTCTTTTTGGCTAAATAAAATTCTATTGTGTTCTGGGCAAGGTAGCACACACCTGTAATCCCAGTATTTGGAAGCCTAAGAAAGGAGTATCACAGGTTTGAGATCAGTCACAGCAAATAGTGAGACTCATAAACCTAGTGAGACCTGTTTCAAAACAAAAATAAAATAGGGCTGAGTGTATAGCTCTGAGGTGGAATGTCCCTGAGATCATTCCCCAGTAACACACACACACAGAAACACACACACACAATCCATTCTGTGTATATACATAATCCATTAATCTGTTGACAGACACCTAGTCTGGTTCCATAATTTGGCTATTGTGAACTATGCTGCTATGAACATGGATATTCATGTATCACTTTAATATTCTGACTTTAATTCACTTGGAAAGATGCTGGGAAGTAGTATAATAGTCATGGTTGGTCCATTCCTAGTTTTCTAAGAAATCTCCACATTGACAATCATAGTGGCTGTCCTAACTTGCAATCCTAACAAAAGTGTATAAAGGTTGGTAGTTCTATATATCCTTGCCAGCATTTATTGTTTGTATTCTTGTTGATTGCCATTTTATATCAATGAAATCATACAGTATGTGACCTTTTGCATCTGGCTTCTTTTTTTTTACAAACATCATGATTTTGAGGTGTTCACACGTAGCATGGGCCAGGACTTCATTCTCTTTATGGCTTAATAATATTCCATAGTATAGATAGACCTCAATTTGTTGCTTCATCTGTCCTTTGAGCAACATTTGGGTTCTTTCTAGTTTATATATACTATAAATAATACCATCATAAACATCTATGTGCAATATATTTGTAAACATGTTTTTTTTCTCTTGCATATAGACTTAGAAGTGGAAGAAGCTGTATTTTATAGTTCCCATTTTACATGGGAAGGGAACCAAACCACAGAGTAGAAGGGGTAGAACTTGGTTCATCCTAAAAAGGAAGCTTAAGTCCATGCCCACACTGAACCACTAGGTCATTTATCTCTCTGCCATCAGGAAGGTTACTCATTTGATCACAGTGTTCCAGTCAAGCAGACTGGCTTTAAAGTCATACCCACAGGTAATAAAATCTGAGCTCTTTAACTTGGTCACTTTTTGACCTTGGGAAAATCATCTAACCTTCATGAATTTCAGGTTTTTTTTCCTGTAGAATAGCAGTGTAAACAATAGTAGGTCTCTCGTATATTAGTTATTGAGAGTATTAAAGAAAATGTTACATGTGAAGGGGTGAGCCTAAACCTCGTCTGACATGCACACAGTGCTCACTGGATTTTAGCTATTATTCTTATTCTCAACCTATCCTGCCTAGGACAGTACTGATAATATATGCTTCCAAGGAACATGAACAAGAAACTCTGTGGTATACATATTGTCACTGAGTCCCAGAAAAGCTTGAGTCTTAAGAAAGAATTGCAGAAACTAGAGTAAGTACCTTTTAGCTTGGAGACTGAGATTTGAAAGTAGATGTGCATGACTCACCCAGGGGCGGAAGAGCTTATGACTGAACTGTCCGGGACTATCCTCTAGATGGATTTTTTGAGCATGCACAGGACCAGGAAGCTGGTCCTGTACCTTTTGTAAAATCTTTACTTTCAGAAAATTATGGTTTTTAGTAGATCAGAGAAGCTTGGTTAAGTTTTTCTTCCATGTTTGGTCTGAATGTGGTTGCATACAATGTAGTGACTAAAGGTAAGGGACTCTGGCACCAGACCAACTTCATCCAATCCTGCTCTACCATTCATTGCTATAGGAGGTTGGACAAATTGCTTAATTTTTCTGTGACTCAATTTCCTCATCTTTGAAGTGGGGGATAATAAATAGCTGCTACCTCCCAGTGCTATAGAGAGGAGTAAATGAGTTCAGATACATAAATCATTAGAAACACTGTCTAGCACAGAGTGAGCCCTGCCTGAGGGATTATCATTGTTGATATTCCTGTTATAACTGCTTTCCTGTCTACTTGTAATGGAGGGTCAGTCCAAGGTCATGTTGGCCCAGTGAAATGATGCATATGTCGGTTACTCCTTGTGGCTTTCAGGTTCTGTGTTAGCAAGAATCCACATGATTATTTTGCTCCTTGTGCCATCAAATAATGTCACTCAATGGCATTCAGCTGGCATAAGGGCTTGTCTGGAGAGTTCAGTTGCCTCAATTCCTAGATTTGGTGGCTACATGGGGATGATATAAAGATCACAAATATAGCAGAGGGTCTTGGGCTTCCTCAAAGATTGGCTGACTTAGGATAGTCAGACTTTTCCCATGGCACCCCAAGGTTCCATTTGTTAATATTCCAGTGGGCAGGCAGAAACTGTTTAGTCTTTTTTTTTTATTAATTTATTTTTTAAATTGGTGCATTGTAGTCATATATCAATCACTTTGGAGTACAAGACTTGAGAGGATATACAAGCACACATCATCCAATTAGCCCTCCTCCAGCCCCTATCCCATTCCCTCCCCCTCCCTCCATCCCATGCTTCTTTGGTGATTTACTTTGATACATTTGTTTATGTACCTCCTGCGTTTTAAAGAGGCTCCATCCTCCAGTATTACATACCCTCTGATTGGTCACATTAGTTGCTTCACTATAGGGCCCTTTCTATAGTTCAACCTCTTCCTGTTGCCCTTTTACTCCTAGTTATTGCTGATTAAGAGAAGCATCTCATTTATATTTTCTGTGATATTTCTCTGTGCATGCTGCATTGCAAGTACCAATCCCACTCTTGATGGCCCCAGTAGTGGCCTGGCTACTCAGTGGACTGATCCAGACCTCGCTGGCTCAAGCAGCGGCCTTGCCTCATGGGAGGCCCCAGTTCTGGTCTCGCTGGCCCCTGCACCAGTCTAACCCCTAAGCTGGCATTGGTCCCAGCCTTGGAGGCCGCAGGAGTGAACTTGCCTCACGCCAGGCTCCGATGCTGGTCATTGGCCCCTGCACTGGCCTAACCCCTTGGCAGGATTCCAATCCCGGCCTCAGAGGCCGCAGCACTGGCCTAGCCTCACGGCAGGCTCCAATGCCGGCCTTGTTGGCCCCAGCAACGGCCTAACCCCTCGGCAGGTTCCGTTCCCAGCCTAGGAGGCCCCAGCACTGGCCATTTCTCACGGCAGGCTCCGATGCTGGCCTCGCCTCAAGGCAAGCTCCGATGCCAGCCACGCTGGCCCCAGCACCAGTCTAGCCCTTCGGCAGGTTGTTATCCTGTCCTCGGAGGCCCCAGTACTGGCCTTGCCTCACGGCAGGCTCCAATCCCGGCCTCGGAGGCCCCAGCACCGGCCTTGTCCCACGGCAAACTCCAATGCCAGCCTCGCTGACCCCAGCATCTGCCTCACCCCTAGGCAGGCTCCAATCTCGGCCTCGGAGGCCCCAGTACTGGTCTTGCCTCATGGCAGGCTGCGGTGCCGGCCTTGCTGGCCCCAGCACCAGCCTAACCACTCAGCAGTCTCCGATCCTGGCCTCGGAGGCCCCAGCACCGGTCATGCCTCACGGCAGGCTCCGATGCTGGCCTCGATGACCACAGCACTGGCTTAACCCCTCGGCAGGCTCCGATCCCGGCTTTGGAGTTCCCAGCACTGGTCATGCCTCATGGCAGGCTCCAATGCCGGCCTCGCTGGCCCCAGCACCGGCCTAACCCCTCGGCAGGCTCTTATCCTGGCATCGGAGGCCCCAGTACCGGCCTTGCCTCATGGCAGGCTCCGATGCCAGCCTCGCTGGCCCCAGCACCGGCCTAACCCCTCGGCAGGGTCTTATCCTAGCCTCGGAGGCCCCAGTACCAGCCTTGCCTCACGGCAGGCTCCGATGCCGGCCTCGCTGGCCCCAGCACCGGCCTAAACCTTGGCAGGCTCTTATCCCGGCATCGGAAGCCCAAGTACCGGCCTTACCTAATGGCAGGCTCCAATGCCAGCCTCACTGGCCCCAGCACCAACCTAACCCCTCAGCAGGCTCCAATTCTGGCCTCGGAGGCCCCAGCACCGGCCTTGCCTCATGGCAGGCTCTGTTGCCGGCCTCTCTGGCCCCAGTACCAGCCTAACCCCTCAGCAGGCTCTGGTCCCATCCTCGGAGGCCTCAGCACCGGCCATGCCTCACGGCAGGGTCCGATGCTGGCGTCGCTGACCCCAGCACTGGCCTAACCCCTCGTCAGGCTCTTATCCTGGCCTCGGAGGCCCCAGTAGTGGCCTTGCCTCACAGCAAGCTCCGATGTCAGCCACTGGCCCCGGCACCAGCCTAACCCCTCAACAGGTTCCGATCACTGTCTCTGTGGTTATTATTTCAAAGGTTCCAGGTGTAATGTATCAGATCTCTGCCTCCCCTGAGTACTGGCCACTGGCATTGCCACTGCCTCCACTGTTTCAAATCCTTCCCAGGCTCTTTTTCCACTCTGAATGTTTTCCAGTGTTCCTAAGCATGCGTGATGGTAGCATTCGACATTTGGTGTAATTTCTCCAAAAAAATAAAGTTGGTAGGATCCGGTTTCTGCTTCTCCTGAATACAAGTCTCCACCACCATCGCGGAGAACTCTTTCAACACCGCAATTCTCCTTGGTCTCCGCTAAACTCTCTCCTTACAGGTGATGTCTGAGATTCTTAACAATATAGAGAAATAGCAGTCCTCTTTCATGGCGAATTTTTCCACAAGTTCCAGTGCATTTAGATAAGTTTTTTCTGCATCTCCAGTGTCCTGGCATCCATAATGGCTTTCTTACCTCCTCTCCGATATTTTTCTTTATCTTTTTCTGTTCTGGGCGAGGTTTCTCCAGGGGTCTGGCGTGCTACTGGCAGTTCGGCCCGGGGCCCAGAGTCCCGTGACCCGGGCCCCGGCTGGCGTGCCCCGCACGCGACCCCTGCCCAGAACCCAGCGTCTTACTGGGCCCGGTTTCTCCAGGGGTCTAGCATGCTACGCGAAGTTCGGCCCGGGGCCCAGAGTCCCGCGACCCGGGCCCCATCTGGCGTGCCCCGCGCGCGACCCCTGCCCAGAACCCAGCATCTTACTGGGCCCGGTTTCTCCAGGGGTCTGGCGTGCTACGTGCAGTTTTGCTCGGTGCCCAGGTTTCCGCGACCCGGGCCCGGCTGCTCTGCACAGCGCGCGACCCCCGCCCAGAACCAAGCGTCTTACTGGCCTGTTTAGTCTTTTTAATATTTAGCCTTGAAAGACTTTTAGTGCCACTTCTGCAACAGAGCTTTTAAGTAGTAACATATCTGGGATCAAATTCAGATCAAATTTAGGATTGAACCTAGATATTTTAGGCAGCAGGAATGATATGGAATCATCTGGAATGATCCTGTCCTCTTGCTATGAAGACAAATGGGAGGTGAAGAAAGAAGTGCCACTGGTATAGTATAGAGCTAACCACATCTGATAGTTTTCAGTGAAATCATTAATTAGTTTTCTCCCATGGCTGTTTTATTACAAATAAATACAACTGACACTTCCACTGCCTGTGATATGACTTTGAAGGAAGAAAAGGGATTCCTTTTTATCAAAGAAATCAGATTTATTCTTTTCCCTGAAGAACTCATGTTTTTCATTTAATTCCAAAAGAAAAATACTTACCATGAGACAACCAGAGAAAGCAGCAGTTGGAAACCACCAAGATGGAAATCTGAATTACCAAATATAAGTTATGTGAAGGGAGAAATGGATTATTTGAAATGCAAAATGATACAATATATATTATGTTAAAAAGTGCCTGTGCCTATACTAGCTGGGCAATGTGGTGCATGCTTGTAATCTCAACATTCGGGAGGCTAAGACAGGAAGATCATGGTTCACAGACAGCTTCAGCTACTTAGTGAGATCCTTTGCAACTCAGTGAGAACCTATTTTAAAATAAATAAAAAATAGTACTGAGTGTGTAGCTTAGAGGTAGAAGGCCCCTAGGTCCCATTCCCAGTACTGCAAAAAAAAGTGCCTGTACTATAATTTATTTATTTATTTATTTATTTTTATTATTTTTATTGGTGCATTATATTTATACTTCATAATGGGGTAAAAAACTTGTGTAGGCATAAATGTACATATCACCCAGCCAGCCCCCACCCAGTTCCCACCTCATTCCCTCACCATTCCTCCCTACAATGCTTGGTTTAGTGATTGACTTTGATATGAATAAGTATATCATGTGCTTTAAGGCATTTCCCTCTCCCCGCCTCCCATACCCACAGTTAGGATGTCTTATTTGCTCCTCTATAGGATCTTTTTTTTCACCTGGGTTTTCTCCTATGACGCCATTCACCCTAGCTATCACATATTAGGGAAAGCATCCAAATTCTTTACTTTTTGTGATGGACTAATCTCACTTAGCATAATGTCCTCAAGATCCATCAATTTCCCTGAAAATACCACAATTTTATTTATTTTGTGGCTGAGTAAAATTCCATTGTGCACATATCCCACAGTTTTGTAATCCATTCATCTGTTCATGGACATCTTAGCTTGTCCAACAGTTTGGCTATGGTGAATTGTACAGCTATGAACATAGATACACATGCATTAGTTTGGTAGTTAGGTTTCATTTTTTTTGGAAAAAAAGAAGTGGTATTGCTGGATCAAATGGTAGATTTGTTCTCATTCTTCTGAGGATTCTCCATACTGTTTTCCAAAGTGGTTGCACTAATTTACAATCCCACCAACAATGTCTTAGAGTTCCCTCTTCTCCACATCCTCGCCAGCATTTGTTATTGTTTGTGCTTTGAATGATTGCCATTCTAGTTGGAGTTAGGTGAAATCTCAGGGCAGTTTTGATTTGCATCTCTCTGATTGCCAATGATGTTGAGCATTTTTTCATGCATTTATTGGCCATTTGAATTTCTTCTTTTGTGAAGTGTATATTTAGTTCACTTGCCCATTTTTTTAATTGGATGATTTGTTTATTTTAGTGTTGAGTTTCTTGAGTTCTCTATATATTCTAGATATTAGTCTTTTTTAAAATTTTTATTGGTGCACTGTATTCAAACATCATAATGGGATACAAAAAACTTTTTTAGACATACATGCACACATCGCCCAGTCAGCCCCCACCCAATCCCCACCCCATTCTCCCCTTCCCTCCTTCCCATGCTTGGCTTAGTGGTTGACATCTAGTATTATAGCAATTTATCAAAAATTAAAAATGATAATCTCACATAACAGTTTCATTTGTCTGATACCAAGCTTTTGATGACTTAAAGATAACATTTTAATATTTCTTTTTGCTTTCTTTCTTACCAGAGAATATATTTTTTCTTTTTTTTTAGGTGAAACTATCATATATTTATATATTTATTTTTCAGAAAAAAAATCTATCCTAATATGTAATATGGACTCTAGATACCCAAAACGATCTTGAAAAAGAACAAAGCTAGAAGATATATATTTTCTAATTTCAAACCATATAATGCTACAATAATTGAAACAGTGTAGTACTGTTCTAAAGGCAGATATATAAACCATTGGCATGAAATAAAAGCCTAGAGATACATTCTTCCATATATTGTCAAGTTATTTTTGACAAGGTTTCCACGAACATTTGGTGGAGGAAATAATAATCTTTTAACTAAATATTGTTGAAAAATAATAATTACATGAAAAAGAATAAAATTGGATCCTTAACTAATCCCATATACAAATATTAACTCAAAATAGATAAAATACCTAAATATAAATCTTTTTTAAAATTTTTTATTGGTGCACTGTATTCATACATCATAGTGGGATACAAAGAAAACTTTTGTAGGCATACATGCACACATCACCAGTCAACCCCCACCTGATCCCCACCCCATTCCCTCCCCATCCCTCCTTCCCATGCTTGGCTTAGTGGTTGACATCTATTATTATAGCAATTTATACAAAATTGAAAATGATAATCTCACATAACACTTTCATTTGTCTGATACCAAGCTTTTGATAACATAAAGATAACATTTCAATATTTCTTTTTGCTTTCTTTCTTACCAGAGAATATTTTTTCTTTTTTTTTTTTAGGTGAAACTATCATATATTTATATATTTATTTTTCAGAAAAAAATCTATCCTAATATGGAATATGGATTCTAGATACCCAAAACGATCTCAAAAAAGAACAAAGTTAGATGTATATTTTCTGATTTCAAACCATATAAAGCTACAATAATTGAAACAGTGTAGTACTGTTCTAAAGGCAGATATATAAACTATTGGAGCTAAGTAAAAGCCTAGAGCTAAATTATTCCATATATTGTCAAGTTACATTTGACAAGGTTTCCACGAACATTTGGTGGAGGAAATAATAATCTTTTAACTAAATAATGTTGAAAAATTAAAATTACATGAAAACATTTCAATATATCTTTTTGCTTTCTTTCTTACCAGAGAATATTTTTTTCTATTTTTTTTAGGTGAAACTATCATATATTAATATATTTATTTTTCAGAAAAAAAATCTATCCTAATATGGAATATGGACTCTAGATACACAAAACGATCTTGAAAATGAACAAAGCTAGAAGATATATATTTTCTGATTTCAAATCATATAAAGCTACAATAACTGAAACAGTGTGGTACTGTTCTAAAGGCAGATTATAAACCATTGGAGTTAAATAGAAGCCTAGAGCTAAATTCTTCCATATATTGTCAAGTTATTTTTGACAAGGTTTCCATGAACATTTGGTGGTGGAAATAATAATCTTTTAACTAAATATTGTTGAAAAATAATAATTACATGGAAAAGAATAAAATTGGACCCTTACTTAATCTCATATACAAATATTAACTCAAAATAGATAAAAGACCTAAATATAAATCTTAAGACTATAAACTTTTAGAAGAAAATCTGGGTCATAAAACCTCACAACATTGAAATTGGCAGTGATTTCTTGGATATGATTTCAATGGCACAGGCAACAGAAGAGTATACAAACTCCGTAAAAAATAAAAAAAATATTGTATATCCAAAGACAATGTAAACAGAGTTAAAAGTTACTGATAGAATGGGATAAAATATTTCCAGATGCTATATCTGAAGGTATATTAATATTCCAACTAGAAATCCTAAAAATTAACAACAATAAAGACAAACAATACCATTTAGAGATAGGTAAAAGACTAACATAAATAATGAATCTCCACAGATAACCAATCTTAGTTGTCGGTTGGATGGAAATTCTTGTTTCTCTGCTTCTGGTGTGTGTTACCTATTTCTTCTTTGGAGTTGATCTCTTTGAGTATTTTCTCTAGTGCTGGTTTTGAAGACATAAATTCCTTCAGTTTCTGTTTGTCATGGAAACTTCTTATTTCTCCATCTAATTTGATAGAAAGTTTTGCTGGGTAGGAAATTTTTGGCTGGAAGTTGTTTTCTTTCAGAGTTTGGAATATGTTACTCCAAGCCCTTCTGGCTCTCATGACTTGGTTTGGGAAATCTGGAGTGATTCTAATTGGTTTGCCTCTGAATGTCACTTGGTCCTTTGTTTTTGTTGCCTTTAAGATTCTCTGCTTGGCTTCCACATTGGTCATTTTGACAATTATGTGGCGTGGGGATCCTCTTCTCCGATCCTGTCTAAAGGGAGTTCTATAAGTTTTCTGTACCTGTGTATCAACCTCTTGCTCTATGTTTGGAAAATTTTCTGCTATTACTTCCTTGAAGAGATTGTTGATCCCTTTGGTTTCACTTTCTTTTCCCTCCTCTATTCCAATTATTCTTAGTTTAGCTCTCTTAAAATGGGCCCATATTTCTTCAATATCAGATTCCTGCTGTTGGATATTTTTTCCTAGATTAGAAACTATGCGTTCATTTTTGGAATGATCATCTTCTAAGAGCGAGATGCTGTTCTCCATGTGGTCTAATCGATTGTTCATGGTTTGAATTGAGGCCTTTACTTCATTACTTGCATCCTTTATCTCTTTTTTGCTCTCTCTGAATTCTTTTCGAAGCACCTCTATTATTTCTACAGTTATTTTCCTGATTTGATTTTCTAGAAATCTCTTAATTTCTCTTTTATCGGGTTCTGATGTTGTGGGGTTGTGGGCATTCATTGCTCCATTGTTATTCCTCTTTCCCATGATTTTGGAAGTTTGTGCCTTCTCTGGGTTCTTCCCTTGGGTCACTACGACTTCACTTAAGGTGCTCTGGATCTCGAGTCTGTGGTATCTCAGTCCCCACTACTCATTTACTGGGTTGTATCGCAAAGTCTCAGACCCAGGGAGTCAATAGAGGCTGCTTTAGACTATGGGGGGGGGTGCCAGGTTTCACGTTCTCCTATGGTGTGATAATTCTGCCAGTGCCACTCCCCCACTGGGTCAAGTCCCTGGGAGTCAGTACTGGGATTTCTCCCCCCAATTCCCACCAAATTCCCCTTTGTTTGGTTTTGGTATTAATGTGATGTAGGCTTCATAGAATGTATTTGGGAGAATTCCGTTTTTTTTTTTTTTCCTTCACAGAATAGATTTAGGAGTATTGGTATTAGCTCTTCTATAAAGGTTTTACAGATTTCACTTGGAAAACCATGTGTTCCTGGGCTTTTCTTTGATAGTAGGCTCTTTATTGCTGTTTCAGTCTCTTTGATTGTTGTTGGTTGGTTTAAGTGTTTTATATCTTCTTGACTCAGCTTAGGAAGGTTGTATTTATCTAGAAAGTTGGCAATTTCCTCCAGATTTTCCATTATGTTGGAGTATAGTTTTTCATATTAGTTTCTGATAATCCTCTGGATTTCTACACTGTCAGTAGTAATAACTCCTTTTTCATCTCTTATATCATAATTTGGGTTGATTCTCTCTTTTTTTGGTAGGTTGTGTAGTGTTTTGTCTATCTTGTTATTTTTTTTAGAGAAACCGCTTTTGGTTTTGTTGATTTTATTGATTGTTTTTTATTCTCTACTTTGTTAATTTCTACTCTTATTTTAAAAATTTCCTGTATTCTACAGGCTTTGGGATTAGCTTGTTCCTGTTTTGCAAGGGCTTTGAGTTGTCATTTGGTTATTTATTTCATAATTTTGTTTTTCTTATGTGAGTATTCAGTTTTATAAATTTTCCTCTTAATACTGCCTTAAAAGTGTCCCAGATGTTTTGATATGTGTGTCTTAATTTTCATTTGTCTCTATAAATTTCTTGATTTCACCTCTTACATTTTCTATGACCCATTCTTCATTCAGAAGTGTGGTGTTCATCCTCCACATGTTCATGTGGTTTCTTTGAGTCTTTTTATAGTTTATTTCTTACTTCATAACATTATGGTCTGAAAAGACACAGGGAAGTATGTCACATTTTTCAATTTGCTAGTGCTCATTTTGTGTCCCAGGATGTGATCAATTTTGGAGAAGGTTCCATGAGCAGCCTAGAAAAATGTGTACTCCACTGTAGTTGGGTGAAATATTCTATATGTGTCCAACAGGTCCATTTGATTAATAGTGTTCTTAAGTTCTGAGGCATCTTTACTGACCTTTTGTCTAGATTATCTGGGTAATGATGTGAGAGGGGTGTTGAAGTCTCCCAGTATTATTGTATTGGGATTTATGTGTAGTTTAATGTCACAGAGTGTTTGTTTTATGAAAGGAGCTGCACCTATGTTTGGGGCATAAGTGCTAATTATTGTTATTTTCTCATTTTGGATTGTTCCTTTTACCAGTTAAAATGACCTCCTTTGTCTCTTCTAATTAGCTTGGGCTTGAATTTAACTTGTCTGATACCACAGTTACAACTCCTGCTTACCTTCTGGATTATCTTGCTCCAGCCCTTTACTTTAAGTTTGTTACTATCTTTACTTGTAAGGCGTGTTTCTTGCAAGCTGCATATAGTTGGGTTCTGTTTTTTTAATCCATTTTGCCATTTTATGTCTTTTTATTGGGGAATTGAGGCCATTTCCATTCAGTGTGACTATTGAGAGATAATTTTAAATTCCTAACATGTTAAGATTTTACTTCTGTTTGAAAGACTGTTCTTTTTTGCTAAGTTTATTATTTATTTATTATTTATTAATTATTTATTTCTTCTTTGTAGTTAATTTCTTTTAGTATTTTCTCTAGTGCTGGTTTTTGAAGACATACATTCCTTCAGCTTCTGTTTGTCAAGGAAGCTTCTTATTTACCCATCTAAGTTGAAAGATAGTTTTGCTGGGTAGGAAATTTTGGGCTGGAAGATGTTTTCTTTCAGAGTTTGGAATGTGTTACTCCAGGCCCTTCTGACTTTCATGACTTGGTTTGCGAAGTCTGGAGTGATTCTAATTCATTTGCCTCTGAATGTCACTTGGCCTTTTATTTTTGTTGCCTTTAAGATTTTCTCTTTGGCTTCTTCATTGGTCATTTTGACTATTATGTGGCATGGGGAACCTTTTCTCATGTCTTGTCTAAAGGGAGTTCTGTACGTTCCCTGAACCTGTGTATCCACCTCATGCTCTATGTTTGGAAAATTTTCTGCTATTATTTCTTTGAAGAGATTGTTGATACATTTGGTTTCACCTTCTTTTACCTCCTCTATGGCAATAATTCTGAAGTTAGCTCTCTTAAGATAGGCCCATATTTCTTCAATGTCCAATTCCTGTTGATGAATTGTTTTTTCTGTTATAAACTATGTGTTCATTCTTGGAGTGATCATCTTGTAGTAGTGAGATTTTATTCTCCATGTTGTCTAATCGATTGCTTATAGTTTGAATTGATGCCTTTACTTTAATGATTGAATCCTTTATTTCTTTCAGACTCTCTCTAAATTCTTTTCTAAAATCCTGAATTATTTCTACAGTTACATTCCTGATTTGGTCTTCTGGAAATCTCTGCATTTCTATGTTATCAGTTTGTGTTATTGTGGAGTTGAGGGAGTTCAGAGCTCTGTTGTTGTTCCTCTTTCCATCATTTCAGAAGTTTGTACCTGTTGCTTTTGGTAGTTTTATTTCAGTCTCTAGGTGTCAGCTGGTATATTCAAGTGCAAGTTGTGATCAACAGTGAAGGTTGAGTAAGGAGGGAAGAAAGGGAGTAAATGGAAGAATAGGGTGAGGTCAGATAGGATTGAATAGTATGAGTTTATGAGTTTGTTAAAATAGTATATACTAGATTAGAGATACTACCAATGTAATAGAATTCTAGTAACCAATGTTTAGTTTCTAGTATTGTGTTACAAATTGGATTCAATACAGGACTATGGAGCAATAAAAAGAAGAAAAGAGATAGTTGAGAGAGAGGAGAGAATATATTTGTACAAGAGAAGAAGCTTGGGAGAGGGTTTGTTATGCGAGTTAAAAAAAACAACAAAAACAAATAGAGCAAAACAAAAATCATAAAAACAAAAGAAAAGACCCAGAAACAAAAAAAAAAAGAAAACAATCAGGTCTACACACACACACACACACACACACACACACACACACACACACAATCCCAAACAATCTCACCAATGAATTGATGCAACACCACAAATAAATTCAGTAGTCTCTATGTAGATACCGATTGCTTGCTGACCTTTCCCTCTGTGAGTCTGGTTCTCTGAGTCTTTTCAGTCTATGCAGATGGATGATATCGATGGGGTTGACATTAATATTGAGTGAAGGTCATCCTCCACACTTTTCACAGACTTGAAGCCTAGGTCTTTCCCTGCCTCTATTGGCAGCATATGCCTCTGAAACCAAACTCAGTGTAGGTTTCTCAGCTCTACACATCTCGGGCTGGGTTATTCTGACCCCTCCCTGTTCCCCACAATTGGAATGTCTGTGGTGTTCCCAGAAATCCTGCTCACTGGGTTTAGAGTTAAGCATAATATTCCCCCTACAGTTTCCACTGGTCTGGGCCTGAGTCAGTCTGGGCTTTTAATATGATCAACAGCAGATCCCACTCCCACCTTCTTTGAGTTCTCCAATTTACCAGAACTTCACTTATTGTGCTCTGGAACTCTGGGGTGTATGGTTATCTTCACTGCCACTGATCCTTCCCTGAGTTGTATTGCAAGTTCTCAGACAAAGGGAGTTTGTCACAGCTGGGCCAGACTCTGAGGTTACTGGGCTCGGGCTTTCCTTCAGGGAACTGCGATTAGGGTGTAGTAATTTCTACCATCCCTATTTCTGCATTGCCTTTAACCACAAGATCTCAGACTCAGAGAGTTTATCAAAGCTGGTTGAGTACCTGCAGATGCAATCCTGGGATTTCTCCTATAGGGGCTGCCATTTCACTTACGATTGTATTGGCGCTCCACTGGCACTTCTTGCTGGAGCCTTCCTGTATGTGGTTTACTCACCAGCTTGCTGGCAATATGGCGTCTCTGCCACACCCTCGACAGTAAGGCTGGTGTATCTCCCTTCTGGTTTGAGCTCCGCTCTGGATCCCTGGAGACGGTCATGGGCTCAGATGCTGAAAGTTTTAACTCATCTTCGCACTGAAAGAACTGCTGGATTACATCTGCCTGGATTGCTTCTGGTCGTTTCAGCTCCTTATCCTCCCTGGAGTCTGATTCTGTGAATCATGGTGGCCTTGGTGGGGCGGTCCTTGCAGTGGCGGACCCCCTTTGTTTTCTGCTTCTCAGATTATTCTAGTCTTCCTTTTTTCTGTCTCTCTTATTTATAGCTTTTATTTCTCTATTGATAGTAGTTTCTGACTCTGTAGGACATTATTTTTGCCACTATGGAGACTGTCAGCAGTGTTGATAGAAGCTGCTTTCCTCAGTTGCCATCTTCCTCCAGATCACTATAATTTAAATATAAGGATGTTACCAAAAAATAAAATGTGGAGTTGGCTTACTTTTCTATTTTCAAATAGTCCACCTTTAATATAGCAATTAAATTGATTATATATTCATTGTTCAAGGAGATTAATTATTTTGTTTTTGTATTTATATTTTTGTTTAATTATTTTATTTTGCAGGTCTGAGGATGGAACCCAGAGACATTATACATCCAAAGCTATATCTCCTGCCCTATTTTATATTCTTTATTTTGAAACATGGTCTCATTAAGTTGTGGAGGGCTTCACTAAGTAGCTGAGGGTGTCCGCAAACCTCCATCTTCCTATCTCAGCCTCTGGAATTCCCTGGGATTAAAAGCATGCACCACCATGCCTGGCAAGATCAATTATTTTAATGTGACTGATGTCATAGATAGTGCAGTCTGAAAAACATTATGTTTGTGAAAGAAATAAGGTGAAGAACTATTGAAATTCAGGTACATGCAACTTTCTTTGTTTCATTAAGACAATCTTGTCAGATAACACGGAAAAATGACAATTCATATCATCTGTTCAACTTTTTAAGTAATTTTGGTTATGAATAACAGCTTTACCAAGCCCTGAAGAAGAGAGTTAAGGATTTAAAGTTATTGTATTTTCTTAGGTAAGGATCAAGAGATCTTAGTGGATTCAGATTCAGGTGACATTAATCTAGTACATTTTTGGTTCCCAGGTCCACCTTAGGTCTTTAAACTCATGCTCACTCAGTCTTTCTATCAAATGGTTTGTGGTCACTGCTTTTAGTTCTGGTTTTACAGATGAAGCAACTGAAACACAGAGCACCCTGAGAGAGAGGGCTACTGTCCCTGGAGGCCCTGAGTAACCTCATCTCAATTGATCTTATTCTGCCTGAGGCTCTCTCTTCAACTGCCTCAGGAGTCTTACTTGCCTCATGAACCTTACTTCATCAACACCCTGTGTTCTCTTTTTAGATTTTAGCTTCGGATCTGTGGTTTATTTCTGCCTAAAAGGCTTTCCCATCATGTGGAGATCTTTCTAGTTTTGATTTAAATAATCCATTTCAAAGACCTTTTTTTCTGGCTTCTCAGATGGTGTTAAGCCTACTCTTTATTTGCTCCAGAAAGCCTATACTGTTCATTCATTTACCTTCCATTGCAGACTCTTAATTATTAAAGTATCTGTGATTCCCTGGTTCATGGCTAGTTTGTTTCCCCTATTAGCATTGAAATTCTATGGCAAGGGGAATTTGTCTACCTTGTGCATTGTCATGTCTTAGATCATTAGATCATTACCTAGCAATAGTAGGTGCTTAATAAACATTACTCTGCAGAATAAAATAGAGAAAACAATTGCATTTTCGATGATCATACAGCTGCAACAGGGAAGAACACTTAACAGATTCATCATTCACTCTTTTGCTTATACTCCAGCAAACAAGCTGCTAATTTAAGGATTAAGTTCTTCCTGATAAGAAGTATAAGTGTGAGGAGTATTGGCTGAATCTAGTTTTCTTCTAAGAGACAAAGGCATGATAAACTGCAATAGTTTTCTTTTTCATTATTCATAACAGAGTTTGCAGGGCTTTTTAGTATGGCCTTTGAAACCAAACTGTCTGGGTTTCAAATCAGTGCTGGTATTTATTTGATGAGTTACTTTAGGCAAGTTACTTCACTTTATTGTAACTCACTTTTCTCATCTGTAAAGTGGGAATAATAATGATATTATATACCTCATAGAAAAGTCATGAGGATAAAAATTTAATAAATATAAAGTAAGTAGAAGCATGTCTGGCACATAATAAGTACTTTTTATAATGAATAGAATAGTGTCCTTTAAAAATTCATTTCCACAATCCCTGGTCCTGACTGACACCACCGTGGCAAAATAACCCAAGAGTTTGAAAACAGACATAAAACTCCAACATCTTAAGCAGCAAGTGGTGCCCAAGCCAGAAGCCAGTGTGCTCACCAAAGATGGGACCACAGAGGCACAGTGAGTCCTTCAGACACCTGGATCAAGGAAGTCAGTTATTTGAGTTCATCCAGAGAAGCTGTGGGTCTTAGTGTGCACTGGTCATGGGCACCTGTCCCCTGCACCTGTCCCCCGCCCCAGTACCCAGCACTGTCCTTTTGTGCCCTGCTCATGCCCCAGGACCCAGCACTGTCCTTCTGTGCCCTGCCCATGCCCCAGGACCCGTGCTAGTTGTCTGTGCTACCCGCACCCCTAGACTCGGTGCTCACCTTATGCACCTAGCCTCTGCGCCCTGCCCAATCCTGGGCGCTAACCACGCAGGCCCTGCCTGCTTCCCAGGTGGACATAACTCTCTGCGCCCCACCCGCACCCCGAGACCAGGATATCTTTGGGCCCCCTGCCAATGCACTGGGTCCAGCACTAGCGTGTTTACCTGCCCCATGCCCTGGGACATAGTGCTACCCTTGTGTGCCCTGCATGAGCTAGAGACCAGTGCTAGACACTGCGCTATGCCTGTGTCCCTGGACCTGAGTGCACCCACCCCTGACACACTGCTGGCTCTCTGCACCTGCCCCGCAGCTGGAGACTCAGCACTAGTCTAGAGCACCCAGCCCATGCCCTGAGTCGGGCTCTAGTCCTGTGCACCCTGCCTGAGGCCAGGACCAGGCACTAATCATCTGTGCCAACCCACACGGCATCCAGTGATAGCTGTGCACCCAGCCTGCACCCTGGGACCTGGCAGCGCTCTAGCAGTGTGTGTGTGCTCCCAGGGATCCTACAGCAACCCTTTGCTCAGGGTGCATCGGGACCTCATGGGCTACCCAAGTTAGAATTTCCAGAGACACAGGAAAAGTCATCAAGATGTGATAACTGCACAGGGCCTTAGGGGGAGGTTCCAAGTCTACTTTGGACATCTTCCACCCCTGGTATAGGGAATCACAGGCCTGAGTCTAGGATGGAGAGTGCAGAGGCACTTACTACAGGCTGGAAATACACAGAACCTGGGAATTGTACAGCATTTATTAACAGTGACACCAGATGTACTGACACCTAAACCCAAAGCTGTCAAAGAAAAGAAAGGTGTCCAAACACCCAGAGAGTGGCTTAAGAAACTGACAATAGAGTACAGAGCAAAGTAAAGGACATTGGATCATATTCTAAAAGCTACCACAGCAATCAGATATTCAAATATTATATGGACCCAACCCCATATTTGTAAATTAGTAGGACAAGTCTTTTTGTTGTTGTTGTTGCTGTTTTTTGTTTGTTTTGTTTATTGTTTTTATTTTTGTGTTGTTATTTTTGTTGCTGTTTTGATTTTTCCTCATGTTTCTCATACTTTTATTTTTTATATATTTGATAGTTTGCTTTGTTTTCTGGTTTCACACATTTGCTAGTTCTTTTTATTTTACTCTTATCCTTTTTTCCTCTTTCTTACTCTTTCTTTTTTTTTTCCTTTTCCTCTTTTGGCTGTTTTTTTTTCTTTGATTACACAATAGTTAGCTTTTGTATCTTGTGTTGATACTTTATTTGTGTTTGTCTGCTCCTCCCCCACCCCTCTTACAAACTTCCCCACACTAACCTATCTACTCTTTTCCCTCAAAACTTTTCCCGTATTATATCTCCTTGTTTAATATTGAAAGTATTTCTTATCTCCATACCTAAATACTCTACTAACTACAAGATTCCTACTAATTAATCCTCTCTTATTCTAAACAAGATATTACCTTACCATACTTCAATTATTTCTCAACCTAAACATATCCTCTACCTAATCTGACTCTTGTACCCATCACCCCAGCTCCTCCCCCATCACCCAACTCTCAACATTGAAAAAGCACTGCTGACCTGCTGATACCTCTAAACTCCTAATACTAAGATTGAATTAGACATAATACTTACAAACGATGGGTAGACATCAGAAAAACAGGACAGAAAACTTTGAAAATACAAGAACCAGGAATAATGAAGAGACAACAGAAATTACAAATACTGACCTACAAGAAATGCAAGAAGGGGAGTTCAGAATCTTGATACAATATGATGAAAGGCTTTAAAACAAGTCTACAGGAAATGAAAGAGGAAATAGAAACACTAAGAAAGAATCAGAAAGAGGTCTGGAATAAAAGAGTCAATAAATGAAATGAAGACAGCAATAGAAAGAAATTCGGGAAGATTAGATGAAATGAAAAGTAGAATGTCACTGTTAGAAGACAGTTCATTCAAAACCGCAAACAGTCAACAGCATACAGAAGTCAGTATAGCAACTTTCTCTATGAGACTTCCAAAGTGCAGGAAATAGAAGCAAGAATTAATGAGTGGGATCTCTTCAAACTAAAAAGTTTCTTCTCTTCAAAGGAAACCATCAAGAACCTTCAGAGGAAGCCCACAGATTGGGAGAAAATCTTTACCAGCCACCACTTTGATAGGGGGCTAATATCCAAAATATAAAAAGAGCTCAAAAGACTCTACACTAGAAAAACAAACAACCCAATCAAGAAATGGGCCACTGAAATGAATAGACACTTCACAAAAGAAGAGATACAAATGGCCAATAGATACATGAAAACATGTTCAACATCACTTGCCATCAGGGAGATGCAAATCAAAACTACACTGAGATTCCATCTAACCCCAATCAGAGTGGCAAGCATAAAGAAATCAAACAACATCAATTGCTGGCAAGGATGTAGGGAAAGCAGAACTCTTTTACACTGTTGGTGGGAGTGCAGAGTAGTTCAGCCACGATGGAGATCAGTATGGAGATTCCTTAGAAAACTGGGAATAGATTCACCATTTGATCCATCTCTACCACTCCTGGGTATCTTTCCAAAGGGGCTGAAATCAGAGAACTACTTTAACATATGCATACCCATGTTCATAGCAGCACAGTTTGTAATAGCCAAAATATGGAACCAAGCTAGATCTCCATCAACAGATGAATGGATTGCAAAATTATGGGAAATACACACAATGGAATTCTATTCAGCTATAAAGAAGAATAAAATAATAACATTTGATAGAAGATGGAAGGAACTGGAAAACATTATGTTAAGTGAGATTAGTGAAGCACAGAAAGAGAAGGGACATATGTTTTCTCTAATATGCCCAAGCTAGGGAGTAGTGGTAATACCAGTGGGACTCCAGATGATAGAGGGGAAATCTCAGCAAAGCTAGAATGCAAGGAGAGGAGAGAAAGAAAGCTGAGGTTATTCAATGGAGGAGCTACATATGAATATGTGTAATAGTATAAATATAACATGGTTAACCTGGACACTCTTTATTGGGAGGGGGAGGGAAATTGGGGAAGGGAAGGGCACAAAGCACAATCTAAATGTACACTATTTTTAAAATTTTCCACTTATAAATATAAAAAACACTCAAAAATTAATTCCACCTGAACCTCAGAATGTACTATTATTTAGAAATAGGGTTCTGACAAAAGTAATCAGTTAAAGATATTGTGACTACACCATTCTGTTTTAGAGCGTGTACTATATATCCAGTGTTTAGTATTCTTTTCAGAAGGAGAGAGACCCATAAAAACACAGTGATAAAAAGCATGTGATGGGAGATAGAAATTGGAGTTACATTTTCAAACCATATAATACCAAGGATTTTGGCAGCGACCAGAAACTAGGAGAGAAGCCTAAGCATATTAAATCCAGTGGTATTCCATGAGGGGATGAAAGTGAGGCTGAGACGTACCAGAGTGCCATGTGGGGACCTGATGCCGGGTGCTTTCTCTCAGCATGTTATCCCTTCCAGTGTCTCACTGGTAGGCCTCTGTAACCAGAGACTTTTTGCCCTTTCTCCCAGAAACCCTGGCCTGTTTTCTTCCTGCTCCTCCTCCCATGGCTGCCTGACATACCTGTTAAGTGTTTCTTCATGAGGTCTTTTAGAAGTTTTGCTCAGAGCCTAACTATTCTTTAGGGAGGGTATAATGTATGAAAAAGGCATTGAAGGCTGGATCAGATTTTCTCAGGCAGAGCTTAATAAGAATGATACACTTGAAAGGAAATAATAAGGTCATGGCTGGGAGCATGCATTGAGCATATGTTGAGAACAGCTAGAAATGTATGTAACAGATTTACAAGACCTGTATTAGGTAATAATAAAGGATAAGGATGGAAAGCCATTTGAAGTGCAAGTGTGGAAGATTTAAATGATGCAATAAGACACATGTACAAAACTCAGTGGGTAAATAGAGAGCCATTGAACTTGAAATACAATCACACTCACACTTCTTTATTTTGGTTACAAAGCCTTCACCAACCATTCCCTGCCTGGCTCTCTGGCTTCATCTCCTACAATATTCCATTTGGCTAAGTTCCAGCTACTGTGACAACATTTTTCATGTTACAAGAACAGAGGGGGTTCTTCCCTGTATCGAGGCATTTGCTTAGTAGCTCTCTCCATCTGGAGTACCATTTCCCCTATACTCACTTATCTCCAATTTTTCCATGCCTGGCTTCTTCTCACCTTCTCACCTTTCTCCAAATCATTGAGGCAGGTCATTCTAATCAGTTGCTGTGTTACCTACCATGGGCTTCTCTAAATAGCTGCCTTTAATCAGGCCTTCAATCAGATATACTCTCAGTTTGCCCAGTAAGAAGAAAGAAACAACTTCACCCTGTTAATCTCTATTTTATATTCTATTTCAATTTCATTCATAACACTTGTTTTCTGTACACACTGATTTATGTGTATTTTATATTTAATGCTGGTCTCACCCCAGACTATAAGCTATAAGATCTCAATTGAGATCTTTCTGTCTTCTCAATGAATTTTCCAGCACCTGGAATTGTGCCAAATACAGAGTACATTCTCTACACATATTCACTGGAAATCAGAAAATGAACAAACAAATGAATAGAAACATGGATAAGATGAATGGATATTTATGAGGAGTAGGTGAAAAAATGGGAGGGGAGAAATGATCTGGACAATCTTTTGCTACTGTTCTCTGTCTTATACTTTAAACACCCATGTTCTGCTAATTTGTTTGCTGAATTTTCTGTGGTCATTTCTTCAGTGCCCTAGCATATCAAACATTTATTTTGCCTTAATGATCCATTAACTAACTTTATATTTTAAATACTACAAAGCCTAAGTTATTAAATTATTAGGTGAAAGGATTAGAACTCAAATTAGGGAATAGTATTTTATCAATTCATAGGAATTCTCAGCTCTTTGCTAGCAGAGCTGGGTTATGTATACTCAAGCCCATAAAGCATAGGTTTTAAGATGACCTGATTCTACAGTGTCCTATATTCTTTCAAGGTATATAAATTAGCAGTTGATTCTCCCTGTTATGGAATATCTCTCAGAGAAAAGCCTAAAGACAAATAATTATTATCTTTGGATAAGTATTAAATATCCTAGGATATGTTTCCTAATGGTGTATCTTATGTTTCCTGAATTTGTCTTTCTCCAAATCATTGAGGCAGGTCATTCTAATCAGTTGCTGTGTTACCTACCATAGGCTTCTATAAATAGCTGCCTTTACATTTTCAGCTAAACCAGTTCCTCACTCAATACCTAGAAGTGTGGGTTAAGTGAGAGTAATGAGGAAAAATGATTCCCCTGTAAGGCTCAATACCAGCAGAGTGGCAATAGTGACATCAGTGAGGTTGGCATTAACATTACCAAAAGACTTGTTTGCTTTCTAACCATTTTCCATAAGCTGTGGACTTCTTTAAGGACAGTTGGAAAAAGCTGCCTCCTCAGTAGGATAGCTAAGTTGTTTTCTGCCAGCACAGTTTTTTAAATAAGGAAAACTAATTTTAGATTTCCTAAAGCCAGTAACCTTCCACTATGAGAAGACTCCAGAAATCCTGATTCTCATTACTCAGGCATTTGCTGCTCAACAAACAAGATTATTCTTGTTGGACTTGAATTTCCATTTATATTATTTTAAATATATTTTGTCTCATTTGTTTTAATGTAGATATGTCTCTCAGGAATTGGATTTTGTTTTGCCTTGTTATTTTGGTGGTAGTTGTTGTTACTCATAGTAAACCTTACAGAAAGACACAGTATCCATTGAAAAATTGTGTTACTTTTCCATGGAAAGAAAGCAGGGAATACCATTGAGCTCAGGCAGTCTATGATTTGAGCTTACAGCTGAAAATTTCTTATAATATTAATTAGTATCCTTTGCATTTTCATCTTTTATTACCTTTTGAATGACATTATCAAAGCAACTAAGATTCTCAGGACCTTAACCATTCAAACTTCTCACCCTCAAAATGAAGAGAATGACAAATGACATTATATATTATAAGAACAAGTTGAGATTTAGTTTTCCAGTCAACAGCTTTGCAACTGTCTCTTGCCTTTTTGCTGTTAATTTTAGGAATTACCATAGTTAGCAATCTGTCAGTCTTCACTAGAGAAAGAAATGTCCTTCATGAAGAAGAAACTGCACTAAACTGGAAACTTCTGGAAAGCTATAAGGATGAAAAGGATAAGAGGAACAAAAATCCAAACCATTGCTAAAGCAAGCTGTTTTTATCTATTTGCCACAAAATCTGCCCTCACCATTTTCTCTTAGCCCCAATCTTGTATATCCCTAAGCCAAATGATTTATTGCTATGAATAATAAATCTTCTTTTAATAATGTACATGCTTATTAGCAGCAAGGCAAGAGCCTGACCTGGCTGTAGCTGCAGAGGCCTATATGGTGCTGAGGTTAGTGGGGTCTAGGGAACCCAAGGGAGTGAGTGACTGAGGTCACACCAAAGGAGGAAATAAATGGGTCATAAGAAGAACAGAAAGATTGAGATGCTACTGTATAGACAGGGAAGAAAGGAGCTTGGAGAGTAGGGTTAGAGGCCCGGGGTTGAGAACTAAGTGAGTGGGAAGGCCTTTAAAAATCCTTGGTGATAGAGGTAGGGGGCTCTGATGTTAGTCTGGCTTTTATTTTCTTTCCTTGTTAAATGTGTGGAAGAACCAATCACATTTCCAACTGTGATAACTGACCCTAATCTAATGTATCCCAGATTGACCAGGCACATTTCGTCCTCCAGTAGTGAGCTATTTTTTTATGTATGGGGAAGAATTTTGGAAAAAATAAGGAATATTTATCATGCTCATCTTTTTCCATTTAAAATTTAAGTTCTGTACACTGTCACATGTCAGAAATGCAAATGATTGCAATTTAGCTTACTAACTTCATTGAAAATCATTGGTGAGCATATAAAAACTGCTTTTTTAGCTACTGTGGTTTAATTATCTATCTATCTATCTGTCTATCATCTATCTATATATATATATCTGTGATCCCATGAGGATGAGAGATTAAAGACTCAATATCAAGAGTTATAGTTTAACTGGAAAGAGATATAGAAAACTGTGGTTAAAAGAAAAGGACTTGTAAACACTTTTTTTTTGTCTTTTTGGACTGGGGATCGAACCCAGGGCAGTGCACTTGCCAGGCAAGTGCTTTGCCACTGAGCTACATCCCAGACCTTGTAAACACTTTTAAAGTTTCTCTGTGAAATACATTGTGAAGAAAGTGAAATTATAAACCAAGACCCGGAGAAAATATTTGTGAATCTAGTAAAGAGCTTGTACCTAAACTTAAATAAACTCAACAGTAAAAAACCAAAACTATTTAAAATAAAATTGGCACTGGGGATTAAGCCCAGGATTATTGAACCTCCAAGATATATGCCCATCCCCTTTTAAAACAGAGTTTAAGTTGCTGAGAGTTTTGCTAAGTTGCCGAGACTGGTTTGAAACCTATGATATTCCTGTGTCAGCTTCCCAAATATTAGGATTATAGATACACACCACTGTGCCTGGCTAGAAAACAGAGCAATTTTCAAAAGGGCAAAATATCTCAATATATACCATACATAAAAGAAGATAAATATGGTAGATAAATACATGAAAATATGCTGCAAGATAACTGCAAATCAAAAACACTATGAAATGCTGCTATACACCTATTGTTTAAAATTCCAATGACCTAACAAATGCTGGTCAGGATCCAGAGCAATAGGATCTCTAATCCACTGCTAGTGGGAATGCAAAAATGGCAAGCCACTTTGGAAAAGTTTGTCAGTTGATTATAAACCTAATATGTGACTTCAACAATCACACTCCTAGGTATTAATCCATGTGACATGAAAAATTTATATCTGCAGATAAAGGGAAGAATATTTATAGATATTTTATCTACATTACTAAAAATGGCAGCAATAAGATGTTTTTCAATACGTGGATAAAAAAAATGTCCATCCATATGTCCATTCAGGAATCAAAAGGTAGATCACTTGCAGGAAAATGGATGAAACTAGAGAATATTATGCTAAATGGTAAATGGGATAAGTCAGTTCCAGAAAGTCAATTATTGTATGTTTTCTCTTGTACGTGGAAGCTAGAGACAAAATAGGAAATATAAAGGACTTCAAATGACGTGGAGAAAGACCTGTTGAATAGTGGAAGAGGATTGGGGAAGGGAAGAAGGGAAAGAAAGGAAGAGGGTGCACTGAAGAAGGAACATAATCTAATACTATTATAATATGTGAAGGTATTACTACCAGTTTCACTAAAGTGTGTGGGGAGAGGTCAGCAGATGGATGTGGAGGGAAATGCACATATGAAGGGAATGTGCTTGTATATTTGTATCACTTTGAATTTCACTATGATGTATAATTGCAATGTTGATCTAGATAAACTGATAAATTTTAAAAAAGAAAAGGATATTGATACATCCGACAACCTGGATGAATCTTAATGGCACATTTGACAATCTTAATTGGCACATTACCAATCTAAAAAGAATTCCCTCGGAGGTAGAGATTGACAATTTTAATACTGATATGTATATATCATGGAATGTAGTAAATATGCTATGGCAGATGGTAGGAACCAGGATTCTCACTAATGGAGTGAGAGTTTAAGCAAGGTGAAGAAGCTAAACATATCTCAAGTACAATGAACTGTAATCAGAGACATCAACATGAATTCGTATTTAGTTTACTATGTATATATATGATCATGTATACTTATGGGGTTATTTATAGATACATGTATACACATGATTTTTATATACAAACCTTATTGCTTGGTTGGATGAGAGGGCCTATGAGCAGTGACAGCCCATCTACAATAAGCATCTCTAGTGCATCTCACATCTCATTTACCAGTACCATCCTCCAATAAAAGGACCAAGTGCTGTGTGCATGGATGTCACCAACACTATGAACTACATTATTATGTGAGAGTTTAATGCATAAATGAAAGTATAAAAAAGGGAACCCAGTGCTCCTTGAATAAGTGGCTAATTCTAGGACTGGGGCAGGAGTTATATAAGATGAGCCTGGGGCATCTTGTAGTGACAGAAAGTACAAAAAGTTATTGAAAATACTTTGATGGATATATTTCAAAAGGGCACCAAAGCCAAGCCAGAGAGCTTCCAATGTTAAAGCTAGACCAATCAGAGAAATAAACAAAAGAAGTGTTGTATCATAGTTCAAAGTACAAAGGAAATATCCATGAATCCATGATGATAAAAACATATGATTAAATAAATAAATTGTGGAGAATAGATAAATCTCCTATGTATAAGAATCATTTAGATACTATGTTCTCAAACAGGTGGAGCATAATTCCCTATTCCTTAAGTGTAGACTAGAAATAGTGACTTCACTCTAAAGAGTACAATGTGAAAAGGGCAAATACAATAATATCTTTAAATTGGAGAAATATGAAAGGCACTATCTATGCCAGAGGACCTAGGTCAGCATCAGCAGTGATAACACATGTTTATAGTATGTTTCCTCGATGTGCTTGGAATGACATTCTCCCTCTGTGCCGCTCAAAGCTAATGATTCCAGTCCACCCATGAAGAAATATTAGATAAATATCAATTGAGAAACATCCTACAGAATGCCTGACAAGTACACCTCAAGGTTAACAAAGGCATTTAAAAAAGAACAGCCTGAGAAATTGTCACAGCCAAGAAAAGCCTCAACAGACATGACCACTAAATACAATGTAGTATCTTTGGGGGTATCCTGGAACAGAAAAGGGGCATTAGGGAAAAAACTGAGAAAATATAATTTTAATTTATAAAAATGTGTCATTATTAGTATACTATTTGTGATAAATACATCATACTAAGGAACCTATGAAACTGATTGTTGAGGCTGGAGGTACACAAGAACTCTCTAGGAGGCACACAGGAACTCTCTAGAATATCCTTGCAATTTCTCAATAAATATAAACCTGTTCTGAAATAGAAAAGTTTATCTAAAACAAATAGCAACAACAAATCCAGGTAGACTTTTGGGGTGAGATTGACCTAGGTTTAAATTCTGGCACTGCCACTTACTAGTTAATAAATTTAGGCAAGTTATTTCATGCCCCTTGACTTCTAATTCCTTATTCATAAATAAAAACTGACCCAGTGGTACATACCTGTAACTCCAGTACTAGGGAGGCTGAGATAGGAATATTGCAGGTTTGAGACCAGCCTCAGTTACTTAGTGAGTCTGTCTGCAACTTAACCAGAGTCTGTTTCAAAATAAAGAATAAAAATAGAGCTGGAGGAGTAGCATGAGGTAGAATGCCCTGGGATGCAATCACCAGTACCAATAAATGAATGAATGAATGAAATAAAAAATAAAAATTTTCTACTGATATAGCTCAGCGATAGAACACCCCTGTGTTCAATCTCCAGTACCACAAAAATGTGAAATATGAAAATTAACCCAACAAGTTTATTGTGAGAAGACACATGAGGCAAATGGGATAGTGTATGCTGCAATGCACTGTTAGCACCCACTGAGTGGAAAGTATGTTTAAATGTTTTGTAGTGTTTCTGCTCCCTGATGTGGAAGTAAAGGCTTGTGGGGTTTCTGGGTTAGTTCAGGAGAGATTAGTAAACTAAAAGGGAGTTGAAGCAGGCAAGAGGACAAGTCAGGAACACCTACCAGGAGCCAGAGTGTGGAGTCAAGACATGGGAACATATTTGAGAAAAAGAACAGGAACACAAGTCAAAGGGGAACTCAAGCCTCATATTTAGTTTCTCACCATAATCTTGCATATGTGAAGGCCATCTTTTTTTTTTGGTACTAAAGGTTGAACCCAGAGGCATTCTACCTATGAGCTACATGGCCAGCCCTATTTATTTATTTTTTTTTAATTTTGAAACATGGTCTTGCTAAGGTACTGAAGGAAATAACTAAGTTGTTGAGGGTGGTCTCCAACCTGTACCCATCCTGTTATAGCTTCCCAAGTATTAGGATTACAGGTATATGTCATCTTGACCAGCACGACCTCTGTTTAAGGGCTTATTGTGGTGGTAGTATGAGTGATGTGAGGCAAGCCTCTTAAAGGAGGACTGCCATCTCCATGGAAATTTTTCTTGCCTGTGCCTCGATTTTATTATTCTTTGATCTTTTGGTCTGATTAAATAGTATATCAACCTTTACAGCAAAATGAAAATAAAGTTGTGACTTAGAAATCTGAAGATATGTTGCATATTGATATTATTTGAATAGTGTCATTGGCAATATATTACCCCCTTCCATCTTGTGTAATAGGATCCAGGTTCTCAAAATATATGAAGGCCAGGGCCCAGATTTGTATGTGCAGCATTACTCTTTGAAAATGAGCTCTACTAGTCCCTGCTTCATTAATTTTGTGGTGCTTATTTCATTAACTAATTTAGTTTTCACTTCATTTATTTTCCTAGAATCTCTTTAACTTATTCAATGCCAGTAACAATTTCTTTCCCACAATTATGTGATTAGGACACATACTTACATTTTCCTTCACCACATGCTTTCTTCTGCAGTCTCATATGCACCTCAAATTTAATCTGATAATTATCCATGGGAAATATTTGGCCCTTGAGTACTTCCAAGTATTATCAATATTCTCAATATAGTCTTCTAGTATTTTTTCCTTCCTTTCTTTAGTTTTATCACTTTTTGGCAGAGCCTAAAGAAAACCTAAAGTGCTCTGGCTTTAAGGTCAAAGGTAAAGATCCCAAATTATGTTTGTGTGTGACCTATGAATCTTATAGTTTCTTGTAATTCATACTTATGCCTATCATATAGTACAAACACAATTGCTATGCACTAGGCACTAATACTTCAAGGGGAAACATCATTGCAGCATCTAAACCTAACTATTAAATAGAGAAAGAAATTAGAAAAATGTTCAGATTCTTCACCCCTATTATTAATGTGTGCAACTGGGCATGGCTGAAAGAAGAAAGATACCAAAATGGAAGAAGTCAGTTGTACTAAAGAGAAAGTCAAAACTGCCATTCTTGTCTCATCTTTGCCTCAAGTTTAGTAATATATATATATATATATATATATATATATATATATATATATGCATATATATGGACTGTCCCTGAAGGACAATTACTACTCTCTGGAAAATATGGTGGTCTTATTAATTCTTAGGGGATTTACATAGCCCAGGAACAAAAGAATTCCCTCTTCTCTCATTATAGCAGATACTCTCAGTACAGCACATACTGATTTCTCTTGTGGGTTTTCATCATTGCAATTTAAGTATATATTCCTTGTCAGTATTGCTTAGGTTTTCTGAAAGGACATTTTTGCTGCAACCCATAGCTAAAATTAAAGGCTTAACTTAGTATGTGTTTTCAATGAAATATCATGTTTTAAGAAAATACTAGAAATGGTCCAAATACCAGGCTTGATGGATGAATTGCCTGACACAGTGGGACCTTTCCATTTGTAAAACCCATAGTTGTATATATTCATTGGCAAGGGCGGTATCTTTTTGAAAACCTAGTACAAATGGGGTACTCATGAAACCTTTGTAGAACTAAGGGAGCACTCATGGACTGTGATAGGATGTTTGTTCTCTATGTTTCCAAAATGTAAATACTTAAAAAGTTTTAGGAGAATTTCATGCAGGATAAAGATGGAAACCAGGACGAATAACTAACATGATTTTCAGTCAGTCCTGTACAAGTGAGGACCTGTGCTAAGGACAATGGTAGCTGCTTCATAAGTAAGTTTGATAATCACAGTTCAGACATACATAATAAAGTAAGGCTAATCCCATTTTTCTTGGTTTAAGACATTTCATGAGGCTGGAGGACTTAATTAAAAAATGATTGGTTTTGTACTAAGAATATATTCACAAACAGTAAATTAATTAAACACAACAAATTAATTTGATCTTTTTCTCTGCTGTGGCTAATATTTGACGTTTGGCACATTAGTTGTAAAATTATAAACACCAATTTGCTACTACAAAAATAGAACTGTTTTTGCTTTTCTTTTTTAAGAATGCACCAGAATTTTCTCTCTCTAAATTAGCATTATCATTCAAACTAATCCCCTAGTATAAATATATATGTTCCAATGACACTACAATTTTTAAGACATTTCTGGTGCTCTTCTCATTAATTTAAGAAATGTTTAATACAAGCCTACATTGTGCCAGCTATTACGCTAGGTCCTGGAGACAGAGTATAAAAGACTTGCCTCTGCCTTTCCAAAATTTTTATTCTAGTCTTATGACACTGACTTTAAACAGTTGTGGCCATCATAGGAAAACCACTTATTTAATGCTCCCTTTTCTTTGAAAAATCTTTCAATCAGCCTGATTGGCCACCTGGTTTATTACATTATTATACCTGAATAAAATTTACAGAACAAATTACCACCATAGTAGCCTTATTTCTATCCTCTAGTATACTTCCTTTGGCTAATACCCACTGATCTTCCTAGCTTAGTCTAACTCTGTCATTTAAAAAATTTCAACAAGTTTTATTTCTTTGTTATACTAAAGAGAAAGTCAAAACTACTCTTCTTGTCTCCTCTCTTGCCTCAACTTTTTCTTTCCATGTTTAGGAATTTAGGCCACCTCCTCAATGGGCATTATCTGAGACTTGGAGATCTCAGGATGCCTTTCTGTTTTATATATCAAAGATTGCTTTACTGGATCTAAATGCTTAGTTTGCAAACATTTTATTTTAAAATCCTATATACAGTGCTAGTTTTTCCTTTGGGGATTGTCTTAACCTGTTTTATGCTACTATAAAAGAATAGCTAAGACTTGGTGGCTTATAAAGAAAAGAGGTTTATTTTGCCTCACCCTTATGGAGGTCCAAGAACATGGTGCCAGAAGCATCTTACTGGCTTATCATATGGGCCTCATACTCCTCTATGCATGGTAGAAAGTGGAAAAGAAGTAGATATATACAAAAGAGGGAGAAAATGGACTGAACTTCTGAGATAGCTAACACATCCCCACAAGTAAAACAATAATTCATTCATGAGAGCAGATCCCTCATACCCTAAACACTCTTTAAAGACTCGACTACCTTTCAATAATGTTATATTGGGTACCAAGCCTCAACATGACATGTTTTGGGACAAATCATACTTAAATCAGGGTAGCTTTTTGTTGTTGTTATTGCTGTTGAAAAGGATAAATCAGAGCCTGGCGTGGTGGCGCAGGCTTGTAATCCCCGCACTTGGGAGGCAGAGACAGGAGGATCGCGCAGGTTCAAAGCCAGCCGCGCATGCTGGCTTAGGAGACCCTGTTTCCAAATCAAAAATATAAAAATAGGTCTGGGAGTGTAGCCCGGAGGTAGAAGGGCTTCCTGGAACCCCAGTACCGCAAAAAAAAAAAAAAAGAAAGAAAGAAAAGTATAAATCATGGGTACCTTGATATGAAAGTGGTTTCACTTTGATTGCTGTTGGAATGATAATAGGAATATTTTATCTAATAATTTACTAGAACATATCTGGATATATATTGTGGGTTTTTTTTTTTTTTTTTTACGGGTCTGGTGATGGAACCCAGGGGCATTCGACCTGTGAGCTACACTCCCTGCCATATTTTTAAATTTATTTTGAAACCAGGTCTCACTGAGTTGCAGAGGGCCTCACCAAGTAGCTGAGGCTGTCCTTGAACCATGATCCTCCGGTCTCAGCCTCCCGAATTCTAGGATTACCTGAGTGTGCGAACACTCCCGGCTTTGGATATATATTGTTTTTGAAGCCTATTTTTTTTCTGTATAATGGAACATGATGAGCCTCTCCAGCATATAATTTTTGACAATTTGTCTGAACTGAAAACATTTTTTTGATTATAACTTTGCTATTTCAAATTCATTTGCTTCCATTTACTTGCTCTGAAATATTTGGTACTAGTTGGTATACTATGGGACCTACCTTCTAAATTGGTTATTTTCCCTCTAATCTCTAACAAATACTATAGCAATGTTTTTAAAATTATTTCTATTTCAATTATTCACCTTTCTGTGGGGTAAATTCTACTTAGTCCTGATTCATTCTTTCATCTTGACTTGGGAAACTGAATAAATTCCTAAATGACTGGGAAACATACTTTTTTCATTATTATCATCTTGGTTGCAAAGAAGGATATTTATATTGATAATTCATACCTGTATTAAAGGTGATTTGAGAGAGATTTTAAAATGAATTTACTCATCTCTCTGTCTTCCTGGAAGACAGATTTATGTATTTAAACATGATATAAATGATGAATTGTGAGAATTTGGTTAGCATATTTTAAAAAACAACATAAAAATGTAGAAATCCAGCAGAGTATCAGAAAATACTTTGAAAAACTATACTCCAATACAATGGAAAATCTGGAGAAAATTGAAAACTTTCCAGATAAATACAACCTGCCCAAACTGAGTCAAGAAGATATAGAAAATTCAAACCAACCAATAACAATAAAATAGATTTAACAACTATAAAGAGCCTACCATCCAAGGAAAGCCCAGGACCAAATGGTTTCCCAAGTGAATTTTATAAAATCTTTATAGAAGAACTAATCTTGATATTCCTCAATCTATTTTTTTTTGTTGGTACTGGGGTTCCTGGAAAACCTTCTACCTCTGGGCTACACTCCCAGACCCATTTTATATTTTTATTTGGAAATAGGGTCTCTTAAGCCAGCGTGGCTGGCTTCGAACCTGTGCGATCCTTCTGTCTTCGCCTCCCAAGCGTGGGGATTACAAGTGTGTGCCACCATGCCCGGCTTCCTCAATCTATTTTATAAAATAGAAAAAAGACAGGACTCTCCCAAATACATTCTATGAGGCCAACAACACTTTAAAACAAAAAACAAATAAAGACAGGTCAAGGAAAGAAAACTACAGGCCTATTTCTTTGATAAACTTAAATGCAAAACTGCTAAACAAAATACTAGGAACATGCATTCAAAACCACATCAAGAAAATCACACACCATGAGCAGGTAAGGTTCATTCCAGGGATACAGGCTGGTTCAAAAATAGAAACTAATCCAGACAAAAAATTACATGATCATTTCAATAGATGCTGAAAAATCATTTAACAAAAACTAACATCCATTTATGCCAAAACACTGCAGAGAATTGGAATAGAAGAAACATACCTCAAAATCATAAAGACAAGCTACAATAGGCCCACAGCCAACATCATATTAAATGGAAAAAAAACTTCAATATTTTCCCCTAAAAACAGGAACAAGACAAGGATGTCCATTATCATTAATTCATTTCAATATAGTACTTGAGACTCTAGCCAGAGCAATGAGGCAAGAAAAGGAAATCAAAGGAGTACAAAATAGGAAAAGAAGAACTTAAAATGTTACTCTTTGAAGATGACATGATACTATATGTAGAAGCCTCAATACACTCAACCAAAAGGCTTATAGAACTGATCAACAAATTCAGCAAAATGTCTGGATACAAAAGCTTTTATATATACCAGCCATAAATCCACTGAAAAAGAAATCCAGAAAACACACTTGGAACTTCTCACAAACAAAATACTTAGGAGTAAACTTAACCAAGGAGATAAAAGACCTCTACAAAGAAAATCATAAAACATTGAAAAGAGATATTGAAGAAGAACTTAGAAGATGTAAAGATCTTCCACGTTTATGAATAGGCAGAACAAATATCATCAAAATGGCCATACTTCCAAAAACTATCTACAAATTCAATGCAATACCCATTAACTTACCGAGATCATTCCTCACAGACAGAGAAAAATCAGTCCTTAAGTTCATTTGGAACAACAAAAAAACAAGAATAGGCAAAGTAGTTCTCAGCAACAAAAACCATGAGGAGTAATCACAGTAGCATACTTTATACTATTACTGCAAAACCACAGTAATAAAACACCATGATACTGGCACAAAAATAGATATATAGGCCAATGGAGCAGAATAGAAGACTCAAAAACAAATCCACATTTACAACCAATTGATTTTTGACAAAGGGGCCAAAAACACATTGGAAAAAAGATAGCCTGTTCAACAAATGGTGTTGGCAAAACTCGTTAACTATATGCAGGAAAATGAAAATAAACCCTACTTTCTAACCCTGCATAAGTGTCAATTCAGGGTGTATCAAAAACATGGACATTAGACCAGACACCTTGAGGCTCCTTGAAGTGGGCATAGGTCCAACAGTGCAATGCAAAGGCACAGATAAAAACTTTCTCAACAAGATACCCGGAGGCACAAAAAACTAAAATACAGATCAATACATGAGATTACATTAAAGTGAGGAACTTCTCTACAGCAAAGGTAACTATCAAGAACCTTAAACAAGAGTGAACAGAATGGGAAAAGATTTTTGGCAACTACTTCTCTAGAATATACAGAGAACTCAAGAAACTCAGCACTAAGGAACCAAATAACCCGATTAACAAATGGACAAGTGAACTAAATAGACACTTCACACAGGAAGAAAATCAAATGGCCAATAAATGCATGAAAAAATGCTCAACATCATTAGCAATCAGAGAGTTGCAAATCAAAATTACCCTGAGATTTCACCTAACTCCAACTAGAATGGTTATCATTCAGAACACAAAGAACAACAAATGCTGGCAAGGTTGTGAAGTAGGAACTCTAAAACATTGTTGGTGGGATTGCAAATTAAAGAAACCACTTTGGAAAACAGTATGGAGAATCCTCAGAAGAATGAGAAGGAAGTTACCATATGATCCAGCAATACCATTTTTGGGAATCTACCCAAAAGAATGGAAACCAAACTAGCAAACTAATGTATGTGTATCTGTGTTCATAGTTGCACAATGAACCATTGCCAAAATATGAAACAAGCCAAGATGTTGATCAACAGATGAATGGATTACAAAAGTATGGGATATGAACACAATGAAATTTTACTCAACCATAAAAACTGTAGGACATTAGGCTAAGTGAGATTAGTCAGTCACAAAAAATAAGATATTAGATATTCTCCATAATATGTTGATTCTAGGGAGAAAATGGGTCATAGGAGGAACTTTAGACAAAGAAGAAGATTCTATATATGAGCAAATAAAGGAACCTAACTGAGGGGATAGGAGGGGGAAGCATGAAATTAACTAATGCACCTGATGTACTTTAACAAACATATGAATGTCAATCAGCAAGCCAAGCATGAGAAGGAAGGAGGGGGAGGGATGCAGTGGTTAAGGGCTAATTGGGTGATGTATACATGTATGTCTTCACCTCTTGTACCTCATTAATATGTGTGATTACAATGAACCAATAAACATTAAAAAATAAAAAGAAGTTCTTAAAAATGGAAAATCATATAAATGATGATAGTTTATTTTCTGGGGAGAAGTTGATGGAATTTAGTTGTACTACCTAGGAAAGAAATAGTTAGGCACATAGATGCAGTTTTAGTAATTATACAAAATTCTTCAGAAAATGTCCAGTCTTTTAAAACACAAAAGAAAATCTTCATACTGTTAACTCTAAGAAACTGCTAAACAGCAGATGAAGTTAATAATTAAGACAGATTTAATTCAACTATTCATTTAAAATCATAGGCTTTATATGTTTCTACCTAGATGGGATGCCTGCATGTTTATAAAAAAGGGAACATTTAATGGGTTGGACAGACAAGAGTTCCGGACTCCAAAATACAGATGTTGAATTGCAAATTTTTCTATTTGATCCCAACTGCTTATGTTTTCCTCCTTAAAAGCTGTATATGAATGATATATAGGACTTCCGGGAAGATGGCGACCGAGAGAAGCGGGGCTTAAGAGCCCCGCTAACAACAAATCTCCATTACCACAAAATCAGCACCTTTCAAAGCCGGAAAACAACATCACCAGAGAAACAAAAAAAAATCACCAGGCTCCAGAGAGAAAGCGGACTGAGAACAGAGCCACGGAGGAGATCCTCATGCCCGAGGATGCGGCTTCACGCCCGAGGACGCGGCAGCAGTGCCATACTGCCGGCGGCACCGGCGAATTCACGGGACGGCCACAGCAAGCCGAGGGGAGCCGCTGCGGAACAGCCAGGCGGGATTTCTCGGAGCACAGGGCATCTAAACCTCCCAGTGGCTGAGCTCAGCACACGCTGCAGGGATTCAGAGTGTAAATCAAAACCAAGAAAAAAAAAATGCCAGCCCCATAGCCGAGGGCGTAGCAGCGGCTCCATATTGCCACCGGTGGCAACAGCACCGAATTCACCGAATTCAGTACAGCTACATCTGCGTACTCAAGAACAGTGAGTCAAATTGTGGGCCACAGCAGAGAAATCCCAGTACTGTACTCACTGGGACTTGACCCAGTGGGGGAGGGGCGGTGGCAGTGATATCACACCATAGGAGAACATGCAACCTGGCACCCCCCATAGTCTAAAGCAGCCTCTATCGACTCTCTGGGTCGGAGACTCTGTGATACAACCCAGTAAAGGAGTAGTGGGGTCAGAGATACTACTGACTCGAGATCCAGAGCACCTAAGCGAAGTCATAGTGACCCAAGGGAAGAACCCAGAGAAGACACAAACTTCCGAAATCATGGGAAAGAGGAATAACACATGAGTAATGAATGCTCACAACCCCACAACATCAGAACCCGATAAAACAGAAAATCAGAGATTTCTAGAAGATCAAATCAGGAAAATAACTGTAGAAATAATAGAGGTGCTTCGAAAAGAACTCAGAGAGAGCCAAAAAGAGATAAAGGATGCAATTAATGAAGTAAAGGCCTCAATTCAAAGCACAAACAACCGATTAGAACACATGGAGAACAGAATCTCGCTCTTAGAAGATGATCATTCCAAAAATGAACGCATATTTTCTAGTCTAGGAAAAAATATCCGACAGCAGGAATCTGATATTGAAGAAATATGGGCCCATTTTAAGAGAGCTAACCTAAGAATAATTGGAATATAGGAGGGAAAAGAAAGTGAAACCAAAGGGATCAACAATCTCTTCAAGGAAGTAATAGCAGAAAATTTTCCAGACATAGAGCAAAAGGTCGATACCCAGGTCCAGGAAACGTATAGAACACCCTTTAGACAGGATCGGAGAAGAGGATCCCCACGCCACATAATTGTCAAAATGACCAATGTGGAAGCCAAGCAGAGAATCTTAAAGGCAACAAAAGCAAAGGGCCAAGTGACATTCAGAGGCAAACCAATTAGAATCACTCCAGACTTCTCAAACCAAGTTATGAGAGCCAGAAGGGCTTGGAGTAACATATTCCAAACTCTGAAAGAAAACAACTTCCAGCCAAAAATTTCCTACCCAGAAAAACTTTCTATCAAATTAGATGGGGAAATAAGAAGCTTCCATGACAAACAGAAACTGAAGGAATTTATGTCTTCAAAACCAGCACTAGAGAAAATACTCAAAGAGATTAACTACAAAGAAGAAATAGGTAACACACATCAGAACTAGAGAAACAAGATTTTCCATCCAACAGACAACTAAGATTGGTTATCTGTGGAGATTCATTATTTATGCTAGTCTTTTACCTATCTGTAAAGGGTATTGTTTGCCTTCATTGTTGTTAATTTTTAGGATTTCTAGTTGGAATATTAATATACCTTCAGATATAGCATTTGGAAATATTTTATCCCATTCTATTAGTAACTGTTAACTCTGTTTACATTGTCTTTGGATATACAATATTTTTTTATTTTTCAGGGAGTTTGTATACTCTTCTGTTGCATGTGCCATTGAAATCATAACGAAGAAATCACTGCCAATTGCAATTTTGTGAGGTGTTATGACCCAGATTTTCTCCTAAAAGTTTATAGTCAAGATTTATATTTAGGTCTTTTATCTATTTTGAGTTAATATTTGTATATGGTGTTAGGTAAGGGTCCAATTTTCTTCTTTTCCATGTAATTATTATTTTTCAACAATATTTAGTTAAAAGATTATTATTCCCACCACCAAATGTTCGTGGAAACCTTGTCAAAAATAACTTGACAATATAGGGAAGAATTTAGCTCTAGGCTTTTATTTAACTCCAATGGTTTATATATCTGCCTTTAGAATAGTACTACACTGTTTCAATTATTGTAGCTTTATATGGTTTGAAATCAGAAAATATACATCTTCTAGCTTTGTTCTTTTTCAAGATCGTTTTTGTTGGTACCTAGAGTCCATATTCCATATTAGGATAGATTTTTTTCTGAAAATAAATATATAAATATATGATAGTTTCACCTAAAAAATAGAAAAATTAGATTCTCTGGTAAGAAAGAAATATTGAAATGTTATCTTTAAGTCATCAAAAGCTTGGTATCAGACAAATGAAACTGTTATGTGAGATTATCATTTTTAATTTTTGATAAATTGCTATAATACTAGATGTCAACCACTAAGCCAAGCATGGGAGGGAGGGATAGGGAGAGAATGGAGTGGGGATCGGGTGGGGGCTGACTGGGCAATGTGTGCATGTCAGTCTACAAAAGTATGTATCCCACTATGATGTATGAATACAGTGCACCAATTAAAAAAATGATATATAGTGGCTGGTAATAGCACCCAGCTCCAACCTTGGAACTCCCTTTGTGAATTTTTAAAGCTTATGGTTTTTTTGTTCATTTTCCTTTCATAAAAGAATTGCTTCCAAATGTTCTTCTCCAAAGAGCTCTTATTTGGAGAAAGAATTAGTTGGACAATTAAGAAGTCCCTTCAAGGACATTTTTATCTAATATGCTCAAACTAGGAATTATTAGGAATACCAGATAGGTTCCAGATAATGAAGAGGAAACCTCAGCAAAACTAAAATGGAAGAGTAGGAGACGAAGAAGGCTGAGGTTGATCAATGGAGGAGCTACATTCAAATATGTGTAAAAGTGTGAATGTAATGTGGTTAAACTGGACACGCATTGTTGAAAGGGAGGAAAGGGAAGTGGGGTGGCAGTGGGCACCATAGTTGGAATGTATGGCATTTTCAATATGATCCACTTAAAAACAATAAAAAAAGAAAAAAGTAGTCCCTTCAAGAATTAATGTGTATATATTGATGTGTATATATAATGGGTATATATTATACAGATACAAATGTAAATATAAAATACATTCTTAACTAATACATATAAAAGTAAATGTAAAATGCATGCTTATATAATATATTTTTTGTCAAGAAAATGCGGACTTACCTTTTTATTTCTTAAAAATGAGTACACACATGCCAGGCGTGGTGGCACACACTAGGATTGCGGTTCGTAGACAGCCTCAGCTACTTAGTGAGGCCCTCCACAACTTAGTGAGACCCTGTTTCAAAAATGAAGAATAAAAAATAGGCCTGGGGGTGTAGCTTGGAGGTAGAATGCCTCTGGGTTCTATCCTAAGTACTGCAAAAAATGAGTACACAAAATTATATTTACTATGCACAATTTAATATTTTAAAGTCTATGTGTATATAGATATATATGGTGGAATGATTAAATTTAGTTAATTAACATACTTACCTCACAATGTTACTATTATTGTTTCAAGAACAATTTACACTCATTCGATTTGAATTTTTCTTATTTACTTAGAATTTTATAGTTAAAATATAATTATACATCATAGTGAGATTCAAAGCTATTCATTCATATATAATGGGTATATATTATACACAACATCTGTTGGTGTGGTTCCCTGCTAACCCCATCCTGCTATCCATCTTCTCCCTCCCTGTATATTTTAGTAATGTTGTTAGTAATACTTACATATATGAATATATTACTAAAAATAAAAATGTTTTATTAACCTTAGTTATCCTGTTGTACATTAAATTTCTTGAATTTATTACTATAGTCTGGTTGAAAATTTTTATCTTTGACTAATATATTCCTCACCATACCCCATCCACTCAAGCCCCTGGTAACTACCATTCTGTTCTGTTTTTATGATATCAACTTTTTAGGTTTCACCTATCAGTGGAACCAATATGCTACTTTTCTTTCAATACTTGGCTTATTTTATTTAACACAATGTCCTCTGAATTTACTCATGTTGTACTAAATTCCATTGTATGTATATTATGCTAGCTGAGGGAAACTTAAAAAGTTTATACTTCTTCACTATTGTAAATAGTGCTACAATAAAAATCAGAATAAAATACACATTGTCATGCTTGTTTGATTTCCTTTGGATATATACCCAAGAGTGGGATTGCTGGATCATGTGGTATTTCTATTTTCAGTTTTTTAAGGAACCTCCAAACTGATCTCTATAACAATAGTGAATGCATTTATTTGCATTTCTACAACAGTATTAAATGGTTCATTTTTATCCATATCTTAGTCAATATTTGTTATCTTTTCTGGTTAGATAATAACCATTTTAATTATTGTGAAGCAAAATATGATGATTTTAATCTGTGTTTCTCTAATGATTGATAATGTCAAACACATTTCTATATATGTGCTGGCTATTTTTGCCTTCTTTTGAAAAGTGTCTGTAAAGGTTTTTTTGCCTATTTTTTTGTGGTACTAGGGATGAAACACAGGAACATTCTACCTCCAAACTATATCCCCAGCCTTATTTATTATTCTTTTTTTGAAACAGGACTCACTAGATTGCAAAGGGCCTAAGTTGCTGAGGTTGTCTACAAACTGTGATCCACTTGTCTCAGCTTCCCAAATCCTGGGATTACAAGCATGCACCACCACACCTGTCTTTGCTCATTTTTTACCAGGTTGTTTTCTTGTAATATTGTTGTTTTAGTTCCTTATAAATTGTGGCTATTAATCCCTTATTAGATGTACAGTTTAAAAATATTATCTCTCTCATCTTCTGTAAGTTGTCTCTTTGCTCTGTTGTATAGAACTTTTCAATTTGTTGAAATTCTATTAGTAAATTTTAAGGCCCCAGCAACGCCTTAACCCCTTGGCAGGTTCTTATCCTGGCCTCGGAGGCCCTAGCACCGGCCTTGCTTCACAGCAGGCACCAATGCCAGCCTCGTGGCCCCAGCACTGGCCTAACCCCTTGGCAGGCTCCGATCCCAGCTTCAGAGGCCCCAGCACCAGCCTTGTCTCACAGCAGGCTCCGATCCCAGCCAGCAGGCCCTGACACTGGCCTAACCCCTTGGCAGGCTCAAATCCCGGCCAGCAGGCCCTGACACTGGCCTAACCCCTTGGCAGGCTCCGATCCCACCCTCAGAGGCCCCAGCACCCACCTTGCTTCATGGCAGGCTTCGATGCCAGACTCGCTGGCCCCAGAACTGGCCTAACCCCTCAGCAGGCTTTGATCCTGGCCTCGGAGGTCTAAGTAGCGGCCTTGCCTAACAGAAGGCTCTGATGCCGGTCGCTGGCCCTGGCACCTGCCTAACCCCTCAGCAGGCTCTGATTCCAGCCTCAGAGGCCCCGGCACTGGTCTTGCCTCATGGCAGGCTGCAATGCTGGCCCTGGCCCCAGCACCAGCTTAACCCCTTGGTAGGCTCCAAACCCAGCCTCGGAGGTCCCAGTAGCGGCTTTGCCTCACAGGAGGCTCTGATGCCGACCATTAGCTCCAGCACCGGCCTAACCCCTTGGCAGGCTCTTATCCTGGCCTCGGAGGCCCAGCACTGTCCTTGCCTCATGGCAGGGTCCGATGCTGGCCTTGGTGGCTCCAGCACCTGCCTAACCCCTCGGCAGTCTCCAATCCTGGCCTTGGAGGCCTCAGTAGCGGCCTTGCCTCACGGAAGGCTCTGATGCCTGCTGCTGGCCCTGGCACCGGCCTAACCACTCGGCAGGCTCTGATCCCGGCCTTGGAGGCCCCAGCATCGGCCTTGCCTCACGGTGAGCTCCGATCTCAGCCTTTCTGGCCCCAGAAACGGCCTAAACACTCGGCAGGCTCTTATCCCAGCCTCGGAGGCCCCAGCATCGGCCTTGCCTCACGGCAGGCCCCAATGCTGGCCGCTGGTCCTGGCATCAACCTAACCCCTTGGCAGGCTCCGATCCCAGCCTTGGAGGCCACAGTAGCAGCCTTGCCTCACGGCAGGCTCTGTTGCTGGCCCTTGGCCCCGGCACCAGCCTAACCCCTCATCAGGCACTTATCCTGGCCTTGGAGACCCCAGCACTGGCCTTGCCTCACGGCAGGAACCTATGCCAGCCTCGCTGGCCCCAGCACCGGCCTAACCCTTCGGCAGGCTCTGATCCTAGCTTCGGAGGCCCCAGCACTAGCCTTGCCTCACAGCAGGATCCAATCATGGCCAAGCTGGCCCTGGCACCGGCCTAACCCCTCGGCAGGCTCCGATCCCGGCCTCATAGGCCCCAGCACCGGCCTTGCTTCATGGCAGGCTCCAATGCCAGCCTTGCTGTCACCAGCACTGGCTAACCCCTCGGCAGGCTCCGATCCTGGCCTTGGAGGCCTCAGTAGCAGTCTTGCCTAATGGAAGGCTCCGATGCCGGTCGCTGGCCCTGGCATCAGCCTAACCCCTCAACAGGCTCTGATCCCAGCCTCCGAGGCCCCAGCACTGGCCTTGCCTCATGGCAGGCTCCGATGCTGGCCGCTGGCCCCAGGACCAGCCTAAATGCTTGGCAGGCTCCGATCCCCGCCTCAGAGGCCCAAGTAGTAGCCTTGTCTCACAGCAGGGTCCGATGCCGGCCATTGACCCCGGCACCAGCCTAACCCCTCGGCAGGCTCTTATCCTGGCCTCGGAGGCCCCAGCACTGGCTTTGCCACATGGCAGGCTCCGATGCTGGCCTCGGTGGCTCCAGTACCAGCCTAACCACTCGGCAGGCACTGATCCCGGCCTCAGAGGCCTCATTAGTGGCCTTGCCTCACGGAAGGCCCTGATCCTGGCCGCTAGACCTGACACCGGCCTAACCCCTCAGCAAGTTCTGATCCCGGCCTCGGAGGCCCCAGCACCAGCCTTGCCTCATGGCAGGCCCTAATGCTGGCCGCTGTCCCCGGCATTGGCCTAACCCCTTGGCAGGTTCTGATCCCAGCCTCGGAGGCCCCAGTAGTGGCCTTGCCTCACAGCAGTCTCCGATGCCGGTCATTGGCCCCGGCACTGGCCTAACCCCTTGGCAGGCTCTGATGCTGGCCTCGCTAGTCCCAGCACCGGCCTTACCCCTCAGCAGGCTCCGATCCCAGCCTCAGAGGCCTCAGTAGCAGCCTTGCCTCAAGGAAGGCTCCGATGCTGGCCGCTGGCCCCAGCACCAGCCTATCCCCTCGGCAGGCTCCGATCCCGGCCTCGGAGGCCACAGCACTGGTCTTGCCTCATGGTGAGTTCCGATGTTTGCCTCACTGGCCCTACCATTGGTCTAGGCCCTCGGCAGGCTTTGATCTTGGCCTCGGAGGCCTCAATAGCGGCCTTGCCTCACAGAAGGCTCTGATGCCAGCAGCTGGCCCCGGCACTGGCCTCACCCCTCAGCAGGCTCCGATCCTGGCCTCGGAGGCCCTGGCACCATCTTTGCCTCATGGCAGATTCCGTTGCCGATCATGGGCCGTGGCTCCGGCCTAACACCTTGGCAGGGTCTTATCCTGGCCTTGGAGGCCCCAGCACCAGCCTTGCCTCCCGGCAGGCTCCGATGCTGACCTCGCTGGCCCCAGCACCAGCCTAACCCCTTGGCAGGCTCCGATCCAGGTCATGGAGGCCTCAGTAGCTTCCTTGCCTCACTGAAGGCTGCGGTGCTGGCCGCTGGCCCCGGCACCGGCCTAACCCCTTGGCAGGCTCTGATTCCGGCCTCGGAGGCCCCAGCACCGGTCTTGCCTCACAGTGAGCTCTGATGCTGGCTGCTGGCCCCGGCACCGGCCTAACCCCTCGGCAGGATCTGATCCTGGCCTCAGAGGCCCAGCATTATCCTTGCCTCATGGCAGACTCCGGTTCCGGCCATTGACTGCGGCACCAGCCTAACCTCTTGGCAGGCTCTTATCCCAGCCTTGGAGGCCCCAGCACCGGCCTTGCCTCACGGGAGGCTCCAATGCTGGCTGCTGGCCCAGGCATTGGCCTAAACCCTTGGCAGGTTCGGATCCCAGCCTCTGAGGCCCTAGTAGTGGCCTTGCCTCATGGCAGCCTCCGATGCTGGCCATTGGCCCCGGCACTGGCCTAACCCCTCAGCAGGCTCTTGTCCTGGCCTCGGAGGCCCCAGCACTGGCCTTGTCTCAAGGCAGGCTCCAATTCTGGCCTCGATGGCCCCAGCACCGGCCTACCCCCTCGGTAGGCTCAGATCCTGGCCTCAGAGGCCTCAGTACCAGCCTTGCCTCACGGAAGACTCCAATGTCAGCCGCTGGCCCTGACACTGGTCTAACCCCTTGGCAGGCTTCGATCCCAGCCTCAGAGGCCCCAGCACTGGCCTTGCCTCATGGTGAGCTCTGATCCTGGCCTTGCTGGCCCTGGCACCGGCCTAAACCCTCGGCAGGCTCTAATCCCAGCCTTGAAGACCCAGCACCGGCCTTGCCTCATAGCAAGCTCTGATTCCAGCCTCACTGGCCCCAGCATTGGCCTAAACCCTCAGCAGGCTCCGATCTCAGCCTCGGAGGCCCCAGTAGTGGCCTTGCCTCACGGCAGGCTCTGATGTCGGCCATTGGCCCCGGCACCGCCCTAACCCATCAGCAGGCTCAGGTCGCTGCCTCGAAGGCCCCAGCACCAGCCTTGCCTCACTGCAGGCTCAAATCCTGGCCTTGCTGGCCCCAGTACCAGCCTAACCCCTCATCAGGCTCCTATCCTGGCCTCAAAGGCCCCAGCACCAGCCTTGCCTCACAGCAGGCTCTGATCCCGGTCTCACTGGCCCCAGCACTGGCCTAACCCCTCTGCAGGCTCCGATCCCGGCCTTGAAGGCTCCAGCACCAGCCTTGCCTCATGGCAGGCTCCAATCCCATCTTTTCTGTGTCTGTTGCCAGCCTTACCCCTCGGCAGGCTCCAATCCGAGCACCCTCTTCGCTCAACCAATTGTCTCACGTTCTCGAGGGTGTGTGTTGGTAGCATTCTGCCTCTGGGGTTATTATTTCAAAGGTTCCAGGTGTAATGCATTAGATCTCTGCCTCCCCTGAGTACTGGCCACTGCCATTGCCACTGCCTCCACCATTTCAAATCTTTCCCAAGCTCTTTTTCCACTCTGAATGTTGTCCAGTGTCCCTAAGCATGCGTGATGGTAGCATTCGACATTTGGTGTAATTTATCCAAAAAATAAGGTTGGTAAGATCCGATTTCTGCTTCTCCTGAATACAAGTCTCCACCACCATCGTGGAGACCTCTTTCAACACCACCTTTCTCCTTGGTCTCCACTAAACTCTCTCCTTACAGGAGATGTCCAAGATTCTTAACAATATAGAGAAACAGCTGTCCTCCTTCATGGGGAATTTTTCCATAAGTTCCAGTGCATTTGGATAAGTTTTGTCTGCATCTCCAGTATCCTAGCATCTGCCACAGCCTTCTTAACCCCTCTCTGATATTTTTCTTTTTTCTTTTTCTTTTTCTTTTTTTTTCAATAAGAGAAGACAGTATGTGTGGTTTGAGGTGGTAGTGGGATCAGACACTCAGTAGTATTGTGACCTTTCTTTTTCTTTTCCTTTTTTTTTCAATAAGAGAAGACAGTATGTGTGGTTTGAGGAGGTAGTGGGATCAGACACTCAGTAGTACTGTGACCCGGTCCAGTTTCCCCATGGGTCCAGCGTCCTCCGCACTTCTTCGCCTAGGTCCCAGGCCCCGGCTGTTCCGTGGTTCAGTGTGCCCTGCCCGACCCCTGCCCCGGTTTCTCCAGAGGTCTGGCGTGCTATGAGTGGTCCAGCCCGGGGCCCAGCGTCCCGTGACCCGGGCCCAGGCTGGTGTACCCCGCGAGACCCCTGCCCGGGACCCAGGGTCTTACTGGGTCCGGTTTCTCCAGGGTTCTGGCATGTTATGCACGGTCCAGTCCGGGACCCAGAGTCCTGCGACCCAGGCCCCGGCTGGCATGCCCCACACTATAATAAATTCTTAACAATAATGATTGGTTTACTTTCTATCACAAATAGAATTTTATGCTGAATTCTGAGAATCTTGTAGATATCTGTCCTCAAGTGGTTTAAAATCAAGTTGGTGAAACAAATATATTTAGAGAATAATGAATAGACTTACTACAGAAAATTATTATAAGAGAGTAGTTGGAAATAAATTAAAAGACTAATTTGGGACTCCATTTGGCTGCTACCCTGAAAATTCTCATGCTTTATTCAGTGTGCTAGCTGGGGGGAGACATTAAATATTTTTGGGAATTGATGAGTGTCAATGCTTAGTGTATCTGTTTTAATACAACTCAAAGAATCAGGGGAACTTCTGTCTTTGTCACTGTCAAACTAGAGCCTAAAATGCTCTCACTCCATAGTATATGCTACTAAATATTTGTTGAACAATAGGCTATATAAAATAAACATTTTCAGTATGATAAATCTGGCTGGTTTTTTTTTCAGTGGTACTTGGTTTCCTGGAAGCCCTTCTACCTCCGGGCTACACTCCCAGACCTATTTTTTTTATATTTTTGAAACAGGGTCTCTTAAACCAGCATGGCTGGCTTCGAACCTGTGTGATCCTCCTGTCTCTGCCTCCCAAGTGTGGGGATTACAAGCGTGCACCACCACGCCTGGCTAAATCTGACTGTTTTTAATAGCATGTGGCAAACTGGAGCCACGAAATTCAGTATGGCTTCTTTTGAGTAGAGTAATGAAGATTTGTACCACAGTGGGACACTAGGGAATAGAATGAGAAAATGATTACAAAGAAGAGATAGATAAATATTACTTAGTGACTAGATAGACTGATGATCAAAGAAAATAGAGTAAACAAGAATTATTATTGGAATGTCTGAGGATAACATAGAAGAGTTATTGGCAGATATTGAGAAGCCTGCATATAATCAAATTTTGGAGGAATTCTATGAATATGGGCTTTAAATGTGCAAAGACACAGAAGTTTACAAATATCTTCCAATAGATTAGATATGGAGATTATAGGTAATATGTTTTTCTGTTTTTATACCCACAGTGGTTACTTCCAAGCCATTAGCTATAGGAGTGGACTGATACCAAAGCTAGAGTATACACAACAGTGGAAAAAGTTATTATGCATTTTAAGTGGAAACTTTTTGAATGTGCATCTGTCTTGGTCTTTTTGATGTTGTTCTAACAGAATTCCTGAGACTAGGTAATTTATAATGAGTAGAAAATATTTGGTTTATGGTTCTAGAGGTAGAAATGTACACAATCAAGGGATTAGCATCTTGCAAAGGCCTTCTTGCTATTTCCTCACAAGGCAGAAGGTTGAATGGGAAAATTATAAAATATAAAACCCTCTTACATGAGATTTTTAAAATAATGGCATTCATTTATGACCTAAATATCCCCTTATTAGGGTCAATTTTGTTTCTGGCAGACACTTCCAAACAATAGCAAGGGACAAACTTATCAAACATGTGAAAAAGTGTCTCCCCCTAGCAATTCATAATAGTAATAATATCAATATATAATGAAGAATTTTTAAAAACCTAACCACTAAAATACAGTAATTTGAAATTCAGTACTACAATTTCAAGAGCTAGTTACATGAACTAGAACACTGAGAAAAAAATCGCTATGTATGTCCTTACAGAGAACAGGCAGTTGAATAGTATTTAAAAATTATAATAAGACAATAGCAATTATCTAAGCCAATATGTAATAACTTTGATTATGTGAAAAGTGGAGTGTAGTGAATTTGAGGTCAACTTTTCAAACAAGTCACCAGAGGGAACATAAGAAAAGTGCCAAAAACTAAATATGCATGAAGCTGCTTTTGAGGTTTAATAGAAAAATAGGACTCTTGTCTGCTAGCTGAGTACTTAATAATGTTAACACCACTACAAACAAGTTGTGGTTTATTGCTTCAATTTCCTACATGCTGGTAAGAGAATTAACACGACTGATTCATTAAGATCTTAGATTTCAGTCAAATTAGGTGACTGAGAGGCTGATGCAAAAACACTTGTACTCAAAGGGAACACAACTCTATCAGGAACTTGTGAATCCTGCATCAGATCATTGGATGAGCTACTGATTTAACAGTTAGGCTGAAAAGGAAACTCCTTAATCAATCCTTTTTGTACAAGAGCTATTTTTTATTAGATGTTATAAAGGAATGATAAGCAGAAGTAGAAAGTATAGTTATATTTATGAACATTTCTATATGAATTTTGAGAGATTGATACAATGCAATGCTTTTATGAACATCCAAATTTAATTTAGAAGGTAAGGTACCATTGTGGTAAAAAGCACTTTAGTTTTCCCTCAGAATTAGTGATGAATCCTTAAACAATTAAATAGCTCATCTGAAGTTTCTTGGTCAAATAGAAAATTCCCCCTTCAAACTCTTTCTTAGTACTAATATAGGTGACAACATCCAAAGACCATTACCAGCATGTAAGTTTTCTGCCTCATAGAGCAGAGAAAAGAGCAGTTCCTGGTGGCTCACACCTGTAATCCCAGTACTTGTTAGGTGGAGATGACATGATCACAGGTTCGAGTTCAGCCTCAGCAACTTAGGGAGACCCTAAATTCAATGAAACCCTGTTTTAAAATAGAAAAAGGGCTTGGGTGCAGATCAGAGGTAGAATGTACCTGGGTTCAATCTCCAGCATGAAAATAAATAAATAAACAAATAAATAAATAAATGCAGAGAAATTAGAATATCCCATCACAAAGTAGCACACACCCGTGATTTCTTCTGAAGAGGATGGAATAAAAGGTAAAAATAGGACACTAACTGATGAAGAGTTGGAGATGTTGGTGATGAAAAAGAGCAGAGGATAACTCAGCTTCTTTGGTAAAATATATGTTGTGTACCTAAATTGGCTGAAAGTCACATAGCATTTGTTTGTGCATGCGTTTGACTGTGTTTGCACACACACACACACACACACACACACACACACACACACACACACACATTATTGTCCAAATATTGTTTACCTGAAGAATATGGAAAGCCTCTCCTCATTTTCAAGTTGTGATTTTCTCTAGGAGTTTTACCTTGGTTGCTTCTTCTGGTGGAATAGAAGTTATAGATTCATAAAATTTTAGATTTTAAGACCTTGAAATCCAGAGGTTTAATTATTTTAGCAGCATAATTTTAAAACAATGAAATCATAGGTAAAAGCCTGTTCCATCTGTGGATGAGAACAGGGCTGCTTTGGTATAGTGGATAAGGAGCTGTTCACCCATCACTGTAACAATCACCTTTAAAACACCTTAGAGGAGCTCTGCAATAGCAGGTGGTATTAGAAAATATATCAATTTCTCAGATGGTGAAACTAAGGCTCATTATTTTGAAATTAATTGGTTGAGGTTATAAAACCAGCAAAGCATAGATGGTTTTTAGTACTAGATCCAAGATCTCCTAAGTCTGGCTAGAGTTGGGATGTTAATAGCCACTTGCTAGTCAATTTGTGGTAGTTTGCTGAAATAATTAATACAAATGGAAAAGTTGCATTAATTTCCCTCCCATTAAATAGTGAGTTTAAGGGGAAAAGGCAAACCTTCTTTTGTCTAGTACTTGGTAGTTCTCAATTGCATGGAGGAAAGGAAGAGGTTAGATGTAGTCACTAGTAGAGCTTCTTACAGAAGTTGAAGTTACTTGGGGAATTACAGAACCACTGACTAGAAAACATCAAGTATAAAGGGAAATGTAATAATAGAAAAGTAGTTATGCACCTAAGCCCCAAAAAGTAGTATTATATTCATCCTGAGAAGTAATTACTCCTGTCATTACTAAGCTCTGCGATGGTTCAGTTTAGCCTGATAGATGGCTTTGCATTCAGTTCTTTCACAGGCAGATCTTGCTTCAGAACCCTGGGCTCTTATGGCTCAGATGGGGTTCAGGCAGACGAGAAAAATAGCCACCCTAGCAGTTTTTTACTGACCTTTAGGTATTGGTTATTGGCCTACTTAATTGAAATAAATGACTTTTTTCATTAGTGCTTTATGGAGTCATTTAAAATTATAATCTTTCCTGTCTGAGAATTAGTTTAGTATGATCCACTATGATTACCTCTAATTGGATTTAATTTAGATTGAAATGTTTTAGCTCATAAAATGGATAAGGCTCCATTGCAGAGCATGTATGCGTGTGTGTGTGTGTGTGTGTGTGTGTGTGTGTGTGTGTGTGTTTAAATTTCAGGAGATTGATTTCCTTGCTATCGACTGCTGCAATTGTATGTTACTAAACCCTGGGCTAGTAAAACACCCAGAATGTTATTTTACTCCAAAGATAGATTGTTCTTATTGAAAGTTGTTGTTAGAGAACACACAGTGTACTAAAATTCTATCTTTGGGAAGTAATGAAATAGAGCTCCACTCTTCTTGTATCCCCCTTTACCCTTGAGAAAGCACTGCAACATTTTTGCTAGAATATATTTTTATATATCTCTGTAAAGTACTTGGGGCTTGGTTGGATATCTGTCATTAATAAGCAAAATTATAAATATCATACCCATTTAATCAAATGAATATTATTGAAAACAATAGGTTGGGGCTCTGAACAGTTCATCATATGTAACTGTTGGTACTGTGTGAGACCCCATATCTGGCTCCTAACAGTGGTATGTTTGCTTTCTGCTTGCTTCTGTGTCCTGAGAGAATCTTTGCTTGACTTGCAGCTTCCTTCCTCTACCAGGCCTATAAAAGTACTTAGTTTTGCCAAAATCAAATGACTAAAACATTCTAGTGCTTTTCCAAATGTGTATTTTTAAAGCCATCTGCACAGCAACACGTTGTCTTCAGGGCTCGGTTTCTCACTAGGGGCCTGGCACTCATGGTGCACTAATGCACTGGCCTGATTCCCTGTATAACAGGAGGTTATCAGTTAAAAGCTCCTACCTTGGGTTCTTTGGACATAAAATATGACTGGCTCTGAGGAGCCTTACTTTAGTAATTAAGACTTCAGATAGAATATTATTGACTCACACTGTGAGTGGATTTGGTTATTGTATTACAGATTTAAGGCTTTCTGTTGAGAAACATAGGGAAGAGTTATCAGAACTATCACCTGGTAAAACTGGAAGCACCAGCTACCAAATAAACATGCAAGTAAAAGCAGGAGAGGGTAGGAGAAGAAAATTGGGTTCCAACCTAATGGTTCCCTTCCTTTGCTTTCTTTGCAATTTTTTCTATTATTCTGAGAATTACAATTCACAGCCTTAGTAATCTATAAAATGAGTTTTGAATATTGGAGGATTAGTAAAATAAAAAGTTATGGAGAAATTTTCTTGGAACCAGCCATATTTACAACTTCTATTTTCACAGGTTTTATGCTGCCTGAAAATATATGGGCATAGGAATAGCAGAAAAACTGTTTCATCAGGACAAGGCAGATAATATGCTAATATTGCAACTGTGATAAATTTTAAAACCCAGAGGAGAGCGTGATGTTTATGCTTCCTCTTTCACCATTCATAGACAAAATCCCCTTGAGAAGCATTACTCTTGCAGTTGAGTATTGACTCTACACAGATCTTCCATTTTACTGAGGGTTTTTTTTTTTATGTCGAAGTACAGTAGAAAACATGAACAGAGACGCCACTGTAGTCAAGAGAGATGACCAATTTCCAATAACTACCAAGAGAAAGGAAAAAATTCAATTCAAGCATGGGAGGGAGGGATAGGGAGAGAATGGGGTGGGGATCGGGTGGGGGCTGACTGGGCAATGTGTGCATGTATGTCTACAAAAGTATGTATCCCACTATGATGTATGAATACAGTGCACCAATTAAAAATAAAAAAATAAAAAATAAAATAAAAAAGTCACTATTTCACCACATACACAAACTAAAAAAAAAAAAAGTATAAGAATAGGTCTGGGAATGTAGCCTAAAGGTAGAAGGGTTTCCAGTACCACACAAATACACACACACAAACACACACACACACACACACACACAAAGAAATAATATTATTTGCATAAAGATGGACAAAACAGGAGGACATTATGCTATATGACATTAGCTAGATTTGAAGTCAAGGGTCATATACTTTTTCTCAGATGTATAATCTAGAGAAAAAAAGGGAAAAAAGGTATCTACCTCATGAAAATACAAGAAATACCAGTAGATTTGCACAAGATATCAAGGAATGGAGATGAGGAAAATGGAGGGGTGTGGGGAATAAAATAAGGCAGATCATATATGCATCATGCATATATAAATATGTAAAAATGAGTCATACTATTATATAATTATAATATACCATTAAAAAGAAAAAATGTATACTTCATGAAGAATGAAACATAATCTTAGGTCATTAAAACAATCAAAATAAATGCATTATTTTTTCTTATATTCTAATTATTTAAAATGTCTTGTTTAGTTTCTGTATCTTTAAACCATAGTTCTTTTGTTTTGTACAGATTTTTTTTTTACCAGATTTTCTAATTGTGTTTCCATTTCTTTCTTTCCTTCTTTTCTGCCTTCCTTCTTTTCTTCCTTTCTCTCTTCCTTCTTTCTTTCTCTCTGAAAAAAATATTTTCCATAATTTTATCATTCAGAACCTCAAAGTCCTTACACATATAGTTTGTGATATTAAGACTTTTTTTTTTTTTACTTCTTGACGATATTTTTCAGGAATCCCTTTAGGTTCCTGTTTGAATTTAACTAATTACCTTCTATTATTATGGAATATATTTTCACTCCCTACACTGAAAAAATATTTTTCAATATTTCCCTCAAAATAAGAAAGATGGAAGTTAAAATTTTTAGTCTTTTATACTGAAAATGGCCTTTGTCTTCTACATTGATTATTTTCTCCATATATAAATTTCTAGGTTTAGAATTATTTTCCCTCACAACCTTGATACATTTTCCTTTACAATTTTCTTCATTATATTTATTCAATCATATTAATTGTGCAAATTATTTGATTTGACTTGATATTTTCACACATGCATATAACATAAATTAATTGTATCTACCTTTTCAACTACTTTCTCTTGCCCTTTCTTCCCTACTCCTCCCCATGGTACCTTACAGTTTTAATGAGGACAGTAACATCTATTTGATTCTTGATCCATTACAAATGACTAGTCTATTTTTATTTTTATATCAGGAATATTTTCATTTGTTCCACAAATGTTAGTGCAGTGTATCTAATATATTTCTGGTAGGACTTAAGTCCCTTAATTTATTGAATTGGGTAAAATATTCATTGTTTTATAGACAGAATTCCCTGCCTTATGAAGCTCATTTTTTAATGGGTGAAGATAATAAAAAGAATGTATATGTAAAATATGTGGTCTATATGATGGTGATACTGGAAAGAAAATATTAAAGAACAAGATATACTAGGAGAGGGGTTGAATTATAAGATAAGTTAGTCTATCAAGGGTTCACTAGAAATATGACTTTTGAGTAAAGCTTTGAAGGAGCTATGAGGACAAATCATACTGATACCTGACAAGAAAGATTTCCAAGGAAAATTATCACTCATAGAAACTTAATTTCAGTCTGCTTAATGTGCTTCAAAATAATGAAGAGGCCATTTTGACCAGTAGAACCTATGAAAAGGGTAGTAGGAAAGGAAATCATAAAGGTCATAGGCAAATCATAGTGGACCTAATACGTTAAAGGCTTGTAGTTTTGCATATAATATATGAAACCATCATGGGGTTATAAATAGTATCCTGGTATACTTTGGGATATATTTTCAGGCCTACCTGAAGTATTTTCTGGATTAATTATGGGAGCAGCAAAGGAGTCAAAGATATATCAGATAATTTTTTTCCTGGACAACTGAAAGTGTGATGTAATTAAGATATATGAGATAAATCATGAGGATAGTGTTTTCTTGGGATGGAATTTGTTAGCGATCAGAAGTTCACTTTGCATATTAATTTTGAGATGTCAATAAAGCAGTTAATAATCTAAATTGAGGAGAGACATCTAGGATGATGTAAAGATAAGACTCATAGATGAAAAATGACATATAAACTAATGATAATGGTTGACTCCAGGAAATAAGAAGAAAAAGAAACAGAAGAGAAACAAAAATGCCATCCTGAGTCATTTCAGTGTTTAGAGTTTATAGACATGAATTAAATAATAGCAAAAAGGTGTGACTAGTATCTACAATTGAAAATCCATATTGAATGAGGTATTGATTTTCATTTCATCTCTTATGAACTGAGATTTCAACATGAGTAGATATAAGCTATTATAGGTTGAGCAATCTGAGGGCTATTTCTAATGTAAAAATTATTTTATTTTTTCACCTATAAAGTTTCTTCTTCTATTATATTTTACCTTTTATTTTTATCATTATATATTGTTTATCAGATGTCAGGATTTTTGGAATTATACTTCAGGTTTGTTAGCACTTTCATCAGATTTTCCTTGTATTATCTATTTCCTCTGGAGTCGTTTGTGAATTTATATTGGTCCTTCTCTTGCAAACTCCTAAATTTCCCTGAATATATGGTTCCTTATGATAGGCGATTTATGTTTTAGAATGAAGAAGTATGTTTACAATAACTATATCTGGCATAAGTTTCTCTTATGGTTAGATATGTAAATTTCTCCCAAGGACTCTATATTGAAAATAATGAATGTAGACTGTGTGGAAGTTCTCTGTAGGATATCTTTGTGGAAAGTATGTATAATGGCACATGCTTCTGCCTAGTATAGCTTTACTGTGATTTTGCTGGGTCCATAAAGAAGTAAACAAAAGTGATCTGTCAGTCATCTGGAACTAAAGTCTTGAGGCTATTTTCCAACTTTAAACTCTGACTACACTTCTTTCCAGTTTATTTAAAAAAATGTTTACTCTATTAAATAACAACAGACATGACACTCTTTAATACTGTTCTTACTTTCCAGATAAAGACCGTTCCATAAGTGTACCATTGCTTCTTTTAGTTGGTGAATGGAAATGATGGTAAGGTCAAAGGAGAAGACCACTATTGATCTGGGCTTGATGTAAATTACTTTATTAAATAATTTTAACTGACTTACAAGGTTTCATAAGTGAGAAAGCAGAGAATCAGAAAATATGGGAACTAGTTTGATGTCATATACATTATCAATGGCAGACCTGGAATTGGAATCTAAATCTGTTTTAATTCAAACCTGTTACACCAGGCTCCCATTCTTTTGGTCATTATCCTCTAACATTGAAAAGAATTCTACTGAACGTGGCCATAAACTTTGTGATATTTAAAAATTAAAATTAAGACCTCAACATCGAGGATATGAAAAACATTGTAAATAAAGGATTTGACTGGTTGGTCACCAGAGGCAGTACCCAGAGTGTCACAGTGAGGCCTCCAGAGACTCAGAACGGGACCAGGTAATGTGTGGTAATGGCAGAAAAGCCATGGGACCCAATGGTGAAGCAAGCTCTCCAGAGCCACAGATCAGAGCAACCAGGTAAGAGTGTGTGCCCAGTGTGTGCCATGGGGCATGGCAGTAACCGTGTTCACCCAGTGTGAGCTGCAAGAGCTGATGGATAGCCCAGTTAGAACCTCCAGCAACACAGAAAAGGTGCTCAAGGTGCTAAACCTGTAGAGGGCCAAAGGGGATCCCTCCAAGACTACATTGGATGTCCTTTGCCCCTGTGGGTAGGGAAGCAGAGGCCTGAGCCAGGTGGAAAGTACAGAGGAATGGACTACGGGCTGAAAATACATGGAACCCTGGACTTACCCAGAACACTGGACATACACAGAACTCATTAACAGTGACTCCTGATGCCTTTACACCTAAATGCAAAACTATCAGAGGCGAGAGAGGGGCCCAAACATTCAGAGAGTGGGTTCAGAAGCTGACAATTGAGTACAGACCAAATAAGAGACATTGGAATATACTCCAAAACTATCACAGCAATCAGACATTCAGACATTATACAGGCCCACCCAATATTCATAAATTAGTAGGACTGTTTTTTGTTGTTTTTTCATTTTATTTGTATTAATTGTTTGGTTGTTTTACTTTGTTTTCTAACAAGATCGTTGGTTCTTTTTATTTTTGTCCTTTTTTTCTATTTCTTACTCTTTTTTTCTCTTTTGGTTGTTATTTGTCTTTGATGTATAATAGTTAGCTTTTGTATCTTGATTTGTTACTTTATACATGTTTGTTTGCTCCTTCCCCCCAACTCTTTTTACAAAATTCTTTACCCTAGCCTATCTACTCTCTTCTCTCAAAACATTTTTCCCTTACTGTATCTTCTTATTTAATACTCAAGGTATTTCATATCTCCACACTTAAATATTCTGCTAACTATAAGAGTCCTACTATCTAACCTTTTCCCATTCTCAACCAGATACTACCTTATTATACTTAAATTCATACTCAACCTAATCATATCCTCTACTTTACCTAAATTCTTCACCCATCACCCCAGTTCCTCCCCCATTACCCAACCCTCACCATTGGAAAAAGTACTGCTTACCTGCTGACAACTCTAAATTCCTATTAATCAGACTGGATTAGACATAATAACCAAAAAAGATGCCAAAATATCAGAACAACAAGCATGAGAACCTTGAAAATATGAGAATTAGGAATAGTGAAGAAACAACAGAAATTACAAATATTGACCTACAAGAAATTCAAGAAGGAGAATTCTGAGTCCTGATCTACAATATGATGAAAGGCCTCAAAGCATGTGTACAGGAAATAAAGAGGAAATGGAGACACTAAGAAAAAATTGGAAAGAGATCTGGAATGAAATGAAAAAGTCAATGAATGAAATAAAGACAGAAATAGATGCAAGAATAGATGACATGGAAAATAGAATATCATTGTTAGAAGACAGCTCATTCAAAACTGAAAACACAGACAACAGCATATAGGTCATTATAGCGACAAAACCTAAACATCCAACAACTACGGGACAATATGAAACGTCCTAACTTACGAATAAAAGGCACCGAAGAAGGGAAACTCACCTTACAACCAGAGACATTCACAGATTGAAAGTGAAAGAATGGAAAAACATATATCATGCAAATGGATACCAAAAAGGGGCAGGAGTAGCAACTCTGATATCCAACAAAACAGACTTTAAGCTAAAACACATCAGAAGAGACAATGCAGGGCACTTCCTTTTATTAGAAGGAACAATTTACCAAGAAGATATAATGATAGTAAATGTTTATGGCATAAATGTAGGTGTAAGCACATTTGTAAAACAAACCCCTTGGGACATGAGATCTCAAATAGATCCAAACACAGTAATACTGGGAGACTTCAACACACTTCTCACACCACTGGATCTATCTTTAAGGAAAAGATGAATAAAGACAGTTCAGAACTAAAGAAAACTATAAACCAAATGGACCTAATAGAAATATACATAATATTTCAACCAGGAACAACAGAATACACATTCTTCTCATTAGCCCATGGAACCTTCTCCAAGTAAATCACATCCTGGGCCCCAAAGCAAGCACCAGAAACTTCAAAAGATGTATTATAATTTCCTGTATCTTTTCTGACCGTAATGGAATTTAAGTAGACATCAACAACAGGAAACTCAAAAGAAACTATATAAATACATGGAGATTGAATGATACACTATTGATTGAATGATACATTATTGATCGAGTGGGTAAGATCATAAATTAGGGGAGAAATAAAAAAAATCTGGAATTAAATTAAAATAGTGACACAACTTACCAAAGTCTGTGAGACACTTTGAAGGCAGTGTTAAAAGGACTGCTTATAGAATTGAGTGCCCACATGAGAAGAACAGAGTCGCCATGTAAACAACTTAATGAAACAACGCAAAGACCTAGAAAGACTGCAACAGTCTAATCCCAAAGCCAACAGAAGGCAGGACATTATTAAAACCAGAGCTGAAATAAATGAAATAGAGAAAAACAACAACAAAAAACAATTCAAAGAATCAACAAAATGAAAAGCTGGTTCTTTGAAAATATTAATAAGATTGACAAACCCCTGGCCAATTTAACCAAAAGAAAGAGAGAATCAACTCAAATTATTAAAATCAGAGATGAAAAAGGAGACATCACCACAGACAATGGGGAAATTCAAAGGATTATCAGAAACTATTTTGAAAATTTATACTCCAGTGGACTGGAAAATGTGGAAGAAATCAACTGATTTATAAGCACATATAACCTACCTAAACTGAACCAAAAGGATATAGCAAACCTAAATGAACCAATAACAAGTAAAAAAATAGAAACAGCAACAAAATTCTGCCATCAAAGTTAAGCCCAGGCCCTGAGGCTGAATTCTACAAAAACTTCAGTGAAGAACTAATCCGAATATTTCACAACTTGCTCTGGGAAATTGAAAGAGATGAAATTCTCCCAAACTCCTTCTACCATGCCAGTATCATATTAATCCCCAAACCTAATAAAAATACCTCAAGAAAGGAAAATTACAGACCAATAACCTTAATGAACATAATGCAAAAATTCTAAACAAAATACTAGCTATACTTGTTCAAATCCATATCAGAAGAACTGTACACTACGACAGAGTCAGTTTCATCCCAGAAAAACAAAGCTGGTTCCACATACACAAATCAATACATGTTATTCACCAAATAAATAGAACTGAGAACAAAAACTACATGATCATGTCAATAGATGTTGAAGCATATGACAAAATTCAACACCCATTTATGATAAAACACTGCAGAAAATGGAAATAGAAGGAACATATTTCAACATCATTAAGGCAATATACAATAAAACCAAAGCTAACATATTGAATGGGGAAAATTTGCAAGAATTTCTTCTAAAATCAAGAAGAAAATAAGGATGTGCATTATCACCACTACTTTTCCATATAGTCCTTGAGAATCTTGCCACAGCAATAAGACAAGAGAGGGAAATCGAAGGAATTCAAATAAGAAGAAATTAAAACTATTTTTATTTGCAGATGACATGATCCTTTATCTAAAAAACCCAATGAACTAAACCAAAAGACTACTGGAGCTGATCACACAATTCAGCAAAGTTTCAGGGTACAAAATTAACCTAAAGAAACCAGTTGTTTTCCTTTATACCAACATTGAATCCAAATGAAAGAAATAAACAATTCCATTCACTATAACCTCAAAACCAATAAAATACCTAGGAATAAACCTAACCAAAGATGTAAAAGACCACTACAAATAAATCTATAAAATATTTAAAAAAGAAATTGAAGAAGGCCTTGGAAGATGGAAAGATCTCCTGTGCTCATGGATAGGCAGAATAAATATTATCAAAATAGCCATTCTGCCAAAAGTGATCTATAGATTCAATTCAGTTTCCATTAAAATACCAACGACATTCTTCATAGACCTAGAAAAATCAGTCATGAATTTTATATGCAGAAAGAAAATACCCAGAATAGACAAAGAAATTATCAGCAATAATAACTATGCAGGAGGCATTATAATTCCTGATTTCAAATTATACTACCAAGCAATAGCAGTTAAAACAGCATGGTATTGGCACAATTACAGGCACACAGAACAATAGACAAGAATAGGAGTTACAGAAATAACCTCACACACTTATAATCAGTTGATCTTTGACAAAGGGGCCAAACTCATACACTGTAGAAAATACAGCCTTTTCAACAAATGGTGCTGTGAGAACTGGCTATCCATTGTAGAAAGATGGAACTAAATCCTTACCTCTCACCATGCACAGGAATCAGCTTGAGATGAATCAAAGACTTAGAAATTAGACCAGAGACTATAAAGTTATTAGAGGAGGGCATAGGTTCGACACTCCAACATATAGGCACCAGGGCGTAACTTTCTCAACAAGACCTTCAAAGCTCAGGAAATTAAAGTAAGAATTAACAAGTGATATGGCATCATACTAAAAAGTTTCTTCTCATCAAAGCAAACTACCAAGATCCCAATGAGGAAGCCTACAGAATGAGAGAAGATCTTTACCAGCCACCACTCTGATAGAAGGCTAATATCCAGAATATACAAAGAGCTCAAACGACTTTACACTAGCAAAACAAATAACCCAATCAAGAAATGAGCAACTGAACTGAATAGACACTTTACAAAAGAAGGGATACAAATGGCCAATGGACACATGAAAAGATGTTAAACATCATTAGCCATCAGGGAGATGGAAATCAAAATTACGCTGACATTCCATCTAACCCCAATCAGAGAAGCAAGCATACAGAAATCAAGTAACAAGAAATGCTGGCAAGGATGTGGGGAAAGAGGAACTGTTTTACACTGTTAGTGGGAGTGCAAACTAGTTCAGCCACTATGCAGATCAGTGTGGAGATTACTTAGAAAACTGGTAATAGATCCACCATATGCTCCAGCTCTACCACTCCTGGGTACTTTTCCAAAGGTGTTGAAATCAGAGGACTACAGTAACATATGCATGTCTATGTTAATAGCAGCACATTTTTATTTTTTTGTTTTTTATTGTTTTTGTTTTTGGTGGCACTGGGGTTCCTGGAAGCACTTCTACCTCCGGGACACACTCTCAGACCTATTTTTCTTATACTTTATGTTTGGAAATAGGGTCTCTTAAACCAGCATGGTTGGCTTAGAATCTGTGCGATCCTGTCTCTGCCTTCCAAGCGCAGGGATTACAAGCCTGTGACATCATGCCCGGCACATTTTCTAATAGCCAAAATATGGAACCAAACTAGGTTCTCATCAGCAATGAATTGATTGCAAAATTATGCAGCTATAAAGAAGAACAAATTTATGACATTTGCAAGAAAATGGAAAAATATGGAGAACATTATGTTAAGTCAGATCTGCCAAGCACAGAAAGAGAAGGGGCATGTGTTTTCTCTAATATGCCCAAACTAGGTAGCACTGGGGATACCAGAGGGAATCGAGATAATGGAGAGGACATCTCAGCAAAGCTAGAATGAAAGGATAGGAGTGGAAGAAGACTGATGTTGATTAATGGAGGAGCTACTTCTATACATGTGTAAAGTATGAATATTGCATGGTTAACCTGGGCACTCATTTTTGGGAGAGGGGCAGGGGAATGGGGGGAGGAGGGCACCAAGCACAGTCTAAATGTATATGATTTTCAATATGTTTCATATATAAATGAAATCTAAAAATAAACTTATTTCAAAATGCTAAAAAATAATTTGGTAATAGCCTAGTTTTATACGTTTCATTTTTTTTTTACCTGTGAGGCACATTGATTTTCAAATATGTGAAATATTTTATATTGTGGTGGCTGATGTTCTGGGTCTCTTAGTTCTATTACAAGCCTAATTAATAACCCATAATATTCTACTGGTGGTGATAGTTTCAATAGTAATGTTTGTTGTGCATGCCTAAATTTTTGTTTTAGACAGTTGCTCTTTTTTTTTCTAATTAGACAGCTTTTATAGCAGAGCAGGTGTCCTGAAAGAGATTGTTCCTGTTCAGCTATAAATAACTAAATCACATGGGCCCTTGTTTGATTTTGAATTTGTTTGATGCACCAGATAAGGAAATATCTAAGAAGATCAAGAGAAGTACTGGAGAATTCAAAGATCAGGCTTGCTGCACTGGTTTAGACCCCCACACAAGGATCAAAGGAGAAAGACAGCCATTCAATTCATTTTGTAGCATATCATGCATTTACTGCTACCAGATCATGCCTCAGTTTCATTTGCCAAGACACACAGAATTTTAGTTATGATATTTAGGAATGCATTTAGGAAAATACATTTAGTTATGATAGCATAAACTCTCATGCATCTAGGTCTTTCAGATGGTGTATTAGGCCCCCTTCAACTCTGTGACTCATTTTTTGACCCCATGTCTACTTTCTGTACAATGAATTTGACTATATTATAGCAAAAACAGAGTTCAAGTGCAATATTCTACTCTGTGTGATGGAACAGCATAAGTGAACTGTACAACTGCTTATCTCTGTGAAGGTCTGATACCCATTCTTGGGAGAAAAAAACTTTGGCCTGGTTCTTTTTAGGCCCATAGGGCATTTTTGGTATTGGGTATTGAGCTCTGGTTACTATACATCTGAGCAATATTCACAGCTCTTTTGATATTTTTATTTATTTATTCTATTCTATTTTATTTCATTTTTTATTTTTTGTTGGTATTGGGTTTCCTGGAAACCTTTCTACCTCCAGCTACACTCCCAGACCTATTTTTTTATATTTTTTATTTGGAAACAGGGTCTCTTAAGCCAGCAAGGCTGGCTTCGAACCAGCACAATCCTCCTGTCTCTGCCTCCCAAGTGCGGGAATTACAAGTGTGGGCCACCATGCCCGGCTACATTTTTATTTTTAAATAGGGTCTTGTTAAGTTGCTGAGAGTCTCATAAATTGTTGATTCTGCTCTGAAACCTGCGAATGCCCCCTATCTCAGCCTTCTGAGTACTGAAATTACAGGCATGCAATAACATGCCAGGCTTAGAACCATAAATCTTTTCCAAAAAAAAAATACTTATTTAGTTTATACTGAATGAAGAAAAAGTTTTGTGATAAACCTAATACTTAAAATGTTAGAAAGGATCTAGCAAGGCTGGGATATGGGGGAGCTGAAAAAGATAATCCATATACATACAAGGTTGGATTCTATCAACATTTTTTCTTGGATTTAAAAATGACATAATTTCCGGGAAGATGACGATGGAGAAAAGCAGTGTTTACAAGTCCCGCTAATGAGCGATCTCTATTACAACAAAATCAGCATTTTTCATAGCCAGAAAACACCATCAGCAAAGAAATAAAAACGGTAAATACAAGGGACAGAGAAAAAGAAGGCTAGAAGAACAACCAGACACCAGAAAAGAATCCAGCCCACATTGCCACTGCAGAGCCATGCTGGCGCCATCTTTCCTCACAGCACCAGGCTCCAGAGAGGAAGGGGACTCAGAACGGAGCTCAAAATCAGAGAGGAGATACACCAGCCCCATGGCCAAGGGCATGGCGGCAGCGCCATACTGCTCGCAGCGGTGGCGAGTTCACAGGCCCTCAATGGCTCCAGATAAGCCCACTCAACAACCCACCAGGCTCCAGAGAGGAGGGGTGCACAGGGAGCTTAGGTGAGCAGCTCCAGAAAACCGGGTGTAATTCATCAGTTTTTTTGGCACAAGGAGCATCTAAAGCTCCCAGGGTCCAAGCTCAGCATGCCCTCCAGGGACTCAGAGTGGATCTCAAAATTATAAAAGAAATACGCCAGCCTCATGGGTAGGGGCATGGCAGCAGCGCCATATTGCCAGCAGTGGCAACAGTGAGTACACTGAGTCCACAACAGCTGCAGATCAGCGCACTCAACAACTGTGACTCAAATTGTGGCCCCTAAAGGAGAAATACCAATATTGCACACCCAGGGGCTTGCACAGCTTTGATAATATCCCTAGGTCTGAGATTTTGCAGTCCAACCCAGTGAAGGAGTAGCAGTGGCAGAGATACCACACTCTGGTTGCAGCTCCCCATGGGAAAACACCTAGCCTGGCACCCCCATGGTCTCAAGTAGCCTTGATTAACTCCCTGGGTCTGAGACTTTGCCATACAGCCAAGTAAAGGAATAGTGGTGACTGAAATTACCACAGACTTGAGATCAAGAGCAACCAAAGTGAAGTCATAGTTACCAGGGAAGAGCCCGGAGAAGGCACAAACTTCTGAAATCATAGGAAAGAGTAATACCAATAGAGCAATGAATGCCCACAACCCCAAAACATAGGAACCTGATAACACAGAAATTCAGAGATCTCTAGAAGATCAAATCAGGAAAATAACTGTAGAAATAATACAGGACCTTCGAAAAGAATTCAGAGAGAGTCTAAAAGAAATAAAGCATGCAATCATTAAAGTAAAGTCCTCAATTCAAATTATAAACAATCAATTAGACCACATGGAGAATAGAATCCCACTCCTTTAAGATGATCACTCAAATGCATAGTTTATAATTCCTGTGAATAGACAAACCATAGCAGGGATTTTAGAAATGAGACAAAAGAAAAATATAAGAAAGATCCAAAGTTAATGTATAGAAATTCAAATCACTATTCTATTGGAGAATAGAATTAATGGAATGTGTGTGGCCTAATAGTACAAAATAAACTTGTACCCTGATTGGGTTAGCAGAAGTGTGTGTCTGCAGAAAGATGACATTTTTCTCTGCTGTTTTGGTTGAGATCACATAGCAGAATGTAGAAGATGAGGATGAGAACCAACCATTTTATTTTACCTCAATTCTGATTTTAAGGAAACTAATCCTTAAAGTTGCTCATTTCTGTGTTTTATGTCAAGTTTAGGAACAAATTAATACAATCCAAATTTTCATGCAACAATCATTTTTCACACAGTACTTTATATTTTGCAAAGATCTTTAACCTTTCATTGTTTCATGCAATGCTCTAGAAGCAGAAGCACGGTGAAGGGGGATCATGATTTCTAGAGTCTCTGCCTAATTGTTTTGTACACCTTAAAAAATTGTAGTTGCCTGGCAGGCCCCCATGTCTTCACCTGTTCAAAGGGGATCACAATATTTACTTTTGAGAATAGTTGTGAAAGGTAAAGGGATGCATGAGAAGTGTCTGGTGCTCTTCCTGGTACAGAGGACATCCTATCAAACATTAGCTGTTATTGTTAATACTTCAAAGGCTACTTTAAATTAGACATAACTCTTACTAATATGTTGATTAGGAACAATGATTCAGAAGCAAATTTTTTGGTCCAATTAGCAGAACAAGGATTTTAATTCTAATTTTGAATTTAGAGTACATCACAGTCCCCACACTAGAACTCGTAAACTTGTATATTGGTTTTCTTGAGCTGCTATATCAAGTCCCCACGCATGTGGAAGCTTAAAATTACAGAAATTTATTTCTTCATAGCTCTGGAGGCCAATATTCCAAAATCAATTTTACATTGCTAAAACCAAGATGTTAATAGAACTATATTACCCCACTTTCCCACAGACTTTCAGGGGTAAAATTACGAAATTCCTAGAGAATATGTTCCTTGCCTCTCCATCTTGTGGGTGTCTATTGGCATTCATGTGCCTGCATCACTCAGGTCTCTGCTCCTTTGCATGCATTACCTTTTATTCTTTTGCACCGAATTTCTCTTAACCTCTCTTCTATAAGGCTATATGTGATTTATTTAGGGGTTATGTAGATAATCCAGTGGAATCTCTCAATCTCAAGATCCCAAAACAATAATACTATGATACTTCAATACTCCTTTCACACTGGTAGACCAATCTTCTACACAAACAGTCAGTAAAGATGCCCAGACCTAAAGAACTCCATAAAACAAATGAACCTATTAGATACCTATAGAATATTCCACCCAACTGTAGCAGAGTTCACATTTTTATCAGCTTCTCAAATAATCTTCTCCAAAATAGATTACATCCTGTGCCACAAAGTGAATACTAGCAAATTAAAAAAGTGACATACTCCCCTGTGTCTTCTCAGACCACAATGGAATAAAATTAGAAATCAACTCTAAGAAGACCCATAGAAATCCCATAAACAAATACAGACTTTAAACCACACTGCTGAATGAGGAATGGGTCATAGAAGAAGTAATAGGTAAATTAAGAAATTTCTAGAAACAAAAGTAAATAGACAGGTAAAACACTTTCTCAACAAGACCCTGAAGGTACAAGAAATTTAAAGGATCAATTCGTGGGAGTGGATTAAACTGAAAAGCTTCTGAGTTTGGTGTGGTGGTGCATGCTTGTAATCCCAGCATTTGGGTGGCTGAGATAAGAGGATTATGGTTTGAGGATAGCCTCAGCTTCTGCTTAGTGAGGGCCTTTGTAACGAAGTGAAACCCTGCTTTAAAATAAATAAAAAATAAGGCTGGGTGTGTAGCTTGGAGGTAGAATGGCCTTGGGTTTCACCCCCTGTACCACGCACAAAATAGAAAAGCTTCTGTATAGCAAAGGGAACTAACAAAAACTTCAACCAAGAGCTCACAGAATGAAAAAAAATCTTTGCCAACTACTCCTCTGATAGAGGACCACTAACTAGAATATAAATAGAATTCAAGAAACTCGCTGCTAAGAAAACAAATAACCCAATCAATAAATGGGCAATACAACTAAACAGTCACTTCACAAAAGAAAAAATTCAAATGGCAAATGTATGAAAAAATGTTCAGTACTATTAGCAATCAGAGAGCTGCAAATTAAAAGTACCCTGAAATTTTATCTAACTCCAGTTAAAATGGCAACCATTCAAAATGCAAACAACCATAAATGCTGGTGAGGATGGAGAAGTAGGAAATCTAGTACATTGCTGGTGGGATTGCAAATTAGTGCAACTACTTTGGAAAAGAGTATGGAAGATCCTCAGAAGAATGAAAATATGATCCTATCATATGATCCAACAACACCACTTCTGTGTATCTAAACACAATAATGGAAATCAAACTAACAAACTAATGCATGTATATCTATGTTCACAGCCACACAAGTCACCATTGCCAAACTATGGAGCCATCCAAGATGTCCATCAACAGATGAATGGATTATAAAACTATGGTTTATATACACAACAAAAATTTACTCAAATTTTTTTGAGGAACAAAATTATGTAATTTGCAGGAAAATGGATGGAATTAGAGAACATTATGCTAAGTGAGATTAGTCAGTCGCAAAAACTAAAAAAAAAAAATCAGATGTTCTCCTTAATATGTGTAAGCTAGTGAGGAAAAGGGTCATAGGAGGAACTCTAGATGAAAAAGGAGAAGCCATAGGTGAGAAAATAAGGTGCCCTAACAGAGGGTGGTAGGAGGGAGTAAGAGGGAAATTTCCTATTGTTCATGATGCATTTGTACATTCACAAACATATCAAAGGCAATCACTAAGCCAAACATGAAAAGGAGGAAATTGGGAGAAAATGGGGTTTGAAATGAAGAAGGGCTAAAGGAGTGATATGCACATGTATGCCACTACCATCATATCCCCCATTAAAATGTATGACTTCAATGCACCAATAAATAAATAGACTAGCTATTGACCAATTTTGGCAGTTGCTGCTGTAGGAAATCAGAGCACAAGCTTGAGTAAAAATGTTCTGCCTTGACCTGGTGCTGTCCAAATATAGCATTATGGTCATCTGGATGACTAGAGATGAACATTCCATGTGTGATCTGTGTGATTAGGGGAATAGCTGTTTGGATTGGTCAAGGTAAGTAGCTGCTATGGCATCTGTGAAAATTCCAAGGTTGAAATTGGTGAGTGCTTCAGAGTTCTTGCCTTCAGGGTGATGTTTTTGGGATGACTCATCAAGTCACTGAGGTCCACAGCAAAAAAAAAAAGGGGGGGCTAGTGAAATGCAGAGTTAAGAGGCAGATCCCAATAGGCACTGTATCATGTTGAACTCTCTTAGACTGTTTTGATTTTACTGAGAGAATCTTATCTAGTCTCTTCAATTTCAAGAAGTGTGAATTATAATTGTTAGAGTAGAAAAATAGGAGACTGATGATCAGAAAGAGTATTATGCTGGCCAAAGAGTATTATAAAGGCCAAGCTTCCTAGGTTACATTATACCTCTTCTCCCCTGCTCTACATCCATCCACACAGCATCCTCATATTGGGGAATCCTCCCTCGAGGTACAAGTTTCATTTCCCACACAGGAGCAATTGACATAATCTTCTGGCAGGTCCTTAGTCATATTACATTTCTATTCCCAAGTCTGGGCTAAATAACAGCTGAGAAATCTCACATTTCATGTATTACTACCTTTTTTTTAGTTTGGTTTATTTTCTTTTGTTTTTTTATTTTATTGAAAGTAAATGTTATACATTTAATCTGTGTTTGGTAAAAGGTATTACTACCTTTTTATATTAAAATATTTGTTGTAGGTGACTGGGAAACTATAGAAAAAAGAGATACAGAGAAAAATCATATAATATGACCTCTGAAAATTTAGTAGTATTTTAACATTTTTCCTTTCAGCTGAATGTTATGCATTATTATAAATATACACATGTAGGCTATGTTTAAGCATACTTATATATGCATGTACATGTGTGTATAAGATACAAACATGTTTGTGTATAGTATAAAATTAAAATTATATAACTAGAGATGTTTATAATTTTGCATTCCAATTTTCTTTTACTTATTATTCTTTGCTCTCATTTGTTTTACCTATCAGCATCATCCCATAGATTTAACTACTTTCTCCTTTTTGAAACACTTATTTCCTTTGGCACCTCCATCACTACATTCTCCTTGTTTTATTCTTATTTTCTACTGTTTCCTATCTCCTCTATCAACCTGGCTTTCTTTATTTGACAGATAAATGTTGGAATATTTTAGACCTAATGCCTGATCCCTCTTCTCTTTGGCTTAGCATTTCTGTTCTTGTGGTTTCCCTCATTGCTATAGTTTCAAATACTGTTGAGATACCGGTGGCACACACTTTTCTATCTCTAGTCCCAAACTCTTATGTAACATCCAAGTTCACAAATCCAGCTACAAACTTAACATCTTAACTTGAATGTTTCACAGGAATCTCAAACCCAACAGGTGTGCACAGAATCCTTGACTTGCTTTTTTCACATCTTCCTCCCCAAGTCTCTCTTGTATCTGCAAATGGCACCATGCTCTACCAGTGACTTAATTAAAAAAAAAAAGGAGTTGCCCTTTGAGTGCTCCCTTCCCCTTACCTCTCACATCTAATTCATCACCATGTCTTTCCCATTCTTTCTCATATTAGGAATTGAATTAATCCACTTCTTTCAATCTCAGTTGCTATCTCTGTGGCTTAGCCAATACCCTTATTACCTGGCTATGACAACAATTTCTAACTCTTATTCCTTCTAGCCCATTTCTACACAACACCTATAATTATCCTTTTTTTGCAGTATTGCTGAGCTACACCCCCAGCCATATTTTTTATTCTTTATTTTGAAACAGGGTCTCACTGAGTTGTAAAGGGCTTAACTAAGTAGCGTAGGCTGTCCACAAACCCAGATCCTATGTCTCAGCCTCCCAAATGTTAAAATTATAAGTGTGTGCCACCAAGCCCAGGTATCTTTTATAATATACTTGTATTGGTGTGTTGTAACCATATATCTTATTGAGGCTTGATATCATTGAAACATATATCTACATAGCACCAAGTATATTTCTTTATGGATCCCACCCTGTTTCTTCCCCTCCCTATTCATAACATTGAAATTGGTATCAATAGCTTCACAAGTGTACATAGGAGGATTTGAATCAATTCTTTTATCAAGTTTCCTCCCAACACACCTTACCAACTCCCCCAAATACCCTTTCACTCTTCTACTGATCTCTCTCCTCTTTTTTCTGAAATCTCTTTCATTTCCCAGTTTCTTTATATCTTCCACATTGCAGTTAAAAATATGACCCTTCACTTTCTGATCTCACTTAACATAATATTCTCAGTTCTATCCATTTTCCTAAAAATGTATACCTAAAAATGGTATACATTTAAACTGTACTTGGTGTCCTCTCCTCCCTACCCCTGTTTTCTTTCCCCCCCTTCCCCAATGATTTTCTAGGGTAACCATGCTATATTCATACTGTTACACATATTCGGATGTAGACCCTCACTAATCAAGTTTAGCCTTCTTGCTCTCCTATATTTCCATTCAAAATTTGCTGAGATTTCCCATCAATTATCTGGAGTCCCTCTGGTGTCCCCAATACTCCCTAGTTTGGGCATATTAGAGGAAAAATATGTCCCTTCTCTTCCTTTGCTTGGCTGATCTCACTTAACATATTGCCCTCCAGGATTTCCATCTTTTTGCAAAGGACATGATTTTGTTCTTCTTTATTGCTGAATAGAATTCCATTGTGTGTATTTCCTATAATTTTGAAATCCATTCATCTGTTGATGGGGACCTGGGTTGGTTCCATATTTTGGCTATTACGAATTGTGCTGCTATGAACATAGGTATGCATATGTTGCTGTAGTTCTCTGATTTCAAACCTTTTGGAAAAATACCCAGGAGTTGTAGAGCTGGATCATATGGTGGATTTATTCTAAGTTTTCTAAGGAATCTCCACACAGAGCTCCATAATAGCGTAACTAGTTTGCACTCCCAACAACAGTGTAAAAGAGTTCCTATTTCCCCACATTCTCACCAGCATTTGTTGTTATTTGATTTCTTTATGTTTGCCATCCTGACTGGGGTTAGATGGAATCTCAGTATAGTTTTAATTTGGATCTCCCTGATGGCTAGTGATATAGAACATCTTTTCATGTATCTCTTGGCCATTTTTATCTCTTCTTTTGTAAAGTGTCTATTCAGTTCAATTGCCCATTTTTTGATTGGGTTGTTTGTTTTTCTAGTGTAGTTTTTTGAGCTCTTTGTATATTTTTGATATTACCCCCCTATCAGAGTGGTGGCTGGTAAAGATATTCTCCCATTCTGTAGGCTTCATCTTTAGGTTATGAATGGACTCCTTTGATTAGAAGAAACTTTTTAGTTTGATGCCATATAACTTGTTAATTCTTGCTTTAATTTGCTGAGCTTTGGACATTTTATTGAGAAAGTTAAAGCTTGTACCAATATGTTGTAGTGTTGAGGCTGTGCCCTCCTCTAATAACTTCAGTTTCTGGTCTAATTTCTAAGTCTTTGATCCATTTCGAGTTGATTCCTGTGCATGGTGAGAGGTAAGGATTTAGATCCATCTTTCTACAAATGGATAGCCAGTTGTCCTTGCACCATTTGTTGAAAAGGCTGTCTTTTCTCCAGGGTATGACTTAGGGCCCTTTGTCAAAGCATAATTGACTATAGGTGTGTGGATGTGTTTCTGTATCTTCTATTCTGTCCCACTGCTTAGTATACCTGTTATTGTGCCAGTACCATGCTGTTTCTACTACTATTGCTCTATAGTATAATTTGAAGTCTGGGATTGTGATGCTTCCTGTGTGATTTTTATTGCTGAGAACTGCTTTGGCTATTCTGGGTCTTTTCTTTCTGCATATAAGGTTCATGATTTATTTTTCTAGGTCTCTAAAGAATGTCATTGGGATTTTAATGGGAATTGCATTGAATATATAGATTACTTTTGGCAGAATGGTCATTTTGATGATATTTATTCTGCCTATTCATGAGCACAGGAGATCTTTCCATCTTCCAAGGTCTTCTTTAATTTATTTCTTTAATGTTTTATAGTTTTTGTTGTAGAGGTCTTTTACATCCTTGGTTAGGTTTATTCCTAGGTATTTTATGGGTTTTGAGGTTATAGTGAATGGTATTGTTTTATTTCTTCCATTGTGGATTCACTGTTGGCATGAAGAAAAGCCTCGGATTTCTTTAGGTTAATTTTGTATCCTGAAAATTTGTTGAATCTGTTAATTAGCTCCAAAAGTTTTTTGGTTGAGTTCTTTGGGTCTTACAGATAAAGGATCATGTCATCTGCAAATAATGATGATTTTAATCCCCCTCTTACTATGTGCATTCCTTTGATTTCCTTCTCTTGTCTTATGCTGCAGCAAGAATCTCAGGACTATATTGAAAAGGAATGATGATAGTGGTCATCCTTGTCTTGTTCCTGATTTTAAAGGAAATTCTTGCAGTTATTGCCCATTCAGTATAATGTTGGCTTTGGGTTTACAGTTATTCCCCATTCAGTATAATGTTGGCTTTGGGTTTACAGTATATTGCCTTAATCATGTTGAAGTACGTTCCTTCTAACCCAATTTTCGGCAGTGTTTTTAACCTGAATGAGTGTTGGATTTTTACGAATGCTTTCTCATCATCTACTGCTATGATGATGTGGTTTTTGTTCTTGGTTCTGTTTATGTGGTGAATAACATGTATTGATTTGCGTATGTTGAACCAGCCTTGTTTTTCTGGGATGAAACCAACTTGTTCGTGGTGTAATATTCTCTTGATATGGTTTTGAATGCATATGACTAGTATTTTGTTTAGAATTTTTGCACATATATTCATTAAAGATATTGGTCTGTAGTTTTCCTTTCTTGAGGTATTTTTATTTGGTTTGGTGATTAATGTGATAGAAGAAATTTGGGGGAGTTGCATCTCTTTCAAATTCCTGGAAGCAGTTATGAAGTATTGGTATTAGTGATTCATTGAAGATTTTGTAGATCAGCTGGAAACCCATTTAGGCATGGACTTTTCTTTGATGGAAGATTTTTATTGACATTTCTATTTTTTGTTTGCTATTGGTTCGCTTCGACTTGCTATGTCCTCTTGGTTCAGTTTAGGTAGGTTAACTTTGCTTAGAAATCTATCAATTTCTTCCATGTTTTCTAGTGCAATGGAGTATAAATTTTTAAAGCAGTTTCTGATAATCCTTTCAATTTCTCCACTCTCTGTGGTGATGTCTCCTTTTTCATTTCTAATTTTAATAAATTGAGTTGATTGTCTTTTTCTTTTGGTTAGGTTGGCCAGGGTTTTATCAATTCTATTAATCTTTTCAAGAACCAGCATTTTATTTTGTTGATTCTTTGAAATTTTTTGTTCTCTGTTTTATTAATTTCTGCTCCGATTTTAATAATTTCCTGCCTTCTGCTGGCTTTGGGATTAAACTGTTGCAGTCTTTCTATGTCTTTCAATTGTGTCATTAGGTTATTTACTTGGTGATTCTCTGTCCTTTTTATGTGGGACTCAATGCAATAAACTTTCCTCTTAATACTACCTTCATAATGTCCTGTAGATTTTGGTAAGTTGTGTCCCTGTTTTAATTTGTTTCCATGATTTTTTTATTTCTTCCCTAATTTCTGCTCTTACCCATTCATCATTCAATAGTGTATCAATCAATCTCCAGGTATTTGAATAATTTCTTTTGAGTTTGTGTTGTTGATTTCTACTTTCATTCCATTATGGTCTGAAAAGATGCAAGAAGTTATATTACATGTTTTGAATTTTCTGATGATTTCTTTTTGTTCCATGATGTGATCTATTTTGGAGAAGGTTCCATTGGCTGCTGAGAAGAATGTGTATTCCATAGTTCTGGGCTGAAATATTATGTAAATGTCTATTAGGTACATTTGTTTTATAGTTTTCTCAATGCTAAAGAGTCTTTACTCATCTTTTGCCTTAAAGATTGGTCCAGTGGTATGAGAAGCGTATTGAAGTCTCCCAGAATTATTGTACATATTTGGGTCTATTTGAGATTTGATGTCCAGAAGGATTTGTTTTAAAAATGTGGTTGCACCCGCATTTGGGGCATAAACATTTACTATCATTATATCTTGGTGTACTGTTCCTTTTAATAAAAGGAAGTGCCCTTTTTTATCTCTTCTGATGTGCTTTAAAGTCTGTTTTGTTGGATATCAAGGTTGCTACACTTGCTCTTTTTTGGTCTCCAATAGCATGGTATATCTTTTTCCATCCTTTCACTTTAGGTCTGTGAATGTCTGTGGCTGTAAAGTAAGTTTCTTGCAGACAGCATATATTTGGATTATGTTTTTAATCCACATTGCCAGTCTATGTCTTTTTTTTTTTTGGTGATACTGGGGTTCCTGGAAGCCCTTCTACCTCCGGTACACACTCCCATGGGCTACGCTCTCATACCTATTTTTTAAACATTTTTATGTGGAAACAGAGTCTCTTAAGCTAGCGAGGCTGGCTCTGAACCAGCACGATCCTCCTGTCTCCGCCTCCCAAGCGCGGGGATTACAAGCGTGCACCACCATGCTCAGCGCCAGTCTATGTCTTTTGATTGGTGCTTTGAGTCCTTTGACATTAAGAGATATTATTGAAATATGATTTTTGTTTTCTGTCATTTTGTGTTCTCTCTTCTCTTTGGTAGTTTGTTCTATTTTCTTTACTGAAATGGCCAAATTATCAACTTCTTCTCTTCTCTGGTTCTGAAGTCTTCTTCTTTTATCTTCTATATGGTTTATTTCTTTAAGTATTTTCTGTAGTGTTGGCTTTGAATTCATTAATTTTTTGAGACTTGGTTTATCTTGGAACACTTTTCTTTCTCCATCAATTTTGAATAGTAGTTTTGTTGCATATAGTAGTTTTGGTTAGAAGTTATTTTCTTCCAGGGTCTGAATCACATAGTACCAGTCTCTCCTAGAATTCATGACCTCAGTTGTATAGTCTGGGGTGATTCTTATTGTTTTGCCTCTATATTTCACCCATCTTTTTGTTCTCACTACTTTTAAGATTCCTTCCTTGGCCTATATGTTGGTCATTTTGACTATTATGTGGTGTGGGGAGGTCCTTCTTTGATCTTGTCTTAATGGTGTTCTGTATGTCTCCTGGACATGAAGATCCAAGTCTCTTTCCATGTTTGGAAAAATCTCTGAAATTATTTCTCTGAACATATTATGGATGCCCGTGATCTGTACCTTTATCCATTCTTCAATGCCTTCTATCTGTATGTTAGGATGCTTCAAGTTTTCCAACGTTTTGTTGCTGTAATGACTTCTGTATACTGTTGATTGTGTTTTCAGTTTTGGATGAACTGTCTTCTAACAGTGATATTCTACTTTCCATTTCATCTAATCTTCCAGAATTTCTTTCTATTGCTGTTTTCATTTCATTTATTGACTCTTTCATTTCATTCCAGACATCATTCTGATTCTTTTTTAGTGTTTCTAACTCATCTTTCATCTCCTCTAGACTTGTTTTAAATTCTTTCATCATATTGTAGATCAAGATTCAGAACTCCCCTTCTTGCATTTCTTGCAGGTCATTCATTATTCATGACTTCTGTTATTTCTCATTCCTGGTTCTCATATTTTCAAAGTTCTCAGGCCTGCTTTTCTGATGTCTTCCCATCATTTGTGGGTATTATATTTAGTACAGTCTTAGTAGTAGGAATTTAGAAGAGTCAACATGTAAGCAGTTCATTTTCTTTGGTGGTACTGGGGTTCCTGGAAGCCCTTCTACCTCTTGGCTACACTCCCAGACCTATTTTTTATATATTTATTTGGAAACAGGGTATCTTAAGCCAGTGTGGCTGGCTTTGAACAAGTGCAATCCTCCTGTCTCTGCCTCCCAAGCGTGGGGATTATAAGCGTTTGCCACCACACCCGGCAAAGCAGTACTTTTTCGAGTGGTGAGGTTTGGGTGATGATGGAGTAGCTAGGGTGATGGTTGCAGGGATCAGGCAAGGCAGAGGATATAATCAGGTTGTGGAAGAATTTTAGTATAATACGTTTGAATCAGGTTGATAATGGGAGAAGGTTAAATAGTAGGACTCTTGTATTTATTGGAATATTTAAATACGGAGATGTGAGAAACTTTTTTGTTAAACAAAGAGATACAGTTAGGGGACAAAGAGAAAGCTTTGAGGGAAGTTAGTAGATAGTCTAAATTGTAAACTTTTGTAGAGGGAGTGGGGGAAGGTGCAAGCACAAATGGATAAAGTAACAAAATAAGATAGAAAGACCATTATACATCAAATATAAACTACAATATTGACAAAACAAAAATGGACCACCAAGAGAGAACAAATAGGGTTAAGAGAATAAACAGGATAAACATAAAATAAAATAAAACAAACTAATAACCATGTGATATGAAGTGAAAAATCTAAACATGTAACCCAAATAAAAGCAGAAAAAAAGATGAAAAAAAAATCCCCCCCAAAAACCGAAAACCAAAAAATAAAAAAACCTCAAAAACCAACAAAACAAATCAGCAAAACAAAGAAAAAAATAAAGGAAAAAGAAACAGTACTACTACTTTACTAATATATGGTGTATATGCCAAGGTCTCATATTTGGTTTGAGCAACCACCTGTGGCCCTGTGCAGGTATAACCCTTAAGCACCCTTACTGTGTCAATGGAGTTGAAGGTGTCCCCCTGGGCACACACTGGCACCCTCAGTTATCGTTGTGTCCGGTGGCACTCACTGTGTGCCCGCTGGCTTCTGTGGCTCATCTCAGCTCACACTGTTACCTGGCAGCCCAGTCGAGCTCTGAAGGGCTGGCAGCTGTTGAATATCACGCTGATTCTCCAGGAGCACGGCAGGTCCAGTTCTTTGTCCCTGAAGGTCTCCCAGCTAAACTGCAGGTGCCTCCTCTGGTGCGCAAATGGTGCTGCTCATGTGCTTGGGTGAACTCGCAGCTTAAGATGTTAGAGCTTTGTGGCCTCTTTTAGACGCTTGGACATTTTTTGGAATGCCAGGACTGCAGCGCCCCAAAATCCTTTTGGGGCCAGTGGCTTAATATGGCTCTGGCATCCACTGTATCTGCAGCTCTCTTGTGGTTCTTTGGTGTGTTTTGTGGTGGATCTCTCAGGTCAGAGTTACTGAATTTATTCCACAATAATCCCCGACTCTATTTGGGTCTTAAGCTGGATTTAATTTTGTATATTAAGATGCTGCATTCTTTGCTTCAGCTAGTAAGATATGCTGAGTCTCTCCATCGCCATTTTCTCTCTCTAAGTAGAATTTTTTGCAGGACTAAAAATGGAACCCAGTCCATTTTGCCTTGTAGCACCAGGCTCCAGAGAGGAAGGGAACTCATAACGGAGCTCAGAAACCAGAGAGGAGATACGCCGGCCTCATGCCCGAGAACGCGCAGCAGCGCCTTACTGCTGGCAGCAGCGGCGAGTTCACCAGATGGCACCAGACCAAAGCACTCAACAGCCCATCAAGCTCCAGAGAGGAGCGGCGGATAGCGAGCCGAGGTGAGCTGCTGCAGAACAGCTGGGCGGGATTCGGCAGATTTCTCAGCGCAGGGAGCATCTAAAGCTCCCAGGGGCTGGGCTCAGCGTACCCTGCAGGGACTCAGAGTGGAGTTCAAAAAAAGAAAAGAAAAACGCCAGCCTCACGGCTGAGGGCACAGTAGTGGTGCCACATCGCTACCGGTGGCAGCAGCAGCGAATTCACCAAGTCCACAACAGCTCCATCTGCGCACTCAACAGTGAGTCAAATTGGGGCCCCTAGAGGAGAAATCCCAGTAAAGTACTCCCAGGGACTTGACCCAGTGGGGGAGTGGTGGTAGCAGAGATATTACACCATAGGAGAACGCCCAACCTGGCACCCCCCATGGTCTAAAGAAGCCTCAATTGACTCCCAGGGTCTGAGACTCTGCGATACAACCCAGTAAAGGAGTAGTGGGAACTGAGATACCATAGTCTCGAGATCCACAGCACCTTAAGTGAAGTCGTAGTGACCCAGAGAAGAACCCAGAGAAGGCACAAACTTCCAAAATTATGGGAAAGAGGAATAACAATGGAGCAACGAATGCCCACAACTCCACAACATCAGAACCTGATAAAACAGAAATTCAGAGATTTCTAGAAGATCAAATCAGGAAAATAACTGTAGAAATAATAGAGGTGATTCAAAAAGAATTCAGAGAGAGCCAAAGAGAGATAAAGGATGCAATTAATGAAGTAAAGGCCTCAATTCAAAGTACAAAAAACCGATTAGACCACATGGAGAATAGAATCTCGCTCCTAGAAGATGATCATTCAAAAAATGAACGCATAGTTTCTAATTTAGGAAAAAAAATCCGACAGCTGGAATCTGACATTGAAGAAATATGGGCCCATTTTAAGAGAGCTAACCTAAGAATAATTGGAATAGAGGAGGAAAAAGAAGGTGAAACCAAAGGGATCAACAATCTCTTCAAGGAAATAATAGCAGAAAATTTTCCAAACATAGAGCAAGAGGTTGATACACAGGTCCAGGAAACTTATAGAACTCCCTTTATATAGGATCGGAGAAGAGGATCCCCACGCCACATAATTGTCAAAATGACCAATGTGGAAGCCAAACAGAGAATCTTAAAGACAACAAAAACAAAGGGCCAAGTGACATTCAGAGGCAAACCAATTAGAATCACTCCAGACTTCCCAAACCAAGTCATGAGAGCCAGAAGGGCTTGGAGTAACATATTCCAAACTCTGAAAGAAAACAACTTCCAGCCAAAAATTTCCTACCCAGAAAAACTTTCTATCAAACTAGATGGAGAAATAAGAAGCTTCCACGACAAACAGAAACTGAAGGAATTTATGTCTTCAAAACCAGCGCTAGAGAGAATACTCAGAGATTAACTACAAAGAAAAAATATGTAACAAACCCCAGAACCAGAGAAACAAGATTTTCCATCCAACAGACAACTAAGATTGGTTATCTGTGGAGATTCATTATTTATGTTAGTCTTTTACCTATCTCTATGTTTGCTTTTATTGTTGCTAAATTTTAGGATTTCTCGTTGGAATATTAATATACCTTCAGATATATCATTTGGAAATTTTTATCCCATTCTAACAGTAACTTTTAACTCTGTTTACATTGTATTTGGATATACAATATTTTTTTTATTTCTTAGGGAGTTTGTTTACCCTATTGTTGCCTGTGCCATTGAAATCATATCCAAGAAATCACTGCCAACTTCAATGTTGTGAGGTTTTATGAACCAGATTTTCTTCTAAAAGTTTATAGTCTTAAGATTTATACTTAAGTCTTTTATCTATTTTGAGTTAATATTTGTATATGGTGTTAGGTAAGGGTCCAATTTTATTCTTTTTCATGTAATTATTATTTTTCAACAATATTTAGTTAAAAGATTAGTATTTCCTCCACCAAATGTTTGTGGAAACCTTGTCAAAAATAAGTTGACAATATGGAAGAATCTATCTCTAGGCTTGTATTTAACTCCAATGGTTTATATATCTGCCTTTAGAACAGTACTACACTGTTTCAGTTATTGTAGCTTTATATGGTTTGAAATCAGAAAATATACATCTTCTAGCTTTGTTCTTCTTCGAGATTGTTTTGGCTATCAAGAGTCCATATTCCATATCAGAATAAATTTTTTTCTGAAAAATAATTAAATAAATGTATGATAGCGTCACCTAAAAAAAAGAAAAGAAAAAAATATTCTCTGGTAAGAAATAAAGCAAAAAGAAATATTGAACTGTTATCTCTTAGTCATCAAAAGCTTGGTATCAGACAAATGAAACTGTTTTGTGAGATTATCATCATTAGTATTGGATAAATTGCTATAAAACTAGATGTCAACCACTAAGCTAAGCATGGGAAAGAAGGATGGGGAGGGAACGGGGTGGGGATTGGGTAGGGGCTAACTGGGCGATGTGTGCATGTATGTCTACAAAAGTATTTTCTTTATACCATTATGATGTATGAATACATTGCACCAATAAAAATTTTAAAAAATATATATTAAAAAAACAATAAATCTAATTCCATCATGCTAAAAAAATAAATTTAAAAAAAATGGAACCCAGGGTCATCCTACCTCTGGGCTACACCCCTAGAACTATTTTTTATTCTTTATTTTAAAACTAGGTCTCACTGAGTTACAAAGGGTCTCACTAAGTAGACAAGGCTATCTGAGAACTGTGATCCTCCTGGCTCAGCCTCCCAAATGCTGGGGTACAAGTATAAACCACCATGCCTGGAAGCTGAGTAGAATTTCATTTTGTTTCTATACCACAGTTTAGTAAATCATTATTCTGTATAATCATTTTAAAAAGATGTATCCTGGGATATGAATTTTTCAATAGCTGAATACTGGCTGACTAATTGAATTATGGGACAACCTTATAGTGGGGTACTATACCAGTATAAAAATGAAGAGGAAAGGCAGCTATATGCCAAAATCAAAAGATCTCTAAGATATATTACTAAGAAAAAATAATTGTATATGGTTTTCAGTATGTGATTTGGGCATAACTAATATGGGTAAAAAACCAAAATTTTATGTTTTTATCCTCATCACAATTGTAAAAACATTCAAAAGAAGATGTTTAAATGGATATGGATAAGAGAAATATGTGGTGGGCAAATACGAGGGTGAGCAAAGGCTTATCATGATATTTTTATGTTAATTGGGGTTTTTAACGTTTTTGCAGTACAAGTACAGATCCCAGGGGTATTCTTCCTCTAAGCTACACCCCCAGCCCCATTTTTATTCTTTATTTTGAAACAGGGTCTCACTGAGTTTGAAAGGGCCTCACTAAGTAGCCGAGGCTGTCCACAAACCACATTCCTCTTTTATCAGCCTCCCAAATGCTGGGGTTACAGGTGTGCTCCACCACATCTGGCTTTTATGAATCATTTTATGTAGTCTTTATTCAAGAAAAATAGAAGCAGCTTCTCATTGCAATAAAACTAATATTACCTGCTATAGTCTACAAGACTTCTTCTAGTTGACCCCTATCCATTTCTCTCCTACTCTCTACTATTCCTATTACTTTATCACTGATTTCCAATCCAAAGGATCTTTTCCAGTTACTTAAATATACCTTGCAATTTTCCTTCATCATGCACTACATTTTGCCTTCGCCTTGAATACCCATCCTCCTGGTGTTAAAGTTGCTAACTCAATTCTATCTGCTAAAATGTCATCTCAGAGATATCTTCTATGAGGTACCTTGGTAGATTATCTCCATCATCTTATCTTTTATTTATCTTAATCATTGCACACAATTTCTTCCTTTGGAGCAATCCTCAATATTTGCTATCATTTACTGAAAATAAATTATTTTGTAGCTCTTCATCTGTATCCTCCATTCATCCTCCTAAGAATGGAAACCATTAGTATCCTTTTTAGTGCTATGTTAAATATCCTCTATCCTCTATGCCTGGTGCAGATTAGGCGATGAATGTTGATTGAATATGTGAATGTAGACTCATATTTCATAAACATTTACAAAAATTACAAAATTTTCAGGAGTATTTTTGTGTGGTACTGAAAATTGAACCCAGAACTGTTCTACCTCTAAGCTATATTCTAAACCTTTTTTATTATTTATTTTAAAACAGAGCATTGCTAAGTTACAATATACTGCCCTAAAACTTCTGATTTTCCTGCCTCATCCTCCTAAGTATGGATAATACAGGCATATTCCCGCACCTCCAGCTTCAGAAGTATTTTTATAATAGTGGTATAACCCATCTAGTGGATATACCATTGTTGCCATAGCCATTTTCTTAGTATTTTAGTATTAAGATAATATGTAAACATTGTCAGTATTATATATTATCAAATTTAAATTTTTTGACTAATGAAACATTTTGGAAGTGACATCTTTTAAAATTTTAACTTGTGTTTCTTTGATTATTTTTTAATAAATTTTTACTGGTGCATTGTAGTCATACTTCTTAATAGGATAAAAAAAACTTTAAATATACATGCACACATCACCCGGTCAGCCCTTACCCAATCCCTAACCCCTACACTCCCCCGCCCTCCTTCCCATGCTTGGTTTCCTGATTAACTTTGATATGTTTGTTTAAGTACATTGTTTGCTTTAAAGTATTTCTCTCTTCCCCCCTCCCATACCCTCAGATAGGTCACTTTAATTGCTCCTCTATAGAATCTCTTCTTCATCTAGAGTTCCTCCTGTTACCCATTTCTCCTAGTTTTTGCACATTAGGGAAAGCATCTGATTTCTTATTTTTTGTGATATTTCACTGCAAATGCCATAATTTTGTTCTCTTTTATGGATGGGAAAATTCCATTGTGTACACATCCCAGAGTTTTTGTCATCCTCTCATCTGTTGAAGGACATCTTGGCTGGTTCCACAGTTTGGCAATGGTGAATTGTGCATCTATGAACATGTTTGCTCATGCATTAGTTTGGTATTTGGGCTTTCATTCTTTTTGGTAGATACCCAGGGCTGGATCATATAGTAAGTTTGTTTTACTTCTTCTGAGGATCTTCCATATTATTTTCCAAAGTAATTGCATTAACTTTTGTATTCCAACTTTCTTTTTTTAACTTTATTTTATTTTATTTTTACTGATTTATTTATTTATTTTCAGAAAAAATCTATCCTAACATGAAATATGAACTCTAAACACCCAGAACAATCTCAAAAAAAGAACACAGCTAGAATATGTACAATTTCTGATTTCAAACCTTATAAAACAACAATAATCAAAACAGCATAGTACTGCTATAGAGGCAGATATATAAACCAGTGGAGTAAAAGAAAAAGTTCAGAAATAAATTATTCCATATATGGTCAAGTTATTTTTACAAGGTTTCCAAGAACATTTGGTGAAGGAAATAATAATATTTTCTCTAAATATTGTTGGAAAATAACAATTACATGAAAAGGCATAAAATTGGACCCTTACCTAACCCCATATATAAATATTAACTCAAAGTAGATAAAATATGATTATTGATAAATTTTCTGTTTTCCACGAGTCACTTGGATTTGTTCTCTTTATGGATTTTCTTAAACATCTATTGAACTATATCCTTCTTCTAACCCAATGGTAATGTCTTAGATAAGTCTTACCATTGCTACTGTACAGTATTTTAACACCTTCCTACTTGTTCTCCCTGAACTTCAGTATTTCTGCCCTCCAATGTATCTTTTTTTCCTGAAACCAATATTTTTCTAAAATGCATGTTTCTCCATAATAATGCCTGCCTTTAAGTCTTAGTCTCATTTCCTAAAAGATAGAACAAGGTCTGTCATGTATAACAGCAATGACTCCAGCTAAAAGTCTCTCCTCCATCAAAAATCACACACACGCATGAGTACACACACACACACATACACACAAACACACATCATATTCATGTGTGCTTATGTGCTCTTTTTTATGTAATACCTGATATTCCATTTCTTATGCAAATAGAGTGACATCTACATATCTTTCTGGATTATGTCAAAAGTTGCTTCTTTCATGAAAACCTAGTCTCACATTGCTGGTAAAAGTGACCACAACATTCTACATTCTCCAGTTCTACTTCTTTCAGACTTCTATCTCAGCAGATATAATACTTGATTTGTCTTGATTTTTGTTTTTATTTATTTCTTAAATTATTTATTTATTTATTTATTTTATTTATGACAAACTTGGACTTCTAGATATACGTAAAGTATCTGAAAGGCATTAAATTACCAAGATCATTCCTCACAGACATAGAGAAATCAGTCCTTAAATACATTTGGAACAACAACAACAACAAAAAAAACAGGATACCAATAGTAGTTCTCAGGAACAAAAAACATGCCAGAGGAATCACAATACTTGACTTTAAACTATAATATAAAGTCACTGTAATAAAAACAACATGGTACTGGCACAAAAACAGATATATAGACCAATGGAACAGAATAGAAGACTCAGAAACAAATCCACATACTTATAGTCAATTGATTTTTGGCAAAGGAGCCAAAAACATACGCTGGAAGAAAGATAGTCTGTTCAACAAATGATGTTGACCAAACCGGTCAACCATATGCAGAAAAATGTAAATGGAAATAAATCCCATTTTATCAACCTGCACAAGAGTCAATTCAAGATGGATTAAGGACTTGGAAATCAGAACAGAGACCTTGATGCTTCTTGAAGAGGGCATAGGTCCAACACTGCAACACAAAGGCACAATAAACTTTTACAACAAGACCCCAAAGGCACTAGAAACTAAAAGGCCTGTCAACACTTGGGATTGCATGAAACCAAAGAGCTTCTGTACAGCAAAGAAAACTGTCAAGAACATCAATGGAGAGCCAAGAGAATGGAAGAAGATTTTTGCTATCTACTCCTGATAGAGGACTAATATCTAGAATATATAGAGAACTCAAGAAACTCAGCAGTAAGAAAACAAATAACCCAATAAAAAATGGGCCATTGAATTAAATAGATGCTTGTTTTTTTTTAAAATGTGTGTCTCTCTGTATATTTCAAGTATCTCAAGAGGTAGATCTTTTTTATATTTTACCTTACTTGGTTCCTAGAAAATTTCCTGAGAGTCTGTGTTAAAAAATATGTATTCAATGTATTTTTCCAATTATTTGAGTATTAGTAGTTTCCTTAGATATGTTTACATGAGTGATTTATATGTTAAATATAGTAATCCTTTGCTTTATTTGTTATGAATATATTTATATTTTGAAAATTGCTTTTTAATTTTTTTAAATTTTTTATTGGTGCACTGTATTCATACATCATAGTGGGATACAAACTTTTGTAGACATACATGCACACATCGCCCAGTCAGCCCCCACCCGATCCCCACCACATTTTCTCCCCATACCTCCCTCCCATGCTTGGCTTAGTGGTTGACATCTAGTATTATAGCAATTTATCCAAAATTAAAAATGATAATCTCACATAACAGTTTCATTTGTCGGACACCAAGCTTTTGATGACTTAAAGATAACATTTCAATATTTCTTTTTACTTTTTTTCTTACCAGAGAATATTTTTTCTATTTTTTTTGGTGAAACTATCATATATTTATATATTTATTTTTCAGAAAAAAAATCAATCCTAATATGGAATATGGACTCTAGATACCCAAAACGATCTTGAAAAAGAACAAAGCTAGAAGATATATATTTTCTGATTTCAAACCATATAAAGCTACAAGAATTGAAACAGTGTAGTACTATTCTAAAGGCAGATATATAAACCATTGGAGTTAAATACAAGCCTAGAGCTAAACTCTTCCCTATATTGTCAAGTTATTTTTGACAAGGTTTCCACGAACATTTGGTGGTGGAAATAATAATCTTTTAACTAAATATTGTTGAAAAATAATAATTACATGGAAAAGAATAAAGTTGGACCCTTACCTAATCCCATATACAAATATTAACTCAAAATAGATAAAAGACCTAAATATAAATCTTAAGATTATAAACTTTTAGAAGAAAATCTAGGTTATAAAACCTCACAACATTGAAATTGGCAGTGATTTCTTGGATATGATTTCAATGGCACAGGCAACAGAAGAGTATACAAACTCTCTAAAAAATAAAAAAAAATATTGTATATCCAAAGACAATGTAAACAGAGTTAAAAGTTACTAATAGAATGGGATAAAATATTTCCAAATGCTATATCTGAAGGTATATTAATATTCCAACTAGAAATCCTAAAAATTAACAACAACAAAGGCAAACAATACCATTTAGAGATAGGTAAAAGACTAACATAAATAATGAATCTCCACAGATAACCAATCTTAGTTGTCTGTTGAATGGAAAATCTTATTTCTCTGGTTCTGGTGTGTGTTACCTATTTCTTCTTTGTAGTTAATCTCTTTGAGTATTTTCTCTAGCGCTGGTTTTGAAGACATAAATTCCTTCAGTTTCTGTTTGTCATGGAAGCTTCTTATTTCTCCATCTAGTTTGATAGAAAGTTTTTCTGGGTAGGAAATTTTTGGCTGGAAGTTGTTTTCTTTCAGAGTTTGGAATATGTTACTCCAAGCCCTTCTGGCTCTCATGACTTGGTTTGGGAAGTCTGGAGTGATTCTAATTGGTTTGCCTCTGAATGTCACTTGGCCCTTTGCTTTTGTTGCCTTTAAGATTCTCTGCTTGGCTTCCACATTGGTCATTTTGACAATTATGTGGCATGGGGATCCTCTTCTCCGATCCTGTCTAAAGGGGGTTCTATAAGTTTCCTGGACCTGTGTATCAACCTCTTGCTCTATGTTTGGAAATTTTTCTGCTATTACTTCCTTGAAGAGATTGTTGATCCCTTTGGTTTCACTTTCTTTTCCCTCCTCTATTCCAATTATTCTTAGGTTTGCTCTCTTAAAATGGGTCCATATTTCTTCGATATCAGATTACTGCTGTCGGATATTTTTTTCTTGATTAGAAACTATGTGTTCATTTTTGGAATGATCATCCTCTAAGAGCGAGATTCTCTTCTCCATGTATTCTAATCGGTTGTTTGTGCTTTGAATTGAGGCCTTTACTTCATTAATTGCATCCTTTATCTCTTTTTGGCTCTCTCTGAGTTCTTTTCGAAGCACCTCTATTATTTCTACAGTTATTTTCCTTATTTAATCTTCTAGAAATCTCAGATTTTCTCTTTTATTTGGTTCTGATGTTGTGGGGTTGTGGGCATTCATTGCTCCAGTGTTATTCCTCTTTCCCATGATTTCGGAAGTTTGTGCCTTCTCTGGGTTCTTCCCTTGGGTCACTATGACTTCACTTAAGGTGTTCTGGATCTCGAGTCAGTATTATCTCAGACCCCACTACTCCTTTACTGGGTTGTATCACAGAGTCTTCGACCCAGAGAGTCGATAGAGTCTGCTTTAGACTGTGGGGGGTGCCAGGTTGCACGTTCTCCTATGGTGTGTTATCTCTGCCACCGCCACTCCTCCACTGGGTCAAGTCCTAGGGAGTACAGTACTGGGATTTCTCCTCTGTGGCCCGCAATTTGACTCACTATTCTTGAGTACGCAGATGTAGCTGTACTGGACTCGGTGAATTCGCTGCTGCTGCTGCCGGTGGCAATATGGCGCCGCTGCTATGGCCTCGGCCATGAGGCTGGCGTATTTCTTCTTGGTTTTGATTTCCACTCTGAATCCCTGCAGCGTGTGCTGAGCTCAGCCACTGGGAGCTTTAGATGTTCCTTCGCTGAGAAATCCCACCTGGCTGTTCCGCAGTGGCTCACCTCGGCTTGCTGTAACCATCCGGTGAAATCGCCGCTGCCGCCGGCAGTATGGCGCTGCTGCCGCGTCCTTGGGCGTGAGGCCGGTGTATCTCCTCTGTGGTTCTGAGCTCTGTTCTCAGTCCTCTTTCTCTCTGGAGCCTGGTGATTTTTTTGTTTCTCTGGTGATGGTGTTTTCTGGCTATGAAAGGTACTGATTTTGTGGTTATGGAGATTGGTTGTTAGCGGGGCTCTTAAGCCCCGCTTTTATAGGTCGCCATCTTCCCAGAAGTCCTAGCCTTTTGAGTTTGATTAATGAATGGCTGAATGATTTGGTTGTTTTATAGGAGTTTTTAATCTTCATAAAGTCAAATTTATTAATGTTCTAAATTATTTATTTCATTATTTCTAATTTTTACATTTTTTTTCTCAATAATCTATTTAAATTTTACTTCATTGTGTGTAATAAGCATTCCATTTGTTTCCCCTCAGAAGTAGAATACTCCTGTGTTCAATACCTAGTAATGTATATAAAGAACCCCAAATGAAACTGAGGCCCACTGGCCCATAGCACCATTTCTCTGCATCATAACATAGGTCTCCCAATTTTTTTTTTTTTTTTTTTTTGCGAGTCTGGTATAGAACCCAGGGGGATTTGACCTTCAAGCTATAGCTCCTGCCCTATTTTTTATTCTTTATTTTGAAACAGGGTCTCACTAAGTTGGAGAGGGCCTCACTAAGTATCTGATGCTGTCCACAAACTCTGATCATCTGGTCTCAGCCTCCCAAATGCTGGGATTACAAGCATGCACCACCATGCTCAGCTACATCTTCCTATTTTTAAAAACCCTCTAGGACATCTTTCTCTTTGTCCTGGAACCTCCTAGTATTTTTAGGACATGCATTAGAAAACACCTTTGTAATTATTTTTCCTTTGGAAACTAAGGTGACAAGAACATAGTACAGACCACATATGGAGGAGGAGGAAATATTTTCCAAAACTCAGCTTTCTTTTCTTCTTTCTGATCACCTATGGGGATATTTCTGAAAAGATTTTTTAAAAATTTAGACATTTTCATTTCCTAGCATCAAAGATTAGACTACTTGTGCAAGGTCTTCCAGGTGAGCTGTGGCAGCACAGATCCTTGGCATGACTCACAATGGGAAGGATCTTAAACAACCCCCCTGATAGTACCTCAATGAGTACTAATTAGTGAAGCCTACAGTCCTACAGCACTCTCTCTATAACTTAACTATTATCTCATCCAGATTCAGAACTTAGTCTTATTCCCCTTTCATAGTAAAGGGCTGTATTGAATCTATGACTTGAATCCAAGGAACAGAAAGGATATGAGGGCATAGCCCAGGTTTTAGGCTTAGGATTTCTGTGTGTTCCAAGTGACCTTGGCTCAGTCAATGAAGCCCTCTTTGCTTCTACCTCCTCTTATGTATAAGGCCATGTGAAAGTAGAACCACTTCCACTTCCTAGGATATTGTGAAGGTGAAAGAGAAAAATGACCACTCAGTTTCTTTAATAAAGGTGCCATATAAAAAGGCAGCATTCACAAATAACAGCTAACATCTACTGATAATTCAGCACATTCCAAGAAACACATTTGATCTGTACAACCCTATGAAAAGAGGCTTTAGTTTTTCCCATTTTATAGTGGGATAACTGAGGCACTGGGAGGCTAGACAATTTTTCCAGGATCGTACATCCCAAAAGACACATAGAACTGGAGTCCAGGTCTCCTGATTCCTACTTCAGTGCTCTTTCTTCTGAACTCAATGTGTAAAAATCATCCATGGTATGTTCCATGGAAGTGCTCTTGAAGAAAGTATTGCAACTCTGAATATGTTCTTTCACCTGGGAAGAAGGCACAGAATGTGGGGATGAAAAGTTCTCCCTAAGGGTATGGAACTTCCCATTGCACATCAGTTTTCAAGATGAGTCACAAGGGGCCTGGGAGTGAATCATCATCCCAAGTGGGTTGGTAAAAATGAACAAGCACAGATCAACCTATGTTTGAAAATAAACTCTTTTCTATCTCTTTTATATTTCTACCCCCAAACATTCTAGATCTTTATCATATATATTTTTAAGGATGACTCACTGAAAGGTTGTTTTAAAATGAGGTTTGTTACAGATATAACTTGCCCAGCAGCTAGCACATTTGTAATGCACTCTGATATTTCTAATAAATGCCCAGTGGTGCAGGGTTTATAATTGGGCCTTTATGTATGAAACAAGGACCTCTTTAATGTTTCTGAAAACAAACTACACTGTTCAATGCCAATCTAGTGATCTCTTATGCACTAGCAAGTAAATCCACACTCTGTACACATTTCTGATCCATGTTTTGTGTATATGCATGTATGTGTAGCTCTGTATATCTATGCATGTATGTTGCAGATACAAGGATGTAAATAATATACACAATCCCTGTCTCCCCATAATTTAACATTAAGTGCGAGTGGGATGTCTTTTGTCCACAGAATAATTTTTTCTATAAACTATAATAACATTGGCTCTTATAGAAGTGGTTTTCAAAATGCATAAATAATATTTAGATTGCTGCATTGTTTTTCTGATTGGTCACACATATATGCCTTCTCTTTTAAAAACTCTTCAAAACTATGGAAAGATACAATGTAAACAGTGACTGTCCTCAATAATCTCATACTCCTGAAGATAGATATATCTGTAAATTTTTCAGTGTCTATTTACTATAGAATTCATCCTTTGTGTGTGTGTGTGTGTGTGTGTGTGTGTGTGTATATATATATATATATATATATATATATATATATAGAGAGAGAGAGAGAGAGAGCTTGATTTTATTATAAAAAGGTGCCACTAAATATAGTTAGATTTACATTTTATTTTTTATTTCCCTCAGTATTTTATATGGCTTTCCATTCCCATACAAATCTCATTCTTTTAAAGGATATTTATAATAATCTATTGAACATACACTCCTGTGGTTTAAAGTCTACAAGTCAAATTCAGCCCACCTCCTGATTTTACAAATAAAGATTTACTGGAATACAGCTATGCTAATTTGTTCATATACTATCTATAGTTTTTTTTTTTCTTTTTTGCTATTGCTGCAGAAAAAGACTAGCTGCCATCAAGACCATCTGGTCAGTCTGAATACATTTTCTTTCTTATTCTTTATTGAAAAAGTTTGTTGACACTGCCTTATAACAATTATCCAAATTAAGCAAGGCAAAGGTTGCCTTCTTCAGGTAATTTTTTATGTTGGGAATATGGGGATATTTTTATATGCCCATATATGGTCATGTCCATAAATCTCATACTCCATGTTTTGTTTCTGAAACAGCATGTCACCATTGCATCGTATTTTTAGTGATCTAAATTTGCTAAAAAGTTTATATACCAAGTTATTTTCCTCAATGAACAGTCCAATTTATTTGTGCAGTATTTATAAGTTTGTATACTTACTATAATGTACTGCTATTCATCTCAAATCATACACACAGTACTGTGTAGAATGATGTAGTAGATCATGTCAGTATTATCAGTATACTGTGTCCTTGTGAATTTTTGATTCACTTCCTGTCCCAAACATCCTCTCCACTGACAAAAGAAATAGTTTAGTAAGAATATGGTATGAAGCAGCGTTTGGCCAGTCCCCGAACTTGGGGTTATTGAATTCAGGCCACCAATAGAGAAGAACAGACAAAAAGCCACCTGGGAAATGGGATACACTTGCACTGAGGGAGCAGCAGCTGAGAGGCTGTGTAGAAGAGGGATAATCCCATGAATTAAGTTCTTTTTCCCTAAGACATAAAAAAGGACAAGGAGTTTGACAGGATTCCAGGCAAGATGAGAAGAACAAGAAAAGGAAAGATTGTGTCATTGAACTTAACATGAGCCAAAGACCTTAAAGACAGCCACTAGTTTTGGGATACTTCCTATGAGCCAGGCACTGGATTCAAGCAATCCTGGCCCTGGCCCTTCCAGGCTGAGTGGCTTTGGCTAAGTGTTTGACCCTGTCTGGACCTCCCATTCAACATCTATAAAATGGAAATAATAATGGCACAGGCCTGAGAGTTCTGTGGTAGAAAACCATTAAATTATTTCATACTTATAACAGATATAGATAGTTGCTTGGCACATAGACAGTGTTAGCCACCCATATTTCTGTTATTGTGACTTCTTTGCCAATAGCTTGGGTACTATTATGATACCCACTTTACGGATGATGAAACTGAGGCTCAAGAAGGTTACATGGCTTGTCCAAAGTCTCACAGTGAGTTTTAGGGGAACAGATATTTGGATCCCAAGTGAGAGATTAAAAACACTGTTCTCCAGGTATTCTCTCTCTTCTGCATGTGACAGACATTTAATATCAGTGATATGCTAAGATCAGACCTTTAAATCTGAAGAAATGTTGAAAAATAGTAATTACATGAAAAAGAATAAAATTGGACACTTATGGGCCAGACACTTTTCTTGGACCTAAAGATAGACCCATGAAAAGAAATAGATAAGTTTATTCTCAGTGTTGTTCATCCAGGGAGCAGCAAGAAACAAGAAAGAGAACTGGACAGCATGTACTTGATATTACTTATAGTTGAGAGAACAGGGAGGGTGGGCCAGATGGTGAGCTTTTCTGTAGGGCAGCTAGGGAAGGCTGCACAGATTATGTGATATTAATCAGAGCCCTTGAGGAAACCAGAGAAGACACTATAACTAGGTGTCTATTTGAGTGGACAGTACTCCAAGCTGAGGGACTGGTGGATGAAAAGACCCTGGGATATGTCAACCTTTTTGGAGGAGATACTGAGTGCAAAAGAGAGGAAGGAAATTTACAGAAATCATGGGGTTCAGGCTCAACATGGAGGACTTTAGTGACACTTGATATAATTTAGGCATAAATCCTTTCATGAAATGGGAACCATGCCAGAAATTTGAGCAGAAGAATATTTACAAGGCATTTGTGGCTTGTTGTATTACAAATAATGGGAGGGTAAGAGTTGGAATCAAGTAGTAATGGAAGAGAGTCACCAATCAGGAGGCTAGAAATGCTTACCTTACAGAATTTTCTATCACAAGTAAAATTTTAACCACTTACAGTGCTACTGGGTTGAACTGTATCCAAAGAATCAGCAATAATAGTTAACAATAGTTACCACTCACTGAAGACCCACCTTGCTACAGGAATTCAGAAAATGGCTTAATAGCTGGGTGTGGTAGTGCACGCTTGTAATCCCCGCACTTGGGAGGCAGAGACAGGAGGATGGTGCAGGTTCGAAGCCAGCAGCGCTGGCTTAAGAGACCCTGTTTCCAAATAAAAAATATAAAACAATAGGTCTGGGAGTGTGGCCCAGAGGTAGAAGGGCTTCCAGAAACTCCAGTACCACCAAAAAAAAATGAAAATGGTTTAATATTATAGAAGCTTTTCAAATACTCATTAAAATGCTATTAAGTAGGACATTGCTATTTTCACAGAAGGAAAGTGAGGTTTAGGTAGGATAAGCCACTTGATCATGGTCACAGCAAATAAAGGAAAAAATCAGGATTTAAGCTTATGTCTATAATTTCACAATGCTAGCTACCATTTCTCCCATTATCATAAGAACAACGGATAAGTAATATTAAATCCACTTGATTCTCTAATTTATATTTATTTTATTTGTATTAATTGAAAGGCTAAGTCAGGAAAATCACTGGACGACAGCTTAGGCAACAAGTAAGATCTCATCTCAAAAATAAAAGTTTGGAGTGCTAGTTTAGTTCAGTAGTAGAGCACCTGCCTAGGATGCAGAAATCTCCATCCATACCCAGCTATGCCAAAACAATCTGATATTCTGTGGCTTTATGAACAGATTTTAAGTTGGAGTGCTAAAGAAAATAATTATGAATACAAGGTCTCAGGCTGAAAATTTTCATCCAGTATATTCAGATAACTCCCCTGGCAAAGGAGAAAATAAGTCTATTCTCGGCTCACTGATCAGCTTGCCTAAACATTTTGAGACAAACTTGTTTCTTTTACTTCATCTCAAGTAATTACATTATGTACTTATATGAGGAAGAACTTCTCAGTCTTCCCTGTAGACATTGCTGATTAGTTTGTAATGGAGCTTGGCTCTTTATGGTGTCTCCCCTTTCTGAAATGACATTAAAGGGCAAAAAACCATTAAACAAAGCTTTATGTAGCTTTTGTGAGCCTTATGTTAGAATAGCATCTATGGAAGATCATATGCTCATAGAATTTACTGTGAAATTTTTAGGACTTTATGGTGCACCCAACATATCTAGGAAATTCAACTTAATAGCCACAAAGCCATGTTTCTGCTGTAATTTATAAGACCTCATCAACTTGGAAAAGCTGAGGTAACTTGAGCAAGAGAAAGACTCATTAATTTAGGTGAAATCAATCTAAGAAAAATCCACTTAACTGAACTATATCACCCTCCCACTGCTACCTCCTACCTTAAACATGTATGTACACACACACATGCACACATACAGATGAATACTCATGCACACATACACATATGCATGCACAGGAAAAGCTGGAAGCTATCTTTGTAGATGCTCTGTTGCTTCAGAAGCCACTTCCTAACCTGTGCTTTAATCTGAAATCTCAGTATGATATCTCAGCCATAAAGGCAGTTATTTCTGTTGGTCTCTGGCTTAGAGATAGGCAACTCTCTAAAGCCTAATGTGTGAGTTATGTGACCATGCTGCTCCCACCCTCCCCAATCAGCTCCCCCTCTAGCATCCAAAAAAGATGAAAAGCCTGTGCATAGACTTAATATTTTTTCTAAGACTGAAAATCTTCACAATTTATTGTGAGCAAATGAGGATCCTGTATATCCTGACACACTTTTTGGTGAATGCTCAAAGAATAATATCCAATTGTTGCCAAATGAAAGGGCATAAGGTATTCCCTGTGGGTGAAACCTGAAAAAACTTTCATCTATAAAATGGTAAACAGAGACTTCCGGGAAGATGGTGACCGAGAAAAGCAGGGCTTAAGAGCCCCGCTAAAAACCAATCTCCATTACCACAAAATCAGCGCCTTTCATAGCCAGAAAACACCATCACCAGAGAAACAAAAAAAAATCACCAGGCTCCATAGAGAAAGCGGACTGAGAACAGAGCTCAGAGCCACAGAGGAGATACACCGGCCTCACGCCCGAAGACGCGGCAGCAGTGCCATATTGCCGGCGGCAGCAGCAAATTCAACGGACGGCTATTGCAAGCCGAGGTGAGCCGCTGCAGAACAGCCAAGTGGGAATTTTCAGCGCAGGGAAGATCTAAAGCTCCCAGTGGCTGAGCTCAGAACACACTGTAAAGACTCAGAGTGAAATTCAAAACCAAGAAGAAATAAGCCAGCCTCACGGCCGAGGGCGTAGCAGCGGTTCCATATTGCCACCGGCGGCAGCAGCACCGAATTCAGCGAGGCCAGTACAGCTACATCTGCGTACTCAAGAACACTGAGTGAAATTGTGGGCCACAGAGGAGAAATCCCAGTACTGTACTTCCTGGGACTTGATGCAGTGGGGGAGTGGCGGTAGCAGAGATATCACACCATAGGAGAACTTGCAACCTAGCATCTCCCATAATTTAAAGCAGCCTCTATCGACTCTCTGGGTCGGAGACTCTGTGATACAACCCAGTAAAGGAGTAGTGGGGTCTGAGATACTACAGACTCGAGATCCAGAGCACCTTAAGTGAAGTCATAGTGACCCAAGGGAAGAACCCAGAGAAGGCACAAACTTCTGAAATCATGGGAAAGAGGAATAACACTGGAGCATGAATGCCCACAACTCCACAACATCAGAACCCGATAAAACAGAAAGTCAAAGATTTCTAGAAGATCAAATCAGGAAAATAACTGTAGAAATAATAGAGGTGCTTCGAAAAGAACTCAGAGAGAGCCAAAAAGAGATAAAGGATGCAATTAATGAAGTAAAGGCCTCAATTCAAAGCACAAACAACCGATTAGAACACATGGAGAACAGAATCTCGCTCTTAGAAGATGATCATTCCAAAAATGAACGCATAGTTTCTAATCTAGAAAAAAATATCCAACAGCAGGAATCTGACATTGAAGAAATATGGGCCCATTTTAAGAGAGCTAACCTAAGAATAATTGTAATAGAGGAGGGAAAAGAAAGTGAAACCAAAGGGATCAACAATCTCTTCAAGGAAGTAATAGCAGAAAATTTTCCAAACATAGAGCAAGAGGTTGTTACACAAATCCAGGAAACTTATAGAACTCCCTTTAGACAGGATCGGAGAAGAGGATCCCCACGCCACATAATTGTCAAAATGACCAATGTGGAAGCCAAGCAGAGAATCTTAAAGGCAACAAAAGCAAAGGGCCAAGTGACATTAAGAGGCAAACCAATTAGAATCACTCCAGACTTCCCAAACCAGGTCATGAGAGCCAGAAGGGCTTGGAGTAATATATTCCAAACTCTGAAAGAAAACAACTTCCAGCCAAAAATTTCCTACCCAGCAAAACTTTCTATCAAATTAGATGGAGAAATAAGAAGCTTCCATGACAAACAGAAACTGAAGGAATTTATGTCTTCAAAACCAGCACTAGAGAAAATACTCAAAGAGATTAACTACAAAGAAGAAATAGGTAACACACACCAGAACCAGAGAAACAACATTTTCCATTCAACAGACAACTAAGATTGGTTATCTGTGGAGATTCATTATCTATGTTAGTCTTTTACCTATCTCTAAATTGTATTGTTTGCCTTTATTGTTGTTAATTTTTAGGATTTCTAGTTGGAATATTAATATACCTTCAGATATAGCATTTGGAAATATTTTATCCCATTCTATTAGTAACTTTTAACTCTGTTTACATTGTCTTTGGATATACAATATTTTTTTTTATTTTTTAGGGAGTTTGTATACTCTTCTGTTGCCTGTGCCATTGAAATCATATCCAAGAAATCACTGCCAATTTCAATGTTGTGAGGTTTTATAACCTAGATTTTCTTCTAAAAGTTTATAGTCTTAAGACTTATATGTAGGTCTTTTAACTATTTTGAGTTAATACTTGTAATATGGGATTAGGTAAGGGTCCAATTTTATTCTTTTCCATGTAATTATTATTTTTCAACAATATTTAGTTAAAAGATTATTATTCCCACCACCAAATGTTTGTGAAAACCTTGTTAAAAATAACTTGATAATATAGGGAAGAATTTAGCTCTAGGCTTGTATTTAACTCCAATGGTTTATATATCTGCCTTTAGAACAGTACTATACTGTTTTAATTCTTGTAGCTTTATATGGTTTGAAATCAGAAAATATATATCTTCTAGCTTTGTTCTTTTTCAAGATCGTTTTGGGTATCTAGAATCCATATTCCATATTAGGATAGATTCTTTTCTGAAAAATAAATATATAAATATATGATAGTTTCACCTAAAAAAATAGAAAAAAAATATTCTCTGGTAAGAAAGAAAGCAAAAAGAAATATTGAAATGTTATTTTTAAGTCATCAAAAGCTCGGTATCAGACAAATGAAACTGTTATGTGAGAGTATCATTTTTAAGTTTGGATAAATTGCTATAATACTAGATGTCAATCATTAAGCCAAGCATGGGAAGGTGGGATGGGGAGGGAATGGGGTGGGGATCGGGTGGGGGCTGACTGGGCGATGTGTGCATGTATGTCTACAAAAGTTTGTATCGCACTATGATGTATGAATACAGTGCACCGATAAAATAAATAAATAAATAAATTTTAAAAAATGGTAAACAGACCTTAAGCCTTTACCACTTAACTGCCTCATCTCATAAACACAGGTAAGTCACTTCAGCTCTCCAAGCCAAAAATGAGGATAGTGGCACTTCATTTTTATTCTTGGTGGGTCTCATTTGCCCCAGTACAAGACCTCTTGTTTGGAAACAACTAAGCTGCCCACCTTGTCTTGAGTAATGTCTCCAAAAATAGAACATGAGAAAGTAGTAGATTGGCCACTTTCACCCTGAATTTGTGGGCACACTACAAGTCCTTTGGTAGAACACAGGTCTCCTTGCAGGAGAAATTGCAGAGATCCCATTGGACTCTCCTTTGGGAAATATTTACTGCCTTAGTGGTATGGGTGGGTGCTTGCTCTGCACTTTGGCATTTTAAGTAACATATTTTATTTATAAAACACTTACCATTTCCAGTCTGATTTGATCATCACAAATGTTTTTTTAAAATTTGGGAGATAGGAAGACAGGTGTTTTTATGCCAATTTTATGGATAAGTAAACTGTGGCCCAGAGAGCTGAAGGAACTTGCCCTTTAATGCAAGTACCAAGTTTCAGAGACCATAAACTTAGTGCTTGTTCATCATATCACCACCTCATTGCTGGATATGCCTATAGATTTGCATTAGAAACACAACCACTTCCCCCATAAAATGCCTTAGTGAGAAATGATGAAAGTTGGAAGTCTTTGTCTACACTTGGACCTTGATACTCTCACAGGCTTTAGATATGTACAGATGCCTTTGGACCTCCAGTGTGAATTCTTCTGAATTCCAGACTCACTGATGCCATGCAAATTCTAGCATCTCTGCTGGGATTTCTAGGAGACATTTGGAATATAGTAGGCTCCAAATGGAAATTCTGACCTTCCTGCAACCCTGGCAAGCCCTTCTAGTTGCGCTCCATTTTTCACATCTCTCCTCTCACACCCCACATTCCAGATCACTGGAAAAGTGTATTGGCTGTATATTCAAAGTGTGATTCCCAGTCTAAACATTTCTCAATCTCCTGCTTCCACCAGTCTGGCCTGAGGCACCATCATCCATCACCTGCATAGCAGAAATAACCTTCTATCTGATACTATTACTTCTCCTTTATTTCCCCCCTCTTCATTTCATTCTGCTGAGAAGGATCCTGGTAAAATGTTTGTCATAGCCCTCTCTGGCCTCCAACTCAGAGTAAATGTCTCCACAGAAACCAGGCATGGTGGTCCATATGCTGAAGTTTGGAGATAAGATTAGGGAGAGATTAGTACTATTATAATTGAGTATTTTTTACTGTTTTTGACACCTGTGTTATACCAAGATTTTAGACTACCTCATTGACTAACTCTTCATATGTATTTTAGTGTCTTATTCTACTTGCTGTTTTTTGTTGTTGTTTTCTTTTTAAACTGGTTATTGAGCCAAGGGGCATTTTACCGCTGAGCTACCCTCTAACCCTTTATTATATTTTCTTTGGAAGCAAGTTCTCACTGAGTTGCCGATGGCCTTTCTAAGTTTCTGAGTCTGGCATTGAATCTGTGATAGTTCTGTCTCAGCCTCTAAATTCTGGGACTATAAATATGTGTCACTGTGCCTGGCTTCTACTTGCTGTTTCTAAAAGCTCTTGGTAATTTATGGGTTCACATACCTAAGCAAGTCAAGGTTAGGGCAGTGATTAAGAAGGGGATCAAGAGTTGCCTGTCCCTCAAAAGTGAAAACCTCATATGCTTCAGCTTTGAAACTCTAGATTCTAGCAAAGAGATGAATTATCATTCTAGGAAGGATATTAAAATAAAGCCTCTGCTCATGTGCTCTATCACAGATTGGGATGACTTTAACCTAGGATAGAATGCCATCCAGCAAAGGGCAAGAAAAGACATTGCATGGCCTAACAATATTGCTTTGAGAGCCAAAGATTAAAATGCCATGAAATTGTGCTACACTAAAAAGTTCTGCAAAGATGAGTATATATTCATGTCAAGCAAGCAGAAGTTAATGTTTTCATTTTGGTTGTTAGTTTTCTTAATCTCTTGGGAAGACAGGCTAATAAAAGTTATATGCATCATTTCAAGTCCTTTTAAAAACATATCATTATTGTTAGAGTGATATAAGAGACCAGAATTGTTCAATGTTGTTGTCTTTAGATTGTATAATTTAAAATATGAGATTTTAAAGCTGAATTCTTATCATAGCATTGATTTTGCCTAGTAAAAACATTAAAACCACAGTGAAAATTGAATCAATAAGATCACATTATATATACTCAGCTGAATATCTCCATTTACTAAAGTACATTGAAGAGAGTTGTGTTGTGGTTTTATATGAATCTATCTTGGTAAATCTTTGGAATAAGTATATTTTAGTCAAGATAATATTTTTGTTAAACATATAAAAATACCAGTGAAGTATAAAACCACTAGATAACAGTAAAAATTCCATGATAATCTGTGTGACCATATTTGTTCATTGGGTCAGCTGGTTCTAACATGGTATGTGCATCAGTTTGAGAAACATGAACAACTGAAGAGCTAATTAATAACCTTGAAGAACAGTTACTGAAAGTAGGTATGGTTTTGATCTATAAGGGAAGGCACTAGACTTATGGACAGATGTGTTTCTGTAGCATGCAGATTTATCATAGAGATTTTGGAGAAGGAAAGTGACAAAATTTGGCACTATTCTATCCTGCCGGTTGTGAGCTGGGCCCTGCGCTGGGTACTGGGGCCATGGAGAAGGCATATTCATGGATCAATTTGCAGCATCTTCTTTAGCTTTGAAATAATGTTTGATAGCCTTAGCATTCAATAGAAAGCTGATTTGTGGCTGTGGAAGATAAAGGCTTTCTTTGCTTTGAGGCATCATCAAGGTGAACTGATTTGATTTCTTGACATTTTACCTTTCACTTTTCACTAGGAAACAATAGCTTCCATGCAGAAATCACATGAGTTGACAGTTTGTAATGTGGGTCATTAAGGATTTTCCTAAGAAATGTGGAGCTGGCAATGGCTAAAAATAAAAATTTAACTATATGTAATTAGTTTAGTACATTTTATATATTACTAAAAATTTTAGTAATGTCACTTGCAAATGTCTCATTGACTTAGAAATGGAAATGAGTTATTGGATTTTCTTGTCCATTTCCTACCAATTCAAAATTGTTCCCTCCTGCATTTTCTTAATTGTTCAAAACAATCAGTCATGTTTTTAATGACTCGATATATTAATAAATTAAGGATTAGGACCCACAGGAAGAAAATTTACACATCTATTAGAGTATATTATGTTCCTTACAGGAGGGTTACATTCTTGCCAATATAGGAATTGTTTGCTGTTTAAAGAGAAAAACACAGAAAAGGGACCTAAAATTTTAGAGAGAATACTGAGATTAATATAAAGGCTAACTAGAAAATTATAGTTTTTCAATAAGCCTTCTATTTGAGCAAAATTATCACATTATAATATTTAGCTTTACCCTGTTATAAAATTTTATTTCTTTCTAGTACCATATTATCACATTTTAATATTCAGCTTTACCCTGTTATGAAATTTTTATTTCTTTCTAGTACAATAACTATTTTGAATACTATGATTCTTGAGATTTTTTCAAAATTTCCTTGAAGAAATTAAATAGCAGTTGGCTGTTTTAACGGATTCTGCATCTCTAGTACCCTAACTTTGATCCAAGACATAGTAAAATTCTGGGATTTCCACACTTCTACTTTGAACTATGTGGGGAGCCATTAAGGTTTTCCCCTTTATGAATACTTCTGACTGTCCTTTGCCCAGAGCCAATAAGGTTTGGGGTCATGGAAAGTTCAACATCTGAGAGAAGCTCAGGTGGAATTGATTGCTTTGACCGTTAAGCACACAGGTGGTGATGGCACAGGGTTGATTGGTTTGACCGTTACACACATAGGTGGTGACGTAACGAAGGTTGGTTGACCAGGAGCAGTATAAATAGGACGAGAGCGATAAAACTGGAATCAGTCAGTAGAGATATTGACCTGGGAGTGTACTGGCGATCCTTCCATGAGAGAATGAAGTATTCTATGAATGAAATTCATTGAATAAAATTCTTTTCATACTCACTCCTCTCTTCAGAACCTGTACTTTTGCCAGCTGGCTCCAGCAGGTGGTGACCCATATGGGGAGATTCTGAAACTGAGGACCCAGTGAAGGACACCGCTGAATAAAAAAGGTGCATGCTCAAAGACTTGTGGTGGCAGTGAGTAACGTGGAAGTTGTAATATACAATGGGTCTAAAATTAGTCTTTTATTTTTTGTACAGATGTTAAGAGATATTTTTGGTGTTAGTAAAACTAAGATAGAACACAAAGGTGTTTTGCCTTCACTTCCTAAGGAAGATGAGGATACTGAAGAAGAGGAGTGGCTTGAGGAAACTGCTGCTCGGTTCCATAGATATAAGTTAGGGGCTTATCCAGATATTCCAGAAACTCTGGAGCCCAATTTTTTATAAAACAGTTACAAGTAGCTGTAGAGACTTTAACTAAGCAATTAGATCACATAGCTCCTTCAAATAGTGAAAAAGAAGGACCTAAACAATATTCTCCTACTATCAGCAATACAAACCTTCAAAATTCTCCCACTGTAGCACTTGCTAAACAAAGCATTGAAAAACACCGACCTTTATCTTTTAATATCACTGCTTGAAGCGGATATAAATCGGGCTGCAAAAAATGGAGAAGATACTAGAGGATTTAGAGTTTTCCCGGTTACTGAAGACCCTGATGGTCAAGGAGGTGTTATTAGAGGATATAGGCCCTTTCCTTTCAAACAATTAAAATAATTAAAAATGGCTTGTGGCTTGGCGTGGTGGCACATGCTTGTAATTCCCGTGCTTGGGAGGCAGAGACAGGAGGATCGTGCAGGTTCGAAGCCAGCCGTGCGCGCTGGCTTAGGAGACCCTGTTTCTAAATAAAATTGTAAAAATAGGTATGGGAGTGTAGCCTGAAGGTAGAAGGGCTTTTAGGAACTCCAGTACCTCAAAAAAAATTCAATTATGTAAAGATAATTTAAAAACTTTAAATGATTTTCAAAAACTTTTAGGAGATATTAATTGGCTAAGACCATCTTTAAATATTACTACTGGAGAATTAAAACCTTTATTTGATATTTTAAAAGGTGACTAAACCCAACTTCCTCTCAGATCTTAAGAGAGGAAGGATGTGCTGCTCTTAAAAAAGTTGAATTGGCTATTGAATGTCAAAGAAAACAGTACATTGACTATGCTAAAGAATGGGCTGTTTATATATTGACATCAGCACATACACCTACTGCTGTTTTGTGGCAGGATGGACCATTAATGTGGGTACATTTACCCACTACTCCAAGCAGAGTTTTAATGCCATACTGGGAATTAGTTTCCTGCTTGGTGTGTTCTGTCAGATCAGAATCTATAAAATATTTTGGTAAGGAGCCTTCATTGATTAGTGTTTCTTTTACTAAACAACAAGTACAATGGCTTTTTCAAAATGCTGATTCATGGGCTATTGCTTTTGCATCTTTTATTGGAGAAATTGACAGTCATTTACCTCATGATAAATTATTACAGTTTGTTAATAAACATGCTCTTATATTTCCTAAGATGATTCATGCTACTCCCATATGACAAGCGGTCTTGGTATTTACTGATGGCTCATCAAATGGTAAGGCATCTTATGTAATTAATAAACATAGTACTATAATTCAAACATCTCTTACGTCTGCTCAAGCTGTAGAATTGCATGCAGTAGCAGCTGTTTTTCAACATCTATCTGATACACCTTTTAATTTATATACTGATAGTTTACATATAGCTAATGCCCTTCAAACATTAGAAACTGTACCATATATTGATATGCATAATAAATTGGTAGGTAATTTATTTTTTCAAATTCAAACTCAGATCTTATCACGCCAACATTCTTGTTTTATTGGGCACATAAGAGCACATTCTGCCCTACCTGGTCCTTTGGCAGAAGGTAATCAAATTGCTGATGATGCTACAAAATTTGTCTGCCCTCTCAATTGGAACAAGCTCAATGATCACATTCTTTACATCATCAAAATAGTGCTGGTCTGTGTAAACAGTTTCAAATTACTTGAGAAGCAGCACAACAAATTGTTATACAATGTCCTATATGTCCAGAGTATTTGCCTGTTCCTCATTTAGGTGTAAATCCACAGCAATTGGTCCCCAACAATCTATAGCAAATGAATGTTATGCAAATTTCTGCCTTTGGTAAGCAAAAGTATGTTCATATTGATACTAAAAGTATGTCTATTGATACTATTTCAGGATTTATTATGGCTACATCCCAAACTGGGGAGGCCGCTAAGCATGTGATTTCCCATTGTTTGAAATTTTTTGCTTTCTCAGGCCTTCCTACCTACATTAAAACTGATAATGGATCAGGATATATGAGTATGGCTTTTAAACGATTTTGCAATACATACAACATTCAGCATATTACAGGTATACCCTATAATCCTCAAGGACAGGGTATTGTATAATGTGCCCACAATTCTTTAAAAAAAACACTTTTGAAAATAAATAAAAAGGGGGAGTTATATCCCCATTCACCACAGAACTCTTTAAATCATGCTCTTTTTATTCTTAATTTCTTGAATGCTGACAAAATTGGTCGCACAGCAGTAGATAGATATTGGCATCTATCCTCCAAAAACAATTTTGCTTTAGTGAAATGGAAAGATCCTTGCACAGGAATTTCGAAAGGTCCTGACCCTGTACTAATATGGGGAAGAGGGTATGTTTGTGTTTTCTCACAGGATGAAGATAATGCACAGTGGATACCTGAGTGGCTGGTGCGACATATGGATCAAGCACAAATGGAAGATTCTCAGATCAATGCTGATGATGCTCCTAGCTTCCATGTTGAATGAAACATGGACTTACGTTCCAGATCATCCCATATTCATCCAGCTGTTTGGGAACAATAGAAGATCACTGTCTTCAGTGACAACTCATGATTGTTGGGACTTCTTGCTTTGAACCTTACACCCATTACAGAAACTTTTAATTATTTTGGACAAAGAATTGGTACTTTTGGTTATTTTGGACAAAGAACTGGTACACTCTTATGTTTTCCTAAAAATGTCAAAAAGATGGGATGTCTGCAGTTGATGCCCGTGGTATTGCAGAAAAGTACTAAGACTGAGAGTAATTGTGCTATTAAAGGTGTGGTCTTATGGGACCCTGGTTACACAGGGAAAGAAGATAAAAATATTAGCCCACCAATAACTTGTTTACCCTGTTAAACGGATTTAACATGTAGAAATCCTAGTGTTAATTGGAAAAAATGTCTTATTGAAATACCTATTTTTCATGATATTCCCAATACCTTGTTTATTAGAGGTTTGTGACAAAGTGTGACTTCGGACAAAGTGAGAACATTTTTATTCAGCATAAGTATATGATCTACATCCAAAAAGTACCTCCATTTCAAAGGCTGGTAGTCAATGATGGGTAAGATTTCCTTGGGACAAGGAAACCTAAGACAGGACATACAGCTTAGCTCTGTATTATCCAAAGACGGGTAATCCTTGATACCTGAAGGAAACAACCTAAGACAGGTACAGTCTTCTTTTGAATATAATAAGAAAGGGGGAACTGTGGGGAGCCATTAAATTTTTCCCCTTTAAGAATACTTCTGACTGCCCTTTGCCCAGAGCCAATAAGGTTTGGGGTCATGGAAAGTTCAACGTCTGAGAGAAGCTCAGGTGGAATTGATTGCTTTGACTGTTAAGCGCACAGGTGGTGATGGCACAGGGTTGATTGGTTTGACCGTTACGCGCATAGGTGGTGACATCATGAGGGTTGGTTTACCAGGAGCGGTATAAATAGGATGAAAGTGATAAAACTGGGATCAGTCAGTAGAGATATTGACCTGGGTGTGTACTGGCGATCCTTCCATGAGATAATGAAGTATTCTATGAATAAAATTCATTGAATAAAATTCTTTTCATCCTCACGCCTCTCTTCAGAACCCGTACTTTTGCTGGCTGGGTTCGGCAGAACTATAATACTATATATTATTACTAATTATCACAATTCTGATAAGTCCTTTGGTCAGTAATCCATCTCCCTCCCTCTCTTTCTTTTGCTTTCTAACTCTCACTCCATTTCTCTACTCCCCCACTCATTAACTATGTGGTACCATTGCTTCTATACTTATGTCCCCTTTCCAAAAATGATGCTCAAGGTATAAAAATGGCATTAAATAAGGACTAATTAAACAACTATTATTATAACTTTGAATAACTAGGATAAGATAAATTAATAGAAAAATCAATGGCAGAGTCTCATAATTTTGATTCATTTGAGAATGTCTTGTTTTCTTTCTTTCTTTCTTTCTTTCTTTCTTTCTTTCTTTCTTTCTCTTTTCTTTTCTTTTCTTTTTTTTTTTGTGGTACAGGGATAGAACCCAGGGGCATTCTACCTCCAAACTACAACCTCAGCCCTATTTTTTATTTTTTATTTTGAAACAGGGTCTCACTGAGTTGCAAAGGGCCTCACTAAGTAGCTGAGGCTGTCTGCGAACTGCAATCCTCCTGTATCAGCCCTCCAAATTCTGAGATTACAAGTGTGTGCCACCATGCCTGGCAGATGTATTTTCATTTTTGAGAGACATGTTAGCTATATATAAAATTCCTAAAGTTCTCTTTTGTCAATACTAGAAAAATGGTGTACCAATATCTCTAGGCTTTTTTGCTTCTGATGAGAAATATTGTGGTATTAAAATTGTTTTTACTTATAGATAAGATATTATTTTATTTTTATGCCATTAAATATTTTTCTTTTTTTTCAAAAAAGGAAAGAAATGGCCAGATTTGAGTACAGTAGAAAATATAAAAACACAAATATGATACAGGTAGTTTTAAAATATGGGATGCTGTCCAACTCCAAATTATTTTACATTCTTATGTGACTTTTCCTTGACCTCATTAAATACAAAGAGCTTTGTGATAATTAGTAATTTGCTTCTACATTGTGTGTGGGAGTTTAGCACAGAGGAACTTGGAGACTTCCTTAGGAAGGCTGTGCTTTCAGCACTACTGACTCATGGGAACTTACAGAGGAAACCAAGGGCAATTCTAGCCTAACGTGCTCTACCTCTCAATTTTGACACCCACTGTTCACACTGGGATCAGGCTTTTAAACTCATTACTATTGGCTCCTGTTCACTGCTTAAACTATGGCTAAGGAAAACAGTATTTATTATTCCTTAGTTCAGAGAATGGAAACTTCATATCCTCAAATTTAAATTTAGCAAAAGCTATTTACTTAGTTACATTAAATATTTTTTTCTTATACTGAAAATCCCAGTGATATGGAGAACGGTGACCATATAAATGTTGGTGGTTACGGTCCAGCAAACCAGAGACAGCAGAAAATAATGGATGGGAGGGGATGTTTGATAGTGGTAAATTCCTAATAAAATGAGAAGAGGGATAATTCATCCATAGTATTATGAGGCAAAGAGGGATATTCTAGAACACTAGTGAAAACATCCTATAAATCTTTGTACTTTGGATGATCTCTTTCCCTAGCTTTTGTGAGAACACAACTTTTCCCATATATTGATCTTGCCATGCCATTTAGGCTTAAGTGAGGATATCATATATCAGTTCTCTATTGCCCTTGACAGTGACACACTTAAAAATAGTATTGGTTTTTATGATCCAATGTTCTTTTTCTTCTTATACTATTGAAGTTGAACAGTAATTTTTTAAAAAAATCTTCATCATATTAAGTTGCTGATTAAAAATTTTTAAAAATTTTATACGAGCTTTGTACATTCTATCTAGATATTTGATTTGGAGCTAGTTTCTACCTCTGAAATCAACCCAAGGGACTGGGTCCTACTTGGCCAGATGTCTAAAACAGCACTCCACTCCCACTGTTCAAATCATGTTCCGTTTACTGACCAGTTCTGTCTCATAATACTCCCTACCATTTGAAATTATCTTGTTTGGTTGCTAACTTGTTCTTGAATATACTTTTACTAGTGCCTTGTAATTATTCATTTTAGTGGGATTCAAAGTGATAAAAACATGCATGCACATAGTACTTGGTATGTTTCCCTCTGCATCCCACCTCTTACCACCCTACTCATACATGTTACTGAGATAGGTAGTAATGACCTTTATGTATGGACATACATTATTTGAACTGTTTTCTTTCAACAAGTATCCTTTTTCCCTTCCCCCAATCCTTCACCAAATCTACTTTATTTTTTCTACCAATCTTCCTCCTCATTTATCTGAAATCCCTTTTTTCCTATTTTCTCTCTAGCTTCTACATATGAGAAAACATATACCACTCTTCACTTTCTGAGGTTGGCTGATCTTAGTTAGCCTAATATTGGTTGCTTACCAATCATTGTTTATGATCTGACTGACACTTCTGCTAGATTTTGAATGCCAAGAGAACCTAAAATTTATTTTTCTGATCCTTATACCATATTCCAAGTTCTATACAGTGCCTCCATATCATATGTCTTATATAAGGCCATATCATGAGTCAGTAAAGATTCAATACCTTTTCTTTTCCAAAGAAAAGTATTAGTAAAAATTACATAATAAATTCATAAAATAGTCTTTTAAGTGGGGAAGCTAATATTTATTCATTCAATTTTTAATCAAAATAATTATTGAATTACCACTATGCACTCTGCACTGGGCTAGGTGTTTACAGTACAACAAAAATAAGGTATGGTTGCTGCATTCAAGTAACTTACATTCTAGTAAGTAAAAATATATGTAAACAAATTTGGAAATGTGGGGTAAGCATATTCAAAATCCATATAAATGACTTTTTTTTTATCCTTAACATCACTGGAGTCAGCTGAGAATTTTGAAAATATACTGATTGCTGAAAAAAGCCAGAAAGAAAAGACACATATTATATGAGTCCACTTAGTTGAAGTATTCAAAATAGGTAAATTTATAGGAAAATAAATTATATTTAGATGGAGGATAAGAAGAAATGGATAGTGACTGTTAATAAGTATGAGGTTTCCTTTTGGGCAATGAAAATGTTCTAGAATATGATAGTGGCAATGGTTGTGTGGCCTTTAAATGTACCAAAACATTCAGATTTATACTTTAAAAGGGTGCATTGTATGGTATATGAATTATATAAAAATAAAATGTTTAAAAATACAGGTATCTAACACTCAATCCTGGGGATTCTAATCTGATTTCCCTGGGGTGTATGGTTGACAGTGGGGGCTTTCTTGGGACCTAGGATGAGAACCATTGGTCTCACAATTCATAGATAGGACCCTGAATCAATTAAACATAAAAATAATCTGTTAGCTGGGTGTGGTAGTGCATACTTGTAATCCCTGCATTTGGGAGGCTGAGATGGAAGGATTGTGGTTTGAGGATAGCCTCTGATACTACTTAGTGAGGCCCTTTGCAATTTAGTGAGATCCTGTTACAAAATAGAGAATAAAAAATAGAGCTGTATAATGGGGTTGTAGTTCGGAAGTAGAATGCCCCTGGATTCCATTCCCAGTACTGAAAAAAAAAAGTCTGTCATTGCTAATGGGTCAAGATTTCATTAATTTCTAAGTATCAATCTATTGAAACATCATTGTCAATTTGGCTTTTATGTGGTCAAGCCAATGAGATTTTTTTACCTTCAAATATAGTACATAGGATTTTTTCTATATTTCAGCAATCAAAATATACTCTACTTAAATATATATTTTGGTACTAGGAATTGAACTTAAGAGAAATCTGCAAGTGAGCTACATCCCCAGTCTGTTTTCAGTTATCCATTTAGTGTGGTACTATGGATTGGGCTCAGGGGTATCCTACCTCTGAGCTATAGCCCCAGCCCTATTTTTAAATTTTTGTTTTAGTGAGATCCCATTTTAAAATAAAACATACAATAGGACTGGAGGTATAGCTTAAAGCTATAATGCCTCTGATTTCAGTCCCCAGTAACACATAAATAATAATAATAATAATAATAATAATAATAATACTAAAAATAACATTTTAAAAATATGAATTCTGACCCTAATGTAGTAAAGTGCTTGGAAGTTGGCAAGGGAATTATAAAGCCAGTGACCATGTCAAGTTTTGTAACATATAGAGTCACTATTTTGAAACACTATAATGTTTTTCTCTCTCTCAGAGTTGGTAATAGAATAAATATGTAGAATCAGTAAAGTTCAACAAAAGAAAGTTCTTAAGTCTTAACTACATTTTTATTATTCTAAAAACTACCTTAAAATTAAAATGAAACAAAAACTCTTTTTTTATTTTATTTTTTATTTTTTATTTTTTATTTTTATTGGTGCACTGTATTCATACATCATAATGGGATAAAAAACTTGTGTTTTTTATATATGCACACATCGCCCAGTTAGCCCCTACTAAATCCCCATCCTATTCCCTCCCCATCCCTCCTTCCCATGGTTGGCTTAGTGGTTGACATCTAGCATTATAGCAATTAATCCAAAATTAACAATGATAATCTCACATAACAGATTTATTTGTCTGATATCAAGCTTTTGATGACTTAGAGATAACATTTCATTATTTCTTTTTGCTTTCTTTCATACCACAGGATATATTTTTCTTTTTTTAAATATGAAACTATCATAAATTTATTTATTTTTCAGAAAATATCTATCCTAACATGAAATATGAACTCTAAATACCCAAAACAATCTTGAAATAGAACAAAGCTAGAAGATGCACATTTTCTGATTTCAAACCTTATAAAGCTACAATAATTGAAACAGTGTAGTACTGCTATAAAGGCAGGTATATAAACCAGTGGAGTAAAATAAAAAGCCTAGAAATAAATTCTTCCATAAATAGTCAAGTTATTTTTGACAAGGTTTCCAAGAACATTTGGTGAAGGAAATAATAATCTATTCACCAAATATTGTTGGAAAATAATAATTACATGAAAAGAAATAAAATTGGACCCTTACCTAACACCATATACAAATATTAACTCAAAATAGATAAAAGGGACAGATTCAAAATGGCGACTGTGGGACACAGCACTTCTCAGTAGTTGAAATAAAGTTCAACTACTGAGAAAGCAGTGTCTTAACCAACAAAATAAATACATCTTACCAGCCAAAATTGATCCAAGAGAAGATATCCAGAAACCCTAACTGCGGAAGAAAAGAAAAAAAAAAAAAAAAGGTCGAGTATAGGACCCGCTGCAACAATAGCGTGGCCACAGGGGCTGGCGCAGGCTGGGGGCCCAAACCTGTCTCTGGGAACCTGACTTACACAAAGAGAAAAATTCCCTCGGGGACCCAGGCTGCCAGCGAGCTGAGCCACCTCTGCACTGAACCATCCGCCGCCGGTAAGCCACCTCCACACCACAACGTCAGGCACTGATAAACTGCCCCGGGCCCTGAGGAGGCTCGGGCTCCGCTCACCCCGCGCCCCTTCTGGCACCAGCGCTGAGCGAGCACTTTCTCGGCAGCTGCAGATGAGATCCAGGTAGGATACATCACAGACACAGAAAAAGACCTAATCTGTGGAGTCCTATACGGAAGATCCAAGGCCCAGCCTTGAGAGGGCATGGCCCAGCCCAATTTACCTCCCAAAATGGACTCAGACTACTGCAGAAGAGACCCAGGAATTCTGACCTGCGAGAGTCTCACAAAAGGTGCCATATCGAGCTGCCAACCCAAAAAGTGTTTTGGGGAATGGCAACACTGGCAGCCCTGTGAACTAAGAGTCTGAAAGTGTTCATAGAACTTTGACATCCCAATCTGCAAGAGTAGCTGAACCCCTGAGCAGCACAGTTGGCGCAACAGAAGAGGCACCCACAGAGACACTGGGAGACCTACAGGGTCCCGTTCCCCCCAGACAACCAGATATGGATGTACTGCCTGCCCGTTAGAGCTTCTGATTGGTCAGCCAGGCAACAGCCCGCTCAGATGAGCTATGGGAGCCAGTGGGCACGCAGTGAGTGTCACTAGACATAGCAACAACTGAGGGTGCCAGTGTCTACACAGGGTAATGCATTCAAACCCACTGACAGAGCAAGGGTTCTTAAGGTGTGACACTTGCACAGAGCCACACGGCATGTTAGTAAAATAGTAGGACTGTTAGGACTGTTTCTCTCTTTCTCTCTCTCTCTCTCTCTCTCTCTCTCTCTCTCTCTCTCTCTCTCTTTCTCTCTCTTTTTCTCTCTTATTTTAGTTTTTTATTGTTTTTATATTTTCTTCCTTTTTGTTGCCAATTTTTGTTTTATTGTTGTTGTTGCTTTTTTCCCCCTATTTCTTTGGTTTTGGAGTCCTTTTTTCTATTCTTTTGTTTTTGTTGGGGGGTTATTTCAGTTTTTTTCTTTCGTTTTGTTTTGTTTTTCTTTTTTTATTTCTTCTTTTAAGATTATTTGGGTTTATTGTTTGTTTAGATCTTTCACTTTATATCACATGTGTTATGTTGTTTTATTTTGCCTTAGGTTTATTCTGCCTAGTCTCCTAACATTTCTTGCTCCCATCTTGTGGTCCATTATTGCGTTTTCGATGCTGTTGTATTTATTTTATGTATACTAGTCTTTCTACCTTATTCTGTTACTTTATCCATTTGTATGTGAGCCTTCCCCCCACTCCCTCTAAAAACTCTACAATTCAGACTATTAACTAGCTTCCATCAAATCTTTCCCCTTGTCCCCTAACTGAACCTCTCTCTTTAACACACAAAGTTCCTCACATCTCCATACATAAATATTCTAATAAATACAAGGATCCTACTATCTAACCTCACATTCTCAACTTGATTCAACCCTATTATTCTTAAATTCATCCACAACCTACCTACTTATATTCTGTACCTTAACCAAATCCTCCAATTACCTGTTGACTCTTAAATTCCTACTACTAAGACTGGACTATACACAACAATCACAATCAATGGGGAAGACAACAGAAGAAAAGGCCTGAGAACTCTGAAATTATGAGAACCAGGAATAGTGGAGAAACAACAGAAGTCACGGATACTGACCTACAAGAAATGCAAGAATGGGAGTTCCGAGTCTTGATTTATAATATGATGAAAGGATTTAAAACAAGTCTAGAGGAGATGAAAGATGAGTTGGAAACACTAAGAAAGAATCAGAAAGAGGCCTGGAATGAAATGAAAGAGTCAATAAATGAAATGAAGAAGGCAATAGAAAGAAATTCTGGAAGATTAGATGAAATGGAAAACAGAATATCACTGTTGAAAGACAGTACATCCAAAACCGATAACATGTCAGGGACATACAGAAATCTTTACAGCAACAAAACCTAAACTTCCAGCAAATATGGGATGATATGAAGCATACTAACTTACGGATAATAGGTACAGACCAAGGTCATCTGTAATCTTTTCAAAGAAATAATTTCAGAGAATTTTCCAAGCATGGAAAGAGACCTGGACCTTCATGTCCAGGAGGCATACAGAACACCATTGAGACAGGACTAAAGAAGAACCTCCCCATGCCACATAATAGCCAAAATTACATATAAGCCAAATAGGGAACCTAAAAAGCAGTGAAAACAAAAGGACGGGTGACATATATAGGCAAAACAATAAGAATCACCCCAGACTATACAACCCATGTCATGAATGCTAGAAGAGACTGATACAATGTGATTCAGACCCTGGAAGAAAATAACTTCCAACCAAAGCTTATGTATCCAGCAAAACTACTATTCAAGATCAATGGAGAAACCAAAGTCTTTCAGGATAAACAAAATCTTAAAAAAATCATGAATTCAAAGCCAACACTAGAGAAAATTCTTAAATTCTTAAAGAAATAAACCATAAGGAAGAAAAAAGAGGCAGATTTCAGAACCAGAGAAGAGAGGAAGTGGACTTCCGGTAAGATGGCGACTGAGGAAAGCGGCACTTACAAGTCCCGCTAACAATCAAACTCTATTACCACAAAACCAGTGCCTTTCAGAGCCAGAAAACACCACCAGCAAAGAAATAAAAACGGTAAATACAAGGGACAGAGAAAAAGGGCTGGACAAACAAGACACCAGAAAAAAACCAGCCCGAAGGGCCGCGCCCGCCGCGGTGCGGAGCGGCCGGAGGAGCCGGAGCGGCCAGAGCCGCAGCGCAGAGAAGTCAGAGCCACGGCGCAAAGCGGGGCGGCCGGAGCAGCCGAGCGGAGCGGCCAGACCAGCCAGAGCAGCCGGAGAGGAGCTGCCAGAACAGCTGGAGCAGCCAGAGCTGCTTCGTGGAACCGCCGGAGCGGCCGGAGTGGCCAGACCCACAGTGCGGAGCAGCCGGATCCGCGGTGCAGAGCAGCCAGAGAGGCCAGACTGGCCAGACCCGTGGTGCGGAGCAGCCTGAGCCACAGCGCAGAGCGGCCGGAGCGGCGTGGCTTACATCTCCCCTAGCAGCACCAGGCTACAGAGAGGAGGGAGACTCAAAACAGAGCTCAAATCCAGAGAGGAGGTACTCTGGCCTCGTGGCCTAGGATGCAGAAGCAGCGTCTTACTGCTGGCGGCAGCGGCGAATTCACCAGACGGCCCTAGATCAACCCACACAACCAGCCACCAGACGCCTGAGAAGAGGGGTGGACAGCGAGCCAAGGTAAGCCGCTGCTGAACAGCCGGGCGGCAGTCAGCAGTTTCTCCGGTGCAAGGAGCGTCTAAAGCTCCCAAGGGCCGGGCACAGCACACCTGGCAAGGACTCAGCGGAGCTCAAAACTAGAGAAGAAATAGGCCACATCACGGCCGAGGGTGTGGCAGTGGTGCCATATTGCCAGTGGCGGCAGCAGCGAATCCACCAAGTTCACTACAGCTCCATCAGCGCACTCAACAAACGTGAGTCAAATTGCCACCCCAAGGGGAGAAATCCCAGTACTGCACTCCCAGGGACTTGCGCAGATAGTCTCCCTGGGTCAGAGATTTTAGCAGTGCAGCCCAGTGGGGGAGTGGCAGTGGCAGAGATATCATACCATAGTCACAACTCCCCACTAGAGAACACCCAACTTGGCACCCCCCACGGTCTAAGCAGCCTCAATTGACTCCCTGGGTCTGAGACTTTGTGATACAACTCAGTAAAGGAGTAGTGGTGACTGAGATACCACAGACTCGAGATCCAGAACATCTTAAGTGAACTCGTAGTGACTCAGGGAAGAACCCAGAGAAGGCACAAACTTCCAAAATCATGGGAAAGAGAAATAACAATGGAGCAGTGAATGCCCACAACCCCACGAAATCAGAATCTGATAACACAGAAATCCAAAGATCTCTAGAAGATCAAATTAGGAAATTAATTCTAGAAATAATAGAGGACTTTCGAAAAGAATTTAGAGAGAGTCAAAAAGAGATAAAGGATGCAATTATGAAGTGAAGGCTTCAATTCAAAGTATAAACAACAGATTAGACCACATGGAGAATAGAATCTCGCTTCTTGAAGATGACCATTCCAAAAATGAACGCATAGTTTCTAATTTAGAAAAAAAAATCCGACAGCAGTAATCTGACATTGAAGAAATATGGGCCCATTTCAAGAGAGCTAACCTAAGAATAATTGGAATAGAGGAGGGAAAAGAAGGTGAAACAAAAGGGATCAACAATCTCTTCAAGGAAGTAATAGCAGAAAATTTTCCAAACATAGAGCAAGAGGTAGATACACAGGTCCAGGAAACTTATAGAACTCCCTTTAGACAGGATCAAAGAAGAGGATCCCCACACCACATAATTGTCAAAATGACTAATGTGGAAGCCAAGGAGAGAATCTTAAAGGCAACAAAAGCAAAGGGCCAAGTGACATACAGAGGCAAAGCAATTAGAATCACTCCAGACTTCCCAAACCAAGTTATGAAAGCCAGAAGGGCATGGAGTAACATATTCCAAACTCTGAAAGAAAACAACTTCCAGCCAAAAATTTCCTACCCAGCAAAACTATCCATCAAATTAGATGGGGAAATAAGAAGCTTCCATGACAAACAGCAACTGAAGGAATTTATGTCTTCAAAACCAGTGCTAGAGAAAGTACTCAAGTAGATTAACTGCAAAGAGGAAATGGGTAATACACGCCAGAACCAAAGAAACAAGAATTCCCATCCAGCAGACAACTAAGCAAAGAAGAATAAACAGTATCTCAAACAGAAATAAGATCTTAACATGTTGGGAATTAAAAATTATCTCTCTATAATCACACTGAATGTAAACGGCCTCAACTCCCCAATAAAAAGACATAAAGTGGCAAAATGGATTAAAAGCCAGAATCCATCCATCTGCTGCTTACAAGAAACACACCTTACAAGTAAAGATAGGAACAAACTCAAGGTAAAGGGCTGGAGCAAGGTTATCCATGCTAATGGTACTCGAAGACAAGCAGGAGTAGCAACTATGATATCAGACAAGTTAGTCTTCAAACCCAAACTTATTAGAAGAGACAAAGAAGGTCACATTTTACTGGTAAAAGGAATAGTCCAGCAAGAGGAAATAACAATAATCAACATCTATGCCCCAAACATAGGGGCAGCTACGTTCATAAATCAAACTCTTTGTGACATGAAGTCACACATAAATCCCAACACAATAATACTGGGAGACTTCAACACACCTCTCACAATACTAGACCGATCTTCCAGACAAAGGGTCAGTAAAGATGTCTCAGAACTAAAGAACACCATTAACCAAATGGACCTGTTGGACACATATAGAATATTTCACCCAACTACAGCAGAGTTCACATTTTTCTCAGCTGCTCACGGAACCTTCTCCAAAATAGATCACATCCTGGGACACAAAATGAGCACTAGCAAATTTAAAAAATGTTACATACTTCCCTGTGTCATTTCAGACCATAATGGAATGAAACTAGAAATCAACTATAAGAAGACCCAAAGAAACAACATAAACATGTGGAAGCTGAACACCACACTTCTGAATGAAGAATGGGTCATAGAAGATGTAAGAGGTGAAATCAAGAAATTTCTAGAAGTGAATGAAAATAAAGAAACAACATATCAAAACCTCTGGGACACTTTGAAGGCAGTATTAAGAGGAAAATTTATAGCACTGAGTGCTCACATAAGAAAAACAGAAAATCTTCAAATAAATAGCCTTACGACACACCTCAAAGCCCTTGAAAAGCAGGAACAATTGAACCCCAAAGCCAGCAGAAGACGGGAAATTATTAAAATTAGAGCAGAAATTAATGAAATAGAGAATAAAAAAACAATACAGAAAATCAACAAAACCAAAAGCTGGTTTCTTGAAAAGATTAACAAGATTGATAAACCACTGGCCAACCTAACTAATAAAAAGAGAGAATCAACCCAAATTATGAGGATAAGTGATGAAGAAGGAGACATTACTACTGACAGTGTAGAAATCCAGAGGATTATCAGAAACTACTTTGAAAAACTATACTCCAACAAAATGGAAAATCTGGAGGAAATCGACAACTTCCTAGATAAATACAACCTTCCTAAACTGAGTCAAGAAGATATAGAACACTTAAACCAACCAATAACAATCAAAGAGATTGAAACAGCAATAAAGAGCTTACCATCAAAGAAAAGCCCAGGACCAGATGGTTTTTCAAGTGAATTCTATAAAACCTTTACAGAAGAGCTAATCCCAATACTACTCAAACTATTTCAGGAAATAGAAAAAACTGGGACTCTCCCAAATACATTCTATGAAGCCAACATCACACTAATACCCAAACCGAATAAAGACAGTTCAAGGAAGGAAAATTACAGGCCTATATCTCTGATGAACTTGGATGCAAAACTATTAAACAAAATACTAGCAACACATATTCAAAACCACATCAAGAAAATCATTCATCACGACCTGGTAGGGTTCATCCCAGGATGCAAGGCTGGTTCAATATACAAAAGTCAATCCATGTAATTCATCATATAAACAGAATCAAAGACAAAAACCACATGATCATCTCAATAGATGCTGAAAAAGCATTTGATAAAATTCAACATCCATTTATGATAAAAAAAACTGCAGAGAATTGGAATAGAAGGAACATATCTCAGCATCATAAAGGCAATCTACAATAAGCCCACTACCAGCATCATATTAAATGGGGAAAAACTTCAAGAATGCCCCCTAAAAACTGGAATGAGACAAGGATGTCCACTATCACCACATCTCTTCAATATAGTACTAGAGACTCTAGCCAGAGCAATAAGGCAAGAAAAGGAAATCAAAGGAGTTCAAATAGGAAAAGAAGAACTTAAGCTTTCACTATTTGCTGATGACATGTTACTATATTTAGAAAACCCAACAAACTCAACCAAAAGGCTTATAGAACTGATCAACAAATTCAGCAAAGTATCTGGATACAAAATCAATCTTAAAAAATCAGAAGCTTTCCTGTACACCAACCATAAATCCACTGAAAAAGAAATTCAGAAAACACTTCCACTCAGGATCTCTCACAAAAAAATAAAATACCTAGGAATAAATTTGACCAAGGAAGTAGAAGATCTCTACAAAGAACATTATAAAACACTGAAAAAAGAAATCGAAGAAGATCTTAGAAGATGGAAAGATCTTCCATGTTCATGGATTGGCAGAATAAATATCATTAAAATGGCCATCCTCCCAAAAGTGATCTACAGATTTAATGCAATGCCCATTAAACTACCAAGATCATTCCTCACAGACATAGAAAAATCAGTCCTTAAATTTATCTGGAATAACAAAAAGCCAAGAAAAGCCAAGGTAGTTCTCAGTAACAAAAACCACGCAGGAGAAATCACAATACCTGACTTTAAACTATACTACAAAGCCATTGTAATAAAAAGAGCATGGTACTGGCAAAAGAACAGACATATAGACCAATGGAGCAGAATAGAAGACACAGAAACAAGCCCACACACTTTCAGCCAATTGATTTTTGACAAATGGGACAAAAACATACACTGGAAAAAAGATAGACTCTTCAACAAATGGTGTTGGCAAAACTGGTTAACCATATGCAGAAAATTGGATGTTAATCCCACTTTTTCACCCTGTACAAAAGTCAACTCACGATGGATCAAAGACTTGGAAATTAAACCAGAGACTTTGAAGCTCCTTGAAGAGGGCATAGGTCCAACACTACAACACATAGGCACAGACAAACATTTCCTCAATAAGACCCCAAAGGCACAACAAATTAAAAGGGGAATCAATACATGGGATTGCATGAAACTGAAGAGCTTCTGTTCAGCAAAGGAAACTATCAAGAACCTCAATCGAGAGCCAACAGAATGGGAGATTTTTGCCACCTACCCCTCCGATAGAGGACTAATATCTAGAATATACAGAGAACTCAAGAAACTCAACACTAAGAAAACAAAGCATCCAATAACAAAATGGGCAAATGAACTAAATAAACACTTCACAAAAGAAGAAATTCAAATGGCCAATAAATGCATGAAAAAATGCTCAACATCACTGGCAATCAGAGAGATGCAAATCAAAACTACCCTGAGATTTTACCTAACTCCAACTAGAATGGCAATCATTCAAAACACAAACAACAACAGATGCTGGCGAGGATGTGGAGAAGTGTGAACTCTAAGACATTGTTGGTGGGATTGCAAATTAGTGCAACCACTTTGGAAAACAGTATGGAGAATCCTCAGAAGAATGGGAACACACCTACCATTTGATCCAGCAATACCACTGTTGGGTATCTACCCAAAAGAAAAGAAACCAAACTACCAAAATAATGCATGTGTATCTATGTTCATAGCTGCACAATTCACCATAGCCAATCTATGGAACCAGCCAAGATGTCCATCAACAGATGAATGGATTACAAAACTGTGGGATATGTACACAATGTAATTTTACTCAGCCATCAAAAAAAAACTCAATTACGTCATTTCCAGGGAAATGGATGGAACTGGAGGACATTATGCTAAGTGAGATTAGTCAGGCACAGAAAATAAGAAATCAGATGCTTTCTCTAATATGTGAGAGTTAGGGAGAAAAGAGGAGCAAACAAGATAACCTAAATGAAGAGAAAGGAGGGGGAAGAGAAAAATCTCTAAAGCACACAATGTACTTAAACATATCGAAGTCAATCACTAAGCCAAGCAAGGAAGGGAGGGACAGGGAGGGAATGGGGTGGTATTTGGGCAGGGGTTAAATCAGCGATGAGTACATGTTTGTACACACAAGTTTTTTACCCCAATAAGTTGTATGAATATAATGCACCAATAAAAAAAATAATAATAAAAAAAGAAGAGAGGAAGTTAATAAGTATGCCATCTAAGTAAAGAAGAAAGATCAAACCACCCAATAGTAGACAGAACGCAAAATGGCAGAAAACAAAAATCATATTTCAATAATATCTCTTAATGTCAAAGGACTTAACTCATCAATCAAAAGACATAGACTGGCAATGTGAATTAAAAAACATAATTCAAATATATGCTGTCTGCAAGAAACTCACCTTACAGCCAAAGACATTCACAGACTTAAAGTGAAAGGATGGAAAAGATATACCATGCTATTGGAGGGGTAGCAACCCTGATATCCAACAAAACAGATTTTAAACTAAAACACAAAAGAAGAGATAAAACAGGGCACCTCCTTTTATTAAAAGTAACAATACACCAAGAAGATATAATTTTTTTTATTGGTGCACTGTATTCATACATTATAGTAGGATACATACTTTTGTAGACATACATGCACACTTTTCCTAGTCAGCCCCCACCCAATCCCCACCCCATTCTCTCCCTATCCCTCCCTCCCATGCTTGGCTTAGTAGTTGACATCTAGTATTATGGCAATTTATCTAAAATTAAAAATGATAATCTCACATAACAGTTTCATTTGTCTGATACCAAGCTTTTGGGGACTTAAAGATAACATTTCAATATTTCTTTTTCTTTTCTTTCTTACCAGAGAATATTTTTTCTATTTTTTAGGTGAAACTATCATATATTTATGTATTTATTTTTCAGAAAAAAATCGATCCTAATATGGAATATGGACTCTAGGTACCCAAAACAATCTTGAAAAAGAACAAAGCTAGAAGATATATATTTACTGATTTCAAATCATATAAAGCTACAATAATTGAAACAGTGTAGTACTATTCTAAAGGCAGATATATAAACCATTGGAGTTAAATAAAAGCCTAGAGCTAAATTCTTCCCTATATTGTCAAGTTATTTTTGACAAGGTTTCCACGAACATTTGTGGTGGAAATATTAATCTTTTAACTAAATATTGTTAAAAAATAATAATTACATGGAAAAGAATAAAGTTGGACCCTTACCTAATCCCATATACAAATATTAACTCAAAATAGATAATAGACCTAAATATAAATCTTAAGACTATAAACTTTTAGGAGAAAATCTGGGTCATTAAACCTCACAACATTGAAATTGGCAGTGATTTGTTGGTTATGATTTCAATGGCACAGGCAACAAAAGAGTAAACAAACTCCCTAAAAAATAAAAAAAATATTGTATATCCAAAGACAATGTAAACAGAGTTAACAGTTACTAATAGAATGGGATAAAATATTTCCAAATGCTATATCTGAAGGTATATTAATATTCCAACTAGAAATCCTAAAAATTAACAACAATAAAGGCAAACAATACCATTTAGAGATAGGTAAAAGACTAACATAAATAATGAACCTCCACAGATAACCAATCTTAGTTGTCTGTTGGATGGAAAATGTTGTTTCTCTGGTTCTGGAGTGTGTTACCTATTTCTTCTTTGTAGTTAATCTCTTTGAGTATTTTCTCTAGCGCTGGTTTTGAAGACATAAATTCCTTCAGTTTCTGTTTGTCATGGAAGCTTCTTATTTCTCCATCTAATTTGATAGAAAGTTTTGCTGGGTAGGAAATTTTTGGCTGGAAGTTGTTTTCTTTCAGAGTTTGGAATATGTTACTCCAAGCCCTTCTGGCTCTCATAACTTGGTTTGGGAAGTTTGGAGTGATTCTAATTGGTTTGCCTCTGAATGTCACTTGGCCCTTTGCTTTTGTTGCCTTTAAGATTCTCTGCTTGGCTTCCACATTGGTCATTTTGACAATTATGTGGCATGGGGATCCTCTTCTCCGATCCTTTCTAAAGGGGGTTCTATAAGTTTCCTGGACCTGTGTATCAACCTCTTGCTCTATGTCTGAAAATTTTCTGCTATTACTTCCTTGAAGAGATTGTTGATCCCTTTGGTTTCACTTTCTTTTCCCTCCTCTATTCCAATTATTCTTAGGTTAGCTCTCTTAAAATGGGCCCATATTTCTTCAATGTCAGATTCCTGCTGTCGGATATTTTTTTCTAGATTAGAAACTATGCATTTATTTTTGGTTTTCTCATCTTCTAAGAGTGAGGTTCTGTTCTCCATGTGTTCTAATCGGTTGTTTGTGCTTTGAATTGAGGCCTTTACTTCATTAATTGCATCCTTTATCTCTTTTTGGCTCTCTCTGAGTTCTTTTCGAAGCACCTCTATTATTTCTACAGTTATTTTCCTGATTTGATCTTCTAGAAATCTCTGATTTTCAGTTTTATTGGGTTCTGATGTTGTGGGGTTGTGGGCCTTTATTGCTCCAGTATTATTCCTCTTTCCCATGATTTCGGATGTTTGTGCCTTCTCTGGGTTCTTCCCTTGGGTCACTATGACTTCACTTAAGGTGTTCTGGATCTCGAGTCAGTAGTATCTCAGACCCCTCTACTCCTTTACTGGGTTTTATCACAGAGTCTTCGACCCAGAAAGTTGATAGAGGCTGCTTTAGACTGTGGTGGGTGCCAGGTTGCACGTTCTCCTATGGTGTGATATCTCTGCCACCGCCACTCCCCCACTGGTTCAAGTCCCAGGGAGTACAGTACTGGGATTTCTCCTCTGTGGCCCGCAATTTGACTCACTGTTCTTGAGTACGCAGATGTAGCTGTACTGGCCTCGCTGAATTCTGTGCTGCTGCCGCCGGTGGCAATATGGCGCCGCTGCTGCGCCCTCGGCTGTGGGGCTGGTTTTTTTCTTCTTGGTTTTGATTTCCACTCTGAATCCCTGCAGCATGTGCTGAGCTCGGCCACTGAGAGCTTTAGATACTCTCTATGCGGAGAAATCCCGCCTGGCTGTTCCGCAGTGGCTCACCTCGGCTTGCTGTAGCCTTCCCGTGAATTCGCCGGTGCCGCCGGCAGTATGGCACTGCTGCCGCGTCTGCCGCGTCCTCAGGTGTGAGGCCGGTTATCTCCTCTGTGGCTCTGTTCTCAGTCCGCTTTCTCTCTGGAGACTGGTGATTTTTTGTTTCACTGGTGATGGTGTTTTCTGGCTATGAAAGGTGCTGATTTTGTGGTAATGGAGATTTGTTGTTAGCAGGGCTCTTAAGCCCCGCTTTTCTCGGTCGCCATCTTCCCGGAAGTCCCCAAGAAGATATAATGATAGTAAATATTTTTTCCCAAAACGTGGGTGCCACCACATTTGTAAAACCAACCCTTCTGGACATTAGATCCCAAATAACCCAAACACAATAATTCTGGGAGATGTTAACATGCCTCTCATGCCGCTTAATCGATCTTCAAGTCAAAAGATGAGTAAAGACTCTTTAGAGCTAAAGAAAACCAAAAACCAAATGGACCTAATAGATATTTACAGAATATTTCAGACAAGAACTACAGAATACACATTCTTCTCAGCAGCCCATGGAACCTTCTCCAAAATATATCACATCCTGCGACACAAATATAGTGCCAGCAAATTTAAAAAATGTAAAATAATTCCTTGTATCATTTCAGACTATAATGGAATAAAATTAGAAATCACAGGATACTCAATGAAATTATTCAAATACATAGATATTGAATGATACCACTATTGAATGATGAATGGGTAAAAGCATAAATTAGGGAAGAAATAAAGAAATTTATGGAAACAAATGAAAAAAGAGACACAACCTACCAAAATCTATGGGACACTATGAAGGCAGTACTAAGAGGAAAGTTTATTGCAATGAGTGCCCACATAAGAAAGACAGAAAACCACCAAGTAAAGAACCTAATGACACAACTCAAGGACCTAGAAAGACTGCAACAGTCTATTCCCAAAGCCAGCAGAAGGCAAAAAATCATTAAAATTAGAGCAGATATAAGTGAAATAGAGAACAATAAACAATTCAAAGAATTAATAAAACAAAAACTTGTTTCTTTGAAAAGATTAATAGAATTGATAAACCCTTGGCCAACCTAACCAAAAGAAAAAGAGAATCAACTCAAATTATTAAAATTAGAAATGAAATAGGATATATCACCACAGATAGTGAAGAAATTCAAAAGAATATCAGAAACTACTTTAAAAATTTATCCTCCAATAGACTAGAAAAATGGAATAAATTGATAGATTTCTAAGCACAGTTAACCTACCTACACTCAGCCAAGAGGATATAGCAAGCCTAAACCAACCAATAGCAACCAAAGAAATAGAAACGGCAATAAAAATTCTTCCACCAAAGAAAAGCCCAGGCCCAGATGGGTTCCCAGCTGAATTCTACAAAACCTTCAGTTACAAATAATACCAATACATCATAACCTGTTCCAAGAAATTGAAAGAGATGGAACTCTCCCAAATTCCTTTTATGAGGCCAGTATCACATTAATCCCCAAACCCAATAAAGATACCTCAAGAAAGGAAAACTACAGACCTATATTCTTAATGAACACAGATGCAAAAATTCTATACAAAATACTAGCCATATGCATTCAAAATTATACCAAGAGAATAATACGTCATGACCAAGTTGGTTTCATCCCAGAAAAACAAGGCTGGTTCAACATACACAAATCAATACATGTTATTCACCACATAAATAGAACCAAGAAAAAAAACCCACATTGTCATAGCAATAGATGCTGAGAAAGCGCTTGACAAAATCCAACACCTATTTATGTTAAAAAACACTGCAGGAAATTGGGATAGAAGGAACATACTTCAACATCAATAAAGCAATATACTGTAAACCCAAAGCCAACATTATATTGAATGGGGAAAACTGCAAGAATTTTCTCTAAATTCGGGAACAAGACAAGGATGCCCACTATCACCATTCCTTTTCAATATAGTCCTTGAGACTCTTGCCTCAGCAATAAGACAAGAGAAGGATATCAAAGGAATTCACACAGAAATAGAGGAATGAAAATCATTGTTCTTTGCAGACAACATGTTCCTTTATCTGGAAGACACAAAGAACTCAACCAAAAGACTTCACTGGTCAACAAATTCAGCAAAGCCGCAGGAAACAAAATCAATCTAAAGAAATCAGTGGCTTTTCTATTTGCCAACAATGAATCCACAATGAAAGAAAGAAAGAAAACAGTTTCATTCATTATAACCTCTAAATCAATAAAATACCTAGGAATAAACCTAACCAAAGATGTAAAAGACCTCTACCAGAAAAACTTTAAAATCTTAAAGAAAGAAATTGAAGAAGACCTTGGAAGATGGAAAAATCTCCCGTGCTCATGGATAGGCAGAATAAATATCATCAAAATGGCCACCCTGCCAAAACTGATCTATAGATTCAATGCAATTCCCATTAAAATACCAACGACATTCTTAATAGATCTAGAAAAATCATGAACTTTATATGGAGAAAGAAAAAATCCAGAATAGCCAAAGCAATTCTCAGCAATAAGAAACATGCAGGAGGCATCACAATCCCAAACTTCAAATTATACTATAGAGCAATAGTGGTAAAAACAGCATGGTACTGACACAATAACAGATATACTGACCAGTGGATTAGAATAGAAGATACAGAAACAAAACCACACAGTTTTAGTCAATTAATCTTTGACAAAGGGGCCAAACTCATACGCTGGAGAAAAGACTGCCTTTTCAACAAATGGTGCTGGGAGAACTGGCTATCCATTTGCAGAAAGATGGAACTAAACCCCTACATCTTAACATGCACAGGAATCAACTTGAGATGGATCAAAGACTTAGAGGTTATTAGAGGTTATTAGAGGAGGGCATAGGCTCAACACTACAACATATTGGCACAGGCAGTAACTTTCTCAACAATACCTGCAAAGCTCAGGAAATTAAAGCAAGAATTAACAAGTGGGATAGCATCAAACTAAAAAGTTTTCTCTCATCAAAGGAAACCATCAAAAACCTAAAGAGGAATCCTACAGAATGGGAGAAGATTTTACCAACCACCAATCTTATAGGGGCTAATATCCAGAATATACAAAGAGCTCAAAAGACTCTACACTAGCAAAACAAACAACCCAATCAAGAAATGGGCAAATGAGCTGAATAGACACTTTGCAAAAGAAGAGATACAAAGGGCCAATAGGTACATAAAACGATATTCTACATCACGGGCCATCAGGGAGATGCAAATCAAAACTGCACTGAGTTTCCATCTAACCCCAGTCAGAGTGGCAAGCATAAAGAAATCAAATAACAACAAATGCTGGTGAGGATGTAGGGAAAGAGGAATTCTTTTACACTGTTGGTGTGAGTGCAAACTAGTTCAGCCACTTATGGAGATCTGTGTGAACATTTCTAAAAAAGGTGGGAATAGATCCACCATATGACCAAGCTCTACCACTCCTGGGTATTTTTCCAAAGGGGTTGAATACAGAGAACTACCGCAACTAATGTATACCTATATTCATAGCAGCACAATTTGTAATAGCCAAAATATGGAACCAACCCAGGCCTCCATCAACTGATGAATGGATTGCAAAACTTTGAGAAATACACACGATGGAATTCTATTCAGCCATAAAGAAGAACAAAATCATATCATTTGCAAGAAGATGGAAAGTCCTGGAGAGTTTTATGTTAAGTGAGATCAGCCAAGCACATAAGGAGAAGATACATATGTTTCCTGTAATATGCTCAAAATAGGGAACAGAGGATACTAATGGGACTCCAGATAATGGAGGGGAAATACCAGCAAAGTTTGAATGGAAGGATAGGAGAGGAGGAATTATGAACTTGTGTAATAAGGGTCTACATCTGAATATGTGTAAAATTATGAACGTGGCATGGTTACCCTGGAAAATCATTGGTGGGAGTGGTGAAGGGAAAATGGGGGCAGAGGAGAGAGCGCACCAAGCATACTTTAAATGTAAACTAAATATGTTTGATAAAAAATTTGTAAAAAATATAATAATAAATTAAAAAAATAAAATAGAGCTGGAGGTGTAGCTCAGAGATATAATGCCCCTGTAAAATATATATATATATATATATATATATATATATATATATATATATATATATGATGTTAATATATATTTGTCAAGATATGTTTATTATATATAAATAATATATAAAATATAAATATGTATTTGTCAAATATTTATATATTTGCCAATATATGTATTTTGATGCATATATTCAAAAGTACATTAACCATCTTTCTGACTTGGCCAATGCTTTCTGCATGCAGCCTTATTTTGATGCAGAAAGGCATAGTTGTAAGCCTCGGTTGTTGTATACTGCTGTATAATTCAGTGTCAGTGGAGTTTGCCTTTCATTTAGTTTCCATGAACTGTGCATGTGGTTATCATTCCTCTATGTTCCCACAAAATTTGTTTGCTACTCATTTTGTTAATTCCAATGAGTCACTAAAATAGCAAATTTTTTTGTAATCCGTTGATTCTAAGTTGGAGGTAGCTGCATTCATCCCTTTATATTTAAATTGTGTGTGTGTGTGTGTGTGTGTGTGTATGTGTGTGTGTGTGTTTAGTTTAAATGATACTAATTTTATTCAAAATATATTTGTTGAACACTTATTCTCTATACTGCTAGGGATACATTAGTTTATTTTTACATTTGATTAGTTGAATTGTCTGGATCAGGGGCTGGCAAACTATGGCATATGAACCAAATCCAGTTAACTGCCAGTTTTTGTAAATAAAGTTTTTTTAGAACACACACACACACACAAATACAAAATAGATAAAAGACCTAAATGTAAATCTTAAGAATATAAACTTTTAGAAGAAAACCTGGGTCATAAAACTTCACAACATTGAAATTGGCAGTGATTTCTTGGATATGATTTCAAAGGCACAGGCAACAAAAAATAAACAAACAAACTTGCTAAAAAATAAAAAATTGTATATCCAAAGACAATGTAAACAGAGTTAAAAGTTACTGATAGAATGGGATAAAATATTTCCAAATGCTATATCTGAAGGTATATTAATATTCCAAATAGAAATCCTAAAAATTAATAACAATATAAGCAAACAATACAATTTAGATATAAGTAAAAGTCTAAAATAAATAATGAATCTCCAATGATAACCAATCTTATTTGTCTGCTGGATGGAAAATCTTGTTTCTCTGGTTCTGGTATGTATTACCTATTTCTTCTTTGTAGTTAATCTCTTTGAGTGTTTTCTCTAGCGCTGGTTTTGAAGACATAAATTCCTTCAGTTTCTGTTTGTCATGGAAGCTTCTTATTTCTCCATCTAATTTGATAGAAAGTTTTGCTGGGTAGCAAATTTTTGGCTGGAAGTTGTTTTCTTTCAGAGTTTGGAATACGTTACTTCAAGCCCTCTGACTTTCATGACTTGATTTGGGAAGTCTGGAGTGATTCTAATTGGTTTGCCTCTGAATGTCACGTGGCCTTTTGTTTTTGTCGCCTTTAAGATTCTCTGCTTGGCTTCCTCATTGGTCATTTTGACAATTATGTGGTGGGGAGATCCTCTTCTCTGATCCTGTCTAAAGGGAGTTCTATAAGTTTCCTGGACCTGTGTATTGACCTCTTGCTCTATGTTTGGAAAAGTTTTTGCTATTGTTTCTTTGAAGAGATTGTTGATCCCTTTGGTTTCACCTTCTTTACCCTCCCCTATTCTGATTATTCTTAGGTTAGCTCTCTTGAAATGGGCCCATATTTCTTCAATGTCAGATTCCTGCTTTCTGATTTTTTTTCTAAGTTATAAATTATGCGTTCATTTTTGGAGTGATCATCTTCTAGGAGCGAGATTCTATTCTCCAAGTGGTCTAATCGATTGTTTATACTTTGAATTGCAGCCTTTACCTCAGTGATTGCATCCTTTATTTCTTTTAGATTCTCTCTGAATTCTTTTCGAAAGTCCTGTGTTATTTCTACAGTTATATTCCTGATTTGATCTTCTGGAGATCTCTGAATTTATGTATTATCAGGTTCTGATAATATGGGGTTGTGGACATTCATTGATCTATTGTTGTTCCTCTTTCCCGATATTTCAGAATTTTTTGTCTTTCCTGGATCACTACGACTTCACTTAGGGTGATCTGTATCTCAAGTCTGTGGTAATCTCAGCTGCCACTACTCCTTCACTGGGTTGGATTGCACAGTCTCAGAGCCAAGTAGATTATCAATGCTGCACAAGTCCCTGGGAGTGTAGTACAGGGATTTCTCCTTTGGGGGCCACAATTTCACTCACGGTTATTGTGCGCACTCATCAGGAGCTGTGGTGGGGCATGGTGAACTCATTGTCACTGCTGGCGATATGGCGCCACTGCCATGCCCTCAGCCATGAGGATGGCGCTGCTGGCAATATGGCGCTGCTGCCACACACTCGGCTGTGAGGCTGCCGTATTTCTTTTTTGGTTTTGAGCTCCAATTTGAGTCCCTGGAAGGCGTTATGAGCTTTTCAGCTGGGAGTTTTAGGCATTCTTTGTGCTGAAAGAACTGCTGAATTACACCTGAATGATCCACAGCTGCTCACTTCAGCTCCTTGTTTACCTTTCCTCTCTGGAGCCTGGTGCTGTGAGGGAAGATGGTGCCAGTGTGGCTCTGCTGCCTCATTGCGGGCTTGATTTCTTTTCTGGTCTCTGGTTGTTCTTCTAGTCTTTTTTCTCTGTCCCTTGTGTTTACATTTTTAATTACTCTGTTGCTAGTGTTTTCTGGCTATGAAAAGCACTGATTTTGTGGCAATAGAGATTGAGTTTTAGCAGGACTCATAAATGCTGCTTTTCTCAGTCTCCACCTCCCCAGAATTCTCCAAAACAAAAACTTTTTAATCATGATTATTTTGGAACAGAAAGTGAGAATATGGTCAAGGGGAGTATCAGGAAATGTGATATGAATCAGAGGCACTGCCCTTGCTTTATGTTTTATAGCATGACATCTAGATGACAAGGCTACATTACCAATTACAAATCCTTATCTTCTCAGGTATTCTAGTCCTCCTGTGCCTCCTATTACCTCCACATTTAGAACTCAATTATTGTACACAAGTGTTTCCTCATTTGCTAGTGATGACTATAGAAACTTCACAGGATAAAAAGTGAGTATTTGAAAGACAAATAGAAAGAACGATAGAAAGAACAGAAGGAGGAAAGTGGCAAAGTGGAAATAGTAGCTCAAAGACTCAACAGACAATAGATCAGCAATTCTGAATCTTTGGGCTCCTCAGCATAACCCATGACCTTAATACAAACAGATCTGTAGCCCTATCAGCAGGATCTAGTTGAGCAGATTTAGGGCAGGATCCTAGAATCTGAATATTTAAATGGTTCTACGCAGATATAAATGATATACACTTTGAGAAACCCTACAATAGCGATAACCATGACCAGAACTAGTGACACAATGATGTTTTGTAACTATAAAGCACTTTCACTGAAATGTTTGCTATTCACGACATTAGGTATTAGGTTGGGATCATATTGTTTCCTTCATGTTACAAACAAATATACTAAAGTTCTAAGGAGTTAAATTATCTGCTCAAAGCTTCATTATTTGAGATCATAGGGTCAGGAATGAAATCCAAAATTTTCTATACTTGCATGGCTGTTTTAGTCTGACTTTTGTTGATGTGACCAAAATACCTGACAATAACAACTTAGAGGAGTAAAGGTTCATAGTTTTGGAGGTTTAGTCTATAGACATCTCCCTCCAAGGCAGAATCATGGTGAAAGATCATGGCATAGGAATGCCACTTAACTACTTAACTCTTGGCAATGAGAAAGACAGACAGAGAGAGAGAGAGAGAGAGAGAGAGAGAGAGAGAGAGAGAGAGAGAGAGAGAAAGAGAGAGGCAAATGACAGATATAGTCTCCAAATGCATACTACCTTATCCAGCCATGTCCTACCTCTAAACTTGGCTGCATTGCCTAACACATGAGCTTCTCTGAGAGACATTTTATGTCCAAACTCAATGACCATTCCTTCTGCTAAGCCAAGATACATGCTTTAGAATCATGCTTGTTTTATGGAGTCATTCAGTTTAAGAACAAGCACTCATGCAAACATCATTTATCTTTTAGGCCCTATAAAGTAATCAATGATAAGGTACAAGTCTGCCTAATTAAGGAACATGTTTTTAATACAGGATACTTTTGGTTAAGTTTTAACATGGTAAAATATTACCCTTAAGTGCTTCCTTTTTTTACTTGGATCCCTCACTTAACATTGGATAACTTAATGTATCATCTATCCATCTGTTCAATAAACATTACACACAAATGAAGTATATAAAGAGATTGTTTATACAACCCTGCATTTATAGCCTTTGAAAGCATTCTTATTTTTGTACATTTAATTTTATTCTTAATTTTTATAAAGTATCTCTATATTATACATAAATATACTTTAAAATTTTATTACATAAACACAATAAGTAATTAGCAGTATTTAACAATTTTTCATCAAGTCAGCACCATCCATGCTCAGGTTTCCCAATTTTTAAAAACAATTATTGGTACATTGTAGTCATATATCTTAATAGAGTACAAGATGGTAGAGGCATATATGTACACATCACACAATTAGCCCTTACCCAATTTCTGCCCCATTTCCTTCCCCTCCCTCCTCATGTTTGGCTTAGTGATTGATTTTGATATGTTTCTTAATGTGCATCATGTACATTAGGGAATTTCCATCTTCTCCTCTCCTATCCCCCTCAGTTAAGTTTCCTTATTTGCTCATCTATAGTGTCTCCTTTTCTGGGATATGAACTACTCATTGAAGTGCTAAACTTTTGCCTCATTTCCCAAGTTATAATTCTGTGTTCCTGATTCTCATCTCATCACGCCATTGAATAGAATCTTAATAAGCTTTATTTTCAACAATTAATTTATTCCTTAAATTTTCTGAGGAATTAGCTAATTTTTCAAGAAATTAATTTCTTGGCTGAAGATTTCTTCTTTGTCTGAACACATGTTGCTACAGGGAATAGTGGGTTGAATCTAGCCTCCAATACCTTTTTCTGCCATTTTAATTTTGAAGTGTTAAATTTTGAAGTGCTAAAACAAGAAAGTATCATACAATCTTATATTGATCATGTCCATCTCTTGCTACTCTGGTGGCAAGCTGAATTCTGACTGTTTATCTAGAGGTCCTTGCCAGCAGCCTCCGTGGCATACCTACACATTTTGAAATGAGCCATGCGGTGAATAGGGAAATGGCCTCCCAACAATGACAAACTCCCAATTTCTCCAGATGGCCCATTGATTTTCTGGTGCATTTATTCTCATAAATAAGTTTTTCAGTATCATTTCCTCATCCAAACAATTGCCAAAACCTATGTTTATTCCTTCTCTCACGTTTGTATCTTAAGTATATATAATTTTTCACATGTTTATGGTTTTATGCTTTGTTTCAGCAATCTGCGCTTCTCCTTACTAAACCTCTTTAGGTATTTTTAATTTTCACTGTGTTTTGTGGGCTGCTTTTGCCATGTGATACATCAGCTTTATAAGCTGAAACTAGTGTGGTTGGCTATACTATGACAGACCAAAAAAACCCTCAATATGGACTGAAATGAAAAACTTTTATGCTCTTTGGTAGAGGTGCAGAAACGTGAAAATAACTCCATAAAATTTAGCAAAGCCAGAGTTTTACATTGTATAAAGTACAGGTATTGAACTGAGATCATATGACTTCCAGATTATAATACTATGTGCAGTATAAGTTATCCCAGTGTGCTAAATAGTGAAAGCCTTAGTTACCCAAAGTTGCCATGACAGAATACCACATTATGGATGGTTAAATAAGAAAACTTTTTCACAGCTTTGGAGGCTGGAAATCACATATAAGAGAGCTAATGTTGTCAAGTTGTGTTGGCTCTGCTTGTGGCTCAAAGATGATTGTTTCTCTGTGTTCTCACATGGACTTGCATCTGAGAGCACATTAGAAAAAGAAAGAGAACAAGCTCTCTGGTGTCCCTTCTTGTAAGGGCATCAATCTCATTATGAAAATCCTACTTTCAGGACCTTTTCTAACTCTAATTACCTTTCCCAAACTCCATGTCCAAATACAATCACATTAGGGTTAGGAATTAAATTTATAAATTTTGGGTGTGGGGTAGGACACAAATGTTAATCTATAACATTAAGGATGTGGAAGATATTAAACTCTAGTGTTCCCACTATCTCTAGACTGGTGGCTATCTCTTCCATGTGAGCTGCCAACACTATAAAACTCAAAAAGCTCACCGTACATCCTTATCCCATTTGGTCTTTAGACTACCCACCTACTGATTTGAGAATTAACCAAAGTAAATCTGACTTCAAAACTGGATCATATGTTGTGATTTGATCTCATGAAACTGTGAAAAAACATTTACTATGTTTATCTTACCAACCTGTGTAACTTATAGGTGGATCTATGGGAAACACATAGTCCTCATGTCACATTCCTTTCTCATTTCCATCTCCTTTATTTTCACTTTTCTGTTCATTCATCCAGAGAATATGACTACACTGACATTAAATTAAATCATTCTTTCTTTTGAGAAGTAAATTTTTAATTTCACCCTTTATTTTTTATTTTTATGTGGAACATATTGAAAATAGCATACATTCAGACTGTGCTTGGTACCCCCTTCCCCCAATTTCCCATTCCCCTTCCCAACAACAAGTGTCCAGGATAACGACCCTATATTTATATTTTTACAAAAATTAAGATGTAGCTCCTTTATTAATCAACCTCAAACTTTTTCCTCTCCTATCCTTCCATTCTAGCTTTTGTAAGGTTGCTCTTCCATTGTCTAGAGGCCCTCATGTATCCCTAATACAAGTGATTTCTGGGATATGATTGCAAAGGCACAGGCAACAAAAGAATAAACAAACAAACTTCATGAAAAATAGAAATATATTATACATATAAAGACAATGTAAACAGAATTAAAAGTTATTGATAGAATGGGTTAATATATTTCCAAATGCTATATGTGAAGGTATATTAATATTCGAAATATAAATCCTAAAAATTAGCACCAATAAAAGCAAAAAATACAATTTAGAAATAGGTAAAAGACTAAAATAGATAATGAATCTCCAAAGATTTTTATATGACCAATAAACACATGAATATCACTTATCATTATCATAATATAACTAATCATTAAGGAAATACAAATAAAAACTATAGTGAAATACTACTTCACATTTGTTAGGATGGCTACCTAACATGAAATACCTTGCTCGAGCCCTTTACCTTGAGTTTGTTACTATCTTTATCTTGTAAAGTGTTTCTTGTAAGCAACAGATGGATGGATTCTGGTTTTTAATCCATCTTGCCCCTTTATGTCTTTTTATTGGGGAATTGAGGCCATTTACATTCAGTGTGATTATTGAGAGATAACTTTTCATTCCTAACATGTTAAGATTTTATTTCTGTTTGAAATACTGTGTATTCTTCTTTGCTTAGTTGTCTGCTGGATTGAGAATCTTGTTTCTCTGGTTCTGGTGTGTATTACCTACTTCTTCTTTGTAGTTAATCTCTTTGAGTGTTTTCTCTAGTGCTGGTTTTGAAGACATAAATTCCTTCTGTTTCTTTCTGCCATGGAAGCTTCTTATTTCCCCATCTAATTTGATAGATATTTTTGCTGGGTAGGAAATTATTGGCTGGAAGTTGTTTTCTTTCAGAGTTTGAAATATGTTACTCCAAGCCCTCTGGGTTTCATGACTTGGTTTGGGACGTCTGGAGTGATTCTAATTGGTTTGCCTCTGAATGTCATTTGGACTTTTATTTTTGTTGCCTTTAAGATTCTCTGCTTGGCTTCCACAGTGGTCATTTTGACAATTATGTGGCGTGGGGATCCTCTTCTCTGATCCTGATCTTATTCCAATTATTCTTAGGTTAGCTTTCTTAAAATGGGCCCATATTTCTTCAATGTCATATTCCTGCTGTCTGATTTTTTTATAAATTATAAATTATGCATTCATTTTTGGAGTAATCATCTTCTAGGAACAATATTATATTCTCCATGTGGTCTAATTGATTCTTTATAGTCTGAATTGATGCCTTTACTTCTATGATTGCATCCTTTATTTCTTTTTGACTCGCTCTAAATTCTTTTCAGAAGTCCTGTGTTATTTCTACAGTTATATTCCTGATTTGATCTTCTGGAGATCTCTGAATTTCTGTGTTATCAGGTTCTGATAACACAGAAATTGCTCTATTGTTGTTCCTTTTTCCCATGATTTCAGAAGTTCGTGCCTTCTCTGGGTTCTCCTCAGGTCACCACGACTTCACTTAGGGTGCTCTGGATCTTGAGTTTGTTGTACTCTCAGACGCCACTACTCCTTTACTGGATTGTATCATAAAGTCTCAGACCCAGGGAGTTAATCAAGGCTGTGAGAGACAGTGGGGGTGCTGGAGTGGGAATTTTCCCATGGGGAGCGGTGACTAGGGAGTGGTATCTTTGTCATGACTACTCCTTCACTGGGTTACACTGGAAAATCTCAGACCCAGGGAGATTATCAAAGCTTCACAATTCTCTGGGGGTGCAGTGCTGGGATTTCTCCTGTAGTGGCCGCAATTTCACTTACAGTTATTGTGCATGCTTATCTGGAGCAGTCATGGGCATGGTGAACTCACCACTGCTGCTGGTAATATGGCGCCGCTGCTACACCCTTGGCCATGAGGCTGGCATATTTCTTTTCTGGTTTTGAGCTCCGTTCTTAGTCCCTGGAAGGTGTGATGAACTTGGCCACTGGGAGTTTTAGGTGTTCTTTGCACTAAAAGAACTGCTGAATTACACCCTAATGATCTGCAGCTGCTCACTTCTGCTCCTTATTTACCTTTCCTCTCTGGAGCCTGGTGCTGTGAGGCATGATGGTGCCAGTGCGGCTCAGCAATGCAAGCTTGTTTCTTTTCTTGTCTCTGGTTGGGTCTTCTAGGCTTCTTTTTCTCTGTCCCTTGTGTTTACATTTTTTATTTCTCTGCTGATAGTGTTTTCTGGTTATGAAAAGCGCTGATTTTGTGGCAATAGAGATCGAGTGTTAGCAGGACTCATAAACACTGCTTTTCTCAGTCACCATCTTCCTGGAAGTCCTTGCTCCTTAGGTTCTTGATGGTTTCCTTTGGTGAGCAAAAATTTTTAGTTTGATGCCATCCTACTTATTTCTTGCTTTCCTGTCCTGCACTTTGGAGGTCTTGTTAAGAAAGTTACTGCCTGTGCCTATATGTTGGAGTGATGTGCCTATGCCCTCCTCTAATAACTTTAGAGTCTCTGGTCTAATATCTAAGTCTTTGATCCATCTCAAGTTGATTCCTGTGCATGGTGAGGAGACTTCAACACACCTCTCACACCACTAGATTGATCTTCAAGACAAAAGATGAGTAAATAATCTTCAGAATTATAGAAAACTATAAACTAAATGAACCTAGTAGACATATACAGAATATTTCAACCAGGAACAACAGAATACAGATTCTTCTCAGGAGCCCATGGAACATTTTTCAAAGTAGATCACATCCTGGTCCACAAAGAAAGCACCAGCAAGTTCAAAATATGTAATTTAATTCCATGCATCTTTTCAGACCATAATGGAATGAAAGTAGAAATAAACAACAGGAAACCCAAAGAAACTATTTAAATAAATGAATATTGAATGATACACTATTGAACGATAAATGGGTAAGATCAGAAACTGGGAGAGAAATAAAGAAATTTCTGGAACTAAATGAAAATAGAGACCCAACTTACTAAAATTTATGGGACACTTTAAAGGCAGTGTAAAGAGAAAAGTTTATAGCATTGAGTACCCACATAAGAACCGAGAGTCGCCATGTAAACAATCTATGACACATCTCAAGGAGCTAGAAATACTGAAACAGTCTAATCCCAAAGCCAGCAGAAGGCACGAAATTATTAAAATCAGAGCAGAAATAAATGAAATAGAGTACAAGAAAACAATTAAAAGAATAAACAAAACTAAAAGCTGGTTCTTTGAAAAGATTAATAAGATTGACAAACCCCTGGCAAAACTAACTAAAAGAAAGAATCAAATCAAATTATTAAAATAAGAAATAAAAAAGAGACATCACAGACAGTGGGGAAATTCAAAGGTTATCAGAAACTATTTTGAAAATTTATATCCCAATATACTGGAAAACTTGGAAGGAATCAATTGATTTATAAGCACATATAACTTACCTAAACTGAACCAAGAGGACAGAGCAAGCCTAAACCAACCAATAGGAAGCAAAGAAATAGCAACAGCAATAAAAATTCTGCCATCAAAGAAAAGCCCAGGCCCTGATGGCTTTACAGCTGAATTCTACAAAACCTTCAGTGAAGTACTAATCCTAATACATAACCAATTGTTCTGGAAAATTGAAAGAGATAAAATTCTCCCAAATTCCTTCTGCCAGGTCAGTATCACATTAATACCTAAACCAAATAAAGATACATCTAGAAAGGAAAACTACAGACCAATATCCTTGATGAAAATAGATGCAAAAATTCTAAATAAAATAGTTACAAAAAATAAGAAATCAAATGCTTTCTCTTTGAAAGCTAAGGAGAAAACAGTCATAGAAAGTACTCTAGATGAAAAAGGAAATCCTACAGAGGAACAAACAAGACAACTTAAAGGAAGAGAAAGGAGGGGGGAAGAAGGAAGATCTCTAAAACACACAATGTAATTAAACATATTTAAGTCAACCACTAAGCCAAGCAAGGGAGGGAGGGATGGTGAGAGAATGGGGTGGGAACTGGGTAGGGGTTAAATCAGTGATGTGTACATGTATATACACACAAGTTTTTTACCCCAATATGATGTATGAATATAATGCACCAATAAAAAAATTAAAAAAATAAAATGCAGTGCAGCTGGGATAAAAACAATACTAGCTATACACATTCAAAACCATATATATCAAGAGAATTGTACACCATGACCAAGTCGGTTTAATCCCATAAAAGCAAGGCTGGTTCAACATACACAAATAAATACATGTTATTCATCACATAAATAGAACTGAGAAACCCAACATGATCATATCAGTAGATGATGAAAAGGCATTTGACAAAATCCAACAATGATTTATGTTAAAAACACTGCAGAAATTAAAAGAGAAGGAACAAATTTCAACATCATTAATGCAATATACAAAAAATGCAAATCCAGCATCATTTTGAATGGGGAAAAACTGTAAGACTTTCTTCTTAAATCAAGAACAAGACAAGGATGCCCACTATCTCCACTCCTTTTCAATATAGTCCTTGAGACTCTTGCCACAGCAATAAGACAAGAGAATAAAATCAAAGAAATTCAAACAGAAAGAGAGGAATTAAAACTATTCTTATGCAGATGACATGATCCTTTATCTAGAAGACCAAACAAACTCAACCAAAAGACTACTAGAGCTGATTACCCAATTCAGCAAAGTTGCAGGATACAAAATCAATTCAAAGAATCAGTTGCTTTTTTATGCCAACAATGAATCCACAATGAAGAAAAATAAAGAAAACAATTAAATTTACTATAATCTCAGAACCAATAAAACACCTAGGAACAACCCTAATCAAAGATGTAAAAACCTCTACAACAAAACTATAAATCATTAAATAAAGAAATTGAAAAAGACCTTAGAAGATGGAAAGATCTCCCGTGCTCATGGATAGGCAAAGTAAATATCATCAAAATGGCCATTCTGCCAAAAGTAATTTATAGAGTCCATGCAATTCCTGTCAAAATACCAATGACATTCTTCATAGACCTAGAAAAATGATTCATGAATTTTATATGAAAAAAGAAAATACCCTGAATAGCCAAAGCAATCCTCAGCAATAAAAACCAGGTAGGAGACATCACAATCCTTGACTTCAAATTATAGTATAGAGAAATAGTAGTAAAAACAGCATGTGATTGGCATAACTACAGGCAGACTTACCAGTGGAATAGAATAAAAGATACAGAAACAAAGCCACACACCTATAGTCAATTGATCTTTGACAAAGGGGCCAAACTTGTATGCTGGAGAAGACAGCCTTTTCAACAAATGATGCTGGGAGAGCTGGCTGTCAATTTGTGGAAATATGGAGAAATAACTTTTAATGTCCAACTCTGTGTCATGTTTTATTTGGAGCATCAAAAATACAACAGTGAACAATAGAGGTTAAAACTTCTGCCTTGGGCAAGCTGAAATTAAACAGAATATTAGACAGCTAACAAAAGAGTAATGAAAGAAATCACAATGAAAATTACAGGAAAAATAATGGGGAATTTTATAAAGCAATGAAAATCACATGGAAAAGAGGCAGGCAGTGCCAGAGGCCAAAGTAAATAGGATGGTCAGAGTAAGCATCATGGAGAAAGTGGCTTTGGAGGAAAGGCCTTGGAGAACGAAGATCCTAAATTATGCGTAATCCTAGAGAAAATGTTCATGGTACAAAGAACAGCAAGAGAACAAGCCATGAGGTGGGCACAGACTTGGGTTGCTGAGGAACAGTGAGGAGACTGATGTGGCTGTTGTGATGAGAGAGGAGGATCTATAGGGCATTGCCAAGTGTCCATCCAGAATAGCAATTCACTTAGTATTCAGCCAACTACAGCATCACAGATTTTCTGTATTTACTCATAACAAATATTTGTTCAACCTTCTTCCTTGGATATTTTTGCCATACCTCAAGTCCAAGTCTACTATTTATATAATTTTTTAGATTTTTATTGGTGCATTGTAGTCATATATCTTAATTGGATAAAATATAGTGAAGATATATACGCACACCTCATGCTATTAGCCCTTACCCAATCTCCACCCTATTCCCTCCTTATCCCTCCTTCTCATGCTTGGCTTAGGATTTCTCTGATATGTTTGTTTAAGTACATCAGGTGCTTTGGTAGCCTTCCCTGTCTTTTGTAGATTTGCTGCTAACTTTGTGTGATTCGTTTTCAATAATGCCAATGGCATATAGTTTCTAATATCCCTCCATCTCTTTTTAAAAAGCATTGTGGTTATACTCAATACTAATAATACTAAGAACTATTAGATGTCAAGTGTCTGACGTGAGCAGAACACTCACAGATATTATATAATTTAATCACCCAACAACACTGTGGGGTAAATATTATTATCTCCACTTTAAAGATGAACACTCTGAGGCTTGGGAAAGATGAACACTTTTACTAAGATTATAAAGAAAGACTTTAAGCCTTACCTGAATTACCATATCAGGCTGCTGATCCATAATAGGCTGATTCCCACATAATGTATTTATGTAGATTGCAAATTTGAGACTATCACTTGAAGGTGCATCTCTTGAGACTCTGACAATTTTTCTCCTCAGAGCAGATTCTAGAACACCCTACCATTGTAGAAATCAAAGAAGCCTGGCTACTTCCATAATTTAAGTTTTGTTGTTCTTTAATATGAATTTATATATTCTTTCTATATCCAAAGAAAATGTTCAGTCTTTTTTTTAAATTTGGAAATAAGGTCTCTTAAGTCAGTGAGACTGGCTTCAAACCAGTGTGATCCTCCTGTCTCTGCCTCCCAAGAATGGGGAGTAAAAGTGTGTGCCACCATGCCCAGAAATGTTCAGTCTTTTGAGAAGTTGGTTTTAGGCATTACTTGAGCACAATCAGAAAAGTCAGTATCTTTCCCAGTTGATTATACAGCACCTATTCTTTTAGGAATTCTGCCAACTTTCTTCTTTCTTATAACTATTTTTCTAGAGAACACTGATTTACCTTCATTTCAGCAATCTTTTAGGCTTTCTACTATCACCCTCTTGATCAAATGAATTATATTATGTTTTCCCTTTCACCTATATTCTGGGGTTCTTATGGCCATATCCATTTTCCATGTTGATCTGCTATACTCTCATATCCAAAGGCATGCGTTCTGTGGGTAGGAGAGAACATTTTAGAAAACACCCAGTGTATTTTTACTCTTTTAAAATCGTAATATCCTAGGATATATCCAATCCTCTTGGTCATAAAAATCATTGAATTTCAGTGCTTGGAGAAGTGGCAGGTACTTTTTAAAAGAATACTCCTTAGCTGGGTGTGGTGGCGGACACTTTTAATCTCAGAATTTGGGAGACTGATACTGGAGGATCACGGTTTGCGGACAGCCTCAGCTACTTAGGCCCTCTGCAACTTAGTGAGACCCTGTTTCAAAATAAAGAATAAAAAATAGAGCACGGGGTGTAGCTCGGAGGTCGAATGCTCCTGGGTTCCATTCCCAGATCTGCAAAAAAATAAAAAGTATACTCCTTATTGGGCTTTAATAATCAAATTATATGTTTTAGGTCCTTACCAAGACAGTGTTATTTAAAATTAAGAACTTCTAGGTTTCTTATATCAAAAGATAAGTCTGTTACACTAACTGAGGTGACTGTAAAAATAAAGCCTCACAATTCAAGTGCTAACAGGAATGCATAACTACAGCTGCATTGCTGGTACAGCCACTTTGGAAGTCTTACAGTTCCTTAAAAAGCTCAACATGAGATCTCTATGTTACTTCACAGTGAGACTGCTAAGAATAAACCTCAGATACCTCAGCAAGGTTAGAATGGAAGGAGAGGAAGAAGGCTGAGGTTGATTAATGGAGAAGCTGCATTCAAATATGTGTAAAAGTATGAGTATAGTATGGTTAACCTGGATATTCATTGTTGGGAGTAGGCAAAGGGGAAACCAGGGGGAGAGGGCACCAAGCATAGTCTAAATGTATGCCATTTTTTGGTGGTACTGGAGTTCTTGGAAGCCCTTCTACCTCTGGGCTACACTCTCAGACCTATTTTATACTTTTTATTTGGAAACAGGGTCTCTTAAGCCAGCGCAGCTGGCTTCGAACCTGTGCGATCCTCCTGTCTCCCCCTCCCAAGTGTGGGGATTACAAGCGTGCGCCACCATGCCTGGCGGATTTATGCCATTTTCAATTTTCCACATAAAAAAATAAATAATGCATAAAAAATCTATACATAAATATCCATAGAGCACTATTTATAATAACAAATAATAAACATAATAAAAATGCCCATCATCTGGTAAATATATACACAACATGTAGCCTATCCATATCATGAATTATCATTCAGCTTTAAAGAATGACATTATGGTATATGATATAATATGGGTGATTGTTAAAAACATTATGGTATGTGAAAATAAGATAAAAAGCCATATAGTATGAATCCATGTAGTATATCATGTCCATTGAAACAGAAGGTAGAAACATAAAGTAGTTGCTAGAGGCCAAAGGGAAGGGAGATAGGAATTGATAACTAATGGAGGTGGAGTTTATCTTTTGATTGATGACTGTCTTCAAATTTAGATTGTGGTGATGGTTGCACAACTCTGAGAACATGCAAAAAACCATGGAACTGTATCATTTAAAGGATCTACTCTTTAGAAACAATTGTGGAACATGTTGAGAAGTAGGAGAGAAAGAGAGAGAAGCAAGATTTTCCTTCTTAGATTTTGCCTGGTACAGAGGGATTTGGAAGTTTCCACAATATATTAGTGTAGGCTATAGAAGGTAAATGAATGTTGAGAGACAGTAGAGAGAGACTAGCCGATATAGCTACACATGCATATGCCCTTTCACTCTTTCACCATGTGATGGCTATGTTGTCTTTCATCTGTACCAGCAAGGTTATCAACAGGTGTGAGCACAGGATCTTGGACAAATACATGAACCTGGATAAAAAGATTTTCTTTATATTTTTGCTCAGCTTTAGATATTGTGTTATTAGTAATATAAAATGGATTAAGACACCCATTCTGCTGTCCTCTGTGGAATGTTGCAGCAATCTCTTCTCAATGAGGAAAGTCTCGCCCTTCCACGCCCTATTTCACCTTCATTCTGCTGGTCTTCCTTGTTCCTGCCTGGCTTATTTCTATTTTATCTTTTCTTGATTTTGCTGCTGGGGCTTGAACCCAGGGGTAGTTTACCTCCTACTTACACCCCAGACCTTTTTATTTTGAAACAGTGTCTTGCTAAGTTGCTGAGAGACTCATTAAATTGCTCAAGCTGACCTTGTTGCATGAGGCTGGGTATGTGCAACTCAGAGAATAAGGGACCGTGACTAGAGTAGGATAAAGCAGGTCTTTTTATTCACTAGTAAAGGCCTGGTGAGCAAAGCTCTTGATCTGAGCCATGAATGGTGTCATCATATAGATATAACCCCAGAAAGATAGGTTTCTATTGGATCAATAACAAGCAGGAGTACCAATAAAAAAGGGCTCGGGTGAGGTTTTTTTTCTGCCTCCTGAACTAGATTTTTTATATTAGCCTCCATGTGACCAGGATTGGGAAGTGCTATCTTGGAGTCCACGTGGTTGGGAATAGGTGGCTCTAGGTTTTGCTCCATGTGGTTGACACTGGGTGGTGCCATCTTGCTGGACTTAGCTGTTTTATCTTGTAATCTTAGCTATAAAAAGAGTCCCTGATTAATTCACCTCAGATGGGAGCCTGTGAAGAAAACCTTATTCTTCTCTCTTGTCCCTAGGTTTTAGCAAAAAGTCATCTTCAAGGACATAGTTGGGCTCCTGCCTCAGGCTTGAGTTTGTGATACTCCTATTTTAGCTTTGCAAGCACTAGTATTACAGTTGTGAACCATATCACCCAGCTGGCTGCTTTTATTTTTTGAGGCGAGGGGGTTCATGTCCACCATAAACTAAAACCCAGCTTCTTCCTCATGTCCCCCGTTTTTCTGTTACTTTTCCATACTTGTCCAATGGACATGGTCTCCTTTGTTAGTTCAGTGCCATGACATTCCCACATGAGGGAAGTACATAGTGCTGAGAGTCATTCTGACAGAGATATGGATCTGGGATCACACTTTCCTCTTTTGTATAAAATGGGAATAAGGGAATAAAGACTAATTAAATCCACTGAACAATTAAATGAATTAATAGTGAGCAGTGTTGAGTATATTCTGTACCACACATTCTGGTACCTAATGGATATGAAGTGAATATTTTTCATTTTCTTTTTTCTTTTTAATTTTTTATTGAACATAAATGGTATACATTTAAACTAAACTTGGTGCCCTCTCCCCCCCCCCGCCCCTGTATTCCCTTCTGCCCTCCCACCAATGATTGTCCAGGGTAACCATGCCGTATTCATAATTTTACACATTCGGATGTAGACCCTCATTAATCAAGTTCAGTATTCCTCGCCCCTATCTTTCCATTCAAGCTTTGCTGGTATTTCCCCTCAATTACCTGGAGTACCACTGGTATCCTCTACGTTCCCTAGTTTGGGCATATTAGAGGGAATATATGTACATTCTCCTTCTGTGCTTGGTTGATCTCACTTAACATAATGCTCTCTAGAGCTTTACATTTTCTTGAAAATGGTATTATTTTGAGTAGAATTCCATTGTGTGTATTTCCCAGAGTTTTGCAATCCATTCATCTGTTGATGGAGACCTGGGTTGGTTCCATATTTTGGCTATTACGAATTGTGCTGTTATGAACATAGGTATGCATATGTTGCTATAGTTCTCTGGGTTCAAAACTTTTGGAAAAATACCCAGGAGTGGTAGAGCTGGATCGTATGGTGGATTTATTCCTAGCTTTATTAGAAATCTCCACACAGATCTCCATAGTGGCTGAACTAGTTTGCACTCACACCAACAGTGTAAAATAATTCCTCTTTCCCCGCATCCTCACCAGCATTTGTTGTTATTTGATTTCTTTATGCTTGCCACTCTGACTGGGGTTAGATAGAATCTCAGTGTAGTTTTGATTTGCATCTCTATGATGGCCAGTGATGTAGAACATCTTTTTGTATATCTATTGGCCCTTTGTGTCTCTTCCTTTGTGAAGTGTCTATTTAGTTCATTTGCCCATTTCTTAATTGGGTTGTTTGTTTTGCTAGTGTAGAGTCTTTTGAGCTCTTTGTATATTCTGGATATTAGCCCCCTATCAGAGTGGTGGCTGGTGAAGATATTTTCCCATTCTGTAGGCTTCCTCTTTAGGTTATTGATAGTTTACTTTGATGAGAAGAAACTTTTTAGTTTGATGCTATCCCACTTGTTAATTCTTGCTTTAATTTCCTGAGCTTTGGAGGTTTTGTTGAGAAAGTTCCTGCCTGTGCCAATATGTTGTAGTGTTGAGCTTATGCTCTCCTCTGATAACTTCACAGTCTCAGGTCTAATTTCTAAGTCTTTGATCCATTTTGAGTTGATTCCTGTGCATGGTGAGATATAAGGATTTAGATTAATCTTTTTACAAATGGTTAGCCAGTTCTCCCAGGACCATTTGTTGAAAAGGCTGTATTTTCTCCAGCATATAAGTTTGGCCTCTTTGTCAAAGATTAATTGACTAAAGATATGTGAGTTTGTTTCTGTATCTTCTATTCTAATCCACTGGTCAGTATATCTGTTATTGTGCCAGTACCATGCTGTTTTTTTTTTTTTTTTTTTTGCCCAGTCAGCCCCCACCCGATCCCCACCCCGTTCTCTCCCTATCCCCCCCTCCTATGCTTGGCTTAGTAGTTGACATCTAGTATTATAGCAATTTATCTAAAATTAAAAATGATAATCTCTCACAACAGTTTCATTTGTCTGATACCAAGCTTTTGATGACTTAAAGATAACATTTCAATATTTCTTTTTGCTTTCTTTCTTACCAGAGAATCTATTTTTTTCTATTTTTTAGGTGAAACTATCATTTATTTATATATTTATTTTTCAGAAAAAAAATCTATCCTAATATGGAATATGGACTCTAGGTACCCACATCGATCTTGAAAAAGAACAAAGCTAGAAGATATATATTTTCTGATTTCAAACCATATAAAGCTACAATAATTGAAACAGTGTAGTACTATTCTAAAGGCAGATATATAAACCATTGGAGTTAAATAAAAGCCTAGAGCTAAATTCTTCCCTATATTGTCAAGTTATTTTTGACAAGGTTTCCACGAACATTTGGTGGTGGAAATAATAATCTTTTAACTAAATATTGTTGAAACATAATAATTACATGGAAAAGAATAAAATTGGACCCTTACCTAATCCCATATACAAGTATTAACTCAAAATAGATAAAAGACCTAAATATAAATCTTAAGACTATAAACTTTTAGGAGAAAATCTGGGTCATAAAACCTCACAACATTGAAATTGGCAGTGATTTCTTGGTTATGATTTCAATGGCACAGGCAACAGAAGAGTATACAAACTCTCTAAAAAATAAAAAAAAAATATTGTATATCCAAAGACAATGTAAACAGAGTTAAGAGTTACTAATAGAATGGGATAAAATATTTCCAAATGCTATATCTGAAGGTATATTAATATTCCAACTAGAAATCCTAAAAATTAACAACAATAAAGGCAAACAATACTCTTTAGAGATAGGTAACAGACTAACATAAATAATGAATCTCCACAGATAACCAATCTTAATTGTCTGTTGGATGGAAAATCTTGTTTCTCTAGTTCTGGAGTGTGTTACCTATTTCTTCTTTGTAGTTAATCTCTTTGAGTATTTTCTCTAGCGCTGGTTTTGAAGACATAAATTCCTTCAGTTTCTGTTTGTCATGGAAGCTTCTTATTTCTCCATCTAATTTGATAGAAAGTTTTGCTGGGTAGGAAATTTTTGGCTGGAAGTTGTTTTCTTTCAGAGTTTGGAATATGTTACTCCAAGCCCTTCTGGCTCTCATAACTTGGTTTGGGAAGTCTGGAGTAATTCTAATTGGTTTGCCTCTGAATGTCAGTTGGCCCTTTGCTTTTGTTGCCTTTAAGATTCTCTGCTTGGCTTCCACATTGGTCATTTTGACAATTATGTGGCATGGGGATCCTCTTCTCCGATCCTGTCTAAAGGGAGTTCTATAAGTTTCCTGGACCTGCGTATCGACCTCTTGCTCTATGTCTGGAAAATTTTCTGCTATTACTTCCTTGAAGAGATTGTTGATCCCTTTGGTTTCACTTTCTTTTCCCTCCTCTATTCCAATTATTCTTAGTTTAGCTCTCTTAAAATGGGCCCATATTTCTTCAATATCAGATTCCTGCTGTTGGATATTTTTTCCTAGATTAGAAACTATGCGTTCATTTTTGGAATGATCATCTTCTAAGAGCGAGATTCTGTTCTCCATGTGTTCTAATCGGTTGTTTGTGCTTTGAATTGAGGCCTTTACTTCATTAATTGCATCCTTTATCTCTTTTTGGCTCTCTCTGAGTTCTTTTCGAAGCACCTCTATTATTTCTACAGTTATTTTCCTGATTTGATCTTCTAGAAATCTCTGATTTTCTGTTTTATCGGGTTCTGATGTTGTGGGGTTGTGAGCATTAATTGCTCCAGTATTATTCCTCTTTCCCATGATTTCGGATGTTTGTGCCTTCTCTGGGTTCTTCCCTTGGGTCACTATGACTTCACTTAAGGTGCTCTGGATCTCGAGTCAGTAGTATCTCAGACCCCACTACTCCTTTACTGGGTTTTATCACAGAGTCTCCGACCCAGAGAGTCAATAGAGGCTGCTTTAGACCGTGGGGGGTGCCAGGTTGCACGTTCTCCTATGGTGTGATATCACTGCCACCGCCCCTCTCCCACTGGGTCAAGTTCCAGTGAGTACAGTACTGGGATTTCTCCGCTGTGGCCTGCAATTTGACTCACTGTTCTTGAGTACCCAGATGTAGCTGTAGTGAGTTCCGTGCTGCTGCCGCCGGTTTGCAATATGGCGCCGCTGCTACGCCCTCGGCTGTTGGGCTGGCGTTTTTTTTTTTTTTTTCTTGGTTTTGATTTCCACTCTGAATCCCTGCAGCGTGTGCTGAGCTCAGACACTGGGAGCTTTAGATGTCCTCTGCGCCGAGAAATCCTGCCTGGCTGTTCCGCAGCGGCTCCCCTCGGCTTGCTGTGGCCGTCCTGTGAATTCGCCGGCAGTATGGCGCTGCTGCCGCGTCCTCGGGCGTGAGGATATCCTCTGTGGCTCTGTTCTCAGTCCGCTTTCTCTCTGGAGCCTGGTGATTTTTTTTTGTTTCTCTGGTGATGTTGTTTTCTGGCTTTGAAAGGCACTGATTTTGTGGTAATGGATATTTGTTGTTAGCGGGGCTCTTAAGCCCCGCTTTTCTCGGTCGCCATCTTCCCGGAAGTCCTCTCCATGCTGTTTTTACTATTGCTCTATACTATAATTTGAAGTCTGAAATTGTGATGCCTCCTGCATGTTTCTTATTGCTGAGAATTGCTTTGGCTATTATGGGTCTTTACTTTCTCCATATAAAGTTCATGATTGAGTTTTCTAGGTCCCTGAAGAATGTTGCTGGTATTTTAATGGGAATTGCATTGAATCTATAGATCACTTTTGGCAGGATGGCCATTTTGATGATATTTATTCTGCCTATCCATGAGCATGGGAGACCTTTCAATCTTGCAAGGTCTTCTTCAATTTCTTTTTTAATGTTTTAAAGTTTTTGTTGTAGAAGTCTTTTACATATTGGGTTAGGTTTATTCCTAGGTATTTTATTGATTTTGAGGTTATAGTGAATGGAATTGTTTTCTTTGTTTGTTTCATTGTGGATTCATTGTTGGCAAATAGAAAAGCCACTGATTTATTTAAGTTAATTTTGTATCCTGCGACTTTGCTCAATTTGTCAATGAGCTCCAGAAGTCTTTTGGTTGAGTTCTTTGGGTCTTCCAGATAAAGGATCATGTCATCTGCGAATAAGGATACTTTTAATTCCTCTCTTCCTATGTGAATTCCTTTGATTTCCTTCTCTCGTCTTATTGCTGCAGCAAGGGTCTGAAGGACTATATTGAAAAGGAGTGGTGATAGTGGGCATCCTTGTCTTGTTCCTGACTTTAGAGAAAATTCTTGCAGTTTTTCCCCATTCAATATAGTGTTGGCTTTGGGTTTACAGTATATTTCCTTAATAATGTTGAAGTACATTCCTTCTATCCCAATTTCCTGCAGTGTTTTTAACATAAATGGGTGTTGTATTTTGTCAAATGCTTTCTCAGCATCTATTACCATGACGATGTGGTTTTTGTTCTTGGTTCTATTTATGTGGTAAATAACATGTATTGATTGGCATATGTTGAACCAGCCTTTTTTTTCTGGGATGAAACCGACTTGGTCATGATGTATTATTCTCTTGATATAGTTTTGAATGTGTATAGCTAGTATTTTGTTTAGAATTTTTGCATCTATGTTCATTAAAGGTATTGGTCTGTAGTTTTCCTTTCTTGAGGTATCTTTATTTGGTTTGGGGATTAATGTGATACTGGCCTCATAGAAGGAATTTGAGAGAGTTTCTCTTTCAATTTCCAAGAACAAGTTACGAAGTATTGGTATTAATAGTTCACTGAAGGTTTTGTAGAATTCAGCTGGAAACCCATCTGGGCCTGGGCTTTTCTTTGGTGGAAGAATTTTTATTGCCATTTCTATTTCTTTGGTTGCTATTGGTTGGTTTAGGCTTGCTATATCCTCTTGGCTGAGTGTCAGTAGGTTAAATTTACTTATAAATCTATCAGTTTCTTCCATGTTTTGAAGTCTATTGGAGCATAAATTTTTAAAGTAGTTTCTGATAGTCTTTTGAATTTCTTCACTATCTGTGGTGATATCTCCTTTTTCACTTCTAATTTTGATAATTTGAGTTGATTCTCTTCTTCTTTTGGTTAGGTTGGCCAGGGGTTTATCAATTCTATTAATTTTTTTCAAAGAACCAACTTTTAATTGATTCTTTGAATTGTTTTTTTTTTTTTTTGCTCTCTATTTCATTTATTTCTGCTCTAATTTTAATGATTTCTTGCCTTCTGCTGGCTTTGGGAATAGACTGTTGTAGACTTTTTAGGTCCTTGATTTGTGTCATTAGATTCTTTACTTGTTGGTTCTCTGTCCTTCATATGTGGACACTCAATGCAATAAACTTTCTTCTTAATAATGCCTTCATAGTGTCACATAGATTTTGGTAGGCTGTGTCTCTGTTTTAATTTGTTTCCATAATTTTTTTTTATTTCTTCCCTAATTTCTGATCTTACCCATTCATCATTCAATAGTGTATGATTCAATCTCCATGTATTTGAATAATCTTTTGAGTTTCCTGTTGTTGATTTCTACTTTTATTCCATTGTGGTCTGAAAAGATGCAAGGAATTATATTATATTTTTTGAATTTTCTGGCACTTTCTTTGTGTCCCAGGATGTGGTCTATTTTGGAGAAGGTTCCATGGGCTACTGAGAAGAATGTGTATTCTGGAGTTCCTGGCTGAAATATTCTGAAAATGTCTATTAGGGCCATTTGGTTTATAGTTTCCTTTAGTTCTAAAGAGTCTTTACTCATCTTTTGTCTTGAAGATCGTTCCAGTGGTGTGAGAGGCATATTAAAGTCTCCCAGAATTTTTGTACTTGGGTCTATTTGGGATCTGTTATCCAGAAGGGTTTGTTTTAAAAATGTGGTTGCACATGTGTTTGGGGCATAAATATTTACTATCATTATATCTTCTTTGTGTATTGTTCCTTTTAATAAAATGAAGTTCCCTGATTTGTCTCTTCTGATGTGTTTTAGTTTAAAGTCTGTTTTGTTGGATATCAGGGTTGCTACTCCTGCTCTTTTTTGGTCTCCAATAGCACGGTATATCTTTTAATCCTTTCACTTTCAGTCTGTGAATGTCTTTGGCTGTGAGGTGAGTTTTTTGCAGACAGCATATATTTGGATTATGTTTTTTAATCCTCATTGCCAGTCTATGTCTTTTGATTGGTGAGTTAAGTCCTTTGACATTAATAGATATTATTGAAATATGATTTTTGTTTTCTGTCATTTTGTGTTCTATTATTGGGTAGTTTGGTCTTTCTTCTTTACTTAAATGGCCCACTTATTAACTTCCTCTCTTCTTTGGTTCTGAAGTATGCTTCTTTTTCTTCTCTATGGTTTATTTCTTTAAGAATTTTCTCTAGTGTTGGCTTTGAATTCATGAATATTTTAAGATTCATCTTGAGTATGTAGATGTAGCTGTACTGGACTCGGTGAATTCACTGCTGCTGCCGCAGGTGGCAATATGGCGCCGCTGCCACGCCGTCGACCGTGAGACTGGCGTATTTTTTTCTTCTCTCGTTTTGAGTTCCACTCTGAGTCCCTGCAGCGTGTGATGAGCTCAGCCACTGGGAGCTTTAGATGCTCCCTGCGCCAAAAGATCCCTCCTGGCTGTTCCGCAGTGGCTCACCTCAGCTTGCTGTAACTGTCTGCTGAATTTGCTGCTGCCGCCGGCAGTATACCGCTGTTGCTGCATCCTCGGGCGTGAGGCCGGTGTATCTCCTCTGTGGCTCTGAACTCTGTTCTCAGTCTGCTTTCTCTCTTGAGCCTGGTGATTTTTTTGTTTCTCTGGTGATGGTGTTTTCTGGCTATGAAAGGTGCTGATTTTGTGGTAATGGAGATTGGTTGTTAGCGGGGCTCTTAAGCCCCGCTTTTCTCGGTCGCCATCTTCCCAGATTTTATTTCTTATTTGAAAACAGGGTCTCACCAAGTTTTGGAGGGCCTTGCTAAATTGCCAAGGCTGTCTTCGATTGTATTGTCTCAGCCTCCCAAGTACTTGCATTACAAGTGTGTGCCAACATGCCTGGCTTACATTCCCCCCATCCACATTCTTTTCTTTCTCCTTTCACCCTGCTGCCTTTCTTTATACTTTTATTCTTTTTGCTCTGATTATTAAAGTCAATTTAATCTCGTTGTATACATTGAACTCAGGGGCATTCTACCTCTGAGGCTTATCCCAGCCCTTTTTATTTTGTATTGGAAATAGGGTCTCACTAAACTTCTGAAGCCAGCCTCAAGCCTGAAATTCTCCTTTCTCAGACTTCTAAATCCTGGTATTACAGGTATGCAATATTAACTGTTTTTTACAGATGAGGAAAGACATAGAATACTACATTGCTGCCATTTTTCAAGACACAGGATGACGTAGTACTGCTAGAACAAAGGTTAAAATTGAGGGCCCCACCTCTTAGCCTGTTGCTTTTAGCTTTCTATAATCTATATTAACTTCAAAAAGAGCAACAAGATGGCAGTAGTGAACATAAACTAGTTTCTACAAAATCTAGTAAATGCTGTGTGTTAGCCTTATAGGTTAATACCAATAATGAAGAGAAGAATAGGTGTCTTTCTAATTCTTGTATAGGGTGGTGTTCAACATCATTTGCATTTTTTTTTTTACTTCTCTGTCATTGGTTCTTTTTTGTGTGTGTGGTGCTGAAGATTAAATCCAGAGGTATTCTACCTCTGAGCTATACCCTCAGCCCTATCTTATTTTATTTTTTTATTTAGAATAATGATCTGGGTAAGCTGATGTGAGTCTCACTGAGTTGCTGAGGTTGGCTTTATAATTGTTATCCTTTTTCAGCCTCTCTACTACAGCACCTGGCTCTCAATGGTTCTTTGAAAGTCACTTATATAACTAGACAGGAAACAGTAAATACAGTTTTTTTTAAAACTTTGGATTATGAAATCCTTTTATAAGCTATCATTTTATTTACAAACTCAAAACAATTTTGTAAAAATTCATCCCGTTTTCCAGATCATGAAACTGAGGGTTGGAAAATTTAAATAATTTAATGCAAGATATTCAGCTAGGAATTGGCAGAGATATGACTTAGATGATTTTATTCTTTAATCCAAAGCTCATGCTCTTTCAGTTTTAGCATTCTACTTCACACTTGAGTGGGCTACATTTCTAAAACCCACTTTGTTTAGTTTATGAATATTTATTGTTGTTGAGAAGAGAAGTGCATCAAAGTTACAGACAAACAAGTAAAGGCAAATCAATAATATTATGTTTAGTTAGCGATATGAAATGAAGACTCTTGCAAAATTAGAATTCACTGCAGGCAATATATCTTTTTCATGACTAGGCTTTGCTGGATCTTATTATCTTGTAAATAGCACCCAAATGAAAAACTTGCGGTTGAATAGAGTAATGAAATAAGTTGATTTAGTCCCTGTTTGAGCAAAGTGGGCCAAGACCTGCCACATTACTCACTCAGAGTGCCCTAAAAGGCTGTGGTATGATGTGTGTGGGAGGAGACCAGATTGGGATTTACAGAGCAAACATGGGTACCCCTCATATCCAGCACTGGGGTATTGGTAATCATTTTCATAATGAAGTTAAAAGCCAGAAAGATCTGAGACTGGATTATATTACAACTCTTTGAAAACTGAAACCAAAAGCAATTTAAGCCCCAAGTTCAAATGCAACATGCCTGAATCTACTTTGTATAGGACAACATGAGTCCATTTAAGCTAAAAGTTCTGAATATTTTTGTGGTACTTGGGTTCCTGAAAGCCTTTCTACCTAAGGGTTACACTCCCAGACCTATTTTTTATATTTTATTTGGTAAGAGGGTCTCTTAAGCCAGCGCGGCTGACTTCGAACCTGTGAAATCCTCCTGTCTCTGCCTCACAAGCACAGGGATTACAAGTGTGCGCCACCATGTCTGGCTTTGAAGGTTCTTAATTTTGAGTCCATTGATGGTTCAAGTGGCATGTGAGTGCCTGGAAGACCAGAAGATATACACATATGTTCACATTTCTTGATAAAGGTTTTGTAACTATTATGATTTTCACAAAGGGAATGAACAAAGGATGCTTAATCATTAAGACAGTTGGAGTCCAAGGAGGAAGAAATATCACTTAGAAAGAATAGGGACAGAAGAAGTTTCCAGCAGAACCTAGAGAATTAACCATCTTTAAGATATGTTAGACATTGCCAGATGTGGTGGCGCAAGCTTGTAATCCCCATGCTTGGGAGGCAGAGACAGGAGGATCGTGCAGGTTCGAAGCCAGCCTCGGTGGCTTAAGACACACTGTTTCCAAATATAAATAATATATAAATAGGACTGGGAGTGTACCTCAGAGGTAGAAGGGTTTCCAGGAACCCCAGCACCACCACCAAAAAAAAGATATATTAGATGCTTTAATAAAAATCATTTTTTGTGGTAATGGGGTTCCTGGAAGCCCTTCTACCTCTGGGCTACACTCCCAGACCTATTTTTATACTTTTTTAAATACTTTTTTAAAATCCCTGCCTCCCAAGTGCAGGGATTAAAACCGTGCTCCACCACGCCTGGCAATAAAAATCATTTTAAAATCAGTGCTGCATGAATCACAAATACTGTGGTTGGATCTGATGATTAGGAAGGTATTAGTGATTACTAGTGATTTTTGACCAGGGGAAAATGAAATTCATAAACTCATAAAAATGTATAGCAAAATTAAATGTATGTGTACATAGGAGTATATTTCTATGGAGAAGAGCTCCAACTTTCATCACAGTCTTTAAGCCCTCTTTTCAAAGTTAAGAAACACTTAAATAGAAGAACCATACACAAAGTTTTGAGCTTCTGATGGTGACATTGATTCAGGTTTCTTCCTCTGTCTGATTTCCATCTGAAATAGGGTCTTGATAAGTTGTCAAGGTTGGCTTGAAACTTGAGATTCTCCTCTCTCAGCCTCCCAAGTACTGGGATTGTAGACATGTGCTACTGTACCCAGCTCTGATTCCCATCTGTTTACAATAGATTGTACTTTCTCTTTTTTGTTTGTTGGGTAAATCAGTATGGTAAATGTAGAATAATTCAGTTCACTCTGACTACATGAGAGCTCAGAGAAGTAAATCTAAGAGAACTAACCCAAGAGGGCTATCGAGAAATGATCTCTTAAATTTTCAGGTCTAGCAGGTGTTACCGACGGGCTCAGTCCTGTGGGGGCAAGTCCACTCGCGACCAGGAGCCTCAGAAAGATGGGGCAAAAGGCAGGTGGAGTTCTGCAGAAACTTATCTGCAGCAATTCTTTCCCCTCTATGAATTCCCTAAGTTTTTAGGTACGGCGCTTGGGAAAGAATCTGAGGTGGACAAAGGCTTCTTGAGCCAATGACAGTTTATTACAGGAACCCAGAGAAATTTATATCCTTCACCAGTGAGATTAATAATAGGAGAAAAAAGAAAGGGAAGGGGAGCAATCACAGCAAAACAATAGTAAATTACATATAAACAAAGTAAATGACTAGTCCAGCATTTAGGAGATAAGCTCCAGATCTTTCTTCCGATATTGCAGCAGGGCAGGTCCAAAGGTAAATTCCAAAGGCAATACAGGCACGCCCAAGGCCCAGGGCTTGGAGAATACGCCTTCTCATGGAATCTTCTTTTTCTTTCTTTTTTGAAGTTTCCATCTATATCCATATGAAAAGCATGGGGAGATGTGGCGGTCCAGGGAGATGCGATGGGAGTCTCTCAGATCTCATCCGCCTTGCCTTCTGAAGTCTGAAAGCTTACAAAAACTCACAACACAGCTTGGCAAATAAGACACCACAAACAACACCATGAAGTTCTTGGATTTAGTTGTCAGATGTATTTCCTTAACTGCTGAACACTCTTTTTTTAGACAAAAAGCCTATTAAAGGCCTATTGGTCTCTAATAATCCATTTCCTTATCACAAATCCTCTGCAACCTGCTTCTAACTTTCTAATTCCTTTCTTTCCCAGTCGGGACGTTCTTATGATAAGCTCTTCTTCATGAAAAAGTGCTTTCTTACTCTTACGGTATTTCCTTTCCTTCATACATATATATTTAGAATATCTGTCCTTTATTTTGTCATTTTCATTTCTAGCCATGCGGCATTCTCCCTGTCTCGGGGAACGCTCACACTGGGCGTGAAGGTCAACAATCTTTCTCCTTGGCTCTATTGTATTTTGGCAACTAAGTTGTTCATCAACTAAATTGCTTCGAAGTCACACACAAAATTTTATCTTCTCTGTCTCTAGGCAGGATCTCAAGGGTAAACAAAGTTTCCTTAAACTGAGCTATCGGTTACCGGAGTTAATAGCTTAACCTAGTGATAGGAGTGAGGATCGGAGACCCTTTGTGATTGCTGCAGCTGGAATGCTTATCACAGCATCTGAGTTCTGGCCAGTTTTTTCATTACTATTGAGCAAAGCCAAGGACGTTTAGACAAATTATTAGAGAGTTTATTTCCACGGACTCAATTTCTATTTGTAGTCCTAATTTCACATCACTGGAGCAATTCGTGTAGAAAGTTAAAGGAAATATTAATAGTCATGAAGGGTAAAAGTGGGGGATATTTTGGCCAGAGATGATACCTCTTTCTCGGGGCTTTTTGCCGATTAACTATGTGGAGTGGGGGGGTCTCAACACATAGATGCCGAGGCAGCAGGATGTCGTGGCAAGCAGGTCTGCTCAGCACTGGAGTTCTAGACTGAAATGCAGAAAGAAGGATGCTTGACGGGTGTGATGGCGGACTTGGGAGGCAGAGACAGGAGGATTGCGCAGGTTTGAAGCCAGCCACGTGCGCTGGCTTAGGGGAACTCTGTTTCCAAATAAAAATGTAAAAATAGGTCTGGGAGTGTAGCCTGGAGGAAGAATGGCTTCCAGGAACCCCAGTACCACCAAAACAACAACAAAAAAAGGATGCTTGTACAGAAAGGCATGGACAGAGGGCTTGGACCAAACACCTAATTGAATATTGAGTTCACATGCAAGACAAAAACATTCCCCTTTGGTTGTGTAAGATACTAAATGAGAAAGGCCATTGCCAGATGGAGCACTTCATGGGTTATTTACCATTATAAAGTATGCAGGAAGAATTGACTGACCATGTGGGTTAATTAGTATGCTGAGCAATGGCTTTATTACATGATAACCAGGATTAATATAGCTCCTGACTTTAATTACATTGTATTATTTTTTGTGATATTGGGGATTGGACCCAGGGATGTTTTACCTCAAAAATACACCCCAGCTCTATTTCTTATTCTTTATTTTGAACCATAGTATCACTAACTTGCAGAGGGCCTCACTAAGTGGCCAAGGCTGGCTCCAAACCTGCAGTCCTCCTGTCTCAGCCTCCCAAGTACTGGGATTACAAGCATATTTTAAAATACCATTTTGAAATTGAACATATAATTGTAGTAAGTTTATTCCCAAACTGTTGGTAATTGACTCTCACCTAATTGTATATCCATGAGGCATGCATTACTTTGTCATTCAAAATTTGCCAGAGTTTCTAGCTTTCATAAAATAATCCATCCTTGGAATTAGTGGGAAGCCTCCAGGAACAGAATGGATCTGTAACAGGATAGCCTCAGTGTAGACTGGGATCCAAATGGGGCTCTTGAGTTTTTTCAATTCATTCCCAGAAAGATACTGAGATCATTGTACATATGCCTTCAGTTATGTAATAGGTATGCTTCTCAGAGTTGATGTATAAATCACACCCACACATATTTGTAAATAATGAAGCTTTGAGTTAACACAATATGGTTACTCTGAATGCCACTGTTGGTTTAATAAGTGTTGGTTTTTGGTATATAGAATTTGCCTGAACTGAAACCTATTCATATGGGAGTCCAGGGAGCTAGTAATTGCTGCCTTCCTGTGTTCTTGGTGATTCGGTCAATATTTTCATAGGGTCTATCTAATTCTTTTAATTTGGGAGCAGGTGGCCTTGTTACATGAAATTGTGAAAATTGAGCATACAAAAAAATTAATATTAAAATCAAAACTTACTTCAAAGTTAAAATGAGACATGTCTAATAATTTGTGTGGTAATTGGGCCAACATACTAAGTAGCTTCCGTAAATCAAATAGCTATGATTAGGGCAAATATTGCTGGCCAATAAAACTTTTCTAAAGATAAAATAGGTTGAAGAAACTGTTAAAGAAAATTGACCAATGGTCTCTTTGAGCATTCTTAGATGCATAACTAAAGGAACTCAACTGTTTACTTCTTTCAATTGGAGATGCAAATAGCCCAGCTGTCAAAGAATTCTCAACTGATAGAGATGTATTGTGTCAGATATAACTCTGTAAGACCAAACCTTAGATAAGTATTTCCTCAGATAGAGTCACCTGAGAAGGTTATAAAAGCACAGGACCCTGGTCTAACATCCAGCCCTTCTCACTCAATAACCCTAGGCTTAAGATCAAATTTGCAATTCTAACAAGTTTCTAAGTGGTATTGTTGATGTCAAGGAACCATGCTTTCAGAACCACTTGCTCAGATGGAGGGTTCTACTGCAGGCATCTAAAATCTAAACGTCTAATTAAGAAAAGAAGCCCAAGAAGTTATTTTTACCTCCCAGTATGGGGAGAGGACTGATTATAGTGTCATTTGAGCTTCAAGAGGCACCAATAATCCTCATTGCAGCCACATTAGAGATGGATAGTGTAGCAGAGAATGTTACAGTTCATAAGTTACCAGGAGATATGAATGGCAAAGAAGAATGAGGTTGACAGTGCTATGTGCACTTAGAGGTAATACCCCTGATCCAACTACACTCCCCTGATTTATTCATCTCCCCATCCTAGATGACAATTTTCCTCACTTCCTCGCTCTCTCTCCATAATCTCCCAATCTATACCTTTAGCTGATAAGCTCACACTTTCTTTCTTTTTGGTACTGGAAATTAAACCCAAAGACATTTTACCCCCAATCTATAGCACCAGTACTTCTTTATTTTCTATTTTGAAAAAGGGTCTTAGTAAGATACTTTCATTTTACCTCAACAAGAAATCTTAGACAATATAAAGAGAATTCTACAAGCCTCTGTGGCCACATCTTACCAACTTCCTGTACCTCAACCATGCATCTAATCTTCTCTCCTATTAAACTCAGTGAATGTGGGGTCTTCAGAGAAACAGAAGGAAAATGATATGTGCTTAAGTGTGTGTGTGTGTGTGTGTTTGTTTGTGTGTGTGTGTGTGTGTGTGTGTACATACATAGATAATTAATACATAGGTAGATAAATAGAATAGATTTTAAGGAAATTGCTCACATAATTTTTGGAATGGAAAGTCCCAAATCTAAAGGGCATGCTGACAGTCTGGAGACTCAGGAAATAGTTTATTTTGTAGCTTATGTCCAGATACTCTGAAGGCAAAATTCCCTCATGCTTAAAGGAAGTCAGTCTTTTTTTTTTAAGATCTTCAATTGATTACATGAGTCCCACCCATATTATAGAGAAAGATTTTCTTTACTCAAAAGCTACTGATTTATATGTTAATTTTATTGAAACACCCCATTTCAGAAATATCCAGGAAAATGCTTGACCATATCTGGGTAATGTAGCTCAATCAAGTTGACACATAAAAGTAACCATCACACAGAGTTAAAAATGGTTCTTTTCTTTTTTTTTTTCTTTCTTTTTTTCTATGCTCTCGCCTGGGGCAGCTCCTACCAATATTTCTTACCTATTCAAGGGATTTGTCTCTTGCTATTATATCCTTGCCCTCCTTCCTCATCATTTTTTTCTGAAGGTACTAGATCTTTCTCATCATCACGTAAACAATCTATATTTTTATTGTTACCTCCCTAGACTCCACATTATCCTCTAGCAACTGCTTCATGGATCTCACCTCCTTTATGGCAAACTCCTCAAGAGAAAATCCTATTCTTGTTTTTTCCATTTTTATTTCTTCCATTCTCAACTGAAACTACAGCAGCCAGGCTTTCATCCCCACAAAATTACACTTCTCAGAACTACACATGACTCTGAGTATAAAATCCTATGGTCAGGGAGGAGAAAAAATGGTGATGAATGGACGCAGCATATCTCACTATCTGAAACAAATTAAGTTCAACTACTGAGAAGGCGGTGTCTTAATAAACAAGATAAACATAGTTGATGACCCAAAACAGACCCAGGGACTATGCCAGTAGGAATTCAGTAACTCTGAACTGCAAGATCCACTGCAACACTGCAAAAAAGTCCAAGTAAGCATCCTGCTGCAAATGTGGGCAGCTGTTGGAGCAATCATGAAATGCCAGCCTAAACAGCGACCCCCAGCATGGCAGCCAAAAGAAATTCAGAAAAAAGTCTAAGAGTTTGAAAGTGGCCATAGCGCTCCAACATCTTAAACTGCGAGCTCACCTGAGCCCCTGAGCAGCGAATTTGCTCACCAGAGGTGTCACACACAGCGGAGCAGGGAGACCTTAAGGGACCTGGAACAGGGCCTGGTAACCCTGTGTGCACAGAGAAGCAGTGGGATGCAGAGGAGCAGCCAGCCCTGCCAGAGCCCCAGACTGGGCTCCCAGGAAACAGCATGAGCCCAGATGACCCATGGGACCTGGCGTGCACCCAGTGAATGCCACTGGACATGGTGATAACTGTGTTCACCCATTGTGCACCAAAGGACCAGGAGAGCTAGTCCAATTAGAAAGTTCAGAGACACAGGAAAGGTGCTTAAGGCATGATACCTGCACAGGGCCACAAGGGGTTGCTCGAAGACTACATTTGGTGCTGACTACAGGCTGGAATTGCACAGAACCCGAGACTTGAATATAACTCACTAAAAGTTATCAGAGGTGAGAACAGGGCCCAAACACTCAGAGAGTGGGTTTAGAGGCTGACAACAGGGTACAGAGCAAATAAGAGATACTGGAATATACTCCAGAAGCTACCACAGCATTCAGACATTCAGAGAGTATACTGGCCCAACTGATATTCATAAAGTAGTAGGACTGTTTTTTGTTGTTGTTTGTTTTTTTGTTTTTGTTTTTGTTTTTTTGGTCTGTTTTTTTGGGGGGTTTATTTTTCCTTTTTCCTTTTATTTGGATTTCTTGTTTGGTTGCTTTACTTTGTTGTTTCACATGGTTGCTAGTTAGTTTTATTTTAATTCCTTTTTTCTGTTTCTTCATCCTTTCTGCTCTCCTTTTGTTGTTTAGTTTTGTTTTTTGACGTTGTTTACCTTTGATGTATAAAAGTTAGCCTTTATATCTGGTTTTGATACTTTATTCATATTTGTTTGCTCCTCTATCTCCTTTTACAAAATTCTTCATGCTAGCCTATCTACTCGATTCTCTTCTCTCAAAATGTTCTCTTTGTCCCTTAACTGTATCGCTTTGTTTAATACTCAAAGTTTCTCATATCGCCAAACTTAAATATTCTACTAAATATAAGAATCCTACTATCTAACTTGCTCCCATTATCAACTAGAAACTACCCTATTATACTTTAATTATTCCCCAACCTAATTATATCCTTCATCTTACCAGACTCCAACACCTATCACCCTAGCTACTCCACCCTAGCTACTTCACCACTGGAAAAAGTACTGCTTGCCTGCTAATTCCTATAATTCCTAATACTAAAATAGGATTAAACATAATACCCATAAAACAATGAGAAGACATCAGAAAAACAGGCCTGAGAAACTTGAAAATACAAGAACTAAAACAGTGAAGAGACAACAAAGATCACAAATACTGACCTACAAGAAATGCAAGAAGAGGAATTCTGAATCCTGATCTACAATATGATGAAAGGCTTTAAAACAAGAATACGTGAAATGAAAGAGGAAATATTAACACCAAGAAAGAATCAGAAAGGGGTCTGTAATTAAATGAAAGAGTCAATAAATGAAATGAAGACAGCAATATAAAGAAATTCTAGAAGATTAGATGAAATGGAAAGTAGAATATCACTGTTAGAAGATAGTTCATTCAAAACTGAAAACACAGTCAATAGCATACAGAAGTCATTACAACAACAAAACCTAAACATCCAACGACTATGGGACAACATAAAACTTCCTAACTTACAGATAAAAGGCATTGAAGAAAGGATAGAGGTACAGACCAAGGGCATCAATAATATCTTCCAAGAAATAATTTCAGAGAATTTTCCAAACATGGAAAGAGACTTGTAATGTCATGTCCAGGAGACATTCAGAACACCATTAAGACAAGATAAAGAAGGACATCCCCACTCCATGTCATAGTCAAAATAACCAACATAGAGGTCAAGGAATGAATCATAAGAGCAGTGAGAACAAAAGGACTGGTGATATATAGGAGAAAACAATAAAAATTACCCAGACAATACAACCCAAGTCATGAATGCTATGAAAGACTGGTATGATGTTATCTAGACCCTGGAAGAAAATAACTTCCAACCAAAACTGCTTATGCAGCAAAACTATTATTCAAAATTGATTGAGAAACCAAAGTGTTTCAAGATAAGCAGAATTTCAAAAAATTGTGAATTCTTTTTTCCAAAATGGCGACTGAGGGACACAGCACTTCTCAGTAGCTGAAGCAAATAAAGTTCAAATACGTAGAAAGCTGTGTCTTAATCAACAAAATAAATACATACCAGGAACCAAAACAAATCCTGGTACCTCGGGGGAACTCTGAACGTGAAGAAGAAGAAGAACAAGGATCGGACACCGGACCTGCTGCAGATACAATCGGATCAGAACGCTGCTCGGGCGCGCCGCTTTCGCGGCTGTCTGCGGATCTGCCTGCCCGATATTAACGCGGCAAGATAATCCGGGACTGAAAACGGACTTAGTTTCTCATCTTAAGCAACGAACAGCACCCACATCAGAATTCTGTGTGGTCACCAGCGACTGGATCACAACAGCATAGAGACAGACTCCCATAGAATCCTGAACCAAGGAAGGCAGGTAACTGCGGGCGCCCAGGGAAGTGCGGACCCTAGCGTGCGCTGCACCCCAACCCCCCAGCATGCCCCAGCCTCAGAACCGAGCACTCCCTTTGGTGCACCTTGTCTACGCCCCGGTCCCCTGCTAGCAGTCAGTGCCTGTGCCACTGCAACTGCCACCTTAAATTGGAGACTGCCTGTGCATCTAGCCCCCGCCACCTTGCCAAAGCCTGCCTTCCAGGTTGCGAAAGCCCTGTGTGACCTGGAAACCTCCTTGGGGCACCCCCAGTTTCTACATCCCGCGGGAGGCAGGGACCATTGTTGGACACCACGCACTGGATCCTTGAGCACCTATCCTGCACCCCTGGCCCACCACTGGGTGTTCCCACCCTCCTGGTTGCCAGATGCTCAGTTCTAAGCGAGAACACAGCTCAATACACCTTGGAAGAGCACACCAGCAGCAATAGACAGCTGTATCCACTCACACCTGGGTCCAGTACTAGCAGCACACCCAGCCTGCACTCTCGGAATAGACAGAGCTCTGGCAGTAACTGTGGGCATCCAGGAACCAGCATCCATTTGCCCAGGGTACATCTTGGGACCACACCGACTAACCCAGCTGGAATTTCCAGAGACACAGGAAAAACCATCGGGCCACAATATCTGCACAGGACCTCAGGGGGAGGTTCTAATTATACCTTGGTCATTCTCCACCACTGTTGTAGGAAGTACAGGCTGGAGACTAGGGTGGTGAGTGCAGAGGTGCTGACCACAGGTTAGAATTTCGCAGAACCTGTGAATTGTACAGGATCAAATAAAAGTGAAACCAGACATCCGGACACATAAACCTAAAGCAGCTACAGGAGAGAAAGGTGTCCAAACACCTAGAGTGATCTAAGAAGATAAAAATAGAGTATAAAGAAAACTAAGAGACATTGGATAGTATTCTGAAAGTTACCAAAGCAATCAGATACGCACATATTATATGGACCTGACCCCATATGCGTAAATAAGGAGGACTGTTTGTTTTAGCTTTAATGTGGATGTTTTGTTTTATTTTGCTTTTACAGTACTTTTGTTTTGGTATGGTTATTGCTGTTTTATTTATTTTTTTTTCTTTTAACCCACACTTCTCTTACTTTAACTTGTTATTTTTATATATATTGGATAGTTTGCCTTATCTTTTTATTTCACACAGCTGCTAGTTCCTTTTATTTTATTCTTGTTCTCTTTTCCTCTTTCTTTCTCTTTCCTTCCCTTATTTTCATCCTCCTCCTTTGATTGCTTTTCCTCCCTTTTTCTTGGATTACATAATAGTCTTGGTATCCTGGTGGATTTTTTTTCTTTTTTCTTTTTTTAATATGTCTGTCTGCTAATTCCATCACCCCTATTTACAAACCTTCCCACACTAACCCTACATACTTTTCTCCCCCAAAACTTCCCCCATAATATACCTCCTGGTTTAATACTCAAAGTATTTCTTATATCCATAATTACTCTACTAACGACAAGAGTCCTAGTAGTTAACTCTCTCTCATTCCTAGCAAGATATTACCTTATCATACTTAAAGTCTTTCTCAACCTAAACTTATCCTCTACCTAGTCAGGCTCCTTTACCAATCACCCCAGCTCCTCCCACATCACCCACCCTCAACACTGGAAAGGCTCTGCTGAGTGGCCGATACTCCTAAACTCCCAATATTAAGATTTGACTAAGCATAATACTCACGAACGATGGGTAGAAACCAGAAAAACAGGACAGAGAACGCTATTAATATGAGAACCAGGAATTATGAAGAGACAGCAGAAATCACGAATACTGACCTACTAGAAATGCAAGAAGGAGAGTTCAGAATCTTGATGTTGAATATGATGAAAGGATTTAAAACAAGTATAGAGGAGGTTAAAGGTGAACTAGAAACACTAAAAAAGAATCAGAAAGAGGTCTGGAATGAAATGAAAGAGGCAATAAGTGAAATGAAGACAGCAATAGAAAGAAATTCTGGAAGATTAGATGAAATGAAAAACAGAATATCAATATTAGAAGACAGTACATCCCAAACCGAAAACACAGTCAGCGATATACAGAAATCCTTACAGCAACAAAATCTAAACATCCAGCAATTATGGGATAATATGAAGCGCCCTAATTTACGGATAATAGGAATTGAGGAAGGGTTAGAGGTACAGACCAAGGGCATCTGCAACATCTTCACGGAAATAATCTCAGAGAATTTTCCATATATGGAAAGAGACTTCGATCTTCAAGTCCAGGAGGCATACAGAACTCCACTGAGACAAGACCAAAAAAAGACCACTACACGTCACATAATAACCAAAATGACCAATATAGAGGCTAAGGAAGGAATCTTAAAAGCAGTGAGAACAAAAGGACAGGTAACATATAGAGGCAAAACAATAAGAATCACCCCAGACTATACAACCCAGGTCAGGAATGCTAGGAGAGACTGGTACGATGTGATTCAGACCCTGGAAGAAAATAATTTCCCGCCCAAACTAATCTACCCAGCAAAACTACTATTCAAGATCAATGGTGAAACCAAAGTCTTTCACGATAAACAGAATCTCAAAAAATTCATGAATTCAAAGCCAACACTAGAGAAAATTCTTAAAGAAATAAACCATAAGGAAGAAAAAAGAAGCAGACTTCAGAACCAGAGAAGAGAGGAAGTTAATAAGTGGGCCATTTGAGTAAAGAAGAAAGATCATACCACCCAAGAGTAGACAGAACACAAAATGGCAGAAAATAAAAATCATATTTTAATAATATCTCTTAATGTCAAATGACTTAACTCACCAATCAAAAGACATAGACTGGCAATGTGGATTAGGAAACATAATCCATATATATGCTGTCTGTAAGAAACTCATCTCATAGCCAAAGACACTCACAGGCTGAAGGTGAAAGGATGGAAAAAGATATACCATGCCACCAGTGACCAAAAAAGAGTAGGGGTAGCAATCCTAATATCCAACAAAACAGACTTTAAACTAAAACACATCAAAAGAGATAAATCAGGGCACTTCATTTTATTAAAAGGAACAATATACCAAGAAGATATAATGATAGTAAATATTTATGCCCCAAATATGGGTGCAACCACATTTGTAAAACAAACCCTTCTGGACATAAGATCCCAAGTAGACCCAAATACAATAATTCTGGGAGACTTTAATACACCTCTCACACCACTGGATCAATCTTCAAGGCAAAAGATGAGTAAAGACGCTCTAGAACTATAGGAAACCATAAACCAAATGGACCTAATAGACATTTTCAGAGTATTTCAACCAGGAACTACAGAATACACTTTCTTCTCAGCAGCTCATGGAACCTTCTCCAAAACTGATCACATCCTGGGACACAAAGAAAATACCAGCAAATTCAAAAAATGTAATATAATTCCTTGCATCTTTTCAGACCACAACGGAATAAAAGTAGAAATCAACAACAAGAAACTCGAAAGAAAGTATTCAAATTCATGGAGAATGAATGATACACTATTGAACGACGAATGGGTAAGAGCAGAAATTAGGGAAGAAATAAAGAAATTTATGGAAACAAACGAAAACAGAGACACAACCTACCAAAACCTATGGGACACCATAAAGGCAGTTCTAAGAGGAAAGTTTATTGCATTGAGTGCCCACATAAAAAGGACGGAGAACCACCAAGTAAAGAACCTAATGACACAACTCAGGATCTAGAAATTCTGCAACAGTCTATTCCCAAAGCCAGCAGAAGGCAAGAAATCATCAAAATTAGAGCAGAAATAAATGAAATAGAGAACAAAAAAACAATTTAAAGAATCAATAAAACAAAAAGTTGGTTCTTTGAAAAGATTAATAGAATTGATAAACCCCTGGCCAACCTAACCAAAAGAAAAAGAGAATCAACTCAAATTATCAAAATTAGAAATGAAAAAGGAGATATCACCACAGATAGTGAAGAAATTCAAAAGATTATCAGAAACTAATTTAAAAATTTATACTCCAATAGATTTGAAAACCTGGATGAAATTGAAAGATTTCTAAGCACAGTTAACCTTCCTACACTCAACCAAGAGGACATAGCAAGCCTAAACCAACCAATAACAACCAAAGAAATAGAAATGGCAATAAAAATTCTTCCACCAAAGAAAAGCCCAGGCCCAGATGGGTTCCCAGGTGAATTCTACAAAACCTTCAGTGAACAACTAATACCGATACTGCATAACATGTTCTGGGAAATTGAAAGAGATGGAACTCTTCCAAATTCCTTCTATGAGGCCAGTATCACATTAATCCCAAAACCAAATAAAGATACCTCAAGAAAGGAAAACTACAGTCCAATATCCTTAATGAACATAGATGCAAAAATTCTAAACAAAATACTAGCTATACGCATTCAAAACTATATCAAGAGAATAATACATCATGACCAAGTCGGTTTCATCCCAGAAAAACAAGGCTGGTTCAACATACGCAAATCAATACATGTTATTCACCACATAAATAGAACCAATAACAAAAACCACATCATCATAGCAATAGATGCTGAAAAAGCATTTGACAAAATCGAACACCCATTTATGTTAAAAACACTGCAAAAAATTGGGATAGAAGGAAAGTACCTCAATATTATCAAGGCAATATACTGCAAACCCAAAACCAACATTATATTGAATGGGGAAAAACTGCAAGAATTTCCGCTACAGTCAGGAACAAGACAAGGATGCCCACTATCACCACTCCTTTTCAATATAGTCCTTGATACTCTTGCTGCAGCAATCAGACAAGAGAAGGAAATCAAAGGAATTCACATAGGAAGAGAGGAATTAAAATTATCCTTATTCGTAGATGACATGATCCTTTATCTGGAAGACCCAAATAACTCAACCCAAAGACTTCTGGACCACACATCTTTAGTCAATTAATCTTTGACAAAGGGGCCAAACACATACGCTGGAGAAAAGACAGCCTTTTCAACAAGTGGTGCTGGGAGAAATGGCTAACCATTTGTAAAAAGATGAATCTAAACCCCTATATCTCACCAAACACAGGAATCAACTCAAGATGGATCAAAGACTTAGAAATTAGACCTGAGACGGTGAAGTTAGTAGAGGAGAGCATAGGTTCAACACTACAACATATTGGCACAGGCAGTAACTTTCTCAACAAAACCCCCAAAGCTCAGGAAATTAAAGCAAGAATAAACAAGTGGGATAACATCAAACTAAAAAGTCTCTTCTCATCAAAGGAAACTATCAATAACCTTAAGAGGAAGCCCACAGAATGGGAAAGGATCTTTACCAGCCACCATTCTGATAGGGGGCTAATATCCAGAGTATACAAAGAGCTCAAAAGCCTCTACACTGGCAAAACAAACAACCCAATCAAGAAATGGGCAAATGAACTAAATAGACACTTCACAAAAGAAGAGATACAAAGGGCTAATAGATACATGAAAAGATGTTCTTCATCACTTGCCATCAGGGAGATGCAAATCAAAACTACACTGAGATTCCATCTAACCCCAGTCAGAGTAGCAAGCATAAAGAAATCAAACAACAACAAATGCTGGTGAGGATGTGGGGAAAGAGGAAAACTTTTACACTCTTGGTGGGAGTGCAAACTAGTTCAGCCACTATGGAGATCTGTGTGGAGATTCCTAAGAAAGGTGGGAATAGATCCACCATATGATCCAGCTATACCACTCCTGGGTATCTTTCCAAAGGGGTTGAATTCAGAGAAATATAGCAACATATGCATACCTATGTTCATAGCAGCACAATTCGTAATAGCCAAAATATGGAACCAACCCAGATCACCATCAACAGATGAATGGATAGCAAAACTGTGGGAAATACACACAATGGAATTCTATTCAGCCATAAAGAAGAACAAAATTATGTCATTTGCAAGGAGATGGAAAACCCTGGAGAACATTATGTTAAGTGAGATCAACCAAGCACAAAAGAAGAAGATACATATGTTTCCTCTAATATGCCCAACCTAGGAAACACAAAGAATACCAGTGGGACTCCAGTTATTGAAGGGGAAATACTAGCTAAGTTTGGATGGTAAGATAGGAGAGGAGGATGGTCGGTCTTGATTAACGAGGGTCTACACCTGAACATGTGTAAAAGTATGAATAAGTCATGGTTAACCTGGACAGCCATTGGTGGGAGGGGGGAAAGGAAAATGGGGGCGGGGGAGAGGGCATCAAATATAGTGTAAATGTATACTATTTACTTTCAATAAAATAAAATAAAATAAAATAAAACTTTAAAAAAATTGAATTCAATGTCAACAATAGAGAAAATACTTAAAGAAATAAAGAGTAAAGAAGAAAAAAGAATTAGACTTCAGAACTAGAGAAGAGTGAAAGTTGATCAGAGAGACATCAAAGTAAAGAAGAAATAACAGATTACCAAACAGAAGACAGAACACAAAATGACAGGAAACAAAAATCATATTTTAATAATAACTCTGAATGTCAGAGGGCTAATTCACCAATCAAAAGATATAGACTGGCAATGTGTATTTAACAACATACTCCAAATATATGCTATTTGCAAGAAACTCTTTTTACAGTCAAAGACATTCACAGATTGAAAGTGAAAGGAAGGAAAAAGATATACCATGCTAATGGAGACCCAAAACAGGCAGGGGTATCAACGCTGATATCGAACAAAACAGAAGTTAAAACACATTCGAAGAGACAAAACAGTGCACTTCCTTTTATTAACAGGAACAATCCACCAAGAATGGATAATGATTGTAAATGTTTATGCCCCAAATGTGGGTGCAACTACATTTGTAAAACAAACCCTCAGGGACATGAAATCTCAAATAGACCCAAATATAATAATTTTGGGAGACTTCAACATACCTCTCACACCACTGGCTAGATCTTCAAGGCAAAATATGAATAAAGACTCTTTCGGACTAAAGAAAACTATAAACCATTTGGACCTAATAGACATATACAGAATATTTCAACCAGGAACTACAGAATACACATTCCTCTCATTATCCCATGGAAGTTTCTCCAAAATAGATCACATCCTGGGTCACAAAGCAAGCACTGGCAAATTAAAAAATGTAGTATAATTCTTTGCATCTTTTCAGATCATGATGGAATGAAAGTATAAAACAACAACAGGAAACTCTAAATAAACTATTTAAATACATGGTGCTTGAATGATATACTATTGAATGATGAATGGGTAAGATCAGAAATTAGGGGAGAAATAAATAAATTTCTAGAAATAATTAACAATAGGAAAATAACTTTCCAAAATTTATGGGACACTTTGAAGGCAGTGTTGAGAGGAAAGTTTATAGCTTTGAGTGTCCACATAAGAAGGACAGAGAATTACCAAATAAAGAACCTAATGACACATCTCAAAGACCTAGAAATACTGCAACAGTCTCATCCCAACATCACCAGAAGGCAGGAAATAATTAAAATAAGAGCAGAAATAAATGAAATAGAGAACAAATGAACAATTCAAAGAATCAACAAGCCGGGAAGATGGCGAAGGAGGAAAGCGGGGCTTATGAGCTCCGCTAACAACCAATCTCTATTACCACAATATCAGCACCTTTCATAGACAGAAAACACCATCAGCAAGAAACAAAAAATGTAATTACAAGAGACAGAGAAAAAAGAGGGCTGGAAAAACGAGACACCAGAAACCAGACTGCAGTGCTGCAGCCGGGGCCGCGGTGTGGAGCGGCAGGCGCCATCTTTTTTGCAGCACCAGGCTCCAGAGAGGAAGGGAACTCATAACGCAGCTCAGAGCCACAGAGGAGATACACTGGACTCATGTCCGAGGATGCGGCAGCAGCACCTTACTGCCTGCGGCAGCAGTGAAATCACCTAATGGCACCAGACCAACGCACTCAACAGCCCACCAGGCTCAAGAGAGGAGCAGAGGACAGCGTATCGAGGTGAGCTGCTGCGGAACAGCAGATTCGGCAGATTTCTCGGTGCAGGGAGTATCTAAAGCTCCCAGGGACTGGGCTCAGCACACCTTGCAGGGTCTCAGAGCGGAGCTCAAAACCAGAGAATAAATATGCCAGCCTCACGGCCAAGGGCGTGGCAGCAGCGCCATATTGCCACCAGTGGCAGCAGCAGCAAATTCACCGAGTCCACTACAGTTACATCTGCGCACTCAACAACAGTGAGTCAAATTGCAGGCCCTGGAGGAGAAATCCCAGTACTGACTCACAGGGACTTGACCCAGTGGGGGAGTGGCGGTGGCAGAGATATCACACCATAGGAGAACACCCAATCTGGCAACCCCCATGGTCTAAAGAAGCCTCAATTGACTCCCTGTGTCTGAGACTCTGCCATACAACCCACTAAAGGAGTAGTGGGGACCGAGATACCACAGACTCCGAGATCCAGAGCACCTTAAGTGAAGTCATAGTGACCCAAGGGAAGAACCCAGAGAAGGCACAAACTTCAAAAATCATGGGAAAGAGGAATAACACTGGAGCAATGAATGCCCACAACCCCACAACATCAGAACCCGATAAAACAGAAATTCAGAGATTTCTAGAAGATCAAATCAGAAAAATAACTGTAGAAATAATAGAGTTTTTTCAAAAAGAATTCAGAGAGAGTCAAAAAGAGAAAAAGGATGCAATTGATGAAGTAAAGGCCTCAATTCAAAGTACAAACAACCGACTAGACCACATGGAGAATAGAATCTTGATCTTAGAAGAAGATCATTCAAAAAATGAACGCATAGTTTCTAATTTAGAAAAAAATATTCGACAGCAGGAATCTGGCATTGAAGAAATATGGGCCCATTTTAAGAGAGCTAACCTAAGAATAATTGGAATAGAGGAGGGAAAAGAAGGTGAAACCAAAGGGATAAGTAATATCTTCAAAGAAATAATAGAAAATTTTCCAAACATAGAGCAAGAGGTCAATACTCAGGTCCAGGAAACTTATAGAACTCCCTTTAGACAGGATCAGAGAAGAGGATCCCCATGCCACATAATTGTCAAAATGACTATTGTGGAAGCCAAGCAGAGAATCTTAAAGGCAACAAAAACAAAGGGCCAAGTGACATTCAGAGGCAAACTAATTTGAATCACTCCAGACTTCCCAAACCAAGTCATGAAAGCCAGAAGGGCTTGGAGTAACATATTCCAAACTCTGAAAGAAAACAACTTCCAGCCAAAAATTTCCTACCCAGAAAAACTTTCTATCAAATTAGATGGGGAAATAAGAAGCTTCCATGACAAACAGAAACTGAAGGAATTTATGTCTTCAAAACCAGCACTAGAGAAAATACTCAAAGAGATTAACTACAAAGAAGAAATAGCATTTGGAAATATTTTATTCCATTCTATTAGTAACTGTTAACTCTGTTTACATTGTCTTTGGATATACAATATTTTTTTTATTTTTTAGGGAGTTTGTATACTCCTCTGTTGCCTGTGCCATTGAAATCATAACCAAGAAATCACTGCCAATTTCAATTTTGTGAGGTTTTATGACCCAGATTTTCTCCTAAAAGTTTATAGTCTTAAGATTTATATTTAGGTCTATTATCTATTTTGAGTTAATATTTGTATATGGGATTAGGTAAGGGTCCAACTTTATTCTTTTCCATGTAATTATTATGTTTCAACAATATTTAGTTAAAAGATTATTATTTCCACCACCAAATGTTCATGGAAACCTTGTCAAAAATAACTTGACAATATAGGGAAGAATTTAGCTCTAGGCTTTTATTTAACTCCAATGGTTTATATATCTGCCTTTAGAATAGTACTACACTGTTTCAATTATTGTCGCTTTATATGGTTTGAAATCAGAAAATATATATCTTCTAGCTTTGTTCTTTTTCAAGATCGTTTTGGGTATCTAGAGTCCATATTCCATATTAGGATATTTTTTTCTGAAAAATAAATATATAAATATATGATAGTTTCACCTAAAAAATAGAAAAAAATATTCTCTGGTAAAAAAGAAAGTAAAAAGAAATATTGAAATGTTATCTTTAAGTCATCAAAAGCTTGGTATCAGACAAATGAAACCGTTATGTGAAATTATCATTTTTAATTTTGGATAAACTGCTATAATACTAGATGTCAACCACTAAGCCAAGCATGGGAGGGAGGGATGGGGAGAGAATGGGGTGAGGATCGGGTGGGGGCTGACTGGGCGATGTGTGGATGTATGTCTACAAAAGTTTGTATCCCACTATGATGTATGAATACAGTGCAACAATAAAAAAAAAATCACTCGGGAGGATAGAGTGGAGTGGGATGTGGAGAAATAAAAAAAAAGATTTATATTTAGGTCTTTTATCTCTTTTGAGTTAATATTTGTATATGGTGTTCAGTAAGGGTATGATTTTATTCTTTTCCATGTAATTATTATTTTTCAATTATATTTAGTTAAAAGATAATTATTTCCTCCACCAAATGTTCGTGGAAACCTTGTGAAATATAACTTGACAATATATGGAAGAATTTATCTCTAGTCTTTTATTTAACTCCAATTGTTTATATATCTGCCTTTAGAACAGTACTACACTGTTTCAATTATTGTAGCTTTATATGGTTTTAAATCAGAAAATATACATCTTCTAGCTTTGTTCTTTTTTGAAATCATTTTCGGTATCTAGAGTCCATATTCCATATTATGATAGATTTTTTGTGAAAAATAAATAAATAAATAAATAAATAAATAAATAAATGATAGTTTCACTTTAAAAAAAGAAAAAGAAAGAAATATTATCTGGTAAGAAAGAAAGCAAATAGAAATATTGAAATGTTATCCTTAAGTCATCAAAATCTTGGTATCAGACAAATGAAACTGTTATGTGAGATTATTAACATTAATATTGGATAAATTGCTATTATACTAGATGTTAACCACTAAGCCAAGCATGGGAAGGAGGGATGGGGAGGGAACGGGGTGGGGATTGGGTAGGGGCTAACTGTGCGATGTGTGCATGTATGTCTACAAAAGTATTTTTTCTATCCCATTATGATGTATGAATAGTGTGCACCAATAAAATAAATTAAAAAAAACAAATTATCAACAAAACAATGAGCTATTTCTTTGAAAAAATTAACAGGATTGATAACCCTCTGACCAACCTAACCAAAGGTAAGAGAGAATCAACTCAAATCTTTAAAATCAAAGATGAAAAAGGAGATATCACGACAGACAGTAGAGAAATTCAAAGGATTATCAGATACTATTTTGAAAAATTATGCTCCATTATACTGGAAAACATGGAAGAAATCAATACATTTCTAAGCACATATAACATACCTAAACAGAACCAAGAGGAAAGAGCAAGCCTAAATCAATGAATAGCAAAAAAAAAAAAAGAAATAGAAATGGCATAAAAATTCTGTATCAAATAAAATACCAGACCCTGATGGGTTTCCAGCTCAATTCTACAAACCTTCAGTGAAGAAATAATCCCAATCCTTCACAACTTGTACTGGGAAATTGAAAGAGATGAAATTCTTCCAAATTCCTTCTTCAAGGCCACTAACTCATTATTCCACAAACCAAATAAAGATACCACAGGGAAAAAAAATTACAGACCAATATGCTTAATGAATATAGATGCAAAAATTCTAAACAAAATACTAGTTAAACACATTTAAAACCATATTAAGAGAATTGTACACCAGAACCAATTCAGTTTCTTTCCAGAAAATCAAGGCTGGTTCAACATATGCAAATCAATACACGTTATTCACCACATAAATAGAACTGAAAACAAAAACCACATGATCATATCAACAGATGCTGAAAAAGCATTTGACAAAGTCCAACACCCATTTATGTTAAAAACACTCTAGACAATAGGAATAGAAGGAATGTATTTCAACATCATTAAGGCAATATACAACAAACCCAAAGCCAATATTATATTTGATGGAGAAGAACTGCAAGAATCCTCTAAAATTTCATACAAGACAAGGATGCCCACTATCACCACACCTTTTCAATATAGTCCTTTAGACTATTGTCATAACAATAACACAAGTGAAGGAAAGCAAAGTAATTCAAATAGGAAGAGATGAATTAAAACTTATTTGCAGATGACATGATCCTTTATCTTGAAGACCCAAAGAACTCAACCAAAAGACTTCTGCAGCTGATTAATCATTTCAGCTATGTTTCAGGATACAAAATCAACCTAAACAGTGGCTTTTCTTCATGCCAAAAATGAATCCACAATGAAAGAAATGAAGAAAAGAGTTACATTCACTATAACCTCAAAACCAATAAAATACCTAGGAATAAACCTAAGCAAAGATGAAAAGACCTCTATAAAGAAAACTATACAAAATTACAGAAAAAAAAATCGAAGAAGGCCTTGGAAGATGGAAAGATCTCCCGTGCTCTTGGATAGGCATAAAAATATAATCAAAATGGCCATTATTCCAAAAGTGATCTATAGATTCAATGAGATTCCCATTAAAATACCAGCCACATTCTTCATTGACCTAGAAAATTCAGTCATGAATTTTACATGGAGAAAGAAAAGACCCAAAATAGCCAAAGCAATTCTCAGCAATAACAACCATGCAGGACACATCACAATCCCATACATCAAATGATAATATAGATCAACAGTAGTAAAAACAGCATAGTATTTGCACAACAATAGGCATACTGACCAGTGAAACATAATAGAAGGTACATAAACATACCCATACACTTATAGTCAATTAATCTTTGACAAAGGGGCCAAACTCATACGCTGGAGAAAAAACAGTCATTTTAACAAATGGTGATGGGAGAATTGGCTATCCATTTGTAGAAAGATGGAAATAAGTCCTTACCTCTCACCATGCGCAGGAATCAACTTGAGATGGATCAAAGCCATAGAAATTAGGTAAGAGATTGTGAAGTTATTAAAGAGCGTAGGCTCAATACTCCAACATAAAGGCACAGGCAGTAACTTTCCCAAGAAGACCTCTAAATCTTAGGACATTAAAGCAAGAATTAACAAGTGGGATGACCTCAAACTAATGTTTCTTCTCATCAAAAGAAACCATCAAGAACCTAAAGATGAAGCCCGCAGAATGGGAGAAGATCTTTACCAGACACCACTCTGATAGACGGCTAATATCCAGAATAAACAAAGAGCTCAAATGACTCAACACTAGCAAAACAAACAACCCAACCAAGAAATGTGCAACTGAATTGAATAAACACTTAACAAAAGAAGAGATACAAATTGCCAATGGATACATGAAAAGATCTACATCATTAGCCATCAGGGAAATGGAAATCAAAACTACACTGAGATTCCATCTAACCCCAATCAGAGTGGCAAGCAAAAATAAATCAAATAATGACTGCTTGTAAAAATGTGGGGAAAGAGGAACTATTTTACACTGTTGGTGGGAGTGCAAACTAGTGTAGCTGCTATGGAGATTGCTATAGATATTTCTTAGAAAATAGAATAAATCCATCGTATGATCCAGCACTTCCACTTCTGTGTACTTTTCCAATGGGGTTGAAAGAGAACTACAGTAACATGTGCAGACCTATGTTCATAGCATCACAATTTGTAATAGCCAAAATGTGAAACCAACATTGGTCTCCATCAAGAGATGAGTGGATTGCAAAATTATGGGAAGTATACACAATGGAATTCTTTTCAGCTATAAAGAAGAACAAAATCGTAGCATTCATAAGAAGACAGAAAGTCCTGAAGAACATTAGGTTAAATGAAATCAGCCAAGTACAGAAAGCGAAGGGACTTGTTTTCTCTAATATGCCCAAACTATGGAGCATTGGGGATACTCCAGATAATGGAAGGGAAATCTCAGCCAAGTTAGAAAGAGACTCAGCAAAATCTCAGCAAAGCTAGAGTGACTCCAGATAATGGAAGGGCAATCTCAGCAAAGCTAGAATGGAAGGATAGGAGAGGAAGAAGGCTGAAGTTGATTAACGGTGGTACTCCATCTGAATATGTATAAAAGCATGAATATAGCATGGTTACCCTGGACACTCATTGTCAGGAGGGGGAAAGGAAAAATATGGGTGAAGGGGGATAGGGCACCAAGCACAGTTTAAATGTATAACATTTATTTTCAATTAAAAAATCCAATGGTCATTGCAAGATCTTATGATTAGATATAGAATGTCCCCTGAAGAGCTCATGTATTAATATTAAGATTTGATATACTCCAGAAGATGGTGACCTAGGGAAGCAGCAGATATAAGTCCTGCTGACATGCAGTCTCCATTGCCAATAAAACAGTGTTCTGACAAAAGAAATAAAGCAGCATAACTTTAAAAAAGATCACAAGTGAAATGTGGCAGAAAAAAAAATAGCAGTCAGATAAAACAGCAGAAAAGTACTTCACCCGCCTCCAATGGATATGGCCATGAGCACTCCAGTGGCATCATCTTGCCTCACCATGACCAAAGACTCAAAAGAAAAAAAAAACACTTGAAATGAAGTCAGCAACTATAGCTCACCGAAATTGTAAGCCATCAGTTCCTCCTGTGCAAATACCAGCTACAACTTGCAGCAGTGTTGGATGAGCTCACCATGACCTTCAGATCTAGAGCAGTGCTCAACAACACTATAAGTGAACCCACCATCCCATAGGAAGAATGCCCATTGTGGCACCCCCAGGAATTTCTGCAGCTGTGATAAACTCACTGTGTCTGAGACATTGTGGTTCAACCCAGTGAAAGTGGGGGTGGGGTCTGCTGTTGGACATAGCAGGGGCTTGGAGATACTCAGGCTCTGCATCAGTTCAAAGCATGGAGGAAGACATATGCTTAACACTAGATACAACTGGTATAATCTCTGAGATCACCACATATCACTCAATATTTTTGAATGGGGAGAAGTCAGATCAACCTGGCCCTAGCTGTGGAGAAAAGGGACTCATATATACACAGGGATTGGTCTAGGAAGCACCCACCACCTACAAAGGCAGGGAAATATTCAGACTCTGCAATGGTGGAAAGTGTGGCGGGAGACATACACTTAACACTAGATCCAGCCTCATTGATAATGGTCATCTACATACACAGACTGAGAAAGACTCAGAGAACCAGGCTTACAGTAAGAAACGTGCCAGTGATACTCGGCACCTGCACAAAAAAAGACTATAGGAGCCAAGTCTGCTGAATATTTATATATTTGTAGGGTTGCATTATTTTGTTGTTGTTGTTTTGATTTTTGTTTTATTTTGTTTATACTTGTTTGTTTGATCTCTTCCACACACCTTTCACAAGTTTCTTCTCTTGTACATAACTATTATTCTCTGCATCCTTTAATCTTTCCTTTTTTTTTTTCTTTTTGGTACTGGGGATGGAACCCAAGGATATTCTACCTCTGAGTGACACCCCCAGCCCTAATTTTTTATTCTTTATTTTTAAAACAGGGTCTCACTGAGTTGCAAGGGGTCTCATTAAGTAGCTGAGGTTATCTGCGAACTGCAATCCTCTGGTCCCAGACTCCCAAATAGTGGGATTACAAGCATACACCACCATGCCTGGCTTCTTTTTTTTCTATTTTTTTCTTTGTCTTGTGTTAAATCCACTTTATATCACCATACTAAACACTCTGCATTGGTTATTAGAATCCTACTGCATATTCCTTATCTCTAATTCTACTATATACTACCTTCCAAACTCATACTCTTATTCTGTTTGATTCTATCTGTGGCTTTACACTATTCTTGCACATACAATTTCACTTTCCACCTAACTCACTCAACCATCACCATTGAATACAACACAACTTGCTATTGTATATACCAGGTGACACCCATAGACTCAGAGAAATCTAACAAAACAACAGATACAAACTTCTGAAATCATGAGAAGGAGGAAAGACTAGGAAGCAATGATCTCTCACATTCCCACAATAATAGAACTCAAAGACATAGAATTGCAGAGATAGCCAGAAGGATAAATAAAAAATTTAAAAATAGAAATGACACAGGATTTCCAAAAAGAATTTATAGAGAGCCTGAAAGAAATAAAGAATGCAATAATTGAAGTGAAGGCATCAATAAAACTATAAATAATAGATTAGACAATATAAAGTATACAATCTCACTTTTAAAAGATGGTGACTCTAAAAATGAATGCATAGTATATAACTTAGAAAAAAACGAAGATGGCAACAGAGAAAAGCGGGGCTTATGAGCCCCGCTAACCACCAGTCTCTATTACCACAAAATCAGCACCTTGCATAACCATCAGCAGAGAAACAAAAAAAAAATGTAATTACAAGGGACAGAGAAAAAGAGGGCTGGAAAAACGGGACACCAGGAAGAAACCAGACTTCAGTGCTGCAGCTGGAGCCAAGGCACAGAGCGGTAGGGACATAATCTTCCCTTGCAGCACCAGGCCCCAGAGAGGAGGGGGGACTCAGAACAGACCTCAGAGCCAGAGAGGAGATACGCCAGCCTCACACCCAAGGACGTGGCAGCAGCGCCTTACTGCCGGCGGCAGCTGCGAGTTCACCAGATGGCTCCAGACCAATGCACTCAACAGCCCACCAGGCTCAAGAGAGGAACAGCAGACAGCAAGCCTAGGTGAGATGCTGCAGAACATCCGGGCAGAATTTGGCAGATTTGTCAGTGCAGGGAGTATCTAAAGCTCCAAGAGGCTGGGCTCAGCACACCCTGCAGGGACTCAGAGTGAAGCTCAAAACCAGAGAAGAAATATGCCAGCCTCACAGCTGAGGGCATGGCAGTGGCACCATATTGCCACCGGCGGCAGCAGCAGCGAATTCACTGAGTTCACTACAGCTCCATCAGTGCACTCATCAACAGTGAGTCAAATTGCGGTCCCTAGAGGAGAAATCTCAGTACTGCTCTCTCAGGGACTTGACCCAGAAGGGGAGTGGTGGTGGCAGATATCACACCATAGGAAAACGCCCAACTTGGCACCCCCCATGGTCTAAAGCAGCCTTGATTGACTCCCTGGGTCTGAGACTCTGCAATAAAAACAAGTAAAGGAGTAGTGGGGACTGAGATACCACAGACTCGAGATACAGAGCACCTTAAGTGAAGTCGTAGTGACCCAAGGGAAGAACCCAGAGAAGGCAAAAACTTCCGAAATCATGGTAAAGAGAAATAACAATGGAGCTATTATCCTTTAAGCATTTTGGTGTAAAACTTGGAGAGAAATTAAAAATATGAACATCAGTACCAGTCCTGCTATTGATCTACCATTTGACCCTTGAAAAATTCCTTTTCCTTTCTGGGCCTCAATTTTCTCATTTGTAAATTGAGAAGGGTCAGAACTGATCTCAATTTTTCATTCAATTTTATGGTTCTGAATTAACAAGATATATTTAAATTTAGTGTTTAGACAAAGGACAGAAATATTTATGTAATATCTTCGATTTATTAGGAGTGGTCTATTTGGTCAAGAATTGGATAAATGCTGGGATGTAGCTCAGTGGTAGAGTACTTGCCTAACATTTATGAGGGCTCATTTTTGCCACACAAAATATTGGATGAGAATAAAATATACATTTTACATCATCCTAGGGAGAGTCAATGCATTAGAAAGCATAAGAAATTCCATAAGGATTTATGTCTTATAGAATTTCTGAACGAGGGTACTCAATAATATATAGCACTTATGATCTTCAAAGTGTTTGATAGTACTGAATTCCTCACAAAATGCCTTAGGAGATAGTTAGCCTTTTATAAGTTGGTGTGGAATATGAGGCAAGGAGGCTATTACTTGTCTAGATTCTAAGAAAGAAATTTTAAAATACTATTCATTAAAGCCAGAGCCTTAAGAAAGAGTCATGCTTGGCTGATCTTTTTTAACTTGAAAAGGCTCTGAAGGAAGTTTGTGGGAGAGCTATTCCACATCACCATAACCTAATGTTGTAATATCAAATATACTAATATACTATCAGTAAGATTTCTTTTTTGTGTGTTGTGATTTAAATATTTACTGATAATTTTAAACCTGGTTTTGTGTATAAGATTATAAATTTAAAATGAGATAGATCACATCTCTAACTTATGGGATCTTCTATAAATCTTTTTTAAAATGTAACAACTCTGTTTCTTTTTATTAGTGTTAAAAACTTAATTTTTTTGTGCAGTTTTGGGTTCCAGGGCAAGTTACAAGTGACATGGAGAGATTTCCCATGTGCCCCTGCTTCTACACATTCACAGTCTTTCCTGTTTTCAGCATTCACCACCAGAGTCCTAGATTTGTTACAGTTGATGAACCTACCTTGTGACATAATCATCAGAGGCCATAGTCTACATTAGGGTTCACCCTTCATGTACAGTCTATGAATTTGGGAAAATGTATTCATGACATGTATTCATCATTAAAGTATCATGCAGAGTATTTTCATTGCCCTAAAAATCCTCTGTGCTCTGCTTCTTCATCTCTTTCTCCACTCACCCTATGCAAATGCATTTTAAAATGAGGTAAATTACACCTATTTTGGAAGAGTATTTCCTTTTTGCTGCTGCTGCTGTCCATCAAATAGGACCAACTGTTGTGTATTATGGATGACGTAGCTTTAAGCCTTCTGATTTCTTTTTTTTAACAATTTTTTATTGAACATAAGTAGTATACATTTATACTATATTTGGTGCCCTCTCCCCCACGCCCCCTTTCCCCCCCCCCACCAATGGTTGTCCAGGTTAACCATGTCTTATTCATAATTTTACACATGTTCAGGTGTAGACCCTCATTAATCAAGATCGGCCTTTCTCCTCTCCTATCTTTCCATTAAAACTTAGCTACTATTTCCCCTCTAATATCTGGGGTCCTACTGGTATCCTTTGTGTTTTCTAGTTTGGGCATATTAGAGGAAACATGTGTATCTTCTCCTTCTGTGCTTGGCTGATCTCACTTAACATGATGCTCTCCAGGGCTTTCCATCTTCTTGCAAATGATATAATTTTGTTCTTCTTTATGGCTGAATAGAATTCCATTGTGTGTATTTCCCACAGTTTTGCTATCCATTCATCTGTTGATGGTGATCTGGGTTGGTTCCATATTTTGGCTATTACAAATTGTGCTGCTATAAACATAGGTATGCATATGTTGCTGTATTTCTCTGAATTCAACCCCTTTGGAAAGATACCTAGGAGTGGTATAGCTGGATCATATGGTGGATCTATTCCCAACTTTCTCAGGAATCTCCACACAGATCTCCATAGTGGCTGAACTAGTTTGCACTCCCACCAAGAGTGTAAAAGTTTTCCTCTTTCCCCACATCCTCGCCAGCATTTGTTGTTGTTTGATTTCTTTATGCTTGCTACTCTGACTGGGGTTAGATGGAATCTCAGTGTAGTTTTGATTTGCATCTCCCTGATGGCAAGTGATGAAGAACATCTTTTCATGTATCTATTAGCCCTTTGTATCTCTTCTTTTGTGAAGTGTCTATTTAGCTCATTTGCCCATTGTATCTGCTACAGCCACAGCAGGGCTGCCGCCCCAGTGCTGGCTGTCGGCCCAAATGTCAGTCCCTGGTCCTTATTTACACCAACTTGGCAACAAAAGCCAAGAGGAAAAGTCTTTCAGGGACTCAGGGTGCCAGGGAGCCAAGCCACTGCTACACCAGGCTGCCCACCACTGGTAAGCCGCCCCAGGGCCTGAGGAGGCCTAGGCTCCACTCTGCCCAGCGCCGCCCAAGCCGCTGCCACCTCCGGCCCCTGCCCCAGCGCTGTCTCAGCTGATGCTGCCTCTGGCCCCAGTACAGATCCAGCCCAAGCCCAAACCCATGCAGTCCGGGCGATCCAAGGCCCAGGCATGAGAGGGCACAGCCCAACCCAACTTACGTCCCAAAACGGACTCTGGGACTACTGCAGAAGAAATTCAGTAATTTTGACCTGCTAGAGTTACTGCAACATACAAAAAAGGTGCCATATCGGGCGGCCGGCCCAAAAAGGATTTGGGGGAATGGCAATGCTGACAGTCCTGAGAACTCTCTAAGAGTCTGAAAGTGCTCATAGAGTTCTAACATCCTAAGCTTCAAGAGGCATGGGACAGATGCCCCGGGCCAGTGCTGGGGTTGGGGCTGGGGTGCACGCTAGGACCCGCACTTTCCCTGGACGCACTCAGGTACCTGGCTTCCTTGGTTCAGGCTTCCGTGGGAGTCCCCTTGCTGTTGTGATCCAGTCACTGGTGAGCACACAGAATTCTGACATGGGTGCTTCTTGCTGCTTAAGATGAGGTCCTATATCCATTTTCAGTCTACTTGACAATTTTTGATTGTGTTATTTGTTTTCTTTATGCTGAGCTTCTTGAGTTCTCTATATATTCTAGATATTAATCCTCCATCTGAGGAATAGTTGGCAATTTTTTCCCATTCTTTTGGCTCTCTGTTGAGGTTCTTGATATTATTTTTGCTATACAGAAGCTATTCAGTTTAATGCAATCCCACATGTTGATTCTCCTTTTAATTTCTTTTGCCTTTGGGGTCTTGTTGAGAAAAATTTTACTTATGCCTATGTGTTGACATGTTGGACTTATGCTCTCTTCAAGGAGCTGCAAGGTCTCTGGTATGATTTCCAAGTGTTAGATCCATCTTCAATTGACTCTTGTGTAGGATAAAAAATCGAGGTTTATTTATATCGTTTTAAGTCTACCATATGTCATTACTACTGCATGTTTGTATGTGTGTGTGTGCATGTACACGTGTGTCTGTGTATGTTTATGTGTTACTGAGGATTAAACCCGGGGGCAAGTTACCTCAGAGCTATATCTCCTGCTCTCTTAAAAATATTATTGTTTTTTAAAATATTTTATTGGTGCATTGCATTTATACAACACAATGTAGCAAAAAACTTGTGTATACATAAATGCATACATCACCCAGCCAGTCTCCAACCTATCACCACCCCACTCCCTCCTCATCCCTCCCTCTAATTCTTGGTTTAGTGGTTGACCCAAAAGAAAGAAAACCATACTACCAAACTAATGCATGTGTGTCTATGTTCATAGCTGCACAATTCACCATAGGCAATCTATGGAACCAGAAAAGATGTCCATCAAAAGATGAATGGATCACAAAACTATGGGATATGTATACAATGGAAGTTTACTCAGCCATAAAAAACACAGTTGCAGCATTTACAGGGAAATGGATGGATCTTGAGGACATTATGCTAAGCGGGATTAGTCAGTCACAAAAAGTAAGGAATCAGATGCTTTCCCTAATATGTGAAAGCTAAGATGAAAGGGGTCATAGGAGGAACTCCAGGTCAAAAAGGAGTAAATAAGGCAAATTAACTGTGGGGATGGGAGGGGGTAGACGGAAACTCTTTATTGTTTTGCTTTAAATCTGGGTCTTGCTAAGTTATTGCAGGCTGGTTTTGAACCTGAAATCTTTTTATTCATTCCTTGCTCATTATATTTGCCTACATATTTATATTTCTTTTTAAAAATACTTATTTTATCTCTGACCTTACATCTGTGATCACTATCCTCCTCAAAATGTATCTTTCAGAACTCCTGTTAGTGAGTCTGTTGGTGTCCAATTCTGTTTTTGATAATTTAAAAGTGTTGTTATAAGACTGGGCATGGTGGCACACCCTTGTAACCCCAGCATTTGAAGGCTGAAATGGGAGGTTTGTGGTTCACGGACAGCCTCAGCTTTTTGTCAAGGCCCTTTGGAACTCAGTGAGACTGTTTCAAAAATAAAAGCAACAAAAATAGGACTGGGAGTGTAGCTCAGATATAGAATGTCTCTGAGTTCCATCCGCAGTACTGTAAAAAAAAAGTGTTGTTATTTCCCCTTTCTTTTTGAAATACATTTTCCTTAGTACATTTTTCTTTTGGCATATTAAAATTTTTATTTTGCTCTCCTTTGGCTTCTGTCATTTGTATATTTTTCTGGTTTGTTTATCGGTTGTCTCTTTTTGCTATGGCATTTTGGGGCATAGGATTTTTTTTTTTACTTTCTTTTTATATATAGAAAGGTTTGTGCTCCTGTAATCTGTAAATTGTGTTTTTTAATTAGTTTCAGAAGTTCTCAGCCTTTGGTTCTTCAAATATGGCTTCTGCTCTGTTCTTAACAGGTTTTCCTCTTGAGTCTGATTAAATCCTAAACCTTCGCATATGATAGTCTATATGTCTCCACAGCTCTTTCTTATTGCAATTTCCTTCTACTCTCATTGGGGTAATTAGTGCAGATCAATATTTTGGCTGATTATTTTTAATTTTTTTACTTGGGAATATTTGGTTTATTTGTATTTAGCTTAATTACTCACAGAATTTGTTTTAAAGTTTACCTGTAATTAATCAGGCATTTTCTTTTTTCATTGGTGCATTGCAGTCATACATCTTAATGGGGTACAAGGTGGTAGAGGCATAAATGCATACATCACTCATTTAGCCCTTCCTTATTTCTCGCCCCATTCTATCTCCCCTCCCTCCTTCTTATGTTTGGCTTATTGACTGATATATTTATGAATATACATCATGTACATTAGGAAATTTTCCTCTTCTCCCCTCCCAAGACTCTCATTTTGGTCACCTTATTTGCTTATCTATGGTTTCTCCTTCACCTAGAGTTCCTCTTATGACCCATTTTCTTCTTTGCTTCCACTTATTAGGAAAAGCATCTATATTTTAAATTTTTGAAACTGACTAATCAGCATAATGTTCTCCAGTTTTGTCCATTTCCCTGTAAATGATGTAATAGTGTTTTTCTTTATGGCTGAGTATAATTCCATTGTGTACATAGCCCATAGATTTTTAATCCATTTATCTGGCTGGTTACATAGTTTGGCAATTATGAATTGTGCAGCGATGAACACAAATATGCTTGCATTAGTTTGATAGTCTGGTTTCCATTCTTTTGGTAGATACCCAAAAATGGAATTGCTGGATCATATGGTAGGTTCATTCCCATTCTTCTGATGACCCTTCAACTGTTTTCCAAAGTGGTTGCATTAATTTTATTTTTCTTTACTTTTTTTTTTTTTGGTGGTACTGGGGATAGAAATCAGGGGCTTTCTAACCTCCGGGTTATACTCCCAGACCTATCATATCATATCATATCAGTTCAGCAATGCAATTTTCAATGTATTGTTATAATTCATCTTGTAGTTATAAATTTTGAAGTTGGAGGCTTTTTCGACTACCTTGTTTAAAATGTTACTGAAACAAAAGTCTCTTAATTTATAACTCTCAAACTGTTGTGCTTTTGTTCTTGCATGCCAACACCTCTTATGTTCTTAATCATATTTTTGTGTATCTCCTCTGCCTCCTCCTAAACCTGATTTTTTTTATCTATTCTATTTCTTCTTCAACATTTGTTCTGTTCTCTATTCAAATACTCTTATTTCTGTTCCCTCTTTCTCTCCCAAGAATATTTTCCAACAGCTCTAGTAACTCTCTAAATGCTATCTTATTTTTTATATCTTACCTTTTTATAGGTCAATTGTAATCATATATTTTATTTCTATACATGATGGTAGAGTCACATATCAAGCAGATATTAAAAGTTTCCTGCACAGTAGAAATTATGCTGGGTTTTAGGTGTTGTCAAATAAGAAAGTTAAGTTTTCTGCCAGAATTTGAATGCAGACCTATCTGATTCTGAGGCCTAAATATAGTTTCTCCTATAGTTTGCATTCAACTTTAATAAGAGAATATTTTTATTAACTTAAGGAGCAAAAATTTAATAAATAAATACCCACTGTGTATCAGATAATTAGACAATGGATGTTCTACAGCAGCAAGAAAATGTCAAACAAGATCCTCACTTTCAAGGAATTGGGGTGAACAATTTAGTGAAGAAGATATACAGAATATTAGGAGAGGTCATATTAAAAGAATGTAATTGGTTTGGAGGGTAAGAAAAAGGCTTTCCCAGAGATTTTGTGTCCTCATAGTGAATAGTCTACCTTCTCTGCTTGCACCTCCTTACCATTGCTCAGGTTCATTTTCTTGCTAAAAAAACTAACTTGAGGATTACAAATGCCCGTCAGATGACTAAATCCTATAGATGTTTTCTACTCATCCTTTTATACATCTTTGTAACAGGCAACATTTTTTGATAAAAATCCTCTTCTTTGGTTGATATTGGTTGGTTTAAATTTTCTATATCTACTCAGATTAGAAAAGTTGCATTTATCTAGAAAGTTGTCTATTTCTTCCAGATTTTCTGTTTTGTTGGAGTATAGTTTTTCAATGTAGTTTCTGATAATCCTCTGGATTTCTACACTCCCAGTGGTAATATCTCCATTTTCATCTCCTATTTTAGTAATTTGGATTGATTCTCTCTTTCTTTTAGTTAGGTTGATTAGTGGTTCACCTATCTTGTTCATTTTTTCAAGAAACCAGATTTTGTTTTTGTTGATTTCTATATTAATTTTTTATTGTCTACTTCATTGTTTTCTGCTCTGATTTGATCTCCCTAATATGCAGAAAATAGGGAGAAAGGTCATAGGAGGAACTCTAGACAAGATCTGATAAACCATAGTTGAGAAAATATGGTGACTTAACTGATGGAGATGGGAGAGGGGAAGAGGGAATTTCCCTAATGTACATGACATACATTCACAAACATATCAAAGTCAGTCAATAAGCCAAGCATGAGAAGGAGGGAGGGGAAAGGAATAGGGTGGGAATTGGGAATACGCTAAAGGAGTTATGTGTGCATGTATGCCTCTATCTTGTACTCCATTAAGATGTAAAACTGCAGTGTACCAATAATAAAATAAAAAAAAAACCCTCTCCCCTCACTGAAGCCATGAAAGCATTGGATTCCTCTCATTTTAAATACAGTCAGTCACCCAAGCATGTACCACTACATTCACCTGGAGCATATTTTATATCCATTTCTTTTCTCTCCTAAGACAGAGCCCTAGTTGAGAACCTCATCATTGACTGACTAAATTAATGCAACACTATACCCAGTTTCTGTTCCCAGGTCCATCCTCACTAAAGCTGCTACTTCAGTTCAATTGTGTTCACCCTTGCTTTTCCATTAGAATTACTTGAGATGCTTTAAAAAATGTTAATGTCCAGGTCCAACCCCCATGATTTCTAAGAAAATGGATATAGTAGGGGGGCTTGTGCATAAAGTGTTTTTGTTTTAAAGTTCCCCAGGTGATTCTAATATTCAGCTAAGAATGTGAACCATTGCTCTAATCTGAGGTTTCTCACACTTTGAAGTACATCAAAATACCCTGGAGGAATTATTTAAAAAGACTTCTGGGCACCAACTTCAGATTTTCTAATTTGATAATTTTGTGTTAGGCCTGTATGTCTGACAAATTCTCATGTTAATGTAATGATGATTAACCAGGGACCAGAGTTCTGATTCTGTAGCTGCATCAAATTTTCTTAAACTTGTGAATTTTTTGTTATCTATGAAAGTATAAACTACTCTTAATGGCCTTCAAAGTCCTTTAAAAAGCCCTGGATTCTTTTTTTTTTTTTTGGGGGGGGGGTCTGGGGATGGAACTCAGAGGCATTTGACCTCCGAGCTACACCCCCTGCCAAAATTTTTATTCTTTATTTTGATACAGGGTCTCATTGAGTTGCAGAGGGCCTCACTAAGTAGCTGAGGCTGTTCGCGAACCGCGATCCTCCATTATCAGCCTCCCAAATGCTGAGATTACAAGCACACCCCACCACACCCAGCTCCTGAGTTCTTATTCTGGTGCATTTCACATGATCCTTCCTTATGCATTGCTAAAATAAAACCAATGACCCTTCTTTGAACATATCCACTGCTCATCCTGCCTTCATTTATTTGCTCATATTTTTTATCTTGTCTGATGCTCTTATTCTCTTCTGTTCACTAATTTCACCCACCCTTAAAAGTTTGTCTCATGTAATTCCTTAAATAGTACTTCATTTCCAGCAGCCCCAACTCCAAACATTGGCTGAGTGTGGTGATACACACTTGTAATTCCAGTATGTGGGAGTCTGAGATAGGAGGATTACAGGTTTGCGATCAGTCTCAGCAATTTAGCAAGTACAAATCCATGGTAAATCACTTATTAATTCATTCCCTTGTTCACTATCAATTTTTCCCATACATCAACTGGATCTACTAAAAAATCTTTCTACTATCACAGGTTGCCTTGTAGTATACTTGTCAGTTTTCACAGTTAATCACCTTTTTCACTTAGATAACTAAATTATTAATGCCTTGAATTTGAAGGATAAATTTTATTTACCTTTTTGCTATTCAAAGTATGGTCCCGGGACCAGTAGTACTGGAATTCCTTGGGTACTCATTAAGGATGGAGAACTATAATTCCCACCTTAAAACTGTTACATCAGATATGCATTTATGAATGTCATTTGCAAGAAGATAGAAAGACCTGGAGAACATTATGTTAAGTGAGATCAGCCAAGCACAGAAAGAGAAGGGGCATATGTTTTTCTCTAATATCCCCAAACTAGGGAGTATTAGTATTACCAGAGGGACTCCAGATAATGGAGGGGAAACCTCAGAAAGGCTAGAATGGAAGGGTAGGAGAGGAAGAAGGGTGAGGTTGGTTAACAGAGGAGCTACACTTGAATGTATAAAAGTATGAATGTAGCATGGTCAACATGAACACTCATTGTTGAGAGGGGGTGAAGAGGAAGCAGGGGGGAGAGGGTACTAAGCACAGTCTGAATGTATGCCATTTTCAATATGATTCACATTAAAATAAAAAAGAATCTGCATTTAAAGTTTGTAGTTAAGTGGGTGCAGTGGCCCATGCCTGTAATCTCAGTAACTGGTAGGCTGAGACAGGAGGATTGCAGGTTTGAGGCCACCCTCAGAAATTTAGCAAGACCCTGTTTCAAATAAACAAACAAGCCAATAAATACATACATACATACATACATACATACATACATACATACATAAAAATGGGTTATAGCTCAGAAATTGAACTCCAATGTGTTCAATTACTAGTACCACAAAAACAATTGTTATAGTCACAACCATGGTAAATATTTATTGATTCCAGTTACCTAGAACTGAAATACAGCAAAAAAGATCATTTTTTCCTATTTTCCTAAGAAGCAAATTACTTTTTTTAAAATTTATTTATTTTTATTGGTGCACTGTATTCATACATCATAGTAGGATACATACTTTTGTAGACATACATGCACACTTTTCCCAGTCAGCCCCCACCCAATCCCCACCCCATTCTCTCCCTATCCCTCCCTCCCATGCTTGGCTTAGTAGTTGACATCTAGTATTGTGGCAATTTATCTAAAATTAAAAATGATAATCTCACATAACAGTTTCATTTGTCTGATACCAAGCTTTTGATGACTTAAAGATAACATTTCAATATTTCTTTTTGCTTTATTTCTTACCAGAGAATATTTTTTTCTATTTTTTAGGTGAAACTATCATATATTTATATATTTATTTTTCAGAAAAAAAATCTATCCTAATATGGAATATGGACTCTAGGTACCCAAAACGATCTTGAAAAGAACAAAGCTAGAAGATATATATTTTCTGATTCCAAACCATATAAAGCTACAATAATTGAAACAGTGTAGTACTATTCTAAAGGCAGATATATAAACCATTGGAGTTAAATAAAAGCCTAGAGCTAAATTCTTCCCTATATTGTCAAGTTATTTTTGACAAGGTTTCCACGAACATTTGGTGGTGGGAATAATAATCTTTTAACTAAATATTGTTGAAAAATAACAATTACATGGAAAAGAATAAAATTGGACCCTTACCTAATCCCATATACAAATATTAACTCAAATAGATAATAGACCTAAATATAAATCTTAAGACTATAAACTTTTAGGAGAAAATCTGGGTCATTAAACCTCACAACATTGAAATTGGCAGTGATTTCTTGGTTATGATTTCAATGGCACAGGCAACAGAGGAGTATACAAACTCCCTAAAAAAATTTTATATTCAAAGACAATGTAAACAGAGTTAACAGTTACTAATAGAATGGGATAAAATATTTCCAAATGCTATATCTGAAGGTATATTAATATTCCAACTAGAAATCCTAGAAATTAACAAAAATAAAGGCAAACAATACCATTTAGAGATAGGTAAAAGACTGACATATATAATGAATCTCCACAGATAACCAATCTTAGTTGTCTGTTGGATGGAAAATCTTGTTTCTCTAGTTCTGGAGTGTGTTACCTATTTCTTCTTTGTAGTTAATCTCTTTGAGTATTTTCTCTAGTGCTGGTTTTGAAGACATACATTCCTTCAGTTTCTATTTGTCATGGAAGCTTCTTATTTCCCCATCTAATTTGATAGAAAGTTTTTCTGGGTAGGAAATTTTTGGCTGGAAGTTTTTTTCTTTCAGAGTTTGGAATATGTTACTCCAAGCCCTTCTGGCTCTCATAACTTGGTTTGAGAAGTCTGGAGTGATTCTAATTGGTTTGCCTCTGAATGTCACTTGGCCCTTTGCTTTTGTTGCCTTTAAAATTCTCTGCTTGGCTTCCACATTGGTCATTTTGACAATTATCTGGCGTGGAGATCCTCTTCTCCGATATTGTCTAAAGGGGGTTCTAAGAGTTTTCTGGACCTGTGTATCGACCTCTTGCTCTGTGTATCGACCTCTTGCTCTATGTCTGGAAAATATTCTGCTATTACTTCCTTGAAGAGATTGTTGATCCCTTTGGTTTCACTTTCTTTTCCCTCCTCTATTCCAATTATTCTTAGGTTAGCTCTCTTAAAATGGGCCCATATTTCTTCAATATCAGATACCTGCTGTCGGATATTTTTTTCTAGATTAGAAACTATGCGTTCATTTTTGGATTGCTCATCTTCTAAGAGCGAGATTCTGTTCTCCATGTATTCTAATCGGTTGTTTGTGCTTTAAATTGAGGCCTTTACTTCATTAATTGCATCCTTTATCTCTTTTGGCTCTCTCTGAGTTCTTTTCGAAGCACCTCTATTATTTCTACAGTTATTTTCCTGATTTGATCTTCTAGAAATCTCTGATTTTCAGTTTTATCGGGTTCTGATATTGTGGGGTTGTGGGCATTTATTGCTCCAGTATTATTCCTCTTTCCATGATTTCGGAAGTTTGTGCCTTCTCTGGGTTCTTCCCTTGGGTCACTATGACTTCACTTAAAGTGTTCTGGATCTCGAGTCAATAGTATCTCAAACCCCACTACTCCTTTACTGGGTTGTATCACAGAGTGTCCGACCCAGAGAGTCGATAGAGGCTGCTTTAGACTGTGGGGGGTGCCAGGTTTCACGTTCTCCTATGGTGTGATATCTCTGCCACCGCCCCTCCCCCACTGGGTCAAGTCCCAGGGAGTACAATACTGGGATTTCTCCTCTGTGGCCCGCAATTTGACTCACTGTTCTTGAGTACGCAGATGTAGCTGTACTGGCCTCGCTGAATTCGGTGCTGCTGCCGCCGGTGGCAATATGGCGCCGCTGCTACGCCCTCGGCTGTGGGGCTGGTGTTTTTCTTCTTGGTTTTGATTTCCACTCTGAATCCCTGCAGCGTGTGCTGAGCTCGGCCACTGGGAGCTTTAGATGCTCACTGCGCAGAGAAATCCCGCCTGGCTGTTCTGCAGTGGCTCACCTCGGCTTGCTGTAGCCATCCCGTGAATTCGCCAGTGCTGCCGGCAGTATGGTGCTGCTGCCGAGTCTGCCGCGTCCTCGGGCATGAGGCCGATTATCTCCTCTGTGGCTCTGTTCTCAGTCCGCTTTCTCTCTGGAGCCTGGTGATTTTTTGTTTCACTGGTGATGGTGTTTTCTGGCTATGAAAGGCGCTGATTTTGTGGTAATGGGATTGTTTGTTAGCGGGGCTCTTAAGCCCCGCTTTTCTCGGTCGCCATCTTCCCGGAAGTGAGAAGCAAATTACTTTGTGCCTCTTTCTGCAATTAGACAATAGGATCCGTATAGTCAAGACTGAGTGAGAGCATGGTGTAGATGCAGTGAAGATTCTGAAAGTAGGAAAACTGTTGTGGAAGAAATTTTTAAAAAATTTATTTGTAATGGGGCCCGGGTCGCGGGACTCTGGACTCCGGCCGAACTGCGCGTAGCACGCCAGACCCCTGGAGAAACCGGACCCAGTAAGACGCTGGGTTCTGGGCGGGGGTCGCGGGCTGGGCACGCCAGATGGGGCCCGGGTCGCGGGACTCTGGGCCCCAGGCCGAACTGCGAGTAGCACGCCAGACCCCTGGAGAAACCAGGCCCAGTAAGACGCTGGGTTCTGGGCGGGGGTCGAGCACAGGGCACGCCAGCTGGGGCCTGGGTCGCGGGACTCTGGGTTCCGGCCAAACTGCGCATAGCACGCCAGACTCCTGGAGAAACCAGGCCCAGTAAGACGCTGAGTTCTGGGCGGGGGTCGAGGGCTGGGCACGCCAGATGGGGCCCGGGTCGCGGGACTATGGGCCCCAGGCAGAACTGCGAGTAGCATGCCAGACCCCTGGAGAAACCAGGCCCAGTAAGATGCTGGGTTCTGGGCAGGGGTCGCGCGCGGGGCACGCCAGCTGGGGCCCGGGTCGCAGGACTCTGGGCCCCAGGCCGAACTGCGAGTAGCACGCCAGACCCCTGGAGAATCCGGGCCCAGAACAGAAAAAGATAAAGAAAAATATCGGAGAGGTGGTAAGAAAGCCGTTATGGATGCCAGGACACTGGAGATGCAGACAAAACTTATCTAAATGCACTGGAACTTATGGAAAAATTCGCTGTGAAAGAGGACTGCTATTTCTCTATATTGTTAAGAATCTCAGACATCACATATAAGGAGAGAGTTTAGCGGAGACCAAGGAGAAATGCGGTGTTGAAAGAGTTCTCTGCGATGGTGGTGGAGACTTGTATTCAGGAGAAGCAGAAACCGGATCTTACCAACTTTATTTTTTTGGAGAAATTACAACAAATGTTGAATGCTACCATCACGCATGCTTAGGAACACTGGACAACATTCAGAGTGGAAAAAGAGCCTGGGAAGGATTTGAAACGGTGGAGGCAGTGGCAATGCCAGTGGCCAATATTCGGGGAGGCAGAGATCTGATACATTACAACTGGAACCTTTGAAATAATAACCACAGAGACAGTGATCGGAACCTGCTGAGCGGTTAGGCGGGCGTCGGGGCCAGTGGCCGACATCGGAGCTTGCTGTGAGGCAAGGCCACTACTGAGGCTTCCGTGGCCGGGATTGGAACCTGCAGAGGGGTTAGACCGATGCTGGGGCCAGCGAGGCCGGCATTGGAGCCTGCCATGATGCAAGGCTTGTGCTAGGGCCTCCGAGGTCGGGTCCGGAACTTGCTGAGGGGTTAGGCCGGTGCTGGGGTCAGCGAGGCCGGCATCGGAGCCTGCCATGAGGCAAGGCCAGTGTTGGGGCCCCCGAGGACGGGACCGGAGCCTGCTGAGGGGTTAGGCCGGTGCTGGGGCCAGTGAGGCTGGCATCAGAGCCTGCCATGAGGCAAGGCCGGTACTGGGGCCTCGAGGCCAGGATAAGAGCCTGCTGAGGGGTTAGGCTGGTGCTGGGGCCGGTGAGGCCGGCATCGGAGCCTGCCTTGAGTCATGACCAGTGCTGGGGCCTCCGAGGCTGGGATCGGAGCCTGCCGAGAGGTTAGGCCGGTGCTGGGGCCAGCGAGGCCGGCATCAGAGCCTGCCATGAGGCATGACCAGTGCTGGGGCCTATGAGGCCAGGATAAGAGCCTGTCGAGGGGTTAGGCCGGTGCTGGGGCCAGCGAGGCCGGCATCGGAGCCTGCCGTGAGGCATGACCAGTGCTGGGGCCTCCAAATCCGGGATCGGAGCCTACCGAGGGGTTAGGCTGGTGCTGGGGCCAGTGAGGCCGGCATCGGAGCCTGCCTTGTGACAAGGCCGGTACTGGGGCCTCCGAGGCCAGGATAAGAGCTTGCCGAGGGGTTAGGCCAGTGCTGGGGCCAGTGAGGCCGGCATCGGAGCCTGCCTTGAAGCAAGGCCAGTACTGGGGCCTCGAGGCCAGGATAAGAGCCTGCTGAGGGGTTAGGCCGGCGCTGGGGCCAGCGAGGCCGGCATCGGAGCCTGCCTTGAGGCAAGGCCGGTACTGGGGCTTCCGAGGCCAGGATAAGAGCCTGCCGAAGGGTTAGTCCGGTGCTGGGGCCAGCAAGGCCGGCATCGGAGCCTGCCGTGAGGCAAGGCCTTTACTGGGGTCTCCGAGGCCAGGATAAGAGCCTGCCGAGGGGTTAGGTCGGTGCTGGGGCCAGCAAGTCCGGCATCGGAGCCTGCCTTGAGGCAAGGCCGGTACTGGGGCCTCGAGGCCAGGATAAGAGCCTGCCGAGGGGTTAGGCCGGTGCTGGGGCCAGCGAGGCCGGCATCGGAGCCTGCCTTGAGGCATGACCAGTGCTGGGGCCTCCGAGGCCAGGATCGGAGCCTGCCGAGGGGTTAGGCCGGTGCTGGGGCCAGCGAGGCCGGCATCGGAGCCTGCCTTGAGGCATGACCAGTGCTGGGGCCTCCGAGGCCAGGATCAGAGCCTGCCGAGGGGTTAGGCCGGTGCTGGGGCCAGCGAGGCCGGCATCGGAGCCTGCCTTGAGGCATGACCGGTGCTGGGGCCTCCGAGGCCAGGATCGGAGCCTGCCGAGGGGTTAGGCCGGTGCTGGGGCCAGCGAGGCCGGCATCGGAGCCTGCCGTGAGGCAAGGCCGGTACTGGGGCCTCCGAGGCCAGGACAAGAGCCTGCCGAGGGGTTAGGCCGGTGCTGGGGCCAGCGAGGCCGGCATCGGAGCCTGCCGTGAGGCAAGGCCGGTACTGGGGCCTCCGAGGCCAGGATAAGAGCCTGCTGAGGGGTTAGGACGGTGCTGGGGCCAGCGAGGCCGGCATCGGAGCCTACCTTGATGCATGACCAGTGCTGGGGCCTCCAAATCAGGGATCGGAGCCTGCCAAGGGGTTAGGCCAGTGCTGGGGCCAGCGAGGCCGGCATCGGAGCCTGCCTTGAGGCAAGGCCGGTACTTGGGCCTCGAGGCCAGGATAAGAGCCTGCCGAGGGGTTAGGCCGGTGCTGGGGCCAGCGAGGCCGGCATCGGAGCCTGCCTTGAGGCCCGACCAGTACTGGGGCCTCCGAGGCCAGGATCGGAGCCTGCCGAGGGGTTAGGCCGGTGCTGGGGCCAGTGAGGCTGGCATCGGAGCCTGCCGTGAGGCATTACCAGTGTTTGGGCCTCCGAGGCCGGGATCGGAGCCTGCCGAGGGGTTAGGCTGGTTTGGGGCCAGTGAGGCCGGCATCGGAGCCTGCCTTGAGGCAAGGCCGGTACTGGGGCCTCCAAATCCGTGATCGGAGCCTGCCAAGGGGTTAGGCTGGTGCTGGGGCCAGCGAGGCCGGCATCGGAGCCTGCCTTGAGGCAAGGCCGATGCTTGGGCCAGCAAGTCCGGCATTGGAGACTGCCTTGAGGCAAGGCCGGTACTGGGGCCTCCGAGGTCAGGATAAGAGCCTGCCGAGGGGTTAGGCCGGTGCTGGGGCCAGTGAGGCCAGCATTGGAGCCTGCCGTGAGGCAAGGCCGGTACTGGGACATCCGAGGCCGGGATAAGAGCCTGTCGAGGGGTTAGGCCAGTGCTGGGGCCAGCGAGGCCCGCATCGGAGCCTGCCGTGAAGCAAGGCCAGTACTGGGGCTTCCGAAGCCAGGATAACAACCTGCCGAAGGGCTAGACCGGTACTGGGGCCAGCAAGGCCGTGAGGCGAGGCCAGCATCGGAGCCTGCCGTGAGACATGGCCAGTGCTGGGCCCTCCTAACCCGGGAACGGTACCTGCCGAGGGATTAGGCCGGTGCTGGGGCCAGCGAGGCCAGCACCGGAGCCTGCCATGAGGCAAGGCTGGTACTGGGGCCTCTGAGCCCGGGATTGGAGCCTGCCGAGGGGTGAGGCCGATGCTGGGTCCAGCAAGGCCGGCATTGGAGCCTGCCGTGAGGCAAGGCCACTCCTGCGGCCTCCAAGGCCGGGACCGAAGCCAGCTTAGGGGTTAGACCGGTGCAGGGGCCAGCGAGACTAGACCTGGGGCCTCCCATGAGGCAAGGCCGCTGCTTGAGCCAGCGAGGTCTGGATCAGTCCACTGAGTAGCCAGGCCACTACTGGGACCGTCAAGAGTGGGATCGGTACTTGCAACACAGCATGCACAGAGAAATATCGCAAAAAATATAAATCAGACGCTTCTCTTAATCAGCAGTAACTAGGAGGAAAAGGGCAACAGGAAGAGTTTGAGCTATAGAAAGGGCCCTATAGTGAAGCAACTAATGTGACCAATCAGAGGGAATGTAATACTGGAGGACGGAGCCTCTTTAAAACGTAGGAGGTACATAAACAAATGTATCAAAGTAAATCACCAAAGAAGTGTGGGATGGAGGGAGGGGGAGGGAATGGGATGGGGGCTGGAGGAGGGCTAATTGGATGATGTGTGCTTGTATATCCTCTCAAGTCTTGTACTCCAATGTGATTGATATATGACTACAATGCACAAATTTAAAAAATAAATTAATTAAAAAAATAAAATAAAAAAAAATAAAAAATTTATTTGTGCATCATACCCATACATCTTAATGGGTACAAGGCATACATGCACACACAAATCATACATGCACACATCACTTAATTAGCCCTTTCCTAATTCTCACCCCATTCATTCCCCCTCCCTCATTATGTATGGCTTACTGATTGCCTTTGATACGTTTATGAATGAATATCACGTACTTTAGGAAATTTTCCTCTTTCCCCCCTCCCATCCTCCTTAGTTGGGTCACCTTATTTGCTCATCTATGGTTTTTCATTCCTTTTGTAGAGTTTCTACTATGACCCTCTTTTTCCCTAGCTTTTGCATATTAGGGAGAGCATCAGGTTTTTTTGTTTTGTTTTGTTTTGTTTTTGTTTTTTTTTTACTTTTTGTGACTGAATAATCTCACATAGAATGATGTTCTAACTCAACAGACTAGACAGGCTCATGAAGACAAGACAGGCAGTTTGGGGGTGATGAGATAGCAGCCTGGTAGCTGAACATTTCTGCTGATATATGCAAAGTTCCCATCTTCTAGGGGAGCAGAAGGACAATGAAGATTGTCCAGTTTTTGAGAGTTTCTTTCTATACTTTTAGTGATTTTAGTTTTTTTTATTCTAGAAAAATTTGAGATTTTATATTGAATCTTAGAATGGAGTTATTAGACAAGAGAAGTAAATCCTTGTACTGTTAATCAATTCAGTAGAAAGGACTGCCCAATTTTTTCTGTGCTCATGTCAACAAGTCAGGATTATCTGTAAGATATTTTGTTGTTCTATATTTGATGATCATTTGACCAATCATTACTTAAAAGACATTTATTTCACACTACATTCTGCAAAAATTTTAGGCTGCTTAGCACATTTGCACATACATGAAACATATTTTGGCAAAATATAAACAAAAATTCTTAAAAAATTGAGTGTAGAAAGAACAATATTAATATACATTTAAAAATATCAACAAGGTTGGTATATCTGAATATTAAAGTTGTTTCTGAACTTCCTGGAAGATAATGTAAAGAAAGACATTGTTAGTTCCATCAACATTTTTGCAAATTCAAATAATATAAAGAATCATTTTAAGGGAAAAATAGATCACTACAAAACTTTTGTGCTAAAGTAATTACTCTGATACACTGTTATCACACTATGCAAGACGTAAAATTAGGTATAAATTTATCATGTTTATGGTCTTTTTATGGTCTTACACAACTATAAAACTAAAATGAAATATATATATATATATATATTTACATATATATACATATATATATAAATATATATATATGTGTGTGTGTGTGTGTGTGTGTATACATATGTATGTATGTGCTTATATAATCAAAAGTAAAAAATTAATTATGTTAAAAATAATATTAATTTAATGGGCAGGCAGTGATGTTTTGCTGAAACTAAATCTTGAATGTTGGGCACAACAGAGGAATGATGTATTAGTATTGCATATTTTCTACTTGTTTTGCACTTTATTTTTTGTTTGTTCTTGGGTGATGGGCCATCATTTCGTTCACCATTGTTTTTACGGTTGTTTTTCTTTTTGTTGTGTGTGTTGTACTGGGGATGGAACCCAGGGGCCTTCTACTTCTGAACTATACACTCAGCCCTATTTTTTATTCTTTATTTTGAAACATGGTCTCACTGAGTTGCAAAGGGCCTCACTAAGTAGTTCAGGCTGTTTGTGAACCCTGATCCTTCTGTCTCAGTTTCCCAAATACTGGGATTATAAGCGTGTATCACCACTCTCAGCTTTTATTTTTCTTTTTAATAAGGAACTAATTTTTAATCACTAGTCATGCTTTTATTGGGCCAGTGAATATAACAATATATCCCAAAATTGACTAATAATAATTTTGTAGAACTGGGGATGGAACCCAGGGGAATTCTGCCTCCAAGCTACACCCCCAGCTCTAATTTTTATTTTGTTTGAAACAGTTCTCACTGAGTTGCTGAGGGCCTCATTAAATAGCTGAGGCTGGTTGTGAACCAGAGACCCTCCTGTTTCAGCCTCCTGAATACTGGGATAACAAGCCTGTGCCACCATGCCAAGATGACTAATATTTGTTTTAAATACTATTTACATTAAAATTTTTCATTGCATGTTTTATACAACTCTTACTGTCAATAAGTTTAGAGATGTGGGTAGAGTACATGTTTTCCAAATATACTGCACTATCTGCATTGCCTAGTGCCAAAAATCAGGAGTTTAATGGTCTCCAGTGAAAGGTTGAATCCTGCTTCTAAAACATATAAGCTGTGTCACTGTTTAACTTCTCTAGTTGTCTGTTCCACTATCTGTTAAGTGGAGGTAATAACAGTACTTATAATTAGGATTGCTGAAAAGAATAAGATTATGCATTTAACATGGCTAAATCAGTCACAATTTGTTCAGAGTTAGAGCTATATATTAGAAGATTCACTGAAAGAAATTGGCTTATAGGTTTGTGGCAATTGGCTATCCAAGGCTGTTAGGAAGGGCAGGCTGGAACTCTTAGGTACAGATTGAAGTTTTGGCCATAGGTAGAAAAATTTCTCTTTCCTCTGGGATATCTCAGCTCTGCTTTTAAGGCCCTTCACTTGATTGATTTGGGTGCACCTAGATTTTCAAGGATAATCTCTCTTACTGTTATAGTTTGGATGTGGAATGTCCCTCTAAAACTCTTGTTGAAATGTAGTCTCCTGTGCAGTGAGGCCTGAAGGCAAGGTATGCCTGTAGGAGGTAAGACATTGGGGACATGGCTGTTTTATGTCTGTCTTTACCTCCTGTCATCAGCTGAGATGCTGTCTTTTGGCATACCCTAAGGCCATGATGTTCTTGCCTTGAAGCTTGCCAGCCATTGACTGAACCTCTGAAAATCTAAACCCAAATAAATTTTTCCTCCTTTAAATGTTTCTTGTCAGGTATTTTGTCACAGCAATGGAAGGGTAACTGACCATTTAAAGTCAACTGAATATGGTTTTTAGTAACATTTACAAAAACCTTCATAGCAGCACCTGGACTAATGTTTGATTTTATTATTGGGACTATAACCTAGGAAAGTTGACCATCAAACTACCTAACATGGTGTGATGATTTATTTTAGGTGTCAATTAGATTAAGAAATCTCTAGAAATTTAGAAAGACATGATTTCCAGTGTGTTTGTGAGTGGACCAGCGGAAGAAGACCCACCCGCTATGATAATAGGAATCATCCATTTGGCCAGGGTCTAAAAAGAACAAAGATAAAAGTGAAATGGTCCCTTTCCCTAAGAGCTAGGATATAATCATCTCTTGCCTTTGGACTGTAAGATTTAAATCAGCACTCTGATACCTGATTCTCAGGCTTTCATCCTCAGACCAAGAGTTACAACATTGGCTTCTCTGATTCTGAGGCCTTCTTTCTTGGTCTGAGCTACACTCCTGGAATTGCAGGGTCCCTAACCTGTAGACAAATTTGCATGGTACTTCACAGAAAGTTGAATCATGTAACTTAGTTCCCGAGCAAACCCTCTGTCACATACCTATGTATTTTGTTGGTTATGTATCTCCATGGAATAACAATAAATATGCATGGATCCTAATGATTGCTCAGTGGAGGGTAGACAGAATGGTGACTTGGTGCTGTGTTGTCACAGTCAAGACACAGAAGAATTTTGAGAAGCAGCCTAGGGTAGAACATAAGCTTTGAATTCAGAGACCTAAACTCAAGTGTGATTATAGAAACATACTAGCTGGATAAGTTTATAAAAATGACTTTCCCTTTAAAAGAACCTTTGCCCTTATCTGTCGGTAAGTGTGAAGTAGTAATCCTTAATCTACCCTAGGAAGTAAGTATTATGTGACATTACATAAGTGCTTGGCATACATGATCATTCATCAAAGGTAGAAGTACTACTTTTCTCATATATTCTCTTTTTAGCTACATTGTTCATCTTTCTTTCCATCAGGGGAAAATACAGTACCTTATAATTGAGTGATAATTGAATAAAATAAAACATTAAATAATTAGTATTATAGTGCCTAACACATTGTAAATATATAATAAATGCTAGTCACAAATATTTACATTTTTATACTCTAATTGTTATTCTCACAGCTAGATTTCTAATAGGTGCAGAATAGCAGATGAATTGCAATTGTCCACTGAGAGGAAGTCTAGAGCCATGTATATTTATGTTGTTAGTTGAAGACAAATCCACATACATGCTGTAGAGACCTAGCAGAATATTTTTCTGCTTGAAATTGGATATCTTCCTCCCAAGTGGTAGAAGAAGTTTAGTGTCTGCTCCCTTTAAGTGAGTAAGTTATACAATGAAGCTATGGAATTTTGATCACAAGAGACTGTTCCAAAATGAGGACACATTTTTCTAGAAAGATAAATGTCAGTTTTTCTTATTAATCATCTGCACCAAACCTGAATCCTCCCTCCTTCATCTCTTATTTCAAACCTAACCTTAAATCTTATAAGTTCTTTTTTTAATACAAATTTTTCATTGAAAATAAATGGAATACATTTAAACTATACTTGGTGCCCTCTCTCCCACACCCGTTTTCCCTTTCCCCCCTCTCACCAATGATTATCCAGGGTAACCATGCCATATTCATACTTTTACACATATTCGGATGTAGACCCTCATTAATCAAGTTCAGCCTTCCTTCTATCCTATCTTTCCATTCAAACTTTGCTGAGATTTCTCCTCCATTATCTGGAGTTCCTCTGGTATCCTCTATATTCCCTAGTTTGGGGATATTAGAGTAAACATATGTCCCTTCTTCTGCGCTTGGCTGATCTCAATTAACATAATGCTCTCTAGGACTTTACATCTTCTTGCAAATGACATGATTTTGTTCTTCTTTATAGCTGAATAGAATTCCATTGTGTGTATTTCCCATGATTTTTCAATCCATTCATCTGTTGTTGGGGACCTGGATTGGTTCCATATTTTGACTATTATGAATTGTGCTGCTATGATTATAGGTATGCATATGTTGCTGTTGTTCTCTGATTTCATCCCCTTTGGAAAAATACCCATGAGTGGTAGAGCTGGATCTATTCCAAGTTTTCTTAGTAATCTCCACACAGATCTCCATAGTGGTGGAACTAGTTTGCACTCCCACCAACAGTGTAAAAGAGTTCCTCTTTCTCCACATCCTCACCAGCATTTGTTGTTATTTGATTCCTTTATGCTTGCCACTCTGACTGGGGTTAGATGGAATCTAAGTGTAGTTTTGATTTGCATCTCCCTGATGGCTAATGATGTTGAACATCTTTTCATGTATTTATTGGCCCTTTGTATCTCTTCTTTTCTAAAGTGTATATTCTGTTCAATTCCCCATTTCTTGACTGCATTGTTTGTTTTGCTAGTGTAGAGTCTTTTGAGCTCTTTGTATATTCTGGATAATAGCCCCCCTATCAGAGCGATGGCTGAAAAATATCTTCTCCCACTCTTTAGGCTTCCTCTTTAGGTTATTAATGAATTCCTTTGATGAGAAGAAGCTTTTTAGCTTGATGCTATCCCACGTGTTGATTCTTGCTTTATTTTCCTGAGCTTTGGAGGTTTTGTTGAGAAAGTTACTGCCTGTGTCTATATTTTGGAGTGTTGAGCCTATGCTCTCCTCTAATACCTTCACAGTCTCTGGTCTAATTTCTCAGTCTTGATCCATCTCTAGTTGATTCCCGTGCATGGTGAAAAGTAAGGATTTAATTCCATCATTCTACAAATGGATAGCCAGTTCTCCCAGCACTATTTGTTGAAAAGGCTGTCTTATCTCCAGCATATGAGATTGGCCCCTTTGTCAAAGATTAATTGACTAAAGATGTGTGGATTTGTTTCTGTAACTTCTATTCTAATCCACTGTTAAGTATATCTGTTATTGCGCCAGTACCATGCTGTTTTTACTACTATTGCTCTATATAATTTGAAGTCTGAGATTGTGATGCCTCCTGCATGGTTCTTATTGCTGAGAATTGCTTTGGCTATTCTGGGCCTTTTCTTTCTGCATATAAAGTTCATGATTGATTTTTCTAGGTCTATAAAAATGTCGTTGGCATTTTAATGGAATTGCATTGAATATAGAGATCACTTTTGGCAGAATAGCCATTTTGATGATATTTATTCTGCCTGTCCATGAGCATGGGAGATCTTTCCATCTTCCATGGTATTCTTCAATTTCTTTAATGTTTTATAGTTTTTGTTGTAGAGGTCTTTTACATCTTTGGTGAGGTTTATTCCTAGGTATTTTTTTGGTTTTGAGGTTATGGTGAATGCAATTGTTTTCTTTGTTTCTTTAATTGTGGATTCATTTTTGGCGTAAAGAAAAGCCACTGATTTCTTTAGGTTGATTTTGTATCCTGCAAATTTGCTGAATTTGTTAATTAGCTCCAGAAGTCTTTTGATTGAGTTCTTTGGGTCTTCAACATATAGAATCATGTCATGTACAAATAAAGAATATTTTAATTCCTCTCTTCCTATGTGAATTTCTTTGATTTCCTTCTCTTGTCTTATTGCTGTGGAAAGAGTTTCAAGGACTATATTGAAAATAGTGGTGATAATGGGCGGCCTTGTCTTATTCCTGATTTTAAAGAAATAGTTGCAGTTTTTCCCCATTCAATATAATGTTGGCTTGGGGTTTACAGTATATTTCCTTAATGATGTTGAAGTACATTCCTTCTATTCCAAATCTGCAGAGTTTTTAACATAAATGGATGTTGTATTTTGTTGAATGATTTTTCAGCATCTATTGCTATGATGATGTAGTTTTTGTTCTTGGTTCTATTTATGTGGTGAATAACATGTATTGATTTGCATATGTTGAACTAGCCTTGTTCTTCTGGGATGCAACCAACTTGGTCATGGTGTATTATTCTCTTGATATGGTTTTGAATGCATATGGCTAGTATTTTGTTTAGAATTTTTGCACTTTTTTTTTTCAAAATGATGACTGAGGGACACAGCACTTCTCAGTAGCTGAAACATATAAAGTTCAACTACTTAGAAAGCAGTGTCTTAATGAACAAAATATATACATACCAGGAACCAAAACAAATCCAGGTACCTCGGCGGAACCCTGAACTCGAAGAAGAACAAATATCAGACAGCAGACCTGCTGCAGATACAATCGGGATGCCCGGCAGCGAGCTCCCTGCACTGCTGCCTGCCAGCCCAAACAGCACTCCCGAGCCCTACTGAAATCACCGTGGCAAGATAATCCAGGACTGAAAACGGACATAGGACCTCATCTTAAGCAGCGAGCAGCACCCACATCAGAATTCTGTGTGCTTACCAGCGACTGGATCACAACAGCACGGGGACTCCCACGGAAGCCTGAAGCAAGGAAGCCAGGTACCTGAGTGCGTCCAGGGAAAGTGCGGGTTCTAGCGTGCGCCCCAGCTCCAACCCCAGCACTGGCCTGGGGCATCTGTCCCATGCCTAAGAACCCAGCAATGTCCTCACGCACACTGTCTGCGCCCCGGACCCCTGCTAGTAGTCAGTGCCTGCGCCACTGCCACCCCTAAATCAGAGCCTACCTTGTGTGTCTAGCCCCTGCCCCCCATTGGAGCCCAGACATCCACCTTGCCAGAGGCCTGCCTTCCAGGCGGCAAAAGCTCTGTGTGCCCCTGAAATCTCCTCGGGCCCCCTACCTCAGCTTCTACGTCCCGTGGGAGGCAGAGATCACTGCTGGGCACCACGCACTGCCTGTGCACCCGGACCCTTGTGCACCTAGCCTGAACCCCTGGCCCACTGCTAAGAGTTCCCGCCCGCCCGGTAACCTGATGCTTAGTTCTAACTGAGAACACAGCACAATACACCTTGGAAGAGCATAGCAGCAGCAATAGGCAGCTGCACCCACTCACACCTGGGTCCAGTAATAGCAGCACACCCAGCCTGAACTCTTGGAATAGGCAGAGCTCTGGCAGTAAGTGTGGGCATCCAGGAACTGGCATCCCTTTGCCCAGGGTACATCTTGGGACCACACCAGCTAGCCCAGTTGGAATTTACAGAGACACAGGAAAATCCATCGAGACACAATATCTGCACAGGACCTCAGGAGTAGGTTCCAAGTATACGTTGGACATCCTCCACCCCTGCTGTAGGGAAGCACAGGCAGGAGTCTTGGTTGTTGAGTGCAGAGGTGCTGATTACAGGTTGGAATTTCGCAGAACCTGGGAATTGTACAGAATCTAAAAACAGTGAAACCAGACATCCTGACACACAAACCCAAACCAGTTAAAGGAAATAAAGGTGTCCAAAAACCCAGAATGACCTAAGAAGATAAAAATAGAGTACAAAGAAAACTGAGAGACATTGGATTATATTCTGAAAGCTACCAAAGCAATCAGGTACGCAAATATTATATGGATCTGACCCCATATTAATAAATAAGTAGGACTGTTGGTTTTACTTTTATTGTGGATGTTTTGTTTTGTTTTGCTTTTACAGTGCTTTTATTTTGGTATGGTTATTGCTGTCTTATATATTTTTTTCTTAACCCACCCTTCTTTTACTTTAACTTGTTTTTTTATATAAATATTTGAGAGTTTGCCTTATTTTCTGATTTCACACAGCTGCTAGTTCCTTTTATTTATTCTTGTCCTTTTTTCCTCTTTCTTCCTCTTTGCTTCCTTTTTTCATTTTCCTCCTTTGATTGGTTTTTCCTTTCTTTTTCTCGGATTACATAATAGTCTTGGTATCTCATGTGGATTTTTTTTTATGTTTGTCTGCTCCTTCCATCACCCCTATTTACAAACTTTCCCACACTAACCTACATACTCTTCTACCCCAAAACTTTTCTCCATAATATACCTCCTTGTTTAATACTCAAAGTATTTCATATATCCATACTTACTCTACTAACGACAAGAGTCCTACTAGTTAACTCTCTCTCATTCTTAGCAAGATATTACCTTATCATATGTAAAGTCTTTCTCAACCTAAACATATCCTTTACCTAATCTGACTCCTTTACCCATCACCCCAGCTCCTCCCACATCACCCACCCTCAACACTGGAAAAGCTCTGCTGACTTGCTGATACCCCTAAACTCCTAATATTAAGATTGGACTAAGCATAATATTCACAAACAATGGGTAGAATCAGAAAAACAGGACAGAGAACGCTATAAATACGAGAAACAGGAATTATGAAGAAGCAGCAGAAATAATGAATACTGACCTACTAGAAACACAAGAAGGAGAATTCACAATCTTGATGTACAATATGATGAAAAGATTTAAAACAAGTATAGAGGAGGTTAAAGGTGAGTTAGAAACACTAAAAAAATCAGAAAGAGGTCTGGAATGAAATAAAAGACACACAGACCTTGGCCCCTGCAGAGCTGAGGCGGGCTGGGCGCTGGACTCGGGCTCCTCTTGATGGTCAGGCAGTGGCATCTGGGGACCTGGCGCTGAGGGGCCATCGGCCGAGATCTGCCGCTTCAGCGGACCTGGGTGCTGGCGTGAGGACCAGCCAGCACCAGAGCGCCCTGAGCCCGAACCTGGACCACAGGTGAAACTCAATCTTAGGGACTTTGAACAAGTAAAATGAAAGGTTTTAATTGCTTTGGCCTTCAACATACTGTCTGTCATTGCTACGACTGTTGCACTGGTTCTAACAATAGTGGAGTTGTCCTCTTTTAAGACTGTGTCATACAGGAATTATGGACAAGCAAAATTAGGGAGAGAAGTTTCACGTATTTTGCTGGCCTCCTACTCCGTGGAATTTTCTGTTAGCCTTACATACTCAATCTGCAGCTGTGCACACTTGCACTTCTCAGTAGCTGAAGCAAATAAAGTTTAAATACTTAGAAAGCAGTGTCTAAATCAACAAAATAAATACATACCAGGAACCAAAACACATCCAGGTACCTCGGCGGAACCATGAACTTGAAGAAGAAGAACAAAGATCGGACACGGGACCTGCTGCAGATACAATCGGAATGCTGATCGGAACGCTGATCGGCGGGCTGCTTTTGCAGCTGCCCAAGGAGCTGCCTGCCTGATATTACCACGGCAAAATAATTCGGGACTAAAAATGGACTTAGGACCACATCTTAAGCAGCGAGCAGCAGCCACCAGAATTCTGTGTCCCCACCAGCGACCGGAACACAATTGCATAGAGACTCCCATGGATTCCTGCACCAATTCAGGTACCTGAGGGCGCCCTGGTAAGTTGGCGTCCTAGCGTGTGCACAGCCTCAACCCCCCAGCACGGGCTCAAGCCTCAGATCCGAGCACTCTCCTCGCGCAACTTGCCTGTGCCACAGTCCCCTGCTGGTAGTCAGTACCTGTACACTGCTACCCCTAAATTGGAGTCTGCTTGTGTGTCTAGCCCCTTCCACCTTGCCAGAGCCTGCCTTCCAGGCTACAAAAGCCCTGGGTGACCCAGAAATCTCCTTGGGGCACCCCCCGCTTCTACGTCCCACGGGAGGCAGAGACCATTGCTGGACAACGCGCACTGGACCCTTGAGCACCTACCCTGCACCCCTGGCCCACCGCTGGGTGTTCCCACCCTCCTGGTAGCCAGAGGCTTAGTGCTAAGTGAGAACACAGCTCAATACACCTTGGAAGAGCATACCAGCAGCAATAGACAGCTGCATCCACTCTCACTTGGGTCCAGTATTAGCAGCACATCCAGTCTGCACTCTTGGAATAGGCAGAGCTCTGGCAGTAAGTGTGGGCATCCAGGAACCAGCATCCATTTGCCCAGGGTACATCTTGGGACCACACCAGCTAGCCCAGCTGGAATTTCCAGAGACAAAAGAAAATCCATCGGGCCACAAAATCTGCTCAGGACCTCAGGGGGAGGTTTCAATTATACTTTGGTCATTCTCCACCCCTGCTGTAGGGAAGCACAGGCTGGAGACTAGGGTGGTGAGTGCAGAGGTGCTGACCACAGGTTAGAATTTCGCAGAACCTGTGAATTGTACAGAATCAAATAACAGTGAAATCAGACATCCGGACACATAAACCTAAAGCAGCTAAAGGAGAGAAAGGTCTCCAAACACCAAGAGTGACTTAAGAAGATAAAAATAGAGTACAAAAAAAACTAAGAGACATTGGATGGTATTCTGAAAGCTACCAAAGCAATCAGATACGCACATATTATTTGGACCTGACCCCATATGCGTAAATAAGGAGGACTGTTTGTTTTACTTTTAATGTGGATGTTTTGTTTTATTTTGCTTTTACTCTTACAGTGCTTTTGTTTTGGTAGGGTTATTGCTGTTTTATTTTTTTCTTTTAACCCACACTTCTTTTACTTTAACTTGTTGATATATATATATACACACATTGGATAGTTTACCTTATTTTTTTTTATTTCACACAGCTTCTAGTTCCTTTTATTTTATTCGTGTTCTTTTTTCCTCTTTCTTCCTTTTCCCTTCCTTTTTTTCACTCTCCTCCTTTGATTGGTTTTCCTTCATTTTTCTTGGATTACATAATAGTCTTGGTATCTTGTGTGGATTCTTTTTTTTTATGTCTGTCTGCTCCTTCCATCATCCCTATTTACAAACCTACCCACACTAACCTACATACTTTTCTCCCCCAAAACTTTTCCCCATAATATACCTCCTGGTTTAATACTCAAAGTATCTCTTATATCCATAATTACTCTACCAACGACAAGAGTCCTAGTAGTTAACTCTCTCTCATTCCTAGCAAGTTATTACCTTATCATACTTAAAGTCTTTCTCAACCTAACATATCCTCTACTTAATCCGACTCCTTTACCAATCACCCCAGGTCCTTACACATCACCCACCCTCAACACTGGAAAGGCTCTGCTGACTAACCAATACCCCCCAAACTCCTAATATTAAGATTTGACTAAGCACAGTACTCACGAATGATAGGTAGAAATCAGAAAAACAGGACAGAGAACGCTATAAATATGAGAACCAGGAATTATGAAGAGACAGCAGAAATCACGAATACTGACCTACTAGAAATGCAAGAAGGGGAGTTCAGAATCTTGATGTTGAATATGATGAAAGGATTTAAAACAAGTATAGAGGAGGTTAAAGGTGAATTAGAAACACTAAAAAAGAATCAGAAAGAGGTCTGGAATAAAATGAAAGAGGCAATAAGTGAAATGAAGACAGCAATAGAAAGAAATTCTGGAAGATTAGATGAAATGGAAAACAGAATATCAACATTAGAAGACAGTACATCCCAAACTGAAAACACAGTCAGCGATATACAGAAATCTTTACAGCAACAAAACCTAAACATCCAGCAATTATGAGATAATATGAAGCGCCCTAATTTACAGATAATAGGCATCGAGGAAGGGATAGAGGTACAGACCAAGGGAATCTGTAATATCTTCAAGGAAATAATCTCAGAGAATTTTCCAAATATGGAAAGAGACTTGAATCTTCAAGTCCAGGAGGCATACAGAACTCCACGGAGACAGGACCAAAGAAAAACCACTGCATGCCACATAATAACCAAATTGACCAGCATAGAGGCCATGGAAGGAATCTTAAAAGCAGTGAGGACAAAAGGACAGGTAACATATAGAGGCAAAACAATAAGAATCACCCCAGACTATACAACCCAGGTCAAGAATGCTAGGAGAGACTGGTACGACGTGATTCAGACCCTGGAAGAAAATAACTTCCAGCCAAGGCTCATCTATCCAGCAAAACTACTATTCAAGATCAATGGGGAATTCAAAGTCTTTCAGGATAAACAGAATCTCAAAAAATTCATGAATTCAAATCCAACACTAGAGAAAATTCTTAAGGAAATAAACCATAAGGAAGAAAAAAGAAGCAGACTCCAGAATCAGAGAAGAGAGGAAGTTAATAAGTGGGCCATTTAAGTAATGAAGAAAGATCACATCACCCAAGAGTAGACAGAACACAAAATGGCAGAAAACAAAAATCATATTTCAATAATATCTCTTAATGTCAAATGACTTAACTCACCAATCAAAAGACATAGACTGGCAATGTGGATTAGGAAACATAATCCAAATATATACTGTCTGCAAGAAACTCACCTCACAGCCAAAGACATTCACAGGCTGAAGGTGAAAGGATGGAAAAAGATATACCATGCCACCAGTGACCAAAAAAGAGCAGGGGTAGCAACCCTGATATCCAACAAAACAGACATTAAACTAAAACATATCAAAAGAGACAAATCAGGGCACTTCCTTTTATTAAAAGGAACAATACACCAAGAAGATATAATGATAGTAAATATTTATGCCCCAAATGTGGGTGCAACCACATTTGTAAAACAAACCCTTCTGGACATAAGATCCAAAGTAGACCCAAGTACAATAATTCTGGGAGACTTTAATACGCCTCTCACACCACTGGATCGATCTTCAAGGCAAAAGATGAGTAAAGACGCTTTAGAACTAAAGGAAACCACAAACCAAATGGACCTAATAGACATTTTCAGAGTATTTCAACCAGGAACTACAGAATACACTTTCTTCACAGCAGCCCATGGAACCTTCTCCAAAATAGATCACATCCTGGGACACAAAGAAAATACCAGCAAATTCAAAAAATGTAATATAATTCCATGCATCTTTTCAGACCACAATGGAATAAAAGTAGAAATCAACAACAGGAAACTCGAAAGAAAGTACTCAAATTCATGGAGAATGAATGATACACTATTGAATGACCAATGGGTACGAGCAGAAATTAGGGAGGAAATAAAGAAATTTATGGAAACAAATGAAAACAGAGACACAACTTACCAAAACCTATGGGACACCATGAAGGCAGTACTAAGAGGAAAGTTTATTGCATTGAGTGCCCACATAAAAGTACAGAGAATCACCAAGTAAAGAACCTAATGACACAACTAAAGGACCTAGAAAGACTGCAACAGTCTATTCCCAAAGCCAGCAGAAGGCAAGAAATCATCAAAATTAGGGCAGAAATAAATGAAATAGAGAACAAAAAAACAATTCAAAGAATCAATAAAACAAAAAGTTGGTTCTTTGAAAAGATTAATAGAACTGATAAACCCCTGGCCAACAGAACCAAAAGAAAAAGAGAATCAACTCAAATTATCAAAATTAGAAATGAAAAAGGAGATATCACCACTGATAGTGAAGAAATTCAAAATATTATCAGAAACTACTTTAAAAATTTATACTCCAATAGATTTGAAAACCTGGATGAAATTGACAGATTTCTACGCACAGTTAACTTTCCTACACTCAACCAAGAGGACATATCAAGCCTAAACCAACCAATAACAACCAAGAAATAGAAATGGCAATAAAAATCCTTCCACCAAAGAAAAGCCCAGGCCCAGATGGGTTCCCAGCTGAATTCTACAAAACCTTCAGTGAACAACTAATACCAATACTTCATAACATGTTCCGGGAAATTGTAAGAGATGGAACTCTCCCAAATTCCTTCTATGAGGCCAGTATCACATTAATCCCAAAACCAAATAAAGATACCTCAAGAAAGGAAAACTACAGTCCAATATCCTTAATGAACATAGATGCAAAAATTCTAAACAAAATACTAGCTATACGCATTCAAAATTATATCAAGAGGTTATAGTGAATGGAATTGTTGTTTTTGTTTCCTTCATTGTGTGTTGTGATGTATATATACATCATGAACAAGTCGGTTTCATCCCAGAAAAACAAGGCTGGTTCAACATACGCAAATCAATACATGTTATTCACCACATAAATAGAACCAAGAACAAAAACCACATCATCATAGCAATAGATGCTGAAAAAGCATTCGACAAAATCCAACACCCATTTATGTTAAAAACTTTGCAAAAAATTGGGATAGAAGGAAAGTACTTCAACATCATCAAGGCAATATACTGCAAATCCAAAGCCAACATTATAGTGAATGGGGAAAACCTGCAAGAATTTCCGCTACAGTCATGAACAAGACAAGGATGCCCACTATCACTACTCCTTTTCAATATAGTCCTTGAGACTCTTGCTGCAGCAATCAGAGAAGAGAAGGAAATCAAAGGAATCCACATAGGAAGAGAGGAAGTAAAACTATCCTTATTCGCAGATGGCATGATCCTTTATCTGGAAGACCCAAAGAACTCAACCAAAAGACTTCTGGAGCTGATTGACAAATTCAGTAAAGTTGCAGGTTACAAAATCAACCTAAAGAAATCAGTGGCCTTTCTTTATGCCAACAACGAACCCACAATGAAGGAAACAAAAACAACAATTCCATTCACTATAACCTCAAAACCAATAAAATACCTAGGAATAAACCTAACCCAAGATGTAAAAGACCTCTACAACAAAAACTATAAAACATTAAAGAAAGAAATAGAAGAAGACCTTGGAAGATGGAAAGATGTCCCGTGCTCATGGATAGGCAGAATAAATATCATCAAAATGGCCATTCTGCCAAAACTGATCTATAGGTTCAATGCAATTCCCATTAAAATACCAGTGACATTCTTCAGAGACCTAGAAAAATCAATCATGAACTTCATATGTAGAAGGAAAATACCTAGAATAGCCAAAGCAATTCTCAATAACAAGAAACACGCAGGAGGCATTACAATCCCAGACTTCAAACTATACTATAGAGCAATAGTAGTAAAAACAGCATGGTACTGTCACAAAAACAGATATACTGACCAGTGGATTAGAATAGAAGATACAGAAACAAACCCACACATCTTTAGTCAATTAATCTTTGACAAAGGGGTAAGATTTCTTTTTACAGGAAATTTAAAAAGCTCCCTATGAGCAATACATATTTACAACCCATTGTGATATTTTCTACAGTTCCAAAAACATAGAGTAGGAAGTCAATTGTTGTTGAATAAGAACCTATTTTTTATTTACCATGTTTTAGGATGAGAAAATTAAAAGTTTCCCAGAAAAGGCCCAGACACAATCAAGAAAGAGATGCTGATCCTCAGCTTCAGAATTTTGCTTAATTGAGAATGTGAAAATCTCTAATCCTAGTACTTAGGAGACTGAAACAGGAGGATCACAGGTTACAGGACAATCTCAAAAACTTAGTGAGACCTTGTTTTAAAATTAGAAATCAAAGGGTCTGGGATGTAGCATGAGGGTAGAATTCTCCTGGGTTCAATCTCTAGTAGCAAAAAAAGGGTAGCTTCACCCATTTCATTGTTGAATGAGTGTTTCTATTATGAGAATCATATTTTCCAAATTAAAAGTTGGGACACATGCTTTGAAATTGGTAGTTATTGGAATATTCAGAATGTGTGATACATCAAGTGTTTTGATTCCTATCTCCCTATTTGTATTCCTAAGAGCCAAAGGAAAACAGTTATGAGAAGTTCTTTGAAGGTTTGTCGTGAAAATTATTTTGTGTTAAGGGCAATTGGTATTTTGCATTGGTGTTCTGGGGCTAGAAGCCCATGTGCATAATGTAAATATTTTAATTATCATTTATTATGCATATATGGAGCTACATTGTTACATATAATTGTGCATATGCCTCTATAGAGTTTCCACAGTGACCACATTTCCCAAATCCCAAACTGAGCAACATAATCAGAAACATGGTCTAACAAAAATATTGGATTTTTAAAAATCTGGGCTACCCTGGGAAAACTCAAATGTTCCTTCATGGTAGCTGCACTCACTATGCATATAATTTTAAACTAAAACAAGACAGAATGAGCCTATTCTTCAAAGGAAAAAGTTCAGAAGGGGGTCATAACTGCATGACCTTGTAGTCTCTGTGTTATATATCATTTGCAGCTGCAAAGGATGTGATAATCTGATAAAGGAAGCTTCAGGAAATAGATAACAATGTTCCATTTGGTAACAGAGAATAAAGAAAAAAGAGAAACTTGTATTTGGAAGTACAGGTATTCCCTTGGGGAATATCTTCACTTAGACTGGGTGTTAGGGTTCTGGGCACATCACACGTGGTCATGTTCATAGGTGTGGTCTACACTGTGTTCCACAGGATTTTCTGCAGATACGAGATTCCCTAGACATTCCAATCCTAAATGTAAAATGGTACAGTACTTGAATATAACCTAGGCATATTTTCATTTAATTTTAATCATTCATAGGTTATTTTAAATGCCTAATAAAATGTAAATATTTAAAATTGTATTGTTTAGGGAATGACAAGAAAACAATCTCTTAAATGTCCAGTACAGACACATATTTTTTAAATATTTTCAATATCCAGTTGGTTAAATTCACATTTAGAACTCACAGATATGGAAGTCCAACTATCTTAGGAAATAGGGTCTTTAATAAAGGTAGTGATGTTGAAATGAGGTCATTTGTATTGGGCCTTATCGAAACTTACTTCTTTCTTAATAAGGGATTAGAATAATGTCATATATACAGGGAAGATCATGTGAAGATTCATAAAACAGTTATGTACAAACCAAAGAAAAGCCTTAGGAGAAACCAAGGTTCCTATTACCTTGATCTTGGATGTCCAGCCTCCAGAACTATGAGACAATATATTACTGATATCCATGTCACCCAGGTTTTAGTAGTTCATTATGTCAGCCTGAGAAAAATTAACATGCAAGTGTAATGCTGATGATATGTGAGACTTCTAACCAGAAGAGAGTCATTTGATCCTGAGATAGAATAGACTTAATGGACCAAGTGTGGTGGTACATGTCTATTATTTCAGTTGCTCAGGAGGATAAAGCAGGAAATCACAATTCTGAGTCTATCCTGGGCAAGTTAGTGAAACCATGTCTTAAAATTTAAAAAAGGGGGACTGAGAGTATAGCTCAGTTGTAGAGAGCTATAACTGTGTTACAATCCCAGTACTTCAAATAAGTCCCTCTGAGAGTACCTTGGCCTCTGTGATGTTCTATTATTTTTGGAACAAACCCCAGGGAAAAACTGTTTATTTTGTGGTACTGGGGATTGAATTCATTGGCAGTCTACCTGTAAGATACAACCTCAGCACTAATTTTATTCTTTATTTTGAAACAGGGTCTCACTAAGTTGGGTGAACCTCACTAAATAGTTGAAGCTGACCATGAATCCATGATCTTTCTGTCTCAGTCTTATAAGTACTAGGATTACAAGTGTGTGCCACCTTGCCAGGCTAGAGAAAACCTTTAGAAAAAGTGATACTCCCTGATGATTTAAAGGTCATAAATTTTTACCACTCATTCTGACTTCTCCAGGGTTATTTGAGGATCATGTATATCCAGGATGAGGTCAGGCCTGAACTCATATAAAACCAACTTGCAATGACCCTGATGAGTATTGTGTGGAAAATTTCTGATGACAGAGATGATTATTTTACTCTCTAGTACCCTCAAAGACTGTGATATTATCAAGAAGTGGATATTCCATTAGCTGTGGGGACTTGATTGTACACCAAGACAAAATTTAGTTGTAGTTAATTTCCTTCATCTGTTCCTAGCTTTTCTGTTTTTCAGATGAAATAGGACTCAGGTTAACCCAGAAGCCATTTCATCTTTTGTTTCTTAACAGTAGAGTTCCAGACTTGTCAGTCTGAGAAGATAATGGCTGAGAGGCCATCCTGGTCATGCTGAGTTAAAGGAAGAAACAAGGATGGCTGACAATACCCCTCATCATTCTTCCTGTGTATATCATCTACACCAAGACTACTCTAGGCCTGCACATGTGAATCTTGCTTCCTCCTCACATCTGCCATATGACTTAGGCACTTCATTATCTGAAGTTTCAGAAACTGAGATTTATACAAACCTTATTTTTACTTGAGGAAACATAGGCTTAGAGAGTAGAAGGGACAAGCCAGAAGTTGCAGAGCTGGCTAGTGATAGAGACAGAGAAAGAAGCCAGGTGACTCAAAACTTACATCTCAGTTACCCTACATGCCACTTTCCTTAAAGATATAAATCGATCATACGGGGTTTACTCATTAGGTTTTGTGATGCTTAAATGAAAGGACAGCCTCTTCTCCAGTGTGCCTTGCACACTTTTAGAAACTGAAAAGAGGCATTTCAGAACAAAGAAAAGACAGTTTTCTATTCCATCACAAGAAACAAAAATACTGATGATTTTATTTTAAGCTCAACTTGTAGAGCCTGAAAAGATTGATTTGAGAAGGCTCTAGAACAGAGGCTCACAAGCTATTCTCAAAGCAAAACAAATATAAGTCCTCCAAACTCAACAGAGAATTTACATGTCCTCCTCCTAAGATTATGAAGATAGCCAGAATCACAAGTGTTTGACTTTGAGCTGGTACTCTGGAAAGCCCATTAATTCTGGCTTCACACATTTTCATTTCCTTTCTTTTCTATCTCTTTATTTCTCTCTCTTCTTTCTTTTCTTCTTTCTTTCTTGTACTGGATATTGCACCAAGAGGTATTCTATTTCTAAGCTACATACACAACGCTTTTGATTGTTTTTCCAAAACATGGTCTCACTAGGTTTCGGAGGCTGTCCTTGAATCTGTGATCTTCCCAAGTACTTAAGTGATAGGTATGTACCACTACACGCAGACTGACTTCATGCTTTTTTTACTTTGTAATTTTATTTTTTTTAAATTTTTCCTGTGCATTATATTCATACATCATATTGGGGTAAAAAAAAAAAAAAAACTTGTGTGTACATACATGTACACATCACTGATTTAACCCCTACCCAATTCTCACCCCATTCCCTCCCCATCCCTCCTTCCCTTGCTTGGATTAGTGGTTGACTTTGATATGTTTAAGTACATTGTGTGTTTTAGAGATTTTTCTTAATTCCCCCTTCCTTTCTCCTACTTTAGGTTATCTTGTTTGCTCCTCTATAAGATTTCCTTTTTCAAGAGTTCCTCCTATGATCCATTTCTCCCCTAACTCTCACATATTAGGGAAAGCATCTGATTTCTTATTTTTTGTGACTGACTAATCTCACCTAGCATAATGTCCTCCAGTTCCATCCATGTCCCTGAAAATGATGTAATTGAGTTTTTTAATGGCTGAATAAAATTCCATTGTGTTCATATCCCACAGTTTTGTAATCCATTCATCTGTTGATGGACATCCTGGCTGGTTGCACAGTTTGGTTATGGTGAATTGTGCAACTATGAACATAGATACACATGCATTAGTTTGGTAGTTTGGTGTCCTTTCTTTTGGGTAAATACCCAGAAGTGGTATTGCTGAATCAAATGTTAGATTTGTTTGCATTCTTCTGAGGATTCTCCATACTGTTTTCCATAATTTTAATTTAGTGTCATCTTTATAACAATCAGATAATTCTGATTGAGCATGTTCCATGCACCAGAAACTGCTATATTTTAGCTAATCTTTAAAACAACTCAGAAGTAATATCTGGCATCACTTCCATTTTCCAATAAGGAGCTGAATGTCATGTCATCTCTAAAAGAAACTGATTTTGAAAGCTACTTTATCCTTTTAATTACATTTTTAAAAAGGGAAATTAAAGTAAATCATTATCTCATGGACACAGTTGGTAATGGGTCTTCAAAAAATGCAATTGGATATGGCAAAACATTTTAAACTGTGAATTTTCTAAGTGTGGGGAAATCTTAAAGCAAGTAGCTTTCATGATGAGAAGAGTAGGACTGGTGCCTGGCTGAAATTATGTCAGGGGCAGTAGCCTTAGAGTGGTTTACCAGAGGAATACTGAAACTTTAGAGTAAATCCTGCCCTTTGCTACCTACCTCAAAGAAAGCAGTGACACTTTCCCATAACTTATTATTTGGAGCCTCTGTTCTCTAGTATACCTGAGTTCTCACATGAAAGCTCTGAACACAAAAATTAACCATCTTATACCACTCAGGTGACAAAAAAAAAAAAAAAAAAAAAACAGAAACATAAAAAATAGAACACAGACTGCAGAACAGCCAGGCGGGATTTCTCCGTGCAGAGAGCATCTAAAGCTCCCAGTGGCCGAGCTCAGCACACGCTGCAGGGATTCAGAGTGGAAATCAAAACCAAGAAGAAAAACACCAGCCCCACAGCCGAGGGCGTAGCAGCGGCGCCATATTGCCACCGGGGGCAGCAGCAGTGAATTCACCAAGTCCAGTATGGCTACATCAGCGTACTCAAGAACAGTGAGTCAAATTGCGGGCCACAGAGGAGAAATCCCAGTACTGTACTCCCTGGGACTTGACCCAGTGGGGGAGAGGCGGTGGCAGAGATATCACACCATAGGAGAACGTGCAACCTGGCACCCCCCACAGTCTAAAGCAGCCTCTATCGACTCTCTGGGTCGGAGACTCTGTGATAAAACCCAGTAAAGGAGTAGTGGGGTCTGAGATACTACTGAGTTGAGATCCAGAGCACCTTAAGTGAAGTCATAGTGACCCAAGGGAAGAACCCAGAGAAGGCACAAACATCCGAAATCATGGGAAAGAGGAATAATACTGGAGCAATAAATGCCCACAACCCCACAACATTAGAACCCGATAAAACTGAAAATCAGAGATTTCTAGAAGATCAAATCAGGAAAATAACTGTAGAAATAATAGAGGTGCTTTGAAAAGAACTCAGAGCCAAAAAGAGATAAAGGATGCAATTAATGAAGTAAAGACCTCAATTCAAAGCACAAACAACCGATTAGAACACATGAAGAACAGAATCTTACTCTTAGAAGATGAGCAAACCAAAAATAAACGCATAGGTTCTAATCTAGGAAAAAATATCCGACAGCAGGAATCTGACATTGAAGAAATATGGGCTCATTTTAAGAGAGCTAACCTAAGAATAATTGTAATAGAGGAGGGAAAAGAAAGTGAAACCAAAGGGATCTACAATCTCTTCAAGGAAGTAATAGCAGAAAATTTTCCAGACATAGAGCAAGAGGTCGATACACAGGTCCAGGAAACTTATAGAACTCCCTTTAGACAGGATCGGAGAAGAGGATCCCCACGCCACATAATTGTCAAAATAACCAATGTGGAAGCCAAGCAGAGAATCTTAAAGGCAACAAAAACAAAGGGCCAAGTGACATTCAGAGGCAAACCAATTAGAATCACTCCAGACTTCCCAAACCAAGTCATGAGAGCCAGAAGGGCTTGGAGTAACATATTCCAAACTCTGAAAGAAAACAACTTCCAGCCAAAAATTTCCTACCCAGAAAAACTTTCTATCAAATTAGATGGAGAAATAAGAAGCTTCCATGACAAACAGAAACTGAAAGAATTTATGTCTTCAAAACCAGCACTAGAGAAAATACTCAAAGAGATTAACTACAAAGAAGAAATAGTTAACACACTCCAGAACTAGAGAAACAAGATTTTCTTTCTTTCTTTTTTTTTTTTTTTTTTGGTGGTACTGGGGTTCCTGGAAGCCCTTCTACCTCCGGGCTACACTCCCAGACCTCTTTTTACATTTTTTTTTATATTTGGAAACAGGGTCTCCTAAGCCAGTGCGCGCGGCTGGCTTCGAACCTGCGCGATCCTCCTGTCTCTGCCTCCCAAGCGTGGGGATTACAAGCGTGCGCCACCACGCCCGGCGAAACAAGATTTTCCATCCAACAGACAACTAAGATTGGTTATCTGTGGAGATTCATTATTTATGTTAGTCTTTTACCTATCTCTAAAGGGTATTGTTTGCCTTTATTGTTGTTAATTTCTAGGATTTCTAGTTGGAATATTAATAAACCTTCAGATATAGCATTTGGAAATATTTTATCCCATTCTATTAGTAACTGTTAACTCTGTTTACATTGTCTTTGGATATACAATATTTTTTTTATTTTTTAGGGAGTTTGTATACTCCTCTGTTGCCTGTGCCATTGAAATCATAACCAAGAAATCACTGCCAATTTTAATGTTGTGAGGTGTTATGACACAGATTTTCTCCTAAAAGTTTATAGTCTTAAGATTTATATTTAGGTCTATTATCTATTTTGAGTTAATATTTGTATATGGGATTAGGTAAGGGTCCAATTTTATTCTTTTCCATGTAATTATTATTTTTCAACAATATTTAGTTAAAAGATTATCATTTCCACCACCAAATGTTCGTGGAAACCTTGTCAAAAATAATTTGACAATATAGGGAAGAATTTAGCTCTAGGCTTTTATTTAACCCCAATGGTTTATATATCTGCCTTTAGAATAGTACTACACTGTTTCAATTATTGTAGCTTTATATGGTTTGAAATCAGAAAATATATATCTTCAAGCTTTGTTCTTTTTCAAGATCGTTTTGGGTATCTAGAGTTCATATTCCATATTAGGATAGATTTTTTTCTGAAAAATAAATATATAAATATATGATAGTTTCACCTAAAAAATAGAAAAAAATATTCTCTGGTAAGAAAGAAAGCAAAAAGAAATATTGAAATGTTATCTTTAAGTCATCAAAAGCTTGGTATCAGACAAATGAAACTGTTATGTGAGATTATCATTTTAATTTTAGATAAATTGCCATAATACTAGATGTCAACTACTAAGCCAAGCATGGGAGGGAGGGATAGGGAGAGAATGGGGTGGGGATTGGGTGGGGGCTGACTGGGAAAAGTGTGCATGTATGAATACAAAAGTATGTATCCTACTATGATGTATGAATACAGTGCACCAATAAAAAAAAAGAAAATAGAACACATAAGTGCAATAAATCTGTGGCTTGAGCCCTTTTCCTCCATTAAACTGCATCACTCTCTTCTTCTCTTTCACTGATTGTTGTCGGCTACATTTTGCTCTTGTGCTCTGATCCACTGTGGGTAGAATTCCCAAGCATAGCAACAGTGTCCAAGCAATAGCAGCAGTCAAATGTCCTTAAATAGCAGAAGAAAGGCCAAAGTGCTGATAATCAACCTTGGAAGCAAAATGGGAAGTGGATTTTGATGTATCAAGTATAACTGGGGGGAAGAAGGAAAAGTGGGCCCCGTCATTAGGTTTGCATTAGACCAATATAAATCTCATCCAACTGAAAGCACCGTAGCCAAGTAGCAGAAAATTACTGGCAGAAAGTGGGACCTGATTTCCTCAGAAGTAATAGTAACCATTGCTTGATAATTCACTATATGCCAGGCACTATTCTAAGTATATTCTCTAATTTGACTTTATTTTGGGATAAACAATTCTATGCAGCAGACATAGTTACTAGGATCCATTTTGAATATGTGGAAACTGAGGGTTGGAAAGGTTAAGTTACTTTCCAAGATAGAACAATTTAAATATAGTGGGGCTAGAATTCTAATCTCAAAATGTGTGAATTGTCATTCTGTGTATTTATCCATTTGGCCAGAGAATAGCAAACTTTCTCTATAAAGAACCATATACTAAGTATTTTCAGGCTTGCCAACTGAATGGTCTCTGTTACAAAATCTTTACTGTCATAGAGCAAAAGCAGTCACAGGTAACACAAATGAAAGGGCATAGCTGTTTCCCAATAAAACTATCTAAAAAGAAAGGAAGAAGGCCAGGTTTTGCAGTATTTGCTGATTTCCAAACTAGACTATAGTACTTCTGAAGCAACAAGTCTCTTTGGTCTTAAGTGCCCTGGGGTCAGAGACTGTAATCAACTAGAAGGAAAGGTAAGGGAGCCAGAGTTGGGATCGGAGTCTCTATGATTCCACTGACTTTCTTGGGAATATGAGCAAGTTATGCAATGTCTTTGTGCCTTAATTTCCATGTTCCCAATGAAAATAAGAATCACTCATCTACATACCTCAATTAAATATACATTTTCAGGAAGATGGGGGAAAATGGTCTGCACCATGAATAAAGGAATGAAAATACAACATATGCAGTTACTTTTCCTTACACCAAAGAGTGGCTGCCCGGAGCTCTAGTGTCTTTGGAAGGAGCAGATCCCTGTAGGTTTTCCACAGCAGCAGGTAAGGCAGTGGCACTTGCATACCTATATAAAAGTGGATTCCTATGGCAACAAACAGAATCCAAAGAAGCTTCCATGCTGTGCAAAAGAACAATGGGGTAGACAGAAAACTAGAAAGTGAAAATCAGATTGATAGAGAATTGAAGGAAGAGTCTATTAAGCTAAGCCTGAGTGGCTAATGCTAATACTCAAATTAACTGCTGATTTTGATAATGTACTATCTCTGCCCATGATAGGAATTGTTTACATCTGGTGAGAGTGCTTCTGCTTTGTCAAAACATGTGTGTGTGTGTGACCCCATTAAACAGTCAAATAATATATTCATGCCTGAGAAGGAGTTTCTTGGTGCATTCACATCTAGGCACTGTGAAGAATCTTTCCAAGTAGATCCAGAAAATTCTTCCTTGGAAAGAGGCTACAATGAGAACCAGAAGACTCAAGATAAAATGGCCCATTGGAATGATTTGGTCCAACTATTTATTTTTCTGATAGGGGAGCTAAGACTATAGAGGTAGCTGGCTGAAAGCCTCAGGTGTAAATGGCTGAAACTGCACTAAATCCCAGGTTTCCTCATGCTTCAACCCAGTGAGATATCCCATATCTGGAATCTGATATATAACAACTTGCTACTGCATATCATGCAGATCTTGAGAAAGCTCGATCAGGGTTCTGCAACAGCATAGATCCCCCATGAAGTATGTCTAGCATTTTTTTTTCATAAAATTATTTTAGGATTATTTGGATTAATATGTATAATTGGAATTTTATGTATAAACATTATAACTAAAACTGATGGGGAGAAGCTTGTGAGAGACTCAGGCAGCAAAGATATCTTCCCAAGGATAAACATATTGGGCCAAATATTAAGTTCAAATTGACCTTAGTTAGAGCCACTGTATAAGAGTAAGTTTGAGTCAGCTTTAGGAAGTGAGACAAAACATACTATGATCATTTAAATGTCCAGCACCCTTGCCCTAAACTTTATAACAATAATTTTTACTGTCCTTGGAAATCCTGCTTGCATGAGTATGCTCTTGCTTTTCTGCCAAAAAATAAAGTATAAAAACTTTAACAAATCCTGAATAAAATGGAGAAGATTGATCTCGTGTGGCAATTCTTTTCTCATTTCAACCTTGGCTCTTTTCTCACTGGCACACGAACCTCAACTCTGCTAGGGCTGGACCCTGGAAACAACTATGTTGTAAATAGTATAAGTGCTTTTTTTCTCTTTGTTCTAGTTATCACTTAGGGTCAGATTGAAATTAGTTAAAACTGTTCTTCAATATGTTTTAAGAGAGCAAATGTTATCTATTATAAGACAAACTTTAAAAAGTGTTCCTTGGAAGATGGCGACCAAGAAAAACAGCATTTACAAGTCCTGCTAAATTATCGATCTCTCTTGCCACAAAATCAGCACTTTTTATAGCCAGAAAACCCCACCAGCAGAGAAATTAAAAATGTAAGCACAAGAGACAGAGACAAAAAAAGACTAGAAGAACAAACAGAGACCAGAAATCAAGCCTGCAATGCAGTGGCAAAGCTGGACCAATGCCATCTTCCCTCACAGCACCAGGCTCCAGAGAGGAAAGGTAAACAAGGAGCTGAAGTGAGTAGCTGCAGATCATTTGGGTGTAAAGTCAGCAGTTCTTTCAGTGCAATAAATGTCTAAAACTCCCAGTGGCCAAGTTTGTCATGCCTTCCAGGGCTCAGAACAGAGCTCAAAACCAGAAAGAAATACACCAGCCTCACAGCCGAGGGTGTGGCAGTGGCACCATATTGCCAGGAGCGACAGCGAATTTACGGTGCCCCGCCACGGCTCCAGATCTGCACGCACAATAACCATGAGTGAAATTGCGGCCCCTCAAGGCAAAATCTCTGTACTGCACTCCCAGTGACTTGTACAGCTTTGATAATCTCCTTGGGTTGGATATTTTGCAGTCCATCCCAGTGAAGAAGTAGCAATGGCAGAGATATCACACCCTAGTCATAGCTCCCCATGGGAAAATGCCCAGCCCAGAACCCCATGGTCCTGCACAGCCACAATTAACTTCCTGGGTATGAAACCTTGCTATACAACCCAGTAAAGGAGTAGTGGTGGCTGAGATTACAAAAGACTCGAAGTACAAAGAACCCTAAGTGAAGTTGTAGTGACCCAGGAAAGGCACAAAATTCTGAAATCATGGGAAAGAGGAACAACAGTAGAGCAATGAATGCCCACAACCCCATATTATCAGAACCTGATAACACAGAAATTCAGAGATCTCCAGAAGATCAAATCAGGAATATAACTATAGAAATAATACAGGACCTTCAAAAATAATTTAGAGAGTCTAAAAGAAATAAAGGAAGCAAGCATTGAGGTAATGGCCTCAATTCAAAATATAAAAAATTAGACCACAAGGAGAATAAAATCTTGCTCCTAGAAGATGATCACTCCAAAAACGAACACATAATTTCTAACTTAGAAAAAAGAAATCCGACAGCAGGAATTTGACATTGAAGGAATATGGGCCCATTTTAAGAGAGCTAACCTAAGAATAATCAGAATAGAGGAGGGAAAAGAAGGTGAAACCAAAGGGATCAATAATCTCTTCAAAGAAATAATAGCAGAAAATTTTCCAAACATAGAGCAAGAGGTCGATACACAAGTCCAGGAAACTTATAGAACTCCCTTTAGACAGGATCAGAGAAGAGGATCCCCACACCACATAATTGTCAAAATGACTAATATGGAAGCCAAGGAGAGAATCTTAAAGGCTCCAAAAACAAAAGGCCAAGTGACATTCAGAGGCGAACAAAATAGAATCACTCCAAAATTCCCAAACCAAGTCATAAGAGCCAGAAGGGCTTGGAGTAACATATTCCAAACTCTGAAAGAAAGCAACTTCCAGCCAAAAATTTCCTACCCAGCAAAACTATCAAATTAGATGGGGAAATAAGAAGCTTTCATGACAAACAGAAACTGAAGGAATTTATGTCTTCAAAACCAGCGCTAGAGAAAATACTCAAAGTGATTAACTACAAAGAAGAAATAGGTAATACACACCAGAAGCAGAGAAAAAAGATCTTCCATCCAGCAGACAACTAAGCAAAGAAGAATATATTCATTTGTTTATAAGTTAAAATCTTTGGAGATTCATTAGTTATCTCAGTCTTTTACCTATTTCTAATTCATATTTCTAAATTGTATTGTTTGCTTTTATTGTTGCTAAATTTTAGGATATGTAATTGGAATATTAATATACCTTCAGATATAACAGTTGGTAATATTTTATCCCATTCTATCAGTAACTTTTAACTCTGTTTACATTGTCTTTGTATGTAGAGTATTTTTTTTATTTTTTAGGAAGTTTGTTTATTCTTTTGTTGCCCGTGCCTTTGAAATCATATCCAAGAAATCACTACCAATTTCAATGTTGTGAAGTTTTATGACCCAGGTTTTATTCTAAAAGTTTATAGGATTAAGATTTACATTTAGGTTTTTTTTAATCTCTTTTGAGTTAATATTTGTATATGATGTTAGGTAAGGGTCCAATTTTATTCTTTTTCATGTAACTCTTATTTTTCAACAATATTTAGTGAAAATTATTATTTCCTTCACCAAATATTCATGGAAACTTTGTCAAAAATAACTTGATCATATATGGAAGAAATTATTTCTAGGCTTTTTATTTTACTCCACTGATTTATATATCTGCCTTTATAGCAGTAATGCACTGTTTCAATTATTGTAGCTCTATAAGGTTTGAAATCAGAAAATGTACATCTTCTAGCTTTGTTCTTTTTTGAGATTATTTTGAGTATTTTGAGTTCATATTTCATGGTAGGATAGATTTTTTTCTGAAAAAAAATGTACAATAGTTTTACCTTAAAAAAAGAAAAAATATCCTCTGGTAAGAAAGAAAGCAAAAATAAGTACTGAAATTTTATCTCTAAGTGATCAAAAGTTTGATATCAGACAAATAAATCTGTTATGTGAGATTATCATTGTTAATTTTGGATTAATTGCCATAATATTAGATGTCAACTGCTAAGCCAAGCATGGGAAGGAGGGATGGGGAGGGCTTTGTGTGGAGATTGGGTAGGGGCTAATTGGGCGATATGTGACTGTATGTCTACACAAGTTTTTATCCTACTATGATGTATGAATACAGTGCACCAATAAAAAACTTGAAAAAAAGTGTTCCTTTACTGATAATCTATAGATCTAACCATGATACTAATACTCTATAAATTTGGTCATTGAAGTTACCATGCAATAAAAGTACTTCCTTCCAATTTTGATAGTATTAGAACGCAAACAATAAAACCTCCTGTTCCTAGATGTGGCAGATAGTAAAATTTATCTTTTTCTCTTGTTAGTTCCTAGAGATCTGCACATATTTGCACAGAGCTTTTATATTTTCAGGTGTATTATTTTTCAATATTAAAAGGGTGCTCAATTCTGTACATACTTGTGCTGCATACAGGAAAAAAAAAAGTTAAATGTAATTGGAAGAAAGGTGGAATTTGGATTTAGCATAACTCAAGTAAGTCCCAGCTGCCCTATTTTGCTTGATTTGTGAGTGACTATCCAAACTGCTCATCCTTGCTTTTCTCATCAGTAGACTGAGGAAAATAATTGTCCCCAATACTTGAGATTTGGTTGTTGGTGAATGAGATTTTAATGTGAACAGTGCTCCATAAGGGTCAGTTATGCATTATCCCCCTCAGGGATTCTGGGAAGTATATGCTCCTCATTTTCTGGAATATAGAAGAAAATATGAACTATTTATTTTGCCACCATGGCTGTTAAATAACAACACTGAAATGCTAATCTTTAGTGCTCACATGTGTCCTCTATGTTAAGCCTGCTTACAATTTCTCTATCAAAAATTCTCTGTTGAATAAAGCTGGGTGTAGTGTTACATGATTGTAATCCTAGCATTTGGGAATCTGAGACAGGATTATCCTGCTTCTTGGATAACCTCAGCTACTACTTAGTGAGGCCCTTTGCAACTCAGTGCTAGCCTGTTTGAAAATAAAGAATAAAAAATAGGACTGAGGATATAGTTCAGAGGTAGAATGCCCATGGGTTCAACCCCCAGTACTACAAAAAATACTGTGTTGGGAGAGAATTTTTTTTCTCTCAGACAAATGTCTTCCCATTTTTACTGCAACTGGTGTGTTTTATTATTTCTAGATTATTTCCCACTGAAACATCTTTCTTCCAGATCATGTGACATTATTTGTAGCTACTAGCACAATATTTTCACCCCATATTTTGTGAATTAAGCATGTCATAGAATATAATACAGTCTTATATGGTTCACTGAACTAATTTGAAGAAAAAGGAATTAATGACACAAGCAACCAAATAAGAGCTTCTACTTTTAACCCCAAAGAACCGGGGTTAGAATCTTACCTTGCAAATTTCACTAGTGAATATTAAATATAATTATGAGGTTTGTAATGAACACATGATTAACTTTGGTAAGCATTTCAAAGAACAAATAAATATTAAAGGTCTGGAACTCAAACTTTTTTCTTCATGTTTAACAATTGTCAATTCTATCATAACAGACAAGTCTTGCCTTAGGAAGTACATGGTACTACATGCTTTGTGAATGATAAAGATGCTTAATTTATGAAATCTACATAGTACAGAGGCAAATTCATTTCTACTTGCGAGATTTGTGTAATAACTTGGGCAGCTCACAGAAAGGTGCCTGACCTTGACCTTTCTTATAGAACCTTGTTTACTAAGTATCTCAGGAATCTCAGGTGAGGAGATACACTATTGTGATTAAGGGTGTGCACCTATTTAAGTTTCTTATCTAATATAGAAAAGACCTTATAGGATGGAGTTAAAGATCATGAATTTTCTAGATTTGATTTTCCCTTTCTTTCCCAATTTATCTCCTTTATACCTAGTATTTTATTTTTCCTATCCTATCTCAGAACCACAAAAGATCCCTTATAACCAAAACAATCAAGCATATCGAGTAAAGCTTGAGGTACCACTCTAACTGACTTAAAAATAGCTCAAAGCTTTACAAATCAAAATACAGTGGTACCTGCATAAAAAACAAACTGATGAAACAAAGTAGATAAAAAGGCAATAACTATGCATTTATGAACAACTTATCTTTTACAGAGGTGCCAAGAACACACAATGAGGAAAATACATTCTTTTCAACTAAAAGTATTGGAAAAATAATATACACACAAATGGATGAAAATAGAGCCATATCTTATACAATATAAAAATCAACTCAAAATCTGTACCAGTATTGGGAATGGCCTAGGAAGATTTGGGAAAGCTCTGATTATTAATATGTTTCAAAAGAAGATGATTGATATTTCAAAAATAGTTGTATCAAAATGGTGGCAGACATGGGTGAGGGGCAGATCTGTGCAAGGACTTGATCTCTGTCTAAAACAGGCAGTTATTCCAATGTAAATTGACCTAGCTCAAAATAATTACCAAGTAAATAGAGGAGAGATAGGACTTCTGCTTTCTAAAGAGATCTACAAGATGATCTAGGGAGGACAGGGTAGCGTTTGACCTTGTCCTTCAGGAACGGAGAATACTTGCCACACCTGGTTGGGGGAGGTACCTTACAGGGTTAAGGGGAGGTACCTTACAGGGACACTAGTCAGAATTACATAAACAAGATGTAGGTCATTGGTATTAAAAGTCCGGTCCACGTGTAAGCCCTTCGGTGTATTCATTTCAAGTCATCCTCCCATGCCACTTTAGCATGGGGCTGCATTTCTATTTTCTGTATTTCTATCTTTCTAATAAACTTTTTAAAATCTTCAGCAAGAGTTCAGGCTAATGTGTATTTATACTTAGCTCAGAACAAAAATCCGCGATTTTTCTCTGTTTTCTTGTTTGTATGGTTGTGGTGGGGGAATTACTTCTCCACACACACACCAAACACATTTCAACCGCAACAAAATTGATTAAAGACTTAAATGTATTATTTGATACTGTAAAATTCCAGAATTAAAATAGAAGAAAGTCTTTTTGTGATACTAGGGTTTAAAGAGAGGGGCATTCTACCTCCAAATGACACCCCAGCCCTATGAATACACTTCATCTGTACCTCTATCCCTTTTCAATGCCTTTATCTATAAGTTAGGATGTTTCATATTGTTCTATAGTTGTTGGATGTTTAGGTTTTGGTACTATAATGACTTCTGTATGTTGTTGACTTTGCTTTCAGTTTTGAATGAACTGTCTTCTAACAGTGATATTCTATTTTCCATTTCATCTAATCTCCCAGAATTTCTTTCCACTGCTGTCTTCATTTCCTTTATTGATGCTTTCATTTCATTTCAGACATTTTTCTTATTCTTTCTTAGTGTCTCCATTTCCTCTTTCAATTCATATTTACTTCTTGTAAGTCCTTTCTTCACATTGATGATCAGGATTCAGAATTCTCCTAGCATTTCTCATAGGTCAGTATTTGTGATTTCCATATTTCCTCACTGTTCCTAGTTCTCACATTTTCAGGGTTCTCAGGCTTGTTTTTCTAATGTCTTGGCATCTTTTTTGTGTGCTATTCTGTGGGTATTCCATCTGATCCAATCTTAGTAGTAGGAATTTAGAGATGTCAGCAGGTAAGCATTGCTTTTTTTAAATGATCAGGTTTGAGTAACAGGGGAGGAGCTGGGTTGATAGGTTCAATGATCAGGGTTGAGTAACAGAGGAGGAGCTGGGGTGATAGGTAAAGGAGTTGGTAAAGTAGAAAATATGATTAGATTAAGTAATAATTTAAGTATAATAAGGTAGTATGTGGTTGAGGATGATTAGGAATTAGGTAGTAGGACTCTCGTAGTTAGTAGAGTATTCATATATGGATAGTTAAATAAACCATAAAAAAGAAGCAAATTTCAGAACCAGAGATGAGGTTCATCAGCAGGACAGTAAAGAAGAAATAACATTACACCAAACAAAAGATAGAAGTCAAAATGACAGGAAACAAAAATCATATTTCAATAATAACCATGAATATCAAAGGACTTATCTCAAAAATTAAAAGACATAGACATTTCTCTTAACACTGCCTCAAAGTGACCCATAGATTTTGGTAAGTTGTTTCTCTGTTTCATTTAATTCCAGAATTTTTTTTTTATTTCTCCCCTCCTTTCTGATATTACTCAAACTTCACTCAACAGTGTATCATTGAATCTCCGTGTATTTAAATAGTTTCTTTTGGTCTTCCTGTTATTGAATTCTACTTTCATTCCATTTTTGGTCTGAAAGATGCAGGGAATTATATTACATCTTTTGAATTTGCTGGTGCTTGCTTTGTGGCCCAGTATGCAATCTATTTGGAAGAAGGTTCCATGGGCTGCTGAGAAGAATGTGTATTCCATTATTTCTGGTTAAAATATTCTGTATATGTCTATTAGGTAGATTTTGTTTATAGTTTTCTTTAATTCTGAAGATTCTTCACTCATCTTTGCCTTGATGATGGGTCTAGTTGTGCAAGAGGTGTGTTGATATCTCCTCTCACCATGCATAGGAATCAACGTGAGATATTAAAGAATTAAAAATTAGACTAGAGACTGCGAAGTTATTAGTGGAGGGCATAGGCACAAGACTACAACATATAGACACAGGCAATAAATTTCTCAACAGAATATCCAAAGCACAGAAAATAAAAGCAAGAATTAACAAGCAGGATGGCATCAAACTAAAAAGTGTCTGCTCATCAAAGAAAATCATTAAGAACCTAAAGAGAAAGCCTACAGAATGGGAGAACATCTTTACCAGCCACCGCTCTAAGAGGGAGCTAATATCCAGAATATACAATGATCTCAAAAGACTCTACACTAGCAAAACAAATAATCCAATCAAGAAATGGGCAACTGAACTAAATAGAAACTTCACCAATAAGAGATATAATTGGCCAATAGATACATGAAAAATTGTTTACCATCATTAGCCATTAGGGTGATGCATATTAAACTATGCTGAAATTCCATATAACCACACTCAGAGTGGCAAGCATAAAGAAATAAAATAACAACAAATGCTGGTAATGATGTGGGGAAAGAGGAACACTTTTACACTGTTGGTGGGAGTACAAACTATTTCAGTCACTATGGAGATCAGTGTGGAGATTCCTTAGAAAACTGGGAATAGATCCACCATATGATCCAGCTCTACCATTCCTGGGCATTTGTCCAAAGGGGTTGAAATCAGAGAACTACAGTAACATATGCATACCCATGTTCATAGCAGCACATTTTGTGATAGCCAAAATAATGGAACCACCATAGGTCTCCATCAACAGATGAATGGATTAGGAAATTATGGGAAATATGCAGAATAGAATTCTACTTAGCTATAAAGAAGAGAAAAATCATGTCATTTGCAAGAAGATGGAAAGACCTAGAGAACATTATGTTAATTGAGGTCAGCCAAGCACAGAAAGAAAAGGGATATATGTTTTCTCTACTATGCCCAATCTAGTGTGTATTGGAGATACCATAGTGACTCTAGATAATGGAGGGGAAGTGTCAGCAAAGCTAGAATGGAAGGATAGAAGAAAAAGGCTGAGGTTGATTAATGGAGGAGCTACATCCGAATGTGTGTAAAAGTATGAAATAGCATGGTTAAAATGGACACTCATTATTGGGAGGGGGAGAGAGGAACCGGGGGGAGGAGAGGGCACCAAGAACAGTCTACATATATATCATTTTCATTATGTTCCACACATAAATAAAATAAAAAGATAAACACTGGCAATGTGAATTAAATAAACCCTAATCCAACCCTAATCCAAATATATGCTGCTTGTAAGAAACTTACTTTACAGCCAAAGATATTCATAGACTGAAAGTGAAAGGATGGAAAAAAGATATATCATACTAATGGAGATCAATAATGGGCAGGTTGTGGGGAGCCATTAAGGTTTTCCCCTTTAAGAATACTTCTGACTGTCCTTTTCCCAGAGCCAATAAGGTTTGGGGTTATGGAAAGTTCAACGTCTGAGAGAAGCTCAGGTGGAATTGATTGCTTTGACCGTTAAGCGCACAGGTGGTGATAGCACAGGGTTGATTGGTTTGACTGTTACATGCATAGGTGGTGATATCATGGGGGTTGGTTGACCGGGAGTGGTATAAATAGGACGGGAGCAATAAAACCAGGATTGGTCAGTAGAGATATCGACCTGGGAGTGTACTGGTGATCCTTCCATGAGAGAATGAAGTATTCTATGAATAAAATTCATTGCATGAAATTATTTTTATTCTCACTCTTCTCTTCCGAACCCGTACTTTTTCCGGCAGGCTGTGGCAGCAGATGTTGCAACACTGGTATCCAAAAAAACAGACTTCAAGCTAAATCACATCAGAAGAGACATAGCAGGGAATTTCATTTTATTAAAAGGAATAATTCACCAAGAAGATATGAAAGCAAATGTTTATGCCCCAAATGTGGGTGTACCCACATTTGTAAAGCAAATCCTTCAGGATATGAGATATCAAATACACTCAAATACAGTACTATTGGGAAATTGAACAAACCTCTCGTGCCACTTGATCAATCTTCAAGGTAAAAGATGAGTAAAGCCTCTATAGAACTAAAGAAAACTATAAATGAATTGGACCTAATAGACATATACAGAATATGTCAACAAGAAACAGCAGAATTCACATTCTTCTCAAATGCTCATGGAACCTTCTCCAAAATAGAAGACTGCCTAGGCTACAAAACAAGCGAAATTCAAAAGACATAATTCTCTGAAACTTTTCAGACCAAAATGGAATGAAAGTAGAAATCAACAACAGGAAGACCAAAAGAAAATTTTAAATAGATGTATATTGAATGATACACTTTTGAATGATGGATTGGTAAGACCAGAAAATAAAGAAATTTCTGGGACAAAACATACCAAAATCTATTGACACTTTGAAGGTGGTGTCAGGAGGAAAGTTTATAGCATTGAGTTTCCACATAAAAAGAAAGAGTCACCAAGTAACCAACTTAATGACATATCTCAAGAACCTAGAAAAACTGCAACAGTGGATAAATTGCTATAATACTAGATGTTAACCACTAAGCCAAGCATGGGAAGGAGGGATGGGGAGGGAATGGGGTGGGGATCGGGTGGGGGCTGACTGGGCAATGTGTGCATGTATGTCTACAAAAGTTTTTTGTATCTCACTATGATGTATGAATACAGTGCACCAATAAAAAATTAAAAAAAAACAAATATAGAATGAAAAACAATTCAAAGAATCAAAACAAAAAGATGGTTCTTTGAAAAGACCTAATAACTCAACCAATAGACTACTGGAGCTGATTAACCAATTCAGCAAAGTTATAGTGTACAAATTTAATCTAAAGAAATGAGTAGCTTATCTATATGCCAGCAATGAATCTAAATCTACAATGAATGAAATAAAGAAAACGATAACCTCAAAACTAATAAAATACCTAGGAATAATCCTAGCCGAAGATGTAAAAGACCTCTGTAATTAAAAATATAACACTAAAGAAAGATATTGAAAAAGACCTTGGAAGATGGAAAGCCCTTGTTCAGGGATAGGCAGACTAAATATCACTAAAATGGCCATTGTGCCAAAAGTGATCTATAAATTCAATGTAATTCCTATCAAAATACCAATGATATTCTTCAGAGATATAGAAATATCATTTATGAATTTTATATGTAGAATGCAAAGACATAGAATAGTCAAAGCAATCCTCAGCATTAAAAACCATGCAGGAGGCATCACAGTCCCTGACTTCAAATTATACTACAGAGCAATAGTAGTAAAACAGCATGGCATTGGAACAACAACAGGCATACAGAGAAATGGAATAGAAGATACAGAAACAAATTCACACCCTTATAATCACTTAATCTTTGACAAAGGGACCAAACTCATATGCCAGAGAAAATACCATATTTTCAACAAATGGTGCTGTGAGAACTGTCTATCCATTTGTGGTAAGATGGAACTAAATCTTTATGCTGCACAGGAATTAACTAGAGATGAATCAAAACCTTAGAAATTTACTAGAAATGGTGAAGTTATTAGAGGATGGCATAGGCACAACACTCCAACATATAGGCACAGCAGTAACTTTCTCAACAAGACCTCAAAAGCACAGAAAATTAAAGAAAGAATTTACAATTGGGATGGCATCAAACTAAGAATTTCTGCTCATCAAAGAAAACCATTAAGAACCTAAAGAGGAACCCAACAGAATGGGAGATCTTTACAAGCCACCACTCTGATAGAGGGCTAATATCCAGAATATACAAAGAGCTCAAAAGATTCTACCCTAGCAAAACAAATAACCCAATCAAAAAATGGCAGCTGAACTGAATAGAAACTTCACAAAAGAAGAAATACAAATGGCCAATAGATACGTGAAAAGATGTTCTACATTATAAGCCATCAGGGAGATGCAAATCAAAACTATTCTGAGATTCCATCGAACCCCAATCAGAGTGGCAAGCATAAAGAAATCAAATAACAACAAAAGCTGGTGAAGATGTGGAGAAAGAGTAACCCTTTCACACTGTTGGTGGGAATGCAACCTAGTTCAGTTGCTATGGAAATCAGTATGGGGATTCCTTAGAAAACAGGGAATGTATACACCATATGATCTGCCTATACCACTCCTGGGTATCTTTCCAAAGGGGTTTAAATCAGAGAACTACAGTAACATATGCATACCCATGTTCAGAGCAGCACAATTTGTAATTCCACCAACAATGTCTTAGAGTTCCCACTTCTCCACATCCTCGCAAGCATCTTTTGTTGTTTGTGTTTTGAATGATTACCATTTTAGTTGGAGTTAGGTGAAATCTCAGGGTAGTTTTGGTTTGCATCTCTCTGATTGCCAGTGATGTTGAGCATTTTTTCATGCATTTATTGGCCATTGAATTTCTTCTTTTGTGAAGTGTCTATTTAGTTCATTTTCTGATTTTGTTATTGGATGCTTTGTTTTCTTAGTGTTGAGTTTCTTGAGTTCTCTGTATATTCTACATATTAGTCCTCTATCGGTGATGTAGGTGGCAAAAATCTTCTCCCATTCTGTTGCCTCTCGATTGAGGTTTTTGATAGTTTCCTTTGCTGAACAGAAACTCTTCAGTTTCATGCAATCCCATATATTGATTCTCTTTTTAATAAGTTGTGCCTTTGGGTTCTTGTTGAGGAAATGTTTACCTATGCCTATGTGTTGCAGTGTTGGACCTATGCCCTCTTCAAGGAGCTTCAGGGTCTCTGGTTTGATTTCCAAGTCTTTGATCCATCGTGAGTTGACTTTTGTACAGGGTGAAAAAGTGAGATTAATTTCCAATTTTCTGCATATGGTTAACCAGTTTTGCCAACACCATTTGTTGAAGAGGCTATCTTTTTTCCAGTGTATGTTTTTGGCCTCTTTGTCAAAATCAATTGGTTGAAAGTGTCTGAGTTTGTTTCTGGGTCTTCTATTCTGTTCCATTGGTCTATGTATCTTTTTTGCCAGTACCATGCTCTTTTTATTACAATGGCTTTGTAGTATAGTTTAAAGTCAGGTATTGTGATTCCTCCTGTGTGGTTTTTGTTGCTGAAAACTACCTTGGCTATTCTGGGCTTTTTGTTATTCCAGATAAATTTAAGGACTGAATTTTCTATATCTTTGAGGAATGATCTTGGTAGTTTAATGGGCATTGCATTAAATCTGTAGATCACTTTTGGAAGAATGGCCATTTTAATGATATTTATTCTGCCAATTCATGAACATGGAAGATCCATCTTCTGAGATGTTTTATGTTTTCAGTGTTTTATAATTCAGTGTTTTATAATTTTCTTTGTAGAGATCTTTTACCTCCTTGGTCAAGTTTATAAGATGTTTTATAATGTTTTCAGTGTTTTATAATTTTCTTTGTAGAGATCTTTTACCTCCTTGGTCAAGTAAATAAATACTTATTCCTAAGTAACTACTTATTCCAAGTAAAATACTTGTTTCTAAGTATTTTATTTTTTTGTGGGAAATCCTGAGTGGAAGTATTTTCTGAATTTCTTTTTCAGTGGGTTTATGGTTGGTGTACAGGAAAGCTTCTGAATTTTTAAGATTGATTTTGGATCCAGATACTTTGCTGAATTTGTTGATCAGTTCTATAAGCCTTTTGGTTGAGTTTGTTGGTTTTCTAAATATAGTATCATGTCATCTGCAAATAGTGAAAGCCTGAGTTCTTCTTTTCCTATTTGTACTCCTTTGATTTCCTTTTCTTGCCTTATTGCTCTGGCTAGAGTCTTTAGTACTATATTGAAGAGAAGTGGTGATAGTGGACATCCTTGTCTCGTTCCAGTTTTTAGGGGGAATTCTTGAAATTTTTCCCCATTTAATATGATGTTGGCAGTGGGCTTATTGTAGATTGTCTTAATAATGTTGAGATATGTTCCTTCTATTCCCATTCTCTGCAGTGTTTTTTTTTTATCACAAATGGATGTTGAATTTTATCAAATGCTTTTCAGCATCTATTGAAATGATCATGTGATTTTTGTCCTTGGTTCTGTTTATATGGTGAATTATATGGATTGATTTTTGTATGTTGAACCAGCCTTGCATCCCTGGCATGAACGCTACCACGTCACGGTGTATGATTTTCTTGATGTGGTTTTGAATGTATGTTGCTAGTATTTTGTTTAATAGATTTACATCCAAGTTCATCAGAGATATAGGCCTGTAGTTTTCCTTAGTTCAACTGTCTTTATTCGGTTTGGGTATTAGTGTGATGTTTGCTTCATAGAATGTATTTGGGAGAGTGCCAGTTTTTCCTATTTCGCGAAATAGTTTGAGGAGTATTGGTGTTAGCTCTTCTATAAAGGTTTTATAGAATTCACTTGAGAAACCATCTAGTCCTGGGCTTTTCTTTGATGGTAAGCTCTATATTGCTGTTTCAATCTGTTTGATTGTTATTGGTTGGTTTAACTGTTCTATATCTTCTTGACTCAGTTTAGGAAGGTTGTGTTTATCTAGGAAATTGTCAATTTCCTCCAGATTTTTAATTTTGTTGGCGTATAGTTTTTCAAAGTAGTTTCTGATAATCCTCTGGATTTCTACACTGTCAGTAGTAATTTCTACTTTTTCATTCCTTATATTCATAATTTGGATTGATTCTCTCTTTTTTATTTAGGTTGGCTAGTGGTTTATCAATCTTGTTAATTTTTTCAAGAAACCAGCTCTTGGTTTTGTTGATTTTCTCTATTGTTTTTTATTCTCTATTTCATTAATTTCTTATATTCTTTAATAATTTCCTGCAGACTTTGGTGTTCCATTGTTCCTTCTTTTCAAGGGATTAGAGTTGTGTTTTTAGGTTATTTATTTGAAGATGTTTTGTTTTTCTTATGTGAGCACTCAGTGGTATAAATTTTCCTCTTAGTAGTGCCTTCAAAGTGTCCCAGAGGTTTTGATATGTTATATCTTTATTTTCATTTGTTTCTAGAAATTTATTTATTTCATCTCTTACATCTTCTATGACCCATTCTTCATTCAGAAGTGTGGTGTTCAGTCTCCACATATGTATGTTGTTTCTCTGGGTCTTCTTATACTTGATTTCTAGTTTCATTCCATTATGGTCTGAAATGGCCCAGGGAAGTATGTAACATTTTTAAAATTTGCTAGTGCTCATTTTGTGTCCCAGGATGTGATCTATTTTGGAGAAGGTTCTTTGAGCAGCTGAGAAAAATATAAACTCCGCTGTAGTTGGGTGAAATAGTCTATATGTGTCCAACAGGTCCATTTGGTTAATGGTGTTCTTTAGTTCTGAGGCATCTTTGCTGACCCTTTGTCTGGAAGATCGGTCTAGTGTTCTGAGAGGTGTGTTGACGTCTCCCAGTACTATTGTATTGGGATTTATGTGTGACTTCATGTTACAAAATTTTGATTTATGAAAGTAGCTTCACCTATGTTTGGGGCATAGATGTTGATTATTGTAATTTCCTCTTGCTGGATTGTTCCATTTACCAGTAAAATATGACCCTCTTTGTCTCTTCTAATAAATTTGTATTTGAAGTCTCATTTGTCTGATATTATAGTTGCTATTCCTGCTTGTCTTTGAGTTACATTAGAATGGATTAACTTGCTCCAGCACTTTGAGTTTGTTCCTATCTTTGCTTGTAAGATGTGTTTCTTGTAAGCAGCAGAAGGTTGAATTCTGTTTTTTAATTCATTTTGCCACTTTGTGTCTTTTTATTGGGGAGTTGAGGCCATTTACATTCAGTGTGATTATAGAAAGATAATTTTTAATTCCTAACATGTTAAGATTTTATTCCTGTTTGAGATACTGTTTATTCTTCTTTGCTTAGTTGTCTGATGGATGGGAAATCTTGTTTGTTTGGTTATGGTGTGTGTTACCTATTTCTTCTTTGCAGTTAATCTCCTTGAGTGTTTTCTCTAGTTTTGTTTTGAAGACATAAATTCCTTCGGTTTCTATTTGTCATGGAAGCTTCTTATTTCCCCATCTAATTTGATAGTTTTGCTGGGTAGGAAATTTTTGGCTGGAAGTTGTTTTCTTTCAGAGTTTGGAATATGTTACTCCAAGCCCTTCTGGCTCTCATGAATTGGTTTGGGAAGTCTGAAGTGATTTTAATTGGTTTGCCTCTGAATGTCACTTGGCCTTTGTTTTTGTTGCCTTTAAGATTCTCTGTTTGGCTTCCACATTCACCATTTTGACAATTATGTGGCGTGGGGATCCTCTTCTCTGATCTTGTCTAAAGGGAGTTCTATACGTTTCCTAGACCTGTGTATTGACCTCTTTCTCTGTGTTTGGAAAAATTTCTGCTGTCATTTCCTTGAAGAGATTATTGATCCTTTTGGTTTCACCTTCTTTTCCCTCCTCTATTCCAATTATTCTTAGGTTAGCTCTCTTAAAATATGCCCATATTTCTTCAGTGTCAAATTCCTGCTGCCGGATTATTTTTTTCTAAATGAGGGACTATAATTTCATTTTTGGAGTGATCATCTTCTAATAGTGAGATTCTATTCTCCATGTTATCTAATATGTTGTTTTTACTTTGAATTGAGGCCTTTACCTCAGTGATTGCATCCTTTGTCTCTTTTTGACTCTCTCTGAATTCTTTTAGAAAGTCCTCTATTATTTTGACAGTTATTTTCCTGATTTGATCTTCTAGAGATCTCTGAATTTCTGTGTTATTAAGTTCTGATGTTGTGGGGTTGTTTATTGCTCCATTGTTATTTCTCTTTCCCATGATTTCGGAAGTTTGTGCCTTCTCTTGATTCTTCCCTGGGTCATTATGACTTCACTTAAGGTGCTCTGGATCTCGAGTCTGTGGTATCTCAGTCACCACTACTCCTTCACTGGGTTGTTTGGCAAAATATTAGACCCAGGGAGTCAATTGAGGCTGGATTAGACTATGGGGTTACGAGGCTGGACGTTCTCCCACAGGGAGCTGCAAATCTCTGCTACCACCACTTCCCCACTGAGTTGGACTGCAAAAATCTCAGACCCAGGGAGATTATCTGCGCAAGTCTCTGGGAGTGCAGTACTTGGATTTCTCTTCTAAGGGCTGCAATTTGACTCACGATTGTTGAGTGCGCTGTTGGAGCTGTAGTGGTACAATATTTAATAAAAGTACTATTTTCAAAAGTTACTTAAGTCAGATTTTTCCTCAACCCCATTCTCTGAGATTATATTATACATGTATGATATGATTAGATTCATTTTCATATTTGGCATTGCTGCATGATTTTCTTGATATCTTGCTTAAATTTTTAGAATGTGGCATGCTGTAAATTTCAACCTTTGCAGTGTACAGGTCTGTGGATTTTAAAATGGATACTGCGGTATCTGCCAACTATTGTACCATGGAGAACAGTTGAATCACCCAAACCATTCCTTTGTACAGTGTGCAGTTTCATTTGTAGTTAACTACACCTCTCACACCAAACCAATCACTGATATGTTTTCATTCTCTAAATTTTCCCTTTTCCAGAATATCCCACAAATGGAATTATGAAATACATAAATCTTATCTAAGTTTTTACTACATAAAGTATATTTACTATTCATCTGTATGGTTGTATAGATTTGTAGCCCATTCCCTTTTATCACTGAGTATTCCATTGGATGGATGGACCATATTTTTGTTCATTGGCAACAATGAACAAAGCTACTATCAACACTCATATATAGGTTTTTGTATGTGATGCAAATTTATTTTTAATTCGTTTTATTGCTTAAAAGTGGAATTATTAGGTTACATGGTAAGTGTGTGTTTAAATTTGTTAGTTAAATTAAATCGCCAAACTGTCTTACAATGTGATTGCATTTATTTGCATTTTCACCAACAGTAAATGAGAGGTATTGTTACTTTATTTTCTTGTCAGAAATTGGTGATATTTTATTTCTTTTAAAAATTTAAACTAGCCTAAATAGACACATAATAATTTTCACCAAGGTTTTGATTTGCATCTCCCTAATGGCTAAAGATGTTGAACATATTTCATATGCTTATTTACTTATATTCACGTTTGTGAAATTTCCCTGTAAGATCATTGCCCTTTTAAATTGGGTTATTTATTTATTTATTTTTTTGCAGGTCTGGGGATGGAACCCAGGGGCATTCTATCTCTGAGCTATACCCCCAGTCCTATTTTTCATTCTTTTTATTCAAACAGGGAAAGTTGCTCAACCACCCAAATGCTGGGGTTACAGTTGTGCACTACCATGCCTGTCTTATCATTTTCTTACTATTACATTTTAAGTGTTCTTTATATTCTGTGAATATAAGTTACTGTTTTATATGTGGTTTATAAATATTTTCACCCAATTTGTGGATTTTCTGCTAATTTCCCATCATTTAATATGGAAGACCCTATTAAAAATCAGTTGGTCATCTTTGTGTGGGCCTTTTACTGGATCCATTTATATATGTGTTTATCCGTTGGCCAAAACTAAACTGTTTCAAGTACTGTGGTATTGTAATAACTCTTAAAATCACATATAACTATTCTTACAAATTTATCTTTTTGAAAAGTCTTTTGGTTATTTTGTTTGTAATTTCTAGTAGGAAAGTCAAGGTGATATTTAAGAAAAGCATGAATGTCCTGAGGGAGATAGTCATGCTGAAGAGAATTTCCTGCACTACAAAAGTTTTATGACACTTCTAAAATGAAAACATTCTAAGCAGAAAAGTTTAAAGGAGTTAGTTGATTGGGGTAGGGAAAATGAAGGAAAGAGGGGTAGGAGAGGACAAGTCAGGGAATATGGGTATAGGCCTGTCCAGGACTTGCAGATTAGGCCTTACATAGGACTTCAGCTTATATTCCAAGTGAAATGGTGATCCACTGGAGGGGTTTGTGCAGAGAAATACCACAATCTCCTTTTTCATTATTTAAGAAACCTTATAGTAGCTATGTTGAGAATTGACTATAAGTGACCAAGGATGGAAGAAAAAAGAGCAGTTTAGGATATTATTTCAATAAACCAAAAGTGATTGGATTCCAAGGAGTTTTTTCATTCAACAAATATGCATAGAGCAATGGTGGAGGCAATGGGAAGTTACCAATGATGCCACCAAAGTTCAAGCATCTATCTGAAAAGTGACAACCATGAGACCAAGTTTGGAAAAGAAAAATACATTACAATAGCATGAACAACTTATCATATTACAAATGTAAAACCTTATTTGTATTCAGTTTATACTACCTAATGTGCAAACAGTGTGGAGATTGGAGAATGTAGGATGTTTTCAGATCAATCCTCTTTGCTTGAATTAGCAACAGATTCTTTGTATCTGCAATGGTTGCCACCGAAATATGTATGACTTTTTTTTTGCAAAATGTATATGTGTTCTAATTAGGAATTAAGGAATTTGATTCACCTGAAAACTAATTTGCAGTAGTTTTATATCTTGAGAAAACTCAAACTTGGATTAAACTAAGATAGTCTTTTATTTCAGAGAAGCACATTAGATGTTTGCTTTGTTGCTCTGGTTCAGCTTTTCATATGTGATCCCAAATTGCACCTCGAGTTTTTGATTTGTATATTCATAAATTTTTGTCATGGGGTTTGATATAATTAAGTATATATCCAATTTTTTGAGGTACATTGCCCCTCCAACCTCAGAGTACTGTGGTCATTATACCATAGATCCTCATTAGGCAAAGCCTACAAATCTCCAGTGACTTCATAAAGATAGATTATAAAATTAAATCAGAGGTTTTAATGTTTAAAGTAAGAAGCTGAAATTTTATTGGGGTATGTTTTTCTTCTTCCTACTGTACATAAATGCAAATAGCATATAGCCTTTATATAATTTTATTATTAATGATAGACTGTTTACTTATTTTAAAAAGTAATTTAGAAATGCATTACTATGCCTTAATGGATATAAAATAGCTTGAAGTTTTTCCTTAAATTAGTTCATCATTTTGGGAGATTATCTATATAATCTATATAATCTATATTGAATTATAATATAATGGAAACCTCCAGAAATGCTAGAATTTTAAACATGGATATTTCTAGTTTGTAAGAGAGTCACTGAGTAATACAATCATAGAAGTTGGACATTTATCTGTTATCAAGCATGTCTTTAAAAAAAAAGAGAATTTTCTTTCCAGACTTCCAAAGAATTGTTCACTGAATCTTTGCTTGAACAGTTTTATCAATGGGAAACTCACTGCAGTTTGGAATAACTTTGTCTTTTCAATATCTTTCCCTAGCCCTTCTACCTAATTGTCCCATTGGAATAAATCAGAACTTGTCTACTCCCTCTTCCACTTGAATACCCTTCAAATGGTACTTCAAGTGGCCCCTCACATTCAGACCTTTCCATGAGTTTGTACTTCCTAATGCATGTGCATATGTTCAAATTTCTTCCTTGACTTTGACATCCTTGGCTTTAAATACCAAGCATTTTGACAAAAGCTGATCCTTTTTCTGGAGCTTTCTGAGATTTCTGTCTCAGGAATCATTTACCTTAATAATAACACAAAGTCTTCACAATGTTTATTGGTCCAAAGGGGAGAACTTGGAGCAGAAAGAGTCCAGCCATATGGAAATCAAGGTAGGTCATAGTCATTCAGGACAACTTTCAAATGTGGTAAGAACACCTAAGAATAAAAACACAGTGAAAGTTTTGGGTCATAGAGTCTCTCTCCCTAAGTATAATAAGCCAAACTTATTGGCTAGAATCTTCTGAAATCTTGTCATTTTTTCTGTCTCTCTATACTTTAACTGATTAATTTCTAGCAGCTACCATTTAGAATAGTAAATTAGACCACTAAATTCTGTATTTGATTAACAAAGTCCACAAGTAGTTAGAGAAAGGTTAATTTAGTCTTTCAGGGGCTGAATTGGATCAATGAATCAACCAATTTATCTGCTCTTAAGTGAGTGATCATCAGGAACAAATACTAATTTTTCTGGATTGTGTTCATTCATAATAGCTAATATTTATTTATTGTTTATTATGTGCAAGATAGTATGGTAAGCATTACATCATTTAATCTCTTAATTACTTTATTAAGGAAGTGTCATCATCCACATCCTACAGATAAAAAACTGAACATCCAGAGAGGGGTCAAGTGACTTGCTGTATCTCACACAGCCACTAACTAGTGGACAAAGAATTCAAATTCATATTTGTCTCACTGTGAAAGTCCAAGCTAGTGATAATTACACTATTCTGTAGTGGTCAACACTATAGCTTTGTAGATGCAATATCAAGTCTAGGGCTCATCATGCAAGTCTGGATGGAGAAATGGGCCATTCTGGTGGGTCAGGAATCCATTGAGCAGAAATGTTATCAATTTATTATTCAACATCTTTTTTCTTTTGTATACTTTTTGGTGCAATGTAATTAATTATACATCATAGTAAGATTCAAAGTGATACAAACATATATTCATATATCACTTTGGGCTAAGATACAGTGCAGTGGTAAAATACTTGCTTTGCATGCACAAAGCCCTGGGTTCAATGCCCTGTACCTAATAAAAATGGAATAAAAACAAGGTTTTAATATCCCTTTATATTCACCCTTGTTATCATTATTCAGGACCTGCTGGGGCCTCTATTCTATTCCCTACCACATTCTCAGACCTCATTCTTCATGCAAAAAATTCTACCTGGACTGTAAGGTGTCAAATATGTGATATAATAACTGAATTCATCATAATTTATGAACTAAGAGAATACAAGAAACACATATACCCAAGAATCTTCCTTCTTCAATTGGAGACTTGGTGGTATACTCTTCTGAAATATCTTCCTAACATTGAAGAATGACAAAAATGATCTTATTTTAGTGGTCCCAAACAAGCACATAAAGGAAGTATATTAGATATGATGTGACTGTGGAGCACTCAATGACTGCAGTTCTTTCTAGGGTTTCTAGGATTTCTAGGGTTTACTCCATATATATGTGTGGAGGAGCATTAGTTAAGAATCAGATATCACATCTACTTTACATAAGAACACATTTATCTCAGGCAAAATTGCAGTGTTATTTTCATCTGAAGCAAAGCCTCTGATATAAACCACTACCCAGGTCAATCAGTGCTTTGATTTTCTAATGCAAATGTTATGCTGAACTGTAGCTTCCCTGCTGTAATAAAAAAAGAACAAGCTGTGTTTGTGTGTGTGTGTTTGTCTGTGTGTAAAACAAAAACAAACTGTGTGTGTCTGTGTGTGTCTTTAAATACATTTCAGATAACAAGATAACTAAATTACTGTCATAAAATTCCAGAGACTCTTGGCTGGAAAGTGATATGCTAAATATATTTTCCCGATTTTCAGTTTAATGCCTGAAAGAGATAAGCACATACTTTCATCACCAGCAATGCAAACTTCAAATCTATTAGAATAGCATTAATAACTACTTGGTGTTAGTGAATGGGGACACTTTTATAGGAAATTGTTGTTTGCATCTCTTTGTCACCAAAGATCTGTTTCAGAATGTTAAAAGTTAAGCTGGGCATGGTGGTGAATGCTTGTAATACAAGTACTTGGGAAACAGAGAAAGGAGGATCACAGTTTCATGGCCAGCCTCAGCTACTTAGTAAGACCCTCAGCTACTTAGAAAATACCTCTGCAACTTAATGAAACCCTGTTTCAAAATAAAAAAAAATAAAAATGTAGCTCAGAGGTAGAATATTCCTAGATAATCCCTAGTACTGAAAAAAAGAAGGCTAGAAGTTAGTTTTGCAGATGGGCGTGGTGGTACACACTTGTAATCTCAGTACTTGGTAGGCTAAGACAGGGTGATCACAGTTTGTGTCCAGCCTCAGCTACTTAGTGAGGCCCTACACAATTTAGTGATGCCTTGTTTAAAATTAAAGAATAAAAATAGGGCTGGGGGTGTAGCTTGGAGGTAGAATGCCTATGGGTTCCATCCCCAGTACCACGCAAAAAAAGTTAGGTTTTTGATTATATATAACTGTTTTTCAGAAATTATTTTTATGGTGTTCCAAAATGAGTCAAGCAGGAAATGTATAAAGTAGTGACCTAAAGAAGGATACCAATATGAAAATAATAAATTGATTTCTTCCTTTAGTGTTCTATAGTTTTCATTGTAGAGGTATTTTACCTCCGTGTTTAGATTTATTACTAAGTAGTTTTGAGTCTGTTGTGAATGGGTTTGTTTTCCAAATAACCCAATAGAAATGGGCATTTGAACTGAATAAATACTTCTCAATATAAGAAATACAAATGCTTAATAGAGATATTTTAAAATGTTCAACCTCATTAGCAATTAGAAAATTGCAAATCAAAACTACACTAAGATTCCATTTAACTGCAGTTAGAATAGCATTCATCAAGAATATGAACAATAACAAATATTGGTGAGTATGTACAGAAATAAATATTTTATACACTGTTGGTGGTATTTCAAATTAGTATGAACATTAGGAGGTTAGTATGGAGGTTCCTCAAAAAGACTAGGAAGGGAACCACCATATCCTTGGTATCATTTCAAAAGAATTAAAGTCAGAAAACTATGGTGATACATGCATATATATGATTATAGCAGAACAATTCACAATATCCATATTATGGACAAACCAAGAAAATCTGTCAGCAGATGAAAGAATAAAGAGAATGTGGTATATGTGGTATATACACTCAATGTAATTTTCCTCAGACTTAAAAAGAACAGAATTATTTCATTTGCAGAAAATGGATGGAACTAGCAGACATTATGTATGCTAAGTGACATCAGCAAATCTCAGAAAGACAAAGATTAAATGCTTTCTCTCTTATATGGAAGCTAGAGAGAAAACAGAAATAAAATGAACTTCAGATAAATGAGAAGAGAGACAAGTAGAATAGTGGAAGGGGCCTGGGAAAGCTATATGGGGAGTGAGGAAAGCAGGTTTAATGAAGAATACAGTTCAAATAATACTATGTCTGTATGTGTGTGAAGGTATCACTACCAATCTCCATAACATGTAAGAGGAGGTGGGAATTGAGATGGGATGCAGAGGAAAACACATCAAATGCTGTGTGCATGTATGTTTCTATCACTTTGAACCTCACTATTATGTATACATTACAAAAGTACATTTAAAAAATGATGTGTCAGGCATGGTGGTACACCCCAGTAATCCAAGTATTTAGGAGGCTAAAACAGGAGGTTTTCAGGTTTTAGAGAGACTTGTCAACTTAGAAAGATGCTGTTTCAAATATAAAGAATAAAAAATGGGGCTGGGATGTGTAGTTTATAGGTAGAATGCCCTGGGTTTAGTCCCCACTAAGAAATGAAAGGAAAGAAAGAAAAAGAAAAAGAAAGAGAGAAAGAAAGGAAGAAGGAATAAGAAAGATCAAGCAGGGTGAATGAAAGTAATTTAGCAAATAGCAAATACTTTAGCTTAAATAACCAGTCTGCACCATAAATTGCTATGTATAGCTTATAATGAATAAACGATATAACCTAATTAAAGCTTTACCATAGTGTTCTTAAAAAATTGTATGATTATCAAAATTGTGATAACCATATATAATAGATTGGTATTCTTAAAATAAACAGAAGAGTAAAAATGTTCAATGAAGGACTAAATTTATTTCATGAGGTAATCCAGAATAATAATGCCTGTATTAGTTTCCTGGGGCTCCCACAAATTACCACCCATTTGCTGACTTACAGAAATGAATTGTCACATAGTTCCCCAGACTAGAAGTCTACAATGAAGGTGTTAGCAGGGTCATCATTCCTCTGAAGGATCCAAAGAGTCTATCCATTCTTGCATCTTATAATTTCTAGTGATTATCATCAGTCTTTGGCATTTCTGTTTATAGAAACATTACCCCAAACTCTAATCCACCCTAATCTGGCATGACTTCATCTTAATTTCATTATATCTGCAAATATCCTGTTTCCAAATCAAGTCATATTCACTGATATTAGGAGTTAGGACCATTTGGGTGAATACAATTCAATCCATAACGTGCCCTATAAATGCACTATATATTTTTGAAAATTTCTATGAAAAACAGAGATTCAAACTAACCCATTATACTTTATCTGCAATACAAACTTTAAATACTTTAATAAGAAATTAACAAAGAAAAAACCAAAAACATGGACTACTATTTTCTAATATTGAGAAGCACTCCTCCTACTCACAATTTCTTAGTGAGGAGGGTAAGTTCTATCTTTCAATGACCAAAACCTCATCCCTGAGCTTCTTCTGACCCCTATTTCTCATTCATTTTTGGTTAAGAGCGTAGTTCTAGAGTCTGATTGTTTAGGATCAAAATTCAAACCCCTCCAACTGCTAATTGACACTCTTCCTCTCACTACTGACAAACATGGAAATTTGAATAGATGGTTGCCATTGCTTTAGTCAGTTTCTTACAGTGAACTTTCAATTGAATTCCACCATTTAATGCAAAACTCACTTCCACATTTCCATTATTTTGATAATATTTTTAATGTTTTCAACAAATATAAACATATTTCTTGATACACTGCATCCTTTCATTCATATGCCACTAGATGTCTAGCTTCCCATTCTGGACCTATTGCTCAGCATGGGGTCTATCCCACTGACCTTTGTGCTCAGTGGAAATTAGCATAAAATATTTTCTGGGAGATCTTATTTTCTAAATATTATTTTTTACAAGTGCTGTATATTTTAACTGATCTTTGACTTAAATCCCTGGCAGTCTTATCTTTTATGTCCTCCTTTGCTCTTGTAGATGGGTTAGCATAATTATTCTGAGAAGAATGTCAAAACACAGTAAATGGTTTAGAATAACTCTGTTTATATTTTTTGGTAAAAGGGGAAAGGTCTCTGGAGAGAATTAATAATGTCATATTGCAAATTGCAAGGGACATCAAACAAATTGATAGTGATCTTGTTTTTACTGCAAGATAGTACTGAAATTCATAAAGAGGAACTAAAGCTTCAGAGGCTAAGGCTTGGACCACATGAAGGGGATTTCTGTGCCACTTAGGGTTGTTCATTAGTATGGGGTGGGAATTTGGAGATAGAATGGTTGGTCAGAAACTGATTGGAGGAATTTATTTATGGATTCAATGAAAGTGTGGGAATTTGCTGTCTGATGCAGTAATATTGGCTTTTGTCTGTGCTATGAAAATGTTCTGAAAAATTTAAAAAAATATTGGCTTCCTTCCATCTGCATCTCAAAGGAGCATTTTCTGGCCAGTTTGAAAGGAGTTTTTATCACTCTCTTCTCCCAGGTAACTGGGTATCAGTCGAAAAAATCATCACTCCATGGCACCAGCATTTGTAATGAGATAGAGGAAATTGCCCTTTAATAAAACTAGAAAACACCAATATCTTCTCAGAAGAAATCACAACTTTCATTTTCAATGTATTCTGATAAAGTTTCAGAAGGTCCAGAGTTTACTATGCTTCTCTCAGGTCAGTAAGGCTCCTTGACCATTATTTCTAGGATTTTAATAGAGCTTTTCTCCACCTCTTGATCTTGCATAGAACCCAACCTATGCCCAAAGAGCCATACTTCACTTATAAAGTACATTGTACAATGAAGGCTTGACCTCCAGGGCAGGAAGTCGCACATAAATATGACTACCATTTGATGGCAGGGATTGTAGAAGGAAAATAATTCTGATTTGTAACCAGAATGTGCACCTCAAAAGAAGCAACAATTTATTAGAGCTCTATGTTGGGATGCAGGTGGCCAGTGTTCCTGATCTAGCTATCACAACAACTCCCAATGTGACAGTGAGCAGGCATGCCTCATTTTCCCATCCCTACTAGGAACAAGATTGATTAAGTGAAATCTCAGTAGCTTTCTACCCTAAAGTTGAGGTGCTTCCCAGCACATATGTTTCCTCTTCTCCTCCATCCTTTACCATCCTTAACACTTTTCCACTTTTTTTCCTCTGTCCTTTTTATTTTCTTTTCTTTCACCCCAAATTAGTAATATGTAAGTTCCCTTCAGAATCTATTTTATATTCAGGTGACAATTAGATATAAGAAGGCTACTGTTCTCTAAACAAACTGGGCTTTTAACCTTAAATCCAAAAATATATTCAGGAAACTCTTAATATCATCACGTTATGGTGAGTCATCCTAAAAATTCTGCAGTTGAAAGGCCCCATTTAGAAGAAAAATCGCAAGCCCTAGCAGCCAGCTAATAGTTAAAACAGCCAGCTAATAGTTAAAAAGAAAAAGTGTATATTACTGCAGCTTGCAGCTTAAGAAACATAGCGTAAGAATGAAAAATATGCAATAAGCCCACCCTGTTCCAGGAACGTACCTAGCATCTTATCTATACTGACCGGGTCAGCGCGCCCTGTGCCGGGAACCTGCTGACTACACCTAGTGTCTTATCTAACACTTGACAACAGAATGTACTTTTTCAAATGATTCTGTAATATTTTGTAAATGCATGTAACTTAGCCCAAACCCCCCTAACTGGTGGTCTTTTCCCTATAAATATCCACACTTTCAGTTGCTCGGGGCTGAACTCCTCTGCTCTTAAGTGAGATACGAGTCGGCCCCAGTGCACTGGTCCCCTAATAAAAATTCTTACCTTCTGCTTTTGCATCAAGTAGAGTTTCTCGTGGTTCTTGCCGTCGTCGCTTATCCCGAGGTTGATTGAGGGTCTCCCCTCTGCAGGGGTCTTACACAGTCACCCAGTTTTTCATCTGGCCTTTGGAGATTCCTTCCCAAAGTCACTGACCTTAAGTATAGTCAGCAGTCTCTCAAGCCCCATGGTTCCCCCATGCCATGGAGTTTCCTGGGGCTGAAGGCTGATTGCATGAGATACTTCTTATAAGCCCAGATGATTTCACTCATGAATAACTTGCAGTTTTCCTTCTCTCTCCCTCATGCATGCATGGAACAAGTGGAATTCTGATTTTTTTTAATAATATGCACATTTTTTTTAGTCTTTTAAGTTTTCAACAACTGCAGAATGCTCCCTCTCCTATCATATGGTACTCTGAGGAATGAATGAAAAACTCCTATCTATGTGCCAAACATCCAATTCCCCCTCAGTGAAATTATTATTATCCTACTATTAACAGTCCTACTTCATGTGCAGATTTTATACAATTTGCCAAAGCATGACTATGCAGGAAGCTGAACTGGAGGTCAAACTGAGGTGGTCTGTCAGTAATGTAATAAGAACCCATCTATGCTTATAGTTAGAACCCACATCCTTTGTTCTCTTGTCCTCCTTGGGTGTGATAAAATTGCAAAGTGGCTTGCCATGCTTCTGTCTTCTTTTTTGTGATTCATTGATACAATAGGTGATGCGGGGGAAAATTATCTGTATACAACTAACAGTTATAGAATTCCAGGCTTTATGCTATCTACATTTTAATAAAGAAACCCCAAACTAAATATGTATCTTGAGAATGACAGAACTGCCAAACTAGAATGGCAGGGAAATTGTGATATCCAAAGCTGGGGCTTGACTCAAAAACTAATAAGGGAGAGGGGTTTCTCAGTAAAATAGATTTTTAACATCCATACAATAAACTACCTAATAAACTTAGCAACTCTCATAATATTTGTTTTAATAGAAAACACAGCCTGTTGGCAATGGGGAATAATTTAATCTGTTAATTAAATGCAAAATTAAGTTCTCATAAAAACATAATAATTAGCCTTTCCTTACTTTAGAATATCTGCATCAGCAAATATTGGAATTTCTCCAGGAGGGATATAAGGGGTTCTTACATCTGTGGTGCTCACTATTGCTTTGCCACTTAGCTTTGCAAGTTCAGCACTCTGGGACTGATTTTGTTTTTCTTCTAGATGTTTTTCTTGCAATTAGAGTATACTATAACTTGGTGACAGTAGATGACTCAGTTAAATTCATGTTGTTTGAAATACAAAATATGTGCACATTATGAGAAGGTATCCTGTTGTGACTTTCTACTGCTTTAAACCTAAACAAACCCAGCACAGCTCTTTCCCTGATATAAGAATATCTAGAGTATACAAAGTACTTAAAAGACTTAATTTTAAAACAAAATAACCCAAAAAAGAAATAGGCAATAGAAAAAAAATAGACACTACATAAAAGAAGAAATACAATGGCCAATGAATATATGAAAAAATGTTCAACATTATTATCAATCAGGAAAACGCAAATTGAAACTACATTGAAATTTCATCTAGCCCCAATTAGAATAGCAATAAAACAACAATAAATGTTGACAACGATATAGGGAAATTAGAACCTTTCTATATTTTTAATGGGATTGCAGCCACTATGGAGATCAGTGTGGAGATTCCTCAGAAAACTTGAAATGGACCTACTATCTGATTCAGTTATACAACTTCTGATTATCTTTCCAAATAAACTGAAATAAAAATATTATAATGATAAATGCATATCTATATTTGTAGGTGTAAAATTCACAATAGACAAATTATGGCACCAACCCAGGTGTCCATCAACAGATAAATTGATCACAAAATTATGTGATATACACACAATAGAATTCTACTCAGAAATAAAGAAGAACAAAATTACGTCATTTGCAGAAAATGAATGGACCAGGAAAATATTATGTTAAGTGAGATTAGCCAATCACAGAAAGTGAATGATCATATATTTTTCTCTTCTTTACAGAAGCTAGGGAGTAATTGGACATATGAGGAACTTTAGATAATGAAGGAGGCACTTCTCCTTTTTCCTTTGCTCGTCACTTTTATTTTTTTTCTTAACATACTTTTTTAATTGGTGCATTGCATTAATGCATCATAATGGGATAAAAAAAATGTGTAGACATCCATGTACATATCACCCAGTTAACCCATTTCCTCCCCATCCCTCCTTCCCACACTTGGCTTAGTGGTTGACATCAGTATGTTTAAGTACATCCTGTGCTTTAGAGAGTTTCCTTCTTCCCCCCTCCCATACTCTCATTTAGGTTGCCTTAATTGCTCTTCTATAGGATCTCCTTTTTCATCTAGATTCCTTCTATGACCTATTTCTCCTTAGTTTTCACATATCAGGGAAAGAATTCAATTTCTTCTTTTATGTGACTGACTAATCTTGCTTAGCATAATGTCCACAGTTCCATCCATTTCCCTGAGAATGGTGTAATTGTGTTTTCTTTATGGCTGAGTAAAATTCTATTGTGTACATATCCCACAGTTTTGTAATCCATTCTTCTGTTGATGGGCATCTTGGCTGGTTCCATAGTTTGGCAATGGGGAATTGTGCAGCTATGAGCATTGATATACAGGTATTGGTTTGGTGGTTTGTTTTCTTATCTTTTGGGATACCAAAATACCAAATACCAGAAGTGGTATTGCTGGGTCATTTGTTCTCATTCTTCTGAGGATCCTCCATATTGTTTTCCAAGGTAGTTGCACTAATTTGCAATTCCACCAACAGTATTTTAGAGTTACCACATCTCCACATCCTCACCAGCATTTGTTGTTGTTTGTGTTTTTAATGATTGGCATTCTAGTTGGAGTTAGGTAGAATCTCAGGGTAGTTTAGACTTAACATCTCTCTGATTGTCAATGATGTTGAGCATTTTTCCATGAATTTATTGCCCATTTGAATTTCTTCTATCATGAAGTGTCTATTTAGTTCACTTGCCCATTTTTTGATCTGATTATTTTTCTTAGTGCTGAGTTTCTTGAGTTCTCTGTATATTCCAAATATTAGTCCTCTATCAGAGGAGTAGGTGGCAATAATCTTCTCCCATTCAGTTGGCTCTTGATTGAGGTTCTTGGTAGTTTTCTTTGCTGAACAGAAGTTCTTCAGTTTCATGCAATCTCATGTGTTGATTCGCCTTTTATTATATTGTGCCTTTGGGGTCTTGTTGAGAAAGTTTTATCTGTGCCTATGTTTTGCAGTGTTTGACCTATGCCCTCTTCAAGGAGCCTCAAGGTCTCTGGTCTAATTTCAAGTCTTTGATCCACCTTGAGTTGACTCTTGTGCAGGTTGAGAAGATGGAATTTAATTCCATTTCTGCATATGGATAACCAGATTTGCCAACACCATTTGTTGAACAGACTCTCTTTCTTCCATAGTATGTTTTGACCCCTTTATCAAATACCAATTGGCTGTGAGTGTGTGGTTTTATTTCTGAGTCTTCTAATCTGCTCCATTGGTCTATAGATCAGTTTTTGTGTCAGTACCATGCTGTTTTTATTACAATGGCTTTGTAGTACGGTTTTAAGTCAGGTATTGTGACTCGTCCTGCATGATTTAGTGAGTAACTATGATATATTTGTTTATGTACATCATATGTTTGTGTGTGTGTGTGTGTGTGTGTGTGTGTGTGTGGTACTGGGGTTCATGGAAGCCCTTCTAAATTCGGGCTACACTCCTAGACCTATTTTATACAATTTTATTTTTTTTTAAACAGGGTTGCTTAAGCCAGAGCGACTGGCTTTGAACCTGCGCGATCCTCCTGTCTCTGCCTCCCAAGCATGGGAATAACAATTGTGCATCACAACTCCTGGATCAATGATGTGTTTTAAACAGATTCCATCTTCCCCCATCCCATCCCCTCTTATTGGTCACCTTAATTGCTCCTCCATAGAGCCCTTTCTTCAACAAAATTTCTTCCTATTACTCATTTCTTCCTAGTTTTTGCATATTAGGGAAAGCATCTGACTTTTTATTTTCTGTTATATTTCTTTGTGTATGCTGCATTACAAGTTCCGATCCCACTCTTGAAAGCCCCGGCACCGACCTGGCCACCTGGCAGACTCTGATCACGGCCTCCCAGGCCCCAGCACTGGCCTTGCCTCACCATAGGCTTCAACACCAGCCTCGCTGGCCTGGCCCTGGCCTTCCCCCTCAGCAGGCTTCAATCCCGGACTTGGAGGCCCCAGCACCGACCTTGACTCAGGGCAGGTCCCAAACCTGGCCTCTCTGGCCCCAGAACTAGCCTCACCCCTCAGCAAGATACAATCCTGGCCTCCAAGGCCCCAGCACCGGCCTTGCCGCAAGGCAGTCCCAGATCCCGGCCTCACTGGCCCCAGCACTGACCTCACCCATCGGCAGGCTCTTATTCCAGCCTCAGAGGCCCCAGAATCAGCCTTGCCTCACAGCAGGCTCCAATCTTGGGCTTGCTGGCCCCAGCACTGGCCTCACCCCTCAGTAGGCTCTGATCCTGGCCTCAGAGGACCCAGCGCCGGCCTTGCTTCATGGCAGGCTCCAATCCCAGCTTCACTGGCCCCGGCACTGGGATAGCTTCCTGGCAGGCTCCTATCCTGGCCTCAGAGGCCTCAGCACTGGCCTTTCTGTGCAACAGGCTCTGGTCTCTATCACTTTGAGCAGGTCGTCTACAGATGTTCCTTTTTTTTCTTTCTTTTTTTTTTTTTTTTGGTGGTACTGGGGTTCCTGGAAACCCTTCCAACTCTGGGCTACACTCGGGGAGACCCATCTTTTTATATTTGGAAACAGGGTCTCTTAAGCCAGCGTGGCTGTCCTCAGACCTGTGCGATCATCCTGCCTCTGCCTCCCAAGCACGGGCATTACAAGCATGCACCAACATGCCTCGCGTTCTTTGACTTTTTTTTTTTTTTAATATGAGAGAGCAGTACAAGTCTTTTGTGAAAGCTGGGACCCCAAATACCTAATGACAATGAATTTTGTCTTCCCTCCAAAAGCAGAGGTCCATAGCTTCACCTCGGAGAGCAGGCTCTGCTGCTCCACATGCACCCTGGCCTCCTGCTCTGCACAAAGGAGCGCGGTGGCCATGAGGGCTGATATCTCCCAGAAAACACAGCATGGTGGCTCATCCCGGCTATGTGGCACTCCCTCTGAAATCCCCCAAACCCTTTTGCCACTTTGCATGTTGCCTAGAATTCCCGAGCATGTGTGGCAGGAGCAGTCTACTATTGGAGAAATTTCCTCAAAAGTTCAAGCTGGACTAGACTTGATCTCTCTGCCCCTCCAAATTTTTGTCACCACCCCCACCGCTGCCACCACTGCCATCTCAGTTTTCTCCTGAACACCTTTCCCACAGTTTTTTTTCCAGAATTCCCAAGAATGTGCGGCATTAGCAGTATACCTTTGTGCATATTTCTTTAAAATTATGAGGTGGATTTGACTGCATCTCTGCCTCTACCAAATACTGACCACCACTGCCGCTGCCACAGCCATCTCGGTTCTCTTCTGAGCACCTTATTCATATATCTTGTCCCAAATTCCCGAGCGTGCCCGGTGGTAGCATTCTACCTTTGGGGCAATTTCTTCAAAAGATCAAGGTGGATTGAATCAGATCTCTGCCTCTCCTGAATAACAGCTGCTGCCATTGCCACTATCTCCACCATCTCAATTGTCTCTAAAACACTTTCCCCCACTGTATGTTGTCCAGAATTCCTGAGCATGTGCAGTGGTACCATTCTACCTTTGGGGGAATTTCTTCAGAAGATCAGGGTGGGTTGGATCTGATCTCTGCCTCTCTCAAATACTAGCCTCCACAGCCACCTCCACTGCTGCCACTGCCACTGCCTACCTCCTGGTTCTCCACTGAGCTCCTTCCTTACATGATATGATATCCAGAATTCTTAAGCATGTGTGGCAGGAGAAGTCCCCCTCATGGAGATTTTTTTCCCCAAAATTTCCAGGTGAATTGGATAGGATTTGTCTGCATCTCCCGAATCCTGGCTGCCACCATCTTTGCCCTCTCCAATATTTTTTTTTAATAAGAGAAGACAATATGTGTTTTGAAGAGATTGTGGGATCGAGCAATCAGCAGCAATGAATTTTATCTCCCCTCCAGTAGTGGAGGCCCACAGCCTCATAGTGTAGAGCAGGATCTGCTGTTCTGAGGGAAACATGTACCCCAGTGCAGCAGAGAGGAATGCTGCAGCCAGGTGCATTGAATTCCCTGGGACACGTGGCTGGGCTTCCCACATGGTGCTGCTGGACTCCCCCCACCACGTCGAGATCATTTTTCTTACAAGGTATGTTGTTAAGAGTTTCCAGCATGCACAGCTGATGCAGTCTTTTCTCTAATCCCTCTGGGATGTTCTTCCAAAAATTACTTTTCTGGCATGGCATGTGCCTCTTTGTCATATTGTTTCTAATTCCGCCATTTTCCACTCTTTCTACTGTATTTTAGATAGAAAGTCATGGCTGAAAATTTCTCCTTAAGTTGTCGCAATCAGATATTAAACCAAAATCTGGTTTCCAGGGCTTCTCTGAAGAATGCATGTTCTTTTCAGCAGCTGTGGTCACCACTGCGACCATGGCCGCTGCCATCTTGACCATCTTCCTCTTGATTTTTTTTTTTGAAAGTGTGTTGCTAGTATATTTTTAGCAGTTTTTTTCCAATGTTCATCAAAGATACAAGCCTGTAGTTTACTATCCTTGTCTGTCTTTGTTTGCTTTTGGTAGTAATGTGATGTTGACTTCATAGATGTATTTGGGAGAATCCTGTTTCTCTCTATTTCAATAAATAGATTGAGGAGTTTTGGGATAAGTTCTTCTATAAAGGTTTTAAAAATTCACTTGGGAAACCAGCTGGTCCTGAGCTTTTCCTTGATGGTAAGTTCTTTATTGCTATTTCAATCCCTTTTATTGCTATTGGTTGGTTTAAATCTTCTATGTCTTCTTGACTTAGTTTAGGTAGCTTGTATTTATCTAGAAAGATGTGGTATAATCAATTTTTATAGTTTGAATAGATGTCTTTACTTCAGTGATTGCATCCTTTATTTCTTTCAGATTCTCTCTAAATTACTTTGGAATCCCTGTATTATTTCTACAATTACATTTCTAATTTGACCTTCTGGAGATCCCTGCAATTCTCTTTTCTTGAATATTTAAAGAAGTTTATTAAAAAGATAGAAATACAGAAGACAGTTACAGCCTCATTTTACCATGTAACATGAGGGGGTGATTCGAATGAATTCACCAAAGTACAAAACATGTGGACCATTCTTATAGCCAACCTGACCAGATCTGTGGCAGGTCCTTTGATATGTAGATGTGCTGCCATATCTCTAACCCAGGTATCCTGTTCTGTCTCCATCCCAGCCAGATCCACCCCCTCTGAGGCAGGGGGACAGCTCATTCTCTGGAACAGACCCCCACACTTTTGTTACATTCCAAAATGTGTTAAGTTGCTTCTCCGGAATCTGGGATTTCCTCGCATTCTTGAGAAACTTTGCCTCTCTTTAGAAATGTAAAAATGTTCATAGCAACACAATTTGTAATAGCCAAAATATGGAACCAACCCATATCTCCATCAACAGATGAATGGATAGCAAAACTGTCGGAAATACACACAATGGAATTCTATTCAGCCATAAAGAAGAACAAAATTATATCATTTGCAAGAAGATAGAAAGCCCTGGAGAACATTATGTTAAGTGAGATCAGCCAAGCACAGAAGGAGAAGGTACATATGTTTCCTCTAATATGTCCAAACTAGGGAACACAGAGGATACCAGTGGGACTCCAGATAATGGAGGGGAAATATTAGCAAAGTTTGAATGAAAAGATAGGAGAGGAGGAAGGCTGATCTTGATTAATGAGGGTCTACATCTGAATATGTGTAAAATTATGAATATGACATTGTTATACTGGACAACCATTGGTTGGAGGGGGGAAGGAAAAATGGGGGCGGGGGGGGAGAGGGCACCAAACATAGTTTAAATGTATACCATTTATGTTAAAAAGATTGTTTAAAAAAAGGAAAAAATATAAATAAAGACTAAGCCAGGAAAAAAATAGGGCAGGGAATATAGGTCAGAGGTAGAATGCCCCTAGATTTCATCTCCAGTACTGCTAAATATATAAATAAATAAATACTCATTATCCTTTGTAGTGACAAAATAAATGAAATATAAAAAGGCCCCTTTTCCTGAGTAACTTTGCCTCTCTTTAGAAATGTAAAAAGGCCCTTTTTCCTGAAGCTCCTGACTTTCTTTACTACCAAATGTATATTTAAAATTGGAAATATTTCCCAATACTGGTACATTAATACATTTTGAAACCTCTTCCCAATACTGGTACATTCCCCCCTCTGCCTAGTAACTTCCTGACCCCTTTCAAGCCAAAGGTAAATATAGAGAATACATCTTGATTTTTACAATTGTTATTAACAATGAACATGAGCTCAATTTCCATTAATTTTTCCCTCCTTTCTATCACATGAATGTACCACTTAGCAAAGGAATAAGGACACTGATTCAGTCATAAACTGCTTCGAGCTGAACAGGGACAGTTGGGGGCCCCAGCATTAGGGTAATATTCATGCATGTGGTTGTCATGAGGGAATCAGATGGGTCCATTCTGTGTGTCTCTATTACCATCCAAAGGGCTTTAATAGATTTTTCACTTGTGTGCTCATACCACCATCTGACGTCTTAAAGCTTCAAGCCTATATATGAGACGACACTCACAATACTGGTTAACCCTAAAAACCTAAAAATAGCACTTAAATGAGAAGTTAAAATCTGTTTTGCTGAATTAAGGCTGAAACACACAAAAGTGGGATGTATTTAGTTTATTTTGCCCCATGTGAATCCAGGAATTAGTACTTTGTATACCTGAAATATGCTTTGAGGTAATTTAAAGATTTTAGATGATTTTTATATGTTATATCATTAGTGTACTGTGTTTGAATTTTAAGACACCTACAGATGCCAATATCTAATAGAATGGCTTGAGGCTGAATAATAGAAAAATTGGTATTAAAAGGCTTTGACTGATTCATTAAATTTTTAAATCTTGGCTGTTGAGCTATATAAGAAATATTGTTTCTGTATATTTTACCCATATTACCGGTCCTATGGGAGAACTATGACTTTCCCAGCAGTGTAATATTAAAGAATTTTCTCTTGCCACTGTGTCATTGCTGTAGATAGAGGCTGTAAGATAGCATCCTTTAGTAATTGAACATGTAACAACTGGAAAATACCAAAAATGAACTGCCTCATTTTTTAATTAATCCAGCAAAATGAGTATAATTAGGAAAAGTGTAAAGATACAACTTTGAGTGTCTGTATAATCCTGGAACTTAATGGTTTTAACTCTGTTGAAGACAAACTTAACCACACCATTTAAAAACTATGAGCCAAACATAAGTTTAAATAAAATGGCCACCAGAGGTCTAAAGAGAGGTAGACTGACTAGAAACGTATTTCCTCTTAACTATTAAAACCGTCTTCATGTGCTTGCTTCAGCAGCACATATACTAAAATTGGAATGATACAGAGACGATTAGCATGGCCCCTGCTCAAGGATGACATGCAAATTCGTGAAGCGTTGCATATTTAAAATAAATAAATAAATAAATAAATAAATAAATAAAACCGTCTTCACATGTGCAAATAAACATACCACAAACACTTTACCATTTGCTTTAACACTCTGATTTTCCTATCCAGGTCTTTTTTTTCACATTTTTGACAATCTTAGGATAAACCTTACAATATGCTTTCTTAGTCTCACAAAATTTCTTTTCTCTGTATTTGAGAAAATATAAAGAAATACATCTATAGAATCTCTATATCTGTCTTATGTTGTTACATACAAGAAAACCAAAAAACCATACCACTTAATAATGCTGTTTAGATACCAGCAATTAAAACCCCATTTTAAAGACTGGGGCCTCTGAAGCTGGTATCAGAGCCTGCCGAGGGCTGAGACCGCTGCCAGGGCCAGTGAGGCTGCAATCGGGGCTTGCCATGAGGCAAGGCTGGTGCTGGGGCCTCCGAGGCTGGGATTGGAGCCTACCATGAGGCAAGGCCGGCGCTGGGAACTCTGAGGCAAGGATCATAGCCTGCCAAGGGGGTGAGGCCAGTGCAGGGGCCAGCGAGGCAGGGATCAGAGTATGCTGTGTGGCAAGGCCGGTGCTGGTGCCTCAGAGGCTGGGGTCAGAGCCTGCCTAGAAGTGAGGCCAGTGCTGGAGCCAGTGAGGATGGGATCAGAGCCTGGCGTGAAGCAAGGCTGGTGCTGGGGCCTCTGAGACTGAGATTGGAGCCTGCTGAGGGGTGTGGTCGGTGCGGGGGTCAGCGAGGATGGGATTGGAGCCTGCTGTGAGGCAAGGCCAGTGCTGGAGCCTCCTAGGCTAAGATCGGAGCCTGACGAGGGGTGAGGCCAGTGCTGGGGTCAGTCATGCCATGGTTCAGGGCCTGCCATGAAACAAGGTCGGTGCTGGGGCCTCCGAGGCCTGGATTGGAGCCTGCTGAGGGGTGAGGCCGGTGCTGGGGCCAGTGAGGATCGGGGCCTGCAGTGAAGCATGGACAGTGCTGGGTCCTCTGAGGCCGGGATCAGAGCCTGCTGAGGGGTGAGACCTGTGTCGGGGCCAGCGAGGCTGGGATTGGAGACTGCAGTGTGGCAAGGCTGGTGCTGGGGCCTCAGAGGCTGGGTTCAGAGCCTGCCAAGGGGAAGGCTGGTGCCAGGGCCAAGGAGGCTGGAATTGGAGCCTGTCGTGTAGTGAGGTTGGTGCTGGGGTCAACAAGACTGGGATCGGTGCCTGCCATTTGGTGAGGCCATATATGAAGCCAGCAAGGCCGGGATAGGAACCTGCCTAAAGGCAAGGCTGGTGCAGTTGTCTCTGAGGCCAGGATTGGTGCCTGCCATGAGGCAAGGCTGGTTGTGGAGCCAGTGAGGCTGGGAATAGAGTCTGCCAGGTGATCAGGCCGGTGCCTGGGCCTTCGCGAATGGGATCAGAACTTGCAATGTGGCATACACAGAGAAATATTAAAGAAAAATAAAAAATCAAATGTTCTCTCTAATATGCAAAAACTAGGAAGAAATCCATAATAGGAGGGAATCTAGTGCAAGAAAGGGCCCTATGGAGGAACAATTAAGGTGACTAATCAGAGGGGATGGGAAGGAGTAGGATGGAATCTCATTAAAACTTAAGATGTATGTAAACAAATATATAAATGTTTAACACTAAATCAAGCATGGGATTGGGGAGGGGGAGGCAATGGGATGGGAAGTGGATAAAGGCTAATTGGATGATGTGTACTTGGATATCCACACAAGTCTTGTATTCCATTGTGATGCGTGATTACAATGCACCAATAAAATGTATAAAAATATAGCACTAATATAGATAATTTAAATCAGTTTATTATTATCAATACTCAGCTTATTGTTGGAATTTAGAAACTTAAAATGGTAAATCTTGTGCATTCAAAAACATTTTTGCTTCAAATTTTAGTTTCTTTGAAAATAAAATCTAAATAAAAATCCTGATAAAATAAAAAAAAGAAGGCTGAGGTAGGAAGACTATAATTCAAGGACAGCCTCAGCTACTTAATGAGGCACTTTGCAACTCAATAAAACCCCTTTTCAAAATAAAAAATAAAAATAGGCCTGGGTATGTAGCTTGGAGGTGGAATGCCCCTAGGTTTCTTCCCCAGTACTACAAAAAAAAATTTTTGGAGTGGAATTTTTCAAATGGTTTTATGTGTGGGTTTAAAAGTATTTTGACATACCATTCAGGTGCCCACAAATACTTTGTACCAATTTGTGCTTTAAAAAGTAGTGTATGGCAATACTGGATATTTTAGATGATTTATAATAGAAGTGTTTTGTCTTAACAGATGTTTTTTCTAAAGAAATCCATCAGGGAATAGCAACTTTTATATTTCATTCTTAAATGTCGCATATCAAAAGTGTTTTGTAAGAAGCAAAAGGAAGGTTGTTTTCAGTAAAATAAATATACGTTCATTTTATAAAAAATAAAAGACTTTACACATTATGAAGTTAAGAGCATTCTAAGGCATTGCATTTTGCATTTCCCCACTTTAATAACTGAATTATAAAGCATTAGGTAAATATCACTAGCACCTTAAAAACTCAGTTTTGCAAAAGAAATAAAATTAAAGACAATGCATATCACTTTTGATTATCACATCTTGCAGTGTTCTAACTGCACAGCTTTTTAGGTGATTACAGTTTAGCTAAGACTGGTTGAAATTAAAACTTTGAGCAATAACTTTAGTGCAGCCAGCAAAAAGAAAAGAAGTTGGTTTCCTGAAAGGAGCTGAAATCATTAGTTTAACTGAGAATAGGAGAATTGGAGGTCATCCTAGAAGCCGCAGGCTGAGTATTGGGTAAAAAATAGTTTGGGGTTTGGCTTGATATGCCTCTCACCCTAACTAAACTTTTGGATCTTGGGCTGGGAAAGAAGGGTCATGCCTTAAATCTGGCCTCTGAGACCTCACTGTGATTGCCTAAGGCTCTTTAGTCTTAACTCAGGTGGTGGAAATTTGGAGGAATCACTGGGAACCTAGGTCTGGGGACCACAGTTCCGGATGGGGGCGCTCAGCCATCTAATGGTCCCCCTTGCCCTGTGAGCAAGGCCTCAGAAGGCCCTTTTTGGCCTCATGGTTGATTAAATTTATACCAGAGATGCCCTTGGTTTCCCCCCTAAAACAGACTTGAGCCTAGGCTTCTGTGCTCAGCCATAATTCTTTCATGGCTTTTTCCCATCTGTCTTTCCCTTTTCAAGTCCCTGTTAAACTGAATTGGCAGTCTGCAGTAGTAGTCTTTGTCTGACAATGGCCTCCCCTTCTACCGGGTAAAAAAATTAAGAATGCCAGCACGTACTGTTTGACTTACTGATATAGCCTTACATTCAGCCCTTAAAAGAAAACTGTATGGACAGATCATATGGACAGATTGAACTCTAAACTCTCCCTTTACAACATAGGAGCTGGAATCTAAAAGCAGGCTGAAATATTGGGGGGGTGTTCTAAGGGCTTACTGGAGATGCCCTGTACTGTTACCTTAAGAGAGGATGTTAGACCAGGAGAATACTTGAAGCAGAGAACCTGACACCTGCATCCACAAGGAATTAAACAGTTTGTGAGACCCCATTAAGGTTACCAAGGTTTCTCTCTCTTTATCCAGGTGGAGGAAGCCTGGAAAAGTAGCCCTGGGGCCCATCATTGGAATTCCCTGGCTTCCCACACCTGAAAAAGACCTGAGCCTTGTTTTTTTATGGGATCAGCATTAATCTGTACCTGGGTTCCAATGGAATTGATATTTAGACACATGGTCATCAGGATTTCCTCACGGCGTTTTTCCTCCTGTTCCTCTCTTTTTAAATTCCCCTTATAGTGGACAGAGTTAGCAGCCTTCACTAATTATTCCAGCACGTATTCTAGTGAGAGTGGCTGATGGACCAGTTTGGCATCTTGTTGTTTTGGCTCTAATTGGTCTTTAGATCTTGTTGTAGCTAAGGCTGCCACAGTTGTCACAGCCCTGCCATCGTTAAAAAACTCTGGGTGATCTCGGAAGTTAAAGAACAGCTAAAGATACGCTACTTCTATCCATCTTTTCTCTTTTTTACAAAATAGATGTAGTTGCCGAATAATGTTATAATTTACACTTCCCTGAAGGGACCAGATTTCGTGGTCCCCCAGCACATACTGTGGCAATACTTGGGTGCAGACAAATATGAGATCATTCTTTCTTAGCATTTTGGTGTCAAACTTTTACCAGTTTTGGAAAACACATTTGAGTGAAGATCTGGCATTCACTTTGGATTACTGAGATCCCATCTGAGAAAGAAAGGGTGTGGTTTTACTGGCCTGTCTGGGCAAGGTCGCCCACCCTCCCCAGAGCTTCCCAATCTAAATCCAAATACCCTAGCATTTACGATATTGCTAGAATCTCATCTTATGACAGAGAGAGGTCTGCGTGGCATTTCTCTGTCCAAATGAGGTTCCCTGAACCCCTAAAGCTAGGAGCCTAGCTGGGGGTGTTCAGCAGGGATGACATGGAGCAGTTACTGACCTTCAAGATGCAGTAGCTTTTGGGCCACCGTTGGCTGGAGTTGCCTTTGGCTCGAAAGATAGCCTCGCGTGGGTGCCAAATATGTTATGGTCCAAGAATAAAACTCCCCATGGACCCCTGTTAGGATCCCAGGCACAATTTCCCTCAAACCACAAAAAGAGAAATAGATAAAAGGTGTGGGTTCTTGTTCTGAGCTAAGGATAATTACACATTAGCCAGGATTCTTGCTGAAGATTTAAAGAAGTTTATTAAAAAGATAGAAATACAGAAAAGAGTTACAGCTTCATGTTAACATGAGGGGGTGGTTCGAACAAATTCACACTGCAATTCTCTTATCGGATTCTCTAACTGTAGAGTTGTGGGAGCTCATTGCTCCCTTGTTGTTCTTCCTTTCATGATTTCAGAAGTTTGCCTCTGTTGCTTTTGATAGATTTCTCTCAGTCTTTAGGTGTCAGTTCATATATCCAAGGGCAATTTTATTTTATTCAACATTGAAGGTTGGGGAAGGATGGAAGTGAAGTAGTAATTGGAAGAATAAGGTAAAGTCTCAGATAGGTTCAAATAGACTGAGGGTATGAGTTTGGTAACATAGTATATACTAGAGATCAGAGATAGTTAAAATGTAGTAATATTCTAGTAACCAATGTAGATTTTCTGGTATACTGATATGAGGTGGCAGATAAAAGATAGGAGAGGAATAGTGAGAAGAGAGTTGGTATGTACAAAGAAAGAATCTTGAGAGAGGGTTTGGGAAGAGGGTTAAAAAAAGAAATCAACAATAATACCAACCAGGCATACACACTCACACACGAAAAAGAACAAAAAACCAAAACAACCCTGCAGATACCAGCAAAAGCCACGCCCTCTCGGCATCTGCATGTAAATTCTTATTCATGCGGTCCATAGGCAATATCTCAACGTGAGAAATAAGCCCCGAGAGAAGGTGTGCTCGCTGGCCAAAAGCATTCTCCACTTTTAGATATTCTTTCATAACTATTACTCTTCTAGTATTCTTTTAACTCTCCACATGAATTGCTCTGGTGGTGTAAGATCAGGACTGTGAGAGAAACTGAGTCTGTGGAAAATAAAATTTCTGGTAATTCGTCCAAACCTCTAAATGTCCTTGGCTTTGTTCAGATGGTAAAAGAACTTAGTTAAAGATTAGATGCAGTGGTAGCATTCCAGTCAGTATTTACAAACGCAGATTTCCTCTCAATCTTTGACCCTCAACCTAATCAATAACTAACCTAGAGGAGGAGGTGTCCTGATGCCTCCATTTACCTCTCTTTGTGATCCTGCCCAGATACAGGAAGACAAACTTTGGGTGTAACATCAAAGCAACCCAGTTTATGAGCAACTAATACTGCCCAATACAATGGAGCTGAAGGCTAGGAAGATTCTTGACCTTTACACCCAGTATGAGCCCTGCTCAAGATAGGAGGGGCGCCACGTGGCCCAGGAAAGGATATTGCAAAGGGTCTGGGACAGGAATATGGATTATTTATAAGATGAATAGGTTTCTAATAAGCCTATTGTTTGGGGAAAAGTGTTTCACAGCTAAGGAAGTATATCTGACAACTAAATCAAAATACTACATGGTATTTCTGGTGTTCGTCTGCCAAACTGTGTTGTGAGTTTGCTTAAGATTTCAGATTTTAGAGGGCAAGGCGGCAACACCTGGAAGAACCTTTTATCACATCCACCTGAATCACCACATCCCCCCATGCCTGCCATATGGACTGAGCCCAAAAGATGGAAAGTTCCAAGAAAGTTAAAGAAGATTCCCCGAAAAGCCTCCAAGCCTTGGGCGTGCCCATTTCTTCTGGAAGATTGCCCTTTGGAACTGCTTGTCTGCAAGATCTGGGAGAAGATCCAGACTTAATCTCTTGAAAACCAAAAGCCAGTTGAAAGACGGACTAGTTTTTTTTACCTTTGTTTACATGTCATTCACTATTGTTTCACAGTGATTGCATTCACTTCCTTTTCTCTTACTATTAACTTTACTGGTGAAGGGTATAAATTTTTCGGGGTTCTTGTAATAAAGTGTCATTAGCTCAAAAGGCTCTTGTCCATATCAGATTCTTTCCAAGAGCGCTGTCACTAGGGACTTAAAGAAATTTAGTCCTTAGAAGGGAAAGAATCACTGCAGATAAGAGGCTGCAGTATTTCACTCTATCCTTCCCCATCTTTGCTGAGATTCTCGATCGCGAGTGGACTTGCGCCCCGATTGGACTGAATTGGCCTTCGGCACAACCCCAACAATGAATTCATGCAACTCTACAAATAAATGACTATTCAGCAGATAGGTCCAATGCAGTCGTCTGCTGTGCAGATACTGAGTGCTACCAGCACTCTTCCTGCTGTGAGTTTGGTTCTCTGAGATTTTCTCAGTCTATGCAGATGGGTGATATCACTGGGGCTGGATTTAGTATTAAGCACAGGTCACCCTCCATGCTTTCCACAGATTTGGTGTCTCATCTCTCACTGCCACCATTGGTGGTGCATTTCTCTGATACCAAACTCAATATAGGAGTGTCTGTTCTCCACAGCCTGGGTGGTCTGGTCTGGCTTCTCCCCACTTGCCATGACTGGGAGGTCTGTGATAATCTTGGTCCTTTTATTAGTTGGGTCTAGTGTTAAGTTAGACCTTCCCCCACACTTTCCACTGATCAAAGCCTGAGTTTGTCTGCACTTCTGTTTTGCACAAGAGCAGCTCCCATTCCCACTTTCTCCAGGCTGTGTCGGAAACTCTCAGACCTGGGGTGTTTATGGGGCTACGCAAATCCCTAGGGGTGCCTGGCTGGGCATTTTCCCACAGTGACTGCAACCTCGCTTACAGTGTTATTGAGCACCACTCTGAGTCTCTGAAGAGTGTGATAATCTCTTCCTTCAGTTCTTCTTCACTGGGTTGAACCACAAGATCTCAGACTGATGGAGTTTATCGTGGCTGTGTGAGTCTCTAGGGGCACAGCGCTGAAAGTTCTTCTGTGGGGACTGCAGTTTCTCTTATGATTTTGGTGCATACTTGTCTGGAACCCAGGGGGACATGGTGAGCTTGGCTGCCCATGGCATGATGGCACTGCTGCGGCGCCCTCGATGGTGAGACTGGCAGATTTCTATTCTGATGTTGAGCTCTAATCTGTATCCCTGGAGTTCATGGAAAGCTCCTGGAAGCTGTTAGCAGGTCTTTGCACAGGAATGTCTGATGACTTACAACCCGTGGATTTGTAGCCGCTCACTTCAAATGCATTTTTTTCCTTTTTGTCTCTAGTGCACAGATCTCTGAGGGAAGACTGTGCCAGTGCCAGCGCCCGCCGCTGTGTGGCAGTTTTTCTTTCTTTCTGGTCAGTCATCTAAACTTCTTTTAATATGTCCCTTGTGTTTATCATTTTTATTCCTCTACTGATAGTATTTTCTGGTTTTGGAGAGTACTGGTTTTGAAACAGTGGAGATCAAGTGTCAGCAGTAATGGGGAGCGCTGCTTCCTTGGTCATCATCTTCCTTATCTGCTGTCACTTTCAGATTATGTATATAGGTAACAAAATATATTTATAATACATGGGAATAAATATTTTAGCATCTAAGAAAAGCGTGCTTCCCACCTGAAATTTATAAAACCTTTATAGAAGAACTAATTCCTATACTCCTCAATCTATTTCACGAAATAGAGAGAAATGGAACTCTCCCAAATACATCCTATGAAGTCAACATCACATTAATATCAAAACCAAACTGATAGTTCAAGGAAGAAAAACTACAGGCCTATATTTTTGATGAACTTGGATAAAAACTGCTAAACAAATAGATGCTGAAAAAGCCTTTGATAAAATCTAACATCCATTCATGATAAAAGCTCTGCAGAGAATCGGAACAGAAGGAACAATTCTCAATATAATAGAGGCAATCTACAGTAAACCCACAGCCAACATCACATTAAATGGGGAAAAACTTTGAGAATTCTGCCTAAAAACAGGAACAAGACAAGGATATCCATTATCATCACTTCTCTTCAATATAGTACTTGAGACCCTAGCAAAAGAAATAATGCAAGAAAAGGAAATGAGAAGAATACAAATAGAAAAAGAATAACTCAAACTCTCACTATTTGCAGATGACATGATGCTATACCTAGAAGACCCAAAAAGCTCAACCAAAGGACTTATAGAACTGATCAACAAATTCAGCAAAGTATCTTGATACAAAATCAATCTTAAAAAATTAGAAGTTTGCTGGGCATGGTGGTGCATGCTTGTAATCCCAGCATTTGCGAGGCTGAGACAAGAGAATCATGGTTTGTAGACAGCCTCAGCTACTTAGTGAGGCCCTCCGAAACTCAGTGAGACATGGTTTCAAAATAAGGAATAAAAAATAGTGCAGGGGGTGTAGTTTACAGTTTGAATGACCCTTGGTTCCATTCCCTGACCTGCAAAAAATAAATCAGAAACTTTTCTGTATACCAACCATAAATCCACTGAAAAAGAAATTCAGAAAACACTTCCACACAAAAATAAAATATTTAGAAATAAACTTAACCAAAGAGGTAAAAGACCCCTACAAAGAAAATTAGAAACATTTAAAAAAGAAATTGAATGACATCTTAGAAGATGAAAAGATCTTCCATGTTCATGGATAGGCTGAATAAATATCATCAAGATGGCCATGCTTCCAAAAGTAATCTACAGATTCAATGCAATACTCATTAAATTACTAAGATCATTCCTCACAGACATAGATAAATCAGTCCTTAAATTCATTTGGAACAACAAAAAAATCTGAATAGCAAAAGTAGTTCTCAGCAATAAAAAACATGCAAGATGAATCACAATACCTGACTTTAAACTATACTACAAAGCCATTGTAATAAAAACAGCATGGTACTGACACAAAAACATATACATAAAGGAATGGAGCAAAATAGAAGAGCCAGAAACAATTTCACACACTTTCAGCCAATTGATTTTTGACAAAGGGGCCAAAAAAAATACAATGAAAGAGAGTCTGTTCAACAAATTGTGTTGGCAAATCTGGTTATCCATATGCAGAAAAATGGAATTAAATCCCACCTTCTCAACCTGCACAAAAGTCAACTCAAGATGGATCTAAGACTTGGAAATCAGACCAGAGATATTGAGGCTCCTTGAAGAGGGCATAGGTACACTTTACACTTTTATATAGCACTTTTCATCAGTTAACGTAATGTAAATTTTACTCTATCCTTTAGTTTCCATCCTTCTAACTCACAAACACTCAGAATGTAAGCACTAGGACAATCAGGTATTTTTGTCTCTTTTATTCATAAATGAATACTCATTGCCTACAAGAACATTGGGAATATATTAGGTGCTCAGTAGTCAGTTGTTGATTGCTTGAATGAATGAATGAATGAACTTAGTCTTACCCAGGAACAGAAAATACAATAATAAAGACATGGCATGGCCCTTGACCACAATAACTTATTGCATAAAGGAGTGAAATAAAGTTAATGAAATTTCTATTTAATATGTTTATTGTAATATTAGGTACATATGCCAATAAGGCTATGGGAAAACATAATAGATAATAAATGATTAACAAACATTGGGTTTATGATATCCAGTAATTTTTTGTGGTACTGGGGATCCTGGAAACTCTTCTATCTCTGGGCTACACTCTCAGACATATTTTATATTTTTATTTGGAAACAGAGTCTCTTAAACCAGCAAGGCTGGCTTCAAACCTGCGCGATCATCCTGTCTCTGCCTCCCAAGCACGGGGATTACAAGCATGAGCCACCATGCCCAGCTTCCAGTTAGTTTTAATAACAACAGAAATACTTTATTTGTGATTATGGTGCCCTCCTAATAATTCTTGTTATTTTTAACCCCTGGAGAAGGATGGAAAGCTAAAGAGAGGCTGCTGTTGTAACTCTTTCCAGGCTTAATCCATGAAATATAAAGCATTGGTCTTGTTACTTGTTGAAATTACAAAGTAAAGATGAAATTAAACTGCAAGCAAAAGGTTAAGATGTGTCAGGATGGGTAGTACTCTAGCAAATTGCAATGAGGCTTATTATTTTGCATTAAGATGTAAATTGCACAGTCCTCTGAGTCAATATTTGCTGATTGTATATTTATTTTAGCTAAAGGTGAGTCACTTTGAAGAATAGAAAAGAGAAAATAAAACACGAATTGCTAAGATGGATTCTTCCTCTGCTGCTAAAACTTTACACTGATGCTGTGTCTGAAAAAAAAGCAATAGATTGAAAAATGAAAAAGTGAGTCAACCAATTTTTCTGTTCCCATGGCACATACTATAACTTTTTCATCAGTGAATTGATACTGTATATCTGTGGTTTGAAGAGTAGCAAATGGGCTGTATAGAATGGAAAGTATTAGGAGAGGCTTTGTGTTCCAGACCCTTCCCTCTTTCCCATTTCCTGGATTTTCCTGGATATTGGGAGATTAGGAAAAAGCATAAAATGCTCTGGAGATATCTCAAACATGGTTTGCATACAGTGGTTCCAAATACTCTTGTTTTACTTTTATTAATATGCTGGGTGTAACAAGTATTCTTGATCTGTAGTAGAAAAAAAACAAGTCATCAGAAGGGCTTTAAAGATTCAGTCCTATGGAAAATATGTGCTCACTCCAGTAAGCAGAGTGTAAGGGATAAGAAAGGAAGGCCAAGGTATTGAATCAAGAAGTCATCCAGACTTCCAGGAGAGCAGTGTCAAACTATAGTCACTTGGGACATTGACTGGGTATGGAGAAATGGGATGCAGAGATTACAGAGACATATTTCAAGTGGGAAGTTAGGCAGAGAGTTGGAGGTTTAAAGGGGGTTGCTGTTTATTTACTGCACAATTGGGGTGTCCTATGTCTTTTTATTTACCAAAGAAAAGAAGCCAATGGAGAGAGGTTAAGGATACAGAGAGACACTCTCTGCCTGTTGGAGAAAGGCCTCTTTAGAATACATGCGCCAGGGTCCAGGGCAAAGAAGTGAACCTCAAACAGAGGAATAAACCATTCCTCCCCTCATATGAGAAGCAAGAGGAAGGGGTGCTGAGGTAGGTGGGAGGGAGGAATTTTCCATCTATTCACAATGTCTCTTCAGGATTTTTCACATCTAATTCACGCTGTCTTCATGAAACTGGAAGAAAGAGCAATATATAGAAGAATGATTGAAGCTGGCTACTTGAAATAGCCCCATGCGATTGCAGAAAATTGACTGACTTCCTTTCTTATAATTTTAATGAGGGAACAAAGACTGGTCTCCAGAGTTTAATTTTTCTTTATTTCAATTGTCTATACTGGGCTCAAGACTTTTAATTCTATAACATGTTTCCCCTCTATACAAACACATTTAAATTGTGAACTGCATTTTTCTAATGAGTATATATAATTGTTATAATAAAATAACAACAAATCCAGTCAGCTTTCCAATTCTAATAATCTTAAAGTAAAGCATCTCGGGCATCTAAAGTTCAATACCTTAGAGAGTTAATTAAGTCAAGTTAATTGGAAAAGATCTAATCTCCAGATAGGTAATATGGCTGATTATTTTGTTTATGCTTAAACAGAGTAACAGAGTTCATTACAATACTTTTCAGGACATTATTGATTGATATATAATTTCTTAATTAATTTTGTTTGACAGTATCTCTTGCTGCTTGAATTCACCCTCTATTTTGAATGTTCTCAACACAACTGATCTATTTAAATTATGGTGATTTAACAAACTATTTATTTGTATAATCTAGTTTTAATGTAAAAACCTCCTGGCATTTGGCATTTTGCCAATACTCTTTTTGATCCAGAGTGCCACCAGGGGCCAAATTGGAAGGATGAACATTTTTGGGAGCAGTGGAGATACCAATAGGTGGTCAGTATAGGAAATGTAGTCTCCTTTTATTTCTACAGTTTTCTTTCTACTTTTAATCTACTTCAAGTAAACATATATGCAAATTTAAAGCAAATACACCTTCTTGGCAAACACCACTTTGAAAAAAGTCTTCATCTCCCTTCTTCCAACAATTTTGCAATTCTCTAGCCCTTCAGCTGTATATATGCTGAGGTCACCCTGGCTGTCAAGTATAAGAAAGTCATTTCTTAAAAAAACAGAGCCATGGAAGGCTGTTTTCTGATTGGAAGGGACAAGAAATGAGAACATTCTTGAGACTGTAGAGAGTTGCTAATTTCAATAGCAAATCAAACTAATCTGACTTAGAGGGCATTTGACCTCACATAAATTCAAACTCAGTTGGGAGTGCTCACTTACACATTTGGAGGTTTCCTTCAATAGATGTTTGGTGTTCTGACCATTTCAGAAGCATATGATAATAAAATTCCTGACCACTGTTTCAAAAAACAAATTCTCACAGGATCAAATTAAAAAGAATGGAGAAAATTTACAATAATACATAAAGCAGCTGTGTTTAAAAGAAACCTTCTGATATTCCCCACCTCACTACTGGCACAGCTGTGGGGGGAAACTTCTGTAAATGAACATATTTTTCATTTGGACAGTATAGTGAATTTTCTCATAATACTTAAGCAATTAACTGGGCATTGGTGTTTTGCATGGAATTTTGTCCTTGTTATAATAATTTCTTCCATGTTTATATCACTTTAGATACAATATTCTTTGGTGTTTATTCTCTCACTTTAGCAAGTTACGCAAAAGTTTCTTCTTTCCTGCCATATGATGCATTCTATACTTGATCTCATTTAGCCTGTGATCCCAGTTTGTGGATGAGCAGACTCAAGCTAGCTTGGGCAAGTGCCTGATGTCAGCTGACTCAATTTAATCTCAAGGTAGGAAACTTAACCTGGCTTCTGCCTCCAAAATCCAGAATCTGGATTCTTTATTCCAGTATCCTCTGCCTTCTGGGAATTTCTTTGTCTTTCTGCCTGTTTTACCCATGTTTCTTAGTTAACACATTCTTTTTGCTCAAAAGTTTTATTGGTAGTTACTATTAGAAGTAGCCATATAAGAAAGAAACACTGAACAATGATAATACAAACAACAGCAATAACAGTAGTTGATAATATTTATTGAGCTAAAATGACTCTGACACTGTTTGGGAGATTTAAATTTCTTATCTCATTGAATCTTCACATCAGGCCTTTTGAAACTTTTTCAGTCCTAGAAGGCTGGCAGAGCTAGTAACGATAGAAAATAACACAAATTAAGACCTGAAGTTAAGGAACATGTCTAAGGTCATATCACTAGTAAGAAGAATACTAGCTTCCAGGTCATCTGTCTTCCTGTCAGATACTCTTACTTTCACTATTACACTTCAAAGATCCAAATACTTGGCCACTGTCTACCACTTTATTTTTGTTTCACTAATTTCTTTCCACAGCAGGTACTATATTAAAACTGCAGTAAAAGTGATGGTTGTATCCCTCTTTAGTGCCCTTCTATTCAAATTGCTTTATTCCCTAAGGATAGGCAAACAACATTTTTTCTACACATCCGTGTCTTTTTTATTTCATCTTATTCTTGACAACAAATCAAACTTCTAATGTGGAGAGATAAGATTATGAATCACTGAGTTGCAAGGCAAAAGTGACTCAGTAGATTCAATGTGCTCTCAGGTAAGTCTGTAAAAGTGATCTGAGAGGCAAAAAGGGTACATATAAAGAAAATTATGTCTGTCTCCAGGATGAGTCACTGTGTCACACCTCAAAGCATATAGTCATTTTTCTTCCAAGTTCTGTGAAATGGTTATCTACTTTTCTTCCCTATCTAGTAAGAGGCATAGTATAAAGACAAGAGCACAGAAGACAGATGAACTGGGTTCTAGACACAGATTCTTTACTTACTTGGTACATATTCTTTTTTTGCCCCTCAGATCACTTTGCTAGACTTTCCTGAGAACACATTGATTCTACTGAGTCACTCTTGCATTACATCTCAGGACCACCATTCTTCTCTATGTCTAAATATCTTTACTGGCAGAAGAAGGATGCTATATTAAATCTTCATAAATACTCACCTGCTTAAAATACAACAAAAGCAAGGTTGGTGGAGGGCTTTATGAACTACTTCTATAAACTCCATCCAATTCCCCCATTATTCATTACACACCAGCAATATAGATCTCCATTTTATAGATGAATAAAAGATTAATATTCAATAGCTTAAGTGACTGACTCAAGGGCATGTGGCTAGAAGAAGTAGAGTTAGTAATTAAATTCATGTTTCTTTGATCCCACAATCCATCTTTTTAAATTATACTGTGTCTAGGTTTTCTTATTATGTGTTTTTCTAAATATTAACCTACTTCTCACTGATATACTAGACCCAACAGTCATAAATTTTCCTTCTAAATCGCCAAAAATTATGACAATTTTCTGACTTTCATGTAAAATAACATATTCTATATTTTTGTGGAAGAATAACTTTTTGAAGGGGCAAGAGAAGAAGTTAATAATCTCCTGAACTAAAGTTAATATTTATAAACATTTTCTTCTTTTAGTACCAAAACTTACAACCCAATAAATCCTCCAAATATTTCACTTCCTGTAAGGCCAACTAAGAGTTGATTTTTTAACATGTTACAAACTCTGTCTTCCATACATTAGAGACAGATACTATGAGTGATAGTCAATCAAACACACATCATGGCAGAGCCCTGGAGAATGTCACTCAAACTAGAATACATCCATGTCGACTTTAGGCTGTGTTTCTGTAGGAGTATCTCATCTCCAATGTTTTTTTTTACTTGGTGGGACCCATGGGATCAGGTGTTCTTCAATTTGACTCAATAAACATTCCCTGGTTTCTTAGAAGGTAAGCTCTGTGTGAAGAAAAAGAAAGATGAGCAAAGACAGGGATGATTCCTATTCAATAAGGAGCTTGGATCCAAGTGGAGGGATAAGCAAATCATAATTGCTTTCCCATATGGGATGATGTAATGTATAATGATATGGACAATTAAGCAGCTAAAGGAGCCCAGAACACAGAATAAAGCAAATCTAACTTGGCAGAGAGTTTATGAGTAGAATTGATGATGAAGTGATCAAGGAAGGCTTTATAGGAAATGTTTCTTGAGCTGTGACTTAAGGAAGGGTTTAATTGCAAGAGATTGAAAGGGAAGAAACAACATCCCAGGATGAGAGCACAGCATGCTGAAAGCCAGAGAGGCATGAAGGTACATATTGATATTTAGATTGTCTTGAATTTCATGTACTAGTCCATAGTTACTAGGAAGGCTTTGCAGGTTTTGCAGCAAGAGGTGAATGTGATCTGTCTCAGGTTAAAGAAAATAACTTAGTGCTATGCAAAGATGGATTGGTAGGGTTATACTATTTGTAATTATAAGGTGGTCAGATGATATGATTCTGAAAGCTTGAGTGTAAAGATAATGGAAATCATATCTATTTTTAATTTTTTTATTGATGCACCGTATTCATACATCATAGTGGGATACAAACTTTTGTAGACATACATGCACACATCACCCAGTCAGCCCCCACCCGATCCCCACCCCATTCTCTCCCCATCCCTCCCTCCCATGCTTGGCTTCGTGGTTAACATCTAGTATTATAACAATTTGTCCAGAATTAAAAATGATAATCTCACATAACAGTTTCATTTGTCTGATACCAAGCATTTGATGAATTAAATATAACATTTCAATATTTATTTTTACTTTCTTTCTTACCAGAGAATATTTTTTCTATTTTTTTAGGTGAAACTATCATATATTTATGTATTTATTTTTCAGAAAAAAAATCTATCCTAATATGGAATATGGACTCTAGATACCCAAAATGATCTTGAAAAAGAACAAAGCTAGAAGATATATATTTTCTGATTTCAAACCATATAAAGCTACAATAATTGAAACAGTGTAGTACTATTCTAAAGGCAGATATATAAACCATTGGAGTTAAATAAAAGCCTAGAGCTAAATTCTTCCCTATATTGTCAAGTTATTTTTGACAAGGTTTCCACGAACATTTGGTGGTGGAAATAATAATCTTTTAACTAAATATTGTTGAAAAATAATAATTACATGGAAAAGAATAAAATTGGACCCTTACCTAATCCCATATACAAATATTAACTCAAAATAGATAAAAGACCTAAATATAAATCTTAAGACTATAAACTTTTAGGAGAAAATCTGGGTCATAACACCTCACAACATTGAAATTGGCAGTGATTTCTTGGATATGATTTCAATGGCACAGGCAACAGAGTATACAAACTCCCTAAAAAATAAAAAAAAAAATATTGTATATCCAAAGACAATGTAAACAGAGTTAAGAGTTACTAATAGAATGAGATAAAATATTTCTTTTTTTATAATGTTTTATTTATTGGTGCACTGTATTCATACATCATAGTAGGATACATACTTTTGTAGACATACATGCACACTTTTCCTAGTCAGCCCCCACCCAATCCCCACCCCATTCTCTCCCTATCCCTCCCTCCCATGCTTGGCTTAGTAGTTGACATCTAGTATTATGGCAATTTATCTAAAATTAAAAATGATAATCTCACATAACAGTTTCATTTGTCTGATACCAAGCTTTTGATGACTTAAAAATAACATTTCAATATATCTTTTTGCTTTCTTACCAGAGAATATTTTTTTCTATTTTTTTCGGTGAAACTATCATATATTTATATATTTATTTTTCAGAAAAAAATCTATCCTAACATGGAATATGGACTCTAGGTACCCAAAACGATCTTGAAAAAGAACAAAGCTAGAAGATATATATTTTCTGATTTCAAACCATATAAAGCTACAATAATTGAAACAGTGTAGTACTATTCTAAAGGCAGATATATAAACCATTGGAGTTAAATAAAAGCCTAGAGCTAAATTCTTCCCTATATTGTCAAGTTATTTTTGACAAGGTTTCCACGAACATTTGGTGATGGAAATAATAATCTTTTAACTAAATATTGTTGAAAAATAATAATTACATGGATAAGAATAAAATTGGACCCTTACCTAATCCCATATACAAATATTAACTCAAAATAGATAAAAGACCTAAATACAAATCTTAAGACTATAAAATTTTAGGAGAAAATCTGGGTCATAACACCTCACAACATTGAAATTGGCAGTGATTTCTTGGATATGATTTCAATGGCACAGGCAACAGAGTATACAAACTCCCTAAAAAATAAAAAAATATATTGTATATCCAAAGACAATGTAATCAGAGTTAGCAGTTACTAATAGAATGGGATAAAATATTTCCAATTGCTATATCTGAAGGTATATTAATATTCCAACTAGAAATCCTAAAAATTAACAACAATAAAGGGAAACAATACCCTTTAGAGATAGGTAAAAGACTAACATAAATAATGAATCTCCACAGAAAACCAATCTTAGTTGTCTGTTGGATGGAAAATCTTGTTTCTCTAGTTCTGGAGTGTGTTACCTATTTCTTCTTTGTAGTGAATCTCTTTGAGTATTTTCTCTAGTGCTGGTTTTGAAGACATAAATTCCTTCAGTTTCTGTTTGTCATGGAAGCTTCTTATTTCTCCATCTAATTTGATAGAAAGTTTTGCTGGGTAGAACATTTTTGGCTGGAAGTTGTTTTTTTCAGAGTTTGGAATATGTTACTCCAAGCCCTTCTGGCTCTCATAACTTGGTTTGGGAAGTCTGGAGTGATTCTAATTGGTTTGCCTCTGAATGTCACTTGGCCCTTTGCTTTTGTTGCCTTTAAGATTCTCTGCTTGGCTTCCACATTGGTCATTTTGACAATTATGTGGCGTGGGGATCCTCTTCTCCGATCCTGTCTAAAGGGAGTTCTATAAGTTTCCTGGACCTGTGTATCGATCTCTTGCTCTATGTCTGGAAAATTTTCTGCTATTACTTCCTTGAAGAGATTGTTGATCCCTTTGGTTTCACTTTCTTTTCCCTCCTCTATTCCAATTATTCTTAGGTTAGCTCTCTTAAAATGGGCCCATATTTCTTCAATATTAGATTCCTGCTGTCGGATATTTTTTTCTAGATTAGAAACTATGCATTCATTTTTGGAATGATCATCTTCTAAGAGCGAGATTCTGTTCTCCGTGTGGTCTAATTGGTTGTTTGTGCTTTGAATTGAGGCCTTTACTTCATTAATTGCATCCTTTATCTCTTTTTGGCTCCCTCTGAGTTCTTTTCGAAGCACCTCTATTATTTCTACAGTTATTTTCCTGATTTGATCTTCTAGAAATCTCTGATTTTCTGTTTTATCGGGTTCTGATGTTGTGGGGTTGTGGGCATTCATTTCTCCAGTATTATTCCTCTTTCCCATAATTTCAGAAGTTTGTGCCTTCTCTGGGTTCTTCCCTTGGGTCACTATGACTTCACTTAAGGTGTTCTGGATCTCGAGTCAGTAGTATCTCAGACCCCACTCCTCCTTTACTGGGTTGTATCACAGAGTCTCCGACCCAGAGTGTCGATAGAGGCTGCTTTAGACTGTGGGGGGTGCCAGGTTGCACATTCTCCTATGGTGTAATATCTCTGCCACCGCTCCTCCCCCACTGGGTCAAGTCCCAGGGAGTACAGTACTGGGATTTCTCCTCTGTGGTCCGCAATTTGACTCACTGTTCTTGAGTACGCAGATGTTGCTGTACTGGATTCGGTGAATTCTCTGCTGCTGCTGCCAGTGGCAATATGGCGCCACTGCTACGCCCTCAGCCGTGAGGCTGGCGTATTTCTTCTTGGTTTTGATTTCCACCCTGAATCCCTGCGGCGTGTGCTGAGCTCAGCCACTGGGATCTTTAGATTTTACCTGCGGCAAGAAATCCCGCCTGGCTGTTCCGCAGCGGCTCACCTTGGCTTGCTGTAGCCGTCTGGTGAATTTGCCGCTGCCGCCGGCAGTATAGCGCTGCTGCCACGGCCTCGGGCGTGAGGCCGGTGTATCTCCTCTGTGGCTCTAAGCTCTGTTCTCAGTCTGCTTTTTCTCTGGAGCCTGGTGATTTTTTTGTTTCTCTGGTGATGGTGTTTTCTGGCTATGAAAGGCGCTGATTTTGTGGTAATGGAGATTGGTTGTTAGCGGGGCTCTTAAGCCCCGCTTTCTAGGTTGCCATCTTCCCGGAAGTCTCCGGAAATCATATCTTGAATGCAATTTGTTCCAGTGTTTTCATGCTGAAGAGGGAGAATTTGATGATTTGGATGTGGGAAAGGTGGAGATGGTTTTCGGATTAGGAGCTTTGGAAACTGTTCAATAGCTCACCTCTATCAATACTAGCAATAATGACAACTAAAAGAAAAAGAAAACCTACATGACTCATTCTATGTGTTCTGCCTAAATTTTGCTGAACTGACACAAAACACAAAATGGTAGATTCTCCTGTAAACAACACTTTAATAATAAAGAAGCTGAGGCAAAAAGGTATGCATTGACACAGTGAGTTTTGTGGGACTAAGATCCAAGTACTTTGGGTCTTAAAATCTATTTTAACTACTATACAAACAGCCAATGCAATATGTTGCCAAAACATTTTTGCCAATGTAAGTATAAAATAATACCTTGTAATTATTTTATTTCTTTTTATTATTATTAAGATTGAGTTTCTTCTGTATGTTTATTAAACATATATATATATTGTATATGTATATACATATAAATATCTTGTTTGCTCATTTTCTTTGTGGGATTTTTCAATATTGTAGAACTACTTATAAGGAGTATTACATCTTTGTACTATGTTAATGTATATTAGGTTGACACATGAAATTGCTGATACTTGGCTGCTTTTGACCTACAAAAGTGACAGTTTCCTATGGCTTAGTTTAATGGCTTAATTTCATTAGTCATAATTTTTATTTAGTGCTTACATTATACAAGGGTCTATATTGATTTACATGGATTAATGGATTGTTTTTTAAAATATTTTATTGCTACATTGTAGTCATACATCTTTTTTGGGGGGAGGGTCTGGAGATGGAACTCAGGGGCATTCTACCTCTGAGCTACATTCCCTGGTCTATTTTTTTATTCTTTATTTTTGACACAGGAACTCACTAAGTTGTGGAGGGCCTAAGTAGCTGAGGCTCTCCAAGAACCTTGATTCTCCGGTCACAGCCTCCTGAATGCTGGGAATAAAAGCATGTGCCTGCATGCCTGGCTGTAGTCATACATCTTAATGGGATAAAAGACTTGTGGAGACATACATGCACACATTACACAATTAGCCCTTACCCAATCCCCACCCCATTCCTTCCCCATCCATCTTTCCTATGCTTGGCTTAGTTATTGGCTTGGATATCTTTGTTTAATTACATCATGAGCTTTAGAGAGTTTCCCTCTGCCCCCTCCCATCCCCTCAGTTAGGTAGCATTCTTTGCTCCTCTATAGGATCTCCTTCATCTAGAGTTCCTCCTGTTACCCATTTCTACCAAGATTTTGCCAGGAGTTCCTCTTTCTCCACATTCGCAGCAGAATTTGTTGTTATTTGATTTCTTTATGCTTGTCACTCTGTTTGGGGTTAGATGGAATCTCAGCATAGTTTTGATTTACATCTCCCTGATGGCTAATGATGTTGAACATCTATTTTATGTATCTATTGGCCATTTGTATCTCTTCTTTTGTGAAGTGTCTATTCAGTTCAGTTGTCCATTTCTTTTTTTTCCTTTTTTTTCTTTTTTTTTTATTGGTGCACTGTATTCATACATCATAGTAGGATACATACTTTTGTAGACATACATGCACACTTTTCCTAGTCAGCCCCCACCCAATCCCCACCCCATTCTCTCCCTATCCCTCCCTCCCATGCTTGGCTTAGTAGTTGACATCTAGTATTATGGCAATTTATCTAAAATTAAAAATGATAATCTCACATAACAGTTTCATTTGTCTGATACCAAGCTTTTGATGACTTAAAAATAACATTTCAATATTTCTTTTTGCTTTCTTTCCTACCAGAGAATATTTTTTTTTCTATTTTTAGGTGAAATTATCATATATTTATATATTTACTTTTCAGAAAAAAATCTATCCTAATATGGAATATGGACTCTAGGTACCCAAAACGATCTTGAAAAAGAACAAAGCTAGAAGATATATATTTTCTGATTTCAAACCATATAAAGCTACAATAATTGAAACAGTGTAGTACTATTCTAAAGGCAGATATATAAACCATTGGAGTTAAATAAAAGCCTAGAGCTAAATTCTTCCCTATATTGTCAAGTTATTTTTGACAAGGTTTCCACGAACATTTGGTGATGGATATATTAATCTTTTAAATAAATATTGTTAAAAAATAATAATTACATGGAAAAGAATAAAATTGGACCCTTACCTAATCCCATATACAAATATTAACTCAAAATAGATAATAGACCTAAATATAAATCTTAAGACTATAAACATTTAGGAGAAAATCAGGGTCATTAAACCTCACAACATTGAAATTGGCAGTGATTTCTTGGATATGATTTCAATGGCACAGGCAACAGAGGAGTATACAAACTCCCTAAAAAATAAAAAAGTATTTTATATCCAAAGACAATGTAAACAGAGTTAATAGTTACTAATAGAATGGGATAAAATATTTCCAATTGCTATATCTGAAGTATATTAATATTCCAACTAGAAATCCTAAAAATTAACAACAATAAAGGCAAACAATACCCTTTAGAGATAGGTAAAAGACTAACATAAATAATGAATCTCCACAGATAACCAATCTTAGTTGTCTGTTGGATGGAAAATCTTGTTTCTCTAGTTCTGGAGTGTGTTACCTATTTCTTCTTTGTAGTTAATCTCTTTGAGTATTTTCTCTAGTGCTGGTTTTGAAGACATAAATTCCTTCAGTTTCTGTTTGTCATGGAAGCTTCTTATTTCTCCATCTAATTGGTAGAAAGTTTTGCTGGGTAGGAAATTTTTGGCTGGAAGTTGTTTTCTTTCAGAGTTTGGAATATGTTACTCCAAGCCCTTCTGGCTCTCATAACTTGGTTTGGGAAGTCTGGAGTGATTCTAATTGGTTTGCCTCTGAATGTCACTTGGCCCTTTGCTTTTGTTGCCTTTAAGATTCTCTGCTTGGCTTCCACATTGGTCATTTTGACAATTATGTGGCGTGGGGATCCTCTTCTCCGATCCTGTCTAAAGGGGGTTCTATAAGTTTCCTGGACCTGTGTATCGATCTCTTGCTCTATGTCTGGAAAATTTTCTGCTATTACTTCCTTGAAGAGATTGTTGATCCCTTTGGTTTCACTTTCTTTTCCCTCCTCTATTCCAATTATTCTTAGGTTAGCTCTCTTAAAATGGGCCCATATTTCTTCAATATTAGATTCCTGCTGTCGGATATTTTTTTCTAGATTAGAAACTACGCGTTCATTTTTGGATTGCTCATCTTCTAAGAGTGAGAATCTGTTCTCCATGTGTTCTAATCAGTTGTTTATGCTTTGAATTGAGGCCTTTACTTCATTAATTGCATCCTTTATCTCTTTTTCGCTCTCTCTGAATTCTTTTCCAAACACCTCTATTATTTCTACAGTTATTTTCCTGATTTGATCTTCTAGAAATCTTTGAATTTCTGTTTTATCGGGTTCTGATGTTGTAGGATTGTGGACATTCATTGCTCCATTGTTATTCATCTTTCCCATGATTTCGGGAGTTTGTGCCTTCTCTGGGTTCTTCCCTTGGGTCACTATGACTTCACTTAAGGTGTTTTGGATCTCGAGTCAGTAGTATCTCAGACCCCACTACTCCTTTACTGGGTTTTATCACAGAGTCTCCGACCCAGAGAGTCGATAGTGGCTGCTTTAGACTGTGGGGGGTGCCAGGTTGCACATTCTCCTATGGTGTGATATCTCTGCCACCGCTCCTCCCCCACTGGGTCAAGTCCCAGGGAGTACAGTACTGGGATTTCTCCGCTGTGGCCTGCAATTTGACTCACTGTTCTTGAGTATGCAGATGTAGCTGTACTGGCTTCGCTGAATTTGGTGCTGCTGCCGCCAGTGGCAATATGGCGCCGCTGCTACGCCCTCGGCTGTGGGGCTGGTGTTTTTCTTCTTGGTTTTGATTTCCACTCTTAATCCCTTCAGCGTGTGCTGAGCTCGGCCACTGGGAGCTTTAGATGCTCTCTGCGTGGAGAAATCCCGCCTGGTTGTTCCGGAGTGGCTCACCTCGGCTTGCTGTAGCTGTCCCGTGAATTCGCCGGTGCTGCCGGCAGTATGGCGTTGCTGCCACGTCTGCCGTGTCCTCAGGCGTGAGGCCGGTGTATCTCCTCTGTGGCTCTTTCCTCAGACCGCTTTCTCTCTGGAGCCTGGTGATTTTTTGTTTCACTGGTTATGGTGTTTTCTGGCTATGAAAGGCGCTGATTTTGTGGTAATGGAGATTTATTGTTAGCGGGGCTCTTAAGCCCCGCTTTTCTTGGTCGCCATCTTCCCGGAAGTCCCTGCCCATTTCTTTATTGGGCTATTTGTTTTGCTAGTTTGAGCTCTTTGTATATTATGAATATTAGCCCTCTATCAGACTGGTGGCTGGTAAAGTTATTTTCCCATTCATTAGGCTTTCTTTTTAGGTTCTTGATGGTTTCCTTTGATGAGAAGAAACTGCCCATTCTTATATGTTGGATTGTTGTACCTATGCCTTCCTCTATAACTTCACAGTCTCTGGTCTAATTTCTATGTCTTTGATCCATCTCAAGTTGATTCCTTTGCATGGTTAGGGGTAAAGATTTAGTTCCATCTTTCTACAAATGGATAGCCAGTTCTCCTAGCACCATTTGTTGAAAAGGCTGTCTTTTCTCCAGCATATGAGTTTGGCTCCTTTGTCAGTATTTTTTAAAAATAACAATGTAGAATATAAAAAGGGTACAGAGTAACCAGATAGTGTAAACTTCAGAGACAGGAGGTTTGCTACGGAAGGACTATGGAAGTTATATTTGAGAATGGGAAGATATGTTACTTATGCTTTGGCCTGGTGTGAGAAGGCTACAAGGAAATGAGCAGCTTCCACTGAGTATTGGTAGACAATGTTATTTTAAAAGAATAATGTGTTTAGATTAAGGTGATAGAAACTCCAGAAAAAATATATAAGCTTTCCCCTGGGTTTTACAGGTGATAATGTACATGGGAACCCTCAACCCTCCCATCACAGAAAACCATCTCACTTACCAGGCTCAGGTAAAAATGGAGTCAACAATGGTGAGTCATTGTATGGATGTCAGGTGTTGAGCCAACACAATGGCCCATTTAAGTATCAAGGTGATGCATGTATTTTTTCTCTAGCTGTACAGGTTCTTTGACAACACAAAGACCTAAAACTAACTGAGGAATCCTTCTGAGACAAGCACAAAACATGGCTTATGATATGTTTTCCTCTAAATTCACCTGATTATTTTGTTTTCAATCCAGCTAACTGATGTTCCTCTAATTCCTTGGGAACACTTTTTCATGGAAGATCATGTACAGCTTTGGTAATTGAGCAGATGTTCAATATTGAGAATAGAAAAACTACTCTAACTTGTTCTGTTATTATTTATGGGCCTTGCTTATGTATGCTTTGCATTCATATATTTTCTTGGGAGGGTCTTTCTGAGGGTCTGAGCTGATATGGAAATTCTGGTGGACTATGAATCTTGGTTCTTTGGTGCTGGAATGTCTGAAAATTTTGAATTATTAACTCTTTTATCACTAATCCTATTGTCTGTGTAGCTTGAATCTCTGCTGTGGTAAGAAAAGAGATGAGAGAGAAAGAGAGGGAAAGAGGAAGGAAGGAAGCAGAGAAGGGAGGAAAGAAGAAGAGGCAGGGAGAGATATAACTATTTACTATATTCTTTTCAAAAGAGATCAGCCAGTAGAAATATACATGTTGAATACAGACAAATTTAGAGACTTCAATTTCACCACATTTTATGTTGGTAGGTCAGTATGGGATTTGGTATTTAATCTTTCTGAGCTGTAGTTTCTTTATTTATAAAATAAATATGATACCATTTCATGTGCATGAGAAAACAAATATACAAAAACCTACGTAATTTCTCAAATTTTTTATATAGAAATATTAAAATAGCCCAAATAGTGCAAAGTTTTGTGGTTACAAGCACTGGGGATTTAGGGTTCTCTCAGACCAGGGCTAGAGTCCTGGTTTGTGTAATGCCAAGAATGTCTTGTTGTTTCTCTGAGCCCCAGTGATGTTCATAGTGTTACATTTCTTAAATTAATGTGAATGAAAATTGCATGAAGTACCTAGTGCACTATCTGAAACATAAGAGGCTACCCTAGTTAGGGTTGGCCAGAGAAACAGAACCATTAGTTTATATGGAAGTAAATTTATTATGAAAAATTGACTCACATGATTATGAAGGCCGAGAAGTTCTACAATCTGCTATCTGTAAGCTGTAGGCCTGGAAAAGACTGTTCAATAATTCTTCCCTTTGTCTAAAGGCCTATTAACAAGGAGGCTGATGGTGTAAATGCTAAATTAGCACAGGGATGAGATGTTCCAATCAACAAAGTGAGGCCAAAAATAGGAGCAGAATCCTTTTAACTATTGTTCTATTCATACTCTTGGTAAATGGGATGATGCCTATTCCTACTGAGGAGAGCCATTTGCTGTACTAAAATCACCTATTCAAATGCTGATCTCATCCAGAAGTGCTCTCTCAGACATATGAGAATGCCATGGCCCAGTCAAGATGACATATGTCATCTCATGGGCTTTCAGTAATTAGTAGATAACTTTGTTACTGTTAGCAGTTTTTCATCATCATCATCATCATCATCATCATCATCATCATCATCATCATCATAGTCACTGTTGTAATCATCATTTTTATTGAAGGTGACATAAATAGAAGATATAGTTTTTGGAATATACAGTGGGCATGTATGCATTTCTAGTTTTGTATAGCAGCAGCCTCTATTTGATGCTTGGTCTATTCAGAGAGTTATCTTCTGTTTGTTATCCTAAGTTATTACTTAAATATTGAATAGCCTTGATTAGTGGAAGCCAAAGCTATGCAGTGGTTTTGGCTCTTCCTTCTAGTCATCACCTTTCAGGATGTAAAATATTCTATATTTAGAATGTCCTTAGAAATTCTTTGTCCTCAAATGTTTAAACCTTCCCAGCATTACTTAGGAAGGTGGAGAGCTTGCAGGTCGTAAAGCATCTGTTATATGTGTTCAGTCCCTACATTAAAGGGATCTTCTCCCTCTATTTTATATGCATATGTGCTATGAATGGGACTATTGAAGGAGGAGAGTTTGAGGATAAAAATCGACTAAATCTTTTTGTCTTTTTCATTTAAGAAAATGATTCAACTTTCTATTTTGAAAGTATCAGAGGGTCACTATTAGTTGTTTATGACTCATTTTTCTGCTTTTATATTTTTAGACTTGGAACCTTAGGGTATTTCAAAAAATACAAAGGGCATTTTTGATATGTGTATTCTTAATAGTAAAAGTGACTAAAACCCTCTAAAAATCCAAAGATCTTTGTGAGGATGTCACCTAAAAGTGGAAAAAGATATATTTTATAGTAAAAATAATTCTTTTGTAGACAATAGCAATTTACTGACAAATAAGAATGCCAGAATGAAAGAATTATCTCAGTGAAAGAATTATCTTAGGTATTTAAAAAATTGAGAGGTTTAATTTTTCACATCCTGTATTGTTAACAAAAGAACAATATCTAGAAATATTTCAGTAGATAGACATGTACATACACCTGGGACCAATTAAATATTTTCCTTCATCTTAATCAGAAGAGTTATTCCTCTCATTCATAGTAGACTTCATTTCCCAATTTTGAGGCTTTTTTCCTACATGTTGTTATTATTATTATTATTATTATTATTATTAATATTTGTGGTACTGGGAGTGGAACCCAGGGGCCATTCTACCTCTGAGATATACTCCAAGACCTATTTTATACTTTTTATACTTTTTTAGAAACAGGGTCTCACTAAGTTGCTGAGAGCCTCACTAAGTAGCTGAGTCTGGCTTTGAACCTGTGCGATCCTCCTGTCTCAGCCTCCCATGTGCTGAGATTACAAGCATGAGCCATCACACCTGGCTCCCTATGTGTTATTTTTAACAAGCTAAATTTACTGATATTATTTGGGCAATTATTTAAGTCTAGCAAATGATTGATTCTAATGATACTTATAATATTTCATATTTGGTTTGATTTTATAGGTTACAAATGAGATTTACACATGATCTAATTTGATCCTCACAACAGATAGTTTTATAATTTAAGCTTGAAGGCAACATTCTAATTTTTCAGGTGAAGAGACTAAGTGTTCTACCAGTTTGACATTATATGCATAGTCAGACCTGGGTAATCTGATTGCCTAACCTAGTGTTCTTCTAAACACACTGCCCTGCTACTTGATCATTCTCTTTCCTTTTTCTCTCCTTTAAAATACTGTAGGAAAATGAGTTCATTTCCTATAAGTGATATAAGAAATGACGATAGTTGTAGCTTAAACAACAGGAACTTATTCTCTCACAGTTCTGGGAAATAAGTCCAAATTGAAGGTGTATTTAGGGTCACACTTCTTCTGTAGGTTCTAGTATAGAATCCTCCCTTGCCTCTTCCTAGTTTCTGGTAGTTTTGAGAAATCTTTGGTATCCCTTGCCTTGTAGTTGCATTACTCCAATATTTGCCTCCATTTTCACATGATGTTCTCCCCACGTATCTTCTTTTCTGTGCTCACATTTTTTAAAATAAGGACAGCTGGTATATTACATTAGTGTTCATTATACTCTAGTTTATACTCATTGTGACTAGTTGCATCTATAATGATCTTATTTCCCAATAAGGTAACATTTTTAGATACTGTAGGTTAGAGTTCCAACATCATTCTTCTTTTGGAGACACAAACTCCTAATATGAGCAAACCATGGCTTTCTTTTGCTGGAGCATAATTTGATAAATTACACTAAAGATTTTGACATGCTATCTATCACACATACTAGGAATCAAAAGATCAGATGGAAAGATGATAGATAATAGAGAAAAATATAAATACTGACATAAATACACACAAATTATGTAGTAACATATTGTTTGGTGATTGGAATCTATACCATAAATGGCTGGTGGGTTGGCATTCTGTACTTTTCAGGCATTTTCTGGCATGAGACTTGCTTTGCCCATAACTTTGAGGGATATCAAAACCTCTTAGTTCTCAAGGTGAAGAAAAATTATCAACATTAGAAATTTTGAAAAATTTCTCCAGAAGTATGTTTGTCTTTAATAATGTCAATCTGGATATCCAATGCATCTGATATTGTATCCATGTCTGAGTGTGATTCTAAGAAAAGGATGTTTTTAGAGGGTACATAGAGAAAATTTGTGACTAGACGAAGGTCACTAGAAAAATTTCCTTCCAGCATACAGGAGTGTAAGTTTAGTTATGGGGTATGGCCTCCATTTGTATGTTGTAACACAAATCCACATGGCTTCATGCCATGGTGGGTCGTGTGGACCCTTAAGTAAAGAGTGAAATTCATTTTAATGACCATTCATTGAGTAATTATTCTATTCAAGTTCTTTTATTGTGGCAAATACAGAAAACTCCAAATAATCTAATCTAATTTTTCAATTAATTAATACTGGCAAGTTACATTTTTGTGGCACTGGAATTGAACCCACAGTAAACTATCACACTTTTTATTTTTTTTATTTCAAAACAGGGGCTTAATGAATTACTTGACACTCTTTTAAAACCTGTGATCCTCCTGTCTTAGCTTCCCAAGTACTGTTGGTAAGTTACATTGTGATAGGCAATATAAAGATACTGGTGATATGACAGGGATAGAAAAGATGGAGGAAAAGAAAGAGGAAGAGGGGTAAGAAGAGAAGGAGGAGGATGAAAAGACGAAAACTTCTCAGTAGGCACTCAATTTATAGTGTGGTAAGGCTAATAGGAAGACTCATAACAGGAGGCCTGAACCTGAAAAACAGAAAAAGTATACCTAGAATGGCATAGGATTTTAGGCGGGCCACCCCATTGTATAATTCTAAGATACCATCAGTCACAAAACTTGTAATAAAAGGTTCCCATATCCAGGGGGAAGTCCTGCCTTAGCTGACTCAATAGTAAATTATAGTCAGTCAATAAGAGGCAGAGAATAGTTAATCCCTTGTCCAAATTCTTCTGTATATTAGACACCATTCTCCTTTCTCCAGGTATACATCTTAGCAGATGGAATAGATGTTTGGACCTGTTTTTGTCAATGATTGGGAAAGTATTTGGAGGATGATACTAGGCAGAGTACTAACATTAGAAATGTTGCCCTAGCAGCAATACAAAGAGAAGGAGAAGAGGATAAATGTGAAGGCAGTGAAGTCAGTTAGAGGCTAACTACAAAGGTCTATGGAGAGAAGAATGTCTTTTCCAACCAGGCTGGAAGTTTGATCTTTACACTTCTAATCTGGCCCTGCTACAACCTATTTTCCACATAGTAGATAAAATCAGTGCTTTAGAGGATGAGACAAATCATGTCACTTCCCTGCTTATCACCTGTCACTGGATTCTTTGTATCTTCTCGCATTACTGATCTAGTGTCCCAGGCTTAAAGGTAGTCCTAGAACCTACTCTTCCATTTTATTTTCTACTCACTGACCAATCCACCTCCTTTTCTGTACTTGAGATACACAGAAACCACTTTTATCTACTTTAAGGATTGCACTGGCTATTTCCTCTGCTTGAGAATGCTTTTCCATAAGATCATGTTATTAGCCTCAATTTCCAGATCTCAGTTGAAATATCATTTACTTAGTGAGGTCAAAGTCTTTTCCTTACCAACCTATCCAAAACACTCTCTATTGTTCAATCTCCTTTTTCAATGCTATACAGCATGATTCCACCTTCCTTTCTAATGGAACAATTCTTTGATCATGAATTTGCCATTATTCTATTCAACACAAAGTCTTAAAGGAAGCTCATGGTGCCACTGTTCCAGGGAGGGGCATACTTTGTCTATTTCACATGCAAATGGTTGGTTTAGAAATGGCTGTTAGAACCTACTCTGAACAGTTCACTAATTCACTCAATAGATATGTTCTATACACTTTCTGTTTTGATCATGCTATTATAACAGACTGCTGCATTCTTGGAAATTCATAAACACTAGAAAGTTACTTCTCATGGTTCTGGAGGCTGTAAGTCCAAAGTCAAGAAAACAGCAGGTTCAGTTGATTGGTAACTATCTGATCTCTGCTTTTACAATGGCACCTTGAATGCTGCATCTGCTGGAAGGGATTGATATGTCCTCATGTGGCAGGAGGTAGGAAGGAAACTGAGCCCTTTTATAAGAGTATCTATTCCCATTCACAAGGGAGTAATCCTCATGATCTAGTCACCTCCTAAAGACTCAACCTTTTAATATTATCACATTAGCAACATGTGAATTTTGGAAGGGACACATACAAATTAAAGTACCTTTAATATATCTTCCACAGTTATATGTCATTGAGATATAGCCATTAACAACAAAAATAGTGACAACAAAAATGCCCTTGTGAAGTTTACATTCTACTAGGGAGAGACAATCAAGGAGCTAGGATAGAAATAGAAAGGGCAAAAGGTTATATTGATGAAATAATCCAGGCAAGAGATGATGTCTATGGTTACAGTGAAGTGATCAAATATTTTAAGATTCTAGATGTATTTTAAACACAGAGTTCATAGAGTTTAGAATGTGAGTTACAAAAAAAAAAAAGAGAAAAACCAGGAGCAATACAATGACTATTTTTTCCAGAGAAGCTGAAAGAATGAACTTGCTGTCTACTGAAATAGGCAGATAGCCAGAGAAGCTGTAAGTATTAGGAGGAGGGTAGTAAACTAGAGTGTTCAGGAGTTAATTTAAGGACATTTAGGTCTGAGATGTTTATTAGGCATAGAGAAAGAATATCAAATAGGCTATTGGTTGTAGAGGTTATGAAAAGGTCAAGCAGAAGGAAAATGGGGAAATAAGTACTAGGCTTAATTACATGGAAATCATGAGCATTTAGACTGTAGGCAGTGTGAACCCTCTGGGAATAGATGGGAAAGATAACTAGAAAAAAACCCTGAAGACTGTGAGCAGAGGATAATCTTTTAGGAGTTTTTCTATAAAGGAAGACTCCTTGTATATACCAACTAACAGAGACTACAAGAAATATATCAAAAGTAACAGAGGTAAACTTCTGAAATCATGAAAAGGAGTAACAAGGGAGAAATGAGCTCCCACAACTCCATAATTACAGAACCCGATAAAGCAGAATAGCAGGGATCTCGTTGTGGGTATCTAGAGTCCATATTCCATATTAGGATATTTTTTTCTGAAAAATAAATATATAAATATATGATAGTTTTACCAAAAAAATAGAAAAAAATATTCTCTGGTAAGAAAGAAAGTAAAAAGAAATATTGAAATGTTATCTTTAAGTCATCAAAAGCTTGGTATCAGAAAAATGAAACTGTTATGTGAGATCATTATTTTTAATTTTGGATAAATTGCTATAATACTAGATGTCAACCACTAAGCCAAGCATGGGAGGGAGGGATGGGGAGAGAATGGGGTGGAATCGAGTGGGGGCTGACTGGGCGATGTGTGCATGTATGTCTACAAAAGTTTGTATCCCACTATAATGTATGAATACAGTGCACCAATAAAAAATTAAAAATAAATAAATAAATAAATAAAATTGAAAAAAATTTTTAAAATATTAAAAAAAGGAATGTAACTATAGAAATAATACAGGAATTGTGAAAAGAATTTAGAGAGAGTTTAAAAGAAATAAAGGATGCGATCATTAAAGTAAAAGCATAAATTCAAACTATAAACAATCACTTAGACCACACGGAGAGTAGAATCTCGCTCCTAGAAGATGATCACTCCAAAAATGAACACATAGTTTACAACATACAAAAAGAAATTTGACAGCAGAAATTGGACATTGAAAAAATATGGGCATATTTTAAAGGGCTAACCTAAGAATAATTGGCATAAAGGAGAGAAAAGAAGGTGAAAGAAAGGGGCTCACAAATCTTCTCAAAGAAGTAACAGCAGAAAATTTCCCAAACATGGAGCAAGACATCAGCACACAGGTAGAGGAAACTTATAGAAACACCTTTAGACAAGATCAGAGAAAAGGTTCCCCATGCCATATAATAGTCAGAATGACCAATGTAGAAGCCAAGGAGATAATCTTAAAGGCAACAAAAATTAAAGATAAAGTGACATTCAGAGAAAAACCAATTAGAATCACTCCAGATTTCCCAAACCAAGTCATGAAAGCCAGAAGGGCCTGGAGTAACATATTTCAAACTCTGAGAGAAAATAATTTGAAGCCAAAAATTTCCTATCCAGCAAAACTATCTATCAAATTAGATGGGGAAATAAAAATCTTCCATGACAAAAAAAGCTAAAGGAATTTATGTCTCCAAAACCAGCATTAGAGAAAATTCTCAAAGAGATTAGCTACAAAGTAGAAAAAAAGTAATACACATCAAAAGCAGAGAAACAAAAATTTTCATACAGCAGACAACTAAGCAAAGAAGAACAAACAGTATTTCAAACAGAAGTAAAATATCAACATGTTAGGAATTTAAAATCATCTCAATAAGCACACCTAATGTAAATGGTCTCAACTCGAAAATATAAGGACATAAAGTGGCAAAATAGATTAAAAACAGAACCCATCTATATGTAGCTTGCAAGAAGCACACCTTACAAGTAAAGATAATAACAAACTTAAGGTAAATGTCTGGAGCAAGATAATCCATGCCAGTAGAAGTAGAAGACAAGTACGAGTTGTAACTATGATATCAGATAAGGTAGACTTCAAGCCCAAGCTTAATAGAAGAGACAAATCTGGTCATTTTTACTGGTAAAAGGAACAATCCAGCAGGAGGAAATAATGATAATCAACATTTATGCTCCAAAATTAGGTGCAGCTACTTTCCTAAAACAAACTCTTTGTGATATTAAGTCACATATAAATTTCCATACAATAATAATGGGAGACTTCAACACACCTCTCATACCATTAGACCAATCTTCTAGACAAAAGGTCAGTAAAGATGCCTTAGACCATAAAGTGAGCACTATCAAATTCAAAAAATATGACATACTTCCCTGTGTCCTTTAAGACCATAATGGAATAAAATTAGAAATTAACTATAAGACTCAGAGAAACCACATAATCATATGGAAACTGACCACCATACTTCTTTTTTTTCCTTTAAAATTTTTTTTATTGGTGCATTATATTCAAACGTCATATTGGGGTAAAAAACTTGTGTGTACAAACATGTACACATCACTGATTTAACCCCTACCCAATTCCCACCCCATTCCCTCCCTGTCCCTTCTTCCCTTGCTTGGCTTAAGGATTGTTTAAATACATTGTGTGTTTTAGAAATTTTCCTCTTCCCTCCTCCTTTCTCCTCCTTTAGGTTTTCTTGTTTGCTTCTCTGTAGGATTTCCTTTTTCAAGAGTTCCTCCAATGATCCATTTCTCCCTAACTCTCACATATTAGGGAAAGCATCTGATTTCTTATTTATGTGACTGACTAATCTCACTTTCATCCATTTCCCTGAAAAAGATGTAATTGAGTTTATTTGATGGCCAAGTAAATTCCATTGTGTACATATTCCACATTTTTGTAATCCATTCATCTGTTGATGGACATCTTGGCTGGTTCCATAGTTTGGCTATGGTGAATTGTGTAGCTATGAACATAGATACACATGCATTAGTTTGGTAGTTTGGCTTCCTATATTTTTGGTAGAAAACCCAGAAGTGGTATTGCTGGACCAAATGGTAGATTTGTTCCCATTCTTCTGAGGATTCTCCATACTGTTTTCCAAAGTGGTTGCACTAATTTGCAATCCCACCAACAACATCTTAGAGTTCCCACTTCTCCACATCCTCACCAGCATCTGTTGTTGATTGTATTTTGAATGATTGCCATTCTAGTTGGAGTTAGGTAAAATCTCAGGGTAGTTTTGATTTGCATCTCTCTGTTTGCCAGTGATGTTGAGCATTTTTTCATGCATTTATTGGCCATTTGAATTTTTTCTTTTGTGAAGTGTCTATTTAGTACATTTGCCTATTTTGTTATTGGACGCTTTGCTTTCTTAGTGTTGAATTTTGGGAGTTCTCTGTATATTCTAGATATTAGTCCTTTATCGGTGGTGTAGTTGGCAAATATCTTCTCCCATTCTGTTGGCTCTCGATTGAGGTTCTTGATAGTTTCCTTTGCTGAACAGAGCTCTTCAGTTTTATGCAATCACATGTATTGATTTGCCTTTTAGTTTGTTGTGCCTTTGGGGTCTTGTTGATAAAGTGTTTATCTGTGCCTATGTATTGCAGTGTTGGACCTATGCCCTCTTCAAGGAGCTTCAAGGTCTCTGGTTTAATTTCCAAGTCTTTGATCCATCGTGAGTTGACTTTTGTACAGAGTGAAAAAGTGGGATTAATTTCCAATTTTCTGCATATGGTTAACCAGGTTTGCCAACACCATTTGTTGAAGAGGCTATCTTTTTTCCAGTGTATGTTTTTGGCCCCTTTGTCAAAAATCAATTGGCTGAAGGTGTATGGACTTGTTTCTGGGTCTTCTGTTCTGCTCCATTGGTCTATATATCTGTTCTTTTGCCAGTACCATGCTGTTTTTATTACAATGGCTTTGTAGTATAGTTTAAAGTCAGGTATTGTGATTCCTCCTGCGTGGTTTTTGTTGCTGAGAAATACCTTGGCTATTCTGGGCTTTTTGTTATTCCAGATAAATTTGAGGACTGATTTTTCTATGTCTTTGAGGAATGATCTTGGTAGTTTAATGGGCATTGCATTAAATCTGTAGATCACTTTTGGGAGGATGGCCATTTTAATGATATTTATTTTTCCAATCCATGAACATGGAAGGTCCTTCCATCTTCTAAAATTTTTGATTTCTTTTTTCAGTGTTTTATAATTTTCTTTGTAGAGATATTTTACGTCCTTGGTCAAGTTTATTCTTAGGTATTTTATTTTTTTGTGGGAGATCCTGAGTGGAAGTGTTTTCTGAATTTCTTTTTCAGTGGGTTTATGGTTGGTGTATAGGAAAGCTTCTGATTATTTTAAGATTGATTTTGTTTCCAGATACATTGCTGAATTTCTTGATCAGTTCTATAAGCCTTTTGGTTGAGTTTGTTGGGTTTTCTAAATATAGTATCATGTCATCTGCAAATAGTGAAAGCTTGAGTTCTTCTATTCCTATATGTACTCCTTTGATTTCCTTTTCTTGCCTTATTGCGCTGGCTAGAGTATCTAGTACTATATTGAAGAGAAGTGGTGATAATGGACATCCTTGTCTCGTTCCAGTTTTTAGGGGGAATTCTTGAAGTTTTTCCCCATTTAATATGATGTTTGCATTGGGCTTATTGTAGATTGTTTTAATAATATTGAGATATGTTCCTTCTATTCCAATTCTCTGCAGTGTTTTTATCATAAATGGATGTTGAATTTTATCAAATGCTTTTTCAGCATCTATTGAGATGATCATGTGATTTTTGTATTTGATTTTGTTTATATTATGAATTACATTGATTGATTTTCATATATTGAACCAGCCTTGCATCACTGGGATGAACCCTACCTGGTCATGGTGTATTATTTTCTTGATGTGGTTTTGCATGCGTGTTGCTAGTATTTTGTTTAATAGTTTTGCATCCAAGTTCATCAGAGATATAGGCCTGTAGTTTTCCTTCCTTTATCTGTCTTTATTCAGTTTGGGTATTAGTGTGATATTGGCTTCATAGAATGTATTTGGGAGAGTCTCAGTTTTTTCTATTTTGTGAAATAGTTTGAGTAGTATTGGGGTTAGCTCTTCTATAAAGGTCTTAAAGAATTCACTTGGGAAACCACCTGGTCCTGGGCTTTTCTTTGATGGTAAGCTCTTTATTGCTGTTTCAATCTCTTTGATAGTTATTGGTTGGTTTAAGTGTTCTATATCTTCTTGACTCAGTTTAGGAAGGTTGCATTTATCTAGGAAGTTGTCGAATTCCTCCAGATTTTCCATTTTGTTGGCGTATAGTTTTTCAAAGTTGTTTCTGATAATCCTCTGTATTTCTACACTGTCAGTAGTAATGTCTCATTTTTCATCTCTTATCTTCATAATTTGGGTTGATTCTTTCTTTTTTTTTAGTTAGGTTGGCTAGTGGTTTATCAATCTTGTTAAGTTTTTCAAGAAACCAGCTTTTGGTTTTGTTGATTTTCTGTATTGTTTTTTTTTTTTTATTCTCTAGTTCGTTAATTTCTACTCTAATTTTAATAATTTCCCATCTTCTGCTGCCTTTGGGGTTCAATTGTTCCTGCTTTTCAAGGGCTTTGAGGTGTGTTGTAAGGCTATTTATTTGAAGATGTTCTGTTTTTCTTATGTGAGCACTCAGTGTTATATATTTTCCTCTTAGTAGTGCCTTCAAAGTGTCCCAGAGGTTTTGATATGTTGTATCTTTATTTTCATTTGTTTCTAGAAATTTCTTGATTTCACCTCTTATATCTTCTATGACCCATTCTTCATTCAGAAGTGTGGTGTTCAGTCTCCACATGTTTATGTTGTTTCTCTGGGTCTTCTTATAGTTGATTTCTTATTTCATTCCATTATGGTCTGAAATGACACAGAGAAGTATGTTACATTTTTTAAATTTGCTAGTGCTCATTTTGTGTCCCAGGATGTGATCTATTTTGGAGAAGGTTCTGTGAGCAGCTGAGAAAAATGTAAACTCTGCTGTAGTTGTGTGAAGTTAAACTCCGCTGTAGTTGGTATTAAGTTACAGAGTCTGAAAGCCAAAATATGGGAGTTGTAATATACAAAGACAGTAGGCAGATATCCCAACTCAAGAGGGAGAAAGAGTGAATTTGTAATTAATTCATTTTTTCTTTTCTTGCCCTCAAGAGAGTAGATAATGCCCTCCTACATCAACGAGTAAAAATGGCTCTCCTCCACTCTATCTGCTGATTAAAATGCCAATTATTCCAAAAACACCATCAGACCTACATACTTGAGAATGAATGTTTTACTAGATATCTGGGCATCCTTTAGCCTAGTAAGATTGACCCATAAAATAAGCCATTACAGAAGTTATGAAAGAATTTTCCAGAAGAGTAGAAGAGAGAATAAACTAAGGAGATATAACTTCAAGGCCTAAAGGGTTCAACTAACCCTGGTATGGTGGCATGCAACTATAAGAACAGTATTTGGGAAGCTGAGATTGGAGGATCACAGCATGAACGAGATAGGAGTCTCTATTTTGAAACTCTGTTTTAAAATAAAAAGGGGTGGAGGTATAGATCAGAGGTAGAATGTCCCTGGGTTGATTCCCCATTATCAAAAATTAAAAAGAGAAGAGTTCATTTAAGGCAAATGCCACTGATTTCAAGTGAGACTAGTTCTTGTGTTTATCAGGGTTATCCCAGTACATTTAACTATTGGGTTAGAGGCATGAGTGAGAGCTATAAGAAGTAATGAAGAGGAGCCTGTTTCAGAATTTTTGGGAAAATATTCCTCTGTTTTGAGTAAGAGTGGATACAGATTATGTAGGAATGGAAGCTTTTACAGCTTAAGGGGAATACTTTGGGAAAATAATTCAAAATATCTAGTGTAAAATTATGAATAAAGATTTTTATTTAAAATGAGAGATTAAGTTACAAGTTATGATTTTAAAAATATGAAATCACAAGTCCAGCAAAACAACATATTGCTTTATATTAACTGCCTGGTATCTTATGATATTTTTCTTGGATTTATCTTTTTGGTACTGGGGCCTGAACCTAGGGGCATTCTACCTCTGAGCTACACTCACAACTCTTTTTACTACTTAATTTGAAATAGTCTTGCTAAGTTTCTGAGGGTCTTATCTTTCTATGTTACTAGCCTTGAACCTGTGATCCTTTTATTTTAGCCTCTCAAGTACTTGTCCTTGACTAATACTCTGGTTCTCTGTCTCTGTCTCTGTCTCTCTCTTCCTCTCTCTTTCTCTGTGTGTGTGTGTGTGTGTGTGTGTGTGTGTGTGTGTGTTGTGTTTGTATACCTTGTAATTATATATCATAGTGAGATTCAGAGAGATAAATGCATACATGCATGTATAATTGGTTTTGTGTTCTGCTTTGGTTCCCATCTTGCTCTTCACATCCCCATAGAAAGTCTTCACACCAATAGAAGATAACTTCATGCATAAACAAAGGGTTATTTGAATAGTTACCATAATCATCTCTCCCCTTTATCTTCTCCCTGCACCCATCTGTCTCTAGCTCCCCTGACCTATTCCTCTAGCAGTTACCTCTTTTAATGCCAATGTATTTGTAATATTTTCTGAAGAATGATAGTCTTTTGCCACCATCCTCCCTTGGCAAAATGCAAGCATGACAAATGCTTGCATTCTGCAAGGCCCAAGGAAGCCACATCCCGAGGAAGGAGATGTCATTTCTGGCAAAAATACTCCCTGCTCTTAGGTTTCTACACTAATAAGCTCCGATGATCTAAAACAGGATCCCAAGAATTAGGACTGAGAAAGAAGTTGAGTCCATGAAAGATAAATTTTCTAGTAAAGGGCAGCCAGAATTCAGGGGCTCCAAAAATTCCTTTTGTTTTTTTCCGCAGGCAGGTCCTTTGATCTAAAGATTAGCTCCCAGCACCTCTCTACCAGCAGGGGAAGCTTCAAACCCACCTCTTGCCCCATTTCCCAAAGAGATGTAAAACTGTCTCTGGAACCTGGGCCATTTGTTTTCCCTCTTAAGAGATGCTAATAAGCTCTTCTCTGGGCTTAAAAAGCCTACTGTTTGTGACTCAGCAGCAGGACAGTAAAAAAACTCAAAAGTCTGCCTCAAAATCATGCATTAAAGAACAATTATAGAAATCCAATCACCTGTGTTATAATGTTTTTGCCCTGTCTCCTAACTGTAATAAAAGTATTGCCTTATAGGGGATGGCGGAGCAGAAAGGACCAGATAAATCTACAATGCAGCCTATGAATCTTGATAAAGGAGGGCCTGGACTAAGACCTAGAGACAAAAAGACTGGAAGGATCAAAGGATATCCTAGAAGACTGAATTTCCCCAAAAAGAACTTTGGGTGTGATCCCCGCCTTTAAGGATGCCTGCCTGTCCTGGATGCCTTTCCAGACTCTGGTCCTTGCCCCCTAGGGCTCACCTGTGAGGAAAGAAACTTGATTCCAATGACAAAGGCTGAGGGGGCTGATTTTAATCACCTAGTCCCAGATGAATCTTAAACTGTGACTCCATGGAACTTCTTTTAGACTGTTTATCTTGTTTACACTTAATGCCTCACTATTGTCCTTTGGTGCTTACACGGGTTATAGGGTATAAATACTGGTGATGGAAATTAAAACACTGTCATTTTCACAGAAGGCAGTTGTCTATGTCAATTATTTCAGATTTTTTTTTTTCCCGGAGAGGAATTTCCACTTTTAGCGTCGTGAACTTAAAGGAGTTTATTTCATAAAAAGGGAAAAAAATTGCTGCAGATAAGTGGCTGCAGAACTACAACTGAAGCCCTTGTACATCTTTCTGAGGATCTCGGTCCCAAACGGAGTCAGTGCTCAATTTATTATTCCCGATTGAGCAAGTTCGTTGCAGCAGTCTTTCTATTAACATGGTTGTTTAAAATTTTACTTTTTAACTGGGCATGATGGTGCACGCTTGTAATCCCCGTGCTTGGGAGGCAGAGACAGGAGGATTGCGCAGGTTCAAAGCCAGCCGCACTGGCTTAAGAGACCCTGTTTCCAAATAAAAAAAGTATAAAAAATAGGTCTGGGAGTGTAGCCCAGAGATAGAAGGGCTTTCAGAAACCCCAGTACCACCAATAATTTTTTTTTATTTCTCATAATTTATAAACATTACTTTCAGCATTTCATTTAATGTCAATAATATCAAGATAGAGTTTTAGTGATTTACAGTATAATTGTCAAATTTGAAAATAAACATCAAATTTCTTCCATGTATAAGGAAAAAAAGTATGTACTCATAAACTAGTTTGAGGAATGATCTCCTAAAAGTGACAAATTTGGTCTTATATTATCTTTGTCAATATCATCAGTTCTTGAAAAATTGGATTTATGTTATTCTCTTCTATTTTAAGTAGAATATCAAACAATCAAGTTTTCTATTGGATGTTTATAATTTTGATCCTGATAGAAGATAACATTCAGTTTGATATGTGTGAATGGAAACCAAAGTTTTTCCTTAAAATTTTACATGTTTGATGGATGGAAGATTTTCCACAAACTAAACTTTGGGTCTGAATGTATCAAAACTTGTTTCTTTTTCAATATTATATATATATCTGGTACTGGGCATGGTAGAACATATAATAGTATGATATGATCTCAGTCCAGCACCTCCATTTCCCTAAAAATTTAGTGCCACCATACACAAGAAAAAGTGAGATAGAAGACATTTCAGAAAGAGATAGTGGCACTAACTGAAAGAGTTGAAACATATAGCTTGTGAACATATAGCTTGATTTTTTTTTATATCTGTGGAAGTAACCTGTGTAGATGAGAGACCCTGAAACTGAATTAGCTTTAGTATCATCACAATGAACTTATTCTGTTTTTGTGAGTGGCTCAGGAGAAGAACATCTTCATTGATCCTCTGGGCTTTGTTGTGTCCTCATGTGATACTTAGAATTGTTACAGTATCTTGTTCCCAGTACAAGGATAAGGTCATTTCTAAAGATAACAAAGTAGAGATGGAGTCTAATTTGGCTCTTTGATGGTATTGTTAAATTATTGCAGAAGCACCCTACAACCTACCTTACCTCCAGACTTCCCATTACATGAGATAATAAATTATTTTGTAAGTGGAACATTTGAGTTGGAGTTTCTAGCACATATACCTGAAACCATCCTAATTCCCTTTTTAATTCTCTTCTCTGAGTGCTTATTATTCTCTAAAATTATCTTTTGAGTTTACTTGTTCATTTAGTTTATGTCTGCCTAAATGTAGGTTCCACAAAAGTTGTCTTCTTTGATATAATATCTAAAATGCAAAAAACAGTTCCCAGCTCATAGTAGATGCTCAATGAATATTTGTTGGATTAAATGAATACATGTAGTATGGTGTTACCAATGAGTGAAACTGAAAATGACTCACTTTCATTGTGTTTGTCACTCCCAGCTATGAACCCTCTCAGGCAAGTTCTCATAGGAGTGAAAATATTATCCTGCTATTTTATGACTGCCATGATAAAGCACTAGCATTGCAAACATTTTTATGTCCCAATCAGGGTTTCTGAGTTACAAATTCCATCCTGCTAACAAATGCCAGGATGCTCTGGAGAATTGATGTGCAAGACCAAAGTTTGCACTGTCTCCTATCCATGTATAGTACTCAAGCATTGATTACCTAACAGCTATAGGAACTAGACCTATAAGTGAGGAAAAGAAATGAGGCATTTTCTTTAGAGAGTAACTTTTGGCTGCTCAGTATGCTTTGTTCCTCCTATCCCATCTGTCACTATGTTCTGACATTTCCCTGAATAGAATATTATACGTGCTTGCCCTCTTCTCTTTATTCCCTGAGTAGGCTCCTTCCTGAAGCTATCTGGTGTCCTCAGCACTGTCAAATATTCCCCAACAACACATTTGCTAACTCTGACCAATTTAATCCTAATTTCCAAATAAAGAGCTTTCTATAAAATGACCTTTTGAGCTGCCTTGGGGTTCTGGAGTTTAAGGCCATATCAGTTTCCTCTCAGCTTTAAGAACAAGATTATTTGATCCCTGGGAGAAACAACTGGGACCATGATATTATTACTAGTAACAACAGCAGTTTCTATAAGAGGCACAGAACATCTCTGTGAATGGGAGAAAATTTCCTCGGTATGTATTCTTTATTTCTTTGTGTGTATGTGATACTAGAGACTGAACCCAGGGGTGTTCTACCTCAGATGTACTCCCTCAAATTTTTTTTATTTTGTGTTTTAATTTTTGAAATAGGGTCTAGATATATCCAAGTACTTGGATATCAGGCATCCAAGACTACACCTGGGTTGCTTTATTTCTTTACTGAGCACTCTACTTGTGTCAGACATTATGATCAATAGGGGATACATTATTTGCCTTCAGCTCATGCATTGTTTCATCAAAGACATTCACATACTGATATTTATAATGTATTGTAATGATAGCATACCTTTGGTATCACAAGAGCCTTAAGAAGACTCATTTATCTAACTCATGGTGACTGAAAGAGCTGTAGAGCATAGGGAAGCTCCTATGGTAAACTATCAAGGAGGAGCCAATATTAACCCAATTTTGAAGGAAGATATTCTAGGAAGAGATAACAGAATTCATGAAGTCCTAAAACTAACAAAGTGCATAGCACATTAAAAGAACTAAAAAAATCCATGTGACTGATTAAAAAGCTAAGAGAATAAAGTTGGTAGATATATGAAACAAGGTGGCCTAGCTGAGGAGATGGAAGGGGTAAAGGGAAATTCTCTACTGCTCATGATTACCTTAACAAACATATTAAAGTCAATAACTAAGCCCAACATGGAAAGAGGGAGGGCAAGGAAATAGGATATAAACTGAGTAAGGGCTAATTGGATGATGTGTTCATGTATGTCTCCACCATCTTGCATCTCATTAATATGTATGAATACAATATACCAATACAGGTAAATATATATGAAACAAGAGATTCAAGAAGGGACAGGAATATTAATTACTTTTAATATCTCAAAAGAATGTCAAATAATTAGATATTCCTGAAAAGAAATGGATGAGCTTTGATGGATTTTCAACAAGGAAGTAATAAAGTCAGTCAAATTTGCATTTCATAAATGTCACTATGCTTTTGGGAGGCTGTGTCAGGATTGTAGACTGAAGGCCAGCCTCTACAACTTAGCTAGACCCTGTTGCAAAGTAAAAAAAAAAAAAAAAAAAAAAAAGGTTGGAGAGTCAGTTGATGGTAGTAAGTCCCTGAATTAAATCTCCAGTGCCAACAAACAACACATAACAATTAAACAGAAAACCTGGCAACTATCACTATGCCTTCAATGTTGAAAAATTTTTGGAAAGTATTCTTCTGGAAAGTAAGCCAGGTAGGAGTCTTGTACCATAGCTTAGTCAAGAAATAATGATGAACAAACTGGCAATGTTAAAGGTGATCTGGGAAAGCATGAACTTATATGCAATATGTTGTGAAAGCACAGTTCACAAGAATTAGTGACTCACTAGTTGTCAGAAAAAGGAGAGGGAGCCAGGCATGGTGGCGCATGCTTGTAATCCCAGCATTCGGGAGGCTGAGACCTGGAGGATTGTGGTTCGCAGACAGCCTCAGCTACGAAGTGAGGCCCTCTGCAACTCAGTGAGACCCGGTTTCAAAATAAAGAATAAAAAAATAGGGCAGGGGGTGTAGCTCAGATGTCAAATGCCCCTGGGTTCCATCCCAAGACCCGCAAAAAAAAAAAAAAAAAAAGTAAAAGGAGAGAGAGAAATCAAAACATAATAAGGTATAGGCTAAAATTTCTTTTTGTGCTAATATTTGTGCTTTTGTTTTTACAATTGTACCATATTTTGTTGAAAATTATAGCTTCTACTTACACAATTTTTCTAGTTATTTTTATTTTTTATAAGTCGAACATATTGAAATTGGTGTGCATTTAGATTGTGCTTCATGCCCTTCCCCTTCCATTTTTCTTCCCCCCTCCCAATAAAGAGTGTCCAGATTAACCATGTCATATTTATACTATTACACACACACACACACACACACACACACACACACACACACATATATATATATATATATATATATATATATATATATATATATATAATCTCCTCCATTGAACAACCTCAGCTTTCTTCCTCTCCTATCTTTCCATTCAAGCTTTGCTGAGATTTCCCCTCCATCATCTAGAGTCCCACTGGTATTACCAATACTCCCTAGCTTGGGCATATTAGAGAAAAAATATGTCCCTTCTCTTTCTGTGCTTGACTAATCTCACTTAACATAATGTTCTCAAGTTCCTTCCATCTTCTTTCAAATGCTATTATTTTATTCTTCTTTATAGCTGAATAGAATTCCATTGTGTGTATTTCCCATAATTTTGCAATCCATATATCTGTTCATGGACATCTAGGTTGGTTCCATATTTTGGCTATTACAAACTGTGCTGCTATGAACATGGGTATTCATATGCTAAAGTAGTTCTCTGATTTAAACCCCTTTGGAAAGATACCCAAGAGTGGTATAGCCAGATCAAATGATGGATCTATTCCCAGTTTTCTAAGGAATCTCCATACTGATCTCCATAGTGGATGAACTACTCTGAACTCCCACCAACAGTGAAAAAAGAGTTCCTCTTTCCCCACATCCTTGGCAGCAATTGTTGATGTTTGATTTCTTTATGTTTGCAACTCTGATTGGAATTATCTTCTATTCTGTTCCACTCAGTCTGCCTGACCAGTGGAACAAACAAATTTATTTTGTATACATACACCCCACAAACATACAAACACCCCAGTTATGAATTTTGTATACAAAATTGAAGATACAGAAACAAACCCACACATCCATAGTCAAATGATCTTTGACAAAGTGGCCAAACTCATATGCTGGAGAAAGGATAGCCTTTTCAACAAATGGTGCTGGGAGAACTGCCTATCCATTTGTAGAAAGTTGGATCTGAATCCTTATTTCTCACCATGCACAGGAATCAACTCAAGATGGATCAAAGACTTAGAAAATAGACCAGAGACTGAGAAGTTATTAGAGAAAGGCATAGGCTATACACTCCAACATATTGGCACAGGCAGTAACTTTCTCGATAAGACTCCCAAAGCACAGGAAATTAAAGCAAGAATTAAAGTGGGATATCTTCAAACTAAAAAGTTTCTTCTCATTAAAGGAAATCATCAAGAACCTAAAGAGGAAGCCCACAGAATGGGAGAAGATCTTTACTAGCCACCACTCTGATAGGGGGCTAATATCGAGAATATACAAAGAGCTCAAAAGACTCGCAAAACAAACAACCCAATCAAGAAATGGGCAACTAAAATGAATAGACATTTCACAAAAGAAGAGATACAAATGGCCAATAGAAACATATATTTTGTAACATACAAAATTTATTTTGTATACAAAATTCATAACTGGGGTGTATTCATTCGAGTCACCCCTCCATGCCATTTTGGCATGGGGCTGTAACTATCTTCTGTATTTCTATCTCTTTAATAAACTTATTTAAATCTTCAAAAAAATTCATAACTGATTTTTCCAGGTGTAAAAGAAATGTTGTTGGTATTTTAATGGGGATTGCATTGAATCTATAGATCACTTTTGGCAGAATGGCCATTTTGATGATATTTATTCTGCCTATCCATGAGCAAGGGAGATCTTTCCATCTTCCAAGGTCTTCTTCAATTTCTTTCTCTAATGTTTTGTAGTTTTCTCTGTAGAGGTCTTTTACATTTTGGTTAGGTTTATTCCTAGGTATTTTATTGGTTTAGAGGTTATAGTAAATGGAATAGTTTTCTTTATTTCTTTCATTGTGGATTCATTGTTGGCATAAAGCAAAGCAAATAATTTCTTTAGGTTAATTTTGTATCCTGCAACTTTGCTGAATTGGTTAATCAGCTCCAAATGTCTTTTGGTTGAGTTCTTTGGATCTTCTAGAAAAATAATCATATCATCTGCAAATAAGAATAGATTTAGCTCCTCTCTTCCTATTTGAATTCCTTTGATTTCCTTCTCTTGTCTTATTGCTGTGGCAAAAGTCTCAAGGACTATATTGAAAAGGAGAGGTGATAATGTGCATCCTTGCCTTGTGCCTGATTTTAAAGGGAATTCTTGCAGTTTTTCTTCTTTCAATATTATGTTGGCTTTGGTTTTTTTGTATATAGCCTTAATGATGTTGAAATATGTTCCTTATATTCCAATTTTCTGCATTGTTTTTAACATAAATGGGTGCTGGATTTTGTCGAATGCTTTTTCAGCATCTATTGATATGATCATGTAGTTTTTGTTCTTAGTTCTATTTATATGGTGAATAACATTCAAAATGGTGACTGAGGAACACAGCCCTTCTCAGTAGCTGAAATAAATAAAGTTCAACTATCTAGAAGGCAGTGTCTTAACCAAAACAATAAATATATCTCAGGAACCAAAACAGATCCAGGTACCTCAGCGGAAGGAATCCAGAAATCCTGAACTCGAGACCCACTGCAAAAAAAAAAAAAAAAAAAAAAAAAAAAAAAAAGAAGAAAGTTCAGGCATCGGACACAACCTGGCCGCCTGCCAGCACCAGCGTGGGTTGCCAGTCCAAACAGCAATTTCTGGTCCTGACTGACACCTCCGTGGCAAAATAATCAAAGAGTTTGAAAACGGACATACAGCCTCATCTTAAGCAGCAAGCGGTGCCTGAGCCAGAAGCCTGTGTGCTTTATATTCTGAAGGCTACTACAGCAATCAGACATTCAAATATTATTTGGACCAAACCCCATATTCATAAATTAGTAGGACTTTTTGTTTTTTTTTTATTGCTTTTGTTTTGTTATTGTTGTTGCTGTTTTGTTTTTCCCAATCCTTCTTTTACTTTTAATATATATATATATATATATATATATATATATATATATATATATATATATATATATGATAGTTTACTTTGTTTTCTACTTTCACACAGTCACTACTCCCTTACTCCCTTTTATTTTATTCCTGTCCTTTTTTCCTCTTTCTTTTCTTTTTTCTTTTTCAGCTTTTGGTTGTTTTTTCTCTGATTATGTAATATTTAGCCTTTGTATCTTGTGTTGATACTTTATTTATGTTTGTTTGCTCCTTCCCCTACACCTCTTACAAACTTCCCCACCTCTTACAAACTTCCCCACACTACCCTATCTACTCTTTTCCCCAAAACTTTTTCCCATACTATACCTCCTTGTTTAATATTCAAACTATTTCATATCTCTATACTTAAATACTGTACTAACTACAGGAGTCCTAGTAATTAACTCTATCTCTAATTCTCAACAAGATATTACCTTATCATACTTAAATTCTTTCTCAACCTAAACATATCTTACTACCTAATCTGACTCCTGTACCCATCACCCCAGCTCCTCACCTATCACCCAACCCTCTACATTGGAATAGCACTACTGACCTGCTGATACCTCTAAACTCCTAATACTAAGATTGGATTAGACATAATCCTCACAAACGATGGGTAGAAATCAGAAAAAACATGACTGAGAATGCTGAAACTATGAGAACTAGGAATAAAAAAGAGAGAACAAAATCATGAATACTGACCTACAAGAAACGCAAGAAGGGGAGTTCAGAATTTTGATCTACCACATGATGAAAGGCTTTAAAACAAGTCTACAGAAAATGAAAGAGGCAATAGAAACACTAAGAAAGAATCAGAAAGAGGTCTGGAATGAAATAAAAGAGTCAACAAATGAAATGAAGACAGGAATAGAAAGAAATTCTGGAAGATTAGATGAAATGGAAAGTAGAATATCACTGTTAGAAGAGAGTTTATTCAAAACCAAAAACATAGTCAACAGCATAAAGAAGTAATTACAGCAACAAAACCTAAGTATCCAACAACTATGGAACACTATGTAGCAGCCTAACTTACAGATAAAAGGCATTGAAGAAGGGATAGAAGTATGGACCAAGGGCATCCGTAATCTCTTCAAAGAAATAATTTCAGAGCATTTTTCAAACATGGAAAGAGACTTGGATCTTCACGTTCAGGAGACATACAGAACACCACTAAGATAAGATCAAAGCAGAACATCACCATGTCATATAATAATCAAAATGACCAACATACATGTCAAGGAAAGAATCTTAAAAGCAGTGAGAACAAAAGGACAGGTAACATATAGATGCAAAACAATAAGAATCACTCCAGAATATACATCCTAAGTCATGAAGGTCAGGAGAGACTGGTATGATGTGATGCAGACTCTGAAAGAAAACAACTTCCAACCAAAGCTGCTATATCCAGCAAAATTATTATTCAACATTGATGGGGAAACAAAAGTATTTCAGAATAAGCAGAACCTCAAAAAATTCATGAATTCTAAGCCAACACTAGAGAAAATACTTAAAGAAATGAAACATAAGGAATAAAAAAAAGCAGACTCCAGAACCAGAGAAGAGATGAAGTTGCTCAGCAGGGCATCTAAATACGAAGAAACAATACTATAGCCAACAGAAGATAGAACACAAAATGACAGGAAATAAACAACACATTTCAAAAATAACACTGAATATCAAAGGACTTATCTCTCCAATCAAAAGACATAGACTGGCAAAGTGGATTAAAAATATCATCCAAATATATGCTGTTTGCAAGAAACACACCTTACAGCAAAAGACATTCACAGACTGAAAGTGAAAGGATGGAAAAAGATATATCATGCCAATGGGGACCAAAAACAGGCAGAGTAGCAACACTGATATCCAAAAAAAAAAAAAAGACTTTAAGCTAAAACATATTAGAGGAGACAAAGAAGGGCACATCAGCCAGGCGTGATGGCGCACGCTTGTAATCCCCGCGCTTGGGAGGCAGAGATAGGAGGATCACTCAAGTCGAAGCCAGGCACGTGCGCTGGCTTAGGAGACCCTGTTTCCAAATAAAAATGTAAAAATAGGTCTGGGAGTGTAGCCCGGAGGTAGAAGGGCTTCCACGAACCCCAGTACCACCAAAAAAAAAAAAAAAAAAAAGAAGGGCACTTCCTTTTATTAAAAGGAACAATCCACCAAGAAGATATAATGATAGTAAATGTTTATGCCCCTAATGTGGGTGCAGCCAGATTTGTAAAACAAACCCTCTTGGACATAAGATCTCAAATAGACACAAATACAATAATAGTGGGAGACTTCAATACAGCTCTCACGCCACTAGATAGACCTTCAAGGCAAAAGATGAGTAAAGACACTTCAGAACTAATGAAAATTATAAACCACATGGACTTAATAGACATATACAGAATACTTCAACCAGGAAAAATAGAATATACATTTTTCTCATAGAAGAAAATAGATCATATTCTGGGACACAAAGAAAGCACCAGCAAATTCAAAAGATGTAATATAATTCCCTGCATCTCTTTAGACCATATAGAAATGAAAGTAGATATCAAAAACAGGAAACACAAATTAAAGTATTTAAATACATGGAGATAGAATGATACGGTCTTGAATGACGAGTGGGTAAGATCGGAAAATAGGGGAGAAATAAAGAAATTTATGGAATTAAATAAAAATAGAGAAACAACTTAACAAAATCTATGGGACACTTTGAAGGCAGTGTTGAGAAGAAAGTTCATAGCATTGAGTGCCCACATAAGATGTAAAAGCCACCAAGCAAACAACCTAATGACACAACTCAAGGACTTAGAAAGACCGCAACAGTCTAATCCCAAAGCCTACAGAAGGCAAGAAATTATTAAAATCAGAGCAGAAATAAATAAAATAGAGAACAAAAAGCAATTCAAAGAATCAACAAAACAAAAAGCTGGTTCTTTGAGAAGATTAATAGTATTGACAAACCCCTGGGCCAACCTAATCAAAAGAAAGAATCAACTCAAATTATTAAAATCAGAAATGAAAACGAAGACATCACCACACACAGAGGGGAAATTCATAGGATCATCAGAAACTGTTTTGAGAATTTATACTCCAACAGACTGGAAACCATGAAAGAAATCAATAGATTTCTAAGCACATATAATCTACCTAAAGTGAACCAAGAGGACATTTTGCACCTAAACCAACCAATAGCAAACAAAGAAATAGAAACAGCAATCAAAATTCTGCCAACAAAGAAAAGTCCAGGCCTCAATGGGTTCCTAGCTGAATTCTACCAAACTTTCAGTGAAGAACTAATACCAATACTTCACAACTTGTTCTGGGAAATTGAAAAATATGGAATTTTCCCTAATTCCTTCTATAAGGCCAGTTTCACATTAATCCCCAAACCAAATAAAGATACTTCAAGAAAGGAAAATTACAGACCAATATCCTTAATGAACATAGATGCAAAAATTCTAAACAAAATACTAGCTCTACGCATTCAAAATCATATCAAGAGAATTGTACACAAAGAGCAAGTTGATTTCATCCCAGAAAAGCAAGGCTGATTCAACATATGCAAATCAACACATTTTCTAGTTTAGAAGTTCAGTATTGTGAAGATTTTTCAGAGTTCTTGAACTCATTATATAATTAATTTGATTGGATATTTTATAGTAATTAAATAATTATGGATTTAAGTATATAATTTTAATAACATTTAAAATGTAACATTTTGAATCTTTGTAAATAATAGTAAATTATTAACAAATAGAAATAAATTAAGCAGTTAGTGTCAACACAACAGGTCTTTTATGTGACACTAAAAATAATATAAAATGAATGATACCTTGAATTCATTAAAATTAAAAACATTTATTCATTAAAAGATACAATTCAGAGAGTTAAAAATGCCATCGAAGGGCTAGAAAATATATTACATTACAAATATCTGATAGATAAGACAAGTCATATTTTAAAATTCTACACATTATAAAAGGGAATTGCTAAGATTTGAATGTGATTTTTTCTGTCAAAATTTTTATTGAGATGTAATTCCCCAACACAGTATTGTTGAGATATGGTAAGGGTTTTAAGAGGTATTTGGGGTTGTAAAGAATATATAAAAAATAGGTGTCTTGGAGTGTAGTTTGGAGGTAGAAGGGTTTCCAGGAACCCCATACCACCCAAAAAAGAAGAAAATTTACTTTGCAAGACAATTTCTAAATGAACAATGAGCATATGAAAAGTTTCTAAATATTAATAGTAATTAGATAAATGGATGTTAAAACAACAATCATAGGGGAAAACACAAATGGCTGTGTGCATGTGTTTTTTTATAACATTTAACCTTACTGTGCTATATAATTGCAATGCACTAATAAAATGATTTTTAAAAATTACACTCTCCAACCTTATTAGCCATCAGGGACATGCAAATCAAAACTGTGTTGTTATTCCAGCTAACACCAATCAGAGTGGCAAGCATAAAGAAATGAAATAACAAATGTTGGTGAGAATGTGGGAAAAGAGGAACTCTTTACAACTGTTTGTGGAAGTGCAAACTAGTTTAGCTGCAATGGAGATCAGTGTAGAGATTCTTTAGAAAACTGGGAATGGAACCACCACATGATCTGGATATACAAATACTGGGTATTTGTCCAAAGGGGTTAAAATCAGAGAACTACAGTAACATATATATATATATATATATATATATATATATATATATATATATATATATATATCCATGTTCATAGCAGGACAATTCGTAATAGCCAAATATAGAACCAACATAGGTCTCCATCAACACATGAATGGATTGCAAAATTATGAGAAATACACACAATGGAATTCTACCCAGCTTTAAAGAAGAACAGAATTATGTCATTTGCAAGAAGATGGAAAGACCTAGAGAACATTATGTTAAGTGAGATCAGCCAGGCACAGAAAGAGAAGGGACTTATGTTCTCTCTAATATGCCCAAACTATGGGGTATTGAGGATACCAGAGGGACTCCAGATAATGGAGGGAAACCTCTGCAAAGCTAGAAATGGGATAATAGGAGAGAAAGAAGGCTGAGGTTTATTAATGGAGGAACTTCCTCCAGATATGTGTAAAAGTATGTATGTAGCATGGTCAACCTGGACAATCATTGTTGGGAGGGGGAAGGGAGAAGTGGGTGGGGAAGAGCACCAAGCACAGTCTGGATGTATGCCATTTTAATATGTTGCACATATAAATAAAAATAAATTAAATAAATAAATTACATTCTTACCAAACCAAACAAAATCTCACAGTCACTATACTCCAAAGAAAATGATTAAAATCTAAAAGGCTCACAATATCAAATATTGGCCAGGATGTGGACAATTATACCTTTTATACATTACTGGTAGGAGTATAAATAAGTACAACCAATTTGGAAAACTGATACACAGAACCTTGAATATTTCAACATATATGTATCCTGTTACTCAACATTTCTACTTCTGTGATAAATTAATAGCTATGCCTACCAAAGCCAATGTATACAAACTTTAATATTGTTATGAAGCTGAACTAAAAAAGTCAAATCTTCAACAGTATAATAGGAAAATTAATATTAATATAATGGATCATTATAGAGAAATAAGAAAGAATATTTTTATACTTTTGTTTGTTATTTGTTGCATTATAATTTTACATCATATTGGGGTATAGAATGTTAGTAAAATACATGCACACAACTCTTGGTACCTTCTCCACTGGATGAACACCTTCTTCATCTTCCTCTCACATGTATTTGAGATTAGAACTGGTAATTTTATATATGTTCATGGTATTATTTCAACAGTTGCATTCTTTATGACTGTTCCTCCTTCCCTTCCCTAATCCCTCTCAGTCGTTCCCCCTGGAGTCTCTGCTCATCTATTTCAAGTTGTCTTTATTTCCAAATATCTCTCTAGATTCCACATATAAGAGAGAACATACATCTACTCATTTTTGACAGTGGCTATACTAACAGTGTAATATTCTTGAGTTCCATCCATTTTTGTGCAAATGGTATGATTATGTGTTCTGTATGGTTGAGTAAAATTTCATTGTGTTTATATAGCAAAGTTTTGTGATCCATTTATCTGTTGATGGAAATCTAGACTGGTTCTATAATTTGGATAGTGTAAAATTGTGCTGCTATGAACATGCATATGCAAGTATGATTATAACATTCTGACTTCATTTTCTTTAGAAAAATTCCAAGGAGCACTATCACTGTGTCATATGGTAGTTGCACTCCCAATTTGGGGAAACCTCCACACTGATCTCCATAGTGGCGATACTTGTTTGCAGTCTTACAAACAGTGTAATAGGGTTTCTATTTCCCCACATCCTAACCAGCATTTATGATTGTTTGTGTTATTTGTTTGCCATTCTAACTGGAGTTAAATGAAATATTAGCATAGTTTTAATCTGCATTTTCCTGATTATTAAAGATGTTGACCATTTTTGTCATATATTTGTTGGCCATTTTTATTTCTTCATTTGAGAAATATCTATTCAGTTTGGCATTGATACATACAGTGACATACATGATTTTCATAGACATAGTGTTCATGAAAAGCAAGAGTACCTATAATATGATCCCATTTATATATTCAGACAATCTATCAAAGGATGATGAAGTAAGATGAGGGTTTATCTCTGGATGCTGGTCCTTACTGAAAAGAGATATGAGGGAGACTTCTAGAAAGTAAAATATTTCATATCTTGATATGGGTAATTATTGTATGAGTGAACACATGTAAATATTCATTGAAAATTATACTTAAAGTGATTGTACATTATTTGAATATAATTCAGGTAGGTTGGAGCAGGGACAGGTATATTTAGTATATGGAAAGCATAAGATCACATTTGATCATTCTGAGTTGAAAGTGTCTAAACTTTGAGATAATTCAGAGCATGAGTTTAAAGATTAATTTGCACTGTTGGCTATATTTGCACTGTTGGCTATTAATTTGCACTGTTGGCTTTTAATTTGCACTGTTGGTTGATTTGCACTGTTGGTTAATTTGCACTGTTGGCTATATTCTGAACTTCAACTGTTGGCTATATTTTGTATATATATATATATATATATATATATATATATATATATGTCAAAAGAATCAGAATCATGAGTGATTTTGCTTTTAGAAATTCTTATGCAATAAGTAATGTGTAGTAGTAACATTGGTTAAAATTATTGAGAACAGTTAATGAAGAGTCTTAAATATTAATATGAAAATGTGGGAACTGATTTGAGACAGTGGGGGGAGCACTGTGGGTTTTTACACATGGGTGAATAATATCTAAATGCTCCTTAAAGTAGATTATTCTTGTAGCTATGTAAAAGATGGACAGGAGCAGACCAGTAATATGAAGCAAAAAGCCCAGGAGGAGGCCAGCTGAAGTCACCTATGCTTGGGATCAGAAAGACCTAGACAGACACATGTCACAGGATGAAAGTAAAAGATGCAAGACCAAGAAAGTGTCAGGAAAGAATCAACAGACTTAGTGGTTGATGATATGGAAATATGAGAGAGAAAGACAAACAAAAGACCAGATCCAGTTGAAATAATGAGTCAGCTGATTTCTTAAACCATCACTTTTACCTATTTCTTAGTTACTGAGGACATGTAATGAGGGAAGACATGTAAAGTGGTTAGCATGTATTCAGACAAACCTAAAAGCCTTTTACGTGATAAGGGTTAAATTAAGTTAGCTGCTATTATTGTATACCTAATTGTTCACTGTGGGAGAAATCTATACAACTTGGAAGGTTGTGCTACTATAAATTTATGGTTATTAACTTCAGGTGGGTCCTGAGCACAACTTACTCCTTCACTTTCTATACCCACAGTTTCAAATATTTTCCTGCCTCCTCAAGTGCATGGCCTACTTCATCTTTCAATCTCAGTGTCTGACCTTGGTTCTTGCATTACAAAAAAATTAGATGTGACCAGACTCCCTCAAGAGTCACCATCAGGTCCATGCACCTGAGTGCCTCTTTCCTAAACATTCCTCCTCACCTTTTGTTACCTAAGACAGGTGCATCATATCAGCACTAATACCCTGAGAAAACCTTGCAGTTCCTTGAACAGAACATATGTTCAACATTGCAACATATAAACACAGGTAAAAACTTTTTCAACAAGATTCCAAGGGCATAAGAAACTAAAAGTAAGATCAATTACTGGGATTGCATTAAACTGAATAACTTCTATAAAGCAAAGTAAACTGTCAAGAATCTCAAAAGGGAGCAAACAGAATGGGAGATAATTTTGCCAACTATTTTTCCTATAGAAGACTAATATCTAGAATATACAGAGAACTCAAGAAACTCAACACTAAGACAACAAATAACCCAATCAAAAAGTGGAAAAATTAATTAAATAGACACTTCACAAATGAATAAATTTAAGTGGCCAGTAAATGCATAAAAAAATACTCAACATAATTAGCAATCAGAGATATGTAAATCAAAACTACCATGAGATTTTACCTAACTCCATCTAGAATGACAATCATTCAAAACACAAGCCACAGCAAATGCTGGCGAGGATGTGAAGAAGTGGGGACTCTAATATTTTATTGGTGAGATGGTGAATTAGTGCAAACACTTTGGAAAAAAGTATAGAAGATTGTCAGAAGAATAGAAATAAACCTACCATATGATCCAGCAATAGTCCTGGGTACCTACCCCCAAAAATGGAAACCAAACTACCAAACTAATGCATGCATAAGTATGTACATACGTATACAATTCAAAATTGCTGAACTATTGTACCAGCCAAGATTCCATCAAAAGATGAATGAATTTAAAATATGGGTTATGTACACAATGTAATTTTACTAAGTCATAAAGAAGAACAAAATTACATCATTTACAGGGGAATGGATGGAACTGGAGAACATTATGCCAAGTTAGTCACAAAAAGTAAAAAATTGAATGCTCTCCCTAATATATGGAAGCTAGGGTGCAAAAGTGTCATAGGAAGAACTCTAAAAGAAAAAGGAGAAACTATAGATGAGCAAGTAAGCTGATATAACTGATGGGGATGGGAGAGGAAAGAGGGAAATCCCTAATGTGCATTATGTACATTCATAAACATATAAAAGTCAACCACTAAGCCAAACATGAGAAGGAGGGAAGGGGGAGACAATGGCGTGGGATTTGTACAAGGACTAAATGAGTGATGTGTGCATGTATACCTTTACCAACTTTTACCCCATTAATATGTACAACTATAATACCCCAATAAAAAATTAAAAAGAAACTACAAAAATACCCTGGGTAACATCACTTTTTTGCTACAGACCTTTAAAAAAACTTGCGGTGAATGCTATATCTACCTCTTCAAACTCTTTACCTCTGGAGCAGAAAAAGTAAACCCAAACCCTCTGTCACATGGTAGTTATGAGACTGTAGGTAAAACTCTTAACCTATCTGCATCCCAATATCTTTAAATATGAAATAAGGGCAATAAAAGTATCATCGAATATGGTTACTGTGAGTCTGCAATGAGACAATGCATGAAACATGCTTAACCAGTTACCCGGCATGTGTTAATGATATTATCTATTACTCTTTCAGTTTTTCTATTAGCATTTATATATTCTCAAGACTCTTCTATAAAAAAGGCCCTGGATAGCCGGGCGTGGTGGCGCACGCTTGTAATCCCCGCGCTTGGGAGGCAGAGACAGGAGGATTGCGCAGGTTCGAAGCCAGCCGCGCGCGCTGGCTTAGGAGACCCTGTTTCCAAACAAAAATGTAAAAGTAGGTTTGGGAGTGTAGCCCGGAGGTAGAAGGGCTTCCAGGATCCCCAGTACCACCAAAAAAAAAAAAAAAAAAAAAAAAAGGCCCTGGATTCCATTAGGATTTTCCAAGTACTGATTAATTTATTTTCTGAAACATAAAAATGACTAAATAATCTATACACATTATACTCAGTTGTTCCACTCCACATTCATTTAAAAAACAATCTTTTCAGTCTGGTCAAGATAACCAAGGTTGAAATGTCACAAGAACCCACAGCTCTTCCACCCTCATATTGCTTAATCTTTCAGCAGAATTTCTATAGTTTCTATGCATTTTCTTGTACATCAACCCTTCACTGCCATTAATTTCAGAACCACCTATAATCTTAGGTTCTCTCCTACTGTTCTGGAAAATCTTGCAAATGCTTTGAAGCTCAATTTTCTTCTTCCTGAAATTTGGCTAGCAATGTTCTCAAGACTTTGCCCCAAATCTTCCCAGGTCTTTAATTACTTGTTTATGACAGTAATAAAATTTCAGAAATGAGGCATACTAAAGACTGGTTTCTCACTCAGCTAATGCAGGGACCCAGGATGACATTTTGTCATGTTACCATATAACGACATGCTTTAGCATCCACCACATCAGGGAATATAGAACTTGTAAAACTCACACTCCCCCTTACCTGCCTCTAACTACAGCAACATAAATTATTCTTAAAGCAAAATTAGATACTACCCACAGTAACTTCAAGGGAAATAGGCAGTCATACTACATGCCTAGCAAGGAGAAAAGAGCCAGATAGAGTGAGTTATGTAAATATATTGAATTCTGTCATTTTGAACTACCCCATCTCTATGCTAATAACTCAGAAATCAATATGTTTATCTCAGACTTCTCTTCTGATTACCAAATCTGTTTATGTTGGGACTTCTGGTTGCAAATAATACAAATTTAACTTGAATGATTTGTGGATATAATAACATAATTTACTTTCAAGATTATTAAATTGTCTTGAGAAATCTGGAGTCTAGGATATTCACTATTAATGAAATAGAACCAAAATATAGAATATAAGAAGGATTATATTTAGTATCTTTATTTTTCTTTGTGTGTCTACTTTATTATTTTCTTTTCTTAGACCTTAATGTTTCTGTTCAAAGTCAACATAGCAGAACATGATCACTGCCATCCACTGGGTTTCCAAACATGCTCACTGCCATACACTGGGTTTCCAAGTCCTTTCAGAAGAGGGTGCAACTCCTTTTCATCAGTACTATGTCCCAACTGCTGTGAAAAAGTACCAAGTGGTCCAGCCCAAGATAAATACTAGCTCTCTCATTTTATCATTATTGTTTAGGCTTATACCAAATCAGTAAAAGGAGAGGTAGGCAGCAGGAAGGGAATTCCCAGAAATTAAGGGCAATTTGGAGGAAAGCAAAGCATTAGATGACCCCTCAAAAACTGTATATTCAGCAAAAAGTTAATGGTTGTCTACTATATTTCTAACACTTTCTGAAAAATGGGTCTATATTGTCAAATGAGATAGAGTCCCTGCCCTCAAGAAGCTGTATTCTGATACAGGAAGTAATAAATGAAATAAAATAATAAAATTTAAGGTGACACTGTTAGAAAAATACAATGAGGTAACTGAGTAAAAAAGTAGTGTTACTCTAGATGGAATGATTAGGTACATGTCATTTGAGGAAGTGTCATTTTAACAAAGACTTGAATAAAATATGAGAGCCATTCATGAGAATATCTGGAATGGAGAGAGTATTCCAGGCAAAGGGAAGAGCAAATATAATGGCCCTGGAGACAGGAATGAGATCGCTGTGTTCTAGGAAGAGAAAGAAGAGTAAATGAGGCAGAGAATGTTATTTGATGACCTTGGAAAAGTAGGTAGGGTCAGGTAATGGAGGGTCTTATTGGCTCACTTGAGAAGGGTTTTTGGGGTACTGAGGATGGAATCCAGGGGCTTTCTACTTCTGGGCTATACTCCCAGACCTATTTTTATATTTTATATTTTTATATTTTCCAAATAAAATATTTTATATTTTATTTGGAAACAGGGTCTCACTAAGTTGCTGAGAGCCTCACTAAACTGATAAGGCTGGCTTCTAAACTGTGTGATCCTCCTGTCTCAGCCTCCCAAGTACTGGGATTACAAGCATGCACCACCATGCCCAGCTCTCACTTGAGGAATTTTGATTCCAATCTAAGTGCAGTGGAGAGTCTTTAAAGAGTTTTGAGAAGGAGAATGGTATGTTCCAATCTAATTTTTTTTGTGTGTATGTTAATAGAAATATAAATCATGGGTATTTTATCTTTTAGCTATACTCCCAGGCCTATTTTATTTTATTTTATTTTATTTTATTTTATTTTATTTTTATTTTGAGATAGGGTCCTCTGAGTTGCTGAGATTTTGCTAATTTGCTGAGGTTAGCTTTGAAAGTTTGACCCAAATGTCTCAGCCTCCCAAGTAATGGTATTACAGGCAAGCACCATTATATTCAGCTATAATCAATTTTTTATTTTTATTTTTTGTGGTACTGGGGTTCCTGTAAACCCTTCTACCTCCGGGATACACTCTCAGAGCTAATTTTTAATATATATATATATATATATATATATATATATATACATACATATATATATATATATATATGTATATATATATATTTTATTTGGAAACAGAGTCTCCTAAGCCAGCAAGGCTGGCTTCAAACCTGGGCGATCCTACTGTCTCCGCCTTCCAAGCACTGGGATTACAAGCGTGCACCACCATGCCCAGCTTATAATCTATTTTAAAAGGAAAGATAATTCCAGATGCTCTCTTGGTCATAATATTTGTTGAAGTAAGAGTAGAATCAGGGACTGTGGCAGTTGGGCAAGTGAGAGAAAAGAGAATGGAGTGCTATGAAAAAAAGCAATTGTGTTGTGAATGCCAGAGGTTCTGATAAACTGGATGCGAGTAAGAAAGAGGGCAAAATCAGGAAAGACCCAAGGTTTTCAGCTGGAGCATTTGGCTTGAAGGTGGAGAAGAGGAAAAATGTATTCCTAAATATGAGGATAAACAAGAATCAAGTTGTGTTGCTTTAGAGAAATTAAATTTCATCTGAAAGATGTTTATAAGGTGGGAGCCATTGATAGATGATACAAATTCAAGGGAGTGGATGTGTCACAGACTCATCAAAAAGATGCTTGAAACCAAGGTACCATGCTTCCCAATCCCCTTGTCAACCTGTGTGTCCTTCCTTGATCCCTGGTTCAGTAAAATGCATCACCACACTTATGGTTCCTTTGGAACTCTGCACATCACTGCTACCTTTCCTTCTTCATATCCACACACCCAGTCAATCACCAAGTTGCATTTTTTTCAGACCTATTGCATTTTATTGCATCTTATTACTTTTAACAAAGATGCACATCCCTTTCTCCTACTGAAAACTATCTAACCAATCCTCCATTCCTTGGAATTGAATCCAACTCCTCTCTGGAACTCGCAAGGCCTTGAGTGGTCAAACCCCTCTTGGGCTTTATCTCATATTTCATATTGTTCTTCTCTAGTACATTTTATTCATATAACATTGACCTTATTTTGGTTCTTATAAGACATATAAGAATCTGTCTGATCTAAACTGTGTTTGTAGTTCCTGAAATAATCTTTCTCCATCTCAATGATAGTTAATTTCAGTAAGTATTATAGTAAAGGGGTGACAGTGCCAGCTCTCCAGCTGCAGAATCTTGGAGACCTGCCTGCCTATGCTATGTGCCTTTGTTTCTCCATTTATGCAATGAAGATACATGTCTTTTGTGAGAAATATATTTTAATCATGTGAAACCCTTCAAATGCTACCTGACACAGAACAAGTACCGGATAAAAGAGGTATATTTATTATTCATCCTTCTACGTTTTTTCATGTTCCATCCTGGGGAAGGTCCTAGCTTGAAGCTGCCCTCTCTATAGTTAGGTCTCCCTGATAGTTATGCTCATGTCTACTCTGTGTGTCTTCACCTCTCTAATCATAACTGTCATTTAGTGTAAACACTGAAATGAGAGTTCCTTCATCCCCAGGGTATATTTTTTGGTAGTTCAACAATGTGTCACCATAAATAACTAAATATATATGGCACACACTGTTAAATACAGAAACACACACACACACACACACACACACACACACACACACACATGCTCACACATACACAGCTATTCTAATACTTTCAGCATCTATCACTTAAGCAAGTAGTACAAGTAAAAATGCAATACTTTAACAATGTGTCACACACTTGTTATAGTGAGTCTTTCATGTACTTTATGCTGTTACAGTTTCAACATATCTTCTCTGAAGAAGTGTGCATGTAACATTTGCTGCTAAACGGTGTTTCTTTTACATAGACATAATTGTATTGAGTTACCAGAACACCTAGCTCAGTGCACCACAGTGTCAATATATGCCATTAAGAAAGCATATGCCAGTTATTGTGATGCATGCCTGTAATCCCAGTACTTGGAAGGTTGACACAGAAGGAGTGCATGCTCATTGCCAGCCTCAGCAACTCAGCAAGACCCTGTTTCAAAATTAAAAAAAAAAATGGTCTGGGAGTATAGCCTGGAGGAAGAACACCTCTGGATTCAATCCCCAGTAGCCCTCCCAAAAAAGGAAAGGAAGGAAGGAAGAGAGGAAAGAAAAGAAAGCAGTTCATGCAGCACACACTGCATTTCACAGTATCTTTTGGGGAAGTGGCTAAGAAGGAAAGAGTGGGAGTTTACTCCTGAGGTCACTGATAGTCTGTCTTGCTGCTACAATGTTTATCTCCTTCACAGCCTGTAATTTTCATGGGACTGTTTCATAGTCCAGGGGACACTCACACATGCTCATAGGAGAAACACCTATTGGTTCACTCCAGTGCATAATAACATTTTTTCATCCTGAGGCTGGAGCCCTACACAGCCCCCATCTATACACAAAGAACTCTCCTTTAGAATCCTCTGTGCAGATCCCCTCTCAGCTTTAAGGCAGGTACACACTTCCCCATTGGAACTAGGAAGACCGTCGGAAGAATCTATTGTTTCCCCCTGAGGAGCAAGCAGGGATATTAGTGGAGTCTCCTGTTAGGCTTTGGCATTCAATTTCTGTACCTTCCCTATTTCCCTGCTGAAATGAAAGGTTCATTTAATTACCTTCCCTTAAGAGGTGACCTGATAAGTAATTATTGGAAAGAGACCCAGGCTTATTAAGAAAGGAAATATTTTCTGATTTCACAGTGATTATCCCAGCTGACCCAGGATGGCCTAGAGGTAGTGAGGTAGCATTTTACTCTATTATGCAAAGCTGGGTCAGTTCTCCTTTACTGATTTCCAACTTACAGTCCAGGACAGGAAGACCTTCAAGGTGCGTAAGAAATGGTAATTGTTGCTGGGCCTTTACAAATTCTTAAGAGGCACACTTATCGAGGGAAACACCTGGCTGAAGGATTGAAATGGAAGTTTTGCCTTGCCTTTTCGTGGGTGGTCACTTAGCCCAGAGGAGTGATCCATTGTGGTCTGTCAGGTGTATTCTTAGCTTGTTGAAGGGAGTCTACAGTGAGATATTCAGTATCATCTCATCTAAGTGTCTGGAATGAAGATGCTGAGGAGTCAGTAGAGAGTGATTTTGAAGTTACTTATAAAATGATTTGAATTTGACATTTTTCCTTATCTCAAACTAGAAGTTCCAAGTTTGTCCCCATCCCCTAGGGCCTGGCTCATAGAAAGTCCTTAATACCTATTTAGTCAAAGAATAAAGGAATGTGATAAAGTATTCATATAAGTGATGAGATAATTTGCAGAGCTCAGGTGGCAGGGTGTGATGTGGGCAGTTTACCATGTGTTGAGGACTGGGCAGTAAAGGCAGAAGTGAAATTGCATAAGATTTGTCTTGCTAGTTACCATTAGTCTATGTGAGAAGGTTAAGTCTAGAGGCCAAGGGATGGGAGCCGGACAGAAACTCAATATTGTGATGTGGCAATTTTGCCAGATATCATTCTGGAGGAAAGAGGTCAATTCCAACGAGCCCAATAGGCACTACATTAGAAAAACAGTCCTAAATAATAGAGAAGGGTGACACTGGCCATCAGAAATATTTCAGCTGGGCCCCAAATAACTGAATAGGCATCATCAATCAAGAATCTGGATTCTAAGAAACTGAAGTGAAATTTGAGCCAATACTGTTTCAAGACAGAGGATGTGAATCCTAAGTAGGTTACTAGTATTGGCAGGATAGAGCCTTTATGTGGACCAAGGAAACAAATTTGGCATGTTTAGGTTTACAAATCAGGAAGTTCCTGAGAGCAGAGAAGAATGGGAATGGAAAGGATATCTGGGTATCTGTATTACTACTGAATGCAGTATTTTCATTCCCATTCCTATTTCTTTGCTTTTATTTTTCCTACCTTTATTTCTGTCAAGTTTATTGTCTTCTCATTTCTCTCTTCCATTGTTTACTCTCCTTCTCTCTGTTGTCATTATCTTCCAATACCTGCCTTCTCCTTATTCTTATACCTATTCTTATTAAACAGGTAATGACAGCACATTTTATCATGCAAAATTCTGAAATTATATTACTTCTCTAAATCTCAACTCAAGATCAGGATGTTCTAAAATTTCTGATCCTGACCATCTTCCTATGTTTTAAGATATTTCTTTGAAACTTCTGACTTATTTTAATTTTTTTTTGTTTTGGTTCCATAACTAACTTTCAATTACTGCCACCATATACACTTTCTAGAATTTCAGTTATTTTTATTTTAAGCTTTTGAAGAAAGGTTCTATTTCATTATTAAATGTCATCAGTGATGCCAGTAATCTCATAATTCAGAGGTTGAGACAGGAGATCCACAGTTTCAAGGCCAACCTCAGCAACTTAGCAAGAACCTGTTTTAAAATTAAAAAATAAAAGCGGAGAGTGGTGGTGCATGCCTGTAATCCCAGTACTGGGAAGAATGAGATAGGAGGATTGCTGTTTTTGAGGCCAGCCTTAGCTACTTCGTGAGGCCCTCCACAATTTAGTGAGACTCCATTTAAAAAAAAATAATAGACCTGTGGGTGTAGCTCTGAGGTGGAAGGTCCCTGGGTTCAATCCTCAGTTCTATAATAATAATAATAATAATAATAATAATAAGAAGAAGAAGAAGAAGAAGAAGAAGACTGGGGACACAGCTCAAAAGTAGGATGTTCTGTGTTGAATCCCCAGCACACAAAAAAGAAAGAAAGAAAAGGCACCTATGATGCATTCATCCAAAGCATCTGTTGAAAGCCTAACCTGTACAAGGTCTTTCTTTAATCTGTAGATTAATTAGTTTCAGAAGAAGCTACTAACAAGCACAGAAAATAAAGTTTTGTTAGTTATGTAGGCTATTTTCATTACTGTAACACATTACCATAAATAGGGCAATTTACAAACAATATAAATTTATTTCTCACAGTTCTGAAATTTAAGTAGTCTAAGATCAAGGGACCAGAAAATTAAGGAATCAGTAAAAATTTACTTCCTGGTGTTTAGATGACCCTTTTAACCTATTTTCTCACAAGGTGACTGCTAGCTGACTTGCTAAAACCTCTTTTTAAGGGCACTAATATCATTCACAAAGGCTGCAATGTTATGGCTCCCGAAAGTCTCTACTTCCTAAAACTATCAACTTGGGGGATTATGATTTCAAGATACAAATATGGGGGAAGCTCAAACATTCAGACCATAGGTATTATAAAGTTTTTTTTAAAAGATGAGAGAGGAAAGTGGTTAACATAATGAATGCTGATTAAGCAACCAAACTCATTCTAATTTCATTTTAGAACTAATAGTCTAGACTAACTGGATTGGCCTTTTTCCAAATCTTTTTGCATAGCCTCAAATTTAGCCTTCTGATACCTTTGCCACTGACAAGAAAGTCAGCCGTTCTTGTTAAAGGTCACCATCGTTGCAGGCTGCTGTATTTTATTGCTTCTAACCTGGAAGAATTCCCTTTAACGGGTTCAATTTTCATAAAATCTTTTCTGCTCTTTGAAGCAGCCATAATTTAGTGCCCCCAATTAATTGAGGGAGCTAATATTTCATACATAGTTGACTATGTCTTCAATCAGTATGTGGTGCCTAGAAAATAAGTCCCCGATGGGCATTTACCCTTCTAAATCATGCTACATCAAAAAAAATTGTTGCCCAGTCACAGACTATATCTCCTTCAAATGTTCAAGTTCAGCCATGATAGCAGTTGGCCAAGTGTTGAATGTTTCTAAGAAAAAGAATACTCAATGCTACTCTAGGGTATCTGGCAGAAATAGAAGCAACTTTAATTTCTCCAAATAGAAGAGTCAATGGCTTTATTATCCACTTTTCAACCCAATGCTAGATGAGGGTCCCCACGAAGCTATTGATTCTCTTCCAATGGCTTGTTACTGTTATGTAGATGCAGTTCTTCAATCAGTTGCTGACAGGACCTCACATATTATGAGTGTTCAAATATGGCAGCTCAGCTTATATACTCCTTCAAAACCCTTGGAAGAAATTGTCTTAAAACACTCACACAGATTTCTGCCTGGGATGATCACTGTATAAAAGAGACACAGTCCTGGCTAGGAAATCAGGGTGTGTGAGCTCTGGATCCAGTTTTTCCATTGACTCTTTGTGTGAGCTTGGACATAACTTACAGAAAATCCTGTCTCTTTCCCCTTGAGAAAGAGACTTGTAGTTTTGCCTGCTATTACTACATACTGTGATGAAAATTTAAAAATAAATGTCCATGGCAGCACCATGCATAATAATCCCAAAGTGGAAACAAACCAATTTCCATCAACAGGCAGATATATAAAATAAATGTGGTATATCTATAAATAAAATATTACTCAACCATAAAAAAGTAATGAAGATTCATCCTACAATGTAGATAAACTCAAAGTGAAAAGAGTCAGTCACAAAAGACCACATACTATGTAATTCAATTTATATTAAATGTCGAGAATAGTCAGGTCCATAGACAAAAAAGAGATCAATTATTGTTGAGAGAGCATGGAGTAGAGAGTGATTTCTTAATGGGTAAAATATTTTCTTGCCTGGGTGATGAAAGTGTTCTTGAACTAATTGGTGATGCAAAATGTACTAAAATCACTGAATAATATAATTTATTTTTTTGTGGTACTGGGGATGGAACCCAGGAGCATTCTACCTCCAAGCCACACCCTCAGCCCTATTTTTTATTCTTTATTCTGAAAAAGGGTCTCAATGAGTTTCAAACAGCTTTATGAAGTAGGTGAGGCTGTCCATGAACTTGGATCCTCCTGTTTCAGCCTCCCAAGTACTAGAATTACAAGCATGCACCACCACATCCAGCAGAATTATATAATTTCAAATAAAATAAAATGACAGTAACATTTAAATTATGAGTTCTAGTTCTCCCACATATAGATGTAATGATTTGAAAGTTAGAATTGTGGAAAGAACATCTAAAATTTTAACAAAGTACACAAGTAAATCTAATGGTCAAATTTATAAAATACTGCTTAAATGACTTTTACCTAAGGGATTTTCCATGTGTATACCACTTGCCTTCTTTTCTGTTGAAATTATTTATTTCTAACAAGTACTTGGGAGGCTGAGACAAGGAAGATCATAGGTCTGGGGATAGCCTCAGCCAGTTGGTACGACAGTAAGCAATGTTTCAAGATCAAAAGTCCTGGAAGTGTCTCAGATATAGAATGACCCTGGGTTCAATCTCCAGCACAAGAATGAGGAGGAGAAGGAAGAAGAGGAGAAATTATTCATTTGTTTATCTATGTGCCATGCACTCTCTGGTAAAGATGGGTAGTATAGACAGTCCTTGCCCTGGTAGAACTTGTATCTGATGCTCTGAATATAGAAAGTATTTCTAAATGTTCTTTAAATTTTAATTCACATTCTGTTAAATAACCAAAAGAACAGTATATATAGAGATCTCAATGAATCTACTTAATAAATTTTTTAGGTGATAAAAGAGAATCAGGATATCAAAGTGTAGCTTCCAACCAAATCTTTCATTTTAGATCTAGTCCTGTAGGGTCTAGGACCAGCTTCGACAATTTCTTTGCTTAACTTAATAAGAAGGAGATTTGATGGTTCTCTGGAGTGCAATAATAGGGGAAGGTTCCATGCTGAGACATCATTTCTGAGGCAGCTCTAGTACATGACAACCCAGAAGGCTGAATACATTTGAGGTTTGGGGGAAAGCCTTCCTAACTCATGATGAGAAGGGAGCTCACAGCAGATGTCTCTCTTGGCACTTGGAAAGAGCTGCTTCTCATAATATCACTTGCGGTCACAAGCCTTGAAAATTCTGAGGTTGGCCTTGAGAAAGAAATAAAACCACTACACAGTACTACAATCCAGATTTAAGAAAGAGTGCCATGCTAATTAATGCTTATAGTCTGGAGACAAATTGCCTGAAATGAGGCCGATGTTTTTAAATTCAATAGAAAAATGTATATTCTTACTCAGATCCCTGAAAATATTTTAATTGAACTGGGGAGAGGGAGGGTACATAAAAGGAGGCGGAGGGAGCATTGTCTCATATGAAATTCCTGTAGCTTCTCCTGGTACGCATGTTCTCTGCATCTGGGAAGTTCTGATAATCTTCACAGGAGTCTCTTTATACCTAGAGGGGCAAGGTAAGAGAAGTATGAAAGCATGATGTTGACAAACAATTCACTCTCTGCTAGATATTTCCATTTTGAAAAAAGGACCATTCATTTTTGAGCCATAATGCTAAGAGCATCATAAAGTTTTCTGATTGGAGCTCCTGGCCCTCTTATTAGAACTAGTCATGGTACACCTGGACTAAAAAGCCCCCTGTAGGAATTTATGTCCATCTTTCTGTCTGCAGCATGGACTCCTACTTATCATTCTCATTATCTTATCCTCTTGCCTTCACCTCTTCACTTCCTTTATCTTCTTTCATTCCTTGCCTATCCTTCCTTAGAGACCATTCTAGATTCTAAGAAACTAGAACTAAGCTATCTTTGTCCCTGTTCCCAGGAGCTCATAGTCTGTGGAGTAACACAGGTAATATACAAATGAATACCAAGCTTAAACACCTGCAGACATCGATATATGGACAGGAAGGAACAAGTGGTAACTATGCTCAGTAGGAGACTGGCAGAGTGGAGGTTTGGGATCAGCCAAGGTTTCCCAGGGAACAGATGTGATGATTCCATGAAGAAGTGCTATATTTTCAGTGCAGAGGTCTTTAGCCAGCACACACATCTGTGGGAAAGTGGGAACAATCCACCTAGAGCCTGACGTTCATGTTTATGTGTGCCTTTCCAGGAATGTGAGATGTAAAGTCAGCCCACTTGATGTTTTTTGATAGGAAACTTTGGACCATCTTCTTCATTTCTTGCTATGTACTTTAGTTTAGAATCTATTATTTGTGAGGGATTTGTTAAATATTTCAAACTCAATATATTTTGTGCAGGACTATGAATGGAGTATTGTGTTTCAATAAAGTGTTAGGGAAGGAGTCTTTTTTTTAAAGGGAAAAACTACCCTGATTTTCAAAAACCCATGAAATAAGGCTATTTTTTTTCCTTGAGGAAATATGTATGTGTGTGTGTAAGTATGTGGTACTGGGTATTGAATCCAGGTCCATTTTGCCAGCAAGTTACTCTCCCAGCCATCTTTATTTAATTATTTTGAAACAGGCCCTTGCTATGTTGTGGAGACTGATCTTGAAACTGTGATCATACTGTCTCAGTCTCCCCAGTACACAATACAGGGATTATAAGCATGCACTACCACAACAAGCTGAGAAAATGCTTTTAAAAAGCAAGATACTTTCCAGGTCCTAGATATCCCAGGTTATGGAAAGTTATAAAATAAATGTCATTTTCAGCAGAGAGTATAAAATATGCCTGCTAAAAATCACAGAACAAGAAGATATCTCTCTATTAAGTACTTGAGCAATGGGCTCTTAGATGACAGCCAGTTCAGTGGGAATTCACACACCATTATGATGTGGTGGCATACACCCATAATCCCAGTACTTGGGATGCTTAGACAAGAGGATCACAGGTTCAAGGGCAGCCTCAGCAATATTGTGAAGCTCTCATTAAGTTAGTAAGACCCTCTTTCAAATTTCCATCCAGCAAAAAACTAAGCAAAGAAGAATAAACACTACCTCAAACAGAAGTTAAATCTCAATATGTTAGGAATTAAAAATAATATCTCAATAATAACACTGAATATAAGTGGCCTCAACTCCCCAGTAAAAAGACATAAGGTGACAAAATGGATTAAAAAACAGAATCTATCTATCTGCTGCCTGAAAGAAATGCATCTTACAAATAAAGATAGTAACAAACTTAAGGTAAAGGGCTAAAAACAGGAAATACATGCCAATGGAACTCAAAGACAAGGAGGAATAGCAACTGTGATATCAAACCAGTTAGACTTCAAGGCCAAGCTTATTAGAAGAAACAAAGCAGACCATGTTTTACTGCTAAAAGGAATAACCCAGCAAGAGGAAATAACAATAGTTAACATTTATGCCCCAAATATAGATGCAGCTACTTTCATAAAATAAACTCTTTGAGACATGAAGTCACACATAAATTCCAATACAATAATACTGGGAGACTTCAAAACCCCTCTCACATCATTAGACTGTTCTTCTTGACAAAGGGTCAGTAAAGATGCCTCAGATCTAAAGAACACCATAAAACAAATGGACCTATTAGACATGTGTAGAATATTTCACCCAACTACAACAGATTTCACATTTTTCTCAGCTGCTCACAGAAACTTCTCCAAAATAGATCACACCCTGGGCCATAAAGTAGGCACAAGCAAATTTAAAAAAATGTGACATTCTTACCTGTGTCTTTTCAGATCATAATGGAATTAAATTAGAAATTAACTATAAGACTCAGAGAAACCACATAAACATATGGAGACTGAACATCATATTGCTAAATAAAGAGTGGGTCATGGAAGAAGTAAGGGGTGAAATCAAGAAATTTCTAGAAACAAATGAAAATAGAGGTACAACATATCAAAACCTCTGGGACACTCTGAAGGCAGTATTAAGAGGAAAATTCATAGCACTGAGTGCTCACATAAGAAGAACAACAACAAAAAAAATCACCAAGTAAATAACCTAATGACACACTTCAAATCCCATGAAAAACAGGAACAATCTAACCCTAAAGCCAGAAGAAGACAGGAAATTATTAAAATCAGAACAGAAATCAATGAATTAGAGAATATAAAAATACAGAAAATTAACTAAGCGAAAAGCTGGTTTCTCGAAAAAACAACATAGGTAAACCACTAGCCAACTTAAGCAAAAAAAAGGAATCAACCCAAATTATAAAGATAAGAGATTAAAAAGGAGATATTACCACTAATAGTGTAGAAATCCAGAGGATTATCAGAAAGTACTTTGAGAAACTATACTTCAACAAAATGGAAAATCTGGAGGAAATTGACAACTTTCTAGATAAATATAACCTTTCTAAATTGAGTCAAGATGATATAAGAAAATTTAAATCAAATTTATGAAATCAAGATGTGGATAAAACTCAGAGATAGAGCACCCCCGAGTTCAATCCCCTGAACACCACACACACACACACACACACACACACACACACACACACACACACAAACACACATACACACCTTCAGATATTCTATAACAGAATCCTTGATTTCATAAACTGGTAAAATGAGAGATGGACAATTCCTATATTTTTTTTCTTATAGCTGAGACTATTAAATAGGTCCTATATGACTAGTTCATCTTGCATTGCTTGCATATACATTATTATTTTCTTCTCTAGAGTATGAAATCTGAAGAAATGGCAATAGCATGTGGTAAGTAATCTGGCAACGAGTAATCTGGCAATAAGGAAAAGAGAAATATTGCTTATTTCTCACTTTTCTCATGTTACTAAATGCCCTTCCATCCTCTAGTTGTTTCTGTGTGATTCTGTGTCACAGTTTAACACTGCATATATCCTAATTCTACAATACAGTTGGCTGAGTATCTCCAGGTGTGAAGAACAGAGCTGAAATAAAATGTATTTTTAGCCATTGGTTAACTCCTGCTTGCTCATGTATACAAATGCAGTACTACATTGGACATGAGCTTTGGAGAGAGCAGAAATCACACAGAACCCAATCCTGTCCTTCAAGTAAAAAAAAAAATCACTGAGCAGGCACCATTTTTCACTTACTCTGTGTGTGAACTTGGTTAATGTATGTAACCTTTCTGATTCACATTTTTTATCTGAATAAAGGGGATAATTCCAGTTACTATGTGCTGAATAGTGTTCTAAGTAATTTGCATATATGTATTATTTTCATTTTAGAAAACATCCTTATTCCACCAATGCTGTTACCATTGTTTTATTCTATTTCACAAAGAGGAGAAACAGAAGCATGAAAATTTAAGACACTTATCCAAGTCCATAAGATATTTAATGCCCCTAGTTCTTAACTTGTTCATTTATAAATTGTGACAGTAACAGTACAAAATGTATATGATTATTATAAGGATTCTATGAGCCAAAAAGACACAGAACAATGTTTAGCATATAATATGCCCTTGAGATTTGTTTTGTTATGTTAAAGTACTTAACATTTTCTAAAATCACATTGCCAGTGTTTCTTACTAGATGGTGAATCCCATGGGATCAAGGATTTTTCTTCCTTTAGCTCTAGTACATACATCAGTGAATATACATAGAAAGTTGTTAATGATTACTTTATGAATGAATGCACAACTGAGTTAATGACTCCTACAGTTCTCCACCAAGGAAAATGAAGTTTGCCACATTATTTTTATTTCTTTCATGAAAATAAGTTACTGCAGAGTAGTGACTTAGTTTCCTACCAATTTAATGACCCTATGTTCTTCAAGGAACACTTTTAAAACTTTTTAACAAACTCTAAATTACATGATATCCATTTATGATGATGCTTAACCTAGGCTATTTCTTAGTTTAAGAAAAATATACATTTGCATCAAAGCAGAGCTCCCCAGATTGGGACCATGATTTCAGTGAACCTGCTTGGGTGGGAGAGGAGGTGGGACACTTGAAAGAATGGTTATATATTGCATTAGTATCAAGAGCTCAATTGCACTGGATATGAAGTAAATAGGACAAGCAAAATCAGGAGATTTTTAGGACAACCATGGGTAGGAAGTTTGAGCAAGATGCCCTGATTTTTCAGTAAATCTAAAGAGGAGTTGATCAGCTGGCTGGTGAGGGTCTAGGCACTAAACTGGAAATTAGAAGCAAAAATGCAATTGCTGGAATGAACTAGCACAACTCACTAGACATTATATAACGCATGTGCTCAACTCCTCCAGTGTTTCCTCATCATATTCAGAATAATATTCCAAACCCTTAACATGGTCTAAGCAGTATTTTGCAAACTATCTTAAATGTTACCTGGAGTTTTTGTTAGAAGCTTTAAATCTCATGTTAAAAGACAATATCTCTCTTATGCTACAATGCTGTCATCTATCAGACTCTTGGACACTTCTCCCGGTGTTTTTATTTTTATTATTTTTTGTGGTATTGAGGATTGGACCCAGGGAAAATCTACCTTGGAGATACAACCCCAGCCATATTTTTATTATTTATTTTGAAAGAAAATATTACTAAAATATTACTAAAATATTCACAGAAGGTTCTGTGAATCTGTAATCATTTTGTCTCAGCCTCCCAAGTAATGTGGTTGCAAGCGTGTGCCAACACACCTGGCTCTTTATTCTTTTTTGACAATTTTAGCTCCTCACTACTCAGCATCACTCTTTCTAATCCTACTCCCATATTTTTGGTGATTACAGTACCAACACAGATGATCCTTTCAATATCCAGGCCTCTCTGTTCCTTGACTCTCTTCTCTCCTAAAGTGATATTGTTCTCCAGCTCCTCAGCCAGTTATTCTAGTAGTTTTTCCCATTACCCCTAACTGCAATACTGACAGTCTCAAGTTCATGCCTCTTATTCTCTTTCCATCACTTCCTATAGTTTTGTCTCACTTATAATGCCTTATCTTCAACCATCCTTTCAGCTTTAGTGACCCTTTATTCTACAAACATTCACTCTCTTTCACCCACATTAATTTTCCCCTTCCCCCTTTAATTTTATAGACACACACTCTAATTGCTTTCTTTATATATTTGCAACTCCCTTGCCTCCCTCTCCCTTTGCTTATAGCAAAACCACAACCCAAGTTAATTCCATTTCTCTGCTTACTTTGCATTGTACTTGTGCAGCTGACTGTAACTGGAAAAAAAATCCCACAATTCTGCTCATTGTTCTCACTTTAATTGCACACCCACAGACCTCGAGAAGATCCTTAATGGTGCTCAGTAACCATACAACATTTGCCAGGTCCTTATACTTTCTCACTCTCCGAGGTGACTATTTCATATATATATATATATATATATATATATATATATATATATATATATATATATATCACATATCTCATATATATCATATATCTCATATATGTGTATATATATATATATATATATATATATTTTTTTTTTTTTCATATGTATATATCTCTTTTGACTTTCCATACTTCCACCACAGTCTTTAAGTCTTTATCTTCATTCTCAGCTGGTAAACATGCTTCCTCTTATTCACTAAGAAAACTGAAGGAATTGGAACAGTTTCCTCATACTCCTTCCACTATAGCACTCATAAATCTTCCCTCCTGTTAACTAGATGGACTATTTGTGCTTAGTTGTTATCTTACGAGAGCTAGCAACAGTTTGTTGGTACTGTTGGACATTCTCTTCTTCTGGAAATACTTTCTTCATTTAATAATCAGGGCCCTGCATTCGCTTCTCATTTCTCCAGTATCTAACTGCTGGAATTGTCCATCTTCAGTCCTTGTACTTATGCTTATTGCTTTAGTCATATCATCTAATCTCATCACTATAAATACTATGCACATGCTGATAATTCCCAGATTTATATCACTAACCCAGTCTTAATTATCCCATATGAAAACTTCAACCTACCTGCATTAAAGAACCACCAATTTTATTTGTAAGGTTGTTTTGTTTGTTCTTTAGCTTCTAGAAAAAACTAATTATTGAATCGGCATCATTACACTTCATTTTACTCATTTCACCTATTAGAATATAAACCATTTTGGAATAAAATTTTTTCTGTTTTTAAATTGATGTATCTCTAGTACCTAAAATAGTACCAACTATGTAGTTGTATTTTAAGTGTTTTCCACATTATATTTAATTAATCTTTACAACTCCAACATTATACCATTACCATATTATTTTATATGTTCAGAAAGCTGAGTACTGGGAACAGAGGTAGTTAGCCTAAGGTCATGCCACAGATAAGTAGCAGAGCCTGAGCAACCTGGTTCTTGAGTCTGACCCATGTTAGATTACCTGAAGTTAAAGACTTTTGTGTATGTGTGGTACCGACATTGGAATCCAGGGGCCTTCTATGTCTGTACTATACCACCAGACCTATTTTATATTTTATTTTGAAACAGAGTCTCACTATGTTGCTGAGAGTCTTGCCACATTTCTGAGGCTGGCTTCAAACCTGTGATCCTCCTGTCTCAGCTACCCAAGTATGGGATTAAAAGTGTATGCCACCATTCCTGGTCAGATAAGACTTTTGTTTTCTTTACCACTGTATCTCTGGGTCTTGGAACAGTGCTGGATAAAAGGGAAATGATCAGCAATAACTACGTTTGAATTATTGGGGCTTATTGTAGTCTTCTACAACTATAATTACAAATAGTACAGACTGAATTGCTTGAACAGTAAAAAATTATTTTCTCAAATTCCTGGAGGCTGGAAATTTAAGATCAAGGTGTCAGTGGGCTTTGGTTTTCCTCAGATCTCCCTCTTTAGCTTGCAGATGGCTACCTTCTCACTATAGCCTTTCCTCAATACATGCATGTGTCTTAATTTTTTCTTATAAGAAAATTAGTCACATTGGACTAGTGCCCTACTCTAATGACTTCATTTGATCTTAATTATGTTTTAGAAGGCCCCTATCTCCAAATATAGTTACATTGGGGATTAGCATCTTGTTGTGATTCAGATATAAAATGTTCCCAGGAAAAGCTCATGTATTGGCAATGTAAAAATGTTCAGAGGTTAAGTAAGTGAAATATAAGGGTTCTAATTTTATCAGTGAGTAAACCTATTGGTGGGTTATAATTTGCATGTATTTATTGGGTGGTAATTTAGGTAGGTAGGGTGTGGTTAGAAAAGGCAGGTCACAGGGGTGTAGCTTTGGACATTCTACATGTTACTCATCTCTTCCTCTTGATCTCTCTGTTTCTGAGCTTCATGATATGAGGGCAGCATCCTTCAGCATGCCTTCAGATGCAACCCCCATTTTTGCTTAGGGACTGGCCCTATGGACTGAACCCTCTGAAACCATCAGCCCAACAAACCTTTTATTCTCTAAGTTATTTTTCCTGGCTACTTTGCCCAAAGTGATGAGAAAGCTGACTAAAACATACTACACCATATGGATTTTTGAGAGGGTGAACTAAATCTTAGTTTCTATAAAATTTGGATACTGAGTATGATCATGCTTGTGAACAAAGACAACACATGCCAGAAAAGTGAGAGATTCACATGGCATATAGCCCATTGATTTCCAAACTGATTTTTAGGGTCTGAATTCTTTCTTTAAATAAAACTTCTATGGAATCCTACTATAGCAAAGATGCAAAGAGAACCCACACTCTTGGGAGCTGAGATGGAAACCTATGTGGACCTCATGCACTCATGGCCCCTAGAAATCCCTTAAAGAAATCCTAGTAAGTTAGTTACAAAAAAGTATTCTAAGTGTATAAGTTAGCTTTAATTCTATCTACATCCCCCCATATCTAGCAACAGTATTGATCTCAGCTCAGAGAGGTTGTCTAAATATCTAGTTTAGCATTCACAAGTCTCCACGGGAATTGTGAATGCCTTTGCATCAAGGAATTAGACTGAGCCTCGAATCTATAGAGTTAGAAATGTGACCATCAGCTGGGCATGTTGGTGTACACTTGTAATCCCAGCATTCGGGATGCTGAGATTGGAGGATTGTGGTTTGTGGAGAGCCTCAGCTACTTAGTGAGGCCCTTTGCAACCAGTGAAATCCTGTTTCAAAAATAAGAATAAAAAATAGGGCTGGGGGTGTAGCTCCAAGGTAGAATGTCCCTAGGTTCCATCCTCAGTACTGCAAAAAAAAAAAAGAATATTAAATAAATGTGATCATCACAACCATACCAGGTATACTTGGAGAGGTTCAACCTTTCCCCAATCAGATAACAAGCAGGCTTCTGCTGCTGCTTTTATGTTATCAGCAACTCATTTTAAATGAAAGGTTTAGGCTGAATTTGAGTAAGAAAATACCCTGTAGTTAAAGTTCTCTGATTGTATATATCTATATTGCTTTTATTCTAATGCACAGGAACTGTTGAAAACATTATAAATCACCCCCAAGTGCCTCAGTTCAAATATTATTTCAGTATGCAAATTACAGTCATAAAGAATAATGATGCACATTGGAATATTAAGTATAAAGTCACCGTATAAATATCAAATAGGAGAGAATAAATGTGGTCAACAATTTATTTTATAAAGGCAATTCACCTCCAGAAGACTTTAAAAAGTTTCTGGTCCTCCTATTTGGATGGCCCAGCTGAATTACACGAGCAGGATTTTCATTATTCTAATTTTGAAAGAGGCAAGAATATAAATATATGTATATAATATATATTTGTGAGTGTGTGTATAATGTTGTCTCATTCTCCATATTTTCTCATACCACCCCAAATTTTAGTATCATGTCTGGATTGGTCATTCTTTGCTTCAGGGATTTTACAGGTTGGAAATTAGACATACACCATGGACTGCTTTGCTGAAAAAAAGAAGGCAAATCTGAGAACTCAGAGAAGAAGGCCTCCAAGTATGAGGTTGGAGAGCTGCCTTGCTCAAGAGCTAGGGTCCCACGTAACCAAGTAACGGATCCATAGCTCAAATGAATCAAGGAGACTTTGACAATTTTGTTCTAGGAAGATGTGAAATTTTTCTCAGTGTGAAGGTATTATCTAGATCTTTGGGTTTATTTTGTATAATCCCACAAAGCAGAGTCACTAAGGATGACTCAATTTAAATAGTCTTTCAAGGAGCATAGCACTTCAGAAGAGGAATTAAGCAGTGTTTATGAGTCCCTCTAACACTCAGTCTCTATTGCCACAAAACCAGCGCTTTACATGGCCAGAAAACACTATCAGCAGAGAAATAAAAACTGTAAATACAAAGGACAGAAAAAAAGAATACTAAAAGAACAACCAGAGACCATAAAAGAAACCAGCCCACATTGTGGCGGCAGATGCCACGCAGGCGCCATCTTAACTAACAGCACTAGGATACAGAGAAGAAAGATAAAAAAGTAGCTTAAGTGTGCAGATGCAGATCATTCAGTGTAATTCAGCAATTTTTTCAGTGCAAAGAACGTCTAAAACTCCCAGGGGCCAAGCTTATCATGCCTTCCAGGGACTCAGAACAGAGCTAAAAATCAGAAAAGAAATAAGTCAGCCTCACGGCTGAGAGCATGGCAGCAGGGTCATATTGCCAGTGTCAGCAGAGGACTCACTATGCCTGGGAAAGCTCCAGAACAGTGCAATCAGCACACTCAAAACCATAATTGAAATTGCGGCCCCTAAAGGAGAAATCCCAGCATTATACCCCCAGGGACTAGCACAGTTTTGATAATCTCCTTGGGTCTGAGATTTTGCAGCCCAACCCACTGAAGGTGTAGCAGTGGCAGAGGTACCACACACTAGTTGCAACTCCCCATGGGAAAACACCCAGCCTAGCACCCCCACAGTCTTGCACAGCCTCAATTACCTCCCTGGGTCTGACACTTTGCAATACAATCCAGTAAAGGAGTAGTGGTGACTGAGATTACCACAGACTCGAGATCCAGCGCACCCTAAGTGAAGTCTTAGTGACCCAGGGAACAACCGAAAGAAGGCACAAACTTCTGAAATCAAGGGAAAGAGGAATAACAATGGAGCAAAGATCACCCACAACCCCACAAGATCAGAACCTGATGACACAGAAATTCATAGATCTCCAGAAGATAAATCAGGAATATAACTGTAGAAATAATAGAGAATCTTCTAAAATAATTTAAAGAGAGTTTAAAAGAAATAAATGAGGCAATCATTGAAGTAAAGGAATCAATTCCATCTATAACCAAGCTATTAGACCACATGGAGAATAGAATTTCACAACTAGAAGATGATCACTCCAAAAACGAACGCATAGTTTATGATTTAGGAAAAAAATTCCGGCAGAAGGAATTTGAAATTGAAGAAATATGGGCCCATTTTAGGAGACCTAACCTAGAATGATCAGAATAGAGGAGGGAAAAGAAGGTGAAACCAAAGGGATCAATAGTCTCTTCAAGGAAGTAATAGGAGAAAAATTTCCAACCATGGAGCAAGACACCAACAAACAGGTCCAGGAAACTTATAGAACTTCCTTTATACAGGATCAGAGAAGAGGTTCCCTATGCCACATAAATGTCAAAATGACCAATGAGGAAGCCAATGAGGGAATCTTAAAGGCAAAACAAATAAACAAAAAAGGCCAAATGACATTCAGAGGAAAACCAATTAGAATCACTCCAGATTTCACAAACCAAGTCATGAAATCCAGAAGGGCTTGGAGTAACATATTACAAACTCTGAAAGAAAATAATTTCTAGTAAAAAAAATTTCTACCCAGCAAAACTATCTATCAGAGTAAATGGGGAAATAAGAACCTTCCATGACAAACAGAAACTGAAGGAATTTTTGTCCTCAATACCAGCATTAGAGAAAATACTCAAGGAGATTAACTACAAAGAAGAAATAGGTAATACACGCCAGAACCAGAGAAACAAGATTTTCCATCTAGCAGACAACTAAGCAAAGAAAAATAAACAGTATCTCAAAAAGAAATAAAATCTTAACATGTTAAGAATGAAAAATTATCTCTCAATAATCACACTGAATGTAAATGGCCTCAACTCCCCAGTAAAAAGACATAAAGTGGCAAAGTGGATTAAAAACCACAATCTATCCATTTTCTGCTTACAAGAAACACACCTTACAATTAAAGATACTAACAAACTCAAGGTAAAGGGTGGAGAAAAGTAATCCATGTTAAGAGAACTCGAAGGAAAGCAGAAGTAGCAACTATGATATCAGACAAGTTAGACTTCAAGCCTAAACTTATCAGAAGAGAAAAAGAAGGTCATATTTTACTGGTAAAAGGAATAATTCAACAAGAGGAAATAACATCTATGCCCCAAACATAGGTGCAGCTACTTTCATAAAACAAACTCTTTGTGACATGAAGTCACACATAAATCCCAAAAGCATAATACTGACAAACTTCAACACACCTCTCACAACATTAGACCTATCTTCCAGAAAAAAGGTCAGTAAAAATGGCTCAAAAATGAAGAACACCTTTAATCAAATGGACCTGTTGGACAAATATAGAATATTTCACCCAATTACAGTGGAGTTTACATTTTTCTCAGCTGCTCACAGAACCTTCTCCAAAATAGATCACATCCTGGGACAAAAAATATGCACTAGAAAATTCAAAAAATCTTACATACTTCCCTGATTCATTTCAGACCATAATGGAATGAAATGAGAAGTCAACAATAAGAAGTCCCAGAGAAATAACATAAACATATGGAGACTGAGCACCAAACTTCTGAATGAAAAATGGGTCATAGAAGATATAAGAGGTGAAATAAAGAAATCTCTAGAAACAAATAAAAATAAAGATACAGCATACAAAAACCTCTGGGACAATTTGAAGGCAGTATTAAGAAGAAAATTTATAGCACTGAATGCTCACATAAGAAAACCAGAAAATCTTCAAATAAATAATCTAATGACACACCTCAAAGGCCTTGAAAAGCATAACAATTGAACCCCAAAGCCAGTAGAAAAAAGGGAATTATTAAAATTAGAGCAGAAATGAACAAAGTAGAGAATAAAAAATACAGAAAATCAACAAAATCAAAATCTGGTTTACTGAAAAAAATTAACAGGATAGGTAAACTATTAGCCAATCTAACTAAAAAAACAATCAACCCAAATTAGGAAGATAAGAGATGAAAAATGAGACATTACTACTGACAGTGTAGAAATACAGAGGTTTATCAGAAACTACTTTGAAAACTATACTCCAAAAAATGGAAAATCTGGAGGAAACTGACAACTTTCTAGATAAATACAACCTTCCTAAACTAAGTCAAGAAGATGTAGAACACTTAAATCAACCAATAACAATTAAAGAGATTGATAAAGCAATAAAGAAATTACCACCAAAGAAAAGCCCAGGACCATATGGTTTCCCAAGAGAATTCAATAAAACCTTTATAGAAGAGCTAACCCCAATATTCCTCAAAATGTTTTGTGAAATAGAAAAAAGTGGTACTCTCCCTAATACATTCTATGAAGCCAACATCACACTAATACTGAAACTGAATAAAGACAGTTCAAGAAAGGAAAACTATAGGCCTATATCTCTGATGAACTTGGATGCAAAACTATTGAACAAAATACTAGCAACACGCATTCAAAACCACATCAAGAAAATCATACACCATGACCAGGTAGGGTTCATCCCAGGGATGCAAGGCAGGTTCAACATAAGAAAATCAGTCCATGTAATTCATCATGCAAACAGAATCAAATACAAAAATCACATCATCACTTCAATAGATGCTGAAAAAGCATTTGATAAAATCCAACATCCATTTATGATAAAAACACTGCAGAGAACTGAAATAGAAAGAACATATCTCAACATCATAAAGGCAATCTACAATAAGCCCACTACCAACATCATATTAAATGGGGAAAATCTTCAAGAATTCCCCCTAAAAACAGGAACAAGACAAGGATGTTCATTATCACCACTTCTCTTCAATATAGTACTAGATACTCTAGTCAAAGCAATAAGGCAAGAAAAGGAAATTAAAGGAGTACAAATAGGAAAAGAAGAACTCAAACTTTCACTATTTGCTGATGACATGATACTATATTTAGAGAACCCAACAAAATCAACCAAAAGGCTTATAGAACTGATCAACAAATTCAGCAAAGTGTCTTGATACAAAATCAATCTTTAAAAAATCAGATTTTCTGTACTCCAACCATAAATCCACTGAAAAAGAAATTCAGAAAACACTTCCACTTAGGATCTCCCACAAAAATGTAAAATACTTAGGAATAAATATAACCAAGAAGGTAAAATACCTCTACAAAAATTATAAAAAACTGAAAAAAGAAATTGAAGAACACCTTAGAAGATGAAAAGATCTTCCATGTTCATGGATTGACAGAATAAATATCATTAAAATGGCCATCCTTCCAAAAGAGATCTACAAAATCAGCGCAATGCTCATTAAACTACCAAGATCATTCCTCACAGACATAGAAAAATCAGTCCTTAAATTTATTTGGAATAACAAAAAGACTAGAATATCCAGAGCAGTTCTCAGCAACAAAAAACATGCAGGAGGAATCAAATACTTGACTTTAAACTACAATAAAAAGTCATTGTAATAAAAAGAGCATACAAAATATTTCGTGAAATAGAAAAAAAGTGGTACTCTCCCCAATACAGTCTATGAAGGAAGGAAAACTATAGGAAGTGCCGCAGACTTCTTTGCTCAGTCCAAATGGGGCGTGAGTCCACTCGCTGTCAATCTCAGAAAAGATGGGAGAGGATAGGGTGCCCGTACTGCAGACACATATCTGCAGTGATTCTTTCCCTTCTAGGAAATAAATTTCTTTAAGATCCTATTTGCAGTGCTTCTTGGAAATAATCTGATATGGATCAATGCTTCTTGTGCAATTGAACATTTTATTCTGGACACAAAATTTTTATATTTTCCCATCCCCCAGTGATCCCCTAGTAGAAAAGTGAAAATCACCCAAAGTACAATAGAGAGATACACATGCAAATTACCAACCCTGAACAAGACAAAAGTGAGGCCTGTGACATCACAGGTCTTTGTGATTGAAATCAGTCCCATTATCCAAGGTGGGTCTTGTGCTCTGATTCAGCCCCTTCTGGCCTTGCAGCTACAGAAGCTTTTAGTGGTCAAGTTCCAGAAGAACAAAAGTCACACCCAAAATCACTTGAAGAATCCAGTTTTTAAGAATTTTCTTTAACCCTTTTGGAACTTTTATTCCTAGGGCTTAGTCCAATGTCCTTCTCTATCTAGCAACCTTCTTTGAGCTGAATGGGGGACGAAGTCTGAGATTCCAGCTTTATTTTGATGAATGTCTGCTGGATTTTTTCTGCAATACAATCTGCTGTCTGAAAGCTTAAGCAAAGTCATAACACAGTTTAGCAGGTAAACACCAAGAAATAACATGAAGTTTTTAGATTTAGTTGTCAAATATACTTCTCTAGCAGCTGAGCACTTTTCCTCAAATGATCTGCTTATTAACCAGGTGGTGTCGCTCTATCTCCAGGCAGCTCTATTACTAGGTGCAAAGGTCAAGGTTCCTTTCAGCCCTTGGCTAATGAAGGTCAAAGATACTGGAATGCTGCCACTGCATCTGAATTCTAACTAAATTTTTATTACCATTTGAACAAAGCTGAGGACCTTTACCAGAAAGTTTATTTTCCATGGACTCAGTTTCTCTCACAGTCCTGATCTTACACCACCGGAGCAATTCGTGTGGAGAGTTAAAAAATCATTACCAAAAGAATAATAGTTATTAAAGAATATCTAAAAATGGAGAATACTTTTGGCCAGCGACCACACCTTCTCTCGGGGCTTATTTCTCATGTTGAGATTTGCCTATGGACTGCATGAATGCATGCAGATGCCGAGAGGGCGTAGCTGTAGCTGGTATCTGCATCTGCAGGAAGAGCATACATTGTAATAAAAAGAGCATAAAAACAGATGCATAGACCAATGGAGCAGAATAGAAGACCCAGAAGCAAGCTCACACACTTTCAGCCAATTGATTTTTGACAAAGGGGCCAAAATCATACACTGGAAAAAAGACAGCATGTTCAACAAATGGTGTTGGCAAATCTGGGTAGCCATGTGCAGAAAAATGGCAATTAATCCCACTTTCTCATCCTGCACAAGAGTCAATTCAAGATGGATTAAAGACTTGGAAATTAAACTGGAGGCCTTGAAGCTCCTTGAAGAAAGCTTAGGTCCAACACTGCAACACATAGGCACAGATAAACACTTTCTTAACAAGACCCCAAAAGCACAACAAATTAAAAGGTGAATCAATATGTAGGGTTGCATAAAACTGAAGAGCTTCTGTTCAGCAAAAAAAAAAAAAAAAAAAAAAAAAAAACCTGTCAAAAACCTCAACTGAGAGCCAACACAATTGAAGATTTTTGCCACTTACACCTCTGATACAGGACTAATATCTAGAATATACAGAGAACTCCAAAAATTCAACACTGAAAGAACCAAAGCATCTAATAACAAAATGAGCAAGCAAGCTAAATAGACACTTCACAAAAGAAGAAATTCAAATGGCCAAAAAATGCATGAAAAAAATGCTCAACATCATTGGCAATCAGAGACATGCAAATCAAAACTACTCTGAGATTTCACCTAATTCCAACTAGAATGGCAATCATTCAAAAGATGAACAACAACAAATGCTTTTGAGAATGTGGAGAAGTGGGAACTCTAAAACATTGTTGGTGGGATTGCAAATTAGTGCAAACACTTTGGAAAACATTATGGAGAATCCTTAGAAGAGTGGGATCAAATCTACCATTTGATTGAGCAATACCATTTCTGGGTATTTAACCAAAAGAAAGTAAACCCAACTACCAAAGTAATGCATGTATATCTATGTTCATAGCTGCACAATTCACCATAGCCAAACTATGGAACCAGCCAAGATGTCCATCAATAGATGAATGGATTAAAAAACTGTGGAATATATAAACAATGTAATTTTACACAGCCATTAAAAAAAAACCGCAATTACTTCATTTTCAGGGAAATGGATGGAACTGGAGGACATTATGCTAAGTGAGATTAGTCAGTCACAAAAACTAAGAAATCAGATGCTTTCCCTAATATTTCAAAGCTAAGGAGAAATGGGTCATAGAAGGAATTTTAGATGAAAAAGGAAATCCTATAGAGGAGCAAATAAGTCAACCTAAATCAGGGGATGGGAGGGGGGAGAAGGAAATTCTCTAAAACACACAATGTACTTAAACATATGGATGTCAACCACTAAGCCAAGCAAGGGAAGGAGGGATGGGGAAGGAATGGGGTGGGAAATGGGCAGGAGTTAAATCAGTGATGTGTACATGATGTATGGATGTAATGCATCAATAAAAAATTTTAAAAATGTAATAAAGGGAATGCACAGAAATATTTCTTGTACTTCAACCCAAACCTGTGCAACCCAGAACCTAAATGAGAATGAAAGAGTCATCCTTGGCAAATGTAATACTTTTGCCCTTTTTTTCCTTCTTTTTGTCAATCATATCACATTATAGCCTTCGAATTACATTAGTATTACAAAGATACATTCTTGTTGAGTAAGATTCTGGTTTCCATTGCTTCTGATTTATATTTGCTGAAGATTTATATTTTCTAAGAAATCTTTCCCACCTAGATTCTTGTCTGATAGCCTAAATCCTGCCTTCTTGGAACTTCATATATTGGCTTGTTTATTATTATCTAGACACATTATAATTTTGAGAGTATTCTGGAGTTTCATTTCTACATAGTATCACTCTGTGAGTAAATTGCCATCTTCTTAAGGGGTATGGTCTGTGGCTTGAGGAAAATTACCTTTGCTCCTGACCTTTACTCTTTGCCTGAAACCTAATCTCTGTTCATTGTTAAATCCAACTTCATTCATCACAAAGCATATCTTCACTGTTTCTACTAGACTTGTTTAGGTAAGCCTCTCTAGTGTGGATTTTCTCAAAATGTAGCCCAAATTCCCTAAAGTTTTTGAGAGAATGCAGTTTTCCTGGCCCAATTCTGCACTTTCAAAATGTTATCTATATTTGGGCCCAGGAATTTGCATTTTAATATATCTACCTTAAGTGATTCTGAAGCACAGTAATATTTGAGACTTGTATTTCTAGTTGCTCTGTGGCCACTGCAAGGAATTGTACCTCTACTCTCAGTTTCTCTACTTTGTTTCATCTTCCTTCACCCTCTCAAAAAGACTGCCTTTTTTTCTGAATGGTTTTCTCTAGCCTTTAGAGTTAAGCTCTTGCTTAGGTACAAAGCATATATGACCTAACAAGGTCTGAGATAAGTGACAAATCAAGTCCAACATCTCTGTTTTTTTTTCCACTAATTCCAAGAACTCAGATATTTTCAGGAGCATGATCCTTTGATACCTTTCATAATTAGAATTATATTTTAATACTTTAAATGAACATTAACAGTAAAGTTGTAAACACCCCCACCAACTAGAAAGATGTTATGTATATATGCAAAGTAATATACTCATACAGAAGACATTTTTATAAAAACTCAAAGTATTATATTTTTGTGTCAATTCTTGTTCTACTTATTTTGAATCTACTACACGGTAGATACCATACTAGGCAACATTACACTAATATAAATATTAAATATAATAATTTCTACATCTAGAGTTAAATAATGACAAAGATGTTAAGACTTGGTATGGTGTAATTTTTTCATGCAATCTCTATTTCACATTCTAAAGGAAGTGGTCAAAGCACACCATAGCTGCTTATCACTATTCATTTAGTCATATCCTTAGAGAACTAAGTCAAAATGAAAGAAATAAGTTAGTTACCAAATATCTAATGACTATCACTGTGCTGGGGCTGGGGACATAATGGTATCCAAGACAGGCATTATTATTACCATCTTGGAACTGAGAGTGTAAGGGAAGAATACAGGTAGTACATCAATGAATGAGAATTTGAAAATATTACATATTCATATATGCATAAACTCAATTCAAATAATGATATGTTATTCCCTAGGGGTGGGATGGGGGTAGAGCAGATAAGATAAGTGAAAGAATTTTTGGACTTATTTATAGATCGGATAGAGAAAGTAAATGATTATAATTAACAAAAAATAATTCCTAGAGTTCAGATTTGGGCAGCTGAGTGGAGGATGGTAACATGTATTGGTATTAGAAAAGAAAGTCATGTAACATTTGGGATCTAGATGGACTGAGGGGCTAAAAGCTCTAAATTAGATATGTTAAAACTGGCAGGTTCTTTTCTGAGAGCCACTCTTGTTTTTATTAAAAATATAACTAATATAGTAAGTGGAGAAAAGAGGTCTTAATGTATTGATACAAAAGTAACTTCATGGGAATGACTTGGAGGAAGAGGAATAAGGTAGGAACCACACAACAATATATAATGACATTAGACCCACAGCCTATTTTTAGGCATAATTCCAAGTCCCCTGGACAGGGCTTCAAGTTATGCTAAGCCTTCTCTTCAGCATTCTAAGTTACACTCAGGATCAGCCCTTTGTTCCCAGAGTTTGACAACTAGCCAGTCAGAAAAACACACTGTGGGTCTGAGTCTGTAGATTTCCCCCTATTTAGAGTGGATTTTGATATGTGAGCATAGCATTCTGGGAAGGGTCTTGGCTGGAAATAGAATGGTGGTAGTAATCAGCTAATTTTCCTATATGAAGAATGGGGAAAGAGAATAAAGAAATACTAAAAAAATCTAGGAAAAACATTTGAAGAAATGTTCAAACACACTAGTTATTTGAAAACAATTAAACAGTGAGATCACCTAATGGACAGGTAAACACATGAAAGTAGAAAATGTTTCTTGGTGATAAGGATGCAGGGTCAATGAGCTCTCCTGTACTGTTATAGGACAAGGATACTGGAGCTAATATTATGAATTACAACCTAGTAGTACTTGGACTGATTAAATATATACTCAATGGGCCAGGAATTGTAATCCCAGCATTTGTGAGGCGGAGACTGGAGGATCATGGTTTGTGGGCAGCTTTTGCAAGGCCCTTTGCAAACTCAGTGAGACCTTGTTTTAAAATTAAAAGACTAAAAAATAGGAATGTGGCTGTAGCTCGGAGGTACAGTGCCGTAAGTTTCATACCTGAAAATTATATATATATATATATATATATATATATATATATATATATATATATATTTCCTTTCCAAAACACAGGAAATTAAAGCAAGAATTAACAAGTGGGATATGACATCAAATGAAAAAGTTTCTTTTCATCAAAAGAAACCATGAAGAACCTAAAGAAAAAGCCTACAGAATAGAAGATCTTTACCAGCCACCACTCTGATAGAAGGCTAAAATCCAGAATACACAAACAGCTCAAAAAACTCTACACTAGCAAAATAAATAACCAAATCAAGAAATGGGCAACTGAATTGAAGAGATACTTCACAAAAGAGAGATATAAATGGCCAATAGATACATGAGAAGATATTTAACATGATTAGCCATCAGGGAGATGCAACTCGAAACTACGCTGAGGTTCCATCTAGCACCAATCAGAATGGCAAGCATAAAGAAATCAGACAACAACAAGTGCTGTTAAGGGTGCAGTGAAAGAGAAATTCTTTTACACTGTTGGGGGGAGTGCAGACTAGTTCACCCACTATGGAGATCAGTGTGGAGATTCCTTAGAAAACTGGGAATGGATCCACCGTATGATCCAGCTATACAACTCCTGAGTATCTTTCCAAAGAGGCTGAAATCAGAGAACTACAGTAACATATGTACACCCATGTTCATAGCAGCACAATTTGTAATAGCCAAAATATGAAACCAACCTAGGTCTCCATCAACAGATGAATGGATTGCAATATTAGGGGAAATATACACAATGGAATTCTACCCAGCTATAAAGAACACAATCAGGTCATTAACAAGAAGATGGAAAGTGAGATCAGACAGACACAGAAAGAGAAGGACATATATTTTCTCTAATATGCCCAAACTAGGGGCTATTAGGAACACCACAGGGACTCCAGATAATGGAGGGGAAACCTCAGCAAAGCTATAATGGAAGCATAGAAGGGGAAGAAGGATGAGATTTATTAATGGAGGAGCTACATCCAAATATGTGTAAAAGTATGAATATAACACAGTTAAACTGGACATTCATTGTTGGGAGGAGGAAGGGGAATCAGAGCAGGGGAGAGGGCACTAAGCACAGTCCAAATATATGCCATTTTCAATATGTTTCACATAAAAATAAAAATATAAATAAATAAATAAATAAACGTGGAATTCAAAAAAAATAAAATAATATATATAATTTAAATTACAAAAATTGCTAGGCCATGGAATGTATATATAATATATATTATATATATATATATTATAATATGATATATATGATAATGTAAGAGGTAGTTTAGAGAAGAACTCACAGGGCCTAGAAATTCAGTTCCTGATCTCCTAGTTGAAAGGAATATTCACATGGGTCAGCAGGAGACTGGAGCAAGGATGTTTATGGAAAGATTGACAATCATAAGTCAACAGAATTGGAGATCTGTGTATTACGATTGAGGGATTGAATAGGCATGATGTGGTGTAAGCACAATACAAAATACTAAGCAGTGTTAAATAATGAACCAGATGGACCTAATTTATTCTCAATAAAAAGTACAAAGTAGAGTGCTATATATAGTGCAATGCCATTTTTGTTAGTCAAAATATATCAATAATACTTTAATAAAGCTTGAAAAATAAACATGCAATATATCAGAACACATACAAAGATAAGGTTAGAAGGTGACACATTGATTATGGTAGACTTACTGTACATTAGGCCAGAAAAAAATAGATTGGGTTATAGTGGTAAAAGGGAATAAACACAAGAAGAAAACAAGAAAGAAGCCTATGCAGACCAATTATAATGGGCCATGATCTGAGAACTAATAAAACCCTGTGCTCCAGAGGTCCATATAAGGAGAGAGAAGATAAGAAAATCAGTCTCCAGATTGAGGAGTATTACCATTTGGAGTTTGGTCAAGGTAACTGCAGGAGGTATCATGTCTGCCATGCCCTAAGATTAGATACAAGGTGAATTTCCATGCTTCTTCCTTCTTGAGGTAAAGGATGTCTCTTTTCTTATAAGTAACTCCAATACAACCCCCTTACCAAAGTTTGATAAGTTTTACCTCTAAAGATATATGACACATAAGTGAGAATAAAATTTATTAGTCTCAACAGTTTAAGAGTAAAAGGGATAACAAAAATATATTGTGCCTCATTTTTTTCAGATATGAATCAGTGATCATTTGAGTCTCACAAACTTTTATTGGTTTATACCAAGAGCCTCAAATTTTCCTGTCTGTGAGTTCTCCTCTAATATACCTCTTACATTATCATCATATTTATCAAAATAAAAATATGCTCAAAATGGTCCCCTCTCTAAAAATATTCATTCTATTTACCAGTATCTTCAGAAAAATATTTCCTGCCAGGATCAAGACAGCATGATGTTGGCAGAAGGTCAGGACTTCTGGATAAACAAAGAACTTAACAGTTAACTAGCTATATGCCACTAAGCAAGTTACTACTTGTGTGTTTTATTTGTGTGTGTGTGTGTGTGTGTGTGTGTGTGTGTGTGCATGTGTGTTGTTTTTGTGGTACTGGGTATTAAATCCAGGTATTTTCTGAACTATATCTCCACCTCTACTTTATTTTTTATTTTGAAACAGGGTCTAAGTTGCTGAGGTTGGCCTTGAGCCTGTGATCCTCCTGTCTCAACCTCCTAAATACTAGAATTAGAGGCAGGTACCACTATTCCCAGCTTACTGCATTTCTCTTAGTTAGACTTTTTTAGTTTGTGGTACTGGAGATGGAACTCAGGAGCATTCTGCCTTCAAGCTACTACTCCAACCTTATTTAATCCTTTACTTTGAAACAGGGTCTTACTAAGTTGCAGAGGGCCTCACAAGTTGCTAAGGCTAGCCGTGAACCTGCGATCTTTCTGTCTCAGCCTCCCAAATTCTGGAATTAGTTTTTTATACCTATAAAATATGGATAAAATCTTTAACTTATGGGGGATTGTTCTTACTGCATTAAATTCCCCTGAGAGCTTTTTGAAACAGAGAGTACTGAAACCCACCTCCAGAACTGCTGATTCTGTCAATCTGTGATAGACTTAGGAATTAGCATTTATCCTCAAGTTATCAGGTGATGCTGAGATGCTGATTCTGCAGAGCCCTGGGTCTACTTACAGAGCCACTCTTAAAAGGTATTGTGAGGTTAAAGATAATGCATGGAAAGAACTTCACAACTCTGCCACCCAGAAATTGAAGTCACAATTGTAGTTTTCATGTTTCTCCAACACTTGTTCTCTATTTGTGCAGTTTCATTGCCCATGACCAACCTCTGCACACATCCTGTGTGCCTAACCACAGAAAACCACTTATGAGTTCCTAAACCTCTGCTGCACATTTTGCCCTCTGTATTTTTCTTTCCTCTAAAATGTTCCCCAATCTTCATTTCCTTCACTACCACTATCTCAGTTTAAAGGAACCTCCTAGCCAGGTGTGGTGGCGCATGCTTGTAATCCCAACATTCGGGGGGCTGAGACCGGAGGATAGCGGTTCGCGGACAGCCTCAGTTACTTAGTGAGGCAATCTGCAACTTGGTGAGACCCGGTTTCAAAATAAAGAATTAAAGGAACCTCCTTTATTTCAAAGCCCCGCTCAAAATCACAGAAAGTTTTTGCAAATATTCTCTATTTGGGGTTAATTTGTTTATCTCAAAATATTTCATCTCTCTGTTAATTTATTAATTAATTTAGATATATTTATTGAGTATCTACTATCTGCTATGTTTTGTGCTAGCTTCTGGAAATGTAGTGTTGAGCAAAAAACAACATTGCCCTAGTTTTCAATTAGTTAAATGTTTGAAGGGAAACAGAATTGTTACTCAAACAAATATATAGTCAAGTGTGTTGGCACATGCGCGTAATCCAAGAACTTGGGAGATTAAGAGAGGAGGATTGCAAATTCAAGGCTAGCTTTAGCAACTTAGCAATGCCCTCAGCAACTTAGTGAGAACTTGTTTCAAAATAAATGCCCCTGGGATCAAATTTTAGGACAAGAAAATTAAAAATCACACAAATGTATGTAAAACTTCAATGGTGAAAAGCAGTAAGAATGAAAGAATAATGTGCTATTTCAAGCACTTAGAGAATGGCTTATAGAGGTTTAAAATTACTCCCTTATCTATAAGAATGTCTTTCTGTAATGAAATATTTTGTAATATGTTTTGGAGATGATTTTATTAATTTTTATAATAATATGCATGTAATTTCACATTACTTTCATACAAATATATATTGTATCAGGGGCTGTTGAAATAAGCAAGATATGGCTTCTACTCCCAAATTTCTCATATTCCAATGAGAGATGTTAGATTGCACACAAAATTCAAATCAAATGTGGAGAAACTACAGAGTCATTCTTTTGTGTTTTTTTCTCTCTCAGTGACATTTTCTTTCTTATACACCTGCATCTGCCAAGGATTAAGACCAGTACCTAGCATACAATGAATAAAAACATAATTTGTTAAATGAACTAACAAAATCTCACTCTTGATGATCTTTATCAGCCTTCCATCATTGTTCACCTACACTATAGATTTCCAAAGTCAGCAGTACCAATCTACTGGGGGGGGGAGGCTAAAAGGATGGGGGAGTGGTATTTGTAGCTTCAGATGCAACTAGTAGCACCCAATGTGGTCCAGCTAGGGGGCTATGCTTGTGATTCTTTGAATGTGCCTAACTCTATCTTTCCTGGAAATTCTGCTCTTTATCCCTTTTCCCTTTGGCCACTGCTGGTGCATACATGCCAAAAGCTGAATTCCTCAACTCTAGGGTAAACCTGTCAATGACTTTTTTATATCCTTTCTTATATAATTTGTTTCTAATTTAGAAGTGAGAGGATAGGTTTAATTATCAACAATGATGCCATTAACAATAGAAAGAGAATTCCAATGGTGTTATTACCCATAGACCCTTGTAGCTTCTGACTTAAGAAGCCTGTTCTCAAATTAACTTCTGGTCAATACCTGAGAATTTGGTAAATGAACACAACTGCTTCTGAAAAAGGATTAGGTAAGTAATAGAGAGGAGTTCTGAAAGAGAAGTGCTCTATTTTGTGAATCAATTAAGGACCAAATATTGTCAACTGTAGCTCTGCTAGGAACAGAGAATATCTCCACAATTTGGTTTTCTTAATATACTAAATAAAACTCAAAGTGTTCTTACCACAAAATGCATAGAAATCCTCAATGCCCACAAATCCAAAGCATCATATAAAGGCACACCGAAGCTCATGGCTCAACCATGCAGCTGATCCTCCAGTAAGGCCATTCTCCTAGGAATACCTGCATCCTATTTCTACCATCTTGTTGACTATTAACACCTGTACTTTTGGTGTCATAAGAAGAAATTTTATTGAAATATTTTCGTATTTCTGCTTTTAGTAGAACTAAGAACCTGTGACACATGCAAACAGAGCATGAAAATAGAATACACCCTGAGGATATTTATGAAACGTTTTGAAACCCAAGGAAAATTTTACTTCAGCCTACATTTTGGCTTTCATGGGAGTTCACATGATTTCTTTTACCAAACAGTAAATTTATGTCAATTTTCTTACTACCTTCTTGGCTGAAATTGCCTACTGTCTTCTCTCTTTAGGGCTGAATTGTGAAATTCTAACAAGGACAAGGAGTGGAAACATCCAGGGATGGATAGGCCTCTGTTGCTCATCACCTATATCCTAAAATGGCAAAATGTGAAGGTTGACTCATAGACTTCTGAGGAAAGGCTCCATGAACTGAACCACTCCTGGGAAACCATGAACACATCCTATGAGGAACATGGGCATACTTTATCTCATAATATGGCTGTATGCTGATTTTTTCCAATAGCATCTGAGTCTCTCTTACAGACTCAAATTTTTCTAATTTCACTTTCAACCTCCCTTTAGCATCTTCATCCATGTCCTGCTCCTGAATGCATGCACAGTTTCTGGCATAGTGCTTTACTGGGTCTTTGAGATATTTACTGAATCACAAAGTATTTTATATTCATGTTTGCAAGACGAGCTATTCTGGCATCTCACCATAAACTGAGCCACATTTGCTACAGAGTAGGATGAAATGAACTGAGGCGGATGTACAGAGCCTCAACCTTCTGGTGGGTTCACACTAAAGTTTCATGAAAACTTTTAAAAGCACAAACCTTGAGTCAGATTTGGCACAGAGATTTTCAGCTAGAAAAAATTATGTCTTTTTCTACTAAAAGTTGGTTTTCATTTAACTACTAAAAACATCACTGTTTCTATTTTTCATAATTTGATTTAATGATAAGAAATCATTAAATGGAGCTTCTCCATTAGTCAACCTCAGCCTTCTTTGTCTCATACCCTTCCATTTCAGCTTTGATGAAGTTTCCCCACCATTATCTGGAGGTCCTTGGGTATTCTTAATACTCCCTAGTTTGGGCATATTAGAGAAAACATATGTCCCTTCTCTTTCTGTGCTTGGCTGATCTCACTTAACATAATGTTATCCAGGTTTTTCCAACTTCTTGATAATTACATAATTCTCTTTGGTTAATCTGAAAACTCATTTTTGGAAGAGGAGGAAGGGTGAAGTATGTGGGGTGAAAGGACACCAAGCACAGTCTGAATGTATGCCAATTTCAACATGATCCAAATAAAAAATAAATTAATAAAATAAAAATGAATGTACAAAAGTAAATAATAAATCACCCTTGTTATTCTTCTATTCCTATTACTCTGGCAGGTGACACATGATTTCCTGGACATACTCAGGCAAGACCTGGATGCATAGAATGTTTCAGGGTTGTAAATGGTGCTGGGAAATGGTTGTGCCTCAGCCAATGGAGAGAAGCAAAAGAAAACTCAGACATTGCCATTCTGGTAAGCTGCTGGCAGCTCAAATGAACAGAGCATTCTGTTGTTCTCTCTGTTTCTAAGAAAGGACTTATAATTATGAAAGGGCAAACCACAACATTTGGACATTTAGATAACTATCTTTGATGAGGATCCATGCTGTCTGAAAGTGGGCTGGAAGCCTATTTAGATGAAGAGGTCCTAGTGATTCCCATTCAAGAACTGTTTTGGAAGTTTCACTTGGCATATCCCTAGAAGGACAGCTTGAGTAATTTTAGTCTTAACTATTTATTTTTGCCCTATATCTCAAAGGCTATTGGAAAAAAATAATGTGGCAATAGACTTCCAAATTAGAAAGTTGAGAAATTGTTGGCTCAGGTCTGACATAATGATTTCCCATTTTGACTATGTCCCTTTCAAATGAAAAACACACATCAGACTTCCAGTTCAGGTGGCCAAAAATTGTGCAGTGATCCTTCATTCTTTCTATACTTCAAATTCAGACCATAAGGAAATCCTATGGGCTTCATCATAAAACTATGTCTAAAATCCAAGAAATTCTATTTCCACTTCTATTACCTCAATTTACGTCTTAATTAACTCTAACTTAGATTAATAGACAGCTTCTTTTATTATTCTGTAGCTTAACACTTTTCATTAGAATTGTAAATTATTTGGCTATTGTCTCATCAAATATTTTGTCTGTTCCCTCTCTCATTTTCTTTGTGAATTCCAATTGCATATAAGTCATTGAGCCTGAAGTGTTCCCACAGCTCACTGATGCTCTGATTACTTTATTTTTGAATACCTTTTCTCTGTTTCATTTTAGAGAGTCCCTTTTCCTATGCCTAACATATTTGCTAATCTTCTTTCAAGAAACATCTAGTCTGCCATTAACCCCAGTTGAGTATATATTTGCTAATCTTCTTTCAAGAAACATCTAGTCTGCCGTTAACCCCAGTTGAGGGTATATTTCATTTTGGACATCATTTTCATCTCTAGAAGTTTGGTTTGGAACTCTTTGTATCTTCTATGCCCATTTTGTAGCTTCTTGAACATATGTAATACAGTCTTCATGCCCTAATCTACTAATTCTATTATCTGTATTAATACTGCGTTATTTTCAATTGATGGACCCTTTATCATAGGTAGTGTATTTTACCTTCTTTGCTTTGATAATACATTTTTGTGAGAATTTCTGATTTTTAACCGTGTAGAATGCTATGTTTTGTTTTAAAAATATTATTGAAGCCAGGCATGGTGGCACATGCTTGTAATCCCAGCACTTGAGAGGCTGAGGCAGGAAGATTTCACAGGTTTGAAGCCAGCATCAGCTACTTAGTGAGGTTCTCAACAACTTAGTGAGACCCTGTTTCAAAATGAAGTATAAAATAGGTCTGAGAGTATAGCCCAGAAGTAGAAAAGCCCCTGGGTTCCATCCCTTAGAACTACAAAAAATAAAAATAAAAATGAAAATATTATTGAGCATTCTACTGAGGTATAATCACATTTCAACTTTTGGATGAACTAACTGTGGTCTTCAGCCTCCCTAGTACCCATTTTTTCCCATAAAACAACTTAAGTTATTGTGAAATATGGTACTCCATCAGAAACAACTTCATAAAATCTATTATTTTGCTAACCTATGAAGTCTACTTTGAACTAAGATTCTCACTTATAGTGCTTCTTTGTCAATTTTTACATTTTGATGTGTAGAAGGCTGATACTGTCATATATATTGCTTTATTCATTTTGTTTCTGCCCTTGATTCTCACCCACATAGCTATCCCCCCTTGCCCTTGAAATTGTTTGGGACCCTGGTCTGTGATTGTTCACAAGCATGGCGAAGGTATTATCTTGTTATTATACAAATAAGCATTCCATAGTCCCTTGATGGCTCAAGAATATCAGTAGTATCTATTTCAATTAGAACATTTAAGGCATTATTAAGCAAACAAACTCAAATCTACATGTGCACATGTTAATACAAAGAACATGATTACAAGCAGAATTTTTCAAATTTCTAGAGGAAATCTAGTCTACTTTATTCTGATGTATCTATAATAGAATCTAATCAGTATTTTCAGTATAAATTGCAACTTAAATACATGTCATTTTCAAGTAGACGCAGATCATGCTTGTTAAGGGAAGAATGAATGATAAAAAATGGAACTGGACAATAACATATCCTGAATCCAGACTATTGAAATCTGCTCTCAAGTATAAAGAATTAGGTAGCACAATGTATTTCTCCTTGAAAAGTTTTTGTTGTATAATTTTTATATGGGGAAAAAAAAGGATAGATGGCAACTAATACGTTTTTGTCAATAGAAACAACATTTTGGCCCTGCCTGAGGAGAAAATATGAAGATTATTTTTTTCTGAATAAAAGCAGCATGATTTCCTTGGGAATTTAGTTAAATGAACAATTATAATAAAACATTATTAACTCAGATATACTCATTTTCAATATGTGATGTTTTGGACACAGCATATGAAAATGTATATTTATTTAGAAAGTTTCTTTTTGTAATTTTTTAAAGATAATTTTTATTGCTGCTGTTTGCTTGGCCATTATCCATAGCGTCATCTCATTGGGTCCTCCATCTTTAAAATTCAATTGTTCTTGTCATCTCCCAGCTACTGGTTCATCCATATAGTTTATTTGCATCCCATGTTCTGATTCTTTATTACAAAGCAGAAGTCCTATGAGCTATGTTGGTAATGATTACAAACACACACACACACACACACACACACACACACACACACACACATATATATATATATGTATATCTCACTTTTCACTTTATGAAGATTTTATTTTTTAATTTTATTTAAGTTTCACAAGATATTATTTTCCTCTCCATTTTACAGATATTAATATTAAGGATCAGTGGGATAGTCATTAATACAATTCAGCAAGTGCTTCTACTTTGTATTCCCATCCTATGATATTTCCTATGAGCCAGAGATTGGTACTCTTCAGTGAGTGATTAATTGAAGTGACATGCACCACTTCTGGGCTCTGCCCTTAATTACTAGTGTCATACTCTCCAGAGCTTCTTTTCTTTTTTTTTTCTTTTTCTTTCTTTTTTTGTTGATACTGGTGTTCCTGGAAACCCTTTTATCTCTGGGCTACACTCCCAGACCAATTTTTATATTTTTATTTGGAAACAGGGTCTCTTAAGCCAGCAAGGCTGGCTTCAAACCTGCGCTATCCTCCTGTCTCCGCCTCCCAAGTGGGAATCACAAGCATGCGCCACCATGCCCAGCCCTCCAGAGCTGATTTTCTCCTTTACCACAGTGTCTGACAGTGCTCATGTATGAAACTGCTAAGTGATTATAATGGAAATCATTGGCATTACTCCAAATATCTTATAGCTAACAAAGTTTAAGTTTTCTTCATCAGTTTGTCCAAGTCTCTAAATACTAAACTACACCATAATGATTTGGCTAGGAAAATACTATTTGCTTGGATAAAAATTTGTGGGGCTAGCATTCTGCACAACATGCTTTTGAAAGCCTTTCACTGGAACCTCTATGACTCTGTTCTTGCGTGTTCCTTCATCTTCCTGGGGCTAAGGACTTTGGCTAAAGATGTGAAAGGGGAAGTTTCGTAGAGTTATATTAGGAGATTAGAGTTAAATTGAGGAAAATTTTACCAGATCAGCAGGAGCTGAAGAGGGCAGTGGCCAAGAAGAGAATACACATAAGCAAATTTGAGATCTCACATGAGTCTAATCAAATTGTAAATAATAAGGAGGTAAAGAAGAACAGTTACCCAGAGAAGTGGACATATGATAACCAGTCAAATTAATCTCCAAAGTATACAGATGGGAGACAAACCTATTGATGAAGCCAGCTGCCAACCAGAAATTGAGCACGGAAGAGGAAGAGTCAGAGTTGTAGCCTTACAAAGAGCTACTCTAACAGCTATTAAAGTTAACAGAGATTTCAGAAAGTACTAGGTACTTTGATTAGGGCTTTGCATATTTTGTAACTTTATTCTGCAGAAATTTTCAGTATCCTTCACAGAAAAACAAAGAACATATTCTGTGTTACACAAATATTAAGAAATCCAGGTAGAATTTGCATCCATATCAAACACTAATTTCAAACACTCTGTTTATTAATCATGCCAGTACCTTACTGTCTTCTAATAGCTCATGAAGCCAAATTCTTACAAAACATAATACCTACTACATTGGCTTTTGTCTTTACTAGCCAAATTTGTGAGATCTGAGTGTATTAGAAATGAAGACTCCAGGGACTTCTGGGAAGATGGTGACTGAGAAAAGCAGCATTTTAGAGTCCTGCTAAAACTCGATCTCTGTTGCACAAAATCAGCACTTTTCATAGTCAGAAATCACCACCAGCAGAGAAATAAAAATGTAAACACAAGACACAGAGAAAAAGAAAAGACAAGAAGAACAACCAGAGACCAGAAATCAAGCCAGCAATGTGGCGGCGAAGCTGGGCTGGCACCATCTTCCCTCACAGCACCAGACTCCAGAGAGGAAAGGTAAACAAGGAGCTTATGTGAGCAGCTGCAGATCATTTGGGTGTAAGTCAGCAGTTCTTTCAGCACAAAGAACACCTAAAACTCCTAGTGGTCAAGCTCATCACACCTTAATGGGACTCAGAACGGAGCTCAAAACCAGAAAAGAAATACGCCAGCCTCATGGCCCAGGGCATGGCACCGATGACATATTGCCAGCAATGACAGCCTCAAGGCCGAGGGTGTGGCAGCAGCGCTATATTGCCAGCAGCTACAGTGAGTTCACTGTGCTCTGCCAAAGCTCCAGATCTGCACGCACAATAACCATGAGTGTAATTGCGGCCCCTAAAGGAGAAATCCCTGTACTGTACTCCCAGATACTCGTGTAGCTGTGATAATCTCATTGGGTCAGATATTTTACAGTCCAACCCAGTGAAGGAGTAGCAGTGGCAGAGATACCACACCCTAGCCGCAGCTCCCTGTGGGAAAACGCCTAGCCCGGCAACCCACAGTCTCACACAGCCTCAATTAACTTCCTGGGTATGAGACTTTGAGATACAACCCAGTAAAGGAGTAGTGGCGGCTGAGATTACAACAGATTCTAGATACAGAGCACCCAATGTGAAGTCGTAGTGACCCAGGGAAGGCACAAAAATCTGAAATCATGGGAAAGAGGAACAACAATAGAGCAGTTAATGCCCACAACCCCACAACATCAGAACATGATAACACAGAAATTTAGAGATCTCTAGAAGATCAAATCAGGAAAATAACTTTAGAAATAATAGAGGACTTTTGAAAAGAATTCAGAGAGAGTCAAACAGAGATAAAGGATGCAATCATTGAAGTAAAGGCCTCAATTCAAAGTATAAACAATCAATTAGACCACATGGAAAATAGAATCTCACTCCTAGAAGATGATCACTCCAAAAATGAATGCATAATTTATTACTTAGAAAAGAAAATCCAACAGCAGGAATCTGACATTGAAGAAATATGGGCCCATTTTAAGAGAGCTAACCTAAGAATAATTGGAATAGAGGAGGGAAAATAAGGTGAAACCAAAGGGATCAATAATATCTTCAAAGAAATAATAGCAGAAAATTTTCCAAACATAGAGCAAGAGGTCAATACACAGGTCCAGGAAACTTACAGAACTCCCTTTAGACAGGAACAGAGAAGAGGATCTCCATGCCACATAATTGTCAAAATGCCTAATGTGGAAGCCAAGCAGAGAATCTTAAAGGCAACAAAAACAAAAGGCCAAATGACATTCAGAGGCAAACCAATTAGAATCACTCCAGACTTCCCAAACCAAGTCATGAAAGCCAGAGGGCTTGAAATAACATATTCCAATCTCTGAAAACAACTTCCAGCCAAAAATTTTCTACCCAGGAAAACTATCTATCAAATTAGATGGGGAAATAATCTTTCATTGCAAACAGAAACTGAAGGAATTTATGTCTTCAAAACCAGCTCTAGAGAAAATACTCAAAGAGATTAACTACAAAGAAGAAATAGGTAATACACACCAGAATCAGAGAAACAAGATTTTCCATCCAGCAGACAACTAAGCAAAGAAGAATATATTCATGTGTTTATAGGTTAAAATCTTTGGAGTTCGTTATTTATTTCAGTCTTTTACCTATTTTTGAATTGTATTTCTAAATTGTATTGTTTGCTTTTATTGTTGCTAATTTTTAGTATTTCTATTTGTAATATTAATATACCTTCAGATATAGCATTTGGAAATATTTTATCCCATTCTATCAGTAACTTATAACTCTGTTTATATTGTACAATATTTTTTAGGAAGTTTGTTTATTCTTTTGTTGCCTGTGCCTTTGAAATAATATCCAAGAAATCACTGCCAATTTCAATGTTGTGAAGTGTTATGACCCAGGTTTTCTTCTAAAAGTTTATAGTCTAAAGATTTACATTTAGGTCTTTTATCTGTTTTGAATTAATATTTGTATATGGTGTTAGGTAAGGGTCCAATCTTATTATTTTTCATGTAATTATGATCTTTTAACTATTTAGTTCAGATTACTATTTCCTTCACCAAATGTTCTTGGAATCTTTGTCAAAAATAACTTGATCATATATGGAAGAATTTATTTGTAGGCTTTTTATTTTACTCCATTGGTTTATATATCTGCCTTTATAGCAGTATTACACTATTTCAATTATTGTAGCTCTATAAGGTTTGAAATCAGAAAATGTACATCTACTAGCTTTATTCTTTTACGATAGTGTTTTGGGTATTTAGTGTTCATATTTCTTGTTAGGATAGACCTTTTCTGGAAAAAAAATAAATGTACGATAGTTTTACGTTTAAAAGAAGAAAAAAAAATCCTCTGTAAGAATGAAAGCAAAAGAAATACTGAAATGGTATCTCTAAGTGATCAAAAGTTTGATATCAGACAGACAAATCTGTTATGTAAGATTATCATTGTTAATTTTGGATAAATTGCTATAATACTAGGTGTCAACCACTAAGCCAAGCATGGGAATGAGGGATGGGGAGGGAATGGTGTGGGGATTAGGTAGGGGCTAACTGGGCAAAGTGTGCATGTATGTCTACACAAGTTTTTATCCCATTATGATGTATGAAAACAGTGCACCAATTAAAAAAAGAAATGAAGACTCTAGAATACTGGAGTAAGATATGATATAGGGGATTTTTGTGCTTGGGTGATTAGGTATTCTTGTTAGTTTCTCCAAAGGCAGTCTTCTAGGTAAATTGTTTTCCAGAATTATGACAATCAGTAAACAAAATATTTTCAAAACTCCATGATGAATAGAACCACTTTTTAAGATAAGGCAGTATTATTCTGATCTCAAGGTGAAACTGAAGTGTAGTTGGTGACAGAAGCAAAAACTGATTTCAAACTGATATTTTTTGTTCAGATGTTTTTGATCATTTGTAAGTAGAGAATTTCACTTGAAATTGTTAAGCCTTTAAAGGAAGGTAACTTTTAATTCAAAAAATTTTTTCTTGCATGCTAAAAGACTACATTTGGATAATTTTGTCTTCTCCCAATGTTTAATTTCTATGATTAGGCCTACAGAGATTAAGAGATGTGAGTTATAAACCTTGCAACTAAAAGACCTTTGATTTATCTAGAAAGAGTTGAGTGGATGAGTCAGTATATTGATCAAATTGAGTAGCTACTAACACTTTTTCTTTCATTATTAGTCAACCAGACACAGAATATTTTTGGACTCTCAGATTTTGTTTGCTGTAGTTTGGTGACAGAAATTTTGTTCTTTTTTCTTGGTTATCTCTACAGGCTGAAAACTAAACTATAAACAAAGGAATTGATTGACTCAGTGAGCTGAATCACTTGGTGTTTAATAATATGAACTACTTGGAAATTTTTAAAAATTCATTCAGTCTTGTATTCATGGTGGAACAGGTTTAAAAGTCATTAAGAAACAGCATGACTAGCTTAGATAATTAATATTTGGCTTGAAAAAGGACACATTGCAATTATGAACAGCATGACCCATGGTCAATTATCTATTACATTTTTTCAAGTGAATTACATGCAAGCCAAATGGATTTATTATGAAATCAGCCATTCATTCATTTATTCATTCAACAAAAATTTATTATTGTTAACTACTTGGTGTCAGGAAATCTTCTAGAAACACTCAAGGATATAGGGATGCAGGGATTTCATTCATGTCCTCAAAGAACTTATTGTTTAGAAGAGGAGTTAATATCTCTGCACAAAAATGCCTATTAATTCAAATATATGTAGAAAATATAATAGAAATACTAAAGTAATTCAAGGAATAGAATTCTTGTTTTTAGTGGGGGAATATAGGAAAGGTGTCCTACAGAATTATGACAAACAACAATGGGTTAAGAAGACATGATCAGAAAGCAAAAGGTAATGAAAGATAAGGTGTACTTAGGGACCAAAACTAATATGTTTTGCCAACTGCAAATCCAAGGCATAGGGAAGCACCTGCTCACAATCTCTATGGTTAGAAGAATCACTTGAAGATTTTGTTTAAATGTGTTATTTTGAAAGTAGGTCTGGGATTCTGAAAGTCTGCATTTCTGTCCAGCTCCCAAATTATTGCCTATGTCGTTTGTCCATTTACCATATTTTAAGTAGCAAGGTCTTTGGGCACAGCTCTAAAGTCAAACATTGAGGTGTTTTCATAGTTAATACTGGTATACAGATAATAGGGATTATCAAATTTTGAAAGATGAGGTCAATAAATATTTGAGTGATCAGAGTACATTTCTAAGAAGTAGAATTAGTACTAGGAAGAAAAGAATAGAGGACTCAATTAAATGTGTTTCAAGAGACAAGAAATGCTAGGTAGGTAAAATATGGTAAAAAATGTACAGACAAAAGAATACATATGACCTATTCAGGCAACAGTGAAAAGAACAATGGGTTATAGTGCTAAAAGCATAAATTTAAGACAATATCATGGAGAGCCTTTATAGTCAAACTAAGATGCTTCAAGATTAGCTTGCATGCAGCCTTAGCATGATAGAAATAAACACTGACAATTCAAGCACGACAATGACAAAAACTCCAAAGTACCATCTTGTCACTAAGTCACATACTCAAAGCACTGAGCCTGTCAAAAGGAACACTTTTAAAATTTTGTAGAGAGCTGTCATATGGGCACTTGACAAGGAAGGCTGGTAGAGTGTCTGGTTGGTTTAGGCTTTCACAGACAGTATAATTACTAATGTGTAGTGCTACAATATACCAGGCGGAATCATAAAGAATCAACTAGACATAGGGCCAGGCCTGGTGGCGCATAGTTGTAATCCCCACGCTTGGGAGGCGGAGACAGGAGGATTAAGCAGGTTCAAAGCCAGCTGCACTGGCTTAAGAGACACTTTTTCCAAATAAAAATGTATAAAATAGATCTGGGAGTGTAGCCTGGAGGTAGAAGGGTTTCCAGGAACCCCAGTACCACTAAAAAAAAAAAGAATCAGCTAGACATAAAGATCAAAGATTAGAGGAGAGTCATGTGGAAGACTGAGATTTGGTAGACAATCAATTCAACCTTGAAAGATGATGAAATTGCCCAAGGAAGAAATAAAAGTATAAAACAAAGTTTCTTAACATGTTCTGTAGGGACCTGAACTCCTTTGAAATCCAATGCAAATTAGAAATCATTTCATCCAAATAATAATACATAGAAAAACAATTTGTCATAGATTTATAGAGGTTTCCAGGAACTCTGAAGTTTGTTTATTTATTCCTAAAATTAGAAACCCAGCTTCAAAGAGGGGAAAAATGGTAGTACAGAGTCTTAGAAGAGGAATCAGCAACAAATATCAGGGATCCCTCAGACAGATAAGAGAAGAAGCTATATATTTCAGTGTAGGATTGCCTGAGCCAAGAGAAAAGAGACCTTCAAGAAGAAAATGTCAGCATTATCCTATAAGGAAGAACATACTGAATCAGGCAAAGTCAAGGTTGATCGGCAAGTTAAGATCAAGTAGCAATGGAGGAGTAGAGTTGAAGTAAAGAAAGATTAAAAAAGTTAGACAATATGGGTAGAGAGGAATTCTAGAATGAATAAGAAACATGAGGAAGCTCATGTTAATAAATAGACTGTGAAGTTGTTGACTGAGGTGGTTATGTATAGTTGGCAGCTTAAGCACATGTTAGAATTGGCTATTGTGAACATAAGGAGTCCATAAGAGATAAAATCAAGATTTGAAATCAGTTTTTTAATCTGTTACTAAAGGTCTATGGCTAATTGTGCTTTTGAGCTTGCAATATTTCTATCTACCAAGTGTTACTCAAAGATTTACTATTTATACCTAACATGGTCAAATCAGGGGTCAATTTTTAAGACAGAATTCTGATCAAATTTATTTCAACCTGTAATCTTCTCATGTTACTATAAACTTGTTGTTTCTAAATGGCTTACTAAAAGTGGTTACCTCACCCTCAAACCAAATTCTTCCTGTGAAGAGGCAGTTGTATAGAGGCAGCCATTGAGAGTGAAACAAATTAAATATTGTACCTATTGCGTCTGATTCACATAATTGAAATTACTGCATATGCATACATATGGGGTAAAATTTTATATTAAAATGTAAATTTAAATCATGGATATCAGACAGCCAATCAGCAGTAATTTGAACTGTATAATGGTTTTTGGCATACAACACATTTTACAGACAAATTATAAATTGTCTGCATCTCTCAAAACTGTGAATGGGTTAGTTACATGGATTGAAATGTAATAACTACCTGCAATGTAGGAAATCCTCAAATCATCCCATTTACTTTCCTCAGTCCCAGTTGGCGTCTACCTGGATTTCAGGCATAAAGCACCTAGCACAGGTCCAGATCTGCACAAAGACTTCTCTGGAAGGACTGTTTCCCCTCTCATTTTATTTTTTCTAATTGGTAATTGCACAAATGAAGTGATACTGTTTTGTTAATGGCCCTGTGAATCCAGCCTTAAGCAATTAAGCTTTCTACCCATGGTGAAACTTAAATTTAATTTTAATTCATAAATAGTTAGATTTTTGAGCCTCCACATGAATTTTGTCGACATTTGTCCACATTACAAAAATGCAACACCAGATGACACATTCTGGCACTGCATTTAATCTTCATTTGAGAGACAGAGAATTTTAATGGGGAGTTGGCAGAGGTGTATGTCTGCATTTTGAGCTGGTCCGTAGCATTCTGTTCTTCGTAGCCCTAAAAGTCATCATTTCCCCAAAGCTATGAAAAAATGGTCTTTCTCTCCAAAATGCCAATATTTTACCATTATCATTTCATTCAGGCCCTGATAACACACTAATCAGTGTGTTCATTTTAACTAAACTGCCATACTAAAGAGTTGTACAATATGGGATTGCAGCCTATCAACCCTTAGTTGTTTTATGTAATATATGTGTAATGCTGTTTGCATTTAAGAAATTGCTGAAAATTGAATTGTCCTTCTTGGTTATTTTAAGAAGTAACAACACTGAACCTGAACATTTGAAGAGCATGAATGGACCCCTGAGCTGTGAGAGGTCACAAATGGCATATAAAGCCAGTTGAGCATACCTACAAAAAGCAGAAAAAACATGCTCAGCCACATGTGACCATTCAGTTAAGCATATTGGCAGTGATAATTTCCTCATTTGACAGCTTTATCCATTTTCCATTTCTCAAAATCAACCAACCAGTATTGTGTGAGCCTACAGTATTTGGGACCTCATGATCATATTTGCTGCTATGATCTATCCAACTGGCTGATTCAGAAAGGTCAGCCTTTTTCTACCACTTGCCTTCTATTCCTCAAGATTTCCCAGCTTTTGACTAGAATGTTAAGAAATGGCAATTTGAGTTGGGTTTTATTTCATTGAAAGACAAACATAGGAAAAGCAGAGCTGGGCATGGTGGCACATTATTGTAATCCCAGTACATGGGAGGCTGAGACAGGAGGATGATAAGATTTAGACTAGTCTCAGAAACTTAGCGAGACCTTGCTTCAAAATAATAAAATAAAATTTGAGCTTGGGTGTGGCTTGGAGGTAGAATACCCTTGAGTTTGGTCTCCAGTAAGTACCAGAAAAAAATAAAAAAAAAATTAGGAAAACAGAATCTTGCTACTAAAGAATTGAGTATTAATGGTGTTCCAGTCATCATTCTCACAGCCATAATCTAAAGACTTCATCATATAACTTAAAGGAAAGAAGATTTATTTTCTTATGGTTTCAGGTTTAGCCCATGTGAGGCCAGATACTACAGATCTCAGGGCATGGTGGTGGGAGATGGCTGTGTTCCTCACATCATGGAGGCTAGGAGTAAGAGAGAGAGCAGGGGGAGGAATAACCAAATATAATCCCCAAGATCACATCCCTGGGATCCAACACCAGCTACATCTTACTTGCCCACTGGGTATCACCATTACAATGGTACATCCATTACAATGAATGTATCTACTGCTGGTATTACAACTCTCAAAACTCAATTATATCAACTTCAAACAGCAATTTATGAGCTCTTCAAGGAACCATTCTCTATCTAATCATAACAAATGATAAAAAATTTTATGAAGAATTGAATTAATTGTGTGGAGTAAGTTTTTGTTCTTAGAGTAAACTCTGTGATAATAGCATTTGAAAAAAGGAATGGAAACTAGCTTTAATGAGCTTCTACTCTGTACCAATGCTTGGAACCTGCTGCAGAATACTGATTGTCATGATTCCCCTTGTCACCAAGGTCTACATATTATACTCTACTTCTGTGCATTTCATTATCACAGAGAAAGGATTCAATCACAGAAATGAAAAGGACATGAAAGCAAGAGTCATGGTCTCTGTTCTTCGTGTGTGTGTGTGTGTGTAACTAAGAACTGAATCATCCAGGGACATTCTACCTCTGAGCTACAGCCCAGCCTGTTTTATTTAATTTTATTTGAAACAGTTGTATCACTAAGTTACCATGTATTGGCCTGGGACCTGTAATCCTCCTGTCACAGCCTTCCAAGTACTGGGATTACCAGCATTCACCACACCTCACTAGATTCTGCATTCCAAGTGCTGATGTCCAGGAGTTCTAGGCATGAGATAAGCCCAAATCAGCCTCTTCACTCACTTTCCTGGTACATGATCTCTGAGAGGTGGTATAGTATCATTATTATTGCATGATCACTGCAGACAGGCAACATGGACACAAACTCCAACTATATCACATACCAGCTGTGTAACCTCAGGCAAGAATCTTTACCTATTTGTACCTCAGTTTTTCCATTTGCAAAATACTGATAACAGTTGTACTAACCTCACCCATTATTTTGGGGATTAAGTTTGTAAAGTAGTTGAATTGATGCCTGACAAATAGTAATGATAGCAACCATTATATAAATGTTAGTTGTCAGTGATATTGTTAGGAGAGGGACAAAGAGGCAAAGTGCATGAAAGCAATAGTGTATGTCTCTGATGAACAGATCCCTGTTGCCAAAGGCTGGGGACAGATGGAGAGTGGAGTTATGAAAACTGCAGGGAGGTGTTAGGGTTCCAGGAACAGATGTAATTTATGTTGCTCTTTGCAGGTTGGGCAGTAGTTTCAGAGAGATTGTCCTCCAAGCCCAGAATGATTCAGGAGCAATAGATTAGATATAGATAGAGGCATCCCCAAGCTGAAGAAGCTAAGGCAGCCTTACAATCTTTCCCAGCCCTTGAGCAATAGGAAAGAGTAGCTGGAGAATTTCATATGCACTATAGGTGGAATACAGAGCCAAGAAAGAACACTTTTAAACACAGTACTTGGGAGGCTGAGACAGGATGATTAGAGGTTCATGGCCAACCTCAGCTACTTAGGCCCTCCATAACTTAGTAAGAATAAGAATAAAGAAAAATAGGACTGGGAGTATAGCTCAGAGGTAGAATGGCCCTGGCTTCAATCCATAATATTGCAAAAAATAATGGGGGGGGGAATGAGCTCAGTGGAGGAACATATGCTTAGCATGTACAAGACATTGGGTTCAGTACCCAGTACCCTCCACACACACACACAAAAGGTGAGTTCATCAGTCTTGTCTTTTGCTCTTCTATCGTATGCCATGTGGTATGCCCAGATACCAGGATACTGATTCTGGGCTTTTCAGCCTCCAGAATTGTGAGATAATACATTTAAAAAAATTAGTCAGTCTCAAGTACTCTGTTGTAACAACACACACACACACACACACACACACACACACACCTAAGACTTAGTGCTTGCATGAGAAGAAGATGCTTGTTGCAGATACACTTGACCCTAAAACCCGTGTTAATGGAAGAGAGAGCCTCTGACCTGACTCAGGTGATGTAACTGTCACCAAAATGGGACCCCCAAAAATAAGCTGATTTGTAAAAAACAATAGCTCATAAATTTAATATGTATTGTTTAATGCCTGAGATTCACATGTGAGACAACTGTTTATTTTAATAGTCATAACCATATTATGCAGTAGTTAATATTATACTCACCTTATAGATGAGAATTTGAAGCTGAAGAAGGTTAAGTAACTTCTTTAAGGTAACAAGCCTAGCAAATGACAGAGCTAGACTCCCAATCAGTTCTATTGAGTTCAAAGGCCATGTCTGACCTTCCTACAGAGGGACTCTGCTTCCCAACAGCTTGGAGGAACTGTTCAAGTTCTAGATAGCAATAAAGTAGGACGAAATTGGCCTGTCAAGTTATGTAAAGTATATTATACACCTTTTTCTCCTAGACCTTGAGCAGGTCCCTTCTATGTGCGATAATTAAACTACCCAGTCAGGACAATCACCTCAGCCCTGCTAGCTTCTCAATACTCACCTGGTGGCTTTCCCAGGGGGAAAAAAAGCAGGGTCATTTTATTGCCAGGAAAGGAGGTAGATAACACTCCTTTGAGCTCTTTTCTCATGGTATTATTGTATGAAATAAATATGTCAGACATCAGACTCTCAGTGACAAGAAATCTTCAAGAACATCTTGGATACTGTTTTTGAAAGAAGGCTTAATCCAAAGATTGGTGTATCATTGGCACAAAAATACTTTAAATTCTTAAGCTTTGAATTGTTTTGGCAGTTAAGCTCTGTGCAGTCTCCTGAATCAAGAATACAGTTCTAATTGATTTATATCTTCCTAGGCTATTTTACCATGCCTTTATGTCACCATTAATGTTTCACCTTCTTGAATCTATTTTCTACTGATAATTATTCATTAACTAAAAGATATCCACGACTGAAGAAATTCCAAGCTAATATACTGATCTTGAAACAAAGGAAATCTCAGTTCCAACATCTACCCTGCTAATTAGAGGCTCTGATACAATGAACCCCAGGAGGTGTAGTGTAGGTATTGGAGGGCCTAAGTGCACTGAGGTTTGCTTGTTTGGTACTGAGAAAGCCTTGGTCGAGAGCCTTTATTGCTTCATAATTTAAAACTTTATAGAATCACACATAATATATAATGTGTTTTTATTTATAAAAATCCCTCTTACTAACACAAATAATATTGAATCCTATTTCCTTTCTATGTTTGGAATTCTAGCTGAGCTTATTTAAATCTTCACTGACTTTTTTTTTAAGCAGCATCTCATTTGAATGCTTTCTTTACCTAATGCTAATAGTACAGTTTTTCTTGATGCTTTTGGTTTCACTGTGCTACTTAGCAGGATATGTCAGTTTTAGGAATAGATTATAAGACTCCACCCACGGATATGAAGGAATGAGACAGAACAGACATAATTGTAACCTTCAGAATATAGTTCAATAAAGTCAGCTCCTGATTAGTTACATGTACCATGTTCTCTTTGTGAATTATTTGCCTTAATTTTTAATGCCACTATGAGTTTCTCACGATTCTGTTCCACCTTCTTCCACTCCAACTCTAACCATTGACTAGAATTATTTACATTTTCATTTGCTGGGAATACTGATTTATGTTAGATGTAAAATAGAATTTGAAAAGTAGACTAAATTAAAAGACAAAATGTTTTCAATTAAGTTACAGTATGCCTCCAAAATAAATAGAAATAGCTTTGAGGATTTTTGATATTTGGGTTACATGTACTATAATGCTCTTTCTCTTTTTTTGTGGTACTGGGGATTAAATAAAGAGGTGTTCTTACTCTGAGTTTACACCACCAACCCTATTTTACTTTGAAACAGGGTTTCACTAAATTAGTCTGTGCTGGGATTGATTTTGTGATCCTCCTGTCTGAGCCTCCAAAGTACTGGGGTTACAAGTATGTGTCACCACACCCAGCTTGCCCCTCCTCTTTATGCGTTATGTAGAGTTAGGTCTAATTGCCACTTGGTATTGAATCACTCATGTATGAACAGGCATCAGCCAAGCAGCATGAACATCTTCCATATGGAGCTGTTATAAAAAAAATTACACAGCTGATATGGAAACAGTGAAAATAAGTCAATCTTGCTAGAAGAGTAGAACTTATATTAAAATTAAAACATACAGGATAGAAAAGTTGAACTTCATTTTCTTATTTTTCCTCTGCTGCTCATTGTTCTATTTCTTAAATAAAATGGTTGTCAGATACAGAGATTTGGGGTGAAAGTGATGAAAATTTTCATTCTAGAGGGAAGAGTATGAAAGCTTCTCAGCACAGATGTACATGTTTGTAACCCTCTGAAGAACTGGTCATAGTGAACCAAGAAAACTATCCTTATACCACTCGGAACCCGGCAAACAAGCATTCAGTTATCTGTGAAAAGTTCAAATGCCTTTTCTCAGACTCTCTTTTTTAAAGTAGGAAAGTGAATCTGTATACTTGAGAAAAACACTGATAAGTTGCCATGTATTGTCCAAGTAATTCATTAAGTCATAAAAGGAGTTTTCTTAGAAACTAGGCGTAGTGTTTTGTAAAATTATACAGCCTTAAAACACAATAAGGTTATGTTCAATCTGGCAGTACTGTGGAACTGATGTTGGTTATAAACTCTGGTTAAATTAATTCTTACTGCGTGGTGTTGGTAGTTTTTAGTAGTTCATTTAAAAAACATTGTGCAATAGCTTTTGTATTATTCAGGAGGATTAAGGAGAAAGTTGATCAGTGTAGTATGATTTTCCTATCTTGGCTCGATATAACTTTTTGTGATTATATGACTAGAATATTAGGATAGTTTTTCATTATCTGTTGATTTTTCTTTTATAAGTAAAAAGTGTTATGACTATGTTGTTACTAAATCAGCTCTTGTTTTTATCATACTATAAGTGAACAGTCCAGTTTATGTCCAAATGGAGAAGAATGAGACCCTGCACAAAAATGAGAAAATATCTTCTTTACTGTCAAGAACACTAGGCCAAGATATTTGCTGTTTGGTTACTTTGAAATTGTGGTCCCAAGTGTACCACAGATTTGAGATTTCAAGTTTATTTAGCAAAACAGGAGTTTAAGCTAGCCATAGCACATGATTTCAGAAACCTGGATAACCTTTTAGTCCAGCAAACAGCCTGAAAAGGTAGAGAGAACCGTGGATGAGGATTCTGGTAACCTAGGGCCAACCTCTGTCATTTTGGTGGCATGAAGATATGGGATCCTTGAGATCTTATAAAAGGGTGAGTTCAGGGCTGGAAATATAGCTCTATGGAAGAGCATAAGTTTAGCACACGCAAGGCACTTGGCTCAATATACAGTAACCTCCCTCCTCTGCTCCCCACACATGGTAAGTTTAGTACCCCTTTGTCTCTGGTTCTTCCTACTGCTGCTTTCAGTAAGAAGCCAGGGGCTCTTGAACAAGTCACTTCCCCTTTCTGAGCCCATGTTTATCGTCTGCAAAGTAAGAACAATAATATGCTTCCTATTTTCTTTTGATGATAAAATGCAAAATTTCACAAGCTATAAAATGTTCTGGATTTTAATTGAGAAATGATATTGCTATTCTCCTAAAACAATGAAAGAATCACTGGTTGTTTATCTTTATGTCATAAGTAATACATGATTTGTTGTTGTTTAATAACTAACTATAGAACGTTTATACTCCTCTAGGATGCCAGCTGGCACAGTTTACACTGAAGTTAAAATAGATAAATAAAGATATGGTTCATATTAAAATAAATAGTGGGAGGATTAGTAAGTGTTATATGTTAATTGTTATGCCTAAATCAGTTTCTGTATCAATTTTTCAGTTAAAAGTTTATGAAAAGTCGTTTGTTTCTTTGAGCTTCTAAATTCTATTTGGATGCACTGTTTACTTCAATCTAAATGCCCTCATTTTGAAAAACCCATAATCCATTAACAGCCTTGACAATTCAGTGCCTAGAATATGGAGAGTGTGCTTTGGATATCATCAACCAGTGACACTGAAGAAGGAACCAAGTCATTTTCTGTATTCATTTTTTTTTTCAGTGACACAATGTCACAGTGACATTTTCAGTCTCTTAATCACTTGGGTCAGACAGTGTCACTGTAACTAAGCACTAAGCACACAGAAGAATACTGCAGTTATATAGGCTTATAAATTTCCAACACTTGCATTGAACACCCTATGCAATCTTTCCAAATACCCATGCAAGTGAGTGTTGTTACACACACCTGCATAAAGGCATGTACAACATAACAGAATAGTTAGAATGATAAATCGTTTAAAACTCCAGATCTTGGTTACAGTAAGTAATTTTAAAGTGTCAATGAAAACTATTATTTTGGAAGTACTTGGACTTGAGGTATGCATTTACTAGAAGTTACAGTGAAAACTATTTTGGAACTCTTAGAAGAGATTGATGGTTGTAAAATTTAATAGATATTTTAAATTTCCCTAATACTGCCTATAGAGTCTAGGATGCTAGGTACTTGTAGCTCGGTTTGTTCAAAATCTGTTAAAGACTTAGGGATATGTTTGTGATTTCCTGAGAGCAGGGTGCACATGTCTTCTCTTTTTCTTGCTAAATTCATATAAAATGTAGATAGCTAAAGCAGTCTTTTTATGGCCATGAGGCCCTAACACCTCACCATTACTACCAAAAAAGCCAAACAACAAAAACAAACAAACAAAATCTTTGAGTACAGTGAGGTAAAGACATAGAAAAAGCATGAAGTCTTAAGGACATTATGAAACCATCTGCCCAAATCTATTGACTGACTTATTTCATACTTATTTTAACAGTAAATATGCTGGGTATTCAAATAATACCCATCAGATATTAATTACTTTCAGCCAAAAACTCCCAATGAACATATAATGCTACATTGCATGACAGTTTTAGAAAGATGGAAAATGCTTTTCCTTATAAATTTCCATGACTTCTATTCTCATATTGCCAAAAATGTCTTTAACCAAAGTATAATTAAAAGAGGAGACTGGCAGAACTTTTTATTAGATATGTTATATGTGGTACTGAGGATTGAAACCAGACTTATTCTGTCTCAGAGCTATAACTCCAGTCTTTGTTTTAATTTTTAACCAGGGGCTCACTAAATTACTATACATTGGCTTCAAAACTACTATCCTTCTCTCTCAGCCTGCCATATATTGGGATTACAGGCATGTGATATTGTATCTAGCTTCACTAGAAATAATTTTGAAATCCAAAATTTGTTTTTTTTTTTTTTTTTTTTTTTTAATTTTTTTAATTTATTTATTTTTATTGGTGCACTGTATTCATACATCATAGTAGGATACATACTTTTGTAGACATACATGCACACTTTTCCCAGTCAGCCCCCAACCAATCCCCACCCCATTCTCTCCCTATCCCTCCCTCCCATGCTTGGCTTAGTAGTTGACATCTAGTATTATGGCAATTTATCTAAAATTAAAAATGATAATCTCACATAACAGTTTCATTTGTCTGATACCAAGCTTTTGATGACTTAAAGATAACATTTCAATATTTCTTTTTGCTTTCTTTCTTACCAGAGAATATTTTTTTTCTATTTTTTAGGTGAAACTATCATATATTTATATATTTATTTTTCAGAAAAAAATCTATCCTAATATGGAATATGGACTCTAGGTACCCAAAACGATCTTGAAAAAGAACAAAGCTAGAAGATATATATTTTCTGATTTCAAACCATATAAAGCTACAATAATTGAAACAGTGTAGTACTATTCTAAAGGCAGATCTATAAACCATTGGAGTTAAATAAAAGCCTAGAGCTAAATTCTTCCCTATATTGTCAAGTTATTTTTGACAAGGTTTCCACGAACATTTGGTGGTGGAAATATTAATCTTTTAACTAAATATTGTTAAAAAATAATAATTACATGGAAAAGAATAAAATTGGACCCTTACCTAATCCCATATACAAATATTAACTCAAAATAGATAATAGACCTAAATATAAATCTTAAGACTATAAACTTTTAGGAGAAAATCTGGGTCATTAAACCTCACAACATTGAAATTGGCAGTGATTTCTTGGTTATGATTTCAAAGGCACAGGCAACAGAGGAGTATACAAACTCCCTAAAAAAAAATTGTATATCCAAAGACAATGTAAACAGAGTTAACAGTTACTAATAGAATGGGATAAAATATTTCCAAATGCTATATCTGAAGGTGTATTAATATTCCAACTAGGAATCCTAGAAATTAACAACAATAAAGGCAAACAATACCCTTTAGAGATAGGTAAAAGACTAACATAAATAATGAATCTCCACAGATAACCAATCTTAGTTGTTTGTTGGATGGAAAATCTTGTTTCTCTAGTTCTGGAGTGTGTTACCTATTTCTTCTTTGTAGTTAATCTCTTTGAGTATTTTCTCTAGTGCTGGTTTTGAAGACATAAATTCCTTCAGTTTCTGTTTGTCGTGGAAGCTTCTTATTTCTCCTTCTAATTTGATAGAAAGTTTTGCTGGGTAGGAAATTTTTGGCTGGAAGTTGTTTTCTTTCAGAGTTTGGAATATGTTACTCCAAGCCCTTCTGGCTCTCATAACTTGGTTTGGGAAGTCTGGAGTGATTCTAATTTGTTTGTCTCTGAATGTCACTTGGCCCTTTGCTTTTGTTGCCTTTAAGATTCTCTGCTTGGCTTCCACATTGGTCATTTTGACAATTATGTGACGTGGGGATCCTCTTCTCCGATCCTGTCTAAAGGGAGTTCTATAAGTTTCCTGGACCTGTGTATCGACCTCTTGCTCTATGTCTGGAAAATTTTCTGCTATTACTTCCTTGAAGAGATTGTTGATCCCTTTGGTTTCACTTTCTTTTCCCTCCTCTATTCCAATTATTCTTAGGTTAGCTCTCTTAAAATGGGCCCATATTTCTTCAATATCAGATTCCTGCTGTCGGATATTTTTTTCTAGATTAGAAACTATGCGTTCATTTTTGGATTGCTCATCTTCTAAGAGCGAGATTCTGTTCTCCATGTGTTCTAATCGGTTGTTTGTGCTTTGAATTGAGGCCTTTACTTCATTAATTGCATCCTTTATCTCTTTTTGGCTCTCTCTGAGTTCTTTTCGAAGCACCTCTATTATTTCTACAGTTATTTTCCTGATTTGATCTTCTAGAAATCTCTGATTTTCAGTTTTATCGGGTTCTGATGTTGTGGGGTTGTGGGCATTTATTGCTCCAGTATTATTCCTCTTTCCCATGATTTCGGATGTTTGTGCCTTCTCTGGGTTCTTCCCTTGGGTCACTATGACTTCACTTAAGGTGTTCTGGATCTCGAGTCAGTAGTATCTCGGACCCCACTACTCCTTTACTGGGTTTTATCACAGAGTCTCCTACCCAGAGAGTCGCTAGAGGCTGCTTTAGACTGTGGGGGGTGCCAGGTTGCACGTTCTCCTATGGTGTGATATCTCTGCCACCGCCCCTCCCCCACTGGGTCAAGTCCCAGGGAGTACAGTACTGGGATTTCTCCTCTGTGGCCCGCAATTTGACTCACTGTTCTTGAGTACGCAGATGTAGCTGTATTGGCCTCGCTGGATTCGGTGCTGCTGCTGCCGGTGGCAATATGGCGCCGCTGCTACGCCCTCGGCAGTAGGGCTGGTTTTTTCTTCTTGGTTTTGGTTTCCACTCTGAATCCCTGCAGCGTGTGCTGAGCTCGGCCACTGGGAGCTTTAGATGCTCTCTGTGCGGAGAAATCCCGCCTGGCTGTTCCGCAGTGGCTCACCTCGGCTTGCTGTAGCCGTCCCGTGAATTCGCCGGCAGTATGGCGCTGCTGCCGCCGCGTCTGCCGCGTCCTCGGGCGATAGGCCGGTTATCTCCTCTGTGGCTCTGTTCTCAGTCCGCTTTCTCTCTGGAGCCTGGTGATTTTTTGTTTCACTGGTGATGGTGTTTTCTGGCTATGAAAGGCGCTGATTTTATGGTAATGGAGGTTTGTTGTTAGCGGGGCTCTTAAGCCCCGCTTTTCTCGGTAGCCCTGAAATCCAAAATTTGAATTGTCCACTGCTTATGGTCAGTCGTCCTACTCAAATATAAATCTTCATATTTTATTTGCCATTGAATTATTGCTACATTTCTGTTCTTTATTACCTTCCATAAAAGAGACTAACTAGTATCATGCAAGTTGGAAAGAAAAACATGCTTAAATATCTTCTTCAAAATAGGCATAAATGGAGACATCTCTAGGGATCTAGGGATAGTAGGGAAGTTCTTGGGCTTCAGCTGGCTCCCAGGGGCAGACAGCAGTGCTGAAGGTCAAGATCCTCTTTGTGAGGTGGCACGAAATGAAGTCTGCCACTGCAGCAGCAGGAGTGGGAAGTGGTGCCCAGGCAAATTTAAGGGAACCCCTACACTCTGTGCCTTATTCAGGCAGTCCCTTAGGAGGTGGCAACCTTTTTCCCAAAGCCACACACTCTGACGCGTGCCATATTGGGAACTGGGCACAGGCAAACATTGATCCTCACCTCAGCCCAAAGGAAGTGGTAGAGGAGAACCCTGGGTTATACAGATCCAAAGGCCTATGGTAGTGGGTGGAATCTTTGGGAACAGAGCTTGAATCTATGGACTCTCCTCCCCCCATCATCCCTAATGAATGTGATGGTGGAATGAGAGAAATGGGAGAAAAGACTATATTATTTGTATATGATCTTGCAATAGCTGGTTATTAATAAGCATATGGAAGTATTCATTGGAAATACTACATGTGTAGTTCACATATAGTGACACACAAAATTAAAAATTCAAATGGATTAAAGCTGAACATGTAAAAAACTGGAGAACATTATGCTACATGAAGATTAGTCACAAGAAGTGAAAAATCATATGCTCTCCCTAATATGTGGAATATGTGGAGCAAAAGAGGAACTCTAGATGGAGGAAAAAACACAGATGAGCAAATACGGTGATATAACTGAGGGGGATATGAGGGGGAAAGAGGAAAATTCCATAATGTACATGACATACATTCACAAATATATCAATCACTAAGCTAAACATGAGGAGGGGATGGGGAGGGAATTGGGTGGGAATTGGGAAGGTAACATTAAATGAATGATGTGTGCATGTATGTCTCCACCCTCTTGTCCCCCGTTAAGATGTATGACTACAATGAACAAATAAAAACACATTTTCTTCAAAATTATGAAAATTAACACTATTTTTTAAGTGTAGAAGATATAGATGATCCTCCTGTCTCAGCTTCCCGAATGCTGGGATTACAAGTGTGTGACACCATGCCCGGCTGAAATATATGTTTTAAATCTTTCTCCTGAGCCTTTGACATAAGGGTTGTCTTAATGCCTAGAGCTACTTTTTGCATAATTTAACAGTTTCCAAAACACATCATCTTTCCATTCATGTAAGAATTTTATTTTATTTTTTGTGTGTGCTACTGGCGGTGGAACCCAGAGGCTTTCTACTTCCGTGCTATACTCCCAGACCCATTTTATATTTTATTTGGAAACAGGGTCTCACTAAGTTGCTGAGAGCCTCACTATTTACCTAAGGCTGGCTTCGAACCTGTGTGAACCTCCTGTCTCAGCCTCCCAAGCACGCGGATTACAAGCATGTGCCACCATGCCTGGCATGTAAGAATTTTAGGAAGCAGCATTTAAAAAAAAAATCTGTGTATGAAACTCTTACTGGAAATATATACAATTCCAGCATCCAATCCTATAACCTTGGACCATTTGCTGTATTTATTCATTTTTAAAGTTATATGATCTCCATACCCCAAAGATAATCATAAATAGACATCAAGTGAGTGGCAGCAATGGTTACAATAAAATTGTCTCCTAATATAACCTATTAACATAAAAAGTAGAAGTAAAATGAGAATCAACATGAAAGCATAGTTTGAAGACACAGAATGCTTAACCTTAAAAATATCCGTAAGAGAAAATTCATACTCAGAGTGTGATATTTCATGGTCCTGGACAAGGCCGGCCCTGCTCTATGGCTCTGTGGCAAGCAAAAGCAGACAAACATTTCATGGAAGGCAAAACAGGGAAACTTCCTGGTGTGGTGGTGCAAATCTATAATCCCAATACTTGGGAGTCTGAGAGAAGAGGATCACAGTTTGAGGCCAGCCTCGACTACTTAAAAAGACTATTTTAAAATTAAAATAAAAATGGCTGGAATATCTAGCTTTGGGTTCGATCTCTAGTACCATATATTTTAAAAAATCAAACCCCAAACAGACAAACTAAAAAATGGCACTAAGTTTATTTTTAATCTAATGCCAGAAATACTAAGTTCAGTCTAAGTGTGAAAATGAAAAAAGTTTTGAAAATAATCTTGTAAGATCAGAACATGATCTATAACAACTTCAAATTATGCATGATTTAAAGAGGTCAAATATTATTTAAATAGACAAGAATGGTATAAAAGGACAGGGATGATACAAAGGAATAGCCTAACGCATAACACATATATTATGCAGGAAGAGGCAAGAAGGAAGGTAAAAGAACCATTTGACAATTGAGTATTTAAGAGGAATATATTTTCTACTTAAAAAAGGGAAAAGAGAGGGGAATTTTTTGAGCCTTGCAAAACAAGAGAACCACAAAATCCAAACACAACTTCTACCACCACAGTCAAAGTGCCTGGAATTTGCAATACTGAAATAATAAGGTGGTATTAGTCTATATATCCCAAAGCTATGAATGTAAACAAAAGTGAAATTAAGACAGTCATGGCCAAAGATTATGAAATAAAATAGTATACAAACAAACTGCGTATTCTCATGAAAAAAATCATGAACCATTAAAATATACAATGTACCAAAAAAGAATTAAATATACTCAAACAAACTCTTAAGACTTTAAGAAACTAATTCAAGTCATGAATCCAGAAACTAAAAGTATAAATGAACTAAAAACAAGGAGAAATAAAAAGGGAGCTGAGTGAACTCTGCAAATAAATGGGAAAAAGAAAAAGCCTTCTCTTAAAACGAGAGTATATTACAAGGGACTCAAGGAAAAGGAAAGAGGTTTAAATGAAAATTTAATTATGTTAATTGAAAAAGGCAAGGAAAACACCTAAGTAAAAGGGCTATAAAGAAATAAGCAAGCCGGGCGTGGTGGTGCACGCTTGTAATCCCCGCGCTTGGGAGGCGGAGACAGGAGGATCGCGCAGGTTCGAAGCCAGCCGCGCGCTGGCTTAGGAGACCCTGTTTCCAAAATGAAAATGTAAAAATAGGTCTGGGAGTGTAGCCCCGAGGTAGAAGGGCTTCCAGGAACCCCAGTACCACAAAAAAAAAAAAAGATATAAGCAAAAAGAGTCAGAAAGAAGGTAGAAGAAATGGAAAATAGGTAAAGAAGGGATAATATTTGTATTATTGGAGACCCTGGAAAATAAAAAGAAAGAAACTGAAACACGTTATATTTATAACTGTAAAACAAAATAACTTCCTATAAATATAAAAAGATCTGCGTTGACCCATGGGTACCTAGGGAAATTAACAGAAAATGATCAACTCCTAAGAGATGACCTAGTAAGACTATTACATTTCAAAAATAAAAATAAAATCCTCAAGGCCTCCAGGCAAACAGATCAATTAACTTAAAAAACAATTAGACTGGCATGGACTTTTGATAATCAACATAAAAAGAAGGGCAGCAATGAGTAACATATTTTTAAAATGCTCATAGAAAGGAAGTATGAACAAGGATTGTATATCCAACCAGGCTGTCCTTCAAGCACCAGGATCATAGAAAACCATTTTTCTTGCGGGTATGGAGCTGGAACCCAGAGGCATTTGGCCTCTGAATTTTTTATTCAGAGGCCCCCTACCCAATTTTTTATTCTTTTTTTTTAAACAGGGTCTCACTGAGTTGTGAAGGGCCTCACTAAGTAGCTGAAGCTGTCCGTGAACCGTGATCCTCCAGTCTCATCCTCCTGAAGGCTCCTAAATGCTGGGATTACAAGCATGAGCCACCACACCCGGCTGTAGAAAAATGTTTTCATTGATCACATACTTAAGGAATCCTGTATTCATCAGCTCATTTTGAGGAACAAGTTCAAAGATAAGTTCCATCCAATCAAGTTATGATAGAGAAATTTCTTTAGAAGATTCCACAATCAACATATCAAAATATAAACATACAGATAAAAAGGAAAGGTGAATGATGTGTCACACTAATGAACAAATTATGTATTGCAACAAAGTAGAAATTATATAGCTAAAACTTTTAGGAAGAAGGAAAATGAAGAAAAAACCAGAAAAAGGTCACCAGTATATAGGCAATAGGTGTGTTTTAAATTATACTAAGGAGAAAAGCAGGTAAACCAAATAGTAGAAGGTAAATAGTAATGCCATAAAATGCAGAAATACAAGCCTTTTGAAATAACAAAAGAAAATTATAAATGAAAATATAAGTATTTTACTTAAAGAAATGAAATACAGCAGAATATTCATAAAAACTATAGAAAATTTGACAGAAAACTTATGTCACATTAATAAGTATGAAGAACTTTCATTCATTAATTTTAATTCTTAATTAACTCCTAAATTGAGTCCCCAACACAAAGCCCATCTGTAAGCTATATACCAACTAAACTGATAATAACCTAATTTAGAAAGGCTAAAAATGGAAGAATGGAAAAAATAATATTGGTCAAATACATAACAAAATAGAGCAGAGCAGATGTGATAGATTTCAAGCCACAAAATATTAAATATAACATAGCAGAAATTTTATCACTAGTTTTTTTTCTTGGTGAGAGTTTTATCAGTTTTATGAATTTTTTACAACGAACCTCCTTTGGTTCTATTAATTTTTCTATTGTCTCTATTTTAAATTTAATTGATTTCTAATTTTTAAATTTTCTTCTTCCCTTGGTTCCATTTGCTTTTCTTTGTTTAACTATTTAAGTTGAAATCTTAGGCTACTCATTTTAAATCTTTCTTCTTTTCTAATGTATAGATTTAATGCTATAAACTTTCCTCTGAACAATGAAAAGCATCCCACAAATTTTGAATGCTATATTTATTTTGCAGCTCAAAATATTTTTTAATTTTTCTGAAGACTGTCTCTTTACCCTTGTTATTTAATTATAATATATATCTTCATGAATATGTAGGTATTTTCCAGATATTCTTTTTTCCAAAATTTGGATTTTTTATTGGTGAATTATAGTTATACATCAGAGTGATAAACACATACACGCATTCCGCATTCACCTTATTTCCCTTTCGTTCCCATTTTTCTCCCCTCCCTCCACATAGGTAGTTTCTACATCAATGTTCATGTATGAATAAAAGGTTATTTGAATAGTTACCATGATCATATTTCCCCTTTCTCCTTTCTCTCTGGCTCCTCCTCTGTCATTCCTCTAGTGTTTCCCCTGATTTATCTGAGGTTTCCTTATTTACAAGTTTCTCTCTAGCTTCCACATATGAGTGAAAACATATGGACTTTTTAATTTATTTTCTAATATGTTTGTATAGATTCATTATAGTCTCACAAAATAATGTAAACCTTGTTGACATTGACATACATTTAACTCTCTGTGACTGGCTAATTTCACCAAGCATAATATTCTTGAGTTTCATGCATTTTTCTGCAAATGACATAACTGTGCTCATTTTTATGGCTGAGTAGAGTTTCATTATGTGTCTATACTATAATCCCATAATCCATTCATTCATTGATTGACACCTACGCTGGTTCTGTATTTTGGCTCTCATGAATTGAGCTGCTATAAACATGGAACTGCATGTGTTCCTGTAGTAATCTGATGAAAGTAAAGGACATTTACAAAGAAAAAACAGGAAATACTCATCAACCTAAAATCAAGAAACCCTTTTAAACAACTCTTGGATATAAGATAAAACATAAGTTCTAACTACAGCATTAAAAGATAAAATAATGACATTAAAATGCCACCTATAATAATCTATGGAATACATTACAGTGATCAGAGGATCATCATGCACTTTTATCAATTAAAATGAAAAATTTAAACTAAGCAAAATCTGCAGTTAAAAAAAATAGAAGAAGCTGTGCACAGTGGTGAAAACCTGTAATCTCAGCACTTCAGAGGCTGAGACAGGAGAAGCACAGGTTCAAGGCCAGTGTGCAGTAATTTAGTGTGACCATGTCTTAAAATAAAAAATAAGTAGGGCTGGCAGTGTAGCTCAACGTTAGAATGCCCTTGAGTTCAATTCCCAGTACTATGGCATAATAATAATGATGATAATAATAATATAATGGATATAAACAGGAAATAAAAATTAATCAAAATATAATTTAAAAAAAACAAATATGTTTGTCAACTCACTCTGGCTATCAAAGGATTTTAAAGTAACCAACACATTAAAACAAAACAAAACAAAAAACCCTTTAGGGATTGCTGCCATCAAATCAAGTGATGAGAAAAAAGAATTTTAACTCTGCATACATTTATTCATCTATTCATTTCTTTATTTATATCATTTATTTACAGTACATCACAAACTGTTATCCTGTTTTTTTTTTTTTTTTGTCCCTTGGCACACTTGGCATTTTCCCACTTTAATGCCTTTGAAGTTGTCATTCCTACTAGAGCATTATACTTGAATAATTCTATTTTGAAGCCTATTCTTCAATGTTAACCTCAAATTTCATCCTTCTAAACTAACATGGAATAATAAAGAAACTGTGTTGGAGTTACACAGACCTAGGTATGAATCCTCGGGCTGCCACTTCCTTAGCTGTATGTATGTGGACTTCAGGTTAACCTCTCAGAGCAATGTTTTTCTCTGTGGAATGGAACTTTGATCACAATGTCATTTTGAACCGTAAAGAAAAAAGTAAGCAAACAAACAAATATATGACTGGGCATGACGGCACACACTTGTAATCCCAGCATTTTGGGATGCTGAGACAGGAGGATCACAGTTTACAGAGAGCTTCAGCTACTTAGTGATGTCCTTTGAATATTAGCGAGACCCTGTTTCAAAATAAAGAATAAAAATAGGGCTGGAGGTATAGCTCAGAGGTAGAATGCTCCTGAGTTTCATCCCCAGTACCATAAAATAAATACATAAATAAATACATGGATACATAAATACATAATTAATAAGCCAACATCATGGGGGATTTTTCTTGAAGATTTCTGAAACTGAAATCAGTAACTAGCTAAATAAATGAAAAAAAGGAGATAGTGAAATTACACAAAAAGGAACTGAGAAGAGGGAAGAAATTTAAATAAAACTTAGAATGTAGCTTTTCATATATCTATATAAGTATATTTGAAAACCTAGATAAATAGATGGTTTCTTATTAAAACCCAGATAACAAAAAAATAATGGACATTTGATTGAGAAAAATAAACTTACCAGTCCAAGATGGTTTTATAGGAGAATTCTAGAAACCTTTAAGTGTCAGATTTTCTCTGTGTGGTATAAATTTTTCCCAAGGATTGAAAAGAAAGAGATACCTGCTATCTTCTTTTATGAAATAAACAATGGGAATAACTAATTCAGATAATGATAAAGTTAGAAAAGTTAAGTAAGAACACAATTGTCTATGAATATAAAACAAAAATGCTAAGTAAAACACTAGTATCATACCATATTATGGCAAGAACACATTGCGGCTATGAGAAATTTATTCCACACATATAAGTTTGTTTTAATAATAGGATATACACCAAAACACTATATCATTATATCTAAGGACCAGTTCATAGGATTATCAGCATGGATACTAAATACCCTTGAAAATGTATTTTCCAGTAATGAAATAAGTAGTTCTAGAAAAACTGCAAAGTTGTTTATAAGAAAGTATTAATTTTATCCTCATTTCACATATAAGTCATGGATAGACTTTAAATTGATTGGGATACAATTTTTTGGAATGAAACCTTACCAGTATTAGAATACTGGAATACTCTGTGGCTTCTTCTCATGGTAAGGGAAAGCTTTCTATGATCTAGAACCAATAAAAGAAAAGATCGATAAATTTAACTATATACAATTAAAAACATGTGGGAAAGAATACTGAAAAATAAAAACATCTGACAAACTAGAGAAAAATATGCAACATGTACATACTACAGAAAAAAAGTTTATACCTTTATTATCTAAATTATTTAAATTGAGAGATTAATGACCAAGATCTTTATAGAATATGGGAAGCTGGGTATGGTGGCACATGCTTGTAATCTCAGCATTTGGGAGGCTGAGACAGGAGGATCACAGGGTAAGGACAGCCTCAGCTTCTTAGGCCCTTGACAACTAACTCAGTGAGACCCTTTTTCAAAATGAAGAGTAAAAAATAGGACTGGGGGTGTAGCTTGGAGATAGAATGCCCCTGGGTTCCATTCCCAGTATGAAACACACACACAAGAAAAGATATAATACAGAAAAAGAGAAGAATAGAAAATGTGTGCACACATGCACATTTCTTTTTTCAGTTTTTCAATAACTAGGGGAAACAATAGCCCAATACAATTAGTATACCTCGTATTCATATCTTGGTTTCCATAAAATAACTTGCTTCCATAAAATGGAGCTAAAGACTTTCTAGAGATGGAACTAAGCAAACAAAATTTGACCTTCGAACCTCTTGATGTAAGAAAAAAAAAAAAAAAAAAAAAAAAAAACAGTGCTCAGAAGGGACCAGGATTCTGGTTCCAAAGTAAAGAGCTTCCAGTAACTAATGATGGGACAACCTGAAAAGTAAAATAAATAATGATAGTATTGGTGCATATCCCATAAAATAAATAAATATTCATAAAGAGAGAGGAGGGGTGGGACAGCTCATTACCTAAGAATGCCAATTAAATGTAGAAAGAAAGAAAAACCATAAAATCACCATTAAAATACCACATTAATGTAGAAATCTAGATGATCTTGTTTTTGGCAACGAGTTTTTAGATGTAACATCAGACACACAATTCATGAACGAAAAAAGTGATAAGCTGGACAGCATTGAAATAAACATTCTTTATCTGGGTATGGTGATGGATGCCTTTAGTTCTATTTGCGAGGTTGAGAGTGAATAATCAAATGTTTGAAGCCAGTTTCTGTAACTTAGTAAGGCTCCCAACAACCCAGTGAGACCCTGTTTCCAAATAAAAAATAAAATAGGGCTAGGCATGTAGCTCAGAGATAGCATGCCCCTGGGTTTAATCCCTAGCACCACAAATAAATAAATAAATAAATAAATAAATTGATAAATAAATAAATTTCTGCTTTGTGAGAGATCTTATGCAGAGAATGAAAAGATAAGCCACAAATTGGGAGGAAATGTAAAATACATGTACTAAAGGTCTGCTTTTAAACATTTAAGGAAAGAAAATCCCTTAAAACTTCACAATAAGAAAACAACCCAATTAAAACATGGACTCTAGACTAATAGACAACTCATTTAAGAAAATATATGCATGAGAAAAGATGCTTTTCATTGTATGTCGTTTGGGAAAGACAAATTTAAAAAAATCAGATATCCTGTACACCTATTAGAATGACCAAGACCTGCAGCACCGACCACACCAAATTTTAACAAGGATTTTGAATAGGATGAACTCTTATTCCTTGCTTGTAAACATATAAAATAGTACAGCCACTTTGGAAGACATTTTGGTAGCTTCTTATGTAACTTAACATACTTTTATATATACTTAACATATGCAACTGCAGTTATATATCATTTTACATTTTTCCAAATACATGGGATGTACAGAATCAAGAGCGAACCATAATGTAAACGATGGGCTCTGGTGATGATGGCATGTCATTATAGGTTCATCATTGATAACAAATGTACCTTCTGGTGAGAGGTGTTGAAAATTGATAGACTATGTGTGTGCGTAACATTAATTCGGTGATATTCATGGCAAAATATACTTAACCTAATCATAAGAAAACATCAGGCACACTCAAATTGAAATACATTCTAAAGACAACTTATCATCATCAGGGAAGTCAAGGAAATATAGAGGAAATACCACAGACTGGAGGAGACTAAGAGCATAGGAGCCACAATAGAATGTGGGATCCTAGATTAGATCCTCAGATAGGAAAAAAAAGTATTAATAGAGAAAGTGGTGCCATTTGGATTATTTCTGTAGTTTAGTTACTAGTATTGTACCAGTTTTCATTTCTTGGTTTTGACAATTTGCTTATGATTATGTAAGACATTACATTAAAAGATGCTGGCCGAAGGGTATATGTCAACTCTTAATGCTATTCTTACAACTGTGCTACATGTCTAAATTTATTTCTAAGTAAAAAGTAAAAAATAAGGAGTAAAAAAATATGCCTGCTTTCCTGAATCTATCATTCTGATGGTAAAATGGAAAACAGAGGTTTATAATAATGTTAGGTTTAAAAAATATGAACCAATCTTCACAAGAAATATAGTAAAACTTGGGCTATCAGAAAGCCTTAAGCCTTTCCTGGGTTAAAACACGCAACTGGCTTTCTGCACTCTCAGAGTTGTTTGCTGATTTGAATTATATAGTGTCTCTTTCCTGAATCCTTCCTGAGTTCTCCACACTGATATGACTATGTGAAACCCTACATAGTTATAATCAGGTACTGGTATGAATATGTGAAGCCCTACATAGTTATCAGGTAACAAGAACACTGTTCCTGACTTTCTCACACCTTTAATTTTTGTTGGATGGAGTGTCTCTGAAACTCATTGTTCTTTCCACCTCTTCCCAGAAATATATCTCACAGAGAAAATTCCTACTAAGCGATATCTCTTAGAAGTGTCTTGTGACCCAGCAGGGATTATCCTTAGGGAGCTTCTCTGGAGACTCTACAATAGTCTTAGTGTGGGATTAACCTTTTCAAAAAACAATATAAAAGTTATTAATTTTGATTTTTTCAGAAAGAGGTGACCTAGAGAAGGAGCACTTACAAGTCCTGCTACAACTTGATCTACCTTCCCTCAAAAACAGCATTCTACAAGGCCAGAAAATACTATCATTAGAGGATTAAAAATGATAAATACAAGGGACAGAAAATAAGATTAGAAGACCAATCAGAGACCAGAAAAGAAGCCCACCTGCTTGGCATCAGCAGGCTCCACAGCAGCTCCATCTTGCCTCAAAGCACTGGACTCTAGAGCTGAAAAGGAAAACAAGGGCCTGAAGTGAGCTGCTGCAGATCAATGAGTTGTAAGTCTTCAGTTCTTCCTGCACAAATACCCGCTACAACTTCCAGTGGCTGAGCTCACCACACCCTCCAGGGATCCAGATTAGAGCTCAACACCAGAAAAGAAACCTGTACCCTTCACAGCAGAGGGAACCGTGGTGCCATCAACTTGCCAGCAGCAGCTGAGCTCAACACACCTGCCAGAGATCCAGAACAGAGTGAAAATCGTAAGTGAAACTATGGTCCCCATAGAAGAACTTCCATCTTACAGAAAACTCCCTGGGATTTTGATATTCCTGCAATTTTGCGATTCAACTCAGTGAAGGAATAGTGATGGCTGAGATTACCACACCCTCCAGAGATCCAGAGGAGTCCTCAATAACACCATAAGAGAAGTTGTGGTTCTCATGGGAAATTGAGCGGCCCAGCACCCCCAGGGTCTCCAGTATCCCTGATAAACTCCATGTGCTTGAGACTTTGCAGTACAACCTAGAGATATGGGACTAGAATCTGCTGTTGGACATAGCAGAGGCTCAGAAAGACTCAGGTTCTGATCAGTGGGAAGTATGTGGGGAGACATACACTTAACACTAGACCTAACTAGTAGGCTCTCCAGGATCACTACAGACCTCCCAATCATATTGAACTAGTTCATCTACTATGGAGAACAGTGTGGATATTCCTTAAAAAACCTGGGAATGGATCCACCATATGATCCGGCTATACCACTTTTGGGTATCTTTCCAAAGGGGATTGAAATCAGAGAACTACAGTAACATATGCATACCCATGTTCATAGCACTACAGTTTGCAATAGTCAAAATTTGAAACCAACCTAGGTCTCCATCAACAGATGAATGTATTGCAAGATTATGGGAAATAAACACAATGAAATTCTACTCAGGAAGAACAAAATCATGTCATTTGCAAGAAGATGGAAAGACCTGAAGTACATTATGTTAAGTGAGATCAACCAAGCACAGAAAGAGAAAGAACATATGTTTTCCCTAATATGCTCAAACTAGGAAGCATTAGGAATACCAGAGGGACTCCATATAATGGAAAGAAACCTCAGCAAAGCTGAAATGGAAGAGTAGGAGATGAAGAAGGCTTAGTTTGATTAATGGAGAAGATACATCCAAGTATGTGTAAAAGTATGAATGTATGATGGTTATTCTGGACACTGTTGGGGGAGATAGGAAGTGGGGGTAGGGCATCAAGAAGAGTCTGAATTTATGTCATATTCAATATGATATACATAAAAATAAATAAGTAAATAAAATGTTTTATTTTTATTAATTTAAAAGATAATAGAGGAGCATTGCATTTTTTGGAAAATAGGGAAGAATAGAGAGAAAAACAAATCACCCTCATCTCCTTCCCTTCCCTCCCACTGGAGAATATATTAACTTTTTGCCACATTTTCTTCCTTCCATTCTTCTGTATCTGTTTTATGCATTTCAAGCTTATCCTGTTTATGTAATTGTACAACATACATTTCCCCTTCATAATAAGATAATTTTAGGTTGCTACACACCTTTCGTAATTACAAGTATAATGATTGAATAACATTTTTGCTCTGTGGCTATGACTGAACAGATTACCACCCTCCTTACCTTATCTAACTTTTTTATTTTTCATTTGGAGGACTGCAGTGTTAGTTTCTGTAGGCTTTAGATGTGTCACTTCTGTAGAAGACTGCAACTGCTAGTCCAATTTCTAGAGAGGCAGTGGGATGGAGAGAAATAAGTTCTAGGTTTTTAGCAGGAGATACAGTTTAACATTTTGAGCCGTACGTGGTGATGCACGTTTGTAATCCCCGCGCTTAGGAGGTGGAGACAGGAGGATCGCACAGGTTCGAATCCAGCTGCGCTGGCTTAAGAGACCCTGTTTCCAAAAATAAAAAGTGTAAAATAGGTCTGGGAGTATAGCCTGGAGTTAGAAGGGCTTCCAGGAACCCCAGTACCACCCAAACAAAAGAGACCCTGTTTCCAAATCAAAATATAAAATAGGTCTGGGAGTGTAGCCGGAGGCAGAATGGTTTTCAGAAACCCCACTTCCACACACACAAAAAAAAAATTGAGTCAAGCTTTATGCATTTTTCTGCTATTTTTTCTGATCTTTTCCTCAGCTTCAAAATGCCTTAACTCATCTATAATCCTCAAGTTTCCTTTGAGCTCTAAAATTTTATGACAAAAAGTGCTTTTCAGTTAAAAATAATTTTGTGAGACTTTTGGCAATTTCCATAATTGTATGTGTCAATATTGATATTAATATTTACATATTAACATGCCATTGTTTATCTAGGACATATTTATATAGTTTAAAATATCAGGAAATACTACCTACAGTACTTGCCATTAAGCATACTCTTTAGCACCTAAGAACTCTAAAGAAAACTCTTCAAAGTTTTGCCAAACCAACTGGAGTAGAACACTCTTGTAATTTCAGTATTTAGAAGACTGAGAAAAGAGAATACCAGGATTGAGGGCAGTATATAGTGATTTAATAAAATCCTGTTTCAAAATAAAAATATAAAGCACTGGAGGTGTAGTTCACTAGTAGAACCTCCCCTGGTACAATCCTCAGTACCATATACATAAAAAAAACTTCACTTATTATTTTCATATGTATAGAAACCCCTGTTTTGGAGAAAAGTAGAATAGAATATTAGGATTGGATGTAGGAATAAAGAAGAGGAGAGGTACTTGGATATGAAGTTGACAGAATAATGTTATGTGTAACTATAATGAACCAATAAAAAGAAAGCATATTTTTATATGCCAAAATAGCCTGTATACTCTTAAACACACTGATTGTTTCTAATTGATATATTTTTAGTGGGCCAAGCAGAACACCAGGTTCTTAACTAATGCACTCATAGTAAGAACATTGTTTCTTATTTTATGATCTTCTTACAGATCTCATGGAGATTGTGAACTTCACGTCCCTATAAATGTTCCTGATGCCTATTCAACCTTAAAAAATGTTAGCTATAACCACAATTCTTACAGAAAGTTTCTCTTACCTTTTTATCAGTGAACTTGGGGAAACAACACTTTGAAAAATGTTATGCAGAGCTTCCGACTAGTTATTTGGAGGCCAGTTAATAAGAGTAATACATTGAAACAATTGCTTATTTAAAGTGTGATTTTTGTGGAAAGCAAACACTCTAACCAAAACTGGGGCTTGGGAACATGGAAGGATAATACTAGGAGTCATTAGCACTCCTCACTAGCTCTTGAATATAGGATGAAAAGATTCTTCTTCTACAAAGCATATTTGTCTCTGATGCATTTGGGGTTGATGAGCAAAGTAAACAAAAGTCTTGGATGCATCAAAGATAGAATGGGGTCACCATTTGGCCTGGGTGAAACATTTGTCCAAACACAATCCAGCAGATATGATTGCAGAAGGACAAATTCTACTCTGGTAGAAACTGAAAGAGGAATTAAAGTGGGGAGAACAAAAAGAAGGCTGCATGGAGGACTTTAGATTAACTGTAGAAATGATATTGTGTTGGAAAAATACACACTATTAATGGGCTTAATGTAAAATGAAAGTACACACAGAATGTTTACTTCTACAGAGCCTGTGTTTTTGTTTTTTTTATTTTATTCTTTAATTGAGAACTACCTCACACCTCATACTCAATAGAACCAATACAATTTATTCTAAGAGTGATTGCTTTAAATAAGTAGAACTTACCATTTCATTTTTGAAACAGTGGTATGTGAAAATGAACCAACTTAACCTGGACCTTTTATAGTTTAATGAGCACTTGCTCATAACTATTGATCAGAGAGACTATTATTTCTTAAAATTAGACAACACATATCATAGACTCTTGGGTGGAAATTTATATTCTTATCCAAAAGATAAGGCTTTTATTTTCTTAATTAAGAGTCCAAATGACAAGTATTTTATAACACAAAATGGTACAAAATGTAGTGGCTTTAGATCTCAGGGCTATTTGTTTTAGGCATTCAGTGGAGACTTTGGAGACCTGGTTGTGACTCTGACTCTCATTTAACTTAGTACGTGGCCTTGGTGAGTAATCTGGCCTACTACTGGCCTATAGATAATAAAATTCTAGATGGCACTAAATGCTGTCAAGAAAATGAATATTTGGGGGAAATTATCACATTAATAACTTTTATTTTTATTGGTGCAGTGTAGTCATAAATCTTTTTTTAGAACAGTTGTATATACATTTATTCTTTTTTTCTTTTACTTATTTATTTTTATTTATTTATTTTTTAATTTTTTATTGGTGCACTGTATTCATACATCATAGTGGGATACAAACTTTTGTAGACATACATGCACACATCGCCCAGTCAGCCCCCACCCGATCCCCACCCCATTCTCTCCCCATCTCTCCCTCCCATGCTTGGCTTAGTGGTTGACATCTAGTATTATAGCAATTTATCCAAAATTAAAAATAATAATCTCACATAATAGTTTCATTTGTCTGATACCAAGCTTTTGATGACTTAAAGATAACATTTCAATATTTCTTTTTACTTTCTTTCTTACCAGAGAATATTTTTTTCTATTTTTTTTAGATGAAACTATCATATATTTATATATTTATTTTTTAGAAACAAAATCTATCCTAATATGGAATATGAACTCTAGATACCCAAAACGATCTTGAAAAGGAACAAAGCTAGAAGTTATATATTTTCTGATTTCAAACCATATAAAGCTACAATAATTGAAACAGTGTAGTACTATTCTAAAGGCAGATATATAAACCATTGGAGTTAAATAAAAGCCTAGAGCTAAAATCTTCCCTATATTGTCAAGTTATTTTTGACAAGATTTCCATGAACATTTGGTGGTGGAAGTAATAATCTTTTAAGTAAATATTGTTGAAACATAATAATTACATGGAAAAGAATAAAGTTGGACCCTTACCTAATCCCATATACAAATATTAACTCAAAATAGATAAAAGACCTAAATATAAATCTTAAGACTATAAACTTTTAGGAGAAAATCTGGGTCATAAAACCTCACAACACTGATATTGGCAGTGATTTCTTGGATATGATTTCAATGGCACAGACAACAGAAGAGTATACAAACTCCCTAAAAAAAAAATATTGCATATCCAAAGACAATGTAAACAGAGTTAACAGTTACTAATAGAATGGGATAAAATATTTCCAAATGCTATATCTGAAGGTATATTAATAGTCCAACTAGAAATCCTAAAAATTAACAACAATAAAGGCAAACAATACCATTCAGAGATAGGTAAAAGACTAACATAAATAATGAATCTCCACAGATAACTAATCTTAGTTGTCTGTTGGATGGAAACTCTTGTTTCTCTGGTTCTGGTGTGTGTTACCTATTTCTTCTTTGTAGTTAATCTCTTTGAGTATTTTCTCTAGTGCTGGTTTTGAAGACATAAATTCTTTCAGTTTCTGTTTGTCATGGAAGCTTCTTATTTCTCCATCTAATTTGATAGAAAGTTTTGCTGGGTAGGAAATTTTTGGCTGGAAGTTGTTTTCTTTCAGAGTTTGGAATATGTTACTCCAAGCCCTTCTGGCTCTCATGACTTGGTTTGGGAAGTCTGGAGTGATTCTAATTGGTTTGCCTCTGAATGTCACTTGGCCCTTTGCTTTTGTTGCCTTTAAGATTCTCTGCTTGGCTTCTACATTGGTCATTTTGACAATTATGTGGCGTGGGTATCCTCTTCTTCGATCCTGTCTAAAGGGAGTTCTATAAGTTTCCTGGACCTGTGTATCGACCTCTTGCTCTATGTCTGGAAAATTTTCTGCTATTACTTCCTTGAAGAGATTGTTGATCCCTTTGGTTTCACTTTCTTTTCCCTCCTCTATTCCAATTATTCTTAGGTTAGCTCTCTTAAAATGGGCCCATATTTCTTCAATATCAGATACCTGCTGTCGTATATTTTTTCCTAGATTAGAAACTATGCGTTCATTTTTGGAATGATCATCTTCTAAGAGCGAGATTCTATTCTCCATGTGGTCTAATCGGTTGTTTGTGCTTTGAATTGAAGCCTTTACTTCATTAATTGCATCCTTTATCTCTTTTTGGCTCTCTCTGAATTCTTTTCGAAGCACCTCTATTATTTCTACAGTTATTTTCCTGATTTGATCTTCTAGAAATCTCTGATTTTCTGTTTTATCGGGTTCTGATGTTGTGGGGTTGTGGGCATTCATTGCTCCAGTATTATTCCTCTTTCCCATGATTTCGGATGTTTGTGCCTTCTCTGGGTTCTTCCCTTGGGTCACTATGACTTCACTTAAGGTGTTCTGGATCTCGAGTCTGTAGTATCTCAGACCCCACTACTCCTTTACTGGGTTGTATCACAGAGTCTCCAACCCAGAGAGTCAATAGAGGCTGCTTTAGACTGTGGGGGGTGCCAGGTTGCAAGTTCTCCTATGGTGTGGTATCTCTGCCACCGCCCCTCCCCCACTGGGTCAAGTCCCAGAGAGTACAGTACTGGGATTTCTCCTCTGTGGCCCGCAATTTCACTCAGTGTTCTTGAGTACGCAGATGTAGCTGTACTTGATTCGTTGAATTCTCTGCTGCTGCCGCCGGTGGCAATATGGCGTCGCTGTTATGCCCTCGGCCGTGAGGCTGGTGTATTTCTTCTTGGTTTTGATTTCCACTCTGGATCCCTCTAGCGTGTGCTGAGCTCAGGCACTGGGAGCTTTAGATTTTACCTGCGGCAAGAAATCCCGCCTGGCTGTTCCACAGCGGCTCACTTCGGCTTGCTGTAGCAGTTCGGTGAAGTCGCTGCTGCTGCCGGCAGTATGGCGCTGCTGCTGAGGCCTCGGGTGTAAGGCTGGTGTATCTCCTCTGTGGCTCTGAGCTCTGTTCTCAGTCCGCTTTCTCTATGGAGCCTGGTGATTTTTTTGTTTCTCTGGTGATGGTGTTTTCTGGATATGAATGGCGCTGATTTTGTGGTAATGGAGATTAGTTGTTAGAGTGGCTCTTAAGCCCCGCTTTTCTCGGTCGCCATCTTCCCGAAAGTCCTCCATAAATCTTAATGGGATACAAAATGTGAGAGATATACGTGTACCCAACTGAATGAAAAGTAATGATCTAATAATAATATCACAAAGAATAGCCAAGAGAGGTAAGAAAATGATACTAAGTAAGGCTTAAATGTGGCAACTTGAAAAGCAACTTGGTGAGTAACATGGCCATATTCTAGGCTGCAATCTCTCAGATGACTGCAAAAGAACTTTAAACTAGAGTATACCTTTAAATTGGATTCCTGATAGCATGCATTTTATTCAGCATTCTCACTGCTATGACCCAAAATACCTGACAACCACAATGTAGAGGAACTTTATTACACAACCTTATTTGCTCATGATTTAAGAAGTCGATGTTAAGGTAGTTCACATCTATTGAACTCAGGGCATGGTGAAAGGAAGGAAAGAGAGAGAGAGTGAGAGTGAGAGTGAGAGTGAGAGAGAGAGAGAGAGAGAGAGAGAGAGAGACCTGTAGACATATAGTCTCCAAAGTCACATCCTAGTGATCTACCTCCTCTACCAGACTCTATCTGCCTAAGTATCCATTAAATGTATCTATTAATGCATCAATGAATTTATCCACTCAGGATTGGAACCGTCATGATTTTATTATTTTACCTCTATAATGTATTGAACTTGGAACAGCCATACTACATGTATTAAGCTCTTTCAGGGGACATACTTTATCCAAACCATAGGAGCACGTAAAGTGGGTCATAGGGTTGATCTGGGCAGGCACTTACTGTCCTCTTCATAGTAGGCCTTAGTACAATTGACACTGGATTCACTGAGGTGGTTTTAGGTTTGGGGAAGAACTGGCCTATGTAAGGCATTGGGGTTAGTGATGGAATGCATCCTCAACCATGTGGCTTCTCCAGTTTTTGACTCTGGATTTTCCTAATCATTCTGATCTAATTTAAATACTGTGAAAGAAGGAAAGTTCAACCACTGAGTGGATGTCAGAAGGTCCCCTTTACAGGAATGATGCACAGGAGGTCAGGTGATCAGGCATCTATTCCTGAGTAGACCTCTGCTTTGCCTCTGCCCATAGAATATCCTGAACTAATTGTAACTCTGTTGTCTACCCTAGAGCCTGTACATCAACGTTTTCAAGAAGAATTCAGAGCACAAAAGGTCTAATACATTCTGTTTCCTGTAAATAAAAAGGAAGAAGCAAATAAACGTTTACTTTGTGTAGTCTTTTTATGTATATTAAGGACACTGCCAATAATTTGATTGTTAGCAACTTATTAGACAGAAAAAGACTTCCAATTATACTAAGAATCAAGGTGCTTTAAATAAAGACACTGATTTAAGACCTTATCGATGTCTTCATATAAAAATCTTGATCAGATACTCTTTAAAAATAATTACTAAGTTAAGATAACTATATTTCTTAATAGATATTAGTTTTAAAAACATCAACATTTTCTCGGAAGATGGCGACAGAGAGAAGCAGCACTTATAAGTCCTGCTGATGCCTAATCTCCAATGCCTCAAAAACAACATTCTACAAAGCCAGAAAATACTATCAGTAGAGGAATAAAAGCAATAAATACAAAGAACAAAGAATAAGATTAGAAGACTATCCAGAGAGCAGAACCTGAGTTGTGGCAATAGGTAACCCAGTGGCGCCATCTTGCCTCACAGCACCAGACTGCAGAGACTTTCAAAAAGGAAAACAAGGGTGTGAAGTGAGCAGCTGTAGATCAAAGGTTTGTAACACATCAGTTCTTTCTGTGCAAATACCAGCTACAACTTTCAGCGGCTAAGCTTACCACACCCTCAAAGGATCCAGAATGAAGCTCAACACCAGAAAGGAAACCCTTACCCCTCATGCCCAAACTCACCACGCCTGCCAGAGATCCAGACCAGCATGCACAAAAATTGTAAGTTCAACTGTGGTCCCCTCAGGAAAATTCCCAGCTCTGTGCCCCCAAGGATACATGCAGATGTGATAAACTGCCTGGTTCTGAGGTTTTGCATTTCAACCAGTGAAGGAAAAGTGGTGACTGAGATTACCACACCCTTCAGAGATCCAAAGCGGCAGTCAATAACACCATGAGTGAAGTCCCAAGGAAAAACACCAAACACATCACCCCCAGGGACTAGTGCAGCCACAATAAACTCCATGGGTATGAGATTTTGTGGTTTAACCCAGTGAAGGAGTAGTGTCAACTAAGATTACCATACCCTTCAGAGATCCAGAGCAGAGCTCAATAACACCATAAATGAAGCCTCTGTTTCTTGGGAAAACTAGCCCGGCGCTCCCAGGAACTCCTTCAACCCTGATAAACTCCCTGTGTCTGAGACTTTGTGGTACAACCCTAAGAGGTGGGATTAGAGTCTGTTATTGGACAAAGCAGAGGCTCAGACAGACTCAGGCTTGGATCGGTGGAAAGTGGGGGGTAGACCTACGCTTAACACTAGACCCAACTAGTAGGATCTTCAGGATCACTACAGACCTTCCAATCTTAGTAAAGAGCGAGAAGTCAGACCAGCCCTCCCTAGCTGTGGAGAACAGAGACTCCTCTACTTACCTGCTGACACCTCTAAATTCCTACTATTAAGAGTGAATCAGACAGAATATCCACAAAAGATAAGATGCCAAGACATCAGAAAAACAAGTCTGAGAATCTTGAAAATATGTAGAATAGGAACAGTGAAGAAATAATGGAAATCACGAATACTGACCTAGAAGGAATGTAAGAAGGAGAATTCTGAATCCTGATCTTCAATATGATCAAAGATATCAAAGCAAATGTACCAAAAATGAAAGAGGAAATGGAGACACTATGAAAGAATCGCAAAGCAGTCTGGAATTAAATGATTCATAATCCCCTGGCCAACCAAATAAAAAGAAAGAGAGAATCAACTCAAATTATTAGGAAAAAAGGAGACATCACCACAGACAGTGGGGAAATTCAAAGAATTATAAGAAACTATTTTGAAAATGTATACAATAGATTGGAAAACATGAAAAAAATCTAGATTCTTAAGCATATATAACCTACATAAATTGAACCAAGAGAACATAGCAAGCAAATAATAAGCAAATAGCAAGCAAAGAAATAAAAGAGCAATAAACATTTTGCCATCAAAAAAGCCCAGCCCCTGATGGATTTCCAGATGAATTCTACAAAAACTTCAGTAAAGAACTAATCCTAATACTTCACAATTTGTTCCAGGAAATTGAAAGAAATGGAATTCTGCCAAATTATTTCTGTGAGACAAATATAACATTAATCCCCAAACCAAATAAAGATACCTCGAGAAAGGAAAATTATAGACCAATATCCTAGATGAACATAGATGCAAAATTTCTAAACAAAATACTATCTGTACACTTTCAAAACCATATCAAGAGAATTGTATACCACGACCAAGTTGGTGTCATCCCAGAAAAGCAAGGCTGGTTCAACATACTCAAATCCGTACACGTTATTCACCACATAAATAGAACTGAGAACAAAAACAACATGCTCCTATCAATAGATGCTGAAAAAGCATTTGAAAAAAATTCAACACTCATTCATGCTAAAAACACTGCAGAAAATTGGAATAGAAGGAATGTATTTCAACATCATTAAAGCAATATACAATAAACCTAAAACCTACGTCACATTGAAATGGAAAAGAATTTCCTCTAAAATCAGGAACAAGGCAAGGATGCCCACTCTCACCACTTAATTTCTATAAAGTCATCCAGACTCTTGCCACAGCAATAAAACAAGCAAAGGAAATCAATGAAATTCAAAGAGGAAGATAGGAATTAATACTATCCTTGTTTTCAGATGATATGATCCTTTATCTAGAAGACCTAAAGAACTCAACCAAAACAATAGTGGCGCTGATTAACCAATTCAGCAAAGTTACAGGATATAAAATCAATCTAAAGAAATAAGTTGCTTTTCTATATGACAGCAATAAATTCACGATGAAAGAAATAAAGAAAACAATTCCATTTCCTATAACCTCAAAATGATCATACTACCTAGAAATGAACCTCAACAAAGATGTAAAAGACTTATACCATGAAAACTATAAAACTTTAAAGAAATAAATTGAAGAAGACCTTGGAAGATGGAAGATCTCCTTTGTTCATGGAAAGACAATAAATATAATCAAAATGGCTATTCTGCCAAAAGTGATCTACAGATTCAATGAAATGTCTATCAAAATACAAACAACATTCTTTAGAGATCTAAAAAAGTCAGGCTTGAATTTTATATGAAGAAAGAAAAGCCCCAAATAGCCAAAGCAATCCTCAACAATAAGAACCATGCAGGAGGCATCACAATCCCAGACTTCAAATTATACTAGAGTAGTAGTAGTAAAAACAGCATGGTATTGGCACAACAACAGGCATACAGACCAGTAGAATGGAATAGAAGATACAGAAACAAACCCACACACGTATAGTTAATCTTTGACAAAAAGGCCAAACTCTTACACTGAAGAAAAGACAGCCTTTTCAACAAATGCTGTGGGGAAAACTGGCTATCCATTTGCAGAAAGATGAACTAAATCATTATAGCATGCAAAAACATCAATTCAAAATGGGTCAAAGAATTAGAAATTAGACCAGAGACTGTGAATTGATTGGAGGAGGGCATAGGCTCAACATTCCAACATACAGGCACAGGCAGTAACTTTCTCAACAAGACCTCCAAAACACAGGAAATTAAAGCAAGAATTAACAAGTGGGATGCCATCAAACTAAAAAGATTCTTCTCATTAAAGGAAACCATCAAGAACTTAAAGGGAAAGCCTACAGAATGGGAGAAGTTCTTTACCAGCCACCACTCTAATAGAGGGCTAATATCCAGAATATACAAAGAGCTCAAAAGACTCTACACTAGCAAAACAACTAACCCAATCAAGAAATGGGCAATTGAACTGAATAGACACTTTAAAAAAGAAGAGACAAAAATGGCCAATAGGTACATGAAAAGATGTTCAACATCATTAGCCATCAGGGAGATGCAAATCAAAACTATGATGAGATTCCATCTAACCCCAATCAGAGTGGCAACCATAAATAAATCAAATAATAATAAATGCTGGCGAGGATGTGGGGAAAGAGGAACTATTTTACACTATTGGTGGGAGTGCAAACTAGTTCATCAACTATGGAGATCAGTGTGGAGATTCCTTAGAAAACAGGTAATGGATCCACCATATGATCTGCCTATACCACTCCTGGGTATCTTTCCAAAGGGTTTGAAATCAGAGAACTACCGTAACATATGCATACCCACGTTCATAGCAGCGCAGTTTGCAATAGCCAAAATATGAATCCAACCTAGGTCTCCATCAACAGATGAATGGATTGCAAAATTTTGGGAAATACACACTGTGGAATTCTACTCAGCCACAAAGAATAAAATCATGTCTTTCTAGGAAGGTGGAAAGACATGGAGAACATTATGTTCAGTGAGATCAGCCAAGTGCAGAAAGAGAAGGGACAGCTGAGGGTAGTGGTGCACACTTGTAATCCCCGCACTTGGGAGGCAGAGACAGGAGGATCACTCAGGTTCAAAGCCAGCCGTGCACACTGGCTTACAAGACCCTGTTTCGAAATAAAAATGTAAAAATAGGTCTGGGAGTGTAGCCCGGATGTAGAAGGGCTTCCAGGAACCCCAGTACTACCAAAAAAAAAAAAAAAGAAAAAAGAAAAAGAAAGAGAAGGTACATATGTTTTCTCTAATATGCCCAAACTAGGGAGTATTAGGAATACCAGATACTGGAGGGGAAAGTTCAGCAAAGCTGAAATGGAAGGGTAGGAGACGAAGAATGCTGAGTTTGATTAATTGAGAAGGTACATTCGATTATGTGTAAAAGTATGAATGTACCATGGTTAACCAAGTCACTCATTGTTGGGGGGAAGGGGAAATTTGGGTTAGGGAGAGGGCACCAAGCACAGACTGAATGTATGCCATTTTCAATATGATCCACAATAAATAAATAAATATCTAAATTTGCAACTTATTAAACAGCTACTAGAACCTAAGCTCTCTGTGACCTTTTGCAAATAAACAAACAAAAAAACAAATGTTCTTAGGAAATCATATCAACAAAGCTAATGTACTGAGCACTGCTGACCTTACCTGATGGAGAAGCTTCTGTGATGCCAGCTTTACCCACATTTATTTGGAGATTTCTGCTGTTCACAGATAAGCTTCATATACATTAGATTTCCTTCTGACTGCTGGGAGAATGATTCACTTCTCTTTAGAACTTAGCCTTTTTACTCTGGTGAGCAGTCTCAGGAAAGTGACTCCTGACAGTCAGGTTGCTGAATGGGTTAAGCAGAGAACCCCAGGATGAGCACCTAGAGCACCAGAAAGAAGCTTTCCCATTCACCAGTTCAGGAACAGAAATGATTGATTTGGGCAGTAGAGGTGACTTTATTGCGTACATTAATTATCCTGATAAATCATTGATCTACATTTGGCAATGGAATAGTGTTTGGTATAAAAAGATTTCAAATCAGGAGCCACAGAATGTCAGACTCAGAGTGTATATAGCCTTCTTAATTTATAGATAAGCAAGTGAAGCCTAAAGAAGGTAGAAGAAAGAGCCAGGGATTTGAGCTGAGGAACATCATGGTCTTATGCAGAAGATAGCTCCTTAGGGATGGCTTATATTCCACCACCAGGTGCTCCATTGCACCTGACTGAAGAGTTTCTTAGCCTTAGATTTATAATCTCCAGAAAGAACCATGTGAGTCTCTTTAAATGGATGAAGCAAAAATTGCTCCACTATAGTCTTGCTTCCTGTTGCTTCTCAGACTAACTTTCTTTAATACAAGGGCATGGCTCAGATAACTGTCTCCCCAAATCAGCCACTCCAAGAAAAATGCATCATGCATTTTTTTAATCCAACAGTTAACTGATGCTACCATAGTTCCAACTTTCCAGGATGATGGAGTCCATCTGGGTCTCTTAGGATCATAAACAATGCAATGAATAAAACAGGCAATGAACTTGGTGCTTATGTGATCATGTAACACCTTTTTTTTCTTTTAAATTTTTTTATTGGTGCATTATATTCAAACATCATATTGGGGTAAAAACCTTGTGTGTACAAACATGTACTCATCGCTGATTTAACCCCTACCCAATTCCCACCCCATTCCCTCCCCGTCCCTCCCTCCCTTGATTGGTTTAGTGACTGACTTCGATATGTTTAAGTACATTGTGTGTTTTAGAGATTTTCCACTTCCCGCCTCCTTTCTCACCTTTGGATACTCAGCTGTACCACCATGTGACCTTCATAGAGACACTTAGCCTATGTTTTCTCAACTATCCAAAAGAAATAATAGTTCATTCCTTGCTTACCTCCCAGGGTTATAGTGAAATAAATCCTTCATTAATGCAGAATGAGATGGTGTGATATCATGGATTAGTACATGGAATTTGACAGCAAAAATACTTGGGTACAAAACCTGGGTACAGCTGTGTATGGTGGCACACGCTTGGAGTCTCAGCATTTGGGAGGCTGAGACAGGAGGATCACGGTTCTCAGACAGCCTTAGCTACATAGTGAGGCCCTTTGCAACTCAGTGAAACCTTGTTTCAAAATAAAGAATAATTTTACACATGTTCAGATGTAGACCCTCATTAATCATGATAAGTCTTCCTCCTCTCCTATCTTTTCATTCAAACTTTGCTGGTATTTCCCCTCCATTATCTGTAGTCCAACTGGTATCCTTTGTGTTTCCTAGTTTGGATATATTAGAGGAAACATATGTACCTTCTCCTCTGTGCTTGGCTGATCTCACTTAACATAATGTTCTCCAGGGCTTTCCATCTTCTTGCAAATGATATCATTTTGTTCTTCTTTATGGCTGAATAGAATTCCATTGTGTGTATTTCCCACAGTTTTGCTATCCATTCATTTGTTGATGGCGATCTGGGTTGGTTCCATATTTTGGTTATTACGAATTGTGCTGCTATGAACATAGGTATGCATATGTTGCTGTAGTTCTCTGAAGTCAACCCCTTTGGAAAGATACCCAGGGGTGGTATAGCTGGATCATATGGTGATCTATTCCCACCTTTCTTAGGAATCTCCACACAGATCTCCATAGTGGCTGAACAAGTTTGCATTCCCACCAACAGTGTAAAAGAGTTCCTCTTTCCCCACATCCTAGCCAGCAGTTGTTGTTGTTTGATTTCTTTATGCTTGCCACTCTGACTGGGGTTAGATGGAATCTCAGTGTAGTTTTGATTTGCATCTCCCTGATGGCCAGTGATGAAGAACATATTTTCATGTATCTATTGGCACTCTGTATCTCATCTTTTGTGAAGTGTCTATTTAGCTTATTTGCCCATGGTTAACCTGGACAACCATTGGTGGGAGGAGGGAAGGGAAAACGGGTGTGGGGGGGATAGGGCACCAAATATAGTTTAAATGTATACTATTTAAGTTCAATAAAAAAATTGTTAAAAGAAAAAAATAAAACTAGTATTTAGAGCAAGAGAAAAAATAAAATTTTCTCTCACACACACACAAAATTATCCTGACAGTTTTCACTAATATCAGGTATTGAATAAAATTCCTTGAAAAACTGAAAAAAAAATAAAGAATAAAATAGAGGGCTGGATAGCTGTGAATGGTGGCGCATGCTTGTAATCCCAGCATTTGGTAGACTGAGACGGGAGGATTGTGGTTCACAGACAGCCTCAGCTACTTAGTGAGGCCCTCTGCAACATACTGAGACCCTGTTTCAAATTAAAGAATAAAAAATAGGGCAGGGAGTATAGCTCGGAGGTCAATTGTTCCTGGCTTCCATCCCCAGATGAGCAAAAAAAAAAAAAAAAAGAATAGGGCTGGGGGTGTCACTTAGAGGTAGAATTCCCCTGGGTTCCATCCCCAGTATTGCAAACAAACAAAAACAACAAAAAAAAACAAAACACACACACACACACACACACACACACACACACACACACACACAAAACAAAACCCAGATACAGAATTCCAGAGATTTATGACATTGAGTAAATATTCATTCGCTAAAAACTTTGCAAAAGAGGTATAATATTAATGAGAGACTCATGGAAAGAAGTACATTAAATAATGTACTAATGTAAAAAGTATATGAAATCATGACAAGAAGTAAATGGAATAATGAAAATTCTTAGAAGAGTGCCTGGTAAGTAATAAAACCTTGGTCTGGTTTATCTGCTTTAGTGCCATGCTAAATGTGTACAAAAATTGCAAGAATCTAACATAAAATCAGGATGGCAACATCTTTCAAGTACCATAAATGCCATTTAAGCAGATGATTGACTTAAGATTATGGTGTTTCGTATTTAAAGCCCAGAAGGAATCAAGAGTCAATGATTTGGGGAGGTCTCTGGAATAGGATCATTCTCTATGATAACCAGAAAACCTGTGGGAAAAGACTTTCAATTTTGATACATGACTAAGATCCAAAGGGCAAGGTGGTAGAACCAGGAGTTGAAGAAAAATAGATGTACATATTCACAAGGTGCATCCCAAGTTCATAGAATTGTCCTGAACCAATTTTATGTTAACTCCAGGAACCACCACCTCTATACACTGATTGTATATATCCTGAGAGGCCCATGGTGCATCAGATACTATGCTGGGTCTTATAGCACAAAATCTAATTCTGCCCTCTCCTGAGGGCTATGACTATAGACTATGACTATTGAAGATGACTGTACAAGTAAGTACAGATATTCTGAAAATAGGCAAGATGAATATATTCCTCTAACAAGCACTCTTTGAGGTATTGTCATGCATGTATAGAATCTGCTTCAGGGTCAGAGTGTCATGTGGGCTCATTCCAAACTCAAGTCAGCATCAGGCTTCTCTGCCAGAGGAAGAGCCATCATAAGGGAAGTTGGTATTCCTAGTGGAGGCCATGAATGACCTCCCAAGATTATCTGTATCCTGAATCCCCATTGACTAATAGAAATTAAGTCAGCCTGACTACATTCTGGGTCACACACAAACAATATTTTATGTAGAAATCTGAGGTGTGATAGGATGACACATGTATCACAGGCTGTCAATTTGTTCATTTCCTAGAACTGACATTCATGGTAAAATATTCTTAAATTAATTCTAATTTTTAGACACTATCTACCAGAACCTGTGTGACAATGCCTTTAATGCAACCATAGGAATAGAGGATTTCAAGATCTTTGAAATGAAGATTAGTACCTGGAGACTACAAATTAACCTCCTTTTAAAGTAATTCATGTAAAAATCTCACTTCAGAAAATCTTAGAATCAGCATTTCTGTAAAAGTAAGCTTCTTACAAAACGATTTCTGGTTTCTTCCAAATGGATTGGGCTATGGAGTTTCAGTTTGGATTCTGTTATGTATGAAAAGATGGCCCAATGTTCTACCTGGCAGTTTCCTCTGGGTGAAGTTTTATTTATTTATTTGTATTTATTTTGATGGTACTGGGGATGTAACCCAGGGGCCTTCTACCCCAGGCTACACTCGCAGACCTATTTTATATTTTCTTTGGATACAGGGTCTCTGTCTCTTAATCCAGCTGAGGCTGGCTTCGAACCTGCACCATTGATCCTCCTGTCTCAGCCTCCCAAGCGCAGGGATTACAAGCGTGTGCCACCATGCCCGGTTTGGGTGGGGGTTTTAGGAATGAGAAAATATAGACGAGTTGTAGGGCTGGAGGTACCCAGAAGAGGAAAAGCCAACAGAGAGATGAGGGAGGGAAGATTGCTTGAACGTTTCCAAAATTTAGGGTTAAACTGAGAGTTGTATGGTCAGGGCTGCTTGGTCAGAAAGGTCAGAAAGATCCAGTCAAATCCAGTATAAATCAGGTCCAAGTATGTCTTCCAACTTAATTAAGATGTCCCAGCGAATGCAATGGAGGGAAGCAACTTGGCTCCCCAGAGACTAGATGACAAGTGCTGCAAGCATGACAGCAGGAATGGGCCAGACTCAAGATATCCTTTCACTTCCTCTTTCTAGTTCCCTCTCTGAAACCTGCATTCACTCCTCTTCTTCCATGAAGGAAATATTGTTTAGATGCAGCCTTTCTGACCACATACCTAAAAGCCACGTTCTTAAGGCTCCTGCTGGCAGGGGTGAGTAGGAGGAGGAGGAAGGGAGAAAGCTTGCCTTGGATGAAGGAAGACAAAGACTCCTTTCCACAGTTTATGCTCAGGCAGCAGAGTGCATTCTGGGCCTCAGCTGGCTGGCATCAAGGAAGGCCTGGCCATTTCCATCTAGCCTCTCCTCTGTTGGAGGAGGGTGGCTGGGAGGGGGAGCTCCTTCCACAGAGCCCAGTCTTTCTATTTGGTTTTGATATCAGGAAGGGAATGCCCCTACCCCTCTTTGAAGCAGCAGCTGTACCACTTGTCTCTTCTCTCCTTCCCGCAGGCACTTCTGTTCAGAGTGCTGCCTCTTGCTGGCTCCTTCTGCTTCTGCTAGGTCCTCCTGCTGACTGGGAAGAAAGTGCACCAGTGGAGTGACAAGCTGTGGAACTCTTAAAGGAGAAGCTTTCCTTCTGTTGAAAATGTATTTACCTAGAATATTACTATTATATTTTGTCCCAATCAGTATAAGCTCTAGAGAAAAGTAAACCAGATATAAAGTGACCATAATCACCATTTAAATATTAATCAGAGATACTATGGTTTTCCTTAAATATTTTTTAAGCAGATGAAGCACTAGCCGTGGTTACAATCATAGATAGCAATCAAATGCAATTTGAGGATCATTTATATCATTTAGAGAGGGCATAAAGGTTGAGAGCAAGGGAGCTGAGTCAGGCATTCCCTGTCACCTTAAAGTCTCACAATCTAGGCCTAAAGCTAAACAAGACACAGAGATAATATACAAACCCTTGGCACCCTTCTTGCCAGTAAATCTCACAGCAGAGTCTTTGACCAGAAGAGTCTACAAATAGTGAAATTGATAAGCCAATTTGAGATATAGTCCTCCTTTGGCCTCCTAGTGGTTGATTTTCTGTCAATCAACTAGTATCTGTTGAGGACTTGGCCCCATGCAAAATAAATAGATATCTAAGCAAACCCCCCACTGAATGCTGGAGTTGCGGAATATTGCAACCTTGTTTCTGTATGTTAATGATATGTTTTATTCCTTACAAAGAATATGAAGGAGAGTATGTCCTGGGCCCATTCTGGCTCTTATACTCAAGTCATTCACCATGAATCTATGATATTTCCTACTGGGTCCATCTCTCAATAGCTTACCAGGTTCTAAGTTTCAATGTGAACTCCTTGTTAACAGTAAATCGTATTTTGAGCAAATCATGCAGAAGGGGCCTCAATTAATTGTGGGAGAGGGAGTAAAGCTATGGATGCTTTTGAGAACACAAGATAATATTAGAGAAGTTTATTTAAATAGAAAGAAAACCAGGGCAGCATGAGCCAGATGGCTACTGGTTCAAGTTTCTAGTTTAATGGATGGAGAAACTGAGGGTCACAACAGTGGCTTGAATGGAACACACAGAGAACCACTGCAATCCTGCTCTTTCAAAGCTCAATCTACTTCTCTTCCTAAGAGCTCCAAGCCTAGGATTCCCACCACATGCCAATACTATTCCTTCTGTACAAGGCCGGGAGGAAGGCAGGCCATAAGACTGGGACTCCAGAGTGCTCAAGCTCCTGAAATGCAGAAATGTTTCAGCCCTTCCTGCACCCCTTTCTTATAAGACCAGGAAACTTTTTTATTGAGGGCATTGGCTAACAGAATTCACCCCTTTCTGGATTCAGAAGTGCAGTCTGAGAGGAGGAGTGGCAGCCCTCCATGGGATAGTAAGCACACACTCAGCAGTGTTCTGTTTCCCTGAGGAGGGAAGTGCAGAAGCCTTTGCTCAGGGCATAGGCTGGCTGTTCCAGAAAGGTAATAATGGAACCTAGTTTACCCTGACCTAACCCCCAAACCAGGACCGCTCAAGGAACAGAATTGGTGCCTACCCTTACAATTTAACTAAAGCTTGAGTCTACAGCTTGCTAACCTACTAAGTACATTTTTTTCTGCAGCCCGGCAGGGCACTGGGGCATGCAGGCTGGCTGGGATGCTAAGTTCTACAGGGACAGTGAAGGTGACTGCCTTTTCCTTCTTGGACACCCATACTCTGGTGCTGTGGGCTCGAGGGATTCCTAGGACACAAAAGTTTGCTTGGTGTTTTTGGGTCTAAGGAGCATCTCTGTGCAGGGGCCATACGCCAGCAGCTAGGGTCTGCCCCCATTCCAGAGGCAGTTTGGGCCCCATTTTCTGGTTGCAAACATTAATTGCCCGTGGCAGTAGCTTAAGGTGGGGATCCCATTCACCAAGTCCCAACAAGCCACCTTCCTACATCCCTGTCACTACTGGTCCCAGGCCGGGTTTGGGGTCCACAGCTGTGATGGCTGCCACCCTCTGATTTTGCCTAGGGTGGGTGGGGGTCCAAAGTGGTGTAAGCGGGCGGAGCAAGCCCCTGCCAGATCCGGTGATAATAACGCGCCTGTTCCATGTCGCGGCTTGGAGCTGCCCAGGCTCCGCCCCTTGTGAGTGTGTAAGTGTGTGATGCTGCTGAGGCCGCCGCTGCCGCCTGTGCAGCCGCCGCCGCTGCTGCCGCCCCGGCTGCCGCGCTGCACCGCGCAGCGCCGCTGCCGCTTCATGGGCTGCCCCCGCCTCTGCTGCCGCCACCAGCCGGCAATCTGCTAGTAGGGCGGCCACACCGGCCCAAGCCCGCAGCTGCCGCCGCTGCAGCCTCAAAGCACTAGGCGCGCGGTCAGCTGCAGACACAGCGGACTCCAGCCAGCAGCCAGGCGTTTGCCCGCTGGGTGCCATAGCCGCCACCGCTCAGGAGCTGAGGACCACGCAAGTCCAGCGCCCACCGCAGCTGCCAATGCGGCCAGGGCACTTTTAGCCTGAGAGCCAAGCTGCGCTGAGCAGCAAGCTAGCCTTGTCGCGGAGAGCCTTGCCAACCCTCAGCTAGCAGCTAGCAGGGACAGACGCCTGCCTGCCTGCCGCCGCCACACTTGGCCACTATGGATCTATTCGACTTTTTCAGGGACTGGGACTTGGAGCAGCAGTGGTGAGTGTTAATATTTGCTTTCTCCTTTGATAAGCGTATCCTCCAGCGGCTTTGGGGTTTTCCTCTTTGTTAAGAGGAGCCAGAGCTGTCATGGGGGGGGGGGCGCCTCGATCACCCTCCCATTTGCTCTTGGCCACCTCTGGCTCTGGCCACTGGGACTCCTTGGTCGGGTGCCCAGGTGGAGCGGAAGGTGTGGGAAGAGGGAAGGATGTAAGCAAAAGCGTCGCTTTGCACTTCAAGTCCAAAGAGTTGCATTTGCCCCACAGCGGATTTGGTGCCACCCACCCAGAGGCTGAGCCCACTACCTTCACCTCCACCCGGCTTTTCTCTCCAGCAGGTCATGGGGTGGGCCTCTTTGCACCCTAGATGCCACTGGCTTGAAATGCCTCAACTTTCCAGGTGCTTGGCGTCCATGGAGGAAAGCAGCAGCCAAGTGCAGCTGGGCATCCTCCGCTGCCTTGGCGGCTGCCACCCCCCACCCCCTTCACCTCCACCTCCACCTCCATCTCCTCAGGCAAGTCTCTCAGCAGCCTGCACACCTTCCTAATGCCAGCTCAGCCCAAATTTCCCTTTGCTCTCATAGCTTTCTCGGGAGCACACAGTCGGGGCCAGCTTTGGTGTTTGGCTTTCTAGACTTAGGGTTTTTGAAGTTGGCCCCCAAAGTCTTCCACTCCGACATCAGTGCACATTTAATTGTCGGCTGGACCGCGGTGGGCTTCCCACTGGAAGATAGCCTTAGGTTTGTGTAATGGGAACACAACTCGGATTCAAAGGTGTAGGGCTGTATGCTCTCCACAAAATACCCTAAACTTGTTGCTCAGAGATTTTCAAAGATGGTGCAAAGGCGACTGACTGAAAAGCCAGAAAGTTGCTCCTCTTTGTGGGATATACTGGAGCACTTACATAAAGACTGACACACGCATGTTGTTATTCATTAACTTTTTAAAAACTTCACCTTGTACTACAAACGTCATTTTCTCTTATTTGTTATTATACCTTAACATACCAATTTTCCCATACATCCCAAGGAATTAGATGGCAAGGAAGGTGATGGCAGAAGCGACTTAGAATTGGGATCTTGGCTATAACCCTTTTAAATGTAGTTAGAACCATAGATAGTATCCACTACCCATATGAAGCCTTTTGTAATGTTTCAACTACTAGCGACGGTTCATTATGAATTCTGCGTATGTTTATATGGATTTCCCTTGTCGATGTGATATTTTAGGCAATTTCCTTCTTTAGAAAAGGATCATACTCTTAGCCAATGTCTTCATTATGCCAATGAAGACTCCTTTAGTTGCAAACCCAAGATAACCAGAACTTAAAAACATCTTATTTCTGCAGCAATTAATTCCAGGTAGATATCTGATGCACAAGTTATGCCATATCAGTATTAATCTGTAAGGCATTTTGAAGCCATGCAGATTTTTATCAGCTCTGCTGAGAAACATTGTAACATTAAAAAAAATCATGCTGTTATTTAAAAGTAAAACAAATCATGGTAAAATGAGTTCTCAATTGAATATTATATTCCTGCACACAACCTTTCCTCTGCTTCATTAATTTATTTTGCATACAACTGATAACCACATCATTATTATTTGCATATAATTTGCCTGATATGTGGTGTGAGTAACATCCTTAATTTAACAAATATTATTCTAATTTATTTCATGGGTCCAGTTCAAATGTTGAACATATACAAGGTATTTAGTTGTTTTAAATGTTTATTACATTATTTAATTCCAGTTTAATCTTATAAGCAGTTGAATGTTTAAAGAAGATTGGCTCTTTCATATTTGATTTAATTTTTAGGTAGATGTGCCCCTTCCCCCTTTTGGGAAGCTATATTTTCTTATGGAAAATGCAAAACCCTTTTATCTTTAAATCCATAAATATGTCTTATCAGTTAAGGAACCTACAGACATGGACACTCACTGGACATTATTTGAAATACTGATGAAGTAGTATAACATATTTGCATAAAGTAGCCTGCCTTTTGTCTCTCAGTACATAATTCCAGAAAATTTCTTCTTACTGCTTTATTGTGAGAATCAAGTTTCCTTGTGCATCTGTGTTTACAAACATTTGTAATATCGTCATGCTTCTGTGTTTTGCACAACACCATAGAGCAAAAGAACATAGATGTGACAAAGACACATGAACTAAAAAGACTGACATTGTCTTTAATGGCTGTCTGCATCTTTCCAAACTCTCTTTGGGCATCCAGAAAACGCCAGTTAGATGTTCATTATCTGTTTACTTCTTTACCTTGAGGGTAAGTAGCTGCTTACAGGGATGGCATCCACTCCCTCCAAGTCTCTGGAGGACCAAGGGAGTAAAAGTCCCTTGAAAAGTTAAGAGGCTTATTTACAGTCAGGTGTTGTAGCACACACCTGTAATCCCAGTACATGGGAGGCTGAGACAGGAGAATTGCACGTTCATGACAAGCCTCAGCAACTCAGTGAGGCCCTCTGCAACTTAGTAAGACCCTGTTTCAAAATAAAAATTAAATAGGGCTGGGCGTGTAGCTCAGAGATAGAATGCCCCTGGGTTCTATCCTAGTACCCCTCACATACACAAAAGAAGAAGCTCATTTACATAGAACATGTTTTAACATTCACTTGTGTAACAGTAAATGCAGAGCTGTTCCTTCTGCAACCCTAGATATTTGACAGCTTAGAAACAAACTCCTTTTCCTGGACGTAATAAACAAAGATTGTACACATAGACATATGTATTATTTGCAAGATATATGTATTATTTGCAAACACACTGACTATAGTAAATGAAAAGTGCATGCCCATTTATAGACATACACATTTGTCAGGACAAATGCAATGAGAAGGCTGGGATATGAATGATGCTGCAATGTGCAGGTATGTGCAATATCTGGAAACATTCACATGCCTAATGGAACATATCACTGGATTTTACAGACTGCAAGCATATCTCCATGGGTCATGCTCTGGACTCAATTAAGAGGCCAAAGCTCAAGTTCTTTAAGATTCCTGAATGAATGAGCAATGTTCACCTGAGTTTGAATTTAATATGAACCATTCTGTGAAAGAAAAGGAAGGCACAGATGTCTATGTGAACCAAAGACATCACTTGCTCTTTAAAAAAAGGAGAGGTAAAGGAAAAAAAATTGGATTTCATTATTCAAATCATTTCATAGACTTGTCTATTGTAACCAAGTAAATTAATTCTCGAGGTATCTGGAGAGCATGTGGTTAGATTTTAGACTTGTTTGCCAGCAACAGCAAAGTCATTAATCCCCATTTAAGAGGAACAAAAAACAAATTCCAAAAGCCTACAAAATGGACAGGCTTTCAGTCTTGTAAGCATTTTCTTCCAGTATTGATTAGATATTGTTTTGTGATAAGCCAAGTATTTTTGCATGCATGGGATGTTTACCTTTTTTTAAAAATATAAATAAGGAATGAAAAGAAAAAAAATGAAAATACACAAAGGCACACATTTTTAAAATAAAAAAGAAAATTAAAAGAACACCACCAAGACAGAAAAGTTAAAATGTTAAAAATCCTAGAGAAAATTGTAATTAAGTGCTTGTGACAGTAGCAGGAATCTTGCTGTGAAGGACAGCATCAATTGTTTGTAGTTTTTATGTCATGTCTCACAAGTAGCCTAATTAGAGGCTAGCTTGCAAAGAGCATTTATAGAGGAAAAGACTTAAACTCACTAAACTGTTATATAAATAGAAAGTTCAAAGGTCTGCCTAGAGCTGTCAGGGCTGAGAAGGGGCCATGTGCAGACCAGGCTTTTCTTTTTTTGGTGAAGGTAACCCCTCCCAGCCTGCCCCAACAACCCACACTTTCCCCAGTTTTCCTCAACCTTGAGGGGCCAGGGGAGGGGGGACCCTGCTCTACAGACAAAAGTGAACTGTTCCTGCTCCTGCAGGGCATGGCCGGTATACCCCTCAGCCCTGCTTGCTTATCCTGCAAAGGTCTTTCCACTGCAGTCTTCTTGAAGACCATAAAAGGGCTGTTCAAGGACCGGAAGGTGTGGAAAATAGAGAAAACACAACTGTTACCATCTTGGGGCTACTACAACCATGGTGTTTGTGTGGATGTGTGGGTGAGGGGTCTTCTTTTAATTAAGCCCGCAGATTTCCAGGAATTTTTGTTTTCTACCTTCATCCATTTATCTTTCCCTTCTGTGGGATTTATGTTTTTCCTCTGTGGTCCATTGAAAGACAAATTATCTATGATTTTCCCCCTCTAGTACAACTTGCATTTTCCAGTGTGTTTGAATAGTCAGTCAACAAAACTTTATGGTTGAGTTTCTTAAGGGAACATATGGGAGTGGGGCTTAAGGGGGTACAATTGTCTTGCAATAAGGTCTTCTACACAACCTCCAAAATCTCATCTCCCAAAGATTAAAAGCTGTATTAGTAAATCTTAAAAGACATATCTATTGGGCAAGAAAGAAAATTGTCTCATGTGATACATGAATTGTTTTGCTAATGATTCAGTCAGGCATTTAACAACTTTAAAATATACACATCAAGATAAAAATGACTGCCCCAAAATGAAGCTGCCATTATAGACATAAAGAAGATTCCAAACATTTAAGTATTTTGTCGACAGATAAAAATTATATTGTATTAAAATATACTAAGTATTGTTTAATAGAAATGGCTTTAATGTGCTGAACATTTATTTCATGCCCACTAAGATTGTTGCATGCACAATTTACACATACTGAAAATAATTTAAAAAATTCTAAATGTCTAATAAAATAATAATTTGTGTAACAATATAGAAGGTGTAGCCCTGAGAGTTCATGACTCTAGGTTATACTTTAAAGGCAGAAATTACCATATATTTGATTAGCCTTTCATATAGACAAAATAACTGGTATAGTGACTACATTCTTTATTTTTCATTTTTTCTTTCTTTTTGTTATTGGTATGGGATAAAGAAGGAAAGATTTTTGAAGCTTTCTTATTTATAAATAGAAATAAGCATGTTATTGTTTAAAGAACCTAAGGCCACAATTTTTAAAGTGTATGCATGTGTGTTTGTGTGTGTGCGCACTCACATGTGTGTACTTTACCTGTAGTAAAACTCATCCTCATTACTATAACTGAGTATTTACTGGATTCTCCAAGCTTTGAACTAATTTTTTTAATACTCAACCTCACTTAAATATTCCAAATAATTTTATGAAATAGATTGTGTTATGATCTCTATTTTCAGAGATCACTGCTACTAAGTGATTCAATCCAGGTTTCAACATAGATGGAGCTGGCCATTAACCAAGGCTATTTTGATTCTTAGTCTTTCTAAGACTATGTGGCATATACTTTTATACATCATCTTGTTTGAACATTGTTAGAATGCACAGATGTTGCATCCATTTTTCAGATGAGCAAACTCAATCCTAGAGATATTGTGTGACTCACAGCCTGGTAGTGATAGAGCTTGTTCATAAAGCTACATTTCCCCATTTATATGTCAGGTCACTTTCCACAAACCCTAAATGGCTGTTATTTATTGTATGAATCTGAGTACTTAGCGCTCACTGAAAATAATGGCCTACATCTGTATATTATGGTTGCATGAAAAATCTGCGGAATTTCCATGTAATTGACCAGCCATGAAACTCTATTTTTAATTTAAAAAGATCAATTTATGAGTAATTTATGTGCCAATATAATCTCCTAGCCCTTAATTTTGATGAATGTCCTTTTAATGAAAACATGGAATGGAAAAATGTGTGTATATGTGTATGAAGGTGGAAAATTTTAAGACCTTGAAAACCGTCCATTTAAATTTTGATGGCTAATTTTTGAAAACTTAGTACTTGATCTGAAGCCTCTAAACTGGGGGTAGGAATTTGATAACATATTTTGCCATAGCTTTGTAATGTACCACATCTACTATTTGATTTGACCCTACAATATTCTTGAGATTTCATCAGGTTTGTTATTATTAGGTCTGTTTGTAGACAAGAAAACAGAAGTTCAGAGAGGTTGATTTATTTGCCTACGTTGACACAGTAAGTGATTGGTCTTAGAAAATATACTTACTGTGGTTTTCACTGCATTATCATTATTGCATTAAGCCATTCATGTTTAAATAGCCACATTGCTTTGTAGATGATGTATCACCCTCTTGTATTATCTACCACAGAATATCCCCAGCACAGATATTCAACAAACACCTGTTGATGGATATTAGAGACACACTTAGGTCTAATATAGACAAATAATAAGGATAATTGCTAAATAGATCCTGGTGACAATATTGGACCTCTGCTTGCCTGTGTGGTATTGTTTTGTTTGTAACTCCTTTCAGGTTTCTCAGTAGTCTGATCTTTTTTTTTTTTCAGAAAATAATGAGAAAAAATAATGGTTGCAAAAAATGTTTAATAGAAAAAGACAGAAATAGAATCCTTGTTATGAGTGTGATTTAAGAAACAGTAGTCTATAAATTCTAAGATATGTTTAGTATTAAAATAAAAACAACAAAAAGGAGTAACTTTTGAGACACAGTGTTATAGAGGTTAGTGGACTGGCATTTTGTCTCAATCCGTATGGAGAATGTTAAAGAAGAATGTGTGACAAAAAAGCCTGAAGAAGAAATGAATGATTGGAGGATTGGGATTCCTCCAGCCTTCCTTAAGTTTCAGCCTTTATGACTTGTATTTCATCATGAGAAGCTGTTTTTCTACTTAACTGTAGCAGATCCACACCATAAATTATCACGGCTGTTAAACAAAGGTCCAGCACTGGGTTCCTCTAATGTTAAACTTCTATGTTGCACTTTAATGAAATTGTATATGCATTTTCAAAGTGAGGCACACTACACTATGGAGAGAGTGATGCTCCAAATTGCTGAATTTATTTTAAAGTAAATCTTTCCAATGACCTTAGCTGCTAAAATCTCCCTACATACTGAGCTGAGAAAAATTATCTGAGAGCTTAAATGAAATGACATGATTTAAGTGGAGCTGACAATAGCACTACAAGCAGAATCTGATTGTGATTATGGATGGCTTAGTTTATGGAATGCTATTTTTAAGTATACCTGTGCATATTGCTTCATTTGAAAAAAGAGATCAGCTTTTGATTTAAGGTAATCTTTGATTCAGTTCTTCAGTAAGCATGTGCTGCTATAAGAAGGTAGAAAAGCTGCACACTTGGGAATAAGCTAAGGAAGCAGGCTCTGTTTTCATAACAAACTCAAAATAATTCATCTGTTTTTTTTCAATGTTCTTTATGCTAGAAAAAAAGAACACATTATTTCTATCTAATGAATAATGGTTTGTTTTGTTAGTTTTCCAAATAAGAATTCTCTGTATTGTCTATCCTTTTTGGTGCAAGCCATATCTCAGGATCAGATACTATATCTTTTGATGACCTTTTTATTAAACTCTATTCCTGGAGTAAGAATTTTGTGTTTGTAGGCAACATATCTTTGGAAATATGTTGAAATGGGTTTCTTTTTGTTATAAATAAAAATAAAACATGACCAATCTTCTAGCAGTGCTGAAATTGTGATCTAGGCTAAAACAATCCTTGGAAGAAGATTTCTAGGAGTCTGAAATCTTAGTCTTTGAGTTTCTGGCATGGTTTGATCAAACCAATAAGTCAAATCAAATTGTTATGAGGTCAGTTTAACCTCCAGACTATGGCAACATGTACAAGACGCCCTGGTTCTCGATTTAATAATGAAAATGCAATTACATAGGCTTTAATTCCTTCTCCAGGATGTCAGTCAACTAATTTTTAACAAATTAATTTTCCAAAGAGACTGATTGTTTTCTTGCCAGGTCGACATAGTCATAGTAACTAAATTATATTACATGTAATGGATGTTTCTGGTGAAGTGCCATGAAAAGGTCTCATCAATTAGCTATTATTTATTTACTGGCAAAATGCTTTTTACTGGTGTGTAGACATTAATAAATCCCTAGACCTTACCCTTTAAAGGCTAGAGTGCCCTTTGTATGATCATCCTGTTTAATGCACTCATTGTGCAGATGAGGAAACTGAGGCCCAGCATGAGAAAATGACTTTCCCTAACACATTCAGTCACTTTGCTAACCAATCACTTTTAGGAAGAAAAGAAAGGAATCTAAAATATAACCTTTGCCCTCACAGACTTGATGCTGAAATGTAGCATTACATTTGGGGAAATATTGTAACACGGAGTGTAAGGAAAATAGGAACTTTGAAAGAGAGAGAGAGAGAGAGAGAGAGAGAGAGAGAGAGAGAGAGAGAGTTAAAACAGGCAAAGTGACTCTCTTTAAAGCCCGTGGAACTCTTTTAGTACTACTTGTGCAATCCAGCGAGAAATGGAAAGGCAGATATTCGCTTTTTTTAGAAGAGCTTGAGCATCCCTCATTTAACATGAAACAATTGACTTTGGACCCTGTGTTATCTGGTCTGACAGAAACTCACATTCATCAGATAATTGCCAGGATCCTGTTTTGCTGTGTGAATGGAGTATTGTCGTTAACACTGACCACCATTTGCTTCAGGACAACCACAGATCTCTCAACAACTATTTTGACTATCTGAGCTATGGAAATATTTATACAAACATTGTTCAAAGAGATACCAAATGGAAATTTGTTTTTCTGAAACAAAAGAAACAAATGTTTGTAAATTGGCACAATTACTAGCAAAAGAGCTATTTTCAAAAGAAGTGTATATTGTAGTTCTTGAGACATACCCAAATATGTTGCTTCTTTTGCTCTTCTTTTCTATAAAAGTAATTAACCCTTTTCTTTGTTACTTGTATACCTATATTTTTCTATTTGCATTCCTTTCTTCTAAAACGTGAGTTGATGCCTTGATACCATCTGATTATTTCAACAACTGTTGTTCATGATTTGTTTTCAGGACTGCAAATAGTTCTTAGTTTGACTACGTTATCTTTCACATCTTTGCTCTATTTTGGGGAAGCTGCTAGCTGGAAACAGTCTTTCAAGCTCCTCTGACCAGCAAACTCACACACTCCTGCCCAACCTGGTCAGATTACTGTCCTCTTTGTTTTCATGTAAGACTGGGCAGACTTTTACTTGACCAAGATCACACTTTCTCACTTCTTTCACTCCTCCATACACTGGTATTGTGTGGGAGAGAATGAGCCTTTTATTTCTGTGTTCTAGTTATAGAGTTATAACCTTATGCCATAAATTCAGAATACAGCATCTTTTATTTATTTAATTCATTCCATCACCCTGCTAGGTCTTCAAAATATTAGACTCAAATGGAAAGATATAATATTAGTACTAAAAATAAAACTTAATATTTTTATGTAATAGGTTCTGATTTACATTATCTGGTTTCTTTAATTTACAGAGTAGAAAACTGGGAAAGAGGGGTTTAGTGACTTGCACAAGGTCATATGGTTAGTGCATTGCTGAAATTGAATTGATTCATAGGCCATGTGAGTCCTTAGCTAATTTTCTACCCCAGAATAATAAACCCTGGTATAAATGTTACAATCGGCAAACCCCACTTGCTGAAGAATTCTGCAATGGACTGAGCTGATGAGGAATTTATTACTCACCTTTAGTATATACAAATCAGCCTCAAGTTTAAGTTCATATCCAAATGTGTGGTGTAACTGACCAGATACCTGCTTCAACAAGAGATACACACTTCAGCTCCTTTTTGGTATAAATAGTAGATTCTGTGCTTGGGAGGAAGGTCTATTGGCTCGTAAACATGAACTTAATTCCACTTGACAAAAACTAATCTCAATAAGGGTAGAAGTTTTAGTCTCTTTTATCTGCTGCTGCCTCCACAGTACTTAGCACACAGTGTGATGGCACACAGTAGATGTTCAGTTACAAATGGATTTTTATAAAATCACTTGCTTAATATTTTGTATACTCAATTTCATGAAGGGATAGGTCAGAGGCATAAGAATAACGCCTAAGAGAAGAGCTAAAATCATTTTCAATAGGTATTTTGCTGAACTAGTGAGCTTAAAATTTTATAAATTAAATTTAATTAAAATTTATTAAACTAAATGTTCCTTATGTGCATCTTAGTTACCAGAAAGCCTGCAGGGAACTTATTGTTCATGAGCAAAATCTCTCTTAAAAAGCCCTCACATTAAGAGATGTGGTAGCACATGCCTGTAATCCCAATATTTGGGAGGCTGAGACAGGAAGACCTCAAGTTTGAAATCAGCCTCAGCAACTTAGTGAGACCTTCTCTGAAACATAAAAAAAGTCTGGGGATGTAGGTCAGTGGTAGAGTATCTCTGGGTACAGTCTCCAGTACCACAAAAAAGCCCTAAACTACATTTACCATCTACCACAATATTTTAAACGTAATTGCTCAGCCTTTGAAAAGAGTATCTAAATTGCTACCATCACTGAATTGAGTCTTCCATTTAATGCAAGGGGAAAAGCATATATTCAATTTTTTGTAATTTTTTTATTGGTGCATTATATTCATACATTATATTGGGGTAAAAAACTTGTGTGTACATAAATGTATACATCACTGATTTAACCCCTTTTGTTGAATAGTTTTCTCTACATTTTTATAATATTGTTTCCTATGGCCCAGATACCTTGTTTTATAATTACTCCTGCTGTGGAGGAAAACCTAGGATTTGGATTTTCTTAACATTTATTTTTCAACCTAACACATTTTTTCTTTATACATCTGAGGTTTCAGATTACAATTTCATCCTAAGGGTGTGCAGAAGAGTGTCCATATGTGTTGATTTTTAAGAACTCTGTAAAATACTTCAGTAGTTGGGGGGAAACAACTGGTACTTACACAGTATTATGTCATACACTTTATAGACATTGCCTCATTAAACAAGCACCCTCAAAGATAGGTGTTTTCACCCCATTTTACCGACTAAAAAGCTGAGGATCAAAAAAGAACTCTCTTAACTTTCCCGGAGACACACAATTTGTGAACTCAAACTTTGATACAGAATGAAGTTTCCAGTGACCAAAGACCATGCTCCTTCTGTCACAGAAAATTACTTGATAACAGAGTTCGATGGACAACTTAAAATAACAAAAATAATCTTGAAAAAAATCCCTATATGTTATTTATTTTTAACAATACAAAATTGAAGGCGATAACACGAAGGAACAGAAGATAGAAAGATAAAAAGTGATGAAGAAATTTAGGATATTTTAGTGGACATAAAATATCCACTTAGCTAAATGAATCAGACTTTAAGGCATTTATTATGAAGACAGACCTTAGGTACATAATGGGTGTTTAATAAATTAGGTCTCAATCAGAAAGCACACATATCTGAGAATTAGTTAAATATCCTAGAAACATGCAAGAGCCATGATGTAACTTTTAAAAAAATCAACAGTAAATTTTGTGTTAACTATATCCCTTTTGCTACCATGAGGCATTTTGGCCACTTAGTTTTGAAGTTCCATAACAATTAACTTCAACAACGTAAATATATTTAGACTGAAAGTGATAAAACTTCTCATCAAGAATGATGAAGACTGTTTTTGTTGCATTTTGATTATCATCTTACCAGAAATTACAATGAAATGCCAATGCACACTTTATGCCATTGAAAAATGACAACCATGATAAACTTCTACCACAGAGGCGTTAGTAAACATTTACAGTGGCTCATATATATGGAAAAATAAAGTTTGATAAACCTATTTTCCAAGGCTTGAAAATTTAAAGTGAATTCTAAAATGTGGATTAGTAGTAAACGATGACAGCCAATCCAGCATTACCTCAGTTGATTAATTTATAAGAATACTGGTCAATGATTTTAACCAATAGCTATGCAAAGTAAAATCCTAATGGGATCTGTCTGTTAAAATTACACAAAGGAAGGAATATAATTTATTTTAGTTTCTCAAAGCTCAATTTTAACTTCATACAAATAATGTATTAGTCACCCAGGATAAATGGCATACTGAATAAAGTTGTAATTTTGTCTGCTTTTCATAATATGATTTAGAAAAGGATTACATATCTACCTTCATAGTTTATTCCTATCTCAATCATTTGTAGGTAGAGTGAGACCTTTATATTTCCCATTTCATATTTCATTACATGACACCACACCATATAGTCCTTTCCCTGCCTCTGGGTACCTGGGGTATTGTTTTAGTTTGCTTTTATGTTGTCGTGACGAAAATATCTGACCCAAACAACTTAGAGGAAGAAAGGTTCTTGAGCACGTAATTTTAGAGGTATAGTAATTAGTTGGCCAAATCCAAGGCAGAAACATCATAATGGTATGGAGTTTGGCAGAGGACAGCTGCACACCTCATAGACCCTGGAATTCAGAATGATAAGGAGTAACCAGAAACATATATAGTCCCCAAGGCCCCCCCGCCACTGATTTACCTTCTCTTCTTGCCACATCCTACCCATTTGTATTAACATTCAATAAATCCATTGAAATTATAAATCCAGCAAAGGATTTATCTACTGATGAAATTCAGTTATTTCACTTCTGAACATTTCACATTGTCAGTACATGACCTTTTCCTAGAGATATTCTGTATTCAAACAATAGCAGGTGTGTAAAAAGACTATGTTTTGGGTATAATATTAAACCACATCTAGAGTGAGGTAGATTAGAGTTTAAAGATATTGTTGCTACTAATATATTCTTAGCTCAAAGACTTTTTTGAGATTTGATTATGTTTTTATTTATTTTTTTATTGGTGCACTGTATTCATACATCAAAGTGGGATACAAACTTTTGTAGACATACATGCACACATCACGCAGTCAGCCCCCACCCGATCCCCACCCCATTCTCTCCCCATCCCTCCTTCCCATGCTTGGCTTAGTGGTTGACATCTAGTATTATAGCAATTTATCCAAAATTAAAAATGATAATTTCACATAACAGTTTCATTTGTCTGATACCAAGCTTTTGATGACTTAAAGATAACATTTCAATATTTCCTTTTGCTTTCTTACCAGAGAATATTTTTTTCTATTTTTTAGATGAAACTATCATATATTTATATACTTATTTTTCAGAAAAAAATTTATCCTAATATGGAATATGGATTCTAGATACCCAAAATGATCTTGAAAAAGAACAAAGCTAGAAGATATATATTTTCTGATTTCAAACCATATAAAGCTACAATTGAAACAGTGTAGTACTGTTCTAAAGGCAGATATATAAACCATTGGAGTTAAATACAAGCCTAGAGCTAAACTCTTCCCTATATTGTCAAGTTATTTTTGACAAGGTTTCCACAAAACATTTGGTGATGGAAATAATAATCTATTAACTAAATATTGTTGAAAAATAATAATTACATGGAAAAGAATAAAATTGGACCCTTACCTATTCCCATATACAAGTATTAACTCAAAATAGATAAAAGACCTAAATATAAATCTTAAGACTATAAACCTTTAGGAGAAAATCTGGGTCATAACACCTCACAACATTGAAATTGGCAGTGATTTCTTGGATATGATTTCAATGGCACAGGCAACAGAAGAGTATACAAACTCCCTAAAAAATAAAAAAAATATTGTATATCCAAAGACAATGTAAACAGAGTTAACAGTTACTAATAGAATGGGATAAAATATTTCCAAATGCTATATCTGAAGGTATATTAATATTCCAACTAGAAATCCTAGAAATTAACAACAATAAAGGCAAACAATACCCTTTAGAGATAGGTAAAAGACTAACATAAATAATGAATCTCCACAGATAACCAATCTTAGTTGTCTGTTGGATGGAAACTCTTGTTTCTCTGGTTCTGGTGTGTGTTACCTATTTCTTCTTTGTAGTTAATCTCTTTGAGTATTTTCTCTAGCGCTGGTTTTGAAGACATAAATTCCTTCAGTTTCTGTTTGTCATGGAAGCTTCTTATTTCCCCATCTAATTTGATAGAAAGTTTTGCTGGGTAGAAAATTTTTGGCTGGAAGTTGTTATTTTTAGAGTTTGGAATATGTTACTCCAAGCCCTTCTGGCTCTCATGACTTGGTTTGGGAAGTCTGGAGTGATTCTAATTGGTTTTCCTCTGAATGTCACTTGGCCCTTTGTTTTTGTTGCCTTTAAGATTCTCTGCTTGGCTTCCACATTGGTCATTTTAACAATTATGTGGCTTGGGGATCCTCTTCTCCGATCCTGTCTAAAGGGAGTTCTATAAGTTTCCTGGATCTGTGTATCAACCTCTTGCTCTATGTTTGGAAAATTTTCTGCTATTACTTCCTTGAAGAGATTGTTGATCCCTTTGGTTTCACTTTCTTTTCCCTCCTCTATTCCAATTATTCTTAGGTTAGCTCTCTTAAAATGGGCCTATATTTCTTCAATGTCAGATTCCTGCTGTTGGATATTTTTTTCTAGATTAGAAACTATGCATTCATTTTTGGAATGATCATCTTCTAAGAGCGATATTCTGTTCTCCATGTGGTCTAATCGGTTGTTTGTGCTTTGAATTGAGGCCTTTACTTCATTAATTGCATCCTTTATCTCTTTTTGGCTCTCTCTGAATTCTTTTCAAAGCACCTCTATTATTTCTACAGTTATTTTCCTGATTTGATCTTCTAGAAATCTCTGATTTTCTGTTTTATCGGGTTCTGATGTTGTAGGGTTGTGGGCATTCATTGCTCCAGTGTTATTCCTCTTTCCCATGATTTCAGAAGTTTGTGCCTTCTCTGGGTTCTTCCCTTGGGTCACTATGACTTTACTTAAGGTGCTCTGGATCTCGATTCTGTAGTATCTCTGACCCCACTACTCCTTTACTGGGTTGTATTACAGAGTCTCCGACCCAGGGAGTCGATAGAGGCTGCTTTAAACCAGAGTATATAATATTATAAAACAAATGTACCAAATTAACATGAAGATCACAAAAATTCACTAAAACAAGATAAAAATGCAGATAAGTGACAAACTTTCCCTAGAACCACTTGGGTTCCACTTCTGACATGCCCTTACCTTGTCTGAGCCTGGCACGGGGCTAGTTTTCCCTTGTGGTATGGAAGTAACAGTGCCTGATCCAGGAATGTTCATTACTCTGAACCTTACAGTGTTACCCCAAATAAGATTTCAATGCCTCCGGGTTTGGTGGCGCACACTTGTAATCCCAGCACTTGGGAGGCTGAGACAGGAGAATCACAGTTTGTGGACAGCTTCAGCTACAGTTTAGTGAGGCATTTTGCAACTAAGTGAGGCCCTGTTTCAAAATAAATAATAAAAAATAGGGCTAGGCGCATAGCTTGGAGGTATAATACCCCTGAGTTCCATTCCCAATACCGCAAAAACAAAAACAGAAACAAAAACAAAGAAACAAACAAAATTCTTTTCCCATCCACCACTGCTGAGAAATAATGGTCCCAAATCAACCCTGTCCACTCCTTGAGCTCAGAGATTTCTACTCCAGCTTCTAAAACCCCCTCTGCTTTGACCAGGCTGATTTTTACACTCCGATCACCATTATTTCCATCTTCATTAGGTTCATTGCCTTAAGGGAGGATGGAAAATTGGCTTTGTCTAACTGAAAAACTGAAATTTATCTGGACTTACTAAGAATACAAAAATTAGAAGAAGGGGAAGGTTTAAATTTATGGCTGGCTGAAAATATTGTGAGCTTATATTTTTAAGATGTAAAGGAAAATAAACATGGTTACAAGAAAGTTCTATGAACTTCATAGACATTGCATAACTCTTAAGCACTAAGGTAAATGATGAAGTATGGGGTAAGTTTTCTTAAATTGAACATAATCATAAAAATCAAGAAAAACTAATATATTCTACAAAATTTATGAGAGTATTTTTTGGGGGAGAGTTTGCAAAGCTTGACAACTCCCACTAAATCTGGCCTGGCACATTCCTGTTTGTAATGAGAACCTTATGGGGGTGCTGGGCCTTGATTTTCTTAGGCAGGGCTTGCTCCTCAAGGGTATCATAAATGATATGCAAGTCAGAAACTTCATGACTCATGGCTTTTCTCAGAGATATTTTAGTTAAAATACCCCACCCAGCTACAGTGGCAGAAGATGGAAAGAGGGTGCTAACATAAATCTTCATTTGATTAGAGTTATTCTTAATATGATTTTGCTGTTGCTTATATAAATTAGAAAAGAAAAACATCATTAGTGATTGTGTACATGAGTTCAAAGAAATTATCCAGCTACTTAGCTTCAATGTTATTTTTATTATTTGTTAGGCACATATTCATTTAACAATAGCAGCAACCAAATAAACCACAGAGGTATAATATCAATAATAAAAAGTAAAATACACAGAGAAGTAAAGGTACAACAAAGTTCATGTTATTTTTTAGGTATTTTCTTGTGTGTCTTTTTTATGGTGCCAGTGACTGGGGATTGAAATCATGGAAATTCTCCTTCTCAACTACACCTTCAAATTTATTATTATTATTATTATTATTATTATTAATTATTATTATTATTATTTTATGGTGCTGGGGATGGAACCCAGGGACATCTACAGCTGAGCTGCACCCCCAGCCCTAAATTTTATTCTTTATTTGAAACAGGGTCTCACTAAGTTGTGGAGAGACTCACTAAGTAGCTGAGGCTGTCCACAAACCACCATCCTCCTGTCTCAGCCTCCCAGGTACTGAGATTCCAAGCATGTGACATCAAGCCCGGATATTTTATTATTTTTTTTAAATTTTGAAACAAGGTCTCACAAAGTTGCTGAGACTAGCCTCAAACCTGAGATACTCTTCTCTCAGCCACTCTTCCTGGCATGTGCCACTCATTTTTTCTTTTCTTCCCTGCATATTATGAATTTTTGGAATTGACCAGAATCTCACTTGTGAATCCAGACCTCCTACTGTAGGATGGGTAGAGTGGCGATGGGGTGGTTGATCATGAAATGTGCCTAGTAAAATCTGTGTTTGCTCAGAAATGATCTAGCACCTGGACTTACTGAATATAGTTATGATGTGGTTTTATTATCAAAAGAAGGACTTCCAGTGATGATGCTGCATTTTCGTGGTGGGGGTTGGGTGAAGAAAAATTGCCAAGTTTTATTGGTCTGTGTAATATTGCTCCTGTAACATGAAGCTCCTACCTCTTACATGAACGCAGAACTCAGTTGGCTTCAGTAAGAATTGGGGATAAGCCTTGCTGTGACTTCTAAATATACAACTCTTTCTTGTCAGCCATTTACCCTCCTCTTTTACTATCTTATAAATTCCTGACATTGGTTCCTATAGATAGATTACTGCTTACTGTTTTACTGATTTATTTGGGTAAATCTAAAAGAATTAGTAAAAAGAAACTCATAATGTGAGCACTGGCCTTTTCTTTTGCTTGTCTTTTAATAATATCTGTTACATTTGATACATTTTTTTTTTTTACTTTTCCCAGTCTATTAGTGATTTGGGATAATTTTTGCAGTGTTTTGAAACAAAAAATAGCACTGCTTTCTTGGAGATTTTTATTTTTTCCTAAAGACAATGAATTTTGTGAGGGAAATGTTTAAAGGGTTGTAGTGAATAAGAATCTTACATTTAATGACTAAACAATATGGCCAAAGTGAAACATTAGGGGAGAAATAAGCAATTTATACCTTTCATAAGTTTATCTAGAAAGGATCATAAATAAAGTGTTCTATTTCTTAAACGGGAAAAAGAGGAAAAGTAACATATTCATCTGTTTCAATGTTTTCCAAATTTTAGTTCCAAAACTGTCATGGCTCATGTTGATTTATGACACACAAATTTTAAAAGATCAAGGAAGCATTTTGAATTCAAATTGTTGAATTTTTAGACTTTAATTTTCAAGTAAGAAGAAATATATTGGAAATTTCTAGATGTTTTGCTTTGGCCAATTAAGCCACATTTGTTTATGTTTCCAGTGTTTAACAATAAGTGTGAATTATCACAAATAGACAAAGGATGACTGAGCCTTCTTAGCTTTAATACTGATATTTATATGCTTTAATTATATATTAAGAGAGCCAAGGCCCTATGTGAACCATAGTTTTTCACAATGAAAATCTTCCACTTAAAACCAGAAATGTAAAAATCTAAAAGCCACAAAAATAGGAAAATAATATGATCAATTTTCATAAGTCTGTGTGAAATAATGATAAGTGCAAAAGCAGCTTAATCATCATGCAATATGTGATGATAAAAAAGGAGAAGAGAAGCCGGGCATGGTGGCATACACTTATAATCCCAGCTTTTGGGAGGCTGAAACAAGAGGATTGTGGTTCACAGAGAGCCTCAGCTACTGAGTGATGCCCTTTGTAACTCAGTGAGACCCTGTTTCACAGTAAAAGAATAAAACATAGGGTCGGGAGAGTAGCTCAGAGGTAAAATGCCCCTGGGATCTATCCCTAGTAACAGAAAAAAAGAAGAGGAGAAATCCCCAATGGTTCTCTGCAATAGTAGCCTTTGAGCCATGTATCAGCAGTGGTATAGAATGCTACAACATCAAAGGTGTAAAGGACCCTCAGAAGAATCAGAACTAGGCTAATCCCTTCCTCAGTCTTCCCATCAGTGGTCAGTTGTTAAGCTTCTGCAGTCCAAAAAAAATTGCCTCCTGAGGCAGTTCCTTTATTTTCATTTGGACAGTTCTGAAACAAAACTTGTTAAGAGAAAAAGAGGGCTCCTTAGAGCCTCCGCCCCTAGATTGCAGTTGTGCACTGGAGCCTCCACAAAGAGCAGCCTAAGCTCTTCAGTTGATGTCAGTCCTCTCGTGTCTGATAGCAACTCTCTTGTGTTCACTGTGTTCTCATTTCTTATGGCAAAATGGCCAACACCTGTAGAGACTCAAGTGATCCTATGTAGATATGCGGGTGGGAAGTGACTGTATCCTGAAAGCATCTTGCTCTCTTTTCTCTGAAGGTGGAGCAGAGAGAGACCTCTTTACCTACTATATCTCCTTCAGGAGAACTAGAGCTGAGAAGCATACTTAACAGCCTTCTCATAGGAAGAATCAAATAACTAATCAATCCTTGTGTCCCTTGGAAAACTGTACCCATCTCCAAGGATTCCCATGGTGGTGTACAATTGGAAGATAGCAGTGGCCTCCAGAGTTGAGCAACAACATCATGACAACTCATGTGGACATATTCTAATATATGACCTCTTTTAAACCTTCCAGTTAGCCTGTGAGAGAGTAGAGTTAATTATTGGCACTTTATCTGAAGGGGATAATTGAGGGCTAGTGAGGCTGAATTATTTGCTCAAAATCATACAGATAGGAAGTAGCTGAGCCAGGATTTGTACCCTGGCACTGTAACACTGCAATGTGATACGACTCCTTAGAGACAAATTTTGAGTCCTTTCTCCATGTTGGCTATTTCTTATTAAGCTAATACTTGGGTTTTATGAAAAGCCAACATTCCTTTGGCTGTCACAATTGATATATCCTGAAAGGTAGAGATTTGGATCTGATTACCATGCCACTCTGACACTTTGGCCTAGAGTACTCACACTCTCCTTTAATCTATGTGGCAGCTGAACTTCAAGCTTTGTGATGAGTGTAGTCCTATGTATAGCACCTCCTGAAGAGGGGAATAGACACTAATTCAGAATTTTATTCTTCAACTAAGTTGTGGATGTCTACCATGGGCCAGACACTGAGAATAGTGACCATTGTGCAAATTTCTCCCAGAGTCAGATAATTAAATACTTAATAAGATTAAGTTGGGAAAATATCCAGTGTTTCGCTAAGATATCCAAGATCATATCTGAAGATACTTCTGCTAACAGGGATTGTAGCATTTTAAGATGACAAAGGCAGATATACCTTGTACAGTCTACCCAGATTGTCCTTCAGCACTACTGCATTGGTTGATTCATGCTGGAGACTTATGTGAATGAGATCAGCATGGGAAAGAGAAGTGGTTGGAGTCACAGCTAACAATTTCTAAAGACGGTATCCTGAAAAGGCTGTAGGCATCAATCATATGTTGAAATGTATGGCATAGGGCATCTGGCTTTCTTTTATGGCTGTCAGGAGGCAAGGCTCATCCAGCACTACATTGCATAATATTTTCAGTGTCTAGCACTCACTTTGTTCACTTGTTGCACTAGGGGATTCTTAAGTCAAAATTTAGCCCAATATTTGTACTACCTTGTTGATCACTGCAACTATTTGGTCATTGATCAGCAAGTCATTTTCTGACCTGCACTACTGATGAGTTATTATAAACTCCTGAGTTCAACTGTATGATATTGATTCTCTTTGCCAAAGAACTATTTTATTCTAGAGCTACACCTTCCCTGTGAGTGTGGGGGACAGATGAGAACCTTTGGGTTGAGAAGTTTATTGTTTATAATTGGGCTGTGATCTATTATATTTACTGTGCTTTCATTGACATGGTGTTTCTCTTCTGTGAGAAAGGTTAAAACGTGACCATGTATTGTTTACTGATCATCAGGTGAGACTTTTATAAATCAGTGTCCTCTGTGCTCTTCCAGGAGGACCAATGACCTGACTTGGGACTGAACTACTTTTTCAAATAGATTTATTTTTGACACTCTTACTGGGCATAAAGAAATCAAATAACAACAACTGCTGGCAAGGATGTGGGGAAAGAGGAACTCTTTTACACTGTTGGTGGGAATGCAAACTAGTTCAGCCACTATGGAGATCTGTGTGGAGATTCCTAAGAAAGGTGGGAATAGATCCACTATATTATCCAGCTATACCACTCCTGGGTATCTTTCCAAAGGGGTTGAATTCAGAGAAATACAGCAACATATGCATACCTATGTTCATAGCAGCACAATTTGTAATAGCCAAAATATGGAACCAACCCAGATCACCATCAACAGATGAATGGATAGCAAAACTGTGGGAAATACACACAATGGAATTCTATTCAGCCATAAAGAAGAACAAAATGATATAATTTGCAAGAAGTTGGAAAGCCCTGGAGAACATTATGTTAAGTGAGATCAGCCAAGCACAGAAGGAGAAGGTACATATGTTTCCTCTAATATGCCTAAACTAGGAAACACAAAGGATACCAGTGGGACTCCAGATAATGGAGAAGAAATATCAGCAAAGTTTGAATGGGAAGATAGGAGAGGAGGAAGGCTGATCTTGATTAATGAGGGTCTACATCTGAATATGTGTAAAATTATGAATATGACATGTTTAACCTTGACAACCCTTGGTGGGAGGGAGGAAGGATAAAAGGGGGTAGGGGGAGAGGGCACCAAATATAGTTTAAATGTATGCCATTTATGTTCATTAAACAATTTGTTTAAAATAATAATAATAATAATAATAATAATAATAATAATAGAAAAATAGACTGATAAAAATAGATTTATTTTTAGCTGGGTGTTGTGGCACAAACCTGTAATCCCAGTTCCTAAGAGGCTGACACAGGTTCAAATTAACCTCAGCAAACATAGGCCCTCAGCAACTTAGTGAGACCCTGCTTCATAATTAAAGAAATAAAACAGGGCTGAGGGTATAGCTCAGAGTTAGAATATCCCTGAGTTCAATCATCTGCACCACAAAATAAAATAAAATAAAATAAATAAAATAAAACATTTTTTCAAAGCTGAGGATTTAACCCAGGAGTATTCTAGATCCAAGCTATACCTTCAACCCTATTTTTTTAATTCTTCATTTTTGAAACAAGGTTTCACTAAGTTGTAGATGGCCTCACTAAGTAGCTGAGGATGAACATGAACCTGCAATCCTCCTGTCTCAGCCTCCCAAGTACTGCAATTCCAAATGTGTGCCCCATACCTAGCTAAAACAAATTTTAGGCTGGGCATGGTGGTGCACGCTTGTAATTCCAGCATTCGGGAGGCTGAGACCAGAGGATCGCGGTTTGCGGACAGCCTCAGCTACTTTCTGAGGCCCTCTGCAACTCAGTGAGACCCGATTTCAAAATAAAGAATAAAAAATAGGGCAGGGGCTGTAGCTTAGTGGTCCAATACCCCGGGGTTCCATCCCCAGACCCGCCAAAAATAAATACATAAATAAAATAAAACAAAATTTAATAGTATATTGTAATATAATAGTAGATTTATTGTTATATATTCATATATACACATAACGTAATTTGGTCTATTTACTTTCTCAGTGCAACTTGTTTCCTTCCCTCCCTCTATCCTCTGCTGTAAAGAAGGAAAGGAAGGACTGGTTTGAGATGTTTAGTCACTTTCCATCTAAGTGCATGTTACCTGGTAGAGGAGTATGTGTGTTTTTGTTTAAACAAGGACTATAAAAGCCTATAAGGAATGTTGTAGAGGGCATTCCTACATTAAGCAAATGTTGAACTAGATAACCTTTGAGATTGTTTCAGGGGCTAAGCTCACTTAATTCTTTATCATCCCTTAGGAGAAAAGCTGAAGTATAGGTCATTCATCATCTGTGAATCTAAAGCTCAAAAGTGACAGAAAACAATAATCCAATCAAATCATATTAAATTCACTTTAAATTTTACAAACAAGTAGTATATGATATTTTGCACGATGGGAAGCAGTTTAAGGGGAAAAATAAGATGAAAGTTATTACAACATAAAATACAATAATCGATGAAAAGGGCATTATAGCAAATTTTAACAAAAATTAAAAAGACTAAGAGTCACTGATGTACATACATGTAGGCTTTAAACATTTTTGTCTTGTGAGCTCAGAAAAATGGAGCCTACTAACATTGCATCATATTGCCATTTTAATAGTACCTTTTGTAAGTAGAGGCAGTGAAGCTGATCATTGTTCTTCCAAACATTTGCATTATCATATTAGACCTTGACTTAGTGTAGGGGCTTTACTCCATTTGGTTATTGGCATACTTGCTAAGGAAATCAATTATCTATTCTCTAGGTCAGAGGGAAATGGTAGCATTCCTACAATGGTGGATGTATGTTAACTCTCTCTTATCTACTCTCTTTTAGTATGTTTTCAAAAATAAACCATAAGCATATTATTATTCATTATTCTGATCATTTTGAAATAAATAATACAGTCTTTAAACATATTCTTAGTGAAATCACTTGCAGCAATTTTTTATGTTTTTGGTTTTTTATTGTCTTCCACTCATATAGACATGAGAATAATCCAAAGTAGAAGAAACTAAAAATGAATAAAGGAAACAGAACAAGAAAGCTTAAAGAAGAGTTTAAACCATTTCTTGTGCCTATGCACAGTTAATGACATTAAAATTGGTCATTCAGAGATTGAAGATGTGTTAATAGTAATATTTACCTAAATTTGCATATGTGTGTATATCTATCTATATTTATATATGCATGCATATATGCATATATGTAATCTTATAAACAAATGTTTATAGATACATATATCTATACACACACCATATATATAAGTGTGCATATATATATATATATATATATATATACTATATATTTGTAATGTATATACATAATATAATTGTAGGTTCTAGGCTTTTATGAAACTTTTACTTTTAGGTATATTGTCCTGATACTTCATTCTATCTCCCCTCTTCCCAGTATATACAAGTAACCTTTCTTACTGTTAGCCATTTTATCTGGCTGATGGTTGTTTTGTCTAAATAAATTATGTCACTATTTTATTTTAAACATTTCTTTAAATGAACACTCCAAAAATAAACACATAGTCTATAACATAGAAATAACAATTTGACATTTTATCTGGCTGATGGTTGTTTTGTCTAAACAAATTATGTCACTATTTTATTTTAAACATTTCTTTAAATGAACACTCCAAAAATAAACACATAGTCTATAACATAGAAATAACAATTTGACAGCAGGGATTAGACATTGAAGAAATATGGGTCTCCCTTAAAAGAGATAATTTGAGAAAAATGGGTATAGAGGAGGAAAAAGAAGATGAAACCAAAGGGCTCAAAAATCTCTTCAAAAAAGTAATAGCAGAAAAATTTCCAAACATAAAGCAAGAGATTGACACATAGTTACAGGAAACTTATAGAACTCCCTTTAGACAATATCAGAGAAAAGGTTCCCTACACCAGATAAAAGTTAAAATAACCAATGTAAAAGCCAAGGAGAGCATATTAAAGGCAACAAAAAACACAAAAAAATTCTACTCATCAAAACTATCTATCAAATTAGATGGGGAAATAAAATTCTTCCAAGGGCCAGATGACTTCCCAAGTTAATTTTATAAAACCTTTATAGAAGAGAAGAACCTGATACTCCTCAATCTATTTTCCAAAATAGAGAGAAACGGGATTCTCCCAAATATATTCTATGAAGCCAACATCACATTAATATCAAAACTAAAAGAGACAATTCAAGGAAGAAGAACTTGGATGCATAACTGCTAAATAAAATACTAGCAATATACATTCAAAACCACATCAAGATAATTATACACCATGATCAGGTAGGCTTCATACCAAGGATGCAAGGAAAATTCAACATATGAAAATTAATCCATGTATTTCATCATATAAACGGACCCAAGGGAAAAATCACATGATCATTTCAATAGATGCTGAAAAAGCCTTTGATAAAATCGAACACCCATTTATAATAAAATCACTGCAGAGAATCGGAATACAAGGAACATACCTCAAAATCATAAAGGCAATCTACAATAAGCCCACAGCCAACATCATATTAAATGGGGAAAAACTTAGAGAATTCCCCCTAAAAACAGAAACAAGACAAGGATGTCCATTATCACCATTTCTATTCAATATAATAATTGAGACTCTAGTCATAGCAATAAAAAAGAAAAGAAAATCAAAGAGTACAAATAGGAAAGGAAGAACTCAAACTTTCACTGTTTGCAGATGACATGATACTATACCTTAGAAGACCCAACAAACTCAACCAAAAGACTTATAGACCTGATCAACAATTTTAGCAAAATATCTGGATACAAAATCAATCTCAACAAATCAGAAGCTTTTCTGTACACCAACCATAAATCCACTGAAGAAGAAATCAGAAAAATAATTCCACTCAGGATTTCCCACAAAAAATAAAATACTTAGGAAAAATCTTAACCAAGGAGGTAAAAGACCTCTACAAAGAAAATTATAAAACATTGAAAAAATAAATCAAAAATATCATAGAAGATGGAAAGACCTTTCATGTTCATAGATAGGCAGAATAAATCCATACTTCTAAAAGTGATCAATCAAAATGTCCATACTTCTAAAAGTGATCTACAGATTTAATGCAATACCCATTAAGTTACCAAGATCATTCCTTACAGACATAGAAAAATCAGTCCTTAAATTCATTTGGAACAACAAAAATCAAGGAATAGGAAAAGTAGTTCTCAGCAACAAAAAACATGCAGGAGAAATCACAATATCTGACTTTAAACTATACTATAAAGCGATTGTAACAAAAACAGCATGGTACTGGCACAAAAACAGATATACAGACCAATGAAACAGAACAGAAGTCTCAGTAACAAATACATACACTTATAGCCAATTGATATTTGACAAAGGGGCCAAAAACACACACTGGAAGAAAGTCTGTTCAACAAATGGTGTAGGCAAAACTGGTTAACCATATGCAGAAAACTAGAAATTAATCCCACCTTCTCTCCCTGCACAAGAGTCAATTCATATGGATCAAAGACTTGGAAATTAGACAGCAACCTTGAGGCTCCTTGAAGAGGGCATAGGTCCAACACCGCAATAAATAGGCACAGATAAAACCTTTCTCAATAAGACACCAAAGGCACAACAAACTAAAAAACGAATCAATATGTGGGACTGCATGAAACTGAAGAGCTTCTGTTCAGCAAAGAAAACTGTAAAGATACTCATCCAAGAGCCAACAGAATGGGAGAATATTTTTGCCACCTATTCCTCAGATATAAGACTAATATTTAAAATATACACAGGGCTTAATAAACTCAACATTAAAAAAAACAAATAATCCAATAAAAATTGGTAAAAAAGAAGAAATTCAAATGACCAATAAATGCATGAATACATGTTAAAACTCACTGGCAATCAGAGAGATGCAAATCAAAACTACCCTGAGATTTCACCTAACTCAAACTTGAATGGCAATCATTCAAAACACAAACAATAGCAAATGCTGGCGAGGATATTGAGAAGTGGGAACTCTAAAACATTGTTGGTGGAACTGCAAATTAGAGCAACCACTTTGGAAAACAATACGGAGGATCCTCAGAAGAATGGGAACTAATTTACCATTTGACCCAGCAAAATCATTTCTGGGTATCTATCCAAAAGAAGAAAAAACAAACTACCAAACTAATCCCTGTGTATCTATGTTCATCGCTGCACAATTCACCATAGCCAAAATATGGAACAAGCCAAGATGTCTATCAACAGATGAATGGATTACAAAACTGTGGGATATGTACACAATGGAATTATACTCAGCTATAAAGAAAAACACAGTTACAACATTTTCAGGGAAATGGATGGAACTGGAGGACATTATGCTAAGCGAGATTAGTCATTCGCAAAAAGTAAGAAATTGGATGCTTTCCCTAATATGTGAAAGCTAAGGAGAAATGGGTCATCGGAGGATCTTCAGGTGAAAAAATGATATCCTATAGAGGAGTGAACAAGGCAACCCAACTGAGGGGATGGGAGGGGGAAAGAAGGAAACTTTCTAAACTCATGATATACTTAAACAAACATATATATGTCAACCAATAAACCAAGCATGGGAAGGAGAGATGGAGAGGGAATGGGGTGGGGATGGGGGTAGGGTCTAACTGGGTGATGTGTACATGTATATATACATGTTTTTTATCCTGTTATGATATATAAATACATTGGAATAATGAATAATATAAACATTTCTTTTGTTGGAATAAAATAATCAATGCCAGCTGCTCTGACAACTAGTACATTTGGAATGGAAAAATCATATAAAACCAGCTTATATCTGATATGCTTCAAAGAGGGAACTTTAACTATCTAACATTTTAAAAACCTGTAAAATCCCTTAATGCCTAAGCTGGATACACCCAGCTGCATTCTGGGCCTACTGCTCCTCTAGTTCTCTTTTCAAATGCTTTTGGCTTCAATGAAACCCCAAAATGTATGTTGCCCTAAGCCATTTTTCCCTCTTTAATTTAGAGACCCCTGTGTATTGGAGGGAAATTTAATCCATATGGTTCTGATTCATTTACACTTAACACATCAAAATGTTGTTTTGTAAAAGCCATTTGATGTTCTAGAAACTTTGGTGCATTTTTAAAAATAAACTTTATAAAAACGTTCCCTATCATCCCAATTCCCACTTCTCATCAGAAAGTCTGATTTTGCCAAGGGTAAAAAAAAAACTGAAATGCTCCAGAAGTTTGATTTCAGTTCTTAATTGTTTAGGCCGAGTGTGCTAGAAGGGACCCAGGTGGTGTGCACCAAGCCTCCATAATTCTGTACCAGACTAACAGGGCTCTCTGCGTTCTGCTTAACACTGGCCCAGCCCTTTCTCTTTCAGATATAATAGAATTGATTTCTCTCTTTCTCTCCTTCCTTCCTTCCTTTCTTTCTTTCTTTCTTTCTTTCTTTCTTTCTTTCTTTCTTTTTCTTTCTTTCATCCTTCTCTTTCTTTGCAGTATTGGGGATTGAACCCACAGGCATATTACCTCTGTGCTACACTCCCCAGCCTGATTTTATTTTGAAATGGGGTATCACTAAGTTGCAGAGGGCCCCACTAAATAGCTGAGTTTTTCTGTGAACCCCAATCCTCCTTTATCAGCCTCCCAAGCACTGGAATTACAAGCATGCACCTCCATGCCTGGCAATAGAATGGATTTCTAAATATATTTGAACCAAACTAGGATTTGAGTACTATGAATCAGAATTTCCATTGAACTCATCATAGAATAAAGGCATTTTTGTTCTCATTTATCATCTGAAATAAGATGTCTTCAAGTGAGAATAGCATCTGTAGTTTGAAATACCTTTTACTTTAGACAGGAAAGCTCAGTTAAAAATGTTAATTGCTCCATCTATAGTTAATTTTCCTATTTATTAAGGAATCTTATATAGAATAATCAGGAGCAGTTTTGACCAATCTCTTTGGTTGTGGCTGGTGGCTCTACCCTTTTTTATAAAATAATTTGTTTATGGTTTTGATTACAAAGCCCTCTCAGAACGCTATTCTATAATGACCCAAACAATGCCCTTGAGAAGAAGTCTTTGTGTGGAAGTCAAACAATTTAGTGGAGCATAAAGGAGACATACATTGCTCAGGCCAGGACAGCCATTTATCAATGCATGTTAGGCCATGTACTGCAAATTAACTTGGAATAGAAGCCTATTTCCTCCTTGCAGGATTTTGACACGAAAAAATCTGGCTTTTAGAGCAGTGGGCATTTGAGTGTGTCAGTGGATCACCACTTACGATTTAAGGGATGCCTCAGATGGGGGTCACAGTGACAATGAAGAAAACTAGCCAATTACAAACTCAGTGCAATTTGAATTCAAGGTACATTCAGGTTTAACTCACTATAGTTCTGCAGACTGCAAAAAAATGTCACCATATTTTGACTATGCTCTTGCAAAGGAGTTTTATTAAAAATAATATGTTGATCTCTTGTCATGAACACTGAGGCATGTTTCAGATGAGATGGTTTAGATTATCAATATATAGTGTCCCTCTATCACATAAAATTTAGCAAGATATTAGGAAAATTACATTGTGTGAATTATATATCTCGAGGGATTTTTTAACCCAGTATATTACCAATCATTGGATTTGACCCAATGTAAAAGGCAGGGACTCAGTGACTACTTAGCTTCTCAATTGGGGGCATGAGGAATTTCATAGGAATAATTTAGATGGTGAACCCTTATATTTGTAACATGTGAAATCCATCTCATTGCCAGGGTAGGACAATAAAGAGGGACCATAAACTCAAATGAAAGCTCTTTCAGATTACAAACATTTGTCACCATCTTGCCAGCAAGCCAAAGCCTTTCCTCTTTGTGCTGAAAGTTGCCCAAGAAGGTGCAGCTGGCCATTCTGGACCCCAGTGTAGCCCAGCTTGCCCTTGGATCTCACAAGCTCCCCATTGTTCTTTTCCTAATATGTCCTGAAAATGTTCTGAGGCAAAATAGTGAAGCCATGGTTTTTAATTGGTGGGCCATGTGTCCTGATAATATGAGGAAACACAGGTTGCCCCTACTGGACCTAAAGTCTTCAGTTCTTCTTCAAAGATTGCAGGTGCACAGCATGTTATATTTAACTCTGTGGGCTGTGACAGAGGCACTTGAAAGGCATGCATTTTCGTTGTCTGGATGAACAGTTCTGGCCTTTGGTTCATCTGGTTATATGGTTAGTTTCACATTATTTGTATTTTTTAAACATTTTGTACTAAGGAATGAGAGCAGACTTTCTTGGCATGCACTTTCTTTTTTATTGAAGCAGGCATGCCTCATTTCTACAAAACAACAAGGGAGAAAAAAAGGTATTGAGGGAAAACTTCCATTTCTATCTGCTTGGGGAAAACACTTCATGGATATATTCAGTTTCACATTTACTATTTTATTATTTGTTCCGGGGCTGCATTGAATAGGGAATAAATTTTATTACTTATTTTGAAACAAGGTCTCACTTAGTTGCAGGGGGCTCACTAAATTGCTGAGGCTGTCCTCAAACCTGCTATCCTCCCATCTCAGCCTCCCAAGTATTGGGATTACAAGTTTGTGCCATTATACCTGGTTAGGATTAAATTTTAATTAACATCAGGAATTTCCAAAAAGTTTCAGTCTACAATTGCTTGTATGATTGTGTATATAATTGTATAATTTTACAATAAAAACTTATGATTTATTATTGATGTGGTTTAAGACTGACTCAGGCTAGGTAGAAGTGGCATCATAAAAGTTTTATGTTTGGCTTGCTGATTGACTTTGATATGTTTGTGAATATACATCATGCACATTCAAGAATTTGGGGGAAGGTTTCTCCTTCTTCATCTAGAGCTCCTCCTATGACCCTTTTTCTCCCTGACTTCTGCATATTAGGGAGCACATCCTTCAGTCACTAAGCCAAACATGAGAAGAAGGGAAATAGGGAGGGAATGAGGTGAGAATTGGGGAAGGGTGGAAACTGGAGAAGACTGATGTGTGTATGTATGTCTCTAAAATCTTGTACTCTGTTAAGACGTGTGAGTACAATACATCAATAAAAACACTGTTTCAGGTCTTAAAAAACACAAAGACCTCCTATTTTATTAATATATTCCTGTCTCAATATTGCAGTGTTTACATTTGCTTATTGAAATGTAAGCCTTTTGGAACATGCTTTTTTTGCATGGAGTACTGGGAATTGAACCCAGGGACATTCAACTTCTGAACTACACCCCCAGCCCTATTTTATTTTGAAATAGGGTCTCACTAAGTTGCTGAGAGTTTCATTAAATTGCTGAGTCAGGCTGTGAACCTGATTCTCTTGTCTAAGCCTCTCAAATATTGGGATTACAGGCATGTACCACCATATTCAGCTTCGCAGAAGTTTATAAGCCATTCCAATACCTTAGCATAAAGGATGAATTTATATGATCACATATGTAGGGGAACACACACACTAAGAAGAAACTGAGTCATAAAAATAAAGCAACTTTTGCAAGGTTATTGAAATTCAAACCCAGCAACTAAAATGCTTGCTCCCTGTAGCAGTTTGTGTAATGCAGGGGTGATATATGCACATTTAAAGATTAAAGTGAGGTGTTAGAGTAACTGTTAATGTTAATATCTATTTTCAATGACAATAACCAAACTAGCAAAACATATCCCATATAGATTCAAGCTCTGTGTATGATTAAAATTGCTCTTTCACTTTTAAGTGAAAATAATAAAATTACTTTCATGGTTTTCTTTGAATTTATAATAGACAAATTATGAAGCATATGCATCCACACTAACCCCATTTATGTAATTAAACTAATTCAAACATATTGTTAAAGAATCTTGGAAAAGTGTGAGATAGTGGATTAATTAACTCAGCAGCATGTAAACTCTACAAAATTTGTCAGTCTATGTTCATTATACATATGCTCTTCCATGTATGATTTGTGACAGCTAAAGGACAGATGGCCGAGTAATTTACAATGCTGACTTCAATTACGTACTGTATAGTTCAAGTGAAAATAGTTCTCTTGTAGCACAGATAGAAATGTTAACAAGCATTTATTAGAAGCATTTTGAAACTAAGATCAAAGATGAAGCCTGCTTTGTTTGAGTTCATGCAGAAATTGGAATGCCTGTTTATAAAATAATTTACAAATATGAATCTTTCTTCCTTGGTGGATTAAAATTGTGCAAGTTACAAAGTGAATTAAAACTACTCTTCTTTTTCTCTTTCGTGTAATTGAATAGCAGATGTTTGAGCCCTATTACCTCTTCAGAAAAATTCTTGGATTCAGTTCTTCCCGATTGAGAAAGTAATGACATACTCCATAGGGTAATTATTTAGATAGGGATGGAGAAGTATGGTTGAAGAGAGAGAGCTGCATTGTGACTTGCAGAAGCCCTCACTTTACTCTGATATTTTCAAAGTGGCTCTTTGTTGTTCTGCAGTGATTCTCATTCAAAGGATTGAACCCCTTAGAAGAGACGTCTTTTTTGCCATTGAACACTGATGTACAATTTCTCTTGAAGTCTCTGTGTGTGCACATTTGTGCTTCTGTGCATTTGCATGTGCTGGTGGTGATGATACTTTGAGAATTGTCTATACCACCCCCCCATAAACTGTTACCTACTATTTTAATGTAAGGGGAAACATAATAATAGAGAAGAGAAGGTAATGTATTTTCTGCCTTTCTATTTTTAATTCTCCCATTCTAATTACTGTTCCAAAAGGATTTGTGTGACTTTATAGTTTCCAGAAAATATTTTATATTTTTTAGGCTAATGGTTCAGCTTACTTCTCATTTCTTCAGTGCCTTCAGATAAGTACTTCCCCAGGAAATCAGTATTAAATTTTGTCTTTCCAAATGTACCAGATGAAATTCCCAAAGGAAATTATTTTTAAAGTGTCAGTCTCACTCATTAATTTGGCTGTGGAGTTGAGTTCTTTTACTAGCACTGCACCTCTCTCGACTTCAAAACATCTTCATAAATAAAGATGCAGAGAAGCTAAAAAAGGATCTCTGGATATTTTATTTTCAATAACATTTAGTCATGTAAAATTTTCCAAAATGTAGAGACAATGTAGAGACAATGTGTGAACCAACACACATGACTTTCTAAGAATCCACGTGTAAAGAGTGCTTTTCATTGTCAGAGCTTTTTTCATATATGGACTTAGATACCATTTACACCTGGGCCACATATGCCCCACCTTACCAAAGAGCAGATACTGTCCTGTGTCCTGGGAAGCTGAACTGGCTTCCTTTTCATAGGAGGAAGCATGGTCACATCACCATCTGAAGTGACTATTTATAAAGTATGCAGTCTATTTTGTTGATAAGTTGTGGGTCCCTCCCTCTATTTTTTTGGTGGTACTGAAGTTCCTGGAAGCCCTTGTACCTCCTGGCTAGACTCCCACACACCTATTTTTTATATTTTCATTTGGAAACAGGGTCTCTTAGGCCAGCGAGGCTGGCTTTGAACCTGCGCGATCCTCCTGTCTCCCCCTCCCAAGCACAGGGATTACAAGTGTGTGCTACCACGCCCGGTTCCCTCTCTCTTTTAAGTGTTGTTTTATAGGATCAAGTTTTGAGAAATTAAGTCAGTTGAATTTTCTAGTATTTGGGGAATATACATTACCTATACAAAGCACTTCAACTGCAATTTCAACTTATTATAAACAAGAAACAGAGATGTCAGAATTCTATTAATAAAAATAGTTCTAGGAAGATTTTCTTTCTATATTGACACCACTAACTCTACAAAAGCAAATAAGCACAAATTTTTATTTATGTATGTGTGCATGTGTGCATGTGTAGGAGACAGAAAGAGAGAGAGAGAGAGAGAGAGAGAGAGAGAGAGAGAGAGAGAGAGAGAGAGAGAGAGAAGTCTTAGAATCTTAGAGTCATTGGTATGCTGCATGTGTGGTAATTTTCCTTCTCCTTATTTCTATAACCAAGCATAAGACATTAAAAATGCTTTGACATAATATTTAAAGTCTAAAATCCAGCCAATGTCAATGTTACATAGCTAATATTGACTTTAATCAAAAAGGTCTGGCTGATGTTAAAGCTTATAAGAACAAACAAAATAGTAACACTTAGTAACACTTATCACTATATTACCACTATACAAATATGAGGGTGATAATTTCAACCCAGTGAATGAGCTCATTCTCAACATATAATCCTGCTTTTAGTAATCCTTTGCCATTTAGCTTATCTACATTATTTATAAATAGCTTATATTAAAATCAGAGTAGAAGACTTAATAATTATGCATTGAGTTTGACGCTGTAGATTTTACTACTATTATCAATAAAGATGTAAAATAGGTACTTATTATATTAATACTTAACTAATATTATAACATCATTAAAAATACCATGCTAAAGCCATAATTATAAAGATTTGAAAATGCTAGAAAAATTGAGTTGTGAAGTCTATAGAAATAGAGAAGGAATATTCTGAATAATTTATCTATCTTTGGAGATGAATTAAAGAAGCATCAGTAGTATATTTCACCTCTCTATATATGTTCATGTGCATGTGTGTGTAAATAAAATGCATCCTATAAGAGGAACTTAGTGTAATGGGTTAAGATGACATTTGTAAAATCTTTGATTCATGAGAGATACATAGGACATCAGAGCTTGACTGCAGGGTTCAGGAATTCCAGAACTCTGAACTAGCCAGGCCCACCAGTCAAATGTCCCAGAAGCACAATCTTGGATTTCATAAAAATTCCACCTGTTTCTGAGAGCAATCAAAGTAACAGATTTGACTCAATAAAATGATATTCAGTGAGCAACAAGGTGTTGATATCAATGGAAAAGAACATAAAAAATTTGAGATGCTACAATAAGAATGTATGCCTCTACCATCTTGTACTCTATTAAGATTTATGACCACAGTGCACCAATAAAAATTTTAAAAATTAAAAAAAATTAAAAACATAATTAATCAGTGGTTTCTTACTTTATTTCATGAGTTATAATACATTGCTATCATCACTTATTTACTTTTAAATTTTCAGGTAATTGAAAGAAATAATGCACTTAGAACCTGTGTACCATTATCCAGCTTTCCACAATGATAATATCTCATGGAATAATTAGTATGATATCACTACCTCATTATTTTTTGATATACAAATTGTTCACGACTTGACCCATGGGAACCACTTCAAGCTGGCTCCTGTGTCCTTTTGGTCTTTGAGCACATCATTAATTTCTGGCACAAGACACTCCAAGTTCATCTTGTACTTTATCTGTTTTATCCCTGAAATAATGTTTCTTAGAAGCCCTAATTCATTTTATTAGAGAACAAGATGTAGGGGCTAGGTGTACTTTTCATTATCAGAGGGTCATTATGTCTAGGCCATCTCAGTAGATAAAGATAGGAAACACATACACAAAAGCACACACACAGGCATATATGCATCCATTCACATGCATCTATGTCTATTTCTATATCAATTCATCTGCATATATATTAAAATACTATGGGGCTATACTGATACCACAATTTCTAATCAAACCTTACATTCCAATCTGCCCCCTTTCTTACTAGTAGTTTCTTTGCTCTAAAATTGAGAGCTTAACATTCATTACCCATAATAATCTTACTTAATTTGCTCAATCCAAATATGCTAACTCTTACTACTATGAAAACTTGTTTCAGGCAAGAAACATTAATAGGTTATAAAAGTGGTGTGTGAAAAATTAAGGAATAATGAAATGCATATTTTCCAATGTTTTTTCACAATATATTAATTGCAAGAGAAAGAAATAGTATCTTAACAGGATAGATACCTGGAGGACCACATGTTAATTAAGTGACCAAAAGTGACGCCCACCACTGAGATGCAGGGTCTTCATGTGCTTCCTGATTGGGTTGCACTGAGGGGACATGGCACCACTTTTGTCATGGTTCTGTCAAAAGAAAGAATCTGAATCTAACCTTGAATAAAAATCAGACAACAAAACCAACTCCAAAGATATTCTTTCCAAAAAAAGTTACCTTTATCAAAAATGCCAAGGTCATGAAAAAAGAGAAATGAAGACTTACTCCGGGTTGAAGGAGAAAGAAAAGACATGATCGATAAATGCAAGGCATGGATCTGGATAATGTAGATTGGCTCCTGGACCATTTCACTCCTTTGTAGATTTTGTTTCTTTTTTTGCTATAAACATTATTGAGACGATTGATGAAATTTAAGAACAGGTGATAGATTAGATAACAGTGGAATATCAACATCAATTCCCTGATTTTGATAATTATATTAGGAGAATACTTTTTCATCGGGCAATGCACACTGAATCAGAAGTAGTGGCACACTGTATCACAGTGTAACATTGGCCAAATGACATAGGGGTCTTTATTTTTTATTTATTTTAATTTTGCAGTACCAGAGATGGAACCCAGGAGCATTCTAACTTTGAGCTACACACCTAGCCCTATGTTTTATTCTTTATTTTGAAACAGGATTTCACTAAGTTGTATAGGGCCTCTCTAAGTAGTTGAGGTTGGCTGCGAGCCCAGATCCACCTGTCTCAGCCTCCCAAATGCTTGCAAGCATGCACCACTGTGCCCGGCTTATTTTTTAATACTCTTGAAACATCTGGAAATCTGGATGCTTTTTTCAGAACAAAAGTGACTTAAAAGAGAGGTGAGAAGTGTCATTCTTCCCTATATCACTCTCATTCTGCTCATTTACATCTGTCATTTTCTGGAACAGTAATCAGGTCCCTTCTAAGCCACCTGAGGCCATCTTGTCTGTGTGCCCTATTTCTAATAGTGAGCCAGATGAGCCTGCATCTGTAGTCCAGCTCTACTGTTGATTTGATTCTTCTCCTGACTTCAGAAAAAACACTTGAGAGGTGGCATATAATTTTCCTTCCCCTTCACTCTTTCCACCAGCTCTCCTGTGACCACTTATCTCTAGCTGGCCTGAGAAAGTAATGGTGCTGCTAAGCATAGGTGGTATCCTGTAATTGTAGATTTCAACATACTTCATATACCCAAAGTAGCCTAAGGCAAGTAACAATTCATCCTGGGGAGAAGAGAAACACCACTGCAATTTACTTCCCATCTTAAATTTACCTAGGGGATAGAATAAAATAAAATCTTGAGGGAATTGTTAATTTTTTCTGATATGGTATTTGCCCTTACAGATAGGCTTCACTTTATGTATTCTATCTAATTTGGAGAAATTTTGTCACTATAGTAAATTTCATGATTTTTTTTGGTGGTACTGGGATTCCTGTAAGCCCTTCTACCTCCGGGCTACACTCCCAAACCTATTTTTTTTTTTTAAATTTGGAAGCAGGGTCTCCCAAACAAGCAGGGCTGGTTTCTAACATGCGCAATCCTTCTGTCTCCGCCTTCCAAGCATGGGGACTACAAGTGTGGGCCACCACGCAGGGCAATTTCATAATATTTTAATTTATCCCAGTGACTTCCCATTAAAAGGGAAACTAAGATCAATTGCTTTGCAAAATGTTGTCCTACTTTTGACAAATGAAATATTTTCTATTTTCTTATATCTTAAAGTGTGAAATATGCAGATCTTTTAAAGAAATTACATGATATATCTGGTGACCAGCCTCAAACCTTATATAACCTCTTGGTCACATGATTTTGAAAGTTAGAGTTGTGATAAGTGCCGGGTGTGATATTATGGGAATCATCTAGATCAGAAAAACTTCTGGAACTAGTAATAAAATTGCATTTCAGTTCACATTTTGGATTTATTTCAGTTGATTAATTTTTCTAAGCACAGTAATAGTGTCAAGTGATAAATAGTTCTTAAAGAAAGCATCCATCTTGAACTCATATAAATCAGTATACTACAAAAGCCACATGAATATTATTTTTATTCAGTAAGTTACATAGCTGAGTGTAAAATTTGCTTTGACATGTTTAATGCAATCGACTATCCCAAGAAAGGTCTTTTCTTTAGTTTTCTGAGCACATCAATAAAAACATATTATATAATTATAATATATATATGTATATATATATATATATATATATATATATAGTAAAAAATCATGATTGGATTCTAATATATTCTTCCAAATATTTTCCTCTAGGAAATTCTTCATGTTTCTTTTTTTTGCTTATAAAGTTGCTGATCACAACTTAAAATTATATTAATATAAATTTTGTCCCAGATTCCACACCTAAAATTTTGCTAATAATTAAAATTTACACACAAATCACTAGAAAAAACTCCACCCGTTGTCTGCTTCTAGGGTGTTAAATAGAGGCACAGGCCAGTGTAGTGTCGAGGATATACTGGCTTGTGCTAGCTCAAGGATGGCTTTGATGGGGTGCCTACGACCTTTCCTGTTCCCCTCACCAATGATGACAAAAGGCAGTGTGTTGTCATTAGATATGTACCCAAAGATCTTTCATTGGTTTTTTCTGTGTCTATGAGATGAGGCCTTTATACACAAATACAAAGTATACATAAACACAACCACATTAACTGGATAATCCGTAAATGAGTGAATTTTGCCTTTGTTGACCTTTCTGTTCTCAAACTAATCATCTGTTTGTTTAACTGATGGTTGTTAAGTTATCAAAACCAATGTTGAAAATGTGATGAACTGGGTGCATGTTTATTCTCTTTTCTCCAATGAAAATTATTTTAAAAATCCTTTTTTTTGTGTAGATCTCCAATGAGGTTTGAGACATAAATAAATTATGCTGAGGGTAGCAGAGATCCTCCCACAAGGTGGCATGCTTTGAAGTTTCTAAGCACCCTGACAACTGGGTTTCCAAACCAAAAATGAGGTGTCTAGAAAGCTCACTCAGATTTTATTAACTGTTTCCTTGTGGTTGTAAATATAATAGAAATGCACTTGTAATGTTTATCTTTACTTCTGTTGGTGAGAATGAAGTGACATAGTGGTTTTCTTGGAACCTCTAAAATGATGAGGAGCAGAAAGTGGGTAGTCAGGAGATTATGAAACCATACTGTCATCTGAGTTTGAATGCCGGCTTCACCACATAGCTGTGTGACACTAGACAAGACTCTTCCATTCTTTGCGTCCTAGTTTCCACATCTATAAAGAAAGGGAAGTTGTTCTTTTCTGGACAGGTTAATACATCAAAGGACTGAGACGAGTATCTGGCATGTGGTAGTATCCAAACCTACTTCACAGGACAGTTGGAGCCCTAGATGAGTTCAAACATATAAAGGACCTGGGATAACATTTGACTCATTGGGCACCTAGGAAACGTCAGCTACTATTATAATTATTCTCAGCTCATCAGTAGGCAGATTTGCCATTCTTTTCATTTGAAAGTAGATAGTCAATAAATAGTGAGTGTTACCATTGTAGTATAATATTATGCCTGGCCCATAATAATTTCTTAATAAATATTAGTGTCATTATAATATAACACTATGAAAATGCCCAGGAATCTTTAATTGGCTTGGACTATATACATTATCCAATTTAGATGATTTGCAAGTATTTTCTTGGGGAGAATTTCCAGATAGTTCGTAAGTCGAGTATACCTATTCCCTTCTCTTGCCTTTCTCTTTTAATTTAAACTAATTGTATGCATTGAGATGCCCTTAGTGTGGTGGCAGTTCTTCTAATTTGGCTCCTCATTTTAATTTGTTTGCAACCTCTTATATAGTTAATCTGCAATTCCCCATGTCACCAATAGGTGCTGATGACTAGTATATGGTATGTTTTAGTCTTAACATTTTTAAGACTGAAAGCTCAGAATTCAGGGTAGGAAAAAGTGCCATATATACATTAAATGAGCACATAGAACATTGTAAATTGTGTAAAATAAGTTGGTCTGCAACAATTAATGCCCTCAGGTATGGTCCCTTGACAATTCTTAGAGGTTTTAAAACCAAACCTTCATTTTCTTGCCTACTCAATCATTTACATTTAGCAAAGGTCTGAGTGCCTCTGCTCAGGTGAGTGCTATGGGGAATAACGATAAGGGAACATAGAAAACAGACATTAACTTCACCTTGGATTTTTATTGGGAAAAATAGTCGAGAAATTATTTTAATGGTAGATCATTCAGAAAACTAGAGCTTCTGTTAATAAAATGGACTTTCTTTGCTAAATGCATGTCAGAAATATTGAAGCTAAAATAGAAAAATCTGAAAATAGCATTCAAATGTACCTTGGGATGATGAGCTGCCATAATCCTCTCTCCCTCTTTCATCTGAAATAGTATTCAAAAACTACCATATTTGCTGGGATGAGTGAATATTCAACTTCACAAAAGAAGGCAATTAAATTTAGTAGTGATCCAAATAAAATGAAATCTTATGCTCAAGAAGTCTGGATATTTATTAAAGTACACAGTAAATGTATCTAAATGGCAGGTTGGAAAATATGACTTGTTTATCTTTGGTATATGCAAGGTACAGTAAAAATTTTAGTAAGAGTTCTGGAACATGAGATTTCATCTAAAAGAAAGTTACTTTGAGTTTCTCTGGGGCAGAATGAATGTCAATACATATTAATTTACACATGACTGTTTCCTTTATTTAATTCATGAAGTAAAGGGAGAAAAATGGGAATTATATAAAACTCAGTCTCTTCATCTGTACAATAGAGTCCTTGTAAAGGTCCTGGAGGACAATGTAAATGAAATTATTTATAGAATATTTTTATATTTTTACTTTTTGGTGCTGATGCTTGAACCCAGGGGCATTCTGCCTCTGAGCTACACCCTCAGCCCTATTTTTTATTCTTTATTTTTGAAACAGGTTTTGCTAGTTTGTGGAGGGCTTCACTCAGTTGCTAAGGCTGGTTGTGACTCTATGATCCACTTTTCTCAGCCTCCCAAGTACTGAGATTACAAGTGTGCACCACCACATCCAGCGTTTGGAGACTATTAAGTGCTATACAAATGTGAGAAGGTCATTAAGTGGCGAGTGCTTTTCTAGCTATTTGTATTTTATTTGGGAATATTTGTGTTTGTATTACCAAGGATCTTGTATTTGGCAGCTTTTGAAGTTACATGACTCAGCTGGATATCCTCACATTTTACATATTTATTTTATGATGGTTGTATACAAATATGCAAAGAATAACTGTTTACAAGAGATCATGAATTGTCCTTTTAAAAGATATACAATATAGGACAATATAGTCCCTCTTAGTTATACAAGTGTTAACATTCTTTAATTGTGGTTTTTAATTTGTTCATCATCATTATCAACACCAAAAAGTATATTCTCAAAATCTAGATTTAGTAACAGAGTAAAGGCAAAACATACAAATTGACATTTGTATGTTTTCTTGATTCCCATTTTTTGCACAGCTAACATAAGATGCCAGTGACTCACAAAACATATTGTTTAAACATGTTCAAATTGCTAACAGACCATACTGTTATGCCTTTTAGATCCCAATAAACCATATGAAAATGCTAATTATTGAGTCTACATTAATTTGTATAAATTATGCAAATTGAGCAGCAATTAAGCACTACTGTGGTTGAGGTGGATTCCATGCTATTTTTTAACTTAATGTTAGACTGACACAGATTCCGTTCACTAAAATAAATTGTTTTATTGTTGAGTGTTTACGAAACAATTGCTGATGGTAATTGGTTGTAGATGACACTATTGTGCATTTCAGTAAGATTTATTTAATCATATGCACCACTACCAAAACACACACATCTAGAACAGTCAAGGAATGGTTCTATGGCAGTCCATTCAGGAAAAAAATAGAAGCTCTGTCCATGAAAATAGCCATTCTTCACGAAAATTATTTCAGAGATTAAAAACAAACAAATAAGATAAATATAAACTACTTGGAGAAATGTAAACAATAATAGGAAGGAGTAGAATTTAGCAAGAGGTCAAAGCATCTCACTCAGTCTTTACAGAAGAATACTGGGGAGTAATTGTGATTTTAGATGCCTCCTGGGTAGATAGATGAGAATTAAAGCCCTGCTTTAGTCATACCAGTTGTGTGTACTTTTCCCTTGGCACGCTGATGTCCTACTGGATCCCCACTGAAATTTAAGACCGACCACCTTCCTGTTTCTGGAATTCAGATTTGGTTTGCAGATGCCAAGGTGAAACACGCTTACATGATAACTATGAAAGAAGAATAAATCTTTCTTTTCACCAAAAACTATTGTATTAAAGAGTGTGTAAATTGTGATTTGTGAGTGCATTAATGGCTTAATGTTGAAACATGGCATCCAGCTGATGAGTAGATGGTGTCAGCCTTTGGTAATTTATTTCATTTTAGTTTCTCTAATCAGCAATGCATTTGGGAATCTAGATTCATAGCAAGTGATCTATCTGAAAGTTTAACCAAAATAATGAGAATATGTTATGAACTTTCTGTTAAGGTCATATTTATGCCATTTATTCTAAATAAGATGTATCTAGAAGTTGATTGATTTTACTAGATTTATAAATTTGTTTTGCATAATCTCCAAACTGATTTTCATTTGACTTGCCTTAAAATATATCAGCATTCTGAAAAATTTTTAAGATTAAATCATTAACTTCAGTATTTATCATTTAATATCTTACTAAATAATAATAAATCTCTTCAAGGACTTTTCATTTTAAATTTTGTGTTATGACTTAAGACTCACTACTTTCTTTGGTTTTCTTTTACAAATCACATGTAATTGTAAGTCCTCTGGTTACTTTTGCCAGGTTTTCTGTTTCTTTCACAAATCCATTAAGGAAAAAAGGAGATTTTAAAGCAAGGTCTGCACAATGACAGTTCAATACACACTTCCTCACTTGGTTATTTAGCACCAAAGGATTCAAATGGAATTCTTTCTTCAACAAAATCAATCTGAGTCAAGATTCATTACAAACTTATTCTCTGAAATGGAATTATTGCAAGTAATGACGGGTCCACAGTGGGCCAAGGTTCTGAAGACCTCTGCCCAGAAACAGCTTTAAGCCTTGAGCAAATTATTCAAACTTTATGCGTGTCTGTCCTCCTTTGTAGCTACTGTGAAGATCGAATGATACACATTTTTGAAAGCTCTTTGGAACTTCCAAATGATGTGCAAATGACAAGAATTATGACTTATCTAATAGAAAAATACATTGAAATCTGACATCTCTTGTTGATTTCAACACTACTTGCTATCTCTAATGATTTGTACAACTATGAACATCTCACTTAGATCTTTAGACCTCAGTTTACATGTGTAAAATGGCCAAGTAATAGTATCTTGTAAGGTTGCCTTAAGATTAAACAGATTAGTGTCTAACTAATCTGTTTAAAAGTGTATAAAAGACACTTTTAGCTTAACTGGATAACTGGTACTGTTGGGACATATAATGTTATGACAAAATTAAATACTGTTCTCATTTTTCAAGTACTAGAATTTGTTTGACTAAACTTTATTTTTTTTTTTTTGTTTTCACTATCAACTTACCAGAAGTTTAGTTACTTATACTGTTTTGAATTGTCTAGGCTATTCTAGATTTGTCAGTGCAATTTTCTCTAAATCATATATCCAATTTCATTACTTGCTTGCTTAGCAGAGTAGTATGACTCCTGAAAATGTCTGCAAATCTTGAGATGTTGTCAGGAACATGATAAGGAATGTCTCTTTGTGGGCAGAAAGATGTGTATTTGGATGCCAACTCTTCCACTTAGCCATCATGTGACTTTACAAAAGTTAATTAAATTTTCTCTGCCTCCATTTTCTCATTTGTAAATTGGAGTTAATCATAGAACCTAAGTCCCGGTGTACGTGATTGTGAACTAATATACAAAAGGGTGTGGCCCATAATACACATTTAATTTTATAATCTCTGCTACTGCCATCATTGTGTCTTTTATGATGATGATGATGATGATGATGATGATGATGATGATATTATTAAGTCCAAACTCTCAAGACTTGCATTTAAAAGCTCTCCACAATGTGGCTTACTTCCAACCATTTCTTTCTTTACTCTACGAACTTTCTTTTAGTATGAGTATGACATAAATATTGCACAAACTATACTAACTAATCATTCATTGTGTATTTGAAATTCTAAATTAACTGGGCATTCCAGATTTCCATTGCCTAAATATGGCTGCTCTACTTATCTGGACTGCCTCCCTGGGTTCCAAGGGGTAGATAGATATTCAAGAAAGCTCTTCCTTCTTGGTGTCTCTACTCTCCTTGCTTCTTAAATGTGTTTTGTATAGAAGGCCTGAGGCCAAACCCACTTTGGCTGTAGTCCCAGCTGCCTGCCTCATCCATTCCCTAAACTGTTCTGTAATTCTATAGGTAGATCTCCTTGTTATTCTCTGTCATAGTCTCACCACAGTCCATGGCATTGGATTCTCTGTGTTTCTTCCCAGTATTGACGTATTAGAAAGGCTCCCCTAGGTGATAGTGCTATACAGCCAGGGTGACATCTAATTGAGAGGCTCCTATTGTAAGCTGTTCCTTTTACTTAGACTGTATCCCCTTCATTCCCACCTACACATTCTTTTCCATTAAGCATTCTACCACCTGTGAAAATCCTCCCACAGATTCAGTACCCCAGTGCCTAGCCTGGTGCTGTCAGCACTGCTGACAAGCTATCAATGGTTGTCCAGCTGAATGGAGTGCCTGATGAAACAGAGGGATTTGGACTTCTCTCAGTAATTTTATGAATATGCTAATGCAGATATTATTGACCATTTTATCCTAGACTAACAAATTTTGTAATTTTCTGTACTGGAATTTTGTAGAGAGGATAATAAATATATTAATAGAGATCATTAATGAATATCAGGCTCTGTGTGTGTGTGTGTGTGTGTGCATGTGTGTGGTACTGGGGGTGGTACTGGGGATTGAACTCAGGGGTATTCAACTTTGGAGCTACAACCCAGTCATATATTATTTTTTATTTTGAATCAGGGTCTTGCTAAGTTTCTAAAGACTTCACTAAATTTCTGGGACTGACCTCAACCTGTGATCCTGTGTTGGCCTTCCAAGCACTGGGAAGTTTTGTTTTTTAATTTTTTCTTGCTACCCTAAGTCTTATAAAGGTTGTTTCAAAACTAGAATAGTAGTGTTGAAAATGGCCTGCTTATTTTTTAGCAGTTGTGAACACTGAGGATTGAGGTTTCTGTATGTGAATCCTACAAACTCATTGTTATATCTGTACTTCTGTCTTTTTTTTTAAGACATTTGCTAATAAAGAGAAATGTTGCAAAGTTCCTTAGCTATTATTTAGGTCCAGTCTCTACCTCGGGGGCTGCCATATGCCCTGGAACATCGCTCTGCTCTCCTGCCCCTCTAGTGGACAACAGACTGACAGCAGGTCCCTTCACCGCAGGAGTACAGGCAGTTTGTTCCCGTGCACACACAGCGTGGTGTATGCCTGCAGGCCCAGACCCATCCCTGTTAAAATGAATTAAATTTGGCCTAAATCAGCCTCTATACCTGGGTGATAAAATTTGACCCCGGGCAGCCTCTTAGTAAGTGGGAAACTGAAACGTAGTTTGATGTATAAACAAGATGTAACATACAATACCAGTATGCCTTGGTAACCAAGCAACTTGACCTTAGCCAATCATGGCAGCCAAAGTTCAGCAAATTCCAGGCTGAAGGCTGCCAAATTACATGCACGTGCTGATAATGACTTTGTATACTACAACAGACCCATGAGGTCATATCACTTAGTGAGGTGACAGAAGTCTGAGTTTGTGTAAGTATACTTTATGTTGTTCAAACGAAAACAAAATCACCTAACATAGCCTCCTACACCTCACATGACTGTACGCCCAAAGAAGGCAGACACTGGGCTACGCCATTAAGAAGCAAGATGGTGTTTGCAGCACAAGTATCTTTAACTTTTTGCTTTTCAGAAATTGTTTTGAAAAATGGCATTGGGCCTTCTCTACCATATAAGTTTAGCTGTAGCTTTAATTGTTTTAAGTTTTGTTCTGCATTCTGTTTGATCCCTTACCAATTTACTTTTCATACTTCCTACCCACCACCACCACCACTTTCCTCTGAACTGTGGGAGGAAAAAAAGCCCATAGGTTAGACAGCTGTATATTCATATGAGTCTTTCATGCTAGTGGAGGATGGTGTTGTCAGCAATTTAATTTTGTAGTTGTGAAATAATTTTAATGATTAACAATTTGATGTGTACTCTTTTCTGTTTAATTGGAAGAGCAGATTTTAACAATTAAATAGATGTAGATGAACCTAAAGATCATGGTTTTACATGTACAGCAATAGGCAGTGTGTTGCCACTTTCATAGACACTATTCATCTGACCTTACTTTTGTTTCCTAAGTTATAGTCAGGGTTAAAGATGTTATAACAATATTTAGCAGTTACTGTTGCTTAAGTGAGGCAGAATTTGAATGTTACAATATTTACTTCACTGTATTCTTGTACTGTTCACTTAATTAATTGGAATTGTATATCTAATATGTGATATTTAGAGTAAATAAAACTTACCGTGTTGTAAAAAAAATAAAGAGAAATGTTAAATATAAACAGTATTTCAAGATGAGGATGAAAATGAAATACCTAAGGCCTTTCCAGGTCCAGCTGGTTTGTATTTACATTGCCAGAAGGAGGGATTAAGAAAGCACTGCAAAGGCACAACACCTTCTGCATTCTTAAAATTAAAGGGGCAAATCCTTATCTGAAATGAGCTGTGAGCCAGAAGTGGGAGAAGATAACAGTATCAGCAGGAATAAAGACAAGTTAAAGATTGAACTTTTTTCAATTTTTTTAAATCTAAAAATGGAATCTCTTTAAATTGCATTATTTTATAATAATGCAATTAAACAAAGAAAAAGCTGAAACAGTCGCAGATGCTGAGTTTACACTCCCCACAACAGAGATTCTTCTTTAATATCATTCACATTAACCCAGCTTCCCCCAGAGCAGACACCACTTCCTGGGAGTAAATGAAGCATTTTGGTATCTGTTCTCCCAGTTGGTCTCAGGCCACTAGCGTCCCATTCAGTTATTTCTTTAGGACACATACTGGTTTCCTAGTGGCCCTAGAATGAATAAAAGCAGCCCTTAAGACATCCTCACTTGCAGGAGTGGTTTGTGCATGAGGGTAAAGCAAAATGTGTGTAATAAGATGCTTCAGAAACTTCCAGTATCCTGTTCCATCTAGTGCAAAGCTGGGAAGCAGCCATACTTTGCACATTTGGTTAGTCAAAATCATTGACATCCTCAACAAAAGCAAACCTACTCTCTCACTGCTAGTTTCCTTCTCCAGAGCCAAGTTGGAAGACAAAATAAATGTCTAAAAATTTAAAAATCTTTCAGCTACACCAGATGCTTTTGAAAAGAAACAGCTCAGTCATTTAAAGAGCCTGATTTTATGGAGTGACATTTTAGATTATGATATGACATTGCAGATTTGACATAACTGTGCTAATTGTGAGAAAATATCCTACTTTGATCAAACAGACATAAAGGCAATAAAAAGGCATTGTGGTTCAACTGTTTTAAAGAGTAGCTCATCCTCACAGCTTTTTTTTGTTGTTGCTATAGTTATCTATTCAACATGACATATACAATACAGTTAATATTTCATTACCAGTAGCCTGTTGCATGCTTATTGTTGAAAAAGATTTTACATACAAGCTTTCGTATGAGCTGTTCACATAATTCTGATTCCTTGCACTGACTGGCATGAGACGGAGCTAGATGGTATTTAACTAGTTGTATTGTGATGTGACTATGATGGATGTGACAAGGGCCTCTATTATTCGCTGGGGAGTGTGGCCGTTAATGAAGCCATTAGCTGAGCTAAGGCGAGTGAAGAAAATAGGGAAATTACCATTATTCTGAAGCCATTAAGTTGTAATCTACCACTTTCCCTCCTTACTCAAAAAGGCATCTCCCTGACTGTCCTTTAAAGATTCATTAATTCATTAACTTTCCAAGGAGATGGGGGTGGATGACAGAGTTGAAATTTTAATCAGTCCCACAGATTATGTTATTAACATTACAGCAATGTCTGTGTTCATTGCTGAACCACATAAGGTTAATTTTAAGCTGACCACATTGCAGCAGATGACGTTCTGTTCTGTGCATAACAGAAAGAGCTTTCATTTATGGAGTACCTGAGAGTGCATGAAGTGCCTTCATGTTCAGTAGAAACACAGAGCAGGCACCATGTGGCCCTATTTTACAGATGAGCGAACAGAGGCTTAGTGCAAAATAATCTGAGGAATGACTCTCAGCCAGCTATGAGATGGGATGAAATATGTTTCCCACTTAGATTATCATAAAATACTTGGATTATGAATTGTACTTTCTTCGTGTAGATTCTTTGCTGATAAAGTGAAACTAACATCTAGTTGGCACAGATTTTTTAAATGTTTAGTTTTATCCTTTTTTGTGCAGTGTAATTGTACAACATAATGAGATTCAAAGTGATAGGAAAAAACATGCACATATCATTTAGTATATATCCCTCCTGAAAATGAATAACTTGTGTTATATTCTGTACTAAGTATATGCCGACAATCATATCTAATCAGGACTTTGTCTCTTTACTTAACCAATTGCAATGTGCTCTTTTTAGCACAGTTTGACATTTCTACATCGATGCTGAGCAAAGCCCAATATCCTCAGTGCTAGTCGTATATGGCATATGCAGCACAGGCAGCATGCAATGCAGATGGCTTCAGTTGTCTCAAAAGGTGCTTATCTCTGCCAAGTTGTGTGAGATCTACTTCTTGGCAAAGCAGAGTTTTCTGAAAGACACAGGCCTTGTTCTTTTGCTCCTTAGAAAATCAACATTTTCTAAGCAGGAGATACTAGGACAGTAACTCCTTTAGAAGGATGTTGAGTCCAATTCCACACTTCATTTTTTATGTACTAAGGCAATTTTGTCCCCTAGAGCCAGTGCCACAGGTCACAAACTGTAGCAGTCCTCAAATGAGTGAATATTTAAACCTCTGTGTGTAAGTATTTTGCATATATAGTCATCACACACTGCAAAGTCCAAATGGTGAAAAATGCAAACATTCATCTTCTACCCTAGGGTGTTATTTGGGGGTGTGATATTCCCACCAAGGCTCTGCTGGCTGCTGGGAGGACCACGTTGCTTAGCTCACAACCATGCATACATGTATCCTAGTCTGCAAGTCTGTCAGAGAAGAGCAGTCAAACAATAAAAGGAAGTAGGATGGGAACTTAAACAATATTTCTCATCATATTTTATGAGTTTCTCTAGGTGGGATAGCATCTAAAACAGATGAAAAATTGAGGCTTTTATTTTTTTGTGCCTCTAGGGATGGAACCTAGGGGCATTCGACTTCTGAGCTACACCCCCTGCCCTATTTTTTCTTTATTTTGAAACCGGGTCTCACTGAGTTGCAGAGGGCCTCACTAAGTAGCTGAGGCTGTCTGTGAACCGCGATCCTCTGGTCTCAGCCTCCCAAATGCTGGGATTACAAGCATGCGCCACCATGCCCGGCTAAATTGAGGCATATTTGTTAAAAGGATGGTCAAAGGAAAAGGTATACTGGCCAATAGTTTATTCAGTGGTGTGATATCATGGGGTATCACTGTTTCTTCACAAGTGAGTCCCTACATTCACATGGAACTGTGTTCTCCAAATCACAGGATGGATCTCCCTGGGTAGAGCCATGAGAAAATCTTGGAATTTTCTAGATGAGCTAGGCAGCGGTCTTCTGAAATCTCTCTGAGGGATTTCAACATTGTGGAAGGCAGAGTCAGGTGTGGAATCTGGGCCTCCAACACTATAGACCCTAGCAATCAAAGTGGAGTCAAAAGACCACAGGCAGCCTCAGCCTCATCTGACTTAGTTGGTCATAAATGCCCAATTTCGGGTCCCAGGTAAGCCCTCCAGAATGTTAGATTACATTGCCACAAAACCCTTAGGGGATACATCAACATGATAAAATTGTCAGAGAAGCTAGGCAGTTACTGTAGTATGAATCTGTTAGTGTAGTATAAATCTTACAGTGATAGTAATGTTATTATAAGAAAGATAATGTCCTTCTGCTTTATTTTTTCAACAGAAGTAGAAGGGAACTGTCCTTGACTGTGTCCCTGCCCTGTGAAGGCAGCTGAATACATTTGCCATGGTATACGTGTACTTGCCTTTCACTGCTATTCAGTGAGACAAAAATCATCTTCCTCATTTTACAGACAAGGAACCTGAGGCTGAAAGATAGAGTGACTTTTACCAGGCCACAGGTTAATTATCAAAGCTGAGTTCTAACTCCCAGGTTGTATGATTTCACAGTTTTTCCATGACAGCATTCTATGAGAGAAAGGTGAGAGAAGGGATCTGGAGGGGATGGACTTTCCTAGTTCTACAGGGTACCTCTGTGCAGGAACAATTTCATTATTGTAATTTAATAGCTCTAATTATCATGGTGAGGTTTATTTTTTATATATATTTTATTGGTGCATTGTAGTCAAACATCACAATGAAATACAAGACTTGTGTGGATATACAAGCACACATCATCCAATTAGCCTTTATCCTATCCCCATCCCATTCCTTCCCACTCCCTCGATCCCAGGCTTGATTTGGTGATTAACTTTGATATAGTTGTTTTCGTATATCATGTGTTTTAAAGAGATTCCATCTTCCCCCATCCCATCCCCTCTGATTGGTCACCTTAATTGCTCCTCCATAGGGCACATTCTTCAACTAGATCTCCTCCTATTACCCATTTCTTCCTAGTTTTTGCATATTAGGGAAATCATTTGATTTTTTTTATTTTCTGTGATATTTCTCTGTGTATGCCACATTGCAAGTTCTGATCTCACTCCTGAAGGCCCCGGCACTGGCCTGGCCACCTGGCAGACTCTGATTCCAGCCTCGCTGGTTCCAGCACTGGCCTTGCCTCATAGCAGGCCCCGATCCCAGCCTCTTTGGCTGTGGCACTGGCCTAACCCCTCAGCAGGCTCCAATACTGGCCTCGGAGTCCTCAGCACTAGCCTTGCCTCATGGCAGGCTGCGATCCCAGGCTCGCTGGCACATCAGAGGACCCAACACTGGCCTTGCCTCATGGCAGGCTCTGATCCCAGCCTCACTGGCCCCAGCACTGGCCTCACCCCTTGGCAGGCTCCAATCCCGCCCTTGGAGGCCCCAGCACCAGCCTTGCCTCGCACCAGGCTCTAATCCCAGCCTCGCTGGCCCCAGCTCCAGCCTCGCCCCTTAGCAGGCTCCAATCCTGGCCTCAGAGGCCCCAACACAGACCTTGCCTCATGGCAGGCCCCGATTCTGGCCTCGCTGGCCCTTGCACCAGCCTCACTCCTTGGCAGGCTCTGATCTCTGCCTCAGAGGCCCCAACACCAGCCTTGCCTCATGGCCCGCCCCAATCCTGGCCAGGTGGGCCCTGGCATTGGCCTCATCCATCGGCAAGCTCTGATCCCAGTGTCAAAGGCCCCTACACTGGCCTTGCCTCACAGCAGGCTCCAATCCAAGCCTTGGAGGCCCCGGCACCGGCCTCGCCTCATGGCTGTCTCAGATCCTGGCCTCACCAGCCCTAGCACTGGCATACCCCGTGGCAGGCTCCGATCCCGGCCTCATACAGAGGCCTCAGCAACGGCCTTGCTTCACAGCAAGCTCCAATCCCAGCCTCCCTGGCCACAGCACCACCCTAGTCTCCTGGCACGCTCCTATCCTGGCCTCAGAGTCCCTGGCACCGGCCTTGCTATTCATCAGGCTCTGGTCTCTGTCACTACCAGCAGGTCAGGTCGTCTATAGATGTTCTCGTTAGTCTTTCTATTACTTTATTTTTTATTTTTTGTGGTACTGAGGTTCCTAGAAATTCCTCTGTCTCTGGGCTACAACACTCCTGGTGGAGACCTGTATCTTTCTCTCTCTCTCTCTCTCTCTCTCTCTCTCTCTCTCTCTCTCCCCCTCTCTCTCTCTCTCTCTCCCTCTCTCTCTCTCTCTCTCTATATATATATATATATATATATATATATATATATATATTTGGAAACAGGGTCTCTTAAGCCAGAGAGGCTGGCTTCCAACTTGCGAGATCCTCCTGTCTTCACATCCCAAGTGCGGGGATTACAAGCGTGCACCACCACGCCTGGCGTTCTTCCCTTTTTTTTAATATGAGAAAGCAGTACATGTCTTTTGCAAAAGCTGGGACCCCAAATACCTAGTGGCAAGAAATTTTGTCTTCCCTCCAAAGGCAGAGGTCCATAGCTTCTCCTTAGAAAGCAGGCTCTGCTGTTCCACGTGCACACTGGCCTCTCACTCTGCACAGAGGAGTGTGGTGTCCATGAGGGCTGATGACTCCCAGAACACAGAATGTGTCAGCCCATCCCAAGTATGAAGGGCTCCCTCTGATAACTCCAAAACCCTTTTGTCACTTGGCATGTTGTCCAGACTTCTCAAGCATGTGTAGCAGGTACATTCCACTTTTGGGGAAATTTCCTCAAAAGCTGGACTGAATTGGATCTGTCTGCCCCTCCAATTTCTACCTTTGGGGCAATTTCTTCAGAAGATCAGGGTAGGGAGAATCAGGTCTCTGCCTCTCCAAAATAATAGTCTCCTCCACCAGCACTAGCACCTGCACCTCTGCTCTGACCTTCCCACCACTCCGCCAGCACCACCCGTCACTCTGCCAGCCCTGCCTTCCTCCTGGTTCTCTGCTAAGCTCCTTCCTTACATGATATGATGTCCAGAATTCTTAAGCATGTGCGGCAGGGGCAGTCCCCCTTCGCAGGGGTTTTTTCCCAAAGTTTCAAGTGAATTGGATAGAGTTTGTCTGCATCTCCTAGGTACTGGCTGCTGTCACCACCATCTTGGCCCCTCTCCTGTATTTTTTTTTTTTATAATAAGAGAAGACAGTATGTGTATTTTGAAGAGGTTGTGAGATTGAGCACTCAACAGCAATTAATTTTATCTCCCTTGCAAGAGCGGAGGCCCACAGCCTCACTGTGTAGAGCAGGGTCTGCTGTTCCAGGTGCATCACGGCCCCTGGAACAGCATTGCAGCCCCTGAAGCAGCATTGCAGAGCATGGCGGCCGGGCACACTGAGGTCCTGGGATGCACGGTTCAGCTCCTGCCCAGTACTGCACTCTCCCTCCACCATGCCTGGCTCATTTTTCTTACAAGGTATGTTGTTAAGAGTCCCCCAGCATAAGTGGCTGAAGTGATCTTTTCTCTAATCCCTTCTGGGATGTTCTTCTAAAAATCGTTTTCCTTGCACAGTGTGTTCCTCCTTGTCGTCTTGTTTCTAATTCCGCAGTTATCTATTCTCTCTCCTGTATTCTAGTTGGGAAGTCATGGCTGGAAGTGTCTCCTTAAATTGTCCCCAAAATTTGGTGTCCAGGGCTTCCCCGAGAAATGGTTGTCCTGTTTGGCGACCACAGTCGCCATCTTTCTTCCTCCCACAGTAGTCTTTTTTCCTCATGGTGAGGTTTCTTAAAGTTGGCTTCAGCATCTCCTGATAAACGTGTAGATACTTGTCAATATTGTTAAAAATCCTATTTGCTGTAAGATGTTGTACATTGAGATGCTTTGATTGAATGTTCAATTATCTGCACATCTTCCTCTCACCTTTTGATTAACAGGGTTAAAGTAGGTGAATAAGTTATTTGATGCTACTATTAATATCACTTAATTTTTATCTCTCAGTGTTTCATGAAGGCAGACATATTTTGGGCCACAGTATGTAATTACCTCCCATGAGAGGGAGCTGGAAAGGCAGAAAACATCGCAAAGGTCAATTTGGTTTAAGCTGGCGATTTGTCACAGTATGTACGAGGATGGTCACTTTCAGAATTAGAGCGAATGGTTGCCAAGTGAGGTACTGAGGCAAGCAGTTATATAGGCAACCTTCCAGGGCCACATCTCAGACATAATGTTTTTTGTCATGGCCTGCCCTAATTCATCATATAATTGTATTTTCCCTGAATAAAACACCCTCTCCACATTCAAATAATTTTGAAATTAGTCACTTTAATTACCTACATAACTTCTTTTGTGTATACTCACGACTGGTCTCTTAAAAGTGTACAAGTTGGCAAATGATTTGCTGAACTAAGAAGACAATATTTTCCCCTCCCCTCTCCTTGTCCTCCCAATGTGGACCACCTAAGAACTCTAATGATGGGTCTGTACATGAGTGAGTGTGCACATCTCTGTTATGGTTTATCTTTGTTTTAGGCACGATGGCTGCTATGGAGCAGGATTGTAATGGGCTGGTTTTCCTAAATGTTTAATGATAATGAGCTTAATATTTTCCCCTCATTATGTAGGGCAATTCTGTATTAACAAGCTGTCAGCTTTTTCTTTCTTAATTTGTGGTTTCATCAACTGCCATGCTATCAGGCTTAGGAGGGTGTGTGTGTGTGTGTGTGTGTGTGTGTGTGTGTGTGTGTGACTGAGTTCAAACCCAGGGGAAATCTACTTCCAAGCTACACCTCTACACTTTTTTAATTTTCTTATTTGGAAACAGAGTTTTGCTAAGTTGCTAAAGGTCTTGCTAAGTTGCTGAGGCTGTCCTTGAACTTCCATTCTTCCTGTTTTAGCTTCCCAAGTACTGGGTTTACAGGTGATATCACCATGCTCTGCTGAGCTTTTGAACTTTTAAGAAGACGTCCTCTCAAAAAGTATTTCATAAAGAAGGTGTAGGCTTTAATGTGTCCCCTCAGCCCAGTATTTATGGATGGCCAGTCCATCCACTGGCAGGATATGTGTGGTACAATGCTATAATCATGATAATGGTAAATACAGATTGTAGGAAATACTGCAAAATTATGCTTTTGTGCATTTTTGTTTAAATTTCATCTACCACAGAAATTATGAATGATAGTCCAGTGATCATTTTCTAAATCCCTCCTTCCTTATATATTTTTTCATAATAATTCCTCTGTAAATAAGACCTGTCCCTTCTTTCACTTTATTTATTCATTCAATCAGTCATTTATACCATTAAGAACTCATGGCTATTTATTGTAATTTATGGGTCATAATATAACATTGTTCTTATTTTGTTTTCAACTTCTTTCAGCTTCTAGATTACTAGAATAGAAAATAACCGTCTTTATCAAATTTCATTCTTACATGATGCAAAATAGTTGTCCATATTTATGGGGTACACAGTGATAATTTAATGAATGTGTACAATGTGCAATGTTCAAATCATGGTAATTAGGATATCCATCACCTCAAACATTTATTTTTTCATTCTAATGAGAACACTCAAAATACTATTTTCTAGGCTTTTGAAACATACATCATTGTTAACTATAGTTTATCTGTTGTACTATAGAACATAAAGCATCTTCCTCATATCTAACCAATTTTATATCTATTAGACAACTTCTCCCTATTCCCCTCACTCCTCTCCTTCTTAGCCTCTGGCAAGCACTGTTCTCTTCTCTACTTCTATGACATAAACTTTCTATTTTCTACAAGTATAACATGTTTTCTATAAGTAAAACATGCAGCATTTTGCTATTTAGAATGGCCAAAATAAAAAATTAACCTGTGTCCATTAGCAGACAAATGGCTAAAAAAATGAGATATATATATATACACAACAGAACATTATTATGCCATAAAAAGAGTGAAATCCTATCATTATGGTGAATTAAATAAGCCAGGAACAGAAAGATTTCTTTTTGATCTTACAGTTTAGGCCTGTGTCTATTATAGCATGCCATTTCGTGAAAAGCTGTGAAGAATATCAAGGTACATTTCCTGACCTTGCTGTGCTTTGTGTTTATCTTTTGATTACTGTGGTGCTCATTGTACTTCAGAGTTGGGTAAAGAATGAACTTTTGAGTGTTGGCCTGCTATGCTTAAAAACCTTTTTATCAAACACATAGGACTTACCTAACATAATCCACCAAAGAGTGAAATTTAAAATATGATTGGTATTACCATACATACAGTGCAGTGTAGGATTCCCTGTGGGAATAATTAAGATGGCCATGCTTTGGATTGCCTGGGGAAATCCCACTTTGTAACCACTTTTTCCAGTTGTAATCATAGAAGTGTTCCCCATTTTCCTCAAAGATGTGCAGCTGTAGATGATTAATTATGTAGTTGCTCTAAGTCACTGGCTTTTAAACTTTTGCTTTGTAACAGAATTACCTGCTGGGCCCTACCTAAGGATTTCTCATTTTTTAGATCTGGAATGTGTAAAGGGATGAATGGATATATTTTGTGCCACTATGTGACAGGCTGAGTGCTGGTTCATAGGGATGTGATTCAGCCTACTGGGAGGAGCTACTCAGAGAGTTAACCAGCGACAGAGAGATTATAAGGGGTTCTGTGTACAGATACTAGAGGCACCTTATAAAGATTTAGGGCCTTTCTACCTGGACTCTGAGGACAAATTCATGCTCAGTTTTTAGTACCTTATTATAACATTTTCTTTCTAGTAAATTTTGTGAGTGTAGTGTTAATTCAACTAATTGGACACTCACCAACCAAGAGTCTAAATCAGCTGTTTATACTTTTAGTTCTTATTTATTTAGAACATTTTGTGTTACAGAATTACTTTGTTAATAAGAAATCATTATTATATTTTATAGATAACAAATCCAAAATTCAGAATGATATTCTCCAGGTATTACTGTTGATAAGTGGAAAAATTAGAGTTCGAATGAGTGTTTTCAGTTCCAGAAACCATCATCTCTCCAGTACGTCAGTGGATAATATATTACTCATTATTGTGTATATTTTGGTACAAATCACAATGCTTAATGTTTAAGTAATTATAGATTAAAATTTTGACCCCTTGCTGCTTTTTCCCTACATTCCTCACCAAAAATCACGAATTTATTTGTTTTATTTGCCCAAAATAACTCCATGTAATTGCTTAGTATTCATCACACATCATGCAGTGATCCTTGTGCTGGTTATTTCACCATGAACAACAAAATCAAATTGTTTTTTGTAAGACACCAAATCCAGGGTGGGGTAGGCTTTTAGAGGGGCCAATGTGAGAAACATAAGAAAGACAATATAATTATTGATAAGATTATTTCTGTTGTTAAAATGATGGAATAGCCGGGCGTGGTGGTGCATGCTTGTAATCCCCACGCTTGGGAGGCGGAGACAGGAGGATCATGCAGGTTCGAAGCCAGCCACGCTGGCATGAGAAACCCTGATTCAAAAATATAAAAATAGGTCTGGGAGTGTAGCCCGGAGGAAGAAGGGCTTCTAGGAACCCCAGTACCACCCAAAAAATAAAATAAAATAAAATGATGGAATAAAGCAAGGTGGTGAAATATAATTGGAGTCTAGAAAATAGGGGACTTTAGGGAAAAACTACTCTGACAATTCAATAGTTAAAATTAAATATGAAAAAGTTAAGATGATGTGGGAAGAACCTTCCAGTAATAGGGAAGCACCAATGCAAAGACTTGAAAAAGTATATGGTTTGTGTTTTGAGGTACAGAATAAAGGCCAGTGTCACAGAAGCAAAACTGAAAGACAAGATGAAAGTCAGAAAATTATGACTTGTATAGAATCTTGTTAGGTGATGATAAAAATTTGGAGTTTTGTTTTATTTGTAACGGGAATCAAATGGAGCACTTTAAATAGATGTATAACTTCATAAAGTTAAGGAAACAATTACAATTAGTTCCTCACTAATACTATCATGAGGATTTTAATGCTAAGCAAATATGTACTCTGTGTGTGTGTGTGTGTGTGTGTGTGTGTGTGTGTTAGATTACTTGGATTATGTTTCTCAGATGTGGCATGAAATAAAGATATATTCATTTCATTTTACAGCCTGTCTGCATCTACTAGACTGAGTAATGTTCAAAAATGATCTGAATCCCCACAGGATCCACAATGATAAGAGCCTAGTACTGTACTTATTAAACAAAAAAATTTGAAGGTATATGGCACATTTCAAGGACATTTATTTTAGCAACAAGAGATGGAGTAAAAGATTTTCCATGAATTTTTCACTAAATCAGAAAATGTACTTAATCACAACCCATACCTAAAGAATTTTAGTAAGATTATGTTTTCTTGGTTGTTCATTACTTACATAGTGATGATATTGTTATTGCTTTTCATAACACAATTGGGAAAAGTATTCTATAGATCAGCCCCTCTAGCTATGTATATTGACTGACAAGAATAAAACCTTCAGACTCTGTTCTCAACAGGCTTTAAATTTGCTTTAGAATCTGTTATTGGACAGTGCTTATTCTCATAAAATCTGGTTTGTGAACACAGTGAGAGGAGTCCATGTTTTACGTGTTGACTGTCCAGGATCTAACTTGGAGTTAGAAATATTGCTCTTCTTTTTCAGGGCTAAATATTTGACATGACTTGTATTGATGTTGTATTGAACCAGGATTACCAATAAATATATCAATAAATATAGCTATGATGTAAACAAAACTGGTGGAACTCATTGTCTATAGAACCAGGGATATTCTGTACCACTAGTATGTTGACTAATATCAAGAAACTTTTATTATTGTAGATGTTATAATGTTTATTAATAGAACATAATTTTATACCTTGCCAAAATGTCATATCTTAGCTTTTCTAAAAAAAACTTGCCTTTTTTGTCCAGTAAATTATATTTATGTAGATGGAGTGAGTGAGTAATAATGATAAGGTGATAGTAATAGTACTGTTGATTATATTGCTACTTATACAATAGACAACAACATTATAAATTATCATTAATAGTTCTAAATGGGTAAGGTACAAAAAACTTTGTTTGAATATAAGCTGGAAATTTTTCTAAAGCTTTTTCTTTTTTTTTTTTTTGATGGTACTGGAGTTCCTGGAAACCCTTCTACCTCTGGGCTACACTCCCAGACACCTATTTTTATATATTTTATTTGGAAACAGGGTCTCTTAAGCCAGTGAGGCTGGCTTCGAACCTGTGCAATCCTCCTGTTTCTGCCTCCGAAGCGCGGGCATTACAAGCGTGCACCACCACGCCGGGCTTCTAAAGCTTTTTATACTCTATAAAATATGCAGTTCTTCACTGGCCCTCAAGTTTTAATTTGATCTGCTGAGGACGTGAACTTACCTCATTACGTGTTTCTTTATATAAGGGAGAGAAAAAACTAGATATGTGTCTGCAGGCATAGTACCAACTGTAAGGATGATAGCAATTTAGCAGAATTATTTTCTTCTTTATTTTTGTTTTGTTAGAAGCAACCATTTCACAATGTCATCTCCATCTATCTTTTAGGCGATTATCTTATGGTTTCTGCATAACTCTCCTTTAGATCAGAGGAATATACAGAAAGTGCATAATGCAAGAACTGAATTTGAGATCCAATCTGTATCATTAAATCATGCTGCGTTTACATTTTGTTCTTTCTCCAAAATTTATTAATATGTCTATTTCAGTAATATCATAAATATAAATCAGGTTTTGTCTCTGAAAGAAATAATCTCTTAAATGGGAACATTGCCATGCTTCTAATCACAGATTGAGTATAAAGCAAGTCTTAAGAGTTTTTGCTTCAGGTTCTCATTCTCTCTCAGCCAGGTATAGACACTGATGAGGTAGGAACTCTGTTTAGGTATATAAAATTGTTGTTGTCATATGCAAAACAACCTTATATCTTTAGAACAGAATGGGCCTCATTTGTTTGTGTGTTGCCAGGTATACATTTACTGAGTGTCTACTAAATACAAGGGGTCATGAGATATAAACATCTGTCCAAGACATTGTTCCCCTCCAGAAATTTAAATTCTCCTCAGGGAGATAATAAATACCCACTAAAACTATACAAAATAGACTGATTTGAGAGTTATGAAAACTACAAAGAGAAAGAACATGATGAGAATTCAAAGGAAGGACTTCCCCTTTTCTGTGGTGAGGGGTTCGGGGTGGACTTGAGATTCATTTTATGCAAGAAGAGATGAGAAAGGACAGTTGAGTGGAATATATGAGGGAAAACATGAAACAGACAAAAGAACACCTGAGATACTATTTTTAGATTCATTTGGCTGGTTGCAGGACAAGGGTTATATCAGAAAATAATAGATTAGCTGAAAGCAAGGGGTTTGGTTTCCTGAAAGAGAGGCAGGAGCAGAAAGTAAGGATATGACACAGTATTGAGGCCATACTGGTGGGCACTTTGACTTTTAAGACAATGGGTAACCATTAAAAGAAAGCACTAATAGAACTGTGCCCTAGAATGATGAAGCTGGTAGTTCTAGGTTGAAGGGATTGTGACCAGAGAGTCTGGTTAGGAATCCAGTTGGAAAAAAGTAGGTAATGGTGTTAACAGCCAATGAAACCTCTAAGTATAAGTATTTAATATATCCTTGTATTTTTAGAATGAGCAATTTCCCTTCAGTGTGTGGTTTCATTTGAACATAGTGGTTTGTAAATGTTCATATATACTACATTGATCTAGTAAGATAAAATATCTGGAATGTAAAAATCTGTGTCTTTTCTTGGGTTCCTTCTCTGGAAACCATTCTTATCTAGTGGTTCTTAAACTCTAGTGTGCTTAAGGATCACCAGTGATAGATTTTTAGGTTCCAAAGAGCCAAAGTGTAACCTAGGAATTTTAGTGTGATTTGGATGCTGGCTATTTAGTGGTGACACTTTGAGAAATACTGTGTTGATATCTGTTGGGGTAAAAGGCATGTATCTCTGCCCCTAAGTGCCATAACTTTCAGATAGGCTGGAGAAATCTAGAATATGAATGAGGCCAGAGCTCTTTTGTGGGTTCATTATTATTCTTGCCATTTTATATACTTTATATACTTTCTCATTTCATTCACCCTATGTGTGTACCAATCAAAGGGTCACATTTCTTCTTGCTAATGTTCCTGTCACTTTCCTCTGCCCTCACCGCCAACCTCTTTCATCCCTGGACATTTACTGGTGACTCATTAGAAACCATATGCTAAGCAGGATATTGCAGGATCATCCAGCCAATTCAAATCAGCCATTCCTCCCACTGCCAGTCATTTGTGGTTTTCTGAAATATTTTCAGCAAGCTTTGTGCTGCATTGTGTCACACTTTTGTGCCAAGCTTTGATTGTACATATTAGTTGGTAGTAGGAAGGAGATCACCTCCTATTCTCACCACCCAGTGGCACCTGACAGTGTCCTACAACTGGTGGGTTTCCACTCACCTACTACATCCAGGGCTTTGCCATTTAGAGTTCTCCTTATTTTCATATTGGAACTTTCTGCAACTATGATATCTGGCCACACCTATGAATGCATTCAAACAAAACAGCAGTTCCCATTTACTTTAAGATATCTATTCTAGTCTTTCAGTATTAAGACATTGCCATGAAGTGGGTAATACTTATAACAGAATGGACTCCAGTCATTTGATTCATGGTATTAAAAGAAAGGTAAAATTTTAATCTTTTCACATATGTGTCATAATACATGCCGACAAGATATGTAATTTTATCATTTTTAAAGAAATGAAATGAGTGTTCATACAGGTGACTCTTCAATAGCATAAATATTTTAATGTTTTTAACATACTTTTAATGATACACTGTAGCCATATGTCATATTGAAGTTTAGTGTGGTAGAGACATATATGCACATAGCAGCAGCTAAAAGAGATTTTTGGAGGTCATCTAGTTTGTTGTTGCTATGTAGTGATTTAGCCATTGTAGGCAAAAGAAATGAAGTTCACTTCCAGCAGTGTCCCCCAAAATAACATAACCTGAAAGTGGGATTGTGTCCATTATTTCTGTCACCCTTCCTCCCTTTAAATAGCAAAGGCTCTGCATATACTCATAAATACTCATAGAATAAGTGAATGGGCCTTTATTGGAAAAACATTTAATTGACTAGCAAGTTCTGAACGTGTAATTGTGAAACAGATGTGTGAATGAAGGAACAGACAGGGCAGGTAAATAGGAAATTTTCTGATATAGCTAAGCTTATTTTCTCACGTTACATATACAGTCAGTTTTTCTTTTAATATGGTCCGAAGAGTGTGAGTTCACTCAACCTGTTACCACTCCATCTGTATTTGAAAAACGTTAAATTTTTCCTTCAATCCAGTCTTCATTTGGCCAATGAATCACAGCCTCATTTACCTATCCTCATAGGTTCATCCTTCCAAGCCAGTAAGAGTCTCTGTGACTCTCTGATCGCCAAGTGCATCATAATCCTCTCTGTTGTACAGCCCAGGCCTAGATATGCTAAAGTGAGATTTACAGAGGGATTAGTGAGCATGTTGTATCTAAACCTGGATGATGACAATCACAGACTTCATTAGTGGATAAAGAAAACCATAAGACAATAGAGGCTTTGTTGGATTTGTACTGAGATTTTTTTTTCAAAATCTCCTTTGACTACACTGCTCTTCCTTCCTCCAGTTGCTATTTATAGAACTCACAATTGTGATTTGACAGCATCAGAAAAGGAGGCTGCTGCCTTTTCCTCTTGGTTACTGAAAACAATATGCCTAATAGTTTATTATGCGTTTTCAAATAGCTTCCTCCAAGAACTGGAGAAATATTTCACCCTCCATACAATTCTGCAGCTCAAAGATTGTCCTTTAGCTAGAAAATATTGATTTGCTATTGTTTAGACTCCAGTGTAATGCTTCTTATCTCTAAGATTGGACTTTTGTTAGAATGAGAGTTGACAGAATTCAGATTTAGTTAAGTGAAGTATGTCAGGGTTGTTGAAATGTTAAAGATCGAGAACAAATGGGATATTAACCCAGGAAATTTTGTGTGAATTTTTTTAAAAGAAGTTATTTCAGGAATCAAAACTGTCATGGTGTACATTTGCAGAAGATAATTGTTCAAATGCCCAAGTCTCTTTGTGAAGGAAGGGGATTGTTTTCCATATATTTTATATAGGTCAAGTCATAAAGTACCCCCGAAATAGAAAACAGTCCAAACATTCAACATTAGGAGTTTTGTTGCAGTAAGTTTGATACATGTATACACTGGGTGGCAATTAATTTTTCTACATTATACTTTTTTGAGATTTCTAATTGTTCTTAAAATGACTCTGTGTGGGTACTTTATGCCTACTGATTGACTTCCAATAAAAAGCTAGGCACTGAGATTCAGAAGTGCTTTCCTATTTGAATCACTTAAGTAGGCAGTGTCTTTGCAGGTTATGAGGGTGTCAGAGTCCAAATACCCAACGGGGGACAAGCTACAGATCTTGGGCTTTGCTTCAGGAGACTCATGACCAGTATTTCCTTCCCTTGGAGTCCAATGAATGAGTCCAATTACCAGGGTTTCCTTTTCCAGGTAAGTGAAGAGACACAGCTACTAATTAACTTTAGGTCTCAATGTATTCTGAGCAGTGTTCCTGAACCATTGTTTACACTCATTGATGTGATCACTTTGCTATTTTGTTTGAGTAGAGGGATTAAGATTGAAATTGCAAGATCAGTCTTAGTTTTATGCCCTAGATACCTGTGCATGAATGAAAAAGTCAAATCTGGGAGAATAAAAGGCTTTATAGCTTTACACTTTTTCCCTAACATATTTTATTTAAAGCTCTTTAACCTCTAGATGTGGAAATTAGTCACATTCTTTACTCATTGCCTCTGTGATGAATGTTTCTAAGTCTGTCAGGAATAAAAGAACATTATCATATTTGTTGCGATATCGGAGGTGAAGTGAAAGCATTTGGGGGGCTGAGACCAGGGAATTGCGGTTCACTGACAGCCTCAGCTACTTAATGAGGTTCTCCGCATCTTAGTGAGACCCTGTTTCAAAATAAAGAATAAAAAAATAGGGCAGGGGGTGTAGCTCAGAGGTCGAATGCCCCTGGGTTCCATCCCCAGACCCACAAACAATAAAGAAAAATGCTCAGGGCTATGTGCATGAATCTGTTTGATACTCTATACCCCAATAAAGTTTATAATGCACCAAATAAAAATAAAAATTATGAAAAAATGCTCAGGGTGCTTCTCTCTTCTAGGACAGAACACATTATTTGAGGATAAAAATGGAGAAGATTCTTCTGTGACCTGTCTTTGGGGTACTGTGTGTGTGTATATATATGTGTGCGCATGTGTGATTTTAATATTGAACTATAATTAACACATGATAAAATGCATAGAACTTAGGCGTTCAGTTCCATGAGGTTTTATAATTTCATTTACTCAGGTAGTCATCTACCTAAACAAGATACAGCCCAGCTTTGTTCAATAGTAATATAAAGCAAGCCTTATCTGTAGTTTTACATTTTCTAGTGTCCACATAAAAATGCAAAAAAGATATAGGTGAAATTAAGTTTAATAGTAAATTTTAACTTGGTAATTGAAGTCATTATCATTTCAACATGTAACTATTATATAGAAATTATAATAAGAACATTTATATTCTATTTGTGACCAGTCTTTGAAACTTGGTATATATTTTCTACTTAAAATATACCTGAATTTGTATTCTAATATTTTCCAAGACTATAGTATATATATATATATATATATATATATATATATATATATATATATATATATATATATAATGTTCTAAGGCCTTCTCTGAATGGGATATGAAGAAGTGCAGAAGCTGTGAATAAGGAAAGGGCTGGTCAAAAAGGATATTCTATTTGAGTGTTTACTTGCTAGTGGCACTGAGTTCTAGGTCACTGTGGGCAGAAGATAGGATTCTCAGATGACTTGGTCTAGAGATAATAACAATACTTGACACTCAGTTCTGTCCCCAACCTGTTCTTTGTTATTTGATCATTCCCCCATTCCCCACCTGACAGCTTCCTTACACTAATATCACTGAGTGTCTATGAAATATAGGACTCTAAACAGAGTGCTCCCAAGAGCACTCTTGAGAAAGATGGTGACATCATCCTAGTTCTGCAGCAGCTTTGCAACTCAGTGGAAGAGGACACTTCCAAACTCTATTGCAGATAACTATAACATGGCATTCAGGCTGGAGGAAGCTTTTGGAAGATGAGTCCTATATTTGCTGCATGGTTAGGAGTTGATGAGGCAAAGAAGGAATCAGCAGACGGAACAGTGAAAGAGAATGAACTGAGCAAAGCGTAAGAGACAGATGGCCAATTCCACCATTTGTAGGATCTGTTACTCAACTTGAGCCAGTGGCTTCAACTCTATTTTCTATAATATGAAAACAGGGATAATGATACCTATTTATCAGAGCTGGTAAAAAATCAAGCAAAAAGAATATTAAACTTTAGTTGCAATAAATGGCTCATTTATTTGTTTATCCAACTAATATTTTACAATATCTACAATGTCCCAGGTACTGGGCTGGTTTCTGGGGGTATAGTAGCAGATGAGTTAAACGTGGTCTGTGTCCTTCCAGATATTGATGGGTGCATGAGGATTTTAATTAACAGTAGCTGTTATTATCATAAGAAGAGGCAAATATAAGAACAGCCATGGTGCTTTTAGGGAAGCATGTGGTTTAAAATTCAATTTTCTATGTCTGAAGAGAGAGTGGGTTGGAGGTTAGTGGAAGGAGATAAAGCTGGAGGGGTAGGATAAGAATGTCTCATAGTCTCATTCCTGCTAACAATGTTTTGAAAACTTTCAATCTCTTTATCCATATTTGGGATTATTCAAGATTTTTAAATGAAACCAGAATGGGCTGTTCTGTTCTGGGGATAATGGGAGACTCTTTCATTTAATTTGCATTTGTCATATATTTTCATCCAAATTTGAGACTCTAAGATTAGGGAACATGCCATACCTGAATCTTCCACCTCAGTCCTATTAGGTGCTTCCATGGCACTGTTTACACTTGGGCTCTTCTTAATTATTTGTGTGTATAGTACTAGTTCTGGCACAGAGTGTATGTCCAATATTAGTTATATGTTGACTGTCTGGACTGATACCTGCAAGCATCATCAGAGTCCATCTGCCTCACCAAGGGCTATCCTTTTTGCTCAACAAAAGGGGCCCTGGCCTTGCAGTTAGTAGATCTAGGTTCTAGCTCTACTTGTGTCATTAATTTGGTTTGTGATTCTGGAAAATTCACATAACTCCTCTGGGACTGCCATCCAACCTGCAAACCAGTGAGTTTTCATTCCAGGGCCTCTGAGGTTTCTTTGTTTCTCGCTTCCACAATCATGTGGCTCCCAGTGTTTATCTTCTGCACCCTCCTGGCTCCTGACATCTTAGTGTTGTATGAGCTGCTTGCCAGCCTGCAGTTAGGAGAACTGAACCCAAAGCAATTAAAATCTGATCACACTGTCAAGTGTATCGGCAGTGATATCTGATCCCAGTGTTGTCACAGAGGGGAGCAAAGGTGCAGTGAGAGGATTATGGTCTCTGTTGGAACCTTTGTTGAAGTCTTTGTTCTTTTCTCTGTCTTTTAGTCATCTACCCACTTAGTAGTTGATCACTGCTGTGTGATGAAGAGGAAGAATTAACCCTCACCTGACCTGTATTCAAAAGATACATCTGAGTATTGAATGAGAACAATTTTCAGTTCAGCCCTGAGAAGGAGGTTTCACTCACCTTTTTGATATATAAAACATGCCACTTTTTGATTTGAGCATCAGACTTGGGTTTGTCAAGATGTGGCCCTCAGTGATATCATCATTTCCTTTTTTTTGTTTGTTTTTGCACAGTTACTGATGAAAACCACAACACTGAGAAGAAAAGCAGTGAGGGAAGCAAGTAGCAGGAAAAATAGCCAATGAATGTCAATTTCCCAGCCCATTTTAGTCATCCCATACAGTACTCAAATCACTAGAAAAAATATTTTTGCATAAGAAAGAGTCTACATTTTAGCCCCAGAATATTCATTCAGTTTTTATGCATCAGATTATAAACATACCAATAACCTCTAATTTATAAATTCTTGCTATCAGGTTTTGTTTAAACGAGTTCCTTCCAAAATCAACCAGCCTTCTGTTCTAAAGAAATGAATAAACCACGCAAAGTGAATTTTACTACAACCAATTTTTAATATGGAGTTTTCAGGGTGTAATTTAGATGTAGTTGCGGTGATTTGTGGCTACAATAATTGGAGGTGTGGGTAGGAGGCTGGGTGGATATATGGTTGTGAATGACTGGAAGCCAGAGGAAAGAAAGCACTCTAGTAGTAGGGATTTCAGCTCAGTTTCATGTCTCTACCCTAAGGCATTATATGCTGCTAATTCTTCAAAGGCCAAAGATTTGTTTTACAGGAGAAATTCTGATTTGATTAAGGTATTGCTTCCAGACCTAATGCTCCTTTAGCAAATCATGCCTACATCCATGATTGGAAATAAACTGAATGTTATCTAAGCATAAAAAAGCCGCATGATTTGGAACTATTCTACAGAAGTAACATTTAGGGTAATTACAGTACATTTAGATTAATTATAGCCCTGGTTCCGGGCGCCACCACACTTAAGGTCGTATCAGCATTTGTGATATTAACCCTGTGTAGAGCAAGTTTCTTCTCTTCTGATGTATTTTTTTCATCCAGAAAATATTTCCATTCCACATAGGACTAAATTCAAATTTAATGACCTTTCTACTTTTAGGGAAACCTTAAAAAGATATGTTTTCAGAGGGAACATTTTTTTTAAGATTTCTGTATGCATGTAGAATTTCAAAATAAGCAGATAATAATTTTGAAAAATACTGGAAATGGTCACGATGTTTACATAGGAAGTTGATTCACTATAAATGCTATGTGCCTCCCTTTGAAAGTCTTTATAACATTAACCATAAAGGAAAAAGTGGCTGACATTTAACTACCATGTCCAGAACTTACCCATCGGACTGGGTTTGACTCCATTCAAAGTGGGCCCCTGGGGAGCCCTGGCATACTCCAACAGTGCTGTTGGACCTGGCTGGAAACCATTTACAATTTCATCTTCATCTATGTGAGTGGCCTTTGAAATTTTTTGCTGGTTCTTTTTGAATATAATACATTATGGACTCCAGATTTTCTTCTACTAATAGCAATGGTAATATATTTTTTAAAGAGCCAAAAGTAATTTGGAGTCAGATTTTGTGAGTAAGGAGGCTGAAAAGTGTGAACACAGGTCAGATTTGGTGAGTAAGAAGGCTGAAAAGTTTGAGCCTCATTTGTATGCATGGTTCTTAAGTATAATTGAATTTAATTCCCTCAGAGGTGTTACAAACTCAGCTGAGCAATGCTTTCTTTTTGAAAACAGTGTCTAGTTTCATGGCATTACTTTGAAGGAGCCATCATTCATTTGAATGTCAAGTGTCTGGTAGTTTTTTATATGAAGTCTCATTATTTTTTAGTCATCTTCTACTCTTCTACATAAATGAAAGAAAGTTTCTTAAAAATTCTGAGTAATGGGCTGCAGTGACAATAAACCTGTGTTGTCTTATAATACACATTTTAAGACATTTACCATTTGATCCAGCAATACTACTTCTGAAAATATACCCAAAAGAAAGAAAACCAAACTACCAAACTAATGCATGCATATCTATGTTCATAGCGGCACAATTCACTATTACCAAACTATGGAAACAGCCAAGATGTCCATCAACAGATTAATGGATTAAAAAACTGTGGGATATGTACACAATGGAATTTTATTCAGCCATAAATAAAAACACAATTACATCATTTACAGGGAAAAGGATGGAACTGGAGGACATTATGCTAAGTGAGATGAGTCAGTCACAAAAAATAAGAAATTGGATGCTTTCCCTAAATTTCAAAAGCTAGGAAGAAATGGGTAACAGAAGGAACTCTAGATGAAGAAGGAGATCTTATAGAGGAGGGAATGGGAGGAGAAAGAGGGAAACTCTCAAAAGCACATGATGTACTTAAACAAACATATCAAAGTCCATCATTAAGCCAAGTATGGGTAGGAGGGATTGGGAGGGAATGGGTTGAGAATCAGGTAAAGGTTAACTGGGTGATGTATACATGTATGCCTCCACAAGTGTTTTATCTCACTAAGATGTATGACTGCAATGCATCCGTTAAAAATGAATAATATATAATAATTGCACAAATGAATGTAAACATTCTCCTAACAGGTTTTCATTCTAGCGAAAAGCTAGCCTTTTGTTGAACACTTACCATGAATCAGGCAATATGTTTTCCATGCTTTAACTCAATTATCCATGTCTTTTTGAGAATCTCACAAATTAATTTTTTTTCAAATGGCAACAATTATATTCACAGAGTGGTTAAGTAACTTGCACACAGTTCCTAAAGTAAAAGACTTAGAAGTTTGGGAAGTAATGTCAGTCTGATTCAGTCCTACACATTTTGTTGGAACTCCACTACATTTGATAAACACATGCCAAGTGGGTAGACCTATAGCTTGCTGTATTTTAGCATTCCAGTTGTTATTTTGGTGGACGTAGTAAAAAATAGGAGCTGTGCAGAATTTTGTATAGAGAAAGTTCCATTAAATGAACATAAGAATCAGTAAAAAAAAAAGCAATGACTTTTTCAAGCCCTCTCTTAAGTTTTATTATCCTTTTTCCTTTTCTATTTTGCCCAACAAGATTATATTTTACCTTTTCCTGGTAGAGTGTCACAGGTTAGTAGCTCTTATCAGGAGAAAATTATGCTATAAATCTAGACTAAAATCAATGGGGTTCTGAGTGCTATAAGTGAGATACAGTTTTGTGGGTACCTGTGTTCCCCCTACTTATATGCAGCACCCTTGAAGTCAGAAGCTAGTGGTTCTTGTATTGTTCTACATATAGTTTGTTCTATTATCTCTCATTTACAGATACTTTTTGGTGGTACTGGGGTTCCTAGTAGCCCTTCTACTTCTGGTCTACACTCCCAGACCTATTTTATATTTTTATTTGGAAACAGGGTCTCTTAAACCAGCACGGCTGACTTCGAACCTGCGCGATCCTCCTGTCTCCGTCTCCCAAGCATGGGGATTACAAGCGTGCGCCACCATGCCCGGCATCATTTACAGATTTTATATGTAGGTTTTTGATACCCATCTTCTCCTTTTCCACAAGAGAAATATTGGGAAGAAATAATAGAGAGCACATAGGCTCTTATGTGAAAAGAGACAGAAAATGATGTACCAAACAAAGCTACTTTTTGGTAATAACATTTTAATGCAAAATTATAGCCTGGAATTCTTGCAAAGGACTCTATCTCCCCTTTTGGAGAGACTGGCACTGGCTCTTGAGCTCTACTCTGCTGAAGGGAACTAATTTACCAGTGCCAAATGCATTAATTTAGTAAAAGGGAGAGAAATAGCAATGGGTATCATTCAGCTTTTTGATGACTGGGACTGGGTAAGACCATTTTCTTTCTTTCTTTCTTTTTTTTTTGTTGGTGGTACTGAGGTTCCTGGAAATGTGTTTACCTCCTGGCTACACTCCCAGACACCTATTTTTTTATATTTTTATTTGGAAACAGGGTCTCTTAAACCAGCACGGCTGGCTTCAAACCTGTGCAATCCTCCTGTCTCCACCTCCCAAGCGCGGGGATTACAAGTGTGCGCCACCACACCAGGCTTGTATGGCCATTTTCTGAAGTACTGGCTTCACTGAGAGGAAACCCATTAACAGACAACAGGCATCCTAGGCTATAGCTGGGAAGTGGGAAGAACGATCACAAATGCAGTGTCTTTGTTCTAAGTGCTGGGTCGCTTCAGTATAGTGAATAGTGGAGGGGAAATAGCAGTGACTACTGAACTTTCCACTCCAGGAATACACGTTTAAGCCCACAAGAGAAGATAGCTCTATAGTTGTGGTCTGTCGTCTGTTTGTCTGTTTAGTTGACTGGGTAGGCAAATGAATTCATTTTCTATTTCTGAATCACACAGATTAACTTATGGAAGTATCACTGTATTTAAAAAATCAAACCTCCACTAATCATGATGAGAAATATTTTAACGTGTTATTTGAAGAAAAGCTTAAAATCAGTACAACACTCCACAGGAAAAAAAAAGATTGAATTTTAAGACAGGAAATGTTACAGTGCCTTTCTGAGCCCTATTTGAATCTGAGGCAAATGAAAAAATGCCTTAATTTTGATTTTTGAAATATTCCATTAAAATTATATTTATTTTGGTGACTGATATTTTGTGGCACCTCCTATTATTCCTCAGAGTTCAAGCTCTTATATCATCTCTCTGTGTTTTTTCACAATTTCTCCTCACACTACTTTTCCCACTTCAGTTAGAATGTATTTCACCTCTTGACTTCCATGACACTTTCTGCAGATCTCCTTACAGCTTCTGCCTTAAAATGATGCAACAATTTTTGGAGTAGCTTCCTCTTTCAGAAAAGGATTGCTTTCTTAGGATAAAGACCACATTTTTTCAGTCTTTGTAGCCATAATATGGGTCAGGTCAAACATTCTGTAGGAATTCAAGGTATATGTGTTGGTTGCTAAAAGACAGCAAATAATAAAATGCATGAGTTAGATGAGTAAATGAAAACAACCTCTGGAGTTTTTGCTACTTTATTAGTGGGTTGAGATTTTGACAATTATTTCTAAATATAACCTTAAGTGCAAAAGTTTTGATCCTCAATTTGGGAAATGGAAGTCACATGGACAGAAATGGCCCTAGATCATTTTCTACTTTAGCAACCAAACAGGGTATTTTGTTTGACAAATAAGGAATGATAGAGTCTATTATCTTCCCAAACTCTGACTTCATTTCTTTGCCTATGTAAAATGCAAGAATAATTTGGCTCCAATCTACCTAAATCTTGGAACAATGAGGTTGTTTTGCTCCATGTTGATAGTTGATGGTCAGCATGCCCTATTTGACTTCCTTCTAGAGTGTGAGTTTTCCCCAGGGCTCAGAATTGGGGCTGACTGGGCCGGGCTGCGCTGGGCTAGGTAGAGCTTTCAAAATGACATTGGAAAGCTGTGTCCCACCTAATCCCTACTAAACCAGAATCTCTAAGGGATAACTTACCTCCTACCTTTGTCTTAGAAAGGCCACCTGGGATATACCAGGACCCTTGGGAAACTGAATGTTCTGTGTGTTCAGTATATTTAGGGGTACTTTCCATTTTTTTTAAGAATGACATTCTCTTGCCAGTTTTTGTCACCATAACTCAGTGGCTAATTTCTCTTAACGGAAATGGTTCACCTGAGGGCAAATGACAAAAGAGGTCGGTATGTTATATAATATCCATGATCACTGCAAATAACAGAAGCAAAACTCAATATTGAAAAGGTCCCTTGAGCCGGGCGTGGTGGCGCACGCTAGTAATCCCTGCGCTTGGGAGGCAGAGACAGGAGGATCGCACAGGTTCGAAGCCAGCCACGCATGCTGGCTTAGGAGATCCTGTTCCCAAATAAAAATGTAAAAATAGGTCAGGAAGTATAGCCCGGAGGTAGAAGGGCTTCCAGGAACCCCAGTACCACCAAAAAAAAAAAAAAAAAAAAAAAAAGGTCCCTTGAATGCAAAGTACTTAGTATTAGGATTTAGGGTCCAAGAATTTTAATATTAGCTGTAGGACACTGTGAAATTGTTATACTACTTAAGGGAAAATGTTAATGAAAGTGAGGAGACCTCCCGCTATTTTGACTTTTGTTAGGGATGTAAGACAACATGGCAGTGGCAACAAATGACATATTCACTCTGTCTTACTGATGTCAAGTGATTTGACTGACTGATTTATTTTTAACTGCATTTAATCAATTGTCAGATTCCTCTGGCTTCAGATAGATGTGGCCCATGCCATCCAAGAAGCTGCATATTGTTTTAATGTTAAGAAACCTTGGCCAAATGGTGAGCAAAAGTTGTGCAATACTAAGAATACAAAGCCCTGGAAAAATGGAGAGTCATAAAGACATACTGAGGCTGGCTCTACATCTTGTTAGGTTGTTTATAAAAGTAGAACTCACAGTGTATCTCCTTAGCCCTGACTCCCACAACCAGCTCTCAAAAGGATCCCAAACCTTATGTATACACAGATAACAAACCACTGACTTGTTTCAGTCCTATGTCTTGGCTTAAGCATTCAGGAAAACAATCTGTCTTACAGTGCTTTCTTCCCTGGCCTAAACCTCTGACAACCCAGATTACTGACATAGGTTAGTTCAACTCTTCAAAACCCCCAAATCCCGAAGATGCATGGAGTTAAGTCAAGGTGATTCCATCCTATTCTCCTTTCTCCTTCCATGCCTCCTGCAAAGGGCCTGTGGGGAACATGGTACCTTTTCTCAGGACATTCTTGTAAGGGTGGGCACAGTGTGAGAAAATCAACAGAGGTACATAGTCCAGCTTCAGATGGCAAGGAGTGATTGGAAGAAAATAAAACAGGGTGTTGAAACAAGTTTATGGGAGTGGAAGGAAATGACATTGTTTGGGTGGTCTAAGAAGGACTTGTTTAAGCTGAGGCCTAAATGATGAGATGGAGTTCCTCAAGCGAAGATCTTGGGGAAGCATTTCAAGGAGATAGTGGTACAGTTACAAAAGGCCCTGAGGCAGGGACATGCCTTGCTTGTTCAGGGAACAAAAGGAGCCGTGTTAAGGAGGGTAATGTTCTAGAGGACGAGATTAGGGAGGTAGGCAAGGACCATATCTGTGGGTACTTCAAAGGTTCAAATAAACTATTTAAATTTTATTGTACCTGTTATGGGAAGACCTTGAATGAGTTTAAGCAGGGGGGTCTGATCTGATACAAATTTTAAAAGGACATGTTGCTGCCATGTAGGGAACACAGTAGGGAAGTGAAGAGGGAGATAGTGAGGAATAGCTGTGAGCTGATATTACACTGGTATATAGGCGTGGGTCCTGGCCAAGGAGTGGGCTATGGAATGGATGCCACAAATATGTTGGTGGTAAATTAACAGGTGTTACTGATGGAGTGTATGTATGTTGTTGTGGTGGTGGTGGTGGGGAATGAGTGAAATGGAGGAGTCCAGCATGACTACTCTACTTTTGGTACTGTTTATTATGCTTTATATTTATATAAGTTTACCAGTATTGGGAAATGGCTTCAAAATGTATTTGAAAATAGCTTTGGAATTAATGTGATGGTATTGGGAAATGGCTTCAAAATGTATTTGAAAATAACTTTGGTATTAGAAAGCCAGAGCTTGGGTGCAGGCAGGCACTCAGACGGGGAAGGGACCCTGCAGAGTTCCAGGCACCAAGGGTGACTAGCAAGAAAACAGAAGGAGCCCAAGGTCTTTTACATTTTTAAAATGTAAAAGACAAGCAAAAATCCTCCAATGTTGTGGGGGGATGCCACAAGCCTTCAAGAGATCTCTGACTCTCATAATCACGTAACACATTTTGAGGAGTAACAAAAAGCTTAGAATTTGTACTGGAGACAGGGCAGACCTACAGGAAGGAATCCCCACATCAAAAACCTGCCTCAGAAGGAGCAGATATAGTTGGGTCAGAAGTAGTTTGCTATAAAAACTGTTTTGTATCCAAAAACTTCAGTGACTTATTTTCAAGTCACTCTACTATTTCATTCTCTATCATATAGTGCTTTAATCTAAGATCTGTCCTATTTTTCTACATTTATAATAATAAAATTGTTTAAGCTTACAGCAAAAAAGAGGAGTTCTGGCTATTGTTTCCTACACATAGCTAAGGACAAGAACCTACATCTCACTGTTACATTTTTGGAGCTCAACAGGGGCACCATAACAGTTTCACCATAACAGTAACCAGAGAGTCTGTTGAGACAGTTTTATCAAAACAAAGGATTGGTCTTTGCCAAAGATTTTTTGTCTTGGGGAAGATAAAAATGAAATAAAATGAAACCAGGCAGGGCTTGGTGGCATGTGCCTATAATACCAACTACTTGAGAGGCTGAGGCAGAATGACTGCAAGTTGTATGCCAGCCTACACAACTTAGGAAGAATTTGTCTGAAGGATAGATAGATAGATAGATGGATGATAGAGATAGGTAGGCAGAATAAAACTATTTGCAGCACTCAAATGGTAGCCATTTATTCTCTGTTCCACATACTCATTTATAGGATTTCTAAAATCTCAGGACTCTATTTCAGGCTGGTGTGGTTCCTAGAGACTATAGCTTCTTGAAGGTAGACAGGGTACTATATTTTTTCCTCCTGATGCTTCTAGTGTTGATGTTAGCTTCTAGTACATGACAGATATTTTGTGATTGTTCCTTGAAAGGAAGAGAAGTCAGAAGACCACTGACTCTCTCTTGAACTTGCCTCCCTTTAGTTTCTAGTGCATGTCATGACAATCAAGAGATATTCAAAAGGAAATAAAATAAGGGCCTTTCTGTAGTTTGAAAATAAAACTTTGATATAACCAGGTGGGAAAAATATGATAAAACAAAAAGAACAGACTTGTAAATCATTTTTACATTGTTGTGGAAGGATACAATAAATCTATGGTAGTACTTCTCTGGAAGTATCACAGTATTTACGACTAAATTTCAACTTTACTAGCTCTTTTAAATTCAATCTCAGATATATTTAAAACTATATATTTTGTTCACATCTAAGACATGTACACTGACAGATATACTATACATAGGCTATATTTAGTAATTAATAAATTATTTAAAAAGGTAAGTCCACCATGCCTATGTACTTACCAAGGAGCTGCCTTGTCCAAATGATGCAATAGAGGCAATGAAGTTTCTAGGAGGAAAGCATTTGGTAGTCTCTTCTCCAGTAGAGGTAAAACCACCAACATTACTCAGCTGGCCCTTCTGGCTGCCCTTCTTACCCCTCCCTCTGCTTGGCCATTTTATACCATTATCAATTACTCTTAGTAATTTATTGTGCCTCCTCTTTTGTTTCCAATGGGCAGGGAAACATCTCTCTTACTTTCTGCACCTCCAGTACACTGATTATTCCACAAAGAGGCAACTTCTTCTAAGCAGTCTTCCCAGATTTCTTCAGGCTGAATGCAATTTCTTTAATGTTCTTTTTGTTTTATATCATGCACAGTTTTGATGGAAGTTTCTAATATCTGTGATAGATATATCTTTCATAGTTCCCAGGTAGTACATTCCACATAGGAATCAGTGGTCACGTGGGCATGATAGGGACAAGTTACACTAATGAAAAGACTGTGGATCTCAATCCAGGAAACTGGAAGTTTTTGGCTTCACAGTATATAGTTGAAGAGTTGTGTATCTCTCTGTGCTTGGAGAAGTACTATGTAATTCATATCTCGCTTTCTAATATATTTATTTTTTTAATTATTTTTATTTTTATTTTTATTTTTTATTGGTGCACTGTATTATACATCATAGTGGGATACAAACTTTTGTAGACATACATGCACACATCGCCCAGTCAGCCCCCACCCGATCCCCACCCCATTCTCTCCCCATCCCTCCTTCCCATGCTTGGCTTAGTGGTTGACATCTAGTATTATGGCAATTTATCCAAAATTAAAACTGATAATCTCACATAACAGTTTCATTTGTCTGATACCAAGCTTTTGATGATTTAAAGATAACATTTCAATATTTCTTTTTGCTTTCTTTCTTACCAGAGCATATTTTTTTCTGTTTTTTTAGGTGAAACTATCATATATTCATATATTTATTTTTCAGAAAAAAATCTATCCTAATATGGAATATGAATTCTAGATACCCAAAACGATCTTGAAAAAGAACAAAGCTAGCAGTTATATATTTTCTAATTTCAAACCATATAAAGCTACAATAATTGAAACAGTGTAGTACTGTTCTAAAGGCAGATATATAAACCATTGGAGTTAAATACAAGCCTAGAGCTAAATTCTTCCCTATATTGTCAAGTTATTTTTGACAAGGTTTCCAGGAACATTTGGTGGTGGAAATAATAATCTTTTAACTAAATATTGTTGAAAAATAATAATTACATGGAAAAGAATAAAATTAGACCCTTACCTAATCCCATATTACAAGTATTAACTCAAAATAGTTAAAAGACCTACATATAAGTCTTAAGACTATAAACTTTTAGAAGAAAATCTAGGTTATAAAAACTCACAACATTGAAATTGGCAGTGATTTCTTGGATATGATTTCAATGGCACAGGCAACAGAAGAGTATACAAACTCCCTAAAAAATAAAAAAAAATATTGTATATCCAAAGACAATATAAACAGAGTTAAAAGTTACTAATAGAATGGGATAAAATATTTCCAAATGCTATATCTGAAGGTATATTAATATTCCAACTAGAAATCCTAAAAATTAACAACAATAAAGGCAAACAATACAATTTAGAGATAGGTAAAAGACTAACATAAAGAATCTCCACAGATAACCAATCTTAGTTGTCTGTTGGATGGAAAATCTTGTTTCTCTGGTTCTGGTGAGTGTTACCTATTTCTTCTTTGTAGTTAATCTCTTTGAGTATTTTCTCTAGCACTGGTTTTGAAGACATAAATTCCTTCAGTTTCTGTTTGTCATGGAAGCTTCTTATTTCCCCATCTAATTTGATAGAAAGTTTTGCTGGGTAGGAAATTTTTGGCTGGAAGTTGTTTTCTTTCAGAGTTTGGAATATGTTACTCCAAGCCCTTCTGGCTCTCATGACTTGGTTTGGGAAGTCTGGAGTGATTCTAATTGGTTTGCCTCTAAATGTCACTTGGCCCTTTGTTTTTGTTGCCTTTAAGATTCTCTGCTTGGCTTCCACATTGGTCATTTTGACAATTATGTGGCGTGGGGATCCTCTTCTCCGATCCTGTCTAAAGGGAGTTCTATAAGTTTCCTGGATCTGTGTATCAACCTCTTGCTCTATATTTGGAAAATTTTCTGCTATTACTTCCTTGAAGAGATTGTTGATCCCTTTGGTTTCACTTTCTTTTCCCTCCTGTATTCCAATTATTCTTAGGTTAGCTCTCTTAAGATGGGCCCATATTTCTTCAATGTCAGATTCCTGCTGTTGGATATTTTTTTCTAGATTAGAAACTATGCGTTCATTTTTGGATTGCTCATCTTCTAAGAGCGAGATTCTGTTCTCCATGTGGTCTAATCGGTTGTTTGTGCTTTGAATTGAGGCCTTTACTTCATTAATTGCATCCTTTATCTCTTTTTGGCTCTCTCTGAGTTCTTTTCGAAGCACCTCTATTATTTCTACAGTTATTTTCCTGATTTGATCTTCTAGAAATCTCTGATTTTCAGTTTTATCGGGTTCTGATGTTGTGGGGTTGTGGGCATTTATTGCTCCAGTATTATTCCTCTTTCCCATGATTTCGGAAGTTTGTGCCTTTTCTGGGTTCTTCCCTTGGGTCACTATGACTTCACTTAAGGTGTTCTGGATCTCGAATCTGTAGTATCTCAGACCCCACTACTCCTTTACTGGGTTGTATCACAGAGTCTCCGACCCAGAGAGTCGATAGAGGCTGCTTTAGACTGTGGGGGGTGCCAGGTTGCACGTTCTCCTATGGTGTGATATCTCTGCCACCGCCCCTCCCCCACTGGGTCAAGTCCCAGGGAGTACAGTACTGGGATTTCTCCTCTGTGGTCCGCAATTTGACTCACTGTTCTTGAGTACGCAGATGTAGCTCTACTGAATTCGGTGAATTCGGTGCTGTTGCCGCTGGTGGCAATATGGCGCCGCTGCAACGCCCTCGGCTGTGGGGCTGGCATTTTTCTTCTTGGTTTTGATTTCCACTCTGTATCCCTGCGTCATGTGCTGAGCTCGGCCACTGGGAGCTTTAGATGCTCTCTGCGCGGAGAAATCCCGCCTGGCTGTTCCACAGTGGCTCACCTCGGCTTGCTGTAGCCGTCCCGTCAGTAATTCTTATATTTACATATATTTGCTTTCATTTCTGTTAACATTTCATACTTTTTAGTGTAAATATCTTTTGTTAGATTTGTTCATATGCGTTTCATGACATTTGAATGAAGTGATTCTTTTGCTTCTGTGGATTGAAGCCAGGGACATTCTTACTCTGAGGTACACCCCTTTTTTAAAAATTTGGATACAATGTCTCACTTAGTTACTGATGTCCTTGCTAAGTCTCTTAAGATTGGCCTCAAACCTGTGATCCTCCTTTCTCAACCTCCAAAGTACTGGATTTACAGATATTTTTAAAGAGTTTGAAAGAATTGAAGCCTTTTGGCCTGAAATAGTGACTAAACTTTTAATAACAGTTTCATTTCTTGCATAGACACAGGACTATTTTTGCTTGTTTGTTTTATTTAGTAGTGTCTCAACGAATTTTTCTATTTTTTCTAGGCCTGGTTCTGTCTCATTTTTTACTGCTCTTTTTATGAGTCTTTCAATTATAGTGATATTACATTTTCTCAGAATATCTCATATGTTTCTTCTCTTTTCATATGATGGACTCTTTATGGGGATATCCATCCTTTTTGCTCTCCTTTGTGGATTTTATCTAATGACTCATGTTTTATTACATTAATCCTATTTTAAACTTTGTCTGATCAGCTGCTAAATCTATCTGTTGAATTCTTAAATTTAGCTAATTAATTTTCTCTTCTCTGTATTTTGTTTTCTTATGTTGTAAAAAAATTGACTTTCAAGTACTTTACTCAATATTCCCCCAAAGGCATCAGCAGCAAAAATTATGAATATTTTATTGTAGATGATTTCTTTTTTATTCCTAGAAACAGAGATATAATAAAATTTTAAGGTTATTAGCCATAATAGTTTTAAATACATTGTCTTTTGAATCTATTAGTTTTAGCTTCTAAATTTCAGGCTATCTTTAGTTTTTCCATTTTAATAATGATAAAATAAATCTAATATTTATTAACTTTTTTATCCAAATACTGCTTTTTGTTTCATAGCATTTCATACTTTTTTATTTCATGTATCATTCATTATTCATGTGGTTCTTTGTGTAATGTCTATCCCCCTTTCCAGACTATAAAATACCAGTGGACAGGGATTGTATCTTCATAGTTCAGTACTCCCCTGTACCTATAGGGCTTAACCCTGTAACTGGCAAATAATAGGCAGTCAATAAATATTTATTTGTAAAAAATTAATGAATAGAATCTATTGGAAGGCGAGACACAAGTGGCCATCCAGCAGGTTAAGTCATGATTTATGCTACACAGATTCTCATTCTTAATTTACAACCACATAGCTGTTTCATTACCTCTCTCATGACCTCACAGCTCTTGAGGTTTTATGTGATGGAGGGCAAGCCTGTTTGCTTGGTGATTACAGGAGGATAGATACAATATTTACTAGCCTTAGCAACTCTTGAACAAATGTGGTCCCTGGAGAAGGGCACACGATAATAAAGCTGGGAAACCCAGCCATTATCTGGGAGCAAAGTCACACAGGCGTCAAGGCCATGACTTGTTTTCCTGTGGCCAGGAGCTCTGGCAGTGTTCAAAGCTAATTTATCACAACACTGATGAGACAGAGTTAATTTAAATATTGTAACTGCCCAAGTATTCAGAAGTGAAAAAGTCAGCTCTTGATTGAGTAAATACCTTGTTGACCCCTTTTAACTCTTTGAAACACCATTGTTTTCAAGATTTATGTGAAAATACTAGACCCAGGATCCCCAGTATAACCCTGGAGAGATGAATTGACCATGGCTACTTCTGCTTCCTGCACATAAGATTCAGTTTCTTCAAAGGAAGATCATGCTCGCCTTTATTCAGTCCATTGTTCTTTGATCAGCTAAATGATGCTATAATTGGAGGACTGTGATAGCAAAAAATAAATGTTTTATACAATGCTAGAAAAAGTTTTAGGAAAAAAAATAGCAAAAGAACAGATTCTTTCTTGTTTCTATAGTAACCAGTAGTGATCAGGTGGAGCTAGGTGTTCTTTCAAGTGTACATGTTAGGAAGGCCATCTCAGCAGGCCCCAGCATACTGGAGAGCTGTAGTACAAGACCCACTTGCTGGAGCAGCACCTCTGTCTGTGTCCCTCTGATCTCACTGGCAATAGGGGATATTTTGCTGCAAATCTCTGGTTTCTCATGGACTGAGTAGGGCTGTAGATAGTTGCTCAGTATCACAGAGCCATGAAGGCTCTGGACAGGAATCTCCTGTCAAAAGGGGAAGAAAATAATAAATAGAAGGAAAGCTCAACATCAGATGTCATCAGGCTTTTAAATATGCTCCTTGACATTGGGCAAGACACATCCTGATAACGTTGGGGATCAGAGCACTGAGAAATAGCCCAAAGCATGCATTTGAGCCATTGGAGAGTACTTCTATTGTTGCCCTTTTAATCTGTCTACTTCCATAATATCCATTTTTAATGAAATTAGATTTAAGCATCTTCTTTTTGTTTTTTTGTTTTTTTTTTTGGTGGTACTGGGGTTTCTGGAAGCCCTTCTACCTCCGGGCTACACTCCCAGACCTATTTTTACATTTTTATTTTGAAACAGGGTCTCCTAAGCCAGCGCGCGCGGCTGGCTTCGAACCTGCGCGATCCTCCTGTCTCTGCCTCCCAAGCGCGGGGATTACAAGCGTGCGCCACCACGCCCAGCTAAGCATCTTCTTTTTAGTTTAATTTCTCGAGCTGTTACATTCTTGACAAGTGAGTGTTGAGCAAGACTTACAAATTCCAAGGCAAATATGTTTTTAAGATTAATCAATACAACAGCTTTAAAATGATTTCACCAGTTTTTTAAATGAAGTTTAGGTTAAATGTAATGACAGTATAAAGCAGGCATATTTGCCTGAGTATGGAACCCATGGGTCTGCTACCTCTGGGCTATACTCCCAGGCCTATTTTATGTATTATTTGGAAACAGGGTCTAAGTAAGTTGCTGAGAGTCTCACTAAGTAGCTGAGGCTGGCTTTGGACCTGCTCAATTCTCCTGTCTCATTCTCCCAAGTACTGGATTATAAGTGTGCGCCACCATGCCCAGGAGAGCTGAGTACCTTTTAATGTATTTAATGTCACTTGTATATGTTCTTTGAACAACTGCCTATTTAAATGCTTTGCCCGCTTTAAATTGGGTTAATTCTCATTACCAAATTACAAATTATTTATTCCAGATACTCGTACCTTATCATATATATCATTTGCAAATATTTTCTCTCATTTAGTAGGAAATCTCTTTCACTTTCTTGATGATATATTTTGAAGCTCTGTATCAATATTTACTCAATAAAATTGCCAATGATTCAAGCCAAATGATCATTTCTTCATAAATTCTAAAAAGTGCCTACTATATATAGATGGATCTAACTGTATTATCTCTACTACACCAGGCACTCTAGTCCTGTGTTGTTCTTAGTTCAGACTGGATTTTGTCAGTGTCCATCTGTCCTTAGTACAAGGAACCAATGAGCCTCCTCAAATCCCTGATAAAGATTTTAGTAATGTTAAAAAGATAATAATGTATTGTGAATGCTTGTTTTAAAGTCAGTGGGTAGGAGGATTTGTGTTACTGGTTTTCCCAAAGGGACACAATTCAACTGTAAGACTTTCAGATAATCTCTCTCTCTCTCTCTGTGTGTGTTGAGGTACTAGGGATGGAACCCAGAGGCACTCTAACTTTGGTCTATACCTCGGACCTATTTTATTTCTTATTTGGAGAAAAAGTCTAACTAAATTGTAGATGACCTCACTAGGTAGCTGAGGCTGGCCATGAACCTGCATGACAATAAAGTAGACCACAGGTTTGTTCAGCAGATAGTTCAAGTAATATAATCCAAGTTCAAGCAGATAATCCAAGTAATAAGTTAAGAGAAACTTCCTGTGTGTCAGGAAGAGCTATCACATCCCCACATGTTACATCTTCATTCCCAGATCTTCAGTCACCATCTTTTAATTTTAAAAGGAATAATATGCAGTACACATCCTCCATTTCTTTGTTGATTCACATTTTTATTTTTCCTAAATATAAAGATACATCAATTCTAACTGCATGTGTGGTATGTAACAAAGGAAGAGTTATGGTTGTTTGGGTCAAATTGATGATATGGTGAGCTAAATATGCCAAGAAATAAATCACAAGTGTCCTTGCTCTCAATTCAGTCTTTATAAATAATGAGGTTATCTCATCCAATTATAAGAAATTTCCTCATAAACATATTGAAGTTATAACAATATAGATGTTGTGATGCTATTTAGCTAGTGGAGTTCAAAGTAGGCTTAATGCTGATGATAATATGATGGGCTATGGGTTGGTAGAAATTGAAAACAGTGTGCATCTCAATACAAAATTAAAGCCAATACTAATCAAATTAACTAAGGTGGACTTTCTGTTGAAATGTTGGATGAGTACATATCAACCAAGCCAGTAGCATGGGTTTTTTCCATTGTTCTGATGGCTTTTATTATATCCCACATGTGGGCTGCTTCACATAGAAATATGTAGAAGAAAAATCACCAAAAATGTTTATCAAGTTTTTTGGTAAGCATTTTACCTTTTTCATGCTGTTTTCATTCATTCATGAAACAAATATTTATTGAAGCCTCTTCTGTGCCATGTTCTGTGCTAGGCAACCAAGATTCAGCCATGTGGTCAAAGTGCCACACTGTGCTCCTTGGAAGCCCAGAAGAATATCCCCAGATTTCTCAGTCTTGAGATAATAAAAAGGCTTTATGAATTTTTAACCCTATCTTTGCTCAGGGGAAAAATGTTGAAATAGAGGTGATTGAGAAAATCTGAGATATTACTTATTCTATATTATGTCCTTCCACTAGGGAAGATGAAGTTTGTATACTTAAAGTATCAAAACCTTCATTCTCATTTGAAAGCAGAGTGATTTTAACTAAAAGCTTGGTAAGAGACAGAGAGATGCTAAATAGTAGTACAGCTGACAAATAAAGAAGAGAAGATCATGACTCTGTTGTGTGAAGTATTTTAGAGTTTTATTATCTAAAGCTGATAGCAACTCTACTTCTTTTACTTCTCCTCCTCCTCCTCCTCCTCCTCATCATCGTCATCATCATCGTCATCGTCATGTTAATCATCACTACAACCATCAGGACAAGCAATATTTTAGAGAGGAGTATTTCATCACTGGCATTAAGAATTGCTATTTCATCGTGATAATAAATAGCAAACTTAAAAATTGCTTAAGGAAATGATATTGGAACACATTAATCACTCTAGATTTGTAAGAATCACCCAGATTCCTAAAAAAGATACAAAGAAAAGTTTTTATGTCAGTTTAGGCAGTATTAAGTGGTTGGATACTTTCCAGTTAGAGCCTCAGGGACCATGATCCAGAGCACATCCACTAGAGGGGAGCAACAGAGAGAAGAAATGCAGTGAGCGCAGTTAATTTATACGCAGACATAGACATTCTTGACATTGTATGTGTCTATGAAATTCAATAGTAAATACTAACCTTGTGCTCTTTAAAATGGCAGCACAGAGCTGAGCGTTGTGGTGAACACTTGTAATCCCCGTGCTTGGGGGGTGGAGACAGGAGGATCATGCAGGTTTGTAGTCAGCCTTGCTGTCTTAAGAGACCCTGTTTCCAAATAAATAAAAAATATAAAATATTTCTGGGAGTGTATCCTGGAGGTAGAAGGGCTTCCAGGAACCCCAGTACCACCAAAAAAAAAAGAATAAAATGGAAGCACAGGGAAAATTTTAACAAGCCAGTAGTGGTGATGCATGGTTGTAATCCCAGCATTTGGGAGGCTGAAAGAGGAGGATCATGGTTTGCAGACAGCATCAGCTATTTGGTGAGACCTTCTGCAACTTAGTGAGACCTTGTTTCAAAATAAAGAATAAAAAATACAGTTGTAGGTGCAGCTTGGAGGTAAAATCATCCTGGGTTTCATCCCTAGTAACACACACACACACACACACACACACACACACACACACAGAATTACATGGAAAATATATTAAAAGTAAAATCATTTTGTATTCAACATCAGGGTTATTTTGAGTTACATGGTTAAGACACATAGGAAGAAAGTAAACTTTTATGCAAACAATTTATTAAAATTAACAGTAGACACTTAAGATTAACATCTCTCTTATTTCCATGATGTGGGGAACCCCTGCATTTTGGTATTTTGCAGCCTTGAAAACATTTGGCTTAAATAAAATTGACATTTGAAATATTGTCCTCTGAAAAGTGAAGTAATGGATAGTGACAAACAACTTTTTTCTGTATTGGGAGAAATAAAAATTCTAATTTAATAATATAATTAATATTAGCTATCATCTTCTGGGCTGAGAGAGGAAACTAAAACTCTATGGCAAGATTTTATTTCTGAGACTCCAAACTGTAAATCTTAGAGATGGGTTTCATCATCCTTAGAATCATGTACTTTGCGTTGGTAAGGAGAAGAGCATAAGTATAACAGTTTTATCAGGGGGATAGCAGAATGTTGGCCCAATCTGCATTTCCTATAGTATCAGGGTTTATGATGACCCAAATCAGACAAAGAATGAATGGTGTTCAGTTACGTCTTAGTAACAATAGAATTAACTATTGTCCAAGGCCTAAAAACTGTTAACCCTTGTTCATGAAAATATTAATTCATCTTCAACACTTCATTCATTCTCCACATTTATGCAGTCAATTGTTACCAATCTATAAGTATGATATGATATGTGGATCACTTCCAGCCGTATTGCCCTGATGACAAAGGACATGCCTGGTCTTTGTGAATGGATCTGATTGAATGGCCTTGTAAGTGTTGATGCCCACAAAGCCAAAATTAGTGGATTAATCATTATGATTCATGGCCTCTTTTAGGCAGCAGGACAACAAACTGAGCCATAACTCTGGCTCTAGGTCTGGTTGCTTTGAACCTAGTCAGTGATCTGGAAATATCTATTAATAAGTACCTACAGATTCATTCTGGAGCTCAGTGACCTGTTTATTCCTGTTGGATCAGTTCAGAGAAGGAGATATGACTATGTCAAAGCTTGGGTATAGGGATAGCAGACTGAATTTGGACCACTTTTCCCCTACCCTGTGTTTCAGGAAGATGACTAAACAATTGATGCCAGATGGCATGACTGCTTTCTTAACATGTACATAGCTGCTGATATCAAATAATAGCAACTACCATTCACTGAGTATGTTGTCATTTAATTCTCAGAAAAAACTAAACACATTACCAATTCCATTTTAAAAATGATGAATCAGAGTGAAAATTCTACAGATATTTTCCGTGATTGGAATATTGTGTAGAGTAGGAATATATATAGTGCTGGTGTGTATGAATGTGTGTGTGTGTGTGTGTGTGTGTGTGTGTGTGTGTGCATACACTTGACTGGTCAATCACTAAACACTGTGCCTGGGACATGAGAACTCCTATGTAAATGAGGCCCATACTTCTTTTGTCCTGGACAGCACTGAGTACTTTGCCAGTACCTAGCAGGTTCAATAAATAGCAGTTGAATTTAATTAAAATCTCACTAAATAGATTTTGCAAGTTGGCTTTTCTTCTATAATTAACTTTCTGACAATTTGATTGGTAATTGGTTGATAGAAAGAATAATTAGAATTAAAGGTTGTTTATTTGTAGGGTGAACATTCGTCAATGTTTTCACTCTTTCCATCAGCATTTAATTCACAAAAATGCTTTTGAGTTAACGATAGAGAAATTATATTAGTAAATATTGGATAGAAATTGCATCATGTTATATCCTTTTAATTGGCAAATAGAGTGTTCATTATGTTTTAGATAATTTTTGCATATCATTTTATTTTATTTATTTATCATTGTGGCAGGTGATTATATTTCCACAATGTATAATTTTTATCACATTATTTTGAAATTTGATTGCAAGATTATGCACTACAGAATTTAGTGTATTCAAATCACCCAGATTCCTCTTATATTTATTGCTTCTAAAACATTTAACCTTTTTCCCTCTCTCTGTAGTTGTATGGCAAGTAAGATTTCAAGACTAGTGAAAGCAAGTAGCAGCATGAATTTATCTAAATGGCCCAAAGCTAGAGCCCTCAAAACTTGAGCTTGGGAACTTTGACTTACATCCTATTGCCATAGATATCTCTTTGAAAAATCAGTATTTTGGCAAACCAAATTATATATAAATATAAATAATAAATTATATAGCCAGATAAAATGAAATAAAGGAGAATATATAAATTACTACCTATTACTGTAGTATTATTTATTTATTTATTATTTAATTGGTGCATTGTATTAATACATCAGAGTGGAATAAAAAAAACTGGTGTAGACATACATGCACACATCACCCAGTCATTCCCCCATCCAATCCCCATCCCTTTCCCTCCCAAACCCTCCCTCCCATGCTTGGCTTAATGATTGATATCGATACGTTTGTCGAAATACCTCATGTGCCTAAAAGAGCTTTATTCCCACCTTCCATCCCCTCAGTTATATTGCCTTATTTGGTCTTCTATAGAGTCTCCATTTTCACTAGAGTTCCTTCTATGACCCATTTCCCTTTATCTTTCACATATTAGTGAAAGCATCCAATTTCTTACTTTTTGTGACTGACTAATCTCGCTTAGCATAATGTCCTCCAGTTCCATCCATTTCCCTGAAAATGATGCAATTTTTTATGGCTGAGTAAAACTCCATTTTGTACACATTCCACAATTTTGTAATCCATTCATCCGTTGATGGACATCTTGGTTGGTTCCATAGTTTCGTAATGGTGAATTGAGAAGCTATGAACATAGATACACATGGATTAGTTTGATAGTTTGGTTTGCTTTCTTTTGGATAGATACCCAGAAGTGGTATTTCTGTGTCAAATGGTAGATTTGTTCCCATTCTTCTGAGGATCCTCCATACAGTTTTCCAAAGTACTTGCAATAGTTTGCAATCCTACCAACAATGTTTTAGGGTTCCCACTTCTCCACATCCTCAACAGCATTTGTTGTCATTTGTGTTTTGAATAATTGCCATTCTAGTTGGAGTTAGGTGAAATCACAGAGTGGTTTTGATTTGCATCTCTCTGCCAACGATGTTAAACATTTTTTATGCATTTATTAGCCATTTGAATTTCTTCTGTTGTGAAGTGTCTATTAAGTTCCCTTGCCCATTTTTAATTGGAGTATTTGTTTTTTGTTTTGAGTTTCTTGAGCTCTCTGTATATTCTAGATATTAGTCCTCTGTCTGAGAAATAGGTGGCAAAAAACTTTTCCCATTCTGTTGGCTCTCAGTCGAGGATCTTGGCTGTTTCCTTTGCTTAACAGAAGCTCTTCAGTTTCATGTAATCCCAAGTACTGATTCAGCTTTTAGTTTCTTATACCTTTGGGGTCTTGTTGAGAAAGTTATTATCTGTGCCAATGTGTTGCAGTGTTAGACCTATGCCCTCTTCAAGGAGCCTCAAGGTCTCTGGTCTAGTTTCCAAGTCTTTGATCCATCTTGAATTGACTCTTGTGCAGGGTGAGAAGGTGGAATTTAATTCCACTTTTATGTATATGGATAGCCAGTTTTGCCAACACCATTCGTTGTACAGACTGTCTTTCTTCCATTGTATGTTTTTAGCCCCATTGTCAAATATAAGTTCGCTGTGAGTGTGTTGGTTCATTTCTGAGTCTTCTAATCTGCTTCATTGGTCTATGTATCAGTTTTTGTGCCAATACCATGCTGTTTTTATTACAATGGCTTTGTAGTATAATTTAAAGTCAGGTATTGTGATTCCTCCTGCATGGTTTTTGTTGCTGAAAACTCCTTGGATATTCTGTTCTTTGTTTTTGTTGTTCCAAATTAATTTAAGGACTGATTTTTCTATGTCTGTGAGAAATGATCTTGGTAATTTAAATGGTATTGCACTGAATCTGTAGATAACTTTTCGAAGTATGGCCATCTTAACAATGTTTATTCTGCCTATCCATGAACATGGAAGATCTTTCCATCTTTTAAGATCTTCTTTGATTTCTTTATTCAATGATTTATAATTTTTGGTAGAGGTCTTTTACTTCCTTGGTTAAGTTTATTTCTAAGTATTTTATTTTTGTGTGGGAAATCCTGAGTGGATGTGTTTTCTCAATTTCTTTTTCAGTGAATTTATGGTTGGTGTACAGAAAAAACTTCTGATTTTTTAAGATTGGTTTTGTATCCAGATACTTTGCTGAATTTGTTGATCAGGTCTATAAGTCTTTTGGTTGAGTTTGTTGGGTCTTCTAGGTATACTATCATGTCATCTGCAAATAGTTAGAGTTTGAGTTTTTCTTTTCCTATTTTTACTCCTCTGATTTTCTTTTCTTGCCTTATTGCTCTGGCTAGGGTCTCAGTTACTATATTGAAGAGAAGTGGTAATAATGGACACCCTTGTCTTGTTTCTGTTTTTAGCAAGAATACTTGAAGTTTTCCCCATTTAATATGATGTTGGCTGTGGGTTTACTGTAGATTGCCTTTATTATGTTGAGGTATGTTCCTTCTATTCAAATTCTCTGCAGTTCTTTTATCATGAATGAATGTTGGATTTTATCAAAGGCTTTTTTCAGCATCTATTGAAATGATTATGTGATTATTTCTTTGGTTCTGTTTATATGATGAATTACATGGATTAATTTTTGTATGTTGAACCAGCCTTGCATCCCTGGGATGAAGCCTACCTGATCATGGTGTATGATTTTCTTGATGTGGTTTTGTATGTGTGTTGCTAGTGTTTTCCTTAGAAGTTTTGAGCCCATGTCCATCAGAGTTATAGGCCTATAGTTTTCCTTCCTTGAAATATCTTTATTTGGTTTTGGTATTAGTGTGATGTTGGCTTCGTAGAATGTATTTGGGAGAGTTCCGTTTCTATTTCCCATAATAGATTAAAGAGTATAGCGGTTAGCGCTTCTATAAAGGTTTTATAAAATTCACTTGAGAAGCCATCTGGTCCTGGGCTTTTCTTAGATGGCAAGCTCTTTATTGCTGTCTCAATCTCTTTGATTGCTATGGTTGGTTTAAGTTTCCTATGTCTTCTTGACTTAGTTTAGGAAGGTTGTATTTATCTAGGAATTTGTCAATTTCCTCCAGATTTTCCATTTTGTTGGTGTATAGTTTTTCAAAGTAATTTCTTTCAGTCCTATGGATTTCTGCAGGCTCCATTGTGATATCTCCTTTTTCATCTCTTATCTTCAAAATTTGGGTTGATTTTCTCTTTTTTTAGTTAGATTGTCTAGGAGTTTAGCTATCTTATTAATTTTTTAAAGGAACCACCTTTTTTTTATTTTCATTGTCATTATTTGTTTTCTATTTCGATTATTTCTGATGTGATTTTAACAATTTCCTGTCTTCTACTGGTTTTGGGGTTAGATTGTTCCTGTTTTTCAAGGGTTTTGAGGTGTGTCATTAAATTATTGGTTTGGTGATTTTCTGTCTTTCTTATGTGAGCACTCAGTTCTATAAATTTCCCTCTTAATATTGCTTTCAGTGTGTCCCAGATGTTTTGATATGTTTTATCTTTATTTTTGTTTGTTTTTAGAAATTTGATTTCATTCCTTATTTCTATGACCCATTCTTCACTAAGAAGTGTGTTGTTCAGTCTTCACATGGTTATGTGGTTTCTCTGAGTCTTATAGTTTCTAGTTTCATTCCATTGTGGTCTGAAAAGACACAGGGAAGTATGTCACATTTTTTGAACTTGCTGATGCTAGCTTTGTGGCCCAGAATGTGATGTGTTTTGGAGAAGGTTCCATGGGCTGCTGAGAAAAATGTGAACTCTGTTGTACTTGGGTGAAATATTCTGAATGTGTCCAATAGGTCCATTTTTAAGGTGTTCTTTAGGTCTGAGGTGTTTTTACTGACCTTTTGTCTAGAAGATCGATTTAATGGTGTGAGAGATGTGTTAAAGTCTCCCAGTATTATTATACTAGCATTTATATGTGGCTTGATATCACAAAGAGTTTGTTTTATGATAGTAGTTGCACCTATGTTTGGGGCATAAATGTTGATTATTGTTACTTTCTCATGCTCAATTTTTCCTTTTGCCAGTAAAAATGACAATATTTGTCTCTTCTTATAAGCTTTGGCTTAATGTCTAACTTATCTGATATCATAGTTACAACTCCTGCTTGTCTTAGAGTTTCATTAGCAAGGGACTCTTTATTGTAAGGTGTGTTTCTCAAAAGCAGCATATAGATGGACTCTGGTTTTTAATCCATTTTTAAAATCTATGACTTTTTATTGGGGAGTTGAGGCCATTTACATTCAATGTGATTATTGAGAGATTATTTTTAATTCCTTACATGTTGAGATTTTCTTCTGTTTGAAATACTGTCTGTTCTTCTCTTCATGTCTGTTGAATAGAAATTCTTGTTTCTCTGGTTCTTTTATGTATTTTTTTGTTTCTTCTTTGTAGTTAATCTCTTTGAGTATTTTCTCTAGTGCTGGTTTTGAAGACATAAATTCCTTGAGCTTCTGTTGTCATGAAAGAATTTTACTTCCCCATCCAGTTTGAGAGATAGTTATGCTGGGTAATATTTTTTTTTTGCTGAAAGTTGTTTTCTTTCAGAGTTTGGAATATGCAACTTCAGTCCCTTCTGGTTTTCATGAATTGGTTTGGGAAATCTGGGGTGATTCTGATTGGCTTCCCTCTGAATGTCACTCTGTCTTGTTTTTTCTGCCTTTAAGATTCTCTACTTGGCTTCTACATTGGTCATTTTGACTATTATATGGAGTGGAAAATCTTTTCTCTGATCTTGTCGAAAGGGGATTCTATATATTTCCTGTACCCGTGCATCAATATCTTGCACAATGTTTGGAAATTTTTCTGCTATTACTTCTTTGAAGAGATTGTTGAGCTGCTTGGTTTCACCTTCTTTTCCCTCCTCTATTCCAATAATTCTTAGGTTGGATCTTTTTAAATTGGCCAATATTTCTTCAATGTGTAATTCCTGCTGTCAAATTGTTTTTTCTATGTTATGAACTATTTGTTCATTTTCGGAGTTATCATCTTCTAGTAGTGATATTCTACTCTCCATGTGGTCTAAGCCATTGTTTATTGTTTGAATAGATTCATTTACTTCAATGATTGCATCCTTTTATCTTTCAGACTCTCTCTAAATTCTTTTTGGAAATCCTATATTAATTCTACAGTTACATTCCTGATTTGACCTTTTGGAGATCTCTGCAGTTCTGTGTTATCAGGTTCTGTTAATGTGGAGTTGTGGGAGCTCATTGCTCCTTTATTGTTCCTCCTTTTCATGATTTCAGATATTTGCCTTTGTTGCTTTTGGTAGACTTCTTTCAGTTTCTAGGTGTCTTCTGGTATATTAAGGGGAGTTTGTATTGCATTCAATAATAAAGATTGAAGAAGGAGGGAAGTGCAGGGGTGAATGGAAGGATAGGGTAAAATCTCAGATAGAGTCGAATAGAATTAAAGTATGCATTTCATAGAGCAGAATATACTAGGAATAAAGGTAGTAAGGATAAAATAGTATTCTGGTAACCGATGTAAAATTTGTGGTATAATGATATAAAGTAGGTATTATTTATTTATTTATTTATTTATTTTTATTGGTGCACTGTATTCATACATCATAGTGTGATACAAACTTTTGTAGACATACATGCACACATCGCCCAGTCAGCCCCCACCTGATCCCCACCCCATTCTCTTCCCATCCCTCCTTCCCATGCTTGGATTAGTGGTTGAAATCTAATGTTATAGCAATTTATCCAAAATTAAAAATGATAATTTCACATAACAGTTTCATTTGTCTGATACCAAGCTTTTGATGACTTAAAGATAATATTTCAATATTTCTTTTTGCTTTCTTTCTTACCAGAGAATATTTTTTTCTTTTTTTTTAGGTGAAACTATCATATATTTATGTATTTATTTTTCAGAAAAAAAATCTATCATAATATGGAATATGGACTCTAGATACCCAAAACGATCTCGAAAAAGAACAAAGCTAGAAGATATATATTTTCTGATTTCAAACCATATAAAGCTACAATAATTGAAGCAGTGTAGTACTGTTCTAAAGGCAGGTATATAAACCATTGGAGTTAAATAAAAGCCTAGAGCTAAATTCTTCCCTATATCATAAAATTATTTTCTCGGTCGCCATCTTCCCGGAAGTCTAAAGTAGGTTTTATACAAGACAGGGGAGGGATAAAAAACAGCAGTAAGATAGGAAAGGGATAGTGAGAGGAGAGTTGGTATGTATAAAGGAAGAAGATTGGGAGAGGATTGGGAATAGGTTAAAAATAAAAAAAAGAACAAAATCCAAACAATAATAAAACCAATCAGGTATACACACACATATACAAAAAAAAAAAAAAGAACAAACGATAAAAAACTACACAAACAAAAAAAAAACCCAAAACACACAAAACAACAACAACAAAAAATAGTCTCCACTACAAATTAATGCAGGTCTACATTTAAATTTCTATTTAGCAGATAGATCTGTTACTGTCTCTCTCTGTGCAGAAACTGAGTACAACCTGCCCCCTTCCTATTGGGGGTTTGGTTCTCTGTGATTTTCTGTTTATATAGATGGCTGATACCGTTTGGATTGTCTTATGTATTATGCGCAGGTCGCTCTCACGCTTTCCACCATTTTGGAAACTAGATATCTCCCTACCACCACTGGTGACGTTTACCTCTGAGACCAAACTTACTGTTGGAGACTCTCTTTACGTTTTCCCCAGATGGGAGATCTGTGATGATCCTGAAGCTTCTATTAAATGGGCCTAGCTAGATTTTCCTCTCCCCATCAAAGCCTGAGTCTGTCAGAGTTTCTGTTATGTCCAGCAGCAGCCACCTCTTTCGCTTTCTCTGAGCTGTATCGGGAAGTCACAGACCTGGGCTGCATCCCAAGGGGCAAGGTGCTTAGCAATCCCTTTTGAGATGGGAATAACTTATGCTGTAGGAGCTTGCTGGGTTGGGACTCTGAGGGGGGCATGGAAACTGGACTGTCGCTCAGTTGATGGCAGGTCATTGTGCCATGAGAGTGGCAGGTGCTGAACTCTACTCAGGTTCCCCTGGTGGTTTGTTTAGCTCCTTGGAAGTTGTAAGAGGTTTACCCAAGTTGGCTAGCAGCCTGTGGTTCTGCTGTCTCTCCCTTACATCCTTGTCTCTGGCTTGCAGCGCTGTGCAGGACAGCTGTGCCCCTGCGGCACCCACCCCCATTTTGCAGGTGGGGATGTTTTTCGTTGTTGTTGTTTTTTTTCTCCCTCTCAGTCGGCCTCTTTTTTTTTTTCTTCAGTCTCTTGTGTTTATTATTACTTTCCCTCTGCTAAACATATTATCTGGTTTTGTAGTGCTCTGTTTTTGGGACAGTGATGAGTAATTGTTAGCAGGATTCATAAAGGCTGCTACTCTCTGTCGCCATCTTCCCCGCCTCCTAGTATTATTTATAATGAATGCAAATTCTATATGTTTAATAATCTCTGACCCTAGAAGGAGCTCAGTAGCATAAAATATGTAGTCTTTACCTTTCCTCTACTCTGTCTTTGAGTAATTGGGCTAATCATGTTTCTCATTACTCTGCTATGGAATTGAGACTGCAAGTTTCCCTATGACAGGAAATCAGTAGAAGTGTGCATGCCCCTTGGGTATAGATAAACCTTCTGACTTCTTCTTTGATAATATTATTTATGATAAAGGCAAGATCATAGGATGCTCATATTAGTTATTGTTGTATGTAGTTGCTCAGTCACAATATCTCTGAGTAATTTGATGAACTGATTTACTATACGTTCTGCAATGTCCAAAGGGCACCTTTTGGGCCAAAACTATCATGAAATCAGCACTGTTATATTCAAGGCAGCCAACTTGGTTTATAATATGATTCCATCAAAAGAATGATCAGAGGCTAAAAATTATCTGGTCTGGTCTTAAAAAGATTGCAAAGATATTAAATGCAAAGCCAAGCTTTTTATTTTTTATTTTTTTTATTTTTTATTGGTGCATTGTATTCATACATCATAGTGGGATACAAACTTTTGTAGACATATATGCACACATCGCCCAGTCAGCCCCCACCCGATCCCCACCCCATTCTCTCCCCATCCCTCCCTCCCATGCTTGGCTTAGTGATTGACATCTAGTATTATAGCAATTTATCCAAAATTAAAAATGATAATCTCACATAACAGTTTCATTTGTCTGATACCAAGCTTTTGATGACTTAAAGATAACATTTCAATATTTCTTTTTGCTTTCTTTCTTACCAGAGAAAATTTTTTTTCTATTTTTTAGGTGAAATTATCATATATTTATATATTTATTTTTCAGAAAAAAAATCTATCCTAATTTTAGGATTTCTAGTTGGAATATTAATATACCTTCAGATATAGCATTTGGAAATATTTTATCCCATTCTATTAGTAACTGTTAACTCTGTTTACATTGTCTTTGGATATACAATATATATATATATATATATATATATATATATATATATATATATATATATTTTTTTTTTTTTTTAGGGAGTTTGTATACTCTTCTGTTGCCTGTGCCACTGAAATCATATCCAAGAAATCACTGCCAATTTCAATGTTGTGAGGTTTTATGACCCAGATTTTCTCCTAAAAGTTTATAGTCTTAAGATTTATATTTAGGTCTTTTATCTATTTTGAATTAATATTTGTATATGGGATTAGGTAAGGGTCCAACTTTATTCTTTTCCATGTAATTATTATGTTTCAACAATATTTAGTTAAAAGATTATTATTTCCACCACCAAATGTTCGTGGAAACCTTGTCAAAAATAACTTGACAATATAGGGAAGAATTTAGCTCTAGGCTTTTATTTAACTCCAATGGTTTATATATCTGCCTTTAGAATAGTACTACACTGTTTCAATTATTGTAGCCTTCTATGGTTTGAAATCAGAAAATATATATCTTCTAGCTTTGTTCTTTTTCAAGATCATTTTGGGTATCTAAAGCCAAGCATTTTCATTTTATTTTATTTTATTCTGAAGAGTTTAAATACTACTATTTAATATTCTCAGAATGATGTTAGTATTTCAAGGGAATAAACTTTTGATTTGGTCATGCAGTCTGTTTAACAGCTATTTCATTTATAATGGCATGCTGCCTTACCCAGCGTTCCTTAGGGCATGTAGGGAGAATGGCATGGACCTCTTGAATAATTAATATGGTTTTCAGAGCAGTAGTCATGGAAACCTTAGCAGTGTCACATATTGGATTATAAAAATTAGGCACATTTTAAATAGTACATTTAACCAAAAGAGGTAATTATCCCTCAAAGACAAACTCATTTTTCCCAATGTCCCTTGTTTAGTGAAATAAATATGAGTTTATGTGTTTGTGAAACAAATCCATGCATTATGATAAAATTATTTTTTATTTTTGTGTTTGAATTGCTTAATTTTTTCTATTTGTTCTATTAATTGTCTGTTTAATTGAGATGTTTTCACATGCATTGTTTTCATGCATTCTATAGTGCTCTTAAATTATAGGTTATTATGTTTTTATTAAAGAGAAAATGTAAAACTTAATTTATAATAAAATAGAAGAAACCACTTACTGTCTTGAGTACCTCTAAGGTATTACATCCTTTCTAATCTATCTAAAACCTCTGAGGATATTAGGCTATAGGATTTTCAAGTATGTTCAGGCAATTGTTGTTCACATAAAAGACTAAAGTGTGTTCTTGAAGTTTCTAGATCTGTTCTGCTAGACCAGCTGTATGGCTCTTTCATTTGTCTCAAAAAAAGTGTCTATTCAGAATCAATATTGTCAATACCTTGGAGATATGCATGAGTGTGTGTGTGTGTGTGTGTGTAAGAAGTCAAACAGGCAATAGTAAAAAGCTATCATCCAGTTTTCAGTAATAGTGTATATGTAAAGCATGAGAATAACTGGAAGTTATTTACAGAGTGCAAACCCTTTGGTTTCATACTCCATGTTATTCTGTTATTTGCTCAGGTCTATTCCAAAAACAACTGCAGTATCTGAAACTTCCAAGCTTCTGCCTTCCTAGACTGCTGAAGGAAGTGAATCATAATACCATTAACAACTAAGGAAAGAGAAAAAAAGGATTAAGGAAAGCAAATCAAAGACACATTTTTGTATAATTTCAAGGCCTGCCTGCCTGCCTGCCTCCCTCCCTCCCTCCCTCCCTCCTTTCTTTCCTTCCTTCCTTCCTTCCTTCCTTCCTTCCTTCCTTCCTTCCTTCCTTCCTTCCTTCCTTCTTTCCTTCCATCCATCCTCCTTACCTTATCTCCTCCCTTCCTTTCTCTCTCCTTCCTTCTTTCCTTCCATTTTTGCTTTGTAAATACTGGATTCCTTATAAAAGCATGCCGCATCATGGAAGTTCATATATTCTGGCTATTTCTAGTGCATTCCCTTTTTGAAAAGTGCCCCTGAATAGTGTGTGTGTGTGTGTGTGTGTGTGTGTGTGTGTGTGTGTGTGTTTTCTTTAGAGCACTATATTTTTTCTAAAATTACATGGATCATATCTTTTTAATGAACATGCACAGAGGTATTATCCTTTCTCTTTCAGTGTGCATTTATGACCAAGCCACTGTGTTTCATATGAAGCAGGGCCCACGTATCACCCTTTGAGGCTCATCAGGATGTCAACTGCATCTCTGGCCCAGCTTCTCACCATCTGTTGATAGGTTGCAGCTCCTCTCTGATTCTTTTGGGAAAGCCAGTTAAACACTCTATTAATACTTCAGCAAAAGTCTCAATTCTTTCTCAGGTCCCTCAGCTTGTCCATTATTTTCTCACTTTTAGTGCCCATATGCCACACCTACATAACACTGTGGCCTTTATTATTCTGTGAATTGATTCAGTGAGAAAATTCTAAATGCCTATAATTGTAGATGGTCATCTTTATATAATCTTGCTTGTGCTTCTAGGTTTTGAACCTTTACAATCCTGTGCTTATGAATTTGACTTGCTTCCAAGGCATTGTTGACTTATTCCCACATACATGCCTTTGCTTTATATCTCAGGCTATCTCTTTGACCTTCCCCTTGGTTGTTTCTTGAGGGCCAACCTGTCATTTTAATAGCTTACCGGAACCATTCCTCCACCCACATTGTTTTCTTAGCTTATTCTTTTGAGGACTGCACATAAGGGTCATTTTTAAATTTTCTGCAGTACCTACCTCACCCAAATTGAACAAATTACTTTTGTATGGACCACATTACAGGACTAGTAAGTGTGTCCAAGGAGGTTGATTTCATATTTCCTCTGATACCCAGAGACTTTAAGTTTTTATGAGGATAAAAACCATTTGTTTATTATTGTATTCTCGGTTCTTTTTGCAATGTTTAGCTCATAATAGGTACCCCTCAAAATTTCCTGGCAATGTCAGTTCCATATTGAACTTTTTTTTTTTTTTTTGGCGTGACACTGTGGATTGAACCCATGGGTTCCTTACCTCTGAGCTACACCCCCAGGGTTTCTAGTTCTTGTTGTAAATTTAGAATCAGGGTCTCACAGCTGGGCATGGTGTTGCATGCTTGTAATACCAGTACTTAGGAAGCAGAGATGGGAGGATCACAGGTTCATGGCCAACCTCACCTACTTAGGGAGGCCTGAGAACCTGTTTCAAGATAAAGAATAAAAAATGGGGCTGGAGGTGCAGCTTGATGATAGATTGTGCTTGGATTCATTTCCAAATACTGAAAAAAAAATGAGAGTTTCACTAAGTAACCATGCACTGACATGGAAACCTGTGCCTCTCCTTTCTTAGCCTCCCAAGTATTGTGATTAAAGGTGTGAACCACTGTGTCTGCCAATGTTGAACTTTTTAAAGATTATTGAGCTTCATTTTCTTACTTTGAATTATTTTTGCAACTTATAGATATATTCTTTTTAGGGGGAAAGATATTATGAAAATTCTGAGACACTGTAATTCTCACCCAGTTAGAATTCTGATGGACAAAGATATTTGAATATGAACTGTGGAACACGGATTTAACTAGGAAAATTGTTTCCAGATTTTATTAAGGCTATACATTCATTATAAAAAGAAAATTTTGGAGAGCAGTCAGGAACATGAGTGTTACAATCTGATATCTTTAGAAAGTACCTTCTTTCTCCTGAGAAAAAATGTCACTCTTACTTTAATTAGTTACAAACAAAAATATTTCTTCTAGAGAGGGGTTACACTAGAATAAACTGCTTTTTCCCAGGGTTTGCACCTATGTGTTATCCTAGTCGTAGGTTTTCTTTGTAGGATTTAGTCATCTACTTTAGCCATGCCTATTAGTATAGTAGCTAAAAAGTTTGGAAGCATTGTACAGTAGAAGTCTTTAAAACTTAGAATATGTCTAAGATTAGGAATCTAGCCACAGATAGACTCAAATAATAATTTTATTTTTATTTTTAAAGTTTTTATTGGTGCATTATAGTCATACATCTTAATAGGATTCAAGAGGGTGGAGACATACACACACACATCAACCAATTAACCCTTATCCAATTCCTAGCCCATTCTCTCCCCCTCCCTCCTCATATTTTGCTTAGTGATTGATTTTGATGTGTTTAAGTACATCATGTGCATTAAAGAATTTCCCTTTTCCCCTCCCATTCTCTCAGTTAGGTTGCCTTATTTGCTCATCCATAGTATCTTCTTCTTCATCTAGAGTTCCTCCTATGACCCATTTATGTCTAGATTTTGTATATTAGGAAGAGCATCCAATTACTTTTTTGTGACTGACTAACCTCACTTAGCATTATGTCCTCCAGTTCCATTCATTTCCCTGTAAATAATGTAATTATGTTTTTATTTATGGCTGTGTATATATCCCACAGTTTTGTAATCCAGTCATCTGTTGATGGGCATCTTGTTTGGTTCCATAGTTTTGCAATGGTGGATTGTGCAGTTATGAACATACATGTACATGCATTAGTTTGGTAGTTTGGTTTCCTTTGTTAGGGGTAGATAACCAGAAGTAGCATTGCTGGATCATATGATAGGTTCGTTCCCATTCTTCTGAAGATACTCTCTACTCAAAGAGAAATTTTAAATAAAAATGTTTTTACTTTGCCAATTAATCATCATTGTTAGTTTTCATATCCTGAACTGAAAACCTAAGTATGTCTGTAACTAATGGCTGAAATGACTGAGGATAGCCATGCTATTTTGTTACCAGTTTGTCTCCATTGTATCTTTCCTATAAATATCATTGGAGTGTGAACACATCTATAAGCAACTAAATTTTACCTGAGATACATATGCACAGTTTTCGCTGAGTTTAACACAAGGCCAAATAGAATTTAGTTCAGTGAATTACAAGTTTTCATAAGAAGCATGTATATCACTGCTACTCATAGCTTTTTTTAATAAAATGATTATCATCATTTGCCATACTAAAACAAGAGTTTTCTGTAGTAATATATAGTTTATGCTCCATATAAATGCTGTTCAATATTTGCTTTATTAAATATATAATAGTATACCAAGATTTTATTTGCTGTGCCAATACCTAGTCAAAAACTGAACTAAATTAAATAAAAGAGAAACTATTGAGTGCAATGTGTGGAAACCAAGTTGAAGTAGTTTTATGTTTTTGACTATGCCTGGGAAGCTTTTCATGCCAGTACCAGCCAGGCTTTTTTAGCATTTAGTTTGTGAGTTGGCCAAAGAGACAGGATAAATATGAAGCTCTCTTTCAAGTAAGTAATTATGAGAAACTATCCAGAGGAGTGGGACTATTCAGTCTGGAGTTCTTGATTGTGCCGAGAGTGAAAAGGGAAAGCAGAGCTGCAATTTTTTGCAGTCTCATTAAACTTATTTTCTTTGGATCCTATGTCATTATCATGTAGGTTAGAGATAACATGTAGTTTTAATTTTTTTTCAGTGCAAGGCTATGTTACTGTAACCTCTCTTACTTCCAAGTTGGTATGAGCTTGGAGACTACAAGCTGAACTGAAAATGTTTGGCAGCTGATAACCAAGGAAGCAGCACTTTAGTTACATCTTCAAGAGGTGCTAGATTTACCTGGATACACTTGCCTATTTTTACTCAAGAGTTTCTACCTAGTGCCTTCTATTTGCTACATGGCTGCTGTTGGTTATGAATGAGTGAAGTCTACAGTTATCAGATCAAATTCTTGTTATAGGTGGCTCCTGAGGGGGAAACAGTCCATCCAACTTTTGTAAAAAGAATTTCAAGTAAAAAATAAAAATTCTACTTCTTTAAGATAAAAATAGAGAAAATAGAGAAAACAAAATGAAAAATATTAACTTCCCATTTTAAATTAATGGTTCATTTTAAATTATAGAAAAGGTTAAAATAAAGATTTTGAAAAAAATTTATTTGAATTTATATATATATATATATATATATATATATATTATATTTGTGTGTATGCACATATGTATCTCAAATCATAAGGTTGAAATTACTACTTAACATAAATCACAAAGATCAAAATTATTATTATTATTAAAGCTTACTTTTTCTACTAATTTTATAAAATACCCTGACTCAGTAATGCCACTGTTATAGCAAGTAGATTGATAGCTGCCACAGATTGGAGGGAAGGAGAATGGGAAGAAAATTCTTAATTGGTTTCTTTTTTGGGGGGTAACAAAAATGTTTGGATATTAGTAGAAATAATTTCCTTTCTTGTAAATATACTAAAACCCACCAAATTATGCACTTTAAAATGGTGAACTGTATGGTGTTTAAATTAAATCTTAGTACTATCACAAAAATGAGGTTTCACTCATTAGTTTTAGCATTTGTTGATGAGCCATTGAATCATTTATTATAGTGGATGCCAAATCGTGAGTTTTGAACAACACTAAAGTTAGAGCACATTTAGTTTTACAGAAAAATTGAGCAGAGGATACAGAGGTTTCCTGCCATTCCCACATATGAGTAGTTCCCCTATTATCAACATTCTCTACCACAGTGATATATTTGTTACAACTGATGAGCCAAGATTAACACATCTAATACCAAAGTCCATAGTTTACATTGGGGTTCACACTTGGTGCCGTATGTTGGCTTAAGGAAATTTATAGAGATATATATCCACCATTATAGTATCATACAGAACAGTTTTATGTCCCTAAAAGCACCTTTGAAAATGATCTTTTAGTCGGGCGTGGTGGTGCATGCTTGTAATCCCTGTGCCTGGGAGGCGGAAACAGGAGGATCTCGCAGGTTCGTAGCCAGCCATGCTGGCTTAAGAGACCCTGTTTCCAAAAGAAAGAAAAAAAAGAAAATAATCTTTTAAGAAATGTCACCATTTATTTGAAGTTATTGTTGGCCATTTACAAAAAAAGCATACTTATCTTTTTCCCTTTCAATCTTTCTCATGTCTCCCTCTTTTTCTCTGTCTTTTCCCTTACTTATTCATTGGCTCCATTTCTCTATCTCCTACCTTCCTTCCTCCTTTTCTCTCTCAATCTCTCCCTGTCACAATCCTTCTTTTCCCCAATCCTTCTTTATTTCCTTCCTTCCTTCCTTCCTTCCTTCCTTCCTTCCTTCCTTCCTTCCTTCCTCTCTCCCTTCCTTCCTTCTTTCCTTTCTTCCTCACAGTTTCACCAGCCCCATAAGATGGGACATGTGTCCTTTCAATGTGTCCAACTATTATAACTGAGTATAAAGATCCTCCCACTTCGTATCATGTTTTTCTTGTTTTAGCCTTATACACATGTATTTTCTAAGGAATATTTTCAGTGGAGAATGACATTTAAACACCAGAATCTGAATACTAAATGTGCTTATTTTTACTGCTATGGCAATGCTTCTCTTTGCAGATGGAGCTGCTATAAAATACCTGTAATATATGTATACTTACACACACATCTAATGTATTTCTATATTTTTTCATATAGAGCTCAATAAATGGAGATACAGACATTTTTAAAATAATATGTTTGAGCCAGGTGTGGTGGCTCACCCTTGTAATCCCAGCATTTGGGAAGCTGAGACTGAAGGGTAGTGGTTCACAGACAGCCTCAGCTACTTAGTGAGGCCCTCTGCAACTTAATCAGACCCTGTTTCAAAATAAAGAATAAAAAATAGGGCAGGGGGTATAGTTCGGAGGTTCCATCTCCCCTGGGTTCCATCTCCAGACCCACAAAAAAAATCATGTTTGTACTGATACCTTTAATTCAAATCCAACACCACAGGGTTCTCACCATATATTAATTTATGTCTTTAGTTTTAGAATACAAAGAAAATTGTTTTCAAGTTGCTAACCCACGACACTATAGAAAGGAGCATATTTACTTAGAGTTTATTTTATCTTTATCACACAGGTATATAGTTTGGAGACTATGTGTAAAACTTTGGTTAGTTTTCAGTCCTCATTCTCCACCCTCCAATGTCCTTATGTTTTTTTTTTCTTAACACTGCCAGGTTATTTATTTATTTAGTTAGTTGTACTGGGGTTCCTGGAAACCGTTCGACCTGTGGGCTACACTCCCAGACACCTATTTTATATTTTTATTTGGAAACAGGGTCACTTAAGCCAGCAAGGCTGGCTTTGAACCAGCACGATCCTCCTGTCTCTGCCTCCCAAGCGCAGGGATTACAAGCATGTGCTACCATGCCCAGTTGTGTTTATGTTTTTCAAATAAAATATAATTCAGTTCATTTATTTCTGTTTGATATTCTTTAAGGAATTTTGTTGTTCCCCTTTCATTTATTTCCTTTCTTTAGAAAAAAATCATCATGAAATATTAACATGCTTCAAATGTCAAAACATTTTCAGTTAAAATATATCCTGGATTTCCCTCCAGATCAATTCACATATCCAAGGTTCTTTTAATTAAACGAATCTACCTTAAGTGAGTCTCAAATAATGTATTGATTCTTCCCCCAAAATTCACATTTTTTTCATTGATTTTTATTTTGAAATTTATTTCCAGATGTTAGGATCTGGGAAACTTAAGAATGGAAGCAGAACTCTAAAGCCAACATTAGCACCCAAAAGAGTAAAAAAAATGGCTGATGTAATAATTGAATAATGAAGGGAGAGATTGAAAAATAAATTTTATTATGTCTGTTTACTAGCTGTGAAGAGCCAAGGTCAGCTTGACCTGGTTGTTTGTCTCTGGAGTTAAACCAAATAATCACTTTTTATTCTTTACTGAATATCTACTTTATGCCAGATGCCATTTAGAAAATACAAGATTCAGACCCTGACCTTAAAGAGCATTGGGTCTGTTTGGAAAAATTAACCAAACAAGTACAAAAATAAAATAAATTCTTTCAGAGTTCAAGAAAGTAGAAGCATTATTCCAAAATATTAGACAACTACTTGAGTAATGAATTGTCCCACCTTACAAGGAGGTCATACTGCTCTGAAAGTGAAAGTTCCAAAGCAAAGAGCTCTGAGATCTAGGTTGGTTAAGGGTGGTTTGAAGATAAGTTGAGACTTGGAAGAGCCCTCACAGGTTGGATCAAATAACCATGTAGATGCTTCAGAAGCTAGAACATATAATAGGGAAGACTTCTTAGTTTGTTTGAGGAGTAACCAGAGCTTGACTATCTGCATTTCATTATTGGCTGTCTATTAGCTATGCAAATTTTTATATGGAACTTACTCTATACTCAGCAATGTTCTATGTGATATATGTGTATATAAATTCATTTATTCCTCTTAACAGCCCAATTTGAGATATTACTATTATCCCCAACTTAAAAATGAAGGCAAACTGAGGCCCAGAGATGTTAAATAACTTTCTCACAGTTATATAGCTTCTAAGTGGAGAATCTTAGGTGCCAGATCAAGGAGTTTTTATATTTTATATGTAGATAAGAGGATGATTATTTATGTGAATCACTCAATCAGTCTCTTCTAATAAATGAAGAGGAAGAGAGAGAAAGGGAGTAATGACATTTTCCCCTATCCACCTTCTTTACCATATATAATGGAGTGTGTACCTCATCATAACACAATTACAACTATTTGCACATCAAGAACTAAGTTTGGGTGAGTATTCATTTATATATGAAGTGTGTTATCTTCAATTTATTTAAGATAAGAAAATATAACTCTTTTTAAAATTTTCTATTATATAATTTTATTTTTTGGAATTTTACTGGTACAATATATTTATACAACATATTGAAATTTTCTCTCAAAGTTTTCTAAATTTGTTTGCTAAGGACTCATTGAGTGTGAGGTTGCTCAAATACTCTTTCATGTTGCAGTATAAGTACTAGCTCAGAAAATACACAGCATTTGGTAGCCTTTAATTACAAAGTTTTATGGATTTTTTTAAAAACTTCATCACCTGACTTCCAGGAGACTTTAACAGTGAGATGGGGAAAATGGTGACAGCCACATTTAAATTAGAAGATAATTTTGGCCACACTATGATGGAAACAATTGTTAGGTTTTTAGAGTTTGTAGAGATACTATTCCACATGCATTTTCTTTAGGTGATATTAAATTTTTTTCTTCTTATAAGTACACATCATTATAAGAGAACAATAATCAAATTGTTGAACGACAGTAGTGATAAGTGTTTTAGTAACCCTATAGACACACTTATGAATCTAAGCTTTGTCAGTCTTTAAGCAAATATATGCCAAGTTTGTCTTTCTGGTGCAGTTTAAGTATTTGAAACAGAATTTTCAGTGTTTGGAGAATGGAACAGATATTAGACTAATAACAGATGCTCCTCTGAATACTTCTACATATGTTGTTGACAAATGACATACTTTTTCATTTCTCTAATGGACATTTTAAATTGTTGAATCACAAACTTAGGGAACAGGCAAAAATTTGTGAAATTTTCTGTCCCATCTTCTTCTTTTTCCCAAACATTGGGTGAAATTACTGAGAGAGGGTCAATTACCTGCCCAAGGTCACACACCTAATGCAGCACTTCTTCCCTCTTTCTTTCTTTCTTTCTTTCTTTCTTTCTTTCTTTCTTTCTTTCTTTCTTTCTTTCTTCCTTTCTTTCTTTCTTTCCTCTTTTCCTTCCCTAAGTTCTGATTTTCTTCAAACCAGCATTGACTTACTGGACACCTGAATGCCAAACCCCATTCTTGGTACTAGGGACTAAACAGTGAATGAGGCCAAAGTGTCTTTTACCCTCGTAACTGCAGCTTAGTATTCTTAATGATTACCTCCAGACTAGAGCTTATATTCTTCTCCATTATGATTCACTACTTGAAACAGTGTATTGGAAGATCATTTCTGCATTAAACAAAAAATGGTTGTAACATTATACAACTAGAATTTTGTATATTTTATGGTATGTACAGGAAAGGCTATTAGTTTTACCTCTATTCAAATAACATTTTCAATGCCAGAAAGGACTGACCACTCCAAAATCGAATGAGCAATGGAAAATTACTTTTAAACATATTAATCATGATGAAAAAGCATGCATTTTACTCTATGAATATTTTATTAAGCAAAGTACCTGTGACTAGCTTCAGAATTTCATAATATCCAGTATAAATTATGTAATAAATTTCATAATTTGAAAAGAAAATTTGATTACAAAATCATTGGTTTAAGGAGCTAATAACTCCTAGAAAGAGCACACCAACACTTAACCATTTGAGCATTAAAGCACTATATCTTGAAAAAAGCTTGCAGCGAAAATTTGAGTCGAGCCCTTAAAAGGAAACATCACATTAAAATTACCTTTATCTCTTTGTCAGGGGGAAAGGTTGTTATGGTAAAAGCTGATGAACAGGATTGCTTATCTGCCTCTCCCTAAATAGCCTTGCAAATAGGAAACATAGGACCCAGAAGTGTGTGCACTTCTACTGAAAAAGCAGACTTCTGGACTTAGAAACATGTTTCTCATGCCTGTTTGGAGAGGTATCGCTTGTTCTCATAAACATTCATTTTTTTCATCAGTTCTCCTAATTTTCTGGATCTCTGGATATACTTTGTGCATAGTAGTTGTCCCATGTAGTAGACTTGTTGACTGCGTTGATTTCAAATGAGTTTCTGCTTCCCCCAAAAAGCAGTTCCCAAGCTTTTTTTAAAGGAAATAGCTATGTAATTTTAACTATTGTGTCATAATTAGTCCTGCGAATGGCCTTTATTTTTTGTGGTTCTGGGGATGGAATTCAAGAGCATTCTACCTCTGAGCTACATTCCCAGCCATATTTCTTATTCTGTATTTTGAAGCAGGGTCTCACTGAGTTGCAATGGGTCTCACAAAGTAGATGAGGCTGTCCACAAACTGCAGTCCTCCTGTCTCAGCCTTTCAAAGGCCTTTTTGATGCTCTTGACAAATTTTAACAGAAGTAAGATAGACTGTTCCTTTACTATCTCCAGCATATGTTCTTATGAAGTACATGTACTTGTTGGTACATTCACAGCATAGCCTTAGAATTAAGGAAATGTCAATATTAATTCATATTCAGCAATACTTTGTCAATATTAATTCATATTCAGCAATACTTGTTCCTATATGTAAAATGTAGTCATTTCTAGTGCAATTTTGTGAGTAAGCTCGAGTTGCCATTTGAAATGATGGTGTGTCAGTAATGTTATTGCTTTAAGTGGCTCACCTGTAGAACTGTAAAGAAACAATGTGGATTTTATGAATGTCACCTGAGTGGGTATCCACTTTTTTAGCCCATTTGCAAAACCAGACAAAAACTAATGGAGGGCAAATACATGGCTTACCAATGAATACTGAACTCAGTAAATCATATTGAGCTGGAAGAGCTTGTCAGTGATTCAACTTGAACAAGTTACCATGTGAAATGTTTTCTATAAATCAATCATTTTATGTTCACATATTTAAAAATTAAAATATGATTGTCAACTGGTCAGTAATGTTTTCTTTCTGCTGTGAAAAGTAGCACTTTAAGGACCAGGCATGGTGGTGCATCCTTGTAATCCCAGTACTTGGATGCTGAAAGAGGAGGATTGCAGGTTCTGGGACAGCCTCAGCTACTTAGTCAGGCTTTCTGCAACTTAGTGAGAGCCTGTTTCAAAAATAAAGAATAAAAAAAAATAGAGCTGGGGGTGTATCTCAAAGGTAGAATGTCCCTGTGTTTATCCCCAAACACCTAAAATATTACTTTAAGTAAAAGCAAATATATAAAAACATTATTGATTTTGCACCAACTTACCAGTGCAAAATCACAGTTGTTTGGTCACTGCCTGTCATTGTCTTCTTTTTTTTATAACCTTTGAAAAAGCTTCAGTGAGGCTAGACTCTGGTGAGTCACAAGACCCCATGGTCTTTCCTTCAGTGGTGAGTCAGCATTAGAACTCCTAAGAGTTCAAGGGCATGTTTACATTTCACTTCTCCACACTCACCCTAGAGATCAGGTGAGTCACTATATGTCACTGAGTAAAAGAAACTGAAACTATTACTATGGATCCCCATGACATATGGCCTGTTAAGAGTTGAACTAATTTGGCATTCACAGCAGGGAAGTTGGAAAAGTACCCTAGTCAGCCCTAACCCAGCATGTCTCTTTGTGTTGTGACAAGATAATCAACAGACTTTTAGGACTTTCCTCTTTCAACATAAGAGACAAAGGTGGCATGGAGGTAGTGAGAAGCATTTATCTGTACTAATGTGACTATTTAAATTTCTTGTCACTGATGCTATGGATGTTAATTTTGGCAGGGTTAATTAGGAGGAATTAAAAAGCTTTTCCAAACAGACTGTAGTCTTCACCCTCTGATAGAGTAGGCTTTGGTATGAGAACATCTCATCATTAATATTCATTTTCAAAGGGCTACCACATGCAGCATTTGGAATATGAATCCTGTACTTCTAGAGATGATGCAGGAAACTAGGGAGACAGAGTTTACAGGGTGGGGACTATGGTTCTTTTCTAGTTGCAGAAAAACACTGAAGTGCCTTCCTAGTGACATTTGGAAAAGACAATTAATTTGTTGCCATATTAGAAGTTTTGAAATATTGTTTTGACCACATTCCATATAGGCTCCACCACCTTAGCACTCTTGTCACTCTGTAATCCATGCAGCTATTAAAAGGTAGATTTGCAGAAGGCCAGTAATCATTTACCATTTAATATGTCACCCGGATGGCTCTAGGGTATGCATTTTTTTTAGAATATTTCACCAGCTCCTTCACAAAGTAGGCACTGTTCTATCAGCTTAATATATTTTCCTAAATAGCAATCTTGTTATGCCCAAGTACATTGCAAGAAAGTAAACTGCAAACAAATACCAAAATAAATAGTGCAGCTGTAAGGCAGATACTGTAGGAAAATAAAAGTCTTCACATTATATAATGCTTAATTTATATTACTGTAAACTGAAAAGGCCACATTACAGGGTAAACCAATCCAGAAATGGAAGTAAGTGAATCTGTGAAATACTGAGGCAGTATGATTATCTTTCAACAAAATTAAGACCCTGTTGTTCAACAGATTAGTTGCTGAGGCCATATCAGAGCAGCTTTCCATGTTAAGACCCTGTTTGAAACACAAGTGTACTACCCACCTCAGTGTGGACATCTACTAATCATCATCACCAAACCCACAGCTGGAAAGACTTTAAAATATACTACCTTCCACAAAGAGCAGAGCTGGCACTGTGAACACAGAGCTATTCTCGGATTTTCTGTCTGTCTTTAGAGCAAATAGAGGCACTGTCTAAAAAATAATAATAAGAAAAGCAATCAATATATAATTAGTCCTTCTCTTTCGTCTAAAGATCATATTCCTTAAAGTGACCTAACCAACGTGCATGGCTGTTCTGCCTCTATGTTCTCCCTTGCAAGAGTGAGTGCTACTCAGGCCTTGCTTCTGGTGGTCCACTAAGAGTTCTTTGCACATTTATTATCTCTGTATGCTTTTCTCCCTTGCTCACTCTCTCTCTCTATCCCTCCATTCTTAATTTCTGAAGGCATTTTCACATCAGTGGTCTTCCTTGAGTTCCATCATCTTCTCTTTATATTCTCTGCTAGGAAGTGGAAAAAACCCAAATGTTTTATTCAAGATCCCCCAAAATTGCACAATATGGGAATTCTGTTGGTGGCATTCTAAATCTCAAAAATCACCCTTTTAGAAAAATGATAAGAAGGTGGTAGAAAGGAGCCTAGGGATTGCAAAATTCCAAAATTAAGACTTTCCTGATTTACTCTATTTTTGATAGGAAATGTTACCTAATACCAAGTCTCAGTAAAATAGGTAATTTTTATTATGATTTTTATAGACAGGTAAACAAAGGCAAGGACAGATATGATATGTATACTATAATGGAGCCATAACCTCAGAAACCCCATGTCTATTCTTGTGGTGTTTTTTCCATTCAAAAAATGCTTGTATACAGCAACTCAGTGGAGGCAGGCTGCAGTTTATTGTCTAACTCCTGCATTTAATTTTTCTTGGATTTATGAAGCAGTTGTTTTTCTTTCAGTTAAATTTACTCAAAATATTCCTTAGATGTTGTGGACATTATCAGTATAAATGATTAATTAACTTGTATGCTCACTGATATATTAACAATCTTCATCCAAATTGATTTGGTATAACTTTTTCTTCCTCTTGAGCTTATTGCTATCTTGTTGCCTTACTTCCTCTGGTTAGTGCCATTAGAAGACAATTCTTGTCCTAAGGTCTGCCTTCAGACATGAGACATTGGGAGGAGGTGGGAGGGCACAGCTAATCATAATTAACTTATGCCAAGTTTTTTGGACAGTATTTGAATGGGAAGAACACTTGTCTGTGTATGGAGGCTTGTTTACAAGTCAGTTCCCTGGATCAACTAAAAGGATTTGGAGGGCCCGGGCTCACGCTTGTAACCCAGACCCTTGGGAGGTGGAGACAAGAGGATTGCACAGTTTGAAGCCTGCCTCACTGGCTTAAGAGACCCTTTTCTCAAATACAAAAATATAAAAATAGGTCTGGGAGTGTAGCCCGGAGGTAAAAGGGTTTCCAGGAACCCCAGTACCATCAAAAAAAAAAAAAAAAAAAAAACTTTGGAGGGGGAAGACCTGGGTTCTAGGCCTCATCCTCCTGCTAATTAGTTCCGGGGTTCTAAATTAATTAAACTAATAGAGTCTCTCTCTCTCTCTCTCTCTCTCTCTCTCTCTCTCTCTCTCTCTCTTCTCTCTCTCCTTTTCCCTCTCATTGAACTAATACTCATTGCTACTGTGCTTTTGTCACTAAGAATTGCATTAAATACTATACAAGTGCCTAAAATTTCCCAAAGTGCCATGCACGTTCTGTTTGTTCTAATGGATTGTATATTATTATCTAAATACTTTATTTAATGACCTCCAGTCAGGATCAGCTCTTTCAAGGCATGGGGTGAATTTATTACATAATTAGCAAAGAAATTTTCTTTTTTCTGGAAAGCCAAGAATAAATTTTGTGTAATGTTGCCTTTCAAAGAAGTGACCACTTGCAAGTACTAATTTTATGTGATCTTGAGCATTTGGCAAATGAAGTGGAATTTAAAAAAATTATTTCAGACAATTGTATTAAAAAACAAATATATCATTTCTTATTAGAGAAAGAATATGTACTATTTTCAATAACTTTCTTTTTTCATTTAAAAATGCAGCTCCCTCACAACTTGTTCCTGTCAAAGGAAAATGCTCGCACTACCACACTTCCTCATTAGCTTCACTTAAGACAGATTCCTGTGTCACAGCTGATGGAGGCTTTATGAGCTTTTTAGCCAAATGACTGATGTTTGCCTCATTATGTCAGATCTGAGGGCACTCCTGGCATCTCTCTTTATTCTCTGTCTAACACCATCAATTGAGCAGCTGCCATACACCCATGATCAGGCTGATAATGAAAATGTGCTTGGGAGCCTGATGACTCCAATTGTATTTTATCTAAAGAGGCCAATAGGCACTAGCTTGTGTTTAAAGTTCTACAAACAACAGATTTTGTTCCAGGACTGATGGGTGAGAATCAACCAATCTGAGTCCATAAGATCTAGGTATGGGCCATATGCTTTATTATGAAAAAAGTTCCTAGAAGGATTGGCTTTGGCCAATCTCCCCATTTACTTATTTTCATACCTATATTTGTGATATTTGTAGAATGTAATTGTATATCATAATATGGCTCAAAGTGATGTAACCTACATGCACATGGCACTTGATATATTTCTCTTGATCCCAACCTTGCTCCCCTATCTCCCTGTACATGTTAGTGAGATTGGTAATGATAATTTCATATATGAACATAGCATTATTTGAAATGTTTTCAGCCTTCTTCTTTCTTCACTTGTCTCTCCCAATCCTTTTTCACTATTCTACTGGTCTCCTTTTTGATTCCTGTTTTTTTTTTTTTTCTAGCTTCTATGTATGAGAGAAAACATATAACCCTTGATTTTCAGAAACTGGCTGATCTCACTTAACATATTACTCTCCAGTTATCCCTATTTGATGGATCCAGCCCATCAGCTGTGGGGCTGAGAAGGAAGGTTGAGTGCCAATGACCGAACAGAACCACACCAGCCAGGAGATGTGTCAAGCAGGATCTCATTTATTTCTCTCAGGCAACACAATTTAAAGCAAAAAACTGCAAGGGGAATTTCCAACAGGAAACTATTCTAACCTATCAAGCTAAAGGTCACTCTTGCATGTGTAAAGTACATAACTTGCAGCTAATCATTATCCAGTACACGAGGGGTTCACAAGCACGGAAGCATTATTTGAGCCAATAAGGCTCAACATTACCAAATTGGGCTAGTGTGGGCAAGGAGAGTAGTTACACCCTCCATAACTGCTAAGCGCTACATGTTGCAAATTCATTCATTGGAAGTTCAGGCGGTTGTGCATACCTGCGCTGGATGCTACATGTAGCTGATTAATTGGAAGTTCTGTCAGGCAGTTTAAGCAGACCCCAACACCTATTTTTCTGTAAATACTATAATTTTATTCTTTATGGCTGAGTATAGACCACAGTTTTGTATATAGACCACAGTTTCTTTATCCATTCATTTGTTGACAGACACCAAGGTTGGTTTCATAGTCTGGCTGAAGATTTTCCTGGACTTTTCATTTTTGAAAAGTTCATTCAACAAGTTCATTCTATTTGTGAGTATGGGAGAAAAGACTTGTTAAGTTCAAGGACTAATAATAGGACATATATTTTTTCCTACATGTACTTTTTAAAACTATGAAGATAAACATTTACTTTTGGAGCCTGCAACATTCCATATGTACCTTCATAATTTTCTATGAATCTGTGATGAAAGCATTCATTGAAGGAAAAAGTAATCTCTGAGTTATTACTCTGGTGCTGCTGTGGCCTGGAGGGGTGGTCTGCACAAAATGAGACTGGTCTTCTTTGGACAGTTTCATGGACTCAAGTGCTGTTGCATATGGCCTCTGAACAGAACCTTCTATGTGTTTCATGGGGAATAGCTCTGTAACTTCCATCTCTTCAACACCATGTGCTTTCAACTGAGCTGGAATAGTGGATCTATCTATGAAAGCTCTGAGATTGAAGCAGTTTTTCCTCTTTTGGGATCTTCTTTCACTCATATGTAGTCATGTGGATTTTTTCTTTTTGCCCCCTGTCCAGTCTCTCTGTGTATCATTTCTAACTTGGAAAACCAACCAGACACTTAAATAACTTAGATAAGAGTCATAGGTTGTCCTGCAGTGTTGGAAATAGATGAGTCTGTCAACCCTGTAGGGGAGCCCAGAAGACCACACAGGATGACATTTCTCATGAATTCAGGAAACTTTGACATGTTAATTTCTAGTTCTTTCTGACAAGCTACTTTCTAAACTAGTGAGCACCTATAATGGTCAAACAAGTGAGCCAGAGAACAATTTTTATATTTTTCTCAAACGTTTTATGATTAGTGTATCATTATTGCATTGCTTGCTATTGGCAATAAGTCTAGTGCACAAGTGAAAGAGAAAATGCACAATTCACCACTGAAACTTGGAACAAAAGAGAAGGTTTAGTAAAATGCATAGTTTTACAAACCAGGCCCAGCACTGGAATAACATGGGAAACTTAAAAAAAAATTATTGGTGCATTGTAGTCATACATCTTAGTGAGGTAAAGATGGTAGAGACATACATGCATACATCACTCATTTAGCCCTTCTCCAATTTCCACCCCATTTTCTCGCCCTTAGTCCTTCTCATGTTTGGTTTACTGATAGGCTTTGGTATGTTAATTAATATACCTCATGAATATTAGGGAAATTCCTTCCTCCCTCCTCCCATCCCCCTCAGTTAGGTCACCCTTTTTGTTTATCTATGGTTTCTCCAATTTTGTCAAGAGTTCATCCTATGAACATTTTTCTCCCTAGCTTCCACATATTAGGGAGGGTATCTGATTTTTAATATTTTTGTGGTACTGGAGATTGAACCCAGGGACATTCTACTTTCAAGATACAACCCCAATCCTATTTTTATGCTGTATTTTGAAACACAGTCTAAGTTGAAGAGGGCCTCACTAAGTAGCTGAGCCTATCCTAGAACTGATATCCTCTTGTCTGAGCCTATCCTAGAATTGATATCCTCTTGTCTCAGCCTCCCATGTACTGTGTTTACAAACATGTGCCACCACACCCAGCTCAATGTTTTAATTTTTGTAAATTTTACTTTTGTTGAAATTGAACACAGATGATGCTTTACCACTGAGCTGTACTCCCAAAACATTATTTTTTATTTTGAAACAGGGTCTCACTCTGTAGCTGAGGTTGTCCTTGAATTGGAGAACCTATTATCTCAGCCTCCAGAGTACTGAGATTACAAGTGTTTACCACCAAACCAGGCTCAAATTCCATTTCTTTATTGGTGCATTGTAATCATGCATCGTAATGATGTACAAATCATAGAGGCATACATGCATTCATCATTCATTTAGTGTTTCCTAAATTCCCACCCCATTTCCTCTCCCCTTCCTTCTTCTCTTGTCCTTCTTATTGATTAACTTTGATATGTCTGTGAATGTACACCTTTGTGCATCAGGGAATTTCCTCTTCCCTTCTCTATTCTCCCTCAGTTAGGGTGCCTTCTTGACCCAGCTAAAGTTTCTCTTTCTTTGGTTAGAGTTCCTCCTATGACCCATTTTCTCCCTCGCTTCTGCATATTAGGGAAATAATCTGATTCTTACTTTTTGTGACTGATTAATTTCACTTAGCATAATATTCTCCAGTTCCATCCATTTTCCTGCAAATGACATAATTTTGTTCTTTTTTAAGGTTAGTAAAATTATATACATATCTCATATTTCTGTAATTCATATTTATGTTGATAGACATCTTGGATGGTTTCATAGTTTAGAAATTGTGAATTGTGCAGCTATATACATAGGTACGTATGCATTAGTCTTATTCTTTGGTTTCCATTATTTTGGGTAAATACTCAGAAGTGGTACTGATGGATCATATTGCAGGTTCATTCGAATTCTTTTGAGGATGTTCCATAGTTTTCCAAAGAGGTTGCATTAATTTGCAATTGCAATAACAGTGTATTAGAGTTCCCACTTGTCCACGTCCTTGTCAGCATGTAATGTTGTTTTTGTTTTGAATGATTTTCATTCTAATTGTAGTTGGAATCCCAAGGTAGTTTTGATGTGCATCTCTCTGATTGCTAATGGCATTGAAACTTTTTTCATACATTTATTGGCCATTTGATTTTCTTATTTTGTGAAATATCTATTTAGTTCACTTGACCATTTTTAAAATGTTTTTAATTAGTGCATTGTAGTTGTACATCTTAATTTAGTATAAGATGGTAGAGGCATACATGCACTAATTTTCAATTGCACTAACAATATATTAGAGTTCACATTGTCCACATCCTTATCAGCAAGGTTGAGTAAAATTCTTTTGAGTACAAATCTCATAGTTTTGTATGCATTCATCTGTTGATGGACATCTTAGTTGGTTCCACAGTCTGGCAATTGTGAATTGTATAGCTATGAACATAGATATACATGCATTAATTTGGTATTTTGGCTTCCATTCTTTTGGGTAGATACACAGAAGTGGTATTACTGGATCACATAGTAAATTGGTTTAAGTTATTCTGAGGATTCTCCATACTGTTTTTGAAAGTGCTTGCACTAATTTGCAATCCCACCAACAATGTATTAGAGTTCCCACTTCTCCACATCCTGGCTAGCATTTATTTCTGTTTGTGTTTTGAATGATTACCATTCTAATCGGAGATAGGTAAAATCTCAGGGTAGTTTTTAAAATTTTTTCATCGGTGCATTGTAGTCATACATCTTAATGGGATACAAGATGGTAGAGACATACATGCGCACATCACCCATTGAGCCCTTACCCAATTCTCACCCCATTTTCTCCCTTTCCCTCCTTCTTATGCTTAGCTTAGTGATTGACTTTGATATGCTTGTTAAAGTACATCATATGCATTAGAGAATATCCCTCTTCCCCCCTCCCATCCCTTCAGGTCGCCATAATTGCTCATCTATAGAATCTCCTATTTCATATAGAGATCCTCCTCTGACTTTTTTCTCCCTAGATTTTGTATATTAGGGATAGCATCTGATTTCTAATTTCTCTGACTGACTAAACTCACTTAACATAATGTCCTCCTCTTCCATACATTTTCCTGTAAGTGATGTAATTATGTTCTTCTTTATGGCTGAGTAAAATTCCATTGTGTACATATCCCAGTTTTTTAATCCTTTAATCTGTTGATGGATATTTGGGCTGGTTCCATAGTTTGTCAATGGTGAACTGTGCAGCTAAGAACATAGATATACATGCATCAGTTAAGTAGTTTGGTTTCCTTTCTTTTGGGTAGACACCCAGAAGTGGTATTGCTGAATCATATGTTAAGTTCATTCCCATTCTTTTGAGGATCCTCCAACTGTATTCAAAGTGGTTGCACTAATTTGTAATCCTACCACCAGTGTCTTAGAGTTCCCACTTCTCCACATCCTCATCAGCATTTGTTGTTGTCTGTATTTTGAAGGATTGTCATTCTGGTTGGAGTTAGGTAAAATTTCACAGTACTTTTGATTCACGAATTCTAATGTCTCTGTTAGGATCACAAGACAGCACTTAGGACTGCTTAGCTTGAGCCACTCTGGAATTATTCCAGTCTAGAATCAATTCAGAAATAGATCAGGAACATCCTTCTTAGGACCTCCCTACCTTATGTTTATGTCTGCTGAATTTCAGGTTCTTTCTGAGCTTACAGAGCTAACTGTAACATCAGGCATATAATTAATGCTTTTTTAAGAGAGAGAAATATGGTTGTCATATGCAAATTATCTGCTTTGACTTATTCCAATGATAGATTGATCACAGGCATATTATCTCCCCCATCCCGACCCCACTGAAACTGTAATGCAGGGATTATTTTTGAAGGGAAAAAAACCTTAAAGGACTGGGACTTCAGGAAAAGAAATAACAAAGTTTTGGAAGCTGGAAATAATTTTTGCAAATAGTAACTAATTTAGCAGATATGGAGATCTGAATCCTCAGTCAGCTATGGGAAAAACTGAAAATCAATACAAATCACATTACAGAATCTTTAAAAAGCCCATGAATTTGTGGTGCCTGATCTGCCTTGTTGTGGGAGTAAAGAGGATAAAAAATACAGAAAACTGGTAGAAAGATGTGTAATAAGTTATTTCCTAATTCTCTGCCATCTCTTATACACACTTCCCTTACTCCTGAAGAAAATTGAAGCTTTATTCTCTGGAGAGGATGAAACAGAAGGTTGTTGTTCTAGGGTACTCTTCTTGAAAATAGAGATGGTAAATGAACTTCTGGATAGAGCATCAGCTAAATGCAGCGACTGCCAGTATTTTTCCAGAACACTGGCAATGAGGACTCCTTGAAATATTCCAGAAAAGAAGGAAAATAAAGAGGAAATTATATAAGCTTTCACAGAGAGAGGAAGGGACTAAGGATTGAGGGTGATAAGGAAGGAGAAAGGAAATAGATATTATTCAAAAGAACAGAATTGCTTTGGACTTCACAGCAGCAGTGAAAGCTAGAAGACAATTCTGAGTGAAAATGACTCCCTCCCCCTAAAATATCTACCTAGTAAAATTATCAATCCAGTGGTAGGATAGAATGAAAGTGTTTTTCATATATTCAAATTTCCTCTAACCAGCCCTTTCTCAGTAAGCTACAGAGGGATATATTTGTTTACCAAAGTGAAGGACTAAATCAAGGATTAGAATGGCATGTATATACAAAAAAGTAGCTCCAACATCAGAGAGGCAAAAGAAGTCTGTAGGACTATGGTGAAGAGAGTACTGAATATGAAGACCTGAATCTGAGGTTCAAGGAAGTCAGAAAGCTCCAAGTGAAATTAATGAAGATGAAATTAATATGGTAATTAACATGTATATATATTTACAATATTCACACAAGTGGTAGAGAGTTTGATTCTGCATTAGTAGTAAGTGCATAAAAAGTAAACCAAATAATAAAAATTATGATTAACTCTGAAGATTTGTTCACATAAAATAGAAATATAGTTTAGTACAGAGATGAGCTCTGAATATAATTATGCAAATAAATATAAATATAAGAAGCCAGTCATGGTGGTGCATGCTTGTAATCCCAGCATTCTGGGGGCTGAGACCAGAGGATTGCAGTTCGCGGACAGCCTCAGATACTTAGTGAGGCCCTCCATAACTTAGTGAGACCCTGTTTCAAAATAAATAAAAATAGGGCAGGTAGTGTAGCTTGGAGGTCAAATGCCCCTGAGTTCTATCCATAGACGCACAATAAATAAATAAATATTAATCTTACTAATATTTTAAAATATGCTTTTACTGGTACACTGTAATCTCATATCATAATGTAGTTCAGAATGATAGGGACATGCATGCAAATAGCACTCTTCCTTTTGGTTAAGATCAACTTTTTAAATAAATATATTGGGGAAATGGAAGGATAGGAATTATCCCAAAATGGGACAGTGGAAAGGAAAACATGAAGGCTAAATGATCAGCTTTCATAAAAGAAAGTCAATAGATAATATCTAAAATGAAAAATATACTAACAACAAGCAATAACAATCCATTTATGTGAGAAAATGTTTTTAAAAAAAACCCAAAGAATCAATTAATGTTTTAAGCAGATGAGATGGGGCTGAAGAGTGCTGTTTTTTATAATAAAGTTCTGATAACTGATAACATGCTGACTTTTGGTATTGGTATGTCCAGACATGAAGCTGAGAATGCATCTACTGTCTACTGTTCCTGTTTGCAATTACAGCAATGAAAACTCTTCTAAGAAATGAAATTAACAACCTGGTGATAAAAAATCCTACTAAGCAGGTGATAGTTACAAAGCAAAGAAACCCACAAGTATAGAAGCGAAGTCTCTATCAAACTTTAATTCTGAAAAAAAAAACAATCTAACCACAAAGAAATGATTATAGTGCAACTCTGGGCATGAAGGCCCTGGTGCCTAGTACTTCAGGGCCACTTATAAAATGAGGATACTGCCTAGACAAGGAGCCCAAGAAAATTGCACAAAGACCCCTTCAACTAGTCAAGTCTCTCCCCTTAATTGCTTGCAAATCCTTTAGAGCTAACCAAAATACAATGGACACTTGAGAGGTAGCCTGAAAAAAGCATAAAGTGGGACTACTATGTTCCAATCTCTTGTGTCTACAGTAGTTAGGCTTGTCTTTGAATTTTGCTTCAGCCTCAATTTTTACTATCTCAGCTCTCTTAATTTACACCAAGCATCACTGCTGAAAAATGCCAGTTACCAGGGTTTAATGGATTTCCAAGTTCTCAGTGCACAAGAAAATCCTATCAACAGATATTTGTAGCCATTTACTTATGATGCCACTAAATAGTTTAAACAGAAAAATATTGGAAATAGTTGTTATTGTGTTCACCTTCTTCTTTAAGGCTGCATGTTAAAAATCTATGCTGATGACTATATATATTGACTAACTCCTTGAGTCAATAAAAACTCCCTAGTAACTCTTAGAATTACTAATAAATGACTCAGTGGACCATATTAACACTTCCTGTTGGTCACCAGCAGCCACCCAGGAGTAGAGTAGCTGCATTCTCTAGAGAAAGGAATGTTAAACCCGGGAGTGATGGTGCACATTTGTAACCCCAGTACTTGGGAGGCTGAGACAGGAGGATTGTGGGTTCACAGTCAGCCTTAGCTTCTTAGTAAGGGCCTCTCACAACTTAGTGACACTCTGTTTCCAAATAAAGAATAAAAAGAAGGACTGGGAGCATAGCTTTGAAGTAGAATGTCCCTGGATTCAATCCCCAGTACCACAAAAAAGAGAGAAAGGAATATAACATCAAATGGTGCAAATAAGAGTGACTGAATTGCCTTATTTTCTATGGAAAAGCTACAGTTAGTTAATTTGAAATAAACAGTACCTATGTTGAGTGTACCAGGAACCTCTGCTTTCAGGGCCCTGTAACAAAGAGGAGACCTCTCAAGATGAAGAATGCTTCACAGCATTCAAAAATCTCAAGTCCTGATGTTTTGGTTTGTTGCTCCAGGGAAAAGTCCCCACAAAGGCTGTAGAGAAGCAGAGGTGGACTGAGAGGGAACTAAGGTAATCTCAAAGATCACAGTGAACTGGACAGGGATTTCCTTCTCTGCTCCAGGTAAAGTCAGCACAGCAGCCCTTAATCCCATGTTCTTCTATGGTATTATTAAGTGAATATATTTTTCATGGCCCACCTGCTAGTGTAACTAATTAACAGCCATTCTCATTAATTACATTGATCAGGATCATAAAATAATTTCAAATTGCTGAACATGATCAGCAGGAGTGAAATGGTTTAGCTTTAATCTTTTAATTATTTTTTCATGATTAATCAAACAAAATATATGAAGGTATTTGATCCACTTTTTTCATCTCAGAACTGCAACTCAGGGCAATTATGGTAGACATAAAGTTGATGCAAACATAACTACATTTCATACAGTGGCTAATTAAGCAATAAGGCACAATGGCATGGGGGATATGATTATCCTGAGATAATCACCCCCCTGAGGAATCAGAAAGCAAAAGGTACAGTTGACTACCTCTGTTCCCACAGGGCTGTGATTACTTTTGGATAACCATGCATCCTGCCAGCACCTTATTGCTAATCAGAAACTTCATTTTACATAGAAATAAATTGAGGAAGAATCACTTTGATCACTACAGTAGGAAGATTTTATATATTAATGGTAACAATATTAACATGTGCTTTAGAAGGTTAAATAGTCAATCATGCTGTTCTGATATCTTCTATAGATATTGGGGGATATTAAATTGGAGTGTATATATTCTGTAAAGTGCATTACTCTGGTGGTTCAAGTGTGTGAAACATTTTCAAATGATCATGCTTCTAATAACTAATTTTTTATTCAAATGGAAAGTTCTTCCTTTTATGGTACAGTAAGTTTTTAATGAAATCATAGAATATCAACATAACTTATTTTTAAATCTAAGAAAGAGAAAAATATATCTGCTAGATTTTAGCCATGATTTCCAAATTTAACACCTCTGAAACATTCCCTCAATTCACCAGTTATATAAAAATATGACAGTGGGGACACTTGACCATTTAGGTAGGGGCAGTAGTTCAGGCTCCATATGAGACATAAGTCCTCTATCTTTCTTCCAAAGTAAAAAAAAGAACAAAATCAAACACATACAGACAAAAATAAACCAAAATGACCAGAACCCTTCCTGACATTTTTAACCCTTTCCTTCATGGTAGGAGACTCTTGACTTCATCCTAACCATGAGTCCAATGCATTTTTAAATTTAGGAACAATTAAAGAAGGGGTCACACCAAAATTAAACAAAATTTCCACCTTTCTTACTGGCAACTTGTAAGCAACAAAGAAGCTTTTGGGGCATGGTGTTTACACTTAGTATTCTGAGTAATTTTGTTCTCATTAGCAATAAAGAGGTAGCTTGTAAACTTTAATGATTTTGACCAACTAAGCCTTTTTTACTACTAAAAATCACTCTGTTTATCTGAGTTAGACATACAATAATCAGACATATTTTATTGTGCATTTCTCTCCTGTTGGCTAAAATAATTTGGCTTTCTCAAATGAGTCTATTTTAATGGTGTTTTTTTCCTATTCTAACTCTAGAAAAATAAATGGTACTTGAATAGTTGTTGATTCTTGAAAATATCAATCCAAATTTCCCTAGGTCTTTTTTTTTTCAGAATGAAGATGTCTACTTTAGCATCTGTGGCCTTCCTGAGTACTTGAGTACTTATTGTGACCCTGTGAAATGAAGATAAATTGTCTTAGGCAGGATACATTACTGACTTTATGACATGCATAAATTGACAATTGAGTGCATCCTTTCCATAAAGGCACCCTTTGGCTTCTCATAGTGCATTTTGAACATAACTTTGTTAACAGTGTGAGGCATTGAAATATGTGCTGGGAAAACAGCTGGACACCATACCCCAGGTTTTGTTGGTAGATTCTGGTTTTGTAAAGAAGGATCTCACTCTATCCTTGCTAAATATTCAACTCATTTTTTGAGACATTTTGGCTTAGCATAAGGTTCTCTACCACACAGAAATACGTTTTAGACAGGGTTAAGAATATGCCAGACTTTACTGAAAAAATTGTACAAGGTACAGGTGATCAGGGTAATCTTGACACACTGACTTCATAGAGTATGCTGATCTCCCTGGCATATTTCAGATCTACAGAAACACTCACTTACATTACATATTATGAAGAGGAAATATCAGTTATTAATTTAAGTAGCATAGGTACAAATTGTTAAAGGGCTTTTAAAGTGCCAAACACTGAAAAAGGAAATTAAATGTGGTTATTTTTTTTATTTATTTATTTTTAATTTTTAATTGGTGCACTGTATTCATACATCATAGTGGAATACATACTTTTGTAGACATACATGCACACATTGCCCAGTCAGCCCCCACCCGATCCCCACCCCATTCTCTCCCTATCCCTCCCTCCCATGCTTGGCTTAGTGATTGACATCTAGTATTATAGCAATTTATCAAAAATTAAAAATTATAATCTCACATAACAGTTTCATTTGTCTGATACCAAGCTTTTGGTGACTTAAAGATAACATTTCAATATTTTTTTTTGCTTTCTTTCTTACCAGAGAATCTATATTTTCTATTTTTAGGTGAAACTATCATATATTTATATATTTATTTTTCAGAAAAAAAATCTATCCTAATATGGAATATGAACTCTAGGTACCCAAAACGATCTTGAAAAAGAACAAAGCTAGAAGATGTATATTTCCTGATTTCAAACCATATAAAGCTACAATAATTGAAACAGTGTAGTACTATTCTAAAGGCAGATATATAAACCATTGGAGTTAAATAAAAGCCTAGAGCTAAATTCTTCCCTATATTGTCAAGTTATTTTTGACAAGGTTTCCACGAACATTTGGTGGTGGGAATAATAATCTTTTAACTAAATATTGTTGAAAAATAATAATTAAATGGAAAAGAATAAAATTGGACCCTTACCTAATCCCATATACAAATATTAACTCAAAATAGATAAAAGACCTAAATATAAATCTTAAGACTATAAACTTTTAGGAGAAAATCTGGGTCATAAAACCTCACAACATTGAAATTGGCAGTGATTTCTTGGTTATGATTTCAATGGCACAGGCAACAGAGGAGTATACAAACTCCCTAAAAAATAAAAAATCATATTGTATATCCAAAAACAATGTAAACAGAGTTAACAGTTACTGATAGAATTGGATAAAATATTTCCAAATGCTATATCTGAAGGTATATTAATATTCCAACTAGAAATCCTAAAAATTAACAACAATAAAGGCAAACAATACCCTTTAGAGATAGGTAAAAGACTAACATAAATAATGAATCTCCACAGATAACCAATCTTAGTTGTCTGTTGGATGGAAAATCTTGTTTCTCTAGTTCTGGTGTGTGTTACCTATTTCTTCTTTGTAGTTAATCTCTTTGAGTATTTTCTCTAGTGCTGGTTTTGAAGACATAAATTCCTTCAGTTTCTGTTTGTCATGGAAGCTTCTTATTTCTCCATCTAATTTGATAGAAATTTTTGCTGGGTAGGAAATTTTTGGCTGGAAGTTGTTTTCTTTCAAAATTGGGAATATGTTACTCCAAGCCCTTCTGGCTCTCATAACTTGGTTTGGGAAGTCTGAAGTGATTCTAATTGGTTTGCCTCTGAATGTCACTTGGCCCTTTGCTTTTGTTGCCTTTAAGATTCTCTGCTTGGCTTCCACATTGTTCATTTTGACAATTATGTGGCGTGGGGATCCTCTTCTCCGATACTGTCTAAAGGGAGTTCTATACGTTTCCTGGACCTGCGTATCGACCTCTTGCTCTATGTCTGGAAAATTTTCTGCTATTACTTTCTTGAAGAGATTGTTGATCCCTTTGGTTTCACTTTCTTTTCCCTCCTCTATTCCAATTATTCTTAGTTTAGCTCTCTTAAAATGGGCCCATATTTCTTCAATATCAGATTCCTGCTGTCGGATATTTTTTCCTAGATTAGAAACTATGCTTTCATTTTTGGAATGATCATCCTCTAAGAGCGAGATTCTGTTCTCCATGTGTTCTAAACGGTTGTTTGTGCTTTGAATTGAGGCCTTTACTTCATTAATTGCATCCTTTATCTCTTTTTGGCTCTCTCTGAGTTCTTTTCGAAGCACCTCTATTATTTCTACAGTTATTTTCCTGATTTGATCTTCTAGACATCTCTGATTTTCTGTTTTATCGGGTTCTGATGTTGTGGGGTTGTGAGCATTCATTGCTCACGTGTTATTCCTCTTTCCCATGATTTCGGATGTTTGTGCCTTCTCTGGGTTCTTCCCTTGGTTCACTATGACTTCACTTAAGGTGCTCTGGATCTCGAGTCAGTAGTATCTCAGACCCCACTACTCCTTTACTGGGTTTTATCACAGAGTCTCCGACCCAGAGAGTCGATAGAGGCTGCTTTAGACTGTGGGGGGTGCCAGGTTGCACGTTCTCCTATGGTGTGATATTACTGCCACCGCCCCTCTCCCACTGGGTCAAGTCCCAATGAGTATAGTACTGGGATTTCTCCGCTGTGGCCCACAATTTGACTCACTGTTCTTGAGTACGCAGATGTAGCTCTACTGAATTCGGTGAATTCGGTGCTGTTGCCGCTGGTGGCAATATGGCGCCGCTGCTATGCCCTCGGCTATGGGGGCTGGCGTTTTTTTTTTTCTTGGTTTTGATTTCCACTCTGAATCCCTGCAGCGTGTGCTGAGCTCAGCCACTGGAAGCTTTAGATGCCCTCTGCGCCGAGAAATCCCGCCTGGCTGTTCCACAGCGGCTCCCCTCGGCTTGCTGTGGCCATCCCGTGAATTCGCCGGTGCCGCCGGCAGTATGGCGCTGCTGCCGCATCCTCGGGCCTGAAGCCACGTCCTTGGGCATGGGGATCTCCTCTGTGGCTCTGTTCTCAGTCCGCTTTCTCTCTGGAGCCTGGTGATTTTTTTTGTTTCTCTGGTGATGTTGTTTTCTGGCTTTGAAAGGCGCTGATTTTGTGGTAATGGAGATTTGTTGTTAGCGGGGCTCTTAAGCCCCGCTTTTCTCGGTCGCCATCTTCCCGGAACGACTTTCTTCTCTAAATGTGGTTATTTATGATAGAGCTTTAGAAATACTTTCATTCATTCTTGAGATAGTTAGCATTTAAGTTTTAACTCATGCTCACTCTTCAAATGTGTACAATTCATGTCAAAATAATGATAAAGGCATATTCCCCTATAAACATCTAAGAATATATGAGTGTATGGTCAAGAATATCCTCCACAAAGAAAAATCAGCAATTGCAACTTTCATGTTTGCTAAAATGTGACACTTCATAGTATCCGGTGAGTTGAAATTATAGAATTTTAAAAGTATTATCAGTTGGATTAATTTTGGGTTATAACTCCTGTGACTCATTAACATTTAGTGGAGATTGTCTTGAGGAATCCATGTAAATATAAACAGTACAGATGAGGATAAGGAGAGCTAATAATCTTCTGTGGAATCAAGCAACAGGATAGGCCTTTAGATAGCAGAGTCCACACAATGATAATGATGTGTCATTTAGGATTTGCTCATTATCCCAAACAAGTTGAGGGACCGCTTGGCTAGACAGAAAAGGCTCCTTTAAAAAGGGATTAGAAAAGGCACTGCTCCCCCAGCATCCTAAATCTATTAATCTGATGTTATTATTAGCAATAAAGGAGCAGTGGCTGAAGAAAATCTCATTTTCTGCAAATGTCATTTAAATAGGACTGATATTTTCCGGCCAAGGCAACAGGCTTTAGTCAAATAGTGAGCACTTTATTTGTAAATGCAGGAGGGGAAAAAAAGCTTCAGTTCAGCAGTTCTTGGATGTCAGCTTACCAGTATTGATCAATCGTTCAGCAGCAGCAGCTGCTTCTTTATTAAATGTGTAGCTTGCCATACAAAAGACATCAGATATAGGAAGTGTTTGTTGACAATTCACCTTTTCCCACAATGTGGCAGAGCTGACTCTTATTTCTTCCTCCACTACTATTTCTGGGAATCTACCTCCTTCGCCTTCCAGATGCCTCTCACCCCCAATTTTTCTGTCATTCCTAAGAGTCAGTTATTGAGGTTTGCCTCCACCAGACAGATTGTGAGTGCACTATTAGGAAAATCTTTGGGGATATTTTACTCTTTTCTTTTTTCAATTGTTTTGCTATGTGGAAAGATCTTGCTACTTAAATAGTAATTGTAATTATAAGTGTAGCTCACAATTGTGAAGGTACTTCTTGCCTAGGTAACTAGGTATTTTAGAAAGCTAAAGGGATTATTTGAGACCACTAGGATATATAGCAAGTTATCTGATACACATTTTAGAAATTGTACCCCAGTGAAGTTAAAAGACATTCTGAGGTTTTATCAAATATTTCACATTTAGAAATATCAGAGATGAATTTACAGTGTAGGAGAGTTTGGCATATATATAAACCTTCAATGGTTTTACAAAAAGCAACTTTAAGAAAAAGAGGTTCAGTGAAAAGCTTTCTAACTCCTTCCCACCTTTTGAGATCAACTTTGGGTTCACCTTCCTTTAGTATTCTACTGCTCAGCTCATTCAATTATCTTGGCATTTTAGACCCCATGACTTGATTATTGGGGAAGAAAATATGGTAGTTATATAAATTATTTATTCCTCAGTCAACAAATTTCTATAAGTGGCTACCATGCACTACATGCTCTAGGTACTTGAAGATACAGCAAATAGTAAAACATAACAGAAAAGTATTACGGTCATTAATCAAATATCTCTGGGTACTCTGATAGGGAGTGATGAGGTGCAATGATGCAGTGTAAGGAGATTATCTTTAACATAGTATTCAGGGTAAGGCCTTTTAGAGTATGAAATATTTAAACAGATACCTGCAGGAAGAGCTTGGAAGAAAAATTTCTACACTAAATGTATAGCAAATGCCAAGGTTCTGATGTGTCAATGAGCTTGGAAAGTTTGATAAGGAAAAATGAGGCCAGTAATTGACAAGAACAGACTAATTAAGTTGGCAATGAACATGATGCAAAAGGAGGGATATTGTATAACATGGCAGACCATGGTATCAAGTTAGATTTCTTTCTGAGCATGGTGAAAAGCCATTGGAGAATTAAATCAGACAGTGATGCGATTTGATTTATGTTTTATTAACAAAATATTACTCAAGCTTCCATGTGGAGAAATAAAAGGAAATGAGAGTGGAAGCAGAGAGACCAGTTAAGCAGTTGTTATGGCAGCTGCCCAGGTAAGAGTTGATTCTAGATCAATCCAGAGTCATGGAAATATAAGCAAAGAGAAAGGGAATACATTTTGGAGGTTGATATAGGAACTTGATCATGGAGTTGGGTGAAAATAAGGAATGAAGAACGACTTGAGTGTGAATCTTGGGGATATACAATGAGAAGAGAATGAAGGATAGGAATGGACAATACAAATTTAAGAATACATTTTGGAGACTGACATATGAAACTTGATCATGGGGTTGAGTGAAATTAAGGAATGAAGAATGACTTGAATGTGACTCTTGGGGCTATACAATGAGAAGAGGATGGAGGATATGGGTGGACAATATAAAATTAAGAATGCTGACTCAGGAATGGAATAGACTTGGTTTTGACTTTCAGACAGTTGCCTCATTGATATAAGCTTCACTGATCTCATTTTTAAATGGTTAATAGTAGGTTTTGAAAAATGGAATGTGAAACTGCCTCTCTTTTCTCTATATATTTTATTTCTCCTAATACTTTTTCTGTCTTATATTAAATCCATTTCATATCACTATACCTAAATACTATACATTGGCTACTAGAATCCTCCTACATATTCACTATTTCTAATCTCTACCATATATAGCTTACTACACTCAACTTCTCATTTTACTCCATATTATCCTCTACACTATTCCTGGATGCAACATTTTAGCTCCTTCCCCCTTCACCCAGCATTCACCACTGAATACAACACAACAGCTGGCACTCCAAAATCCCTACTGCTGAGATTGTACCAGAGAGATGAACCACTGGAAAGGACTACCAGACAATAAGGATAAGCAAAACACAGCTAATAGAAGGACTTGCCAAACAGCCCACAGAATGAGGTTTGAAATCCCACAGGTCACAAACTATTCTGCTTAAAACTCCGAGCTTACTCCCTATGAAGGAGGTGATAGATGGGACCTGAGCCCTTTATACCTGAAACCCATCAATGTCACCATTGCAGCAGGCAGAAAAAGCCCCAGAGTAACTGCAACCCAGTGCTGACAATCTATAAGTAGAAAAACAGAGGGTGAAAGTAAACACAGTTTTCAGGGTTAGTAGCAAAGGGTGATAAATACACAGTAGAGAACATAGAATAAGCATACTGTAGAGGTTGTTCAATTGTAAAGCATACCTAGTGATAAATATCTACCTCCACAATAAGATACTAATAAGAGAGAAAATAGACAGAAGAAAACTACAAATTGAGAAAAAGTTTTAAAAAGCAATAAAGATGTAAACATAAGAAATCATGATAAGGAAGAATAACAAGGGAACAATGAGCTCCCAAGATGCCAAAATAATAGAACCCACCAACAGAATTGCAGAGATTGACAGAAGGACAATTCACAACTTTAATGGTAGAATTGATATAGGATTTCCAAAATTAATTCAGAGAAAGCATGAAAGAAATAAAGGAACAAATAAAAAAAAGTCTGACATCTGGAACTAGAATCACAGTGAAGTCTTGAAGGAACTGAGGGCTACAATAATTGAAGTGATGACATCAATGCAAACTATAAATAATAGATCAGACCACATGAAAGATAGACTCTCACTCTTAGAAGATATCTCTAAAAATAAGTATTCATGAACAGATGAATACTGAACACCACACTGCTGAATGATGAATAGGACACAGAAGAAGTAAAAAGTGAAATTAAGAAATTCCTAGAAACTAAATAGGGAAACATCATATCAAAACCTCTAGGACACCTTGAAGGCCATAATTTTTTTCTTCTTCTTTTTTTTTTTTTTTGGTGGTACTGGGGTTCTTGGAAACCCTTCTAACTCCGGGGTACACTCCCAGACCTATTTTTATACACTTTATTTTGGAAACAGTGTTTCTTAAGCCAGCATGGATAGCTTTGAACCTGTGTGATGCTCCTTTCTCTGCCTCCAAAGCATGGGGATTACAAGCGTGCATCACCACGCCTGGCTTGAAGGCTGTATTAAGAAAAAATTCACAACACTAAGCACTCACATAAGAACATAAAATTACCAAATAAATAACCTAATAACACACCTCAACACCCTTGAAAAATAGGAGTAATCTAACTGCAAAGCCAGTACAAGACAGTAAAATATTAAAATCAGAACAGAAATGAATGTAGTAAAGAATAAAAAATATACAGAAAATCAACAAAACAAAAATCTGGTTTCTCAGAAAAAAAATAAATAAAAATAAACCACTAGCCAAACTAACAAAAACAAAGACCGAATCAACCCAAATTATCAAAATAAGATATAAAAAGATGATAATAGCATAGACAGCATGAAAATCCAGAGGATTATTAGAAACTATGATGACTGCCTTTATGATGTTGAGGTATGTTCCTTTTATTCCGATTCTCTGCAATGTTTTTTCATAAATGGATGCTGGATTTTATAAAATACTTTTTCAGCATCTATTGAAATGATCATATAATTTTTGTCTTTGGTTACATTTATATGATGAATTACATGGATTGATTTTTCTATGTTGAACCAGCTTTGTATCCCTTGGGATGAACCCTACCTGGTCATAGTGTATGATTTTCTAAATGTGGTTTTGAATGCATGTTGCTAGTGTGTGTGTGTGTGATACTGAGGATGGAACCCAGGGGCTTTCTACTTCTGGGCTACACTCCCAGACCTAATTTTATATTTTATTAGAAACAGGGTCTCACTAAGTTGCTGAGAGCCTCACTAAGTAGCTGAGGCTGGCTTCGAACCTGTGTGATCCTCCTGTTTCAGCCTCCCAAGTGCTGGGATTACAAGCGTGTGCCACCACGCCCAGCTGATGTTGCTAGTATTTTGTCTAGCAGTTTTACATCTAAGTTCATCAAATAAATGGGACTATAATTTTCTTTCCTTCAACTGTCTTTATTTGGTTTTTGTATTAATGTAATTTTTGCTTTATAGAATGTATTTGGGAGAGTTCTGATTTTTTCTATTTCACAAAATAGATTGAAGAGTATTTGGATTAGCACATTCATAAAGGTTTTATTAAATTCACTTGGGAAACCATCTGGTCCTGGGCTCTTCTTTGTTGGTAAGCTCTTTATTGCTGTTTCAATTTCTTCGATTGCTATTGGTTGGTTTAAATTTTCTATATCTTCTTGACTCAGTTTAGTCAGGTTCTATTTATTTAAACAGTTGTCAATTTCCTCCAGATTTTCTATTTTTCGGGAGTATAGTTTTTCAAAGTAGGTTCAGATAATCCTCTAGATTTCTACACTGTCAGTAGTGATATCTCCTTTTTCATATCTTATCTTCATAACTTGTGTTGATTCTCCTTTTTTTAGTTAGGTTGGCTAGTGGTTTATCTCTCTTGTTAATTTTTTGAGAAACCAGATTTGGTTGTGTATTTTTTTTTATTCGCGACTTTGTTGATTTCTGGTCTGATTTTAATAATTTCCTGTCTTCTACTGGCTTTAGGGTTAGAATGTTCCTATTTTTCAAGGGCTTTCAGATATGTCATTAGGATATTTATTTGAAGATTTTCTGTTTTTCTTATGTAAGCACTCAGTGCTATAAATGTTCCTCTTAATATTGCCTTCAAAGGGTCCCAGAGATTTTGATATGTTGTACCTCTATTTTCATTTGTTTCTAGAAATTTCTTGATTTCACCCCTTACTTCTATGATCCATTCTTCATTTAGAAATATAAGCCAACAGCCAATATCATATTAAATGGGGAAAAACTTTGAGAATTCCCCCTAAAAACAACAAGACAAGGATATCCATGATCACCACTTCTCTTCAGTATAGTACTTGGGACTCTAGCCAGATCAATAAGGAAAGAAAAGGATATCAAAGGAGTACAAATAGGAAAAAAAGAACTCAAGATTTCACTATTTGCAAATGACATAATACTACTCTTATAAGATGCAACAAGCTCAACCAAAAGGCTTATAGAACTGATCAACAAATTCAGCAAAGTGTCTGGACACAAAATCAGTCTTAAAAAATCAGAAGCTTTTCTGTACTCCAAAGATATATCCACTGAAAAAGAAATTCAGAAGACATTTTCACTCAGGATTTCCCACACAAAAAATAGAATACTTAGAAATAACCTTAACCAAGGAGGTAAAAGATCCTTACAAATAAAATTATAAAACATTGAAAAAAGAAATCGATGAAGATCTTAGAAGATGGAAATATCTTCCATGTTCATAGATAGGCAGAATAAATACCATCAAAATGGTCATACTTGCAAAAGTGATCTACAGATTCATTGCAATGCCCATTAAATTACCAAGATTATTCCTCACCAACATAGAAAAAATCAGTCCTTAAATTTATTTGGAACAACAAAAAAACCAGAATAGCCAAAGTAGTTCTCAGGAACAAAAAACATGCAGAAGGAATCATAATACATGACTTTAAATTATACTACAAAGCCATTGTAATAAAAAAAAAACAGCATGGTTTTGGCACAAAAACAGATACACAGACCAATTCTGAAGAACAGAAGACTCAGAAACAAGTCCACAAATTTTCAGCCAATTGGTTTTTGACAAAGGGGCCAAAAACTTACATTGGAAAAAAGATAGCCTGTTCAACAAATGGTGTGAGCAAAACTGGTTAATATGCAGAAAAATGGAAATCAATCCCACTTTATCACCCTGCACCAGAGTCAATACAAGATGGATCAAAGACTTGGAAATTAGACCAGAGACCTTGAGGCTCCTTGAAGAGGGCATAGGTCCAACACTGCAAAACATAGGCACAGATAAAAACTTTCTCAACAAGAACCCAAAGGCACAAGATACTAAAAGGTGAATCAATACATGGGATAGCATGAAACTGAAGAGCTTACGTTCAGCAAAGGAAACTGTCAAGAACATCAATCGAGAGCCAACAGAATGGGAGAAGATTTTTGCCACCTACTCCTCTGATAGAAGACTAAGTATCTAGAATATACAAAGAACTCAAGAAACGCAGCGCTAAGAAAACAAATAACCCAATCAAAATATGTGCAATTGAAGTAAATAGAAACTTCATGAAAGAAGAAATTCAAATGGACAATAAATGCATGAAAAAAATGTTCGACATCATTGGCAATTACAGAGATGCTAATCAAAACTACCCTGAGATTTCATCTAACCCCAACTAGAATGACAATCATTCAAAACACAAACAACAGAAAATGCTGGTGAGGATGTGGAGAAGTGGAAACTCTAAAACTTTGTTGGTGGTATTGCAAAGTAGTGCAAACACTTTGGAAAACAGTATGGAGGATCCTAAGAAGAATGGGAATGAACTTATCATTGTAGCCAGCATTACCACTTCTGTGTATCTACCTAAAAGAAAGGAAACAAAACTAACAAACTAATCCATGTGTATCTATGTTAATAGCTGCACAATTCACCATAGCCAAACTATGGCAACAACCAAGATGTCCTTTAATAGATGAATGGATTACAAAACCCTGGGATATATACACAATGGAATTTTACTCAGCCATAAAGAAAAAAAAGAAACAGTTATATCATTTACAGGGAAATGGATGGGACTGGAGGACATTATGCAAAGTGAGATTAGTCAGTCACAAAAATAAGAACTTGTATGATTTCCATAATATGCGAAAGCTAGGGAGAAATGGGTAACAGGAAGAACTGAAGATGAAGAAGGAGAACCTATAGAGGAGCAAATAAGGTGACCTAAGTGAGCGGATGGGAGGGGTGAAGACGGAAAATCACTAAAACACATGATGAACTTAAATGAACATATCGAAGTCAATCACTAAGCCAAGCATGGGAAGGAGGCATGGGGAGGGAATAGGGTGGTGATTGGGCATGGGCTAATTGGATTAAGTGTGCATGTATGTCTCCACACGTCTTTTATCCCATTAAGATGCAGGATTACAATGCACCAATTACAAATTTTTAAAAAAGAAATGACTTTGAATAACTATACTCTAACTATAAAATAGAAAATCTAGAAGAACCCGACAAATTTCTAGACAAACACAACTTTTCTAAACTGAGTCAAGAAGATATAGAAAACTAAAACTGAACAATAGAAATCAAAGAGATTGAAGCATCAATAAAGCACCTACTATCAAACAAAAGCTCAGAATGAAATGGTATCTCATGTAAATTTTATAAAACCTTTGTAGGAGAGATAATCCCAGTACTTCTCAATTTATTCCACGAAATAGAAAGAAATGATACTCTCTGAAATAAATTTTATGAAGCAAACATCACATTAATAACAAAATCACATAAAGACAGCTCAAGAAAAGAAAATTATAGGTCTTTATCACTCATGAACTTAGACCTAACTTACTGAACAAATACTAGCAATACGCACTCAAAATTACATCAAAAAATCATACACAACTAGGAGTGCTGTCACACACTTGTATTCCCAGTATTTGGGGAGCCGAGACAGGAGGACTCTGGTTTGATGACACCCTCAGCTACTACTTCTTGAGGCCCTCTGCAACTCACTGAGACCTTGTTTCAAAATAAAGAATAAAAAATAAAGGCTGGGGGTGTACCTCGAATGTAGAATGCCTCTGGATTCCATTCAAATCATAACAGAAACAACACATGCTGACAAGTATGGGGACAAGTGGGAACTCTAATACATTGTTATTGCAATTGCAAATTAGTGCAACCAATTTGGAAAACTATGAAAAATCCTCAGAATGGGAATTAACTTACCATATGATCCAGCAATACCACTTCTGAGTATTTAACCAAAATAATGGAAACCAAAGTACAAGACTAATGCATATGTATCTGTGTTTATAGCTGCACTATTCACAATTTCCAAAATATGGAACCAGCTAAGATATCCATCAACAAATGTATAGATTTCCAAACTATGGGATATGTACACAATGAAATTTTACTCAGCCTTAAAAAAGAACAAAATTATGTCATTTTCAGGGAAATGGATGGAACTGGAGAACATTATGCTAAGTGAAGTTAGTCACAAAATGTAAGAATCAGATTCTCGCTCTAATCTGCAGAAGCGAGAGAGAAAATGGGTCATAGGAGGTACTCTAACCAAAGAAGGAGAAACCTTAGATGGGTCAAGAAAGTACCCTAACTGAGAGAGATGGGAGAAGGGAAGAGGGAAATGCCCTAATGCACATGGTATACATTCACAAACATATCAAAGTCAATCAATAATAAGAACAAGAGAAAATGGAAGAGGAAATGGGGTGAGAATTGAGGAAGGAGTAAATGAATGATGTGTGCATGTATACCTCTACCATTTGTACTCATGATGCATGATTATAATGCACCAATAAAAAACTGGAATCTGAGCCTGGTCTGGTGGTAAACACTGGTAATCTTGGTAACCCTGGAGGCTGTGATAATAGATTCTCCAGTTCTAGGACAGCCTCAAAAACACAGTGAGACCCTGTTTCCAAATAAAAAGTTTGGGAAGATAATTCAGTGGTAGGGTATCATCTGGATTCTATTCTCAGGAACACAAACACACAAAAATGAAATCTGAAAGAATTAACAGAGGTAAAATGTTTGACATAGTCATGGAGTCACCATTCCCATGTGTAATTTTTGGCTTAATCCTTTAAAAGGTCAAGAATTCCAGTTAGGCAAGGAGAGTTATCAGCAGCACCACTAGCTAGCTTGAAAAGATTTTCCTCCCCAGACCATAAGATATAACTATATAGGAAACTTGATATGATGACACATGCATGTATTACCAGTACCTGGAAGAATGAAGACAGAAGGATCACAGGTTCAAGACCAACAATTGCTACTTAGCTGGGCTCTCAGCAACATAGCTAGATCCTATTTCATAACAAAAAAATAAAAAGGGCTGCAGGTGGAGCCAGGAGGTAGAGTGCCCCTGGGTTCAATCCACAGTCCCAAAGAGGGGAAACAAATAAATAAAAAATGAAAAAATACTATATAGGAAAAATAAATTCTACACAAAACTCAGTGTTATCAGAATAATTTATAGATAGAGAATACTAAATGTGAAATAACTGAATTACAATGGGAATACCACCAAATCCCAGAGATATATTGGTTCTGTCCCTGGAGATGGAACCCATGTGCTTTTTACCTCCGGGCTATACTCTCAGATATATTTTTATGCTTTATTTGGAAATAGGATCTCATTGAGTTGCTGAGAGCCTCACTAAGTATATGAGGCTGGCTTCGAACTTGAGCGATCCTCCTGTCTCAACCTCCAAAGTACTGGGATTACAAGTGTGTGTCACCAAGCCTGGCTCCACCACTCTTCTGACAGAATACTCTGTAATGGGCAGAGGGAGACTGGGTAAACTTCAAAAATAGCCAAGTACATATTTATCCGAGTTCTTGCATGTTGAAAACTTGTTTTCCCCCTAACTGCAGTATTTGAACAACAGATTGGCTAGATCTAAATTTTAGCCACTTCCATTGAGTGCCATTTTAAAATATGATTTTTCATTGTTGCCTTGAGTTTGAAAACCCTAATGCTGCCAGGAGTGGTGGTGCACATTTGTAATCCCCGTGCTTGGGAGGCTGAGACAGGAGGATCACACAGGTATGAAGCCAGCCTCAGCTACTTAGTGAGGCTCTCATTAACTTAGTGAGATGCTGTTTCCAAATAATATATAAAATAGGTCTGGGAGTATAGCACGGAGGTAGAAAGCCCCTGGGTTCCACCCCCAGTACCACAAAAAAAAAAAAAAAAGAAAAGAAAAAAAAAAAAGAAAACCCTAATGCCACATCAAATTATTTTGCCTTTTGGGGTTAAATGATTAATTTCCTCCACAGGTCTTTGAGAGTTTTATCATTATTTCTCAAATTAATTAGTTTTGATACTTCATGACTTAGAGATGATCACTCTAGATAATTTTCTCAATAGGTAACAAGCCCTTTCCATGGGTCAATTGAGGTATTTTTGTATTTCAGGAACATTTTCTTGCATTATAATTTTAAATAATTTTTAGGTCCAACCATTTTGTTTGTCTTTTCCAGTGAATGAAGTAACACGAATATTATTTCTTTCTTCCATTTCATTTACTTTCTAGTACATTTTGTCTATGCCATTTTCTTGTTGGTTTTCCCACCTTTCTTCAATGTCCTTATTAATTTTTTATTTGAATATAATCTCAGTTTTACACCTTGTAATTTATCCTGTATCATTAAAATAATTTTGTCTTTCCCTTTTCTTTCTCTTTCTCTCTCTCTTTCTTCTTTCTTTCTTTCTTTCTTTCTTTCTTTCTTTCTTTCTTTCTTTCTTTCTTTCTTTCTTTCTTTCTTTCTTCTTTTCTTGCAGTACCCAGGGTCATTCTACCTCCTAGCTTCACCCACAATCCTATTTTTTTTATTCTTTCCTTTTTGAAACAGGGTGTTACTGAGTTGAAAAGGTCCTCACTAAGTAACCGAGGCTGTCTTTGATCCTAGATCCTCCTGTCTCAGTCTCCCAGATGCTGGGATTATAAAAGTGTGCCACCAAGCTCAGGATTCCATTTCTTCTTTAATATTTTTATAGGTGCATCGTATTTATTTTGAATTTCATCAGCTCACATTTTATTTTGTTTCTGAATTGCCTTTAAAGATTTCTAATTTTACCTTTTAAGTTTCAGTTTTTTAATATAACCTTTTGAGTATATTTAATTATAGTTATAGTGGTGGCTCACAATTTTCTTGTACTTTTTAGTTGTTTCTTGGAAGAAGGGTTTTCTAAATTGATAATGTTTAAAATTTTACTTCATATGCAACAGTACCCTCACTAAAATTAATATTTTAGGTAACAAAGTAAGCGTTTTGTTTTCATTAACTAGAAATATCACAAACATTATTCTCCAATTGCAATGCAGTGGAAATAGAAATTACTCACAAAATAAATCCTGGAATGTAAATTTCATTTATAATTTTTAAAAGAACCTATTAAAAATCCTGGGTAAATGTGGAACTGGAATTTTAAATTATAGTTTGAAAATTATGACATAATATTACTACATATAACAATCAATGTGATGGATTTAAAGCAGTAATCAGAGGAAAATTTATCATACTGAACACTTTGCTAATGAAAATGAAAGAATGAAAATAAACTGGGAAACATCCAGCTCAAAAATTTGAAAAAAATTGTAATAACATACACCTAAAGAAAGAATGAAGGAAAAAGTCATAAAGATAGAGAATAATGAGGTAGAGAACAGAAAAAATGAAAAATATGTAATTAGTAAATCAAGGTCTTATTTTTAAAAATATGCAAATAGAGAATCTACCAAGAAGCTTAATGAAAAAAAAAAAGGAAAGCAAAGTATAAAGTGTAAGAGATGATGTGGAGATCCACTGGAGCAAAAGAAATTTTAAAAATCACTAGAATATAATTTTCAGACATCAATGCAGTGTTGAAAACTTAGATAAAATTTAGCTCACTTGATTTAAAGTGTGACTAAATTAATGTCTATGAAATAATATTTTAAATGATGTACCTCATACAAAAAAAACCCCACCAGGCCCCAAAATTTTGCAGTTCTGAAACTACTCTGTTTATATATTAGGATTGATAAAAGATAAGAATGTATGTTATATTAATAATATATGAATATATGATAGTAAGTGGCTGTTTCTCACTATTGGTGAAAGGAGTTACAAATAATCAAAAACATAACACAAAAATAAAACCTGTGTTGTCAGATTACAGTTGAAGATATGAGCATAAACTCATGCTATATAGATAAATTGATCAATTTATTGATGGATAGATAAATAGATATGCTTATACATAGACAAATTCCCAAGCATTATTTTCTGAGAAAGCTCCAAGTAGTGACCTGTTATATTAGTGAGCACACCTACCCACAGATCTTTGTTTCTAAATACAGTACTTTAATAAATGAAACCAGCAACACTGGGTGATGTGATTGATGTCAGTGCTTGGGCAAGAGCGTTGGAAAATGAGTTTGGAGTGTACTGTAATCCTGATAAATGAGAATAAGCACCAATAAAATGATGAGGGGATATCAAAAAGACACAAAAAGCCATATGTGGTAGTGCATGCCTATAATCTCAGACTTGGGTACCTGAGACAAAGAGGATTGCACTTTTGAGGCTACCCTTGGAAACTTAGAAAGATCCTGTTTCAAAATGAAAAATAAAATGGGCTGAGCATATATCTTAACAGTAGAATGCAGCTGGGCATGGTGGCACACGCTTGTAATCCCAGCATTCGGAAGGTTGAGACAGGAGGATCTAGGTTTGAGGCCAGCCTCAGCTACTTATTGAGAGTCATCTTAACAAATTATCACACCTCCTTCAATAAATGAAGAAAATTCATATAAGATGTATTGAAATCATCTGGGCATGGTGACACATGCCTGTAATCCCAGTTCTTGGGAGGCTGAAACAGGAGAATCAGTTTCAAGCATAGTCTCACCAATTTAGCGAAGCCCAATTTCAAAATAAAACAATAGTGCTGGGAAGTAGTTCAGAGGTAAAATTACCCTGGGTTACATCTCCAGTACCCCCTCACAAATATACATTGACATCATATACCATCTGATGTGATATGCTGGAAAAAGTATAACTCCATTATCACTACTGTGACATTTTACCCAAATGCCTGATTTCCATATAATCATGAAAAAACATCTGGTAAACTAAAATGGAAGTACGTTTTACAAAAGAATTAACTAGGATTCATCAGAAATGTCAAGGTCAAGATGAGGAATTGTTAAGAGTTTGGAGGAAACTTAGGAGACAAATGCAATAAAACATTATCAATTGGATTCTGTAATAGAAAGAAAGATGTTAGCAAAAATCTGGAGAAATTTGAAGAAGTAACGTGATTCAGCTAATTGTGTTACAAATAATAAGGTTAAATACTTGATGATTTTTTTCTTATTTTAAGTAATTGTATTGAAGTTATGTAAGTTGCTATCATTAAAGAAAGGTGAGCAGAACATATACATGAATTCTCTGTGCTATGTTAATAATTTTAAAGTCTAAATTCTTTCATATATCATATCAATCTCACAGACAGATTCATTAAACTTTCTAAAGCCAACCTGCTTTTCAATATCCAGTGTATTCACCACTGTTCCTAAGCCTTGTAGATGTTATAGCATCTGAAGCCTCTGCCAGATATTTTACATCTATACCATACATGACTTGCCAGTTTTACAACAACTGATTTATACTAAAGCTGGATTGGATGTAATTGAATATTTGATGATTGAGAAGACACTTCAAGAGTTTTAAAGTGCCTCTGTATCATGATTATGAACATCAAATTACCATTGTACAGAATAAAAGGCACATACAAGAGTCTCAATAGACATATGTTTGCTACAAAGGCACTGAAATAAATGTTTTTCCAGTTAGCCTGGTTAGTGAAAATGAAGTAACTTGTTATTCCTCTTTAAAGCATTAACTTTGAGCTCACTTAACCTTGTTTATGGGCACTGCACAACTCTATTGCTCTAAGGCAATTATAAGAAATTGGCTGTATATACCAAATACCATACTCAGGATCATGGACATGAAGAGATAAAGCAAGAACACTGAGATACTGCTATGAACTAAACACTTCAAAATGAGAAAAAAGATCCTACGGAGGTGAAGTATTTAATCCTCCCACTCAGCTAGTTAAAGGATGGAAAATTAACATTTCATGCTAATCTTCCAGATATCAAAACTCAGGTTATTACAAGTTGTCTCTAGAACAAGGGTACAAAAACAATTTGAGAACTTGGCCTCCTTAAACTAGCTGATGATACTGAGGCAGACATATGCACTCTACAAATTCTAGAAGTATCCCTTGTACTTCTGAGTATGTGACCTATTACAAACTGTTTCTTCCATCATTTTTTTCTTTTTTTCTTCTTCCATCATTTAAAGATTTTTTGTCAATTAGTTATAGATGTCCGGTGTATTTAAAGGGAACAAATCTCCTTTTTAAATTGTTATAGAAACTTGCCTTGGTTTCTATCTTCTTAGCCAAGCTGCATATTGACAATGTTCCTGGCAGACCCTACCTAGCTCATTAAAGCCTAGACTTGGCTTTGGACTACAAATGTTTCCTATTTGCCACATGCATTTTATTGATAGAAATACTAAAATGAGTCATATGAGAAGTTTGTAATACCTTTCCATTTCTTGAACATCTACTAAAAGGAAATATTTAATATACTCTCTAAAGATGCAATTGAATAATATACACTAGAATTCAACATATGGTTATAATATAACTGTGATGCCTTTACTGAGATCCACGATCCAATATGGTCCATGAGAGTAGTGTGCTCCGTGAAGGGCACTGGGCCACTTTTTCTTTCTGTTATTTGATTAGAAAAGTTAACAACAAAGCAGAATTGTGTTATTAGATTATATAATCTGATAAGACATATTCCAGGATTCACAGCCCTAGTTTTGACATGCTCCAGTGTCAAATAATGTCAGTGAATTTTCCAGATACTATTACAAAGCTATTAAAAAGTTCCCAGAGCAAAACGAATTTTAATAACACTTATACATATGCACGCACATTCTCCCACAACTATGTAGTCACTCTATACAGGAATGGGAAAGGTGTCATAAAATCAAAGGAGCATAGATATAGAATGGCACAAAATCTGTGGGAAATTCTGATTACTGAGTAACTTTTGTGTAGTCGTCTGTCTCTGGAGGAGGTTAAGGCATTTGGGGGAAGGGTAGAAGAATTAGTGGAATATTCTAAACTATTCTGCAGACATCTCCAACATCTGCATTTTATATTTTGTCCTGAAACTCAACCCTAGTTTATAATGTCATGCATGTGTAAAGGTGCTTTTAATGACAAAACTGTTTAGGGCAGTGTAGAGAGTCTTTGAGCCAAATCCTGCCTTCAATGTGCACTAAAGTTTCCATTAAAAGAGAATGGCACATATGGTGGATCTATTCCCAACTTTCTCAGGAATCTCCACACAGATCTCCATAGTGGCTGAACTAGTTTGCACTCCCACCAACAGTGTAAAAGAGTTCCTCTTTCCCCACATCCTCGCCAGCATTTGTTGTTGTTTGATTTCTTTATGCTTGCTACTCTGACTGGGTTTAGATGGAATCTCAGTGTAGTTTTGATTTGCATCTCCCTGATGGCCAATGATGAAGTATCTTTCCAAAGGGGTTGAATTCAGAGAAATACAGCAACATATGCATACCTATGTTCATAGCAGCACAATTTGTAATAGCCAAAATATGGAACCAACCCAGATCACCATCAACAGATGAATGGATAGCAAAACTGTGGGAAATACACACAATGGAATTCTATTCAGCCATAAAGAAGAACAAAATTATATCATTTGCAAGAAGATGGAAAGCCCTGGAGAGCATCATGTTAAGTGAGATCAGCCAAGCACAGAAGGAGAAGATACACATGTTTCCTCTAATATGCCCAAACTAGAAAACACAAAGGATACCAGTAGGACCCTAGATATTAGAGGGGAAATACTAGCTAAGTTTTAATGGAAAGATAGGAGAGGAGAAAGGCCGATCTTGATTAATGAGGGTCTACACCTGAACATGTGTAAAATTATGAATAAGACATGGTTAACCTGGACAACCATTGGTGGGGGGGGAGAGAAAATGGGGGCGGGGGGGAGAGGGCACCAAATATAGTGTAACTGTATACTACTTATGTTCAATAAAAATTGTTAAAAAATAAATAAATTAAAATCTTCAGTGCAAAAAAAAAAGAGAATGGCAACTGAGATTGCAGAGCTAAGGGTAACATTTAAATTCTGCTGTAGGAAATGAGAGTATTAGGAATTGAGAATATTGAATTTTACTTTTCCCCATGCTGACATTAGCTTTCCTTTGGAGCATCATCAACTAGTGAGATCTAGTTCAGTTGGAGATTTAAAAAATAATTTCTCTACTAACCAAAATACAGAGATACAAATCTTGGATTTAGGAGGTTCTTGTATAGATTTGCCATATTCCTGAGGGTCTGCAAGCACTTAATCACTTTCATATTTTATTTATAAAGCAAATGTTCCATGACATTGAAACATTAAGTGGATTAAACTCATCCATGTGCAATGTATAATTTTTGAAAATCTTTGATTAATTTAATAAGGGTGATTTTCATTATTTGATATGTGGCCTTGGCATAACTTACAAAAAGCTATAAATATTTGAAATACCATGGAAATTTGGTTTGGGGAGTAGCATTAACACCTGCCTTCTATGCTAGTTGGGTTATATTCAGCTTTAAATGCACATGGCTATGTTTTGAGGATACTATTTGATTTGTGTCCCATCAGAGTCTGTGCATGTAGTTACTGGTTAGATTATAAGGGATTTTTTTTTTCTGTTTTCTTAGCTTTTGATCTGAAACCAAGTCTAACTTGGGGATTTTAATGGCATTGTTCCTTTTTTATGAACTCTTTAATTCCTTGTATAAGAACTGTCAAATTACTTCCCATTCTAACTTTTCTATAGATATTCTTTCTAACTCAGTGTATGCATTATAGCCAGGGAGAAAAGAACATAATCCCTATCAAAGCCTATACCCTGAGACACAGGCATCAGATATGGTCCTGGTGATGGTCTCCCTGCCATGTTATAACTAATTTTGCCCACCTGGGAACTGCAAGGATAAGGGCTATAAATGAATTTGAAATTTTCCTGTTTCTATGGAAAGGCAGGTGGAGCGGAGCCTCTGATCCCAGAATTATTATTATTTTTTTTTCTGAGCGCAGAAGCCTTTTCTGTGTCCCTCTTGCAGCTTGCTTTTCCTTTGGAAGGGGTAGAGGGGCTAGAAGGCATAGCATATGAAAGCTCTTGGCTTTTCCCTAAGCACTTCCCAGGCTCTACAACTGTATAATCTGAACTTCATTGAACCTCAATTCTCTTATCACTAAACAAGGCATAATAATAGCATTTACCTCCTAGAATTGTTTTAAGAATTCAAGTTTGTACTAATAATGGGGGGATAGAGCACCCATTTGTACCCCTGGGACACAAGATGGGCACATTAATATAACAGTTGATATTTTCCCTGATATTGATAATACTCATTGTAAATGACTTGGCATTGAGTCACAGGAGGTAAAATGGCATGTTTTTCCATTATTGGCACCTAAGTTAATTGCTAATCTGCTAACCAAATCTAAAATTTCTGACTTTTACTTCTGGGCTATTCTATCTGATCATGATGCTGTCTAACCATCAATATTTCATATTATGTGATGTATGCATTTTTATGCATTTCAAAACAACAAAAACAGCAGGCGTGGTGGTGCATGCTTGTAATCCCCACACTTGGGAGGCAGAGACAGGAGGATTGCACAGGTTCAAAGCCAGCCATTTGCGCTGGCTTAGGAAACCCTGTTTCCAAATAAAAATGTAAAAATAGGTCTGGGAGTGTAGCCCGGAGGTAGAAGGGCTTCCAGGAACCCCAGTACTACCAATAAACAAACAAACAAACAAAAAACAAATCATAACAAAACAGAAAACAAAGGCCATTGCAAATAAATTATATTAGTGAGGGCAGAGAAAGTTGAATTTTCTATTTTCCCCTTTCATTTTAAGTGAGTCCAAGTAATATACATGAAAGTTGTGTAGCTTCTTCTTTTCTTAATATACCAGAATAAAGATTTATGGAATCATCTGGGGAATCTATTTCCATCCATTAAACTTTCATTTTCAGAGGGTCATATGCCTGGAAATGCATGGGGTTTGATGGCTGGGCTGCTGCTACAATATGGCATTTGGGAAATGGCATCAGGCTATCTAAACACAGGGACACTGGGCTCAACTAGTCATATCACTCTTTCCAAAGTCGGCTGTGTATTCATTCATTAATAGAATAAGATATAGTTTTGATATATTTTATGTCTTCATAGAAGCAATACATTTCCCTTGAAAGGTAATTTTGGGGTCTTGTTATAAACAAAGGTATAAAGAAAACAATATTTTGAGTTATATTAGCAAACATGGAAAACTTAAAATGTTATTAAAATGTTTTAACCTCATTACTTATTCCAGTGTTTTTAAAATATTATTCCTAATATTCAAGCAGAAACACAGGAACCAGACCCATTTATGAACTGTGTAATGTGACTTTGGTCCGACAGAATGCTGGGCTAGATTTTCATGTGTCTAAACTGCACCCCTCAGCTTAGAAATTTATGGTCCAGTGTTATGACAAATAGGAGAGTTCTGGGTGAATAGCTGCATAGGGAAGTGTGGTATTTTTCATGTCTAATTCTTATGATGACACTTTCTAATTTTTCAAGTTGACAGTTTCAAGAATGTTGCATATTTTTAAGATGACACTTCCTAGAAGGCATTTCAAATTTGGTAGGTGTCCTCTTGGGAAAATCTGGCTTGTTCCCTACCACTTCTGGGTGGCTCTCAACGCTTTTTTGTCTTTTCCGTAATTAGTCAAAATTAAATATTAAATTTAGGTGTGGTGACACATACGTGTAGTCCCAGTATTGAGGAGATTGAGATAGGAGAATTGCAGGTTCAAAGCCAGCTTCAACCATTTAGTGAGGAACTCTGAACTTAGTGATACTCTCTTTCAAAATAAAAAAATAAAATAGGGTTGGGGTGTAGCTCAGAGGTAGAATTCCCCCATATTCTTCACTTCCTATGAAAAATTAAATATTAAATTCAGGCAGTATTGTCTAGTGGTTAGATTGGTAAGTCTATGAAGAAGAAACATAAATTCAAATCCTAGAGCTACTGTAACAGATCATCTCATACCTAGTGACTTAACAAAAAATTATTTTGCAGGTCAAAAGTAAAAATATGGGTTGGCAAGGCTCTGTCCTTCTGAAGGCTTTAGGAAATAATCCCTTCCCTTAACATTTCAGCTTAAAACTCTGCCTCCTTTTCTTGGATGCTGATCCTAAATCACTATCTGGTTCCATCTCCATCTCTTTCTTGACTGTGACCCATCTATTTCCCTCTGATATGGAACCTGTAGTTACATTGGACCCACCAGGATAATTCTACCATATCAAGATCCATTATTTAATCATATACACAAAGTTCATTTTGCCTTGTCAGGTAATAGTTGTATAAGTTTGGGCTATTAGGATGTGAATAACTTATGGGAGAGTATTATCCAGCCTACCACACCTGTGATTAAACTCCTCCTGATCCAATTTCTTCATTTATAAAAGGCTATGCCGGATGTAGTGGTGCATGCTTGTAATCCCAGCATTTGGAAGGCTGAGACAGGAGGATAGCGGTTCACAGACAGCCTCAGCTACTTAGTGAGGCCCTTTGCAAATCAGTGAGATACTGTTTCAAAAAATAAAGAATAAAAAAAGGGCTGCGGGTGTATCTCGGAGTTAGAATGCCCCTGGATTCCACTTCAAGTATCATAAAGAAATAATAATAAAGACAGGCTAAACCAGTGTGATGGCATATTCTTGTAATCCCAATACTTGGGAGTCTGAGGCAGGAAGATTAAAGGTTCAATATCAGAGCCTTAACAACTTAGCAAGACCTTGCCTCAAAACAAAAAATAAAAAGGGTTGGATGTGTAGCTCAGTGGTAGACAGCTCCTAGGATCAATCCCCAATGCTAACAAAACAAACCAAACAAACAAAAGAACTCACATAAACGAGGGGAGATATTAGTGGAATGGGAGAAAGGAGCAGGGGGGAGAAGAGGAGTAAGGGAGATCCAAAGATGCTAACAATACAATTAACCCTTTATTTATACATGAATATATTTGTATTGATATAAACACAATCTATCGGGGGAGCAGGGTGGGTAGTGAAAGAAAACATACAACAAATGTTGTGCATGTGTAAGTATTTGTCACTCTGAATCACTATGATGTATAATTATGATGCACCAATTAAAAAAGACTATTTGGTTAAAATTGTTTTTAAAATGAAAGGACATAAACTTATGGCCAAAAAAGTCATTAAAAGAAACTTTTTATTCTGACATCAAAAATAAAAATAAGATAAAAGGCTAAAATGCCTATATTTCTATGAACACTCCTCAGCATGTTAAAATATCTCCCCAAAGACTTTTGATACCTTGGAGAAAAGTTTTTATATGAATAAAAATTGGTTAACAACAACAATGCTAGTTGAAATGCGAAACACAGGAAATTCAGGAGGTTCTTACTTCCTCTTATTTTATTATATGACCTTTCATTTGTTTAGTATCTTCCTCTGTGGTCTCCCACTGACCAAGTGCAAATTTTTATTTTTATTTTTCCTGATTGCAGCCATTTCCCATTTAATCCACTGGACATTTGATTCCCCAGCTCATATCAGAAACCTCCCTGGTACAAATCACTTCTTCACTAAGCTATTTGATAAAGTCTAAATTCCTATACCTTCCATGATTCCTGCCCTTTCAAACAAAAAACCCTTTTCCAAATTCATGTTCCTTTTGCTTTTATTAGTTTACTCTTTCTTCAGTTATTCTCAGTCACTGTGTCCTGTGTGGGCTGTGTGTACATCTATTGCTGAGCCTCACACAGTCTCCATTCCCTATGTTGAAAGACTCCTTTTTTAACTTCTCAATGAAGCCTTGCTTGACCACTACAGCATGTAAGGATTTTTCTCATCTCTGAGCCCTCTAGTAGTAAGAATTTATCACTCATAATGTTTAATTTGGCTAATTATTTTTACATGTCAGTAGGTCTAATTTTCCAGATAATTATAATGTTGAAATCAGGGGCCATACCTTTCACACTGGTGAGCTTGCCTCTCAGCATTTAGCACCCAGTAAGCCTTAAATATATTTCTCAGTAACAATGTGTTTGCATAGGGATTAGTTTGTCAGGCCTTTTGTTCTGGGATTTATTTTCCTGTGCTATTAATCAGGCATTTCATGTCATTTAAATATATTGACATTTAATTTCTTAGCTTGCACATGGAAGTCTCTTCTGTCTGCCACAGAAATGATACACTGGTTAATTTTTATGACTGTATAACCAAACAAAGGTTAATGTAAGTTCTGTGGTAAGCTAGACGTTGTATAGCTCTGACAATAGGAACTATTCACAAGCTTCACCTCATATGTGACCAGACATATTAAAAAGAGTTCTTATGTATGGAAAGACACTCCTAAACACACACACACACACACACACACACACACACACACACACACACACTTAATATGTTTGAAAACTATTAACAGCATACTGTTTTCTTGTTCATTAAATTTGTAAGGCATGGTCTTTTTAATTTTCTCCTAGAATTTCAGAAATATGAAGAAATATTCTACCAATGCTATTGGAAATCCACTGCTTTTCCACCTGAAGTTATCACTGTTGGCAAACTGAGAAGTATGTGCAGCCATCTTAGTAATGAAGATGTTTCTAAAAACAGACACTGCATGTGTGGGCACAATAATTTAGAGGCTCTCAAAGTAAAACAGAGTTTTGATCACCAGAACAGTTTTAGGTTTGTGGCTTATTTAATATCTGAATTTGGGAGTTGGCTATTTCCCTTATGGCAGTGTAGTAACTTTAATAAATGTATTCAGTACATTTAGCTGAGGCAGGCCATTTTGTCCATGGGAATTTTCTGATTAGTGAGGTAAGATAACCAATGTGAAAATATTTGTGAACCAATTGGCGAAAACTCACAATTTGTTTTGAGAACCTTGAAAATGAGACCTTCATGAAAAGATTCTTTGTTCTCCCCTCCCCTTTTTAACTGGCTCTTGAAAAGGAGGGGAAGGAAAAAGGTCGGTGGTCAGTCCTCCAGAAAATTACTAAATAATTACTGGATTTGTGTCAAAATTGCCTATTAAGTCTATACTAAAGGTCATATTGTCAATTCAACACAGTATTTCTGTCCAATTTCTAAATTAGAGAGGCTTTTTCTGGCAGACCAAGTAGTGACCATAAGGATCATATTTTAGGCTTCATTAGGGTTCGTCTCCATTTGGTATCCCCTAATATATTAGGCTATAGAAATCAGAAGTGTGAATTCAGCCTTTCATTTATCATCGCAGGTCCCTACTTACCATTAAATCCTTAATTTTGAAGGCTCAAGTGGCCTATTGTGTTGGCAATTAGCCAATTGAAGGTGCAAACTCTTGAAGGCATACATAGGGAGGCCTTGGTGGAAATCATGTTAAGAAATGGATTCCTTTCTTGTGCACTGGGACATGAGGTTTGTGAGAGGACTGATGTAAAGAATATTAAACAGATACAGATACAACCCTCAGAAAGAATTGTCAAAGAGAGTGAAATAAATATGAAATTGCTTGTGTGAGAGTAACACTTTCATAGACCAGGCAAAAGAGATCCTTTGCCGAATCCATTTTCAGTTTAATACCCAAGACACAGTGGGAAGGGGACATTTAGAAGTGTATCCCAGCTTTGCCCTTTGCTTAAAGTAGTTCAGTGGAAATGTGACCTTTCATGTCACTATATGCCATTTAAAATCAAGGCTAAAAGTTTGACCTAGAATATAAGCCCCAGCAGTTTGACCATCAGTTTCACTCCTACTACACATCCTCATGAACTCTGTGTACTAGTCCCCCATTGTCACCCAAGATATCCTTATTTATGGGATGCCTTCCCCTGCTTTATGTACCTTAACTAATCTGTGAACATCTGTCCCCAATTCCCTTCTCTTCTGATAAACTTTGCCCTTTCTTCTATCCAAAAGCAAAATCTCCACCCATCATATTCCTTCAGTACTGTGTACCTCTGTTTTTGCTCTTAGCCCTGAATTAGAGCTATATGTGTATCATTCGTTGCCATAGTCTTATAAAATCTACTTTGATGCTTTAGCACTTATTTGTGATATATATATATATATATATATATATATATATATATATATATATACACATCTTAGAAAAAATTGACATAAAATCTGAGCATATTCATTTAAATAAGATATGTAAAAATTGGCAGCTCATTAATAATTTGATAGAGAGGTGCAAAGACCTTCAAAGTCAGTGAACTGAATTGTTAGGATGAATCACCAACTGATAACAAATTGGAAATTAACTCAAAATATTTTTAAAACTATCATCAATGAGAAAATAAGAATTGATTGTTGTCAGTTTTTTTTTTCATAGTGGGGCTGGAACACAGGGGCATTATACCTCCAAGCTACACTCCCAGCCCTAATTTTCTTCTTTATTTTGAAACAGGGTCTCACTGAGTTGTAAAGAGCCTCATTAAGTAGTAGCTGAAGCTGTCCTCGAACCATGATCCACCCGTCTCAGCCTCCCAAATGTTGGGATTACAATAGTGCACCACCATGCCCAGGTGATTTCAGTTTAATTTGCACAGAACTATGCAAGAAACAGTGTCACATATAGTGAAATGAACCTACCAGTTATTTTTTTAGCTAGCTATGACTTTCTGAAATTCCTCATATTATTTTTGCAGTGGATAAAAACCTGAATTGGCCTTTTGATTGAGAACAGTGTCTGTTAGTACCATCTATGAATCTAATACTAGAGGGTAAGTTAAAGAAATAAGATATGGTATTCCATTTTTCAGCACCCAGAAGAATGATCCCTTTTAGGTGAGGGAACATAGATGAAGTGAGATTTTGCTTTATCCTTACCAACAGGGATAAGAAAGACCAATCTTCAGCGTCGCTTAGCAGACTAAAAAATGCTGTAGCAGGCTATACATTTTCCATTCCTTTTTTTTTTCTTTCCCATCTACTTCTTTCATCATTTTTAAATAAAAAAAATCACCATTATCTCTCTTTCCAGACAAACATAAGGGACTAAATGGTATTCCTGGGATGGATGATTGTGTGTGTGTGTGTGTGTGTGTGTGTGTGTGTGTGAGAGAGAGAGAGAGAGAGAGAGAGAGAATATGAATGACCCATTAATATTTTACATAATTTTCCCTTACTTGATGCTTTCTTTTTTTCCCAAATGAAAGTGTCTGTCACCTAGTGCAATTTCTTGCTCAGCTCCAAAAATTATGTTACCAGTTCTCGAATGCCAGCAGAAAGTTTCGTTGTCTTTTGTTATTCAGCATAATTTGCACCTGCACCTTCCTCCTGTCATTTCCATTCTGAGAGAATCCAAGGCCACCTTAGTCTAAGAAAATCAAAGTTAATAGAATAAGTATGCAGGAGACAAAATAAAAAATGCAACAATGCACTATAAAGCCAATTGTCAACATTCCTTAGCTAATGCACCATTCAGATTTTCTCATCACTGGCTTCTTATATATAAAAAGTGGTCATAAATTGAAAAGAACTGTAACATGACTTCACACTGACAGTGTCATTTGGGGTGTTTTGAAGTTTAGAAAGATTTGTCAAACCCTTATTGTGGCTCTGCATCATAATCTCTGAAAGAAAATTACTGTATGTGAAATTAAAATGAATCATTTCTGATTTTCCCATCTCTTTTCTTTTTGTGCCTTTAGGGAGCCTTTGAGGACTAGAAGGCAGAATATTATGAAAGGAGATATATTTATTCTACTTATGAGAGGTTTTGATGCTCTTGGCTTCGCTGCCTGCAAATCATGTCTTTCCTCCCTTGAAGGATAAATATGCCATTCATTTCAACCCATTTAGCCTATTATTCTTTTGTACATAAAATAGATCCAATTAAAACATTCTTGTGTTATTTTATGCATTCTATGTATAGCAAGAAAGAGTTTAAAATATTCACTACAGTAAATGTATCAAAATGCTTCATGCATATTGAACATACCACTCTTCTCTTCCCAATACAAGGGCAATAATTCACCAAATCATGGAGATTTGTGATTTTGTTTTCCATTTACCTACATTAAGGTTCTGTCTATGCACAATCCAATATTTAACTGGAAACATATATTTGTCAGCATATGAGGATTTTACTAAAAATTTCAATTTTCATCCAGATGTCTGACATTGTAGAGAACCAGTCTGGGTCTACTCTCTGCAGGTGTTTGTTCATTTATGATTATCAGAGTACAGGGAAAGAAAGGCACAGACTTACTTCATTCTTTTCCCTAATCTGCTTTTTTTACTACTCTGCCCCTTTCCTACCAATGAGGGGAGGGGCAGGATTATATTCTGAAGTGTCTAACTAAAATTCCACTATGCCTATTCCACTGATCAGGATATTTCATTAGAGAAATGACTTGGGTGAAGTCAGAAGATCTGAATTGTAATCTTATTTCAACAGTTTACTAGATGAGTGATCTTGGAAAATGTATTTAACTTCTTTTTGAACTAATTACTTTATTAGAAGTGAAAGGAGACTAGGTAAGAGTTGACAGCCCAAAGTTCTGTGAATTTTGTTAGCTTTACCCTGTATGAAAATTAATTTCTAATGAATATTACTGGGCTAGTGTGCCTTCTGTTATCATTTAGCATTCTTTGAAAAGGTTTTGGCAGATAATAATTAAGTTGATAGAAAATAAAATAACCAAAAGCATACTTTTTAAAATTTCAAATGAATTACAACTTTTCAAATGCCTATTTTTTAAAATATTGATGTGATACATAGTCTCTTTATATATATTCTTGCAAAATATTTCTTGGATATACCTCCTCAATAAAATCAGCATATGCCCAAGATGCTATAATATTGGCTGACTATAAAAACACATTGTAGAAGAATTGAAACAAAATTTCTCTGAATTATAAAATTTTAATTACATTGTAGTCATACACCTTAATACAGTACAATATGGTAGAGGAATATATGCACACATCACTCATTTAGCCCTTCTCCTATTCCCACCCCATTCTCTCCCCTGTCCCTCCTTCTCATATTTGGCTTAGTGATTGATACGTTTATGTATGTACATCTTTTACATTAGGGAATTTTTCTCCCCCCCTCCCATTCCCCTCAGTTAAGTTGCTTTATTTGCACATCTATGGTTTCTCCTTCTTCGTTTAGAGTTCCTCAGATGACCCATTTTCTCCCTAGCTTCTGCATATTAGGAAGAGCATCTGTTTTGTTTTGTTTTGTTTTGTTTTGTTTTGTTTTACTTTTTGTGAGTGACTCATCTTACTTAGCATAATGTTTTTCAGTTCCATTCATTTCTCTGCAAATGACAAAATGTTGCTTTCCACTGAGAGGTACCATATAATAGAGAAGAACAATATAAATCTTTGCACGCAAGTGACAACTAGGGAGGATATACAGGATTTAAAAAATAATTTTATTCTCTTTCTGTGTATATGTATGTATGCACAAACGTATTTATGTCTTAGTCTGTTTTATGCTGTTATAACATAATACATATTCTGAATAATTTTCAAGGAATAGAGATTTATTTCTTATAGTTCAGTAGGATAGCAAGTCTGACATTGAGGAGCTACATCTGGTGAAGGCCTTAATGCTGTATCATTCCATGTTTGAAGGTGGAAGAGAACGAGCTCATGCAAAAGAGCAAATGAGAGAACAAGAGAGACTTAACTTGCATTTATCAGAGCCAAATCTCATACTGGCTACCATCCATGATAAGGACATTATTCCATTTCTGAGGGTAGATTCTTTATAACCTAATGACTTCTTTATTATCCCACTTTTGGCATGATTATAATTTTCCTATGGTGAATAAATGGCCAAAGTGGATTCTACTATTTGGAGAAGTGGGCAAGTTTTACACAAGGAAAAATTAATAGCTAAAATAGATGCCAAATAAATAAGGCTTTTTGAATTTAAACAGTTTGCTGAACTTTGTATATTCCTTCTGACTCTAAATTCACTGCCTGAAAATCATCAGGATGAAGCCGGGTGTGGTGGCTCATGCTTGTAATCCCTGTGCTTGGGAGGCAGAGACAGGAGGATTACGCAGGTTCGAAGCCAGCCTTGCTGGCTTAAGAGACCCTGTCTCCAAATAAAAATATAAAAATAGGTCTGGGAGTGTAGCCCAAAGGCAGAAGAGTTTCCAGTGCCACCAAAAAGAAAAGAAAAGAAAAAAAATCATCAGGATGAAAGAAGCACCCATACTATCCCACCAAAGGAGACGTGGCTAAATCTGTTCAAAGATAAAATAATGTAAAATATGAGTACCCAAAAACTCTGCAGCAATTGACATGATTATATTTTTCCATATTGTTTCTTTCTTGGGTTTTTAGATTGTATTTTATTCCACTATGGCCTCTTTTTTTCTCTTCAAAGTCTTCAGGTTATAAGCTTTGGAGGATTTAACAATAACCCTGCATATATCTTATGACTTTTATAAGGACTCTGAAATTTGCCCTATATGAGCCCTTCCTTATCTCTCTAATCCTGAGGTTACAAACTTCTATGCGAGTAGCTCAGGTACTAGTACTAGAAAACAGTGCTGAAAAGGTGGGTGCTGTGTGAGAGTACAATCTTATTGTTGAAGTGGACCTAGAACAAGGATGCTTGACCAAATACATAGCTTGTCCCTGGGGTTACATTATACACACAAAATCCTCTGATTTGCATCTCCTTTAATCTCTTCATTTTATTTTCCTGGAGATTTGATGAATATAGTCTTTAGCAGAGGTGTTAACACATAGTTTAAGAAAAAAGTAGGTTTCATGGTTTATTCCTCCTGAAAATCTTCTAAAATGGGGTAGAATGTGAAAAACTGTGTGGGGAATATTTATCATATTGCATGTATCTAAGCTCCCAGTTGCACAAGCTATATAGAAATATCAAGGGGGAGATAAATACTAAATATATAATATCAGTTTTTCTCAATATTTTCTTTTTAGGGAATTTTAAGAGGTTCAATCTTGGTGAACACTTTTTCCACATTCTAGCTATGTAATTTTATTAGTTCTATATAATCCCCTAGCACATTGTTTTATCTACCAATTTTGCCTAAAATTATAATTGGAGTTATTATTCTGGGAAAGTATGTTGCTTCAGTGTGGTTATAAATACATAATTCGGGAGAGTGATATCAACTATCTCTCCAGTTTAGCCATTTGTGTTTATCTCATAATAACTAAGTCCGCAAAATGCTACTTACATGAGCTTATAGATGTAATTAGCATTGTGAAACCCTGAATTTGGTCTGGGCCAAACTGTCACCAAGACTGAAGTCTAAGACATCAGTTTTTTCTTGGGAAATCATGGCTTGGGCCATTGATTGTGTAAAGTGAGGTTTGTTATCATTCCCACTTGGCGGTATAGTAAACAATTTTCTTAGAAAATCCATATTTTGTGTTTTGTGGCTAGCAGGTATGAATGGAATGGTTTAGATGGCAGAGAGTTCAGTTTATAATAAAAATGGGTTTGTTTTTCCAAGAACTTTTCTCTTTCATACTATTTTTTCATAATATATACCTTAAAACTTCCCCCAAAATATAAGATCAGAATCCTTGAAAAACTGTTAATTTAGGAATTACTGCATTTTTCTCTCCTATTTAATTTCTGAATTATTCATCATGCTATAGGTTCAATAAAATATATAGACATATTCTCTTTTTATTGTGATTTTTGGGTTGTAACATAGGCTATCCTTAATTTGGAAAAGATTTCCAGGTTGGAGAAATTGAAATCTAATCTTAATTAGTGTGGAAACATTCATTGTGATTCTGAGCAAGTCAGTTCATGCATCTTTACCTCCCCTACTCAGGTTCTTTTTGGTCTCTAGGACAGTTCTGGTCTCTTGTGTTCTCAAAGGAAAAACAGTGACTTTTTAATCTCCAATATTTAGCCAATTGTAGTGACCAACCATTTTATGAAAAACTTTTATTGGACAGCTGCCTATTCATACCACAAAAGATGTCCTGGCATTCATTGATTCTTTTTTTCATGGTCTGCTCTATTTTGTTTGTGATAGTTGTGGGTATTGGAATAAAGTTCTTGCACAGGTTATAGCACTCTAAGAAAGTAGAATGATGGAAAGCAATCTCAGGTAGCACTGTCTAAGGCAGTAAAAACTTATGAACCAAAGAAGTATATTAGTTAGAAGTGATCACAGGGATAAATTCTGGTTGGACTGCTTCAGTAGGTATGGTGGCAGGAACTAAGGACATGGGTTCAAACTAATTCACACACTTTTCTGAACCAGGGAACCTATGATTAGAACAGAAGGCTCTCTCTTACTGCTCTTGGGGGAAATTGTTGGTTGGCGAAACAGTCAGTTTGAGCATAGCATTATTTGAAAATAATTACATCTGAAATATATATTCATTTCCTTAATTTTGATGTTTAGTGTACCAGATGACTGACTGAACTCTACATATACCACACTCATAATTTATTTTCAATTAAGGTTTCTATAATGTGAAAAGGAGTTTAAAAGTGCTTTGGAAATTATCTTAGTGGTTTTTTTTAGTGATGTTTTATAAGTGAGTGTCTCTAAACATTAAGGTTACTTTTACTTTTTATGAACATAGTAACTGTTTTTCACTCTTCTTTAAACAGTTTATTTGACACTAGTTTTAATTATGCAATCATAATAACAACTAAAGCTGGGCATGATGGTGCACCCTTTTAATCCCTGTGCTTGGGAGGCTGAGACAGGAGGATCGCACAGGTATGAAGCCAGCCTCAGCTACTTAGTGAGGCTCTCAGCAACTTAGTGAGACCCTGTTTCCAAATAAAATATTAAATAGGTCCGGAGTTAGAAAGCCTCTGGGTTCCACCACCAGTACCACCAAAAATAATAATAACTACTACAACTGGCATAAACAAGTTTGAGGCAAAAAGAACTTAGTGTGTTAAGAATATAACTTAACCTAAGAGGAGTAGAAACATTCAGGCACTCTGAAGTCTACACAGGCAATTTACCATCCCCAAAACTGACTATCTGCAACAGAGTGCTCCGTGGAAACTGAAAGATTCAGATTTTGCCCTAAAGGTGTTGGGGTATTGTCAAAAGAGGCTGTCTGCCTTTGGTATTTAACCTTTTATGTAGTAGAAAATTCATTACAAATGTTTTACGATGATTTGGTGATGTAATCACAGGATAGTCCATGCCAGATTTACAAAATAGACTATCTGCCTGTTCCTGTCATGCTCCTCCACCACCAAGTGCAATCCTCCTTCACTTGGTTCCCAAACTCAGCACATAATTTGGCATTCATGCTCCTACACCGTTTCAGCTTAATTGTCACCTAACTACACTGTAGGCTTCAAAGGGACATTGTGAGTTAGCATCCTGGTAAAGAGGTTGATGAAGTAGTAGTGTCTTAGTGAAAATAATTCAGGTGCAGTGTGCAACCACTGATTCTAAGATAAATTGCTATGAGACTACAAAATGAAAGCATAAAGTTCTCAAATTAGCCCTAAATGTTATAAAAGTAGTACCTTTCAATGAACTGTTTTTCTTAAGATCCAGATGAATTCATATACCCTGGATCAGCGCTTTTCCATTCCAATTAAGAATGGCCTTATTGAGAGGGGCATATTAATGCTTGCAGAAGTTGACTGAAGAAGGAATGTAAGTATAGGTGGAGTAATAAGTTTCCATTTCATAATTCCTATTTATGTCCTCCTCAAACACTTGAATAAAGGCAACATTTTTGACAGTCCAGAATAAGTTATCCGATATTTTAAACCACTTCAAATAGTTTAAGGATCAAGGATAATTATGCACATACAATAAATAAAATAATAAAAATGAACAGATAGCCTGTTTGCACAAGGACTTTGTGAGGTAGCAACCTGTCACTGGGGATTGGTGGAAGCAATACCCATACAGGCATTATTTATTAGCATAAAAGAAGCTTCAGGTTTTCAATCTGCATCAGGCTGGAAGGATTATACCAGATGCCTAGTCCAAGAGGTCAGCATTTCCTATCCTATTCTAGATACTTTGGAAACAACTTTTCCTCCTCCCTCCTCCTCCTCCTCCTCCTCCTCCTCCTCCTCCTCCTCCTCCTCCTCCTCATTTGTGACACTGGTGATTGAACCCAGGAGTAATCTAAGTCTGAGCTATGCCACTAATCTTATTTGTTACTATTATATTTTTAGATTTTGAAACAGAGTCTCACTAATTTGATGCTAATTTGCTGAGGCTGGCCTTGAACCTGCTGAAGTTGCTGAGATATTCTGCCTCATCCTTTCAAGGCATTTTCAAGAAATTAACTAAATTTAATTCTTGAGATGTTTCTGAACCAGTAGCTCTACACATTTCAAATTAATGATAAATAACATAACATAGGTGTTTTTAAGGTCTGCGTCTATGGTTTCTGATTTAAGGGGCGATTTTAAAGTGTCAATGATGGTCTTCTATTATTTAAGTTTTTTGGAATCTGCAAAAGCTTGACAGTCTATATTCCTTGTCCCATTGCTACCTTTTAACTTGTCACCAGCCATTCTTACTTTGATCTCTTCTTTATCATCTCACTTTTTTAAACTTTTACACATAAACTATAATGGTTTAGGTAAAAATGTAATTGACTCCAGTATGACTTCTTGTTTTTATTTTTCAAAACTAATTTAATTCTTTTGATTAGCAATATTAATTGGATATATCACTGGAATTTGGTGTAAAATTTTAACATATGCATACAGAATGCACTGATCAAATAAATATAGTTAGCCTATTATTTTCTCTATATTTTTATGTTGAGGTTTTCTCAGAATACATTGACATTAAAGTTGCTTCCTCCTGCCGAGTGTGGTGGCACATGTTTGTAATCCCAGCATTCAGAAGGTTAAGACAGGAGGATTATGAGCTGAGGCCAGCCTCAGCTAATTAGTGAGGCCTTTTGCATCTCAGCAAGACTCTGTTTCAAAATAAAGAATAAAAAGTATGGCTGGGGGTGTAGCTCAAAGGTAGAAAGCCCCTATATTTCATCCTCAGCACTGCCAAAAAAATGTTGCTTCCTCCTTTTAAAGTAATGCAACCATATTATGATCATTATTTTAGTAATGCATTAATTCACCTCATGTATTGCCTGTGTAGATCATATTTAACATGGTTATGTAACAGGATGAGTTTCAAATGATTCTTTATATTTTTTCTTTGTGTATAGGTATACTTACTATTTTTTTGCCATACTGGGGGTTGAACCCAGGGGCATTCTACCTCCAAGCGATACCTCAGCCCTATTTTTATTTTTTACTTTGAAACAGGATCTCACTAAGTTGCTGAGAGCCTCACTAAGTAGCTGAGGCTGGCTTCGAACCTGTGTGATCCTCCTGTCTTAGCCTCCCAAGCGCTGGGATTACAAGAGTGTGCCACTAAACCCAGCTTATAGGTATACTTATAATAGAACAATGATAACCAAAAGGAAAATACAACTATATTGTTCAATCTAATTATAATTTTTAATTGTTGGTCTTTATATTTTTGCTTACATGTCAACAGTATTTATAATGCTAAAGTAAAATCCACAGTTACTTTCAATATAAGAAAAAATGAGTACTGCTCAAGGACAGAATATAGGATGCCCCAAATCCGGATGGGAACTAAAATTTCTATCACATATCCAATTTCCTCCATATGTTGACAATTCTGTTTATATTTAGAAATTATATGCATCTTGAAATTGTATTCAGAAACATTGATGTGCTTAAGAATGAAGTTATAACTGCCCAAGGATTGCAAAAATTTAATTTAATTCTAGGAATGCTCACAGAAAAATATAAGTGAATGCAAGAAAACCACTCTAAACACTTTGAATCTCTGGTTATAAGCTCCATTTTCTCCATTGTTCTCACTCTCTGCATGCTAACTAGATGAAATGTCTTGTGTATATCCATCTTTGCAGGGTTCTATGCCATTTTCTTGCATTAGAAGGTACCTGTCACTCTTTGCTGACTTTGTCCTAATAATTCATTTTTTTCCTGCATGTTTTGCTTGTCCACAGGGATTAACTCTTCAGAGCAGAAAGACTTAACTTGATGCTATGAGCCCAGCAGCCAGGCCCTGTCATTAGCTGTGAATGCTGACTTCTAAGTATTCAGCTGCATGATGTTCCAGAGGTGCAAGCTTGATGTGTCTGCTTCTGGCTTACCACATTGGCCTGTCATGAGACTAATATAACTAGTGGAGGTGTTATTTTGTCTGTGACAGATTCAGTTTAGTGCGCTGATTTTGACCCCCTCCTTCTCCCCACAAAAGGTCGGTTAATCAAAAAGAAACTTCAAAGGATAGGAGAGTGGTTACCCTTTCCAAGCATAAAATAAAAACGTGGGCCTCAAACAACCTCATTATCAGTCACATCTGGCCTCTTACCAATGGGAGGACACTTAATTTAGTGATCTAGTGCTGCTTGTTTCTTCCTCCTCAGGACAGGAGAAAGACCTCAGATGCCAGTTCTCTTCATTTCATTTCTCTGATATGATTAGTGTGATGTAAAAAGAAATCATACTCTATTTCTCCATCAGAAAAATGTCTTTTGTCTCTAAAAATATAGAATGCTTAAGTCATACTGACTTACTTAGAAGGGAAAAGTAAAATTTATTAGTTATATTTAAGCACCAAAGACTGCTATCATCAATGACCTGTTTAAATAGGGCATATGATAGGAATTAATGAAAGACTCAGGAGAGCTGATGATCCACAGTACAACCGAAGGGTTATTAACCTCCATAAGTCATTTAATTCCTGGGAAAAATCCATTCTGTGGTAATTATTGCTGTTATAACTTGAAAAAAAACCAGATGTACATGAGTTATATTAATGAACTTTGATCATTTTATTTTTATAATGTTAGTCCAAGAAAAAAGTAAATGAATTTAAAAATGTAAGTTTTTCTTTTTAATATCCAAGGAAATAACCTTTGGAAAAATTGCTGAAAACACTACTGGCCTACCAGTTTTACAAACTCACTTTCACAACATCTATTCAATCTCTGTTCCCAATTCATTCTCTAATCCCAGAGAACCTTTACTATAAACTGATGTCAGGTTGGATTGTCATAGAGGATCATCTCTGAACCATTTACTCTTTATGGCTATTTTGTTCTCAGGGTAGGAATGAGAGGTTCCGCTTTCTTCTTTCTAATTTCTCCTCCCACCCTTGTTCAACAGTATCAAGTGAGCCTCCACTATATACCAGGTGATGAGTTATACTGGGGTAAATGACATGGACATACAACTTATATAAATGACAAAAAGGTTAAATGATAGAATTTCTGAGCTAGAGGGGGGCATATCAATTGTGTAGAAATTCTATAACAAAACTTGATGTCTTAAATAGCATGTACTTTTCTGTCAGAGTTTTGGAGGGCAGAATTCCAAAATCAAGGTATCCAGGGTCATGTTCCCCTGCTCTTAGATACAATAGTTTCTACTTGTTTTTCTAGTTTCTAGTAGCCTCAGCTATTTCGTGGCTTGAGGCTGCATCAATTCAATCTCTGCCTCCATAGTCACATTGCCTTCTCTGTATCTCCAATCTCTCTCTGCCTTCCTCTTATAAGGTTAACACTCATTGGATTGAGGGCCAACCCTACGTCCAAGATGGTTTCATCTCAAGATTCTTAACTGATTGTATCTGTACTACAAATATCCTATTTCCAAATAAGATCTCATTTCAAAGATTTTGAGTATACATACTTTTGGAGAGCACTATTCAACATCCTACAGGAAGCAAAATTGAGGCTTTATCACCAGAGAAAATTTAATAGAAGTATCCATTATATTGAGGCATGTAGAAGAGAGGTCTTTCCAGATAGAGATAATACCATGAGAGGAGAGATAGTAAAATGGAGGGATTGGGGAAGAAGAGGAGTCACAGAGTAATCAAAGCCTACCTAGACAAAGGATATGGAGAAAGGAGAATTGCGAGATGAGTCCTGGAAGATGGACACGTGTCATTTTATAACCATTGGCCTGGGAAATACTGACATAAAATCAGAGAGAGTAAGCTATTACTTATAAGAGAAACATAAGGAGAGAGGGGGAAGGAATGGGTCAAGAATTGAATAAGGGCTAATTGGTTGATGTGTGCATGAATGTCTCCACCATCTTGTACATCATTAAGGTGTATGACTACAATGCACCAATAAAAAAAAAATCGTATGCTCTATTGGCGGAGTGAGTGTTATGGATAAGAACAAGTGAGGGGAAAGAGATAAAGATGTGGCACCCAAGGTGAAGCCTGGGTTGGGGAAATCAAATGGATCTGTAACACAGAAAGAAGAGCAAGTATGAGAACATTATATAATGTGAATTTGGAGACACTGGAAGGACACACAGAAATAAACTTCATTCATATAGGATGCCAGGTCTTCAGTTGAAAATGGTATCACAGAGTAGAGATTTTGGGGTCTATTTTGCAAATTACTCTCCAGAGCCTTTAGAATGGCAAAGGTGGCTGTTTTAGTCAGCATTCTCACTGCTCTGACTTATAAAAAAACTTATGAGAATAACTTAGAGGGGGGGCAAATCTATTTTCTCATAGCTCTGGTTATTTCAGGTGTTCTCTCCATGTTAGGCCTGTGGAGCTCAGGATACGGCAAGGGGAACAGAGAAAAAGAGTACAAGGTTTCTGCTCTCACATAAGGGAGGCTAGGCCAGAAGTAAAGAGAGGGATCACAGGAGGAGGAGGGACCATATATAATCTCAAAAGCCACACCCATAGAGATTGCTCCTCAGCATTTAAACTCTGCCTCCGAAATTGATGTCTTGTTACCATGAGATCTAGGGGATCATTTTAAATATACACCATTATGGTAGCCAAGAGAAACTTTATGGTGTTAGAAAAGACAGTAAGCACAATAACTGCCTTAATAAATTATTCACTGGAGAGGGGGAAAGTCGATGGAACTGAAGGTATCAGAAGAGATGGTGAAGGAAAAGTGAGAGCAACAGGATTCAGGATAATGAGTTTATTTCCGTGCAGTCAGGTAGGAGGGTATGAGGAACTTGGGACTGATGTATAAGTTTTGTAAATAGTAGGAATATATACAACATTGTAAAATCACTTGTTGAGGCTGAATTGTAAACTTAAAAATGGTTGTAATGGGGCTGAGCACATTTGTGCATGCTTGTAGTCTCAGTCCTTGGGAGGCTGAGATGAAAAGCTGAGGCAGAAGGATCTTGAGTTCAAGGCAAGTCTGTGTGATTTATTAAAATCCTGTTTCAAAATAAGACATTAAAAAGGGATGGAGATATATCGTAGAAGTATAATGTCCCTGGGCTCAATCCCCAGTACTAAAATAAATACATAAGTGGTTGTACTAGGATTATATATATATATATATATATATATATATATTCCAATTTGAAAAAATAATAATGTAATACAAATAAAGAACTGATAAAAAATGTCAGCCGGTTTTGGTGGCACATACTTGTAATCCCCGTGCTTGGGAGGCGGAGACAGGAGGATCGCCCAGGTTCGAAGCCAGCCTTGCTGGCTTAAGAGACCCTGTTTCCAAATAAAATATAAAATAGGTCTGGGAGTGTAGCCCAGAGAAGGGTTCAATCTTCAGTACCACCAAAAAAATTGTCAGATCATCTATAAAAGTCCACGAGAATAATTGTGAAGAGGAAGTAGGTACTTTAAAAATATTTACCTTAGAGAACCATGTTTATATGATTATTTAGTAACCACTAATTATCCTGCTTTCTTTGGCCTTTTGGCCAAATGGGTTTGGCCCCTAATGGGTTACATGCGATACTGTATACTTTGACATACTATGAAAAGCTTTATAGGACTATGAATTCATGGTCTTCTTAGAATAACAATGGTCACACACTTTGTAGCAATGGAAGGTAGCTGTGAGATATGACATTTGGAGAAGAGTTCCAGTGCTGATATTTAATAATATGGCAATTACTGTGATGATATAGTGGCACTTTAATTAGGATTTTGACACTTTCTCCAGATGTATATAATATCTGCACTATATAGAAGACCTATAATTTGCCTTCACCATGGTGTTTTCTAGCAAGCACCTCATGATTTGCTAAGAAATCAATTTAACTCTCAGTTTTATCTGATATATTGTTTGGCATTGGTCATAGAAATGGACATTTTTATCATTAGTAAATGGAATTTTGGTGACTATAATGGCCCTATTGATACATTTAGATAAAAACATGTGTTTTCCCTAATATATCATTTATTTATTTATTTATTTATTTATTTATTTATTTATTTTTGGTGGTACTAGGGTTCCTGGAAAACCTTCTACCTCTGGGCTACACTCTCAGACATATATTTTATATTTTCATTTGGAAACAGGGTCTCTTAAGCCAGCGAGGCTGGCTTCAAACCTGCAAGATCCTCCTTTCTCCACCTCCCAAGGGCGGGGATTATAAGCATGCGCCACTACGCCCGGCCTATATCCTATTTTTAAATAAATATAACTGTCCAAAGATATTAGGAACCTTATAAAGAATAATAATTTGACTTCAAGTGATTTATCAGTATCTGGCAAGAGCTTAGTGATTATGTGTGTGTGTGTGTGTGTGTGTGTGTGTGTGTAGTGGGTATGAGAAATAGAAGAAGGTGATAACTTTTTGTCTCAGTTTTCTGATCTATGAAATGAAGGGACAGGATCTAATGACCTCTGAGAGAACTTTCAATTGTAAATATGTGCTTCTAATATTGTGAACAGAAAATCAACTGCAATCTCTATAAGTCTGAGATAAAACCCTATATGGTTTCAAGTGGCAAATTGTTATTTAATTAATCAAACTTTAGAAAGCCAAATATTTGATTCATTGCATAATTAATCCTTTCTTATTAGCTCATTGAAACAAATTGTTTATTAATTCACAGTTAGTATTATGTAAATTTGTAATTTAATTAAAATCTCATTATGGCCTTTTTGCCCTTTATGTGTGTGTATGTGTGTGTGTGTGTGTGTATATATATATATATATATATATATATATATATATATATATATATATATGTTGTTGTTTTTGTTGTGGTACTGGGGTTCCTTGAAACCCTTCTACCTCTGGGCTACACTCCCAGAACCTACTTTTTACATTTATTTGGAAACAGAGTCTCTTAAGCCAGTAAGGCTGGCTTTGAACCTGTGTGATCCTCCTGTCTCTGCCTCTCAAGCACAGGGATTACAAGTGTGCACCACCACACCTGGCACCACCATATATTTTAAAAAGAAAAAAAATACTTGATAATTCAAAATTATTGACACTTTGACTACAATAAAAACTTATTAATTAGCTGTTAAATGGTTTAAGTTTTCCTATTTTTATTGAAAATGGTAGACATTTAAATTGTACTTGGTGTGCTCCCCCCTCCCCTGTTTTCCATTCCCTCCTGCCCAACAATGAGTTTCCAGGTTAACCTTTGTCTATTTATTCATACTTTTACACATATTCGGATGTAGCTCCTCAATTAATCAATCTCAGCCTTCTTCAACTCCTATCCTTCCATTCTAGCTTTACTGAGATTTCTCCTCCATTATCAGAAGTCCATCTGGTATCCACAATACTCCCTATTTTGGGCATATTAGAGAAAACATATGTCCTTTCTCTTTCCGTGCTTGGCTGATCTCACTTAATGTTCTCCAGATCTTTCCATCTTCTTGCGAATGCCATAATTTTGTTCTTCTTTATACCTGAATAGAATTCCATTGTGTGTATTTCCCATAATTTTGCAATCCATTCACTTGTTGATGGAGACCTAGGTTGGTTTTGTATTTTGGCTATTACGAATTGTGCTGCTTTGAACATAGCTATGCATATGTTACCATAGTTCTCTGATCTCAACACCTTTGGAAAAATACTCAGGAGTGGTAGAGCTGGATCATGTTGTGGATTTAGTCCCAATTTTCTAAGGAATCTCCACACTGATCTCCATAGTGAATGAACTAGTTTGCACTCCCACCAACAGTGTAAAAGAGTTTCTCTTTCCCTACATTCTGACCAGCATTTGTTGTTATTTGATATCTTTATGTTTGCCACTCTGATTGGGGTTAGATGGAATCTCAGTGTGGTTTTGATTTGCATATCCCTTATGGCTAATGATGTATAACATCTTTTCATGTATGAGTTGGCCATTTGTATCACTTCTTTTATAAAGTGTCTATTCAGTTCTGTTGCTCATTTCTTGATTGGGTTGTTTGTTTTGCTAGTGTAGAGTCTTTTGAGCTCTTTGTATATCTGGATATTAGCCCTCTATCAGAGTGGTGGCTGGTAAAGATCTTTAATTCTGTAGGCTTTCTCTTTAGGTTCTTTATAGTTTCCTTTGATAAGAAGAAACTTTTTAGTTTGATGCCATCCAACTTGTTAATTCTTGCTTTAATTTCCAGTGCTTTGGAGCTCTTGTTGAGAAAATTACTCCCTGTGCCTATATGTTGGAGTGTTGAACCTATGCTCTTCTCTAATAACGTCACAGTGTCTGGTCTAATTTCTGTCTTTGATACATCTTGAGTCGATTCCTGTGCATGGTGAGAGGTAAGGATTTAGCTCCATCTTTCTACAAATGGATAGCCAGTACTCCCAGTACCATTTGTTCAAAAGGTTCTTTTTTCTCCAGCATATGATTTTGGCCCCCTTGTCAAAGATTAATCAACTATAGGTGTGTGGGTTTCTTTCTGTATATTCTATTGTATTCCACTGGTCAGTATGTCTGTTGTTGTGCCAATACCATGCTGTTTTTAGCACTAATGATATATAGTATAATTTGAAGTCTGGAATTGTGATACCTCCTGCATGGTTGTTATTGCTGAGAATTGCTTTGGCTATTCTGGGTCTTTTCTTATTCCATATAAAATTCATGATTGATTTTTTTTAGGTCTATGAAGAATCTCATTGGCATTTTAATGGGAATTGCATAGAATCAGTTTTGGCAGAATGACCATTTTGATGATATTCATTAGTCTATCAATGAGCATGGGAGACCTTTCCATCTTCCAAGGTCTTCTTCAATTTCTTTCTTTAATGTTTTGTAGTTTTCTCTGTAGAGGTCTTTTACATCTTTGGTTAGGTTTATTCCTAGGTATTTTATTGATTTTGAGGTTATAGTGAATGGAATTATTTTACTTATTTCTATCATTGTGGATTTATTGTTGGCAGAAAGAAAAGCCACTGATTACTTTAGGTTGATTTTGTATCCTGCAACTTTGCTAAATTGGTTAATCAGCTCCAGAAGTATTTTGCTTGAGTTCTTCGGGTCTTGTCATTAAAGGACCATATCATCTGCAAATAAGGATAATTTTAATTCCTCTCTGCCTATTTGGATTCCTTTGATTTTTATCCTCTTGTCTTATTGCTATGGCAAGAGTCTCAAGGACTATATTGAAATGGGATGGTGATAGTTGACATCCTTCTCTTGTTCCTGATTTTAGAGGAAAATCTTGCAGTTTTTCCCCATTCAATATGATGATGGCTTTGGATTTGTTGTATATTGCATAAATGATGTTTAAATATGCTCCTTCTGTTCCAATTTTCTGCAGTGTTTTTAACATAAATGGGTGTTGGATTTTGTTAAATGCTTTTTCAGCATCTATTGATATGATCATGTTCGTTCTATTTATTTGGTAAATAATATGCATTGATTTGAATATGTTGAACCAGCCTTGCTTTTCTGGAATGAAACCAACTTGGGCATGGTGGACAATTATTTTGATATGCTTTTGAATGCATATAGCTAGTATTTTGTTTAGAATTTTTGTATCTATGCCCATTATGGATATTGGTCTCCAATATTTCCTTTCTTGAGGTATCTTTATTTGATTTGGGGAATAATGTTATACTGGCCTCATAGAAGGAATTTGGGATAATTCCATCTATTTCAATTTCCCCGAACAAGTTGTGAAGTACTGGTATTATTTCTTCACTGAAGGGTTTGTAGATTTCAGTTGGAAACCCATAAGGGCCTGGGCTTTTCTTTGATGGCAGAGTTTTTATTGCTGTTTCTATTTCTTTGCTTGCCATTGGTTGGTTTAGGCTTGCTATGTCTTCTTGGTTCAATTTAGGTAGGTTATATGTGCTTAGAAATCTATGAATTTCTTCCATGTTTTCCAATCTACTGGAGTATAAATTATCAAAATAGTTTCTGGTAATCCTTTGAATTTACCTACTGTCTGTGGTGAGATTTTCTTTGTCATTTCTGATTTTAATAATTTGAGTTGATTTTCTCTTTCTTTTGATTAGGTTTGCCAGGGGTTTATCAATCCTATTAATCTTTTCAAAGAACCAGCATTTTGTTTTGTTGATTCTTTAAAAATTTTTGTTCTCTATTTCATTAATTTCTGCTCTGATTTTAATAACTTCCTGCCTGCCTTCTGCTGGCTTTGGGATTAGACAGTTGCAGTCTTTCTATGTCCTTGAATTGTGTCATTAGGTTGTTTACATGGTGATTCTCTGTCCTTCTTATGTGGGAACACAATGCTATATACTTTCCTCAACACCACCTTCAAAGTGTCCCATAGATTTTGGTAAGTTGTTTTGCTATTTTCAGCTATTTCCAGAAATTTCTTTATTTCTCTCCTAATTTCCAATTTTACCCATTCATCATTGAAAAGTGCATCATTCAATCTTCATGTACTTATAGTTTCTTTTGAGTTTGTTGATGTCTACTTTTATTCCATCATGATCTGAAAAATGCAAGGAATTATATAGCATCTTTTCATTTTGCTGGTGCTTGCTTTGTGTGGCCCACGATATGATCAATTTTGAAGAAGGTTGCATGGGCTACAGAAAAGAATGTGTATTCTGTACTTCCTTGTTGAAATATTCTGTATGTCTATTAGGTCCATTTGCTTTATGTTTTTCTTTAGTTATGAAGAGTTTTACTCATTTTTGCCTTGAAGATCAATCCAGTCATATGAGAAGTGTGTTGAAGTCTCCCAAAATTATTGTATCTGGGTCTAATTGAGATCTGATTTCGAGGAGGATTTGTTTCATAAATGTGATTGCACCCACATTTGGGGTATAGATATTTACTATCATTATATCTTCTTGGTGTATTGTTCCTTTTAATAAAAGGAAGTGACCTTCTTTGTCTCTTCTGATGTATTTTAGCTTAAAGTCTTTTTTGTTGGATATCAGCTTTGCTATCACTGCATGTTTTTGGTTTCCATTAGCATGATATATTTTTTCCCATCCTTTCACTTTCAGTTTGTGAATGTCTTTGGCTGCAAGGTGAGTTTTCTGCAAACAGCATATATTTGGATTATGTTTTTTTAATCCACATTGCCAGCCTATATCTGTTGATTGGTGAGTTAAGCCCTTTGATGTTCAGAGTTATTGGAATATGATTTTTATTTATCATTTTGTGTTCAGTCTTCTGTTTGGTATCCTTTTATTTCTTCTTTATTTAGATGCCCCACTGATCAACTACATTTCTTCTCTGGTTCTGAAATTTGCTTCTTTTTATCTTCTTTATGGTTTATTTCTTTAAACATTTCTCTAGTGTTGGCTTTGAATTAATAAATTTTTGAAATTCTGCTTATCTTGAAAGACTTTTTTTCTAAATCAATTTTGAATAATAGTTTATACTGGTTTTGGTTGGGAGTTGTTTTCTTCCAGGGTCTGGATCACATTATACAGTCTCTCTTGGCATTCATGACTTGGGTTGGATTGTGTGGGATGATTTTTGTTGTTTTTCCCTATATGTCACCCATCCTTTTGTTCTCACTGCTTTTAAGATTCTTTCCTTGTCCTCTATGATGGTCATTTTGACTATTACATGGTGTGGGGAGGTCCTTCTTTCATTTTACCTTAATGGTGTTCTGTATGTCTCCTGGATGTGTTGACCCAAGTTTATTTCATGTTTGGAATATTCTCTGAAATTACTTTTCTGAAGAGATTATAAATGCCCTTGGTCTGTACCTGTATCCCTTTTTCAATGCCTTTTTTCATAGGTTAGGACATTTCGTGTTGTCTCATAGTTGTTGGATGTTTAGGTTTTGTTGCTGTAATGACTTCTGTATGCTGTTGACTGTGTTTTTAGTTTTGAATGAACTGTTTTATAACAGTGATATTCTACTTTCCATTTCATTTAATCTTCCAGAATATCTTCCTACTGCTATCTTCATTTATTGACTCTTTCATTTCATTCCAGACCTCTCTCTGAGTCTTTCTTACTGCTTCCATTTTCTCTTTCATTTACTGTAGACTTGTTTTAAAGCCTTTCATCATATTGTAGATCAGGATTCTTAATTCCTCACTTGCATTTCTTGTAGGTCAGTATTAGTGAATTCCTTTGTCTCTTCACTATTCCTAGTTCTTGTATTTTCAAGGTTCTCAGGCCTGTTTTTCTGATTTCTTCCCATCGTTTGTGGGTATTATATTTAATACAGTCTTAGTAGTAGGAATTTAGAAGCGTCAGCAGGTAAGCAGTACTTTTTCTGGTGGTAAGTGCTGGGTGATGGCGAAGTAGCTGGGGTGATGAGTGCAGGAGTCAGATAAGGTAGAGGATATTATTAGGTTGGTGAAGAATTTAAGTATAATAAGGTAGTATCTGGTAGAGAATGAGTGAAGGTAAGATAGTAGGAATCTCATAGTTACAATATTTAAGTATGGAGACATAAAATACCTTGCGTATTAAACAAAGATATAGAGTAAAGGAACAAAGAGAAAGTTTTGAGAGAAGAGAGTAGATAGGCTAGATAGGCTAGAGTGAAGAAGTTTGTAAAAGGAGTGGGGGGAGATCAAACAAATATAGTAACAAAACAATATACAAAGGCCAACTATCATATATCAAAGAGAAACGAACAAACAATAAACAACTAAAAGAGAACAAAAATGATTAAGAGAAAAAAAGGACAAAAAATAAAATAAAAAGAACTAGCAACCGTGGGAGACAACGAAGTTAAACAACCAAACAAACAAGAAACCTAAATAAAAGGAAAGAATAAAAAATAACCCCCACCCAAAAAGAAACAAAAACAAAAGCAAAAAACAAAACAAAAAATAAAATCAGTCCTACTAATTTACAAATTTGTGGTGGTCTGGTATAATATCTGAATGTCTGATCACTGTGGTAGCTTTGGGAATATATTCCAATATATCTTATTTGCTCTGTACCCTATTGGGAGCTTCTGAACCCACTCTCTTAGTGTTTGTGCCACTTCCTCACTTCTGAAAACTTTGCTTTTAAGTGTCAGTGAGTAGGGAGTAACTTTTAGTGAGTTCTATGCAATTCCTGGGTTCTGTGTAATTCCAGCCTGTAATCCACACCTCTGCACTTAGTGCTTCTTTGTCCAGGGACAGAGGGTTTACAATTCAGTTTTGGAGTGACACCTTGTGTCCCTTTGCAGGCATTGTGCCTTAAGCACCTTTCATGTGTCCCTGAACATTCTAATTTTACTAGCCACACTGGTCCTGATGTACAGAATGGGATCACATTTTTATTGCTGTGTTCAGTGTCACACACTAGGTGCTCGCCAGGTCCTGAGGCTCATCTGGGCACACATTGTTACATAGCTTCCCAGTCTGGGGCTCTAGAGAGCTGGCTGCTCCACTGGATCTCGCTGCTTCTCTGTGCGCACATGGTTACCAGGTCCGGTTCCGGGTCCCTGGAGGTATCCCTGCACCGTTGTGGGTGCCATCTCTGGTGAGCAAATGGTGCTGCTCAGGTGCTTGGGTCCAGTTTGCCACTTAAGATGTTAGAGTTCTACAGCTGCTTTCAAATTCTTGGGTTTTTCTTTTAATGGATTTCTTGGGGCTGCTGTGCTGGGAATTGCAGTTTGGGCCGGTGGCCCGTGATGATATCATCTGTTTGCCACACCCACAGCAGGACCATTGCAGGCTTGGGGTTTTGCAGTAGATCTCGCAGTTCACAGTTACTGGATTCCTCCCACCATAGTCCCTGAATCTGTTTTGGGTTATAAACTATATTTATTTTGTTTATTAAGATGCTGCCTTCCCAGTAGTTGTACTTAATTTGTTTCAGCTACTGAGATATGCTGCATCCTCCATCACTATTGGGTTATAAACTATATTTATTTTGTTTATTAAGATGCTACTTTCCCAGTAGTTGTACTTAATTTGTTTCAGCTACTGAGATATGCTGCATCCTCCATCACTATTTTGAATCCTCCCCATTATGGCTTTTAAGACAAAGGCACATTGATAGAGTTGGATGAATGAAGCCTACTCAATGCTTTTTAGAATCAGCTCAGCTACAAGAATGATGATCCCTTACTAGGTTCTTTGCAGAGGAAGAGTTGGGCCTGGGGCCAAACTACTGGACCTTCCTAGAATTGTGGGGAAGCTTTAGATAGGACATGAGTGCCCTTACAAGTAACTGTGACTCATGCGATCATCAACCAGTCTGCGAATCAGAAATTTATTTATTTATATATTTTTAATTTAATTTTATTTTATTTTGTGGTACTGATGATGGGACCCAGGGACATTCTACCTCTGAGATACAACTCCAGCCCTATTTTGAAACAAGGTCTCATGAGTTGCTAAGGGCCTCATTAAGTAGTTGAGGCTATCTGTGAACCATGATCCTCCTGTTTCAGCCTCCCAATTGCTGGGATTAAAGTGTACGCTACCAGACCTAGCTTTATCAGAATTTTAATATGATAAATGTTCCCAAGATTATGAGGCACTGGTTACACTGCCATTTGGCATTTGTGCTGAGCTAAATCACCCTCTTTGGAACTTTTTCTTGTGTTGCCTCCTAGGAAGTTCTTTGGGTCATCCCCAAGACTTCCCTTCAGCAACTAAAAGTGTCCACATGTGTCCAGTTCTTTTGTTTTTTAAGGCGAAAAAATCTCCTTTCCAACCACTATGCACAGAATAGTGCTGTGAACCTATGATGCTCACCTTAAAGCTGATGTACTCCTTGTTGCCTGGTGCCTCCTGTGAGGAGTCTTACCAGGACCTCCTGGTCATTTTCCCAATTAAATTTATTTTCCTAAGGGGCCTTTGCACAAGAATGTGAAGCTTCTTAGTGAGGGAGATTTCTCATACAAAAGCTTAACAGGTACCTATTCCCTAGGAGGTATTAAAATTCATCACTGAGCTTTGAGAGGCCTCAGATACTGAGAGCATATTTTCTTCAGCTACTCTGTCCTTCTGCTTACCTTTTTCAATCAAAGTTTCTGGAAGGAATATTGGAAGGGCTTCTGGCAGAATCCAGAAATATCATCCTTTATTAACCATTGTACGTTTTCTCTCTCATCACCAGTTAGCAGCGACCTGGTCTATAGCTGCCAGTCCACAGCTTTTCTTTCTTCCTTACCAATAAGTCTATGTCATACTCATGATGGAAAAGATGAGATTAGATGAACTCATCTTTTGATGCTCTAAGGAGATTAAGTATTTATTTATTTTTGGCATGAGTATTTATTTATAATTGGCATGAGTTTCATAATGTATCTTTCAACTTCTAATAGTGCTTATTACTGCTTCTAGGTCTTAGATGTAGATCCTGCCACTTTCTTAAGTTGACCCATTGAATTCTGTTAAGAACAATGGAAGCTGGGCATGGTGGTACACACATGTAATTTTTGGCCTGGAGAGGTCAAGATAAGAGGATCTCAGGTTTGAGGTCAGCTTGAAGAATATTAGCAAAACCCTGTTTCAAAATAAAATAGGGCTGTAGGTATGGCTTAGAAGCCGACTCTCATGGCTCAATCCTCAGTATTACCACTACCAACACACACACACACACACACACACACACACATACACACACACACACACACACACACACACACATACACACACACACACACCAGGATATTTTCTTCTCTTTAGAGTTCAGAGTTCCAGAGAGGTTTTTGTGCCTATAGACTCACCATCTGAAAAGCTATGCAGCCAAATGAAATAAATCCCTTCTTGTCTAAGAAGGTGGTGGGATTATATTGGTAAACTATTTCTAATTAAATCTACACAAGAAAAAAAAATGCAGCAAATGAGTGAGGACAAGGATCAGAGAAACCAAAGGGCAAGATAGTTATATGGTGAGTTATGGAAAATCTCACTCATAAATACTACATTGAAGATTGTAGCTAAGCCACTTTATTATTCATACCTCTATTTTAAGGTGGGTGAGGAAGGGCATGGAATCCAGGAATGAATGAAAAATTGTCTTGTGGCAGTTTTCTAGAGGTAGTATAGAATTACACGAGAGATAACCTTTGAACAGCTCCTCAGAAGCCTGGCATTCACTCTTGTTTGGGGATCCCACAAGGCATTCTACTAAGGCTTAGATTTACTTTGATTCAAGATTCTGCCTACAGGGATATGTACAAGGTTGCAAGGGTTACATGACAGAAGTGTGCCCCCAAATAATAAGAGACTAGATAAGGTCCAGCTCAATAATGCTGTGCTTTCATGTCTATTAAAAAGCCAACCTATGTGAGAAGAGGGATTCCGTTGAAACACAACCATCACTTTGGGATTCACTGGCCTATGAGCCCAGTAGTGAGAGACCCCAAACTAATTTCTACTTAACTTGAATGTTAACTTAATAATCAAATATATACCTTTGTGCTAAATGCTTAGGCAGAATTTCATTAAATTTTTTTGACACTAAGCCAAATTTTTAAGTGAATTGGAACTGGTTTGTATTTCTTAAATTGGTCTTTCTTTGGAAATAATGAAAAAATGTTAGAGTCTTGGCAGAATTCCAGTGACTGTGACTCAACTTGTTAAATTTTAATATTTACACATTATATAGCATAATATTTATACTATGCAACAGATTGGGAGTGCAGAATTCAAAATAAGATACACTTTGACTTGGAATTAAAGTATGGTAGTAATTACACTTAGAGAATTGGGTGTTATATAATACTAATACTGGGACAATCCAAGCAAAGGATTTTTAAATATAAACACTGTCAAGCATGCAGCCTTCACTTGTCATTGTACACTGGGTTTCATGGCAATGTGTGCTTTGTATAATGGCTGATTGTTGATTACACTGTTGATAGGAAAAAATTGGCTTGTACATGACACCATCTACTAGCATGGGTGATAATGAATTCACTTAGGCTGTCAGTGACCTACCTGGTGCATGCCAGGAGCCAGACTTGTTCATGGGCGAAAGGTAGGATGTTATAAAAAAAATTAGCATAGTCATATAATTTCTGCATGTAAGAATTGCTTAGGACCCTGGAAACTGTCCAGTACAAATTCCATATTTTACATATGAAAAAACTGAGGTCCAAAAGGTTAATTCACTTGTTTGAGGGTTACTGTGTCAGTTAGTGATAGGTCTGGGGACAGAGACTCTCATCAGTTTAAAAAAAAATGATGAAGCTGAACGTCGTGATGGTGCACACTTGTAATCCAAGCAATTGGGAGGCTGAGGCAGAAGAATCACAGTTCTCAGAGAGCCTCAACTCCTACTTAGTGAGGCCCTGTACAACTCACTGTGACTCTATTTCAAAATAAAGAACAAAAATATTGCTGGTGATGTGGCTCAGAAGTAGAAAGCTCTTGGGTCCAATTTCCAGCACTACAAGCAAAAAAAAAAAAAAGCAATGAAAGAGATTTTCTAAAAAAATGCTATTTATTTGGGAATAGCAGTGGGAAAAGAAGAATAACTGTGGGCATATTCAAAAGAGTGGATGCAAAATGACATTTTTAATTGCAAAAATAAGGGTGTTTTCATTAGAAATTTTGGAGCAATAGTTCTTTGTCACAATAATTAGTAACAAGAATGGCATTAGACTGAGGTTAAAAGGACAGTTGCATGAAAGATGTCATTGTAGAAATACTTTTTGTAGAAGGTTGCATTGGATTCTTTGCAAGCATGTTGTTCTGATAGTATCTTTTGTGATAATCATTCTCAGGCATACATAAGAACCATTTTTGATAGCCTCCTTGTTTTATTTATTTATTTTTGTGAGCTTTAACACAAGCAACTCCATCCTGTTTCTGAAAACTTTTACACTTTTTCTACACATCTCATGTCTTCAGCTAAAATCCAGAAAGCCTTACTATCCCTAGATATAAACCAGTGTGTGCTTACCTGAGGTTAATGTAGTTCATATGTATAAATAAGTAATGGAGAAACTCCTGGACGGAACATCCCTACGTTCTTTGGCGATCATGTTTTAAAAGGTATTCAAGAGTCAATCAGGGAGCTAGGCGTGGTGGCACACACTTGCAATCCCAGTACTCAGGAGGCTAAGACAGGAGGAACATAGGTTTGTGGCCAGCCTCAGCTACTTAGGGCCTATGCAACTTAGTGAGACCCTGTTTTAGAATGAAGAATAAAAATAGGGCTGGGGGTGTAGCTCAGATGTAAAATGCTTCTTGGTTCAACCCCCAGTACTGCAACAAAAAGAGTTAATTAAGGTTTGGAGTCCAAATTAATGGCATTTCCATTCTTTTTGAAACCCTCAAATCAGAGTTCTAGGAGCACTATAAAAAAACAGGGGCAAATACAAGTTTTAATAATTTTGAGGTAAAGGGACTCAATACAATGCCCTTCTTCACCCAGTCAGAGCTGAAAACAAAGGGATCATTGGACCAACATGTTAGGTAGTGAATACTCAGGAACTAATTTTACCACTTGACAGAGAGATTTTACATATTGAAAGGAGAACTGGAGAATTTAACTGGAGGGAGGACTTTTATGGCTTAACTTCTCTGTCTTTTCCTACTCTGTGGAACTCTAATATAAAACTGTCTCATCCATACATTGTGGAGGCACATTTGTATACAAGCATGCACACACCACATTAACATTAACCTGACTCTAATATTTAGCGATATCATTGGTTTAATAGCCTCAGGTTGTGCCTGCAAGATAAGACAGAGGCAACCAGTTACAAAGAGATCACTTTGTCAATCACATGGCCATTTAGTTTCTCTACCCTTCTTTATACAATAACTCTCTCTTCTTTTTGCCAAAACCATGGGATTTCCTTGGAGGGCTTCCAAGTTATTTCTTCCTTAAACTAATCCCATACTGTCTGGAATATGACAGCCTTTTCACATCAAATGGATTACTTGTGGACACTAAGTCCTGTTTAGTTTTTAGTGATTCATGAGCATTTTAAAGGGAACTTCCCAAGCTCGTTTTATCTGTCTGGCCTCTCATTTTAAAACCACACATTAGAAGCATGTCCTGTTCACTTCTGTTTCATCTTTCCTTTCTTTCATAAATTTTTGAGCTGAAAGCACGTGATAAGTAACCAGAAACCCACTGGATGGTACAGAGAAAAAGAACAGTAAATTAATGTCAGGAGACCTGGGCTCTGGTCCAAAGTGATACCACTGACCCAGTGGATGATATCGGGCAGTGCACTTATCCTCCTTGTACTTGATCTTCTACATAATGAATAATGATGGCTTTGATTTCAATACCTATGAAAGACCCTTTGATTGAAGGTTGTTCTTATACTAAAATTTCTCCTGTTTTCTCATTTCTGGTTTCAACAACAATAGTGTTTTGCTGGTATGTGATGTCTTTCTGGATAATTTCACTCCTTTTGAAAGATGTATTGTCATGTCTATTGTTGCAATGTCACTGAACCACCTTATTAATCAATAAAATGGATGGGTTAATGTATAGGGTTTTGTAAATGAGTAACCATAGATTCCATGCTATTGCAATATGTAAACATGATGAATCCATCTTTGATTGTTGTGTTCAACTAAAATGAAAGAGGACAATTGTGGCCCCATTCATCTTGAGCAATTGAGCATCTAGTTATTTGAGGTAATTTAAATGTCTCTTATGTCAGAATCTTAAGCTACTAATATATAAATAGAAAATGTTTTAGGGTCACTTTTGGATAATTTTATTTGGTTTTACTGAACAATAATACCTTACACCTTTATATGAATAGGACCTTTTCCCTCTTCTCTCCCTCTTTCAAAGATCTAGTGTCTCTTTTCTTAGTAATAACAAGAATAAAGACAAATAACATGCACAAAACGATTCACTTTCAACAGAAATTTTCACATACATTGCCTTGTTTGAGGGTCACATAAACCCCAAGATGCTTATTGCTGAGAAGAGTCAACTCTCACAAGCATTAAGTGATAGAATATGTACAGATGAAATGACACAGGCCTGCAGGCTTTGCCCTCACACTCACTGGGCACTCTTCATGTCTGAGATTCTCCCCGAAGAAACATTTGAAAGCTTCAAAATACCATTATTGTACATTCATTCACAGAAGAAAAAAAACTTTTATATGCCATATAATGGTTTTAAACACTGTCATACATGTGTTAGGCAAAACATTCCCCCCTTCAAAGATGTTTATACCCTATCTGGGTATGGTGGTATGCTTGTAATCCTTGTGCTTGGGAGGCTGAAACAGGAGGATCACAAACGTTCAAAGCCAGCCTCAGCTACTTAGTGAGGCTCTCAGCAACTTACTGAGACCCTGTTTCCAAATAATGTATAAAAGAGGTCTGGGAGTATAGCCCAGAGGTAGAAAGCCCCTGGGTTCCAACCTCAGTACCACCAAAAAAAAAAAAAGAGAGAGAGATGTTTATATCCTATCCCTAAACCTCTGAATATATCACATTACAGTGCAAAAGGGGCTTTGCAATTGTGATTAAATTAAGGATCTAGAGTAGATGTGATTATCTTGGCTGATCTAGATGAGCCCAACAAAGTCACAGAGACCTAACTACAGGAAGAAATGAGGTTCAGTTGGAGAAGAAGAGGCAAGCCAAAGAGGGAGAATGACTTGAGGATGCTATGCTGCTGTTCTTATAGATAAAGTAAAGGGCTGCCAGCCAAGGAATACAAGTGGCTTCTAGAAGATGTAAAGGATGAGATAATGAATTCTCCTCTAGAGTACTTCAGCTCTGCCAACATAATGATTTTAGCTCAGCAAGACCCATTTCAGATTTCTGAACTCTTAATAAAAGAGCATAAGTTTTAGTTGTTAGAAGCCATAACATTTGGGCTAATTCATTTCAAGGGGCTTTAGGAAGCTGATACAGAAACTCATCATGTATTGTGAAAAATGGTGAGTAAACAGTTCCAAGAGAGCAGAATAAGTTAAGGAGAGAAGGATGTTCAGAGTGTGAGGGAGTGGAGGCCAGAGGCCCTTAACTCACTGTGGCTGGAAGGTAGAATGTCAGGAGAGGCTTCAAGGAACATAGATCAAAGACATTTGAACATTTCAGAAATTAGGAATAGGGGAACAATTTTTCCATGTGTCATTATGATCAGCATAGGGCAGCCACAGAAGAAAATGAATAAATAGCCTGAGACAATTTGCATTTGAAATGGGGAGGAGAGTAGCAAAAGATTCACTGTTCCAAGGGTTATGTATCCTGGCCCAGGATTGGTAGAGTCTATCTACTTCCATGGAGGAACACAGGTCCACTGAGTAGGAATCTGTATGAAAAGTATATATAAATATATATATATATATATATATATATATATAATTTTAAGAACCATTTAGTGCAAAACAGTACATTTCAGCATCATATTCAACATCCATGAATTTAGGGACAAAATTTTGAATTTTTTTTGTGTGTGCCTTTGGTGCTGTGGGTTGAACCCAGGGGCACCAGGGACATTCTACTTTTGAGTTATACCCCCAGTCCTATTTTAATTTTTTATTTTTTGAAACTCGGTCTCACTAAGATGCTGAGGGCCTCACTAAGTAGCTGAGGCTGGCCACAAAGTAATCCTCCTGTCTTAGCCTCCCAAATAGGGATTACAAGCATTCATCATCATGCCCAGCTCATATTGTGGAATTTGAAACAGCTGAAGCTTGAAGAAGATCATCTTCTTTCTTTCCAGTCTGCTTTAGATCATACATTATGATGAATGGTAACAATTATTAGCAGATTCAGTGACAGAGCCATTGTGTATTAGAGTAAAAATCCCTCTAGCCAATCAGTGTTCTAATTCACAATAAACTATATTAGACTTTCAGCATTACTTGAGAATGTAGAGGGCTATGGATCAATGGGTATCTGATACTTGAAAAGCTTCAGCATTCAGTTCTTGTTGAATTTGTAATTAACAAATGAAACCTAACTCATCTTAGTAAATTGTTCATTTGACTGCATTATTGTTGTGGAGCACACTGTGTGTTGAGGAACAAGAGTGTGGAATGCTGCTGAATGTGGGCCTGTGCTCTTGTATGTGAAGGTGCACATCAGCAAATGAATCCATCTATTAGAGCACATAAAGGGTGTGTTGCTGTGATAAATCTCCATCCTTGCAGGCTGGTGATTCGTCTGGCTTAAACACTTTGTGTTAATCAATGATTGTTTTATATTAAAAGGCACAGCTTCATTTTGCTGCAGATTGGCTGGCAATTTTCCAAGAAAATATCAGTAAACTGAGACATTTTAAAAGTAATGTATGAAATATATGTGGATTAGGTAGAAAAAAAGACAAAAAAATGACTGCCTGAATGCCAGTGGCATACACACACACACACACACACACACACACACACACACACACACATATTTGGTGGTACTTGGGATGGAACCAAAGGGCCTACTACCTCTGGGCTACACTCCCAGAAATATTTTATATTTTATTTGGAAACAGAGTCTCTTAAACCAGCCGAGGCTGGCTTTGAACCTACGAGATCCTCCTTCTTAAGCCTCCCAAGAGCAGGGATTACAAGCGTGCACCAGCATGCCTGGCTGCCACTACAAGCACCTTGGAAAAGAAAACTGGGTAATAAAGGCTTCACAGATGTATGGAAACTCCATTTAAAGACACAATTATTATGTATCACCCCACTCAGTTATTTTTTCTTTAGTTACTGTACCTGAAAAATACTTTTGTCTTATAAAAGGAAATTTACATTAAGCCTTGAATAATTCCTAGAATCTTTGGCTATTTCAGAAAGGAGCAGGCACTGGCTCCCAAACACCAACATGCTGGGTGTGATGCTCATTAATATATTAGAGACCATGTTGTTCAGCAACTACTTAGCGTAATTTTGTTTTCCTAGTTTATAGTGCACCAATGATATCCAATTGAGTCTTATCATTAAAACACTCATAATATACAGTGCAGTCCCTCCATATGGTAGAAGCATATTAAACATATTCCACAAACAGCTCAACATCTCACATATTATTGATAAATAATATACCAATTAAACAATATAGCAGTCATGAAAATAAACACTGGCATATGTGCCCAAGGTATAGAGGAAAATGAGATTAAGGGGACAAATGAGAAGAGAAAATGGCAGATATAATAGGACTACATAGGTTAGACCTTTACAAGGAGCCCAAAGGCATGGAGTCTTTTATTGTCCAGAGGTAGAACACTGAAACAAATATAATTTAAGCTCTAAGTGGCGTCTTTAGTAGATCCAGAAATTCTCTCTATTTTGGCTGACTCTGCTAAATACAAGTATAATGTGAGCCACAGACACAAGTCACCTATGCAAGTTTAAAGTTTCTAGTAATCTGGGCATGGAGGCACAAGCTTTTAATCCCAGTATTTGGGAAGTTGAGACAGGAGGATTGGAGGGTCAAGAATAGCCTCAGCAAGTAGTGAAAGTCTCACCAACCCAGTGAGACCCTGTTTCAGAATATAAAAATAAAATAGAGCTAAGGGTGTAGCTCAGAGGTAGAATGCCTCTGGATTTAATCTTCAGTACCAAAAGAATTGAAACCTTTTACTATATGTATTATAAATTAGTCCAAAGAAACAGGTGACATTTGTGTCTTTTAATCAGTCTGTAAATTATCAATTTAGCATTCAATCCTAAATAAATTTATTAGTATAATATTTAACATTTTTACGTACTCAAGTCTTTGAAATCCAATCCCCTCTAATTTATACTTCCAAAAATGGATCCTGCATGTGCCCTTCCATTTCATCATTAGCTACAAAGGCACGGGTATGAATTATTCACTAGTTATTAAATGAAGATTACCTATGAAAAGCCATTCTCCAAAATCCTTAAAATAAAGCTACTTTGCCATAATAAGTAGGGTTTCTCCCAAGTTTCAATATAAATAGAACTAGAAAAATTTTGTAGGTAAAGCACAGGTGGTATAGTAGAGAAAATCTGTACCTGAACACAGACAACTTGCCTTCATATTCTGTTACTCCACATCAGTACCTGACACTTCACTACAGTACCAGAGTGACAGGGAACTCTAAGCTCTTAGCCCTTTTGGGTCTCAGTGTGAATATTTATGAAATGGGAGGTGAGGGTGCCTGAATGGTCTATTTTCAGGCTTGTCACAAGTCTCATATAAAATCAAATTTGTGTAAATAGGAGTATAGTGAAGAGGAAGTACCATACAAATAAGTGTAGGAATATATTGCTTTTCAGAAGATTAGTAAATATTGAACTTAATGTATATATGTACATTCATAAACATATCAAAGTCAGTAAGTAAGCTAAACATGAGAAGCAGGTAGGGGGAGGGAATGGGGTAGGAATTGAAGACCTTGTTTCAAAATCAGAATAAAATAAGGCTGGGGGTATAACTCAGACGTAGAATGCCCCAGGGTTCAGTCCCTAGTACCACAAAGCTCATCTTGTTAACACGTGGTCCTGGGTAAGAAGAGTTTCTCCTCCCCACATCCCACCCTCCAAGTCACAGCTGTGACCTGGGCGGGCCACACTTAGAGCCAACAGCAGACACTGCTCACAACAACAGCTCTAAGGGGTCAGACTAAGAATGATATGTGCATATATGCCTCTACCATCTTCTACTCCATTAAGATGCATGATTAAAATGCATCATTAAAATAAATAAATAAATAAATAAATAAATAAATAAATAGAAGAAAAGTAAATTTTTAAATCCTGGGATGTTCTAGATTCATTCCTTTATTTATGTTGTAATGACACTGATAATATATGGTTCACTAACCTTCAAAAGTGAAACCATTCCATTTAGGGTACTTTCACTTTTCAGTCAGTCCCAGTCTCTCCTGCCCCCAATCCTGCTTAGTTATTCTGCTTTAATGCAGGGATTTGTCTAGGAGAAACATTTGATATACAGCCAAGGTAGATATGAGACAAGCAATCAGTGAACACATATTTTTGAAGGAAAGCCTGAGCTGGTGACCTCAGGTAAGCAGAGGCCTCTTCCTCTCCCCAGCAGAGCATATTTGTGGCAAAGCCATTTTCCTGTGCTGCCACATATAACATACTTACTGTGTGTGTAAGGATATGCACCGGTGAGTAAAATCATTAGAGCCACACTAGATACTAACCTGGCTCTCATATTGAATCAAACAAAAGCTACGTATTAAAGGTACTCTGACAGTGTTGAGTGTAGAGAAATTTTTATTTATGAAGGACAGTAAAGGGAAAGATAAATCTGCCATCAAATACAGTTTTAACCCCTAAAGTAATATTAAAGATAATGACTGTAATGGAAATAGAAGCAGGAGCTGCCATTGGATAAATGGTGAAAATACATAATTTTTATTAAAAATACATTTGCCTTGTGATCTGTTTTTTTTGTTTGTTTGTTTGTTTTTGGTGGTACTGGGATTGCTGGAAACCCTTCTACCTCCGGACTACACTCCCAGACACCTATGTTTTTATATTTTTATTTGAAAACAGGTTCTCTTAAGCCAGCGAGGGTTGAACATCTGTGATCCTCCTGTTTCCGCCTCCCAAGCGCGGGGATTACAAGCATGCGCCACCATGCCCGGCTTGTGATTTGCTTTTTTAAAGATGTCTTTGAGGTGATAGTTTTTTCCAAGATTTAGCATGAGCAGAAGTTTAAAGCAAATCAATTTGATGTTTTTAGTTAATCATGTATTTAATTACTATGTCTCTTTTGCATTCAAACTGAAATATATGAAATATTGCCAGGGCTGGTGTCCCATTTCTGTAATCCCAGTATTTGGGAAGCTGAGATAGAAGAATTGCAAGTTTAAGACGAGCCTCAACAACTTAGTGAGACTCTCAGCAACCTACAAATATCCTCTTTCCAAAATAAAAATTAAAAATTGTTGAGGTATATCTCAGAGGTAGAGTGTTTCTGAGTTCAATCCCTAGTACCTCAAAAAATAAATACTAAAATATTAAAATGCAAAGCATTGCCCATTTTTCCTTATTGTTTCTAGAGATAAATTGGGAGGTGATAGAAGTATTTTAATAAAATTAGTAGCCGGGCGTATTGGTGCGCACTTGTAATCACAGCATTCATGAGTATGAGATCAGAGGATTAAAGTTTGTGGACAGTCTCAGCTACTTACTCAGTGAGACCTGTTTCTAAAATAAAAAGGCTAAAAATAGTGCTGGGTTGTAGCTCAGTGGTGGAATGCCTCTGGGTTCTATTCCCAGTATTGGGAAAAAAAAAAAAAAGAAGAAGAAAATAGCTAGCAAGGGTACCTAGAATAAACATTGTTTACCAAATCACTTTCACTAATATTTACATGCCATGTTTCAAAAGATGAATGTGATTTTTTTCATTTGCTTGTTAAACACCACAACAGTGTCTCCAAGCTTTTAAGCAAAACAGAAGTAGTTCATTAGAACATAAGAAAACTATTGGAATATATTGGTCACCACTTGCTTGCAAGCATTTCTGAGAGTGGCCTTTTGTTGAAAAGAAAATTTCACAAATGGCCAGTTATTAGCCATTTTTAATAAAGATACCTTCTATTGTCTCCCTTCCTTCCTCCCTCTGCCTTCTATGTAATTGTATTTAACAAGCATATTTTCAGGGGGACCATTTCTATTACAGAATGATTGAGCTCTGATTTACACATCAATTACCCACCTTCATGGACTTTTTCATGCTCTCCTAGCTGACATAAATGAAGCATAACTGCATAAATGCTTTATTTCATACCAGTTTTGGATAACTGAGACTGATAACTAATCATACTGAGAGACAATGTGCAATAATACCAGAAACAGTGAATGCTTTCCTTTGAAAGTCTCATCTATTCTTATGACTCACCATTCGAATGCTTATCTCAGGCATCCATTTCTTTCTGCAAGGATCTTCATTTCACGTGGTTTCTTAAGTAAAATTAAGGGTTTTTTTTTTACCCTCGGATTTAAGCATTTTCAAAGCCTAATTGTTATTTTGCTAGCTTCCCCAAGAGCAAATTTCTATTTCCTTGTGGGTATTATAGAACAATTTCACCAAATATCCCATGGACAACATATGAGACTAGGTTTCTCTGCATCTATAATCTTCTGTTCATTCTTACATGTTTGACCTATAAAATTATATTTAACGCCACGTGATTTGTATATATTAACAAGTCCATGAGCAGAATGTGAACATTTTCATCACACAAGGCCCAGCTGGAATGTGGCTGTCTGATTTCGATTCCTACCCCAAGTCTACTTGAGAGTATTCCCATGGTACTTTATTCATGTATTACCCTGAACTATATTTTTTGTTAAGTTTGCTTTCTTCTGAGCTTCAAATACCTTGAGAGCACAAACTGCATCTTTTTATTTATTTCTTGAACATCAACATTGTCCCTGGAGTGACCTAGTCACTCAGTCAATGATTGTTGATTAAATAGGCAAATTAATTAATATATTAATGAATATCTCTGTCAACAGCATCATTGAGCTTGGGCAGAAAATATGTTTCATTGTCACTTATTCATTCAGTCAGCCAAAAATATTTATTGAGAACAAGACTGAGCTTGGCACAATTCCAGATAGACAGAAAGCAGAAATACATTATTCTTCTGCAAGGATGGTTTCATTTAATACTCACCAGTTCTTTTAGACAGACCAGGAAAGGAGGAAAGAAGAATGACTTGGAAATCAAAGGTGAGTTGTGTTGGAGTAGAAGGGTTAGGGTAAGCAATGTGGAGTAACACCGATAAGTTCTAAGGTCTAGATAATCTACACTCATTCTGATATGGCCCAAGTTTTTTATTGTGAACTGGCTGATGAAAGTAGTAGGTGTGCTTATAAGGTGTCTATAACAAAATCCCATGACTTGAACTAAGAGGCTTCAAACAATAGCTATTTGCTGTGTCAGAGTTTTGGAGGCTCAAAGTCTCAAATCAAAGTGTTGATTGTTTTGTTCCTTTCTATGACCGTGGAGTAGAATCTGTTTTGTTTCCATTTCTAATAGGCTGCTAAAATCTCTGACGTTCCTTTGTGATAGAACTGTCACCCCAATCTCTGTCCTCATTTTCACATGGCATTGTTCTCATGTGTCACTGTACATCACCCCTTTCTATGGTGCTGGGGACTGAACCCAGGGACATTCTACCCCCAGCCCAATTTCTTATTCTTTATTTTGAAACAAGGTCTCACTATGTTGGGGAGGACCTCACTAAATAGCTGAGGCTGGCCATGAACCTGGATTCTCCTTACTGAGGCCCCCAAGTACTAGGATTACAAGCATGTGCCATCAGTACCCAGCTAATCACTCCCATCTTTTAGGATGCTGGTATTATAGGATCAGCAGTCCACTGACTCCAGCATGACTTCTTATTAGCTAACCAATATTTGCAATCACCCTGTTTTTAAATATTTACCTTCTGAGGTAGTGGGGGCTAGGACTTCAGCAAATCAATTTTAGTGTAATGTAATTCAACACAAAATAGGAGGCTACTCTGGTTCTAGTCAGCTACCTGCTAGGGGCAGAAAGGGGAAATGTTACCCTGGAGAAGGTAAAAACTATAAGTAAATGTGAGAAAATAATACTGGGATCATGCAGAGTTACAAAGAATAGGAGGAACAAACTGTCTGGGGTTCTAGCCTGTTTTCTTGGTCTCATGCTCAGGTCAGAACTCTGGAGTTACGTAAAGAATGGAAAGAGGCAGGGGCCAAAAGGTTAAGCTTGTAGAGGGTAAATTTTGCTTGGGCAAAATTAGTGAGTACAGGTGGATCAAAGGGTTTGTTGAGACATAAAAAGGATTAGCTTAAAATTGTGAATTATAAACTGCTCTTTAAGGACATTAATTTTCTTAGTTTATAAGTAATTAAGAATACTATTTGTGAGAAAATATTGTTTTAAATTAAGTAGTTATTGCAATCATCTTCCTTATAAGTAACTGAAAATAAAACACCTTTTAAAAGTGCCATTTATGAGAAGCCCAGAGGTTATATTAAGAGTTGGACTCAGAAAAGAATTTCTGTTTTTTAATAAGCACAGAGAGGAAATACTTCAGGTAACTTTTTCCTAATTTGAAAGACAGTGTTATTCCCTGTGTGTTGGCTATAGAAGCAAGTAGGAAGCTCAGGACATGGCACATGGAATGAAGCAGGACACACTGGCACAGGTCTAGGGCAGAGAGCCACCTAGAGTCTCGGGCCACCGAACAGGGCACTGTGCCTTCCTCATCAGGCAAGCAGGCTGTGTAAGGCAATATAAAGGCAGGCAAAAGTATAGAGGAGGAGGACCAGGATAACAGTGCCTGAGATATTGATTCCTGAGCTACACTATAAATTCCACGAATTGAACTTTGCCTCAAGCTCATATTCAAAGAAACCACAAAATACTTTGGAGCCTTCACAAGTATTCAAAGACTGTCACTGCCTCTTCTCCCGTAGACCCATGAAACCATTTCTGTTTATGGGAAACATACTCACATTTCCTTGGAGTAAATCAAGATTTATATCTAGCAGCTCTTTAAAGTTCAGCATTACTGTCAACTCTGATTAATTTAGAGAGAGGATTATAAATGTGATAAGCTCAAGTTGACACTAAAGAGTGCATGAAGAATTACTGGAAAACATGATGATACATGAGAATAATAAATTGTGCCCTTTAATTGGAAGTGGGGACAAGGGTAGATGCTGAAATAGGGGAAGTGAGAATGTTTTATATAACTTTGAATTTAATATAGTTTATATTTTCAAATTTATTCAAAAGTTATAAATATGTGAGTGAAAGCGTTTAATGTTTTCTCTGATTATGTATTTTCTTGTTTTGTGGTATCCATTCAAGGCCCTACTGGTTCGTGTTTGGGAAGTACTTTTGTAAACTAAATTTTGCTTTTGTCTGCAGTTTCCTTGGATTAGTGATGCTGAGTGTGACATATCTGTGAGGTTTTTGTTATTGATAGGTCAGTGGGGTCATAAGGATTGATACTGAAGTCGTGTTTTAAAAAAAATGGGTTAGAACTGGACATGGTGGCTCATTCCTGTAATCCTAGTATTTGGGAGGGTGAAATCCAAGGATTGCAGGTTCGAGGTCAGTCTTAGAAACTTATCAAAGTCTTTAGCAACTTAGTGAGATCTTGTTTCAAAATAAAATACACAAAAAAGGTCTGTGGATGTAACTCAGAGGTTGAATGCCTCTGGGTTAAATGGTTAAATTCCCATTACTACTATTGCTGCTGCTGCTGCTGCTGCTGCTGCTGCTGCTAATAATAATAATAATAATAATAATAATAATAATAATACCTAAACAGAAGTTCAATAGGAAAATATGTGTCAGAACTAAAGTGATTATAAATGATTTTCTATAAAAATAAAAATCAGACAGAAAACCTAAGACAATGTTACAAGAACAGAAAAAAATGGTCAGAGATCCTTCCATATTATATTGTGCAAAGGAGGCTTCTTGTAGTGGAGTGTATGCATACAGAAGAAAAGGAGTAATACTTGACACAACTTTGAGGAAAATCAAGGCCAGAGCTTCAGAGTTATAAATGGATACCTGTATGTTCTGTGTTGCTTAGGAATGGAAGGAAGTAACACTTTTTTTTTTTACTTTTTATTTTTTATTTTATTTTATTTTATTTTATTGCGGGTCTGAGGATGGAATCCAGAGAAATTTGACCTCTGAGCTACACCCCCTGCCCTATTCTTTTTTATTCTTTATTTTGAAAAAGGGTCTCACTAAGTTGCAGAGGGCCTCACTTGTCATCCTCCAGTCTCAGCCTCTCGAATGCTGGGATTACAAGCGTGCACCACCACGCCCAGCTACTATTTTTTGTACACATTTTTCCCAACCCAATGGACTTTCTGAATGCCTTCACCTAATAAAGTACTTACTAAATCAATTTGTGCCTATATTCCCTTTAAAGACTCTAAAGTGAAAAACATGTAATTAGTGGCCACCCCAAAAGGCTTTGCAGTGGCAAATATACAGTTGTAAACATCTTTTAATTAAAAAAAAATGGGTTGTTTTTACCCCCTCTGTTGACCCGAATGAATTACCATTTTATTACTAAATATTAGGTTCAGAAATAAGAACTTAGAAACTTTTCAGAGACTAAGCAATTTAATTTCATCCTATGTCTTTTTCACATTTAGAGGAACTTCAAATATTGGACATCCTTCTATAGCTTATTTAAAACAGTTTTTATTTTATAAATTGGTTAATATACCCTAAGCCACTATTAAATGTAATAATTTTAAAATATAAATATTTTATAAGTAATAGTTTCTAATGTCATATTAGTATTAATACCAATCTTCTAACAGTCCTTTAATAACTTGTTATGGTTAAAGAAAAAAAAAAGACTGTAAATCATGACAAGTAAAGTTTCATGGAAAACTTGACATTGAGTTTAAAATAATTTGAGTAGCTCCCCAGAGGTTAAACAAAAACAAAATACAGAAGGTAGAAGACACACATGGATACAAATTTCTTTAAAGCAAATCAACAAAAGCATTATCACTAACTATAAAATCTATTGATTCTGAGAAATATTGCATTTAAAAATAGCTGAATCAATCAGCTAAGGTATTTGTTGGAAAATAAGAAAACCTGGTTATTTGTTTTAGCTCATTCTTAATGTTGGGGAATTGAGAAAGAAATTTTAATCTTTTGTACCTGAATATAGTTGGTAATATATATGTCTTTTTTTTAAATTTTTTTATTGATTTATTTTTTAAATTGGTGCATTGTAGTCATATATCAATCACATTGGAGTACAAGACTTGAGAGGATATACAAGCACACATCATCCAATTAGCCCTCCTCCAGCCCCCATCCCATTCCCTCCCCCTCCCTCCATCCCACGCTTCTTTGGTGATTTACTTTGATACATTTGTTTATGTACCTCCTGCGTTTTAAAGAGGCTCCGTCCTCCAGCATTACATAACCTCTGATTGGTTACATTAGTTGCTTCACTATAGGGCCCTTTCTATAGCTCAACCTCTTCCTGTTGCCCTTTTCCTCCTAGTTATTGCTGATTAAGAGAAGCGTCTGGTTTATATTTTCTGCGATATTTCTCTGTGCATGCTGCGTTGCAAGTACCGATCCCACTCTTGATGGTCCCAGTAGTGGCCTGGCTACTCAGTGGACTGATCCAGACCTCGCTGGCTCAAGCAGCGGCCTTGCCTCATTGGAGGCCCCAGTTCTGGTCTCGCTGGCCCCTGCACCGGTCTAACCCCTAAGCTGGCTTTGGTCCCGGCCTTGGAGGCCGCAGGAGTGAACTTGCCTCATGCCAGGTTCCGATGCTGGCCATTGGCCCCTGCACTGGTCTAACCCCTTGGCAGGATTCCAATCCCGGCCTCGGAGGCCCCAGCACCGGCCTAGCCTCACGGCAGGCTCCAATGCCAGCCTCCTTGGCCCCAGCACCGGCCTAACCCCTCGGCAGGTTCCGTTCCCGTGTTAGGAGGCCCCAGCTCTGACCATGTCTCACGGCAGGCTCCGATGCCGGCCTCGCTGGCCCCAGCATCGGCCTAACCCCTCGGCAGGCTCTTATCCTGGCCTCGGAGGCCCCAGTACCGGCCTTGCCTCAAGGCAGGCTCCGATGCCGGCCTCACTGGCCCCAGCACCGGCCTAACCCCTCGGCAGGCTCCAATCCCGGCCTCGGAGGCCCCAGTACCGGCCTTGCCTCGAGGCAGTCTCCGATGCCGGCCTCGCTGGCCCCAGCACCGGCCTAACCCCTCAGCAGGCTCTTATCCAGGCCTCGGAGGCCTCAGTACCAGCTTTGCCTCACGGCAGGCTCCGATGCCGGCCTCACTGGCCCCAGCACTGGCCTAACCCCTCGGCAGGCTCTTATCCCGGCCGCGGATGCCTCAGTACCGGCCTTGCCTCAAGGCAGGGTGATGCCGACCTCAGAGGCCCCAGCACCAGCCTTGCCTTACGGCAGGCTCCGATGCCGGCCTCGTTGGCCCCAGCACTGTCCTAACCCCTCAGCAGGCTCTTATCCTGGCCTCGGAGGCCCCAGTACCGGCCTTGCCTCAAGGCAGTCTCCAATGCCGGCCTCGCTGGCCCCAGCACTGGCCTAACCCCTCGGCAGGCTCTTATCCTGGCCTCGGAGGCCCCAGTACCGGCCTTGCCTCAAGGCAGGCTCCGATGCTGGCCTCACTGGCCCCAGCACCGGCCTAACCCCTCAGCAGGCTCCGATCCCGGCCTTGGAGGCCCCAGTACCGGCCTTGCCTCACGGCAGGCTCCGATGCCGGCCTCACTGGCCCCAGCACCGGCCTAACCCCTCGGCAGGCTTTTATCCTGGCCTCGAGGCCCCAATACCTGTCTTGCCTCAAGGCAGGCTCCGATGCCGGCCTCACTGGCCCCAGCACCGGCCTAACCCCTCGGCAGGCTCCAATCCCGGCCTCGGAGGCCCCAGCACTGGTCATGCCTCATGGCAGGCTCCGATGCCGGGCTCGCTGGCCCCAGCACCGGTCTAACCCCTCAGCAGGCTCTTATCCTGGCCTCGGAGGCCCCAGTACCGGCCTTGCCTCAAGGCAGGCTCTGATGCCGGCCTCACTGGCCCCAGCACCGGCCTAACCTCTCGGCAGGCTCCAATCCCGGCCTCGGAGGCCCCAGCACTGGTCATGCCTCAAGGCAGTCTCCAATGCCGGCCTCGCTGGCCCCAGCACTGGCCTAACCCCTCGGCAGGCTCTTATCCTGGCCTCGGAGGACCCAGTACCGGCCTTGCCTCAAGGAAGGCTCCGATGCTGGCCTCACTGGCTCCAGCACCGGCCTAAACCCTCGGCAGGCTCTTATCCTGGCCTCGGAGGCCCCAGGACTGGTCATGCCTCAAGGCAGGCTCCGATGCCGGCCTCGCTGGCCCCAGCACCGGCCTAACCCCTCAGCAGGCTCTTATCCCGGCCTCGGAGGCCCCAGTACCGGCCTTGCCTCGAGGCAGTCTCCGATGCCGGCCTCGCTGGCCCCAGCACCGGCCTAACCCCTCAGCAGGCTCTTATCCCTGCCTCGGAGGCCTCAGTACCAGATTTGCCTCACGGCAGGCTCCGATGCCGGCCTCACTGGCCCCAGCACTGGCCTAACCCCTCGGCAGGCTCTTATCCCGGCCTTGGATTCCTCAGTACTGGCCTTGCCTCAAGGCAGGGTGATGCCGGCCTCAGAGGCCCCAGCACCAGCCTTGCCCTACGGCAGGCTCCGATGCCGGCCTCGTTGGCCCCAGCACTGTCCTAACCCCTCAGCAGGCTCTTATCCTGGCCTCGGAGGCCCCAGTACCGGCCTTGCCTCAAGGCAGTCTCCGATGCCAGCCTCGCTGGCCCCAGCACCGGCCTAACCCCTCGGCAGGCTCCGATCCCTGCCTTGGAGGCCCCAGCACTGGTCATGCCTCGTGGCAGGCTCCGATGCCAGCCTCGCTGACCCCAGCACTGGCCTAACCCCTCGGCAGGCTCTTATCCTGGCCTCGGAGGCCCCAGTACCGTCCTTGCCTCAGGGCAGGCTCCAATCCCGGCCTCAGAGGCCCCAGCACCGGCCTTGCCTCACAGCAGGCTACGATGCCGGCCTCGCTGGCCTCAGCACCGGCCTAACCCTTTGGCAGGTTCTTATCCTGGCCTTGGAGGCCCCAGTACCGGCCTTGCCACAAGGCAGGCTCCTATCCCGGCCTTGGAGGCCCCAGCACCGGCCTTGCCTCACGGCAGGCTCCGATGCCGGCCTCGCTGGACCCAGCACCGGCCTAACCCCTCGGCAGGCTCTTATCCCAGCCTCGGAGGCCCCAGCACCGGCCTTGCCTCACGGCAGGCTCCGATGCTGGCCACACTGGCCCCAGCACCGACCTAACCCCTGGGCAGGCTCTTATCCTAACCTCGGAGGCCCCAGTACCGGCCTTGCCTCATGGCAGGCTCCAATGCCGGCCTTGCTGACCCCAGCATTGGTCTAACCCCTCTGTAGGTTCCAATCCCGGCCACGGAGGCCTCAGTAGTGGCCTTGCCTCACAGCAAGCTTCGATGTTGGCCACTGGCCCCGGCACCCACCTAACCCCTCAGCAGGTTCCGGTCACTGTCTCTGTGGTTATTATTTCAAAGGTTCCAGGTGTAATGTATCAGATCTCTGCCTCCCCCGAGTATTGGCCACTGGCATTGCCACTGCCTCCACCGTTTCAAATCCTTCCCAGGCTCTTTTTCCACTCTGAATGTTGTCCAGTGTTCCTAAGCATACGTAATGGTAGTATTCAACATTTGGTGTAATTTCTCCAAAAAAATAAAGTTGGTAAGATCCAGTTTCTGCTTCTCCTGAATACAAGTCTCCACCACCATCACGGAGAACTCTTTCAACACCGCATTTCTCCTTGGTCTCCGCTAAACTCTCTCCTTATATGTTATGTCTGAGATTCTTAACAATATAGAGAAATAGCGGTCCTCTTTCACGGCGAATTTTTCCATAAGTTCCAGAGCATTTAGATAAGTTTTGTCTGCATCTCCAGTGTCCTGGCATCCATAACGGTTTTCTTACCTCCTCTCCGATATTTTTCTTTATCTTTTTCTGTTCTGGGCCCGCTTTCTCCAGGGGTCTGGCGTGCTACTCGCAGTTCGGCCCGGGGGCCCAGAGTCCCGCGACCCGGGCCCCAGCTGGCGTGCCCAGCCCGCGACCCCCGCCCAGAACCCAGCGTCTTACTGGGCCTGGTTTCTCCAGGGGTCTGGCGTGCTACGCGCAGTTCGGCCTGGGGCCCAGAGTCCCGCGACCCGGGCCCCATCTGGCGTGCCCCGCACGCGACCCCCGCCCAGAACCCAGCGTCTTACTGGGCCTGGTTTCTCCAGGGGTCTGGCGTGCTATGCGCAGTTTGGCCTGGGGCCCAGAGTCCCGCGACCCGGGCCCCATCTGGCGTGCCCCGCGCGCGACCCCCGCCCAGAACCCAGCTTCTTACTGGGCCCAGTTTCTCCAGGGGTCTGGCGTGCTACGCGCAGTTCGGCCCGGGGCCCCAAGTAACACTTTTTGATGTGATAGATGCTCCTATCAGATATTGGACCATATCTTTTAGCCAACAGTTACAATGTGTAAGGATAAAAAGAATTTATAATAACTGGGGAGACTGCACTTAGAGTACATTTTAACAGGATTCTAGAAAGTTGTTGATGTGATGAGCACTATCGCAGGCAGCTGAGAACCTTTGGGTGGCCAGAGTCATGGTCTTTCTATGGAAAAATGGCATTTCCATTAAAATGAAATCTAAATATGGAGATTTATTGTACTCTTACAATATTACTAAAGATCAATATCCATTTGAGTGTCTACCTGTGCTTGCTTTTCAGAGAATCTATACCATTCTCCAAATGCCTTTTATAAGCCAACTATTCTGCAGGAGTTTAGATTTCAGATATACCCCCAGAATCATTTGCACCCAGTCTGTTTTGTGAGCAGAACATGCATGTGTGGATTTGTCTCTCTGCGAGGAAGAGTAACATATTCTTTTGGCTCAGAGGGTGGCCTCTGAATTCTATTAGTAATGTTGTTGTTGTTGTTCTTAGTGACAAGTCTATTCTTGTAACAAGCACTTTTACCTTTAAGGTATTTTTTTCCAACATAAATCAGCAATGTAGATTTCTTTCTTTTTTTTTTTTTTGCGGGTCCGGGGATGGAACCCAGGAGCATTCGACCTCCGAGGTACACCCCCTGCCCTGTTTTTTAATTTTTTTAATTTTTTTTATTTTGAAACCGGGTCTCACTGAGTTGCAGAGGGCCTCACTTGGTAGCTGAGGCTGTCCGCGAACCGTGATCCTCTGGTCTCAGCCTCCCAAATGCTGGGATTACAAGTGTGCGCCACCACGCCCGGCTCACAATGTAGATATCTGTGTAATAGAATACATTCATTTCCTAAAGGTGACTGGTCTTTGATTTACTCTTTTGTAATGAAGAATTAAATGATTTTGTCAGATGTATGAAAACCAAAATGTCTCAAATAATGAAAATTTATTTACTTATGTATATGCATAATCATCTCATGTACGGAAACTAGAAGTTATTGTAAATGGGATGCCTAGGACTCACTTCGTATATTCTAATATAATTTGTCATGTGACCTGGATATTAGGGACTTTATAAAATATTCCCTGGGTGATTCTCATGGGCAACCCAAATAGAGCACCAGATTACAAAATAAATATTTTATTTTAAGTTTTATTATGTAAAACCTCAGGTCAATATCAACTTACTATTCAAGTTCATTTGTTGACCAAGTTGCTCCATTACTAAAGATAATTTAGACCTCAGTAACTGTGAAATTTTGCTATAGGAGCAGTTGTAGAGTGCTTGCCCAACGTGCAAAAGAACCTCATTTTGATCGCCAGAACTGCAAAAACAGAAACAAAAAAACAAAACAAAATAGAAGTGAAAAAAACGTTTCCTATTATTTTGACAGAGTAAAGAGAACTTATATATAAATATATTTGACCTATACAGATCTTGGTGCAATGATTCAGATTTTTGAAAGAACATTGGATTAGGAATCAAGGCAGTGTGGTCCCAGATGAACACTTATAGGTTAAATGAGCTGGAATAATGTTATGAGCTTCAGTTTTCTATCTTTAAGTGGAAATAATAATCTACATATTGTAAGTTTACCAGGTATTGCTAAGGATAAACGAGTGAAAGTGTAGTAAAACTTTGTGTGATGGAGGTTAAGCATGATCAGAATATCAGTAATCTTATCCATTAACTGTGAGCAGCCATTAGTAGTTTCCAGATACCATTCTTACTCACTATCGTATTTAACCTCTACACTAATTTCATGAAAATATAACATAAAAATTGTTTCTATAGTATGCATGAGAATGCCAAGGTTATGAATGTAAAATAATTAATTAATAATCAATCAACTCATAAGAAAAAGATAAAGAGCCCATTCCAAATCTTCTGAATCTGGATATTATTATTTCTAGACAAACTAAAAAATTCTTTAAAGCTTTCTTCCCAGAAATCTCTTTCTTGAATTGGGGTCAGATTAGTTTTTTACTATGTTTGTGTTATTCCTAGTTGTATTAATTTATCTTTGCAGCTGAGTGTTTGTTAGCAAGATTACAACATCATTTTAAGTGTTTGGTAGGCTGGCGATTATAATTTTGTCCAAAACACAAACCACAGCCTATTTTTAAAAGGAGAAATATACATTTTTCTCATCATATGTACATTTGATATCTACATTTGATATTACATATTTATGTGTGGAACAGGTTTTATATCTTCCTGTATAATGTGTTAAATTACTTAAAAGCCTTTGACCTTAAAGAGTTTAAAGTGTATAGAGAGAACAATTATGTCATTACAAAAGATCAAGCCTTCCTAATGAACATGGAGTGACACAGGATCAAGACTACCAGACAGTAAAATGTTATTCAACTCTAAAAAGGAAACAAAGTACTGATCCATGCTACCACAAGGGTGTGGCTTGGGACCATTATATCCAGTGGGAAACACACACACACACACACACACACACACACAAACAATCATATGTTGTATGATTCAATGTATACAAAGCACTCAGAATAGGACTATTTACTCAGAGAGAAGGTAGAAGAGTGGTTGCCTAGGAATGGATTGAATGTGAAGATTTGCAGGGCTGTGCAATCCCAAAGGGTTCAGGACTTTTTTGGGTTGTTGAAAATCTTCAGAAATCATATCATGTTTATGGTCACAAAACACTGAGAATATTTGAAACACCACTGAATTGTGTGATTTAAATGGGTTAAATTATATGGTATATAATTATATCTCAATAAAACTATTATAATAAGAAAAGAGAGAAGACTAGATGAAAAGAGGAGCAGGTGAAATGGAAACAAAGGAAGAAAAATGGTTTTTTGGAGGCTCTGCCTGACCTCACTGGAGGATTATTACACAGGCTTTTTGAATGAACTGAATTTTTGCTGCCATTTTCAGAAGTGGAGGCAATGACATAGTCTCAGGGTCTCCCTACATAAGAATATTAAGCCTGCTTCCACCAGAACTTTTGGAAGTATTGGTGTTGTCATCATTTTACAAAGTACTTATTTTAAAGAACCTTAAGAATAAGCTCTGGCCAATTTTCCTAAGAATTTGGAATGGCCAGATGGGCTACTATATGATGTCTAAAATATCTATAATATGTATTTTCTCTTCTTTTCATTTCCTATCTTAATATTTTCATGACAGCCAGTGTTTGTAGAGAAAGAGCCCATTTGTTGAAGAGTGCAGGTGTATAGAAAGTTCTTCTTGAGTACTGCTGTCTAAATATGACTAAGGAGTTTCCACTGATTTTGGAAATTTTTCTTCAAGGCTCTTATTCCATGATTCACACCTTTAGATCCAAAGTTTTATGTCTGTTCTCTATATATGTGAAATAATGATGTCCTGCATTGGCTGTTTTTTTTTTATTTAGTACTACATTTTTATTTAGTACTACATTTTGCACTTATAGATATTAGCAGCAAAATTAATGTAGATAACTTGGGGTTGATTATCAAGCTGTTGCATAACCAATAATTTATTCTTAACAAATAGAAACTACATAGAAATTCAACAAGTGTTAGTTCAAACTAGGTCTTGATATTGAGAAATTACCACCTGGTACTCTGGAGCATGGACTGAGGATAACAATTTATAAATCTTATGTAAGTCAGGGTTCAGGAAAGCCACAGTAAGTGAGTTAGAACTTATGTTTGGCCCTTGGGTGAATTAAATGTGTATTTTTGTGTTTACAAAGATATTAGTGAAAATAGAGGAGTTTAGTGCAGTTGGAATAGAACACAGTAAATTCTGTATTAGTTAGCAGTATTTTAAAACAAACTTGTCATTTTAAAACACTAGTTTTTTTTTTAATGTTACCTCAAGTAGTTTTGTAAAATAACCAAATTGGGTAAAGAATGATTTCTAAGATTCATGAAATATTCAAGCCAAGCAAGCTTAAACTGGTTTTTACTCTCCCTAGCCTGGCCTCTTCTCCACAGATGCAGTTAATTTTTATAATCCCTTTAGGGTCAGTACATTTTGATATAAGGAAACTAATGGTTGTTTCTTATACTCAAATCAAAATTAAATCCCTAAATTTTTTCCCTACTGGCAATTTCTAATAAAATGCAATACAGAGGGAAGTTGACAAATGGAGTGCAAATAAGATTCATATTTATTCTGGAATGTGGTGGGAAGACTGGAGGGAAAAGGGACAAAACATAGGTTTGGGGGAGAGAGCCATATTGAGACTGGGAAAATCCAGATTCCAGACTCCTAGTTCTGCCACAAACCTGCTGTGAGGCCCATTATCTTTTTGAGTTGAATTTCTTCATCTGTAAAATGAAGGCACCACCATTATATGATGGTCAAATTTCTTCCTGGTTTAATGGTTCTGATCTACAAGAAAGATCTGCATTGTCAGCCAAGTGTGATTTCCACTTGAGGTAATGAATATGTCATAATTGAACTTTCCTGATCTCCATGAACCTATCTATGGCCTGGCTTTTATTTTCCTATGAATGTACCTAGGGTACCTATGTGCAAAATGAGAATTATTTACATGTAAGATCAGCTTTAAGGATCTGGATTGGAGAGTGTCTGAGTGAAAGGAGAAAACAAAGGAAAAATTACTTGACATTGAAGATGGAAGAGAAACATGTTCAAAATCTTCCTTTGCCACTCTCTCTTGATAAGTGCTTAGGGCAACCCCACTCATTTTCTGGGTGCATTAGTTTTCTCAGATAATGTCAATAAAGGAAATTTCTCTGTTATTGGAAGCCACAGAAACACAGGGGCAGGTGAAATCCCATCTAATATAAAAACTCTCATGATAGGGAGAAGATTCTCACCATCATGCCTTGCATTTGAGTGATTAACAGGAGACTTAAATGGAACTTGTTCTTTCTCTCCTGTGGCTATCAGCTAGTCTGAATGTAGTGAAAACAAATTGGCAAAACATTCTAACTTGCAAAGGCTCTTAAGTCCTTGCATTGAGTTTTTGGCTGGAGTTCTTGCTGGAGCCAGCCAACAAGAGTACAGGTTCTGAGGAGAGGCGTGAGGATGAAGAACTTTTAATTCTAACGTGGGGGAGCCACCAGCCTACTATCTCTACTGGCCTACCACTGTTCTTGGGTCAATATTTCCTATGGGTCGATGACTATGCCTGGGTCAGTATTGTCTATTGTGCTGACTCTCCTGGCTGACACCTACTTCTGGGTCAATCTCATCTTTATTGCGTAGACGCTAGGTTTGTTTTTCCAGAGGTATTTATACACAGCTACAAGTCAATCAACATTCTCATGCCATCACCACCGGAATACAATACAGACCAATCCAAAGCACATACATTACAGGTAGATTAATCCATACCCTCCTGTCATCACCACCTGATCTTTTCTCCAAACCTGGTTGACTCTGGGCAAAGAACAGTCAGCTGAGTCAGAGACACTAATCTAGGGTAAAGCCTTAATGGCTCCCCACAACTTCTCAATAAGAAGATGAGTTTTCACACTGATAGAGTTTGTCCTGTCTTCATCACTGTGAGTAAACTCATTGTCCAGACCACTAATATGATGATTAATTCAGGTTTGGAGCTTGAGAATTTCTTTGTGGGTTATGGAACTTTTTTCATTTGAAAAACAAGTTGGATAGTATAAAGATACATTAGATCACCAGGGGAAAGACATATGCTTTTTTTGTGGCCTCTGCAATGCTCACAGGTTCAAACACAACCTGCCTGAATTATAAGAACTTTAACTGAGTAGATAACTGAGTAGATTTAACTGAGGTCCTCACATTTATGAACTGCAGTAGATACAACAAGAGACTAAATACATAGCTGTTGTTTTAATTATCTGGTGCTTGAAATTAATAATGTTGGTTTCAGTAAGAAATCAGTGATGTTGTACACTGTAAGCCTCATCACCATGTAGTTCATTTCTCATTAGACTGTGCCATGTGAGGTTTTCAATACAACACTGTGCTGAATGAAAAAGGAAAATGTTGGAGCTTTTTTATTTTGTTCCAAGAGCATTGAAACTCTATGGAAAGGAAATTCATTCTCACCAGAGATATGAGATATTAACTGTTCTTTATTAGATGTGTTAAAAATGCAACAGGCAGTTTTGCAACAATAACACCCATGTGCACACTCAATCTGCTATTCAAATTTGTATCTGGAATTTGGTAGCTAATGAACTGATGCAAAATGCAGCCAAGAGCCTCCTCACAAATCAAAGCTGGGTCTAAAGCCCCAAAAGTAGCCTTACTGTTGGCCACTTGAAGGATTGTCATGCAAGTTGAAGCATATTTCCTCTTCTTTTTCTTCTTTTTTCCTTTAGGGTTTTAATTATATATTTCCCTCTGAGGAGAAAGAAAGAAGTTTGCAAAGCCAAGAGACCAAAGCACTTCTGTTCTCTTCGTGGTAGAATTAAATGTGATATATGGACCTGTAATTCTGAGTTGTCAGGTGCATGGATTGAACAGATAGCTGGGAAACTGACATCTTGCTCACATTACTTGAAAGTAGGAGACCTTACTTCTCGTTTATGTGTGGAGATCATCTGCTCTTGGAGGCAAAGAAATTAACTATTGTCTTTTGTGAGAAATCATCCTTCCTAACCCTAAATAATGCCTTACGTTGATACTCCACTCCCACCTTTGACATCCCATTTAGCAACTACATTTTGACAAATTGATGAACTTGGAATATCTATAGCTGATATGAAGGTCTAGGTACAATATTTTCCTTCCCACTTAGTGGACTGAACATTTTGATATTGCTTGCTTGCTGCCACAGCAGACCCCAACATGGAGATGTTACACGCATAACTATTATTCATATCTTAACTTTTAAATGAAAATGAAAGATGATACTAGGAAATATAATGCTTATGGAGGTCACCTGAGACTATAGATGCTGTGTTGAATTTGAGTAGCTGAACAAGGCATATTTTTTGAACAGGAAGAGCTGACATGTGGGGCTCATGAGGTTTCCTTTGCTTTTTTCTTGCAGTGAGAACATTTTCTGAACATACTCACTAGTGGACTAGAGAGTTCTTCAGTACTGGCATCTTTTGTATTGTAAAAGTGTAATGTACATTTCTTCACCCTATACATGTTGCCACTATTTTAAAATGCATAAATGAGTATTGATTATCCAGAAGATATGACTATCAAAGTTACTTTGAATTTAACAGTTCAAGGATTTCTTTGGAGAAAGGGGCATAATTAAGTGCAGTGGCATTACACACTCCATGTATATAAATACTTAGTTAAGCTGTATCTAGGGTCTTTATTTTGTAAATTAAAGTTGTATTACTAATGAAAAAAGTAACCTGCTGATGAAACAAATGAAGGTCTGGGATATATTCAAAATCTGTCGACTGTACTTTTATATTGGTATATCTCTTATAATTCACTTAGCTATCATGTTCATTTAATGCCAATTATGTAATTAAGTCTTAACATGATAATATTAACATGGGGATGGAAACCAAAATTTATACAGCACCTGCTAGACATTTTACATGCATTTATATAATTTACATTTGCTTGGTGTATGTGTGCTCATTTTGGATAAAGTTAACATAAAAATCAGGAAAGAAAGTCAGTGAACAACGTAAAATCCAGTTTGAATAGTCCTAACCTGAAATACTTAGGACTGGAAATGGTTCAGATTTCATATTTTTTATTTTGGAAAATTTGTATGTATATAATTAGATATCTTCAGAATGGCACCTAAGTCTAATCATAAAATTCACTTATGTTGTATAAACCTTATGCACATAGCCCAAAGGTAATTTCATAGAATATTTTATGAAATATTCCTGCATTTGACTGTGAGCTGTCACATGAAACAGTGATGTGTGGAATTTTCCACTTGTAGCATAATATCATCACTTACAGAGTTTTGGATTTGAAAGCATTTTGAATTTCAGATTTTCATAAAAGGGATGTTCCCGTACTATCACACTTTCAGATTATGGCTCAATTTTCAGTCTTGTATGATGAAGAAAGTAATTTTATTAACAGGGAACATTCAGTTCTTCAATACTCAAGGTCCCAGAACATATTTTAAATGTAGTCTGGAAGCTTTCGATATTCTAACAGGAAAGGCTGAGGTGTGACTAGAATCACACAGTCTTTCTAAGACATTTGCGCATTAATGTCATTTAGGGCTTTCTTTCATTTCTGGCTAATACTTTGTTTTTTAAATCAGTACACTTTCTTTAATGAAAAGTTTAATACTAGATGTCAACCACTAAGCCAAGCATGGGATGGAGAGATGGGGAGGGAACGGGGTGGGGATCGGGTAGGGGCTAACTGGGCGATGTGTGCATGTATGTCTACAAAAGTTTTTTTTTTGTTGTTTTTATCCCACTATGATGTATAAATACAGTGCACCAATAAAAAGTAAAAAAAAAAAGTTTATCCAAATGCTTCCAGACACAAGTAAAGCAAACTATAGATAGCAAACTAACAACAACCAAGCAAGAAAGTGTGTGAGAATGTATTTTGTGTGTGTGTGTGTGTGTGTGTTTGTGTGTACTTCTGCAAATGATAGCTGTGATTTCATTAAAACATCATAAAATTCTATGGACTTAGCAAGAATTCTAGTTTATCTGCAACTGTATATACTTGGATAATTCCTTTCCCTTGGGCCTTTGTGACATTTCTGAATTCTGAGCCCTAGGCAGTTGGCAATGCAATGTATGTTTAATTCAGTTTTCTTTTGCACAAGAGGCTGACTTTTAGCGAGTATATAATTGTTCATGATTATCAAAGGTGTGCAAGGAAAGAGAATTTGTTCATAGTTCCATGGTAATGACTACAATTTCCATTAAGCAAGTTTCTGTTTTCTTCTTTATTCTAATAACCACTCAAGATATTTAGCCTAATGCTAGTAAAGAAAAGGATTCTGTCCTCAACATCACAGTATCAACTGGAATAGTAGTGTTGGCTTGCATTTTGTCCTTTTTATTGATAACAAAGGATCTCTAAATGATTCTCATGACTAATGAATCTTTTGTTTTTTCTTTTCCTTTTCATGTCAGTCACTATGAACAAGATCGTAATGCACTTAAAAAAAGGGAATGGGAGCGGAGGAATCAAGAAGTCCAACAAGAAGATGATCTCTTTTCTTCAGGATTTGATCTGTTTGGGGAGCCCTACAAGGTAGCTGACTATGTATGTAACTTATCTTTCTGAAAAGTGGTTGTTTGCTACAAATTTGAGCTCACAAATCAACAGTTATTTTAAAGCATCTGAATCATTTCCAGAAAAATATATTTTGGAAGATAAATATATGCATGTGCTCTCTTTGGGGGTAATCACAAGCTTCTGAGGAAGTCTTCAGAGACAAAGTTCATCTTTTTTGGGAGCACAGTTACATGTAAAGGAGACATGTGAGACTTCCTCTTTCCAAGGATCCCCTTCCTGTCCAGTGCTTGTTTCAGAAAATGATTCCCACTCCCAATGCTTTCCAGGGCTTTGTTTATCAGCCAGGCAGCCCATGAAGACTTCATCAGAACATCAATGTGCATGCCTTTTTTCCCTATCAGCACCACACGTTGTGAGGACATTGTTTTCTTTCATCATTTTAGGTTGTTATTATCTGTTCAATGATTTGAGTGCTCTTCTTTGTCCTAAGATGAAAGAAAGGCCAATTATTTTTTTCCTGGTGATTAATAAGCTTGGGACAGAAGATTGCTTTAACCAGAAGGGCTAAGGTAGTTAGGCTGATTTTCTAATGGTGTCCTGGCTAGCTTGTGCCTTCAATAAAGATCAACCTGCTACTTCTACAAGTACTGATTTTACAATGACTGCCTCTGAACTTTCTATTTGGTGTGAAGATTAGGGGTGACTGGGGATAGATTAAAATGGAAAGATCTTATTGAATTGCTGGCAGTTGGTTGTTTTTTATTGAAATTAAATAGCAATGTAATTTTTGTAATGAAACCAAAATGATGTAAAAATTAAACAACAATAGAGAAAAGTTTTAGGAGTTTTGATATATTTAGAAGATCATGATTTAAAGAATGGCAACTTCTAGAAAAAGAAAGTTTTTAATGAAAGCAGAATAGTTATAGATACTACTTCAGTATCTCAAATAAGCTATTTGGGTTGATTGCTACTGAGTCCAGTATCTTTCTACCTTTTTCAAAACAAGTAAGGGATTCTTGATTGAGATACTTAGTTAACTTCCAAGTTTAGTAAGCCTGACAAAGAGACATAAGTTTCCTAAGATTACTGATTTTAAATCTGTTAGTAATAGTAATTCATAAAAAACATTTTCTTATTCTGCCTGATTAAATCTATATACTACATACATTAACCATATATTTAGATATATGATTAATTTAACAAAAATATATTAAAAGACCACACTTTGCTGGTCACTTTCTTAGACTATTGTCCAAAAGGGAATAAAAAAGAGTCCTATCCTTCAAGGAATTCTTAGTCCAATGGCAGATATCTCACAAACAAGTAATAGCATGGCTGCATAGTGACTGTTAGAGAGATAGGGAGGGGAAAGATCAGTGAATACTCTGTCTCTTATTCCAAGGAGTTTGAACACATTTCTATGCATGGAGAGAGGTCATTACAAGTTTTACATCTGAGAGTATATTTGACAAAACAAACCTATAATTTAGAAAGATGACATTGTATATGGGAAATATGAGATAGGAATGAATGAGTCCCATGTGGTTGACTCAGTAGTGTTGTGGTATCACTACCAAGTTGTTCAGGAGAACAGGTTCGCCATTGTAAGGAAAAATTATTAACTATGATTTGAACATGCTGAATCTGAGATGCCAGGGGGTGTCAATGGAACAACACCCATTAGGCATCTGATACATGAATCTGGGGCTCATGGGAGTGGTCAAGAAAGAAAGTTAGATGGCAATGGAAACTATGAGATTAAATACTATTACAGAATTAAATTATGAAGAAATAAGAGGGGTAAAGAGAATTCTGGAGAGTAGCAATACTTTAAGAGATAAAAAAGCTAAGTACAGGCCAGGAAAAAAATCTAAAAGGAAACAAACATATACGTATGATAGAACTAGGAAAAGAATACTTAATAGAGGCCAAGGGAACAAATGATTTTATGGAGGCAGAAGTTGCTAGTTACATGCCCTAGAGAGGTTAGGCAAGAGAAAGGCCAGAAAGTGGCTGTTGGATTCGGCAGTTAATGGGTAGTTGATAACCTTAGGGATAGTTGTTTTATTTGTTGATTGTGGTGGTCGTTGTTGAAAGTCAAACTGCCAGAAGTTAAATGAATGATGTGTTCATGTATGCCTTTATATATTAAACTACATTAAGATGTATGCCTACAGTGCAGTAATAAAATTATTTTAAAAACTTCCAGGAGTTTGAGTGTAAATGAGAAGTGGTTAGGTAAAGAAGTACAGTCTTGATGTAGAAGGGAGGATATTTATGGAGGAAGGATGAAAAGAATATAAGTTAGGAAGAAAACTGAGCAATTATATGGAGGAAACTTTTTTTTTAAGTGAGGGAAATTTAAGTTTATTTAGAGACTGATGGGAAGGAGAAGTTTGGAAAAAGAGAAGTTTGGGGACCTATGGGAGAGAGGTGAAGATGAGTGGAAGAAAGTCCAAGAGGAGATTTTTAAAACAACAAGTGGAGTGCAGGTAATGACTCATGAGAACTTGGCATGGTGGTGCACGGCTATAATCTTAGTACTTGGGAGGATGAGACAGAATTATCACAGATTTTCAGCAAGCATTAGGAACTTAGATCCTGTTTTCAAATAATAAAATAGAGCTACAGTGTAGCATGGAGTTAGAATGCCCTTGAGTTCAATCTTCAACATAAAAAAAAAAAAGAATTCAAGCCAGGCATGGTGACATACCCCTCATCCATGTAAACCTAGTACTTGGGAGACTGAGACAAGAGGGTTGCAGCTTTGAGACCAGTCTCAGCAATTTAGCAGGTTCTTCTACAATTTAATGAGACCCTGTTTCAAAATAAATATAGCACTGGGGGTATAACTTAGATTTTGAATATCCCTAGGTTCAAACCCCAGTAACACACCACAACACTCAAACACACACACACACACACACACACACACACACACACACACACACACACACAGAATAATGAGGATCCAGGAGGAAAAAGATAGGTGCAAAACATCAGAATGAGAACAAAGAAGGAGAATATGAGTAAGATGGTAAAACGTGAAGTAAACAATAAGTCATAGCTTACATTTTTAGAGGCGAGCTAAAAGAATGATTGGCATCTTTTCCCTTCTAGAAGTGAAAGAAGAGTAACTAGATAAGTTTTATATTTTATCTAGGGATGGCTTATAAAGATGAGCTCTACTAAAACATTTATTCTTCAAATCCCATATCTATCCTATCCTCATGCTATTATGAAGTGAATATCCCTTGATTTATTCTCCCTTTATAATTTTAAGTCACACTGAACTAACCATCTTGTAGCTTTAAGGTAATTACCATCTCTTACCATGGTCCATTGCATGTATTCATATTTCTGTTTTGATGTAGGCAATATATTTTTGAGAAGGTACTTGAAAAAAAAACTTGTTTTCCACATTGTCAGAAGTTTTCAAAGCCATTTATCTTGATGCTATCAGGGTACTCAGGTAGAGACACAGATGGAAACATTCTAGTGCAAGGCCAGATCTGTTGTGTAATCAGTAGCTTATTATCTTTTTTCTTTTTCAAGGAAAATAACCTATTTTCATGAGTCAAAATAAAAAAGGCAAGGAATCTGTAACCCAGTGACTTTTTTCCTTCATACTTAGATTGATGACCAGTGGCCATCTTGCTCTGTATTAATGCTCAGGTTTCTCTGGTATGTCATTGAAGTACATCCCTCTTTGTTTCATCTTGTTATGAAAATGGATGGATGTGCACCTCCCCAGGTTCCCCAGGCCCAGACTGAGTTAGAAGTCCTCAGTATATCTGGGTATGTCAGTGGTAAGGAATCCTGGAGTTTGCTCATGATCCACTGGTAGAAAAATGTCATTCCCTGACTCTTTCCTAGGGTTGTAGAATAAATACTTATCAAACTGAAAATCAGAACTTTTGGTTGTGGTTCAGGATGTTTAGGAAATTTCACATTACCTAAAGCCCAAAACATGACCTGATCACATGTCCAATAATGTTATTATTTCATAAGCCAGCCAATGTAAACCTGAGTTTGGGGAACTACTTCTCATCCTTGTAAGAAAGAAGAAATGGTGATCGTTCATGTTTCTGGCTGATTTTTTTCACTTTTTGATTTGTTATTATGTTAGCTATTTTTGTTGTGACAAATACCTGATAAAATCAACTTATAAGAAAAAAAATCATTTGGGGTTACAATTTCAGAGGTTTCAGTCCAAGGTCAGCTGGCTCCATTGGGCTGGCTTGAGGTAAGTTTCCTTCAATTATATTCCATCTCTTGGTAGTCCATTCAGGTGTCAAAGAATTAATCAAACAATGAGGTCACAGCCCTAATGATCCAGTCACTTCTCAATATTCCCACCTCTATACACTGCTGTACTGGGATTCAAGTCTTCAACACATGAATCTTTAGGGGAAACACTTCATATCCAAACCATAACACCTCTAGTATATTCAAAAATGAAATAATCTTGACTTTTCCCAAATTTAGTGGGTGGTGGGAAACATCTTTCTGTGCCTGGCTCCTTTTGTAGCTCATAACTTTCAAATCAGTTTCTGCAATACTGTCGAGAATGGTGTCTTCAAAAGCAGTTGATAAATATAAGCCATTTGACATGTCTAGTTCAGTAGTATGCTTATTTAATACTTACAGTAAGTGGAGAACATATTTTCCCCATATTTGTCTTGAGGAATTATAACTCAGAGAACTGAGGTGGCTTTTCTGTAGCTTCATTCTTTTTGTGTGTGATGATGTGGACTGCACCCAGTTCTTTGTGATTCCTTATCTGTAACAGAAAGTTGTTTATCCTCTGTCAGGAAATTAGAAGTCTGAATAAACTTAGCTGCTATGTGACTATAAGAAATGAACTTCACTTCTTTCACCAGTAGTTTTCTCCTTTCTGAAGTAGATCATTATGATTAATAATAATGATAATAATAATAATAATAATAATAATAATAATAATAATAATTATGGGATCAAGGCCAGCATCTACAATTTAGCAAGACCCTCAGCAACTTAATGAGACCTGTCTCAAAATAAAAAATTAAAAGGGCTGAGGTTGGGCTCAGAGGTAAAATACCCCTGAGATCAATCCCCAGTTACACACACACACACACACACACACACACACACACACACACACACCTGTCTGTCTTAAACAATAGGAAGAACCTGGTGTGGTGGCACATGCCTGTAATCCTAATACTTGTGAGGCTTGGACAGGTGGGTCGTACATTCAAAGATAGCCTCAGCAACTTTCTGAGACCCTGATTCAAAACAAAAAATAAAATAGGGCTTAAGGTCTTGCTCAGAGGTAGAATGCTCCTAGGTTCGATCCCCAGGAAATAATAATAATAATAATAATAATAATAATAATAATAATAACATAAATAAATAAATAAATAATAGTAACATTTTACAGTTCTTCCCAACTCAATAAGAATGAGGAAACAAAGGTGCAGAGAGGATAAACTGGTAACGAAGGTCAGTTTTTCTGGGGCAGATAGAGGCCAGATGGAGGCCAGAGCTGATTCTCCTGCCTCACATGGTTGCCGTAAGTAGCAAATGAAACACCTAGAAAACCTTGCTTCATACAGTGCTACCAAAATTCAAGGTATTGTCATTATTATAATTAGGGTAAAGAAAGAAATAATAATTTACAGCCTAGAGAGATTAACTATAATATGTTAGAACTAGAAAAAATAGTTACTAAATCACATGCTTTCACCACAATAAAATAGAAGGAAAATGAACTTTAAAAACTCAATTATTTTACTTCTTTTATTAAAAAGAAATACTATGTACAATAGCCTACTATCACATTAGTCTGGAAATGAAACTGTACTACTGATTTGTAGATAGAATTAGAAGCAAACAGAAGGAAGTTTGCATTTTCTAAAGTAATGAGAGGCAAAAAGCTTAAATGAAGGAGTGCTGTTAGTCATGAGCCACAAACCAGACATGAAATTTATGCCTGAAAATACTTGGAAAATGCATTTCCTTTATGATGCAGAAATTGTGATTACTTAGAAAATAATGGCTGTAGAGGTTACCTTTAAGGAATCAACCAATTATCTACAACAGGACTTAAGGACTTGGCCAAATTGAAAGGAGCCTATAATTGATTGAAATGACTAAATTTCATCTTTTTCATGTTTATAATGTTCAATCAAGATTACCAGGAATATCCTGCTCCTTAATACAATTACTTAGACTCTGGAGGGTGAAAAAGAACTTAGTATAAATCTGAAGTTTCTATGGTGTATAATGGGAGTACAAAGCATAGGTGTACATAAATATATTTCCGGCCCCATTGGGTTTTCTATGCCAGTGGATCTCATAGCTACATCTTGAGAAATTTAAAAACTGGTTGGAAGTTGCCCATCTTTAATAGTGGAAAGGCAGAAAGTTAACTCTGGCAACCTGGCCTGGACTATTCATTATTTGTTGATTATTTAATAGATTTTTTTATTTAATATATTTATTTTTTATTTATTTTTTTATTGGTGCACTGTATTCATGCATCATAGTGGGATACAAACTTTTGTAGACATACATGCACACATCGCCCAGTCAGCCCCCACCCAATCCCCACCCCATTCTCTCCCCATCCCTCCTTCCCATGCTTGGCTTAGTGGTTGACATCTAGTATTACAGCAATTTATCCAAAATTAACAATGATAATTTCACATAACAGTTTCATTTGTCTGATACCAAGCTTTTGATGACTTAAAGATAACATTTCATTATTTCTTTTTGCTTTCTTTCTTACCAGAGAATATTTTTTTCTTTTTTTTTAGGTGAAACTATCATATATTTATGTATTTATTTTTCAGAAACAAAATCTATCCTAATATGGAATATGGACTCTAGATACCCAAAACGATCTTGAAAAAGAACAAAGCTAGAAGATATATATTTTCTGATTTCAAACCATATAAAGCTACAATAATTGAAACAGTATAGTACTGTTATAAAAGCAGATATATAAACCATTGGAGTTAAATAAAAGCCTAGAGCTAAATTCTTCCCTATATTGTCAAGTTATTTTTGACAAGATTTCCACGAACATTTGGTGGTAGAAATAATAATCTTTTAACTAAATATTGTTGAAACATAACAATTACATGGAAAAGAATAAAATTGGACCCTTACCTAATCCCATATACAAATATTAACTCAAAGTAGATAAAAGACCTAAATATAAATCTTAAGACTATAAACATTTAGAAGAAAATCTGGGTCATAAATCCTCACAACAATGAAATTGGCAGTGATTTCTTGGATATGATTTCAGTGGCACAGGCAACAGAAGAGTATACAAACTCCCTAAAAAATAAAAAATATTGTATATCCAAAGACAATGTAAACAGAGTTAAAAGTTACTGATAGAATTGGATAAAATATTTCCAAATGCTATATCTGAAGGTATATTAATATTCCAACTAGACATCCTAAAAATTAACAACAATAAAGGCAAACAATACCCTTTAGAGATAGGTAAAAGACTAACATAAATAATGAATCTCCACAGATAACCAATCTTAGTTGTCTGTTGGATGGAAAATCTTGTTTCTCTGGTTCTGGTGTGTGTTACCTATTTCTTCTTTGTAGTTAATCTCTTTGAGTATTTTCACTAGCTCTGGTTTTGAAGACATAAATTCCTTCAGTTTCTGTTTGTCATGGAAGCTTCTTATTTTTCCATCTAATTTGATAGAAAGTTTTGCTGGGTAGGAAATTTTTGGCTGGAAGTTGTTTTCTTTCAGAGTTTGGAATATGTTACTCCAAGCCCTTCTGGCTGTCATGACTTGGTTTGGGAAGTCTGGAGTGATTCTAATTGGTTTGCCTCTGAATGTCACTTGGCCCTTTGTTTTTGTTGCCTTTAAGATTCTCTGCTTGGCTTCCACATTGGTCATTTTGACAATTATGTGGCGTGGGGATCCTCTTCTCCAATCCTGTCTAAAGGGAGTTCTATATGTTTCCTGGACCTGCGTATTGACCTCTTGCTCTATGTCTGGAAAATTTTCTGCTATTACTTCCTTGAAGAGATTGTTGATCCCTTTGGTTTCACTTTCTTTTCCCTCCTCTATTCCAATTATTCTTAGGTTAGCTCTCTTAAAATGGGCCCATATTTCTTCAATATCAGATTCCTGCTATCGGATATTTTTTCCTAGATTAGAAACTATGCATTCATTTTTGGAATGATCATCTTCTAAGAGCGAGATTCTGTTCTCCATGTGTTCTAAGCGGTTGTTCATGCTTTGAATTGAGGCCTTTACTTCATTAATTGCATCCTTTATCTCTTTTTGGCTCTCTCTGAGTTCTTTTAGAAGCACCTCTATTATTTCTACAGTTATTTTCCTGATTTGATCTTCTAGAAATCTCTGATTTTCTGTTTTATCGGGTTCTGATGTTGTGGGGTTGTGAGCATTCATTACTCACGTGTTATTCCTCTTTCCCATGATTTCGGAAGTTTGTGCCTTCTCTGGGTTCTTCCCTTGGGTCACTATGACTTCGCCTAAGGTGCTGTAGTATCTCTGACCCCACTACTCCTTTACTGGGTTGTATCACAGAGTCTCCGACCCAGAGAGTCGATAGAGGCTGCTTTAGACTGTGGGGGGTGCCAGGTTGCACGTTCTCTTATGGTGTAATATCTCTGCCACCGCCACTCCCCCGCTGGGCCAAGTCCCAGGGAGTACAGTACTGGGATTTCTCCTCTGTGGCTCGCAATTTGACTCACTGTTCTTGAGTACGCAGATGTAGGTGTACTGGACTCGGTGAATTCACTGTTGCTGCTGCCGGTGGCAATATGGTGTCGCTGCCATGCCCTCGGCCGTGAGGCTGGCATATTTTTTCTTCTCTGGTTTTGAGTTCCACTCTGAGTCCCTGCAGCGTGTGCTGAGCTCAGCCACTGGGAACTTTAGATGCTCCCTGCGCCAAAAGATCCCGCCTGGCTGTTCCGTAGCGGCTCACCTTTGCTTGCTGTAGCCATTCGGTGAATTCGCGCTGCTGCCGCCAGTATGGTGCTGCTGCAGCGTCCTCGGGCGTGAGGCCGGTGTATCTCCTCTGTGACTCTGAGCTCTGTTCTCAGTCTGCTTTCTCTCTGGAGCCTGGTGATTTTTTTTGTTTCTCTGGTGATGGTGTTTTCTGGCTATGAAAGGCGCTGATTTTGTGGTTATGGAGATTGATTGTTAGAGGGGCTCTTAAGCCCTGCTTTTCTTGGTCGCCATCTTCCTATTTAATAGATTTCTTGAGGCTATCTGTATGTGTGTCCTCTGTGCCTAACCCTTACTCATGAGTGGTTGGAAACTACCAGTATTTGTCATAAGTATGTCTACAGTTATTCTGACTTGTAGCTGCAGTATGTATGTTATGCAAAACTTATGGATCTTCCTTCATTCAGCAACTTAGAAGGTGTTGCCAGTGAACTCAAACTTGAATTTTCTGCTATGTACGTCCTATCACAAATCCTTTTGATAGAGTTTATTCTTGAGGAGGCTAGTCTAAGGGAGATGACAACCTTCCATTTCTACAGTCTGTCACAACTCCACCTATATGTCATGAGTGCATATGAAACTATGCACCCAGCTCATGTATAACTTAACATGCAAACATGCCTTCACTCAGTTAGATTTTAAGGTTATGCTCTTTCTTTTTCTTCATTATAAGGAAAAACCAGATTAGGAACAGCTTTGCATTTTCTGAAAAAATGATGCTGATAAAAGCAGATGGGTATGTTTTATTGCTCAAAAATTCTTGTAAATCAACTAATGAGAGAAATTTTTCAGATTTTAACATCTGTCAACAATTTGTCTCATTTAATGGATTAAGAATATTCTTAATTTCATCAAATAAATATAATTATTTATTTATAAAGATAAATCTTTTTATGTGTGTTTTCGCTACCAAGAAGCTCAAATGATAATTTATTGTTCAATTAGAATAGCCAAGTTAAGCTGACTTTCACCTTTTTTTTTTTTTTTGGTGGTACTGGGGTTCCTGGAAGCCCTTCTATCTCCGGGCTACACTCCCAGACCTATTTTTACATTTTTATTTGGAAACAGGGTCTCCTAAGCCAGCGCGCGCGGCTAGCTTCGAACCTGCGCGATCCTCCTGTCTCTGCCTCCCAAGCGCGGGGATAACATGCGTGCGCCACCACGCCTGGCTGACTTTCACCTTTTTATTCATGCACCTTTTACTCCAAGCCATTACAAATATTTTATTGTGGTATAAGCAGAACCTAAATTGTAATTTGATTCTATTCAATTCAGCAATAATTTATTGGGTACTTAATATGCACCATACATGGTGCTAAATCTTTGGAATATAAATATTAATAAAATGTGATTTCTGATTTCTGAGCTTTATTTGGGGAAATAAATTATAGCTATAGTATATGTATTATATATTAGATGGTTGTTTTTCTAGACTTATTTGGAGAAATTTTAATTTTACCATAATTTTATTTGTATAGTAACAATTTTAGACATTGACTAGAAGTTCTTCTATTTCCAATCATATTTTTAAAACCTATGTGTGAAAAAATGTATAATAATGCCACAGAGACTAAGATTATTTTAACAGTAAACATAAAGAGACATTAAGAATTAGACATGCAGTATCTTCCACTGAGTATAAGATGAACAAATCTCTTCTGTGCACTACTGAAACAAGAAGAGGGATGCAATTAACTTGTTTGCAAGCAAATGAAACATGAAATTTTTTTTGTTTGTTTATTTTATCCTGATGGTGTTGCCCCAGAGGAGAATAAATTCTCAGGACAATAAGGTATCTTGGTGGTCTCTGTAATGCCTAGGGCCAAAGTTCTAATTCTGTAGAACTCTTTCAATGAGAGCTAGGTAGAAAAATGAAATTATTTCAAACAAAAAATTACTTGGTATTGTTTTCCTGATAGGGTCGAATCCTTGAATATTATTAGTTATCAGTGTGCCTTAGCCATTTAGATATCTGATGCAAGAAGTAATCTGTTGGAGGATTCAGAACAACCCTGAAAATATTTAAAGCTCACATCAAATTCTTACCAATCCTTGAGCTCAATGAAATTTCCTTGTTTTACATTTAGTGACTGAATAGAGAGACTGATTTTGGCTGTTGCCCAAATGGCCCATTGTGCAACTCAGTTAAAGGAGACTGCTTTATGCCAACAGTTTATTCTTGCCTTTGGTCCAAAGTAATTTTTTCCATTAAAAATGACAGATCTAGGGGAATTTCAGGAAATAAAATTGATGCCTACCCATCAATAAATTTTATATATGTCCTTCAAATGTAGTTTTGAAAACATTAATTATTGAGCTGAGGATTATATAGAATGTTAATGGTTTAGTCACTTCTTTAGCACGAAGGTTACCTATGATGCAATATATGATTTTCTTGAGGATAAGCAAAATAAAATTGATATATTTATTTAATTTCTAAGATCCCATCTCCCACAGAACTCACTTAGCATATATTTAGCACATTTTGATTAATCTTTGAAATTCATATTTCTCTAACTGCCCTCATTTCTTAGGAAATATCTTATATGATTTAACATGTGGTATGAGTTTAATACTTCTTATAGTACATGGAGACTGTGATAATAATGAAGGCAAAGTTTCTAGTTTGCTTCTTACTGTAATTGTTCCTTCTTGGTGTTCTCTTCTGGCTTCTTTCTTCCCCCAAGTCTCTTAAAGGTTGATGTTTTCCAGGGTTTTCATCTGAGCTCAATATTCTCATTCTACATTTTCTTTTCCTGAGTGATTTTTATCAATTCTAAGCAATTCATTCTTCATCCATTTGCATATTCTCCCAACTTTACATATAGAGAACAAAACACAATCATACAACCTAGGTTTAGACTGAGATACCAGACATGGAAAGATATACTCCCTATAAACAGCAGGAGACCAGACAGTGTTGAGGGTATATGACATACTTCAGATGCTAAACACCTATATCCAGTCATGTGTACACCAACTGGGAATGTAGTAACCATCTCCTGAGCAAAGAGAATATGTCTATGGATCCTGGGACCTGAAAGCTACATAGAACAGTTTCTTTCCTTTCTAATGGCCCAGTTGCCAGGTGACTATAAATAATGTAAGTCTTTCTTCACAACATCATGAATCAGGATAGTACAGCTTAGGCATAAAGGATTCCTTTGCCTTTCTGAATTCAACATCTTATTTCATAGCCTCTTTCATATGTAAAGAGAACAAAAATAATTTTGAGTATAAAGAACTGGGCTTTCATCAAAGTAATTTCTAAGTTTATGCAGTTACCACCATTATTTATACATTAAAGCATTGCTTTCTATATTACAAAGTCCCATGCAGGAACGTAATTATCTTACAATCAGAGTTGTTTTTATGGAATAAGTATAGCCTATGGAGGATTGTATAGCTGGTCTGTTGATTGTCCATAGTTTGACTTATTTGCCTCTGTAACTCCTACACATTATTATAGCATCACTTTTAAAAGATGACTTTGTTTTGACTTACTTCAGCAGCATTTTCAATTCATGAATAACGTTTTCTAATTCAGTGAAAAGACACAAGAGAGCTTGAGTCACACTGCTGATGAACAATTGCCTAATTTCAAAGTAAATGAGAATGAATAAACAATATGTAAACACAGTCATTCACAGAATATGTAGAAGACACCAGTAATTTATACAGTTTTTTGACTTTAAAGAATTAAATTCACTTTAGTAACAAGTTAGCTCAATTACATGTTGTTTCATCTTTTGCCTTTTCTAAACTTAGAATAGTCAGCATAGCACAATTTAACTGACTTCCTTACCCCATGGGCTAAGGCTTTTTCATATATAATGTGGTACAAATTCTGATGTGTCAAAGTCCTTTATAAGTAGAATATTCCATTATGATTCCAATGGTCAGTAAGTAGAAGTTGTAAGTTGTTATGTATAATAATATCTGACTTAAAATAAGTTTTCTGATAAAATTAACAAATGATGTAATATTAAGACTTTCTCCCAGTAAGCATTTTGAAGGACACGTCAGAAAGAATATCAAGCACTAATCATATATGACAATTCTAAGGGCTCTTTCAATAGCATTATTAATATTTTTCTTACATAGCACATAAAAAGTATGAAATTATATGGCATGACAATTTAAAATAACCCTATCTGCTAATCTACTTAAGGCATCTATTTTAGACATTAACATTAGGAAACACAAACCTATTCATTCTCTCTCCTCCCACCCCCATCTTCTTGTTATTGTAGACAAACAAAGGTGATGCCCTTGCCAACCGAGTCCAGAACACGCTTGGAAACTATGATGAAATGAAGGATTTGCTAACTAATCATTCTAACCAGAATCATCTAGTGGGGATCCAAAAGAATTCTGTGACCCAGACTCCCATCAACAAAAATGAATCAAGTTTTTTTCCAGAAGCGAAGAACCAAATGATCCCACCTCACCAGGATAATACCCACATTTCGGCACCAATGCCTCCACCTTCAGTTGTGATCCTGAATTCAACTCTGATCCACAGCAACAGAAAATTGAAACCTGAGTGGCCACGAGATAGTCCGAACCCTAGCACTGTACCAGCAAGCCAGGCCAGTAGTCAGCCAAGCAAGATGCAGACTGCCACCCAGGAACAGCCTCCAGCCAGACTAGAAGACTTCTTTGTCTACCCAGCTGAACAACCCCAAATCAGTATAGTTGGCGAGTCAAATCCATCTGTAAAGGAGGACAACAAACCTAAATCTGGTACAGAAGATGCTTTTAAAGAAATCTTTCAATCCAACATACAAGAAGATTCTGAATTTACAGTGCAAGCACCTGGCTCTCCCCTAGTGGCTTCCTCTTTATTAGCTCCCAGCAGTGGCCTTTCAATCCAGAACTTCCCACCAGGTCTTTACTGCAAAACAAGCATGGGGCAGCAAAAGCCAACTGCATATGTAAGACCCATGGATGGCCAGGACCAGGCACCAGACATCTCTCCGACACTGAAATCTTCAATTGAATTTGAGAATAGCTTTGGGAACCTGTCATTTGGATCACTCTTGGATGGAAAACCCAGTACAGCCAGTACAAAGACTAAACTGCCCAAGTTCATGATCCTTCAAACAAGTGAAGTAAGTAATTTTTAAAGTTTTGTTTCTTTTCTCTAGTTCACGTCTCTGACCTTTATTAGCAAGTATTCACAAGTAACTCTTATTTACCTGTTTGAGCTATATATGAGACTCTTCAAAGCCAGAGTCTTATTCTCAATCTTCTGTCACTTGTGATATGAATGATTAACAACCTGAAAATACAGTTAAATCTCCATAATTTGGAATTACAAGAGACAAGGTCAGTCTAAGGGAATGAAATATTGCAGTTATAGTTTCTGAAAACACATTTGTAGTACTGTTATGGACAAATTAACATTTGAGATTTTAATTGGTAATAAATAAGTATAGGTTCATGAAAAGATTCAGTCACCATAGGTCTTCACAGGGCGAATAGCATATTCTAAACCTAAAACCCCTAAGTTCCTTAAGGTAGAATAATGAATAAATGTGATTTTTTGGAACCTCATGTGGAAGGCATTTTTTCAACAATGTTAGTTTCATCAGTGCTTACATGGCTCTTCCTGGCAAGACGTAATGCCATCTTCCATATCGTTCAGTCTTCCCTTCTGCATCACCTTCTTCCACAAGTACTTTCATAGCCCCCATTATGCTACATTAACCTTTCTTTAAAATGAAAATGATATGGTTGACTATGATCAACCAAATTCCATTGGGTTTAAAATTACTAAGTATTCTATCTATCTCAGGAATCTTTGCCTCATGAAAGAGAAGGGGACCAAATTCACTTCTAAAGGAATAAATTACTGATGATTTGATTGCAGGCCTTGTGGCCACTGGGTATGATACATATATGGGACTGACTCATATATCACCCTATAAGGAGCTGCCTACTACATCCCAAGTGCTTGATTGGAAGAAGCCACTGACATTAGATTGGATTCCTGTTACTGGTGACTAAATGCTTGAGACAAGACACAAAGGAAAAAAGTAGGTTAAAATTCTTACTCAGTGGGAGTTACAGGCAATTTGTGAATTATTGCACATTTCAAGTCAGAGTTTCTGAATTAGAAAAGTCTGATCATGTGAGCCCTCTGGGTTTTCTTCCTTATTTTATTCTTAGCAGATCTGGTGATCTCAGTGGACCGTGGGAATAAAGAAGAAGGGAGGACTGGGAATATCAGTTGTGTTTTCTGGACCTATGTTTTTCATATTGTTTCATTTCTGAGAAAGTTTTGCTTTGTGTATCATTCATCAACTTGTCATGTTTCCTCCTAAGTATTGCTCAAGCCTGTCACTTCTTCATCCTTACTACCTTCACACTTGTCATGAGCATCTCATACTCAAACTGCTGTGAAACACCCAGTCACACTAGTCTCTCTCCATCCAGTCTCACCCTTCTTCCAAACCATCCTCCACACAGGCCAATCTAGCAGATCTGGTCACATCACCCTCTCATTTTGATTTTTCAATGCTTTCTCATTATTTACAGGAAAATGGCCAACTTTCTCAATCTCATATCTGAGGCTCTTACTCTGCCTTCATGTTTGCTCTCTGGCCTCATATTTTAAATCTTCTTCATATGCAGAAGAAGCCCCAGCTATATGGAACCACCTGTGGTTCCCTATCATGTCATGCTTTGTCACACTTCCTTGCCTTTTTACTCACTATCCCTTTAGCCTAGTATGTCTTTCACCATGTTCCCTGTCTTCCTGGAATACCTTGTCTTCCAGGTTTGTTAAATTGTCATGTTTTCTGTGATAGCTCCCCTGATCTTCTCAGATTGACTATAAACCACTTCCTCTGGGCTCTTCTAGCACCTTATTATACATGTGCTGACTGGAGCTTATTTCAATATATTCTGGTGATTTGTTTATGTGTCTGCCTCTCTCCTAGACTGTGAGCTCCTTGAGGGCAAGAAGTATCTCATTCTTCTCTGTGTCCTGAGTGCCTAACAAATATCTGGCACATAGCAGATACTCAATAAATGTTTGTTGGATGAATGAACTTCAAAAATGGTTACTTGATTACATTTTCAAATCCATACTAATCAAATAACATGAACACAGGTAAACAATTGCTAGAAAATTCATCCTAAGCACTATTTCTTTAATTGTATTTTGTCTACCTATGTATTTCTCTGTTTTAACCCTGTATAATCATTAAAAATTCTAATTTCTGGATAACTTAATATTGGAGCTTAGTACTTAAGACTAAAAAAGAAGATCTGCTTTAAAAAGAAGGACTATGTGGGAGATTGGGGTGTCATTCTTGTCCCTTTGCTGGCCTTGGTATCTTTTATTATTCCCTCCTTACACAGCAATGCCATCTCTCAGGACTGGTCTGGAAATAGCACTGCTCCAGAAGGCAGTCTGCTAGCCTTTTTCCATACCTCATTAGCAGAGTGACAGTTTGCAGGCCTGGTGAGATCCATTCCGCTGTAATCCTCTCTCTTATATATTTACAAAATGGCTGACCCAGATTCAGAAATTACTTCATGCTTTCACTCAGTGCTGCAGCACACTGACAAGAGGTACATTTTCAAATAGTCTGAGTTGTTATCAACCCCAGAAATGATTATCCAAGGAGCAGACTATGTGCATTCAGTCTTAGTGATGGTGCAAATAGACTTTGGTCAAGTTTTGTATGAAAAATGGCTCAAGTGCAAGAAAATCATGACAGATCAATGAAGATAATATTATTTTAAATATAAAGGTCTTAAGAAAAGATTTTAAAGAGGAGTAAAAAGAAGCTTAAAGCCCTAAAGTCAGGGGAATATATGTGATTCAGGAGCAATGTGAAAACCATAATTAGGAGGAAAAAAATAAGACGTTAAAGAGCCCAGCAGAGAGCTAAGAAGAGTGTAACTTAAAATGTGGGAGCCATGCGTGGTGGCACACGCTTGTAATCCCCGCTCTTTGGAGGCAGAGACAGGAGAATCGTGCAAGTTCGAAGCAAGCCACGCGCGCTGGCTTAGGAGACCCTGTTTCTAAATAAAAAATGTAAAAATAGGTCTGGGAGTGTAGCCCAGAGGTAGAAGGGCTTCCAGGAACCCTAGTACCACCAAAAAAAATGTGGGCATAAATAGAGACAGGGTGGCACATTACAGAGCTTTGAATCTAATGGAATTTATGTGGTTAAAACACTGACTAAGTCTGAAAATTCACCCTATTAAATCCTGATGCACTTTTCAAAAGCACTTAGCATTAGAATCCAGCCCTGGTTCCTGGTGCTAAGAGTTCCAGATACTGGGTTCCAGTTCCCTAGCCAGATTAGCCATCTTCAATGAGTGGTTGCACCACTTTTAGTTATTACTAAGAGGGCATATCTATAGAGCAATCACAGTATTTCTCCAAAAACTTTCAACTCTTTCCTTGGCTGTAGTGACAAGAGACTGACATGGTATATAAGTGAAATGGAGAAGGAGTGGGTGGTAACAGGAAAAGTTGAAAGATCAGGAAATAGATACCATTATAGGACATTAGTAGATAGGATTATTTTTGTCATTTGAGAGATTACAAATTAGTATTTAAAAGTGATGTGTCTGGGTGTTTATTTTCCAGGTTTATGGGTCTATATTTGTATATACAATTGGAAATTTTTATTTCTTAATACAGTTTCATGCTTCTTAGAATTTCTATATCAGTAATAAATATATTAGAAGTCTAACCAATTTTATTGCAAAATGTCAACTTTCCAATGGAGGCATATCACATAATTTGTTTAAAAACTTGATGTTACAGAGCTTGTTAACATTCCAGGCAACCAAAAAAGGCGAATGTGTTCTGCTGTTGGGTTTAGAAGAATTTTCTGAGAACTGCATCTAAAAACAGTAAAGGGTTTATTTATAACAAGTGGAAACTGAGGGTTGCTTGCAGATGGTGTTTTATTGGGAAATGAATTTGTTAATAAATGTAGCTTTATACATGATTTCATTATAGATGTTTTTGTTTATTTTTACCTTAGGATAAAAATCTGCTGGTGCAGATAGCTTTGCACTTTGGTATAATCTGTTATTAGTATTGTTTGGCAAGTAAATAATTGCACATAAGTTAAAGAATCAATGTTTCATACCATTTTAAGTGTCTCAATCCTATCCTAAGAAGCTTTTGGAAATACAGTACTAATGTGTGAAATGTCATCATCCTAAAGAATCATTGCTTTACATGCTGCTCTTGGGTGTGATCTCAGGTTATCTCAGGCAGCAGTTGCCTCAAAACTAGGTGTCTCTTAGAAAAGTTTAATGAACTTGTATGGGATTCTTCTAGCTGATTTAGTGGCTACCTTTGTAAAACAACTGAAAAATTGTTATTCACATTTGTGGCTGTGCCGTTTTGTTTGATACTCTATGCAGTGAGCACTGAGTCTATAATTAGCTTTATTTATTATTAAATTGATAAGACCAAGTACCTTGCGCAAAAACTGCACAGAATGCCAGATTTTTCTCATTGGTGTTTGGGACGTGCCTGTGTAGCTACATAGAAATGGTAGAGGCAGGTCCTTCAAAGAAATTAAAACCATACAGCTGGTCTGGGCAACTTGTGCTGAGCATTTTTCAGTGAATATATATATATATATATATATATATATATATATATATATATATATAACAATGTTTTGTCTATTCTTATGAAAAAGAAATAGTATTCATTCCCAGGTTATTGTTGGTCTAATTTAAACCAACTCAAGAATTGTGGGAGACATTATTGAATGTTTTTACACTTTCATGGTACCAGGAAAGACACTCAACCTTAGTATTTATTCCAGAGATTTATAGAAACTTGAATGATTTATATCTACTCCTCTGCCAGTCCAAACTCTGGTGCTTCATCTTTGTTATGCATTTATACTAACTCTCCTAATTCTTCCATTTCATTGGTTTTCCAATTTATTTCTTTTGCCACAACTTTTCAACTTTCCCTAACTTTAGTGTCTCCTTAACCTAAATGAATTGTGCCCCAGCTGAGCATCTGAAAAGGATAGGACTAGCAAGGAAACAGGTAGGATGTGATGGAGAGATTGGAGATAAGAGAAGATAATTCAACTAAGATTGTTCTATTTCAGTTGATAGGAAAGGTGTCCTGAACAGAGGAAGTTGAGACCATTTTTACACTGGCAGGCCTGATTTATCAGATATCTGCATATAGAAGTAACCAGTGAGAATTCCACAGAAAAGGAATTAGAGGTAGATTTTAAACTTGGCCTTGAATATTAGATGGAATTTTTAATCTAGGGAGTAGAATAGTTTATATATGTGGATTAAGTAATGGATGGAGAGAATGCCATATGCAAACAAGGAGGTAGGGAATTTCAAAGCTTATTGCAGGATAGGCCAGTTTATCTACATCTGAGATTTGGTAGGGCAAAAATGAAATAGTTTGAAAGCCAAATTATGGACAATATTTCAGCTAGAATTATATGATAAACTTAACACGTCAGTTTCCCTGACTTCATGAGTGACCTAGGAATTTTCCTAAGTCAGTTGACTTTATGTCAGTTTAGTTGTACATCTTGAGACTTGCTGGGTTTGTCTCTACTACTTTATTAGAAAGGACATCTTATTTCTTCTATAGATATCAGCTCTTCTTCTATGAGTTTTTCCAAGGAGCTTTCTAAATAATGCTGACATAGTAATTCTAGACACTACTATACTTCCCAGAAAACACATGTCATTCATTAATTCCCTTTCATTTCCATTTATTAGCATTAGTGAAACTCAGTGATAAATCTCAAGGTTGTTGTATTAAAGAGCATACAATTGCCTGTTTTTTTCTCTCCCTGTTTCTTCAGTACTATTTTATTTCCAATGCATTCTTTCATTTTCTAAGGTTGTGTGTCAATTACTCTAGCTACTAGCAACCTGTAACAATGTTGGTGATTTCTACATTCCATTTATAAAGTCTAGTAGAGAGCATTTAATTTCTGTGAGTGTGTCTTGGTAATTTTTGCTTTTAAATCCTTTGCCATTTTAACCTTTTTTGGTTAAGAAGAAGTCAAATATTACTTCTAATTCTGAAACAAGAAGGTAGCAATTGCAAACCATATTTCAGGATAGGCCAATTTATCTACATCTGAGAGTTAGTAGGGCAAAACTGAAATGTTATACACATTTAAGTCATTATTAATAATGACACAACTTAAAGTACCACTAATCATTATTATTATTAATTTTATGATTCTTCATGAGACCGCTGAAAATAAATCTTGCTGCAAGGAAGCATGTGGCATATTTCAAAACATATTTCAGATAAGGTATACTGATGTGGGCTCCACATCTGGCCTGGTGTTGGTTTGTATATTTCTGACAGTGATTTTACTTTTCTAGGCCTCTTATCACATCAGGGGATTAGACTAGTTCATCAGTGAGATTACTTTCACCTCTAAATATGCAAGTGTGCATGTCTTTTTTGTGGTTAAGACCAAACTACCTTGTTTGTATAGTAACCTTGAACATTCCCTTCCCTCTCAAAACCCTCTGAGAGTATCCTCATTGGAACAGCATAGAGGCCTCTGATCCCTGCCTGTGTATCTCTTATAACATTATGTAGCAGAATAAGGATTTTTAAGACAAGGTAAATTGTCTATTTTTAGAGATCAGCCATTCATCCCAGAGCACTTTAATATTGCAGTTTATTTTCATATAACAGTTATATGTAACATTTCATCAGAAAATACCAAGTTGTGGACTCATCAAATAACCTTATAATCCTTTTTTTCACAATACACTAAAATAATGAAAGATAGCAAACTTGTACGTTTACATTATTTCTAGGAAACTATTTTGACAGATTCAGTATAGAGTCAAGTGATAGCTTTACTCCTGTGTGTTCCAAATCATCCTGTTATTACTGGATATATCAATTAGTTGAGTACTTTCTGAGACAGTCATAAAAAAGACTGTTCTCATTCTACATTAAAGAATAAGAAATATGACAAATAGATAAACCATATTGATTCAACCCAAATAGTAAATAAAAAGGGCTCTAGAGATGATATATTAAACACTTTATGAGTGTTGTAAGTCTGTTCAGTATTCCTTTTTTTAATTTTTTTTATTTGTGCACTGTATTCATACATCATAATGGGATAAAAATAATACTTTTGTAGACATACATGCACACATTGCCCAGTTAGCCCCTACCAGATCCCCACCCTGCTCCTTCCCCATTCCTCCCTCCCATGCTTAGTTTAGTGGTTGACATCTAGTATTATAGCAATTTATCCAATATTAACATTGATAATCTCACATAACAGTTTCATTTATCTGATACCAAGCTTTTGATGACTTAAAGATAACATTTCAATATTTCGTTTTGCTTTCTTTCTTACCAGAGAGTATTTCTTTCTTTTTTTTAAGGTGAAACTATTATATATTTATTTATTTATTTTTCACAAAAAATCTATCCTAATATGGAATATGGACTCTAGACACCCAAAACGATCTTGAAAAAGAAAAAAGCTAGAAGATGTATATTTTTCTAATTTCAAACCATATAAAGCTACAATAATTGAAATAGTGTAGTACTGTTATAAAGGCAGATATATAAATTAGTGGAGTAAAATAAAAAGCCTAGAAATAAATTCTTCCATATATGGTCAAGTTATTTTTGACAAGGTTTCCACGAACATTTGGTGGAGGAAATAATTATCTTTTAACTTAATATTGTTGAAAAATCATAATTACATGAAAAAGAATAAAATCGGACCCTTACGTAACACCATTTACAAATATTAACTCAAAATAGATAAAATACCTAAATATAAATCTTAATACTATAAACTTTTAGAAGAAAATCTGGGTCATAAAACCTCACAACATTGAAATTGGCAGTGATTTATTTGGATATGATTTCAATGGCACAGGTAACAAAAGGGTATACAAACTCCCTAAAAAATAAAATATTGTATATCCAAAGACAGTGTAAATAGAGTTAAAAGTTACTGATAGAATGGGATAAATATTTCCAAATGCTATATCTGAAGGTATATTAGTATTCCAACTAGAAATCCTAAAAATTAGCAACAATAAAAGCAAATGATACAATTTAGAGATAGGTAAAAGACTAACATAATTAATGAATCTCCACAGATAACTAATCTTAGTTGTCTGTTGGATGGAAAATCTTGTTTCTCTGGTTCTGGTGTGTGTTACCTATTTCTTCTTTGTAGTTAATCTCTTTGAGTATTTTCTCTAGCGCTGGGTTTGAAGACATAAATTCCTTCAGTTTCTGTTTGTCATGGAAGCTCCTTATTTCCACATCTAATTTGATAGAAAGTTTTGCTGGGTAGGAAATTTTTGGCTGGAAATTGTTTTCTTTCAGAGTTTGGAATATGTTACTCCAAGCCCTTCTGGCTGTCATGACTTGGTTTGGGAAGTCTGGAGTGATTCTAATTGGTTTGCCTCTGAATGTCACTTGGCCCTTTGTTTTTGTTGCCTTTAAGATTCTCTGATTGGCTTCCACATTGGTCATTTTGACAATTATGTGGCATGGGGATCCTCTTCTCCGATCCTGTCTAACGGGAGTTCTATAAGTTTCCTGGACCTGTGTATTGACCTCTTGCTCTATGTTTGGAAAATTTTCTGCTATTATTTCTTTGAAGATATTACTTATCCCTTTGGTTTCACCTTCTTTTCCCTCCTCTATTCCAATTATTCTTAGGTTAGCTCTCTTAAGATGGGCCCATATTTCTTCAATGTCAGATTCCTGCTGCCTGAATCTTTTTTCTAAATTAGAAAATATGTGTTCATTTTTTGAGTGATTTTCTTCTAAGATCAAGTTTCAATTCTCCATGTGGTCTAGTCGGTTGTTTGTACTTTGAATTGAGGCCTTTACTTCATTAATTGCATCCTTTATCTCTTTTTGACTCTCTCTGAATTCTTTTCGAAGCACCTCTATTATTTCTACAGTTATTTTCCTGATTTGATCTTCTAGAAATCTCTGAATTTCTGTTTTATTTCGTTCTGAAGTTGTGGGTTGTGGGTATTCGTGGCTCCATTGTTATTCCTCTTTCCCATGATTTTGGAAGTTTGTGCCTTCCCTGGGTTCGTCCCTTGGGTCACTATGACTTCACTTAAGGTGCTCTGGATCTCGAGTCTGTGGTATCGCAGAGTCTCAGACCCAGGGAGTCAATTGAGGCTGATTTAGACCATGGGGGTGCCAGGTTGGGCGTTCTCCTATGGTGTGATATCTCTGCCACCGCCACTCCCCGACTGGATTAAGTCCCTGGTAGTATAGTACTGGGATTTCTACTCCAGGGTCCACAATTTGACTCACTGTTGTTGAGTACGCAGATGGAGCTGTAGTGGACTTGGTGAATTCGCTGCTGCTGCTGCCGCCGGTGGCAATATGGCGCCGCTGCCACGCCCTCGGCCGTGAGGCTGGAATATTTTTCTCTGTTTTTGAACTCCGCTCTGAGTCCCTGCAGGGTGTGCTGAGCCCAGCCACTGGGAGCTTTAGATGCTCCCTATGCCGAGTAATCTGCCGATTTCCTCCTGGCTAATCCACAGCGGCTTACCTCAACTCGCTGTCCGCCGCTCCTCTCTGGAGCCTGGTGGGCTGTTGAGTGCGTTGTTCTGGTGCCCTGTTCAGTATTTCTTAATTGACATGAAAGAAAAATCTTAAATATTGTCTAAAAACATTTTATGCTTTGATTGACAAACTGAGTTTATAATATAGGTGACAATAATGCAAATCTATTAATTTTATACTTCATTGTTTACAGATGTCTTCACTCATATTATCTTATTTTATCCAATCCTGACATGATCATAAATTATTATTCTCTTTTTCCAGATACAGAATGTTAGTCTAAGAGAAAATAAGGGTCACTGGATAGCTAGTGGTCAAGCTGAGATTATAACTCAGGTTTACAGTACCATTACCATGATGCTATTTGTGTGTTGTGTGATAATATATAGGTATTAGTTAATTTTCTAAAACTAGCTTCTCTGCTGGCACATATGGGGCAATAACATAATGAGCCAAATCCAGGTTAAGTTAAAATTCTCTCACTGGTTTCATATTTCAAAAGGTTGGGGCTAAACACACTAAAATAATACTTTTTCTTGTGGTGGTAGAGGTTACAGTCATGTGTTTTTCATTTTCAAATATGGTGACAAGTAGTGTTTTTGCAATATTCCTAAATGAGTAACATATGAGAGAACTTGTTAGAAGACTTTTTTGGTTCATAAGTTTCAGGTTTTTTGTTTCAATGGTGAAATGACTTTACCAGACTGCTCAAAAAAAAAAAAACAGCTAAAATTGGTATTTCTATGGCTATACTGGTGTACCTTAGATAGAAGTGAAAGATCAGTAAAAAGTAGGCATAAAATTGTTGCTTTAGAGGGGAGTAAGGCTCCTTTCAAAGATTTGAACTTCCAAAATAAATAGATTAATTTTTCAAAAACTGTTCAGAATTATCAGATAGTAAAAATAGTATGAATAGGTCATATCCCTGAAAATCATTCATATAAACTAAGTGAATGAGTATCAGTGTATGCTAGCAAAAGGATGCCAGTAATATATAGACTGCATACTTTAGAAAATTACCATGAGAATAAATGGACAAAGTATCTGAAAAGTATTCAGAAAGTTTACAAGACTGTTAAAATGGAAGATGTATGCTTTTTATGTAGCTGCAATAACAAAGTTTACAAACTGAGTGGCTTAAAACAAGACATTTATTCTTTTCTTGTTATGGAGACTGAGTCCAAGAAGTGTTGGCAGGGCCAAACAAGTTCTTTTCAATTGTTTTAGGGGAGAATTTTTCTTTGCCTCTAAATACCATCCAGTAGCCTCAGTCATCCATTGGCTTGTGACATTACCACTTCAATCACTACCTTAGTCATCATAAGACTTTCTTTTTTTGTGTCCTCTTCTAAAAACATCAGTCATAGGACATAATGCACACCTTATGCTCCAGATGTTTTTGTCTAGATCCTTGACTAATTGCATATGCAAAGACCAAATCTCTAAATAAAGTTCTATTCTAAGGTTTTAGGTGATTGGTAATGTTCTGGAACATTATTCAACCCACGCCCAGAGGTATTATTATGCATATTTTCTAGATTGAGAATGGAGAACTTCTAGACAGTATCATTGTGAAAAAGTAAAGTCAGTTTTTGGTTTGATGCTAAGCCACACCACCTCAGAATTGACTTCAGGTTTCATCTACAGTGGTTCTGAACCAAAACCTCTTTAGGCTCTTTAACTTGACTATGCCTATGTGAAAGACAATTCCTGTAGACCTACTGTTTGAGTACAATTGTGCAAAACTAAATTTTAAAAATATCTAGTGCAGTATTAAAATTTTTAAAAATTAATAAATAAAATAATTGAATGGTGTAATTGATTTGTTTATTAACTATATTCATGTGGGCAAAAATTTTCTATAAAGTGACTGTCTTCCACTTTATGCTCTGTATGTATTATTTCTGTCAAAAGTACTTAATAAACTCAGCCATTGTAGTATGAAAACAGCCATAGACAATAAGTAAATGAATGAGTATAGTGATGCTCCGATAAAATTTTATATATGGGTACTGAAACTTGAAAATCACATATTTACCTGTGTCATGATATAAACTCTTTAAAAATCTTTCAAACCATTTTAGAGTATAAAGAATCCTTTAAAACCTGAAAACCATAGGAAATCAGGCAGTGGTTTGAACTTTTCTGGCCAAACTTTACTGCTGACCTCTGAGCTACATCCATACAATATTTCAGACAGCAAAATGTATTTGGCTTGTCACTTCTGCCATCCACAGAAAGATAGCTCTGAAAAGAAAGGAAAGGAAGGTATTCTTCCAGCTTGTAGTGAGTAGAATACTGGCGTCAGAAAAAATGTCTATGGCCAAGGGAGAACCAACTTCTCCTGGCCTACAAATGATGGATGCAAATACTATGTACTTAGGATAGGAAATACTCTTCAACACCACAAATTACACCATTCAGTTTAGAAATCTTTTTTCTTAAGGAATTATGAGGTGAAGGTCATTTTGCCTTTTCTTCTCTTGGAATTAGAGTACATGAACTCCCAAGTTAGGAAACAATTTGTGGGCCTACATTTGGGCTCAAAATCACAGAATGCAAGAAGGGGACTTCGGCGATGACCCCTCAAAGTAATAAAGTTCTATAATTTTATCAAGGAAGAGTAAGTAATAAGTCATCCAATTGGTATTTTGGAATCTTTTATACATCAGAATCACTATAGCATGTACTTGACTTGTATATGGGGAGGTAAAAATTTCTAAGATACTAGAAATAAAATATTTTTATACCCTGATACTTTGGGTTAAATTGGGCAGTAGGGTTAAGTGGGGATACAGGGATATTTTTCTTTGGCAACCTCTCCATGGTCTTCATAGCTGTACCTGTGTTTGTACCAGCATATGCCAGGTGCCCAAGTTTCTCTTTGAGGGACCCAAAAAACCAGTGGACAGTTTGGTGAAGAAGGCTAAAGAATGATGGCTTTCTTGGTATTTTATGAGACTTTTGTTTAACGTCCAGGTCAGTAATTCTGTATTGAGATGAGACAGAAAGTGTCAGGAGAGAGGTTCTATTTAGTTAAGCCTTTAAAAATGAGATCATATCAAAGAAATCACTGCCAATTTCAATGTTGTGAGGTTTTATGACCCAGATTTTCTTCTAAAAGTTTATAGTCTTAAGATTTATATTTAGGTCTTTTACCTATTTTGAGTTAATATTTGTATATGCTGTTAGGTAAGGGTCCAATTTTATTCTTTTTCATGTAATTATTATTTTTCAACAATATTTAGTTAAACATTATTATTTCCTTCACCAAATGTTGGTGGAAACCTTGTCAAAAATAACTTGACAATATATGGAAGAATTTATTTCTAGGCTTTTATTTAACTCCAATAGTTTATATATCTGCCTTTATAAGAGTACTACACTGTTTCAATTATTGTAGCATCATAAGGTTTGAAATCAGAAAATGTACATATTCTAGCTTTGTTATTTTTTGAGATCACTTTGGTTATCTAGAATCCATATTTCATATTAGGATAGTTTTTTTCTGAAAAATAAATAAATAAATGCATGATATTTTCACCTTAAAATATAAAAATATCCTCTGGTAAGAAAGAAAGCAAAAAGAAATATTGAAATATTATCTTTAAGTCATCAAAAGCTTGGTATCAGACTAATGAAACTGTTATGTGAGATTATCATTGTTAATTTTGGATAAATTGCTATAATACTAGATGTCAACCACTAAGCCAAGCATGGGAAAGAGGGATGGGGAGGGAATGGGGTAGGGATCAGGTAGGGGCTAACTGGGCGATGTGTGCATGTATGTCTACAAAAGCTTTTTTTTTTTAATCCCATTATGATGTATGAATACAGTGCACCAATAAAAAAATTAAAAAATAGTTTTTTTTTTTCAAAATGGTGACTGAGGGACACAGCACTTCTCAGTACCTGAAACAAATAAAGTTCAACTACTTAGAAAGCAGTGTCTTAATCAACAAAATAAATACATACCAGGAACCAAAACAGATCCAGGTACTTCAGCAGAACCCTGAACTCGAAGAAGAAGAAGAACAAAGATCAGACAGCAGACCTGCTGCAGATACAATCGGGAGGCCCGCCGGCGGGCTGCCTGCGTGGCTGCCTGCCAGCCTAAAGGGCACTCCTGAGCCCTGACTGAAATCACTGCGGCAAGATAATCCGGGACTGAAAACGGACATAGGACCTCATCTTAAGCAGCGAGCAGCACCCACATCAGAATTCTGTGTGCTCACCAGCAACTGGATCCCAAAGCACAGGGACTCCCACGGAAGCCTGAACCAAGGAAGCCAGGTACCTGAGTGCGTCCAGGGAAAGTGCGGGTCCTAGCATGCGCCCCTGCCCCAACCCCAGCACTTGCCCGGGATATCTGTCCCATGCCTCAGAACCCAGCACTGTCCTCAGGCACCCAGTCTGCACCCCGGACCACTGCTAGTAGTCAGTTCCTGCGCCACTGCCACCCCTAAATTGGAGCCTACCTTGTGTGTCTAGCTCCTGCCCCCACTGGAGTCCAGATATCCACCTTGCCTGTGCACCCGGACCCTTGTGCACCTATCCTGCAACCCTGGCCCACCGCTGGGAGTTCCTGCCCGCCCGGTAGCCTGATGCTTAGTTCTAATTGAGAACACAGCTCAATATACCTTAGAAGAGCATAGCAGCAGCAATAGGCAGCTGCACCCACTCACACCTGGGTCAAGTAATAGCAGCGCACCCAGCCTGCACTCTCGGAATAGGCAGAGCTCTGGCAGTAAGTGTGGGCATCCAGGAACTGGCATCCCTTTGCCCAGGGTACATCTTGGGACCACACCGGCTAGCCCAGTTGGAATTTCCAGAGACACAGGAAAATCCATCAAGACACAATACCTGCACAGGACCTCAGGGGGAGGTTCCAAGTATACTTTGGACATCTTCCACCCCTGCTGTAGGGAAGCACAGGCAGGAGTCTAGGGTGGTGAGTGCAGAGGCGCTGACTATAGGTTGGAATTTCGCAGAACCTGGGAATTGTAAAGAATCTAGTAACAGTGAAACCAGACATCCTGACACATAAAACCAAAGCAGTTAAAGGAAAGAAAGGTGTCCAAACACCCAGAGTGACCTAAGAAGATAAAAATAGAGTACAAAGAAAACTAAGCAACATTGAATTATATTCTGAATGCTATTGTTGAAAAACAGATACGTAAATATTATATGGACCTGACCCCATATTCGTAAATAAGTAGGATTATTTGTTTTATTTTATTGTGGATATTTTGTTTTGTTTTGCTTTTACAGTGCTTTTGTTTTGGTATGGTTATTGCTGTTTTATATTTTTTTTTCTTAACCCACCCTTCTTTAACTTGAGATTATATATATATTTGATAGTTTGCCTTATTTTCTTATTTCACGCAGCTACTATTTCCTTTAATTTTATTCTTGTCCTTTTTTCCTCTTTCTAACTCTTTCCTTCCTTTTTCATTCTCCTCCTTTGATTGGTTTTTCCTTTCTTTTTCTTGGATTACATAATAGTGTTGGTATCTTGTGTGGATTTCTTTTTATGTTTGCTCCTTCCATCACCCCTCTTTACAAACTTTTCCACACTAACCTACATACTCTTCTCCCCCAAATTTTTCCCATAATATACCTCCTTGTTTAATACTCAAAGTTATTCACATATCCATACTTACTATACTAACGACAAGAGTACTACTAGTTAACTCTCTCTCATTCTGAGCAAGATATTACCTTATTATACTTAAAGTCTTTCTCAACCTAAACATATCCTCTACCTAATCCGACTCCTTTACCCATCACCCCAGCTGCTCCCACATCACCCACCCTCAACACTGGAAAAGCTCTGCTGACTTGCTGATACCCCTAAACTACTAATATTAAGATTGGACAAAGCATAATACTCATGAACGATGGGTAGAAATCAGAAAAACAGGACAGAGAACTCTATAAATATGAGAACCAGGAATTATGAAGAGAGAGCAGAAATCACGAATACTGACCTACTAGAAATGCAAGAAGGGTAGTTCCAAATCTTGATTTACAATATGATGAAAGGATTTAAAACAAGTATAGAGGAGGTTAAAGGTGAGTTAGAAACACTAAAAAAGAATCTAAAAGAGGTCTGGAATGAAATGAAAGAGGCAATAAGTGAAATGAAGACAGCAATAGAAAGAATTCTGGAAGATTAGATGAAATGGAAAACAGAATATCAATATTGGAAGACAGTACATCCCAAACCCAAAACACAGTCAACGATATACAGAAATCTTTACAGCAACAAAACCTAAACATCCAGCAATTATGGGATAATATGAAGTGTCCTAATTTACGGTTAATAGGCATTGAAAAAGGGATAGAGGTGCAGACCAAGGGCATCTGTAATATCTTCAAGGAAATAATCTCAGAGAATTTCCAAATATGGAAAGAGACTTGGACCTTCATGTCCAGGAGGCATACAGAACTCCACTGAGACAGGACCAAAGAAAGACCACTCCACACCACATAATAACCAAAATGACCAATATAGAGGCTAAGGAAGGAATCTTATAAGCAGTGAGAACAAAAGGATGGGTGACATATAGAGGCAAAAGAATAAGAATCACCCCAGAGTATACAACCCAGGTCATGAATGCTAGGAGAGACTGGTACGACATGATTCAGACCCTGGAAGAAAATAACTTCCAGCCCAAACTAATCTATCCAACAAAATTACTATTCAAGATCAATGGTGAAACCAAAGACTTTCAGGATAAACAGAATCTCAAAAAATTTATGAATTCAAAGCCAACACTAGAGATAAATCATAAGGAAGAAAAAAGAAGCAGACTTCAGAATCAGAGAAGAGAGGAAGTTAATAAGTGGGCCATTTAAGTAAAGAAGAAAGATGACACCACCCAAGAGTAGACAGAACACAAAATGGCAGAAAACAAAAATCATATTTCAATAATATCTCTTAATGTCAAAGGACTTAACTCACCAATCAAAAGACATAGACTGGCAATGTGGATTAGGAAACATAATCCAAATATATGCTGTCTGCAAGAAACTCACCTCACAGCCAAAGACATTCACAGGATGAAAATGAAAGGATGGAAAAAGATATACCATGTGAACGGTGACCAAAAAAAGAGCAGGGGTAGCAACCCTGATATCCAACAAAGCAGATTTTAAACTAAAACACATCAAAAGAGACAAATCATGGCACTTCCTTTTATTAAAAGGAACAATACACTAAGAAGATATAATGATAGTAAATATTTATGCCCCAAATATGGGTGCAACCACATTTGTAAAACAAACCCTTCTGGACATAAGAACCAAAGTAGACCAAAATGCAATAATTCAGGGAGACTTTAATACGCCTCTCACACCACTGGATCGATCTTCAAGGCAAAATATGAGTAAAGATGCTTTAGAACAAAAGGAAACCATAAACCAAATGGACCTAATAGATATTTTCAGATTATTTCAACCAGGAACTACTGAATACACATTCTTCTCAGCAGCCCATGGAACCTTCTCAAAAATAGACCACATCCTGGGACACAAAGAAAATACCAGCAAACTAAAAAAAATGTAATATAATTCCTTGTATCTTTTCAGACCACAACAGAATAAAAGTAGAAATCAACAACAGGAAACTCGAAAGAAAGTATTCAAATTCATGGAGAATGAATGATACACTATTGAATGATGAATGGGTAAGAGCAGAAATTAGGGAAGAAATAAAGAAATTTATGGAAACAAATGAAAACAGAAATACAACCTACCAAAATTTATGGGACACCGTGAAGGCATTATTAAGAGGAAAGTTTATTGCATTGAGTGCCCACATAAAAAGGACAGAGAACCCCCAAGTAAAAAACCTAATGACACAACTCAAGGACCTAGAAATTCTGCAACAGTCTATTCCCAAAGCCAGTAGAAGGCAAGAAATCATTAAAATTAGAGCAGAAATAAATGAAATAGAGAACAAAAAACAATTCAAAGAATCAATAAAAAAAGTTGGTTATTTGGAAAGATTAATAGAATTGATAAACCCCTGGCCAACCTAACCAAAAGAAAAAGAGAATAAACTCAAATTATCAAAATTAGAAATGAAAAAGGAGATATCACCACAGATAGTGAAGAAATTCAAAAGATTATCAGAAACTAATTTAAAAATTTATACTCCAATAGACTTGAAAACCTGGAAGAAATTGAGAGATTGGTAAGCATAGTTAACCTTCCTACACTCAGCCAAGAGGACATAGCAAGCCTAAACCAACCAATAAGAACCAAAGAAATAGAAATGGCAATAAAAATTCTTTCACCAAAGAAAAGACCAGGCCCAGATGGGTTCCCAGCTGAATTCTACAAAACCTTCAGTGAACAACTAATACCAATACTTCATAACATGTTCCGGGAAATTGAAAGAGATGGAACTCTCCCAAATTCCTTCTATGAGGCCAGTATCACATTAATCCCCAAACCAAATAAAGACACCTCAAGAAAGGAAAACTACAGACCAATATCTTTAATGAACATAGATGCAAAAATTCTAAACAAAATACTAGCTATACGCATTCAAAACTATATCAAGAGAATAACACATCATAACCAAGTCGGTTTCATCCCAAAAAAACAAGGCTGATTCAACAAATGCAAATCAGTACACGTTATTCACTACATAAATAGAACCAAGAACAAAAACCACATCATCATAGCAATAGATGCTGAAAAAGCATTTGACAAAATTCAACACCCATTTATGTTAACAACACTGCAAAAAAATGGGATAGAAGGAAAGTACTTCAACATCATTAAGGCAATATACTGTAAACCCAAAGCCAAAATTATATTGAATGGGGAAAAAACTGCAAGAATTTCCGCTAAAGTCAGGAACAAGACAAGGATGTCCACTATCACCACTCCTTTTCAGTATAGTCCTTGAGACTCTTGCTGCAGCAATCAGACAAGAGAAGGAAATCAAAGGAATTCACATAGGAAGAGAGGAATTAGAATTATCCTTATTCGCAGATGACATGATCCTTTATCTGGAAGACCCAAAGAACTCAACCAAAAGACTTCTGGAGCTGATTGACAAATTTAGCAAAGTTGCAGGATACAAACTCAACCTAAAGAAATTAGTGGCTTTTCTTTATGCCAACAACGAATCCACAATGAAAGAAACAAAGAAAACAATTCCATTCAGTATAACCTCAAAACCAATAAAATACCTAGGAATAAACCTAACCCAAGATGTAAAAGACCTCTACAACAAAAACTATAAAACATTAAAAAAAGAAATTGAAGAAGACCTTGGAAGATGGAAAGATCTCCCGTGATCATGGATAGGCAGAATAAATATAATAAAAATGGCCATTCTGCCAAAATCGATCTATATGTTCAATGCAATTCCCAATAAAATACCAGTGACATTCTTCAGCGACCTAGAAAAATCAATCATGAACTTCATATGGAGAAAGAAAAGACCTTGATAGCCAAAGCAATTCTCAACAATAAGAAGCTTGCAGAAGGCATTATAATCCCAGACTTCAAACTATACTATAGAGCAATAGTAGTAAAAACAGCATGGTACTGGCACAATAACAGATATACTGACCAGTGGATTAGAATAGAAGATACAGAAACAAACCCACACATCTTTAGTCAATTAATCTTTGACAAAGGGGCCAAACACATACGCTGGAGAAAAGACAGCCTTTTCAACAAGTGGTGCTGGGAGAACTGGCTAACCATTTGTAAAAAGATGAATCTAAACCCCTATATCTCACCAAACACAGGAATCAACTCAAGATGGATCAAAGACTTAGAAATTAGACCTGAGACTGTGAAGTTAGTAGAGAAGAGCATAGGTTCAACACTACAACATATTGGCACAGGCAGTAACTTTCTCAACAAAACCTCCAAAGCTCAGGAAATTAAAGCAAGAATAAACAAGTGGGATAACATCAAACTAAAAAGTTTCTTCTCATCAAAGGAAACTATCAATATCCTAAAGAGGAAGCCAACAGAATGGGAAAGGATCTTTACCAGCCACCATTCTGATAGGGGGCTAATATCCAGAATATGCAAAGAGCTCAAAAGACTCTACACTAGCAAAACAAACAACCCAATTAAGAAATGGGCAAATGAACTAAATAGACACTTCACAAAAGAAGAGATACAAAGGGCCAATAGATACATGAAAAGATGTTCTTCATCACTGGCCATCAGGGAGATGCAAATCAAAACTACACTGAGATTCTATCTAACCCAAGTCAGAGTGGCAAGCATAAAGAAATCAAACAACAACAAATGCTGGCGAGGATGTGGGGAAAGAGGAACTCTTTTACACTGTTGGTGGGAATGCAAACTAGTTCAGCCACTATGGAGATCTGTGTGGAGATTCCTAAGAAAAGTGGGAATAGATCCACTATATGATCCAGCTGTACCACTCCTGGGTATCTTTCCAAAGGGGTTGAATTCAGAGAAATACAACAATATATGCATACCTTTGTTCATAGCAGCATAATTCGTAAGAGCCAAAATATGAAACCAAGCCAGATCACCATCAAATGATGAATGGATAGCAAAACTGTGGGAAATACACACAATGGAATTCTATTCAGCCATAATGAAGAACAAAATTATATCAATTGCAAGAAGATGGAAAGCCCTGGAGAACATTATGTTAAGTGAGATCAGCCAAGCACAGAAGGAGAAGGTACATATCTTTCCTCTAATATGCCCAAATTAGGAAACACAAAGGATACCAGTGGGACTCCAGATAATGGAGGGGAAATACCAGCAAAGTTTGAATGGAAAGATAGGAGAGGAGGAAGGCTGATCTTGATTAATGAGGGTCTACATCTGAACATGTGTAAAAGTATGAATAAGACATGTTTAACCTGGACAAATATTGGTGGGAGGGGGGAATGAAAATGGGGCAGGGGGTAGAGGGCATCAAATATAGTTTAAATGTATACTATTTATGTTCAATAAAAATTGTTAAAAGAAAAAATAAAATATTCACATAGTGTGCAATAAAAATTTTAAAAATAAATAAAAATAAAAATGAGATGAGATTGAGCTAATGTTTTGAGAAATACTTGGATTGAGGAAAAAAAGGAGATTGTATTTTAGCCAGATTAAAATGACTAAAAATACTTGGAAGTTAGTAGGATTATAGGTTGGTCCTTTATATATAAGAATATTAGTATAGCACATTGCTTTACTATCATATTAGAGAGGAAAGTTATAATTATATTATAATTATTAATGTTTAGAGAAGCAGCTGTTATGTTATATAGTTTCTGAGATTATTATTCACATAGAATTCAACTCATGAAGTTGGTTGAAATGTCTCTGGCTCCAAAGTAAACCTGTTTTTTTGACATTTCTTTGCTTGTCATCTGAACCTATATGCAAACAAACTGGGAAAGGTTTCCTCTGGAAGGTCTGGAGATGCTTTCCCTGTGCATCTGCTGAAAGTGCTGTCCAGACTATTCATCCTGTGTGGGGCCTTATAATATGTTATCTCCTGTGTGCTGAGGGCTGTATACTGTCCTTTAGACAGTATTTACTAGAAAATATAGGCTTTTGTTTAATATTCATGTCAGTATTCCTGTTCTTTATATATAGGGCTCAGATTCTTGGGAAGACGGGGAGATCTAATTCCCCAGTCAATAAAGATTGGTAAAAATGTTGCACACTAGAGAGTTCAGTCTGAACACATAATCCATCTGTAAAAAATTTAGAAGGAAGTAATATTTTTGAATACTAGAGGCTAACATTTGGCCCAAGAACAAAATTAAAATTGTGTAAAATTCGAGTTGTGAATGAGTCTAACATTATGAATCATATGCAGGGATATGAACACATAAACAAAAATGACAGAGAAGTGTAATGGAAGTGTTTAGTATTCTATGAGAGCAGAGTATTTCTAGAAAATATGAATTGTTTAGAAACACTTTCTCAGGTAACTTTGCTAGCTCTTGAAGAATGATTTAAAGTTGTTTTATTATTTTGCAAATAAGTGATATGGGCATTTCCAGTAACATAAATTCTCATCAATTATAAAGTGGGCTTGATAACTCCTGGGAAGCATGATACAAAAATCAGCTAGCTATATTTGGAGCATTTGAAGGGAGGTTGGTTGGGAAGATCATAAGCTTGATGTCAGCACAAGGTGATAGGGGTCCTTAAACCATTAAAAGGTATGAGGTATAATCCTGGTAGATCATGCTTTAGAACAGATATTTTAGCCTATATTATTAGACAGTTTTTCATCACTATGGCCGAAGTACCTGATAAGAGCAACTAAACTCATAGGAAAAGATAATTTTGGTCATGGTTTCAGAGGTTCAGTCCATAATTGGCCATCTCTAAAGCAGTGACCCCTACTTCAGAGCATGATGGAGGAAAGCTGAGCTCAATTTATGGTGGTTAGAATCAGAGCTAGAGGGAGAGGAAGAGGGAGAGAAGGAATTGGGAAGAAGAAGAAGAAAAGAAGGGGAAGAAGGAGAAGAAGAAGGAGGAGAAGGAGAAGGAGAAGGAGAAGGAGGAGAAGAGAAAGAGAGAATCCAGGGACAAATATCTTCAAGGGCATTCCCCCAGTGACTTGCCTCTACCAGCCATGATCTACCTCTGAAACTTGCTGCATTGCCAAAACATGAGCTTTCCTGGGGGATATTCCATACCCAAGCCATAACACAGTGCTTCTCATGCTAAGGTATGGGCAAAAACAATCATGATATTTTGCTTTTTTGAAGGATTTATTTCCAACAAATAACTTTATTGGTTCACCACTTAAAATTAATATTGTACCTCAAAAAGATTTTATAGTACTTTGGAGATCCTGGGGAAATATGCTGAACACTTTCTCAGGAATCACAGGAAAGAAAGTGATAATTTAATTTTAGTTATGCAGTATATTGAATATCAAATTACATTTTGTGTTTTGTAATTTCTGAAGTCAAATAATCACATTTCCAGTTAAATTTATCTGGTAATGATGGTTGTGGACTTTGTTTTAATATTTCCTTACCTTTTCTCCTTCAGACTGAAGCCACCTACATAGGAAACATGTTCACAGTGGATAGTTAGAGTAATTTTGAACTACATGCCACCTATCTCCCTTCTCCCATGGTGTAATATTAAGAGAGAAATCACATCCTTTGATTTTAGTGGCATTGGTGTAGGATCATTCCAATTGACTATGGAAAAATTGTTACTTCATTAACCATTTGGTTCAGTTTCTTTCCCAAATTATATATATGGTTACAATTTTCAGTTAAGGTCAAAGAATTTCTGGTAGTGGGAGCTGGAGAAAGGAGGAGAATGGAGTACACAACATGTTAGCAGTCTTCAGTTCTTAGGAGTGCAGTTGTGTTTTTCAGATACAGGAAAATTAACCAGAATATACTTACTTAATTATATTTATCAACTCTCCCTATATTCTCAATCCTTTCAAATTCCCTTGATAACACCCACATGTTTTCTTATTTTGAAATGATTGTAAACATAGCAACTTTAGGAGCTAAGCACATCATTATTTGCAATGGAAAATTCAGATGTCTTGCAGACAGAGGCCTCATCAAAGTACTTTACCATAGCTTCTTAAATAATTGAGCCTTGAACTCTCCACATGTAAATCTGGGCAGTAAGTTAAAAGCAAAAAGTAAGCCACCTCTTAAATAACAGCTCATATACATTAACACACGTGGTTTAAAAATGAAGTATTCTAAGAAAATCAAGTAATTTTTTTTACGTTCTTTGAGTAGGAGGATAGGAGTCTGAACAGGACTGTAGTGATGATAGTACAAAAATTTTAGAATTAAAGGATCTTGATGCTGGAAGTATTCTGCAAAGCTTGAAACATTATGACAGCTTGAAACAAGTTAATATGGTTTTAGACCACACATTTCTCCCTCATGAATGAAAAAGTCCTTAAAGGCCACAGGTGAAACATTCATCTAAGGTTCTTTGCATCAAAAATCAAGATTGTGTGCATATATGCCATTATCAACATGATTTACATTATGTGAGACTATAATGCACAAAGAAAAGCACAAAAAATCAAGTGTCTCATGAAACTTGACCATTTTCCCCAAGTTAAAAATGCAGATGAAAATTCCCTACATGACATGTCCTATATGAAAAAGAGATACATCTAATGTCTATATTTTGATTAGCAAAGGAAAAGACCTACCTACCACCCAAATATGTTAATTTCACCTTCTGGGGGGAAATTTTTTCTGCATTTTGTTATTGAATCTTCCCAAGATTTGCCATTAGAGTTTGAAAAAAAATGAGTGATTGGATATTATTGCCTTCTACAATCACACACACACAAATACAAGACTACTCTATGTTTATGTCAACACTAATTTAACTCTGAAAAAAGTTAGTCAAAGCCTATGTTAAATTTTTTCATATAGTATAAAGCAATGCTCTGAAACAGTAAAAGACATGTTACATTGGGAATAAGTTACTGAAGAACTATCAGATTTAGTTTGTGTGTTTTAATTGAAACATAATTCATTATATAATTTATATAGGAAAAAATAAATATATTTTTAAACCACATATCATACATAAAAGCTTCCTAATAAAACAAGCAAAATCTGTACTTGTTCATTGCTGATAAATGATTATTTCTCTTTTTATTGAAGTCTCTAATAATAAAGTGAAAGTGATACAGGAAAAAAGAGGTATCACTAATGTTTAAAATTATATATTCAAAAATCAAGATGATAAAGTATTAATAGCTAGAAATAACAGTGTTATGCTTTTTGTTTTGAATAAGCCATCCTGCATTTTTTCTTTGCACTCCTATTTAATTTATACAGCATTATTATTTGTTCCCATAATTAGTATTAACTTTCTTGGCAGTAGGCAATATAATTACCTTTAAAATTTAAATGGGATAAAAATGCCTTGAGAATATGGCTTAGAAAAAATCTTAATATTTTCAATTGCTTCTTTAATTATTTATTTATTTAGTATTTGAAAAAATTCATGAAAAATGAAAGGAAACTGAAAGAAATTTTTTTTTTCTGATGCTTGGATTGGGAAACCCCACAGCCTCTACATGTAGCCAGTTTAAATACTTTTCTTTTAGAACAGTTCTATATGCTTTCTCTTAGATGAATTCTAAAAGTAAGTTTTCATTATTATCCTGGTCCTCCTCCCTTCCTGACTTTGCTAAAGCTGAGGATTATATGTCACTGTAATGCAAGTTTTGATATTTCCATTTGTCCAGGAAGAAGGAAATCACTTCAGCTTATTTGTAAATACTTGTTGCCACTTCTGTGATACCTGGTTTTGAGTATAAATATGTAGATGATTATTTCCTTATATATATTTCCTTATATATAAATTAAATTAGAAATTACTTTATTAGCTTAATAAAATCTGTAATTCTGAATAACCATTCCAGTTGCTAAGAAAAAGTTGTTTCTGACGATGGAAGCAATAAAGCTAGCCAGTTATGAACCATTATGGCCGGGCGTGGTGGTGCACGCTTGTAATCCCCGCACTTGGGAGGCTGGTACGGGTTCGAAGCCAGCCTCTGCTACTTAGTGCGGCTTTCAGCAACTTAGTGAGACCCTGTTTCCAAAGAAAATGTAAAAAAGGTCTGGGAGTGTAGCCCAGAGATAGAAAGCCTCTGGGTTCCACCCCCAGTACCACACACACACAGAAAAGAACCATTATGAAGAACAGTAGCAGTCTGAATGGTTGACAGTTATTCATTTATTTATTATGTATTGAGTATGTTTACATACATAATATAGTTTTAATCTTTGTATGTAATCCAGAAATATTAGAAGAAGAGATTATTGGATTTTTGCCAATTTTATTCATAGTGCCTGATACGAGTAAGTGTTCATTAAACATGTATTGAGTAAGTGGATGATTCACCTAGAGAACTGAAGATTTCTTGGCATATCCAAAGCAATTAGGCAATAATTATAAGAAAATAGGTATGCAGTGGTGTGACACCAAGGTAAAAACATAAAGCTACTAGGTTTGCAAGCTTTTCCTGAGTAGAAAGGTTCTGAGAAGGGCCAGAATCTTATCTAGTATTTGGAGAGGTGAGCTTTCTAAATTAGGGGAATTAGATGACCCAGAGTAGGGATAAGCACAGTTTTGATAATTAACCACTCAATTAACAAATACACCACCATCCTGTAATCTTTGTCATTCATTTATTGTATATAGAGAATTGTACTTGGGCTTTGAAAGAGACAGAAATTTTTGACTATCAGGGAAAATTACAATATTTTAATTAATAACAACAAAATGAGGTAAATATCTGGATTACATAAGAGTGCAGCATGCCATGGGACTCCAGAGGAGCAGAGGGTACATAATGCTGGACAGATAGAGAGTGACTCTAGGGAACTGTTGCCATCTACACTGAACCCTAAAAAGCACTGGGATGAATCTGTGGTTGTTCACAATCTTCATGTTTCTTAGCATCTTTGAGAAGCTGATAAAATAATAATACTTTGTGCAATGGAGAGGGATAGAATTGTGATGAAATTGCAGTATACTCTCTTTAGCTACTTGATTTGGGCAAATTTCTCGAATCCTTAAAGGCTCACTTTTCCTCCTAATCTCTCAAAGAAGGAAAGTAAAAAAATAATAACCTGCTTCAGAGTGTTTGGCCATAGAACTGGTTAAGATAAACCTTGCAATCATATTTTCAGACATCAAGCACCATTTACTTTTGACAATACCATGTTGCTGTGTATGTTTTATCGAGATCAGGAAACCTGGAAGTATAGCTTGGTTATTGTGGAGTACTGCCATTTATCCATTATCACAAATCAGTGGTTTATTTGTTTTAGAATAATGCCCAATATAATAAAATTATGAGTACATGGGGCAAACTTAACTGAGAAATATAATCGCATATCACCTTCTTAGAATGTGTGAATCAGAAAATGAGTCTGAATGTTTTACTATGATGTTGTTGATCACTGTGTTAAAAAGTGCATACAAGTGTGTGTGCACATAATACAATACAATAGTGCTTTAGTGGTCACTTTGCATCATGTTTCAGTCAAAAGGCATTTTATTTCCATCCTTCCTGGGCACACCTGTAGCCCTCTTTTTTATTTCCCTGTAGTTTATTTTGATTTACTGATTGATGCCTTAAAATATTTGTAAAATCTTGTACACTCAGCCAGATACCCACACACACTTACATGCAAAGAAGCATGTATAATAATGAAGTATTAGGTGACAAATACACACTGTAGTTGCTGTACAAACTTATTATGATGTTTTAAAAACATGATATTTGGTAAAGAAATAAAAAGGGGTGGCAATGAATGTTTGGGTAAAATCCAGTGTTAATTATCTGGTCATCATACAGGTGGGTGACTCAGGTTGGCTTTGTATGCTTTGAATGTTTTGATTGCAAGGCTGAAAAGTATGTAATCCTAATTTTAAGAAAACTGGTGGAATGAATACTCATTATGCATACAAAACTCCTTCCTTTCAGCATTCCATTGCTTTGCAGTTATTTTTGAAAAAATAAAACCAGAAATTATTTGCAAGTACTTTTAACATATGTACTCTATGGGCTAAGCTTCTTCTGACACCTGCACCTCTTTGAATGGAAATGCCAAAGAACTCCTGCTGCTGTCAGTGTCAAATGTCATGTGAACCTGAGTCTTACAAGTTGTATGGGAAAGAGAGGATTCCCAGCCCAGCCAGCTCCTGAGAAAGACAAGAAATAGAGTATAGCAACAAGGTATTGCCTACAACTAGGCACCAAGTAAGTATTTAATATGTGGAATGATGGGTGTATGGGATGGAAAGATGGGTAGATGGTAGCCATTTCAAGTAAATCTAATGTTATTATTTAGAATATAAAATAATAGATTCTCAAAATTGTTGACTTACTATCCCCTTTTCAGATGAATAAATTACTTAGTGCTCCCATGTGCACTTCTACAACCCCCTTATTTTTAATTGATACCCCCAGTTTTACCAGAGAGTACTACCACAACCATGAATTGTTCCAGTGACCCCATAGGTAGTATCTTGCACTTTGGGAATCTATGCTAAATAATTGATCATCTAGGCATACTGTTCACATAAGCGAAAAAGTAATCTCTTTTTTAGAATACAGCATTTTCAGTTTGGTTTCCCAATAGTTAAAATACTGTTTTTTATCACAAGCTTATGAAAAACCATAACTATTATTTGAGTGAGTTTTTTTTTTTTTGTACCTAGAAATTTCAAAATGTTGATGATTTGCAGAGATAGGAATTTGTAGGCCTCGGTCCTTTGGTAGAGTATATATCAGAGGCTTGTAGTACATAAGAACTGACAGATATTACAATTTTCATTATCATATTAGAAGAACAAGAGTTCTGGAGCATTAGATATTAGAAGGACCACATATTTTGTGACACCACGCTCTTGTCTAAGATAAACAAAGTCAAAAAGAGCTTTATCATAATCTAGCTGATCTGAGTTGTGCTCTTCTGACCTGTATTAATGAAATATACCGATAAAGTTACTCTACCTTTTGAGCTTGGTATTTCTCAGCTGTATTAGAGAAGGAAATAAAGTCTACTGGAGTCCTAGATGTACAAATGCTGTGTAAACTGTAAAATGTGTTGTCCATGTAAGAAGAGAGCTTCATACATCTTCAGTAAAGCTTCCTAGATTTCTTTTACTATGAATATATCATTCTATATAGTATTCAATGATTGAATGGATTGAATTTGAGGTTCAAGTATCATGTTTTGAACTTTGTGTATTGATGGTCTTTCAGTCTCACACATGAATTTTTCCTTGGCAACTGTCCTTTCTTATGGGTACATTCATTTGTCTACATACATTTAACATGTTGGTTTTAGGTGGGAGACCTGTGTTCTTAAGTATAGAGCATATTTTCAAGGCCTATTTATTTCTCTCCTCTCCCATGACTGATACAGAGTAAGTGCAGTTTTTTTCATGAGCTTTCCAAAGCAAGGTGTCTTTTATCCAAATCAACCTTCCTCTTTTTACTTTCAGTATAGATAAAATTATTTTTATTAATATTTATTGTAAATTTCACTGTCTTGTAATTGTGCATAATAGTGATCTGATCATACATGCACATGACATTAGGTCTGTTTCCTTCTCTTGGCAAAACTCAGCCCAAAATGCTTTGCCCATTTCTGGATGGGGTTTTGATTTGAGCTCCTCCCTAGTAGTAAGAGAATTTTAGTTATTCTGTTACCCCTTATAGTAATGCTTTTATTAGATTACTAACATGTCTTGGCTTTTTAGACTTGAAGGATAATCTAGAACATTTATTTATAATAAAAATCTTTTTGTACTGGGAATTGAACTCAGGGGCATACTACCTCTCAGCTATAACCTCAGCCATATTTTATTTATTATTTACTTTTGAAACAGGGCCCCACTCAATTGCTGAGAGTCTTGCTAATTTGCTGAGACTGGCCTTCAATCTGTGATCCTCCAATATTAGCTTCCCAAGTACTGGAATTACAAGCATATGTCACCATGCCAGCTAACACTTATTTTTATGAGGCAACAGTACCCAACAAAAACTTGCTTTTTCTAGACTTTTCACTTTTAAAATTAATTTGTATCTAGTGTGTATTAATTTCTCTTATATATCTAATTTCTCAGAGTTTATCCTGTGTGAAAACCTATGCAAGCATTCTAAATGAAGTTAAGCTCATGTACAATCTAGATTTAAAAGGCACTAAACATTTTTAAAGTATCATTGGAGAATCTAGAGACTATTTTTTAATAAGAGTAAGATCATTATATTATAAAATAATTAATGGATTTAATTGGACTTCCTTAATCAGAAAGTTTTTAAATTAGAAACAGCCCTTAGAATTCTGACTTCTTTGAATTTTACAATGCCCAACATTTAATCACATCTTAGCAGGATGCAAGATGGTGGAGACATATATGGCACACATCACCCAATTAGCCCTTACCTATTTCCACCCCATTCTCTCCCTTTACCTCCTTCTCATGTCTGACTTAGTGATTGACACTGATATGCTTGTTAAAGCATATCATGTGTCATTATTTAATTTTGAAGGAAGCTTTTGGTTAGCCTTTAAATGTGTGCCTTCACATTTAAACTCAGCAAATTCATGTGTTATTGTATGTGAATTCAACTAATTTTTGCTAAGTGATATATTACTACAAAATAATATTCAATGAAAGTGGAAATCATCAAGAATTCAGCCAATGAATGTTGGTGAGTATGTGGGAAAGTAGGAACTCTTCCATACTGTTGGTGGGATTGCAAATTAGTGCAGCCTCTATGGAGATCAATGTGGAGATTCCTCCAAAAACTAGGAATGAATACACCATATGACCACTCCTGGGTATCTTTCCAAAGGGACTGAAATCAAAATATGTTAGCAATACATGCATATCCATGTTTATATCAGAACAATTAGCCAAATAGTCAAATTATGGAACCAATCCATATTGGTTGCCATAATTCATGGCAAGAATTATTGGAGTAATACTGATGGAATATACAGGGGCATCAGAAATATTTACATAGAAATTTTAAGCTTCAGTACATAACAGCACTGATTAGCACAAATAGTAACTTTATTTTTTTGTGAGTTTGAACTTTTAATATTGTGTCATGCATTCAGTGTTATGAGTACCTAAATAAAAGGCCATATTCTAAAACAGGAAAATAAAGACTCATTGAAGATATATCAGTTCTTTTATTTAATGAACATTATAGCTTTTGAATTCTAAAATTTAAAATTGCCAGCCATCTCTTTTTTCTGCATTGCTGCTTCCAAAACCCCTATGAAAAAAATTACTTAATTTTCATTTTTTAAAAATAAAACTAATCTGGGCGTGGTGGCGCACGCTTGTAATCCCCATGCTTGGGAAGCAGAGACAGGAGGATTGCACGGGTTCGAAGCCAGCCACCTTGGCTTAAGAAACCCTGTTTCTAAATAAAAAATATAAAAAATAGGCTTGGGAGTGTATCAAGGAGGTATAAGGGCTTCCAGAAACCCCAGTACCACATATATATATATATATATATATATATATATATATATATATAGTTTTAGTTAACCATTTTAAACATTCATCCTCTTGACATAGAATACACACATACACACACAAACAAACGCACACACATCTATATGTGCTTTTGTGTTTCTTTTAGGAGATTTGAAGTCAAATGTCCTATAATTTTTCAATTTCAGAAACAACCAATAAGGAATTCAGTTATATTAGCAATGGAGAATTTGAAGTCTGTGACTTTTAGCAAAATCTAAATGAATCAGTAAAAACTAATAAAATGATTATAAAGTGTTGGATTTCTAATAATGTTTTCTATTCTGGAAAGTTCCTGACAATTTCAAATGTATTTGCAGCCATCCAGAAATTGAGAAGTGAAGTGAAATTGTTGATCTTATTTTACATATGCTGAAGGGAGAGATACCACAGTCAATGCCATAGCAGCAGTGACCTTTGTCCTTCGCTCTTTATTCAGTTTGTTCATTCAGATTAAGTCACTTCCTTAGCACACACTAGGCTGAGCACCTATTCTGTGCTAGCTAGTGACAGAACTTCTGTATGAGTTCTGAGTGAGACATGTTTTAAAGTGAAAGGGGACATGATCTTGTGAAATAAGCTCAACAGCTGAGGAACCTTTGACAAGTGACCCTCTTTCTGAGCCTCAGGTTCCCCAGCTGTGGATGATAATATGATCTATACTAAATGATATTTTTACAGTACCTAACATCTCTTACTACACAGTAGCCTCTGTAAAAAGTGTTTATTTCTTCTTCCCTGGAATAATTTTAATCTCTGGAAACACATACATTTTTGTGCAGTACTTATATTTATCAAATACTGTTTTACATTAGAGTACTTAGGGTGCATGAAAGCATTTTTTCATGCTATTTAAGCCTTAATTCATTGGAGGCCAGAGTCTGTGCCTTATTTATGTTTGCCATGGTGCCATTAGTTTATTAATTTAATAGTTAATTTATCTGGATGGAAAGCAAAATGAGTTCCAGTAGATAGGCAGGTCAAAGAGAACAGCTAGGTCAGATGAACAAAGTAAGAACTAGTGGATTGAAAGATTTCCTCTGGTCTTTTAAAGACAATGAAATCTAATGCTTAAGCAGTGGCTTATGGTGACAGTAATTTCCCAGACTAAATTCAAATGTGTGAATCATTGGTGTTGCTATAAGATGTGTATTAACATTTTCAATGGAACAGTGAACGAATAAATATTAGTAACCATCCCTATGCCCCGGGGTCTTCACTTATGAAAACAGAACAAATGAACAGGTTTCAGTTTCAACTATCCAATAGATCTTGCCAAGAGAAAGTTTTAAAACCTGTAATTTTGTCCACTTTGGCATATGCTTGATTTTCTCAGATGTTTGAAAAATAACTTATGAAAATTATAAAAACCTAATTTTTTTTCATGGAGATCACTCTGTTTTGTTATATTTAATTGAAATCAATTAGATGCCTGTCAACGTGTTGATTTGGAAGTGGCAGAAAATTTAGTAATACTTTTCAGAATAGGAAAACGTTGAAAGGCATATTTGGAATGCCATTTAGTTGATGATATTTAGAGTTTTCTACATATTTAGTTTGCTACTTAAGATGATATTGCTACTTAGGTAAGAGCTCATTATCTTAAGTCTCTGATTTCACCTAATGCTTGATACTTCCGTAAAACAAGCAGCCTGTGTATTTCTAACTTCCTGCTCTTTTCCTAAGCAGTGTTTTTTTCTTTGTATAACAACCATAGAGATAAGGAAGCATGTCACATGTTTAATAGACATTGATGTTTAAATATTTAAGACTATTAAAGAAAACTCACTGGTGAAAGATATGGATTTTCATATCAGAAATCTCATTTCCACTTATTCCCACTTCTTTCTCTCTTCTCCATTTTTCTGTATCAAATACCTACTATTCACTAGTATATGTGTATGGTGCTTTTATGTATGTGTATGTGTATGTGATGCTGGAGATGGAACCCAGATGCTTTCTACCTCTGAGATCCACTACCAGACCTTTTTAATTTTGAAACAGGGTCCATCTAAATTGTAGAGGGCCTTACTAAGTTGCTGAAGCTATTTGTGAACCTGTGATCTTCCTGCCTCAGCCTCCCAAGTACTGGGATTACAAGTGTGCATCACCAGTCACCACACCCAGATATGATGCTGCTTTGTAGGCATCTCTATTTGGATGCTCCCATAGGAACCTCATAGTCAGCAAAACTAAAACTAAACTATTGATGGCACTATCCATTCCAGAATTCTAGAATCATTAAGATTCCTTCCTTCTTAGCGGGGCGTGGTGGCACATGCTTGTAATCCCAGCATTTGGGAGGCTGAGACCAGAGGATTGCGGTTCGAGGACAGCCTCAGCTACATATTGAGGCCCTTTGCAACTCAGTGAGACTCAGTTTCAAAATAAAGAATAAAAAAAAAATAGGGCAGGGGGTGTAAATTGGAGGTGGAATGCCCCTGGGTTCCATCCCCACACCCGCAAAAAAAAAAAAAAATGATTCCTTCCTGCTCCTCTGTGATCTATAGTCTATCAAGCATCAAGTCCTAATCCCCTCATTTACTTTAAAGCTGTTGCTCCAGCCCTTTACATCACCTCACATTGGCTCAGCACCATGTTTCACCTGCCTCTTATACCTAGTTTTCTGACCTCTGATTGCTCCTAACCTTCCTTCCTACCCCACAGCATGCTTTCTTCCCATTGTGGTCAATGTGTTGTTTCCATGCCTCTCATCATCTACAGAGAGAGGCTCAACTTCTGGAAATCTCTATTGGACCTGACCTTTATTGTATTTTCTTTTCAGGCCTCTCTCCTTGGCTTGTAGATGCCACCTTCTTCGGTGAATTCCCAGGGTTGCCTCTGTGTATGTTTGTGTCCTCATCCCCTCTTATCTCTGCTTATTAAAATACCCATCACACTGGAATAGGGCCCACACTCGACCTTATTTTGCCTTAATTGCCTTTTTGACAAGGGTATCTCCATAAACAGTAACATTCTGAGGTATTGGGACTTAGGAATTCCACATATGAATTTGAGAAGGGGCACATAATTTAGTCCATTGCACTTGCTTTTCAGATACTTGCAGCCTAGTGCATGATTGTTCTGCTTAAGGCCTATTGTATGATGCATGGATAGAAGAGTTTGGAGCAAGATTCTCATAATGACTTGTGGAATGTCAGGAGGTCCCCATGTTTTAACTGTATGTGATAAGACCACTCTCAGACTGTGAATTTTTCTTTCACTAATTTTTGGATTCAGTGGCCTGGTAGCTTAAACAAGGATGCCAAAATGGGTGTTCAGGGAACCAGAATTGAAAAGCCTCTGGTTTTTTGCTAATGTTAATTATATTTTCAGATCATGAGGAAATTTCCGTTATTCTCAGTGCCTGAAAATATTTAAATTATTTAATATGGGACTTGCTTATGTGATCAAAACTAAACATTTTGGCAAACATACTTGAAAAGCTTAACTTTAGCTCCTCTGAGTTAATTTACTACTGTAAGGTAAACTTAGATACGCATAAAGTATTTGGATGCCCTTTGTAAATTTGTCACCTAACCAAAGAATGAATTATTTGTTTTCTCCATGGTGTGTTTGATTGATTGACAGAGTTTCTCATCCAGGCCTAATAGCTCTTTCAAATGGAAAGTGTTACGGTTTGAGAATATGTTATGGTTAGGGTGCCGGATACAATTTCCCTCAAACAACAAAAAAGATAAAAAGATAAAAGTGCATGGGTTCTTGTCCTGAGCTAAGGATAAATACACATTAGCCCAGACTCTTGCTGAAGATTTAAAGGAGTTTATTAAAAAGATAGAAATACAGCCGGGATCAGTGGCACACGTTTGTAATCCCCACACTTGGGAGGCGGAGACACTAGGATAGTGCAGGTTCAAAGCCAGCCATGCTGGCTTAAGTGACCCTGTTTCCAAATACAAAAGTATAAAAATGGGTCTGCAAGTGTAACCCAGAAGTAGAAGGGTTTCCAGGATATCCAGTACCATGACCAAATTAAAAATAAATAAATAAATAAATAGAAATACAGAAGACAGTTACAGCCTCATGTTACCATGTAACATGAGGGGGTGGTTCGAATGAATTTACCAAAGTACAAAACACATGGACCATTCTTATAGCCAGCCTTACCAGATCTGTGGCAGATCCTTTGATATGTAGATGTGCTGCCATATCTCTAGCCCAGGCATTGGCTCTATCTCCAACTGAGCGAGATCTGCCCCCTCTGGGGCAGGGAGGGGGGCAGCTCTGTCACCAGCACAGACCCAGACACCATTTTTTACATTGCAAAATGTGTTAAGTTGCTTCTCAGGAATCTGGGATTTCCTCACATCCTTGAAAAACTTTGCCTCTCTTCAGAAATGTAAAAAGGCCCTTTTTCCTGAAGTTCCTAACTTTCTTTACTACCAAAGATATATTTAAATTTGGAAATCTTTCCCAATACTTGTACATTAATACAAACTTGAAACCTCTTCCCAATACTGGTACAGAAAGTCTATTGGAGTCACTAGGCCCCAGATATCAATAAAACCAGACTGCTCTGGTCTAAGGGAAGCAAGTGTCTAGGCCCATAGATCCTCCATAGTAAAGGAACTGTTTGTCAATACTACAATTTTCAGGAAAGGATTGTCAGCAAGAAGGAACCTGGTAAATTTAGTTATTTTGCTTGAATACTTGGAAAAGATGATTCCTTGAGCTGTCAGAATATATAATCATTTGATGGCAAGTCAAGAATGTATCAGTAACCTAGCAAAAGTTCTTTTCACTTAACTAATCAGTTACAACCAGGTAATGTGATTCATAGAAATATAGAACATTAGAGAATGAATAAATAAGGAATCACAGGGACCTTCTAAGTTTTTCACTTAGGCATTTGGAGAAAGTGAGATCTGGAGAAATGAAAGAACTTACTTGAGTTAACGTGTTGAATGGTGATGGCACTGGGACTGATTTAGGTCTTTGGACACTCAGCCCAGTTTTTTTTTTTTTTCATGATATTGCAGTGAATATAATTCTGCCAGTCACCTCACCATTTAGGAAAATGGTGGCTAAGCATCTGAGTTGAGAGGCCATGGAGGTTAGCAGTTAAAAGCATGTGCTTAGGAACTAAACTGCCTACATTTGAATCCCATACTAGCTCCAAGGCATTCCACAAGTCACTTCCTACTTGTATTAGTTTCCTTGGGCTGCCAGAACAAAGTGCCACAGACCTGGTGGCTTAAACAACAGAAATTTATTTTCTTAAATTTAGGAGATACAATTCCAAGATCAAGGTGTCAGGAGGTCTGGTTTCTTCTGAGGTCCTCTCTCTTTGGCTTTGAGGTGGCTTTTATTCTCTGATATCTTTACATGGTCTTTCTCCTGTATGTGTTTGTTTTTATCTTCTCTAATAAGGATGCAAGTCAGATTGAATTAGGGCCTGCCCCAATTGCCTCATTTAGTCTTAAATACCTCTTTGAAGATTTTATCTCTAAGCACAGTCACATTTGGATGTACCAAGAATAAAGACAACTTAGAGGGGGAAAATTGTGTCCATGTCCATTGATCTAGGCCTTGTTTGTCATATACACAAAATATCTATGAAAGCAGATCCTACCCCTAAGGGGTATAAGGACTGAATGAATTGTTTGAACATAGTATAATACCTAGTATGTGATAAACCTTCAATAAGCCTTAGCTAATAGTCCAGAAATTTAGGTTTTTCTGCCTGTTGAAAATGAAGACATACTAATATTACATTCCTTATGGCCGATAAATTAAGTAAACTGACAAAAAAATCTAAAGCCCTTTAGACTGTTGGTTAAACAGACTAAATTTGCTTATATTTAAGCAATTTGTTCAAATTTGCTAAACTAGACTATCAAAAATGGATCAATATAATTTGAAACCAATTGAATCATTAGAGGGAGGAATTTAAGAGTGCTGTGTTTAAAGAGATAATGCCGGAAAAATGTATTTAAAAATTAAAAACAACAAAATATTTTATTGTGTTAGTCTGTGCTTTGTATTCCAATAAATTATTATTTAATAGAACTTTCTTTGATTAGTTAACTAGTATCAGAAACATACAATGGGCCTAACATTCTAGTATATGAAATTAAATGCACAAAATTCAGTCTTTTAAAAATATAAATATGTATGTTCTACATTTGTTTATCTATTCAACACATTTATTTTAAGTGTATGTGTTTGTTTCAGTTAGCATTCTTGCCACTGCGATTCAAATACCTGACAAATACAATTTATAGTAAAAAATATTGTATATGTTTACAGATCTGGAGAGGTTCAGAAGTCACAGCCCTGTTTGGGTTGCCTTCTGCTGCAGCTGCATTTCTTCAGGGCATCCTGGTAAGGAGCAGACAGAGCAAGAGGAGGGTGCCAGGGACACATATAGTCCCCAGAGACGCCTCCCTGAAACAAAGTCCCACCTCCTACAGGGCTACCTTATGTACTACATGAGGACTGGATGACATTCTAAATTCAAACTATAACAGTGTCTTATATTGGGGTAGTTGTCATCTCTGATCTCAAGAAACTCATGGTCTAGAGAGAGGACACATGATTAAAATATAAGTATAATGAAACAGATATGATCAGGGAACCATTGAGAGGAACTAATGTGACCTAAGAGAACCAGAATATATCTTCTGGCTTTGTTCTTTTTCAAGATCGTTTTGGGTACCTAGACTCCATATTCCATATTAGGATAGATTTTTTTCTGAAAAATAAATATATAAATATATGATAGTTTCACCTAAAAAATAGAAAAAAATATTCTCTGGTAAGAAAGAAAGCAAAAAGAAATATTGAAACGTTATCTTTAAGTCATCAAAAGCTTGGTATCAGACAAATGAAACTGTTATGTGAGATTATCATTTTTAATTTTAGATAAATTGCCATAATACTAGATGTCAACTACTAAGCCAAGCATGGGAGGGACGGATAGGGAGAGAATGGGGTGGGGATTGGGTGGGGGCTGACTGGGAAAAGTGTGCATGTATGTCTACAAAAGTATGTATCCTACTATGATGTATGAATACAGTGCACCAATAAAAAATAAATAAATAAAAAAGGAATTAATCATGAAGTATAAGAAGTTGTAGGGAAGAGCTAAATAAGTGATATGTGCATGTATGCCTCTTCCATCTTGTACCCCATCAAGATGTATGAATACAGTGCACAAAAAATAAAGATGTGAGGAAATTTAGACTTAGTTTACTGCATATAAACTGACTAGGGAATAAAAAAGAACTGATGGTGAATGGACCTGATGTATTTGATATAGCTGGAGCATCAGAGCTCTTGGGGAACATGGTACATGATGAGAATGATGTGTGTGTTTGTTTGTGTGTGTGTGTGTGTGTGTGTGTGTGTGTGTGTGTGTGTGTGTGTGGTACTGGGTTCCCGGAAACCCTTCTACTTCCGGGCTACACTTCCAGACCTATTTTTATACTTTTTTATTTGGAAACAGGGTCTCTTAAGCCAGAAAGTCTGGCTTCGAACCTGCGCAAACCTCCTGTCTCTGCCTCCCAAGCGCAGGGTTTATAAGCATGCACCACCACGCCCGGTGTGAGACTAAATTTTTTTTTTTTATGTCAGGCTCAGTATGTTAGACTTATGTTCTGTAACTTGAATTTGATAATAGTGGTGGTCAACATTACTTTATTTCACCTATTACTGGGAATTGAACCTAGAGTCATACTACCTCTGAGCTACACTCTAGCCCTATTTTGTTTATTAATTTTGAAACAATCTCACTAAATTTTTGAGACTCACTAAGTTGCTAAGGCTGGCTTCAGACCTGCAATCCTCCTATCTCAGCCTCCTAAGTGTGCCACCATGCCCAGCTAGACATTACTTGTTGATTGCAGTACATATTCCCACTGATTTTGATTAAGGCCTTGGAATCCATCCTACCACAGCCTTTCAAATAGCCATTACCAGTCAACTGAAGCTGGCCTCTTGCCCCGGTGTAGGCAGTGGCAAATATTAATGAATAAAATTAATCCAGAAACATTCATTTTACTAGCCTTTGTATTAATAGTCTAACATGATATTATATAATTTCCACAATGTTCTTCATTGTCCTTTTTTATACATGTGATAGAAACATTTCTCATAAAATCTGAATTAGACCAAATAGAGCAATGTGGGTTTACAAAAGTTTCCTGAAAAAAGAAAAGATAAAACTTTCCTCATATGTGTATCTGAATATATCAAGCTTTTGAAGTTCAAGGAAAGTTTTAAATAGCATCATCATATCATGGTCATTGAAATTTTGGCCCCAAACTCAGCACTAGAAAGTTTTACAGGATGACAGATCATTTTTTAAATTAAGGAATACATTGTTCTCCCCTCAAATTTAAACAAATGAAAATCTTTAGGTTTATTCTACTGTAATAACATAAGAAATTCGAACATTCTGTATTGGTCAAATTACATATTTATATCACAAGGCCTGTCGGCTTCACATGGTGTTTTGAAACATTTAACTTTCCTTTATGTGTGCTCTTTTAAAGACTCATTTTTTGTTCAGAAAGGAATAAGCCCTATTAAGGAGGTAAGATAGACTTTAATATCCAATCTTGGTTTTGTTGAGTTTGGCATAATTTTTTAAAATCATGTTTATAAGTCACATTTATTTTATTGACATGGAATCAATTATATGAAAGCATAAAATTTAAGGTACAATTGCCTTTTTTATTTACTTTCTCTGGTTATGTCTTATATGTCTTCAAAGACAGAAGATGGTGTCAGCAATGCCACCACAGGTCAGTTTCTTCAAGAAGCTGACTATGGGATGGAGATTTTTGTGAGGGAAGTTTTCTCAGTATATATAGAGTCAATACTTGTAAAGGTATAATGACAATGAAGTAATTCTTCAGAGTTTTTCTGAAGTGATACCAGGTGCCAGACTTTTAAATCCCTGTATCAACCAGTAATTGGTAATAGGCGCACCTCAGGAAGTGAGCCCAATTTTGGCTCGGGAGTTCTCTTGAATTAAGGACAATTCCCAGAAAGGACACTCAGTTAAGGATAGCCAGCAACCAAGGCTCTCAGCAGCTAAAACAATGTGTGTCTCCATCTAGAAGGTTGTAAGGATCTGGACACTATGTGATATGGGCATCTACACAGAAATGCAGGCTCTGATATGTAAGTCAGCCTTTACATTGATGGGATACACTTAATAGCCTTTGGGTTTTCCATTGCCTATTTTTAGTTCTTCTAACCCTAACTTTTCTTCCTAGAATAGCTTAAAAGATGCATCTTTTCCTTAAATTGTCTTCATTTGACTTAACTTTATATTTGTTTCTGGCCTCTTTGGTCAAGCCACTTGAGGAAAGGCCACCATTTTTATATGTACTTAGACAACACCCCCATTTTGTATACATTTGAGAACCAAAGTCAGTCAGGTTTTATCAGTCTAACAATTTTTTTTTTGAATGGCCCAGAAAGAATTCATTCTTCCAAAGGAATGAATGCATGTGCCCAGCCTCACCTGACAATACGTTGTCATTTGGTATAAATCCTCATTCAATTCAGCTACTCTCCTCTTGCTACCCCCTTAAAATGAAAGTAAAGAGGAGAGTTATCTTTATGAGGTACCCAAGGACAGAAAGTTGTGAAATTGGCTAAGCACAGTTTGTTGATGATGACTTATGTAGAAGGCTCTGTTAGCTTAAGAGACCCTTAACTCAGGAATATGGGCTCCTACTTGCTGAGGCTGTCCTTACCCCACAAATACTGGGATTACAGGCATGCACCACCATGCTGGGCTGCCAAGATTATTTTGAAACTTAAAGGGACCAATTCATATAATCACATGTCCATCAATTTTGCCAAGAAAGGGATGGAAGAGAGAAAAAATTAATTTCACAAATTTGTGTAGCAGCTAGGCAAGGTGGTACACATTGTAATCCTAGTACTTGGGAGGCTGAGACAGGAGGATTGCAGGTTCGTGGCCAGCCTCAGCTACTTATTGAGGCCTTCTGCAATTTAGTGAGACCTTGTTTCAAAATAAAGAAAAAAATAATGCTAGGGGTGTAGATTGGAGGTAAAATTCCCCTTGGATTCTATCCCCAGTACTGCAAGGCTACTATGAGTAAATATTTAAGCTTTTTTGTGGTACTGGGGTTCCTGGAAACCCTTATACCTCTGGGCTACACTCCCAGACCTATTTTATATTTTTATTTGGAAACAGGGTCTCTTAAGTCAGCAAGGCTGGCTTCGAACCTGTGTGATCCTCCTGTCTCCTTCTCCCAAGTGCGGGAATTACAAGCGTGTGCCACCACACCGGCAATATTTAAGTATTTTGAATCTTAAAAGAAACATTGGCTTTTTATGCCCAAATAACCAGTGTGTTTTAATGCTTTGATGCTTTAACTCCAGAGAAATAAGTGCATGTAATCATTTTACATTCATACTGCTGTTGTCAATTATAGTGAACAACTTTAGAAAAATTACTTGATTAACCACTTGTAGTCAGTATTTTGAGAATTTTATGTTTACTTTTCAAATTTTAAATAGAACATATGTTTTGAAACAGGAATGGGTAATCAAAAAGCACATTCTTAACTACCATCCAACTTGTCCAGTCAGTTATAATTTGTATGGATTTATTTTACTTCTCACTTTATTTCAACTTCACAAATAATCTTCTAATGCCTGCTATTATCAAAGCAGTGTTTATAGGATCAGATCCTATCTGGTAACAGGTCAGGAGACTTATTTTGGGGGTGCTGACACGTGGCCATGATGGAATCTGTGCTATTGAAAACAGGGCCTCAAATATGTCTGAGGTAATGACACTGTAGTCTAACTCGTGTATATAGAATCGGAAGACAGGCTTGATGAATAACAATCCCATCTGACAGCAAATAATCAGTGTAAAAATTTAGGCCACAACAGCTTGCTTGCTCTTTACACTGTCATGGTTGATTGGTTATTCTCATCACCCTTTGTTTAAAATCATTTCGGAATTAATTGGCGTTCATTAGCAAAAGTCTTTGCAGTGGAATTGCAGAAACAGTCATTAATGTAGCTAATAAACATAAAAAAGAAAAGAGGTCCTATTACTGGGCCCCTACAGGCTGTTAACTAACATTTTGAATAAGAATGCATAAACATAAATTAAACATTTTTCAAACTGCTAAGAATGTGGGGATTTCACATGGTGGTCTGTAATAATGCTTTGGATTAATCTTCTCCTTTTAAAAATATACTTTAGAGAAAGCAATTCTGGTTGAAAATCATCACTTTGAATAATCTCTCTATGAAGCTATGGCAAAACCAGATACAAGCCAGTACAACATCTAGTGTGACAAGAGCTGAGTCTAACATTATGGCATTATTTTACCAGTTAATAGGTCGCCTCAGTTTGGCATATCAGTATTATAATGCCACATCCAGTGAAAACAAAATTTAGGGAATGGCTATATTATTTTGAAATGATGGATTGATGCTGACACTTTTAGTCTATGAGACTAGGACTCTAGGACTTGTGAAGATTTTAAAATGAGCATTTACCCTGTACTTTCATTAATCTTTGTATTCATAGATAAGGCTTGCTGTGAAAGTTTCACCATTCTAGAATTGATCTTTAGCCAGGTCAGAGAAACTATGAAAATTTCTCATTCTTATATGATACCACTAGTCATTTCCAATTATTGGAAAGTAGATTAAAATGTTAAAACATAAACTTTAAAAATTCACTTTGATATTCAAAATGTATTTGTGTCACATGTCAGTATTATGTTTTGAAGAAAAGTCAAGTAGTGGGAGAACTTTTGCTTGAACTCAAAGTATAGTAGAAATTTCCTTCATTATTTCTACCTCATTGTGCATTTGCAAGATTAACCAGCACTCTCTCAGCCCTGTGAGAAATCTACCAACTATTTCCCATGATATATACACTGATGACCAGAAGCACATTACAGGAACATCTGCCACTGCTCCCACCAGCTGAAGTACAGGGCTAGTTGGAGTTAGTTGTGATAGCTCCCAACCTTGATAATTCCAGTTGTGCATATTACTGTAATTATGTAGTTCAATTCTGTGTCGAATAAGCAAAAAATGATTGTAAGAAAAAGAAAATAGTGGTCTTCTATGAAATGAAATAGACTGTTTTGGAAAAATTCGGTTGTATTTTATTCCTATTGCTGATATAGCAAATTACCACAAGTTTAGTGGCTTAATACAACATTTTTTCCTATTGTTGTTCTGGAGATCAGAGACCTGAAATGGCAATTACAAGGCTAAAATCAATAAGTGAGAGGGTCTGTGTTCCTTCTGGAGGCTCTAGAGGAAAATTTGTTTCCTTCATTTTCCAGATTCTACAGATCAGCTGTTTTCCTTGGCTTGTGATTCTTTCATCTGTTGTAAAAACTAGCATAGAACTTTCAAATCTTTCTTTGATTTCTAGTTCTATTGTCACATATCCCATTCTGTCTATTCTTCTGTTATTACATTGGCCTTTCTGCCACTGACTCTCCTATTGATTATTTGATGCTGAGATGATCTAGCACAATCTCTGTATCTCAACATCCTTAATCACAGCTGGAAGTCCATTTACCCTGTGAGTTAGCATATTAAGAGGTTCAAAAGCTTAAGATCTGAGTGTCCTTAAGGAAGGAATTATTATTGTTCCACAGTCTATTCTCTGTCCCCAGATTTATGTCCATCCCACATGCAAGACATCCAAACATCTCAAACTTTTACATAAGTATACTGCACTTAATTTTAAATGTAAGCAAAGTAGGTGGTAATGATATAAATGTTAGAAATTGAGGAAAATGTATGTTTTTAAAAAAAAACTAAAGTATACTGAACTTCAGTTTCTTTTCAAACATCTTTACATTCTTAGTCCATTTTCAGAAATCTCAAATGATTAAAGAATACATTGTAGGTTTGGTTTTTTGAGAATTGTGTTACGAAAATCTAGTCAGCTATATCCTGAAAAGTGAGAAAATATTTACAAAATGCATTTACATTTTTATAAATGAAGTTATAATTTTCATATGACAAATGTTGTGATACCCCATTTAAACAAAATCCTTTAGTTCACTAGCCAAATGAGGGTTATAATCAAGTCTAGTTGAAAGAGATTCTCTTTGAAATGGAAAGCATCATCATTCAGGATGAAAGTTACTCTCCCATATCAATAATTAAGATTGAAAATCACAGATTTTGTCTTTATGACCTGCTACTACTTCTTCTACAGCAGACAGATTGGGCTATTCACCAATCCTTCAAACTCCTTAGGCACACTTACTTCTCTAAGTCATCTTCCATAATATTCTTCCTGCTTACAATGCCTTCTTCAAATTCCCATATTTTGAATATCTTTCCTCTGCCTCCTCAGCAGGGGAGGAGATTTGTTTCTGGTCCCCATTCTATAAAAAGCCAATTTATGTAAACTTATAATTTTGAACTTTGGCAAGTTTATAAATCGTTTTCAAACTTCATTGCCTTTAGTCACTGGGTCCTCAAAGAGCAGGAGGTAATGTTGCATATGCAAAGCAACAAAATCTAGCCCAGGGATCCAAAGCTTTTGTACACTGAAAATGATTTTAGCACATCTAGAAATAATATGACAACACCTGGTTTGTAATGCATGTCAGGGCTTTTGCCTAAGAAAATTTTTTGTTAATGTATGTGAACATAAAGTACCAAGACAGGTAATTTATAATAGACTATTGATATACACTTAATAAATGCCAAAATCATTCAGAAGAGCAAATGCTGAATGTATTGCACTGAAGCATAATTTTATTATGACAACAAACATCCACGTGTATGTCTAGAGTAACCATGTTATTGCAGGCATCATAGTACAGTGGATTTAATATTGAGCTCTTCACTACAACCAAAGTCAGTACTGATGTGATAAAGAAAAATTGTGTTAAACTTTGGTAATTAGAATATAGGACCAGGAAGACTAAATATTGTTAGTCTAACTTTTGTTTATTGACTAGAACATCTAAATGGCTTTAGGCATCACGAAACAATAAAAAAGTGGCTTCCTATTGGGTCTTTGATCCATTTTAATTTATTTTTGATGCTGTATGCAGTTTCTGAATATCTTTTGTGACTTGTAATAAAATAGTCACAGTGCAATTTTGTATGTATGTCAAGCGACGCGTGACCTGCTATGCAAATTTAATACCAAGGTGCCAAAGCTGAATTCATAATGTTTCCCAGCTACAGAGCTGTTTAAGGAAGTTTAGAAATCAATGAATATGTAATATGAAGGTGATAAGACCTAAATAAAAACCGTATTTATCTACTATGAAAAAGTATTTATACACAGAATACTTAGCACAAGCAGAAAACGACAGAGTTTCCAATTATATGGTTTGCATAAACAAATGTTAAACTGCATGCTCTGAATGGATAAAAATGTAGCCAGTCTCTCTGCTTTGTGCTTTAAAGTTTCAAAATCTTTACAGATGCATTCCCACGCTTAGGATATAAATAAAATAAAATGTCCAGTTGAGACATGAACCACTCGAGTTCTAGTATTTCTTCTACATTTCATGTTAGCCTAGATTCTGTACTTGTATAGGACTAAACTTTTTTAATACTAAGGTGAGTAGACATGTGTTTTTTTAAGTTTATTTTTGCAATAAGGCAGATCAATTGACAGGAAATAAATAAAGAAAATATTTTCTCCACCTTATTTTAGAATGTGTGATGATATTTGGAAGTGAACTTTTGATATGCCACTGTTCAAATCGATAAAATGCTACTGTTGCTGTCAGAGTGCCTATCCATAATTCTAGTGAACATGTCAGGAGTTTGCTGATTTGACCTTAGGTAGTCCCTGGCTACAATGTGGGTAGAGATGGATGGGGGAAACAGGACTTGATTGATGAGAACTAATCCTAGCTTTTTTTGAGGGAAAATGTGTCTTTGCTTCTCCCTGGAGAGTTAGAAAGCAAGTGAATGAGTTTGCATATGTTCAGTGTATATGTACACATACATATGTTAATGCACATGTGCACATATGTGTTTACACAATCATTCAATCTGCACTGTTTATGACACTCCTGTTAGTCAGATTCCAGGTATATTTATATCCATTAACTTAGATTAAGTCTCTTCAATAATAACCAATAGTGTGTATATCCACCAAAAACTATTAGAGGAGAATTTAAAAAAGGCATCTATAATTTCAGCTGGGTGGTGATAATAGTTGAAAGAGATTAGCATAGACCTCTCTAAAGGCAAAATGGTGTCATAAAAAATAAGAAGAAGGTGAAAAATGATAGGACAATTCACAACTCTTGGGGGATATTGATGAACTTTCACACTGAGTTTGTGTTAAGTACTTTCAAGGAGAACAATCACTCTGTAAAGTTAGCTTGGGTAAAGCCACAAATTGTCCTTAAACCAAGCTGCTAGAATAGATACCAGAGCAAGAAAACTGGTGGGTCCCTGCATCTAAATATTTGTTTGTCATATGTATTATTTGGAGTGCAGCATTCTCACTAAGAGCAATTAAAAATCATTCCATAATTTTAAAGAAGGCCAAAATAGTGATTATATCCAACATAATCTAAATATTTTATTATTAAATTTATTTATGCTGGGTTTTGCCATTTTATTTTCTATTAAATAAAATAATAAAATAGATGTACACATTATTTCACCTGAAGGTTATGCATTGTTTTCTAAATGGGATGTAATGTCAAGTGTTGTTCATCTTATTTCACAAATGGGAAAACTGTCAGAATAAGTGATATGATCCTCAAAAGATCAATAATATATTTGGGTTTTGGAGCCTGAGGAAATGGAGGTCTAGCAATTATCTGGGTCATTTCATCAACACAGACAGCGAAACTTAATAATTCAGACAAAAAATAATCTACCCTGGATACTTTCTTTCAGTAGATTAACTGAGAAATTGCCAGATTTCTAATTCTTGATGCTCTGCTCAAACAAGTCTTCTTTGCAATGGGGCCAGGTGAGCTGGCTGACACCAAAGGCGGATTCTCCTTCTACTTAGCTTGATTAAATGTGCCAGATACATAAAGTGGTAAAGTTACCAAAGAAGTATTTGAGCTCCACATTGATCCACAGGAGAGGAATGTTGTCAAAGTGTGTGTGAGTGGTGATTGGGGCAGTGCCATTATGAAGTGGCCACCATGTACTTAAAGAGGAAACACCTTTAACACTTAAGCAACTCCAGCCTCTACAAACTGTTTTCTCCTCGTACCTCCTACATTTTTCCTAATGAGCTACTTTATCCTTGGACTTTTGCTAATGTTTCTGGAAAAGGGGAGCTAATAAGGGATGATTTAAAATATAACTGCAGAAAAGCATTATAATTTTTTATTGTTGTTTAGAAAGAAGATCTGTAAACTCAATTATTTTTCAAGATTCTAATTTACTGCTGTGCAAACACAGGACAAATTATGTTATACATATTTAGTCCTACTCTGTTGCTATGCTCCTGAGGCTTTAATTGCCAAGGAAACATCGTGTCAAAATTGTTTCTGTGGCTGAAAATCTTTTGAGTGCTTAGAGAATATAAGGCTCAAAATTAACTAGAATATCCCTAATAAAATTTTGGTCATTTAGGCCCTTTTTCCTGTGTTCTATGAGAACCTTTACTTTGCAGGTAAGATGATAGAGAAGGTGTGTGAGTGTGTGAGTGTGTGTGTGTGTGTGTGTGTGTGTGTGTGTGTGTGTGCTATGCTCATGTGTCCACAACATTATGTTGTGGATTCCATTCAGCTATGCCAAAAATCTGTAATCCTGGCAGAAGCTATTATATCATGTCCACAATATTGAAATAGACCTCCTTGGTTTAGAAAAAAAACATGTTTCAATTTGTAGACAAAAGTGTGTCCCAAGTGAAGCACTAGTATTTTGGTGAGCATATGTGGGAAACATTCCACCCTTCTTTTACTGCACTCACCAGTTTTAGTATGCATTCAGCTTTCTTTTTTTCATGAGACTTTTAAGAAACAAATTAGGGCCCTCATTCTGTTATGATATTCATTCATTCATGGATACAAAATATGCTCATCATTGTAAAATTTATGGCCATGATAACATAAACATTTAAGAGAATTCATATAAAACTGAAAATATAAAAAAAATCCAAAGAGTCTGCATTTAAAATATACCATATTGATTACTTTCAACCATATCCCATTATTTTAGATTCTTAAAAATAGAAACAATTTTTTAAAAATTTTTTGTCCTTTGTTAGATTATAAACACAAAATTGCAATGAAGGGTAGCATGTGTTTTACATGAATCTTACTTATTTTGAAATAGACAAACTTGTCTTTACATTTGTAACCTTGTATACAGGATGTTTCACTATTTGTGTAGCTTATTGTCCATTCAGATAATTTTAAAACAAGGTGCATACAGAGTTAAAATCAGAAATTTAAGTATATGTAGAAATGATCATTTCATATTACTTAAAACTATCCTGTATTTATTTCTACATATTTTTGAAAGTATCTATAAATTTTGAAAGTTGAGGACAGCTGAATTTGTTGTTGTTGTTGTTGAATCATTTGAATTTGTGCCTTTATGTAGGTGAATAAATGCTATATATTTTGACATAAAAATAATAAGATTGTTTAAATACTATAAAGGCTGGCACTAATTTTTTCAGACTCATTTCCTTATAATATATCTTTCAATATGTCTTAATGGACATACCTTGTGATATGCCCATGCACTACTTTTTAATCCGGAAGTGTAATTTACTTACACTTAAATTGATTTTATTTGTGGTTGTGTGTCTGTCCATTAGCCTGTGACTGACTGTGAAATTTGCAATCTTTGCCATGACCGACCCATGAAATTTATCATCTGTCTCTCTGACTTACATAAAAGTCCATTTATAATCATCAAACACAATTCACAAGTGAAAAGTGTTAGACAAATATCCTCAACACACGTGCATTTTCACATTGTATTTACTGCGCAGTGAAAAGTTAAATTACGAGTGTGATCCATGTATAGATATTTCAACATTTAGATTTTTAGATTTCATTTGATCTTAAGTGTGCCATCATTACAAATTAATTTTCTATTATTGGAAATCTACTTAGTGTAATGGATTCATTTGGTATCCATGTGGATGTCACATGTTCTTTTATACATGTTCTACTATAATTTTTGACTTCAACTTTAATTTAGAATTGGTTAATGGACTCTTTTATAACTACAGTTCTTTTTTTTTATGGTACTGGTGTTCCTGGAAACCCTTCTACTTCCAGAGCACACTCCCAGACACATATATTTCATACTTTTTTATTTGGAAACAGGGTCTCTTAAGCCAGTGAGGCTGGCTTCAAACCTGCATGATCCCCCTTTCTCCACCTCTCAAGCCCGGGAATTACAAGCATGTGCCACCACTCCCGGCTACAGTTCATTTTTTATAATTCAGACCTTCTAACTAAATTTTCTAACAGTTAAAACTGTTGAGCTATATAGCTTGGAAATAGGAAATTTTACTTGGAACTTATGAGAAATATTTAGCACCAGCAGCTCCATTAAAATGGTGCCAGCTGCCAGGCATGGTGGCCCACGTTTGTAATCTATGCACTTTGGAGGCAGAGACAGGAGGATCGTGCAGGTTCAAAGCCAGCCTTGCTGGCTTAAGAGACCCTGTTTCCAAATAAAAATATAAAAGATAGCTCTGGGAGTGTAGCCTGAAGGTAGAAGTGTTTCCAGGAACCTCAGTGCCACCAAAAAAATAAAAAAATAAAATGGTGCCAGCTATGATTCAAAGGCAGAAATAATGTTAAGAAAACATTGATGGTGTGTGGGGGATTACCATTTGTAAGCATAGTTTTATACACTTATTTTTTTCTGACAAATACCACAGGGCTAATCTCATTTACTCTTCAGTTTTGTTACTGCTCTTTACTCTTCTATCAGTATTTTTAGATGGGCACAGGTGGTTTTCTTTGCCAAATGAACAACTACTAAGTACCATCAGAGTGTGTCACATGGAAGCTTCTCCTAATATCTCCAAACCAATCAGACTTGTCATTCCCTAAGAGAGTAGTCTTATGAATCACTTCCACACTAAAGGGAATCCTAAACAGCAGAGTGGATGAGGTAATGTTGTAGTCCAAATTCACTGGGTTAGTGATACATCTTCCTGGGGCATTTTAAACAAAAGTGGCTTTATATCCAATTATTCTGGAAAGTGTAGACAGTCTGCATAAAATCTGTGGATTGTTTAGACACAATAGCATACGATAATAACTTTAGCTTGTTTGTAGAACTACAGTAAATAGTTTGCCAGAGATTCAATCTAAGGTAAATAAGCCCCTCTAGACTTGGTGGGTAAAGCAAGCCAGCTCACTGACGCTCTTGGCCTGTTAAGTCCAGGAAGTAAATCAGGCTGAAAGCTGACAATATTTATATACAATATTTGATTCAGTCATTTTTCTTATAGTAAAACTAATAAGGGGGAGATAAAATTTTGAGGGAACAGACAAAATTTCATATGGAAGTATTTAATAAAGACTCAGTGTCAAGATGTTTAGACCCCTCTGTCCTACTGGAAGCATTTCAGCTGTATATATTTACTGTAATCTCCTAGTCCAAGAGTAAATTATGTACAAAAGTTCTTTTCATATCCCAAATTCATAAAAGTAATACTAAGATTGGACCAGGATATATCCAATTATAATTTGTTTTCTTTTCTGAAATCCTTACTAAACATAAACTTTTACTTCTCTTCATCAATAGCGGATACAGGTAATGATGGATTCCTTGAAAACCATACATATTTCTCATTTGGCAGCTGCATGCATATTTCCTGAATCATTATTCTCATGATCTGTATGAAGTTCCCAGATACATTAACTTTAGAAATTAAAATGCTTGGTTTACTATACATGGGTCAAAGATTGTACAGATTTTGTTTCAGAACTGTTTGAGACTCTGCTTTGTAATTTCTGATGGAGTAGGCACTTTGTAATCTGGTAGGATAGGTACCATGCCAATGGTTGCTTCTAATATAACAGATTTATCAGGATGACTCTAGGGTTCTCAGAATTTTTCCAATCCTATCTCTGTCACCTAAGCTAATGAGTCCCAAGTCATATATCCAATTTGCTCTCAAATTTACAAATGCTTTTTATATTTTTACATGGCTGTTTTACACATACTGAAAAAAGCCACTATTTTTATTCTTAAGAGTTTCGCTGCTGAGTTAATATTGTTAAAGGGACCTTAAATTTAAGTCAGAAAGACAAACTCCATATTAGAATTTTTTGCTCAGGTTTCCAGGCCTGAGTCCCTACTCTTGAAGGCCACCACTGATGGAATGACTATCAATCTCCCATCATGCTTTTTGCATTCTGGAGTATAGGCCTTCCTCCCCTATTGCCCTAGTAAACTACAACATCCTGTAACACTGCTGAACTGCTGATCATGTTAGCAATCTTTCCTTTCTCTTCCAACTAATGTATTTTTCATGTTACTCTTTTACTGCTTTCTTTTTTTTTTTTTTTTTTTTTTTGCCGTGCTGAGGCTGGAATCCAGGGCATTCTATCTCCGAGCTACAGTCCCAGCCCTATTTTTTAGTCCTTTTATTTTTGAAACAGGATCTCACTGAGTTGCAAAGGACCTCACTAAATACCTGAGGCTGGTTGTGAATCACAATCCTCCTGTCTCAGGCTCCTGAATGCTGGAATTACAAGTGTGGACTGCCATGCCCAGATCTTAATTATTTTTAAAACGCAATTCTTATTAATGTATTTTATCCTCAAAAGTCTTGATTTCATCAGGTTTCCTGCAGAACAAAGTTCAAACTTCTCAAAACCCTCAGCTACAAAATCATGTCCCATCACTCTGTAGCTCTACCCACCACATGAGCATTCACTCCAATCTAGTGTCCATGTGTGTGACAAATGCTTTCATCCCTCTGTGTTTGGTTATGATATTGGATTGGTTGTAATGATCTTCCCATCACATCCTTTTCTCTCACTAATATCATCCACAAATATTGTTTCTTCTTTTGGTGATTATTTTTTGCAGTACTAGGGACTGAATCCATGGGCATTCTACCTCCAAACTACATTCCCAGTCTTCTATTTTATCCTTTATTTTGAAACAGGATCTCACTAAGTTTCAGAGAGCCTCACTAAATAGCTGAGGCTGGCTGAGAATCTGTGATTATCCTGTCTCAGCCTCCCAAGTATTGGGATTACAAGTGTGAGAGTTTTCAGTGCTTTCATTTCTCAAGTAGGATTTATGATACCTTGATCTTTTGAATATCTTACTCATAACATATATTACATTTAATTTTAATTTTTTGTGTGCTACTAAAGGTGGAACCCAGAGGCTTTCTACCCCCAGGCTATACTACCAGACCTATTTTATATTTTATTTGGAAGCAGGATTTCACTAAGTTGCTGAGGCTGGCTTAGAACCTAAGCAATCCTCCTGTTTCCGCCTCCCAAGCGCTAGGATTACAAGCATGCAGTACTACTACCGGCTTTATTTTACATTTTATAATTTTATTGCACCTCTATCTTTCCTTCTAGAATGTGTGTTACCTCAGTAGGTGCTTTGTCATGTTTACTTTAGTATCCCCAGCCCGTAATACACTGTAATTTACACAGTAGGTATTTTATATATAAATGTTTGTGGCTCAAGTCAACCAGAATCAGATGAGATTCTAGTAAATAATCAAGGTCTACATGCAACAGGTGTAGCCTCATGGATGAGGCCAAATGCTTTGTGGTGATTATACTGAGACCTGGTGATCCAAACAGTTGATCCAAACAGTTAACAATGTTTAGTCTTAGTTAACCAAAAGGAACTGTAGTACCTTGTAAAAGAGCAGTGATCACTGCAGGTGACTCTATAGTTTTAAAACAGTGCTGTAGACATTTCTATGAGGGCTGAGTGCCTTGGGTTAAGGAACCATAAAATGGAACAAGTTGGGAGGAAATTAAGCCAAGGACTCTAAATTTTATCATGTGAGCCAAGTCAGAAAACTTGAGGGAACAGAAGAATTTTTATCATATGACAGTGTGTCAAATGGGAGAAAAGAGAAATTCATTTGTTTTGTGGAGTTCTAAGACATGGATTCCCCACCCACTGTGGAAAGCTTCAGGGAGGCCAAATTAGATTGAGTGTTCAATAACATATGTCTCATCCTGAGGCTACATATGAGCTTTCGTCACAGCAAGTGTGAAAAGCAAGGCTAGAGACAAACCTTGAGAGGGCAGATGCAAATCCATATCAATTAGATGTTCCCAATTAAAAGGGCCTTTTGATCCTGTGATCCCAGGGCTCTGTAAATTTGGGAGGGGGCTTCATTATCATCTCATATAATATCTATGGTCGTAAGTGTTAGATGCACATTTCAACCCTCTGTGAAGCAACTGGCCCTCTTGAACCCCTTACCTGATTGATTTTAGCTTTGGATGTCATTGTGTTCAGTTTAACATTAGAAGCACCTGCACCTACCAATTAACTCTGAAAACTTTATTGCTTAGAGCCTTGTATTAAGTTGTGATTTCAGATTCAAGTGCTGCTGGTGACCGTACTAGCTTAATTCTTCCTAGGAAACCATATGGACATAATGTCTGTCATTTTGGACACTCTCCATTCAGCAAAAAGCAAGTGCTTCACTTCTGTATATGTTACAATAGAACTGTATACCAAGAGGAATGATATATATTTTATGTCAAATTCTTTATGAGCATTTTATCCACCAGCATTACTTTTAGAATAAAATTGATCAGCCATGGTAAGCTTGGCTATTTAATACTCTGAGAAACCCACATATTTTAACACATTTATGGCATACACAAGATGAAAAGAACTTCCAGTGTTCTAATTTCTGCTTTTAACTAAATTACCTCAGATACATTTAAATGCCTGTGTGACTTATTTTCTAGAATCAGAATGTTCAAATGATTATCATGGAATGTGTTCATGGCTGGCTCCAGAATTTTATATATAATGTAAGTGTGTAATACAGTGCACCAGTAAAATATTAAAAAAAACAAGAGAGATAATTTGAAAAGACTACCTGGATTCCTGTGTTCCTACTTCAGTTTTGCTGGCCATTCCATAGTTTATATATGCAACTCACTTCTGAGTATAATGGGGAAAATTCATCAATCAATTTAAACAGTAACTATGAATATATCACCTAATGTATGAATATATAGAAGACTCTATTTTTAGGATAGATAACACTTATCAGGACTGCTGTTAGAGCCAAGTTACATTTCTTAGTTTTCTATCAACTCTAGAAGGGCAAAAGATTATGTCTTGTCTTTCCTTATGTCCACAGAGCCCATCAGAATCACTTGTACCCAGAGTTGTGAAGTCTTTTGTAGGAAAAAATGGTTTAAATTTAATTCAGAATTGTGATTCATTATATATTTTAATTTACTTTTTTATTTTCTAAAAATAGATTTATGAATTTTAAGAACATAGACTAGTAGCAGAATCTAAAATAGAATATGAATATAAAGAAAGAGACCATCTAGTTCTAACTTCTAGAGATAATATGACCTTAGACCTATCCTTAAATATGTATCTCTGAGAGGATAAAATAGCCCTACTTCTCATATTTGTACAAAGATATATTTTAAGTTTTATCTATTCATTGTACTATATATATATATATATATATATATATATATATATAGTGATCATTAACATAATAATCTTAGTTCTCCAGAATAGAGTTCATGTATCACTTTTATGTTTAGAAGGTATATTTTACAAAGTGGACATATTTTTTGCTTTATTGAGAAATACAACACACTATTAATAGATTGAAAATAATACATGTTCTTTCTTCTTCATTTCTTTCTTTTTTCAGGGGAAGGGTTCTGGGGCTAGAACCCACAACCTTGTACATGGTAAGAAAATATTCTACCCGTGCACCACAACTTTCAGTCTTCATTTTCTTTTTTGATATTTGGGGAACAGAAGGTGATTTACATTTATTGAGCATCTTATTTGTGCTAAAAAGTATGGTTGGTGTTTTTACATACATCATTTAATTTTGTTTTTGGTGATTCATTGAGTCAGGTGTTACCATCATTCAAATTGTATTATAACTGAGTCTGCAAATAATTAAGGCATCTGTCTTGAGGGCACAGAATAAAAGATTTGAACTCAAATCTTTCAGGTTTCAAAGCTGATGTTTCTTCAAATTACAGTTATTCCATTCAGTTGAACTTGGTGTCTATGTTATTGTGCTTTATGTTAGATTTTTTATTCTTGATACAATGTCACCATCAGAACTTTGTTAGTCTGTGATGTGTTTCTAGAACAGCTATGATATAAAGAGGTATAGAAATGGTGATCATTTTAATTGTAGAATGGTGGTAGTATCAAGGGTGAAATTTTAATGATTGTACATATAAAAGGCATACAAAAATAAATGGAATATTATTACTCTGTAGTCCCCCAAATTTTTTAATCCATATTAATTTACAGGCATGATTACTGGCCTATCATTGCTACCACTCCTATGTTTAAAGTTTTGTTTGTTTGATTTTTTCTTTGTGGTACTGAAGATAGAACCCAGGGGCATTCTACCTCTGAGCTACACCCTCAGCCTTATTTTTTATTATTCATTACAGGGTCTCACTGCATTGCAAAGGGCCTAAGTAGCTGAGGCCGGCAGCAAACCTGGATCCTCCTGTCAGCCTCTGAAATGCTGGGATTATAAGTGTGCGCCACCACGTCCAATTCAATTTTTTTTTTTAATGCTGGTTCAGTCATTGTTCTAAAATAGTTTTGTAATTAGATATTTTAAAAATATTCAGAATATATTAAGAATAATGAACTCATTTGTAAATTTATGAGAATGACAGCCTGAACTGGGTACTTTATTTTTATTTTTGCAGTACTGTGGATTGAACCCAGAGACATTCTACTGCCAAGCTACACTCTCAGCCCTATTTTTTTAATCTTTATTTTGTAACAGGGTCTCAGAAAGTTGTAGAGGGCCTCATGAAGTAGGTGAGTCTGGCCATGAACCTGTGATCCTCCTGTTTCAGCCTAACCAAGTACTGGCATTACAATCATGCACCATAACACCCAGCTAAATTGTATACTTTAAACCACCACATAAATATATTTAAATCATCCTATAAAAATTTGTCCAGGATAAAGAGGAGTTAAGTTGCAGATTTCAACTGTCTCAGGTCACTTCATTAGAGACAACTACTCATGTATGCTATTGCAGTCTAAGTAAAAAGTGAATTTTATAAGTCATGACTTTATTCTTACATTCTTCAATCAACAGAAGTCAGTTCAAACTGCATAAGTAAGGGAAAAAATGTCCATCAAGTTAACTATTTGCCTTTATTTTATTTAGACTAAATGAACATGATATAGCTACTTTGCTATGAATACTAGAAATGTAGTAATATGATGCATACTGTTTAATGTCTATTTTGGGAATATATAAAAAGAAAATAAAAAGAATATATATGATGCAAAACAACAACAACAACAAAAAAAAACAGACCACTTCAAATCAAGATTTAATTATCCAAACCTTTTGGTTAAATTTTAGGCTATTTAAATTTTAATCTGAGATGACTTCCTCAGCCAAATGAGCTGGAGACATTTGACTGCCTCCATGACTACTTGTAACTTGAATAGAAAAGATGGGATGAGAATGACTATTTTTATATTTATTTATTTATTTATGTATGTATGTATGTATGTATGTATGTATTTATTTATTTATTTATTTATTTATTTATTTATTTATTTATTTATTGGTGGTACTGGGGGTGGAACCCAGAGGCTTTCTACCTCCGGGCTACATTTCCAGACCTTTTTTTGTATTTTATTTGGAAACAGGGTCTCACTAAGTTGCTGAAAGCCTCACTAAGTAGCTGAGGCTGGCTTTGAACTCGTGTGATCCTCCTGTCTCAGCCTCCCAAGCGCCGGGATTACAAGCGTGTGCCACCACGCCCGGCTGAGAATGACTACTTTTAAAACATGTATTTTATATATTCTTGATGCTGATATTACCTGGTATTTAACACATGTCTATTTATTTAATTATTATTAATCTCTTAATATGTGCACCCACAAAGGTGAAACACCATATATTATGTACCACCTCTGCAAAGATACAACTCTACTTAATTCAGATTGACAGTGTAAGATAAAGTTTTTTTACCACTATTGTTTTTTTAATAGAATGAAGCACATTGTAGTCACTCAAATATTGAACAATAAAATATATAAAAGAGGAACTGCCTTTATAGAGACTTTCCTGTTGAAACTCTCTCTCTCTCTCTCTCTCTCTCTCTCTCTCTCTCTCTCTCTCTCTCATACACACACACACACACACACACACACACACGCGCACGCGCGCGTGTGCACACAATGTGGTATAATAGAAAGGAATACAAAAATAAATGCAATATTATTATTCTGTAGTACCCTGAGTTTTTTAATTCATATTAATTTACAGGCATGATTAAACTCCTATGTTTAAAGTTTTGTTTGTTTGATTTTTTTCATTATGGTACTGAAGATAGAACCCAGGGGCATTCTACCTCTGAGCTACACCCTCAGCCCTATTTTTTAATTATTCATTATTTCACAGTTAGCATGTTTTCTGACCTCAGGAATATATCCTTTCCTATTCTGATTCAATTTCTTGTCCTTAAACTGGGAATTGTAATATCTGAATTTATTGAAGCCAGGATTTTAGGACAAACCCTCTGTAGATTTATTTTTAAGATAGTTACAACCATGGGTCAATGGTAAGTCTAATATAAATTTAAAAATGCCAATATAAGAATGGACTTATGATGTATACTTATTCCAAAAACCATCTCTTAAGGTGATGATCAGATATCCTAGAATAGTTATAAACTGTTGAAACTGGAAGGATCCTTCATTTGGTAGATGTGGAAATGAAGATACAATTAAATAAGGTAAATTGCCCATGGCTAGTCACAATTTCTAAAGGAGAGATTCCAATTAAAAATTGGGCATTCAAATGATGAGGGGCTTGTTAAAATTATATTCCTTGCATCATTGACTTGTATTAAAAATGATACAACGGAACTGAAGATAAATAAGTCTTTTAAAACATATGCCATGATAAAAATGAATCTCTTTTAAAATGAATGATTCTCTTTACTCTTCCTCTTGTCCTCCTTAGATAGCAGTTTCCATCCATCACATAAGCAATATAGATCTGAGAGCAACATTTATACATTTTTCTAGACTACTTCTCCATCTTCCTACTTAGACAAATGGAAACATTTAAGTTCTTATGATTTTATAAATAACAGCATTATTTTTCTTGTGTCAAAAAAGCATCAAGCTACAGCCGGGAGTAGTGGTGCATGCTTGTAATCCCAGCATTTGGGAGGCTGAGACTGGAGGATCACGGTTTGTGGACAGCCTCAGCTACTTAGTGAGGCCCTCTGCAACTTAGTCAGACCCTGTCTCAAAATAAAGAATAAAAAATAGGGTAGGGGGTGTAGCTTGGAGGTCAAATGCCCCTGGGTTCCACCCCCAGTACAAAAAAAAAAAAAAAAGCCGGGCATGGTGGTGCACATTTGTAATCCCAGCATTAGGGAGGCTGAGGCCAGAGGATCCTGGTTCACTGACAGCCTCAGCTACTTACTGAGAAACTCTGCAACTCAGTGAAACCTGGTTTCAAAATGAAGAATAAAAAATAGGATAGTGGGTTGGCGGTGTAGCTTGGAGGTGGAATGCTCCTGGGTTCCACTGCCAGAACTGCAAAAAAAAAAAAAAAAAAAAAAAAGCATCAAGTTTACCATTTTCACTGTTTGCTTTCATATGCAAATCAGTGACACTAAGTACATGTGCAGTGGTGTACAATTATCACCAGCATTCTAAAATTTTGTATCACCAGAAACAGATAACCTTTGGTAGAGCATTTTGAAACATAAAATGCATCTTGATTTTTGGAAGGTTTTATTGGAATAGTTAATTATCTCCATATAGATAATTTGCACTGTGGGTTTATTTTTTCTGCTAAATTCAATTTAAACAATTTTGTTATTTGTTCTAGTTTTATGTCCCATTTCTTGTAGGCAATTTTCATATATTTGCATCCATAAAATCTTAATCATTTTGTATGATAGGCTGAGTCATCTGTTTCAGATCAATTGATCTATGTAGAAAAATAATATCTAGGCTCATTTTAATACACTTCATACCAATTGCCGCTTTTATATGTTAATTATTTAGAAACCTACTTTTCTATAATGAATTACACCTAGTGAAATTGCTAGCATTACTGTGTGTTTAAGCGTGCCAACAATAGTTAGACATTATTCTAGAAATGCATAATTTGGTATATATAGACAGCATAGTCAAGAGCAATTGAGTAAATAAGAGATAAAGATGCTTTCATTATATAGAAATATTTCTTACTTGAATATATCATAGTTAAAATTTTATATAAGTGAGAATAAAGTTTTTGATTTAATTCAGCTCTGAGAAAAATCATTTTGTAAAATGGATAAACTGCCATTTTTTTACCCAATGTTTCATCATGTAATCCTAAATTCTGTTAAGTATTGTTACAAGTCTTTTCTGTAACATTATTTGAAAATCTACATTATTATGTATGACAGGCCATGTCAAAATAATTGTGTGTGGGACTAGTCTGGGTTAAAGAGAATCGTATTTGATGTTACTAATTTTCACATTATTTCACCCATAAAATTCTTCTAGCAGCAAAAGTTTTATTGCACTCTATTTCCAAGTCTCTAATTTATTCATGGGATAAATGTTTCATATAATGAATTTTCAAGTAAATGTATTCTGAAATTCGTGCATAACAACGGCTGCTGAAAAACTATAAAATTTGGTTAAAATTGAGGCATTTCTCCATTTCCCTTGGATAGTGTAGTGGAGAACCTGGAATATTTTTTTGCCAATGAAGTCAATATTGTTCAGCTTTTCCTGTTATCCAATATGTACATCTTACTGAGTTCAAGCCATTACCCTAATTAATAACTTTACATAAAACCACTCAATTGTCTTGAAGTACTTCTATTACTCCTTAAAGAATCAAGTCCCATTTTGTGTCATTTAATTCATGCTTCTTGGAAGATAAATAGATTCTATATTGTATTCCAAATATTTTTGTGGTAGTAGTTCAAGGGCCCTCTGCCATTTGATCTTATATATGCTTTTTACTCTTCCATATTTCCCATCATTTCTATACCTCTAAATTTTTGTGGAGGTGGTGATTGCTCAACTCAACACTGAGCTATAGTCAGTAGGCATTGTTAAGAGGCATTTTTCTACTATAGTCTGCATGTGATAAATAGACATGAATATGAGTAATGAAACCATGTATTTTCTTTCTTTTTTTTTTTTTTTTTGGCAGAACTGGAGACGGAACCCAGGGGCATTCTACCTCCGAGCTATACGTCCAGCCCTGTTTTTTTTTTTTTTTTTTTAACAGAGTCTCACTGAATTACAGAGGGCCTCACTAAGTGTCTGAGGCTATTTGTGAACTGTGATCCTTCTTGTCGGCCTCCCAAATGCTAGGATTATAAGCTTGTGCCACTGTGCCCAGCCTCTAAGTAATGGTTTCTCATACTCAGTTCCATCTGTTTTCATCCTTACCTGGAAGAGTAGACTCATATTGTTTTGGCAGGGATTTCATTCTGTTATTTGACTCAACTGATGTGAGATGTACTTATAGGACTTAGAAGTATAAATTATATTTATAAAGACCAGGAATCCTTATGACTTTGGAATGTTTCTTTGTGCCAACCCTATGAAATTGTATTTAAAAATTAATTTTGTGTTTTGAAATTCTGAATTTTAAAGGATATATTAGCTTTCTGGAATATAACAATCCTCAAGACAATAAAGAAGATTTTACACAAATCTTAAAAGGTCATAGAGTACATATTCTTGTGGCTTGACAGCCTTTTAGGTTAGGAATCTTTCCCTAAAAATAACCAGTTTTCATAATAGAAGAAAATCCCTCCAGCACTTAAAAATAAAGAAAAATAAGCTACTAGGTATAATTAATATTAGTGAAAATGATCAAAAATTCAATATATAATAAAATGGCCCATTTGAAGAAATGGGCTATTGGGAATTCATAATAACTCATTTTTTTCATTCACTGAACACCATGTACATGTGTACTTACTGTATGTCAGTCATTTTTCTAAACACTAAGTTTATATTGATTGATAAAACTAACCAAGATTCTTCCTTCATTTATCTTGTGTACCTTGGAAATTTGGAGAGTGAGCAATAGAAAATATATAGAATAAGGAGGTTCAAAATAGAATCTGTAGGGTGGTGATAAGTGAATTGGGTTAAGACACGTCTCAGGGGATCAACTTTTACAAGAGTGGTCAAGAGAATCTCTATTAAGATTGTATTTGAAGCCGGGCATGGTGGCATATGCTTATAATCCCAGTATTTGGGAGGCTGAGACCAGAGGATCAAGGTTCACTGACAGCTTCAGCTATTTAGGGGAGCCCTCCGTAACTTAGTGAGACCCTGTTTCAAAATAAAGAATAAAAAATATGGCAGGGAGTTTAGCTTGTAGGTCAAATGTTCCTAGCTTCCATCCTCAGACCTGCAAACAAAAACAAAAACAAAAACAAAGATTCTGTTTGATCAGAGAATTGAAGTAGACATGGAAGCATCCAAGGACTTTGTATAGCATTAGTCCTCAGACAAGGGGAATAGCAAGGGCAAAGGATGTCTCAGAGATAGGAAGCAAGCCAGGGAAGCAGGATCAGAGCATTTAATGGGAGACTGGCAGAAGAGGAGGTATGAACAAGAAAGAAGCTTGGGCTTGGGATGGATAAAGTTTGTATCAGGTACACCTTGTAGGCCGTGTGTAAGGACACTAGATTTTACTCTTAAGTATGTTGGAGGGTTCTGAGCAGTGTGAGTGAGGTACCATTGTGTAGCATTTTGGTGAATGCAAAAATATATCGCATTTATTCCTTTCACTTGATATTATAATATTAACTGTCACCCAGGGCTAGCACCTTCAGGAGTGAGGAAGAGTTGGCCTTACAGTACATTTTATTTTTATTTTATGTTATTAGCAATAAATTTCTTAGAAAATTCCAGTATAGTACTTTTATTGTTTCCTATTCTGCCCAACATGCAAAATTTCTGAAAATAGAGTGTGTTCCCAGACTACCTGCATTCAGCCTAATTACAAGCATCTCAACAATCTCTTATTTCCATTGGCAGTAATAAATGTGAAATGGCTTCCCATTATTGACTGTGAGTCCAAAAATCAATTAGAGGTAGTCAGTTCTCAAATAGAGGATATTGAGAAGAATGCAGATAGAGAATAAAAAAGGGGCCTCTTCGGAATTGCAGGAAGACCATATCTGTGGTCTTAAGGGGAATATTTCCTAGTAGCATGTCTTGTAGGGCCCCTATTGAGGAAAATGTGTTAATTTTAGTCAGTTTAAGAAGTTCTCATGTAATATTTTTTTCAAGATATGAAAATGCAAAGAAGTAAATCTTGGGACGGCCAGATGCTGGAAAGCAGGTTTTAAATGACTACAATGTAATTGATAGATGCTGCCATTGTTGTGACCCAGGTAATAGTGTAGCTAAAACAATTTCAAGTGGGTCAAGATATCCCTGGAGTACTTGCTGCAGTGGTATAAAAATCTCCTTGCAATGTGTGTTAAGTCCTATAAATCATGTTGGAATTAATGAAGTCCTCTGCAAAGCATTCAATTTCTATGATGCATTTAACTGCAGTTGTTGATATGTGTATCTGGAATGAAGGAATATGTAAACTTTTGAGTAATTGTTCTGCTACAAAGAAGATGAAATATATAGACCACTGTTCTTTCAAGTAAGATTCAGGGTATGTGTGTTTATGCATAATTGATTGTCCATAATTATTTCCTGTACACTTTGTCTTCCATTTGGGGTTAACATTTGTATTTCTAGTTTTAGATTTAATTATGACACTTGTTTTTGAAGACAGAAAATTCTGAATCTTGAGGTTGAAATGGAGTATAGTCAGCAGGTTTATTGTATTTGCTTCAGTGCATTTGAGTTTAATTTAAAAATAATGCTAATTCAGTTCCATTCTGTCAAATTCAGTAACTATAGAGGGTCTTCTGTGTGCAACACTGTGTGGAAGTCATACTGCATCTTCAAAATGAAACTGCACATACTATGGCTGCAATATAAGGTTACTGAGAGCTAATGATCAGCTAATGTGTTCACAGTAAAATCTCAAAGGGAACATCTGAGGTTTTAATTGTGGTCAGTAGTATTCTATAAAGAGATATTGGGATGCAGGTAAATTCACAGAGCAGTAGGCTAGCCAAGAACTTGTTTAAGCAGCTTCCTAAGAACACAGATGCAAAAATTGTGGCTACATCATCACTCCAGGAGCTCATTTCTTGGGTAGATCCCCCCATGCATGCACACACACACACACACACACACACACACACACACACACACACTTTACTTCTCAAATCTTACCATTGAAATTGTCAGGGAATAGCTTTCATCCTAAATATCCCACTCTATATTATAGAATTATAGAGTATTACTGGAACTATGAAAGTCTTTTACAACATAAATTCTTTTATTATAAGATGAAAGGTATTGGTATCTTTCAAATATTCTTCATTTCACAGCCTGTGTGGTAGAGCCTCACTGTCTCCATTTTAGAGCTGTGGCTACTTAAATTTAGGAAGAAGGGGAAAAAAGCTACCACAAAGCAAGATAAAAATGACCACCATGCTAGCTTTTTGGTTTATTTCATTGCTTATTATTAATGCTGCTTCTATTATGATAATCTGAGAAAAATGTTTGTCTACAGATTTTTATTTTTCCCTAACACAAATCACTTTCAAATTAAGACCTCTAGCAGCTAGGAGCAATAATAGATGCCCAAGATGAGATGATGAACAATTTCAGTAAGCACAGAGTCAAGCTGAAATACAAATACTTTGCAGTTTGTTTTCTAGGGGTCCAAAGTTAGTCTGCAATAATCTTTTCTTTTTTTCTCCACAAGAAATGATGATCCCATACATTTAAAAGTATTCTAATTACACAAGAAATACAGGAAGACATTATTCTTAAAGACAAACACTACAGATAAGCCTCAAGTACCCTTTTAATTTCTGCCTGAAATTCTTGCTCTTTATTTTTTGTAGGTAAACACTGCTATGAATTTGGTGCCTCCCAGATATTTCTTGTTCTCTTCCTTTCTAGTGTGTTTTCCATAGGAAAACCATGCAATATTATGTTGCATAGGAATATTTTACATGAATGGTCTTATATGTATATTAAGCTCTAGCAAGTCACTTTTTCACTTAATTACATTATTTTGTAGACTATTAGCTCTAACTCAATGTTTTTAATAACATTAGACAGAATTCTTTGCTATGATAATATGCTGTTTATTGGGTCATCTACACATTGATGGACACTGAAATTATTTTCATTCTTTTTTCCTTTTGAAATAGTGCTACACTGAGTGCATGTTACATCATATTTAGTGTCTCCTGGAAAGTATCAAAAGGGAAAGACAGAGCTAGGCATGGTGGCACATGCTTGTAACCTAAGGATCACAGTTCTTGGACAACCTCAGCTACTTTGTAAGGCCCTCAGAAACTCAATGAGACCCTGTTTCAAAGTAAAGAATAAAAAATAGGGCAGGGGGTGTAGCTTGGAGGTCAAATGTCCCTGGGTTCCATCCTCAGACCTGCAATAAAAGAGAGAGAGAGAAAAAAAAAGCTGGTGCTCACTTCTAATCCCGGCATTTGGGAGGCCGAGACAGGAGAATCTCTATTCATGGACAGCCTCACCCACTTAATGAGGCCCTTTACAACTCAGTGAGACCCTGATTCCAAAAACAATAAAAAATAGGACTGGGAGTGTACCTCAGAGGTATAATGCCCCTGGGTTCCATCTCCATTAATGCAAAAAAGAGGAACTTCTGACCCCACAACTTAAGCTTAAACAAATTTCTTTCTATAGAAATAGGAACAGCCAGAATTTCCTTAACTTCATATTTCCATTCACATATTTGGCCTCTTTGGTGCTGAAGGTTGAACCCTGAGACATTCTACCTCCAAGCTACAGCCCCAACACTAGTTTTTACAATCTGGCAAATTTTTCTTTTTTCTTTTTAAATTGGTGCACTATAGTCTCACATCGTAATGTGGAGCATGTTTACAATGGCATATATTCTCACAGCACGTGATGCTTTCCTCCCCCACTGCTTTACCCTATTTTATTTTTTTATTTTGAGACAGGGTTTTTCTAAGTTTCTGAGTCTGTCTTTGAACCTGTGATCCTTCTGTCTCAGTATTCCAAGTACTGGGATTACAGCTGTGCACCACTGCACCTGGCTTAGCCGTGTGTGTGTGTGTGTGTGTGTGTGTGTGTGTGTGTGTGTATGTCCCTATATTTGCCTTTATTGATCATATGTTTATTTTTGCCCTGTGTTGTCATACAGGGTGTTGTATAAGTTCTCTGGGGCCACTGTGAGTGACATCGAGATTGTATGTGAGGGAGGTCATGAGAACATCTGCTCACTACTGGTCCTCCCTTTCCTCTCCACCAGTGCCTCTTTATATTGACCTTTCTATCTATCTTTCACTCAGAAATATCCCTCGCCTCTTCCTGTATGCTAGACTCTGCCTAAATCCTGGAGAGCCATAAAAGGAAAAATAAAATAAATTCTTATCCTTGTGGAGATTTGTTTTAGAGAGAGGAGATAGATAAACAGTAGACATAATAAGGAAAAAGATACAGTATTTTGAGATAGGAAAATAGTCTGACAGTTCCACAAAATTTTAAACATAAATATACTATAAGACTCAATAATTGTACCCTTCAGGATACACCCAATAAAACTGAAAGTATATATTCACATAGAAGCTTGTTCACAAATGTTTATGACAGTCTTATTTATAATAATCCAAAAAGTGAAACACTCTAGATATACATTGGTGGATAAATAGATATGCAAACTGTGATCTATCTATACAATAAAATTATTTAGCCACAAAACATTCTGAGATAGGAGGATCACAGGTCCAAGTTCAGCAGTGTGTGGTAACTTAGTGAGACATCATTTCAAAAAAATAAAAAAAATAAAATAGGACTGTGTGTGTAGCCCACAGGTAGATATCTGGGTTCGATCCTTAGTCCAAGGAAAAAAATTGAAATACCAATACATGCAATAACATGGAAGAACCTTGACAACAATAAGCTAGATGAAAGAGACCAGATAAAAAAGTAACATATTATATGACTTTATATGAAACATCAAGAAATAGGCAAATCCAAAGAAACAAGAGGATATTAGCAGTTGCCAAGGGCTGGTAGAGGGGAAATGGGGAGTGGCTGTTAATGGGTTCAGGGCTCCTTTTGGAATAAGATAGTGGTGATGCACTTCTGGGAAGATGGTGACCGAGAAAAGCGGGGCTTAAGAGCCCTGCTAAAAAACAATCTCTATTACGACAAAATCAGCGCCTTTCATAGCCAGAAAAAACGATCACCAGAGAAACAAAAAAATCACCAGGCTCCAGAGAGGAAGTGGACTCAGAAAGGAGCTCAGAGCCACAGAGGAGATACGCCTGCCTCACGCCCTAGGATGCGGCAGCAGCGCCTTATTGCCAGCGGCAGTGGCGAGCTCACCAGACAGCTACAGTGAGCCAAGGTGAGCAACTGCGGAACAGCCGGGTGGGATTTTTTGGCACAGGGAGCATCTAAAGCTCCCAGTGCCTGAGCTCAGCACATGCTGCAGGGACTCAGAGCGGAGCTCAAAACCAGAGAAGAAATACGCCAGCCTCACGGCCGAGGAGTGGCAGCAGCGCCATATTGCCACCAGCGGCAGCAGCAGTGAATTCACCGAGTCCACTACAGCTCCATCTGCGTACTCAACAACAGTGAGTCAAATTGCAGGCCCCAGAGGAGAAATCCCAGTACTGTACTCCCAGGGACTTGACCCAGTGGGGGAATGGCAGTGGCAGATATATCACACCATAGGAGATAACCCAACCTGGCACCCCCCATGGTCTAAAGCAGCCTCATTTGACTCCCTGGGTCTGAGAATCTGCGATACAACCTAGTAAAGGAGTAGTGGGGACTGAGATACCACAGACTCGAGATCCAGAGCACCTTAAGTGAAGTCGTAGTGATCCAAGGGAAGAACCCAGAGAAGGCACAAACTTCCAAAATCATGGGAAAGAGGAATAACAATGGAGCAATAAATGCCCACAACCCCACAACTTCAGAACCAAATAAAACAGAAATTCAGAGATTGCTAGAAGATCAAATCAGGAAAATAACTGTAGAAATAATAGAGGTGTTTCAAAAAGAATTCAGAGAAAGCCAAAAAGAGATAAAGGATGCAATTAATGAAGTAAAGGCCTCAATTCAAAGTACAACCAATTAGACCACATGGAGAATAGAATCTTGTTCTTAGAAGATGATCAATCCAAAAATGAACACATAGTTTACAACTTAGAAAAAAAATCCGACAGCAGGTATGTGATGTTGAAGAAATATGGGCCCATTTTAAGAGAGCTAAACTAAGAATAATTGGAATAGAGGAGGGAAAAGAAGGTGAAACCAAAGGGCTCAACAATCTTTTCAAGGAAATAATAGCAGAAAATTTTCCAAACATAGAGCAAGAGGTCGATACACAGGTCCAGGAAACTTATAGAACTCCCTTTAGACAGGATCGGAGAAGAGGATCCCCATGCCACATAATTGTCAAAATGACCAATGTGGAAGCCAATCAGAGAATCTTAAAGGCAACAAAAACAAAGGGCCAAGTGACATTCAGAGGCAAACCAATTAGAATCACTCCAGATTTCCCAAACCAAGTCATGAGAGCCAGAAGGGCTTGGAGTAACATATTCCAAACTCTGAAAGAAAACAATTTCCAGCCAAAAATTTCCTACCCAGCAAAACTTTCTATCAAATTAGATGTGGAAATAAGGAGCTTCCATGACAAACAGAAACTGAAGGAATTTATGTCTTCAAACCCAGCGCTAGAGAAAATACTCAAAGAGAATAACTACAAAGAAGAAATAGGTAACACACACCAGAACCAGAGAAACAAGATTTTCCATCCAACAGACAACTAAGATTAGTTATCTGTGGAGATTCATTATCTATGTTAGTCTTTTACCTATCTCTAAATTGTATTGTTTGCTTTTATTGTTGTTAATTTTTAGGATTTCTAGTTGGAATATTAATACACCTTCAGATATAGCATTTAGAAATATTTTATCCCATTTTATCAGTAACTTTTAACTCTGTTTACATTGTCTTTGGATATACAATGGTTTTTTTTGTTTGTTTTTTTAGGAAGTTTGTATACTCTTCTGTTGCCTGTGCCATTTAAATCATATCCAAGAAATCACTACCAATTTCAATGTTGTGAGGTTTTATGACCCAGATTTTCTTCTAAATGTTTATAGTCTTAAGATTTATATTTAGGTCTTTTATCTATTTTGAGTTAATATTTGTATATGGGATTAGGTAAGGGTCTAATTTTATTATTTTTCATGTAATTATTATTTTTCAACAATATTTAGTTAAAAGATTATTATTTCCCCCACCAAATGTTCGTGGAAACCTTGCCAAAAATAACTTGACAATATATGGAAGAATTTAGCTCTAGGCCTTTATTTAACTCCAATGCTTTATATATCTGCCTTTAGAACAGTACTACACTGTTTCAATTACTGTAGCTTTATATGGTTTGAAATCAGAAAATATACATCCTCTAGCTTTGTTCTTTTTCAAGATTGTTTTGGGTATCTAGAGTCCATATGCCATATTAGGATAGATTTTTTGTGAAAAATAAATAAATATATGATAGTTTCACCTAAAAAAAAGAAAAAATATTCTCTGGTAAAAAAGAAAGAAAAAAGAAAAATTGAAATGTTATCTTTATGTTATCAAAAGCTTGGTATCAGAGAAATGAAACTGTTATGTGAGATTATAATTTTTAATTTTGGATAAATTGCTATAATATTAGATGTCAACCACTAAGCCAAGCATGGGATGGGATGGGGAGGGATTGGGGTGGGTTTTGGGTCGGGGCTGACTGGGCGATGTGTGCATGTATGTCTACAAAAGTTTTTTGTATCCCACTATGATGTATGAATATAGTGCACCAATAAAAAATAAAAAAAAGAAAAAAGTGTTGATGATTGCATAACATTATTAATATACTTATTGTCACCAAATTATGCTCTTTAACATTTTTCCTTTTAATTTTATGTTTTGTGATGCTATAATAATTAGGAAGATAGAGTTGTCAAGGAGATCTTGAGTATAGGGTCCAGGGGCTGTTTTGAAGAAGAACATCATTTTGAAGGTGCTATCTGAACTATAACTAGAAAGAGATAGATGATCCAGGTAAAGGGTGTGGTCTTTCCTTAGAGGCCCATAGGAAGGGACTTGCCTAGCATGTTCCAAGGACAGGAAGAGGCAATGCCTGTAAGTAAGAGAGGGAGGAGCATGGTTTGGAACAGATGGGCAGTTTCAATTGATCGTACTTATTTACCTGCCCAAGCCTGACAGTGGAGTGGAACTGGCTGCGCTGAGAAAGAGGAGAAGAAAAGAAAAGAAGGACAGACAAATTTCTTCTGGTGACAGCAGCAGCATTAAAAATAACAAGTCTGAGCCAGGTGTGGTGGTTCATGCTTGTAATCCCAGCATTTGAGAGGCTGAGACAGGAGGATCACAGTTTATGACCAGCCTCAGCCACTTAGGCTCTTTGCAACTCAGTGAAATCCTGTTTCAAAATTTAAAAAAAATGGCTGGGGGTGTTGTTGAAAGGTAGAATGCTCCTGGTTTTCATCTCTAGTATCATAAAAATAAATAAATAACAAGTCTGAGAATCTTATCACAGCACATACTTCTGAGTATAGGATTCCTTTAAGTGATACATCTGTATAGGTCTTTTTTCTAACATAATATAAGTTATATGTATTTTTTCAATAATGAGTTATATGTATTTTTTACAACACCTTCTATTATGTAAAGAGAGGTGCATTTTGTAGTATCAGTGAAAAAAAGGTTAATGGTTTCCAGCCATTTAAAAGGAATGATATTTTTATAGAGTCTGTTTCAGAATAAATTAAATAAGACAGACATCCAAAATAAAAACTGAATTTATTTTGAGAGAGATCATGCACTTATGGTTTTGAAGAAAACATAATGGATAATCATCTACTGTTGTATTTTCAGATTGCCTCTGACTCCATAAACTAGATATAGGATCTTTGTGTACTATACAGAAAAACTTACAAATTTAAGTAGAGATAAAGTAAAAGAGACATTAGTGGTGGTCCTAGAAACAGAAGCATGAAGTTGAAGGCTTTACTTATCATCTGTATAACCTTGGGCAAAATGTTTAACAGAGAGCTAGATGTTATCCATCTTCCAGATAGAGATGATATTACCTTTACTATCTTACCTATATGATTGGGCCATTGTATGGATCGTGTGACTCAAAGATATGAACATGCTTTGAAAAGTACAATTTCTTCATGTAAGAGGAAACTATCACATCCAAACTTCAATGTAAAAACTATTTTTCAGAAAACCTAGAACCCTCTGTCCTTTCTCTATACAGATACAGAACCTCTCTCTCTCTCTCTCTCTCTCTCTCTCTCTCTCTCTCTCTCTCTCTCTGTGTGTGTGTGTGTGTGTGTGTGTGTGTGTGTGTGTACTTATAAAAATGTTTCTATTTAATCCAGTTCTGTCCCATTAAAACTGGGTAGAATATTATGCACATAGTAGGACCACAACAAGGCTTTGTAGAGTGAAGGAGTAAATCAACCATCTGCATTTTAATGAATCTCAACAAATTATTGTTTATAATATTCTAGGATTGACCTTGGGAACTGTGTGATCAAGATGTTGAATACTCTGGTGACTAGGAGTGGATAAAGTGTACTGACAAGATGAGAATGAAGTTAAAGTGATATCATAATTCTTTTTTTATTAGGACCTAGAAGGATGTCCACGGTAAAACTATGGCAGTTCTTGGGGGCAGTAAATCTAGGGAGCCTGGGGCATTAAGATGGATTTTTAGTTGTGGCAATCTAGAGGAAGGTTGCCATGATCCATCATTTTGTCCCTGTGGATAAAATATCATACCCCTCTTTGTAGGTACATGAAGTTCTTAAGTAACTCAAAGTAGTCCATCTCTTCTTCAAGAGAAAGATAGGCAGTATGCATAGAACGTAGGTCTATTACTATATATTTTCAAAGCCAGGAATACCATCCTTAGGGAGTATTTTGGAATGCTCCAGAGGGCAGTAGTTGCCTCTGGTGCAAATTGGGGCATATTGAATAAAAAGAGGGTAGTGGAGGCACCCAGAAAGGCCTAATGTTTTTTTCTGAAAAGAGGCAAGCCAATAAATTTTGGAATGTATCGCTATATTCATACATGCTTGACTAGTAGCTTTTCTCTCTCTTTACACTTGAAATTACATCACTAGTCATAGTAAATTATTTAATTTGATTTAAAGGTATCTGAATCACTGGTTTAAAGTCAGTCCTATAGGTAAAATTGTGTGGATTCCTTTCTTAACTAAGCAATGAAACTGAGAGAAGTACCACTCAAAGGACTCACAATAGTAAGCATATTGTTCCTTATTAGAAAAAAAAAACAGTGTATAAAGGATTGTATCTGAGACTCTCTTCTTGGAACATGGAAAGAAACAAAATTAATATTATGAAATTTCATTGCAGGGTAACCTCAGTTTTCTCATCTGTCAAATAAAGATAATAAGCCCTATCACTCTGATTGGTTGTGGGAATAAAAACAATGTGCCCATGCATCTGCTTTTTAGTACTTATGGGTCTCAGAATGGATGGAGCAAGTTAAGAATGTTAGGTGAATATTGCATATTTATGGCATATTTAATTTATTTTATATCACCTATATTTGTTGCTATCTGAATAGAAACAATAACAGCAACAAAACATAACATATAAAATAGTTTACCAAAGTCTCTGGCATGCAGTAGCTGCACACTGAATGGTGAGAAATACATACAAGCCACAGTGAGGGACCCTTGTTAGATACTACAAATAACCACTGGTTTGCTCATTTAGATCAGTTACTCTATCTCCTGCATTTGCACCCGTGACTCTTCTCTTCCCAGTGTCCTAATTCCTCCTTCATTGTTCTTATTCTATCTCTGATGACTTTTTTCAACTTCCATACTTTATTATCCTTTATCTTTTCCTTTATTCCCCAGTGAGGTCTATGGGCAAGATAATCTGTGATCACAATAATCCTCCTGGCTATAGTGACTGATAATTTTTCCTTTGAATTATTGTCATCTAATTATTTTTGGTGGAAAGAAGTTGTCGCTGGACAACTAATGGAATAGTACCTTCAATTTCCTGAGAATGTTTAAAAAGATTATGTGCCCATGTGCATTGTATGTCTGCCTGCCTGCCTTCCTTCCTTCTTTCCTTCTTCTACTTCTACCTTGCCTTCATTCCTTCATCAGTCATCTCTTCATACATACACTTAATCTTTTGCCTTTAAATGTTGTCAATTCTTTATTTTTTATTTTCCCCTTTGGGTTTATAAGTATTTATGGTTGATGCTGTATAAATATTTATTATGAGTAGCAATGATAACAATGCTAGAAAAAGCAACACATGTATTATTCCTTGCTGTTTTTCACCTCATGCACAAAATTAAACATTAAGATTTCCATCAATTACTTACCAAAAGATGGTGGAAACATATTTGTTAGTAATATTTTGATAATAACTATGTAAACAGATATTTTTCATGCTATTGTGACTCCTTCATCTTCACTCACAGAACATTTTATTTATATTTTCAAGTTAAGTGGGTTGTAATTTAAGACTTGCAATTTATCATTTGCTTTGATTTCCAATGCAAGTCTTGGGAATTGCATTTCTTCTGAAATGGATATAGAATCATTTTTGAAGCATATGTTTCCATGTATATTCAAAATGAAAAACCAGATATCTATATATTTATAATATATATGTATTTCTAGTATGTCTCCTCTCTCTGAACCATGAGATAATTTCCTTGCCTCAGAAAACTGTTGATTCCAATTCACTAGGATTGACCATATCTGTCTAAGGGTCCTCTTGACATTGTGGGTTTCAAATCTCTTTATATAGATTTCTTCTCATTTGGTGTAGGACAACTTATTTTTGAGTGCATGTTTCACAATCAAAATAAGACATTACACAATGTGCAGGAAAGTGTTATTTGAGAGTACCAACCATAGGAGGATAAAGAAGGAGATAAAGAAGGAGAAACTATAGATGAGCAAATAAAGTGACCTAAGGGAGATAGGAAGGAGAAGAGGGAAATTCCCTAAAGTACATGATATATATTCACAAATATATCAAAGTAAATCAGTAAGCCAAACATGAGCAGGAGATAGAAGGAGGGAAAGTAGTGGGATATGGTAAAGGGCTAAATGAATGGCATGTGCATATATGTTTCTGCCATCTTGTACTCCGTTAAGTTGTATGACTACAATGCACCAATAAGAAAAGAGAAAAAAGTAGCTACATAAAATGGAACCAAATTGTGTGAAGCTAAAGAAAATATGTGTGGATAAATAATATCTTGAACATGGCAGTGAAGACCATATGCTTTGGAGTGGGACATAACTGGCTTTAGCATTTGTTTACCTGATAGATGACTTTGGAAAAGTCTTTCTCTGGGTCTCAGTTTCATCATCTATAAAATAATAATAGACCTTGCCTCATAGTGTAATTGTATTTCTCAAATAAATCAAATATCTTTAATATCACTCTGAAAATAACACAATATATATTTATCAAGTGCCCAGCATATGTAATCACTTAATCAATGGAAAAGTTATGAGTATTGTTCTATCGGATGGATTGTCTATTTCTGCCTGCCATTAGGATAGCGCCGTCTACCTAGAACAAGCAATGGAGGGCAGCAATGGATTTTGAGATGATACTTGTTTTCTGATTTCTCAGGATGAATAATCTCAGGCATGAAAAGACAAAATAAGTTTTGTGAAGGTAGGCATGATTTTGTTTGTTGTTTTTTAATTCATGGCTTTGTTAGAGCTACTATAACAATGTGCCATAAACCACATGAGTTAAACAACTGGAACTGATTATCTCACAGTTCTGGATGCAGGAATTCCAAAATTCATGTGATGATGGAATCATCACCATGGCCCTTGTAAAACCTCTAGAGTAGGATATTTCCTTACAGTTCTAAATTTTGTTATCCCTGGGTATTCCTTAGTTTGTAGGTACAAACCATCTCTATTTCCATCATCACATCTTGATCTGCTCCACATACACATTCCTGAGTGCATTTACCCCCTTCTATGAGTATGCCAGACATACTGAATGAAGAACTAACCCTATTATAGTATACTCTCCTCTTAATGTCATTGAAAGCACCTGTAATGGCCACATTCACAGATAAGGTCTTAGCCACAAATACTGAAGTTTAGCCACATTCACAGATAAGGTCTTAGCCACAAATACTGAAGTTTAGCCCTTCATCATATATTTTGGAGGACACAGTTCGACCATAAGAAACATATCTCCTAAGATCCTATAGTGTATTAGATGCTGATCAGGAAGGACTGGTGTGCAGGGCAGTAAGAAGCAGGCTTTCTGATGAGAAAAAAATATGTGAATTCAGGCTTAGGAATGGAAAAATAAAAGATTTTGTGCAGGAAGTCACACTGAGATGCCTGCCAGAGCTGGGATGCCTCAGTAAGCTTGTTGGGAGAATTGCTGGGAAGGTAAGATGTACAGCATAGATGTATCCAGGCCCTTTAATGTTTGGGGTCACAATGGATTTTTTGCCTTATTCTTCCATTTAGGGAGTCACCCTTCCCTCTCAAGAACTCAGCCAGAGAAACTTTCAGACCTCCTTCCTCTTCTTACCTTTAGTATAAGAGGCATTCTTTGTTCAGTCACTGGCTGGAATTCCCTTAGGTCAGTCACTATGGGCCATCTAGCTGGTCTCTCCCTGCATACTTGCTGTTTGGAACATGGTGATTTTTTCCCAGCTTATTTTTAAAAATTTTCCCATCAGTTATCCTCCCAACTACTGCAATTATGATCACACAATCTCTTTGATGTTCTTGTAATGATTGTCCAGTATTTATACTATAAAATTCAAATTCCTTAGATTTAGCCAGAGACCCCTCATGTCTACCTTTTTTCTACTGAGCATCGATTTCCCATAGACATCCTTCAGGACCATCACACTAAACTTCTCTGTGCTTTGCTGTGCCTTGAAGTCTTTTTATATTCTATCCTTCAGAGTAATGCCTCTCCCTTTTTTTTTCCTTTACTGTCTGGTTAAATCTTACTCAACCTCCACCAGAGAACTCAAGCATAATCTCCTCCAGGCAGCTTTCCCTAGCCTGCTTTCTGGTCTGAGATGTACTTATTCTTTTTATGCCTCATGAGCATAGAGCTGTGGTAAGTCTTTTACCATGATGGCATGTAGTGCAGTGCACCATAATCACTGATTAACTTTTTTTCCAATTCATCACACCATGAGTCCTCAAGAAAGCCTGTGACTCATGCCTCTTCATGGCCCCCATGCTGAATGCTGGACTTGGCCAAGGGCTGAAGACCAAGAAGTGTTCCTGGGCTGGAGAATAGAAAGGCAGCATGTATGCTGACCTTATGCCCTGGGAATTACCCCTGTGATATTTGATCCCCTAGTATCTTCTAGGGAAAAATGCAGATAGAAGTATATTCTCTACCACCTACAAACACTGGGACAAGGAAGAAAGTTAATGCAACTAAGAGATAAGGGGACACATTTTCTAGTTACATAGTCTATAATCCAAGAATTTGGTAGGGATCCAGTAGATACTGGATGGAACATTTACTGTTTTTGTTTTAACTCACCATTTTCGACAGTCTAATTATTGAGAATACATAAAGCAGAAGTTGGGGAATGAGAAAACAAATTCAGTGGGCACTTGCCTTGTAAACCGTGCAATGAGGGTGACTATTAAACAGGAATGTTCCATAAAAACCAAAGCTCAGGCAAGTTCAGCCAAGCAAATCAATGCAAGTTAATCTTTCTGTGTCAACTGGCCGAGATTTGGACTTGTGATGAATGCCTTGACTGGAAAGATGAAATTCTAGAATGCCAGCCAGTGCTCTGACAGCTACAGATGGTGCCAATTACTGCCAGTGGAGCCTGTCCTGCTGGGAGCCCAAGATGTCTGATTTGTGGCCACAGGAAAATAAAAATGAAGCCTTTCAGCTGGACCTGTAACCTGTCCTCTATTGTTCTTTAACCAAAATCACATTCAGGTGTGAAAATCTTTTTGAGAGTAGGTGGGTGGATGATAGTGGTTGGGGCATGGAGCTTGAAATAGGGATAGAGTTACTTGTGTTAATTCTATAGCCATGTTAATTGCCAAGCATATGCCTGATAAGGTGTATCTACCGTTGGTCACTTTTTCACAGCCTATTTCTAGAAAATGAAAGAGTAACTATAAATCACCCTGTAATATGGACAAAGGCAAATAGAAATATCCCAAATGCTCATGAGTTCCACAGGATTTTGTACACAAACATAAGTATCATCTAATATATCATTTGAGAAAGATGGTTTGCTAGAAGGACCACTTGCTATCCTTTTATTCCTACACACTTCATGACTGAGCTCTTCCCATGATAACAGATGAGCACAGAGCATGTGTTTAGGGTCTAATGAGTTAAGATCCTCTACTTTAATATTCTTCTGAGAGAATAGGTTGTGCTTACACTTTGGAGGCATTCCAAAATGATAACTTTGTATAAATTGCATCCTTAATATAAAAGTGTCAATATAAAATTAAAATAGCACCAATAAAAAAGAAATAATAATAAAAATTTTATATATAATAAAATTCCATAGTTTTATAATCCATTCACTTGTTGATGGGCATCTTGGCTGGGTCTTTTGTGGAGAAACGAATGGAACTGGAGAACTTTTTGCTATGTGAGATTTGTCAGCCACAAAATATAAAAGAACATCATCAGATGCTCTCCCTAATATTTGGAAGTTAGGGGGAAAAAGAGTTATAGGATGAACTCTAGACAAAGAAGCAGAAATCATAGATGGGCAAATAAGGTGATCTAACTGAGAGGGCTGGGAGGCGAAGAGGGAAATTCCCTAATGTCCATGATGTACATTCACAAACATATCAAAGTCAATCAGTAAGTCAAACATAAGCAAGAAGGAGGGGGATAAAATGGGGTGGGAATTGGGGAAGGGCCAAATAAGGTAAGTAATATGTGCATGTATGCCTTTACCATATTGTACCCTATTAAAATGTATGACTATAGAGCACCAATTAATTTTTTTAAAAATATAAAAATATATAATAAAGTAATAACATCTGTAGCCACATTCATTTATAGGTAGCTTCTTTCTATTTCTGAGCTTCATACCCAGTATATTTTAGTTTTTATTTTAAATCAGGGTCTCACTATGTTACTTAGGGTCTGTTTATATACCTGAGGCTGACCTCAAACCTGTGATCCTCCTGTATTGGCCGTCCCAGTACTAGGATTACAGGTTTGTAGTACCAGTGCCTCACTATTAGCAGTTTCGATGGACAAGGTACTTTACATATATTGTTCTTAATGTTTCTAGAAAACTTCTCTGGGAGATATTACTACATCATTTACAGACAAAGGGATTGAGTAATAGAGATATTTATTTGCTTGTCAATATCTACAAAATTGCTAAATAATACTATCTACATTTGAACACATTTATCTAAACCTTAAGAATGTGGGCAGCCAATAAATGAAAAAACTATTCATTTTCCTGCCATATAACACATTAGTAAAGTGTTCAATAAACATTAGAGGAAGAATAAAGCACTCAGGCATGGTGACACACACCTATAATCCAGTACTTGGGAAGATGAGACAGGAGAATCACAGGTTCAAGATCACCCTCAGCAATTTGTTAAGACCCTAAGCAACTTAATCAGACCCTATTTCAAAATAACAAAATAAAATAGGGCTGGGGGAGTACCTCAGAGGCAACATTTCCTTGGCTTCAATCCCCAGAAGAAAACAAAGCCACTAATAAACAAAGCCACTAAATAAAGCTACTTAGAATTAATGAAATAGAGATTTGGAGGCAGAGAGGCAGCCTCAGTGAGAATAAATAATACATCATTCAAAATTACAATATTATTACTGATAGTCAAGTTTTCTATTCAGTATGTTACTGCAAACTACTATGATTCTTACTTCAGATGATAGTTAGGCACTGAAGTAGATGAAAAGTTAATATTAGCTGTTAGCCAGAAGCTTGTAAGTTTGAGTCAGTAGTAAGCATCAGCCTAATCCTATTGCTGCAACTGTGGGTGGCACTGGATTCTTCCAAGGGACCTGAAGAAGGCCAGTCTAGCCATTCAATAACTGATTCTATCAGTTCTTGGAGAATCCATCATTGTCAGTGTGAGTAGTGGGGAAGCCAGATCCAAAGCCCCACCTAAGGGATTCCAGGAGAAGTGTCACCCCCACAATAATAGCTGGCCTTCTTTCCTACTCTAGCTAAACTGTCTAGCAAGATGTTGTCCTCCATATAAACATGGTTTCCCTGGAGGAAGTAGTGACTGTTTGGAGTTGTCCTAATATTTGAATGTTTATGTCCTGTGTCTGGGAAGATCAGGAGCTCCAGGAGGAGGCTAGCCCTGCCTTCAATTAAATGTGGAATTTAAACAGGGTCCAGTGACCTCTGAGAAAACTTCAAAGCCAATTCAGTATCTGAAAACAATACCCTTTGACTTTGTAGGAAGGCAGAAATGCAACTTGGGTCCTAAGAAGTCTTGGATCACAAGAAATTATTGGTGTCTACAAAACATTTTTGCTTTTTTTGGCATAGTTTTCTTTAATAAACTTCTAGCACATTTCTTCCTTTTTCTTTTCTTTTTTTCTCTCTTTTTTTGCAGTATTGGGGATGGAACCCAGTAGCATTCTACCTCCAAGCTATACCCTCACCCCTATTGTTTATTTTGAAACAAGTTATCATTGAGCTGCAAAGGTCCTCACCAAGTAGTAGCTGAGTCTGTCTGTGAACCACGATCCTCCTGTCTCAGCCTCCCATATGCGGGGATTACAAACATGCACCACCATACCCAGCTTTCTTCCTTTTACTACATTTTTATTCCCCATGTTTTTCTTATTCAGCTCCATCAATTACTTATTGTACTTATATATTGCTTTTCTTCTTTGTAGTATTTAAAATATTAGCATAGACATCTGGGATTTCTATTTAATTTTCCCAAAAAGCAATTGGTTATAAAATTGTAAGAGACTCTGGATATTTTTGTTTGTGATATCAAAACTTTTGTGTACAGAAAATCTGGGCCACTTACATTTTCATTCCTTGACTTTTAAGATAAACAAGGGTAACTTTTTGACACTGTTGAACTTACAGCAAATTAGAATGATTTGCTATATTTGGAAAGATTTTATGTAAAACTACAGTGTCTGAAGAACTGCAGGCCAGTTTCCTCAATAATATATACATATGGATTATTCCAGCGGCTCCTAGGAACACATAGAATTCATTCACTCATGAGAAGAACTCATAGGACTTAGCACATAGCCCAGATCAAGGCTAAAATTTATTATGGTGACAAAGCAAGAAATATCATTAAAGGGACATAGTCAGATCCATACAGGACAAGACATTATCAGGCAGGATCTGGAGGAATCCATTTTAAGGCTACCTGTGTTCTCTCAATATCACAAGGGGTCAAAGACCAAGTTTTTATCCCCCAGGTAGCAAATATGCAGCAACATATATGACATGTTTCTGCCTAGGGATGCTACCCATTTCAGAATTAGGATCCAATATTTTTATTAGACTGGTAGCATAGGCCAAATGGGCTGCACAACTACACCAAAATTCTAATTCCCAAAGGAAAAGACTATATTCAGTGTCCAAGGTGTACAAAACATCCTTATTGCCAAGGGAGAGTTTCATATCAGTCTAGGGAAGTATTTAGCAGTCAAATGTTCACATTCACAGCAGGACCAACCTTGCAAGAAAACTTTCAAAGAGGGAAGCCCCAGACCTGCCATGTTAACTCTTCTACACATTCCATCTTTTTGTCCTTTGGTCAAGGAATCTTTGTAACCAAATCATTCTCAGATCCCATTTATCAGAGAGAGAGACTGACCTGTATTACTAATATCAGTTGTTTCTTTTAAAGGATCTTGGAATTATCCAGTCAAAATGAATCCCATTAATCATAAAGATCTGTCTTAGAAATCCAATTGATTTTATTTTTATGTTTCTTTGTGAATCTTTTTCTTCCTTGTCAGGGAATCTATTTAGATATAGCATTGTTCTGGCCATGTTTTAGTAGCTAACTGAAAAACTTTTCAGTGCTGAGGTGGCATCATGATAGCCAGAACTCACAAAGGAAGGACACTACCTGGAGGTCACATATAGTTCAATTGGAAACCCAGAGTTTAATCACTTTTTAAGGCACCAAATGCAGTACAGGTTGAGCCCCCATTGTGGCCTCCAACTTAAAAAGATAGGAGATGCAAGTACTAAAGGTCAGAAGTAATCTTTTATAGTTATATTAAGATGTTTATTTATTTATTTACAATTAATAATGATATATACTCATTGGTTCTTTTTAAGCATAATAAAATGGAAATCTGCTTCTTTTATAAATCTTAATACTCTGCATTTAATAAACTTCACTTTAGATGTAGGATCTTATCATTATAGAATAAACATAAACAACAGGAAAAATCAAAAGGAAAATCTAAATGTAAAATTAAATGTTTTATTTTAGAATGTAATATATCATGTTCTTTTCTAAAATTTTATTAGTGCATTGTAATCATATATGATAGTGAGCTTCACATTATATGGTCATATATTGGATATACGCATCTTTTTGCTTGGAATTATGTGGCTGAAAGTATCTAACTGCTAATATTTGCATATTGAGATAGGGAATCATTTCTTTCTCAGTTTGTTAAATCCATCTTATTGGAATTACAGGTTTTTTTGCCTTCAACCTCAGACACAAATATTTACCAAATTTTAGGATTCATTTAACAATAAAATATATCAGTAGATAAATGGCCCTGTAAAAGACCATTTAAGCATCTGAAGAGAAGGTCAGAGGTTCCAGATGAGTCTTTGTTTATCTGTTGTATATTTCATATTTTTGTGGTACTAAGGGTGGAACCCAGGGTTTTACTATCTCCGGGTTATACTCGGAGACTCCCAGACCTATTTTATATTTTATTTGGAAACGGGGTCTCACTAAGTTGCTGAGAGCCTCACTAAGTAGATGAGGCTGGCTTTGAACCTGTGTGATCCTCTTGTCTCAGCTTCCCAAGTGCTGGGATTACAAGCATGCACCACCATGACCGGCTATGTATTTCATATTTTCACATCATCACTTTGGAGATTTGGTAGTTCCAGATCCAAATGTCTATGAATGCTAAACTACAGTATCTTAAGTAGGAAATTGACCTTTACATTAGAACTTTTGGAAATAAAAATTAATGGAGAGTGAGAAAATGGTACCAATAATGATAAAGAGCTTTAAAGTTTATTAAACATTGCCCCACTGATCCTCATAACTTTCCATTCGATCTTTATAAGCAAAGAAAGAAAAAAGTGAAGGAAGGAAGGAAGGAAGGAAATGAAGGAGAAGAAAGGAAGGGAGAAAGGAAGGAAAAGGAAGGGAAGAAGCTTGGAAGATGCTGAAAATTACTGTGTGGTCAAACAAGTAGAAAAATATGGACTTTAAAGCAGATATTCTGACTCTAAACTCTATTTTTTCCACCAGGCTAGCTCTTTAACCCTTGGTCTCTCACCTTACTTCACCATGAGAAAAGTCTTGAAGACTAGAATAAACCTAGCCATTTGCTAGCATTCTTTTTAGCCTCATTGTTTCTCAAAGCTCATGTTTCTGTGGCAGACATTCTTTGCTCTTTTTGATCCAAGGACCAACAGAGTCCTCTAAAACTTTAGTTGTAGTTTGTGTGTTTTTGGCAATTGATGTTGCTATTTTGGGTAGATGAGCACTTTAGAAGAGCCATCGAACAGGAAGAAGTTGTAAGACATAAATCTCAAAAGACTTACCAAACACTATTTGGAGAGAGTAATTACTCACTTGGCAGTATATAACTAGCTAAGGGTGGAAGTAGCATGTGATTCTCATTCCAATAAGGGCTGTTGTCACAGCATCATAAGCTTTACTGGCCAACTTCCTTTTTCTTAGGCTATTTAACAACTCTTTATAGGGTTTAGTCTTCCTTGAGACTGACTTCCTGTTAAAGGAATCACTGCCATCTCCTGAACTTATTTTCATTTCCTGCCAGCAAGAGGAAGAGAGATATAAACTGGTGAAATCCATAGGCCATAGCCCCCAAGTGGACAGTTTTCTTCAGGCTAGAGAGGATGCTGGGCAAGTTTATGTAACATTAAACCCAGGCGGGTACTTCCCCACTTCGTCATGGCACAGCATGTCTAGAGGACTTGTTACAAATTAGTGTTTGTCTTTCACTACACTTTGCCATTGGCCAGCAGGGATATTCTATTTTCATTTTGCAATTTCACTTGGCAGATCCTTAAAAGTCACCAGAGAACTTTTCCTGAATAATAAAAAAGCAGCTTTTATTGAAAACTAATTATTTTTAGATGAATATGCCAGCTGTTCAAAAATGCTCTGGCCACACTCAAGCATATTTTAATAGTGTGCTTACAAATGCATATCCAATTGTGAAATGCTTTTTTTTTATAAGCACCTTATTCCAAAGTGCCTCTAAGCTTAGTTCCACACAGATCTAGAAATCTGACAAATGGAAAAATATATTCACTAGGTGAATAAATAAGTTATTTGGGAATCAGAAAAGGCAAATATTATAAAATACACCATATAACTGACAGAGATGGTTTTTCCTTAGGAACTAAATAAACAAAATAAGTGCATGTGTTTTCATTGAGCAGTATTAAATTTCATGAGGAAGTAGAATCTAATGACTTGAGAACTTCAGGATATTCTGAGTATGCTTGCATTTGTTTGTCCCTTTGGCTACACATGTGGTTGTTGTTTATGTTTTCTGTTTTTTATACTCCTTTGTACCCACTGGGATGTGTATGGACGTAAGATGAATTAAATATTGTCTTTGTCTGCCAGAAATTTATAGCCTCATAGAGTGTATCAGAAGAGAAAGACAGAGATGTAAACTAGACAGAATTATGCATGTGTAAAAATAGAGCTTTAAGGGATCACTTGTGCTAGTGCATAGCATACTGTCCATTCTGGTGGAAGGAATCCAAGAAAGTATGATAGAAGAGGTACTATTTAAGACAGGCCTTAAAGGGTGAGAATTACATTGATTAGTGGAATATGGAGAGAAGATATATTTCATTTATTGAAACAACAATAGCAAAAACACCAAAAAATGAAAGAGAGTGGCCTAAAATAGATCAATCTGGATGGAGAGTATGATGTAAGGTCTTAATGTCCCCACTATTAAGTTTATTTTCTTTTCTGTTTAAGTTTGTGGAAAGGAAAATGGGTGGTTTTTCTCCCATGAGTATAGATTTGTGAGTATAAAAGCATGTCCAGGCTGCATCTATTTTTTGTGGAGTAGAGAATGAATTGGGCAACAACACAGAGACAGATGAGTTGGCAGCTCTTGCAATAGTTCAGGTGAGGGGCAAGAAAGGCTTGAAAAGGGCATGAAACAATTATCCAGTAAATTTAATAAATGAAGAATGTGATCTGGCTAATGCAGGGGAGTGGAAAGGAGGCACTTTATTCTCAGTCACTTGTTTTTATTGGCTTGACTTGACCAGATAATTGTTTCAACTTTCACTTTACTTATGTCATAGCCATTGTATCATTTGGACAAATTGCTCAGTATCTCTAGGTTTCATTTGCTCCAGCTGTAAAATAGGGATAATAATTCCTGCCACCATTGGTAATTGCTTTATAAGAATGCTTTACACATTTGTGTAAGTGCTAGCATATTTTTGGCATGGAATAATCATTAATATGATTTCTAATACATCTCCTAATGTGCTTCCAAATCATCTGAAAACTCAACATGCCAACTGCTAAATATTTAAACACAAAAAACATTAAAAGAAATAAAAGGATGACACCAATTGGTTAAGCAATAATCTCTGATGGCCTCTATTTTGCTTGTAAATCTTCCCTGATCCATTTTCATTTAACCTGCAGAACTTCTTTTTTATAAAACCAATGCAGTAAACAAAATTGTCTTAAGACATGGATTTTTTTTAAACAGATTGGAAGCTGCCTTTCATTGACTCCAAGGCTTGCCTGTTTGTCGTCAGATGACAATTGAAATCTAGGAATGTCCTAGAGTTCAACAGAGTCCTTTACCCATGGCCCAAAGACTCAACAACAAAAGGATGCTTTGTCATTTTTCTGAATAGTGATGGAAAGTTTAAGACAAAAATGTCTTCTTGACAAACATTAGCATATTGTAGAGAGCAAAGGAAATAAGTTGCTGAATTAGGGGAAGATTTAGATTCCTTTTTTTTTCAGAAAGCCAGTTTACTCCCCCTTTTTCACCAAGACAAAAGTGTACATTCATGAGTAGCACATATATTGTAATATGTTGATGTGATTAGAATTACAGTTTTCAAAACAACTGAAGTTAGGCCGGCAACATCCTGAGGTGAGGCTTGCTTTCTGCCCCACCCTGGCCCAGCACCCACAGGGTCGGCCCAGGCAAGCCCAGCCATGATCAAGGAGATCCTCATCTTCAGCAACCATGGGAAGCTGTGGCTCTCCAAGTTCTACCAGCCCTACAGTGAAGATACACAACAACAGATCATCAGTGAGACTTTCCATTTGGTATCTAAGAGAGATGAAAATGTTTGTAATTTTCTAGAGGGAGGATTGTTAATTGGAGGATCTGACAACAAACTTATTTATAGACATTATGTAATGCTCTATTTTGTCTTCTGTGTGGATTCTTCAGAAAGTGAACTTGGCATTTTAGATCTAATTAAAAAAAACACCACAAGGATGGAGAGAAGTATTCATTGACATTGATTCACATGTTTCTGATAAACTGAACAAGATGAAATAAGGGATCATGTTGAAGTATGTCCCAATGCTGGAATTATCATTCAGGAACTTTCTCAATGAATCACACTGACTGGAGTTGCTGCACTTATTGCTGATTATGGGCATGATGGAACAAAGACAGACACCTTCAGAGGGTTTTGTGGCCACAAGCCTCATGATGTTTTAACTGCCCCTGGAACAGCAGACCTAACAACTGATGTGGATTTCAGTTATTGGCAAAGAATGACACAAGCAAAAGTAGTATCTCTGGGTCCAATAGAGCAACAAGCCTTTTTAAGAAACATGGGTATTGATGTCCAGCTGAAGCAAACCACTGGGGGATATTTGTTAAAAATGCAAATTCGGAGAGAAGGTCCAAGATGGCGGCAGCAGTGCGGCTGCCAAAATGGACATGCATTCCTCAGAGAAGCCCTCAACACCAGATTTTGGTTTAATATCTGATTGGACAACTTAAGGAGATATATTGAGCCGTGACTTCCTATCTAGAATACAGGAGAGAGAGTGGATAATGGCAGAATTAGAAGCAAGATGACAAGGAGGCACATGCCACACAAGAAAAGTGATTTTTGGAAGAACATCACAGAAGATATTAGAGAAAAGACCACTTCAGCTGCGAATGCTGGGAACTCTTAATAATATACCTTGTAAAAAAATGATCTGGGCGTGATGGAGGGAGCCAAGCAGTGCTGGGCGGGAAGCCCAGCTGTGTGTGCTGTCTCAGGGAGCTCAGCGCGCCTTGCTGCTGTGCTCCTCTGTGGTGTGCTGAGGTTTTTGTTGCACTTGGAACAGCAGATCTTGCTCTACATGGTGAGGCTGTGGCCTTTGCTCTTGGAAGGGAGATAAAATTCACTGCTGCTGAGTACTTGATTCCACAACCTCTTCAAAGCACATATACTCTCTTGTCTTATTAAAATAAAATCCTATCCAATTCGCCTGAAACTTTTGGGAAAAAAATCCCCATGAAGTGCGACTGCTCTGGCCGCACATGCGTAAGAATTCTGGACATCATACAATGTAAGGAAGGAGCTCAGTGGAGAACCAGGAAGAAGGCAGAGGCAGTGGTGGCGGTGGCGGCGGTGATGTTGGTGGTGGAGGTTTGTATTTGGGAGAGGCAGAGATCTGATCCAACCCACCCTAATCTTCTGAAGAAATTGAACCAAAGGTAGAATGCTACCGCCATGCATGCTCAGGAATTCTGGACAATATGCAGTGTGAGAAAAGTGTTTGGGAGAGAATTGAAATGGTGGAGGCAGCAGCCATTATTCAGGAGAAGCAGAGATCTGAGTAAATCCACCTTGATCTTTTGAACAAATTGCCCCAAAGTTAGAATGCTACCACTGCACATGCTAGGGAATTTGAGACAACATGCTGTATGAATAAGGTGCTCAGCAGAGAACCGCGATGGATGTGGCAGCAGCAGCGGTGGTCAATATTTAGTAGAGGCAGAGATTCAACACAATCCACCTCATAATTAAAAAAAAAATCCTCAAAGGTATACTGCTACTGTCTCACATGGTCGGGAACTCTGGAAAACAAACTGTGTGGGAAACGTGTTCAGGAGAGAACTAAGATAGCAGTGGTGGCAGTGGCAGTAGTGGTGACCATAATTTGGAAGGGCAGGCAGTTTCAGTCCAGTCAACCTTGAACTTTTGAGGAAATCTCCCCAAAAGTAGACTGCTCCTGCCACACATGCTCGGGAACTCTGGACAACATGACAAGTGATAAAAGTGTTTGGGGAGTTTCAGAGGGAGCCCTGCATAGCTGGGATGGGCCGCCATGCTGCATGATCAAGGAGTCATCAGCCTTCATGGCTACCACAATCCTCTGTGCAGAGCAGAAGGCCAGGGTACATGTGGAGCAGCAGAGCCTCCTCTCTGAAGTGAAGCTGTGGACCTCTGCCCTTGGAGGGAAGACAAAATTTATTGTCACTAGGTTTATTGTCACTAGGTATTTGGGGTTCCAGCTTTCGCAAAAGACATGTACTGCTTTCTCATATTAAAAAAAAAAATCGAAGAACGCCGGGCGTGGTGGCACACTCTTGTCATCCCCATGCTTGGAAGGTGGAGACAGGAGAATCTAGCAGGTCTAAGGCCAGCTTCTCAGGCTTAAAAGACCCTGTTTCCAAATAAAAATATAAAAAATGGGTCTCCAGGAGTAGAGCCCTGAAGTAGAAGGGTTTCCAGGAACCTCAGTACCACCAAAAAAAAAAAAAATAAATAAAAAAAGGAAGAAAAAAGGGAACATCTGTAGACAATCTGCTCATAGTGGCAGAGACCAGAGACCAATGCACAGCAAAACAGCAAGGCCAATTCTGGGGCCTCTGAGGCCAGGATAAGAGCCTGCCGGGTGGCTAGGCTGGTGCTGAGGCCAGCAAGGCTGGGATCGGAGCCTGCCATGAGGCAAGGCCAGTGCTGGGGCCTCCGAGGCCGGGATCAGAGCTTGCCGAGGGGTGAGGCTGGTGTTAGAGCTAGTGAGGCCAGGATTGCAGCCTTTCATGAGGCAAGGCCAGTGCTGGGGCCTCTGAGGCTGGGATTGGAGCCTCCAGAGGGCTGAGACAAGTGCCGGGGCCAGCGAGGTTGGGATAGGCACCTGCCATGAAGCAAGGCCGGTGCTTGCAACTCCGAGGCCGAGATCTGAGCCTGCCAAGGGGGGAGGCCGGTGCCGGGGCCAATGAGGCTGGGATCAGTGCCTGCCATGTGGTGAGGCCATACATGTAGCTGGAGCCAGCGAGGCTGGGATCAGAGTCTGCCAGGTGGCCAGGCCGGTGCTGGAGCCTTCAAGAGTGGGATGCGGCATACACAGTGAAATATCACAGAAAATAAAAATTCAGATGCTTTCCCTAATATGCAAAAACTAGGAAGAAATAGGTAATAGGAGAAAATCTAGTGGAAGAAAGGGCCCTATGGAGGAGCAATTAAGGTGACCATTCAGAGGGAATGGGATGGGGGAAGATGGAATCTCTTTACAACATAAGATGTATGTAAACTAATACATAAAAGTTAATTACCAATCAAGCATGCGATTGAGGGAGGGGAGGGAATAGGATGGGGATTGGATAAAAGCTAATTGGATAATGTATCCTTGGATATCCTCACAAGTCTTGTATTCCATTGTGATGTTTGGCTACAATGCACCAATAAAATATATTAAAATAAATTAAAAATAAATAAATAAATAAATAAAACTGACTATAGATGAAAAAACAACTGAAGTTAGTTGCCCAGTATTAAGAATGCTTACAAAATGAAACACCCAAAGTCAACAATGCATGTAAATCCTACCATGAATAAACAAACAAGTGAAACCATTTTGTGGGCTTAAAACCAGTTCACTAGGAATTCAGGCAGTCAGTTCCTTTGGAAGTTTCTCATTGCCAAGAACTGTAGCTTTCTCTTAGTGGCCCCAGGAAGGCAAGTGACAGGAGAGAAAAGCTTCATTTAGGTTACCACCAGTCCAGATGTTGAAGCCCTTTATTCCATAACGAAGAGTTTAGTAGCCTCTAAGATTCTATGTACTCAGCCAGGCATGGTGGCGCACGCTTGTAATCCCAGCATTTCAGAGGCTGAGACCAGAGAATTGCAGTTTGTGGACAGCCTCAGCCACTTAATGAGGCCCTCAGCGACTCAGTGAGACCAGGTTTCAAAATAAAGAACAAAAAATAGGGCAGGGGCTATAGCTCGGAGGTCGAATGTCCCTGGGTTCCCTTCCAAGACCCCCCTCCCCAAATAAAAAATTCTATGTACTCATCTAGGCAAGATTTCAAGAACCTTGGTCTCAGATTAGCACCTTCTTACATGTCATATCTGAGACACGACCTCGAGTTATTACATCTATTTCCTTGAGTGACCTAAATCTCCCTGAGGTAGATTCACTCCCCCAAATACTCCAAAAAAGTTGTCATGTGCCCTTGACCAGCTTATAGACAAGAGCCTCAAGGTATATATATGTTCTTCTCATGCATTGGCAGTACTGAAATGGGTTACATGTATGATTTCTAAACTGATTATGGTGGAAGACCAGTCTGAAAGGGCCTAAACCAAGGTGGAAGCATTTGAATCCATATAAATGTGTAGCTTGTATAGGATAAGGATATTTTTTGTTTTTGTTCTTGTTTTGTGGTACGTGGAGGTTGAACATAAGAGCATTCTACCTTTGGATTGCATTCTCATCCCTGTTCTACTTCTGAGCTACACCCCAGCCTTAATTCAATTTTTTATTTTGAAACAGGGTCTCACTAAGTTGAAGAGGGACTCACTAAGTATCTTGTTCTTTTTTATTCTTTAATTTTGAAATAAAGTCTCGCTAAGTTGCTAAATGTCTTGCTAAGTTGCTGAGGTAGGCCTGCGATCCTCCTGTCTCAGCTTCCCAAGTACTAGGATTAAAAGCACGGTCCATGTCACTCAGCTGGAAAAGGAAGTTTGAGTCTATGAGACTGTGGAACTGGCCCTGACTTTAACTGACTCCAGAAACCTAAAGCTTCTGTAAACTAGCAATTTTCTTCAGAGTACTGCATTGTCTACCTTTTCTCAGAAGTTTTAATAGAAGGAAGGATGCATTTGGGACAAAGTATTTAATGTTTTTGTGGGACTCGGCATTAAAACCAGAGGCATTCTACCTCTAAGCTACACTACCAGTCTTATTTTATTTTCTAATTTTGAAACAGGGTCTTTCTAAGTTGCTGAGGGCCTAAGTTTCTGTTCACTGGCTTTGAACCTGTAAGCTGGCTTTGGACCTGTGAGCCTCCCAAGTCCTGGGATTATAGGCATGGTCCTCTGTACCCAGCAAAACCTAAAGTTCTTATCATTCTAACTCAAGATTGTAATATCTTGCTTTTAGATGGAGAAGTCCTGCTATATTACTAGCAATGCTAGTAATACTGAAGAACTAACTGTTCAATCCAGACCCAGCAATCCTAGTCCTTGGATTATATCTAGAGATTTTTTTATTTATGCACAAAAAGACATAACAGATTCTAAAATAATATAAATAATTTATAAATGTAAAAATTTATATTTAAGCAATTTTTGGTGAAAACTTATAATAAATACCCATCATTAATAGAGAAATGAATTTATCATGCCCTAGTCATATAATTGATGAAAAAATGGATTAACTCAAGCTATATGCACCAGCATTCAAATAAAAAAATCTTACAAATATAATTTGTAGTAAAAGATAAAATACATGTGCATGGTTGTGTTCAATATATTAATATGCATTTAAACTAAAAAAGCATGCAAAGTAATATTCTCTGGTGATAATTTTTGTTTTTATTTTTAATTGACACCTGATAGTTGCACATATTTACTGGGTGAAGTACAATAATTCAGTACATTTAGATAATGTACTATGGTCCTATAAGAAAAATTAGCATTTCCATCCCCTCAAGTTTTTATTGTTTCCGTGAAAAATATTTTTGAACAAGGTAGAAATCTATTTTTATGAAGAAAATGTAAAAGCATTAACAACAAGACTTGAAATGCTCAAGGTCCAAGATTCTACCACTTTTAAAATTGGCTCTAATATTTTTGTTAAGTCACTTGAAGCTTTTTTCTGATATTCTCTCTCTTCTCATATACAATGGACTACCTATCCATTCTTACCTGTCACTCAGTATTATTTGGAGAGCCTGAGAAGGAGCTCCATATACTATTCTTTAAAAACTATAAGAGAATCTTATTTGAAAATTTCTGTTTGGGATGAAGAATATGTTGTGACCAAAGGATCTATAGTTGTTCAGGTTGTCACTAGAGTAAAAAAATAATCCAATAACCCAGAATCCCATTCTTGTATGCATACAACACTGAATGACATGTTTGTGGCTTTCTTTTTCTTGTATATACATAGTAACAACTTATAAATGATTTGATCTTTGGTCAAGAGGTTATATAACTGTCTCTTATTTAGAAATGCAATTAACTTTCCATCACTGACTGTGTGAACTAAAAAAATTATAACAATTAATATTTTACCTTCAAGGTTTAATCTGGAGGTAGGATTCAATAATTTTCTCTATTAAAAATTGTGGAGAATAAAGTAACCAGAAATTAATTTAACTACCCATGCAATATACTGCCTGTCTGTTATCTGTTAAGACCCTTTAGTTATGGATGGGTAAAATTATCATTCATTTATTTATTCATTCATTAAAATATTTGTGAGCAACACCCATGTCTCCAGGACGATCATTTTAGGTATTAAATGCTATAGGATACTGCCCCAAAACATTGTCTATTTAAGCCTAATAAACTTCTTTCTCTTATACAATCATTCATTCATTAATCTCAATGATAATATTAGAATGAACCTGTTTTATTTTTTAAGATTTTTTGTGGTACTGTGGATGAAACCCAAGAGACTTCTACCTCCAAGCGACATCCCCAGTCCTGTTTTATTCTTTATTTTGAAATAGGGTCTCACTGAGTTGCAGAGGGCCTCATTAAGTAGCTGAGGCTGGTCACAGACCTATGATCCTCCAGTCTCAGCCTCCCAAGTACTGGGATTACAAGAGTGCACCACCACACTCGGCTCTGTTTTGTTTTTTTAATATATATACTTTTATTGCTACATCATAATGAGGTTCAGAGCATTAGAAACATGCATACACACAACACTTGATGTATTTCCCTATGGATCCCACCACACTCAATTATCCTTCCTGTACATGTTATTTAGATTAGTGTTGATAAATTTACATATTTCTATAGCATTATTTGAACTGGCTCCTTCACCAAATCTCCTTTTTGCCTACCTCCTTCCTTTAATTACCTTCCACTAGATTACTGTAATGTCTCTTAATTTATCTAAAACAAGTATTCTACAAGTGGGGCTTTGTAGGCTGGTCTCTCATCTCTGATCTGGGAATTAAAAAGTGACTTTTATGAAAAAATAAGAAAAAAATAGACACCAACGATGAACAAAATTGCATATTTTGTTAAAACACAGCCATGCTTATTGACATTCTTTTTATTTTTATACTTTTATTAGTGCATTATTTCTGAAACTCTTTGGTTTGGGCTTTTTATTTTTTCCTTTTTAATATTTTTATTGGTGCATTATAGTCTCACATCATCATGTAGCTCATATTGATAGTGGCATACATGCACGTAGCACTTGGTGAGTTTTCCTCCAGTTCTGTCCCCACGGCACACACCCTTCCCCATAGATGATATTGAGATTGCCATTATAGGTTGTATTTGTTCTCCTTGGAGTGCTGCCATTGGGTTAACATATCAGTAAATGCATGGCCCACCAGTGGATATAATTAATGCTTTGAAAGTTTTGCTTTCAATAAATCTCACCAAGTACAATTAAATGTATTCATTTGACAGTGGTCTTTACCATAAGATAATTTATTTGGGGAGACAACGCTAGCCAGATATCTAGTATATAGTCTATAATCTAATGGAAGGAGACCCAAACCTATTCATTTATTTCCATTTGGTAACCTCAGTTCTAACAATGGAGTCATTTTCATCAAGGCTATTAAATGTCCTTCCATGGCATGGCATGAGACAGAATGTATGCTAAGGGCCTCTGTCCAACCCACTGGAGAACTCTTAGGGTATTCTAGGTTCATGCATGGAATATGGTGAGATATTTGCATTTTCTTTTCAACTAGTATTGTCTGCTGATTCTATCCCTATGATAGGTGTTTCTTAGTTATTGCACTTGAATACTTGAACTCTGGTATGATTTCAGCATAGGAATTTGGTCCCTGTGTGTAAAAGAGAAACTCTAGAGAAATAGTTTGAGATTACTCATTGAAATGGAAGAAAGAAACAAAGATAGTTAGTAGGCATAAACTGTGTTTGGCACTATTAGGCCTTTGTACATATCATATTATTTGAATAGACTGAAAACTCTATAAATTAGTAGCTAGTATTGTATCTCCACTGAGACTAAAAGTGACCAACCACCTTCCCAAAATCATGTAGTGAATGGAACTAGGATTCCATCACAAGTCCATGTAGCCTCAAAATAACATAAATAACAGCTACTTAAAATGGGTCATTCTCTTAGTTGGCTTAGGCTGACCATTGTCATAATTTTGAAGATATTCAATAAAAACATTTTAGAAACTAATATTTTTTTTTTAATTTTAACTCAGAATCAACCAATGAGAGTTACACAGCCCAACTGCATCTACCAAATAACAGGGGCAGTGAAATTCAACATTTGTCAAATAGTCCATTGAAACTATGTTTTTGTAAGTTTTGTGCATTTGTATTTTAAGTTCTTCCAACTAGTTGTAATGTACACAGAGAAACAGGTGTGAAAACTAGAAGAACCCTGAAAGATCATCTGGCATGTTGACAAATGAGTCAATTTAGACCAAGGAAGAAGACTGTTTCTCTTTTCAAAGCACTAGAACCTGACTCTGAATAAAATGTTGCTGTGTGCCTAGAGCTATAATACTACTAATACATTAGGGAAGAGCTTACATAAGCATAGACTCTTGAGTTCCCAGAGACTTGACAGATGTGCACAAGTGGCTTGCATGGGAATTGCATACATGATAGTGATTAATGTAAAAGATGACATGCTATTTTTATGTTAAAAATAAAGATATAGAAAAAATAACTATTCAATCAACCCTACATTTGACTTTTTGGAATTTAGCCATAGTGCTTGTTTTTATTTCATTTTGTCTCACTCTTTATTAAGGCATATGAGTATGTTGGAGGTGAAATACTTGGCTGAAACACTTGGACTCAACTATTCAGTTTACAGTTTTTGAACTAGTCAAATAATTGTTATGTAGAAGAATACCTAAAATTTATTTTAGAGACCTGTAAACTAAAGAAAAAATATTAAAAAAGGGAAGTGGGTAGGGAAATAGGGGTTACAGAGTTACAGGAGGATTAAATAGGCCAAATTATTCTTTGTGCATGTACAGATTTATTACAATGAATTACTTACTATGAATAACTATAATGCATGAAGAATAATAAACAAAAATATAAAATAAATTTATTTTCCAATACCCTACATTTTTCCTACTTATTTAAAGGGATAAATGAAATTCATTGGAGACTTTTATTATAAAAATAATTAACCAGTGCATGTAAATTTTAATGTGTATGTACTCAAAAGTCAATTTTCACTCTATGACTTTTGCTTTGTTTTTGCTACTGGTAACTGAACCCAAAAGCATTCTATTTCTGAGCTATATCCCCAGCCTATTATATTTTTATTTTGAAACAGGATCTTGCTAGGTTAATGAGAGTCTCACTAAGTTTCTGATCCTCCTATCTCATCCTCCCAAGTACTGACAGACAGTATGGTCTTGTGCCAGCACATCAGGTTTGAATTTCATGATTTTTAATATATAAAGTCAAGATTTCTGTTATCAACGTGTGTGTGTGTGTGTGTGTGTGTGTGTGTGTGTGTGTGTGTGTGTAAGTGTGGTACTGAGGACTGAACCCAGGAGTATTCTGCCTCTGAGCTATACCCCTAGTCCTACTTTGCATTCTTCATTTTGAAACAAGCTCCTGCTAAGTTGCTGTAAATCTTACTAAATTGCTGAGGCAAGCTTTAAAACTGCAATCCTCCTGTCTTGCCTGCCTCTGCCTGTAAGTACTGGGATTACAGGTATGTACCACTATGCCCAGCATCTTATCAATCTTTTATAAAATAAAAATTTAAAGACTATTTAACAAAGTTTGATAGAAAATATTTTGTAAAAATCTTCAATGATTCCTGGATAAAAATTATGCTCAATTCGCCATGCCCCCCAAAATTTGCACTTATTTATATTTTTTACAAAAGGGGGGAGCTGGGCATGCTGGCGCACACTTGTAATCCCAGCACTCTGGAGGCTGAGACTGGAGGATCGCCATTCACCGACAGCCTCAGCTACTAAGTGATGCCCTCTGTAACTTGGTTAGACCCTGTTTCAAAATAAGGAATAAAAAATAGGGCAGGGGATGTAGCTCAGAAGTTGAATGTCCTTGAACTTCATCCCCAGACCCTCAAAAAAGAGGGGGGAGAAGATAAAACTTTCAGTTCAATTATTTCATTTTGTATGAGTTCTTAAACGGTGTTATAAACCATATGTTTCAAGTTCAAAAGTATAAATAAAATCTCTAAATTAATGTAGGCATTTATATTTCTGTTTGCTGAGGATTATAACATGTTATAGTGGAATAATTACTGAATCAGGGTCAGAATTTACTTGACTCCTATTTTGTGTCTATAACATAAAAAGTGGGATGAAATTATCCTTATACTCATGCCTTTGGAGAAGTTGTATTTGCTTTGTAGGTAGAAAATTTAATCACTATATTTGCTATGAAAATATGAGTTGAATGTTATTCCCCACAGGAACAGGATGATCAGTAGACAAATACCAGTGTTTCAGGTTCTCTATTCGTAGACTTCACTTTTTCTTCATGAATTCATATCACTCCATCTTCCTGCCATCACTCAAGAGGTCTGAACATGCTCCCCCAAGTTCTTTTTTTTTGTGGGTATGGGGATGAAATCCACTGTCATTCTACCTCTGAAATGCACCCTTGTCCTATTTTTTATTCTTTATTTTGAAACAGGGTCTTACTAACTTGTGGAGGGCCTCATTAAGTAACTGAGGTTGGCCGAACCGCGATCCTCCTGTCTCAGCTTCCAGAATGCTGGGATTACAAGCATGAGCCACCACTCCTGGCCCCCAATTTCTTCCTTTGGCTTCAGAAATTGTATTTGGATTGTGTGTTCTAGGTTTTCTTTCTTGTATTTTTCACTTATCAGAAAATTATTTCTTTTTCTAGTATTACTTTTTACTACATTTTAATGATATCCCATTATTTTGTGTTTTTTTAGTATAGGAAATTCATGTACTTTTAATATCTTTACCACTTTATTTTAAGACAATTTCTCCTGTCCAAACTTTCAGATTCACTCTCTCTAAATCTAGCCTTAAAACTAATATTTTATTTTCAGCTTACAGTTCAGTTAGCTGATAAATCTTTTGTGATACTATTGACTTACAGAAATGAGATAAACAAATAGTAATATAATGAATACTCTTATCCAATCAACTGTTGTGTGAATGAGGTGCTTTTCAAGGAGTAACAGTATTTTTCAAGCAGGTGTTATTCTATTTTGAATAATGGATAGAAATCGAGGTCCTCCTTCACTTGTGACAATAGATGAAAGTGAAGATTCTACAGTTAAAAATTTTAAAGTTCTCTTAAGTAAATGCTGAGAAAGTCAGTGATTACAAGTGCTGAAATATAGTAAATGAATTATTGGAGAAATGCATGCATGCACATACACAATAATTTTTCTTACAGTGTACAGATATTTTATTCTTTGTGTCTTGCTAAACATCAAAAATTAAGATTCAGTAGTGAATATTTTAAATCTGAGTGAGGGGTGGTATGCCTGAAATAATTATGTTTATTGTGATGTGGGAATACATGTACATGATGGATTTTCTGTTTATTTTCCTCTTTCTCTTCTTGTATTTGACTGGAAGGCCTTAAATCCTTTATTTTCTTAACCATGTCTACTAACTCAACAGAAAAGAACAATGACAGAGGAACTACATGAAAAAAAAAGGTGAGAACTCTATTAAAGTCTGCAAAAAGGACTCTGAAGATTAAAGTAGGTTATATGAGTTATCTGAGTTAAAATGAAGTCCTTAAGGGCTTCTAGTTAGCACCAATGATTTTTTGTTGAGGTTGTAGAGGTTTAGATTGTAGGTTGTGATATACTGGAAACAAATAGAGAATGTCATCCATAATGGACTGAATTTGTTTGAAAACCTTTTAAAAGGGAGTGGGTTAAAGCATTAACAAATGTGTGTGTGTGAAATACATGGAAGGAGATGTGTAAGTGTGTACATTTTTTATATTTTACAAATATTTCTATACATTAACAGCCTAAGGACTCATATTTCTAAGATTTTGCATGTTTCTTCTAAAGAAGTAAGAAAATAGTGGCTATAAGAAGCTAGAAAGATTATACCTTGCTCCCTTCTACCTTATATCAGTCACTGCATGACAATGATACAAGCAACTCTGTAAGAAACAGATTCCTTTGAAGATAGCAATCCAAAGTGTCAGCCAAGATACCCCATAACCAATAACCAAGTTATCCCACCTATTCTCTTTTTTTTATTTTTTATTTTGCAGGTCTGGGGATGGAACTCAGGGGAATTCTGACCTCTGAGGCACACCCTTTGCCCTATTTTTTATTTTTTATTTTGAAACAGGGTCTCACTAAGTTGTAGAGGGCCACACTAAGTATCTGAGCCTGTCTACGAACCATGATCCTCTGCTTTCAGCCTCCTGGATGCTGGAATAAAAGTGTGTACCACCACGCCTGGCTCCCTTTTTATTTTTACAATGGAATTTTATTATTCTATAATGGCAATTTAGTTGAGAATCTTACTTGTATATAAAACATGAAGAAGGAGGAGGAGGAGGAAAAATTAAAATATCATCATTAGAAAATTTCTGCTTCTTTTCATCTTTTTGTTTATTTTAAAATGTATGTACTTAGAAGTCGAAGACAAGAATTTGGATTATCATTGAAATATCATTTTGTGTCTTTTTTCTCTTGGTATATAACCATTTTTCACATGCTATCTATATATGCTTTAGAATTATAACTTTAAATTTTCAATGTCTTTTTTTGGTTCATACCACCCTATTCAAGGAATTCATCCATTAGTGGTGACAGTTCAAAATGGAAAGATGATATATGCCAGCCTTCTAAGAACCTTCAAACATATTTTATTTTTCATATGGAGGTGTAAGGGTGCAGTTTTGTTTTGGTTTTGTTTGGTCTTTGTATCTTGTATGAGGTCTAAAGAAGGAAGACACTGAGATAGAGAATGGTAGTGCTTTCAGGTTTTAAAGATGACCTTACATCTATCCTTATCTTTTCCCCATGATTCTTATATATAAAGTTAGCAAGATCCTCACTGTTGTTTGTAGAACTTTGTCTGAGATAAGATTTCTCATATTGTCTCTACAGCAGTTCAAGTGGTGGTGGCCTTTATGTCTGGCTCCCTGCTTTTCTTAGATAGACTCATTGCTTGGTTATTCCTTTTGTAGATATCCACTTGTTTTACAGAACTGGGGATTGAACCCTGGGTGCATTCTATCTCTGAGCTACACCCCAGCCCTATTTTTATTCTTTATTTTGAAACAGGGTCTCACTAAGTTGCAGAGGGCCTCACTAAATGGCTGAGGCTTTCTGCAAACCTGTGATCCTCCTGTCTCAGCCTCCCAAGTTCTGAGATTACAAATGTATACCACTACACCTGGCTTTGTTACTTACCCTTTGTTACTTACCCTGGCTCTTGCACTTACCCTTTGCCAAATCTACTAGTGACCAATACTCTGAGGTTTCCATGTCACTTTGGTTCTTGTTGCTACATGACTCTGAACTAGTCATTTCCTTATTGTGATTTTACCTCTAAAACCTCCTTCCTAGAAATTCTAAAGTTGTTATGTACCTATCATAAGCATTTCAGTGAATAAATCAGACATTAGACTTCTAATGCAGCTCTACGATCAATGATGAAGGAGAAGACATTTTCTATTTTTCATAAACCCTTCCCTCATCTACCCCACGACAGGATTCTTTTTAGAAGCCATGTTTTTCTTGACTCTTTTTTTTTCCTTTTTCTAAATTTTTTTAAAATTTTTTTAACAATTTTTTTATTGAACATAAATAGTATACATTTACACTATATTTGGTGCCCCCCCCCACCCACATTTCCCCCCACACACACACCAATGGTTGTCCAGGTTAACCATGTCTTATTCATAATTTTACACATGTTCAAGTGTAGACCCTTATTAATCGAGACCGGCCTTCCTCCTCTCCTATCTTACCATCCAAACTTAGCTAGTATTTCCCCTTCAATATCTGGAGTCCCTCTGGTATTCTTTGTGTTTCCTAGTTTGGGCATATTAGAGGAAACATATGTATCTTCTTCTTCTGTGCTTGGCTGATCTCACTTAACATAATGTTCTCCAGGGCTTTCCATCTTCTTTCAAATGATATAATTTTGTTCTTCTTTATGGCTGAATAGAATTCCATTGTGTGTATTTCCCATAGTTTTGCTATCCATTCATCTGTTGATGGTGATCTGGGTTGGTTCCATATTTTGGCTATTACAAATTGTGCTGCTATGAACATAGGTATGCATATGTTGCTGTATTTCTCTGAATTCAACCCCTTTGGAAAGATACCCAGGAGTGGTATACCTGGATCATATGGTGGATCTATTCCCACCTTTCTTAGGAATCTCCACACAGATCTCCATAGTGGTTGAACTAGTTTGCATTCCCACCAACAGTGTAAAAGAGTTCCTCTTTCCCCACATCCTCGCCAGCATTTGTTGTTGTTTGATTTCTTTATGCTTGCTAGTCTGACTGGGGTTAGATGGAATCTCAGTGTAGTTTTGATTTGCATCTCCCTGATGGCCAGTGATGAAGAACATCTTTTCATGTATCTATTAGCCCTTTGTAGCTCTTCTTTTTGTGAAGTGTCTATTTAGTTCATTTGCCCATTTCTTGATTGGGTTGTTTGTTTTGCTAGTGTAGAGTCTTTTGAGCTCTTTGTATACTCTGGATATTAGCCCCCTATTAGAATGGTGGCTGGTAAAGATCCTTTCCCATTCTGTAGGCTTCCTTTTTAGGATATTGATAGTTTCCTTTGATGAGAAGAAACTTTTTAGTTTGATGTTATCCCACTTGTTTATTCTTGCTTTAATTTCCTGAGCTTTGGAGGTTTTGTTGAGAAAGTTACTGCCTCTGCCGATATGTTGTAGTGTTGAACCTATGCTCTCCTCTACTAACTTCACAGTCTCAGGTCTAATTTCTAAGTCTCTAAACCCCTATATCTCACCAAACACAGGAATAAACTCAAGATGGATCCTTTTTCTAAATTTTATTGGTGCATTGTATTTATACATCATAATGAAGCAAAAAACTTGTGTAGACATAAATGCTCACATCACTCAGCCAGCCCCCAACCAGTCCCTACCCTCCTCCCTCCCCATCCCTACCTCACATGCTTGGCTTAGTGGTTGACTATGATATGACTATGTACATTATGTGCTTTAAAGGGTTTTCTTCTCCCCCCTCTCATCCCCACAGTTAGGATGCCTTATTAGCTCCTCTATAGGATCCCCTCTTTCACCCGGAGTTCCTCCTATGACACTTTTCACTTTAGCTTTCACATATTAGGGAAAGCATCTGATTTCTTATTTTTTGTGACTGACTAATCTCACTTAGCATAATGTACTCCAGTTCCATCTAATTCCCTGAAAATGATGTAATTGAGTTTTTTTTTAATGGCTGAGTAAAATTCCATTGTGTACATATCCCACAGTTTTGTAATCCATTCATCTTTTGATGGACATATTGGCTGATTCCAAGGTTTGGCTAGGTGAATTGTTCAGTTATGAACATAGATACACATGCAGTAAATTGGTATTTTGGTTTCCTTTCTTTTGGATAGATACCCAGAAGTGGTATTGCTGGATTAAATGGTAAATTTGTCCCCATTTTTCTGAGGATTCTCCATATTGTTTTCCAAAGTGGTTGCACTAATTTGCAATCCCACCAACAATGTTTTAGAATATGCACTTTTCCACATCCTCGCCAGATTTTTTTGTTGTTTGTGTTTTGAATGGTTGCTATTCTAGTTGGGCTAAGGTGAAATCTTAGAGTAGTTTTGATTTGCATAATGATGTTGAGCATTTTTCATGCATTTATTGTCCATTTGAATTTCTTCTTTTGTGAAGTATCTATTTAGTTTGCTGGCCCATTTTTTATTCAATTATTTGTTTTTGTAGTGTTGAGGTTCTTGAGTTCTCTGTATATTGTAGATATTAGTTCTCAATCAGAGGAGTAGGTGGTGAAAATCTTCTCCCATTCTGTTGGCTCTCGACTGAGGTTCTTGACAGTTTTCTTTGCTGAACAGCAGCTCTTCAGTTTCATGAAATCTCACATATTGATTTGCCTTTTATTTTCTTGTGCCTTAGTGTCTTGTTGAGAAAAATTTTATCTGTGCCTATGTGTTGCAGTGTTGGACCTATGCTCTCTTCAAGGAGCCTCAAGGTCTCTGGTCTAATTTCTAATATTTAATCCTTCCTGAATTGTCTCTTGTGCAGGGTGAGAAAGTGGGATTAATTTCCAATTTTCTGCATATGGTTAACCAGTTTTGCCTAAACCATGTTTTTGGCCCCTTTGTCAAAAATCAATTGGCTGAAAGTGTGTGGACTTGTTTCCTGCTCTTCTATTCTTATCCATTGGTCTGGGTATCTGTTTTTGTGCCAGTACCATGCTGTTCTTATTACAATGGCTTTGTAGTATAGTTTAAAGTCAGGTATTTTTTTATTCCTCCTGCTTGGTTTTTGTTGCTGAGAATTACTTTGGATATTCTGGGCTTTTTGTTATTCCAGATAAATTTAAGGACTGATTTTTCTTTATCTGTGAGGAAAGATCTTAGTAGTTTAATGGACATTGCATTGAATCTGTAGATCACTTTTGGAAGGATAGCCATTTTAATGATATTTATTCTGCCTATTCATGAACATGGAAGATCTTTCCATCTTCTCAGATCTTCTTTGATTTCTTTTTCAATGTTTTATAATTTTATTTGTAGAGGTCTTTTACCTCCTTGGTTATGTTTATTCCTAAGTATTTTTTTTGTGGGAGATCCTGTGTGGAATTGTTTTCTGAATTTCTTTTTCAGTGGATTTATGGTTGGTGTACAGAAAAGCTTCTGATTTTTTAAGATTAATTTTGTATCCAAACATTTTCCTGAATTTGTTCATCAATTCTATAAGGCTTTTGGTTAAATGTGTTGGGTTTTTTAAATATAGTATCATGTCATCTGCAAATAGTGAAAGTTTGAGTTCTTCTTTCCCTATTTGTACTCCTTTGATTTCCTTTTCTTGCCTTATTGCTCTTGCTAGAGTCTCAGTTACTATATTGAAGAGAAGTGGTGATAATGTACATCCTTGTCTTTTTCCTGTTTTTAGGGGGGATTATTGAAATGTTTCCCCATTTCCTATGATATTGGCTGTGGGCTTATTGTAGATTGCCTTTATCATGTTAAATTTATCCCTTCTATTCCAATTCTCTGCAGTGTTTCATATCATAAGTGGATGTTGGATTTTATCAAATGCTTCTCAGCATGTATTGAAATGATTATGTGATGGGTTGATTTTAAATGGATCAGCAACATATGGACTCTATTTTATTTGAAAAGTTCATTGGTATAAACTGAAATAAAGATGTTGGCAAATGTTATTAAAATATATATTGAAAGCCGGGCATGGTGGTGCATGCTTGTAACCCCAGTGCTTCGGAGGCTGAGACAGGAGAAATGTGCAGGTTCAAAGCCAGCCTTAGCAACTTAGTGAGGCTCTCAGCAACTTAGTGAGACCTTGTTTCCAAACAATATATAAAATAGGTCTGGGAGTACATCCTGGAGGTATAAAAGCCCCTTGGTTCTACCCCCAGTACCACACACACACACACACACACACACACACACACACACACACATAGGGCTGGGAGTGTAGCTTGGAGATAGAATGCCCCTGGGTCCAGCCCCAGTACTGCAAAAAAATATGTAAAAGTACATTGGAACTTAACCCAGACTTTCTGTGTCTGTACACTTATATTAATGTGATGATTATTGTTTCCATTTCTTTAAATACTGAGTGTTCAATGTTGATTACAATTACATGTGCACTAAAGAACCAGTAGGTATAAACTGACAATCAACTTCCTTATTGAAAGGAAAAAATGTACAAGCAAGCACAGTGAAACTTGCCAATTAACGAAATAGTAACCAACAATAAACATATAAAAATGCTCAACATCTTTAGCCATTAATTAAACACAAATGAAGACTATATTAAGATTCTATTACACCCCAGTCAGAACAACTATTATAAAATATTAATTTAAAATAACAAATGCTGGCATGGATATGGATTTAAAAAAAAAAAACAAAACCCTCTGCCGGGCGTGGTGGCGCACGCTTGTAATCCCCGCGCTTGGGAGGCAGAGACAGGAGGATCGCGCAGGTTCGAAGCCAGCCACACTGGCATAAGAGACCCTGTTTCCAAAATATAAAATAGGTCTGGGAGTGTAGCCTGGAGGTATAAGGGCTTCCAGGAACCCCAGTACCTCCAAACAAACAAACAAACAAACAAAAACCCCTTATACACCATTGGTGAGAACATAAATTAGTACAGCCACTATGGAAACTATGGAAATTGTATGGAGTTTCCTCCAAAGACTAAATATATACTACCATATGATCTAAAAATTACTACTCCTAAGTAAGTATCTGGAGGAAATAAAGTTGGCAAAATGCAAACCTATAATTATCACAATACTATTCAAAATTTCCAAGATGCAGAGTCAATCTTGGCACCTCTCAGCAGATTAATGCATTTAAAATATACACTGGAATAATATTCAGTCATAAAGAAGAATGTAATTACATTGTTGCAGGAAAATGGATAGCACTGGAAATCATAATGTTGAGAAAAATATGTCAGACATGGAAACATATCACATATTTTCTCTCATATGTTAAATGTCATCAATGAGACCTGCAAGTAGACAATTATTTCATAGGGAATAAGAAGGGGACCTGGGGGAGGAGGAAAGACAGAAGAGTAGATTCAAACAAAGAATGATACATACATATATGAAAATGCCACAGAGAAACCCATTAATCTGTACAATTAAGATGAGTTAAGTTACAATGTTTTTAAATGAGGAAAATAGTAGCCAAAACTTACAGTAGAACACACTACATTAGTAGTAACTCACTCAGTAGAACTTACTACATTATTAGTAGAATTTAATGATCAACTTTGTGAAAGAAGCAGTTTTCTACTTACATCTGTTCTTCATTTTGAATCCCTGATAGGCTTATTATTAAAAATTATGTTTTTCTTTAGATATCAGCCTTTGTATGTAAGATGCTACTTAGTATTTTCATGGCTACAGCTTAACTTTTTCTCTCTTAAGCCTTTTAAAAAAGAATATTTTATAGCATAATTTTCCTTCCTTGATATCCAAAGTGTTTTTGGAAGACTACAAATAAGAGAACATACTTTGTAAAGCCATGAAGAATACTTACTATTACTTCTATTGTATCAGTCAAAGCATTGGACTTTCCAAAATGATCAATGCTGTTTATCTGATGGAGGACATTAAACCCCTGACTAAAGGATTCGCAATAGTGCTTTCTCTTGCAGAAAGGAATTACTGCCACCATACAACTCAGCATAGTAAGAAGTTAAGAGCACACAGAGCACACTAAGAGCAATTCATTCATTCATTCATTCAGCATTACCTGCTATGTCCTGTATTATGCAGGAAGCAGACAAGTCTATGAGGACTGGTAATATTATGCTCTTTAATAGAGGGAGGACAAGGCTGTTGTGGAAACCTGAGCTAGAAGGGACTTAATACCAGTAGGCAAGGCTTCTCAGAATTGATTCTCTTCTTGAAATCTGAGGACCAATTAACTGGGAGGTATTGATTGGAATTGACATCCCCCAAAGTATGCACTGACATAAAAATAGAAATATGAATGTATCAGGGTCTGGCCTACTTTGGAAATAATGAAGTATAGCCCGTGTAGCCACTGACATGGAATCACATAGGTAGAAGGACTGGAGACTGGGTTTCTAGGCACACAGAATAAACATTAGACATTGATTATTTTTCTGAGAAAATACAAATCTTTTCCAATTCCACCTTTCATAATAACCCCATTGCTTCTGCATGAAGCTTGCCTGATTCATGGATACACAGGTATCGATAAAAGTTATTATGGGCAGAATGTAGACTAATCCTCACAAATTCCTATTCACCCTTCTAAGAACTAAATTAAATGGAACTGTTGGAAGGAAGCCTTTCTTGACTTCTGACCCCATCCATGGATCTCCTCACTAGTTACAGCTCACACACTTTCTGGATTGCCTTTTCCATTACCTCTTTTGTGTACTAAGCTAGCCTGTCAGCCTTGTACAGCTTTACCCCAAGTCCTAATATAGTGATCACACCCTACATGGAGTTTGATAAATAATTTTGAGTGAACAAATGAATATATATTATTCTCACTAAAACTCTATAAAACATGCAAATATAACCTTGAGCACATATACAAACATTATTTTAGCTTAAAGACTAAAGAGAAGTATCACAATTTGAACCTTTATCATAAGACATTTAACTGTAAAGCACCAAACTGAAAGTTTTGGGTTTACAATTTGCCTTTCAAAGCCCAGAGTCACTTCCCCAATAATTATGTCTGGGACTATTTTGTTGTTTACAAGTTTCTTTATTTTTCTTGCTGTTATTTTAATTAACAACAAATATTTTAATATAATGCTAAACTGGGATATATTAAATCAGCTAAAAATCTTTTAGACTCTCAGAGCATAGGTATTGCATATTCAAAACAGGACCTAATGTTTCAGAGCTTCATATTCTACTATAATTATATGGTTCAATGCAAGTGATTATATCTGTTCTTCAGTAAGGGGCTGAAAAGTTTTGGTTTGCTGGTTCCCTCATAATTTACTGCCTAGGTATAATAGCCTAGTCTTGCAGAAAAAAGATGATAAATGATGCTGGCTAGGATTCATAGATTTATTAAATTTCTATCAAACAGTGCAACAAAAAATCTGCTTAAGTTAGAAATGGGCTCAAATTTTTTAATCAAAATTCATGAGTCCTGATGCTTGGTTCAGTAGGTCCAAGGAAGGCTTGAATTGAAGAATGATTAAAGAAAATAAAAGGCTTATTTGAAGTAATTTTTCAATGACGGGCTTTTAATTGGATGTTAAATCAAATTCTTATCTGCCTTTCTGCAGATAGCACATTATATAAAATACAGTTAGCAGCACTACCACTGTAAGGGATACACTGAATAACAAGTGACTTCTTACTTTACACTGAGAGAGTAGAAGGGCTGTGCTTGTCAGCCTGTCAGAAACTAAGTATGTAAATTAATGCTCAAGTATATGAATATGAATATGATTTACAAGAGACTTGGAGTATGTTGGGGAAAATACTAAGATTTCCCTTTCGCCTTCAAGTGCTCAGTGACCTTTGCAGACTGCGTCTGAGCATGAGTATGTCAGCATATGTGCCCACATGTGCATTTTGCCACTGAGCTTTGACTGGGAGCTTTAATACTCCTGAAGAGCAAATATAGGGCTGGTTGTTTAATGTCCCTTCCTGCCATCCATGAATGTCATTCAATAAAAGCAATTTCATTAGCATTTTCTCATTTTCCAATATAAGCATTTAGTGTGTTATTAATAATGGGTTCTTCATCCTTTACAGAAGATGGATACTGGGCCTTGTTGAGCAGGGAAGAACTACCTTGATTTGGAGCTCAGAGAGCACCCCAGTTAGGGAATGGGAAACACCAAAGGCCCTGTTTGGTACATATTTCTGGAAAAAGTGCTTACCCAGTTCCAGGGTGTAGGAGAGGAGAGGGAGGAACAAATTCATCTTTCATAGCTGACTGAGAGGAGGGTGGTTTGCAAGAGTTAATGGAACTTAACTCCCAGGATAGCATTTACCGATAGAATGGAGTTTGCATAGAAAGATTTTCTCATATACATTTTTAATGGTAGATTTCTAGTAGACAGCTCATTAATTTCATGATTCTTTATTGCCAAGAATAATATCCTTTAGGCTTGAGAAAAGTTTCTCTCACTTTTGCTCTAATTTTTGGAGGAACTGTAAAAGCTGTGCTTCATAGAGATTTAAAAGGGGAAACCCCAGTACACAACTCAGATACAAATCCATCTTAGTTTTCACGTTACTCTAAATAGAATTGCTTCTGTATTGGCTTTCCATATTTGAAACTACACACAATGTAGTCATTTTGCTGATTGAGAATTACTCAGACTAGTGAAATTCATATTGCCTTTCTAGATTATGTGCTTTTATTGCATGTTTCCTTGACTCTTTTTAGAGTAGGCTTTGGTTTAATTGACAAATTCTAAATTTTATTAATCATTCAACTTGCATCTGCTATATTTTGAGCAATACTTTAGGCTGGTTCATTTTTTTATAATGTCAGTAAAAATGGTGTGTGGCAAGTGTTAGAGTGCCTGAAGAGTGTCCTAGGGCCACATGACTAGGGGTAGCTAAGCAGGCACTGAACTGCATTTCCACTGGGACTGACCCCAGACACTGTGTGCTGCACCACCTTTTGGCAAAATTCCCTAAACTATTTCCATTGCCTATTACATGACTAGCATTACAGATAGTGAAACTAAGTATCATGAATGTTAAGTAATTTAATAGCCTGGCAATTAAGAGGTCATGTAGAATTTTGGCCAAGGTCTTTCTATTTTCTTCCTTCACATGCTGTCTCCTCCCATACACACACTACTGGCTCTTTCTCTAAGATGATACTAGGTGCCTATGCCCTCCTATGCAGAAGTTCTTTTTTTCTGGTGCTGAGGATGAAATTCAGGGGCCTTCTACCTCTGGGCTATACTCTCAGACCTATTTTATATTTTATTTGGAAACACGGTCTCACTAAGTCGCTGAGAGCCTCACTAAATAGCTGAGGCTGGCTTCGAACCTGTACGATCCTCCTGTTTCAACCTCCCAAGTACTGGTGTTACAAGTTTGCACCACCACACCTGGCCAGAGGTCCTTTTAAGATCTCATCTTTCTTGGTTTTATTGGGGTATAGTATTTTATACACTTTTTCCATTAATTTGAAGACTCCATGACTTTGTATTGTGTGGATTGTGTCTGTGTGTGTGTGTATGTGAGAGAGAGACAGACAGGCACTGCGGACTTAATCTAGAGATGCTCTACCTTTGAGCGACACCCTAGACCTTTTTTATTTTGAAACATGATCTCACTAAATTACTGCAGCAACATATGCATACCCATGTTCGTAGTAGCACAATCCATAATAGCCAAAATATGAAACCAGCCTAGGTCTCCATCAACAAATGAATGCATTGCAAAATTATGGAAAATACACACAATAAAATTCTACTCATCTATAAAGAACAAAATCATGTCATTTGAAAGAATATGGAAATTCCTGGAGAATATTATGTTAAGTGAGATGAGCCAAGCGCAGAAAGAGAAGGGACTTAGGATTCTAAGGAGGGAGTATTAGGGATACCAGAGGGACTTCAGACAATGGAGGAGAAACCTCACCAAAGCCAGAATGGAAGGATAGGAGAGGAAGAAGGCTGAGGTTGATTAACAAAGGAGCTACATCTGAACTTGTGTAAAAATATAAATAGTATGGTTTACCTGGACGCTCATTTTTGGGAGGGGGAGAAGGAGAAGTGGGGGGGAAGGGCAGCAAGCACAGTCTGAATGTATGCCATTTTCAATATGTTCCGCACAAAAATAAAGAAAAATTACTGCTCACTGGCCTTGAAACTGCCATCCTCCTGTATCACCCTCACCAATATTGGGATAACAGGCATGCATCACCATGCCTAAATTACATTGTATGTTCATGGTTTTCATGCTGCCTTCTGGTCTGTCATTTACTGTCTACGCCTTCTTGCCCCTAGCATGGGGGGTTATTTTATTGTTTTTATCGCAAACTCTGTCATCAGATTTATTAATTTCCAAAGCTTCAGTCCTTATCCAGACATTTCTACCCATGTCTCTCTCATATTTCCCTCTTGCATTTCTATATACCCTCTGTGCCAGCTTTAGATTTATATCTGAATTCTACAAAGTATTTTCTGGGTAACACTGGGAAAATCAGTGAACAATTCTAAGCATCTGTTTTCTCCTTTGTAAACTTAGAATAATAATATCTCTTCATAGAGTTGTTGAAATGATTTAAAATAAAACGTTTATGTAAGTAAAGGTCTGAGAACAATGCCTGGCACTTTTTAAGCAAGCAGCAATTGGTAGTTGTTATTATTACCACTCACTGTTTTAGTCACATGTCATGAGATGCCTTTCATTTTCATTCTTAATGGCCATATCTTGTCTCCCTTAGCTACTAAAAAATATAGATATTTATATATCAATTTGTCTTGTTAAAAACACGTAACCTTGAGCCCTCCCTCATTTGATGGCAAGTATTTAGATCACTTTGTTTTCATTCTCTGAGCTAAGCAGTAATTGATGCTTATTTCCAAATTCTCCAACATTTACTGACTAAAATTGTAACCACATAAAGTTATCATGGTTATAAAACAGAAGTTGTAATTCTTCATTCATGACATATAGTCGAATATTTCAAGGAAAGAGTGTTTAGAGAACTGCTAGTCTTACCAAAATTTTGGTAAGTTTACTGGTTTGGTTTGTTCACATATGTATCTAGTTCATGATGATAGATATGGATTTTTATGGACATGGAAAAAGGACCAAAAAAATTACCTACCTGTTTCATTATGGTGGCGCTTTTCAAATGAGGAAGATGCTGTGGGGATGCAGAGGGTGTGGTAATTCTGAGAGCATTTTAGGATTTTCAAAACAGTTATGCATAAGTTTACAGTATCCTAATGGCTTTGAAAGAGAACTCATTTCTAGGCTGGTGTTCCTACAGGAGAAAACAGATTATGAACCAAAGAATGTGTCAAGCAAACTTGGATAGGGCTTGTTCTCTGGGGAAATTTGTCCTGAATATCAAGTATGTGATTCAGTGGATGTGGGGATATTATGATTACACAGCCTCTCTTGTTTTGGGCAACCATATATCAGGAACTTAAAAAATGGTGGCATTGACATTCCCCATATGTTTTTTTTTTTTTTTTTTTTTTTTTTTTTTGCGGGTATGAGGATGGAACCCAGGGGCACTTGACCTACAAGCTACATCCCCTGCCCTATTTTTTAATTCTTTATTTTGAAACATGGTCTCACTGAGTTTCTGAGGGCCTCACGAAGTAGCTGAGGCTGTTAACAAACCATGATCCTCGGGTCTCATCCTCCCAACTGCTGGGATATAATCCCAGCATGCACCAACACGCCCGGCTCCTCACATGTCTTAACAAGGCCTCTTGGATTCTGCCCTGTTAATCTGGCTGGCTTCCTTCCCTGTTGTTTTGTTTGTTTATTCACCATGAACATTATCTTAGTCTATTGGAGCTCCTAGAGCATAGAGGGAGATCTACAAAGAGCAGGCACTTATTGCTTATGTGTCTGGAGGCTGCAAAGTTCAACTTTAAAGTTCTTACAGATTCAGTGTTTGGTGAGGGCCATCATCCAGGTTCATAGAAGGAAACATCTCCCTCTCTCCTCACATGGTGGATGGGGCAAGGTAGGGCTCTATGCCTGCTGGGGACTCTTTTATCAGGGAATTAATCTTGCTTATGAAGTCTCTGCTCTCCTGTCCTAATTACCTCCAAAGGCTCCAACTTTTAATACCATCATGTTGGGCATGAAGATTTCAACACATAAATTTTGGAGAGATAAAAACATTTAAGCTGGGTGTGGTGTCGCATGTAATTCCAACAAATTTAGAGGTTGAGAAAGGAAGATCACAGTTCACGGGCAGCATCAGTTCCTACTTAGTGAGAACCTCTGCTACTCAGTAAGACCCTGTTTCCAAATAAAGAGAATAAAAAATAGAGATGAGGGTGTAATTCAGAGGTTGAATGCCCCTGGGTTCCATCCCCAGTACTGCAAAAAAAAAAAAAAATCAAAACATAGCACATGTTCCATTCTCACTGCTAGGAATACCATCCCTCTTTTCTCTGCTAATTACTAGCCATGTCAACCTCTGACAACAGAACAAACAAGTTCTTATAAGAATTTTGTTACTCCTTGTATTTTATCCACTGCTAGACTTCCTAATCCTTTTGTCTGTCTGGTATCCAGCAGGATGTCTTGAACCTAGAAGGAGCTCTCTTCATGTTTATAGAAAGAAGGTGGAAGAGAGAAAAAGAGGGGAGAGAGAAGGGGACAGTTTAGTTAAAGCACTGGGGAACTAAACATCTAATTAATATCGAACTATAGAATTTGCACATCTAGTTTTATTCCTGAATACCATCCCAATTAAAAAACTGGATTTCAAGTGAGAGAATGTCATGGTCACATTAGTATTGAAGGAGCCACAGCACGTCTCTGATTTAATTATGTTATATGGAAAATCTAAGTACTGATGTAAGAACATATCTCTTTTGGGGCATTGGCTGTTTTTTAATTTAACCTTTGTGGCAGCTAATACTATCTCCTCAATACGGCAATAATATCTGGCAAAGAACCTAATGAATGTTGGCAGAAATTCATGTTTTTCTTTTAATTGCATGGAAGAAAAATAGTATGTTACTTGCACAGATATGTTTCTAATTATAGCTTTTACATTATACTGTTTTAATTGTCTTCTTAACTGCAGTATTTGACATTCTGCCAGGAATTTATCAATGATTTCTTCATTGACGAAAGGAAATTAGGCATCAAGTACATTTCTTAAAGCTATATGTTTTAACAACATTAAAATCCACTCTTTCCTCCCAGAATCATATTGTGGCTTCTCCTCCCCTTTCCCAGGATACACCATCACTGTGTACATGAATGCAGAGGCCAAGGTAGGGGGAATATGAGCATCCCTTTGTAAGGCTCACTTCTGTTAAAGCTCTAAGATCGTGGGGATGTTGTGATGATATATCTGTTTGTCTCTGGGGGAGGAAATAGGATTAAGTGAAATGAAACCATACCAGAATCACTCAATTCCACATTTTATAGTATGCATAATCTGCTTTTTTTCTGGAAGCTGTGAAAGATGTTCTTTATTTCTTGTTTTACAAAAATAGCTGCCTCTGGGTGTTGATAATACTAGTTTAAATTCTTCAAGAGAATCTGTGAATTGTAACTGCTCTGATAGTTCTGAGCTATTTTAAGCTGGTGTTTTTTCTCAGAAAATTATACACTGTGGAGTGTATTTTAAGTGCAATTATATATCACTGGAGGAAACTTTTAAGGCAAGAGCTTAAATGGACTTATGGGGCAACCTCCCAATAATACCGTCCTGGTGACCTCATAATATAGGCATCTGCTCTTCCATGCTTTGGCACATCTTTATTCATCTCATTAAGCTTATCCTGACCCATCTTTCATTTAATAGATTTTCTGATTTCTTTGGCTGGCAAAATATCAATATTGCATATTTTGAGGAAAAGTAATGCTTTGTTGTGGTCTCCTGTAGCTCTGGTGTGTGTCTTGCTTTTTCTTAAGTGGCAGAAGTGTAGTTTGTCATCATTGATTGTGAGAGAAAAAACTGTTGCTGAAATTTTAGCTAATGTCCTGAACTGAAAATTTTACCGGAGATCCCTAATGTAATTCAGGACAAGGAATCTCTCTTTTTTTTCATTTTGGTTCCACATGCTATGGAAGTCACCATAATCTGATTGTTGGTTAGCCTTCTGAATATCTTTCCTAATACTTCTAACTATGTCATGGTCTCCTAGTCTCACTACATGTGTCTAGGTAAGGTGTATATAATAAATACCCCAGAATGTCTTTATGTTTGAGGAAAGTCTTATTTTTTCATGTGAAGGAGCAATGGGTAAGTGGAGGTTTGTTTTTGGTCAAGCTCTTCCCATCCAATAAGCCATGCTATGATTAAGAATAGGCCAGAAAAACAAAATGCATAAGAAGAAGCCTCCAAAATCTCTGACCCTAGTAAAATTCTGTTTAAGACATTATTTAAAACCATGAATATACAATAAATATTGGTTATATAATAGATCCCATTATGGCTCATATAATATGCAATACACATAAGCAACCATCATATATAATACTTTTTATCTCATTAACCTAATGAGCCAGCTCTAGTAAGTATTAGTTTAATATTTAATTACCAATAATTATATTTGGCATCTTAGAATCCCAAGAAATATTTGAGGATTGACTTAGGTTTCTATATATCTTAAAATTATTTTTTCTGTGGTCTGGAATGGTGACACGCATTTGGGAGATGAAGACTGGAGGATCGCACTTTGCAGACAGCCTCAGCTGCTTAGCAAGGCCCTTTGCAACTCAGTGAGACACTGTTTCAAAACATACTGTACTCAGAGGTAGAAGATCCCTGGGTTCCATCCCCAGTACAACAATTTTTTTTTTCTGGAAACATGACTTGATAATGTTTACCTGTCAATAAATTTTCCTGTAGCAAAAGCCATCAGAATTGTGCCCTTTTCCTTAGAAATACACTCGTATGTGTAGCCATTCTTTAAACATAGCCATTGAAGAATCTATATACCCAAATGCCTCACAAGGTGCTTTATAATATGAGTTCAGGAACCTTTCTTGGTCTGGTATTTTAGGAAGAATTTGTTTTTTTAACTCTTTGTAAAAAACAACTAAAACCAAATATTTTTAAAATGTCATAATCAGGATTATCTTTGAAGGATACCAGAAATTACAATATAAAATGATTGTCATGGTAAAAGAAGGTATGGAAAGGAAAAGAAGATTTATTTATTCAACTTGCGGATCTAAGGGCAATTTATGGCCTTCAATGAATCCAAATAACTGACCTTTCTTAATCCCAACTAGTGGTATGAATCACCTTCACATCTTCTCCCAGTGGTGTCTCATATTGACTTTCCCCATACAAGGAGGATAGTGTCCTGTATAGAATCTATTCAGTGTTTGAGTGTTGATTATGTATCACTGATGGAAAACTAGAGGGATATGTAAAATGCCAAAAATGTTAACTTCCTGGAATTAGAGGCCCGTCTCTTTTCTGTTGAGGGAATATTTGATACAAATTGATTGTTAAAAACATAGCAAGAATAATGCACAGAACTTCCTCTCTCCTATAGCTCAAACTCTATTAGGATGGCTAGTGGAAATGTAATAAATTGTAACTACTAAATAAATAGCAGGGCTCTTCCCCCATTGCCTTCTTATGCACTCCATGTAGGTCATATTAAAACATGAACATGCTTATTGGGTTTATATGCTCTCATAGTTGAAGTTTTAATATTTGTTTTAGTGGTAATTATGTCTGGTAGTTGTAATTGTGAATTTAGAAGTTAAAGAGATAGGTTAGCATTCATAACTTCCTGATTGCTTTTCATCTTGGCATTAGGTTATCGTTTTTACATGCACTCACACCAGAAACTTCCATATTCAATCAATTATTTCCATATTATATAATTATCCATATCTTACTTATGATAAAATGACTGTAACACTTTTATTTTCTAATTATTATGACACTGAGACACTCCATTGTTTTGTATATGCTTAGTTATTATATTCAGTTACAGAAAAACATTTCTATTTTCTTTCAATCTTCCTTAATCAGAGCCTTGGATTATGGATCATGTTCTATTTGCTCCTCAACAAAATAGCACAGTTTTCCCTGTTCAGGTTACACTAAATCAAAAACTGCTGGAAGGTGATAAGCTCTGCAGTATGTTGAAATCTCATGTTGTTAAATGTTTGCTGTATGGACCAAACTGCTACAGAAAAAAAAGGTAAGGTCACTGCATATGTTCAGATACTCTGAAATGGGATCACAGCACTAGAGCATCAACATCTTATTCCACAGGCAAGAGAAACCTATAGGATGTTATGATATTAAAATTCCAAACACATTAAAATCATTATATAGTAGAAAATTCCAGTGACTATCTCTCTATTTGCATCTTTCCACTTCTGACTATCAAACATCAAGTGGAATGTCTATTAAATTTTGCTTCAAACACTTGAATACTTCCCGGAACCAAACATACTTTTGGTCATTTGAGCACTTTGCTTCTTCAAGGACAATCAGTGACAGCACTGTTTAAATTGAAACATTGACTAGGTTTTTGAGTTTTTGTTGTACTGGGAATTAAACTCAGGGCTGCTCTATCTCTGAAATACACCCCTAGTCTATTTTATTTTCTGTTTCAAAGCAGAATCTCTCTAAGTTATCACATGCTGACCTTGAACCTGTGATACTCCCATCTCAGTCACCCCAGTACTAGGTTTACAGGCATGTAGCCCCATGCATGACTAAACATTGGCTAGTTTTAATGTCTACAAAATAGTTATTGTTTATAAAGTCTGATGGACTATGCTTGATCCAGCCAAAAATAAGAGTGGGCATAGATTATTGAGGACTACAGGATACACAATCCAAATATTCTGAACTTTGAAATAGAACAGCCTGAATTTTTATCAAAGAAATGCCTCATCCTAGTTATGGGAAAATATTTAAGTTCCCTGAGTCTCATTTTAATATTCGGCAAAATGGGGATAATATAGTGCCTCTCTTGGAGAGTTAGTTAGAATCATATCAAACAAACCATGTGAAATTATTAGCACAAAAGATTAAATGTGCTGTATATAGACTAACATTTGAACAGAGCTGGCTTGATAGAAGAACACAGCTGGCTAAGGTTTGCAGAAATTTAGAACAATTAGTAAATCAATGCAGTGACCTTCTGACCTTTTGTCATGTAACTTGAACTGAAATTATTTCATATGGAAGGGTTAACTGCCCTATCCTCTTTTCTGGTAAAATATGAGAATTCTGAATTTTATACTTTTGCAATATGAACATTTCATTTGATAGTGGTTGTTGGTATCTTTTATAATCTACAAGTAATCAACTTTATTTGAAATAAAAAGAAGAAAATTTGAGAGTTGACTTATTTCCTTCTGATATATTAGTATTAGTGAATCTGTCTTCATTTATCATGTTTTAATAATGTAGAAACCTACCAAGACATAATAACCAAAATATGGCTTTGAATTTTAAAAATAAAATGAATGAAACATGTTTTGCAGTGAGAGTTTCCTCACTCTGAATGATTAGATTTAGATGCTGAACTTTTGAGAGCTCATGTGTGCTTAAACACTGTGTGCATGCTTTTAAGTCATGTTTCAAATGAAAGCTTCTGGTATAAAGCTGAGACACACAAATGTAACTAAAAGTGATAAGTAAATAATTATGGATATCTCAAGGTATTACATTTGGCCTTTTAACTATGTTCAGAATGGAAATTCAGAAATGTCAAGGGACTAGCACATGACATTAGAACATAGAGTTGGACAAATGGGTCAGAAGACTTAAGCTTCTATCATGAAAAGAGGAAAATAATATTGGAAGGTTTGATTTTAAAATAGGAATCAATCTAATTTTATTTTGGTATGTTTAGGAAATTTTCAGTTCTATAACTATCCTGCCTCAAGGTTTATCTTTCTGGTTGTGCCCTATTCTTCATTAAAGTTTCATTTGATACAGAGCAGGGGTTTTGCAAATTCTAGATGTCTATTTTTGTAAACAAACTTTTCTAAGTACACAACTATGTCCATTCATTTACATATTTTCCATGTTTTCTTCATGCTTCAAGGATAGAGTTGAGTACTTGTGACAGAGACAACAGATGATCCACAAATCTGGAAATATATAATATCTGGTCTATTACAGGAAAAGTTTATTGACTCCTATTCTTGTAGAGCAAGAAAAATCAACACAAACAAACATAAAAATTTTAGAAAAAAAATTAAAATGTAATAAATACATAGTAATAAGAAAACAATAAAGAATTCCATGTTCCTGGCAAGGTAGATGACTCTTAGTAGGAGCCCTCAAAATGACAGTTACTCGTATTATAAATAATCTACATTAAAAAAGAAAGTTTTGGAGAAAAGCGGGGCTTAAGAGCCCCGCTAACAACAAATATCCATTACCACAAAATCAGCGCCTTTCAAAGCCAGAAAACAACATCACCAGAGAAACAAAAAAAAAATCACCAGGCTCCAGAGAGAAAGCGGACTGAGAACAGAGCCACAGAGGATATCCTCACGCCCGAGGACGCGGCAGACATGGCAGCAGCACCATACTGCCGGCGAATTCACGGGATGCCACAGCAAGCCGAGGGGAGCCGCTGCGGAACAGCCAGGCGGGATTTCTCGGCGCAGAGGACATCTAAAGCTCCCAGTGTCTGAGCTCAGCACACGCTGCAGGGATTCAGAGTGGAAATCAAAACCAAGAAAAAAGAAAAAAAACGCCAGCCCAACAGCCGAGGGCGTAGCAGCGGCGCCATATTGCCACCAGCGGCAGCAGCACGGAACTCACTACAGCTACATCTGCGTACTCAAGAACAGTGAGTTAAATTGCGGGCCACAGAGGAGAAATCCCAGTACTGTACTCACTGGGACTTGACCCAGTGGGAGAGGGGCGGTGGCAGTGATATTGCACCATAGGAGAACGTGCAACCTGGCACCCCCCACAGTCTAAAGCAGCCTCTATTGACTCTCTGGGTCGGAGACTCTGTGATAAAACCCAGTAAAGGAGTAGTGGGGTCTGAGATACTACTGACTCGAGATCCAGAGCACCTTAAGTGAAGTCATAGTGACCCAAGGGAAGAACCCAGAGAAGGCACAAACTTCCAAATCATGGGAAAGAGGAATAATACTGGAGCAATTAATGCTCACACCCCCACAACATCAGAACCCGATAAAACTGAAAATCAGAGATTTCTAGAAGACCAAATCAGGAAAATAACTGTAGAAATAATAGAGGTGCTTCGAAAAGAACTCAGAGAGAGCCAAAAAGAGATAAAGGATGCAATTAATGAAGTAAAGGCCTCAATTCAAAGCACAAACAACCGCTTAGAACACATGGAGAACAGAATCTCGCTCTTAGAAGATGATCATTCCAAAAATGAACGCATAGTTTCTAATCTAGAAAAAAATATCCGACAGCAGGAATCTGATATTGAAGAAATATGGGCCCATTTTAAGAGAGCTAACCTAAGAATCATTGGAATAGAGGAGGGAAAAGAAAGTGAAACTAAAGGGATCAACAATCTCTTCAAGGCAGTAATAGAAGAAAAATTTCCAGACATAGAGCAAGAGGTCGATACACAGGTCCAGGAAACGTATAGAACTCCCTTTAGACAGGATCAGAGAAGAGGATCCCCATGCCACATAATTGTCAAAATGACCAATGTGGAAGCCAAGCAGAGAATCTTAAAGGCAACAAAAGCAAAGGGCCAAGTGACATTCAGAGGCAAACCAATTAGAATCACTCCAGACTTCCCAAACCAAGTTATGAGAGCCAGAAGGGCTTGGAGTAACATATTCCCAATTTTGAAAGAAAAGAACTTCCAGCCAAAAATTTCCTACCCAGAAAAACTTTCTATCAAATTAGATGGAGAAATAAGAAGCTTCCATGACAAACAGAAACTGAAGGAATTTATGTCTTCAAAACCAGCACTAGAGAAAATACTCAAAGAGATTAACTACAAAGAAGAAATAGGTAACACACATCAGAACTAGAGAAACAAGATTTTCCATCCAACAGACAACTAAGATTGGTTATCTGTGGAGATTCATTATTTATGTTAGTCTGTTACCTATCTCTAAAAGGTATTGTTTGCCTTTATTGTTGTTAATTTTTAGGATTTCTAGTTGGAATATTAATATACCTTCAGATATAGCATTTGGAAATATTTTATCCCATTCTATTAGTAACTCTTAACTCTGTTTACATTGTCTTTGGATATACAATATGTTTTTTTATTTTTTAGGGAGTTTGTATACTCTTCTGTTGCCTGTACCATTGAAATCATAACCAAGAAATCACTGCCAATTTCAATGTTGTGAGGTTTTATGACACAGATTTTCTCCTAAAAGTTTATAGTCTTAAGATTTATACTTAGGTCTTTTATCTATTTTGAGTTAATACTTGTATATGGGATTAGGTAAGGGTCCAATTTTATTCTTTTCCATGTAATTATTATGTTTCAACAATATTTAGTTAAAAGATTATTATTTCCACCACCAAATGTTCGTGGAAACCTTGTAAAAAATAACTTGACAATATAGGGAAGAATTTAGCTCTAGGCTTTTATTTAACTCCAATGGTTTATATATCTGCCTTTAGAATAGTACTACACTGTTTCAATTATTGTAGCTTTATATGGTTTGAAATCAGGAAATATATATCTTCTAGCTTTGTTCTTTTTCAAGATCGATGTGGGTACCTAGAGTCCATATTCCATATTAGGATAGATTTTTTTTCTGAAAAATAAATATATAAATATATGATAGTTTCACCTAAAAAATAGAAAAAAATAGATTCTCTGGTAAGAAAGAAAGCAAAAAGAAATATTGAAATGTTATCTTTAAGTCATCAAAAGCTTGGTATCAGACAAATGAAACTGTTATGAGAGATTATCATTTTTAATTTTGGATAAATTGCTATAATACTAGATGTCAACTACTAAGCCAAGCATAGGAGGGGGGGATAGGGAGAGAACGGGGTGGGGATCGGGTGGGGGCTGACTGGGCAATGTGTGCATGTATGTCTACAAAAGTATGTATCCCACTATGATGTATGAATACAGTGCACCAATTAAAAATAAATATGAAAAAAAAGTTGCCAAAAAAAATAAAAAATAAAAAATAAAGTTTTGATGATATTTTGATATTTCCAGCAAGGATTACATTTTGATTTTGAATAAAATTAAAACTGACTCCAGATTTTGCCCACCCTTTACCAATGCTGAACATAACCATTGTCTTAATCAGACTTAAAAATTATTGGTAATAATTTTTCTTTCACTCTTTTTTTAACTTTTTATTGGTGCATTGTAGTCATACATTTTAATGAAGTACAATATGGTGGAGGCATACCTGCAAACACCACCCAATTAGTGCTTACACAATTCCCATCCTTTTCCCTCCTCCTCCCTTCTTCTCATGTTTGGCTTAGTGATTGATATGTTTGTTAATGTCCATCACGAACATTAGAGAATTTCCCTTTTCCCCCTCCCATCCCCTTAGGTCACCTTATTTGCTCACTATAATATCTCCGTCTTCTAAAGTTCCTCCTATGACTCATTTTCTCCCTAGCTTTCTCATATTAGGGAAAGCATCTGATTTCTTATTTTTGTGAAAATGATGTGATTATGCTTTCCTTTATGCTGAATAAAATCCCATTGTGTACATATCCCATAGTTTTGTAATCCATTCATCTATTGACGGACATCTTGGCTGGTCCCATAGTTTGGCATTTGTGAACTGTACAGCTATGAATATAGATACACATACATTAGTTTCTTACTTTGGTTTCCATTCTTTTGGGTAGATACCCAGAAGTTGTATTGCTGGATCATATGGTAAGTCCATGCCCATTCTTCTGAGGATCCTCCATATAGTTTTACAAAGTTTTTGCACTATTTAGCAATCCCACTAACAATGTAGTAGGGTTCTCATTTCTCCACATCCTTGTCAGCATTTGTTGTTTGTGTTTTGAATGATTACTATTCTATTTGGTATTAGGTGAAATTTTAGGGCAGTTTTAATTTGCATCTCTCTGATTGCTAATGATGTTGAGCATTTTTTATGTATTTATTGGCCATTTGAATTTCTTTTTTGTGAATTGTCTATTTAGTTTCCTTGCCCATTTTTTGATTGGGTTATTAGACAAAAACAGATACACAGACCAATGGAGCATAATAAAATACTCAGAAACAACTCTGCACACTTTCTTTGACTCTTTTTTATGCTCTTATACCTTCAAATTGTTTAAAATTCAAACTCTCATGCATCATCTAAATTTCTAAGCCTGGAAGATACCCGACAATATGGAAAATAAAAGTCTCTTCTCAACCATAACTACTTTTGTCAAAATATATAGTATTCTAAATGGTACCCCAGAGCTCAGCCTGAATAGACTTATTTAGATGAGGTGAGAGCACATTGATAAATATCTGGGTAATTCATTTGAGGTTATCCTGCTATTATTTTAAAAACACATATTTGCATTACTCAATGTGATCTATGTAGGGCAAAGCCTCATGTTGAGCCATCTGGTTGACTTCAGTTTATCATATTTGAGCTAAGGGCCATGTGGGTAAAGGCAGAATGTGGGAAAGCAGAATATGAGGTTCTTGAGAGGAATATATAGGACAAGACTTTGTATGTCCAAATGTTAGCCCAAACATTCCAAGGAAATAATTCCATTCAACCTAAATGTCAACTTTTTTGAATCATCACAGTTCTTCCTAATGTATATGATGTACATTTAGGAACAAATCAAAGTCAACCACTAAGTCAAACATGAGAAAAAGGAAGTAGGGAGGGAATGTGGTGGGAAGTGAAGAAGGGTTAAATAAGTGATGTGTACCTGTATGTACTCCATTAAGATTTATGATTAAAATGTACCAATAAAATCAAAAATAAATTTATTTTTATTTTGTATTTTATGTGTATCATACACACACACACACACATACACACACACACACACACACACACACACACACACACACATATACATTTTTTGGTGGTAATGGGAATGGAACCCTTCTACCTCCAGGCTACACTCCCAGACCTATTTTATATTTTTTATTTGGAAACAGGGTCTCTTAAGCCATTGAGGCTGGCTTCAAACCTGTGCTATCCTACTGTCTCTGCCTCCCAAGTGCAGGGATTATAAGGGTGTGCCACCACACCCGGCTATGTGGATCATATTAAACAAAAAAGACATAGACATGTTCCTCAAATATTTAACAATACTTTTTTTGTAATTTGCTCTCTTGGTTTTTGGTGTGATCATTTTGCAGAAATTTCTACTAATTCATTTTAATAAAAGTAATAGAAGCTGCTTGTGGAAATTTGGTAAACTTCAGAAATCCATGAAGACCAAAATGAAAATTACCAATAAGCTCACCAAATAGGAGTAACTGCTATAGATATCTCAGTGACATCTGCTTCTCCATTTGGTTATTTATCTCCTCCCCAAAAGTCATACTGTGGATATAGTTTTGTATCAAGGTTGATTGAGCACTCTCACTTATAATTTTTAGATATTATTTTAAGGTTTAATAATATAATGCTATGGGGTATGATTACATCATATTTTATTTATCTATTCCCCCTTTGTTGAACAGTTTTACTCTTTCTTTTCATTTAAATTGTATAGAACTGTGATAAACAATATTTTGTATGAGTCATTTCATATTATATTTGGTACTTTCCTCTTAGGATAAAATCCTTAAAGTAGGATTATTGAATTATGGGGTGTGAGCATTTTAAAAGTTATTAATATGTCTTTCATAACTGTCCTCAAGAAAGGCAGTGCTGTGGTTCCAAAATCCTAGCAGATGGGAAAGCTCTGTTATACTCCCTTCTTCCATGACAGCAATGTACAGTCCCAGTTCTAAAGTTTCACCTTTTTGAGAGTTTATTTGTGTCTTTTTATTGGTGCCTTGTAGTCACACAGCTTAATGGAATACAAGATGGTAGAGGCATACATGCACACATCACTCATTAGGCCCTACCCAATTTCCACCCTATTCCTTCCCCCCTCCCTCCTTCTGATTGGCTTAGTGATTGATTTTGATATGTTTCTGAATTTCCCTCTCCCGCCTTCCCATGCCCCTCAGTTGGGTTGCCTTATTTTCTCATCTCTAGTTTCTTCAGAGTTTCTTCTATGACCCATTTTCTCTCTAGCTTCCACATATTAGGGAGAGAATCCAATTTCTTATTTCTATGACTAATATTACTTAGCATAATATTCTACAGTTCTATCCATTTCTCTGTAAATGATGTAATTTTTTCTTCTTTATGGCTGAGTAAAATCCCATTGTGTACATATTCCATAATTTTGTAATTCATTCATCTGTTGACTGACATCTTGGCTGATTCCATAGTTTGGCAATGGTGAATTGTTCAGTTATGAACATAGATATGCATGCATTAGTTTAAATGTGTCCTTTTTTGTTTATATTTTATTTTTTGCATTTTTTCATGTTATTTTATTTATATGTGGAACATATTGAAAATGGTGTACATTTATATTGTGCTTCATGACCTCTCCCCCCCATTTCCCTTCTCCCCTCCCAACAATGAGTGTCCAGTTTAACCATGCTATATTTATACTATTACACATATTCGGATGTAGCTCCTCCATTGAACAACCTCAGCTTTCTTACTCTCCTATCCTTCCATTCTAGCTTTGCTGAGATTTTCCCTCCATCCTCTGGAGTCCCTCTGGTATTACCACTACTCCCTAACTTGGGCATATTAGAGAAAACATATGTTCCTTCTCTTTCTGTGCTTGATTAATCTCACTTAACATAATGTGCTCCAGTTCCTTCTATCTTCTTGCAAATGCTATTATTTTATTCTTCTTTATAGCTGAATAGAATTCCATTGTGTTTAAATGTTTGTTACAAAATATTTCCCTTACCTCTATTTTGGCTATTGTTTAAGCATCTGGAGATGTCATGAAACATAAGGCCAGGTCTTTGCCTTACTGGAATCTTTTGTAGGAACAATGTCTCTTGAAAGTAGCACAACCATTTTTCATTCCATTCCTGCTTCCTGAAGCCTAATCCCAGGCAATAAAATTTCAGTCCCTGCTGCCAGTGGAAGTGTATGTTATTAGCAGGAAGACCCACAGTCCCACATTTTCAACACAAACTGGTGAGTCCTGGGAAATGAGGACTTATTCTATTTTGATTTTTGTCACCTAGAAATGAGACTTGACTCCTGGAAATGTCAGACATTGTGTTTGAAAGTTTAGGGAGTCCTTAAAGAAAGCTATATTTCAATGAAAGAGTCATTCTTTTAGTATACATAATCCTTGAAAATATTTACAAAATCAGTAAACATTCTAGTTTTTGGTCTTTGGGAGCTTTTATACTGGACTTAGTGATTTGTTTGACTTTACAGGTTCTAGAGAATGTATGATATATATTTTTTGCTGGTCTGGGGATGGAACCCAGGGGCATCCAACCTCTGAGCTACACTCTCTGCCCTATATTTTTTATTCTTTATTTTGAAACAGGGTCTCACTAAGTTGCAGAGAGCCTCACTAAGTAGCTGAGGCTGGCCGCAAACCGTGGTCCTCCCGTCTCAGCCTTCCGAATGCTGGAATTGTAAGTGTGCACCACCACGCCTGGCTTGTATGATATTTCTTGAACCATGAAAAAAAAACATGCTGGACATGGTGGCACACATTTGTAATTCCAGTACTTGGGAGGTTGGTACAGGAAGATTGCAGGTATGAAGCCAGCCTTAACAACTTAGTGAAGCTCTTTGAAACTTAGTGAGACCCTGTTTCTAAATAAGAAATAGGGTTAGGGGTTTAGCTCAGAGGTGAAATACCTCTGGATTCAATCCCCAGTGCCAAAAAACATAATGAAAAAGCACCATAAAAAGCAGTCCAGGAAGAATTAGTGTTTTCCTTCTCAAGAAATAGTTTGAAAGTTTTCCAAGGATTGTTACAGAGATAAGAAGTATGGTTGCAACATGACATTGAAGGCGCAATGTATTTAGAGAAGCAAATGCTTCGGAAAGTGATATTTTTGACATAGTTCTCTAAACTGACATTATTATAACCACAGAATACACTGTGAGGATATAGTGTTGATTCCAAATTATGGTAGGAGAAATAGGGCCTGGAGACATCTTTCCTGATACTTAAAGGGTGGAAGGATTATTATGTTATCTTGGAGATAGTTTGATTAATGGAAATGCTTCTGATTCTCCCCTATATCCGTTATAGATTCAAATAGCTTCAGGGAACTTGATCTTATGATTATGAGGATACTTGTGTCTGGAAAACTCAGCGCAAAGTCAACCAGAGAAGGGATATCATTGTCCCACCATGTAAATACAGTAATGTCATCAACTTCTTAGGCACATTGTGAAAGAGACTGTGGAGTAACTAAGTAGTGGCAGTTGCAATGCTCCTAATACTGAATAGGTTTCCTTGACATTTTTGCTTTAAGCCACAGTTCAAAAGAGTAGAATGGAAACTTCAATTTCGAAAGTGCTTATTTGTTTTTCTAACAAACAAATCTGCCCCACAGCTATTTTTACCCTTTTTGTAAATAAATAATCTTTTAAAGTTAAAAACAACAGTTTGAAATTAAGCCATTTTTTATTCTCTTTGTTCAAATGTGCTGTATTTGGAATTTTCATCAGGTTTGAAAAATAATTCACTCCCAAACTAAGAGCTAATATGCCAAGTTTAATAACCAAGCTGTGAACCCACCCGAACTGGAATTTAGAATGGAAACAGTGGAACACAACTTAAAGTCTATGAAGCAGCATTGAATGGAGCTGCCTAAAAAGCCAGAGAGAAATTTTTTATGGGACTCTTTTTAAAGACCTGGAATTCTTGCATGATTACAGAAAACAGTGTAAATGACTGAGAAGAGATGTCACCTTTCTTCACTTTTCTCTGAAAGAATTAACAAAAATTTATTCAAGCTTCCAGCAGCATCGCTCTCAGTGACTCTTCAGACACAAACATGGCCTTCTGGTATTGTCAAATATCTGCAGGGAAAGGGGCTTTTTCAAAAGTGCAGTGACAACTGCAGGCTCACAACTGTACTCAATGCATTACGAGACAATGGAAGGGCAGATTCTTAAGAAGGAGTGACACCACTAAAATGAAATTGGAAGTTCCCCATGTGTGAAAGAGTGAAATATTCTGAAATGGAGAAGAACATACTTCCAATGTGTATCCATCTACTTGAATACTAGCAGCATTTTCAGAGTTCCATAAATGAGAAATTGTAGGGTAGTTTCTCAGCATAGAATGACGTCTTTTTTTCAGAATATATAAATAGGTATGATCTAAATATACTCCTGCATTTGACAACTTTGGGATACAAACATTTTTATTTGCCAATACCAGATTTGCCTCCAATTCTTCATCCCTGGGCTATTTTAATGTTCTCATCTATGTGGCCTTAGGTAGAATGCTTAAGGTCTAATATTTAACAACATTGTTCTTTTCTCAATTTTAATATATGCAAAATGAACTCTATGTCTCCCTACAACTTCATGAACGTGTGTGGACAGTCCAAAAATATCATGGGTAGTTATTTCAAGTGGCAACTATTGAAATACTTAGCTATGTGGAAATGTTTAGAGCCTTTTTCATTTTCTAAATTGTTTTGAGCTATTATTTGATATTTTAGAGACAATAATTTAAGGAAAATAATCTTTGTACTTACAGCTTAATCATGAATGTATACATGGTGGAGGTAACCTAAACACACAGAGTTATTTTAAAAAGTAGATGCTTGTGATGTTATACCATTTAACCATCCTCCAAAATTAAAAAAGTATCCAATTCTGCTTCTTTGTTTCCCCAGTTGAAAGCATTCACAATCCACTTCACTTGTATTTCCTGTTCAGTTCAAACCCTTACACTGAGTCAACTTTCTATGACAAGCTAACTATTTAAACTATGACTCGTTCATTTATTTATTTGACAAGTATTTGCAGTCCTGACTCTATCTGAGACATGCTGCTGGGTGCTGGTAATAGAACAGAGCGGCGTATACTATCTTTGCACTTGTTGAAGATGAACAAAGAACAGACCTCTTCCTTTTTGGTTGCTCAATGCCTATAATAGTAGTGTCTGATGCTTAGCAGGTCTGAAGAAAGCTTTTTGATGATTACAAACTTATTGAGTGAAATAGTGTATTTTGTAGAAAGTGAGTACTAACCCCTCTCTGCCAGTTCAGACATACTTTTAAAGCTTCAGGAAACATTCTGCCAATAATGAATCTCACTGTAATTACTATGTTATTATGGTTCTGCCTAGGCTTGACCAATTGTGTCCTGTAGCATCATATTGTGAAGATACAGTAAACCAAGTACCCTCAGTCCTTTGAGAAAAAAGGCTCCCTTTTGTAGGATCTAGTGGGCTCATTCTCATTTCTAAGATCCTCTGCTTCTGCCTCTCATAACTTCTCAAGAGCTTTTCCTTCCTCTGTTAGGAAACTTAGCATTGACTTCTGACTTACCTGAACAAAGTGCCCAGGCTTTGTGAGAAAGTTCTGGATCTATTAATCTTGACTTGATCTTTATATCTTCATTTATTTAATTTTATATAATTACATTTGGTTTGTTTCCACAAGGTAACTCTCATCTGTTTTGTTACAGAATGTGATCAAGAAAGTAAAATATTTTAAAAGAGTACATGTGGAATGTGGTCCCTGACCTTCACAGCCAATTCTCTGATAATTTTCTGAACTCCATGCATGTTTTGCTGAATTATTTTATGCTTTTAAATAAGTGTAACATGGTCAGTCTCAAAAAATATTGATTTTAATTGTTTTAGTATTGAGAATCTCAATGCATTAATAGGCTAAAGGCATCTCGAATTGCCCATACACTTCTGGTAAACATTTTCCCAGTACTTGGCTCTGTGTTAGGCACTCAGAAAATATTTACTGAATTGAACCACACTTCATATTTTACCTCCCAGGCTTTGCGAGGGGATTAAAATCTACAACCAACAATATTTGTTTCTTAGGTATGTATATAGAACACAGTAAACAAGTGTTAAAACTTGGAATTGGCTCTCAGATCCTGAAACCAGTGTTTATTTGTGATGTCATACCCCAAACACATTTTCCTTTGAATGAATGAGAGGGGATTATAGCAGGATTAATTTGTTATTTTCCACTTCTTTTCACTTGATTGTTTTTGTGAAATAGCAAGATAGGAAATTAGGAATTGAAATTGAGCATGAATACAAGGATGCTCAAGTTCTGGACCTCCAAAAAGACAATTTCAATTCCCAGCTGATTAATTTTTATTTTTACCAATTCCTGTGTATAGTACCAGTTGGAAATGTAGCATTCAAGGTGTCACTCAGTAAAATAATTTGTTCAGGGAATAACTAACAATGATAATGATTTTTGGGGAGCAGAGGGAGTAATTAAGGCAATAACTTTCAGAGATTTTCTTTCAGAAAAGTTCATGCTTTAATATTCAAATAATAATTACATTAATCTGTAGATTAGTCAGCCAAAATATTAAATCCTTTGGCATAGGCTTAATGAAAATTATCCTAATGGTGCCAAAAAGAAATCTTATGGTTGCATATTAAATACCAAAGAATTTCTCCATTGTTGTCATAAAATACAGATGTGGCTTGGAAAGAAACTTGCATAGTGAGCAGAAATGAATATATAATTAGAATAAAGAGGACTTAAATCAAATTAATTTTCATCTGACAGGAACAGTTACATTTACATCATTGAGTGCAAAGTCATAGCCAAACTTGAAATTAGAAACAGATAATTGTGATAAGAGAAGACACTTATGCTGACTTTTCTCATGCATAATTGGAAAGCATACAAAATGCAAAGCTTGCTCTAATTAGAATTAGCATAAAAAGATGCCAGTTTTGATGAATTCAGAATTTTGCTATAAAATAAGTTGTTTAAATAATTAAACTATGGACATGCAAATTTGCCTGTTTGTTCCATATCAGAACAGTAAGCAAGTTTAAGAATGCAGTTCAACTACAATAGTATCAGTGATATGAATGATGATAATTTTTTGTCAGTGGCTTCCTCTGATCCTCTTGCATTTGTTTTGTTTCTTTTATGGAGAATCTGATTTTATTCTTTAAATCTGCTATGTATTTTCTTTTGCAAAGTCTCTTTTTGGATGTGTATGTACAAACATACAAGTCTTATAAAACATAGAAACCAGTTGTACACTTGGCATATACAAAAATAGTGTATGCAATGGTTTCAGAAATTTAGATATCAAAAGAATTTGTGATATAGTCATATTATTTCACCTTAGAGTTTAAATTTGCTATTTCTCTATTATTGCAATCAAAGGTAAAATTTGCCTATTGACAGATCATTTGGGAATATTTGTTTCTAAATTCCTTACTAGAATCAATATCATTGACTAGGTGATATTTTCAGTGTTTTTTGGCAGTTAAGAAAAGTAGGGTAAGGTGTTAGCCAGAATTTGTGGGTCTCTAAAGGGGCCTCAGAAGTCATTACTTTATGGTAGGTCACTTTCTATTCTTTTTTGCTTTCCTTATCTTCATCTTGCTACTTTTATCTTATTTTATTTTTTCTTTCTTGTAAATGTTCCCTTCTTCCCAAGTGAAGTTTTGGTCTTTTCAGTAGTGGCAGTGTGTCAAACTGTTCATCTAAATTTCCAGGGGCTTCAGGGAGTAACATTTCTTTCCCATTAAAGTCATTCTTTCACATAGTGATTCAAATTAAGGTGGATTGAGGAAAGCTCAATTTCATCTTTGGTGGAAATGTATGTGATCCTGGCAAGAGAGTTGGGCTCAAATCCGCCAATGAAAACTCATTTCAAAGCTCTTTATTTCTTCATTTGGGGCAAATAATTTGTCTTTACTTAAACACATTGTATCTTATTTGCATAGTATACAGGGTTTCTGTTTAGGTAACATTAAATGCCTTACCAGTTAGGGACATTTAAAATTTTGCAAATAATTACTAAGTGAAGTTGTATATTTCATTTCTACAACTGTCTTTATACACAAGAATGACTAATATGTGAAGGATTGTTTAGAATGATGCTGTATGCAGTGTCTCTAAATCTTTGATCCCGATCATTGCCAGTTTTTATTTAGGATTAGTGCTCTCTAGTTCCCAAGCATGTGTGGCAGTAGCAGTATACCTTTGAGGGTATTTCTTTAAAGTTATGGGGTGGTTTTGATTGCATCTCTGCCTCTACCAACTACTGACCACCACTGCCACTGCCCCTGCCATCTTGGTTCTCCTCCGAGCACCCTATTCACATAGCATGTTTTCCAAAATTCCCGAGTGTGCATGGTAGTAGCATTCTACCTCTGGGGAAAAAGCTTTCTTCAAAAGATCAAAGTGGGTAGAATCAGCTCTCTGCCTGTTCTGGATACTGGCTGCTGTCAATGCGACTGCCTCCACCTTCTCAATTCTCTCCCAAACACTTTTCCCACACTGCATGTTGTCCAGAATTCCTGAGCATGTGCGGTGGAAGCATTCTACCTTTGGGGAAATTTATTCAGAAGATCAGGGTTTGTTGGATCATATTCCTGCTTCTCCCAAATGCTAGCCTCCACCACCACCTCCATCGCCGCTACCACTGCCTTCCTCCTAGTTCTCCACTGGTCTCCTTCCTTACAGATAATATTTAGAATTAAGGATGTGAGGAGGGAGTGGTTCTCCTTTGCAGAGATTTTTTTCCCAAAAGTTCCAGGTGAATTGGATAGGATTTGTCTGCATCTACCAAATCCTGGCTGCTGCTGCCGCCATCTTGACCCCTCTCCAATATATATACTTTTTAATACGAGAAAACAGTATGTGTTTTGAAGTGGTTGTGGGAGCAAGCACTTAGCAGGAACAAATTTAATCTCCCTTTTAAGAGCGGAGGCTCACAGCCTCACCGTGCTGAGCAGGAACTGCTGTTAGGAGTGCACCAAGGGCTCCAGCGCAGCACAGAGGCGCTGGGCTTCTCAGGACATGGGGGCTTGGCTTCCCGGTGGCACCAGGCTGCCAAGGAAGCTGGGCTCAGCTTTCTGCCAGGCGCTGGGCTGCCTGGGACGCCATGCGCTGAGCTGCCCAGGACACTGGGCTCGACTTCCCGCTGGGCACTGGGTTGCTGCGTTCAAAGGGCTTGACTTCCCACTGGGCAGTGGGCTGCATGGGATTCCGTGTGCTGAGCTGCTCAGCACACGCTGCTAGGCTTCCCACAGGGTGCTGCTCAGGTCCCTCCACCATGCCTAGATCATTTTTTTACAAGGTCTGTTGTTAGCAGTTATCAGCATGCATGGCCAAAGTGGTCTTTCTAAAGTTTTTTTGCATGGCATGTGCCTCCTTGTCATCCTGCTTCCAATTCCTCCGTTATCCACTCTCTATCCTGGTTTCTAGATAGGAAGTTACAGCTGGATATGTCTCCCTGAGTTGTCTCAAGCAGGTATTATCCAAAGACTGGTGTCCAGGGCTTCTCCGAGAAATGCATGTTGTTTTCATCAGCCGTGGTCACAGGGGCGACCGCAGCCGATGCCATCTTGAATCCCTCCTCTCTATGTATTTTAATACCAAGTAACTGACACAGAAAGGATACCTTCTGGCCTATTTTCTTTCCAACATAAGAACTCACTGCTCTAAGAACTCCTGAAACAAGGGAAAATTTCATTACACCTCTGACAATATATTTTGAAGAGCAGTTTTATATTTCTATAGCATTTCATTATTTGCATTTGTATGCTGATTAAATTCTCTCTCCAAATTTGAATATTTCCTAGATTATTCTCATTTACTACTGAGGAGGCCACCCTCAGTAGTAAATGAGACTGAAAATTGTGCTGGCCCTTAATTTGGTTATGAAGCTACTTGATAAAAGCTAGAAAAAGCCTTCATAGGAGTTATTTTCTCCTCAAAGATTTGGAGGAAACATTTAACCAACAATAAAGTATATTGTAAGTATTATTTCATAATTTTATATTATTTATTACTTTTTAAAATGGAGAAATAATTACTGCCTTAAAATGAAAGGTGCATTTTATTTGCTCAAATATTGCCAGGTATGTGGCACACACTAGGGATATCAGTACTTGGGAGACTGAGACAGGAGGATAGCATGTTTGTGACCAGACTGAGTAAATAACCTAGTGAGTTACCCATTCCTAGTAAACCATCGAGAACCTATTCTAAGACAAAAATATAAAAATAGACTGGGAGTGTAGCTTGCAAATAGAATGCCCTTGGGTTCAATTTCCAGTGCCCCCACATTATATCTATATCTATATCTATATCTATCTATCTATCTATCTATCTATCTATCTATCTATATATATATTACTGAATTATATACATTGGTATATGGTTTGCTAATATATATATATGCGTTTATTTTATAAGATGCTGTACATAAGCAGTTACTTTTGATCAATGTATGAGTATGAATGCTTAGTTATCTTTATAGTTTTTCATCCCATATTTTGTTTGTTTAAATTTTATAGCTCTATAACTCCACGGCAATATAAAATAAGTAAAGTAGCACTTTTTTCAATCCTAACTATAGCTTAAATACCTTTTATTTTTCACTGCTTAAAACTATTTGGGAATTACTAATCACCATACTGAGCATGGTGGCACATTCCTGTAATCTTAGTATTTAAGAGGCTGAGACAGGAGGTTTTCAGGCTTGAGACCAGCTTTAGTAACTTAGGGAAACTGTCTCAATACAGAAAACAAAAAGGGCTGGGAGTATAGCTCACAGGTAGAATGCTGCTGGTATCAATCCCCAGTACAAAAATGTCATTACCTGCATTTGGGGATGTTTTAAATTGAAATTTTAAAATATTCGAACATCATACCTTAAAGTCATGTGGGAATCAGGTTTCAAAAAAAGCAATTTAGAATTTTAAACCTTTGATAGAGCCAACGTTAAACTCATCAAAAGCATCATTTTGCCATTCTTTTCTCTTGGATACTAAATTTCAAATAACCAAGCTGCTTTCAGATACTTCCATTATGTTTTCTTCATGGTTACACATTATGATGCATGAAGAATGAGAAATAAAAGTTGTCAGATATCTGAGAACTGTTAAAATATCAAGTATCACCTACTAAACATTTCTATTTCATTTTCAAAAACAAAACATGAGTTAGTTGCTCTGAAATGTCAGTCTGGTCCATTAAACTATAACTCTACAATAGGAAGAATCAATTACATTGCTTACATCAGATGTGTGTTGAGATAATTATCCTAAAAAGAAGATGTAAGGATGCCCATAAAGTCAGTGAAATGTGACCTAGTAAATCAAGTTGTAACCTATTATGGGTCGAAAAACACATTTGTAGGGACAGGAGGGAATACAGGTTTAATTATTTTATGGAAATCAACAGGTCTTTCTGTAATTGGATATCTGATATTTTCTTCTGTCAGATGGCACAAAAAAGGTAGTCCTTGATATACTTTGATCCTGTTAGGGTCCATAAAGCCACCCACAAGTTTGGAGAACCACTATAAACCTATTATGGGTCAAAAAACACATTTGTAGTCTCCTGACTACTTCTGTCTTGCATGAATTCTGCAGGTATCTTCTGTAAGTAAAGTTTCAACCTGTCCTTTCTTTTCAAATTGGAGTTCTGTCTTACTACCTTCACTACTCCAGGCTATCTGGGGTACATGTATGTACATTACAGCAATAATTTCCTACTTAAAATTGCATTCTTTGAAATCTATTGGCAAAATCAGACATAAAAATGGGTCAAAAGGAAGGTATATTAAATAAGTGGAGAGTCATTTGGGTTTACATTCCTGTAAGTTCTCTTCTTGTTAATACTTTATAACATTGATTTCCATCTCCAAATGCAACATCTGTTACAGTGAAAGAGCAAATGGTAAAAAATTAGATTGACTGAAGATCACATGGTGTGAGAGAAAATAAAAGAATATTTACTACTTTCTTAACTTTAAGTACTGCCAATCAGACAACAGACAAGACAGTGTCAAAGCCTAAAGGTGGCCTTTATTCTGGGGATTTAATTGGTTGGAGGATGTTTATTATTAGACAGTTCAATATGAGGATCAGAATCCATTTTCATGTGATAACAGCTATAAAAATGATTATCAGGAGGGGATACAGGTTTAATTATTTTATGGAAATCAACAGGTCTTTCTGTAATTGGATATCATGCATTTGAAAACTGATATTTTCTTCTGTCAGATGGCACAAAGAAGGTAATCCTTGATATACTTTGATCCTGTTAGGGTCCATAAAACCACCCACAAGTTTGGAGAACCACTATAAAGTCTCACAATATTCAACATACAGTTTACTCATGGCTAAGGTTAATGGGCAAAGAGATACATGAAAGGATTATTAGAAGGGCATATATTTTCAAATAACCTATCTGCCAATACTTTTCTCAGTGGTTAGACCAAATTTGTTTACTTACTAGCCATCTTCTGAGAGAGCTTCTATTTCACTTGCTCCCACACTGTATATGTGGTTACTCAGAGAGATTGACTGAGTTACCAGTGTCATAAGTGGAACTGCTGTCCAGTGGCAGAGCCAAAGTTTCAGGACATGCAGTCTGGATGGTGATTATACACACTTAATTATTCTCCTAGTAATGGGGTGGGAATTGGGTAAGGGTTAAATAAGTGATGTGTGCATGTATGCCTCTACTATCTTGTGTTCCATTAAGATGTATAACTACAATGCACCAATAGAATTTTAAAAAGTTAAAAATAAAAATACTCTCCAAGATGCAAAAAAGAGCATATACATGCATCTCCATAGTGGTTGTACAAACAGTATAATTACAGTAAGTCACCTTATTAAGTAAATGAATGGCTTCAATGTCAAGGTCTCAGAAGCAAGAACAACCTTCAAAAGAATGTAATATCGGGAATTGCTGAAGGGCTAAAAGTGAGATGTGTGCATGTATGCTTCTCCCATTCTGTACCTAATAATTATGTATGATTACAATGCACCACTAAATTTAAAAATAGAAAAAAAATAAATAAAAAGAATAAAATTTCAACCCTGCAACCTTAACACTTCTTCACAAATAAACCTGAAGTGAAATGCATTTTTACTTTATCCATGTAATTTCAGGATGTAACAGAAAATTCACCATAAAAAGGTCAAGAAAGTATCGGCATTTAAACGTGATGTACAATTTTCATGAAGGAGTGAGAGGCTTCTTTTGTTCTTGCAATTCAAATGTTTCATTCAAGACTAATGTGTGGCCTTTATAGACTATAGCACTCATGACAGTCCCTTCTCCTTCTCAATAGACACTGTATTACCTTGCACTGTCATTGAAGATTGATTTGAATGTGTGTGAATTTATACCTATTTGTCAGTGCATTCATTACATTCTCTCCATTTGTAGTCCTCCCATTCTTGAAATTATACTTGCAAAGCCATACCTACAAATCCAACTGATCCTTAAACATCTGGCTCAAATATCTTCCTCTGCTTCTGAAGCCTTCATCTATCTATATGGCTACCATACCACTTGCATGATTTCCCTCTGAACACACAAGTCACAAGAAGCCAGATGTAGTCTAAGCATGATAAAGTTTTTCTTATTTCTGCTCTGTCACATCATTAATGTCTAGTACAGTACTTGTTCATAATAAGCACCCAGAAAATGTATTTTATAAATGTGTTTTATCATTTGCGAAAACTATGCATATTTCATGCTTGTTGGCAGCCTTTATATTGCTATAGCTTCCTTTTGTCCAATGTATTAAAAATAGCCCCTACAGAGAGAGGGTGTGCCTTGCATTTTGCAAACCAAGCCAGAATTGTAAAGCCTTCTGTAGTAATCTGGGCATGGTGATGCAGTTTTATAATCCCAGTAACTTGGGAGGCTGAGACAGAATGAATACAGGTTCATGGCCAGCCTCAGCTACCTAGTGAGCCCATCTGCAAACTATTGAGACCTTGTTTCAAAATAAAGAATAAAAAACAGGCCTGGGGGTGTAGCTCAAAGATAGAATGCCCCTGTGTTTAATCTCCAGTACTGCAAAAGAAAGCCTTCTGAAGTAAGGTTTTTTTCCAAAAATAAATTCAAATTCATTTATTTTGTAATATACTTTCTCTTATATTTAGCTTTCCTCCAGCAGTATACCCCCTCAGTTCAGTTAGGAGAGATAAGAGACTATCGTTTCTGGGCACAGAGATCCTCTGGACTCATTCCAATATATGTAAACACACTAGTGTACAAACGCTAAGCATCTTGACTTCTCAGAATCTTGGATTTTCAACTGTTAATGGGAGAGAATATCACTTATTTCAAAGGATCATAGATTAAGATTAAATGAGAAAGTTTAGAATAAAACATGAAAGATACAACATTGCAAAAATACAATAAAAGTACAAAAAAGAGAGGGTAGTAAGGTGATTGAATGTAACATGGCAGTATGCATGCATGTATGGAAGTGTCACAACAAAAGTCAGTAATTTGTTCAATTAATATGATTGACTAATTAATAAGGTTGCTCCTTCTATTAAAAGAAAAGTTGATATTGCAACAAGACCTGATTCTTGCTCTTAGTTTTGATCTTGATCTTGAACCTAATCTTGAAGCATCATGAACTTGCGACCATCCAGAAAATAGATGAAATAATTGGCTGGGACAAACCACATGCAACCAGTTTGTGTGCAAAATTAAGTTCATCACCAGGGAAAGTAAGTGGGGGCAGTCAAGTATTAAAAGAAAAAAGGAACTATAGGAAGGAAGCATGAAGCCTGAGGTAGGCACAAATCAAGCTCCCAGGGACCATGGTCATTAGTATGTAAGAGTTCAGATGTCACCAACAAGTCCCAGTACATTGGAGCCACCCATTATAATTCTTTCTATACAATAAGCCGGCCTATCCTGATTTACTTCCCAAAAGCCTTGGAAAGAATAAGAAAGGAAATAAAATTAACTTTAATGATATCTGCAAATATAAAATGCCGTTTAGCTGTGTAATATTGCTCATTAAAAAGCATTAAATATATTTAACCTACATTACAAGCCAAGTTGTGAAAATAAAGCTGTCTTATTTCATTAAGAATAACCAACTGAGCTGGCAATGCCAATAATCACCCTCTATCTCCATGGCTATAATTTGTTTGTCAGCTCTTTTAAATTCTTAGCAAATTAGTTTGTTAAGCATGTGGTTGGTTGAAAGAACATTATGAAATCACAGGCTTTGAAATGCTTTTTTCTCTTAAGACTGAGCTTTAGGTAGCCAGAGGTCTCAAGGGACAAATGTCCGGAGAAATGCTGTAGTTGAGTGGAAGTGAATCAACTTGTATTACTAACTCTTAAAAACAGGGACTTTGGAAGCGGTTATCGGGGTTAGATGAGGAAGGAAACACACCAAGTTGTGTGTGCATGTATGTTTGCATCACTTTTAACCTCACTGTTATATATAAGTTCTATGCACCAATAAAAGTATCTAAAAAAACAGAAAATTCCCTAAGATGGCAATATTGATGGTATCTATTGCTGTGTTGGCTTTTTTTTTTTTGGGGGGGGTTGGGGCTGTTTCCTCACTTTTTTTCTAGTACTGAGGATGGAGTCCAGGGCATTGCATGTGCTATCATGATATCACATTCTCAAAGTTCTTTTATGTAATAACTTATTAATATTAACTTTTAAAATAAATTTAATTGACTGCAATCATTTACCTGCATTATCTAGCCATATTAATAATACAAATCAGAGTTTATGACAAGTTTTCCAGAAAAGATAAGTAACAGAAAGTTTAGATATTGATCATTACTTCTCTCTTCAACTTTCCCTTCTTTAAGACTACATAATAAAGGAATCTCCATTTTTATAATTTATATTGGCAACTGTTGTATCAGATATACAATACAGTCATCTGAGAAAGTCTGTTCAGATATCATTTTTATAATCATGTTACAATGGTCCTTTTAATAGGACATTCGTTACTCTCTCCTCTGCCCTTAGAAGTAAAGCAACCAAAACAAACCCATAACTAAAGAAATATGCTGTTATCCAGATTAAAGTCAGGATCCACAATTCAGAAGTTATTTTGGCATTTTTGAGCATTAGGAAATTTTGTAATGTGTCTCCTAAGAAATAACTTAGCTACTATTAATTTTAATACCAATGGCCACTATAAAAAGATAGCCTTAGAGTAATCTGTACACTTCATCTGTAATTCCCTTTTCCTTATCACTCATATTTTTGTAAAAATATTGCTTTTTCTTGGGGAAATTTTGTTTCTTTGGTCTAGAACATAGATATTTCAGTTCTTAACTGGATAGACTGCTCTCTATAAGGCAATTGTCAAATTCTATTGTTTGTTCTTTTAGTCAAATGGCAGAAAAAATCAACTCAGTGCCTGTTTCATCATGTAATGAACTTTTGGAGCTGTTTAAGTGATCAAAAATATTGAAGTAGACTTAATTGAACTGGAACCTGAGAGTGATTTATTATTATGTAGTTCAGCTCTGTTGCTTGATTCATTGTAATTATGTACCATCAACACATCCTTATTTTGAATGATTATGTATGCAAATGGATATGCTTTAGTGAAAAGCTCTATAGCATTGTATGGCCCTTTTCATTCTTTTAGACAGGTTTGCAATCAGCAGATGCATTGGCTATGAAATTTGATTAGGTGGCCAGGAAAGAGTTGTCCATTTATTTTGGTTCATAACCAAATATGCATACAATACACAACTTATAGGTAAAACTTGCAAAAAGTTATGAACTTGCAAGAAGTATTTTTTTTTGTATGTACATTTATTTTATTTTATTTATTTTTATTTTTGTGGCACTAGGGGTGGAACTCAGGGGCTTTTCTACCTCTGGGCTATACTCCCAGACCTATTTTTTTTTATTGGTGCATTGTAATCATACATGACATTGGAATACAAGACTTGAGAGGATATACAAGCACACATCACCCAATTAGCCCTCATCCAATCCCCATTCCATTCCCTCCCCCTCTTCGATCCCATGCTTGATAGGTGATTATCTTCAACACATTTGTTTACATACCCCTGAGTTTTAAAGAAGTTCCATCCTCCTCTATCCCATACCCTCTGATTGGTCACCTTAATTGCTTTGCTGTAGGGCCCTTTCTATAACTCGACCTCCTCCTGTTACCCCTTTCCTTCTAGTTATTGCTAATTAGGGGAAGCATCTGGTTTGTATTTTCTGTGATATTTCGCTGTGCATGCCTCATTGCAAGTTCCGATTCCACTCTTGACGGCCCCAGTAGGGGCCTGACCACCCAGAGAATTCTGATCCTGACCTCGCTAACTCCAGCCCCAGCCTTGCCCCATGGGAGGCCCCAGTTCTGGCCTTGCTGATCCCCACACCGGCCTAACCACTTGGCTGGCTCCAATCCTGGCCTCGGAGGCTGCAGCACAGTCCTTGCCTCAAGGTAGGCTCCCATCCAAACCTCACTGACCCTGGCACGGGCCTAACCCCTCAGCAGGCTTTAATCCTGGCCTGGGAGGCTCCAGCTCCAGCCTTGCCTCAGAGCAGGCTCCAATCCTGGCCTCGCTGGCCCCCTCCACTGGCCATACCACTCAGTGGGCTCCAATTCAGGCCTCAGAGGCCCCAATACCGGCCTTGCCTCATGGCAGGCTCTGATCCTGGCCTCGCTGGGCCTGGCATTGGCCTAACCCATCGGCAGTACCATCCCCTAAGACTCCGACCCGCAGGGGCTTAGAGAACGACACAGACACCTCTTCAGCTGAAATATGAATTCTTCTTTAATGGATCCTTATTTCTTCTTCTAATATGTCTCAATATGTCTCCTAATATGTCTCTCAATATGTCTGACAATGCGTACAACAAGCACAATATAAATCAGCATCATATTCCCTCCCTCTATCCCCTGCCAACCCCAAGCTTCCCACGGCTAGGGCATGCACATTTCTGACTCTCTCATAGGCAGGCTGGTGGTAGCATGAGGCTTTGCGTCACTGATCATTCTGCAGGCACGTAGCATGGCACACTGCACATGATCAAGGAGACGTCCAACTTGTGAGTCTCATGACTTGGCTGCAAGCCTAGGCGCCATCTTGAATCCACGCTGGCAACAAGCCTGGGTGCCATCTCGGTCCAGCCGAGTGGGCCCTGACAGGCAGACTCTGATCCCGTCCTCAGAAGCCCCAGCACCAGCCTTGCCTCACGGCAGGCTCCAATACCGGCCTCACTGGCCCCGGCACTGGCCTAACACCTCCACAGGCATCGATCCCGGTCTTGAAAGCCCCAGAACCAGCCTTGCCTCATGGCAGGCTCTGATCCCAGCCTTGCTGGCCCTGGCACCAGCCTAAACCCTCGGCAGGCTCCAATCCCGGCCTCGGAGGCCCCAGCACTGCCCTTGCCTCATGGCAGGCTACAATACCAGCCTTGCTGACCCCAGCACTGGCCTAACCCCATGGGAGGCTCCAATCCTGGCCTTGGCGGCCCCATCACCAACCTTGCCTCATGGTAGGCTTCGATCGTGACCACGCTAGCTCTGGCACCAGCCTAACACCTTGGCAGGCTCCGATCCCGGCCTCAGAGGCTCCAGCAGTGACCGTGCCTCACAGCAGGCTCCGATCCCAGCCTCGCTGGCGCTGGCATTGGCCTAACCCCTCGGCTGGCTCCAAACCCAGCCTCGGAGGCCCCAGCATTGGCCTTGCCTCATGGCAGGGTCCGATCCCGGCCTTGCTGGCCCCGGCATCAGCCTAACCCCTCGGCAGGCTCTGATACTTGCATTGGAGGCCTCAGTAGCGGTCGTGTCTCACAGCAGGCTCTGGTCCTGGCATTGCTGACCCTGGCACCGACCTAACCCCTCAGCAGGCTCTGATCCTGGCCTTGGAAGTCCCAACACTGGCCTTACTCTTTGGCAGGCTCGGATCCTGGCCTCAGAGGCCTCAGTAGTGGCTGTGACTCAAGGCAGGCTCCAATCCTGGCTTTGCTGACCTGGACACCAGCCTTACCCCTCGGCAGGCTCTGTTCCAGGCCTCAGAGGCCCCAGCACCAGCCATCCTTCACGGCAGGCTCTGATCCCGGCCTTGCTAGCCCCAGCACCGGCCTAACCCCTCGGCAGGCTCCTATCCAGGCCTCAAAGGCCTCAACACCAGCCCTGCCTCATGGCAGGCCCCCATCCCAGCCTCGCTGACCCCAGCACTGGCCTAACCCTTCTGCAGGCTCTGATCCAGGCCTCGGAGACCCCAGCACAGGCCTTGCCTCACAGCAGGCTCCAACCCCACCTTGCTGGCCCCAGCACCGACCTAACCCCTTGGCAGACTCTGATACCAGCCTTGGAGGTGTCAATAGTGGCCTTGCCTCATAGCAGGCTCTGATCCCGGCCTCGCTGGCCTCAGCAGCAGCCTAACCTCTCGGCAGGCTCCAATCCTGGCCTCAGAGGCCTTAGTAGCAGCCTTGCCTCATAGCAGGCTCCAATCCCGGCCTCGCTTGCCCTAGCACCGGCCCTGCCTCACAGCTGGCTCCAATCCCAGCTTTGCTGTCCCTGTCACCAGCCTCACCCCTCGGCAGTCTCCGATCTGAGTACCCTTTTTATCCAGTAGGATGTCCCACGTTCCCAAGGATGCGTGCTGGTAGCATTCTGTCTCTGGGGTTATTTCTTCAAAATTTCCAGGTGTAATGCATCAGATCTCTGCCTCCTCTAAGTACTGGCCGCTGCCAATGCCACTGCCTCCACCATTTCAAATCTTTCCAACACTCTTTTTCCATACTGCATGTTGTCTAGTTTCAGCTATAAGTTGTATACAGTTTGCATGTCTTATTCTTGTATCTGAAACTAGTTTATAAAATTATTACTATTGGAATAGCCCAATTGAAATAATACTGACTCCTATAATGGCATGTACTTTTATATCTGATATTAGTTTAAAAGATTATAACTATTGAAATAAACTTAATATATAGGTATTACCCTTAGTTATTATTAATGATTCACAAGTCTTTACACATTGAATCTCTGAGGTAGACTTGTTAGTTGAGCAATAGCTGACATGAGTTAGTTGTGAGGTATACTTTATCCAGCTGAGAAAAGTATATATTTTGTCATTGTATTTTTTTTGCAGTACTGGAGATGAAATCTAGGGGCATTCTACCTCTGAGCTATACCCCCAGTCCTATTTTTTATTTTTTACTTGAAATGGAATGCTGATTAGCACATACCATAAACTTGGTTAATTTAAATAACAGATAAGTATTCCACCATAGTTCTGGAGACTATATATCCAAAACTGAAGTATCAATAGGGTCCTCAGGAGGCTTTCAGAGAGAATCCTTTCTTGCATTTTCCAGCTTTTGTTAGTTGCTGGCAGTCCTTGATGTCATTAGTCTTTTCTACTCTGTATGTCTGAATGTCCTCTCCTCTTATATATGTGACTGTTTCAGGACTCACTCTCTCTCTACCTGCATCCTATAAGCATACTTGCAACTGTACTTAGGGACCACTCAGATAATCCTGGATAAGTTCTACCAAATAAAAGCCACAACCTAATAACTTATTTTACAATAGAATGTATTATTTCATGTTCTGATTCCAGGAATTTGACATGAATATATCCTTTGTTGACCAAATTTTGATCTATCACAAAGGTCATTTCATAAGTGGCAGAACTGAGAATAACAGGAACCTAGGTATCTTGACAGGAAAGCTTGTGTTTTTTCTAATACTTTCTTAAATTAAACCTTATATCTGTTCTATAAATAATTTGGAGATCATTCACTATAATATCTCCCCAACAAATGTTAGAAAACTGAGTTCCTAAAACAAGAGATATTTCAGAAATATAGTTAATAAATTGTACTAAAAAACATAAAACCAAATCAGAATGTGCAGTTAATAGAGAAGAATGTTATTTTCCTATTTCTCAATAAGAAAGTAAAGGTTTATTTTGTATATTTCATTGTTTTATTTTAAATTTTTTATTGGTGGATTATATTCATACATCATATTGGGGGAAAAAACTTGTGTGAACATAGATGTACACATCCCCAATTTAACTCCTGCCTAATTCCCAAGCCTTTCTTTCCCCATCCCTCCTTCCATTGCTTAACTTAGTGGTTTATTTCAATATGTTTAAGCACATTGCATATTTTAGAGAATTTCCATCTTCCCCCCTCCCATCCTCTCATTTAGGTTGTCTTGTTTGCTCCTCTATAAGATTTACTTTTTCATCTAGAGTTCCTCCTATGTCCCATTTCTCCTTAGCTTTCACATATTAGGGAAAGCATCTGATTTCTTACTTTTTGTAACAGACTAATCTCACTTAGCATAATGTCCTCCAGTTCCATCCATTTCCCTGAAAATGATGTAATTGAATTTTTTTAATGGCTGAGTAAAATTCCACTGTGTACATATCCCACAGTTTTGTAATCCATTCATATGTTGATGTACATATTGGCTGGTTGCATAGTTTGACTATGGTGAATTGTGCAGCTATGAACATAGATACACATGTATTAGTTAGGTAGTTTTATTTCCTTTCTTTTGGTGAGATACACAGAAGTGGTATTGCTGGATCAAATGGTAAGTTTGTTCCCATTCTGCTGAGGATTCTGCATACTGTTTTACAAAGTGGTTGCATTAATTTTCAATTCCACAAACAATGTTTTATAGTTCCCACTTCTCCACATCCTCATAATCATTTGTTGTTGTTTGTGTTTTGAATTTTGCCATTCTCCTTGGAGTTAGGTTAAATCTCAGGGTAGTTTTGATTTGCATCTCTTTGATTGCCAATGATGTTGGGCATTTTTTATGCATTTATTGTCAATTTGAATTTCTTCTTTTGTGAAGTGTCTATTTAGTTGCCTTGCCCATTTTTTATTGGATGATTTTTATGTGTTGAGTTTCTTGAGTTCTCTGTTTATTCTAAATATTAGTCCTCTATTGCAGGTGTAATGCGCAAATATCTTCTCCCATTCTGTTGGCTCTCGGTTGATGTTCTTGACAGTTTACTTTGCTGAACAGAAGCTCTTCAGTTTCATTCAATACCACATATTGATTCGCCTTTTAATTTGTTGTGCCTTTTGGGTCTTGTTGAGAAAGTGTTCATCTGTGCCTATGTGTTGCAGTGTTGGACCTAAGCCCTTTTCAAGGAGCTTCAAGGTCTCCAGTTTAATTTCCAAGTCTTTGATCCATCTTGAATTGACTCTTGTGTAGGATGAGAAAGTGGGATTAATTTCCAATTTTCTGCATATGTTTAACCAGTTTTGCCAACACCATTTGTTGAAGAGGCTATATTTTTTCCAGTGTATGTTTTTGGCCCCTTTGTCAAAAATTAATTGGCTGAAAGTGTGTGAGCTTGTTTCTGGGTCTTCTATTATGCTCCATTGGTCTATGTATCTGTTTCTGTGCCACTACCATGCTGTTTTTTTTTTTATTACAATGACTTTGTAGTATAGTTTAAAGTCAGGTATTGTGATTCATCCTGCATGGTTTTTGTTGCTGAAAACTACTTTGGCTATTCTGGGATTTTTGTTATTCCAGATAAATTTAAGGCCTGATTTTCTATGTCTGTGAGGAATGATCTTGGTAGTTTAATGGGGATTGTGTTGAATCTGTAGATCACTTATGTAAGGATGGCTATTTTTACAATACTTATTCTGCCAATCCATGAACATGGAAGATCTTTCCATCTTCTAAGATCTTCTTTGATTTATTTTTTCACTGTTTTATAATATTCTTTGTAGAGATCTTTTACCTCCTTGGTTACATTTATTTCTAAGTATTTTACTTTTTGTGGGAGATCCTGAGTGGAAGTGTTTTATGAATTTCTTTTTCAGTGGATTTATGGTTGGTGTACAGAAAAGCTTCTGATTTTTTAAGATTGATTTTGTATCCAGACATATTGTTGAACTTGTTGATCAGTTCTATGAGCCTTTTGTTTGAATTTGTTGGGTTTTCTAAATATAGTATCATGTCATGTCTTTTCAATAGTGAAAGTATGAGTTCTTATTTTCCTATTTATACTTTTTTATTTCATTTTCTTGCCTTATTGCTCTGGCTAGAGTCTCTAGTACTATATTAAAGAGAAGTGGTGATAATAGGTATCCTTGCTTCATTCCTGTTTTTAGGGGAAATTCTTGAAGTTTTCCCCAGTTAATATGATGTTGGTGGTGGCTTATTGTAGATTGTCTTTATGATGTTGAGATATGTTCATTCTCTTTCAATTTTGAGGAGTGTTTTTTTGTTGTTGTTTTGTTTTGGTGGTAGCAGGGTTCCTGGATACCCTTCTACATCCAGGCTACACTCCCAGACCTATTTTATACTTTTTTATATTAAACAGGGTCTCTTAAGCCAGTGAGGCTGGCTTCAAACCTGTGCAAACCTCCTGTCTCTGCCTCTCAAGCGAGGCGATTACAAACATGTGCTACCATGCTCGGCTCTGTGGAGTGTTTTTATCATAAATGGGTGTTGGATTTTATCAAATGCTTTTTCAGCATCTATTGAAATGACCATGTGACTTTTTTTTTTTCGTTCTGTTTATATGATGAATTACATGGATTGATTTTCATAGGTTGAACCAGGTAGGTCATACACCATAACCCTACCTGGTCATGGTGTATGATTTTCTTTATGTGGTTTTGAATCTTTGTTGCTAGTATTTTGTTTAATAGTTTTACATCCAAATTAATCATATATATAGGCCTGTTGGTTTCCCTTCTTGAACTTTTTATTCAGTTTTGGTATTAGTGTGATGTTGGCTTAATAGAATATATTTGGGAGAGTCCCACTTTTTTCTATTTCACAAAATTGTTTGAGGAGTATTCGGGTTAGCTCTTCTACTAAGGTTTTATAGAATTCACTTGGAAAACAACATGATCCTGGGCTTTTCTTTGATGGTAATCTCTTTATTTCTGAATCAGTCTCTTTTATTGTAATTGGTTGGTTTAAGTGTTATATATCTTTTTGACTCAGTTTAGGAAGGTTGCATTTATCTAGAAAGTTGTAAATTTCCTCCAGATTTTCCATTTTCTTGGAGTATAATCCTTCAAAGTAGTTTCTGATAATCCTCTGGATTTGTAAACTGTCAGTAGTAATGTCTTCTTTTTCATCTCTTATCTGCATAATTTGGGTTGATTCACTATTTTAGTTAGGTTGGCTAGTGGATTTTCTATTTTGTTAATTTTTTCAAGAAACCAGCTTTTGGTTTTGTTGTTTTTCTGTATTTTTATTCTTTAATTTGTTAATTTCTGCTCAAATTTTAATAATTTCCTGTCTTCTACTGGCTTTGTGGTTCAATTGTTCCTGCTTTTCAAGGGCTTTGAGGTATGTCATTAGGTTATTTATCTGAAGAGTTTCTGTTTTTTTATGTGAGAACGCATTGCTATAAAATTTTCTCTTAATACTGTCTTCAAAGTACCCCAGAGGTTTTGATATGTTGTGTCTTTATTTTCATTTGTTTATAGAATTTTTTTTATTTCCCCTCTAACATATTCTATGACCCATTCTTCATTCATAAATGTGGTGTTAAGTCTTCACTTGTTTATGTTGTTTCTCTGGGTCTTCTTATAGTTGATTTCTAGTTTCATTCCATTATAATCTGAAATGACACAGTGAAGTGTGTAACTTTTTTTAATTTGCTAGTGCTCATTTTGTGTCCCAGGATGTGATTTATTTTGGAGAATGTTCCATGAGCAGCAAGAAAAATGTAAACTCCTCTGTAGTTGTGTTGAAATCTCCCAGTATTATTGTATTGGGATTTATGTGTGACTTCATGTCACAAAGAGTTTGTTTTATAAAAGTATTTGTGGACTTCCAGGAAGATGGCGACTGAGAAAAGCGGGGCTTAAGAGCCCCGCTAACAACAAATCTCCATTACCACAAAATCAGCGCCTTTCATAGCCAGAAAACACCATCACCAGTGAAACAAAAAATCACCAGGCTCCAGAGAGAAAGCGGACCGAGAACAGAGCCACAGAGGAGATAACCGGCCTCACGCCCGAGGACGCGGCAGACGCGGCAGCAGCGCCATACTGCAGGCAGCACCTGGGAATTCATGGGACGGCTACAGCAAGCCGAGGTGAGCCACTGCGGAACAGCCAGGTGGGATTTCTCTGTGCAGAGAGCATATAAAGCTCCCAGTGGCCGAGCTCAGCACACACTGCAGGGATTCAGAGTGGAAATCAAAACCAAGAAGAAAAACACCAGCCCCACAGTCGAGGGCGTAGCAGCAGCGCCATATTGCCACCAGCGGCAGCAGCACCAAATTCAGCGAGGCCAGTACAGCTACATCTGCGTACTCAAGAACATTAAGTCAAATTGCGGGCCACAGAGGAGAAATCCCAGTACTGTACTCCCTGGGACTTGACCCAGTGGGGGAGCGGCGGTGGCAGAGATATCACACCATAGGAGAAAGTGTAACCTGGCACCCCCACAGTCTAAAGCAGCCTCTATCGACTCTCTGGGTCGGAGACTCTGTGCTACAACCCAGTAAAGGAGTAGTGGGGTCTGAGATACTACTGACTCGAGATCCAGAACACCTTAAATGAAGTCATAGTGACCCAATGGAAGAACCCAGAGAAGGCACAAACATCCGAAATCATGGGAAAGAGGAATAATACTGGAGCAATAAATGCCCACAACCCCACAACATCAGAACCTGATAAAACTGAAAATCAGAGATTTCTAGAAGATCAAATCAGGAAAATAACTGTAGAAATAATAGAGGTGCTTCGAAAAGAACTCAGAGAGAGCCAAAAAGAGAAAAAGGATGCAATTAATGAAGTAAAGGCCTCAATTCAAAGCACAAACAACCGATTAGAACACATGGAGAACAGAATCTCGCTCTTAGAAGATGAGCAATCCAAAAATGAACGCATAGTTTCTAATCTAGAAAAAAATATCCGACAGCAGGAATCTGATATTGAAGAAATATGGGCCCATTTTAAGAGAGCTAACCTAAGAATAATTGGAATAGAGGAGGGAAAAGAAAGTGAAACCAAAGGGATCAACAATCTCTTCAAGGAAGTAATAGCAGAAAATTTTCCAGACATAGAGCAAGAGGTCGATACACAGGTCCAGGAAACTTATAGAACTCCCTTTAGACAGGATCGGAGAAGAGGATCCCCACGCCACATAATTGTCAAAGTGACCAATGTGGAAGCCAAGCAGAGAATCTTAAAGGCAACAAAAGCAAAGGGCCAAGTGACATTCAGAGGCAAACCAATTAGAATCACTCCAGACTTCCCAAACCAAGTCATGAGAGCCAGAAGGGCTTGGAGTAACATATTCCAAACTCTGAAAGAAAACAACTTCCAGCCAAAAATTTCCTAACCAGCAAAACTTTCTATCAAATTAGATGGGGAAAGAAGAAGCTTCCATGACAAACAGAAACTGAAGGAATTTATGTCTTCAAAACCAGCACTAGAGAAAATACTCAAAGAGATTAACTAAAAAGAAGAAATAGGTAACACACTCCAGAACTAGAGAAACAAGATTTTCCATCCAACAGACAACTAAGATTGGTTATCTGTGGAGATTCATTATTTATGTTAGTCTTTTACCTATCTCTAAAGGGTATTGTTTGCCTTTATTGTTTTTAATTTTTAGGATTTCTATTTGGAATATTAATATACGTTCAGATATAGCAATTGGAAATATTTTATCCCATTCTATTAGTAACTGTTAACTCTGTTTACATTGTCTTTGGATATACAATATTTTTTTTTATTTTTTAGGGAATTTGTATACTCCTCTGTTGCCTGTGCCATTGAAATCATAACCAAGAAATCACTGCCAATTTCAATGTTGTGAGGTTTTATGACACAGATTTTCTCCTAAAAGTTTAGAGTCTTAAGATTTATATTTAGGTCTATTATCTATTTTGAGTTAATATTTGTATATGGGATTAGGTAAGGGTCCAATTTTATTCTTTTCCATGTAATTATTCTTTTTTAACAATATTTAGTTAAAAGATTAATATTTCCACCACCAAATGTTCGTGGAAACCTTGTCAAAAATAACTTGACAATATAGGGAAGAATTTAGCTCTAGGCTTTTATTTAACTCCAATTGTTTATATATCTGCCTTCAGAATAGTACTACACTGTTTCAATTATTGTAGCTTTATTTGGTTTGAAATCAGAAAATATATATCTTCTAGCTTTGTTCTTTTTCAAGATCGTTTTGGGTACCTAGAGTCCATATTTCACAGTAGGATAGATGTTTTTCTGAAAAATAAATATATAAATATATGATAGTTTCACCTAAAAATAGGAAAAAAAAATATTCTCTGGTAAGAAAGAATGCAAAAAGAAATATTGAAATGTTATCTTTAAGTCATCAAAAGCTTGGTATCAGACAAATGAAACTGTTATGTGAGATTATCATTTCTAATTTTAGATAAATTGCCATAATACTAGATGTCAACTACTAAGCCAAACATGGGAGGGAGGGATAGGGAGAGAATGGGGTGGGGATTGGGTGGGGGCTGACTGGGAAAAGTGTGCATGTATGTCTACAAAAGTATGTATCCTACTATGATGTATGAATACAGTGCACCAATAAAAAAAAAAGAAAAAAGAAAAAAAAAATAAAAGTATTTGCACCTATGTTTGGGGCATAGATGTTGATTATTGTTATTTCCTCTTGCTAGATATTCCTTTTACCAGTAAAATATGACCTTTTTTGTCTCTTCTAATAAGTTTGGGTTTGAAGTCTAACTTGTCTGATATCATAGTTGCTACTCCTGCTTGTATTTGAGTTCTGTTAGCATGGATTACCTTGCTCCAGCCCTTTACCATGAGTTTGTTCCTATCTTTACTTGTAAGGTGTGTTTCTTGTAAGCAGCAGGTGGATGGATTATGGTTTTTAATCCATTTTTCCACTTTATGTCTTTTTATTGGGGAGTTGAGGCCATTAACATTCAATGTGATTATTGAGAGATAATTTTTAATTCCCAACATGTTAAGATTTTATTTCATTTTGAAATACTGGTTATTTTCTTTGCTTAGTTGTGTGCTGGATGGAAAATCTCTGGTTCTGGTGTGTATTACCTATTTCTTCTTTGTAGTTAATCTCCTGGAGTATTTACTCTATTGCTGGTTTTGAAGACGTAAATTTCTTCAGTTTCTGTTTGTCATGGAAGCTTCTTATTTCCCCATTTAATTTGATACTTTTTCTGGGTAGAAAAATTTTGACTGGAAATTTTTTTTTTCTTTCAGAGTTTGGAATATGTTACTACAAGCCCTTCTGGCTTTCATGACTTGGTTTGGGAAGTCTGGAGTGATTCTAATTGGTTTACCTCCAATGGCCTTTTGTTTTGTTGCCTTTAAGATTCTCTCCTTGTCTTCCACATTGGTCATTTTGACTATTTTTTGGTGTGAGCAACCTTTTCTCTGATCCTATCTAATGGGAGTTCTATAAGTTTCCTGGACCTGTGTATTGAACTCTTGCTCTACATTTTAAAATGTTCTGCTATTACTTCCTTGAAGAGATTATTATTCCCTTTGGTTTCACCTCCTTTCCGTCCTCTCTTCCAATTAATCTTAGGTTGGCTCTCTTAAAATGGGCCCATATTTTTTCAATGTAAAGTTCCTGCTGTTGATGTTTTTTTAATTTATAATCTATGCATTCATTTTTTGAGTGATCATCTTCTAGGAGCGAGATTCTATTCTTCATGTGGTCTAATCGATTGTTTATAGTTTGAATTTAGGCCTTTACTTCAATGATTGCATCCTTTAATTCTTTTAAACTCTCTCTAAATTCTTTTTCAAAGTCCTGTTTTATTTCTACAGTCATATTTCTGATTTGATCTTCTGGAGATCTCTGAATTTCTGTGTTATTAGGTTCTGATAATATGGGGTTGTGGGCATTCATTGCTCCATTGTTGTTCCTCTTTCCCATGATTTTAGATGTTTGTGCCTTCTCTGGGTTCTTCCCTGGCTCATCACGACTTCAGTTTGGGTGCTCTGGGTCTCGAGTTTGTGGTAATCTCAGCCACCACTACTCCTTTACTGGGTTGTATTGCAAAGTCTCAGACCCAGGGAGTTAATCGAGCTTCTGCGAGACCATGGGGGTGCCGGGCTGGGTGTTTTCCCATGAGGAGCTGCAACTAGGGTGTGGTATCTCTGTCACCACTACTCCTTCACTGAATTGGACAGCAAAATCTCAGACCCAAGGATATTATCAAAGCTGCACAAGTCCCTGGGAGAGCAGTACAGGGATTTCTCCTGTAGGGGCCGCAGTTTTGCTCAAGGTTATTGTGCGCGATGATCAGGAACTGTTGAGAGGCATAGTAAACTCTGTCGCTGCTGTTAATATGCCGTTACTGTCATCCTCTGGGCTGTGAGGCTGGCATATTTCTTTTCTGGTTTTGAGCTCTGTTCTGAGTCCCTGGAGGGCATGCTGAGCTTGGCCACTGGGACTTTTATATGTTGTTTGCGCTGAAAAAACTGCTGAATTACACCCAAATGACCTGGCGCTGCTCACTTCAGCTACTGTTTATCTTTCTTCTCTGGAGCCTGGTGCTGTGAGGGAAGATGGCACAGGCGCAGCTCCGCCACTGCAATGGGGCTGGTTTCTTTTCTGGTATCTGGTTATTCTTCTAGTCTTCTTTTACTCTGTCACTTATATTTACAGTATTTATTTCTCTGCTGATAGTGTTTTCTGGGTATGAATAGTGCTGATTTTGTGGCAATAGAAATCGAGTGATAGCTGGACTTGGTAAACACTACTTTTCTAGGTCACCATCTTCCCGGAAGTCTGTATATTTCATTTTAAATACTTTAAGATACGATTTGAACTAAGATAAGTTAAAATTATTTTACTTCATTATATATTTTGGTGAATGTATTATTGGTAATATGTTTAGTATTACATTTATTAGTGACATGCCCTTTTATTTAGCCTGTCTAATTGGCACTAATTTCATTAGACTGAATTAAATTACACCATTTAATGTAGCTATACATGTGTCAAGAAATCTATTTCAACAAGTTAGGCAATTTTGCATGCAGCTGAAAAGTAAAAAAAAATATGGTACTGAGGTGGCTGAAAAATGTGATATTCTGGAAAAGGAGTGTTTTGGAGTCTTGTTAGAAAGTCACATGGAGTTTTCTTTCCATCTCCATCTATTTTCCTAATGTGCAAACATTAGACAAAATACAAATTAGGAAAAGGAGATTGATCCCTGTAATCATGCTGGAATCTTGATAAGCATTTCTTGTTTCAACTTTTTTTCTTGGACTTCTATGTCAGAGAGCAGATGCCATTGAAGGGAAAATGTTTTTTTTTTTTCTAGCTATGATCTTTGTGTCTTCCTATTTTAATTTTGTTGTGTAAATGATGGAAGGATGTAGTTATTGCCATTTTCCTCTATGTGGTATAAAGAAAGGCCAGTTGACATGCATAAAGCACAAGTCCATGCTTAACCTCCTCTCCATAGTATCAGATAGTGAAAATGGAGTCTGGAAAAAAAAAAACCTAAAGAAAAAAAGACAACTTAAAATTATGCCAAAAATATAAAGATGAACTGTCATATTTTCTTTATTTTAGAAAATACTTAGTAAGCTGGGCCTGGTGGTGCATGCTTCTAATCCCCACTCTTGGGAGGCGGAGACAAGAACATCGCGCAGGTTTGAAGCCAGCCTCGCTGGCTTAAGAGACTCTGTTTCCAAATAAAAATATTAAAGATGTCCATCAACAGATGAGTGGATTACAAAACTGTGGGATATGTACACAATGGAATTTTACTCAGCCATAAAAAAAAAAAAAACTCAATTACCTCATTTTCAGGGAAATGGATGGAACTGGAAGACATTATGCTAAGTGAGATTAGTCAGTCACAAAAAAATAAGAAATCAGATGCTTTCCCTAATATGTGAGAGATAGGGAGAAAGAGGTCATAGGAGGAACTCTTGAAAGAGGAAATCCTATAGAGGAGCAAACAAGACAACCTAAGGAGGAGAAAGGAGGGGGGAAGAGGAAAATCTCTAAAACACACAATGTACTTAAACATATCGAAGTCAATCACAAAGCCAAGCAAGGGAGGGAGGGACGGGGAGGGAATGGGGTGGGAATTGGGTAGGGGTTAAATCAGCGATGAGTACATGTTTGTACACAAAAGTTTTTTTTACCCCAATAAGTTGTATGAATATAATGCACCAATAAAAAGAAATTAAAAAAATAGGTCTGGGAGTATATCCCAGAAGGGCTTCCAGGATCCCCAGTACCACCAAAAAAAAAAAAAAAAAAAAAAAAAAACGAAAGAAAGAAAGAGAAAATACTTAGCAAAACAAGTATATTTAACTTAGAAAGAATTAAGTAATAATTAAATTGTAGTTTCACAGAAGTTAACATATATATACACACACATATATATATACATATATATACATATATGTATGTATATATATATATATATTGATTTATATATTGATTCAACCTTTACTATTTTAGTGAAATTTAGAATTAATTAATTAATTGTTCAGGAAGATATTTGTAATTAAAACTCTATGTAGTTTAACAGCATTGATGAAAAAATCAAATAGCTCTAAATTTTTTATGTTTAAAGAACAGCATTAATGATTAGAAATAGGTTTTTTATCTGAGAGAAAATTTTATCTCACTGATTCAACAACAAAACATTTATCTAGTCAAAGCCAACAAATATAAACCAGGTATCAAATACCAAGCTTGTGAATGTTGATTTAGCAATTCTGATGGCAGGCTTGACACAATAGACATATAAAAAACTTCAGGCTCATGGGATAAAAAAAAAACTACTTATTCTTATGTTTCTGGTGCTTGTCTTTAACTTGGACCTATCTATAAAGAACCCAACTCAATAGCATGCCAGTTTCTTTCTGTCCTCTTTAGGTCAGTTAGGATGAGGCATATGATCCCTAGCTATCCAAGGACAAAAACCTTTTGACATCCTGAAGCAACTGTAGAAGATAGACTTTTGTCTTTCAGCAACTTTGAAGATTAAAGGCTCAAAGTCTAGGGCAGGGACTATGAATAATGTAGGATAGAATAAATAAATAGCAAGAAAGAAGACATAGGGAGAGCAAGGAAAATATAACTTTAATATGGAAGCCTATTAGACCTAAAGTCCCTGAGGAATTTAAAAGAGACCCTGAGCACTGTTGACGACTCTTAAGGTAGTGTCTGTTTATCAGACAACAGATTCCACAAAAGAAGAATATTCTTGGGCACTACTCTAGAGAGCAATGTCCTCAGTATTGTTGGTTGAGGAGATTGTTGGCTGTTGATCCCTGAATACTTTAGAAGGATACCTGATGACAAGACAGGACCCAGGACTGGGAACAAGCTAAATCACCTTGTGACTAGAGATTGAGCTCATCTTTGCAGACCTCCTGCCAACCCCTTACAAAAGTTCCTTATAAAGGAAGAGTCATGAACTTCTAAAGGGTCTCTTTTTCCCTCTTGAGATGGTGTGCAGTCTCCCTTGAATATGTGTTTCCTACTTTCCTAAATAAAACTCTGTCCATATCTCTGAAAAAAGAAATATCACTATTATAGATATTTATTATAGTTTATAAACATAGTCTGTAACATTTTAATATATTTATTTATAAATATTAGTTACTAATATAAATATTTCTAATATAAAATATAAATATTAGAGTTATTAACAAACTAAAATAAATGTTAACATAGTAAAAACTAGGAATATCATAGATTTTATGAGAGTGTCAACATTGGATCAAAATGATCATTTATAGATTTATTTAGAAATAATGTGGATGGTGTTAGGAGGAAATCACATCAAAACGTATTGTGTGGACATATAATATATTTATATATAAATTTGTCACTTAGAATCTCGCTATGATGTATAATCATACTACAACCAACAAAAATATAACAAAGAACAAAAGTACAAAAATGGAGCCTGAAGAGAAGTTTCAGACTGTACATTGGCAAGATGGTTGTCTCTCATTTTGCTGCTCTCTGGCCCTTTTGATGTGCATCACACATCTTCTATAAAGGACTAAATGGATTCTGTAACATGACCAGGGTTTATTCTAGAATGTAATAATCATCTTCTAGAGATGACTAAGTCTATTTCATAACATATTTAGGGTTTATTCTAAAATGTAATGACCATTCTAGGATATGTTTTTGTTTGTTTTAGCTTGCATTTTGAAGGAAGAATTGTCTTGTTTCTTTCAGGTAGCTAAAACATAACTGAGATAGGCTTGCAGAACTATCGAAAGATTTGATAGAGATGGAGCATTTCCCTTAAAGGAGCCTGTGTGATTTGGGGTGAACCAGGCAGCAGATGCTACAGGTCTTTTGGACTGAGTGGGCAACACAAAGGGACAGCAGCAGCCTTGCCTCTCTGCACGTGTTTTGAGCATGATCAAGCTGCTATCCCTCCTCCTGAGCTTTCTATAATTGGGAACAAAGGTTTCACAGGCTAGTTGATTTGGCCTTTGTGCACATCTGAAACGTGGACCTTCAGCAAATGTACTTTTCAGTGGCAGTGGCTTAGCCAGGGTGTGATGAGAGTGCTAAGTAGACTGAGGAAGCTTCTCTAATGCGAAAAAAAAAAAAAAAAACTCTGTGTGTATGCCAGCCATTGCTGTCAGTAGCCAGATGGGCTATCTTTCCTGGTTTTGACCTACATACTGGGGTGAGGCTGTAGGTAGTGCCTAGTTTTTGCCACTGGCTTTCTAGGCTCTTCCTTGCAGAAGGCAGCCAAAGTGGTCCCTTCAATTCATCCCCTACTGCTGAACTCTTGAGTTAGTGAACCCAAAACTCCCAGAAAGAGGGGATAGTTTGGACTAAATACAGGAAGTAAGCACATTTTTAGCATCTTTAGGAAAGTTAAGCAGAAACAGATTACAGAAGCCACTCCAGATATAGTAAAGCTAGAGTGTGCAGGCCACCAGTATTCTGGCAGGGCTGCCTGTATGGCTTTATCCTGGAACTGAATATATTGCTGAGATGAACCATCCCCTAGTACATAATTCTAGAGTGATTAAGGATTAGGTAGTTCTTACTGAGTAGTGTTCCTCCTAATAATAAAATTAATTTGACCACTTGGAACAGATTTAGTAATGGGTCTCATCCAAACCTCTAAATATGCATATTCCACTTTGGAACTGTACATAATTGCTCAATTGCACCTGCAAATCATGTTGTTAGCTCACTAATTATTCAAATAGTGGGGGCAATTCCACAATTGTGTGTGTAATTGTGTTAATTGTTAAGGCATTTAGGTACAGGTGCACTGTGACTAATTACACATGCAGAGGCAGCTCCCAAAAGGCCCACTGTCTCTGTGCATGGGCTGCCCTACTCATAGACAGACATAAGTGGGTGATACACAAAGCCACAGGCCATCAGTAGGGGTCCATCTGGCAGAGGCTTTCACTTGGGAGACACATAGACATTTGGGAAACTATCAAGTCTTTAACTCAATTTAGCTGTTTTCTCTTTTGCTTCTCTTGTGCCCTACACCCCTCTCTTCCAGAAAGAGAGGCATGGGGCAAGGCTCTTTCACATGCACACTTGTATATATATACATACACACACACACACACACATATACAGGTGTGCACGTGCGTGTACTCACACGCAAACACACACAGTCACACATGAAGCCACAAGGAAACTACTGTGCGAAGCTGACTCTATTAATCTCTTCACTGATGGTTTCCTTGCCTGGAGAGATTAGTTTTTAGTCAGGGATTTTATTACTGTCTTTCCTTGTCATCCATATGGTTTCATGACACTCATTTATCTACCCACAGTATCAGGATGTATATTTTATTTCTGGGTAAAATTCAGCCTAGGAGGCAAGATTTTGGTGACTTTCTGGAAAACTCTGATGGTTCATGTTGATGGGTCCAGAATAGGGACTGCAATCACATTCATGTTTCACTTTTACCTCATCTCTTCACCAAGTTCAGCCTCATTTCACCTTGTGACTGTATATGAGGAACTGGAATAGCTTTCTTGGCTGCAGGACAAGATTGACAAATACTAAAGTGTTGTGTGTCTGTGGATCAGGGGTCTATTGCATATGGCATGTTGCTGTGGAAGACACAGTAGAGATACTCCTTCAATTTTTCACACTGAACTAATTTCAAATATTCTGCCAAGTTGTCCTCATAAACTAGAAGATTTTTTAATTTTGATGTATTATATTATATTATGAAAGGTTTTTTGGTGGTACTGGGGTTCATGGAAACCCTTCTAACTCCGGGATACACTCCCAGACCTATTTTTATATATTTTTTATTTGGAAACAGGGTCTCTTAAGCCAGCATGGCTGGCTTCAAACCAGTGCGATCCTCCTGCCTCTGTATCCCAAGCACGGGGATTACAAGAGTGCACCACCACACCAGGCTATATTATGAAAGTTTAATCAAAAGCATGGAAACCCTTACCAAAAAATGCACATAGGTACACATACAAAATGTTGCATGCTATCTCAGAATTCATGAAGCCCAGTCATGGATTTCAAGAATTGAACCTCTTCCACAAATGCTCGGTGTTTCAATGACTAACAGAATTCGTAGTTCTCTTTTCTCTGAAGTAATTTGATTGACTCTGATAAATTATTTTACAAAGGAACTCCCATTTAAGGTATGGTAACTGAATGTGGTGGGTCAAAATTGCATTGTAGATGTACTCAAGGCACACACATGCAAATAACTTGGGGATGATAAATTCTGCCCTTTATTTGGAAAGATATGGTCAACACACTAGAGGTTTTATTATTGTCATGACCATCTGTTGTTTCATAACATAGTGAGTTTAAAAATGAGTATTTGCAGCTAAGTATGCATTTGATAATCTGGAATGTTTAAGCTCCAGAGGGAGGAGAGAAAAAAAAAAACAAAATAGTTAAAGGGCGGTACAAGAAAAACATGCATGGTGTTATGCGACCATAGACCCACTTATACACAGGACATGGGACTCCCAGGCTGTGTTATGCGACCATAGACCCACTTATACACAGGACATGGGACTCCCAGGCTGTGAGTGCGTGTTGCACCTCAGGCCTCTTTTGGCCAATGTGTATTTATTGTGTTGACTCTCTCTGCAATCCTAGCTTTAAGGAATTGACTCTTTTACAAGAATCTTTACATATCCTCTGTGCAATATGGAAGGCAGGTCAGCTGTAAAAAAATTTAATTAGCACTGGTTCATAAGCTGAATGCTAGGAGGAAAATGGAACACACAATCACACACCCGCACATCTACATCAGTGTAAGAAAAATTAGCCTGTGAATAATACAGAACACATTGTGTATTGTAAATGGAGGTAATTGTTAAGGGAACTCACTCAAACTGGCCTTGATCTGGTAGAAGTGATGCCCTCTATAGAATGGGGAACAGAACTGACCCACTTTATACTAAAGGTCACAACCTAGCAGGATACCCAGAGGAACATAGAGATAATGGAAGAAAACTCACATCACAGGAATGCTGTGAAGATTAAATAAGGTAATTCTCATGGGCATTTAGCACAGTGAATAGCCCATATTAAATACTTAGTAAATGTGACTAATTTGTAGCATTATTATCACTATTATTATTACTGTTATTATTTCCATTGTTGTCATTTCACTTTTTTAAGTATGAGAAATTAGCCCCACTGTGCCCTTGCCCTCTTCTTCCCTTCCCCAGCCATTAACTCTGCCTCCATGTTATTGAATAATGTTTAAACCTTCCTTTTGTCATTTTAATGCTCTGCCTTGAAGCACCAGCATTTTCGGGTTTGTCTTCTCCTATCAACTGAGCTATATGGATGAATTACTTTGGTAGTAATGTCATAAGAAGATGCCACAAAGTGGGTGGCTTAAACAACAATTTTTGCCATCTCAGAGTACTGGCTAAAATTATAAGATCAAGGTGTTGGGAGGACTGGGTACTTCTGAATATTATGAGATTTGGTTTATACCTCCAATGTACTTGTAGTTTTCCATTTTAAATCAATGTGTCTATTTGCCCAAGTTTTTCTTTTATAATTACATTGGCTATTTTGGATTAAGTTCTAATCTATGGATTTGACTTTTTTGGTACTAGATATTAAACCTATAGGCATCCTTCTGCCTCTGAGCTACACCCTCAACCTTTTTAAGTTTTTATTTTGGAAAGTGTCCTGCTAGGTTTCTGAGGGTCTCACTAAATTGCTGAGGCTGGCTTCAAGATTGTAATTCTCTCCTGTTTCAGTTTTCCAAGTTACTAGGATTACAGGTGTACACCCCAAGGCTCAGTTTATTGACCTCATTATAACCTTACTACATCTTTTAATACCCTATCACCAAATATAGTAACATTCTGATATATGTTGAGGGGTGTTATGACTACAACATAGTAATTTTGAGGGAACACAAATCAACCAATAAGAATGAAAATTAACAATATTCTTTGGGCTTTATTTGTCTTTGAAGCTCCTGGATCATATTCTATACCATTGCCTGGACTCTGGTAGAAGAGCAGTAAGCAATGGTAGATAAGTCTAACAGACTTGAGTTCTAATCTCATTCCCCTTCTCCCATAGGACATTTTGCAACCCAAGTCTTTTCCCATCTAATGTGAGGCTACTGATTCCTACCTTCATGGAGTTATAAGAACTAGAGAGAGAGAGCGTGTGTGTGTGTGTGTGTGTGTGTGTGTGTGTGTGTGTGTGTGTATGTGTGTGTGTGTTCCCCATACATAATAGATGCTCTGTAAAGGGTAGTTTTTACTCTGAAACTTTTGCTGAATAGATGGAGAAAATAATGTGAGGAATGGTGGCTGAAACCTAAAGTTTCTAGTCACAATTCTTGGCCAGACTTAAGTTTTAACATTTTGTTAAGTTGATCTATTTGTATTTAATTCCATGGTTTTATATATAGACCATATGTAATGGTAAGACATTAATGCACTTGTTTGGAATGGTGTAAAAAGCTATCCAACCTTATGAACCAAAGTTTTAGTAACAATAAACATTTTATATGTGAATATGTGTCTGTGAAATTGTATTTGACTAGCCGGGCGTGGTGGCGCATGCTTGTAATCACAGCATTAGGGAGGCTGAGACCTGGAGGATCACGATTCGCGGACAGCCTCAGCTACTTAGTGAGGCCTTCTGCAACTCAGTGAGACCCGGTTTCAAAATAAAGAATAAAAAATAGAGCAGGGGGTGTAGCTCAGAGGTCAAATGCCCCTGGGTTCCACCCCCAGACCTGCAAAAAAAAATGTATTTCACTAGTGTAAGCTGCCTTGTTGGAGTGTGATATTTAATTTTTGATAGACAAAGCCAGTTTATCACTCTAAATTGAAATATACCTATTAGGTTTTAAAAATATATGTCATCTTTATAAGAAAAAAATCATCTCAATAAGAACAAAATATCATAGATAGGCCATAGCATCCCATAGTTGGGACACAGAAACCAGGAATATGTCTGGAGTCCAGTACAGTTGAAAGCTCACATTAAGTGGGCATAGTGACACATTCCTATAATCACAGTCCTTAAGAGGCTGAGGTCAGCATCCGCAAACTTGTGAGATGCTTAGCAACTTAGCAAAACCCTTGTTTCAAAATTTTAAAATGTTGGAGTATATAGCTTAGAGGTAGAATATCCCTGGCTTCAATCTCTAGTATCACATTGACACTATTCTTCATTACCACTTGAATTTTTGGTATAAGAGTGTCAGAATCAAACTTTTTTCTGCTGGTCTCACCTTTAAACAATAGCTTAATGTGTATTATTTGCTATTTTGTTTAAAGAGATCAGAAGATTAGTAACACCAAAAATGCATCTTCATATTCACTGACTATAGAGCTCTATGTATATCTCATCACTCCAATGAAATAGATTGTCACCAAAAAAGACTCCAGAGCTATGGAGTCATTTTGATCCCATCATAGAAATTTGCACATTCTCTTCCTCAGTTATATTATCCCTCCAGAACTTTAAAAGATATAGTAGAACATTTAGTGGAAGAAGAATCGCCATATTTCAATTAAAGGTACTTTGTTCATTTTGGTGTCCTAATTTGGCCTTCTCAGTGTATGGATAAATTAGAATTCATGTCATCTAAAAGCACAGCTTTAGTGCATTTAGCTGCACATCCTAACCAGTTTAGACATCATGAACAAATCAGTGCGTGGGAGATGAGGGAATTTTAGGGACTGTTCATCTTTCTTCAGAATTATCCACAGACTGCAATTGGTGTTGTACTCTATATCAGCACAGAATTGTGAGTAAATATGCATACTAAATGAGTTAACATAATAAAAATGAAGCATGAACATTATATTTCCATTAAATTTTCTATTTTCCACAGTCCCAGAGAGCCACATATCAAGAACTGTGTTTGTGTGGATCCCTATTAAAATAAAAGTGGCATGATTCCATGCCAGAGGGCCATTGCAATTTATATGTGAGGCCTAAATCAACATATTCTGCTCAGAGTTGAATCACCTTCCCACTGCCCTGTTTCTGTTCACAACACCATCTCCTTGCTCCTTGGGTGGTCATATTTTGAAATTTCCCCAGGACCAGTTTGTCATGCAGTCACATTTCTCATCACCACTGAAGGATGTTGTGCTTCGCATGTTAATGAGGCCCTCTTTGTTTCAGCTGCTGCAGTGCTCTCAGTAACTCCCATCAGTTCCCGTGTTGTGAGGACTAATGCCTCTGTGTAGTGTGTAGAGGGACTCTTGGAGAAAACAGCTTGCCAGTTACTTGGTTGTTTTTAAACTTGATTTACATCAGCTTCATATCTGAATCCATTATGTTTACTCTGGCTTTTTTAATGCACAGAAACAATTTATAAGCATCAGTCACTTGTATGCCCTAGGTATGATTGGTTAGATTATTTTGCACAATTATAAAACTTTGAGCACAAGTACAAAAAAAGGACTGAACTTAGTGATGTAAACTTGAATATGTTCTATAAAGAGAAATGACACTCCTGGAAGTCATTAATTTCTTTACAAATTTAGTAGCTGTGATGGTGTGTTTCTTTTCACAACTACTGATGAATATCATTTTGTCTTCTATTGAAATGATTGTCATTTGTTTTTAAATGTATATAAATTGTATCCTAAGAATATGTAGCCTTTATAGAGATGCAGTCTGTCAATTGGTAAGATATGTGCTCATGCCTTATCTCAGTCAATTAAGAATCTATTCTGTATCCCTTATCTATACCCCAGAAAATTAGTGGAACTCCATGCAGTAAAAGGGTGATAGGACTAAGATTTCTAAAGACCCATTTGTTCTTTCACTAGCTGACCACATTCCAACAGAATCTCTGTCCTCTGAATATACATAAATACTGGTTGTTAGCAAAGATTATTATTTTACGAGAAAATTCCTTGAGGCCTTAAAAATTATAATGATAGACTCATATGGCATTGGAACTACAATATACCAAGAGATCATAGAAAGAATCAGATCCATTTATTTCACTGTAAGAAGACTTTAGCCCAGAGAGCAGAAATGATTGACCAAAGACACACAAATAAATAAATGAAATTTAATGAAAAACACACCCCGAAAATAGAGAATAATATTCATATAACGTATTTTGAGACAGATGTAACCTTGACAAACTGGAGAACCCAGCCATGGTGGCACATATCTGTAACCCCAGTATATGGGAGGCTGAGACTGGAGGATCGCTGGTTTGTGGACAACCTCAGCAACTTAAATAGGCCCTGTTTCAAAATACAAAGGGCTAGGAGTGTATATTGGAGATATAATGTCCTTGCTTTTAATCCCGTGTAAAAAAAAGAAAAATGAAGAATAACTGGCACTCCAATCCTTACTGAATGATCCAGAGGCAAGGTAACATATCCTCCCAACAGGAATAATCAATAGCAGTGTTATAAAACCATTCTCAAGTTTGACTATTTGTATAATCAATTCATTTGATTACCAGTCAGAATTTAAATTTTGAGGAGATTTGCACAATCTGGGATTCCTGTTTCCTCAGCCTCTTTATCTTAGAAGTGAAAAACTTGAGGGTTTAGAAATGTAGCTCTGTGAGGCCTTGTGGAGAGAAGGATGATGAAGTGAAATGGGAGAAAAGAGAGGGAAGGAGGAAGGTGGGAACTAAGAGATATCTAGAGAGAGCAGAATAAAAGCAGAATTTATTTTTTAAACTCACTCTCTATTATTGGTATATATAATCTCATAATTAGGAAGGCCCATTGTGAGATTTATTCATTTTGCAACCTAATGCTCTTAAAGAAAGAGTTGTAAATATAAATCTGCCCATGTGTTGACTTTCCCAGACAGTTGAACTGGTTGGCAAAGGGTGAGCTTGGCCATGCACAAAATCAAAAGAACATTTCAAACAGAAGCCAGGTAACAAGGTGCATTCTTAAGTAATTTAAAGGTTTTGGGTGATGATAATTCTGGGAAGAACATGTTGTCTTTTATTACAACCAAAGAATAGTTATCCTATTAGAAGGAATTTGTGAGAAATTCAGATTTTGAAAAATTTGGCTTTGAAATTTCCAAAAGGAGAACAAGTTTTACTGTTATATTGTTCATTGTGGGGCAATATGAGTTTATAGGTTTTTGCATACATATTTCACAATTGCAGAAGAAACCACTAAAGTTTCAAATATAGATATCCACAGCAGGTCAAGTTAGTGTTTTTAAGCTTTCACTCCTGAATTATTTTTCTTTATTAAGTAGCCTCAACATAATCTTATCTTTTAATTTAACTTAATTTATTACATGCAAAAAGTGCCACCAAATCATCTCATGACTTTTTTATTTTGGTGGTACTGGGGTTCCTGGAAGCCCTTCTTCCTCTGGGCTACACTCCCAGACCTATTTTATATATTTTTTTATTTGGAAACAGGGTCTCCTAAGCCAGCACACGCGGCTGGCTTCGAACTTGCGCAATTCTCCTGTCTCCGCCTCCCAAGCGCAGGGATTACAAGCATGCACCACCACGCCCGGCCTCATGACTCTTTTAGTTGGTTTCTTGCTACCATTTTAAGAAATAGCCCGATGAGCTTCAAATTGAATATTTAGTATGGGTTAATTTGAAGAGATTGTATTTGGCCATAGTGCTTATGTATACAAGGAAATAGTCATGACATCTTGTTTATTGTGTGGAGTTGGGTATATAATCTAGTGCTCAAAACATATTTGGAAAATTGGGGTTATTGAACTACAACTAGTAGTTTCATGTTCATTACAGTATGTTAAATTGACACAACAATGTTTTCCAAAGTGTATATAATAATTTAACTTTAGTCATATTCTCACTAGTAGCTACTAGATTTCTATATGCTTAAAGTATTTTGGCTTTATTTTCATGTATTTATTGGTGCATTATAGTCTCATATCAAAGTGTGGTTCATAGTTATAATGACAGCCCTGCACACAGAACTGAGTGAACTTTCCTCCATTTCCCTCCTCACTCCCTGCTCTTCCCCATATATGATACTTAGATTGGCACTGATAATCTCACATATGTATATAATGTAAGTGGAAGTATTTTTTTTTCAGACTCCTACCATTTTATTGGTGGGTTTGGGTGGTCCCAGGGCTTGAGGACAGGTCTGACGTTTTTGGAGGGGATTTTTTTTTTTATGACTTGGCCTGTGTGAGTCTTTATTAACTTCAAGAAATTTGTAAACATTTTTTAAATCAACAAAATCTTTTTTTTTAGAGGGAAAATGGATTTTTTAATGCGTCTATTAGCTGCTTTTTTTTTATTGGTGCACTGTATTCATACATTATAGTAGGATACATACTTTTGTAGACATACATGCACACTTTTCCCAGTCAGCCCCCACCCAATCCCCACCCCATTCTTGTCTTAGTAGTTGAAATCTAGTATTATGGCAATTTATCTAAAATTAAAAATGATAATCTCACATAACAGTTTCATTTGTCTGATACTAAGATTTTGGTGACTTAAAGATAACATTTCAATATTTCTTTTTGCTTTCTTTCTTACGAGAGAATTTTTTTTTCCTATTTTTAGGTGAAACTATCATATATTTATATATTTATTTTTCAGAAAAAAATCTATCCTAATATGGAATATGGACTCTAGGTACCCAAAACCATCTTGAAAAAGAACAAAGCTAGAAGATACATATTTTCTGATTTCAAACCATATAAAGCTACAATAATTGAAACATTGTAGTACTATTCTAAAGGCAGATAAATAAACCATTGGAGTTAAATAAAAGCCTAGAGCTAAATTCTTCCCTATATTGTCAAGTTATTTTTGACAAGGTTTATTAATCTTTTAACTAAATATTGTTAAAAAATAATAATTACATGGAAAAGAATAAAATTGGACTCTTACCTAATCCCATATACAAATATTAACTCAAAATAGATAATAGACCTAAATATAAATCTTAAGACTCTAAACTTTTAGGAGAAAATCTGGGTCATAAAACCTCACAACACTGAAATTGGCAGTGATTTCTTGGTTATGATTTCAATGGCACAGGCAACAGAGGAGTATACAAACTCCCTAAAAAATTAAAAAAAAAATATTGTATATCCAAAGACAATGTAAACAGAGTTAAGAGTTACTAATAGAATGGGATAAAATATTTCCAAATGCTATATCTGAAGGTATATTAATATTCCAACTAGAAATCCTAGAAATTAACAACAATAAAGGCAAACAATACCCTTTAGAGATAGGTAAAAGACTAACATAAATAATGAATCTCCACAGATAACCAATCTTAGTTGTCTGTTGGATGGAAAATCTTGTTTCTCTAGTTCTGGAGTGTGTTACCTATTTCTTCTTTGTAGTTAATCTCTTTGAGTATTTTCTCTAGTGCTGGTTTTGAAGACATAAATTCTTTCAGTTTCTGTTTGTCATGGAAGCTTCTTAATTCTCCATCTAATTTGATAGAAAGTTTTGCTGGGTAGGAAATTTTTGGCTGGAAGTTGTTTTCTTTCAGAGTTTGGAATATGTTACTCCAAGCCCTTCTGGCTCTCATAACTTGGTTTGGGAAGTCTGGAATTATTCTAATTGGTTTTCCTCTGAATGTCACTTGGCCCTTTGTTTTTGTTGCCTTTAAGATTCTCTGCTTGGCTTCCACATTGGTCATTTTGACAATTATGTGGCGTGGGGATCCTCTTCTCCGATCCTGTCTAAAGGGAGTTCTATAAGTTTCCTGGACCTGTGTATCGACCTCTTGCTCTATGTCTGGAAAATTTTCTGCTATTACTTCCTTGAAGAGATTGTTGATCCCTTTGGTTTCACTTTCTTTTCCCTCCTCTATTCCAATTATTCTTAGGTTAGCTCTCTTAAAATGGGCCCATATTTCTTCAATATCAGATTCCTGCTGTCGGATATTTTTTTCTAGATTAGAAACTATGTGTTTATTTTTGGTTTGCTCATCTTCTAAGAGTGAGATTCTATTCTCCATGTGTTCTAATCGGTTGTTTGTGCTTTGAATTGAGGCCTTTACTTCATTAATTGCATCCTTTATCTCTTTTTGGCTCTCTCTGAGTTCTTTTCGAAGCACCTCTATTATTTCTATAGTTATTTTACTGATTTGATCTTCTAGACATCTCTGATTTTCAGTTTTATCGGGTTCTGATGTTGTGGGGTTGTGGGCATTTATTGCTCCAGTGTTATTCCTCTTTCCCATGATTTCAGAAGTTTGTGCCTTCTCTGGGTTCTTCCCTTGGGTCACTATGACTTCACTTAAGGTGTTCTGGATCTCGAGTCAGTAGTATCTCAGACCCCACTACTCCTTTACTAGATTTTATCACAGAGTATCCGAACCAGAGAGTCGATAGAGGCTGCTTTAGACTGTGGGGGGTGCCAGGTTGCACGTTCTCCTATGGTGTGATATCTCTGCCACTGCCCCTCCCCCACTGGGTCAAGTCCCAGGGAGTACAGTACTGGGATTTCTCCTCTGTGGCCCGCAATTTGACTCACTGTTCTTGAGTACGCAGATGTAGCTGTACTGGCCTCGCTGAATTTGGAGCTGCTGCCACCGGTGGCAATATGGCGCCGCTGCTACGCCCTCGGCTGTGGGGCTGGTGTTTTTCTTCTTGGTTTTGATTTCCACTCTGAATCCCTGCAGCGTGTGCTGAGCTCGTCCACTGGGAGCTTTAGATGCTCTCTGCACAGAGAAATCCTGCCTGGCTGTTCCGCAGTGGCTCAACTCGGCTTGCTGCAGCCGTCCCGTGAATTCGCCGGTGCCGCCTGCAGTATAGCGCTGCTGCCGCGTCTGCAGCGTCCTCGGGCGTGAGGCCGGTTATCTCCTCTGTGGCTCTGTTCTCGGTCCGCTTTCTCTCTGGAGCCTGGTGATTTTTTGTTTCACTGGTGATGGTGTTTTCTGGCTATGAAAGGCGCTGATTTTGTGGTAATGGAGATTTGTTGTTAGCGGGGCTCTTAAGCCCCGCTTTTCTCGGTCGCCATCTTCCCGGAAGTCTCGAAGTATTTCTTTCATTGGATTTATTAGATAAGAAATGTATGGTCTTAAGCAAATTACTGAACATCTATGACCTTCATTTTAATCACCTTTATAAAGATGTCATAGAAATTAAGTACAACAAAGTATAGGTCTTGTACATCCTAAGTGTTCAATAAGCAATCCTAAAAAAATAGCCATTAGCATGATAATTTTAACACAAAAGCTATGATTACAAAGGGCTTTGTTAACATGGTACATTTCACTTTTTCATTTTTACTTTAATTCAGTATACTATTAATCTTTCTGGTATAAAAATGATTTTTAATATGAATGCTGGGATAGTGTTTCAGTAGAATTATGAGTACCTTACAGTTAGTTCCCACCAAGCATACAGTAGTCTGAATGGGTTAGGCCTAGCAGTCACTGTCTATGATTTGTTTTTTGAGATACATCACAATGCCTAAGTAGGGATCCCCATTAAAAAAGACCATTTTAACTGGGTGTGGTGGCGCATGCTTGTAATCCCAGCATTCAGGAGGCTGAGACCTGGAGGATCGCGGTTTGCGGACAGCCTCAGCTACTTAGTGAGGCCTTTTGCAACTCAGTGAGACCCGGTTTCAAAATAAAGAATAAAAAATAGTGCAGGGGCTGTAGCTCAGAAGTCAAATGCCTCTGGGTTCCATCCCCAGACCCGAAAAAAAAAATTAACTTTAGTGTGGCTAACTTCATGAAACTGGATAGATAAGGAAAATTGAAAAGATAGGAAACTGTGTTTTGAATGATTGCCATTCTACTTGGAGTTAGATGTAGACTCATTTGTATCTCTGATTACTAATGATGTTGAATGTTTTCTCATGTGCTTACTGTCCATTTGAATTTCTTATTTCATGAAGTATCTATTTAGTTCACTTGCCCATTTTTTGATTGGTTATATGCTTTCTTAGTGATGATTTTCTTGGTTTCTCTGTATATTCTATATATTAATCCTCTGTCAGAGGAGTAGATGGAAAATTTTTTTTTCTCTTTCTGTTGGCTCTTGATTGAGGTTCTTTATAGTTTCCTTTGCTGAACAGAAGTTCTTCAGTTTAATGCAGTCTCATGTATTGATCCATCTTTTAGTTTCTCTTGCCTTTGGTGCCCTGTTGAGAAAGTTTTTACTTGTGCCTCTGTGTTGCAGTGTTGGACCAATGCCCTCTTCAAGGAGCCCTAAAGTCTCTGGTTTAATTTTCAAGTCTTTGATCCATCTTGAATTGACTCTTGTAAAGAGTGAGAAAGTGGAGTTTATTTCCATTTTTCTGCATATAGCTAACTAGTTTTTCCAACACCATTTGTTGAACAGGCTATCTTTTTTCCAGGGTATGCTTTTGATCCCTTTTTAAAAAATCCATTGGTTGCAAGTGTGTAGATTTGTTTTTGAGTCTTCTATTCTGTTCCTTTGGTCTGTGTATCTGTTTTTGTGCCACTATCATGCTGTTTTTTATTACTATGACTTTGTAGTATACTTTAAAGTCGGGTATTGTGAGTCTTCGTGCATGGTTTTTGTTTCTGAGAACTATGTTTAGTATTCTGGGTTTTTTGTTGTTCAAAATAAATTTAAAAACTGATTTTTCTAGGTCTGTAAGGAATAACCTTGGTAATTTAATGGGTATTGCTTTGAATTTGTAGATCACTTTTGGAAGTATGGCCATTTTTATGATACCATTCAAAACACAAACAACAACAAATGAGAAGTGAGAACTCTAATAGATTGTTGGTGGGATTTCAAATTAGTGCAACCACTTTGGAACACAGTATGGAGGATCCTCAGAAGAATGGAAATGGTCTTACCATATGATGCAGCAATACCACTTTTGGGTATCTAACCAAAAGAATGAAAAACAAACTACCAAACTAATCCATGCATATTTATGTTCATATCTGCAAAATTAACAATACCCAAACTATAGATCCAGCCAAGATCTCTATCAACAGATGAATGAATTACAAACTATGGAATATGTACACAATATAATTTTACTCAGCCATAAAGAAAAACACAATTATGTAATTTACAAAACTGGAGAACATTATGCTAAATGAGATTAGTCTGTCACAAAAAATAATAAATCAGATGCTTTCCCAAATATACAGAAGCAAGAAAATGCATCATAGGAGGAACTCTAGATGAAAAAGGAGATACTATAAATGAGCAAATAAGGTGACCTAACTGAAGGGGATGGGAGCGGGGAAAGTCAAATCCCTTAATGCACATGATGTACATTAACAAACATATAAAAGTCAATAACTAAGCCAAACATGAAAAGGAGGGTGGGGAGGAAATGGGGCAGAAATTGGGTAAGGACTAATGGGTGATGTGTGCATATATGACTCTATCTTGTGCTCCATTAAGTTGTATGACTATAATGCACCAATAAAAATAAAAATAAATATTTTTTCTATAAAAAGATAGGAATTTGCCTAAACTTCCAAAAACTCCACTCATAGCCACCATTTTAAAGTAGGCATAATTGGATCCTTTATTGGAGAGGTGGCATCCAGGGCTGCTCAACTGTGTGTCTTCTCCAAAATTAACCAGTACTATTATTTTTCACTTTTTATTTTATCACAATTTACAAATTGGATATATTTATCTAATCTTCTCTTCTCAAAACGTCCAGTTTGTTAAGATTAAATGACTTGGTTATTTACATCAAAGTTGATACTATGGCCAAGGATATGGCCATTACCTTCCCATATGCCAATTTACTTTACTGACCTCCATAGTCAGTGACTCTAAAGATGAGCTCCAACCATTTACCTAACTTGCCTGTCCCAAGGCAAAACTGGATTCTGAATTCCTGATGGTTCATCCTTTGGCAGCATGGGTGGAGGAGCACAGTACCTACACTGCTGAGTACCTGGAGAGCAGGCATATTTAAAAAGTGTCTCTCTTATATGGCTTCTGTTCTGGCTCTCATACTGCTTTCTTAGATATCTTTTCATCTCAGTGTTAACAATCACCTCATCACTACATTATTTAAGTGTTTTGAAGATCTACTGTACTTATTTGCTGTTTTCTGGGACAAGATGGGAAATACCTCCTTTCCCCTACTCCTTCCCAACAGAATTCAGAGGAAACTGCCTAAGACAGGTTAATAGATCTTCCAGTAGAAGAAATAAAATTAGAACTTATTGAGTTGCTTAATTAAACCCAAATTAATTGAAATGAATCAAATGGAATAATGAAGTAATGAATTCCCTGTTGTGAGAGCCATGTAATCAGGGGTTGTATTATATGACAAGATTATGGACTAAAATTAGTTCTATATCTTTCGTTAATATTGCTGTGTGACCTTGATCAAATTTACTTACCTATCTGCGCTGCATTTTTCCTCATCTTTTAAATGAGCCAAATGGAAAAAGATTTGAGATTATAACTCTCAGGGTTCCTTTTCTAACAAAAGTGTATCTATGAGGGGAATGTATCCATTCATTACTGGGCAAAGAACTTCAAAATATTCTCTTGAAAATGAATTAGTAGTGATTTCTTTATGTCTTGGGTAATATATCAATTATTATATCAGTTATTTAACCGATGACCTAGTTCTGTACCTATCAACAGATCTAGTAAATCTCACTCAAAGTTTTAATGGTTTGGGCCGAAGTCCTCCACTGTAACTGTAATGCCTTGCTACCAGGGACAGTCCTTTATTCAATGCAGGTCATATATAAGTAGCCTAAATTTAAAAATGGAAGGGTTACCTCTTCTGGCTCTATTTCACTATTTTCCCTATTTCTCAAATGGAACAATGAAAGGGGCAGGGCAAAACATTTTAGATGAGCAAGTATCTTCTTTCATGGCCCTGTTATGGCATTATTAAGCTCATTTTGTAAAACCATGACTCCTAAAATCATCATTGACTATGATGCTGGTGGAAGGAGAGAATTCAGGACACCTTTGGATTGCCAATATGGCTGTATAAATAACCTTCAGTGGTTTCTAAAATGACCAAGAAACAAAAGGTAAAGGAGTATTCAAGTACTAGAATAGCAAGGTGTTAAATTCAATGCTGAACTTGAGTTATCAGTGCTTAGAAGATGGAAGAATGGGTTGTTTTGTTAGTGATAATGTTAGATGTTCTTCAAAACATAGTACCTTAATCATGACGACATAGCCAATAATCCCTCAAGATGCTTGTCTTCCACTCTCAAGTTTCCAATAGTCCAATTTTAAGTCTTTTTTTACATCATCAGCAATTTACCTCTTATTCTGATGGTCTGTGAAAAGAATGTAAATAAGTAAACAGCATTATTTACCACATAATAGAGATAAGTAACCTCTTATCCTGAGGGTTTTAGGGGGGTTTTTGCAATCTATCAACTTGGGTCCTGAGGTGCTATAGGTATAATGTGAACTCCATGGGAAAATCCATGTTTAAAGACCAGCAGCATAAAATACTTGTAGCCCAAAACTCCAAGTCGGTCTTCACTATTGACAAACCACAAAAGCTCAAGAAATTTATGTGAGTCTTTAAAACCTTGGATTATTTTGTTGTTGTTGTTTTTCGTTTTACAAATGAGACTCATTCTGTCTCCTTTGTCTTCTTAAAGGGGGTTGTCATGAGCAATAAATGATACTTGGATTCGTGTGGGAAATGGAGAGGATATGAAAAGATGTGGTCTCCTGATAAGGACTATAAACTTCCAAGAAATTATTTCTAACAGCAGTGGTCATAGTAGTGGTAGTAGATTAGTAATATTATAGTCATATAAATGTCATGAGGGTAGTATTCTTAGAGTTTTGAATTGAAGGGTAAATATCTTCATATTAACGACTTACAGGATCTCTCCTGAAGTTAGATAATCATTCATAGAGAAGAATAACTAAGCAGGACATGGTAACGCACACTTGTAATCCCGGCATTCGGGAGGCTGAGACCGGGAGGATCGTGGTTTGCGGACAGCATCAGCTACTTAGTGAGGCCCTCTGCAACTCAGTGAGACCCGGATTCAAAAGAAAGAATTTAAAAAATATGGCAGGGGGTGTGGTTCGGAGGTCTAATGTCCCTGGGTTCCATCCCTAGACCCGCAAAAAACAAAACAAAACAAAACAAAAACAAAAACTGAGAATCTTGGAAATGCTAATTATAAGGCTTACCATTATATAAGAGATGCTAGATGCTACTCTAAAATTTTGTGGTGTCCTAATAAAGTATCATGCTTTTCTTCTGAGCTCAGATTGTAAAACAAAGGCCAAAAAATTATCAATTAATTAAACATATTTTATAATTATACCTAAGTGCCATGTTACATAATTTAAAGGTTAGTGTGGTTAATAATACATTTTTATTTATATTATGCCTTATTCATACAGCCTTTTGGATACTAACTAAAAGCACACTAAGTTTTGTTAGTTATTCTTTATAAATTGGTATATTATTTTAGATTTTGAAAGTCCCTCTTATTTATAAAAATCCATTTGCATGATGAAAGACTTTGAAAATGACTTCAAGAATCTTAATACTTTATATTGTACTCTATATATAAATGGTTTTATTCCCCTTTAGTAGGAGGCTTTTATAGATTGCAGCTCCATGTGTTCACCACAACTGTGTGTGTGTGTGTGTGTGTGTGTGTGTGTGTGTGTGTGTGTGTGTCTGTTTGTGTCCATGGAATCATTGAGAATAAATGGAAGTTGTGGAGCCTGTGAAAGCCACTGAAGGTAATTTCCCAATTTCTTAATATATCAGTGTCAATTTCTGGTTGGGTCCAACAGCAGGTCAATATTCTTAGGTAAAGAAAGCCTTCCTAGAGTGAGGAATAGTCATTAAAAGTAAATTAATAAAATCCAGCATCTACTCATCTCTTTGATAAGAAAGGAAGAATTTTTGCTGCCAACATTTAGAAACCAGTATAAGTCATCTCCATTGAAAACCAGGTTTTGACTTTCTGCCCTGGGCTGCCAAAAATATTGCAGTAGAAAATGCAAAATTTAAGTTGAACTTTAAATTATAATTTTAGTAACTATCTATTGAAATGGATTCATGCTCTGGCACTGCACCTTTGAGGCTTTGGGTTGATTTGCATAAGATAAAAGTCTGTCTGATTTGACAGTTGAAAATGTCGCAAGTGCACTAGATGCCTGGTGGTCTCCAATATATTTCTAAATATTGATCAAGATTGACGATTTAAAAATAATGTTTATTTCTATATGTTTTCATTTAAAGTTTATTGACTTTACCAGGCCCAGATTATTTTCTCCTTACTTTTTGGCAAAAACCTGAAATTGAGAAGCTCTCACATGATGGAAGCACTTTGGCATTGAGAAGAACATATTATTCTTGAAAATGATATATAATTGTCCTTTGTTCTCCCTAATATTAAAAATTGAGCTGGGTATGATAGCACATGCTTGTAATTTTAATATTTTTGTGGCACTCGGGATGTAACCGAGGGGCATTCTACTTCTGAACTACACCCCCAGCCCTATATTTTATTCTTCATTTTGAAACAGGGTTTCACTGAGTTGCAAAGGGCTTCACTGTGTAACTGAGGCTGATCGCAAACCATGATCCTCATGTTTCAGCCTCCCAAATGCTGAAATTACAATTGTGTGTCACCACGCCCTGCTGTAATTCCAGTATTTAGGAGGCTTAGACAGGAAGACCACAAGTTTGAGGACAGCCTCGACAATGTAGGAAGATTATCAGCAATTTAAAAAGACTTTGTTTGAAAAAACACAAAATGGGCTGGATGTGTATCTTAGAGGTAGAATGGCACTGGGTTTAATCCCAGTACCAGAAAAAAATTCAACTAACTGTCCACATTTTAATGCTGTCACTGAAGTTGTAAAGCACATTATTTTTTATTAGGAAATATTAAGAAAATATTTGTGTGGCATTTTTATTTCTGTAGATCATGCAGTTTTTGTATCTGTGAAATGTGCAGCTTTTGATTTTAGACTAGAGATTCCTACTAATTAAAGATCAGCTTAGACAAGTTGAAGCTTTCAAATTAATCTGCTTTGGATCACAGATTGATTGATTTTTAACCAACAACAGTCACCTTAGAGACTAGAATTGAAGTCAATCACTTTGTTTTATATCTGGAAAAACTGTGAATTGACCCAAGATCATACAGTTTGTCATTGAACTGACAGTTTCTTCAAGAGGTTTTCTGCAAGAAAGTTAACCAAGATCTTATGAAATTGTAAAAGCTCTTAACAAAGACCAGGAACTGGATGTTATATACAGATTCTCAGCATGCTTAGAGAAAGTCTAGAAAAATTAGTCTAACATAATTTGTACTTTTAGTCAATTACCTTTGACTATTTCTGGATCAAGATGATTTCAGTAAATATTGTTCCAACTTTTCAAAATAACATAGTTGCTGATCATTCCAGCCCCACTATCTGGGCTGAGCACCCCAAATTCATTTTCAGTTTTCTCCTCTGCAACTTCTTACAATTTTTTTTGTCAGAACCATGCATCTAGTTTATAATATTACCACACAGTCTGGGAAAGCTAGGATAATCAGTTAATTGTTTCAGTTAATCTTTTTCATTCTCTCCATAACTACATCTTCTGGAAATGCCCATATCACAGTCCCAGTTCACTTAACAAAGCAGGGAAGATAAGGGCCAGAAATGTGAATCATTATTTATAATTGAACAAAGTGGTAATTTTGCCAATTCTCCCTTCCTGAACATGAGACCATGTTCATGGCAATCAAACTATTACTCTCATGCAGTTTACTTATCAGGAGACGAATCTGTGAGTGATTACCTGAAAATGGAGTTTGTCTTTTTTCAATTTATTTAAAATGCAAAGAATTGACAACATATAGCTACTGTAACATACTTTTAAACAAAATGAGGAACCTACATAGACCTCCTATTTACATTTCTTTGAGAAGAAAAAAATACATACAAGCTATCAAGAAACACATTTCACAGCAGGCAAATTAATAGGTTTTACAGTATTTGAATGGAGAGTTTGTCAAATAAAACATTCCATGACAGTTAATAGTGTCATTTAGAGCCAGAAAATTATCGGTTTATTTGTTATTGGATAAAAAGAAGGCAAACATTTTGTATTAGGAAGTTTCATTGTGTTTAAAATCCTCATTAGGGATTAATGGACATGCTTGCTTAGCACAGCGCCTCATTAATTTGAGGCTAAACAGCTACTTCTGTGTTTCAACCTCTCTTTTTTTAACTTTTCCTTTTTACTTTTTTTAAATTAGATATTGCATTTGAGTTTGGTCTCTAGTCCACTGGAGATGGAGAATTAATTAATGAGATTTATAAATCAAATGGAAGTGAGTTATTCTTAGCTATCATTTCATATTAGTGAGCAGTTAAGCCACATGTTACTGGGCTCAGATCTAAGAGATTTCAGAAGTATAGAAAAAACTCAAACATCCTTGAATATATTTAGCAGTGTTACTTGGCATTGATAAATAAAAGTGTTTTATTAGAGTTATAAATAATAGGGGAGCTGGAAAGGATTCATTTCCCATGAACACTGCTTATTCTTTAGGATCATCACTATCAACAAAGAGCAATTATAACTCTGTTTCTGTAGAATCACAGTGTCATTCTCTGGTGATTAAGACAATCATAAGCAAAGAGTTTACAGAGTCAAAAAGGCATCAAATTCATTAGTGGTTACTCTGGAAGTGGATCCTCTATCAAGTTAATTTTGCTGTCAAAAATTTTTATTGAGGCCATATATGAGTACAGTTTATAAAAAGTCTATTCTGTGTTTATTGCTTTAACTTTACCTAAAAGAAAATGAAACAGAGATCTGGGAATATCAAGGATAGATCTTTTCTAAAAGATTTTCAACAACTATGAACTAAAAATAAATATTTTACAACTTCCTTTGTAAATGGTTAATGTCACTTAATTTAAGACCCCAAAAATGTTTTTGAAAATGTCTTTAGAAACTTCCAGAAAGATCCGGACTCTTACTTCATTTTTTTTTTTTTGTTTTTTTTTTTTTTTTGGTACTAGGGATGAAACTCAAGGGCATTCTACCTCTGACCTATACCCCCAGCCCTATTTTTATTCTTTATTTTGAAAGAGGGTCTCACTGAGTTGCAAAGGGTCTCAATAGATAGCTGAGGCTGTCCTATAACCATGATCCTCCTGTCTCAGCCTCCCAAATACTGGGATTATGAGCATGTACCACAATGCCTGGCTCACCTTTTTTCAGTGAGGAAGTTCTTGTATCTTTAGAACTATATACTTTGAAGACCTTGTCAATACAAAGTGTATAAAAGAGAATCATATTTTAAATATTTTGTGCTAACAGTCATATATTAAGTGTCTCGAAGTTCACTCACATGATATATATAAATAAAGCTGTGCATGGTGATGCACCCTTGTAATCCCAGCATTTGGGAGACTGAGACAGGAGAATGATAGTTTGTTGACAGCCTCAGCTACTTATTGAGGCCCTTTCCAACTCAGTGAGATCCTGTTTCAAAAAATAAAGGATAAAAAATAAAGCTGAAGATGTAGCTCAGAGGTAGAATACCCCTGGGCTCCATCTATAGTACTGCAATATATATCCCTTCTCTAAACAAGTTGTAACTCCTTCCAATCTCACAGGAAGATATGGGTTAATAGGATTCTGTGTGCTCTCCTAGAGGGAGAGTTGAATTTTTATAGACCCAGAGGAGATCAGGCCTCAGGGCCACATTTATCTCTGGGTTAATTTCATCTGGACCTTTAGGTAGTATTATAAGAGTCACCAGTGTAGGGTCCCATAAAATCATGAATCCTACTCTTGGGTTCTCTGCTTCCTCTGTTCAGAATTAAGTCTTTTATAGATTAAAGTAGTCAGATAACTGTGAACTATAGTAATTAATCAGTGGTAGAAAGAACAGAAGCTAATAGTTAGGAGCAGAGTTTCACCTCTGTCTAAATCATCAGAGCTCTTTGGCCTTTGATTTCCCTTCTAAAGCCTGCCCCCTTCTTCCTTTATTTTCATCTACAAGGACTAAAGTAAAGCATCTCCTAATGTTTCACATTGTAGTTATTAAGCTCTTCCCCTTCAACATTGGCACATAATTCTATTATTGCCTGCAAATCCATGTTTCATGTGCCTGTTCTCCAAGACAACTATCTCAGCCTTTCCTTCCTCCATAAGTTTCTTGTAACTATATACCATTCTCAGATGACCTTACCACCTGCTTTATAGAGAAAGAATAGATACAAGTAGATGAGTACCATACATCTTCTCATCTTTAATTCATCTGATTCCTCTTCTTATGTACCTAGAAACTCTGCCTTTCTTTCTGAGACAATGGAAAAATGTGTGCAGAGATGTCCATTCTCCTGTTTTGGGTCACCTTCTCCACCTTATTTTTTGATCTGCCATCTCCATCTCAAGGATTTCTTTTACAATTCTCCACTAATGTTCTTCAGCACCTTTTCTCTCTCTACTGAGTTGTGCCCATTGGCATATAAGCACACCCTAATATCAACCCTCTTAAAAACAAAACAAAAACCTGATCCTCACATCATCAATTCTTATCATTCCATTTGATAATATGAATTGTTTATTCACTTTCTCCACTTTTGCTCCTCCCAGTCTGTCCTCACCACTAAATCAGGCTTGCATCATGCATCATGAAAGATCATATGGCCTGGCAAGTAGCCCCAGGTGAAGGTGTTAATATTATTGGGCAAGATAGAAAAAAAGAATATAAGAACAATGCTGTGATTGTGTGTGTGTATGTGTGTGTGTGTGTGTGTGTGTGTGTGTTTGTGTGTGGTTTGTATATGTGCTCATGCATGTATATACATGTGTGTGCCTGTACTCGCATACAATTATATGGTGTTGGCTTAAATGTGTTAGCTGTCCTATATTTTGAAAGAATTATCCTTTATACTGAAATTATTCCCTTCATAATTTTTAATGCTTTAATATCATCTCTTTTATAAAGTAGCAGTAATATTAACTGTTTTTCGTAAAGTCCTTTATTGACAAAATGAAAGTTGGTAGTCTTATATGCACCCCCTAATACTTTTTGTACTGTTAAATGAAATATAAAACAGTGAGTACTTGTAATACATTTTCATGCTTTTCACTGTATAATCTGAGACCAAGGAAGTCAATTGTCCCAAACCACATAAATAATTGCTGGTATAACTTGGACATGCAACAGCTGTTTCTTAATTGTGATGATGTTGTTACTTTCACTACTTTTTAAGATTTTCTATTGGAAAGTGATAGGACTGCTTGGAAATGTTTGGATGCTGTATGCTCTGTGAGCTTGATTGGATCATTAGAGAGGTAAGGATGCTATGAAAATTCTAAACACTCTAACATTTACTCTTTAATTGAAATAATTCAAAAGGAATCATGTACATGATACATCTTTTCTCTATATTAAGATAATGAATTAGTTCTGAAAGTGCCTTATTTTATTCAAATTTGTAAATCACTATTTCTTTTTTTATTTGTACATTATAGTCATACATCTTAATGGGGTACAAGATGGTAGAGACATACATGCACACATCACTCATTTAACCCTTTCCCAATTCCTATCTAATTTCCTCACCTTGCTCCTTCTCATGTTTGACTTAGTGATTGACTTTGATATGTTTGTGAATATACATCATATACATTAGGTAATTTCCCTCTTCCTCTCTCCCATTCCCCTCATTTAGTTCACCTTATTTCCTCATGTATGCTTTCTCCTTCTTAGTCTAGACTTACTCTTATGACTTTTTTTCTCCCTAGATTCTGAATATTAGGGAAAGCGTCTTATTTTTTACTTTTGTGACTGACTAATCTCACTTATCAAAATGTTCTTCAGTTCAATCCATTTTCCCCAAAATTAAATAATTTTGTTTATTATGGCCGAGTAAAATTCCATTGTGTACATATTCCATATATTTTAATCCATTCATCTGTTTGGGAAACAGTAGGGAGGATCTTCAGAAGAATGATAATGAACCTACCATATGATCCAGCAATACTACCAAACTAATGTATCCGTACCTATGTTCATAGCCACATATTTCACAACTGTAAATCTCTATTTTTGCAAAGACTCTTACTAAAAGAAATGATAGGCCTGCACATTGTGCAGCCATTAATGTTAGTGATAGTGCAGCAGGATTTAATCATAAATGAATTCAGAATTTAATCCTAACTAGCCCTTGATTGCAATACTAAGGCTTGGACAAGAAGAGAGTATCCCTTGAGCCCAAAAAATTCAAAGGCATATATAGAAAGAGGCAATGGCCAAGTTTGTGGGGATTAGGGAAGACCACAAGATTAGGTAGAAGGTAAAGAAGAACATAGTAAAGAAGGGACAAGCAACTTGGGACAGAATACGGGAGGCAGATAAATAGAAGGAATGGGTAAGACCTAGAGCTTAAGCCCAGAAAAAGAAAGGAGATGAGAAGCCTGAAGAATCTGTATGTGGGTATCTTACTCTGGGGGATATAGTTAGAGGGGAATGAACTGCTGTGACACAAGTATGGACAGTGGCAACATCAGCACCCAAAATGACCACATTAATCAGTCCAAGTGACCAGAGACAGGATTTCCCTGGAGAAATGTAGTTTAGGCAACTATACAATTCCAAAGGGGTTCTTTATTTCTTATAGTGTAATTTCTAGAGGTGTACCTGATTTTATTCTAAGACTGTAATCCATGAACATATACCCTCATGTGATTATAATTCATTCTTCTCTAGAAACTAGTTATAAGAAAAAATAAATGAGCAGTGAGCTAATGGCTATTCAGAAACTACTGAATTAAGAAATTCCAGTTGCCATTAGGTATTTTCAGCAGATGATGGGCCTTTCTGCATATGCATTTTATGTTTTCCCATACCTAATGTAATCAGCAGAAATGTTCACACTCCCTTTCCACCATTTTATCTACTTCCCACTCCCCTAGTCTTTGTTGATATACATTCTCAAGTTTCATTTCCAGCCTCCTTTTTCATCTCCATTGAAAACCAATAGATAGAACAGCAGTCTGAGACACTTTATACACTGAGACCCTGAAGAGGACTTCATAATTACTGACATTCATAAGATGTCATGGGGCTTGTTCCTAAGTGACCAAAGAGTTTCCTTAGCGATTCCTAGATTTAGAGTGCTAAAGCTTTTCCAAGGGCCTTTCAGCAGTCTTAGAATAGAAGGTACTGATGGAAACTTAACATGTACCCACTACTGGGCTAAGGTACTCCATAAGCCTCACTACACTTCAATCTCACAAGAATCCTAGATATGCATTTCTAAAAGAAAGGAAAATGGAGGCATAGAGTTTCAAGAGGTTTTCCCAAGTTTACAAGACGAATTCAAATTCAAAACTATGATTTGAATCCAAGTCTGTTGCACTCCAAAGAAGACTGCTTCTTGGAGGCTCCAGAAAATATAGTAAATAACCTCATTTTGTTTTTCAAACAAAGGAAAGTCCTCTGCCGCCTTTTTCTCTTTAGTTTTATTTCCATGCATTATTTTAGACAAAGGATCATTCTTTTGCATTTGGCTTAAAATGGTATATGTAGAATTCCTTTGAGTTTCATGTTCTAGTTTTTGTTTAATTTTTAGAGGGAATGATGCATATTAGCTTGTTTTACATGGAATGTTTTGGTCATGTGGATTGCTTAAAAATAAGACAGAAGCAGTATTTTCTTTTATTATCTTTTTATTTTCTTATTTTATGTGGATCATATTGAAAATTGCATACATTCCGACTGTGCTTGGTGCCTTCTCCCCCCATTTCCTCTTCCCCCTCCCAACAATGAGTTTCCAGTTTGACCATGCTGCATTCATACTTTTACACATATTTTAATGTAGCTCCTCCATTAATCAACCACCATCCTCTTCCTCTCTTACCCTTCCATTCTAGCTTTTCTGAGGTTTCCCCTCTATTGTCTGGAGTCCCTCTGGTATTCCCAATACTCACTAGTTTGGGCATATTAGAGAAAACATATGTCCCTTCTCTTTCTGTTCTTGGATGATCTTAATTAAATATCAACAAGTTTTGGACACCCAAAACATGTGCTGTGGTAAAATGAAATACGAAGATGAGCTGGTTTTGTGGTACCATATAACTGTTATGAAATCATGTTTGTTTTGATTAAAGTTATATTACCCAAGAAATTTTGTCTACAGCTTATGTAATATTAACTTCCTATTTAATCACAGACTCATTAATACAAACTATAGTAGAGACAGGTTAAGGTGAGGCAGGAAACAAAGGACAGATTCTAATGTGAACTGAGTTTGTAGTTTTCTAAATATGTTTTGAAAAACTGAAACTTCCTGGAGGGGACATAAAGGGATCTCAAAATGCATGCAAAAGCAAACTTCACAAGCCAATGTCTCCATAGTTTTGGACAAATGGCCAATGATGAGGATTAAAAAATGTAATCCCTGTACTTGGGAGGCAGAGATAGGAGGATCATGCAGGTTCAAAGCCAGTCGTGATGGATTTAGAGACCCTGTTTCCAAATTTTAAAAAAGTATAAAATAGGTCTGGGAGAATAGCCTGGAGGTAGAAGGGTTTCCAGGAACCCCAGTACCACGAAAAAATTTTAAAAACTGAAAACTCATTTAGTAGTACAATATAATAACCCGAGTTTTCATTTTATTAGTAATACCATGTAGGAAGCACTGTGTGTCATAAATCAATCATGGGGACAAATGTTATTTGTTAATAAGTATGCAAACAGAATTAGTTTGTAAGCTGCTATAAGTGTCATTCGTGGATATTATTTAACTGGGCCTGATTATTTAATTTGAAATTTAATATGCATTATTTAGGTTTTACTTTCAGAAGTCAATGTCAAGGTGAAATAGTGGGGCTTTAACTGACAGGTATTGTAGGATGGCATCGGGATGACTTAGAAAAAAAAAGACCCCTCTTTCATCATGAACCCTTAATAATGATGTTTTTAGAGCCATGCATTGAGATCCTCTAGGTTAACCACATGATGATCATTATTCTTTTAATGTTTTACATTAATCACCATTTTCTATTAGTGTGAGCTGCTGCTTATGTCTCTCAATACCATAATCAGGGTATTTTTTATATCTTGTATTGCCCTTATTGTCAAGAAGTATGCTCCAAACTGATTAATTCCAGAATGATTAAAACATCCTATACAATTCCTTTATTATTGGTGCAGTTAATTGAATATTTTATGATTTAAAGGTACCCTGATTATGTCATAAGATACATATTTCTTGCCAGACAGACGATAAGTGCATGGTCTCTGGGGATACATAGGGTGGCAGCCTGCACTGTCAAATGCAGAGAGCTACGGTAGGTACTTGTGAGCTCTCTTATTCAACTCACCACCTGCCCAACATGCACCTCCCTTCACTGGCCATCAGAGGACCACATCCCTGCCCAGCACAAGAGGGGTTGCCTGGAGCCACGAGGGAGACCACAGCCTCTCCTTGTCTTGTTGTAGCGGTCCTGGTTTTGAAGCTTGCTTTCTGCTCTGGGAGGAGGGGCGGAGAAAGGATATGTGAAGGACGCTACTCTGAGTGAATAACTTGTGCTTTGTGGACTATGTGAATATTCGAGAGTGGATTTAAATGAAGAGAAGGTGGCTCCGGAATTAAGGAGCAGCTTGAACACTTGATGGGCAGCAGTTCTAATTCCAGGGCCACTACTAGTTCTCATTCTCAGTCTCTTTATTTCCCACCTGTGTGAGTGACTCCTCCAGAACCCCAGGGAGAGGTATGGGTGTATGCACCTGGAAGGGAAAGACAGAGTGCAAGAGGACCCAGCGTTGGTTACGTTTTCTTCCATTGTGCAGAGTGCCCCCAGAATGGAGCAGCAGGGGCTCAGAGACTCAAGTGGCCCCAGGTGGCCCTGCCACTTCTCAGCCATGTTGAAACCTTGGCCACACACTTCCATATGGAGTGAGGACTACAGTGGGGATCTCAGTGGCTGGGAGAGTCTTTCCAACATGGCTCTGTCTGTGAACCTAGTAGGTACTCTTTCCTTGGCACCTTAATGGGACTTTTTTGTTTCCTATTGTCTGTTTCCCCTGTAAATGTTATTTCCCCTATTTACGTGGAGTCCTGATGGCAGAAGTGATGTCTTAAGTGTCTTTAAGCCTTCTCTCTTGGCACCATCTGCAGCACAGTGTGAGCTCAATCAGGAATTGTCGTCTAAAGAAATAAATGGGGGAACTGATGAATAGGTGCTGCAAATGAACAGGATCTTATTACCCTTGTCAGAATACCTTACAATGTGTGTCCCAGTGGGTCTTTAATTGTTTGTTTTCCTGTCCTTCTAGACATGAAACTCAGAGAGAAAGAGGCCAGGTCACAGAGTTATTTGTTTACCAAACCCCCATGCCCAATACTGTTCTGGGCATGTAGGAAATATTTGCTTGTTAATTAAGAAGCACCTGCAGCTCCAATGGAGTTATCTCACAGAGAAACCAGCTGTGGGGCTAGACTAGATGAATTTGCATAACCAGTGACTTCATGAGGATGTTGAGTTCCAGTCATTTCTAAAAAATAGAAATATCCGAACATGGAATGTGGATACATGTTGATTTGACTGTTCCTATCCATAGAGTTCTTCTCAATTCTGAGTACTACTGACTCTGACCATCATTATTAGATTTCCAAAGCCCCAGAGTCTACAACCCTTTCCTTTTAGGCAGAATTACCTTCCATAAAGAAATGGGCATTTTATATTTCAAATGTTGAGATGATATTTGCAGCAGGGAAGAATAAGTCAGCTCTTCACTTGAAAAACCAATAAAACTGAACTTTTAGTAATAGAAGAAAGGAGACTAACAGAAAAAAGGTTAATCACCTAAATGTGTGCAGTTTTGCAGGTTCCAAAACATAGTCACATCACTTTGCTTCATTTGATATTCACAGAAACTGAGATTTGAAAGATATATGTATTGTTATTATAGTTATTATTATTATTATTATTATTATTATTTTACTACTACAATACTACTACTACTACTACTACTACTACTACTACTACTATTTTATACTTGGGAAAACTGAAACTTAGAGGAGTCAAGTTTCAACGTTCTATAAAAATGTGATAGAGTCAAGATTACTACTAAACTCTTTTGACACACAGGCAAATGCTTTTGCTGTTTGTGGGAATTACTGAGATTTTTCCTCCTTAATTTCAAAATTAACATTGATGTGCTCATGTGGAATAGGAGAACAGAATCCTTTTTATGAAACTGAGCCATACATGTTTAGCCTAAGCAGCCTTCGCTGATGAAATGCCACAATGATATTGGAGTTTTAAGCTCTTAACAATCATTTTCACCTTAATGTTGGTGGCAGGAATTTTTTAGAAGTTTCAAAATTATCTTGGAAAATATAGTTGCTGGATCACTGAGAAATGGAATGAGATTTTATTTGCTGTTAAGAATTACGAATAGAGTTCTATAATCCCATAATATGCTAAAATGAAATATCCCATTGCATGTACAGCTAATACACATTATATGGAATGACAATGGTTGTTTATTCAAAAACAAAATCTAAAACTAAACACCCAATAATTCAAGGATCAAGCCAGTTGAGAATGTGCTGCATTGAAACAAGAAGACAGACCCATCCGCCATGTTTTATGGCCAGGTCTCACTTGGTCGTTCCCCAAAAGAAAATGCCCCGGGAGCGCCAAGGAGCCTAAGTGCCATTGCTTCAGCGAACCTGGGATAACGAGACAGGGCAGCGGGAAAACCCAGACAGACATGCCAGCAGGGAGGGAGGCCATGGCCTCTGGCAGTAACTGGCTGTCTGGGGTGAATGTCGTGCTGGTGATGGCCTACAGGAGCCTGGTATTTGTACTGCTATTTATTTTTGTGAAGAGGCAAATCATGCACTTTGCAATGAAATCTAGGAGGGGACCACATGTCCTTGTGGGACACAATGCCCCCAAGAACTTGAAAGAAGAGATTTATATTCGACTGTCCAGGGTTCAGGACATCAAGTATGAGCCCCAGCTCCTTGCAGATGATAATGCAAGACTGCTGCAACTGGATACCCAAGGAAACCAAAGTTGCTATAACTATCTGACAGGATGAAGGCTCTGGATGCTATCTGTGCCTCTGAGATCCCATTCCATGCTGAAGGCCGGCACCCTTGTTCCTTAATGGGCAAGAATTTCTGCTCCTACTTGCTAGATCTGCGAAACACTACTACTCGTTTCAAGGGTGTGCGGAAGGCCTTCATGGACACCCTTATGGATGGCTATGAGACGGCCCACTATGGGAGAGAGGTCTTTGGCCAGAGTGAATACCTGCGTTAATAGGAGGCCCTGAGTGAGCTGGCCACTGTGGTCAAAGCACGAATGGGGAGCTCCCAGCGACAGCACCAGTAGGCAGCCAAAGACCTCACTCAGTCCCCTGAGGTGTCCTCAACCACCATCCAGGTGACCTACCTCCCATCCAGCCAGAAGAGCAAACGCTCTAAGCACTCCCTGGAACTGAAGAGCTTTAAGGACAATTATAACACACTGAGCACCCTGTGATGGAGCACCCGCCGGTCAAGTGGTCGGTGAGACAGCACCTGCGCCTGCCTGAGCCTCACCAGCATCCCTGCGCCAGGCTGAAGCTCTTGTATTCAGGGTCGTCCCCATCCCTCTTTATGGGCACTTGCAGAACATAGACTAAGATTTGTTTTCCCTCAGTAGCACTTTTTTTTGTGGATTTAAATTCAGATGTCGTTATTGTTCTTGTTAAAGCTTCTTTTAAAAAAAAATCACTTGTTTCAGCTAGGGTGGTGGCACATACTTGTAATCCCAGTACTCGAGAGGCTGAGACAGTAGGATCACAAGTTCGTGGCCAGCCTCAGCTACTTAGTGAGACCCTGTTTCAAAATAAAGAATAAATATAGGGCTGGGGATCTAGCTCAGAGGTGCCCCTGGGTTCCATCCCCAGTACTAAAAAAAATCACTTTTTCTGAACATGGTCACCTACCGTACTTGATCACAGAGCTGACAAGTGTGGTGCCTTCTGTGTCTACCCCCGTTGTACTCAGCTGAATGGGAACTCTTAGGGTTTATGGTGTCTCAGAGTTGATTGGTGGAAAAGGCAGACAGGGCTGAGGTTGGGGATGTTGGTGCTATGTATAGCAAGTTACTCTGGTGTTCCACATCCATCAGGATGTATTGTAACAGTAACACAACTTTCCTGATGTGCAAGGATCTGCCTTTCACACCTATTCAAAACTCTGTCATGGGTAAGTTGAACAAATCTGTGTCAAGATACAAGACAATGTGAAGGGATGGTTTTCCCAGTAAAATAAAATGAGCTATTAAGAAACAAAGCTTGTGATTTATTAAAAAAAATAAAACAAGAAGACAGGTGTCTCACTGCCTTTGATTTGCATCATGGGTTTTTCAAGATGGAAATGTGTATTGCAGCATTTCTCCCACTTATCCATACATAGAATATTTAATTTTTCAGAACTAGTGTCCATAAAATGATCTCCTTTGTAGCACTTAAGCACAGTTATATTTCTGTGTTAACTATGGAAAATTAAGTCTTTTTTTTTGCTTCCTATTGTATCTCTACTCAGCACTAGCCAGGCACATAGTAGTAAACCTTCAAAAGGTATTTGTTGAATGTATGAATGAATTGTGCTAGGCCAAATTCCTGAGTTCCCTATTCAAAACATATAATTTAAGCTTATTTTTGATGTTTCAGTATTTGGGATGGAACCCAGGGCCTCATTTATACTATACAAGAATTCTACCACTATCTACATCTCCAGCCCTAATTTAAGGTTCTTTACAATGTGTTTCAAGCCTAATTTTTGAGTCTTTCTTGTTTTTTCTACCTGTATTCTTTCTTGGAATCTTGTTTCTTTCCTATGTTGTTTCTGTTTCAATTAGCATTATTGAAAGAACAACTATATGACTTGTAATTTAAACTGGAGTGTTTTTGAAGATAAAAAGGGATAATATCAGTAAATAAACTAGGATAACAAGTGAAAACTGGAACTGAACTGAGTAATCCAGGATGTAAAGTCCCTTGCTATTGGTGACTCTGTCTCAGCTTGCCTCCTCTACTTGGGATTTTATGCTCTCTGGAACAGTAACCCTTACATGTATAAAGTATTCAATAAATGTGCATTTAAGTTAATGTGCATACAATAGTGAATTTAATATTAGTTGAAGATTTGCCATATTTAAAGCATAATCTTTATATTGAGAAAATCTAGTGTCATAGTTGATTTCCCATTTTCCCAAATTTAGTTGAGCTCATACTGCAAATTGAGAGCAACAAGTTGCCCTCACCAGAGGCTTGGGGCATGTTGATGATATGGCAATCCTCTCTTCACAGAACCAGCTTTTCATCTCCCAAAAACGTGAGAAAGACCTGCTATTCTCCTAACTGGAAGAAATGAGAGAGTGAAAAGGATAAGATTTCAATGTTCCAGAGGGTGAAGGTTTGAAAAGCTAAGAATGTCAGGGATGCTTATAAGGTTCACAAGTGAAGTAATGATTGACAGACATTTTTCCAGGTGGTTGTTCTCCCATCATGCACCACCTTGTAGTGAGTGTCTTCTTTAGTTATTTGACTTCTTGTTTTCACTGATTATGGAGCTCATGTACTTGACATGGAGGAAGTCTTCAGTACATTTCTTCTAGTGGCTTGAAGTTTAATTGATTAGGAAGGTATCACACTGGGAAAGATGGTTCCTGGGATTCACTTGCTCTACACCTGAGATTCTAAGTGACAAGGAAAGCATGAAATACACACAGGAGTTTAGTCTTTGTGTTTTGAGTAAAAATAGCATTATTCCATTTGACTCCCTATTTAAAGAATACTTGACTTAATCAGAAATATGTTATATATATATAGTCCTTATTTTATTTATTTATTCTTGCAGTACTGGGGATGGAACCCAGGGGCATTCGACTTCTGAGCTACACTCCCAGCCCAATTTTTTATTCTTTATTTTGAAACAGGTTCTTACTAAATTCTAAAGAGCCTCGCTAAGTAGCTGAGACTGTCCTCGAACCGTGATCCTCCTGTCTCCACTTCACTAATGTTGGGATTGCAAGCATGTGCCACCATGCTTGGCTAGACCTTATTTTTAAAATGAATAAAATATTGAACTTGCAAGAAATTATGAGATCTAGCTCCCTCTAGAGAGAGGAAAGTTAGGTTAGGGTTCCACAGCTGATCAGTGACAGAAAAAGAAGTTGCTTTCTTTATGTACCTTGCACAGTAAGGCATGGTGGCACATGACTGTAATCCTAGTATTTGTAAGGCTGAGATAGGAGGACCACAGATTTGAGGCCCTCCTCAGCAACTTAAAGAGATCCTCAGCAGTTTAGCAAGACCTTGTTTCAAAATGAAAAAAGGGCTAAGTATGTAGCTAAGTGATTGAATTCCTCTAAGTTCAATCCCCAATACCAAGAAAGAAGAAAAGAAATAAGAGAGGAAGGAAGGAAGGTAGGAAAAAAGCAAGGAAGAAAGGAAGGAAGGAAGGAAAGAGGGAGAGAGAAAACTGGCCATTTACAACATGCACTGCTTTGTGCTTAATAGAAAAAAAAACAATCTCAATAGCTAGAATTTCTTTCTTTATAATTTCTCCTATAAACTATTTTACAATAAGCTTCTCTGAGAATAACTAGATGGTGTTTAATTATTTTTCTGTTTGTTTTAGGTAAGCCTGCCCAGTGATCCAAGCTGTGTTGAGGAAATCTTGCGGGTGAGTTTAAACCTTATTTTCTGTGCCTTTTAATAATGAAGCAATCTATTTGCTTACACTGTTTATAGTAATTACTGGTCTGTTTCAAGGAGTATCATGGTGAGAAATCCTTGCATTCCACTTCAATGCCCTTCTGCTTATATCACCTGCCTCATTTCTTTCCTGTTCTCTCTCCATGCTCTAATATCACTAAGAATCCGTTCATTCCCTGCATTCATCTCAGTTTTTCTTTCTTTCTTTTTTTGTGGTACTAGGAATGGAACCCAGGGGCATTCTACCTCCAAGCTACACTCTCAGCCATATATTTTCTTTAAAACAGATTCTCAATGAGTTGCAAAGGGCCTCACTAGGTAGCTGAGACTGGGATCCTCCTGTCTCAGCCTCCGAAATGCTGGGATTACCAGCATGCACCATCACTCCCAGCTTTCAGTTTTCCTTTTGAGTCCTAGACAGAAACTCACCACCTTCTTTAGGAAAGTTTCCTTATTCAAGGAACATATCATAAATATTTAACTCTTTGATCTCCAGAATCTCAAGAGAAACTTACTGTTCCCTCTCAATATACTGTTGATGCAACATTGTAGAGATTGTGGCCAAACATGGTGTGATGATATCTGGGAGATAGGCAGGAGGGGGGAGAGGAGGAGAGACTTACAAATGATGGTGTGTGGTGGGTAATGTTACTTTCAGGATTTAATGTATGTGTAGGAACAGCATGAAGGGAAAACTTCTCCAAAAGTAAACAAAGTAAATGGAAAAACAAAATCAAGCCAGAAAATATATGTCTGTCTGCTATCTCTGGCCATTGGCTTCATAAGGCAATCTAGTTTTGTATGAGTCAGAGTCATGGGAGTGAGTTTCTGTCCTGCCTTTAATATTTGTTCCTTACGTGTCTTTAAACAGATGACTTCATCTTTCTGAATTTGTCTTTCTTGTCTGTTAAATAAAGGATAGTAATACTAGCCCTAATATCTTATAAGATGCTAAGTCATACATAAATGTTCATTATTATGGTAAATAATGACCAGTATAACCATGTGAAAAACCATGCAGGCTTTCTATCTATGAATGAATACAATGTGTGTGCAGTGAAATGTTAGCAACCCCTTTTCTCACTTACCAAATTTACACAGATACATAATACTCCTGTTTCCCAAATAAGTGCCTTCTATACAGGCCAGTACTTGAAGAAAGCCCTGTAGAAATGCATCCAAAGGTATAGTAAAGTGCAGAATGTTGTTTACCACCCAAGTTCACCTCTTCTGAATGTTTCTGCATCTTTTTTTAGGCCAGGCACATTTCAGTTGACTATTAGAGATGAGTCATAGGACTCTGATCAGAGATGAGATTCTATGGATAAAGCACATGTTGGCCACTTTTTGATGATATTAATTCTGCCTATCCATGAGCAAGGGAGATCTTTCCATCTTCCAAGGTCTTCTTCAATTTCTTTCTTTAATGTTTTGTAGTTTTCTCTGTAGAAGTCTTTTACATCTTTGGTTAGGTTTATTTCTAGGAATGTTATTTGTTTAGAGGTTATAGTAAATGGAATAGTTTTCTTCATTTTTTTTTGTTGTGGATTCATTGTTGGCATAAAGAAAAGCAACTGATTGCTTTAGGTTGATTTTGTATCCTGCAACTTTGCTGAATTGGTTAATCAACTCCAGAAGTCTTTTGCTTGAGTTCATTGGATCTTCTAGATAAAGAATCATATCATCTGCAAATAAGGATAGTTTTAGCTCCTCTCTTCCTATTTGAATTCCTTTGATTTCCTTTTCTTGTCTTATTGCTGTGGCAAGAGTCTCAAGGACTATATTGAAAAAGAGAGATGATAATGGGCATCCTTGTTTTGTGCCTGATTTTAAAGGGAATTCTTGCATTTTTTCTCCATTCAAAATGATGTTGGCTTTGGGTTTCTTGTATATAGCCTTAATGATGTGAAAATATGTTCCTTCTATTCCAGTTTTCTGCAGTGTTTTTAACATAAATGGGTGCTGGATTTTGTCAAATGCTTTTTTAGCATATATTGAAATCATCATGTGGTTTTTGTTCTTAGTTCTATTTATGTGGTGAATAACATGTATTGATGTGTGTATGTTGAACCAGCTTTGATTTTCTAGGATGAAACCAACTTGGTCATGGTGTAAAATTCTCTTGATATGGTTTTGAATGTGTATAGCTAGTATTTTGTTTAGAATTTTTTCGTATATGTTCATTAAGGATATTGGTCTGTAATTTTCCTTTCTTGAAGTATCTTTATTTGGTTTGGGGATTAATGTGATACTGGCCTCATAGAAGGAATTAGGAAGAATTCCATGTCTTTCAATTTCCCAGAACAAGTTGTGAAGTATTGGTATGAGTTCTTCACTAAAATTTTTATAGAATTCAGTTGGGAACCCGTCCGCGCCTGGGCTTTTCTTTGTTGGCAGAATTTTGATTGCTGTTTCTATTTCTTTGTTTGCTATTGGTTGGTTTACATTTGCTATGTCTTCTTAGTTCAGTTTAGGTAGGTTATATGTGCTTAGAAATCTATTGATTTCTTCCATGTTTTCCAGTCTGTTGGAGTATAGATTCTCAAAATAGTTTCTAATAATCCTTTGAATTACCCTTCTGTCTGTGGTGATGCCTCCTTTTTCATTTCTGATTCTAATAATTTGATTTGATTCTCTTTTTCTTTTGATTAGGTTTGCCAGGGGTTTGTCAATCCTATTAATCTCAAAGAACCAGCTTTTTGTTTTGTTGATTCTTTGAATTGTTTTTTTTTTTTGTTCTCTATTTCATTTATTTCTGCTCTGATTTTAATAATTTCTTGCCTTATGATGGCTTTGGGATTATACTGTTGCAGTCTTTCTAGGTCTTTGAGTTGTGTCATTAGGTTGTTTGCTTGGTGGCTTTCTGTTCTTTTTATGTGGGTACTCAATGCTATGAACTTTCCTCTCAACACTGCCTTCAAAGTGTCCCATAGATTTTGGTAAGTTGTTTCTCTATTTTCATTTAATTCCATAAATTTCTTTATTTATCCCCTATTTTACGATCTTACCCACTCATGGTTCAAGAGTGTATCATTCAATCCCCATGTATTTAAATTGTTTATTTTGGGTTTCTGTTGTTGATTTCTATTTTCATTCCATTATGGTCTGAAAATATGCAGGGAATTATATTACATCTTTTGAATTTGCTGGTGCTTTCTTTGTGCCCCAGAATGTGATCTATTTTGGAGAAGGTGCCATGGGCTGCTGCGAAGAATGTGTATTCTGTTTTTCCTGGTTGAATATGTCTATTAAGTCCATTTGATTTATAGTTTTCGTCAGTTCTGCAGAGTCTTTACTCATCTTTTGCCTTGAAGGTCTATCTATTGGCCTGAGAGCTGTATTGAAGTCTCCCACTATTATTGTATTTGGATCTATTTGAGATCTTATGTCCAAGAGGGTTTGTTGTACAAATGTGGCTGCACCCACATTAGGGGCATAAACATTTATTATCATTATATCTTCTTGGTGGATTGTTCCTTTTAATAAAAGGAAGTGCCCTTTTTTGTCTCTTCTGATATGTTTTAGCTTAAAGTCTGTTTTGTTGGTTATCAGTGTTGCTACTCCTCCCCATTTTTGGTCCCCATTGGCATGATATATCTTTTTCCATCCTTTCACTTTAATTCTGTGAATGTCTTTTGCTGTAAGGTGTATTTCTGACAAACAGCATATATTTGGATTATATTTTTTAATCAACATTGCCAGTCTGTGTCTTTTGATTGGAGAGTTAAGTCCTTTGACATTCAGTGTTATTGAAATGTGTTGTTTATTTCCTGTCATTTTGTTTTCTATCTTCTGTTGGATATAGTATTGATTTTTTGTATTTAGATGCCCTGCTGATCAACTTTATCTCTTCTCTGGTTCTGGAGTCTGCTTCATTTTTCTTCTTTATGGTTTATTTCTTTAAGTATTTTCTCTATTGTTGGCTTAGAATTCATGAATTTTTTGAGGTTCTGCATATCCTGAAATACTTTTGTTTCTCCATCTGTGTTGAATAATAGTTTTCCTGGACATAGCAGTTTTGGTTGGAAGTTGTTTTCTTTCAGAGTCTGGATCACATCACACCAGTCTTTACTGGCATTCATGACCTGGAATGTGTAGTCTGGAGTGATTCTTATTGTTTTGCCTCTATATGTTACTCGTCCTTTTGTTCTCACTGCTTTTAAGATTCTTTCCTTGACTTCTATGTTGGTCATTTTGATTATTATATGATGTAGGGATGTTCTTTGATCTTGTCTTAGTGGTGTTCTCTATGTCTCCTAAACATGAAGATCCAAGTCTCTTTCCATATTTGTAATTCTTTGTATTTATTTCTTTGAAGAGATTATGGATTCCCTTGGTCTGTAATTCTATCCCTTCTTCAATGCCTTTTATCCATAAGTTAGGATGCTTCATATTGTCCCATAGTTTCTGGATGCTTAGGTTTTGTTGCTGTACTGACATCTGTATGCTGTTGACTGTGTTTTTGGTTTTGAATGAACTGTTTTATAACACTGATATTCTACTTTCCATTTCATCTAATCTTCCAGAATTGCTTTCTATTGCTGTCGTCATTTCACTTATTGCCTCTTTCATTTCATTCCAGACCTCTTTTTGATTCTTTCTTAGTGTTTCAATTTCCTCTTTCATTTCCTGTAGACTTGTATTAAAGCCTTTAATCATATTGTAGATCCAGATTCTGAACTCCCCTTCTTGCATTTCTTGTAGGTCAGTATTTGTGATTTCTGTTGTCTCTTCATTATTCCTGGTTCTTGTATTTTCAGTGTCCTCCATCCTGTTTTTCTGATTTCTACCCATCGTTTGTATTATGTTTAGTCCAATCTTAGTATTAGGACTTTAGAGGTATTGGCAGGTCATCAGTGCTTTTCCAGTGTTGAGGGTTGGGTGATCGGGGAGGAGCTGGGGTGATTGGTAAAGGAGTCAGATTAGGTAGAGGATATGTTTAGGTTGAGGAACACTTTAAGTATGATAGGTAATATCTTGCTGAGAATGGGAGAGAGTTAATTACTAGGAGTCTTGTGTTTAGTAGAGTAAGTATGGAGATATGAAATACTTTGAGTATTAAACAAGGAGGTATATTATGGGAAAAAAGTTTTTGGGGAAAAGAGTAGAGAGGTTAGTGTGGGGAAGTTTGTAAGAGAGGTATGGGAAGGAGCAAACAAACATAAATAAAATATCAACACAAGATACCAAGACTATTATATAATCAAAGAAAGAAACAAACCAAAGGAGAAAAAAGAAAAAAAGAAAAGAAAGAGGAAGAAAGAGGAAAAAAGGACAGGAATAAAATAAAAGGGACTAGTGACTGTGTGAAGCCAGAAAACAAAGCAAACTATCAAATATATATAAAAAACAAGTAAAAGTAAAAGAAGGATGAGGAAAAAACAAAATAGCAACAACCATAATAAAACAAAATCAAAATAAAAACAAAACAAAACATTAACAGCAAAAGAAAAAAACAGTCCTACTTATTTATGAATATGGGGTCAGGTCCATATAATATTTGAATGTCTGATTGCTGTGGTAGCTTTCAGAATATAATCCAATGTCTCTTAATTTTCTCTATACTCTATTTTCATCTTCTTAAGTCACTCTCTGGGTGTTAGGACACCTTTCTTTCCTTTGACTGCTTTGGGTTTAGGTGTCAGGATGTCTGGTGTCACTGTTAATAAATTCTGTACAATTCCCAGTTTCTGTGTACTTCCAAACTGTATTCAGTGCCTCTGCACTCAGCACCCTAGACTCAGGCCTGTGCTTTCCTACAGCAGGGGTGGAGGATGTCCAAAGTAGACTTGGAACCTCTCCCTGAGGCCCTGCACAGGTATTGCATCTAGATAAATTTTCCTGTGTCTCTGGAAATTCTAACTGGGCTAGCCCGTGTGGTCCCAAGATGCACCCTGGGCAAAGGGTTGCTGGTCCCTGAACACACACACTACTGCCAGAGTACTGCCAGTTTCCAGAGTGCAGGCTGGGTGCACTGCTATTACTGGACCCTGGCGTGGGTGGGCACAGATGCCTAGTGCCTGGTCCTGGAGTCCACCAGGATGCACAGGGCTGTGTTCTAGCTTAGAACTGAGTCTCCAGCTTCAGGGTGGGTGGAGACACCCAGCAATGGGCCAGGGGTGCAGAGTGGGTGCACACAGGTCCAGGGATGCAGGTGCAGTGCAGGGTCCTGTATTAGTCTCTGGCTCAGACGGGGCATACGACAGAAGCACTAGGGTCCAGGGTGTGCGGCGGGCATACATGCTGGTGCTGGGCCAGTGCGTGGGATGGGGGCCCGAGGAAATCTCACAGGCACACAGAGCTTTGGCTGCCAGGGAAGCAGGCCAGGCTGGCAAGGTAAGTTCTTGGGCTCCAGCAGCTTGTGAGGTCTAGGTGCACAAGGTGAGCGCCGAGATTAGTTGTGGGGGTGGCGCAGGCACAGGCAACTAGCTGGGGTCCTGGGGCACAGACAGGGCACACAAGGACAGTGCTAGGTTCTGGGGAGGAGGACAGATGCCCAGGGCCAGTGCTGGACCTGGGGCACACGCTAAGACCCACAGCTTCCCTGGACGCACTCAGGTATCTGGCTTCCTTGATCCAGGTGTCTGCTCGGGACTCACTATGCCTTTGTGGACCCGTCTTTAGTGAGCACACGGGATTCCGGTGTGGGTGCCGCTTGCTGCTTAAGATGAGGCTCTATGACTGTTTTAAATCTCTTGGGTTATTTTGCCACAGTGGTATTAGTCAGGACTAGGGAATGCAGTTTGGGACGGCAGCCCGCACTGGCGCAGGCGGGCGGCCCGGTAGTCTCTGCAGCAGGTCTGATGCCTGAACTTTCTTCTTCTTCTTTTTAATGCAGTGAATCTCAAGTTCAGGGTTTCTGGATTCCTTCTGCCAATATACCTGGATCTGTTTTGTTCCTGGGATATATTTATTTTGTTGGTTAAGACACTGCCTTCTAAGTATTTGAACTTTACTTATTTCAGCTACTGAGAAGTGCTGTGTCCCTCAGGTGCCATTTTATATCCCCTCCAAATTGCTAAATTTAAATACCATATTGTGTGCCACAACAAAGTTTGCTTGCTGGACATTTTGTTTCACTTTCCCAGTGGTTTGAGGTCTTTGGAGACCTGTGGAGGATTCCATTGTAATTCTGTTGCCTCATATTCTACCTGCCCCATTCTCAGTGAAAGTTCTATGTCCCTTTCTTTCTACCTCTTCCTGAACCTATTAGTGCTTTTCAAACTAGGAAGAGTCAAGAGTAAGGTCATGTCACTGAAATGGAGCTATGCAGAGGAGGGGGCACTTGCTCCAGGAAGAGGGAGAGGAGCCTTCAAATTGCTTGTGAGATTCCCTCCCTTCCAAGAAGTATGAATTTTCATCCATCAAGCTAAAAACCAGTGGCTTATCACCCCCTTTCTATCTCACTATCTGCCTACATTGTAAGAATCTTGAAAATGAACACATATGCACATGGAAATCTTAGTCTATTTGCTTTCTGAACTTTTCCACCTCCACTCATCCCTCTTTCCCCCTCCACTGTTTGGCAAGAAAACACAGGCAAACCCAGTTCCTCACACACTGGGCCAGACATTTTTTTTTTTATTAACCAAGTACAACGCAACTAGCCTTCCTGCACTCTCAGCCTTTCAGCCCCCTAGCCAATGGAAATACTTTTGCCTCATGCATTTTATTTTGAACCCTTTCTCAAATGTTGCTCAAATTCAAACCAGTTGGCTTTATTTGAAAGCCCCTCTTAGTATTTCTCTAACAGTGATCTTAGCCTCACTTTAGGTCAGTGCTTCCACTTCTCTTTCTTTGTATTTCTGGTTCTAGTAATCTGCTGAAACTCACCTGGTCTGATCCTTCAGCACTTTTCTTCTCCTCAGGCTAATGCAAAATGATAGGCAAACCTTATTTTCTATGCATGTAACTCCTAATAAAGCACTTTAATCTCATTATATTATTTTGATTGTAGGAAGTAAGATGGTTCCTTATTAGTTCAGATAAACAAAATCCATAGAGGTTAGGTGACCTACAACCAAGCCTAGGGCTAGTATGTGGAAGAAGTAGAAAAAGAGCATGCTTATAGCAGCACAAGTCACAATATCTAAATTATGGTAACTAATATAGGTGTCTCTCAACACTTTAATGGGCAGAGAAAATGTGGTCTAGACACACAATGGAATTTTACTCAGCCATAAAGAAGAACAAAATTATGTTTTTTGTAGGAAAATGGATGAAGCTTGAGACTATGCTGAGTTAGGTCAGTCTCAGAACATGAAGAGCTATATATTTTCTCTCATATTGGAAGTTAGAGGGAAAATAGGAAACAAAGGGGTCTTCAGAAAAATGGAGAGACAAGTAGAATAGTGAAAAGGGATTAGTGTTTTTCTGACCAGAGGGGATAAAGGAAAACAGATGAAGGTAACAGTTAAAATAGTGCTATGTCCATATATGAAGATATCATTACCAATATCACTAACATGTAGAAAGAGTGGGGTGAGATCCAGAGAGAAACACACCAAATATTACATGTGTGGTTGTCTGTATCACTTTGAACCACACCATGATTTATCATTATAATGCACCACATATTATATTTACGGGAATAGAACATGGTTTTTGCCTTCTAAATCTAGTGATCTTTGCACTACATTCAACTGTCAGCCATCCTACCACAAGTCTACACTGAGAATCTCTATTTTTATTTGTGCATTGTAGTCATATATATGTTTTGCAGGCCTGAGGATTGAAACGTAGGGGCATTTGATATTTGAGCTACACTCCCTGCCCTATGTTTTATTCTTTATTTTGTTTTGGTCTTCTTTTTTTGTGGTACTGGGGATGGAATTCAGGGGCATTTTACCTCTGAGCTGCACCCTTAGCCCAATTTTTTATTATTTATTTTGAAACAGGGTCTCACTGAGTTGCAAAGGGACTCACTAAGTAGCTGAGGCTGACTGTGAACCTCGATCCTCCTGCTTCAGCCTCCTGAATGCTTGGACTATAATCATGCACCACATCTGGCTGTAGTCACACATTTTAATGGGGTACAAGATTGTAGAGGCATATTTGCACATGTCACTCATTTAGCCCTTCCCCAATACCCACCGCATTCCCTCCTCTCTTGATTTTGATATGTGTGTGAATGCAAATCATGTACATTTGGGAGAATCTCTTGATTAAAAATAATGCTTCAGGTAATAGTTAACATTTCTAACAATTTTAAGAATAGTATAAGACCAATATAATTTGAGCAGGTCTTAGAAATTATTTCTTGCCAATTGTTAATATTTTAAAATCTCATTTAAATAATAATAAAGACAACAATGACAAATTTAGTGCTACTAGTAATAATTTTTTATTAATAGGTCATTTTCTATAGACTAGTCACAGTTCTTAAGAATGAGTTCTTAAGCATTAAGTTCTTATGGATTTGAAATTTTGCAACAACCCTCAAGGATTGTATTGTTACTCTTACTTTGTAGAATAAGAAAAATTGAAGCCCTGGAGAGGCAAGATTATATGCTCAGGTCACAAGTCATCAGGTCTCTGACAATCATCAGGCTATCCATATATCCTGGTCCTGTTTATTTACCTGAATTCCTCCTTATTTGACTAGCTGCAGTCCACTTTTTGCTTAACATTATAATGACATCAACAAATAATTAACTTTAGCTGCCATTTTTCTCAATTTGCACAAATTCAATTATTGCAAAATAATTTCAGTTATTTATTTATTTATTTATTTATTTATTTATTTATTTATGGTACTGGGGTAGAATCCAAGGGCATTCTACCTCTAAGCTGCACACCCCAGCCCTATTTCTTAGTCCTTTTTTATGTTTGAAACAGAGTATCATTGAGTTACAAAGGACCTCACTAAATAGTAGCTGAGGTTGTTCACGAACCGCCATCCTCCTACCTCAGCCTCCTGAATGCTGGGATTACAAGTGTGTGCCACCATCCCTGGTTTCAGTAATCGTTTCAAACCAGAATTCACCATTCTACAACAGCTTCCCTCCACGTTGAATAAATTCTGATATCTTTTCAACTTATTAAACTTATTATTGTTTGTTATAAATTTATCAGAATCTTAAAAGCAGCAATTTGTGTGGTGCAACCCAGCTTGTGTACTTCCTTCTGTCAGCATGCCATTTACTCTTTAGAGTCAAGCTACTTTTGAGTGCAGACAGAAATAAAAAATAATAATAGCTCTGGCTCAAGTAATGGCATTTTGAAGTTACAGTTCATATGTTATATGAGGAATTCCAAGGCTGTTCATATGTAGTAATATGGGCACCTCCACCAGTTTCTTTTCTGAGCGCCACAGAGTTTTATGGGTCATAGAATCATCATTTCCAGAGGAGTTAAACCAAAGTAGAGCATGCTCTATCTAAATGCTTCTAGCTAAGAGTAGATGTTGAATGATTATTTATTCTTCGATAATATGATTTATTTGTTCATAGAAAGACTTATGTAAAATGTCAACAAACTATAAATTAAATCTTTTCTACAGACTAAAATGCAGATAGCACAGTTCTCTTTGATTTGATGTTGAACAGATTGTGTTTCCTAGCAAAGTACCTTCTGTAGTTGATAATTTCATAGGCAAACATCTGTAAGGGTATTTCACTGTTTATGAGGTATGCTGAATTTGCTAGCTAAGATATAGGAACTTGATTTGATAAACTATCTTCTTATGTTTTCTCCCCACCATATGGATCAAGTTGGTAAACACCTACATGGGCATCTCTTTTTGATTACAGTATGAACTGTGTTTACAGCATTCTAAATTATGGCAATCTCCTTATTAGGTAGTGTTTTAGTTTACAGTTTTGGTAGGGAAAGAATTTAACAAATAATTACAGGACAAGCATATACATACTTGCTTATTTTTTCTTTTACCAGGAAAACAAATGAAAAGCCCATCTTAAAACTGAGAAAAAATAGATAGGAAAATAAAATTGGTCAGACAATTATGTCTGAAATGAAGGTTGATTATATTATCATAACTATGCAGCATAATCAAGCACCTTTCAGTAGAATTTCTTTTATAAATTTAACCAATAATTAGGCAATTGATTTTATATTCTGTCAAATTAATGTATAAGTAATGCTCAAATTGGGATCATGCAAATGATTTTCTGTTTAACTGTCTTAAATGCTAATCTTTCTGAAATGTTCCTAAAAGCATCTATTCTAGTCTTGTGTGGACTTTTAAAATTATAGTTTCGTGAAATAGTAATATAGTGTTCCATCCAAGAAAGACAACAATTGCTAAATATAATTTAGCCTGTAATTAATGTTAACATTGATGGAGTCAAATAAATGAACTAACTAATGATTGTACCCTCTGCTAATCTGATGACTAGCTCTTACCTAATGACACTGGGAAATATGTAAATTTGCCAGCAGGTGAAAATGCCCTTGACTCAGTAAATTATGAGGAGTATTACCTTTTTTGAAGCTAATTCAAAACATTAATGGACTTAACACATAGCAGGCATGTGAGGTGAGCTATTCATGGAACCAAATAAGCCCATAAGAGATTTTACCCATTATTTGCCTCCCAGTAATAATTTCCTCTTTTCTCGTGCACAAACCAACCCAGAAGAAAGATGATAAATTTAATTATAACAACTATTATGTGAACAATGTAAGTAAGCCATCAAGTGTGCTTCCAAATACACTTAGAGCCTGTCAAACAGTTTAAATATTTTCAGGTGGAATCTGGGTGTTTGCAGTTAGGATACGTGGTGAATTGTAAATGATTTTACAGACATCATTGAGAAAGTGAGATATGTGAATAATGAGGTGATTGGCCTAGTGAAACATGGGAACCTGTCAAACATGGGATATGCTGCAGAAGAGATGATGTCAAATACCAGTAACTTAGCAACCCAGAATTTAGCTGTCCAGTTAGTGAGAAAAAATATCTGTTTTAAAATAGCTGAGAAGATATATATATATATATATATATATATATATATATATATATATATATATATATCATAGGTATGCTATAAAAATAAGTCTGTTTTCTGTCAACTTGTTTCTTTTTGATAATATGGTGATTTCTTATTTTCTATTGAAGTGAATGAAAGCAGGTGAGAATTTAAGCCATGTGTAGAATTTACAAATGCTTTCTCTATCTTGGGTGTTCAGAGTGGGTAATGAAACAATGTATTGGTTTGCCAAAAAAGCATTCTAGGATTATCTGAAAGAAGTAATAACTTCCTACTATAGTTTGAGAACCAGCCTTTTTATCCTAGATGTGCTAGTGGGATTAGGTTTTGAGAAAAAGAGGAAATACAAGGAAGTGAACCATTCTCACTTTGCATCTCTGTAAAGGTGCAACCAATGTCGCTGAAAAAATTTCATCATGAAAGCAGCCTCTCACAATCAATTTGATAGATATCTTTCAGTTGTAGAATGATACAAGTTTTGTTCCTTTTCTTAAATGTCACTAAAACATTAAGGAGAATGAGAGAAATAAAATTAAACTCCCCAACTGATCTGACCAGAGGGCATCTACAAACCTGAGCAACAGTTTGTTCTGTGAAGGTCAAAGAAGGAATAAGTCAAGATGTGTTTCTTTAGGAGGTCATGGATATGAGGTATGGATGCACTGATTTGTATACTTTTATTGGCACATTTTAATTATATATCAGAGTGAGGTTCAAAGTAATACAAACATATATGCACATGATACTTGTTATGGTTCCCTGAGGATCACATCCTGCTTCCCATACGATAGTGAAATTGGTAGAAATACTATCATATAAGAAGATCAACATTCATTTTCAATAAAATAAGAAAGATTCAATCACCCTTGATATTTGAAAATATATCCACTTGAACCCAAAGGCTAGTATCTCATTTAATGGGTAAGCTTTAGAAGCATATACACATTATAGTCATAAAAGGACTAGATGGTATTTATACCAATATTATTTAATATTTTGGGAGGGTAGCCAAGACAATTAAACAGGATAAAGAAATAAAATGTATTGAAATTGGACAAAGTGTATAAAATAGTTGTTTGTAGATTGTATATATTTTCCCTAGAAGCCTCAATGCAATTAAGAAAAGAGAATTATTATAAATAATACAACAATTCATCAAAGTTATGGTCTGAAAAATAAATATGCATTTATAGCCTTTATATAGAGAGCAACTGACCCTACTCTATAATAGGTAAAATCTCCATTTATACCTTATTAATCAATTTAACAAGAAATGTACCCAGCAATGTTTTCGCATGTTTGTAATTCCAGCAGCTATGAATCTGAGACAGGAGGATCACAGCCAGTCTCAGCAACTTAGTGAAGGCCTCAGCAATTTATTGATACCCTGTTTCAAACTAAAAAACATAGGGTATGGGGTATAGCTCAGAAGTATAATGTCCTTGGGTTAAATACCCAGTACCCCCCACAAAAAAGGAAATAAATGTGTTTTGGCTATGTAGACAAACTAAAGTATTATGAATGACAGCTAAAAGGACTTAAAATGGAAACACATACCCTTTGTGTTTAGGAAGACAATATAAGAAACATTTCTATTCTCTAATTTAATTATAGATTCTTATCTCACACAATATCATACAAGAAGATTATATTCAGATATAAAAAGATTAAAAACAAAGGCATAAAATATTAGAATTAAAGGTGGAAGAGTTTAATATTTTTATTATTGGAGCATTGTAGTCATATATTCTAATGAGGTATAAGATGGTAGAGGCATACATGCATACATCACACATTTAGTTCTTCCCAATTCCTACCCCATTTCCTCCACCTTCCTTCCTTCTCATGTTTGGCTTAGTGATTGACTTTGATGTATTTGTGAATGTACATAATGTACATTATGTAATTTCCCTCTTTTCACTCACATTTTCCTCATTTAGTTCACATTTTTTGCTCATCTATGTTTTTTTTTCTTTTTCATCTAGACTTCCTCCTATGACCCATTTTCTCCCTAACTTCCCCATATTAGGGATAACATCAATTTTTTTTTTTTTACTTTTTATAACTGACTAATCTTACTTAGCATAAGGTTCTACAGTTTCATCCATTCCAAGCCCTATTTTTATTCCTTTATTTTGAAACAGGATCTCACTGAGTTGCAAAGTGTCTCACTAAGTAGCTGAGGCTGTATATGAACAGCAACCCTCCTGTCTCATACTCCCAAATGCTGGAATTAAAAAGCATGCACAACTACACCTGGCTGTTGTGTCTTCTATGTATAGTATGTTATCTTCAAATAGAGATAATTTTAGTTCTTATTTTTCAATTTGACTTCTTTTATTTCCTTCTCTTGTCTTATTGCTTCTATATTGAAAAGAAGTGCTAATGATGGAAATCATGTCTTGTTCCTCTTTTTAGGGGTAATTTTCATAGTTTTCCCCATTTAATATGATGTTGGTTGTGGACATATTGTATATTGCCTTTAGGATGTTGAAGTATGTTCCTACTGTTCCAATTCTCTGCAGTGCTTTTAGAATAAATAGGTTTTGGGTTATAGCAAATGCTTTTTCAGTATCTATTAAAATGTTCATGTGAATTTTGTCTTTGGTTCTATTTATATGATTAATTAAATGTAATGTTTTTCATATGGTTGAACCAGCTTTGCATTCCTTGGATAAACCCCACTTGGTCACACTTTATGATTTTCATGATGTAGTTTTGAATGTGTTTTGTTAGTATTTTGTTTAGCAGTTTTCTCTCTAACTTTATCAATGATATAGAACTATAGATTTCTTTTCCTGAGCTCTCTTTATATGGTTTTAGTATTAATGTGATGTTGGCTTCATAGAATAATTTTTGTGAGAGTCCCATTTCTTTCTAATTCATGGAATAGATTGAGGAGTATTTGGGATTAGCTCTTTTATAAAAGTTTTATAAAATTCACTTGGGAAACCATCTGGTCCTGGGCTTTTGTTTGATGGTAGGCTCATTATTGCTGTATCAATCTCTTTGATTTTGGTCAGTTTAAATTTTCTAAATTTTCTTGGTTCAAATTAGAAAGTTTTCATGTGTTTAGAAAATTGTCAATTTCTACCATATTTTTTATTTTGTTGGAACATAGTTTTTCAAAATAGTTTCCAATAATCCTCTGGATTTGCATGTGGTCTGTGGTAATATCTCCTTTTTCATGACTTATTTTTGTAATTTGAATTGATTTTCTCTTTTTTGTTAGGTTGGCTAAGGGTATAACTATCTTGTTTATTTTTTGAGAAACCAACTTTTGGTTTTATTAATTTTCTGAATTTTTTTTGTTCTTTACTTCATTGATTTATGCTTTGTTGGTAAAATTTCCTGTCTTCTACAGGATTTCAGGTTACACTGCTCCTGTTTCTTAAGGGCTTTGAGGTGTGTCATTAGTTTACTTATTTGGTGATCTTCTGTTCTTTTGTGGGTACTCAGTCCTATGAATTTTCCTCTTAAGACTGCCTTCATGGTGTCAAAGAGGTTTTGATATGTTGTATCTCTATTTTAATTTATTTCTAGGAATTTCTTAATTTCACTCCTTACTTTTTCTATGACTGATTCTTAATTCAGAACTGTGGTATCAGTCCCCGTGTGTTTATATGATTACTCTGGATCTTCTTATAGTTGATTTCTAGTTTCATTTCATTGTGGTCTGAAAAGACACAAGGAAGTAGGTCACATTTTTTGAATATAGTAGTGTTCAATTTGTGGCCCAGGACATGGTATATTTTTAATAAGGTTCTATGGACAGGTGAAAAAATATAGACTCTGCTATAGTTGGGTGGAATATTCTGTATGTGTTAATACGTCTATTTTGTTTATGGTGTTCTTTAGTTATGAGACATCTTATTGCCCTTTTGTCTAGTGGTATGAGAGGAGTGATGAAGTCTCCCAGTGTTATTGTATTGAGATCTATGTGTGACTTGATGTCATGATAGGTGGCAAGAATAAAGACATTGATTTCAAAACAGTTATAAAGTATCTCTTAAGACCATTAAAATAAGATTCAATATGTAGTACGGTGAAAATGCCTGGGTCCTACTTCACCATCTCACAGAATTCCCCTTTAGAGAGCCTATCCTTTATGGAGCACAGTGGTGTTGGTCCAAGCCCAACCTTAGACACCTGGCTGGAGGTTCTAGATCTGATGACTTTTTCTCTAAGACTTAGTTATTTCATCTATAAAATGAAAACAAGAAAAACTATTTCCCCTAAATTTATAAATGGATTAAAATAATAATATAAATGAAACATTTATGAATTCTAACCCCTAAATACATGACAACTCATAGGGGATCATTATTCTAACTTTCCTTACTGTTCTTCAGCAACTCCAAATATTTTCATAGTATGACCTTGAATTTCATATTTCAACCCTTCAATTGCCATTGTGATTTTCCTAATTTAAATATGTAAGCCTCCCCCTCTCTCATGTATTTAATACAATGTGTGCCTTATTTCCTTTTTTATTTTTGACCACTCCATGGGTCATTAGACACTTTGTACTTTTCAAGTTGTCACATTTGTTTAATTAGCCCAAAAACCCTACCATATTTCTCTTGTAGGTAGTTTGCAAGCCATAACCAGGATATTTTTAAATGATTTTGCATTTTTCTTTCTTAAACAAACAAACAAAAAATGAGACAGATGATCAAGGGCCAATGGTGGGAGCAGATGGGCAATGATCTGTGGCACTGGGAAGAGACACGTGGCTATAACTCAATATTGAAGCACTGATTGACAATTGGCTTTTGGACAAGAGTTACAAAGTAATTAGTAATGACAGTAAGTCCTAGTCTTGAAGTAGGCAGGTTTATATATGGTCGAGATGACTCTGTGTACTGTGTATTTACCACTAGCCCATGGTTATATTTGCCTACTAGAACATTTCCAGCAAAGGATTTGCCATTGCTCCTTTTGAATCTTCTGTTTGATACAGTACTAAATTTATAGTTGTAAGTAAAAGTATTGATCTGGTTACCCCAAGAGGTATTATAAGCTGAAACAGATAGAGGTTTACAGAGAATTTAGATATGTCTATGGGCAATGAATTCTCACAGGATTAAGTGGACATGAAAAGACTCAGTGGGAATGTGCAGCCCATTCTCATAGTGACCAAATGCTTTGCTGTAAAGATGTGGGCACCATCAAAGATGTCAATGGGAAATTCTAAATAAAGAGCACTTTAATAATAGGCTCCATTAAAAAACCTTTTAATTTTTAAAAATGACTAATTAAGCCAGGCGTGGTGGTGCATGCGTGTAAACTCTGCACTTGGGAGGCAGAGACAGGAGGATCACACAAGTTCAAAGCCAGCTGCGCTGTCTTAAGAGACCCTGTTTTCAAACAAAAATATAAAAACTAGGTCTGGGAGTGTAGCCCGGAGGTAGAAGGGCTTCCAGGAACCCCAGTACCACCAAAAAAAGTGTAAAAATGACTAATTAAATGCAATAATCAAATAGGATTTATGCTTAAATACTTAGTATAATATCCTCCAAATTATAATTTTCAAAAACAATGTATCAGTAGGGACTGATGGTTTATATACTGTTGGGCATTTGAATGTTTTCACCAAGGCATAAGTGGACCTGTTTTATAGATTTTAATAGAGAATTTAAGATTTATATTATGCCTATGAGACTAAGTTTTCTATCAATACCTTTGGCCCCTAGAGTGTTTTTGCTGAGTTTATAATATTCTCTTTCTCCATCGATCAAATATCTTTACAGAAAACTATATGACTCACTTGTGATACATCTTTTCCACTCTAATATAAGATACAGATGCTATTTATTTACCATTATTTGGAGTAATTGTAGAGGCAAACATATCTGGGCAGAGGAGTGACTGTCAAGGCATTCAGGAATACTCAGTCTATTAGGGGCTTAGAAACCTCAGAGTGAGTTATCTGAATCAATTTCACTGGGGCTTAGGAGTAGTTTTGATGTTGTTAAATTTTGGCTGTGGCAAATAATTTGATGCCTCTATCAGTTTATTTTTGTTTTTATTGGAGGTTGACTGTGGGTGAGGGAAAGACAGGGTGTTCAGTAGACTGACATCTTGTGATAGATCTGTTAGATAATTTCATGAGAATGGGACAAACCAGTTCTTTTTCATCCCTTTGGCATTGTAACTATATGATTCCAAGATTGAAATAGCTATTCAAAGGAAAGATAATTCTATGAAAATCATATCAGATGTAGTTTGGGCTCTATTATTGCTCAAGTGCCTTATTTTTACTGAGCTCAGAAATGATAAGGAGCAAAGCCACAGTCAAGTTGTTCACTGGAGGCCTATTTCCACAAAAGTACATATTACTTATTTTTTCTCCCCAGCAATTGAACCTTTGTTCCTTCTAAAAGCAGTTGTCATGAACTCCTCATTGCCATTTTTTGTAATGTGATAAGTGTAAACTACAAGAAAGCTATCATGTTGAAAATTTTCAGAGTCCTATAAATAAATTCCAGTCCTAAAGCTTTTGAATAAAGCAGTCATTACTTATTTGAAGAAATATTGCCAGGAACTTTTTTATACCATGTGTCATGATGTGGAGCTGAAATGTCCTCTAGAACCTTATGTGTTGAAGGCATTGTCACCTATGTAGATAAAAGGGGGGTGGGAGATTTGGGGAAGTGACTGAATCCTAATGGCACTGACTTCATAAGTGAATTAATTTATTGATGGTTCCATGGGTTACTGGGAGGTGGGACTTCCTTGGAGACTGTTCCTTGGAAGTGTTTATCTTCTCCCCAGTCTCTTCCTCTCTCTGTTTCCTGGCTTCCATGAGATGAGCAGCTTTTCTCTCCCTTGCCATTCTGCTATGATGTTTCTACCTTGGAGCCAGCCAATCATGGGCTGAATCTCTAAATCTATGAGTCAAAATGAATCTTTCCTGCATTGTTCATGTCAGGTAATTTGTCACAAAGTACTGTTTTTTTTTTTTATTTGGTAGGTTGTATTTTGTGATGGCCCATTATTATACTATGGTTAGAAAGTTATAATTAGTGTAACAGTAAACTTTATATTTCCTTTCTACCAGCACGTGCACAGAAATCACAGATGCAATCTTAAGAGACTCTCTTAAGAGCATAATAAACAGAATATTCATTCAACTGAATGAAACAGGGATTTAAGCACTAAAAAGGCTTGATAGGCATAGTTTCAAGCCATGGAAAATCTATAGTTTTACTATAATTGGGCTTTCCAAGAGCTGAGTAAATGGTCAAATTTTTTAGCTTTCTCAATGTGAAACTGTAGGCTCCCTTCACAAAGACTTCTTAATTTTGGCAGAATAATGCATTTCCTTGGCCAATATGCTTAACCATGTTTACATGTCATGTAAAAAAAAACTTGATCCAGTTTCAGTTTTCCATCCTCTTATATACAGGGTTGATAATGTCAAAGTAAAGAATATGATTACTGATTACAAATAGAAGTAATCTATAATATACATATAGAGTTGGTTCGCAACCTTCCCAACCCAGCCTTTGTAAGTGAATACCTCTTCTACTGCCAGAGATAGGAACTGTCTTACATTTAGAGATAGGCTGCTCACTCACTGCCTTCTAAGACTCTAGGATCCATGGTTGGAAATTACATATGATTGGAATTTCTTCCATAGTTTGAGCTAAAATTGGTCCCCTAGTAACCTTTACCCATAAGGCTAGTCCTAACTTCTTCATCTATGAAGCAGGTCCCAGGTCTTTTTCATATGAGAACCTTTCACTTATTCAAAGATGTTTCTCATTTCTCCTCTCATTCTCACTTTTCTGTAGACTAGACTTTTTCTTCCAGGTTCATTTAGTAATCATCATTCAGATATAATGTTGTATTACCCTGCTATTGCTGAAATGAGGTGTCCTTCAACAGTGCCCTCTGCTTTTGATCTTTGGATTAGATCTTTTTCATGCAGTGTCCAGGAAAACTATTGCCTTGTACATAGATCACCTTAGTTTGCATGAATTTCTTTTGTGGTGCTGGGGATTGAACCTAGGGGGCATTCTACCTCTGAGCTACAGCCCCAGCCTGATTTTTTATTAATTATTTTGATACAGGGTTTAACTAAGTTGTGGAGGGCCTCATTAGGTAGCTGAGGCTGGATGAGTACTGGGATCCTCCTGTTTCTGCCTCCCAAGTACTGGGATTACAAGTGTGTGTCACCAAGCCTGGATGGGATCAATTCTTTTGGATGCCAAACCCAGCCAAATCTACATAAGAGTGGTCAACTAAAATCCTTGATTTCTTATTCCATTCATTATTGATAAGCTAAATGGTCTTTTTCATTGTGTAATTTTACTCTTGGTTTGTGAAGCATAATTGTAGTTTTCATTTACTCCAGATAAAATCCTTCCTTTTGGCTTCAGGCCATTGTTGCAAGATCTTTCTGAATTTTGATTACTCATTGCTTAGCATTACTTGTAATTTTGATAAACAGAGATTCTATATATTTTAAATTATTGATTGAAATAAATAATATTTTAAAGTATTTTTGCAACCAAAGAATCCTATATCATCATCATTATCATCATCATCCTGGAGGTTGAACCCAGGGACCTTCTACCTCTGAGCTATATCCCCGCTTATTTTATTTTTATTTTGAAATAGGACCTTGCTATGTTGCTCAGAGCCTTCCTAAGTTGCTGAGCATAGCCTGTAACCTGCATTCCTCCTCTCTCAATCTCCTTATTGTTATTATTATTATTATTATTATTATTATTATTATTAAAGCTGGTGATCAGGGAAGGACTACAAATGACAGGGCCCTGTGACATACCTATAGAAACTTGTCTTCCAAGTTGAACTTTCTTAATCAGCTATTTTTGGAAGCTCATTTCACCACAATCTATAAAAATCCATCTTTCACATTTCCATCCTAAGGTGAGGTTTGGCAAATACTTCACTGAAGCCAAGTTATACCGTGTCCCCAGCACTTTCCCAACCTAGTAGGATGTCATTTCCTTAATGTTATCAGAGGTCTAGACTATGATTTGGACAGTGTTTACAAGGTCCTTCAGCCCTATATAGAGAACAGGAGTTGCTTGTGCATATTTAGCATAAAGCTTGCTCTGGGAAATACAATGTCTATCCCAAGAGGGACCAGAGAAGAAAGAGATCAGCACTTCCTCTCACATTCCCTGCCTCCCTCAAATAATAATTTTACATCAAGCATCCATTCCCTGGCTATGGCTAAAGGGTCTGTGCTATGGCCTCTATCCTCCCAGGGATTGCTCCAGGAAGGCCTACTGGGAAAAGCTGGTAGTTTGGAATTCTTGTGTCTTCAAGGGCCCCCACCTTTGTGGGCCCAATGCAAGTCTACTCCAGCTCCCTTTACCTATTTCCTATGAGAATCCCCACTGCAGCTGCATATAATGTGGTAATACTCTTGCCTGGCTTCTATCAATAAGAAGAGATCCCCAAAGGCCAGTTAGCAATTGAGAACAGACTGAAGGCTAAGCAATTATTTGACTGCCACCCTCCTGAGGTTGAATTCCTTAGTATGCCCTCCTGGGCACCCCAAGCGCCCCTGTCCTTTATTCCCTGGAAGCTATAATGTCTAACGATCCCATCCCCCATTTCTGGCTCCTTGGAGAACTGCCAGGATCCTTGGGTACAAAGGTTCTAAGTCATTATTCAAAGAAATTAGTTTTTCTTAAAAGTTTACACACCTTCCTGCAACACACAGGGCTTTCTCTGGTGGAGGCCTCCTTCAGCTAAAGAAGCATATTGAACTGTCTATCACAAAGACCTCACTCACATAAATGAGATATGCAGATTCAGTGTTTTTTGGTCTTGATTTAGAAGAAGAGAAAATGTTGAGGCTTCTGAATTCTTAAGCTGTGGGGGCTTATAAGATTGTGCAGTATATGTATTTATAGTCTTATCATAATACTTTTGAGGCATATGCTCCCTGGTAAGAAAAAAGAAAAGGTACCTCCCAAAATATGCCAGAGACTAAGGTCAGTTGCCCTAGTTTAATTTTAAGTCCTCATGAAAATAAGTTTCAATCTGATTTTTTTGGATTTATTTTCCTTCTTTCTGGAAACTCACAGCTGTTCACACAATTATTAACCACAGAAATTTGTAAATAATTCCCAAATTGCATCAATTACATTCTTAGCATCTCAGTTGAGGGAAATGGGGAAAGTGTGTGCTGCCTCTATCCTGCTGAGTGCTGTACAGTGCTGAAGATGCCTGCTAAGCAAAGCCCTGTAGGACTGTATTAGCAATGCTGCAGTTATAGCTATAGGAATAATAGAAATATGCCTAAAATGTGTGCAGCACTACATGGTTTCCAAAACCCTTGCACATTGTTATCCTGCTTCCACTGCCTTACAACATGAGTAGAGCAAATTGAACCACAGATTAACAATACTGACAATTGGAGAATCTCTAGAGACCATCCAAGCCAAAGCTCACATCTTGTAGATGGGAAAATTAAGGCTCAGAGAAGGCAAGCATCTTGAACAAGTCCACTCAGGTGGCTTTGGGTAGAATTCAGACTTGAATTTCTGCTTATCTTATTTCAAGATGATGGACCTTTTATGGCTCCATCTGACCATGATAACAACAATGACAACAACAGTAACAAAATATAGGAGACACTCCCATCATTTTCATTCATTAAGATAGCCACTTGAAATAAATCTCCTATTTATATAGTCAAGTGTGGTGGCGGGCACTTGTAATCCCAGCATTTGGGAGATTGAGGCAGGAGGATAGCGGTTCACTTACAGTCTCAGCTACTTAGTGAGGCACTTTATAACTTAGTGAGACCCTGTTTCAAAAGAAGGAATAAAAAATATGGCTGAGTATATAGGTCAGGGGTAGAATGCCCCTGGGTTCTATTACGAGTACTGCAAAAAAATGCTCTATTGTTACTTAAGTTTGAAGTCTTGGAAAATAAGAATATTGTGTTTAACATAAAAAATATCAAGCTGGGTGAAGTATCTTATGGTTGTAATTGCAGTACTTGAGAGGCTGAGACAGGAGGATTATGGGTTCCTGCACAGCCTCAGCTACCTAGTGAGGCCCTTTGTCACTTAATTAGGCCTTGTTTAAAAATAAAGAATAGCATAATGTTCTCCAGGTCTTTCCATCTTCTTGAAAATGGCATGATTTTGTTTTTCTTTATAGCTGAGTAGAATTCCATTGTATGTATTTCCCATAATTTTGCAATCCATTCATCTGTTGATGGAGACCTAAGTTCATTCCGTATTTTGGCTATTAAGAATTGTGCTGCTATGGATATGGGCATGCATATGTTACTGTAGTTCTCTGATTTCAACCCCTTTGGAAAAATACCCAGAAATGGTAAAGCCGGATCATATGGTGGATCCATTCCCAGTTATCTTTTGTTTTCTTTTTTTAATTTTTTATTGAACATAAATGGTATACATTTAAACTACACTTGATGCCCTCTCCCCCCTCCTGCCTCTATTTTCCCTTCCCCCCTCCCAACAACGATTGTTCTGGGTAACCATGACATATTCATAATTTTACACATATTCGGATGTGGACCCTCATTAATCAAGTTCAGCCTTCCTCCTCCTCTATCTTTCCATTCAAGCTTTTCTGGTATTTTCACTCCATTATCTGGAGTACCACTGGTATCCTCTAGGTTCCCTAGTTTGGGCACATTGGACGAAACATCTGTACCTTCTCCTGTGCTTGGCTGGTCTCACTTAACATAATGCTCTCCAGGACTTTCCATTTTCTTGCAAATGGTATGATTTTGTTCTCCTTTATGGCTGAGTAGAATTCCATTGTGTGTATTTCCCAGAGTTTTGCAATCCATTCATCTGTTGATGGGGACCTGGGTTGGTTCCATATTTTGGCTATTATGAATTCTGCTGCTATGAACATAGGTATTCATATGTTGCTATAGTTCTCTGAATTCAACCCCTTTGGAAAGATACCCAGGAGTGGTAGAGCTGGATCTTATGATGGATCTATTCTTAGCTTTCTTAGGAATCTCCACACAGATCTCCATAGTGGCTGAAATAGTTTGCACTCCCACCAGCAATGTAAAATTGTTTCTCGTTCGCCACATCCTCACCAGCATTTGTTGTTATTTGATTTCTTTATGCTTGCCACTCTGACTGGGGTTAGATGGAATCTCAATGTAGTTTCGATTTGCATCTCGCTGATGGCCAATGATGTAGAACATATTTTCATGTATCTATTATCCCTTTGTATCTCTTCTTTTGTGAAGTGTCTGTTTAGTTCATTTGCCCATTTCTTGATTGGGTTGTTTGTTTTGCTAGTGTAGAGTCTTTTGAGCTCTTTGTATATTCTGGATATTAGCCCCCTATCAGAATCGTGGTAAAGATCTTTTCCCATTCTGTAGGCTTCCTCTTTAAGTTATTGATGGTTTCCTTTAATGAGAAGAAACTTATAAGTTTGATGCTATCCCACTTGTTAATTTTTGCTTTAATTTCCTGAGCTTTGGAGGTTTTGTTGAGAAAGTTACTGCCTGTGCCAATATTTTGTAGTGTTAACCCTGTGCTTTCCTCTACTAACTTCACAGCCTCAGGTCTAATTTCTAAGTCTTGATCCATCTTGAGTTGATTCCTGTGCATGGTGAGATATAGGGGTTTAGATTCATCTTTTTACAAATGGTAAGCCAGTTCTCCCAGCACCATTTGTTGAAAAGGCTGTCTTTTCTCCAGCGTATGAGTTTGGCCTCTTTGTCAAAAATTAATTGACTAAAGATGTGTGGGTTTGTTTCTGTATCTTCTATTCTAATCCACTGGTCAGGATATCTGTTATTGTGCCAGTACCATGCTGTTTTTTACTACTCTTGCTCTATAGTATAATTTGAAGTCTGGGATTGTGATGTCTCCTTCATGTTTCCTATTGCTGAGAATTGCTTTGGGTATTCTGGGTCTTTTCTTTCTCCATATAAATTTCATGATTGATTTTTCTAGGTCTCTGAAGAATGTCGCTGGTATTTTAATGGGAATTGCATTGAATCTATAGATCAGTTTTTGCAGGATATCCATTTTGATTATATTTATTCTGCCTATCCATGGACACAGAAGACCTTTCCATTTTCCAAGGTCTTCTACAATTTCTTTCTTTAATATTTTATAGTTTTTGTTGTAGAGGTCTTTTACATCTTGGGTTAGGTTTATTCCTAGATATTTTATTGGTTTTGAGGTTATAGTGAATGGAATTGTTTTCTTTGTTTCTTTCATTGTGGATTCATTGTTGGAGTAAAGAAAAGCCATTGATTTCTTTAGGTTGATTTTGTATCCTGCGACTTTGCTGAATTTGTCAATTAGCTTCAGAAGTCTTTTGGTTGAGTTCTTTGGGTCTTCCAGATCATGTCATCTGTGAATAAGGATAATTTTAATTCCTCTCTTCCTATGTAAATTCCTTTGATTTCCTTCTCTTGTCTTATTGCTGCAGCAAGAGGCTCAAGGACTTTGGTTGCTATTGGTTGGTTTAGGCTTGCTATATCCTCTTGGCTGAGTGTAGGAAGGTTAACTGTGCTTAGAAATCTATCAATTTCTTCCATGTTTTCAAGTCTATTGGAGTATACATTTTTAAAGTAGTTTCTAATCATCTTTTGAATTTCTTCACTATCTGTGGTGATATCTCCTTTTTCAATTCTAATTTTGATCATTTGAGTTGATTCTTATTTTTCTTTTGGTTAGGTTGGCCAGGGGTTTATCAATTCTATTAATCTTTTCAAAGAACCAACATTTTTTCATTATTTGAATTGTTTTTTTGTTCTCTGTTTCATTTGTTTCTGCTCTAATTTTTATAATTTATTGCCTTCTGCTGGCTTTGGGAATAGATTGTTGCAGACTTTCTAGGTCCTTGAGTTGTGTCATTAGGTTCTTTACTTGGTGGTTCTCTATCCTTCTTATGTGGGCACTCAATGCAATAAACTTTCCTCTTAATACTGCCTTCATAGTGTCCCATAGATTTTGGTAGATTGTGTCTCTGTTTTCATTTGTTTCCATAAATTTCTGTATTTCTTCCTTAATTTCTGCTCTTAACCATTCATCATTCAATAGTGTATCATTCAATCTCCATGTATTTGAATAATTTCTTTTGAGTTTCCTCTTGTTGATTTCTACTTTTATTCCATTATGGTCTGAAAAGATGCAAGGAATTATATTACATCCTTTGAATTTGCTGGCACTTTCTTTGTGTGCCAGTATGTGGTCTATTTTGGAGAAGGTTCCATGGGCTTATGAGAAGAATGTGTTTTCAGTAGTTCCTGGCTGTAATATTCTGTAAATGTCTATTAGGTCCATTTGGTTTATGGTTTTCTTTAGTTCTAAAGAGTCTTTACTCATCTTTTGCCTTGAAGATCGATCCAGTGGTGTGAGAGGTGTATTAAAGTCTCCCAGAATTATTTTATTTGGGTCTATTTGGGTTCTGATATCCAGAAGGGTTTGTTTTACAAATGTGGTTTCACCCATGTTTGGGGCATAAATATTTACTATCATTATATCTTCTTGGTGTATTGTTCCTTTTAATAAAAGGAGGTGCCCTGAATTGTCTCTTCTGATGTGTTTTAGTTTAAAGTCTGTTTTGTTGGATATCAGGGTTGCTACCTCTGCTCTGTTTTGGTCTCCCATAGCATGGTATATCTTTTTCCATCCATTAACTTTCAGTCTGTGAATGTCTTAGGCTCTAAGATGAGTTTCTTGCAGACAACATATATTTGGATTATGTTTCTTAATCCACATTGCCAGTCTATGTCTTTTGATTGGTGAGTTAAGTACTTTGACGTTAAGATATATTATTGAAATATGATTTTTGTTTTCTGCCATTTTATGTTCTGTCTACTATTGGATAGATTGGTCTTTCTTCTTTACTTCTTTACCCACTTATTGACTTCCTCTCTTCTCTGATTCTGAAGTCTGCTTCTTTTTTCTTCCTTATGGTTTATTTCTTTAAGAATTTTCTCTAGTGTAGGCTTTGAATTCATGAATTTTTTAAAGATCCTGTATATGCTGAAAGACTTTTGTTTCCCCATTTATTTTGAATAGTCCTTTGCTGGGTAAATAAGCTTTGGTTAGAAGTTATTTTCTTCCAGGGTCTGAATCATGTCATACCAGTCTCTCCTAGCATTCCTGTCCTGAGTTGTATAGTCTGGGGTGATTCTTATTGTTTTGCCTGTATATATCACCCATACTTTTGTTCTCACTGCTTTTAGGATTCCTTCCTTGTCCTCTATGTTGGTCATTTTGGTTATTATGTGGCATGGGGAGGTCCTTCTTTGGTCCTGTCTCAATGGAGTTCTGTATGCCTCCTGGACATGAAGCTTCAAGTCTCTTTCCATGTTTGGAAAATTCTCTGATATTATTTCTTTGAAGATATTACAGATGCCCTTAGTCTGTACCCCTATCCCTTCTTCAATGCCTATTATCCATAAGTTAGGATGCTTCATATTATCCCACATTTCCTGGATGTTTAAGTTTTGTTGCTGTAAATATTTCTGTATATCGCTGACCATGTTTTCTGTTTTGGATGTACTGTCTTCTAACAGTAATATTGTTTTCCATTTCATCTAATCTTCCAGAATTTCTTTCTATTGCTGTCTTCATTTCACTTATTCACTCTTTCATTTCATTCCAGCCTCTTTCTGATTCTTTCTTAGTGTTTCTAACTCATCTTTCACCTCCTCTAGACTTGTTTTAAATCCTTTCATCATATTGTAGATCAAGATTCTGAACTCTCCTTCTTGCATTTCTTGAAGGTCAGTATTTGTGATTTCTGTTGTTTCTCCACTATTCCTGGTTCTCATATTTTCACTGTTCTCAGGCCTGTTCTTCTGTTGTCTTCGCATTGAAGTGGTACGTATTGGGCGATGGTGGAGTAGCTGGCAGCCCAATCAGAAGCTCTGATGTGCTGGTAGTTCTTCTGTATCTGGTTCTCTGGGGGAAAGGCAGGTCTATGTCGGGGACCCTGCAGGATTCCCAGTGTCTCTGTGGGTGCCTCTTCTGTTGCACCAACAGTGCAGCTCCGGGGTTTGGCTAATCTCAAAGTTTGGGATGTCAAAGCTCTATGATCACTTTCAGACTCTTAGACAGTTCACAGGGCTGCCAGTGTTGCCGTTCCCCAAAATCCTTTTTAGGTCTGTGCTTGATATGGCACTTTTTGTGGGTGTTGCAGACTCTCACAGGTTAAAATTACTGGATTTTTTTTTTTTTTTTTTTTGCAGTAGTTGGGTTGGGCAGCGCCTTCTCCTGGCTTTGCCTCAGATCCTCATGATGGGACTGCACAGGTTTGGGCCTAGGTCAGGTCTGTGCTGGGGCCTATGGCTGTAGCCTCTGTGAAGGTGCTCTGCCAGTGCTGGGCAGGGGCTGTGCTGGAGCCTGAGGCTGCAGCCTCTGAGAAGGTGCTCACCTGGTGCTGGGCAGGGGTTGTGCTGAGGCCTGGGGCTGCAGCCTCTGTGAAGGTGCTCAGCTGGTGCTGGGTTGGGGCTGTGCTGGAGCCTGGGGCTGCAGCCTCTGAGAAGGTGCTGGCTGGTGCTGGGCTGGTGCTGGGCTGGGGCTGGGCTGGGGCTGGGCCTGGGTTGGGCTGGGGCTGGAGATGGTAGCAGCCCAGGGGGTTCTGGAAGGAGTGGAGCCCGAGCCTCAGGGCCCTGGGGCAGCTTACCAGTGCCTGTCGGTCCAGCGCAGAGGTGACTCCTGGGTCTCGATGATTCCTGGGTCTCCGAACAAGCTTTTGAATTTTTTTGCCACTTTGGTGTAAGTCAGGTCCCGGGGCTATGGTTTGTGCTGGTAGCCCATGCAGTGGCAGCCTGCTGGTGGCCCAGCTGTGACTGCAGCTAATCTGAAACTCGACACCCCCCCCCCCCCGCAGTTCAAGGTTCCTGGTTTTCTTTCAGTGAGGTTCCTTGGTCAGTTTTGGTTTCTGAGCTATATTTATTTTGTTGGTTGAGACACTGCTTTATCGTTAGTTGAACTTTATTTATTTTAACTATTAAGAAGTGCTGTGTCCCTCAGTCGCCATTTTTCCGTTCCCAGTTTTCTAAGGAATCTCCACACTGTTCTCCATAGTGGCTGAACTAGTTTGCATTCCCACCAACAGTGTAAAATAGTTCCTCTTTCCCCACATCCTCGCCAGAGTTTTGTTTTCTTTATGCTTGCCACTCTGGTTGGGTTTAGATGAAATCTCAGCATAGTTTTGATTTGCATCTCCCTTATGGCTAATGATGTTGAACATCGTTTCATGTATCAATTGGCCATTTGTATCTCTTCTAGTGAAATCATCCAAGCACAAAAAGAGAAGGGACAGATGTTTTCTCTAATATGCCCAAACTGGAGAGTATTTGGAGTACCAGCAGGACTCCAGACAATGGAGGGGAAATCTCAGTAAAGCTAGAATGGAAAAATAGAAGAAGGCTAAGATTGATTAATGGAGGAGCTATATCCGAATATGTGTAAAAGTATGAATATAGCATGGTTAACTTGAACACTCATTGTTGGGAGGGGGTAAGGGGAAGCAGGGGAGGGAGAGGGCACCAAGCACAGTCTGAATGTATGCCATTTTCAATATGATTCACATAAAAATAAAAATAAAAAAGCTAAGCTGGGCGTGGTGTCGCACACTTGTATTCGCAGTATTTGGGAGGTGGAGACAGCAGGATGGCGCAGGTTTGGAACCAGCCTCGTTGGATTAAGAGACCCTGTTTCCAAATAAAAATAATATGAAATAGGTCTTGGAGTGTAGCCCGGAGGTAGAAGGTTTTCTTGGAACCCCAGTACCACCAATAATTAATTAATTAATTAATTAAAAATTAAAAGAAAACAAATGTATTTTTGAATATCTATTACTTTGTGTCAGTTGTAATGTAAGTCTAGAAAGAACACACACACACACACACACACACACACACTCCTCCTAGCACCTTTTCCAATTGCTTCATACTGTGATTTCCTTCTGTAACAGTGCCTACTGCAACTTTGCATGCTCCCTTTTCGAAGTGATTGCATGTCAAAATGAGTGAAATCTTTGAACTATTCAAGGGAATGAATGTAGTCACTTCTTTATCCCAATGACCAGCACATAATATCTACTTAGGGAAAGTTAGTAGGACAAAGGGAAGAAATCCACCAAGATACCCAACTATTTGCTATAGAGGCTTGGACAAGTCACTTCACCTCTTTTTTGTCTCTGATTTTTCTTCTCTCAAACATATGTGGTGCTAATCCCTGCGTATTTAGGTTGTGATACAAAAATATCAATATTAACTACATACTAAGCTCTAGATGCCTTTGAAGTTAGAAATTCAAAGTTGAATAAAGCAACGCATGTGACAACATACCAGTTATTTGGGATGAAATCAGTTCAGACAGATTTTAGATGCTTATGGCATACATTTGGGATTAGCAAGGCCTAAAACACCAGACTGTCTTCTGCCCATAGCCTCTAGGGTACACAGTTTGTGCATCTCAGTTGAACAGCACAGAGCTATTTACATGACATTTGGGGCTGGTTAGAGTCCTATCCATGAGCCATAATATGTAAAATGTGGTAAAAACTTGGCATTTTATGACTTTTTATTTTGAGATTTTAGCATCATATTAATGTAAGCATCTTCCCATTGTTAAAAAAGTATGTTCTATTGCATGTGGAACTTATTCTTTGTCAAATACTAAAAATTAAATGCAGTGGAACACACCTGAAAACCAAGAATTTGGGAGGCTAAGACATAAAGATTGCATATTGAAGGCCAGCCTTAGCAATTTAGTGAGACCCTATTTCAAAATAAGAAGTCAAAAGTGCTAAGTCTGAAGCTCTGAGGAAGAATTTCCTTTGGTTCAATTTAAAATACCACAACATAAATAAAAAATAAAAAAATAAAAAGGGATGAGATGTAGCTCAGAGGTAGACCATACCACTTTCAATCACCAGTACCATAAAAAATTAAAACATCATAACTTAGTCTTTTCTCCATTAATCACATAATTTGCCTTACAAGGAGTATACTTTGTGTAGCACAAATTGTGCCCTTCAGAACTTGTCACAAGCATTCACTTACAACTAAATATGAGGTTCTACATAAGAAGACTCACCTCTCATCACCTTATTTGTCCAGTAAGGATATGAATGACTGATTTGTTTCCCTCTCTCTGTGGGAGAATCAAAGGATTCCAGAGATTCAGGAGGGCTTTTTAGTGGCAGTATATTCTTAAGTGTGTATTCACACATATATATTTGTTAAATGAATGATGCTGCTTTGTGTTGAGGTCAAATGCTCAGCATTGGAACTAGTTGTGACAGTCTTTGCAACACTTTTGCGTCAAGTGCTCATCTCTTCTTGATGATTGGGTGAAAGATTAATAGAGTTGGATAAGGGTGCATAGATGTCCTTATCTTGGGAACAGCAACATCATAAAATAGATAAATATCTTTCAAGTGTTAATGAAAAGAATAACAAAGGAAATTCTGCTGTGAGCTTGCCACACTTTCTAGGTTTAACTCATTAGAGCTTGTTTTCCCAAGGTCCTTGCTGAAAATATATTTCTTTCAACTGTATCCTCCCTACCCTAATCAAATGCATCAGTGGTAACATGGGATTGGCAAGCTGTTTCATGTAATCTCATATGTTTAAGTGCAGAGAATCAGTTGTAATTGAAAATGCAAAAGTGTGTGCAGCTCCGTGTGGATTGGCCAGCAAGGTGGTGCACTTTTCTAGTAATTCAACATAATTCAATTCTGCCACAGAGTAAATAGAGAAGACCTTGGATAAAAGATACATCTTTGTGAAATTATTTCATTCTATCTGCTATCTAAACCACCTTTAAATAAACACAAAGTCACATATCTAAAACTAGTGGTAAACGGGAATATAACTAGATCAATGATTATGGAGTACTCCCTAACTCCCAAAAAGAAATAATCCTGCTTTCCCAGGCTGGGGCTTATTTTCCCTTGGTTAAATATAAACTAAATTTGTTTATTTAAATAAATTAAATTAAACCATTTTATTTAAATTAAATTAAATTATTTTAATTGACATATAAATGTATGTTTCTTTGGAGTAAAAGGTGCTATTTTGCTATGTGTTTGCATTATGGAATGATTAAATAGAGTTAATTAACATGATCATCATCTCATATACTTACTATTTTTATGTTGGGAACATTTAAAATCTTTCTTTGCAATGTTCAAGTTTTCAGTATATTATTATTAACTATTGTCATTATGTTATATAATAGATCTCATAAATTGATTCTTTCTAACTGAAACCTAGTGATATTTGACCATCTCCCAATTTATGCAGGCCACTGGTTACATGTATCAAACTATGTGACTAATTTTGGAAATAAACCTTAATCAGGAAAAACCAACTAAATTTTGAAAGAGATCACTGAACATGAGCAAAACAAATGGAGGACTAATATCAAGAATATACAGAGAACTCAAGCAACTCAACACTAAGAAAACAAAGCATCTAATAACAAAATGGGCAAGCGAACTAAATAGACACTTCACAAAAGAAGATATTCAAATGGCCAATAAATGCATGAAAAAATGCTCAACATCATTGGCAATCAGAGAGATGCAAATCAAAACTACCCTGAGATTTCACCTAACTCCAACTAGAATTGCAATCATTCAAAACACAAACAACAACAAAGCCTGGTAAGGATTTGGAGAAGTGCAAACTCTAAAACATTGTTGGTGGGATTGTAAATTAGTGCAACCACTTTGGAAAACAGTATGGAGAATCCTCAGAAGAAGGGGAACAAATCTACCATTTGATCCAGCAACACCACTTCTGGGTATCTACCCAAAAGAAAAGAAATCAAACTCCCAAACTAATGCATGTGTATCTTTGTTTATAGCTTCACAATTCACCATAACCAAACTATGGAAGCAGCCAAGATTCCCATCAACAGATGAATGGATTACAAAACTGTGGGATATGGACACAATGGAATTTCACTCAGCCATTAAAATATCCTCAATTACATCATTTTCAGTGAAATGGATGGAACTGGAGGACATTATGCTAAGTGAGATTAGTCAGTCACAAAGAATAAGAAATCAGGCGCTTTCCCTAATATGTGAAAGCTAAGGAGAAATGGGTCATAGGAGGAACTCTAGATGAAAAAGGAAATCGTATAGAGCAGCAAACAAGACAACCTAAATGAGGTGATGAGAGGGGGAAAGAAGGAAATTTTCTAAAACACACAATGTACTTAAACATATCTAAGTCAACCACTAAGCCAAGCAAGGGAAGGGGGGATGGGGAGGGAATGGGGTGGTAATTGAGTAGTGGTTAAAGCAGTGATGTGTACATGTATGTACACACAAGTTTTTTACCCCAATATGATGTATAAATATAATGCACCAATAAAAATATAAAAAATGAAAAGGTTACATAAGTGGAAATAAACAAATAACCCAACCAAAAAATGGGCAACTGAATTGAATGCACAATTCACAAAAGAAGAGATACAAATGGTTGATCAATATATAAAAAGATGTTTGACATCATTAGCTATCAGGGAGATGCAAATAAAAAATATGCTGAGATTTCATCTAAACCCAATCAGAGTGCCAAGCATAAAGAAATCAAATAACAACAAATGCTGGTGAGGATGTGGGGTAAGAGGAACACTTTTACACTGTTGGTGGGAATGCAAACTATTTCAGCCATTATGGAGATCTGTGTGGAAATTCCTTAGAAAACTGGGAATAGATCCACCATATTATCCAGCTCTACCATTCCTGGGTATTTTTCAAAAGGGCTTGAAATCAGAGAACTACAGTAGCATATGCATACTCTTGTTCATAGTAGCACAGTTCATAACCAAAATATGTAACCAACCTAGTTCTCCATCAACACATGAATGTATTGCAAAATTATAGGAAATATATTCAATGAAATTTTACTCAGCTATAAAGAACAAAATCATGTCATTTGCAAGAAGATGGAAAAACTTGGAGAACATTATGTTAAGTGAGATCAGCCAAGCACAGAAAGAGAAGGGACTTAGGTTTTCTCTAATATTCTCAAACTAGGGAGTATTAGGGATACCAGAGGGACTCCAGACAATGGAGGAGAAACTTCACCAAAGATAGAATGTAAAGATAGGAAAGGAAGAAGTCTGAAGTTGATTAATGAAGGAGCTACACCTGAATTTGTGTAAAAATATAAATATAGCATGTTTAACCTAGACACTCATTGTTGGGAGGAGGGAAGGGGAAGTGGGGGAGTACCAAACATAGTCTGAATGTACGCCATTTACAATAGGTTCCACATAAAAATAAAAATAAATAAATAAATAAAAATAATTCCCTAACTCATACCTAAAAAAGGCCACTGATAACTGAAAAAAATAAAAAAATAAAAGAGATCACTGAGTATCTTAAAGATTCAGAGTAATTAGAATTCTGCTTTAAACTCTCGTTATGTAGTTACTTTGGGAGAAATTTTGATCAATATTCATGTATTTATCATGAATATTATCAACTAAATACAAATGCACAACTCAAAAACACTTGGAATTGTCTATTTCTTAAGTAGGTTAAGCATCCCCTCTAAATCTTGTGTGCATTTTTAATGTCCTTACTGCCTGCTTTTAAAATAGTACTGGGTAAAATTCAATCTGTGTCAGTGCTTTTCTGAATAATACTTACAAATTCTGCTTCAGTAGTGCCACTGTGAATGAAGCTGTGAAGTATCTCCTTGCATTATAGCTCTTCATACATCAAAGGCTCTTTTTGAATTAGGTTATTTTAGAAGGAAAAATCCATGTTTTAGTGCTACCTGAGAATTCTTATTAATATTAGCTTTGAAATGACTAATTATGTAACCCATAAAGCTTGGAAAAAAAGTATTATGTTACTTACTCATTAAAAAGGACTTTCATAAACTTTGATCCCCTTCTCCCCTACCTAAAACCCTCCTTTATTTTCACCATTATATTGAATTCTTTGTTTAATATTTACATAGGAAAATATTTGATGAATCCAATACATGCTGACTCCCTCCTGCTTTACAAAATTTACCATCTCTGTTGCTGGGATTTTGTGCATGTAATTTAATTTTCCTCATTCTTAGGGTAAAGTATATTGGCCATGTGCTCTAAGACTTAAGCAAATTTTCAATAACACGTTTTAAAAATGAGTGCTTGAAATAGCTAAAAAGGTTCCGCTACTGATAACAGAGTGTGTGAGCCTGAGGGTTTTTTTCTGTTTGCAGAGTTGAAGTCACAAATATACTGTACATATATTCCAGTGGAACCAAGCTCCAGATACATTGTAATCTAGGAGTTCTATTTAGCTGCCTTTTCTTTGCATGGAAAAATCTACAATATGTGAACAATATTGTCACTGTTAGGCTACATCAGGAGAAGATGTCTATCTATGCTAGTGCTTCCCTCTCTCAGAGTTGGCAGATCACATCTGGATACTATCCCATCCTTAGGATACTATGAGTCAGAAAATCCCCAGGACTGAATTCTGTAGAAGTGGAGCATTGGAATAGAAGTTGAAGGTTCCCCATAAATAAAGGAACCAGAGAAAGAGACTGCCTCAGCTGGAAGAAGAGACAATAGCAGGGGAAAAGACTACTGCCTTCCAACACTGAAAGGCCTGTCATACCAAAAAAGAAGGATATATAATTTGTGCAGCTACAAAGTATGATCCCTATGTAGGAGTTTCCAAAAAAGAGGGTTTTAGCTTGCAACCAGGAAGAATATTCTGATCCAGCTGTTTCAGCATAAGGAAATAGGCTGCTTTAAGCAGCAATGAGCTTTCTGTCATTGGAAATATTCAGGCATTTGCTAGATGGCCCTTCTTTTTGCAGACAGGCTTCAAGAACCAGAGGGGACAGGAAATTGTACCAAATGACTTTAAGTTCAACTTAAAAATTTAGGCCAATGAGGTCACTATTCTTAAGTTTTTTAAAGGAACTTTTAAATTTAGTAGAAAGAAGGGAGTTGATTGTCACTGCCATGCATACTCCTGGAAACTCTGATCAGAACATAATTTCTATCCCAAGACAGGTCAGTTTGTTTCCTTCCTCCATTCTCCTTTATATCCTTCATTACCACTGCCCAGACAACTGTGACCTGAGCCAATGAATTAGAGAAGGGTATACTTAGCTCTCTAAGAATACCAGACATTGTGCCAAGAAACCCACAGTTTTTAAGTGAAGAAAATCTATATTATTCACTCTGACAGATTGGTTTTCATTTTTATATATCACCTTCCAGTCCTTGCTCATAAGCAGACAGATCTTTAAAAACCAATAGAATACATGGACAATACTCTTCCATCTACAGTTCTGTTCTTCACCTACTCCTAGGACCAATTTATCATCATCAGTATGCATATATATGTATGCATTTCCTTATTGATTGTGATACTGGAGATTGAGCCGTGGAGTGCTCTATTTCTTTTTTCTTTTTATTTTTTGTGGAACTGGAGATTGAACCCAGGGCATTTTACCTCCAAGCCATACTCCCAGCCCTATTTTTTATTCTTTATTTTGAAACAGAGTCTCACTGAACTGCAAAGGGCCTCACTAAGTAGTAGCTCCACGAACGATGATCCTCCTGTCTCAGCCTCCCAAATGTTGGGATTACAAGCATGTGCCACCATGCTCGGTTCTCTATTTCTGATCTACACTTCTAGCCCTACTTTATTTTTAAAAATTTTTAAAACAAGGTCCTGCCAAGTTGCTGAGGCTGGCCTTGAAAATGGGATCCTCCTGTCTCAGCCTCCCAAATACTGGGATTACAGGCATGTAGCAGTACATCCAGCTGTCATCAGTTTTTAAAAATGCCTAAGTAGGTCTCCATCAACAGATAAATGAATTGCAAAACTATGTAAAATGAAGACTGAGTTTGATTAATGAAGGAGCTACATCTGAATTTGTGTAAAAATATGAATATAGCATGGTTAACCTGGACACTCATTGTTGGGAGGAGGGAGAGGAAGTGAGGGGAAGAGGGAACCAAAAATAAACAGATGTGTGGGTAGACAGATGAAAAATGCCTAAATAGATGTGGTTATCATAATGATAAACTTTAAAAGAAAAATGTCTTTGTTTTTCCCTTCCACATATTTATTCAGAAACCATTTACTAAGGGCATACAATACTCTTAAAGTTAGGGATAAGGAATAGCCCTCTACATGGAGGAGGCAACAGCTAAAAGATTATTGGATTCTTATAAATGGAGAAAGACCCAAGAGAAGAGCACTTCATGCAGAATAATGACATAAGCAAAAGTACAGATGGATGATGGATTGTGGTGTGATCCATATGGCTAGGAGGCTAGATGAGAGTTTTGTGATGAGGCAGTTAAGAGAGATGAATTCTGGGCAAATGGGTGCATTGGCATGGCTTTGGGAACTGCCCCAGGAGTTTGGACTTTATATACAAAAGGAGAAACATGCCCAAACAAATCCTTTATTTTGGAGGGTTATGATTTTGACAATACCTCTGGTCCAAATTGTAACTAATTACCACTTCTCTTCTTTGAAAATGAGAACTAAGTGAGTGGCAACTCACAGTACCCTTGTCTGGGTATGTCATTCATTCCTGCATCTCCACTACCACTCCTTAGGCTGCTCTGGGCTCAGTATCCTTCTCCCTAGCATCTCCAGTAAAGCAAGTGTTCTGTTCATTTCAGCCATTGAATCAGCACTTAGAGAGCAATTGCAGTGTTTTCAGCTGGTTTTTACAATTTGGTAGATAATTTGTGCAAGTTGCAATTTTGACATTTACAAGTGTATACAAAAGAACTGTTTGTTTAAAAGGGACTGTGTAACCTATAAACAATTAGAAATCAGTCATGACTTTCATTTTCTGCCAATTGCCTATGCTGCTATCAACCCTATGATAAAGTGAGAACCAAGTGGGACAGATGATAAAATCAGGATGGGCATATACTGACTCTTTTGTTTCATTTGATTCCTGTCAAAATGTTGATTTGAAGTAAGAGTACATTTAAACAATAACATCAACAATACGTATAGTGTGCCATTTGCCTCACGTCATTCTAAGCACTTAATGTATGGCAAATAATTCAAACCCTACTAAAAACCAAAGAGATTGTTAACTTGATGGTTTCTAATTTATAGATAATAAAACCAAGGCACACATTAGTTAAGTAATCTAGAACCAATATTTATATCCAGAGTTCTAAAACCAAGAGTCATATTTTCAGTATATCTTTTCTCACACAGATTTATAGATGCCTCAATTATAATTGCATTTTTACAGCCAGGTGTGGTGGCGCAGGCTTGTAATCCCAGCATTTGGGAGGATGAGACAGGAGTATAATGGCTTACGGACAGCCTCAGCTACTTAGTGAGGCCCTCTGTAACTTAGTGAGACCCTGTTTCAAAATAAAAATACAAAATAGGGCAGGGGTGTAGCTCAGTGGTCAAATGTCCCTGGGTTCCATCCTCAGACCCATAAAAAAAGAAAATATAGTAGAAAACTTCTCAAATGTTTTTTCTTACCTATCCCAAGTTCAAAATGCCATGTTTACTTGTAGAGAATGAAATTATATAAAAAAGGGGATAGATAAGTAAATGCTTATCAAAAATAAGTAAAACAATATTTCAGAGGAACTTTAGTAAAGGTAAACATACTCTAGAACAAGCATTTTTACCCACACCCCATGTTTTTAAATGGTTAAAATTTTAAAATAATATGTATATATACATATAAATATACATAATTATATAATATAAAGTATATATAATTATGACTATATTTTATTTTTTATTTTTTTTGGTGATACTGGGGTTCCTGAAAGCCCTTCTACCTCCGGGCTACACTCCCAGACCTATTTTTGCATTTTTATTTGGAAACAGGGTCTCCTAAGCCAGCGCGCAGGGCTAGCTTCAAACCTGCGTGATCCTCCTGTTTCTGCCTCCCAAGCGCGGGGATTACAAGCGTGCGCCACCACGCCCGGCGTTATGACTATATTTTAGAACACACACATTTATGTATATTTGTGAATAATATGAATACAAATTCAAAACTCATATTTCATTATCTATAAACCAAGCTTTCTTAGAATCCAGCCACACTCATTCACACTATAATGACAGAGTTGAGTAATTACAACAAAGACTTTATGTCTCCAGGCCCTAAAATATTTACTAACTTGTCTTTAGCAGAAAAAGTTAGCTGAACTCTAGTATAGAATATAGATCTTATAGGAGCCTTTGAGTGTCAGATTATCATCAAAGTTATTATTTTAAAAAGCCTGACATGAATATGTGAAAACAATTTGGCAACATTATACTCTAACATATGTCTCTGAAAGAAATGCTCAATAAAATTCAAGTTTTTTTTTTTAAATTTGTATGACATGCATTAATGATTACTATGTGAAAAATGCAGAATTCTTCCATGTCTAGCCCTTTCCAGTTGGGGTTGAGTATGTATGTAAAATGACTTTGGTAATTTACAAATGTGTTTCTTTTGTTTCGATTTCTGCTTAAAATTTTGTTCAGTTTAACATTAAAATTATGTCAAGAATAATACATAGCATCAATCAATTAGAAAAAGTGAATAACATAATCTTATTTGCTTCATTCATCATTCTCTCTTTCTCTCCTCCCTTTTGATACTGAAGATTGAACCCAGGGGTATTCTATCTCCAAGATACACTCCCAACCTTTTTAGTTTTTTTATTTTGAAACAGGGTCTTGGTAAGTTGCTGAAGCTTGCCTTGAACTTTTGGTCCTCCTAACTCAGCCTCCAAAGTAGTCAGATTGTAGGAGCATGCATCATTCTCTTGATGCCCTGAAACAACCAATTGTTTAAGTATAAAATACAAAACACTTAAGATTTTAAAAATCAGAATTACAAGCTTACTACAAAATGTGTGTTTGACTCTCTTATTAGATATGTTGTGTAATTGCCTTGGAACTTGTCATTTGATTTCCTAAAGATTTATAAGTCCAGACAGTCCTGAATCTTTATAATGAAACCCCTTAGAAAAACAACCGATATAAATACTTGTTTACAGTTAACTAAATACAAATGATTAACAACTCATTTATTTTGCAATCTTAAAAATTAGGTGTTCAGAATAATTGAAACTCCTGGATATCTTAATCTCATCTTTCTATAGCAACCATGTAATAGAAATTATTTAAAAATATAACTAATATTTTCCTGAATCCTTTGAAAGATTATATTAAATTTTCTTGTCATTCTAAATTCTTAATAACTTTGTTATTAGTATAAGCATCAGTTATTGTATTATGCTGTCATATTATACTATGCTGTGATTGTACCCTTGGAAGCTACTAAGACAGGTAAGAATGAGTGCAGATTCTTGGGCTTTTTATGTTCTGACTCTGCTGTGGCATTTTCCATGGACTACTGTGCTGTTGTTTTTCACATTTCAATATTTCTTTCAAAAGGCTGGGCCTCTAGAAGTATTTCCTCTTTTTTGCCATTTGTTAATTGCTAAGGGATAGATATCTAATGATTTCCAAGTTTAGATTTCTTTGTTAAAAGACAGTTCTTTAAGCTGGGTGTGGTGGCACATGCTTGTAATCCCAGCATTCAGGAGGCTGAAACAGGATAATCGTGGTTCCCGGACAGCCTCAGCTACTTATTGAGGCCCTCTGCAACTTAGTGAGACCCTGTTTAAAAATAAAGAATGAAAAAAATAGGGCTGGGGATGTGGCTCGGAGGTCAAATGCCTCTGGGTTCCATCCCCAGACCCACAATAAATAAATAAATAAATAATAAGACAGTCCTTTATCAGTGAGGGTCCAGGAAAATTTGAGCAACAAAACCCATTGGATTCATGATGTCTCTTTAGCTAAGAGGTCTATTCCCATCTCTTGTTGAGTTGATAGTCTTTTGGAGTGGTGATCATCCCAGAGGACAAATCTCTTGGGCACCAAGCCAAGCTTAGGACATCGCAAGAATCACTTTTGATTAAAGCATGGATATATACTTCTCACTTACATTTTTTCAGTACCAATGATGGAACCTAGGGGCATTCTACCTCTGAGCAAGAACCCTAGCCCTATTTTTTATTCTTTATTTTTAAACAGTGTCTCAATGAGTTTCAAAAGGCCTCACTAAGTAGTAGGTGAGGTTGTCCACAAACCACAATCCTTCCTGTCTCATCCTGCCAAATGCTGTGATTACAAGCATGCGCCACAACACCTGGCCTTGCTTACTTTCTTTAAAGATAAATTATGTTGTGATCCTGTTTTATTTCTACAGAGAGACAAGATTAAACTTAACAAATATATTACTAGCAGCAATAATCAATAACTAATTCTTATTTTTACTTGAATTGTCTCTAGAACCTTGCTTTGCTATCCATTTTGATTCTTTCTTTCATCCACGTAGTGTTGTGCATGACCTGAATGACACTTTGAAGCTTCTACCTGCCATTTTTGTCAGGATCCTTTTATGTGTGTTACACTCCTAGCAAGTACCATTTGTCCAAATATGAATTTCTCAAAATAGTGATTGAACTGTGTGCGGGGTGACTTTCAAAGCACATTTAAATCCTTTCAAATTATGTACCCCACTAACATATTATAAATTGGTTCCTACACTTGAACAGACTTGTAATTAAATCTGAAGATTATTCTTCTTACACAAAATGAGGTACATCGATTGTGTATGAGTCATAATTAAGGTGGAAAGTTGGAGTGGTTTCTACAAAAGGAGAAACAGCATATCAATTACAATATTGCTTACAATTTTGCAAAAGCTATGATTAATTGGTATAAACAAGTCCACGTTACTTTCTTAGAGATATTATTGCCTAGCTGAGTAAGAAATTAGACATGTGAATTTCACAAATAGGGGTCATCTATTCCTACATTATACACATTTCCAAATAGACCATCACTCTTTTAATTCTGATAAAATGACAGTTTGATCATCCTGTAGCAGTTTTGGCTAGCAAATACTTTTTCTTCAAATAGAGGTATAGACAAAAGTCTAATTATTATAACTGATAACAAAGGCTTACTACTTACAAACATCAGTCAAGTTCTATCTTCAGCAACATTAGATATACCTGTTGTTCCCTTTGTATCATTTAACTAATAATTTTATTGTATGTGTTCTTTCTTGTAGGAATCCCAACACCTGACTCCAGGATTCACATTACAAAGTAAGTGTTTCTGAAAATTCCTTCTTAGTCTAAGCATCCATGTCATCTCCATTGATTTTCTCTTTCCTACTTAATATAATTAAAACATTAAAGAATTACAGTGAAAAAAAGTTATATTTAATATATTCAACTAGTTCCTTCTTTTTCATCTGTTATCCATGGCAGGAGGATAGAAGAATGTGCAACTGATAAGGGCTCCACACTGGGAGACTAATTTAATTTAATCATTTGATAGTAGCAACATGAACAATAATTATATGTGTCTTTTGTTTTTCAGAGTGGAGTGACCCAACCAGCAGAGCTTCTACAAAGTTAGTATCTTACAAGTTGTGAATACTCGGGTTTCCAAACTAGGCTTATTTAGGGGAATTTGGCAAGGAAATGGTACCTCTAAGCTGACCTCTGAGCATGATTTCTCTTGTTATTTCTTGCTCCATGAGACTGTGTATTGTGTATTTTGTAATATGTATTTTGGTTAGGGAGTGAAATCAGATTTCCAATTGTCTTAGTTCTACTTGGACTGCAATATGAAATTGCCATGAGCTGGGTATCTTAAAAACAACAGAAATGTATTTCTCACAGTTAAAAGCTGGAACATCAGAGGTCAAGTCAAGAGCCAAAATAGCATCTGGTGAGGGTCAATTTCTTTATAGACAGCCATCTTCTCAAATCTCTCATGGGATAGGGGAAAAGAGGTTCTTTCATTGTAAAGGCACAGATCCCATTCATAAGGGACTCATCTCATGATCTGATCACTGTCCAAAGGCTCTACCTGTTAATATCAACCCCTTGGGGATAAGAAGTTAAGTATAGCCAGGTGTAGTAGTGCACGCTTATAATCCCAGCATTTGGGAGGCCAAGACAGGAGGATCCAGGTTCGCAGACAGCCCCGGCTAGTTAGTGAGACTTTTTGTAACTCAGTGAGACCCTGTTTCAAAATAAAGAATAAAAAGTAGGCCTGGGCATGTGGCTTGGAGGTAGAATCCCCTGGGTTCCATCACCAGTACCTAAAAAAAAAGAAGTTAAGTATACAAATTCTGGGAACATACAAACATTCAGACTATAGCACACATGATATTAAGTAACAGTAATAAAAGCAGTCATCATTAGGCTCTGTAATGATGTAGACACTGAATGGGTCAATACTTAGATATAAAATCCACAATGATTTTCAGTGAAAAAAAAAAAAACTCTAGATGTCTGTCACTAGTTGTTATACACAATAGTCAACTAGTGCTGACTGAGATAGACAAGGGACATATCTAAACAGCCATGATTGGACATGCAATGTTATTTGATTTGCTATGGCCAGTCTTCCCAAGACTCTACTATTTGTGGATTATCTGGCATCTGTATATTAAAGACAAGCAGAGACCACGAGAAGAGATAGAATAAGAGACTACATGGTACTAGGTTGAAGTTGAAGAGCCAGGGCCCTGAAATTAACACTTAGTACTGACATCATTTTTTATTAATGTTAATTGGAGGAGTTTGTAGAAACCAATTTTCTCAGATTAACTGCTGTAGATTTTTTAATATCCATTTGTCCAAGAGTGTATCAAGGGAGTATTACTCTCACAATTTTTTATTCCTAATAATAGAAAATAGAAGTCAAATCTATGTAAAAAATAGTACATACTTGAAAATTTTCAAAATGAAATTATTTATGACATTCAAGTGGCCTAATGGCACACTTGAAGCAAATTGCTCACCTTTTGGAAGATCATGAATAATTGCATAAGACAACTGGGAATGACTCTCAAATACACTGAGTCTCTGAGAAATTCAATGGCATCTCTACTACATATTCTTCTGCAATACAATAACAAAGTCTCAAATCCCTTATCCCATAGTTGTGTTTATTCTTGGGTTGTTTGAACTGATCTTTGCTTCCCAATTCAAAGGTCAATTTCAACAACAAAGGATAATGGATTTTACAAATTGAAAAGTACAAGAGGGGGAAATACTAAAATTACAATCCAAATTTAAGGACTAAATAATATGAAAATGTGTAAATGAAAGTCATCTTTATAGTGTTTACTTCAGATTTTCCATTATTCACATAAATGAATTACCCTCCCCTTTGTTATCACTGGAAATGATAATCTTTAACCTCTTTTCCTTCACTCCTAGCTCACCTTACCCCCATTAAAATTTTTCAGTAACTAACATCCTCTCTCTCTCTCTCTCTCTCTCTCTCTCTCTCTCTCCCTCCCTCTCTCTCTTTTACAACATGAAATCTATAAAAGTATAATTTCTTGTGTATAGTTATTTCACTCCTAAAGCATGAATATTAGGTTCTCACTATAAAATAAGATGTTTGTATATTTACCATATAATGCAATATTTCAGTAGTTTCTACCTAACAGAAATAAACTCATCAATGGTGGTTTATAGTTAGAGGCTTCATTTCAGAAAAGGGGATGGCAGTATATAGTGAAGCCAGTAAGACTAAAATACGCTATAGGAATTGCTGGTAAAATAGAAGACACCAAATACATTTTATGAATGAGCTACTCCCTTTTAACTACTCAATATAAAATCTAAGCACTGTCCATCAGATATTAGCTGGAATAAATTCCCTTCCTGTGGTAGGGTATGAGTTTAACGTAGGACCAATTAGAGTTGTTATAAATTTGGTTTAATGTTTAAAGTCCAGATCATTATTAGTTCAGCCATTCTTCTTCTCCCATGTTTTACCACAGTGTGCTTTTAAGCCAACCCCTAGGATTTTTCATTTGGTAGAAAGAAAAAATCTTCCAGGCAATTAAGAGCATTCTGAGTATAGACAGACTTTTAGTGGTTGGAGCTTATTGGGAAGCAGTCCTGAAGTCAGTTTGGCCATAGAAAAGATGCCCACCATAGGTCAGCAAATGTGCTGGGCACATTCCCTGCCCCTTATTTCAGTGGAAATAGATTAAAGTATTGTAAAACAGAATCCCTTAATTCCTGGGTCACTCTATTTATTTTCCTCATTTGTGCTTGTTTTCCCTAGTTGATGAAACACAGATCTTCCATGCGAGTATGGTTTGTTTATAAGGACTGTGTGCATGGGCATCAGGTCTGAAAACATGGGCTCCAGTGTGCCTGAGTGCTGGCTTGTAACTACCCAGGCCCCCTCTTTATTCTCAAAAGTTGTTTTTTTCTCTCTGGGCCTGACCCCAGCACCTAACTGGCCTTTTGGAGAACTAGGTATTTCCTTGCTCACTCAGTGTACTTAGTTGACATACAGTGTTTCATGAAGTATTCAACAGTGGAGTGATATCCTAGGCTGCTCCAGCTGTGAATGCTCATAAGACAAGAACATTGGACTAAGAGAGTTTGGATACCTGTGTGTGACTATCTGCTCCATGGCAGTTATGGTTTTGGAGGAAAATACTGACTTAGAATACAGAAGATTTGAATTAAAGTTATAGGGGAATCTATCTTTATTTTAAAGTATATTGAGTCCCTTAAGGGGAATTAAACAAATTAATGAGTAAATGTATATACACATATGGGTTTGAATACAAATATTTGTCAGAATTCAAATATGTATTTATTTATTTATTTAGGTGGTACTAGGGTTCCTGGAAACCCTTCTACTTCCGGGCTACACTCCCAGACCTATTTTATACTTTTTTTTAAAATTTGGAAACAGGGTCTTCTGTGATCCTCCTGTCTCCGCCTCCCAAGAGTGGGGATTACAAGCATGCACCACTACACCAAGCATCAGAATTCAAATTTAAGTAAACTCTTTAGTACTTAAGTCTAACAACATTAAGAGTACATGTAACTTTACTCCTTTGTAATTTCTAAAGCAGTTGGTCTCCCCTACCATTTACCTACATTCTCTGTGAGTCTGAGTTATGTTATAGTCTTTGAAAAGGCTATTCCCAGTTCTTCTAAATCCAATGGGTTTTTTAGCCTCATCCCAAACTGGTCTGTGTCCAAATAAAGGGGGGAGAGGCATGATTTTAAGAAGCTCAAATTATATTTCCTCAGGGTTGTAGAGTCATATATTTGTACAGTGGTATCATATCCATTATCTCTTTAAAAATACACTTATTTCAAATAAAAGATTCAAGTTTTCAATTTAAACACCAGACATTGTGTTACTTTGTACTTTCCTAATAAAGCTGTTAGGGAATAATGAAGGAGAAAACTAAAAGCAACAACCTTGTATATTTTCCTTGTGAGTTGGATTGGCTTATTTAGTATAATGGATTATACTCTCTTATCAATTACTTTCCAGTACAGTATCCTTAAACATGGATGACTTTGGGCCTTTTGTTAGCCATCATAAATGGGTACATATAAGATGTATTCAATTGCCCTTAGAAAAATTTTCAGATAGCTTCCATGAACTCCTGGGTGTCCACCCAGTTAGACTTTGACTTTGGTTATTTTTGTGAGTACTATTGCAAATATGGCATCTTCAGATATTAGCTTTCTTTGTTAAACTTTGTTGTTAGCATTAAGACTCTATCAAATTGGAAATGTTCCAGATCCCCTTTTTAACCAAGAAGCTCCTGTGTTTTAAGCCATATTATCAAGAATTCCTTGATAGTTTCCATAAAAGCTCCATTATAAAGGCAAATGTAATCAAAATGTTGTGGGTTTTTTGACATAAATCTAGTTTTCTCTACTTAGAGTATTAGCTTCATGTTTGGAAACATCTCAATCAGATCCCGAGAGTTGATAAAAAGTCCCATACTGTTTGTGGTCAGTTTCATTTTACAAGTGGGTGGTTGATACATATGTCACATAACAGATGTTTGAATGTATATCTAGATAGGGAGAGATAAAAAGTATACTATAGCAGGAATGACAGAAGGTCCCAAATAATAACCATTATTCTGTTGACTACATATTCTGGGTCCCATGCCAGGTTTTTGTATTTGCATCACCCTATTAAGCTTACTAGCCATGCTGAAGGCGTTCCACATTATTCCTATTGTACAGATAAGAAAAACAAACAGAAAATAGAAGTCGTCCCCATAAAGTGTGCGCAGTCCAAATGGAAGAAAAATTAACCACATATACTTTGAGTGGATGTGTTGGCTGCAAACATACATACAGAAGAGCCATCTAAGTAATATAGTTCTTTGGCAGGGAAGTTCAAGTGGAGGCTGAGAGCCCTGTGTAATCAGAGTTGCTATTCTTCCTACTGGGCTGCTCATCTACATGGGGCCTAATGGATTCTGGTATTTTATATACCAAATTTGGTCTTTTATACCTATTTAGGACCTTTAAGTACATTTGTAGAGCTGAATAGTAGAAAATTAATCCCACAAGAAATTATATATCTGCTTTGGAAGATAACAAAACTGAATCAAAATTGCTTTATATCACTAAAATAACATTCTTTCTAAGCTTTTATCAAAGTGTTTTGAATAGTTTATTGCCATAGAAAAGATTATGAGAATGTTTTCATGATTGCTATAACCAATACAAGCATTACATTATTTTTATATGAATTAGACTTTGTTTTACCAAAAAGGCATTCACATTCATCACAACCTGACCATCCTTATGGCCAAATTTCCATCCTTGAAAACATTTCCTTTGAGAATTTGATTTGAGATTTAAGAGCTTCTGTGGACTGTTGCAGAGCAGTAACCCACTTTCTAGCAATTTGATATATTCTTCCCTAAGTAGATGTTTGCTCTGCTACTTAAATGCAATTTCAGTAGACTGGGTAATACATCAGAAAAAAATCATTTTTGTTTTTATAATCAGATTAATTCCTCATCAAAATACACTATTTGATACGTGAAATTTATAAATATTGATAATCAGTGTGAGGCTTAGGAAAGCCAAACTAAGTTTTCCAATATACTGGCAACCTTGGTGACTTTTACTAGCTGCAGCCATTCTGTTTTTTACCTGAGAAGTATGCCAGCTTTTGCTTTTAACCTATCTTGTATGCCACATGTCTCAGAGCTTGCCAACTTTTCCTAAGGACTTAATATATTTTTGGAAGTTCTCCACTGCATCAGGGACAGCCACCTGGGAGCAGAGAAAACAAAATTTGGCAGCCTGTTCAAGCTGTGAATTAAAGGTAATTCACAGTTTGAAATGAATCAGCATGAGGTCCTTAAGAAGAGTAATCAGACATCAAGAGGATTTTATGTTGAGGATTGTATATTGACTAATGTGAAAACAAGCAATATTGGCATTTGGAATGTTCACATCAAGAGCGTTGAAGCTGCTGTGTCTTGATGGGTGCCAAGACTGAAAACTGGGGCTACTTCACAAAGAGAGCTGTAGATTTCCACTTCCCTTGCAAAAATTAAAATCATAAATGATTTTGCTCAGCCAGCATAGTTAAAAGATCAGATTTTTATTTATGTTGTGCTTATCATGGGTCCACATCTATGGTAGATGTATATATACATCATATATTCCAGGTGGAATTTGAGATACCTCCCTAACTGGGAAAATACCTTTCTTTCAGAGAAAAGTTGAATATCTCTTCAATTTGATTTGCATCTGTAGCTACATTTATACATACACTCATTAATTTAAGCTTTCATTTCTTTCAAAATGTGAATTCAGCTCATACTGTAGGTAAGTCCTATGGTCAGACACTAATAACATTGGTTAAGCCTACATCCTTCTCCAAGGAGCTCATAGTTTGGTGACGATCAGACTTGAATTGAAAGCACCAGTAACTCAGCTCACTTGTACTTATTGAGTACTTAATATGATCCAGGCACTTCCCATATATTTTCTCTACAAAACAAGTCTAGGCAGATCATTATCATTACAGAAGCACAAACCAAAGCTCAGAGTCATTGTTTAAATTGCCCAAACTGCCACAGTAGCAAAGAGTTGAGCCAGGATTAACACCACTGGGCATGCTTTTGTTACACTTAAAGCCACGCCATCGGCACTTTGGAGATGTCTGTGTTGATTTGAAGTCGGCTGTAATCTTGCTCAGGTATTAGATCAAAATGGACTAATTATAATACAGGCTCAAATAGTATCTTCCATTTTGGTTTAGATCAGAGATCTAAATATTATTTTTTGAGTTCAGGTTTACATGTATCCTACATGTGCCAGTTCGGATATTCTATATGGAGATCCATCTCCATATCAGAACCTGCAGCCAAATTGTGTCATCTATAAGATGTTCTATATAGTGAGAGTGAAGGATCCATGCCTGCAAGATATTTAACCATTACAAAAAAACTATAAAAGATTGATTTTGGTGGTATATGATAAGAACAACATCTCTCTCCAGAAATATCTATTTTACCACATTAAAATGAAAAGAAGAAAACTGATATAAGATCTGTTTTTATGAGAGATTCATGTATCACCTTTCATGCTAACCAACTTGTCTGATAATTGCAAAGTGGCTTTATAGCCTCATGGTGGAATGATTTGTAAAAATATTCCCATCTGTTATCAACCACAGTGGCACATTTCTGAGAACTCCTTGGCAATTCACACAATAACATAAAGTGGAGCAAATGATACTGATGGAATACACCAAAGTTAATAAGCAAGGGACTAAAGTTAAAATAATTTTAGCTATGTAATTGAATGTAATGATGTGATATCACACACACACACACACACACACACACACACACACACACACACTTTGTCTCCAAAAACATTAGTTCTTTTGAATGTTTTCTGATCTAATGAGATTCACCTGCATGTTTGCATATTTGTCTTTAGTTATTAAGTCATAAAGTGCTATGATCAGAGATACTTTTCATGTTCATATTGATTGATAATTTTGATACAATTTCACACATTACATTAGCCTCATGTAAGCATCAGAACAATCCTGTTAGAGAACCAGGTAAAATGAAATCAGGCATAGGGAGGGGAAATTTTTGCCCAATGTCTCCCACCTACTGAATATCAGAACTCCAGTCCAGGATTCTGAATTACCATTGGAACACTGTCTTTTTTCCAGATCCCCCAAATGCCCAAATGGCCACAGGAGCAGAACTCACCAATCAGGGGTCTGACACGCCTCTCAGGCCCAGATAAAGAATACCTAGCAACAGTGTAGACAAGCCCCATGTATCATTTCTATAAATTAAAAACAAACAAATAAAACACAATGGAGACTGGAGTAGGTAACAAAAAATATGGCAAGACTCTAGGCCCCGGGCCAGCCCGTGTGAAGCACGCCAGACCCCTGGAGAAACCGGGCCCAGTCGTCAGACCCTGGGTCCCGGGCAGGGTTTGGGTGGGGCATGCTGGACCATGGAACAGCCGGGGCCCAGGTCGCAGGACTCTGGGTCCCGGGCCGGCCCATGTGGAGCACACCAGACCCCTGGAGAAACCAGGCCAGGTCTTCAGACCCTGGGTCCTGGGCAGGGGTCAGGTGGGGCATGCTGGACCCCAGAACAGCCGGGGCCTGGGTCGCAGGACTCTGGGGCGGGACAGGAGCATGCCAGACCCCTGGCGTAACCGGCCCGTTCGTCACACTCTGGGTCCCGGGCAGGGGCTGGGCGGGGCACCCCAGACCCCGAGAAGAGCCAGGGCCCAGGTCGCAGGACTCTGGGCTCCAGATAGAGTAGTGCGGAACATGCTAGATCTATGGGGAAACTGGGCCGGGTCACAGTGCTACTGAGTGCCCGATTCCACTATCTCCTCAAACCACACATACTGTCTTCTCTTATTAAAAAAAAAAAGGAAAAGAAAAAAGAAAAATATCGGAGAGTGGTCAAGAAGGCCGAGGCAGATGCCAGGATATTGGAGATGCAGACAAAACTTATCCAAATGAACTGGAACTTTTAGAAAAATTCCCCATGAAGGAGGACTGCTTCTTCTCTACATTGTTAAAAATCTTGGACATCACCTGTAAGGAGAAAGGTTAGCGGAGATCAAGGAGAAAGGCAGTGTTGAAAGTGGTCTCTGCAATAGCGGTGGAAACTTATATTCAGGAGAAGCAGAATTTGGATCCTAACAACCTTATTTTTTTGTAGAAATTACACCAAATGCTGAATGCTACCGTTGTGCATGCTTAGGAACACTGGAAAGCATTCAGAGTGGAAAAAGAGCTTGGGAAAGATTTGAAATAGTAGAGGCAGTGGCAATGGCAGTGACCAGTACTCAGGAGAGGCAGAGATCTGATGCATTACACATGGAACATTTGAATTAATAATCCCAGTGGCAGAATGCTACCACCACACACCCTTGAGAACGTGGGACAAATGGCTGGGTGAAGAGGGTGCTCGGATTGAAGCCTGCTGAGGGGTGAAGCCAGTGCCGGGGCCAACAAGGCTGGGATCGGAGCCTGCCTTGAGGCAAGGCCAGTGCTGGAGCCTCCGAGGCCAGGATCAGAGCCTGCTGAGGGGTTAGGCTGGTGCCGGGGCCAGCAGCCAGCATCGGAGCCTCCCGTGAGGCAAGGCCACTACTGAGGCCTCCGAGGCCAGGATCGGAGCCTGCTGAGGTGTTAGGCCGGTGCCGGGTCAATGACTGGCATCGGAGCCTGCTGTGAGGCAAGGCCGTTGCTGGGGCCTCTGAGGCCAGGATAAGAGCCTGCCAAGGGGTTAGACAAGTGCTGGGCCAATGGCCAGCATCAGAGCCTGCTGTGAGGCAAGGCCGGTACTGGGGCCTCCAAGGCTGGGATCGGAGCCTGCCTTGAGGCTAGGCCCTTGCTGGGGCCACCGAGGCCGGGATCGGAGGCAGCTGAAGGTTTAGGCCAGTGTTGGGGCCAGCAAGACCAGAATCAGGGCCTCCCATGAGGCAAGGCTTGAGCCAGCGAGGTCTGGATCAGTCCACCGGATAGCCAGGCCACTACCGGGGCTGTCAAGAGTGGGATCAGTACTTGGAACGCGGCATGCAGAGAAATATCACAGGGAAAAAAAAAACAGATGCTTCCCTTAATCAGAAATAACTAGGAGGAAAGAGGCAACAGGAAGAGGTCGAGCTATAGAAAGGGCCCTATAGTGAAGCAATTAAGGTGACCAATCAGAGGGTATGGAATAGGGGAGGATGGAGCCTCTTTAAAATGCAGGAGGTACATAAATACATGTATCAAAGTTAATCACCAAACAAGCATGGGATCGAGGGAGGGGGAGGGAATGGGATGGGTGCTAGATAAGGGCTAATTGGATGATGTGTGCTTGTATATCCTCTCAAGTCTTGTATTCCAATGTGATATATGATTACAATGCACCAATAAAAATAAATTTAAAAAATATATACCCCCTGCTTCTAAACTATTCATTTTGCTTTTCTATACTACCAAGTATCTCACGAACAGCCAGATCCTCTGCCATAATTATGTTATTGGGAATGTTATGTTTAAATGGCCTGCTCTTGACACTTCAGAGTTGCTAAAAGCCCTTCCATTTTACTGATGAGTGGAGAGCAGTGTTGGTAGAGTACCACAGATGCATGCACAATTACAGCTGTAAAATCAGTTGAAATATCTGACAAATGTCTTTCTTTGTGGCTCATCCCTCTACTTCAACAATGAGGATTAAAAAACTAAAATGTCTCAAAGCTATCTGATTGACATCTCAAAATATACTGCCAACCTTGGGCCAGGGAGATGGAGGGTGGTGGAGTAGTGTGAGGTTGGAATAGGCCTTTTGAAAACAAAATGAGCAATTTTTTGTATCCTGTGGGATTTTGACATCCAGTATATGCCAGTACAGCTCTTTAGTATGCTGCCTTCTTCCAGGGTACCTAAGAGAGTGATATTAGAGAAAAAGATGTCCTAGGAAGGAGTGGAAGGCAATGATTTAAAACATGATTGACCGCCGGGCGTGGTGGCGCATGATTGTAATCCCCGCGCTTGGGAGGCAGAGACAGGAGGATCGCGCAGGTTCGAAGCCAGCCGCGCGCGCTGGCTTAGGAGACCCTGTTTCCAAAAATTAAAATATAAAAATAGGTCTGGGAGTGTAGCCCGGAGGTAGAAGGGCTTCCAGGAACCCCAGTACCACCAAAAAAAAATAATAAATAAACTAAAAAAAAAATAAAACATGATTGACAGTTACAGTGCCTCTTTTCTGGATTTACTTGTTTCTGAAAAAAGTTGTTCTTTTAAAAACAAATCCCAGGTAGATATCTCAGTGTTGTAATTGCATAGAGTATTTCTACAATTTTCAAGAGAACCTCTTTATATATATATATATATAATTTTATTTTATTGGTGCACTGTATTCATACATCATAGTGGGATACAAAATTTGTAGACATACATGCACACATCACCCAGTCAGCCCCCACCAGATGCCCACCCCATTCTCTCCCCATCCCTCCTTCCCATGCTTGGCTTAGTGGTTGACATCTATTATTATAGCAATTTATCAAAAATTAAACATGATAATCTCACATAACAGTTTCATTTGTCTGATACCAAGCTTTTGATGACTTAAAGATAACATTTCAATATTTCTTTTTGCTTTCTTTCTTACCAGAGAAATTTTTTTTCTATTTTTTAGGTGAAACTATCATATATTTATATATTTATTTTTCAGAAAAAAATCTATCCTAATATGGAATATGGATTCTAGATACCCAAAACAATCTTGAAAAAGAACAAAGCTAGAAGATATATATTTTCTGATTTCAAACCATATAAAGCTACAATAATTGAAACAGTGTAGTACTGTTCTAAAGGCAGATATATAAACCATTGGAGTTAAATACAAGCCTAGAGCTAAATTCTTCCCTATATTGTCAAGTTATTTTGGACAAGGTTTCCATGAACATTTGGTGGTGAAAATAATAATATTTTAACTAAATATTGTTGAAACATAACAATTACATGGGAAAGAATAAAGTTGGACCCTTACCTAATCCCATATACAAATATTAACTCAAAATAGATAAAAGACCTAAATATAAATCTTAAGACTATAATATTTTAGGAGAAAATCTGGGTCATAAAACCTCACAACCTCTTTTAAAAAGTACCTAATATGGGTAACATCGAGAAACTTTCTGGACTATCTAGACATTAAAAGGGTCATTCTTTCTGGAAAAAAAAATTAAAATCTTTAGAAAAATCACATTTTTTTACGATCTTGCTGTCTTACATAATGGAATTTGGGGTTAAAGCCCCCTTTATCTTCCTGCATTCTTGCAATGATTTTTTTTCCTGAAGTTAAAGAGGACCTAAAACTGGTGACCTGTCTTGTTCTTTACTACTGGATTAAAATTCCAGGTTGCTACTATGGTAACTGCACCTTAAAAATTAGATACTGAAAGAGGTACTAAGAAATTTAAAACTACACCACTGTTAAGAACTTTGAAGGAAGGTTGCTTGCAATTGTCAGCGACAGCTTCTTAATTGAAATAATCTGCCTGTCCGTCTATTAGAAAGAGTTTGTAAGTCTTAGAGAGAGGGGAGACAAAAAGATTACATTCTGATGAATTTTTAAATTTAACAAATGGCTGTGGTTTTAAGCAAAGCTGTTTTCTACATGAAATTTAAATCAACTTCAGCTCAATTTATGCTATTCAGAAAGAACTGTGATATTCAGTATTCACAGTGGCAGGAAGCCAAGATAAACAGCAAAGATATAAAGGCACTCAGAGAAGACAGTACTGGGGATCTATCCCAGACAAACTCCAGTAGCCTCAAATCCAAATGGCAGCTACTTTCAAACCACAGATAGCTGTGGACAGTTGGGGAGCACAAAGCAGAAGCATGACAGCCTTTCTGATCAAAAGGACAAGAAATCACTGATTTGCCTAGAGATATAAAGCAAAAAAAATAATACTTATGCTCCCAAAGCTAGAGAAATGAAACAAGCAGTATAGAGCATCTTGCCTTTTCATGAAAAAGAGAGATTGAGGCCCTGATATTTTCAGGGATTTCTTTGTGAATTTTTCTCTCAAGGCAAGCGCACCATAGAAGATCTGACTTTGTAATAAGTTGTGGCTATATCTGTAGTTCCATAAAAGTATATTTTTTGTTTGGTTGGAAGCTTCTCTCATCTGTTTTCTGAAATACTCTCAACAAAATATTAATATGTGTTTCTAATACCACAGATATAAAATTACTTTTTTCTCATAAAGGAGTAATTTCAGACCAGAAGTGATATTACTTGAAGAAAGTTGGCATTCTCTTTTATAAAAAAAGATATCAAATATAAAGCCTGTTGGACAATATCAAGTATTGAAGCCATGGAAGCTCTCACCTCCTAGTGGTGGGAGAATACCTTGAGAGCTCTGTTCCACCTGAAGACTTGGTGTGAAATCACCTCGCAGCTTAGTTGATAGTCTCTTCACTCTTATCAATCTGTGTGCCAAGGAAAGAGTGATAGTAATGACTGAATTGTGATGTCTCCCCAAGCACAAGGAATGCCCATGGATATTCAACAAACAAACAAATACCATTCCCCTCTCTGTGAGGAATGTAGAACCAAAGGGAGTAGTACATTTTTCTCTCTGGGCATAATGGGCTAAAATTTCTTGAGCCCCTGCCTCAAAAGCTTCATATCTCTTCACCTATTGTAGATTGTAGATTGTATTCTTTTATTTTGTCATACTGGGGATGGAACCCAGGGGCATTCTACCTCCTGGCTACACCCCCAGCCCTGTTTCTTTATTCTTTATTTTGAAACAGGGTCTTACTGAGTTGCAAAGGGCCTCACTAATTAGCTGTGGCTGTCCATGAACCACGATCATCCTGTCTCAGCTTCCCAAATGCTCGGCTTACAATTGTGCACCACACAACTGTGTCTGGCTATGTAGATTGTATTTTTATACTCCTTAACTTGTTGAAAATATTGTAACATGGGGGGAAAAACATGTGCTCATGTATATGTAACTGCAAAGAACACAATGTAGAATTTGAAGTGGAAGGCTCTGAAGCTTGAATGCCTGGGCACAAATCCCAGCTTCAGTATCATTTAGCTATGTAATCTTGGATGAGCTATTTAAACTTTCTATTATTTAGTGTCCTCATATGCGAAGTGGGGATACCAATATCATCTGCAGAATAGGATTAAATGATTGAAGACTCATCACAGTACCTGTAACACAGGAAATAGGAAATCTTCAATAAACATTAACTAATTTTATTAATTATACCCACAATTTGTACGGGCATTCTTACTGAGGCTTCTTAGTAAGTGCTACTTGCAATAGATTTAAAACTTTAGCCGCCTGGGGAGCCTTTTATCCTATTCCCTGAGTTGTCTTAGAGGCTCCCAGTTGGAGAAAGACTTTTCAAGAATAAGTAAACATGAATGCTATTGAACTTTTGCCCTATTGCCCTTAATCCCTGAGCACTTTGGGTACTAGATACATTTTGTTATTTGTGGAGCTTATCAGAGCCTCCTGTCACAGTCACAATCATATTTTCATTTTGTGATTTTAAAAGTAATAGTAAAAGCTAGGACCTATTATATGTCAGATATTATACTGAATGTTTTATATGCACTAGAAATTGACTAGAAACAACCCAATGGGATGTAGGTACTATATTTATCCACATTTACAACATGAGAAACTGAGGTTCATGAGTTGAAGCAAAACTCTCACACCTAACAAGGACGAATCCATAACTTGAACTTATGTCTGACTGAATTCATTAAGAGACTCCTATCTTGGCTTTATTCCTTGCCCATGGAATCTGCTATCTCATAATCTACCCAAACTCAATTGTCTTTGGAACTAGAAATACCTCCTCAGAGGCAATAGAGGGACAACATAAGGGAGGGAACAATGGATGACAAAAACTTGATTTGAAGATATTCTCTGCTCCTGATTCCCAGGATACACTATCACCATTTGTGAAAGCACCACTGGAATAAATTCCTGACTCATAATTGCTTATTGGTTAGCTCATGTGAATGTGAGTATTTTTGAAATATCATAATAAGCATTTTGCCAGTTTTCTAATGAGATAGAACGGGATCTGTCACTGAATTCCAAGTTCTTTACATTAATAAGGGAAATCATCTCAATAAGAAAACATGTGAATAAAATTTCATAAACTAGCTCCTGCCATTTTGTGAAATCCATACTCTATTCCCTTGCCTGGGAAAATCATTCCTTTTTCCACATATATGCTTCTCTTTCCTTGTTCTAAAAACACAGTTTATACTTTGCCTTTAATTATTATCAGGATTGACTATGAATCCCTAGAGAAATACACTTGCTTTTTTTTTGGGAGTGAATATAAAATAACATTTAAATAGGTTTTAAAAATAAGAATGGAATCTCAGAAGACATGCTGTTATAGAACGCACTGCATATATAAGTACATAGTTGTAACACAGACTTCATAAGCACATTACTGAATGAACTATGAAAAATAATCCACTGAGGTGTTATTTCCCTTGCTCCTGAGCACTGAGTTAAGATAGTATTGCTGTAAAGTAGATATACACTCTTTATAAGTATTTGGTGTGTGTATGTGTTTTAGAATATTTACTTCAGGCCCAGTAGGGTAATTTTTTCTTCTCTTGATAGGAAAAGTACACTGTAAGGAATTTAATTAAATGATATATTAAGTGAGTATCTAAAATAGTTTTAGAAGGTAACAAATTTGAGCAAGGAAATGTCTAGTAATATGATTCTGAATGCAACATAAATTAGCTTTATGAAACAGAAAAAACAGGTTCAGTTAAATCTTTCCAATCTATCAAGCAACTTATCATTTCATACTCATTGATTTGCTACTAGAACTTTTATTATAAGAGCATGACACTATAGATAAAAAAAAAAGTATGTCACTTTAAGTAAGTGTATTTCCACATTCTGGAAAGTGATATTTCTATTGAAAACATAATCTTCTTTGCATAAGGTTTGATGGTAGGCCCTCTAAAGCCCTGGTCAAAAGTTATATAAGTGTTCCTAAAAATACAACCTTCTATTGCTCTTGCTAAGTATTTTAGATATGAACTAAAGTAAATTGATTTTTTTGGTGGAACTGGGAGTCGAACCCAGAGGCTTTCTACCTTTGGGCTATACTCCCAGACCTATTTTTCCTATTTTATTTGGAAACAGGGTCTCACTAAGTTGCTGAGAGCCTCACTAAGTAGCTGAGGCTGACTTCGAACCTGTGTGATCCTCCTGTCTCAGCCTCCCAAGCGCAGGGATTACATGCATGTGCCACCACTCCCGGAAATAACTTGAATTTTTAAAACATATTTCAGTTCAGATGTGTTGTCTTTTAATTCCCTGTTTAAAAAGTTAGATGAGATATAATTAAAGAGATGAAAGTTGACTGATAAGAAAATCATTATGTGCATCAGAGCATTTAAAATTTTCCAATTTAAAGCCATTGAATAATTTCCAAAATTTCAACCTAGAGTTTAAAATTATTTTATTTGTTTAATCCTAATAATGTAAAATGTTTCAAAGCAATATTTCTTATAAATACAATTTTACTATATTATTTAATAAATCATAACAATCTATTGACAAAAAAAGCTAAAAAAATACATGCCAATGTGCCTACCCTATTACCATGTAGTTTGGCTGCATGATGGTTATCACTGAATGATAATAATGCACAATTTTACGTGGGAGAGAAAAAGAAAGACATATATAGATGTCTTTAAGCAAACCTGTCACAAAAATTATAGCACATATTTTCAAGCAGATAAAAAGGTAATTTTTCATCCTTAAAATGAATCTTTCACTTTGAAAATTATTCACTGCAGGTTTTGTCTAAAGAGTAAGTTCATCTCATGCATTTACAATATGGTTTTATTTTCAAAACATCAATTTACATACACTTTTCAGACACAAATCTATTGTGTAATGTGATTCTTAATTGGATAAGAAAGCAAATTTATATTTTTAAAAAGCTAGAATTTATGGCTTTTAGATTTTTCTCATCATTAATATTATTTTTAGTCTGGCAGCTTTTGTTAACACAAGTAGATAGAGATGCTATAGGCAGCCTCAGAGGCAGTTCCATAATGCCATTCATAATTAGCGAAATACCAGATTTCAGCAGCAGTCAATCAAACTCAGGCTTGTTCTTGTTCTCATGGGAACCTAATCCTTCTGTCCCTTCTTTCTTCTTAAGTTTTCCTGGTTCACAGACACATTCTATTAGCTGAAAATCGAACAATAAATTAGTGAGAAAATTAGAGAGGTTTTCAGGAGTAAGATTTTTATGGAATGTAATTTTCTGTGTTCAGAATACAATGGAGAATGTTAAATGGACAGATCAGTAACCAGAGGTGTGTTTTCACATCTCTCAGAGCACAAATTCTCTAAATATTTCTGGAATCCAATGTGGAAAGGTTACCTGTGATCATCATTTTGAATAGAGCAAAATGCCAGGGTGAAAAGGGGCCAGGGCTGCACTGTGCAGCATCTTTTGGAATCTGTACACTCAGGAACTATGAGCACATCTTGAATACAGAAGGCAGGCACATCTTCTTTCTTTTGCAGTAATATTTTAAATAAATTGATGGAGAACATTGCTTTTATAACAAATGTGTTAATTCTTGGTTGGAGAGAGCATCAAACCATACAAGAACACTTATAGCAGTACTGAGAGTGACTATGTGGATTATTCATTTTTCTAAGATTTTTTGGGGGAAAACTGATGTCGTTCTACATGAAAATAAATATTCCCCTAAAATAAATTGAACCATTTAAGACTCTCAGGCCAATAACTTGGCTAAACAGATTTTTTAACTTTGATATGAAATTAAGCTTTATAAGTTTTGCCAAAGGTTTTTTGTGAACTGATTACATGAGGTTAATCCTGGGTCTTTCATTTATAAGTACTAATTTTAGACTTTTCTTTTTTTGGTGGTACTGGGGTTCCTGGAAGCCCTTCTACCTCCGGGCTACACACCCAGACCTATTTTATACATTTTTTTTTTTTTTGGTAACAGGGTCTCTTAAGCCAGTGCGGCTGACTTCCAACCTGCACGATCCTCCTGTCTCGCCTCCCAAGCGCGGGGATTACAGGCATGAGCCACCACGCCCGGCATTAATTTTAGACTTTTAAAATGTAATTTCCTTAGATATATTTCCAAGGATGAAGTGGTTTCTTAATGTTAAAGAGAAAAGGTCCATTCCTTGATCATTTGTGGCTACCAGGCAAGTCAGTGAGAGGATTTTATATCTATCACTGGGTGACTGGGGGATTTGAGTATATTGACTCTGATATCCTCATTGAAAGCCAGGCTTTTACCATGATTTCATAACCATTCCTTATTAATATATCTTTTATTGTAAACTTGGGCTGTATGGTCTTATTTATGTCATGCAAATGATGTGAATATTTAAAGCAAGTAAAATCAAAAGGAAAGAAAATTATCTCTTTGTTCAATTATGTCAATAATTGTGACATTTATTTTAAATATAAAATACCTCAGTTAATTTTGCTAAATACTTCACAGTGACGTAGTTACCTTGAAATATTAGATGGTATTCAGTCTCTCCTCCCAACCAAAGTGATGAATTTTATGATACAATATTTCTTGGAATCAGTAAGTTAAAGAATCTAAGTCTTTTCATTATAGGAATTCTTGGAGCTTAATATGCTAACATTCACTGTGATTTTACAAGAAGGATGTAAAATATGAAATGTTTTTAAAGTGACTTCACTATAGTAATCTTTTCACAGAAGTCCCACTAATATCATATGAAATAATTTAGGCCACACTGATCTAGATAACTACACCATTATAATTTTAATGCACAAATTCAGCTTAGTACCTTCCTAGACTGTACATGTTCCTTATCTTTTATCTTGCCACCTTCACTATGCATTTTCTCAAGTATCAGAAAGTCTGTTTTAAATCAAATGTCCCTTTTAGGCAGCCTAGTGAAATCACAGATATTTGCATGTAAAAATTATGGTGGGCTTCATTTTTCCATTGATAATATGGAGGATATTCAGAAATTCTAGCAACCTCACCCAGAAAGTTCTTTTGTGAGGAGCCTTTGGCCTGTATTGTTATATTATTATTATTATTATTATTATTATTATTATTATTATTATTCCAGACCATCTACAACTGTAAGTTGTCTCCTGGGTGGTTGACTCTGATCATCTTCCCTCACTTTGGGGGGAAAAGCCTGGCAGAATAGAGAAAGAAATGCTGCACACTCACTGAAAGTTCTTGGGAGATAATTTGCTGCCAGGCTTTGTAAGATCAGGGACTGCATATGCTTTGGAGCTTTTTATTAGATATTGCACAGAGAGAGAGAGAGAGAGAGAGAGAGAGAGAGAGAGAGAGAGAGAGAGAGAGAGAGAGAGATAATAGTCCTATTATCCTAGTGACTTTTGAGACCACTCTGAATGCTGATATTATTGAAAATGCAGTAATGAAGTCAACTTTCAAATCTAAGCATGTGGGTTGTCCACTTCAAACTGTGTCTTTCCCAGCTGACTTGCTGCAGCCATCCCTTCCAGCTCAGTTCTGCCTTCCCTATCCTCTGTGGGAATTTGTTTTTGGAATAAAAATTGGCATAACATGAAACTTAGAAAAAACACAATTAGGAAGATTACTTTTTAAATATTAGGTAGAGGTGTTTTATCACACATAGTTTCCATCTAAAAGGAAATAATTTTCCATTTTGCTTTGGTTTTCTTGGTGTGGTTTTAGTATTGGCTTTATTGGCACAAGTAGAGCTAATATGGTTCCTCTTAAACATCCAAATTATATGTGAAGCAAACCAAGAACATGTCTTTTATTTAAACACTTTTCTTGTTAAGGGATCTCCTACTGTAAGGAACAGTTGGGAAGTAGTTAAGCTGGCAAGAACCAGCGATTTCTGGTATTTTGATCTATACACTAAGAGCAAAGATGTTTCTCTGTACATAGTATTCCATTTAATAAACATTTTTACTTTATTGACTCAAACATTAATATTGGACACATTTTATAATAATATAACATATAAGCAATTCATAATTTTATTATGTTTTATCTCAGTCATATTATCTGAAACTTGATAGTAGATAATTAGTTGATTGGATATGAGAACACCCTGAATATTGATCTATTGATAGGTAGAAGAGACAAATTCTGATTGACTCTTCCTATATCAAGTAGATATTATTTTATTTATTTCTGATGTATACTCAATATTAGTCGTATGCATTTTGGAATTTGGAGAGTAAATGATGATCCACTGATTGTATTTGGACTATATTTTAACTACTACTTTATAATATGGAGAACACAAATATTGGCATTTTATTTTTGGAATTAAATTTCTTTTTTATTTTAGATTTCTCTCATTAAGCATCATCACTACTTATTTTAAGTATGCGTGTTAGAGACATTTTTGCATATATAATTTCCCTCAGCAAACTTATATGGTAAATGAAGAAACCTGGCAATAGAAAAATGATCCTCAAAAATGTTACAAAAGTCAAAATATAATATGCTGACAGGCTGATACAAAAGTACAGTCTGTAAGACTGTACTCTTTTTGAGGTTGCAAGATGCTGAGAAAAAGCTGTGGATGATCACACACCTAATCTAGCTAGACTTGCTGTTTATATACTGAGCCCTTTTTATACCATCTTGGCTGCTTGGGCTAGGGAGTAGCCATCCATCTGTATTTAATGTTTGAAAAATGTGATATGTACTAATTGCCTAGTCACTGAAGTTTAGGAATCTCAGTTTAAACACTATCCAGTGGAGGAATCATTGAATTTTACTGCCAGTTGGCCTACCTTGAAAATTCAGAATAGAATGGCTTCAAATGGGTAAGTAATGTGGGTTTTCAGAAGAATATCCAAATGATTGAGGATCCCACTCCATGACTTCGGATCAGCTAAAGGATAGACAGTCTTTTCTGTATCCATAACTTTCAGTTTAACACTGAAAAATAGGAGTACTGTTGATGGTATGGTTAATAGAGATGGCATTACTTCTAGACGGTGAGCATTGCCATTCAAGGCAAAGCCCAGTGGCTCAACTTTCCCCCAAATTCCACAAATACAATAGTATAAATAAACTTGTTTTTCACAAACATCCATTTTAGTATCCTAGAAACACGTATAGATTAATTTGGCATACTATGGCAAATTGCTCTTGTGAGATATATTTTAGAATTACTTCCTAGCTCAGACTAATGGCTAGAATCAAATAAACCACAAAAATAGGTTTACATAGATTGTTTTATAAATGAGATAAAACTTTATTTTACCTACCATTAGAACTGGATGCATTTTGCAAGAAACATAAGGATTGTTCATATACTACTTTCATTATTTCCGACAAGAGCAATACAAAATAGAAACAATTCCATTGAATTTAGCCACCATTAACTAACATTAACAATAATTTTTCCTGATAAGCTCTCTCTCATCTGATGATGAGTGAAACATTGGGAAAATTCAACTGAAAAAGTGCATGAAAGCTAAAGAAATATGTTGTTGTATGTTAACTGTGCCCAGTTCAGACATAAAAATTTAACAATTTATAATGTTTTAGCAACAAAGACTCCATCATGTTTTAACTACATTTATTTTATACTTCTTGTGAGACCCTAACTCACCCTGAGAAGACTCATGACATATCACTGTACAAGTCAGATCACAGATTGAATAATGTGAAATAATTTTATTAGGAAACTGAAGAAAATGATATGGCAATGATGTGTTTTACAGTAAAATTTGATAGCTCTCTAAAAATCAATGAGTGTGTTTGTTTACTTTGAAGTGAAAAGGACAAAGGCTTCATAATGGAATCCAGAGAAATATCCAAATTAAAGTAATCTTTGCCAGCTAAAATGGCTTTCCTAATCTGTGATAAATTCACAAACTCTCCCAAAGTACTTCACAGAAGACAAAATGGCCTAGGTACTGTCAGTGATAACATGTCATTATAAAGCTGCTCTGTAATGAATAGAAGTCCTCTTGTGGCCACACAGAAGAAAACAAGCTTTGAGTCACCAGGGTCTTGTCCTGTCCCAAACAAGGATTGAAAGGGCACTTTATAAAGGGAGAAAGAAACAGCAGGGCCACCTTCATTTGCATCACCAAACACTAATGATTCAGGCTCTTTTATGGATACACCATGGACATAGAATAGGTTCAATTAAAGAAAAGCCATTTTACACTGGCCTTGCCCCCACCAAGATTGACAGAAAAGACAAAACAAAGGGCATTTATTTGAGTAACAATACATTACTTTTAAAAATGAATCAAAGTGCAGAATACAGGGTAAGCCTGGGAATACACAATTTTATCTTCACTACTTTTTTTCTTGGCCAATGTGCCAAAGATCTCACAAAAGCATATCTTTACCAAAATACGATAGCTATGAATGACAGTTAGAGCAGGCAGGGATATTGTAGCTGACCCAGACTAGGAAGAGCATGATTCAGAACTCCTCACGAATTTAAAATCAAGCACCATTAGTAGAGAACAAAATGAATCACTGTCTGGTATTTTTGGCCTTGGAAAAATGAGTTCGTAGTTTGAGTTCAATGCCTATGGACAGATGTTGCAGAGACAAAAAAAATCGAGACTCTTAATTGGCACTAATTAGCACACTTGTTGGCAGGAAGGGATTGACAAGGTTATTTCTTTGGCCCTGCTTCTGCAGACTTCCAAAACAGTTCTTTCCAAAAAGTGAGGAGAGCAATGTAGGTAAACTTTTGCTCTTAGCCATCAAGAATTATTTGTACCCCCCAAACAAAGATAATTTTCACATTCCCAAGCTGTCAACTTAGATTATTTTCCTAGGATATATATCGGCATTTATTTTTAATTAAATAATGTGTTGTTAGTAAGAAACAATCAATACAGTAGAGTGACAGGCACTTTTCTGTTGGTGTGTTTGTCCCTGCTTAAAGAAGCAAAAGCAAAAACTAAAAAGAAGAAGGAGGAGGAGGAAGAGGATAGGAGGAGGAGGAGGAGGAGGAGGAGGAGGAGGAGGAGGAGGAGGAAAGCAGCTGTGCTGAGGGTGAGAAAAAAATTTCAGCACATTCTAGTTATTAATGCTAGCAGAGAAAAGGTAGATTATTTTATACTGGCACAAATCCTTGCACCCTGTTACATAACACAATGTTCTGTTTATAATCACCTCCATCTCTAAAATGGGAAAATACCACCAGACTCAAGAAAGGACCAAAGTCTGCAAAGAAACTGGATGCCCTGGGAAGAAAAGTATCTTGCAATTACAGATAGTTCTAAAATGAGTGATGGTGAATAGTATGAATAGAAATGTGTGATGAAGAAGCCTAATCCTATAATACATTATTGGTGGGATTGCAAATTAGTGTAGCACCTTTGAAAAATAGTATGCAGGATCCTCAGAAGAATGGGAATTAACCTACCTTATGATCCAGCAATAACGCTTCTGGTTTTCTACCCAAAAGATTGGCAACCAAACAACCAGACTAATACATAAGTATCTATCTTCATAGATGCATGATTAGCAATTGCCAAATATGGAACCAGCCAAGATGTCCATCAACAGCTGAATGGATTACAAATGTATGATATATGTACACAATGGAATTTTACTTAGCCATAAAGAAATTATGTCATTTTCAGGGAAATGGATGGAACTGGAAAACATTTTGCTAAGTGAGATTAGTCAGTCCTCAAAAGTAGAAAATGAGATGTCCTCCCTAATATGTAAAAGCTAGTGAGAAAATGGGTCAAAGGAGGAACTCTAGATGAAGGAGAAACCATAGATGAGCAAATATGGTGACCTGAGGGAGATGGGAAGGAGGAAGAGGGAAATTCTCTAGTGCACATGATATACATTAACAAACATATCTAAGTCAATCACTAAGCTAAACATGAGCAGGAGAAAAAGGGGAGATAATAGAGTGGTAATTGGGGAAGTCCTAAAAGAATGATGTATGCATATATGCCTCTACCATATTGTATCCCATTAAGATGTATGACTACAATGCACCAATAAAAAAGCATAAAAATAAATAAATGCCTAAAAAAGGAACCTGTGGCCTCGCTCTAATAAATATTAAGTGAAGTTACTTGAAAATATGCTTGAAGTTTTCACAAATGCTCCTCTCTATATAACAAGCTGATAAATTATGGCAAAGTAATTACTTTTACATTTATTCAATGTAGTGCTAATAAGGAACTCAAAGAATAGATTAAAGTTATTTTTAGTAACATGAAAGATTTTCTTATGCAGCAGAAAAATATTCATTTATGAAGAACTAAAGAATGTCTTAAATTCTTTCCTCTCCCAGAAAGACCAAGAGAAATGAAACAGATCCCCAAATTCCCATCAAACCCACAAGTGTAAGAAATCAAATATCCCTCCTTGACTGGCAAAATATTTTTTAAAATATCATTTAATAAGTATTCCTATGCAACTTTGTGAGAACCTGTTTTAAAATAAAGAATAAGCCCAGCATGGTGGCACACGCTTGTAATCCCAGTGCTTGGGAGGCTGAGACAGGAGGATTGCACAGGTTCGAAGCCAGCCTCTGCTACTTAGTGAGGCTCTTAGCAACTTAGTGAGAACCTGTTTCCAAATAAAGTATAAAATAGGTCTTGAAGTATAGTTCAGAGGTAGAAATTTCCCTTGATTTCACCCTCACCACAAAAAATAATAATAGAGAACAAAATGTAGGGCTGGGATAGAGTTTGGAGGTAGAATGTCCCTGGGTTCCATCCTTAGTAACGTTCCCAAAAGAAAATTAGCAAAAAATATGTGCCTAGATTAGCTAAACTTTATGATCTTTAATGTAAACAGCCCCACTTTAAGTTTTAGAAGACACATGGACACTAATTTGGGGTTTGTGTGTTCATATGCTAAAAAAAATAAGAATTACAAACCAGCTCTGCAACTCAGCCATTATCACTCCTATTGATACTGTTTTTATTTCTTTTTGTTTTCCTTTTTTTGTTTTGTTTTGTTTTGTTTTGTTTTGTTTTGTTACTGGGGAATGAACCCATTGGTGTTCCTGCTCTGAGCTATATTTTCAGCCCTATTTTATTTTATATTTTGAAATAGAGTCTCATTAAGTTATCAAGGATCTTGCTCAGTTGCTTAGGCTGACTTTAAATGCTGTGATCCTCTGGTATGCTCTGGTATCAGCCTCACAAGTGCTGGGATGACAGGCATGCCCTACCACGACTAGCTCTATTCATACTTACATATACCTCATGGGCTCTGACTTATCAGGAGCATTCTGGTGTCCTATCCTAGACATCCTCAGGATTGCACACAAAAAGAGGTTTCTAGATGAAGGCATCCTGGAACGCCTGTCCACTTTATGAAATAGTCACTTCAGAGACCATATAACTATGTCAAGTTCCAAATACTGAAGAAGTTTCTGTCCTTCCTTAAAGACATCTCTTCAAGTTTTTTGAAGTCACTACAAATATTTTAGAACCTCCTTTCAGCCCATCCTGTACTTCTCAAAGCATTTTCCTTTTCACCAAGTATTTGCCATGTGTAGAGAGATAGGTGCAGACAGGCCCAGCATCTCTGCTGAGTTTACTTGGCAGCCCTTTCTATTCAGCATGCCACAATGCTCACTGATACCAAATCCCAACCAAGTTCCACACCCTGCCTTAATAGATCATGGTGCCATCCACCCCCCAGCCAGTCCTTAAAACAAGATACCCGAGATACCACAGGAAATACTTTTCTCAAGGCCACAGTACTCTGCAGATACCAAACATCCCCAACAATGATTTTCAGGGAATCATAGGAATCTCCTGGCTTAAGTTATGCTTTAGAATGATCCCTGTGGGAAAGATGACAGATGTTGAAAACTTGAAATAAGGTAGGGATAGAGAAGAGACGACAGACTAGAGAAAGGTGGGATGTCTGCATTCTCATCAGTGGAATTGAACTATTTACAAGTTATATGAAGTGAGGATACCGGTAGAAATTTTAAAATGACTACGAGCTTTCTTGAAAATTTGAGTAGATGGTGAGACTAAAGAGATGCTTTAGTTGGTTTGTGCTACCGTAACAAAATATGTGAGATTAGGTAATTTTCAAAGGAGAGAAATTTATTCCCCACTGTTCTGGAAGCTGGAGAGACTAAAATCAAGGAACTGGAAGGTTTTATATCTACCCAGGTCCTCTTCTGCTTCCAAGATGGCACATTTTCTCTGTCCTCCAGAGGGAATACACAGTGTCTTTTCACATGACAGTAGACATATAAGGGAAAAATAGGGCCTATCTAGTTCAAGCCAGCCTTCTATTTTTATTTTTATTCTATTTTTGTTTTTTGCTTTGGGGGACAAATTTACTTGTTAGGATTTTTAAATTTTCATTTATATGTGGAAAATATTGAAAATGGCATACATTTAGACTGTCCTTGGTGCCCTCTCCCCCAGTTCCCCTTTCCCCCCTCCCAACAATGAGTGTCCAGGTTAACCATACTATCTACTATATAATATATATATATATATATATATATATATATATATATATACCATACTTTTAACACATATTCAGATGTAGCTCCTACATTAATCAACTTCAGGCTTCTTCCTCTTCTATCCTTCCATTCTAGCTTTGTTGAGATTTCTCCTCCATCATCTGGAGTCCCTCTGGTATTACCACTACTCCCTAGTTTGGGCATATTAGAGAAAACATAAGTCCCTTCTCTTTCTGTGCTTGGTTGATCTCATTTAACATAATGCTCTCCAGATCTTTCCATCTTCCTGAAAATGACCTAATTTTATTCATCTTTATAGCTGAGTAGAATTCCATTGCGTATTTCCCCAAATTTTGCAGTTTATTCATGTGTTGATGGAGACCTCGGTTGGTTCCATATTTTGGCTATTACAAATTATGCTGCTACGAACATGGGTATGCACATGTTACTGTAGTTCTCTGATTTCAAACCCTTTGGAAAAATACCCAGGGGTCATAGAGCTGGATCATATGGTGGATCTATTTCCAATTTTCTGAGGAATCTCCACACTGATCTCCATAGTTGCTGAACTATTTTGCACTCCCACCAACAGTGTAAAAGTGTTCCTCTTTCCCCACATCCTCACCAGCATTTGTTGTTATTTGATTTTGTTATGCTTGCCATTCTGATTGTGGTTAGCTAATATTCAAAATATACAAAGAGCTTAAAAGACTCTGCAGTAGCAAAACAGAAAACCCAATCAAGAAATGGGCAACTGAACTGAATGAATAGACACCTCACAAAAGAGGAGATACAAATTTCCAATAGATATATGAAAAGATGTTCTACATCATTAGCCATCAGGGAGATGCAAACCAGCCAGCCTTTTATAAGGCACAATACAGAGTCCTGGGTGTGTGATAGTTCTGTTTATAATTTTTTAGCTTCATGTATGAAAGCATTACAAATTTTGTAGAAAATAACTTCGAAATTTTAGCTTTACTAAGGCTAGCAATATGTAGTATCATCCTCTCTCTCTTGATACTTGTCAGTGTTAGCAAGCTTCAGCTCACAGTCAGCGACTAGATCAAGGGGGAAACAATAGATACTGTGTTGCCAGTATTTATTGAAGATGTGCTTTCCAATCTCATTATGTCTCTAAAATACCCATCTGTATTTCTTGCTTCTGGTATATTAAATGCATTTTGACTTATAAAATGCTCAACTGATGATAAATTGAGAAGCATCTATAATCCCACTCATGCCCCAATCACCTCTTTAAATCCACCACAACATAACACAGGTATATGAGGATAAAATTTCAGCATGAACCTTAGTGGAGATACAGACATTCAAACCATAGTAAAAAGTCACACAAATAAAGCATAATAATGAAGTACCGCCCCAGTCTATGACATGAATTTAGTTTAAAAACATTATACTCAATGCAAGAGAAGAGTCATACATAAAATTATACATACTATATGATTCCATTCATATGAAGTGTCTAGGATAGGCAATATTAGAGAGATAAAAAGTAGAATAGTGATTGTATAAGGATGAACTGTGGAAGGGATAAAGAGATTGGAGAAGTGAAGCTAAAAATTACATAGCTAAAATTTACAGAGTGTCTCTCTGGACTAAAGAAAATGTTCTAGAACTAGATAATGGTGATGATGTCACAAGTTTATGAATGTATTGGAAAGCACTCATTAGTTTACTTTGAAATGGAAAGTTTTTATATATATATATATATATATATATTCATAACAATAATTAAGTAGGCAGATAAAAATAAAACATGAATGAATCAGTGACTGAACACAGATAAGCACATTTGAAATGAAACAGAAAGAGGAACCTGAGAGAAAAAATTAATTGAATTTTGTTTCACTTGTCCTTGAAACATGTGTGGCATTGTAATAGAAACAGATTTAGGAACCTGAAGCTGAGAAGTGTGTTCTAGGCTTAAGATGTACCTGTTGGAGTGAACAAACCCACCTAGAGTGTGGAAAATGAAGTACACCAAGGGAAAGAACAGTTTGAATGTTATATGAGCAGAGGAGGGGAAAGCAAGGGAAAAGGCTCCATGCATCAGTCAGAGAAGTGGAATTCACATCAATATCTGCCTCCTCTTTCTCTCCCTATTTGTTAGAAGATGATAAACTGGATCATTGGCTTTGTCTTTAGCATCACTAATTACCATGCTCTCTGGCATTTGCTGCATTATACCATGAGATTTGCCTCTGTTCTGAGATATTCTGCTCAGAATGTGCCCAATAAAGTGACACTTAAGCTCTCTAGGGGACAAAAATCATAATACAGAAATGCTTGAGTTCTAAAACATCATTTTCTTAAGAGAATATGAGTCTGTCCTCAGCATTGTCTCAAGTAAGTGGAAGCAAAGTTCAGCTTTATAATTGGCAAGAATAAAAGCGAAATAAAATAGGCTTCCCAGAGTCAAGTAATAATTAATGATCTCCTTAAAAATAAGACAATCTAGCCGGGCATGGTGGCACATGCTTGTAATCCTCGCACTTGGGAGGCAGAGACAGGAGGATCACGCAGGTTCGAAGCCAGCTGCGCTGGCTTAAGAGACCCTGTTTCCAAATAAAAATATAAAAAAATAGGTCTGGGAGTGGAGCCCGGAAGTAGAAGTGCTTCCAGGAACCCCAGCAACACACACACACACACACACACACACACACACACACACACACACAGACAATCTAACCAGGAGTGGTGGCATATGCTTGTAATCCCTGCACTTGGGAGGCGGAGACAGGAGGATCGCACAGGTTCAAAGCCATCCTCACTGGGTTAAGAGACCCTGTTTCCAAATAATAATATAAAAATGGTTCTGGGAGTATAGCCCGGAGGTAGAATGGTTTACAGGAACCCCAGTACCACCAAAAAAAAAAAAAAAAAAGATAATCTAGCTTGGCATGGTGGCACATGCTTGTAATATCAGCATTCAGGAGGCTGAGACAGGAGGTTCACTGTTTGCGTCCAGCCTCAGCTACTTAGTGAGTCCCTTTGCAACTAAGTGATACCCTGTTTAAAAATAAAGAATAAAAAATAGGCCTGGGGATATAGCTTGGAGGTAGATTGCCTTTGGTTTCCATCCTCAGTACTGAAAAAAAAAAAAAGACAATTTCAGCCTGCCTTGGTGGTACATGCCTGTAATCCCAGTCTCTCTGGAAGCTGTAGCAGGAAAATTGCAAGTGTGAGGCTAACTTGGACAACTTAATGAGACCCTGTTTCAAAGTTAAATAAAAAGGGCTGGAGTATAATTCAGTGATTGAGTGCCTGCCTAAGGTGTGAGGTTCTGGGTTCAACCTCAAGTACTGACAAAACAAATAAATAACTATCTCTTGAATAGAGTGATGAGTGACATGGGGTTAGGTTGTGTTTTGGCTTTGGTGATGTTATTTAGACTCAACAATCTCAGATGACTTAAGTTTCAGTTATTCTCTACAATATTGGTCTCTGGAACAATCCTGCCTGTCCCACTGTCACTGCCATTGCTATTTTCTCTTAGGAAACATGCTCCTGTCATACTTCTGAATGACTTTTATAGGTAATTGTATGGTGAGGTAAGTACATGAAAAGATAGCTATTAGGGTGTTAATATATTCCTGCAACTCATGTATTTGGAGAAAGTTGTAACTAAGAACTGACTTAAAGCCCTAGGGGATTCCCTGATGACATCCTAGGGATGTCATAACAAAGTACCACAAGCTGGAGGTTTAAAACAACAGAATTATTTTGACTCATTATTCTATAGGATAGGAATGCAAAGAATGATGCCACATTTCAAATGCTTATCCTTTCTGAGTTTGTGTGGGAAGGAAGTACCCAGGCCTTGCTCCTTGCCTTGTAGATAGCTATATTCTTCCTGTGTTTCTTCACATCATCTTTCCCCCATGCACACTTGTTTCTGTGTTCTATTGGATTACAGCTACCCTAAAGCCCTCAAATCCTGTATCCAAATAAGGTCCCATTCTGAAGTACTGTAGGGTAAGACTTCGATGTATAGATTTGAAACAAGGCACAAATCAAATTATAACAAGAACAATTTCTGAATTTGCCTTTTTGTAAATAGGGATTTTATTCTTAAAGCCAGCTAACAATTAATAATATTATAATATTATTAAATTTAAATTTCCATATAACATTGTTATTGCAATTACCAAGTTAAACCAGCCCAATCACTACTCAGGCAATTGATGAAACTTTTGTTTTTCAAATGCTTACTTTCATCTCTAAAGATAAAATATTTGATGGAAGCAGCTCCCATGTTCTTTGTGAGCAGCTCCACTCTGGGTTTTTCTAATGTTTTTAACCAAGTCTAGCTTTCTGACCATATTATTTTCCTCTGGTAGTTCACTCTCTGGCTTTGTGGTGAGCCATTATGCTGAGAGAACCCACTGGAGACCAAGAGTCAGATCAAGCTGTTGTTCCACATTCTCTCTCTACAAAATCATAGTTCATGGGAAGGTGGCTATTGTGAAGCTGTCAAACTGAGGCCAGTTCAATGGACTCCTATTAACGATTTCAGCTATCTCTGTCAGATTCCAGCTCTGTGGACAGTTAAAAGGCACTTTGGCCCTAACTGATGGGTGATTAGAAATAACTGAAGGCATGAAGGATGAGATGGGAACATACTTATTACTCAAGGTCCAAAATTTAAGAGGACAACTAAACATTGCTTACTTGGCCCAAGACTAAAATCAATTTGACCTTCACAGTCTTACAAAGAGCAGGCCTGGGGAGCAAGCCATTCTCCTTGCAAGTAGCCCTGGAAGTTTTCCTTGGGCAGGCTAGGGAATAGAAAGTCAGCATGGAAGAAATGGCAATGAGGTCTGTACCAAGGTCCAAGGCAGCCAAGATTTTTCAATGCTGATAATGACTGGAAATTGTCATTTGTGGTGGTGGTGGTGGGGAAAGCCTCTTTTTGGAAAGGAGCAAAAGGGACATTTATACAGTGTCATATCTAAGATTTTGAAGGTTAGAAGATAGACAACCAGAAGAAAATTAAAGAATTATCTCTCAGATCAAATGAACCCAAATTTATTTATTTATTTATTTATTTATTTATTTATTTATTGGTGATACTGGGGTTCCTGGAAAGCCTTCTACCTCTGGGCTACACTCCCAGACCTATTTTTATATTTTTATTTGGAAACAGGGTCTCTAAAGCCAGCGAGGCTGGCTTCGAACCTGTGCAATCCTCCTGTCTCCACCTCCCAAGTGCGAGGATTAAAAGCATGTGCCACCATTCCCAGAGGAACCCCAATTTAAATTGGCTTTATGATCTAACATTTGCACAGCTATAATAGCTCCATGCCAATTGGATGATGTTAGAAGTCTGGCTCTCTAACTCCATGCATTAGAGTCCAGAAAATTAATTAGCCAGTGGAACCCCATTCCTTGCTTTGGGTTAGCAGAGAAGAAACTGTTGCAATCTGGGTGACCACATATTAGTCCAGCAATAATTAACACTTTTCTCTTCCTTTTTTTAATTTTATTTTTATTTTTTATTTATTTTTTAAATTTATTTTTATTGGTGCATTGTAATCATACATCACATTGGAATATAAGACTTGAGAGGATATACAAGCACACATCATCCAAGTAGCTCTCATCCAGTCCCCATCCCATTCCCTCCCCCTCCCTCGATCCCATGCTTGATTGGTGATTAACTTTGATACATTTGTTTACATCCCTCCTGTGTTTTAAAGAGCCCCCCCCCATTCCATACCCTCTGATTGGTCACCTTAATTGCTTCACTATAGGGCCCTTTCTATAGCTCGACCACTTTCCTGTTGCCTGTTTCCTCCTAGTTATTGCTGATTAGGGGAAGCATCTGGTTTTAATTTTCTGTGATATTTCTCTGTGCATGCCGCGTTGTAAATACCTATCCCACTCTTGACAGCCCCAGTTGTGGCCTGGCTACCTGGTGGACTGATCCAAATCTCACTGGATCAAGCAGCGGCCTTGCCTCAAGGAAGGCCCTGGTTCTGGCCTCGCTGGCCCTGACACTGGCCAAACCCCTCAGCTGGCTCCAATCCTGGCCTCGGAGGCCCCAGCACTGGCCTTCCTCACGGCAGGCTCCAACGTTAGCCAATGGCCCCAGCATCGGCCTAACCCCTCGGCAGGCTCCGATCCCAGCCTCAGAGGCCTCAATAACAGCCTTGCCTCACAGAAGGCTCCGATGCCAGCCGTTGGCCCCGCACTGGCCTAACCCCTTGGTAGGCTCTGATCCCGGCCTCGGAGGCCCCAGCACCGGCCTTGCTTCACGGCAGGCTCCGATCCCGACCACGCTGGCACTGGCACCGGCCTGACCCCTCAGCAGGCTCTGATCCCGGCCTTGGAGGCCCCAGTACCGTCCTTGCCTCACGGCAGGCTCCAACCCTGGCCTCGTTGGCCCCGGCACCGGCCTAACCCCTCGGCAGACTCTGATCCCGGCCTTGGGGGCCCCAGCACCAGCCTTGCCTCACGGCAGGCTCCGATCCCAGCTTTGCTGTGTCCATCTCCGGCCTCTCCCCTTGGCAGGCTCTAATCCAAGCACACTCTTCACCCAACTATTTGTCACACGTTCTCGAGGGTGCGTGGTGGTGGTAGCATTCTGCCTCTGGGGTCATTACTTCAAAGGTTTCAGGTGTAATGTATCAGATCTCTGCCTCCCCTGAGTACTGGCCACTGCCATTGCCACTGCCTCCACCATTACAAATCTTTCTCAAGCTCTTTTTCCACTCTGAATGTTTTCCAGTCTTCCTAAGCATGCACAACGGTAGCATTCAACCTTTGGTGTAATAAAAAAAATAAGGTAGGTAGGCTCCGATTTCTGCTTCTCCTGAATACAATTCTCCACCACCAATGCAGAGACTTCTTTCAGCACTGCCTTTCTCCTTGGTCTCCACTAAATTCTCTCTCCTTACAGGTGATGTCCAAGATTCTTAACAATGTAGAGAAGAAGCAGTCCTCCTTAGCGGGGAATTTTTCCAATAATTCTAGTTCATTTGGATAAGTTTTGTCTGCATCTCCAGTATCCTGGCATCCGCCACCTCCTTGACCCCTTTCCGATATTTTCCTGTTTTCTTTTTCTTTTCCTTTCTTACAGGCTCCTTCTGGGTGGGGAGGGGTTCGCCTAGGGGTGCCCCGCCAGCGCCTGCCCACCCGCCCAGGGTCGGGGGCCCAGGGGCCTGAACCACGGGGTCCTTCCAGGTGGAGGAGAGAGGGGTCGCCTAGGGGCGCCCGCCAGCGCCTTCCCACCCGCCCAGGGTCGGGGGCCCAGGGGCCCAGACCCTTTTCCCTTCCTTTAAGATAAAATTGGAATCCTATTTTAACCATGCTTAGTGAATTTGTATAAAAATATTGGTGGAGAATCAATTCTGCATCATAAACTCCTCTTCTCCTTTAATTGCTAAAATGTGGGCCTCCTTCCATCAGCCCTAAGGTCCAATTACAGCAAATCATCCACACTGTCAGTCCATATTAAACATGTGCCTGCCTGTGGGGCTTATTGGGGTAGGGGCTGGAAGTCAAGAACGACCACTGTAAATAAAGATTATTTTCTTTACTAGCCTCAGGTCTGGGAATTCTGAATTCAGGGAGGGTACAGGAGCCTTTTTGGATGGGATCTTGGCTCAGTCCTCTACCATTCAGACAGCTGTCTCTTTAATGTAATGCACTGTCTCTTCTATAAACGAAGCCATTTTCCCTTAGTGAGGCTTCTGCTGGCCATATCAATTGCAGTTTCAATGTAGTAAAACTGAAGGGAGAAAGGGATCATGTGGAAAATTTTTTTTCTTCTGGTTTTCTTCATAGATATGAGTAAGAATACATCTGAGACTTTTCTGACAATCTTTGTCTTAAGGGTAATAAGCAGGGCATTTAGGGAGATGGGCTTTGGCATCAGTAGGGTATAGGGCTGCCATCCCAACTTTCCATCTCCTTCTTAGCCAACTGAGAGATTGCTTTCTTAATAATAGATTTATTGAAATGCAGATAGCATAAAATTACTATTATAAAGTATATATTTAATAATTTTGCATGTTCACAGACATGAGTAACCATCAACAATACCTAATTTGAGAATATTTTATCACTCTGAGTCTCCTCATAACATTAGTAGTCACTCTGCATCTCCCTCCAACTACTGGCACCCAGTCTCTTTCTGCCTCTATATTTCCTACATCTATATACGTGCCTATTTTAGACATTTGATAAAAATAGAATTATTCAATATTTGACCTTTATTAACTGGCTCTTTTCACTTGACATGTATTTGAGTTTCATTCATGTTGTAGTATACTTCAGTATGTCACTCTTTTTATAGCCAAATAATATTCCATTGCATGAATAGACCATGTGGTGTTTATCTGTTTATCAGCTGATGGACACTTACATTTGACATTTCATGTCTATTCTTTAATGGCTAATGATGTTGAACATCTTTTCATCTGTTTATTGGATGTTTTTCTTTCTCTATTAATTCAGGCTGCCATAAGAATACTATAGACATTTCTCACAGTTATGGAGGCTGGGAAGTTAAGGATCAGGATTCCAAAATGATTAGGTTCAGGTGAGGTCCCTGTTCCTTGTTTCTTTACAAGAGAGGGAGGGGGTGGTTGTGTCTCTTCTTAGAAAGAAATAGTTTCATGACAGAGCTCTCATGGCTCAATTGCTTCCCAAATTTTCCATTTTCAAACACCATCACATTGGTGATTAGGGCTTCACATATGAATTAAGTGTGATGCCAACATTCAATCTTTGGCAAAATCTTATGTAAAATGTCTATTAAGATCCTTTACCAATTTTAATTGGATTACCTATCATTTTATTTCTGAATCCCCAGGGCTATTTATACATTTCAGGTACTAGACTCTTATCTGATATATTATCTACAGATATTTTTTTCTTGTAAGTTGTCTTCTTAAATTTTCTAAGCCCTTGAAGACAGAAAAATAAAACTTCTCAATTTTCTTAGGAAAATTCAATGAGGTGGTCTGTCAGAGCACTTATAGAAGTAGATATCTGGCTCATTTTAAGCTTATCTCATTGGTTATTATTAGCTAGTATTGGATAACTTAGATTTATTGTGAGACAGAGACAAGTTATAAACCCTCCAGTCATAATTATATATCTGACTAGTATGATGTGAACTGTTCAAAATGTTTTCATCTCAGTAATGTGTTATTCCTAGAATGGTTGCGGCAATTTTATTTGGAGTTATTATATTTTATTCTGAAGAAATTGCATAATTCTAAATATGAGATAACTATTTAATGATATTGTGATCCTCCACTCCCCATTTATCTATATGTATAGTTCTCTGTGCTTCTAGATCTAGACAGCAAGTAGCACATCTATCAAGAATGTGAAACTATGAACAACTAAATAGAAATAACCTAGTGCTAGAGCAATACTCAAAATTTATGCCTGCTTACCTAACACCAAATCAGAAAAGAACAGATCTCTACTTGCATAAAATGTTCTCCTACTCTATGTAAAACTGACTCTGGTGGCTCTCTGTCGTTACTTAAACTGCTTTCTTCAACCAGATACCTGGTGGTTTCCTCAGCAGTAATTCCTTTAAGATTATTTTTGACTGGCTAAAATTTATCTTAATACCAATAATAGTGGAAGTAGTAGTCCACAATAGTTTAGGTCTACGTGTCACTTATCCACAGTGAGCCCTCCCTTATCTTGATAATTCCTTTCTCTCAAAAATGACCTGGTCCAGCCTTTCTTTAGAAATCAATGACAGTGCTACAATAATGACATTACACATTCTTGTCAGGGTCACAGAGTTAAGAATACCCTGGTGTATTGGTGAGCCACAGAAATCCATGTACACCTAAGTTGAAAATTTAAGGCGTGTTGGTGAGCCAAAGAAAATCCATGTACACCTAAGTTGAAAATTTGAGGTGGCTTTCCACATCAGTGCAATTGTGCCATGTGCTATAACTTACAGCATAAGTTTTATGCAAAAGCTAAGTATATAATTCAACTCATTTAACATTCACAGAAGGAGCCTTTAAATTACTTCAGTCCTGTTACTCAAAATGTCCAGAAAATTCTTCTGTACTAGAGCCAGTGCAGGATTGGCTCTGCAGCTAAGTGCTTCAACATAAATGTTGAGTTCTCAAGAAGCAAAGTATGCCTCATACAGTTACTTAGGGAAAATATATCTCCAGATATTGTGGAGACCTTTATAAAACAATTCTCACATTTTTCAAACAATAGAATCAAAATTTTTTTCAGTTTATCAGGCATCTCTGTATTTATAAAGCCTAAAGGTAGTCGTGAATGTCAGAAAAATGGGGATATGTTCTTAAATGGTTAATAACTTAAGACATAAAGAAGTAAAAAGTGAGTCTTCTCATGTCACTTTCTAGTTTCATCCTTACCTACTTGGAAAGAATTTCTCATGGAAGCCAAATGTGATGCCTCAAAACTGTTTAAATTGGAGTAATTGTCAGACCAAATGGTGTCATTGGATATTAGTCTGTTTGTGTTCCTTTTGTCTACCCAATGAATCAACATTAATATACAACTTTAAAAACACTTGAAACAGTCATCTGCAATTCTGCTTTTATTTTAAAGTATAAATTCAATGAACTAACCTTCCATATTTACTAAAATCTACGTTTATATCAACAGCTCCCTATTACATATTCCTTATAAAAATGACATTTTCTTTTCTAAACATTTTTTAAATTTGGAACAGATATGGCTATGAAATTTTAACAAGAATATGTTTGGCATCTATTGATATAATCATATGGTTTTCATCATTTTAGTTGTTGATAATGTAATATATTGTACAAATAGACTTCTTGTTATCAAACTGTTTTATACTTATGGAATCTGGTAGATTAATACTTTGTGATATAAAGTTCATTTGCAATAATATACATTTTAATTTTCTAGATATAAAAACCCATTATAATAACATCAACAAAGACTACCTTTGTACTAAACAATTTATCTACATCTACTTTATTTATTTATTTATTTATTTATTTATTTATTTATTTATTGGTGGTACTGAGGTTCCTGGAAGCCCTTCTACCTCTGGGCTACACTCTCAGACCTATTTTTTTGTATTTTTATTTGGAAACAGGGTCTCCTAAGCCAGCACGGCTGGCTTTGAACCTGTGCAATCCTCTTGTTTCTGCCTCCCAAGCTCGGGGATAACAAGTGTGAGCCACCACGCCCTGCCTACATGTTTTTTCTTATTTTGCAACTAATATTTGTGGCAAAGGTATAGTTCTTTTCTTTGTTCAATGTTTATAATAATAGGAAAACACATTTTCTTATTTTCTATATTTCTAAATATAATGAAATGATATTTAATGTATTGGGATAATTTAGACTAAAATTTCTTGAGCCAACACTCAAAAGAGATGATATGAATCAGGCAATTCCTATGTGGTAGGTGCTTGACATGTGATATCTCATTTAATTTTAACAGGCATCCTCCTATGAAATGGTGATATTGTGATCCACATTTCACCAAAGCTCTCAAAATTTCAAGGGACTTTATCCAAGGTGACAAAACTAGTAAGGGTTTAAATGTGGGCCTATCTAACTGTAGACCAGGCTCTGTTTATACACTGAGCCCTTGTGGTCCTCAGTAATACTTATCATGGACTAGTTCTTACCAATATGTGTCCTTAGATGCAAAGGGCAATGATAACAAACTAGGTCAGCTTAGTTTACATGCATCACCCCAACATAGAAACAAGGCCATTACCTATTGTTCTGTTTATGGTAGTGACACTTCTAAGCTCTATTTGAACTTCAATGTGGCTGGCACATTTGCTGTGAGACTAATTAGTGAATTAGTATATTCAGCACGGTACTGAAATCTGAAAAGGAGGTCCAATAAGGAGTAGTTATCATCTAATTAGGATGTCTGGTGATGTAAGGTAACATGTTTATCATGGAACCCTGCAGATCCTGCATATAAACAAATAGGTCTCATAGCCAGAGACTGGAGACACAGATAATATTAGTCTTAATAGTACATCTAGTAATACTCCCTGCATATGAGAAGACAGGAAGACCACGGGATATACTTCAAAGTCATCTGCCATTCACCTTCCTATCTCCTGTGGGAGACTGTCATGAGATACTTTCTCATTCCCTCCTACATCCTGATAAAGTTTCATGTCCCATCCCTCACAATATAGAATAAATAAAACTGCCAGTAAATCTTTCCAGCAGAATTCCAGAACTGGCTTCAAAATTAAGACATATCCTATAATTCACTATACAGTCATCTAGCCCCTTTCATTTTCTTTTCTTTTTTTGTGTGCATTGTAGTCATACAACTTAATGGAGTACAAGATGGCGGAGGCATACATGCACATATCACCCAATTAGCCCTTACCCAATTCCTGCCCCATTCCCACCTTCTCATGTTTGGCTTGGTGATTGACTTTGAAATGTTTGTGAATAAACATCATGTACATTAGAGAAGTTCTCTCTTCCCCTTCCCTTACCCCTCAGTTGGGTCACCTTATTTGCTCAGGCCTCTTTCACTTTTATGTCTTTTTCAGGGGGCTGTGGAGCTAAGGATTAGGAAGGAAATGGTGTCTTTGTGATTTTCACTTTTCTTTCACTATGTATTAAACAATCTAAATCTCTGTATCTTTACCAGTAGAATAAGGGGGAGTTGGCCTTGACATTGTACTTGTGCATCCATGTATTCTTCCAGAATGCTCATGAGGTTTGGAACTCCCTGTGCCAGCTCTAAGGATTTCATAGAGTTAGCATGCTTAATTTGGTTATAAGACAATCTTCTTCTACTAAGAAAGTCACTTTGTTGTAGGAGAAAGAGGTGAGAATTCATATCAAGTGGAATTTTCAGAAACAGAGGAATACTGCTGTTGACATTTTAGTTGGGCCTAAATTGTGAAGTTTGAACACTTTGCTTAAAATGATCTGAAGTAAAATGGGAATTCTTTATGCTTCAACATAAAGGAAGTCCTATCTGCTGTGTCAGTACCCATAAACAACTCTCTTTGACAACTTTGCCCTAGAAACTGGTTTGAGAAATAGTTTGAAGCACTTCAAGCTGAAAATGCTCTATTATCAGCAACTGCGAATATGTAGTGCCTCCTAAGTAACTAAGAATTGGTCCTTGCCCCCATTGAGTTTAATATAAGGCACAGTGGCTTTCACCAGGTGTGACTTGTAGTGACCTTCACAGCAACTTCATATTTCACTTCTTTCCAACAGTTTTCTTTGTTGAAGACTAATGGAACAGCTCTGTAAAGGAATTCTTTATTTAATCCCTTAACAATTAGGAACTAATGTGGAGATATGAGTGATGAATTATCCTTTGTATTTTTTGCAGTGTTGGGGATGGAACCCAGGGCCTTGCACATTCTAGGCAATCGCTCTACCACTGAGTCACACCCCAACCACATACCCTTTGTAGTTTTGAAGTGCTTTGGAGGTAACCACTAAGGTTTCTTCTCTCCAATCACCTATGGTTGTTATAAGAAGATGAAAGAAGGCTGAGAAGGGAAACCCCAAAATTAAGACTTCTTAGGCAAAAATATGTCTTTTCTCATCAATCAAGAATGGATCTAATTGACTCTATCTTCAAAGAGAAAGGTTGTGTAGTTAAAATCCTTCTCTGTGTGATATCAAGGATCCTGGTACAGGTGTCTGACTGCCTTGAGAATGAAGAGAGGCAGTTCAATGTAGAGAGCCAGCTGAGTTTGAGGGACTGCTTTGGCATTTGGCAGAATATCTCATATAAATTCAGTGCTCTTGGAGTGGCTAAAATGACCTTGAGTGTCAGGATTATCTGTTTCCAAATTCAGTTGATTCTAACTGTGATTCTAAGTGTTTCTATAATCTGCTCCCTTACCTTCCTCATCTTCACTGTTTGTGCCCTGACCTAAACTGCCACCCTGTTACCTGGGCCATGGCAAAAAATAGTCTCACTTGTTTATTTATTACCGTTTGATTCCAACCAAGCTGTATTCTTGGCTTCTGGAAAACTCACTCACTAATATCAGATCCCTAAAATGAATTAATGAATTCACACTATGCCACTTGGATACATTTATATATTACATATTATGAATCAAAGGAAATTATTTCAAGATTATTTGTACAGCCCTACTGAGAAGTGGAATATCAAGGTCCATGCTTGAGATGGTGATTTTTAACACAAAATATTTCTTTTACATTTTGAAATTACCCAGCATCTTTTCAAGTCTATATTGTCATACTGGGTTATGGTCTTCTCTAGAAAATTTTCTTTTAAGATGTTTACACACACATGCACACACACACCTCAGAAAAAATACAATAGTGTATGTACATAGAGTGTATGTAACATATTCTTGAAAGCCAGCTGATATCTATTAGGCTGAAAAGTTGGCCATTATTAGGTAATCTTATTCATCAGGGTTCACACTACTAGCTTCTGCTTATGCATGCAATATAGATTCAAGTTTATATGTACCATATATATATGCTTAAAAGATAGTTTCTGCCAGGCATGGTGGTGCACACTTGTAATCTCCATGCTTGGGAGGCAGAGACAGGAGGATGGCGCAGGTTCGAAGCCAGCTGAGCTGACTTAAGAGACCCTGTTTCCAAGTAAAATTACAAAAAATAGGTCTGGGAGTGTATCCCAGAGGTAGAAGGGTTTCCAGGAACCCCAGTACCACCAATAAGTAAGTAAGTAAGTAAGTAAGTAAGTAAGTAAATAAATAAATAAATAAATAAATAAATAAATAAATAAATAATATAGTTTACCTTATTTTTCCATACTACTTACTGTTTTATTTTTAGAAAATTATCACTTAGGTTATTCAATGTTTACTAAATCTCTGAGATTATTTTATTCCCCTTCCACAGAGGAATAAACTGGTTCAAGGAGGCTAAATAACTTAAAGTCATATTTCTTGGATAAATTACATGCAGTATTCATGAGGCCACAAGTTTCTCCATGAAAGGAGACTTCACTAGAGGAGTTTTATTCACAATGTGCTCCTGCAAATCTTGGGACTCCACAAAGCAGCATTTCTTTAATATGTTTTTATTTGGGATTCCTTGCAAAAGTTTATTTTGCATGTAAAAGAATTTTTGTGTTTAAGAGTTTGAGAATCAGGTATGTTGGCACACACCTGTGATCAGAGGACTTGGGAGGCTGAGACAAGAAGGATCGATCTCAGGATCCAGGCCAGCCTTAGCAACTTGGTGAGATCCTGCTTCAAAACAAAAACAATAAATGTACCAATAAAAATGTTTAAATAGAATAGCCAAGAAACCATCAAAGAAAACACTTTTGTGCAATAAATAAATTAAAAATTAAAAAAATAAAAAAGAATTGGGAGTTCCACTTAGAGGTAAAATGTCCTTGGGTTTAATTCACAGTATGAAAAAAATTTAAAAAGAAAGAAAGTAAAAAGGGAATCATTGGCTTAAAGTAATGCTCAGCAAATATGTATTCTGTAAAGGCACAAATGCTAAATATTTTCGGTTTTTCTCTCTATTGCAACTATTCAACCTGATCATTTTAGCACAACAGTCACAGAGGGAGGGCTGGATTTTGCCAACTCTGAGGATAGATGGTTGCTATAGCACTCCTAGTTATCACAATAAAAAACAAAGTCTTCTTATGAAGATGCCTATTTTCTGTTTTCTGAAACATCTAGTAGGGCCTCAGCTTCAGAAGATACTCCTCCTTTGGTCTGCATGTACACAACATGGTAGATGAACTGTTTTAAACCCAGGCTGTGAGCCCAGTGGGTGACATGTGCCTTCTGGACCCACCTGATAGATCAAGAATATTCATCCCGATAGAATGTAGTACAAATCCAGAGGGAAGCGCACCAACTGTCATGTGAACATATGTTTACATCACTTTGGACCTCACTATAATATATAATTACAGTGCACCATAAAAGTGTAAATATATATATAGTATAGAATTTCAAGTTGGTTGTCACTGCCTTGGCCCTTGCGCTGGAATATTCTGGGATCCCCAGTAAGGTAGTAATTGAATCAGAACTTTTAAGTTAAAACACTGGAAAATTATATGTAGTGCCTACTAAAGGTTGGGGGGAGAGCCTGAAGACCTTTACCTCAAGGAAACCTTTACCTCAAGGAAACACAATGTTTGCTCTGAAAAATATCACACACACTTCCTTATTGCCTACCTGCCTTACTGCCAAAAAATGATCCAATGCTATAGAGAGTGCAAAGCACTAGATAAGAAAACCTATAATTCTCTGTGTAATTCTAAACCAGACATATTTCATTCCTTCCAGCCCACCTTATGAAGATTAAGGACCCTTTAAGGTTTCAAGAAAGACAAGTTAATGCTAAGTGAGATTAGTCAGTCACAAAAAGTAAGGAATTGGATGCTTTCTGTAATATGTAAAAGCTACATATTAGATTTTACATATTAAAAGCTAATAAAAGGTGAAAATAGAGATCCTATAGAGGAGCAAATAAGACAACCTAACTGTGGGAATGGGAGGTGGGGAGAAGCAAACACTTTAAAGCACATGATGTACTTATCCATATTGAAGTCAACCACTAAACCAATCATGGGAGCTCAGAGGGATGGGCAGGGAGTGAGGTGAGGACTGGGTGGGGGCTTGCTGGGTGATATGTGCATTTATGCCTACACAAGATTTTTACCCCATTATGATGTATAAATACAATGAACCAGTAAAAATTTTAAATGAAAAAAAAAAGGCCCAGAATATAACTCCAGTGAGAAGGCACAAGTCCTCAGGCATCTCCCAGACTGTCTTGGCTCTTAAATTATCACCAAGCCCAGCTGTGTAATACACTCAAAGCCATCATAAAGTTATTCTAATTTTCATAATATGTATGTATTCAGGATGACAATGATAATATAAGCTAGTAATCCAAAGACCCTAAAATAGTTGGGCCATGGCCTATGTTTCCTCATTTTTACTGAGAACTTGAAATCTGAGTGAAGTTTTCCTTCTTTCTTCTCATGAACAATGCAGGCAACAGTGATGATTTCAGCACCAACATAACTGCAAGTTGGGTCTCCAAGTGTGAACTATAGAGAATAAGACTCAGAATACAAAGTAGAAGGTACAATAAAACCACAGGATAACTTCAAACCAATAGAACTTCTTAACCAAGGTGCTAAATGAAAATGACCAGTAAATGGGGTAAGAATTTGGCAAGAGCTAAATGAGTTATGTGTGCATATATGCATCTAACATCTTGTACCACATTAAGATGTATGACAACAATGCATATAAAATATGTATATGAAGAAATATTCAACATCGTCAGCAATCAAGAAAATGCAAATCAAACCTGCACTGAGATTCTATCTAACTCCAGTTAGAATGGCAATAATTAAGAATGCAAAGACTAGTAAATTCTGGTGATAATGTGGGAAAGTTGAACTCTTACACACTCTTGGTGGGATTGTAAATTAGAGCAGCCGATATGGATATCAGTATGTAGATTCCCCAGAAGATTGGAATGAAAACACTACTTGACCAAGCTGTATTACTCCTTGGTATCTTTCCAAATGAATTGAAGTCAGAGTATTATAGTGATCCTTAAACATTCATGTTAAGAGCAGCACAATTTGTAAGTAAGCAAACTATGAAACCAGCCTAAGGTATCCATCAACAGATGAATGAGTTACAAAATGGTATATATACACACAATAAAATTTACTCAACCATAAAGAAGAACAATTATATAATTTTCCAGAACATGGATGGAACTAGAGAATAGTCAACTGAGTGAGTTTAGCCAATCTCAGAGAGTTGTGAGATTGTGATTTCTCTCATATGTGGAAGCTAGAAAAAAACTTGGGAAACAAAATAAACATTCCATAAATGAGGAAAGATTCCAGTAAAACAGTCGAATGAGATTAAGGAAAGTAAGGAGGGAAGAGGGATTCAAATAATACTATGAACATATGCAAAATTGTTGAAAAAACCTTAATAACATGTACAGACCGGAAAGGTGGCAGAGTTGGATCCAAAAGGAAAAGTGCTGTTTTCATGTACTTTTTGTCATACTGAATTTCATTGTGATATATATGTATAGTTCACCAATAAAAGTATATAAAGAAAAATTGAAAGATATTCCAAGAAACCAGTCAGACAAAGACTTTAAGGCCATATGTTGTGGATAGTGTAGATAACTCCACTTGGTAACTAGGTGAAAGACTGAGCTATTGAAACAGATAGCATTTCCTCTTAATGCTCTGCTGCCTTGACCAAGGGTTTCATTTCCATAGAACTCTAATGATAACCTTAACCCTCTATTTTGAATCTTCAAAATTAACTAAGATTATACTATGTTACTTGGAAAACTTTATGGAGAGTAGATTTATAGCTTAATGGTTGCAACTCAGTTCACACCACAGTGTCTCCTGGAAAGTTCTAGGGCAAAGAGTCCTCGGAAGCCACAATGTTCAGTCTGAGGCACAAAGTATCAAAGACATAGAAGATCCTGACCCATTGCCTTCTCAGTCCTCTTTTGTCTCTCACCTGCCTCAGATTACATTATTTGACATTTATAGAATCATCTCCTCAGAACAAGGACTTGGCATTTTGGAAACAGTTTTATGGGCTTTTACAACTCAATTCTTTAGTAATTTTAAGTCGTAGTACTAGTAAAAATAGAACATCTTAACACTAAGACAAACATTAAAAACCACTAATCCTGAACAAATATATAAAATTACTAAGGTGGTCTGTATGGTTCTGTTTTCATTTCACTGAAAAGCTGAAGAAAAATTGTTATTGCTTTTTCACATCATACACACAGACATACATTTATATGAGAACAGCTTTTTTATATTTTGGGATATCCAACCTGTGATAAGTTTGTACATGGAATTACAACCTTATGAAATGATATTACCATTATCTGCTGAGACAGCCAACCCTAATACCAATGGGTATGAATAGTGCCACTATAATAATAAAATCTCAAACCTTTTATAATTGTACATTTCCCTAGAATAATTTCAGCACTAGCCAAGGATGAAAATGCAAACAAGTACATGTATATTTAGTAATAAAGCTTAATAGGTCAGGGAAGGAGTGATATGAAATGAATACCTAACACCTCCAGAGATGACTATATAGTTATTGCCTTCTTATTTCCTTTATTTGTGTTTACTGGTATCTGAACATGTGCATCAATTCATCCTTTATTAATAAGCCAATTCATACTAAGCTTGTTGCATGTTAGGGATCAGGGGTTTAATATCCATTGCTATGTAGATCGGCTGCCTATTTTCAAAATCATATTTGGAGGACATGTTATTTCCATCTTAAAATCATATAGACTGACCTGAAGAGTATAATAACCATTGAGTTTGAAATTCTTTTTTTATTTGTGCATTTTATTCATAGAAGATAGTAGAGGCATACACTTACACATCAAGCAATTAGCTTTTACACAATTCCCACCCCCTCCCTGCTTCTCATGTTTGGCTTAGTGATTGATTTGATATGTTTGTTAAAGTATATCATGTGCATTAGAGGATTTCTCTCTTCCCTCCTCCCATCCGCTCAGGCCAGCTTATTTGCTCATCTATAGAATCTCCTTCTTCATCTAGATTTTCTTTTATGACCAATTTCTTCCTAGCTTTCACTAATTAGGGAGAGAATCCAATTTCTTATTTTTGATGACTGACTAATCTCATTTAGCATAATGTCCTCCAGTTCCATCTATTTCCCTGTAAATTATGTAATTGTGTTCTTCTTTATGGCTGAGTAAATTTCCATTGTGTACATATACTAAAGTTTTGCAATCCATTAATCTGTTGATAAACATCTTGGCTGATTACATAGTTTGGCTATTGTGAATTGTGCAGATATGAACATAGATATACATGCATTAGTTGGGTAGTTTTGTTTCCTTTCTTTTGGTATATACTCAGAAGTAGTATTGCTGAATCATATGTTAAGTTCATTCTCATTCTTCTGAGGATCCTCTATACAGTTTTCCAAAGTGGTTGCACTAATTTGCAATCCCACCAACAATGTTTTAGAGTTCTCACTTCTCCACATCCTCATCATCATTTATTGTTGATTGTGTTTTGAATAGTTGCCATTCTATCTGGAGTTAGGTGAAATCTCAGGGTAGTTTTGATTTGCACCTATCTGATTGCCAATGATGTGCATTTTTTCATCCATTTATTGGCCATTTAAATTTCTTCCTTCATGAAGTGACATTTAATTCACTTGCCCAGTTTTTGATTGGGTTATTTGTTTTACTAGTGTTAAGTTTCTTGAGTTCTCTGTATGATCTAGATGTTAGCCTTTTATTAGAGAAGTAGGTGGCAAAATAACTCTTCCATTCCAGTGGCTCTCAATTGAGGCTCTTGATGTTTTCCTTTACTGTACAGAAGCTATTCAGTTTCATGCAATGCCACATATTGATTAACTTTTTAGTTTGGTGTGCCTTTGGGGTCTTGTTGAGAAAGTTTTTATCTGTGCCTATGTTTTGCAGTGTTTTACTTATGCCCTCCTCAAGGAGCCTCAAGATCTCTTGTCTAATTTCTATGTCTTTGATCCATCTTGAATTGACTCTTGTGCAGGATGAGAAAGTGTGATTTATTTCTATTTTCTGTATATAGTGAAACAGTTTTGTCAATACTATTTGTTGAACTGGCTTTTTTTTTTCAGTGTCTGTTTTTGCCCCCTATGTCAAAAATCAATTGGCTATAAGTGTATGGATTTGTTTCTGAATCTTCTATTCTGCTCCATTGATCAATGTATCTGATTTTGTGTCAGTACCATGCTGTTTTTATTACTCTATCTTTGTAATATAGTTTAAAATCAGGTACTGTGATTACTCCTGCATGGCTTTTGTTGCTGAGATTACTTTGGCTATTTTCAGTTTTTGGTTGTACCAAATGAGTTTAAGGACTGATTTTTCTGTGTCTGAAAGGAATGATCTTGTTATTTTAATGGGTATTGCGTTGAATCTGTAGATCAGTTTTGGAAGTATGGCCATTTTGATCATATTTATTCAGCCAGTCCATGAAATTGGAATATCTTTCCATCTTCTAAGATATTCTTCAATTTCTATTTTCAATGTTTTATAATTTTCTTTGTAGAGGTATTTTATCTCCTTGGAAAAGGTAATTCCTAAGTATTTTATTTTTGTGGGAAATCCTGATGGAAGTGTTTTCTGAATATTTTTCAGTGGATTTATGGTTGATGTACAGAAAAGTTTCTGGATTTTTAAGATTGATTTTGTATCCATACACTTCGGTGGTTTTGTCAATCAGTTCTATAAGCCTTTGGTTGATATTTTTGGGTCTTCTAAGTATAGTATCATGTCATTTGCAAATAATGAAAGTCAGAGTTCTTCTTTTCATATTTGTACTTTTTTATTTCATTTTCTTGCCTTATTGTTCTGGCTAGAGTCTCAAGTACTATATTGAAGAGAAGTGGTGATAATGGACATCCATGTTTTTTTTTCCTGCTTTTAAGGTAAATTCTTGGAGTTTTTCCCTCATTTAATGTTGGCTGTGGGCCTATCATAGATTGCCTTTATGATGTTGAGGTATGTTTCTTCTATTACAATTCTCTGCAGTGCTTTTAGCATAAATAGATGTTGGATTTTATTAAATGTTTCTTCAGTGTCTGTTGAAATGAGCATGTAAGTTTTGTCATTGCTTCTGTTTATAGGATGAATTACATGGATTAATTTTCCTATTTTGAACCAGCCTTGCATCCTGGGGATGAACCCTACCTAGTCATGGTATATGATTTTCTTGATGTGGTTTTGAGTTAATGTTGGTAGTAATTTGTTTAGCAGTATTGCATCTAAGTTCATCACAGATATAGGCCTATAGTTTTCCTTCCTTATGCTCTTTTTATTTGGTTTTATTATTAATGTGATGTTGGCTTCATAAAATGTATTTGGGAGAATCCCTTTTTTTCTATTTCTTGAAATAGATTGAGTAATATCGAGATTAGCTCTACAATAAAGGTTTCATAAAATTCACTAGGGAAACCATTTGGTCCTGGGCTTTTCTTTGACTATAATCTCTTTATTGCTGTTTCAATATCTTTTATTGCTATAGGTTGGTTTAAACTTTCTATATTTTATTGACTCAGTTTAGGAAGATTGTATTTATCAAGAAAGTTGTCAGTTTCCTCCAGATTTTCCATTTTGTTGGAGTATAGGTTTTCAAAGTAGTTTGTGATAATCCTCTGGATTTCTACAATATCAGTAGTGATATCTATTAATTCTCTGAGTTTTTGTGTTAGGTTGGCTAGTGGCTTATCTATCTTTCTTGTAAATTTTTTCAAGAAACCGGCTTCTGGTTTTATAGATTTTCTGTATTGTTTATTTTTATACTCTACTTTGTTGATTTCTGCTCCAATCTTAATAATTTTCTGTCTTCTACTGCTTTGGGGTTAGATTTCTCTTGTTTTCCAAAGGCTTTGATGTATGTCAATAGGTTATTTATTTGATGATTTTATGTTTTTATTATGTTAGCATGCAGTGCTATGAATTTTTCTCTTAATCCTGCCTTCAGAGTGCCCCAGAAGTTTTGATATGTTGTATTTCTATTTTTGTTTGTTTCTAGAAATTTCTTGATTTAATCCCTTACTTATTCTATGACCTATTCTTCACTCAGCAGTGTGTTCAGTCTCCACGTGGTTTCTCTGGGTCTTATTGTTGATTTCTAGTTTTATTCCATTATGATCTGAAATGACACTGGGAAGTATGTTACATTTTTTAAATTTGATAGTGCTCACTTTGTGTACCAGGATGTGATCTATTTTGGAGAATGTTCCATGAGCATCTGAGAAAAATGTGAACTCTGCTGTAGTTGGGTGGAATATTCTATATGTGTCTAAAAGGTTCATTTGATTAGTGTTGTTCTTTAGGTCTGAGGCATCTTACTGACCTTTTCTCTAGAAGATCAGTTGAATGGTGTGAGAGGGGTGTTGAAGTCTCCCAGTATTATTGTATTGGGATTTATGTGTGACTTAATGTCACCATCATTATGTTTTATTAAACTCACTACAGCCATGTTTGGGGAATAAATGTTGACTACCATTATTTCCCCTTGCTGAATTGTTCCTTTTACCAGAAAAATGATCTTCTTTGTGTCTTCTATTAAGCTTAGGCTTGAAGTCTATCTTGTCTGATATCATAATTGCTACTCCTGCTTGTCTTCAATTTCACTGGCATGGATTACCTTGCTCCAGCCCTTTACCTTACATGTTATTATCTTTAATTGTAAGTTGTGTTTCTTGCAGGAAGCAGATAGATGGATTCTGGATTTTAATCTATTTTGCCACTTTATGTCTTTTTATTCTGGAGTTGAGGCCATTTATGTTCAGTGTAATTATTGAGAGATGATTTTTAATTCCTAACATGTTGAGATTTAACTTCACTGAAAGTGAAGGAACTGTGAGTTCACTTACAGTGTTATTGAGCACTGCTCTGCATCTCTGGAAGGCATAGTAAGCCCAGCCACCACAGCTATAGTAAATTTAACCTCCTCCTTTTCTGAGTCGAACTACAGAGTCTCAGACCCAGGGAGTTGAGTGAGGTCCTGGGGACACCATTCCAGGCACTTTTCTGCAGGGAAAGTGGTTTCACTTAGCGTTTTGGAATATGCTGGTTTGGATCTCTGGAGGGTGTGGTGGGCTCCACCACCACTGCTGCAAGTTGTAGCCAGTGCTTTCACAGAAGTAACTGATGACTTACTATTCCAATGATCTGCAACTGCCTACTTCAGGTCCTTGGATGTTTTCCTGATCATCCCTGGAGTTGGGTACAATAAGGCAAGATGGCACTATTGTGGCACCCTCGGCCACTAGGTGGGCAGGTTTATTTTCTGCTATTGAACTCAGCTCTGGATTCCTGGAAGGTATGGTGACCCCAACCACTAATGCTGGAAGTTTTAGCCAGTATTTGTGCAAGAATAACTAATGGCTTACAACCCCCATGGTCTGCTGCTGCTCATCTCAGGTCCCTGGTTGTTTCCTTTTCATTTCTGGAGTCCAGTGCTGTGAGGCAAGATGGTGCTGCTATGGTGCCCACCACCACAAGGCAGGAAGGTTTTATTTTCTCTTCTCCGATTGGACTTCTAATCTTCTTTTCCCTGTCCCTTGTATCTATCATTTTTATTTTTCTACTAACTTTGTAGAACACTGTTTTTTGTGGTAATGGAGATCAGGTGCCAATGGACTGGTATGTTCTGCTTCCCTCAGTTGCCATCTTCCCTGAAGTCCCTGAGTTTGAGATTCTGTGCTTTTCCTAAAGACCACAAACCTGTCTCTAAATTCAGCCTTGAGATGCTGCTATACAGTTCCTGAGTTATCATTACTTATCTTTAGACTACTTAGCAAACTAAAATGATAGAAACAGAGGTACACAGAGTCTTCCCCTTGTGATAGCTTGTTAGTAGTATTAATGATGTTTATTATTTTTCAAACTGAGATATATTTCCAAACCAATGATAATCAGCATTAATTTTATGCATTTCTACATGGATTAATCTCCTGTTATGCCCACTAATGCCCTCCTATGAAACAGTAAGAGTATTATCCCTTTGAATAGACAAGGGACACAGCTGAAAATCAGAGCTGAAAAATGACTTGTACAGGATATCTGAGCTTGTCATTAGCCTACAATTACTCCAAGTTAATATGCTTTGTGAGGCTTCTTTGTAGTTGCTGTTGGTTTGATTTGATATATATATATATATATATATATATATATATATATATGAAGTAGGCAGTTGAGTGTGTGTGTGTGTGTGTGTGTGTGTGTGTGTGTGTGTGTATACTCTATTTCTCTATTTCTGGCAGAAGACGACCCAGGTTTTACATTTGCCTCCATGATTGTGAGCTGTGCGGTCATAAGAAAGTTCTGTACCTCTCTTAGTCTCAGAGTTCCCATCTGAAAAGCAGGGTTCACAACAGATCTCCTTCACAGGATCACTGTCAGGACTAAATTCTGTACCATTTAGCAAATCCTTAGAATTTCCTCTGACATAAAAAATGGACACACCAAATATAGGAATCATTTACACTTTGACTGAATACTTATATATCACTTTATATTTACACATGTTCTACATGTATTTGGATGAAAAGTTCTTCATTAATGACAAACATAGTAAGTTTTAAATACTGAGTTCCATAATCTATAAGAATGATAGCCTTCATTTTACCACAATATGTTATAAAGAATATTTGTTCAGTCATAAGCCTACAACTTCAAAAGAAAGACCAAGATACATTTTTCCTCCTACTCTTAAATCTTCAAAATACCCATTAGTCTCTTGAAGGACAGTCATAAATACTGAAAATTTAGTTTATCTGAAACCAACTCTAATAGCTGTCTTCCAACCCATCATCCTTTATATCAATCTTTGGTTGTCAGACTTCAGTGAACACATCTTGGTCTTATGTGATTGAGCAGGAAATGGGGAAATTTGCTTTCTTTGGAGAGTTAATTGGATACCCACTTCTGACCTAAATATTTTTTTCTAAAATTTAAACATAACCTCTAAAATAACATTTCCCCCATTTATTAAATTAGAAACTGAATTTTCCCTCCCCTGGAAAAAAGCACACAAATGGGAACTCAGAAATGGTAATGTCAGGGCTGCCAGTAGTGAACAATTGTGAGACCTTGATAAAAGCAATTTGTCTCTCTAAACCTTCCTTCCCCTTGTTACCTACAAAATTAGGTAGGTGGACTATCATTTCTAGGGAAATGCTATGAAGAATACAGGGGTGAATATATGGTTCCCATCATTCACATGAGTATCAGAGACTGGTGAGGGAGAGAGACACAGTGGGGAAATGTACTACGACTCATCCAGTGAGAAAAACTCTGAGATCAGAATTCTTTCTAGAAAACTTTTGTGAAGAAAGTGGTATCTGACAAGTTGTGAGGGTGGAGATAGAGGAAGAACTGACAAAATTTTTTATACCCCTGAAGCTCAGCCTGTTCCTGAGCCTAGAAGTAAGAAAAAGCAGAACATGTTTTGGAATTGGGAATTGGCCCAGAGAGGCTGAGACTGTCCCCACTTGAAACCTGGCTGTGATGTCTGAAGTTGTATTTAATAAATTGATATATGATGTCAATTGATCTTTGAAGTCTATCTGCTCTTGCCTGCTGGAGCTCAAACTTAGAGATAGTGGAGACTATTGACACTGAAATTGATACCCCTGTCAAAATAAAAGGCATTGTGTGCCCAATAAGCAGTGTTTTTTGCAGTACTGGGGATGGAACCTCGGAGCATTCTACCTCTGAGCTACACCCCAGCCCTATTTTTTTATTCTTTATTTTGAAACAGGGTCTCATTGAGTTGCAAAGGGCCTCACTAAGTAGCTGAGGCTGTCAGCGAACCACAATCCTCCTGTCTCAGCCTTCTGAATGCTGGGATTACAAGCATCTACCACCATGCCTATCTTCCAGTAAACAATTTTGGAAGTTCTAGTTCATCACCAAAATTCAAACCACTTATCTTTTTCAGGTAACTTTTCTTAGGAGAGAAAGATTACTTATCCACATCAAAGGCTTATGTCTCTTGGAACTAATTTTATGGGGACAGAGGGGCCATATATCAAAAGGTTAATAACTAGCCATTTCTTGCCCAGCTATTTTGTGGCCACTGAGCTACCCAGCAGTGGAAAGCACTGAAAGGCAGTGGAAGTTCATCAGGCCTTTTGCCTCTGTCATATAGAGAGCCCATAGCCTCTGGGGCTTGGACTGTTATCACGTCCTTATTCTTGTCCAGAAGACTCAGAACACCTTGTCCTGTAAGAAATCCAATGCTCTTTTCCACTGAAATATACTATGATTGATCAGTACATTTATTTCACTTTTATTAGTCAAAATATATAGACTCCAGTCACCTCTAGAGATGCTGAAATTGTCTTTGCCCCCTGAATCAAGAAAAAATAAAGTGGGAAGATGTGTGCAGAGTATGACATAAATATGACCTCAAATATCTAATTACCTGAAAGATTCTTGGTTCCTTCTGCACCTTTGACAGAATTTCATGTCAGAATGTATCTCTGTTATTTTATCTTTGGCATAAGATGTATCTATGGATGATTGAGAAAAGGTACTATCTAATACTCTGATTAATTTGCAGGATGCTTGAGGATGACTTGAAGCTGAGCAGTGATGAAGATGAACTTGAGCCTGTGAAAACCTTGACCACTCAGTGCACAGCCACTGAGCTCTACCAGGTAGGAGGAGTTTAGAGCTTGTTCTGGGGCTTGAGGGTAGGGAGAAAAAGGAACTGGTATGGTTTTGACAAACTCACACTTTCTCCCTGTTTTGTCTCTGAGCTTTGAAGAGAGGGAAAGAATCAAAGATGGGCATAGTGTACTAAAACTTGTTGAATCAACTTCTTTTCATTAAAGCTAGTGACAGTAAGGAGAAGTGGAGAGCTTTAAAATTGCCTTAATCTCTTCCATGCATAACTTCTTTCCTCATTTATGTACTGTTTATCAATAAACAATAACAATTGCCTTTTCCTTGAATAAAATACAAATTGTCATGAATTAGGTGCAGTGTTATTTTGGTGGTTTTCCTGTGAGGCTAAGTGCTCACACACATTAATTTAGATATAAATATGATTGCTCCATTCATTTTTCCCAGATGGACTGCTTCAAAATGCAGCTCAGAATCAATATGCTACATATCCCACAGATTACAGGAACCTTCAGGCAAAAGGCATCTAGCAAAACCTGCTGTTTTCTGGCTGAATAATATTCCATTGTATCAATATATTACATTATATTTATTCATTTACCAGTTGATAGACACTTAGGTTGTTTCTACATTTATGTTATTGAAAATCATGCTGTGCATTTTTCATGAATATATGTTTTGGATTTTTTGTGTATATACCTAGTAGTAAAATTGTTAGGTCATATGTAATTTCTATTTCTAACTTATTGAGAAATTATCAAAATCATTTTCATTCAAAATGTATGGTACCATTAGATAACATAGTTTTATATCCTCATCTTATGACTGGGTCAGTCATTACCTCTAGCAACATCAGGAGGAGGAGTACTGAGAGTCCCAGTTTTGGAGCCACTCTTAATCCATATCAATAATAGATTAGGTGTTCTGTCTCATTCATGCCTCACAAAATATCTTAGATTTGGGCCTCTTTTCTGAGCAATAGAATTACAGAATCATGCTATCTGTGGAAGAATGAATTGGGGGAAAGAATACAAATGAATGCATGAATGCATCAGTCCATTAAATGATGCTCCCAAAGGGCCAAACTTTACCACTGGTTTGAGTCAACATTATATTTAGAACCTTTCTGAGAACCCAGTTGCAGGATTCATGCACAAATAAAACAATAAAAAAGTAATTCACTTTTTGGAGACATCCCTAAATCATCTCATTTGCAGGAAATCAGATTGCCCAGGATTAAGAAGTACACAGAAATCTTAGTCAAATATCTTTTAAAACCATAAGAGTCCCAAAAGAATGTACTCACATGTACATATGAAGTTGAAACACAGAATTCAAGATATGTCAGTTTTGAATAGTGCATTTCATTACCAAGTATGTTATAACTAGAACCCCCCTTTATCTCCCTATGACTTCCACATTTCACAGCAACAGCCATTTGAGAAGGCTGACAGGACCTGTGCACGGATCATATAAAATGTTCAAAACCTAGGGATTATTCCCTCAAATAGATATATGAAACATGAGGTTGGAATGGGAGAAGTATAGCATATACATTACAGATTCCAAATGGTCAACTATGGAGGCTCAGAATTAAAAGAAAACATTTCTTTTTTGCGGGTCTGCGGATTGAACCCAGAGGCATTCCAATTCCGTGCTATACCTCTGCCCTATTTTTTATAATTTATTTTGAAACAGGGTCTCACTGAATTGCAGAGGGCCTCACTAAGTAGTTGAGGCTGTCCGCGAACCGAGATCCTCAGATCTCAGCCTCCCAAATACTGGCTATAAGAAAACATTTTTTGTGTGGTACTGGGGTTCCTGGAATCCCATCTACTTCTGGGCTACACTCCCAGACCTATTTTATTTTTGGAAACAGGGTCTCTTAAGCCAGCGTCTGGCTTGAAACCTGCATGATACTTCTGTCTCTGCCTCCCAAGTGTGGGAATTACAAGCATGCGCCACCACGCCTGGCAAGAAAACATTTTTAAAACAAGATTTTACCTTCTAATAACTTTGAAGTCCAAGATATACAATTGCATTTGTACGTGGTTTCAGTGAAGAAATGATAGAGATTATACCCTGATTATATGTGTTAACATTTTTGTGTGGTCTCCCTACATTCCTTGATGCATTTTATTTTCTTGGTTGGGACTATTTGGGAATTATATATATGTGCACTGTATTCTATGGTTGTGTGTCAATGCTGGAATGGTGTATCATAGCAAGTGAGAGTATAGTTGTATAATGGAAAAAAATGGCTTTGAATCCTAGTTTTGCTATTTTCAAAGTAGATGACCTTGGGTAAAAGATCATAATGTCTATAAAATGGAGTTAACAATAGTACCTACATAATCAAATCATTCTGGAGATTCAAAATAGATGAACAGATAAAAGCACTTGATGCTAAGTTTAGCACATAGTAGGTGCTCACCATTTTACATGATAAACATCATCATCATTGTTACTATGAATAATAATGATATAAAAGTATGGCATTTTTGAGATGCTATATATTTTATTTTACTTTTTTTTAAGGAACGGAATGTTAAAGAGAGCTGAATTATCTAACTATAAACCAGCCTTCATGTAGCAAGCTCAAAAGAAAAAATTCTGTCATGTCCTAACATTTATTAGCTGTGTCTGCCTGGCCAGAGATAGTATGAGTGCAATCATTACAGAATGATTTTTGGAGTAGAGAAGTCTGGGCTTAAGTTCCAGCTCTCACATATTAGCTACATCACATTGGGAAAATTACCTAACATCTCTAAGTCTCATAATTGTGAGGATCAAACAAAGATTATTAGAAAGTGCCCTGAAGATTGTAAGCACTGTACAAATAGGTGGCTGTTCTTCCTGGTGACCCATTTGAAATGTTAACTTGAAGCCCCTCTCTTTGGACCCGTAGGTAAATAGACATTATTCTTATTTGGGGCCTAGGCTTCCATAGTAATGTTCTAGGGACTGGACTAAATATTTTTACCAACCCCTAAGGGCATCCATCAGATGTGAATGGCCTTAACTCTTTTTTGAGACCCATAAACATTTAAACCAGAGGTCCCAGAAAGAAAGACCAGATCTCCAATGATACTGCACCAATTCCTCCAGGAAATTATATCTCTAAATTTTTCTTCAGAGGATTGATGTTGGTGGAAATTTGAGTCATATGTTTGATTACAGTTATTAGCTTCTGTTTATCAGCTCCTTCTCTGACCTGGAAAAGGCTTAAAACATCTATTATGATTCAGTACTCTTGTTTCTTCCAGGAGCCAGTCCTAGATAGGCCAGAAATAAACATTTGAAACTGACATTCCTTATTACAAAATTGTAGAACACTGTTGGAATCTGACTTAGCCCTCTGTGTCTTTGCACTTCGTACTTTTATCTGCATAAATGTGCATGTTGCAATATGTTTTTTAAAATAATTCATATGGTGGTGACCTGGATAGGACTTGTGGTTCACATAACATCTTACCCAAATTATTGCATTTCTATTTCTCATGCACTGCTGGTTGGCATCACAGATATAAATCCAGCTCTGACCTTCCCCATTCAACACTTAGTGAATTGTCATTTTAAAGCCATTCATCTAGGGCAGCCAGTGATGCTGTAATGAGTCTACTGGGGTTTGGCCAGGGAGTGGCCTAGTTTGGAAAGATAGGCATCTAGCGAGAAAAATGTGTTGTGTTCTTAGCCTGCCCCCATCTCATACTAATGAGCCTTCAATTTTCTTCTTGTCAGTTTTTTCTTTTTTATATTTCGTGGAACTAAAGGAACCTCTGAAAGTGAGAAGTTAAACCTGGAATCAATTTTAATTTATAGCTGAGAAGCAGTTATTGATGCTGTGCTTGCAGTTTAATAAGAGATCTAAAGATGTAGACCTTGTGGTTCTTTTTTCAACATAAGCAGCCTAATAAGTCTCAAATGTTTTTAACAAAGAAATTTTATTGAAAGTTTTATTAAAATTACTGTCTTTAAAGTTTTAAGTTATCCAAAATTTGACCTATTTCAAAGTCTTCTTAAACATGTAATGGTCAAGCTCCAAAGCTCCTTCCAGCACATAGTCATAGAATCATGTAAACTCTCACAATTTCATTGGATGATATCAAGCTGTCAGATTTACACAATTCCAAGTATGTAGTCTGTTATTCTCTGGTGGTATAATGGTTCGAAAGCCTAGCTGGATCTGGGCATGACTCTCTCAGACTGACATTAAAAGCAGCAGATTTTAGATATATAAAGGTCATAAAAAACACAGGCATTGCTATAAATGGCTTTTAGGGCATTTTAATATTAAAATATTCTGTTAATATGAATTAGGCTAAAACCATATTTGACTTCATTTTGTGCAGTTAGAAGTTCAGATATTGTCAATATGACTAAATATATTTAGTTAGCAACCTAGATCAGCCAAAGAACTCTGGATAAATCTTGTGTATTAGCATGCTGTTACTTCAAAAACAAAGCTAAACAATTTGAACTGTTTTTGGTTATGAAGCCTTTCTAATGTGCTGTGTCTGAGTACATTATAGTATGTAGCTATACCTAAATTTCTTTAACTGAATAAGGATTATCCTGCTGCCCTTTGAAATGTGTGTTTTATTCAAAACATGTTACTAAAGAACATAAAAACTTTGAAATGCAATGCTAGTGGCAGAGCAGGACCTCAAGCATATTACATTTACAGAAAATAAAATGTCTTCTTAGTCTCTTTACTACATTATTTTATTTCATCTTTTATATCGATATGTCTCTATAACATACACAAAGATCTTGCTTTTAATCCATATTCTTGATCTTGGTTTTACATTTGAACCAATTTTGTTTGTTGTTACTATTGTTGTTATCAGTCTACCTTCAAAGAGCTAGGTTGATATTTGATAATTGTAAATGAAATGAGTTATAGAACAGCCGAAAGCCTGAAAATTCTGGCAGCTTTGGTATGTGTTCCCAAACCTGTGAAGCACATTGAACTTTCTAAACATTTGCCAATTTCAATAGAAATCCCTATTTTATGTTGAAAGTTTGCTGGTGAAAAAGATGTAATAAATTTTATTCCTGCTCTCAGCTGGCTTTTTGGGGGTTGATGTGGTTCAGTGAATACATTAGTCATGATAACAGATACTTTTCCCTGCTATAATTGGTCCTATTTTGTAGCCATGCTTCTCCCTCATCATGCTGAAGAAGTTGTTACCTCCCCAAGGTTTTGTCACATTTCCATTTACTTTGTTATGAACATAAAGTCTAGGGACTGCCTCTTTGGTAATGACATCAATATGGCAGACACACAGAGAGAGGTCCGACTGTCAGAACTAGAAAAACAGCAGATGGATTAGGATGAAACTGGCTACAAAATAACTGATAGAGTCTTTTAGTTTAAACAGTTTATCTGTTATTGTCTTTCATTTAAAGCCTGGACATAATGATGGAGTTTGGGCTCTTAAAGGTACAAAATGTAACTGAAAAAAATTCATACATTGTCATACTCCCACTATCCAGCAATTAAAGAATGAGAGTACATTTTAATTTATTCATTAATGTCAGGAAAGTAAATAGGATGACATATAAGGTTAATAGAATAACACTGGCTTTCATATTCCCAAGATTGTGTTTCCCATTTTGCTGAATTAGCATAGAGACTAGATTAATAAAAAACTGCTTGGGGGTTGTATGATGTGATTTTGAATATGCTTGTGGCAAGTCTGTGTCTGCTTAGGAACCCACATGCTGAATTTTTCCATTGTAATTAGGTCTTCTACATTTAGTACCAAATATTATGACTTGTAATTTTCCTATAATGCAATGCCTTGAGCATACAGTGAAGTATAGAAGTGCAATGTTTTATATGCTATGCTTGTCACATGGTCAGCAATGGCCAAATATGGGCTAATGTCCACCACACTTTATGAATTACCAATCAGTGAACATTTTTATGGCACCAGGGATTGAACCCAGAAGCATTTTACCTCTTAGCTAAACCCAAGCCAATTTTTTTCTTATTTGAAAATAGGGGTTCACTAAGTTGTAGAGGGCCTCATTAAGTTGTTAAGATTGGCTTTGAACCTGAGACCTCCTGTCTTAGTTTCCTAAGTACTGGTGTTTCAAGTGTGTGCCACCATACCCAGCTATGTGTGAATAGTTTCATAGCAAAGCAAATGGCTCTTTAGCTTAGCTGAACATATTTCTAACAATGACTTTAAATCAGACACCAGTGAGAGTGTGCTGCTCACCCCAAATCCAATCAGAAACAAAATAAGTATGATCTGTTACATCTGAGTCAATCACTCTCACTTATGACAGGGATTGTCAAAGCCTTTTCATCCATAATGAGTATCCAACACATGTTTGGTTCTATAAAGATGGTGGCAATAAGAACCACAGGCACCTTTATGAAGTTAGGAATCAAGAAGCACAGATTTGAATTGAAGTGCCAAAAGGAAGGAGCTTCACTATGTTGGCCTCATCACTGCCCCCAGGCTCCACAACAGTGGTCCACTTTCACCAATTTCCCATTTGATCCAGTAGTTTTTTTCATTTCATTATTTATCAATCATTTATTTTGTTATTTTATTTGTTCATTATAGTCATACATCTTAATGTGGTACAAGATTGTAGAGGCTTACATGCACATATCACCCAATTAGCCTTTACCCAATTCCCACCCATTCATGTTCTTTTTTAAAGGTTCCTTTGTCTTCCAGCTTGAGTCTCAATGCATGGTCGGAGCCAATGCATTTGGTAAATGTACCATGTCTGCTTAAGTATATAGGAAGTTTCTAGGCTTTGAGTTTAATCAGGGTTCTAGAATATTTCTACAGTAATATGAACATTTCCATTAAAAGCTGTGTAACAAAACATGTTTTCAAATTTAAAATGTAAGATTTTGAAATTGATATGGTAGCCATAACAAATTTACTGAAGCTTTAGTTTAGGGGTCAAGTATGCTTTACTCTGCTCCCCTCCTCAAGTATCTACCATCTGCTAGAAAAGCCATCATGCAGACTGTAAACACCAAGGATCTTGTTCTGTGTGAAAAGCACAATTTATCTTGATCTTCAGCAGCATATTTTCTTTTCTATTTATATAACAATAGTAAAGAACATAAGAATTATAAGTGCACAGAAAAGCTGTCATAATTGAAGATTAAATGCCAACCCAAGATTAACTATTTGATGTACAAGTGGATGAGCATATTTTTTAAAAAAGCATAATTTTCCAAAGTATATGGGACCATACAATTTCTAGTTCACAAAATAAATATATTTTATGAGTCTTCAGACCATTAGACCAAAAATTTATGAATTTGCTAAAGGTAATTTCTTGCTAATGGAAGTAGATGCAGGTTTCATGTTTATCCATGAATCATGGGTGCTATGAAATAATACTTCATGTATTTAAAATGTAGAATAAAATGATATGGTCATGCATGCCTCTACCGTCTTGTACTCCATTAAGAAGTATGACTAAAATTCACCAATAATGCTGGGCATGGTGGCACATGCTTGTAATCCCCATGCTTGGGAGGCTGAGACAGGAGGATTGCACAGGTTCGAAGCCAGCCTTGCTGGCTTAAGAGACCCTGTTTACAAATAAAAAGTTAATAGGTCTGAGAGTGTAGCCCGGAGGCAGAAGGGCTTCCAAAAACCCCAGTACCACCAAAATAAAAAAAATAAAAAATAAAATGCACCAATAAGAACTTTTTAAAAATATACAAAATATATAGAATAGAATTCTAGAACTTAAAATGACAACAAAAAAGTCTATACTGCAGTTTCCTAATTTTGCTGCTAAGGAAACTGAGATTCAAAGAAGTCAGTATTTGGTATAGTATAGGGAAAAAAATTGCTGTAGCCCCTTCACACAAAGAATAAGTTGCCCTAAAGAGACAGAGAGCCCAAAAAGAAAAGTATGATAATGATAAAGATATATGATCAGCATTTGCTCCTATGTAGGTTTTGGAATGCTCATATCATTGAGTATGTACTATGTACTGTGAATACTGTCCTCATTCTTTTTTTGTTGTTGTTGTTATAAGTGGTAAGGAGAAAGCCTCTATTAGGTATTGATTGCCTCCCACCAAAAGACACATGTCATTTTGTGAGGTTTGTACACCTAGCATCAAGGGCAAGAGGGTTCAGATAGGTGGGGGGAAGAAATTGAATTTTCAAATACACAAACCTCAGGGAACAGTGACGAAGTGCTGCTTCCATTGGCTCCACTGATGAGAATAATAAACACCTCAAGCCCACACTGAAATGCTCTGCATCATGTCTCCATATTTACTCCACTTAGAGGATGATTGTTGTTGACAGAGGATGATTTTTGTTTGCTTTTATAAGTGAAACATGCTTCTTCCCACCAAGTAGCACATTTTTAATTTATTTAAAATAAAACTAAAACTTTAGTTATAAAGGAAATTGCCAGTGGGCAAATGGATCTTGCTGAAGAGTTTCCTGTCGAGCTCTATTCTATAGGCAACATAAAGAGGGCAAGACTTTACAGAATGTAGACCCTTCTGGATCCTATTGTAATATTATCTGTTAGCCATGTTAGTGAAATACACATGCAGGGACAAGTAGGACCTAGTACACAGTGGCTGTCTGACTGTCCATAACAGTTCTCAATGTCTTTAATGGCAGGGTAGGTGAGTTTTATATGTAAATTTAATGAGGAATGGGCAGTTAGGAAGGGTTCTTATTTATTTTCCTTTTGTTGCTGAGAATTGAACCCAGGAACTTGCCCATGTTGAACAAGCACTCTGCCACTGAGCTACATCCCTAACCCAAATTCTGAGAAGAAAAGTGACATGATCAAAGTGGAGCCTCAGAAAGATTCATTTTGTAGCAAGGAAACAAATTGGGTAAGAATAGGGAGACAATGGATCAGTGAGGAGCCAGTGGTGGCTATAATCTGGATAAGAAGTCAATAGGACTAAGCAAGGCAATAGATGCAGGAAGAGTGAAGAGGGAAAAATAGCTTCTGCCAGTAAGTGAGATGCTAGTTTGTCCTAGGAATATCACCTAGACTCCCTCCTCTTTGTGGTTTGAACAAAAGCCTCATATTCAGTGGTACATGTATCCAGGTGCATGTGGGCCTGTAGCTCAGCTCTTACACCAGAGGCCTCTGTTTCCCTCCATATATAACATCGGATTCTCCAGGGAACTCTATCATACCCAGAGTGCAGTGCTCATGTCTCTCAGAGTGCCCAATCATCTATGATTCATTTAGCTTTTAAATGTTTATTATGAAGATATTAGAGGCATAACACCACTCCCTCTACCTGAAACAAACTTTTTCCAGTGTCTGCAGACAAAGTTCTATTCCTTCACTCATTATGTCTAGTACAAGCATATTTCATTGATATGTTGAAAATGAATCAAATTTAAATTTGGAAAGCCCAGTGCTCTAAAGATAGGGAACATGTTCAAGATTCATGTATAGGATGTTTTCATGTACCTGTCCAGGCACCCATCCAGAAGGTTAAAAATACAGCAGTGGGTAATGTTTTCCTGGAGAATACAGTTCCTGTATGTAAAGTCAAAGATCCAAACTAACACATTCATATCTATGTTCATAGTGGCACAATTCACAATTTCAAACTATGGAACCAGCCAACATGTCCATCAATACATGAACGGATTACAAAATTATGGGATATTTACACAATTGAATTCTATTCAGCCATAAAGAAAAAAAATCATATCATTTACAGGGAAATGGATGGAACTGGTGGACATAATGATAAGTGACATTAGTCAGTCACAAAAAATAAGAAATCAGATGCTATCCCTAATATGCGGAAGCTAGGGAGAAAATGAGTCACAGGAGGAACTCTAGACGAAGAAGGAGATACTATAGATGAGCAAATAAGGTGACTTAGCTGAGGGAATGGAAGGGGTGAAAAGGAAAATTCTCTAATACACATGATGTACATTAGCAATCATACCAAGTTCAATCACTAAGCCAAACATGAGAAGGAGGGAGGGAGAGGGAATGGGGCAGGAATTGGGTAAGGGCTAATTGGGTGATGTGTCCATGTATCTCTCCACCATCTTGTACCCCATTAAGATGTATGACTACAATGCACCAATATAAATTGTTAATAAATACAGGCAGACATTAAGATTTTGCAAAATACTTAGTGACATTTTCTCCTCTTAATCTGCCATTGTGGATGTATGTGCTTGCTGACAGCTGACACTTCAGTTTATAGGGTAGAATAACTCTTCTCATTTTACTCATTCCAGTGAAATATATTTAAATGCTGTAATTAAGTAATTCATTATTATATTATATTCTCAGTACATACCTCTTTAATTGATCTAACCAATACTGTAGGCATTGATTTTAGACTATATGAATACCCTAATGATGAGTCCATTCGTTAATAGTGGAGTTTCCTTTCTGAACTTAGGCAATCAATACAATTTTCTATTACATGATATTAGGTTAGAGTATATCAATGTCTCATAGAACAACCATATGAAAAGCTTAAGAGAGAAAAAACAAAACAAAGAAATGCAAAACCAACACAATTAATTTTTCTTTGTTTGGGTTCCATATTGCCTAATATGCAGTTATTTGAAAATTTCTGAAAGATTGAATTTTTCCTTTTTTTATCAAGAAACATATTCTAGAATCTCGGCTTAAATGTATCTGCTAGTAAAATTACAGGGAAAAGTACATAATCAGGAAATGTAAAAGCCATATTGAGCAATCTTAATATAAAATAACATTTTTGGCTTGACAGACAGCATTGTTATTCATTACAGAAAAAGCAGTATCTTAATACATACCCTTGTAAAATGAGTCCACTGATACAATATCTCTAGGCCACCCAAGTGCACACTTTGACAGGCTCAAAATATATAAAACAATGCACTGAGTTTGTTTTCTGCAAATCTCAGGAGGAGGGTAACATAATGTGTCATATGTCAGGATATAACTATTTAAAGCTCTCTTCTCAGAAGTAGTCAAAAAATATTTTATAAATTTTCTACATGTATAATTTTACAATGTTACATTATAACATTGCATATAAAGTCCATTGTATATTATAGTCCAAGTTTAGTGAACTAAAATAGTAATTAATGACATGATCACTGGGTCCATATTGCTTTACCAAAAATTTTTGAGGTCTGGTCATTATAGAAAAGATAAGACTAGTAAATATATTAGTGCCTTATATGCAGCATTTTCTCCCTAAAATATGTCATGTATGCTGCAGTTCATTGGACTCAGTCTATTGACAGCCACTCAATTTCCTTCTTTCCTTTGTTTCTTTTATCTACTTATTTATTTATTTTTGCTTTTTGGTGGTAGCTTTACATTATATAGTTCTTATAATTTTGTATGGTCCCAGAGTCAATTTAGCTTCAATACTGTAGAAGGATTTTGTACATAGCATAAGGATTTTGTACATAAAAGACAAAGTTCTTACTTTTAGATAGACTTAATGAGAAAGAAGCCTAGGAGTCCATCCTCAGCTACATCGTCCCTCCTGAGGAAATAAATTTACTGCTCAGCAAGATACCTTGAACAGTACAATGCTGATAATGAGAAAGGTATCAACTCATAAACAGTCCTTAGAGTAGGGCAAGTGCCTCCTCCCTGACATCGGTTCTTCATGTGCCACATCGTAGAAGTGGCTTACTTAGAACAGGACTCTCAGGGTTCCCTCATCCTTGTGGTCAAATACTAGAAAAAAGTAAAGATCACCTCCCCATGGAGTGAGGTGTGCAAGGGAACCACTAAAGGAGAGAGGATCTGGAAACTAGGAACTAATGATCCTGGGCTTGGCTTTCAGAAAGAAAAAGAGAAACAGAGAGAGAGAGAGAGAGAGAGAGAGAGAGAGAGAGAGAGAGAGAGAGAGAGGGAGGGAGGGAGGGAGGGAGGGAGGGAGGGAGGGAGGGAGAGAGAGAGAGAGAGAGAGAGAGAGAGAGAGAGAGAGAGAGAGCGGGAGAGAGAGAGATAGAGAGGGAGAGGGAGAGAGAAAGATAGAGAGAAGAGTGGAGCTAATAGAGAGGTTTGAGTGTTGCACATGTGCTTTTACCCCACATCTCCACCTCAGGTGCCCTGAGCCCTCTACCACCAACTCCTAAGGAGATTCATGGAGGAAACTCTGTGTAATGGTATAGACTTCCCTCTTGCTGTGCTACAGGAATATCAGTAAAATCTCAACTTCTTAAAATCTTCCATAAGTACTGCTTTCTAGAAAAGCATTCTGCTCAGCTATTCCTGACACGAAGAGAATAGTAGAGTGATTCTTAAAACTCTACTTTCAATAACTATATAGTTTCATTTTGTTTGGTCCTGAGGATTGAACCTAGGGGCATTCTACACTCCTTCCCCCTGCCCTTTTTGAATTTTATTTTGTAATAGGGCCTTACTAAATTGCTGAAACTGGCCACCATCTGCATTCCCCCTGTCTCAGCCTCCAAAGTACTGGTATTATGTGCACCATCATGCCTGATATTTAACTATGTTGTTTAGATACTATAACTTGGCCACTGCTCAGTAAACTCATAAATAATCTGACCATAAAAACTATACTCTGTAGGAAGTGGTCATAATCAAGTTGTGCTGCATTTGTATAGCATACTGCAGTTTCCAGAGCAAGGTCATCAGTGTTGGCTACTCACACAATTACCATTGATGTAGGAAGGTAGGTATGATTATATTAATTTTTTTAATGAGAAAATGAAAGCTCAGAGATGTTAACACCTTTCCAGTGCTATACGTAGCAAAGGTAGAAGTAGAACGTAGGATTTAACATTTCCTGCATGGCGATTTTCCTTTAAAGCCTACTTACACTCTTCACACCATACTGGAGTCTATTTACAAGCATTGCACTTTGTTTTATCATCCTTCCTTCTATAAGAGCTCCATGGTGAGATAAGAACAATGTTAGGGAAACATGGAGCAGAATAAGGAAAACATGTTTTTATAAGCATATAGATATTATAAATGAAAGCAGTGTAACTGTTAACTGTCTAGCCTCCATTTTCCAATCAGTTTAAATTATTTTAATGTATGTTTTTTTTTTCAAACTGAAATTCAGTTGTAATCCCAATATGTAACTTTGCTCAGCAAATCACACTTAGGCATTTACTTTGAATTGGCTTCCTATTTGCATTATGTCTCTTATTCTAGTACTTGTATCTACAACTTGGGATTGTCTTTACATGTTCCCTTATTTCAAAAGAGAAAGTATTAGTCATATATTTTATGGAATAATTCTTATATGTCTTAAAGAACATGGTATTTGCACTGAAAAACTCACTTTTTTAATTTAAAGTCTAATATAATGATTTCTCAGCCCATGCCTATAAAAGTCAAATTATAGTGGAAGTAAAAGACACAAATTATGATCTGTGTCTCATCTGGTAGAGGCTCTCTGCCACTATTTAGTTGGAAACCTCAAGGTGATGAGTACACAGGAAGATGACATGAGAATGATCATGAGTTAATTTCTAAAGAAAAGAGAATCTCTCAGCATAGAAATTTTAATCAATAGTAAAGCAACCACAAAAATTAATTTGAATGAAGTTATAAGACCTATGAGACCTCCATAAAAAGATATACATTTCAAAGTAACTGGCCTTGAACATGACAATATTCCTCCTGATCAGAGAAAAATAACTGAGTCTAAATGACATGGAGCAGAGAGAACATTTTCAAAAAGCATGTCTCAGAATCAAAGCTAGGTTAAGAAATGTCACTTTGATTTTTCCCTTCCCATCTTATGCCAGTGGCATGATCATTCTGTGACATTCAGCATGTTTAAGAGGAAATTACTTGAACACAGCACCACCCATTATTTTATGATTACCTAAGTCTTCTAGAATAGACCTGTTTGGATTTTAAGGGTTTGAAAATGAATTCATGTGATTTACACAGTGACATTTCTTTAACCCGCTGCTGTAACTTATTTCAAAGCAGCCATATTTGGGAAAGAAAAGATGGTTATAAAGGCAGATTTGAGTGGGTGAGCCTGGCAGACTGGGTACAACTACTGTGGAAAAGATTGATGGCTATCCCCCTTCTTCTTTTGTTTACTTCACCTAGCAGAATCCATACAGTGAGCAGTGTTAGTATCACCTACATAGACTGCACAGGGACAGGCTTTTATATCCTAGATAACTGTGAGAGGTGGTTTGGGCCAACCAGACACATATCATATCTATTGTTTTCTAGTATTCACCTGTTACTTCATTCCTTATCTTTCCTTCCTGTTCTAGCAATTTCCAAAATTCAAACTCAGGCACAGATGATAAGGAAATTATTTACCCTACCAAGCCAAAGAAAATGCCCAAATATTAATGGTTATTTATCTAGCAACAGAACCTAAGACTTACTAAATGAAGATTAGGATTTCCAACACTACCATCTAAAACTAGGAAATGTTTTGGATTTCTAATTGCTATTAAGTTCACTGAGTTGATATGCATAGGGAAAGCTCAGTAAGACAAATTTCATTAGTCACCTAGAATGTCAAGTTCAGTGTTAGATTATATATTGTCTTCATTAAAAATGGTTGCCTCTGTATTCTAATTTACATCAGTATTCTGTTCTTACTCCTTTCCTACCTCCAAGATTCAAAGATATGAAAGTTCCCACTATGATACTTTTTAGAAGGGTCTAAACAACCCCATGATTGTCAAATGCTGCTTTAATACTCTCCATATTAAATGTTATTTCTATAGCCTGAGAAAGTCTAGGGGAGTACAAGCTTGGATTTGATTACATAATTATGCTACAGAAATATGAAAAAAAATCATCACTAAAACCCTCCAGGTGCTTAAACAGTTTGATAGACTGTAGCCATTCTGCCATCAGAGCCCCCAGCTGTGTTGCTTAGCAACATTTTAATTCCAGAAGAATTGAAGGAGATGAAATCCCTGTGGAGAGGGAAACAGAAATAAGAGGGCTATTGACACATGATCTGAGTTGTTTCTTCTAATATACTGTGAAGATCACTAGCTCTTTTCATGAATGATAAATGGACTGTACACAGATCAATGGGTTCACCAAAAACTGGAATCAGGCTCCATGTCTAAGGTGATGCAGGCCCAGAGGCCCAGAGATTCCTAATTTTGAGATTTGGTATATATTTTCTTAAAGTTGCCATGGGAGGAAATTGATGTCAGTATTTGGTAATTCCTTGCAGTTTTCTGGTGTCTGCTAATAAAAGGGATTTTGGAAATGGACACTTTGGCAATTCTGTCATTGTGCAGGTGTGGCTAGATGTCAGTAATAATTTTTCTACCACGTAGAAAAATCCAGGATATGTCTGCAACCATTTCTCTGAACCTCCCTCCCTACACTGCCATTGTAACTCAATCAGACACATATGTGGTAAAATCTGAGCGAATCTTATGAAGGCTAAGATATAGCTGTACATCTAGAAGTCTACCCACATGGCCCCTAGTAAACTTTGCAAGCAGCCATAACAATGCATGCTTCATGCTTGAAAGCTATAATCAAACAGGTACCCATATTTCCTGAGAGAAGAAATTGCTTTCTGTGTCTCCAGTATGCCTATCTACAGCAGACTGCCTTGGTTAGCTCCTTCTATTTCTGAAGAGCACTTTATATTGCATATTGTTTGCATTACTAGTTGCAAAGATTATGCCTGCTAATGTTGTCTAATTGCATTTTTTCTTCTGTTTACAGGCTGTTGAAAAGGCAAAACCTAAGATTAGTCCTGTGAAGTAAGTTATTATTTTTTATTAGTTGGAAATGTAAATTTTAATGGATTCCATGTATGTGAAAAAATAAGGTCATAAAAGACATCTTCAATTTTGAGTTAATCTTCATTCAGTACATTTTAAACACAAAAACAAAATGAGCAAATAAACCAACCAACCTCCAATGAGCAGGCACTGGCTTATATTTTTCCTTCTATCCTTGATGAAGAAATGCCCCGAGCTGTACTCAGTTTACATAAATTAATATGTGCCATCCATGAATAGCTGCCAAATGCTATTTTAATCATATTCAATGAATACTACTTCAAGCCTTTGGGTTTTACACATGCTAAAAAGATTACATTTTTAATTGCAAACCTTGGACCTATGACAGAGATGTAAATGGTTGAAAGCTTGCCAAGTTATCCCCAGTCACATGGAGAGGTTTGGCACCTTGGCATCAAGGCCTCAATATTCTGTTAATGAAAAACTCATAAAAATACATTTAACTCAAGGTTTCTTTTACTTAATAGAGAGCTATTTCTAATGCATTTTATGGAACACTCTTAAATTATAAAAAAGCCACACAACACTCTTTTAAAAATATAGTATATTGTAGACAACCTTTCTCTTTCAGAAGGGAGACTTTAAAATTAAGAAGGAGGCTGTCTTGTCATTTGTATCTGTAAGATCTGATTTTAGTGTTATGATGTAAACCAGTACTGTCAGCTAAGTGGCCAACAGAGGACCTCCTCTATTTGCTGGGTTATTTTAGATCTGATAATTTTGCATATCTAGGAAGTATGTGTTAAATAATTTCAGCCAACTTCCATTATAGCTAATACCAAATGCAGAAATAGAGAGCATGTCGATCTTTTTCTTCTTTTCTTTTCTTTCTTTTTTTTTCAGTACAGGGAATGGAACCCAGGGGTATTCTACCTATGAGCTATACTCCCAGCCCTATTTTTATTATTTATTTTGAAACAGGATCTCACTGATTTGCAAAGGGCCTCACTAATTAGTAGCTGAGGCTGTCCACAAACCGAGGTCCTCCTGTCTCAGCCTCCCACATGCTGGAATTACAAGCGTGAGCCACCAAACCCAGCTGCATGTTGATTTTTAATCATTTTCCAATGACAGGTCAGATAATTCTAAGAACAATAAAACTGTTCTTGTTGTATGAAATAATTAACTTTTCGGGGCACAAAGGTAGTGTTTAGTATACCATTGAATCTAAGCTGCAATACATTTTTTCAAAACATAAACATATTTCATATTTCTTATACCACACAATATTCTTTGTCAAGTCTTTGAAATCTCTGGAGGGGCATATGCAGTCTGGACATGTATTATGCTATAGCATTCCTATGTGAGTATCTTAGTATCTGAATTTTCATCTGGTTGTTCATTTGGGGTGATTTCTTTCCTGTCTGTATGCCCTGAAGCATACAGACTGCACTATGAGGCTGTAGCTGGAGAAAGCTCTGTGGATTACAAAATGGTACTAATGAGGCCAAGGCCTGAACTTTGGTCCTTGGGTGGGCCATTAGTTATCTTCTATTTCACAATTGATTGTACTCCTCCCTCCAACCAGCCTGCTTGCAAATCAGTGCCCCAGGTCACAAGGTGTAGGATAAGAGCTGGAAGATCCCTCAATAGAGCAAACATCTCTAAGTTTAAATCCTCCCAATAGGAAGTGAACCCAAAGCTTCACATTTGTGCTGGGCTGCATTACATTGTATTCTAATATTTTTGATATGAGAACCATTTTGTGCGAATTTGATCTTACAGGTAATTATATTTTCAGTGTAAGCTTTTTAAGGAATATTTTAAGGAGATACAAGGAAACTGAAAGAGTAAAAGAAGATTATGGGCCTTTTTACTTTTAAATAGTTTTGAAAATTTAGTCAGGCTTGGTAGCACATGCCTGTCATTCCAGTAGTTGAGAGGTTGAAGTAGGAGGATTACAGATTCAAGGACAACCTCAGCAATATATGGAAACTCTCAGCTACTTAGTGAGACCGGTTTTAAAGTAAAATAAGACTGGCGTGTAGCTTGGAGATAGAATAACCCTGTGCTCAATCCCCAGAACCAAATACATACAAGCATTTGAAAATCTGTTTAATAAAAAAACTATGTCATGATCAATTAGTAGGTGTTCAGAATCATCTTCTAATTAAATAAGGTAGTGTTCTAAGTGTGATCTTCAGTATCTTATTGCACTTGGACTCCCACTACCAAGCTCACTTGCTCAGCCACGGGCATATGAGTGCTTTAAGAAGAAAGACCTACTCAAAACCTCAGCACAGGATAGGAACTCCAAAGTATAGTTGAGTTACACTGCCTGACAAAAGGGAAGAGTCAGTCAGAGGTTTAAAAGTTTTCTATATAATGATCCTGTTATTATTTCTGATAACTGACAATGACTTTTGGCTATACTTGGCTACTCTGGGACCCCAAATAAAGGTTCAATCCATGTTTTATGAATGAATGAACAAGTAAAGAAATGGAACATATCTAAGAAAATAGTTCTTCCAGAAAGTTGGCTAAGGTTTAATAAAGCTGGTAGAGAGTATCACCATCAGGTCAGAAGGGCTCATGTGTTATAACTGTTTAAGTTGTCCAATCTCTATTATTATTTTTAATGTTGTTCATTTATTATTTTTATTGGTGTATTGCAATTATACATCATAGTGAGGTTCAATGTGATATACCCATTACATGCACACAGAACTTGGTGTTTTCCCTCCTCATCCTACCCTGCTTTCTCCCCTACTCTGTACATAATATTTAAATTAGTATTGATAACTTCATGTATGAACATAGCATTATTTGAACTGTATCCTTCATCAAGTCTCATCTTTCACCTCTCCACCTCCCTCCCCAAACCCCTTCTCCTATTCTACTAGTATTTCCCCTCATTTATCTGAAGTCCCTTTTGGTTTCCAATTTCTCTCTAGATTTCAATATGAGTGAAAATATGACTCAGCTGTAACACTCCAGGGATTCTTACCAAAGAAATTGAAGTCAGAGTATTATAGGGATATATGCAAATCCATGCTTGTAGTAGTATTATTGACAATATCTAAACTATAGAATCAGAATATGTGTCCATTAACAAATGAATGGATTATGAAACTACAGTATGTATACACAGTGAAATTTACTCAGCCATAAGAAAGAACAATATTATGTCACCTGAAGGAAAATAGAGCGAACTAGAGAATGTTATGCTAAGGGAAATCAGCCAGTCTCAAAAAGTGAAGAGCCATATGTTTTCATTCTCTGTTATTTTTGACTCATGTCAGGTATAAAGATGCTATTCTGTTTCCTTCCATTTGTGTCTCCTTTGACCAGTTCTTTGATCTCAAATGCAAAAAATTAACATTTGGTTGCCACTGGGAGCATACAATAGAAAGTGTTGCTAGAAAGTCAAGGTCCGGTTTCATCAGTTATAACTGAAGTATGAACACAGATTGGTGAAGACTCTCATCTGTGTATTTACTTTTTTTGCGGTACTAGGAATGGAACCCAGAGGCATTCTACCTCCTAGATATGCCCTCAGCCCTATTTTTAATTTTTTATTTTGAAACAACATCTCACCAAGTAGCTGATGCTGTCCCACCGTGATGTTCCTTTCTCAGCCTCCCAAATGCTGGGATTGAAAGAGAGCGCCACCACACCCAGTTCATCTGTGTAATTTGACAAAGTCTTTTGATGTACAATTTAGTAGATGGTTAGAAAAATCAAAAGAAGAATATTTTGACATGTAAAAATGATAGGAAACTCCAACTTCAATATCTATACATAAAGTTTTATTGGAACTCAGCCACACTCATTTATTTCTGTATTATCTATGGCTGCTTTTGTCCTACACTGTCCGAGTCAACTAGTTGTGATAAAGTTATATGTAACTACAAAACCAAATACATTTACCATCTGGCTCCTTAGAAAAAAATGTTTGTTACTGCTGCTCTAGTTGATCATGTAAAAACAGGCAGTAAGATTTTTTGTGACACTAAAGGTTAAACTTTGACCCCTTTTCTCTTTGGGCCTTTGAAACAATGAATGTTCTGGAATTTCTGGAATTATATATCACCTAATGCTCATTCCAGGTCTCTTTACTCAGTGCCTTTGAAAAAACAATGGGTGTGAGATCCACTGCTGAGATAATGATGTCTCAGAAACCAGTAAACATACATCTAATACATATTGCTAGTTTAAAGGACATATGCATTTTATAAAATTATGTTACTTCCAGATCTAACTGAGGCTAATGATGTTTATAACTGGGTTGTGGTAAATGATTCATAATATCCATTTAGTTTATACAGTTTTCTTCTTAAAAGGCTTACCCTCCCACCCTGCGTGGTGGCACATGTTTGTAATCCCCATGCTTGGGAGGCAGAGACAGGAGGATCACACAGGTTCGAAGACAGCCTCGCTGGCTTAAGAGACCCTCTTTCCAAATAACAATATAAAAATAGGTCTGGAAGTGTAACCCGGAGGTAGAAGGGTTTCCAGGAACTCCAGTACAACAAAAAAAGGCTTACCCCCTCCCTATTTCTCAATCACTTGGTCAATTTAGTTTTAATACCTTCATGGTTGCAAACTTCTTTCTTCACCATAGGGAAACTATAGTCCACATTAATACACTCCACACAAAGGAGACACTAAATATATGACTCATGTATGTAAGCAAATAATGTTCCTGGATACACTAATGACTGTATCTTGAAAAAGAAAATATCTTTGATGGGGAGACTCAAAAGTGAATGTTCTTAAGATCAGTGATGAGGAAGAGATGCCTGGTATACTTTTCAATATATTGGAACTATGCTGGTAAGAAAGCTCAAGTAGTAAAACTGTGGCTTATTGATGTGTCAGAAGGAGAGAGTTTCACTTGCATACTAATGTTCTGCAGCAATCATCTCTAAGATTGCATTGTGACAACAAGGCCTGAGAGATGTACAGATTTCTCCCGCCATATGTGACTTATCATATATATATATATATATATATATATATATATATATATATATATACACACACACATTTCTGTTATTCAGACATATGTGATAGTACACTTCTGAAAATGTGACTTGCTTTTGGCTAAAAGCCATGCACTAATAAGTTGAGTTGAATCTAACCAAGGCTGACATCTGTTACCAAAAAATTGCAAGAGAAAGAAAGAAAGCAGTTGTCAAGCATAAAATTCGCCCTGCTTTTCCACTTTAACAACAGTAAACAACATGGTGGTTGTCTTTCATAAAACAAGATTCAAACCCACACAGCTTAGCAAAGTACAGTTTTATTTAGAACTGATACATTTTACAGATATAATGGTTTCATTATTAAAAATGACAAATACACAAATTTTTCTGACCAGGATGTTTGCATATTGTTTCCTTATTTATTTAATGAATATTTACATAAGATCTACCACATTCTGGGAACTGTGATAAATGATGAGGGAATTAAAATAAATCTGATTCAGGTCTTACCCTCCAGAAGTTTAAAGTCTAGTCAGAGAGAAAAAATTAGTTTGTAAAGAAGCTTTATCTAGTTAGACAACTCAGTACTATTGGAAATAGCGGGTTGAAAGAAAAGCTGGAGGAGGAGAAATTTGCATCAGAACATCAAAGACTATTGTTCTGAAACATATACTGTTTGAGGCATGACCATGAGATATCTGATGATGTGTAGACAGTTAAAGGCGAAGTTGGAAACCAAGGCTGAGAAGAAATGGTGGTTTAGGACTCTTGGGGCATAACCAGATGAAAGAGATTAACTTGCTAAAATTAAATATTATTGAAGAGCTCTGGTTAATAAATGTGAATAATCAATTAATACCCTAATTATTCAACATAAAGTGTTGATAGACCTTAATTTGAGTTTTGAATCTTATGTTAGGTTGTAGTAGAAAATTGAACATGTTCCTCCCTCTTCAACTAGACTATTTATATGATCATTCTACCTCTTAAAAACAAAGCTTAAAAGCCTGTTTTATAATTATGATCATTTTAGAATATATTTTATCATTTTATATATATCCATGCATGTACATACGTAATAATGATTACATATATAATACACCTGTTTTGTTCTCTACACACAAATGCATATAAATGTCTTTCCCCCATCATTTCTGCCTTCTACATTTGTTAGATAAATGACAAGAAGCCATTTCATTAGAGTTTTAAGGAGACATATTAGGTAGAAGATGATTGCAGTTCCAAGGATGTTGGGCATAACTTTGAAATGACCTCATGGAATCTTGCATGCAGAACCAGTGTCTCTTGCTACACTCTTGTGCAGAGGCACACCATAGACAAGTAGGATGGTAGTAGAGTGCTTACATATATTCAAAGTGCTAAGGTGGTGGGTTCTGAACTGTCTTTTGCCAGACATGAGTCCTGTAGGATTGTCAAAAAGAAGGTTCTAACACTAAGGAAGTTCAGCATGTATACCATTAGATCTTTTTCACTATGCACATTCACACAGTATAGGTCCAGAGAAGTCCTGTAAGAAGAGTTCCATTGAGCTTTGTCTTTCTCGAAGTTTCTCAGATTTGGCCATAGCATACCTTTATAGGGAAGGGCAAATGTTTCATGGAACATGAAACTAGATACTAGAGTTTATATGAAATAAAAGGACCACTGGGAGGCCTTGGTTCCCTATAAGTAGTTTGAGAAACCCAAAGCCCTAATAACTCATATCCAGTTTCTTTTTTTTTGGGGGGGTGGTACTGGGGTTCCTGGAAGCCCTTCTACCTCCGGGCTACACTCCCAGACCTACTTTTACATTTTTATTTGGAAACAGTGTCTCCTAAGCCCGCACGTGTGGCTGGCTTCGAACCTGAACAATCCTCCTGTCTCTACCTCCCAAGTGCGGGGATTACAAGCGTGCGCCACCACGCCTGGCTCATATCCAGTTTCTAATGAGAATATTTGAAGTAAGCACAATATTTGAAAAAATTACATGGGAAGGAAATAAATACCCTAAATGTGACATCACAAAATATCTCCTGTGTTTCTTCTATAGTGTCAAACTCTGATTTCTTTCTTGTGGTATTAGATATTGGATACAGGGGTAATCTTCCTTCAAGTAAAATGCCAGCTCTGTTTTATTTTTTATTCTGAAACAGGGTCTCACTAACTTTCTAAAGGCCTTGCTGAGTTGTAGAGGTTGTCATTGAACCTGTGATCCTTCTGTCTTGGCCTCTCAAGTACTGTGATTACACGTGTGCTCCACAATTTCCTGCTTCTAAATTATTTTTTATGAATCACAAATGTCCTGAAGCACATTTAATTAAAGACAAATTGTTTGGGCATGAAAGTTTATTCAGATTTATTCATAATGTCTGAAAATGAGTAAATGGTGGACTAATTCCAGACATGACCATCTTATATCTGCATGCTTCAAGCTCTTTTTACCTTTAGTCAAGGGGAGAAATTTGGGGCATTATGTTAGAAAAGGAATAATTATTGGAGACTTCTGAGTGTCCCTCACGTGGATTCGAATGGGTGTTTTGATACCTAGTGATTAATTATATGTTGACCATAATGCCCCTGTAAATATTGAAAATAATATAATTACTTTTATTTTGAAGTCTTCAGCCTTAAAGGAATTTCTTACAAATTAACTTTGCACTGCCAGTTGTGAACATTCCCTAAAAGACTAACATATATGAGTATAGAGTCTCGCAAAAAGTAATCTGACTCAGAAGTTAAGGTGGCAAAGGAGACAGATACAATATGAAGGCAGAGATACCAGGCTTTCTACCCTGCTATAGTCACCCATCAGGCATTTGTGCAGATCCAACTGAAGAGTTGCTGGTTTCAACAAAAGTAGCCTTCAAAGTTCCTAAAAAGTAACCTAGTATATAGATATTATCATAAACTCCAAGTGTGAAGTGTCGTCTACTTCAGACCCTGTGGGAAACAGATAATATTGCTCAGCTGCTTTAGTTCCCTAATTAAAGAGTTTTAAAGTCAACTGGAGTTTTTTTTAACCAGGGTTGAAGTGCCTCTGATCCACATTCTAAGTTTTAAACTCTTGCCTTAGTGTTGTCTGCTCAGACAAGAATGGGCAAATTTAATCTATTCACACAAGTCAACTCAGTTTTTTCATGCATAAGAATTTTACCTAGAATTGTATTTCACATTGCCATTCAGTGATCTACCAGAAAACCGTCAGGAATTGGGAATCACACAGCTGATCTTCTAGCAATTTAAGCAACTCTTTAATTTATTCTTTTTAACAAATATTAATAGACATTTGTTCTTTGAAAAAAACATTAATTATGAACCTATTATGTGTCAGGCTCAGTTGATAGATGAGTAAGCTAAGATTGCTGCCCCAAAAGTTATCTTGCTCTGAAAGGGAAACTGACAAGCTCTCCTACCACAGCCAGACAGGTTCAGTGTTTGAAGTTTGTGCAGCATCCTGTGGGACACAGATGAAGAACTGAATGACTACTTGGAGCCTCCTCTCCCTGTCTCAGCAGGAGATCCCAGTAAATAGTGGGAGGGAGCCATTCAAGAGAGCAGAACAACACTTTGAAAAGGCAGTAAGAGTAGAAAGCAGATGCTGTGTTTTGAGCAATGCCTGAAACTTACAGGCAGCTTAGAAAAGTGGCTTTTTTATCACAGTGGCAGAAAATAGCAAGTTTGTGAGTTGGAGGATAAAAAAAGAGTAGTTTTTTGGGGTAGGATACCTCAAGCCTCGTGATGCCAAACACTTAGGCATCAGTGGCATCAGTGGTGCCATGTGAAACTTTAAAAAAAAAACATTCACCAGAAGATGGAAAGATCTGGAGATCATTATATTAAGTGAGATCAGCCAAGCACAGAAAGAGAAGGGACTTATGATTTATCTAATATGTGGAAACTAGGGAGCATTGGGGATACCAGAGGGACTCCAGATAATGGAGGGGAAATCTCACCCAAGCTAGAATAAAAGGATAGAAGGGAAGAAGACTGAGGTTGACTAATGTAGGAGTTACATTCAAATATGTGTAAAACTATGAATATAGCATGGTTAACCTGGACACTCATTGTTGGGAGGAGGGAAGGGAAAACAGGGTGGGGAGAGGGCACCAAGCACAGTTTAAATGTATACCAATTTCAATAAAAAATAAATAAAAATGAAAACTGCTAGAAACACTGTTTTATTCTAGAAAGTTATAGGTTAGAGTTGGGGAGGGATTATAAGGTACCCTTTTAAACTACTTACAAGAAAATAGACATATCAAATCCTTTCTGATTATATCTGGCTAATCCTTCTCTGTCGACTTTTATGTAAATCTCAGCACCTACAGAGTTCCTTTAAGCATCCAACTGTTTCTTGTGACTTCATGGACCCTTACTTGTTTCTTACATTTAAATTTTTCTTTCATTCAGTTCTTTTCACATTACCCAAACATCTAGGTTACCCCTAAGATCTAGCATTTTAGGTGTGAAACGTTGTTGTTGTTGTTGTTGTTGTTGTTATTATTATTATTATTATTATTATTATTATTGTTATGCTATTTTGATTTGGCCAAAATTGTTTTATGGACATGGCAATTTTTCTGAGCATACTTTTATCATTCAAACGCATAAGTACAATAGGGCTACTTTTATTCCTTGGGAAATGATGTGTGCCCCCATGGTATCTACATACTGGGCTCCAAACAGTAAATCAGTACTTCACCAAACACTGAATATATTCAAAGTGAAGAGCCTGAGGTGATAATTTATTATTTATTTGACTACTAGTTTGGGGGAGATTGATAACTATAGACATGACTCATTTTGTCCAGAGACTGAAAGAGGAAACAAATAGTTTGTTCTTAAATCTTCTGCCTAAGCCAATAGCAGGAAGCCAATACTGAGAAAAAGTTAATCCCTTCAAAGGAAAATGCTTTCATTTGTAGAGTTCACTACATGGTGTAGACTACATGCCATTATAATCTAGTGTTTACATGTACATGTTTTTATGTATTCTACAGCAATATACCACCATCCTTCATGGTAACTTTGATCCAAGACACAATTCTTGCTGGTAATGGGGCAGACAGAGGTAGCCAAACTGAAAGAAGTCCTCAAAAGTTTTTCTAAGTTTGCAAACACTATCAATGTTTTGACTGCTATCCTCCTCTTCTTGGCACCATGTTCTTACAAAAGGGTACATTTAGAGAGAATATTTCAGAAAATTGCTGAGGGTTTTTTTTATTAATTTTGTGCAGCTTTATTGAATTATAATATTTATTCCTCTAGAATAACCTAGCAAGGGAAGCCCAGGGCAGCCAAATAACTCATTCATACTTAAAGGTCTTTGTATTATCAAACACAGCATCATGGGATGCTGGGAATATGCTAATAATAACATCCCCGTTTAGAAATATGCCTCATTCATCTCTCTTACTAGTTGGAAATGTATATATTTTTTCAGCATCAGCTAGGTAAAAGTTTAACTTGACTCAAACTGTGATGCAAGGGGTTATTAAGCAAAATTAGTCATGTTAGCAGGCTTGCTTTAGATATATCTGAATTTGTATATACACTTGCAACACACAGACATCTGACACTCATATATATCTATATATATAGATGTAGATATAAATATAGATCGATAGATTACAATATTTTTCAAAAGATATTCAAAATAATTGAAACAAGAATGAAGGGGAAAACATTTAATGAAGAGGATCTACCAAGCACTGCCGACATATTTGCTTACATATATGACTTAACTACAAAAGGTGTATGTGTTCTTAAATCAACATCAAAACAAGGGATGCCCTGAAATGACAAAGAGTGCAGTTGTGCCCATCCTGCAGTGATGTTGTTGTGGTACAGAGTCTGCTAGCAGAGCCCCAAAGTAAGTACATGTATGAGGCTCTTCTTCTGGTCCTCAGTGATAGCTGGTACATCATTGAATATGGTTTGAACTTTTTAAAAAGTTTTATTTGTTTAACTTTAAATTTTTTATTAATGCATTATAGTCATACATCTTAAAGGGGTACAAGATAGTAGAGACATATATCCACACATCATTTATTTAGCCCTTCCCCGATTCTCATCCCATTCCCTCACAGCTACCTCCTTCTCATGTTTTGCTTAATTATTGACTTTGATATGTTTATGAATGTACATATTGTAAATTAGATAATTTCTCTTCCCCATCCCTCTCTGTTAGGTCTCCTTATTTGCTCTTTTATGGCTTCTTCTTCCTTATCTAGTATTTCTCCTAGGACCCTTTCCTCCCTGGCTTCTTCATATTTAGGGAGAGCATCCTATTTCTTTATTTTGTAAATGACTATTCTCACTTAGCCTAATGCTCTCCAGTTATTCCATTTCCCTACAAATGACATAATTTTGTTCTTCTTTATAGCTAAGTAAGTCCATTGTGTACATAATCCATGATTTTTTATTCCGTTCATCGGTTGATGGATATCTTGGCTGATTCCATAGTTAGGCAATCGTAAATTGTGCAGTTACTAACATAGATACACGTGCATTAGTTTGGTAATTTAGTTTCCATTATTTTGAGTAGATACCCACAAGTGATATTGCTGGATCATATGATAGGTTCATTCACATTCTTCTGAAGATCCTCCATATTGTTTTCCAAGGTGGTTGCAGTAATTTGCAATCTCACCAACAATGTACTAGAGTTCCCACTTCTCCACAACCTCACCAGCAATCCAAGATGGTGACTCAGAAACATGAATATTGAAAACAAGTGATCAGTCATGGTGAGTAATATTGGTTCAAGATAAAGTTTTTCTCTTACAGTTAAAAGGAATTTATAAGGGCTTCGAGCAGAGGCAAGAGTATTGGACTATCACCCAATACAAAATACCCCTCCAACATAATTAGTCCCATGCCCTTTATGCTACTTTATTTTTCATCTTCATCATATATGGCCATGCTCACTCTGTCCATCTCTCATGGTTTGAAGTGTTACCTTTTACAAGAATGGAAGGTGTATACAAGTGAAAACTTTTATTCACCGCATACCTCAAATAGTAGCTACTATACAGTGGGAGCTCAATATTTAGAACAAACGGGTATGAGTATGTAAGAATATGACTTTGAAGTTCGGTTTTCCTAACTTAGTATGAGTATGATGTGTAATTCTGATTTTTATTCTCATTTGGTAATCAACTGTTGAACTAATTACCAGGTGTCATGTGAATTAGGAACTTTCCTAGAAAAAAAAAATCAAGGCTCTTTTAAAAAATTATTTTATTTGCATGGAATGGGTGGAACTGGAGAATATAATGATAAATGAGATTTGTCAAACAAAAAAAAGTAAAAACTTATATGCTCTCCCTAATATAAGGAAGCTAGGGAGAAAATCGGACATAGGACAGATTCTAGACAATAAAGAGAAACCTTAGATGAGTAAAGAAGGTGACCTAACTGAGGTAGATTGGAGGGGGGAAGAAGGAAACACCCAAATGTACATGATGTAGATTCACAAGCATATCAAAGTCAATTACTAAGCCAAATATAAAAGGAGAGAGGAGGGGGATGGGGTGAGAATTGGGGAAGGGCTAAATGAGTAATGTGTACATGCATGCCTTTATCATCTTGTACCTCATTAAAATGTATGATTATAACGCATCAATAAAAATATACTTGAACATAAAAAATAAATTAGTCTCCATATTAGTTTTACTCCCAGATGCTAAATTTAGTTTTACTGTTTTTAGAGAACCAGAATTTTACCCCACAGCTGATTCTTCTGGTCTATACCTACTTTTGTCTCTTGATGAATTTCCACTATTGATTTTAAAAGGAAGACACAGGGGTAAAGGCATTAGTCTCCCTGTGGGTGGGCATTATGCATAGGCAGATAGGCAGTTGTGTTTGATGTCATTAGGCATTTTTAAAAATGACAGAAGGCTAATTTTTTCAGATGTGACAAGGAAACAAAAACCCCTTGATTTACAACCGAGAAGACACACTTCTATTTGAGAAAGACCATCTTTGCTACTCAGAAATTAACAGGATGAGTCACAGAGTAGCAAATATGAACACACACACATTTGTCCCCTTTTTTGGAGTCAGAGCATCTGAGATGCAAGTGATCCTCATACCTATTCCCTGTCATATTTTACTGTGACAGCATGCAGAAGCATTTGGTAGCTTTATACATTGGCCAATAGTCACAGAAGTTGGTTTACTTCACAGTAGCCAGCACCTAGGTTGCTGTTCTTAAATGATTTTTGACACATACATAGATGCTTCTAGTTTACAAGGATCCAGGCAATAAACTCTGAAAATAGTAAGGTGCTAACATTTTAGATTTCTCCATGAATATGTAAGTCATTAAATCCTTTGGTTACATCTCCCTGATAGAAGTTAAAAAAAAAAAACTTTTAGTACTTATATGTACAAAAAAAAACCCCTAAAAAACAAGACCATGTTTCAAGAAATAACACTGCTACAAGGTTAATTCTGCCTCATACAGCATTGTCTAGAATTGAATTGCCTGATCTTCTCCCTAAAGGAATTGCCCCTATGTGTGCAATAACCAAGACTGATTTTATTGAAAAATCACCTCTGGATGAAGAATGTACTCCAGAGGAATCTTTGCATGGGGACGAACTGATTTTGGTGCCAGAGGCACGTTTTCAAGGCAGGCACTGTTCAAGTTCTCAATCTTTCTGTTCATTCAGGTAGCCCATTCATTACATACCCTTCAGGCAGAATAGAATAACTAGACACATTACAAAAATTCACTTTGAATTGTTTTGTGGAGTTACTTGCTAACAGATAAGTAATCAAAGTGTAGCTATTAACATGCACATTAAATATTTTACTAGTATTAGTAGGATTCACTCGAATTTTTACTTCAGTTGCTTAATATAATACTGCTTTGCATAATGACCTAGGATTCCCTAACCTCCAGATCAATAGTACAGCACTACATATGGCAGTTGCAGAGGAGATAAGGTGGCAATACTGAGTAGCAAAGCTCTCACTCTACCTCTGAAATCATGGATCATCCATTGATCATTTCCTACCTGTTGTTTTTTTTTAATAATAAAGAGAATCCATGGTTATATTGACAGCATGGTATAGCACAACTAACCAGAAAACCCAAATTCAGAAATATACTCCAAATGCTAAACTCCACCAATTGGAAACAAAGTTGAATTAAGGAAATATCTTGGTACTTGAGGAGGAAAGAAGAAAAAATGAAAGAAAGAAAGAAAGAAAGAAAGAAAGAAAGAAGAGAGAGAGAAAGAAGAGAGAGAGGAATGAGAGAGAAACTGAAAAAAAGCCCCAAATCCAAGGGCTCTGATATCCTTGGGGTGGCATGTACTCAAATGCTGGTTTGGTTTACTAAAATGAGAGAGTTGGGAGCAGGATCCAGGAGGGTTAGTTTTATGAATGAGAGAGGGAAACAGAGCAAAATTTGTCAAAATACATACTGTATTTAACCCTCCAGCTTTGTAAGCAAAGTCTACAATAAGAAATTCTCCTGTTATAGTCCTGTTAAAAATCTTTCTGCTTAGGCCATCCATCAGAGAACAAGGAAACTTGTTCAGAGATGATATACCTAATACCTACTTCAAGTTTTATAATAATTCAGATATTAATGTAAAATCAAAATTTCAGTCTATACTGGCTTCTTCTTACCCATAATTCATGAATTTTTGTCCAGATTATTACTTATTTTAACCAGGAGAGGAGAAATTGAACAATTCCCATGATCCAACAGTCACACAAAGCTTTTAACCACTGATGTAAATGGCACATGGCTTAATATTAGGGCTTTCAGAAATCAAAAAGCAACCTCATGAAATATCGTCAGAGCTCATTTCCCAATGGGCATAACAGAGTTGATTAGATGTATTGAGTTCTTTGTGTCACTCAAAGAAAAAAGGCCCTCATACACATTGGTGTTAGCTTCCTCTCACTTCATGTCAATTTTCAATAACCAGTTTCATCACATGTAACAGTTTCTTCAAAATGAAACTTCATGTTGAATTGCATTTGCCTCTCAAATGAAATCTGATCCTTGAAATAATTTTTCTGCTAGCAAAAGCATTTTATATATACATACATATGTATATGTATATGTATATGTATGTATATATACGCATTATATATGTGTACATATATAAATTTCCTAAACAGAAATAATATAAAAATGAATAATATAAGCAAAATTGCTATCTCTGAGGAAAAAAGTTATAGTCTATCTTTGGTATTTGACAGATCTGGCAGAAGAAATGCTCTGGTTAAGGGAGTTACCATATGTAAAAAAATGCTTTTCAAGAATTAGAAGACAATGAATACCCTTAACAAGGAACAATGCAATACATAATCTAATCTCTTTCTCCTTTTTTTCTGCCATACTAGTGATGGAATCTAGGGACATTCTACCTCTGAGCTACACCCTCAGCCCTACTGTTTTATTCTTTATTTTGAAACAAGTTCTTACTAAGTTGCAGAAGGCCTCACTGAGTAGCTGAGGCTGTCCGCAAACCTTGGCCCTCCTGTCTCAGCCTTCCAAATGCTAGGATTACAAGCATGAACCACCACACCAAGCCCAGCTAATTTCTCTTTCATGTTACAGGGAGGCCTTACAAGACTAGCAATGTGAATAGTTCTCATTGTGACACTTGTGCAGAAATCTGTTTTTTTCAAGTTCTAGATATTTTATTTTATTTTCTTCTTTTTTTACTTTATTTTATTTTTTATTGGTGCAATGTATTCATACATCACAATGGTATAAAGAAAATACTTTTGTAGACATACATGCACACATCGCCCATTTAGCCCCTACCCGATCCCCACCCCATTTCCTCCCCATCCCTCCTCCCCATGCTTGGCTTAGTGGTTGACATCTAGTTTTATAGCAATTTATCCAATATTAATGATGATAATCTCACAAAACAGTTTCATTTGTCTGATACCAAGCTTTTGATGACTGAAAGATAACAGTTCAATATTTCTTTTTGCTTTCTTTCTTACCAGAGAATATTTTTTCTTTTCTTTTCTTTTTTTTTTTTGTGAAGCTACCATACATTTATTTATTTATTTTTCAGAAATTTTAGATATAATCATACTTAGTCTCATTTTTCCAATTATGTTTCTGGATGTGTTGGTTTAGTGTTAAATCACCAATTTGCTCTGCATGCTTCCTCTTGCCTAGATGAGACCATATTCAATCACACACTGATGTAAAAAACAGTACAGAAGTGTCAAAACAAACTCTTAAATTTCCAAACAAAAGAGAATTACCTAGGCAGTTTGTCTCTTAATTCACCAACATGAAGATACCTGACTTTACATGTTTTGTAATAGACTGTTGAAAGTAAAACTTTACCAAATCTTTTTAGTAGTATATTTTACAGAAATGGAAGTTTTATGATCCTTGTAACTCTTGGGATGATAGGGCTCAGGATCCCTGAAGCCTCTTGGCTGTAAATCATCCTATTAGTTGCTCTTGGCATACTATTCCAATATTCTCTTACATGGGCCAAGATGTATAAACATTTAGGAAATGCTATCCTAGAGATTTGGGGTATTCTAAATCCATGTTCATTTTGTAAACATTAAAATTTTGTAAATCAAGATAAAGTACTTTCATAGTAAAAATATTTAAATCATGTTTTTCCCCCTCAGCCAGTTTTAGAGGCTAAGTCAGTATTCCCAAAAGTATGGCACAGAAATCATTATTTCAAGGATGTTGATAGTATATAGATGTTCATAAGACAAAAAAATATGTACATGCAAGTGTGTTTGATGGAGAGTTGTCAAATAATTGTGAAAATGATAAATTTTCTCCTATGTTGAATCTGAGCCCTTAATTCATATTAATTTGAGCCCTCATGTATATTGTATATCCCTATGAGGAGGAATATATTTTAATGCAGTGCTTACCAAGCTTATTTGATCATAAAGTTTTGTGTCTATATAATACTAGAATATACTTTGAGATGTACTGCGGCAAGTAAATCTTGATTGTGTTAGTAATTGCAATTTACCAGAAGGTAAAGTACTTTTCATATGAAGTATTACATTGAGCCAGAAAAAAAAATTTCTTTAGCCAACTTGATACTCACATATGGCACCAACTGGAATAAAGTTTGGAAAGTTTAAAAACCTACCAAAATGTCACTAAACTGTACAATTGTCCTGAGAAGAGAGTCATTAAAACTCCATCTCATCGTAAGCGTGTAAAGTGAACTAAAAATTGAAGGTTAGGGCCCAATTAATTAGGTAAATACAAATATCCCTACTGGATATTCAGCATCCCCTGTAATGTCTATACAGCTCTTAAAACTTTCTTCATTTTAGACTTATGAATTGGAAAGTTCTGGAGATGATTGCATAATTTTAAATAGCTTAATTAAATATAATTCACATTCCATACAATTCAGTGATTTAAAGTGTACAATTCATTGGTGTATAGTATATTCACAGATTGTTGCAACAATCACCACAATTAATTTAAAAAAAAATTTCCGTCACTCCCAAAGGGAACTGCTTACTGATTAAGTAGTCATTCCCCCTTTCTCCATCCAGCAAACCCTGACTACTAATCTACTTTCTGTCTCTTTGGATTTGCCTTTTCTGGATACTTCACATTAGTGGAATCATATAATATATGAGCTCTTGAATCTTCTTACTTTACTTATCATGGGATCAAGATTCATTCATATTTTAGCATGGGTGAGAATCACTAGCTGATTCTTATTAGGAAATATCATGAGAAAAATGTCCTCTTTTATATTCCAAATGTATAGGAAGGAGGAATTTGAGAGCACTTTAAATAGATTGATAGATTTAGAAAGAAAAGTAAATTTTAACTTAAAACATTCTGATATTTAAAATGAATGGACTTCTCCTTCTGTGCTTGGCTGATCTCACTTAACATGATGTTCTCCAGGGCTTTCCATCTTCTTGCAAATGATGTAATTTTGTTCTTCTTTATGGCTGAATAGAATTCCATTGTGTGTATTTCCCACAGTTTTGCTATCCATTCATCTGTTGATGGTGATCTGGGTTGGTTCCATATTTTGGCTATTACAAATTGTGCTGCTATGAACATAGGTATGCATACGTTGCTGTATTTCTCCTCTAATATGCCCAAACTAGAAAACACAAAGGATACCAGTAGGACCCCAGATGTTAGAGGGGAAATACTAGCTAAGTTTTAATGGAAAGATAGGAGAGGAGAAAGACCGATCTGGATTAATGAGGGTCTACACCTGAACATGTGTAAAATTATGAATAAGACATGGTTAACCTGGACAACCATTGGTGGGGGGGGAGGGGGAGGGGGGAGAGGGCACCAAATATAGTATAAATGTATACTACTTATGTTCAATAAAAATTGTTTAAAAATAAATAAATAAAAAATAAAATATATTTTAATAAAAAAAGAGAAAGATAAAAAAAATAAATAAATAAAATGAATGGACTGTGTTATGTGGATCTTTCTCCAAATCATCTAATATCTTGTGAATTTGTTTCTAATAAGCTGCTATACTTATGAATGGTGTTCTTTAATTCTGGTAACTATTCATCCTACTTTTGTGGTGTAATTATTGTATTATGTACCTAAGGCTCTCAACCCATGTTCTTACATTTTGGCAGTGTCCTATAATTTTATAAAATATTTTTATATGCCAAAATCTCTTCAATTACACAGTAATCATAAGTTTTGCCAAGGTTGAGTATGGATCGTTTTGTGTTCATTAGAGCACAAAATTAGAATTTTCATTGCTGCAACTATAAACACTGTTGACTCAGAGGATTCAAGCATTTTCTTATAAAATCTTGGTTAACTGATAATGCATATGTTCCCTGTTTTCCAACATTTTTTGAAACTACTTTTTGTTTTCCCTCCCTTGAGGTATTTCTTTTGGCTTAGGAGATGAATAAGTGGTTCTCTTTCAAATGGACATCATCACACACAACACATGAAGTAGTGGGCACAGAGAACACCTTCCCTAGTATCAGGAGAAGAAGAATAAATTATATCTTCAAATTTTCCAGCTTTATCTGGCCCAAATTTTGGCAGTTAGACCTGAGTAAGTCTGGAAAAACCATCTGGCACACGTACATCTGTTCTCACATTTGCCAATCAGGATTTATCAAAAATCAAAGGCTCAAAATCATGAAGCTTTTTAGAGGTGCTAATTTGGGGCTAAAGAATAAACCAAATGTAACACCATTTGGACCTCCTGTAATACAGTTTTGATTTTGATAAATTAAATGAATCTGTTCAATATTGGCCCCTTATATTCTCTGTTAAAAGAAGAAAAAATGGAAAGGAAAGTAGTTCATACCCCAGAAATTTATTTTTCCACCTTTGTATTTTTGGATACTAGAGTGATTTCTAGAATGATTTAGATACCTCAGTGGCATTTATTACCAGAAACTCATACACCCCAGGTCTCTTCCCAATTATAGGATGTTCCCAACAAAACACCAATATTTAATTCTATTTCTGACTCACCGTCACTTTTCTCTGAACTTCTGCCTGACACTCAAAAGTCAGTCACCTATGAAAAACCCCTCCCATTCTTCTTCTACCCTGCCCTCAGAGGGGAGATTGCATTCGTTATCCATTGCAACGTTTCCTCTTTGCCAAGGTGTATTCTCTTGTTTCAAACTCAGAACAGTTCATTGGCTTGCGGGGGATTCAACAACTATGGGCAGAGAAATATGTTTATTACGGGAAGCACATGACTCTGCCAGATTTCACTGAGAGATTTTGAAGCTGGAGCAAGCAATTGGCTGGCACTGTTCAAACATTAATGTCCTTTGGCCCATACTTTACTCATTGTTGCACAGGTGCCTCTTATAAAGTGCATAGGCATTCCTAAGATAATAAAACACATTGTATCATTCACATGACAATAACTATGGTTAGCTTAGCTTCCAGTTAAATTTGAGATGGGCAGAACCTATATCATGATGGTTCACATGTAAATGGACCATCATGGTATATTGACTAAATTATACTTTACTATATTTAGATTGCTTTTATTAGACTTTGTGGATTTGGAGATAGAGATGGGTTGCTTCTGTACCTAATATGTGTAGCACAGAGACATTGTCCTTGAAATGCTAAAAACACCTTGGGCAAAGATTGTTTCCCTAGTAAAGCCATGCCTTGATGTCACCTCTAAGCTCAGCTTTATTATGTGAGTTCCAAAAGTATAAATATTAAACCCACTGCTGTTTGCATAGATTTAGAAAATAAAACATACAAAATCATGTCAAGATCACAAGTAAGTAAAAACAAAGCATGTGTGTTAGATAAAATATGGGCATGTGTTAACAATTGCAATGTGCATTAGCAGAGTTGAATAGGGTCCTGCAGATACAGCACAGGGAATTGAATAATACTTCAATTCCTAAGAAAATACATGATTATTTGCATTATAGGATGTATATAGTCTTTGCCTAGAAGGGGTTTATTCTCTGTGAGAAAACCCAGTGTATCAAATACTTCCTCCCTCAGGATCCCAAATCACTTTCTAAATCCAACCAAAAGCTTACCTGATTGTCTGTGTTTATGAGACCATTGAGTATAGAGACCATAAGGGGAGGAAGATTGAGTATATCTATTAAAGAAAGAGGCAGTTATGGGGTTATTTTTAGGTCTGTTTAACTTTTATGGAAAAGTGAAATATGTCAAATCAGAGCTAAACCTTAGACATTGGCCATTGTTGGCAGATAAAAGTGAACTAATTGTATTTCAGATTTCAGCTCTATTGACATTAATAATAGCATTAGGAACAGCTAGCAGATTTTTAATTTTTCTATAAAAAGTGAATTGAATCTCACTCTTATATAGTTTGTATGGACCTGGATTCCTCTTAAAATAGAAGATATAAAGTTTTGAAAATATAAAGTTCTTTTACTGTGTGTACTTTAATTTGTTTTAGTAACACAATAAATGATGAAACAATGATTAAACCTACCAGATAATGAAAAGAGAATAGTATGATACTGAGATGTGCAGAAAATCTAGTGCCTGTGTGTTTATAAACTTTTAGCAAGCATCAGTTTTCTATTTAGCCTTGGGATTCTTGCTTCTGTCACATGCCTTTCATCTAGATGAACAACTCTTGAATAAATGGAATTATGAAAATGGAAATACTTGAAAAATTAACATCTCCTCCAAGTAAATCATTCTACTTATAGTGGAATGAAACTGTATCAAGCTTCTATTCTGCTAGACACTGTGGGGGAGGCCAACACCCACCTACAAAGGTATTACAGTTTATGTGGGGAGGGGTGGAAAATAGATTCAGATATGTTGATGCTTCTAATTCCAGATGGATCCTATCCCAAACATGATACAGAATAACTTTTTACACTTTAGAATCAGGCCAGTAGCCCCCCCAACACACACACACACACACACACACACACACACACACACACACACACTATGCTTGTTTCAGCAACCCTGGATAATGTGGGCTCTTTACTAATTCTGTTAAATTCTCATATCTATGCTCTTCATCTATATCAGATTTGGTAAGAAGGTTCTTTGTGGGCTGAATATAAGCAAACAAACCAGCCAGATCTACTTGATAAATGGATGTATATAATGAAATATGTGTGTGAGCACAAACACACACACATTTAAATCTAATGGTTTTATCAGTAATAAAGAGTAGATCTGCATTATCTTAGATATAATTATTTTAATGTTTTGATTTTAAGAGCAGTTGTCCAATTTTCCTCCATCCCCTCCTGAATCAAAAGAAGAGGGGAGGTGCATAAGCTATAATTTGTTGAATTTGCTGGATGTATGTCCTTAGAGTGATGGCCAGGAAAGCCAGGTAAACTTGAGTTGATCTGATATTCTTTGTATTTATCTTGTTTTGTCTTGCAGTTTTGCCACTTCTCATCTAGTGTGCCTTATGTACTGAGTAAGCCCAGGGTTTGGGAAGCATAAAGGCTGTGCCAGAAGTTTTATTTTATTTCTAATCTTGCCATGTCATAAAACAAAATAGCCAAGCATGTGTTGGTATTTTTTGCCAAAAGCAAAGTAGCCACATCAAAGCCTGAGAGTTAGATGAGAAGAGTGAATGGCAATTTTCTCCTGCTACAACACAATGATTGCATAAGCTTCCCGTTGATAACAATTGCCACCTGATGGTACAATTTAGCAGGGAGGCCTTCTCCAGCCAAGTCACCCAGTTGCATTGCTTTTCCTCTGTAAAGCTAAAAGGGAAGTCATCTTTTTGAGGATCTATGAGAAATCAATTTCATTGCAGAGTTGAGATGGAAGTAACCATGAATGTCATGGTTTCTAAATGAAGATGCAGAATATGGAGAACACAGAGAGGAATTTATAGTTCATAATTACAGAGGATATTCAGTAAAATCCATCATGTATAGTGTTCAAAGCAATCTACTGCTTCCTACATCAGAGTGTTGCCAAATTGCAATGACCTTCTCTCCATTTTCCCAGTGATTGAACCTTGCACACCACTTCAATCCATATTCATTGATTTTTGTCACTCAAATGAAAGCTTATTGGTAGATATAATTGGATGACCTCTTACAATGAAAGCCTCAATGTCACATGGAAACCATAGCTTATAAATACTTCCCTGATGCTTTAATTGAAAAGTACACAAAATGTCCAGCTGATACCCTCCTCACAGCTATTTCTTCCAGCTATTTTAAGATTCTCTAACCCTGGACTAAAGCCTCACTTTCTCTAGTAATTGTTTTTGAGATTTTTTAAAGTAAATTTGAATCACTGGTTTATCTTACAGTGCCACTTTGAATAATGTGAGCATTTTATTTTATTGTATGCCCAAGACTTATACTTTTCAATATATCCAGAGGACTATAGATTCTGTAAATAATGGAAATTGGGACCTTGAAAGTGGAAATTTAGTAATATCTACTAATGCTTTGGCTAGTGACTTTTTAAGAGAGAGGAAATATGGCTGAGGTAGGGAATGTGTTTTGTGATAAACTTAGAACAGCCAGATTGATAGGTATCATTTTGTTTTATTTTAATGTGCTTTTATTGGTGCAGTATAGTCTCACATGATAATGTAAATCATGTTGACAAGGACAAACATGCACACAGCTCTTGGTGCCCCCTCTGCCTTTACATTTCCCCCTTCCCAATACAGAGTACTTTCATTGGTATGTTCCCATATGTGCATATAGCCAATGGTAGTATTTCCATTGATTAGCTTCATTCTTCCTCCTCCCCATTTCTTAGATCAACATAATTTTCTTATTTAAACAACAATTTTATAGCAAATAATTCTTTCCATTCCACTTTATTCTCCCCCTTCTTGTTTTATCTTATTTTCTCATTTTTTTGTTTTTGTTTGTTTTGTGAATGCCTGCCTCCTCTTCCTTCCTTGTTTCCTTCTAGTCCTCTTCTCTTTCTTTTTCTTTTTCTCTGTTGTACATTTGCACACTATACTCGCTAAGTCTCAAAATCAGCCTGGTTCTTATTCCACTGCTGTCTATAGAAAGAAACATAGATAACAAGAAACTATACTAGTGGTAAGAGGCCTTAAACTAGTATCTAAGACTTAGTTTTATTTCTAACACTAACCAGAAATTCAGTCATAAGCAAAGAGACATCTAGAATTCCATATTTCAGCCAGACATTGACTTGTCTTATGGAGAGTCATGACAAATATTCGCAACAAATGTCCTGCCAAACTTCCTAATATGGGATACTGAATAAATGGTACACCATTTTATGAAATTATTATTGAATTACACTTTACTCAAATGAAATGATATTGGGAAGAAATTGATAACTAGACCAAACTGTCATTGTTTCCATGTGGTATTTCAATGCACTGAGATGCGGAAATGAATGCAAAAATGATGTGATTTTTATTGTCTTTCCAACATAAAAAATGGCATATTCAAAATCTCAATTTACTTCAGTTCCATTCATTTCCCTGTAAATGACATAATGCTGTTTTTCTTTATAGCTGAGAAAATTTAATTGTATATATATATTTCCCATAGTTTTGTAATCCATTCAGTTGATGAACATCTTGGCTGGTTCCATAATTTAGTGACATGAGTCAGTCAAAAAAATAAGAAATTGGTCATTGGAGGAACTCTAGATAAAGAGATACTATAGAAGAGCAAATAAGGTGACTTGACTGAGGAGATTAGAGGGGGAAGAGGGAAATTCTATAATGGACATGATGTACTTTAACAAACACATCTTTGTCAATCACTAAGCCAAATATAAGAAGGAGGGAATTGGGTAATGGCTAATTGGGTGATGTGTGCATGTATGTCTTCACCATCTTGTATACCATTAAGATGTATGACTACAATGGATCAATAAAAATACAAAAAAATAAAATAAAAAACAACACTGGAAGAAATCTTCTCAATGGAAGTTTTATTTCTGTTTTTAATAACATTCTCACTTATTCATATATAATACTGTATATTAAATATAAACCTATCATCATCAGGTATATATTATTAGTGCACTGAATTTATACATCATAATAGGGTAAAAAAAATATTGCATAGACATAAGTGCACATATCACCCAGTAGCCCCAACCACTCCCCACCTCAATCCCTCCCATCTCTCCCTCCCATGCTTGTTTTAGTGGTTAACATCGATATGAATAAGTACATCATGTGCTTTAAAGAGTTCCTTCTGTCCTCCTTTCATCCTCACAGTTAGGTTGCCTTATCTGCTCCTCTATAGGATCTCCTTTATAACCTGGAGTTCCTCCTATGACCCCTTTCACCCTAGCATTTACATATAAGGGAAAGCATTGATTATTTTTGTGACTGACTAACCTCACTTACAATAATGTCCTCAAGATCCATCCATTTCCCTGAATATATAACAATTGTATTTTTTATGGCTGAGTAAAATTCCATTGCATACATATTCCACAGTTTTGTAATGCATTCATCTATTGATGGACATCTTGGCTGGTTCCATAGTTAGGCTATGGTGAATTGTGCAGCTATGAACATAGATACACATGCATTAGTTTGGTAGTTAGGTTTCCTTTCTTTTGGGTAGATGCCCAGAAGTGGTATTGCTGGATCGAATGGTAGATTTGTTCCCATTCTTCTGAGAATTCTCCATACTGTTTTCCAAAGTCGTTGCACTAACTTGCATTACCACCAACAATGTGCTAGAGTTCCCACTTCTCTGCACCCTCTCCAGCATTTGTTGTTGTGTTTTGAATGATTGCCCTTCTAGTTGGAGTTAGGTGAAAACTCACAGTAGTTTTGATTTGCATCTCTCTGATTATCAATGATGTTGAGCATTTTTTCATGCATTTATTGGCCATTTGAATTTCTTCTCTCAAGAAGTGTCAATTTAGTTCACTGGCCCATTTTTTGATTGGATGATTTGTTTTTTTTTTTACTGTTGAGTTTCTTGAGTTCTTTGTATATTCTAAATATTAGTTCTTTATTGGAGGGGTAGGTGGCAAAAATCTTCTCCCATTCTGTTGGCTCTCGATTGAGGTTCTTGACAGTTTCCTTTGCTGAACAGAAGCTCTTCAGTTTAATGCAATCCCATGTATTGATTCTCCTTTTAATTTGTTGTGCCTTTGGGGTCTTGTAGAGGAAATGTTTATCTGTGCCTATGTGTTGCAGTGTAGGACCTATGCCCTCTTCAAGGAGAAGGTTCCAGGACCAGCTGAGAAAAATGTGTACTCTGCTATAGTAGGGTGAAATATTCTATATGTGTCCAACAGATCCATTTGATTAGTGGTATTCTTTAGTTCTGAGGCATCTTTACTGACCTTTTGTCTAGAAGATTGGTCTAATAGTGTGAGAGGGGTGTTGAAACCTCCCAGTATTATTGTACTGGGATTTATGTGTGGTTTAATATCACAGAGAGTTTGTTTAATGAAAGCAGCTGCACCTATGTTTGGGGCATAAATGTTGATTATTATTTCCTCTTGTTGAATTGTTCCTTTTACCAGTAAAAATGACCTTCTTTGTCTCTCCTAATAAGCTTAGGCTTGAAGTCTAACTTGTCTGATATCATAGTTGCCACTCCTGCTTTTCTTCGAGTTCCATTGGCATGGACTACCTTGCTCCAGCCCTTTGCCTTAAGTTGGTTTCTATCTTTACTTGAAAAGTGTCTTTCTTGCAAGCAGAAGATAGATGTTTTATTTATTTATTTTAATTGGTGCATTGTAATCATATATCACATTGGAGTACAAGACTTGAGAGGATATACAAGCACACATGATCCAATTAACCCTCATCCAGCCCCCATCCCATTCCCTACCCCCCCTCGATCCCATGCATGTTTGGTGATTAATTTGATACATTTGTTTATGTACCTCCTGCGTTTTAAAGAGGCTCCATCCTCCCCTATTCCATACCCTCTGATTGGTCACCTTAGTTGCTTCACTATAGGGCCCTTTCTATAGCTCGACCACTTCCTGTTGCTCCTTTCCTCCTAGATTTTGCTGATTAGGGGAAGCATCTGATTTTTATTTTCTGCAATATTTCTCTGTGCATGCCACGTTGAAAGTACCGATACCACTCTTGACGGCCCCAGTAGTGGCCTGAATACCCGGTGGACTGATCCAGACCTCGCTGGCTCAAGCACCGGCCTTGCCTCATGGGAGGCCCCGATTCTGGTCTAGCCGGCCCCGACAACAGCCTAACATCTCGGCAGGCTCTTATCCCATCCTCGGAGTCCCCAGCACAGGCCTTGCCTCATGGTGAGCTCCGATCCCAGTCTTGCTGGCCCCGACACTGGCCAAACCCCTCAGCAGGCTCTGATCCCGGCCTCGGAGGCCCCAGCACCAGCCTTGCCTCATGGCAGGATCCAATGCAGGCCTCCCTGGCCCCAGCCCCGGTCTAACCCCTCGGCAGTCTCTGAACCAGCCTCGAAGGCCTCAGTAGCAGCCTTGCCTCATGGAAGACTCCGATGCTGGCTGCTAGTCCCGGCACCAGCCTAACCCTTGGCAGGCTCCAATCCCGGCCTCAGAGGCCTCAGCACCGGCCTTGTTTCACAGAAGGCTCTGATGCTGGCCATTGGCCCCGGCACTGGCCTTACCCCTTGGCAGGCTCCAATCCCGGCCTCAGAGGCCTCAGCACTGGCCTTGACTCATGGCAGGCTCCGATGCCAGCCTCGCTGGTCCCAGAACTGGTCTAACCCCTCGACAGGATCCGACCTGGGCTCGGAGGCCCCAGTATCGGCCTTGCCTCACTGCAGGCTCCAATGCTGACTATTGGCCCCGGTACTGGCCTAACACCTCAGCAGGCTCTTATCCTGGCCTCGGAGGCCCCAGAACTGGCCGTGCCTCACAGTGAGCTCCGATCCCAGCCACGCTGGCCCTGGCACCGGCCGAACCCCTCAGCAGGCTCTGATCCCAGCCTCGGAGGCCCCAGCACTGGCTTTGTTTCACAGCAGGCTCAGATGCTGGCCTCACTGACTCCAGCACCAGTATAACCCCTCGGCAGGCTCCGATCCTGGCCTCAGAGGCCTCAGTAGTGGCCTTACCTCATCAAAAGCTCCAATGCTGGCCGCTGGCCCCGGCACCGGCCTAACCACTTGGCTGGCTCCTATCATGGCCTCGGAGGCCCTAGCACTCGCCTTGCCTCACAGCAGGCTCCAATGCCAGACTCGCTGGCCCCTGCACTGGTCTAATCCCTCAGGAGGATCCGACCTGGTCTCAGAGGTCTCAGTAGTGGCCTTGCCTCATGGAAGTCTCCGATGCCGGCCATTGTCCCCGGCACCGGCCTAACCCCTCACCGGGTTCTTATCCTGGCCTCGGAGGCCCCAGCACTGGCCTTGCCTCATGGCAGACTTCGATGCTGACCTCGCTGGACCCAGCACCGGCCTAACCCCTCGGCAGGCTCCGATCCTGGCCTCGGAGGCCTCAGTAGCGGCCTTGCCTCATGGAAGGCTCCAATGCCGGCCGCTGGACCCGGCACCAGCCTAACACCTTGGCAGGCTCCAATCCAGGCCTTGGAGGCCCCAGCACCGGCCTTTCCTCATGGTGAGCTCCAATCTTGGCCTTGCTGCACTGGCACCAGCCTAACCCCTCGGCAGGCTCCGATCCCGGCCTTGAAGGCCCAGCACCGGCCTTGCCTCATGGCAGGGTCCAATCCCAGCCTCATTGGCCCGAGCATTGGCCTAACCCCTCGGCAGGCTCTGACCTCGGCCTCGGAGGCCCCAGTAGTGGCCTTGCCTCAAGGCAGGCTCCAATGTCGGCCATTGGCCCTGGCATCGGCCTAACCCCTCAGCAGGCTCCGATCACTGTCTCCAAGCTCCAGCACTAGCCTTGCCTCATGGCAGGCTCCGATCCCAGCATTGCTGGCTCTGGCACTGGCCTAACCCCTCGGCAGGCTCCGATCCTGACCTCGAAGGCCCCAGCACCGGCCTAACTCCTTGGCAGGCTCTGATCCCGGCCTCGGAAGCTCCAGCACTGGCCTTGCCTCATGACAGGCTCCAATCCCAGCTTTGTTGTGTCCGTCGCTGGCCTCACTCCTCAGCAGGCTCCAATCCGAGTACCCTCTTTGCCCAACCAATTGTCCCATGTTCTCCTGGGTGCTTGGTGGTAACATTCTGCCTCTGGGTTTATTATTTCAAAGGTTCCAGGTATAATGCATCAGATCTCTGCCTCCCCTGAGTACTGGCCACTGCCATTGCCACTGCCTCCACAATTTCAAATCCTTCCCAAGCTTTTTTTCCACTCTGAATGTTGTCCAGTGTTCCTAAGCATGCACGATGGTAGCAGTCGAAATTTGGTGTAATTTCTCCAAAGAAATAAGGTTGGCAGGATTCTATTTCTGCTTCTCCTGAATACAAATCTCCACCACCATCACGCACACTGCTTTCAACACCGCCTTTCTCCTTGGTCTCCGCTAAACTTCCTTCTTACAGGTGATGTCCAAGATTCTTATCAATATAGAGAAACAGCAGTCCTCCTTCACGGGGAATTTTTCCATAAGTTCCAGTGCATTTGGATAAGTTTTGTCTGCATCTCCAGTGTCCTGGCAGCCACCACGGCTTTCTTAACCCCTCTCTGATATTTTTCCTTTTCCTTTTTATTTTTCTTTCTTTTTTTTTAATAAGAGAAGACAGTATATGTGGTTTGAGGAGGTAGTGGGATCAGGCACTCAGTAGCACTGTGACCCCGTAGGTTTCCCCATGGATCCAGCGTGCTCCAGACTACTGCACCTGGGGCCCAGAATCCTGCGACCCAGGCCCCGGCTGTTCCAGGGTCCAGCATGCCCCGCCTGACCCCTGCCCGGGACCCAGAGTCTTAATGGGCCCGGTTTCTCCAGGGGTCTGGCATGCTATGAGCATTCCAGTGCAGGGCCGAAAGTCCCGGGACCCAGGGCACTGGGCCCGGTTTCTCCAGGGCTCTGGTGTGCTACACCCAGTCCGACCCACAGCCCAGAGTCCCATGACCCTGGCCCCGGCTGGCGTGCCCCACGTGACCCCCGCCCGGGACCCAGCGTACTGGGCCCAGTTTCTCCATGGGTCTGGCGTGCTATGCCCGGTTTCTCCAGAGGTCTCTGGGTTATGTTTTTTTTTTAATCCATTTTGCCACTTTATGTCTTTTTATTGGGGATTTGAGGCCATTCATATTCAGTGTGATTATTGAGAGATGATTTTTAATTCCTAACAAGTTAAGATTTTATTTCAGTTTGAAATACTCTATTCTTTTTTGCTTAGTTTTCTGCTGGTTGGAAGTTCTTTTTTCTCTGTTTCTGGCATGTATTACTTATTTCTTCTTTGTAGTTAATCTCTTTGAGTATTTTCTCTAGTGCTGGTTTTGAAGATATAAATTCCTTCAGCTTCTCTTTTTCATGGAAAATTCTTATTTCCCCAAATAATTTGAAAGCTATTTTTGCTGAGTAAGAAATTTTTGGCTGGAAGTTGTTTTCTTTCAAAGTTTGAAAGTGTTACTCCAGGCCCCTCTGGCTTTCATGACTTGGTTTAGGAAGTCTGGAGTGATTCCAGTTGGTTTGCCTCTAAATTTAACTTGGCCTTTTGTTTTTGTTGCCATTAAGATTCTCTCCTTGTATTTTACGTTAGTCATATTTACTATTATGTGAGGTGGAGAACCTTTTCTCGGATCTTGTCTAAATGGAGTTCTATATGTTTCCTGAACCTGTGTATTGACCTCTTGCTCTATGTTTGGGAAATTTTCTGCTATTACTTCTTTGAAGAAATTGTTTATCCCTTTGGTTTCACCATCTTTTCCCTCCTCTATGCTCATAATTCTTAGGTTAGCTCACTTAAGATAGGCCCATATTTCTTCAATGTCCAATTCCTATTGCTCAATTGTTTTTTCTATGTTATGAACTATACATTCATTTTTAGAGTGATCATCTTTTAGGAGCAAGAGTCTATTCTCTATGAGGTCTAATCAATTGTATATAGTTTTAATTGATGCCTTTACTTTAATAATTGCATCCTTTATTTCTTTCAGACTCTCTCTAAATTCTTTTCTAAAATCCTGAATTATTTCTACAGTTACATTCCTGATATGGTCTTCTGGAAATCTCTGCATTTCTGTGTTATCAGGTTCTATTATTGTGGGGTTGTGAGAGCTCAACCCCACATTAAAACCCCACAATAAAAAACCTATTGCTCCATTGTTGTTCCTCCTTCCCATGATTTCAGAAGTTTGTACATTTTTCTTTTGGGAGATTTCTCTCAGTCTCTAGGTGTCAGCTAGTATATTCAAGGACAAGTTGTATTCAACAGTGAAGGTTGAGTAAGGAGGGAAGTGAAGTATTTAATGGAAGAATAGGGTAAGGTCTCAGATAGGGTCGAATAGTATGAGTATATGAGTATGTTAATGTAATATATGCTAGAGATTAGAGATAGTACCAATGTAGTAGAATTCTATTAACCAATGTATAGTTTCTGGTAAAGTGATATGAATTGAATTCAATACAAGACTAGGGAGCAATAAAAAGGAGAGAAAAAATAGAAAAGGGATAGAGAGGAGAGAGTAGATTTGTACAAGGGAAGAAGCTTGGGAGAGGATTTGGTATGAGAGTTAAAAAACAACAAAAAACAAAGCAAAACAAAAATCATAAAAAACAAAAGAAAACAGAACCACAAACCCCCTCCAAAAAAGGAAAACAATAAAGCAATCATGTGTAAACACACAAAAAAAGAATGAAAAAACCCAAAGAATCCCAACAATGAATTGATGTGACTCTACAAATAAATTCAGCAGTCTCTCTTTGATAAGATACCAATTGCTATAGTTACCTTTCCCTCTGTGAGTCTGATTTTCTGAGTCTTCTCAATCTATGCAAATGGTCAATATCATTGGGGTTGGATTTAATATTGAGTGAAGGTTACCCTCAACACTTTCCACAGATTTGGAGTCTAGGCCTCTCCCTGCTTCTGTTGGTAGCATATGCCTCTGAGACCAAACTCAGTGAAGGAGTCTCATTTCTACACAGCTAGGTCTGGGCAAGTCTGACTTCTCCCTATTATCCACAATTGGAATGTCTGTGGTATTCCCAGCAATCCTACTCATTGGGTTTAAAGTTAAGTGTAAGCTTTCCTCCACACTTTCCACTGAGCTTCTGATATGATCAACAGCAGAAACCACTCCTACCTTCTCTGGGTTCTTCTCTAGTTCACCAAGACTTCACTTATTGTGCTCTGGATATCTCGGGGGGAGGGGGGCGGTGGTAATTTCCGCCACCACCACTTGTTCCCTGAGTTGTATTGCAAAGTCTCAGACTGAGGGAGTTTGTTGTAGATGCCGTCAGACTCTGAGGGCACTGGACTGAGTGCTTTCCTTCAGGGAACTGCGACTAGGGTGTAGTAATTTCTGCCACCCCTACTCCTGCACTGTGTCGAACCACTATATCTCAGACCCAGAGAGTTTATCAAAGCTGGTTGAGTCCCTGAGGGTGCAATGCTGGGATTTCTCCTGTGGGGGCTGCAAATTTACTCACAATTTTAATGGCTCTGGGCTGGAGCTTTCCCTGGAGCTTTTGTGAACATGGTTAACTCACAGCTGCTGATGGTGATATGGTCATGGTCATGCCCTCAGCCATTATGCTACTGTATCTCCCCTCTGGTTTTGAACTCTGCTCTAAATCCCTGGAGACCTTGATGGGCTTGGTTGCTGAAAATTTTAGCTCGTCTTTATGCTGAAAGAACTGCTGAATTACGCTGGGCGTGGTGGCGCATGCTTGTAATCCCCGTGCTTGGGAGGCAGACACAGGAGGATCACACAGGTTCTAAGTCAGCCATGCTGGCTTAAGAGACCCTGTTTCCAAACAAAAAGCATAAAAAAGAATAGGTCTGGGAGTGTAGCCTGGAGTTAGAAGGGCTTCCAGGAACCCCAGTACCACCAAAAAAATTACATCTGACTGGACTGCAATTAGTTGCTTCAGCTCCTTTGCTTTTCCTTCCTGGAGTCTGGTTCTATGAGGCAGAATGGTGTTGGTGTGGTGGGTACCATGGCAGCGGGCCAGTTTATTTTCTCCTCCTCTTATTATTCTAGTCTTATTTTTTCTGTCTCTTATACTTATAGCTTTTATTTCTCTATTGATAGTATTTTCTGACTGTATAAGATGTTATTTTTGATGCTATGGAGATCCAATGTCAGCAATGCTCATAAAAGCTGCTTTACTCAGTCGCCATCATCCTGTCTGTCTCATCAAGTTTAGCAAATGAATACTGTAAGAGTGTGAAATGGTCCCCAGAACTCTTCATAAGGATATTTCACATTGAAAGAAATTGTAAAAGAAGCTACAGTGGAATATCTTATGAGATAGTCATTTAGACCACAAAACGGCCATAAAAGTCACAAGCAGTTTGTGTGAAGCAAGGTTCATAATACAGGACTTTTTGGGGGGAAAAAAGAGGAAAATTGCAATACAATTTGTGGTTATAGCTTTTTCTGTCAATTCTACTGGGATTTAAAACTTATAAAATGTAGAAACTTCTGCCAGCTTACATTATGTAGAGAGACTATGATAACTATAATTGTAGCATCCAAACAAACACAAATTATTTGAAGCCAATAAAGTATTTATTAACTTAAAAACAATAAGTGTTTCAGGATGGGAAGGATTCAACCAACGCTGTTTGTCAGTAACAAATCTGGGAGTCATCCCAGGATGCAAATGAATGATGAAAAATTGAGAAATCAAGTAGTTAAAAGAGTTACTCTACTTTTTGGAACACATACAGACACCAAGACAGCACACTGAAGCAGCCTTGCTTGGATTTTCATGCTATCAGACAATCTGCCACATCTAGAGCCCCACACTATGCAGACTCAGCCAGACTTTGGAGATCAATCATAGAACTGCAGTCTATGCTGAGTCCCTGATGGGTACCACAAATTATATGTGCATCATTCCTAATCAGTTTATCAGCTCTGCAAGGCCATATATTCATTCTCTCTCTCTCTCTCTCTCTCTCTCTCTCTCTCTCTCTCTCTCTCTCTCTCTGTGTGTGTGTACTGGGAATGGAATCCAGGGACATTTTATTTCCAAATTATGCCCCCAGGCCTTTTTTACTCTTTATTTTAAAACAGGATTTCACTAAGTTGCAGAAAGATTTCACTAAGTAGCTGAGGCTGACCTTGAACCTGTGATCCTCAGGTCTCAACCTCCCAAGTACTGTGATTACAAGCATGCACCACCACTACTAACTCCTTATTCTCTTTGTACAGGTGAGAAAACTGAGGTTCAGGAATTTAATTTGCAGTAGTGGAGAATGGAACCAAGGGTTACTTGATTTCCTCACCTGGAAACTTTCCAGGCTCTTCTTTCCCTTAATGAGTCAGTTGGTGGCAGAGTCAGATGCTATGTGCATCTTGTTTACTTGGGTCACCCTTGGCATTACCAAATTAAGATTTACTCCTACATTCTCCCAGACTAGAGAAAGAAGCTGACATATCTCCAGCTATATACTGGTCTGAATTTTACTGTTCTAACTCTACACTTATCTCACCAAACTCTGGGAAAACTCATTAGATTACATTTACGAGTCTTTTAGAATGAATCTTTGTTATTCACTACTAATTACAACATAATGTACACCCAGCCAGTTCAGGTCTTTATTTCGATCTGAGTAATAAAAGAAGTTTCTGGTTTCTCTTCAGTTAACATTTATCTTTAAAGAGCAACATTTCATTAATGAAGATATATGAAATAAAATTCCATTGCTGCTGTACTCTATGAGATCTCTTCAAACAAATAAAAAGTAATGCCTATTTTAATGTCAGTACAAAACCTGATGCCTCATAATTGTCCTTAGGCTGTAGTGTAGCTGAGGAAAGAGTCTTGGTATTTTTTCAGTAGTTGCAATTTACTGAAATATTTTCTTCAGATGGCAAAATGGATTGCTCTGGGTGCTTTTGTCATCTAGCCTTTCTGAGGCTTGACACTCTGTTTTGTGTTTCACAATATTCCACACTCACCCCAAGAATCCATACTTGAAGAGCACACTACATATGGATCACTATTCTTAAGCTTAGCTGGAGGCCATCCTAGAACCCATGACCCAGTGGGTGTTATCCTCCTTCCTGCCCTCTACAACCAAAGATGATTGTTCTGGAAGACCCTGAGTCTTACAGCTTGCTTCTTGCAGATCCAATAAAATCAGTCAACCTGCAGTATATGGTAGTAGTGATTGGACAGTCACTGTTTGGAACATGCATTGCCTTTGTTTGTCATTCAGCATTAGAGCCTGAAGCAGAGCTGTGACATAAGCCCGGTGTTAGACCAGAACCATTTTGATACTGCTTTGAAATAGTCAAATTTTCTCCTGGGGTATCAGTTTTGTCACTGGAAAATGAGGATTGGTAAATGGAGGTTATGATCAACACTATCCCCCTGGCAAGATCAGGGAGCAAGAAGTGTTCTTTGTCTGTTAATCCTATTGCAATAATGAGTAAACAGGTCTTGGTTCAACTTCTCCCTTGATTTAGCAAATATGTTATAAAGATCATTGTGAAACAAGAGCCTAGTGATTGCCTGCTAAAACTGACTTCAACTCATTCTGACACCACTGTCAAGATCCTTTCCTCTGTGGGCCTTAATGTGCTCTTCTGACAAGTAGGGTAATGAGTGGATGACTCATTCTATATGTTCTGCTCTAAAAACTTCTGCGTGGAATTTTATGTGTTTGGATTTGCTTCCAATGATAAGATTTTACTTTGTTTGAGAGTGGATATGACCTGAACTAAAATAATTGCCCAGAAATTTTTTTATATTGGCACTAAATGAGAATTACTCTTGATTGTTTGTGGCCTCACAATAAACTACAGGCCTGTTGAGAGGCCTCTTCTCCTATTTGAGTTTGGAAAGAATGAGGCACCTGGGCAATCTTGGTTGTTGCCTTCTGTACAATTTGAAGTAACTGATAGAGAATCAGACCTGGATTTGACTAGCAATTCTTCTAATTACTGTGTGAACTTAGACAAAATTACTTATGCCGTCTGAGCCTCAGTGTTTGTGAAACTTGATCTAAATACACATTAAAGAAACTTCTTTTTCTGCCCCTCATGAAATCCATACACATTCTCTCTCCAGTTGAGTTAAATTGGGTCCTAGCACAATCCTCATCTCTTCAGAAAAATTATTGTAAGGGTTGGGTAACATGTGTCAAATATTAAGTTCTCAACACAGAGTAGTTGCTTAATAAAAGGGTGTTTTTATTTTATATTATATGTTGTTAGTGGTTAGCTATGTCAGTCACTGAATCTACAAATTTACTTTCACATTTATTCACATAAATTTATTTGTGCATGCATTAAAATTTGTCAGATGCCTCTGAGATACCAGGCCCCATAATAGGAACTAAAGATACAGCAAGGAAAAAAACAGTCTACACCTCTGTTCTAGTGAAGTTTATATTGCCTCTGGTGGAGACAGATTATAAACTACACAAATATAGAATTATAAAATACATTAGGGTGACCGAGAAAAGCGGGGCTTAAGAGCCCCACTAACAACCAATCTACATTACCACAAAATCAGCGCCTTTCATAGCCAGAAAACACCATCACCAGAGAAACAAAAAAATCACCAGGCTCCAGAGAGAAAGCGGACTGAGAACAGAGCTCAGAGCCACAGAGGAAATAACCGGCGTCATGCCCAAGGACGCTGCAGCAGCGCCATACTGCCGGCGGCAGCGGCAAATTCACCTGACGGCTACAGCAAGCCGAGGTGAGCTGCTGTGGAACAGCCAGGCGGGATTTCTCGCTGCAGGTAAAATCTAAAGCTCCCAGTGGCTGAGCTCAGCACATGCCGCAGGGATTAAGAGTGGAAATCAAAACCAAGAAGAAATATGCCAGCCTCATGGCCAAGGGCGTGGCAGCGGCGCCATATTGCCACCGGCGGCAGCAGCAGAGAATTCACCGAATCCAGTACAGCTACATCTGCGTACTCAAGAACAGTGAGTCAAATTGCGGGCCACAGAGGAGAAATCCCAGTACTGTACTCCCTGGGACTTGACCCAGTGGGCGAAGGGTGGTGGCAGATATTACACCATAGGAGAACGTGCAACCTGGCACACCCCACAGTCTAAAGCAGCCTCTATCGACTCTCTGGGTCAGAGACTCTGTGATACAACCCAGTAAAGGAGTAGTGGGTTCTGAGTTACTACTGACCCGAGATCCAGAACACCTTAAGTGAAGTCATAGTGACCCAAGGGAAGAACCCAGAGAAGGCACAAACTTCTGAAATCATGGAAAAGAGGAATAATACTGGAGCAATGAATGCCCACAACCCCACAACATTAGAACCCGATAAAACAGAAAATCAGAGATTTCTAGAAGATCAAATCAGGAAAATAACTGTAGAAATAATAGAGGTGCTTCCAAAAGAACTCAGAGAGAGCCAAAAAGAGATAAAGGATGCAGTTAATGAAGTAAAGGCCTCAATTCAAAGCACAAACAACCGATTAGACCACATGGAGAACAGAATATCGCTCTTAGAAGATGATCATTCCAAAAATGAAAGCATAGTTTCTAATCTAGAAAAAAAATATCTGACAGCAGGAATCTGACATTGAAGAAATATGGGCCCATTTTAAGAGAGCTAACCTAAGAATAATTGGAATGGAGGAGGGAAAAGAAAGTGAAATCAAAGGGATCAATAATCTCTTCAAGAAAGTAATAGCAGAAAATTTTCCAAATATAGAGCAAGAGGTTGATACACAGGTCCAGGAAACTTATAGAACTCCCTTCAGACAGGATCGGAGAAGAGGATCCCCACGCCACATAATTGTCAAAATGACCAATGTGGAAGCCAAGCAGAGAATCTTAAAGGCAACAAAAACAAAGGGCCAAGTCACATTCAGAGGCAAGCCAATTAGAATCACTCCATACTTCCCGAACCAAGTCATGAGAGCCAGGAGGGCTTGGAGTAACATATTCCAAACTCTGAAAGAAAACAACTTCCAGCCAAAAATTTCCTACCCAGCAAAACTTTATATCAAATTAGATGGAGAAATAAGAAGCTTCCATGACAAAGAGAAACTGAAGGAATTTTTGTCTTCAAAACCAGCACTAGAGAAAATACTCAAAGAGATTAAATACAAAGAAGAAATAGGTAACACACACCAGAAACAGAGAAACAAGAGTTTCCATCCAACAGTCAACTAAGATTGGTTATCTGTGGAGATTCATTATTTATGTTAGTCTTTTACCTATCTCTAAATGGTATTGTTTGCCTTTATTGTTGTTAATTTTTAGGATTTCTAGTTGGAATATTAATATACCTTCAGATATAGCATTTGGAAATATTTTATCCCATTCTATTAGTAACTGTAAACTCTGTTTACATTGTCTTTGGATATGCAATATTTTTTTTAGGGAGTTTGTATACTCTTCTGTTTACTGTGCCATTGAAATCATATCCAAGAAATCACTGCCAATTTCAGTGTTGTGAGGTTTTATGACCCAGATTTTCTCCTAAAAGTTTATAGTCTTAAGATTAATATTTAGGTTTTTATCTATTTTGAGTTAATATTTGTATATGGGATTAGGTAAGGGTCCAACTTTATTCTTTTCCATGTAATTATTATGTTTCAACAATATTTAGTTAAAATATTATTTCTACCACCAAATGTTCGTGGAAACCTTGTCAAAAATAACTTGACAATATAGGGAAGAATTTAGCTCTAGGCTTTTATTTAACTCCAATGGTTGATATATCTGCCTTTAGAATAGTACTACACTGTTTCAATTATTGTAGCTTTATATGGTTTGAAATCAGAAAATATATATCTTCTAGCTTTGTTCTTTTTCAAGATCGTTTTGGGTATCTAGAGTCCATATTCCATATTAGGATAGATTTTTTTCTGAAAAATAAATATATAAATATATGATAGTTTCACCTAAAAAAATAGAAAAAAATATTCTCTGGTAAGAAAGAAAGTAAAAAGAAATATTGAAGTGTTATCTTTAAGTCATCAAAAGCTTGGTATCAGACAAATGAAACTGTTATGTGAGATTATCATTTTTAATTATGGATAAATTGCTATAATACTAGATGTCAACCACTAAGCCAAGCATGGGAGGGAGGGATGGGGAGAGAATGGGTTAGGGATCAGGTGGGGGCTGACTGGGCAATGTGTGCATGTATGTCTACAAAAGTTTGTATCCCACTATGATTTATGAATACAGTGCTCCAATAAAAAATTTAAAAAAATAAAAAATTAAATAAAATACATTAAAAATGCTAAGTAATAGAAACAGATCTGGGAGGATGGTAGAGAGGCATGGATTAGAGTTGCAGTTTTAAGTAGAAGGCTCAGAAAAGTGCTCTCTGATAACTGGCATCTTTTAGTAAAGATATAAAAGTGAGAGAGTGAGCCCTGCAGTGATCTGGGAGAAGAACATTGCAGGAAGAGAAACAACAGATGCAGAGATCCAGAGGCAAGATTGTACCTGAAAAGCAGTAAAGAAAATTGTTTAAATGAAGCAGACTAAGTAAGGGAAAGAATGTTAGGAAGAGGTCAGAAAGTTCACTGGGATGGAATTGTACACAAGCTGGTGAGTGACTGAAAAGACTTTGGCTTTGAGTGAATTGGGGGCCATTGGATAATTTTTTATCAGAGGAGAAAAATGATTTGATGGATGTTGTAATATGATCACTATATATATATATATATATATATATATATATATATATATATATTCACAAGAAAAGACTATGGGAGCTGGGCAGAGATAGAAGTGAACAGAAAGGGGAATATTGCCATATGGAGACAATAGTTGTGGCTTTCAGCAAAGGAGTGGTGATGAGGGTGCTGAAGAGTGGGTGATGTAGGGATCTAAATCAGAGAAAATTTTCCTGATGGGTTGATTGAATGGGAGAACTGAAAAATAGAAAATGCAAGATTCTTATTCTGAGCATTTGGAAAGATGCTACTTGATATTAATTAAACAATTTATTATAATTTTTATGAACAGCATGATAACAATGAGACTATAAGGAAATATTTGAATATTTTTCCCAATAAATGGACTGTGAGAATATTAGCAGCCTATTTTCTTCAATTACTAATGTTGAGAGAGAAATGGCTACAGTATGTAGAGGTAATTTTTCTCACTTTAACCAGTGCTTCCTTATTTCTTGGCCATTCCTTTGATATGCTTACATCAGTTCAATCTGAGGTTAGAAGCCCCAAATGTTTGCCTCTCTAATTATATATCAAAATCACCTATGAAGATTGTTAAGGCATCCTATAAGGTCACCATCTCAAACCTCTGGAGTCTGACCTCCTTGAACCATATACACACATAAATAACCTACATATCAAGTTGTCCCTGTTATTTTTTCTCTAGGGTTGTTATTTGATTTGGTATGGTGGTACTGGGGAATGAACCTAGTGCCTTGAGCATGCTAGGCAAGCACTCTAGCGCTAAGTCCAACCTCAGACCCCTGCTGTTATATTTTTAGCTCACTGAGTCAAAAACCTGTTTTGTCGTTTTGTCGTTGAACACCGGCCACCCTTCTTTTTTTTCATTTTTCTTCTTTTTTATTGGATACATTGTGGTCATACATCTTAATGGAGTACAAGACGGGAGAGGAATACATGTACACATCACTCATTTAGCCTTTCCTGAATGTCTTCCCCATTCCCTCCCCATTCCTTTCTTCTCATGTTTGGCGTCATGATTGATTTTGATATGTTTTTGAATGTAAATCATGTGCATTAAAGAGTTTCCTTCTTCCCCCCTTCTATTCCCCTCAGTTAGGTCTAGCCTTAATTACTCATCTATTGTTTCACCTACTTCGGCCAGATTTTAAAATAAAATTGCTGGTTGTTTTAAACAGAGTATTTTATTTCTATGCTACATATACTTATCATGTCCAGGAAAGCCAAATTTTCATGGCTGATCTTATCAAGATGTGAATTTATGAGATTGATAAATTCATTCATGTGACCTTTTTAAATTTTCTTTTTTAGGTTCTGGGGATCAAACCCATGCTTCATGCATGCTTGTCAAGTTATATGTCACTCAGGTGACTTTTAGTCCTCTGAACATACTACTGAGTGGCCTTAGTTCTCCTCTGAAAAAGTAGGGAGGTGGATTAATAAATCCCCAAGGTCATATTCAGCCATGTTATCTTATAATACTATGTTTCTGTTAAGTTACAGTAAAACCATGTCATACCAAAGAAACCTAATAAGCAGTAGCTATTGCCATTATGTATCATCATCACAATTATCATTGCTATTAACTGAAAAATAATTAGTAAACATTATGCATTTTCAATTGTCATTGAATGGAATAGAAAAGCCTTCAAATAATTTTATGAAAACATATGCTTAAAGATTTTAGCACTTGTCCTCTAATAGCTCTGTCTGAAAATATACATATTGGTTGATAATTGGCTGAAATAGAGCAAAACTTCTTGAAGAATGTTTATACAAAACAAACAAAATGTAGGATTGTTTCTTTCTAGACACTTACTGGTTATAAGATATTAGACAAAGTCATGGCACATATTAAAAACTCAATTAAATCAGGTATTATTATTATTAGTGAATAATAATGTCAGTAAAAGAACCATGTCAGGCAATATATATATATATATATATATATATATATATATATATATATATATATTATCCAACTACCTGATTAGTTCTTATGCTAGAAATCAGAAAAACCACAATAGATTCTGATATTAAATTTATGTAGGTCTTTATAAGTTACAGATTTTGTGTGTGTGTGTGTGTGTGTGTGGTACTGGGGTTCCTGGAAGTCCTTCTACCTCCGGGCTACACTCCTAGACCTATTTTATACTTTTTTATTTGGAAACAAGGTCTCTTAAGCCAGCACAGCTGGTTTCGAATCTGCACAATCCTCCTGTCTCCGCCTCCCAAGTGCGGGGATTACAAGCATGGGCCACCACACAGATTCTTGATGGACTAACAGCCTGATTATTTTTGTCCTTTGTAGACACACACACACACACACACACACACACACACACACACACACACACCTTTAAATCTGGACATTTTGACACAATTCCAATCCCACAGTTAACTATTTTACCATCCTCCTCTGTATTAATGGTGTTTTTTCAGAGGCAATTCTCCTAGTGCTTGCCACTCTCATAGACAAGCTCAAATCACCACACTCTACCTTCCTGTACATACCAGTAGCCATACACCTCCATGATTTGGGTTTCATGTGAAAATACCTCCTTCTAGAGGCTAGAGGGATGATGAAGACTTTTAGTAAGCATAGCTCTCCAGCTCTGCCTCAGCCTGCAATTTCATTATTTCACAATTATTTCCATGACTTCATAAGAATGATGAAAAGACAAATCTAAAGGCAAATATCAAGGTCCCTGACTAACAAATGCAGAGTTCAGAGATAAATGTAAAAAATAGCAACTTACTTCAGCAATAGAGTATATTTTATACTCCAGATTTTTCCCCATTTTTGTAAAATCATGATTTTCTAGTAAATGACATCCCAGAAGATATTTTTCAAAGCAGGAAAGCTGTGAAAAGAAGCACTTTGCATTCACTTTAATATTTCGCCTTTTCTTTTGACATTTTCTTGCCTAGAGATCTAATTCCATTAAATATGTACATTTTTGGGTGGAAATATTCTTCATGTATCTTTAAGATAAATCTTAAAAGTACATTATGTCTGTAGGCCAGATTTTTTTAAGTGCAAATGAGACACACAGCAGAATATTGTCTATGAAGGTTTCCAAATTATTTATATTCCTGTAGAGCTTTACTTGCACTTTTTGTAATAATGATAAAGAAGAAAAGTTAGTTTCCAATATGCCTTCTGTGGAGCACTGTCAAACTATAGTAGTCATATTTATTATCTGACATATGAGAACTTATTTTGGTGGATATCCACTTTGATTGTCTTTATTAGGCATTGGTAAGATCTTAACTTCACCTGGCAGACAAGGTAAATAGAAGCATAACCAAGTACAAATTTAGTAGTGCACTGGGTAATATTACATTATGTCTTTACAGATGGACATTGACTATTTTGCTTCATTATGAGACTTTTCTAGGACCTTGGATTGCAATAATTTTCTAAACTGAAAAAAAATATATTCTAGGTTCTATAAACACCATGGGTGAATTGGGGTGTCTCCTAGTAGACCTTTAAAGCCCACGATGTTGCATGTTATTGTTTCTGTTGCTTTTATCAACTGTATACTTTCAGTTTATTCCTGAATTTATATGAAAGCAAACACCCACCATAAGAATCCATAGGGGTATGATTTTAGAATATCACCTTTTATGTTTACTGTGTGGAGTGGGTGCTGTAGGAGAAACACAGTTTTGCAGTTGGAGGTAGCAGTAATCTATGTATAATTTTTGCCCTGCAACAAAACTACTACTCCATTGCTACATATTTTCTAGGTGTTCTCTGTACAGTAGGTGAGACCTCTGGAAAGCTAGAGAAATGCAAAGTCATTGAATAGCTAAAGTTAGTGGATGCACTGACAAGGTAAAATATTCAAGTTAACTTGTTAACATTACTCAGAACTCAGGACTGCATTGTAGACTCCTGCCTTCTCTGGCAAGCCAGCTCAATTCATGGCTTCTGGTGAGGCCTGTAGCCCTATGGGACAGGAGAAATGCCTATGGTTACAAGTAGCCTTCCCTTTGTATTATTAAAGCAGGAAACAAGTCTTCATGATTATAAGTTTCTCTGCTTCCAAATTATCTATCAAAAGACCATGGGACTAGATATTAGAAAGGCAAATTTGAGAACCCAGAAAGAAAGGTAAAGAAAAGAAAATGATCTTGCCCTAAACACACAAAATTATCCTCACTCTACCTTGGGCCATTCATTGGTTTGTCAGAAACATTTTCCATAGGAAAAGTCAGTTCATTCTCTCCCCCGCCTATGTCTCCCAGATTCATGTCTTCTCTTATATTGGACAATTGCAGTGGCTTTACTAAATTTTTTATCACCAAAGACAAGGGTGTGTTGAAGTTACTACATGATGTAAGAGATGGTGGGGATGATTGGAGAGCACAAATTATGTTGCTTTTGCAAAATTGTCATTGAAAGGATAGCCAGAACATAAATGATACTGTTTTGGCTTCAAAAGGGTAAGCAGGTGTCTTCGCAGTCCCAAATGAGCTGTGTACAAGCTTGTACAAACAACTGCAGAATTAGGCCTGTTTGTTATTCACACAAACAGAGTTTAAACCATCTGAATTCCACAGTTCCCAGAATTCAGATGCTGTACAATGGTCCATAATGAGCAGCACCTGTGCTTACCTCAATTACCAGATAGTTCTAAACAATGGGAGAAAGGGCTTACTAGAATATTTTTCAATAATAGATTTAGTTATGTCTTTCATAATTGGATTCAAAAGCTCAAAATTTCATTTTGCAACTTGTTCATAAAATTGGTATGAAGAAGTCTGGCATTTATTCAAAAGAAATAGTCTATGAAGAAAAAATTGCAAAACAGCCAACCGCTGGTAACTAAGCAGCCAAATTATAGTCCAAGCACTTGGCAAATACACTGTCTTTTTATTATTTCAGTAATTGAATTTCTGTTAAAGCGTGGAGCATAATTTAACATGAGGAATTTATTTATAATACAATAGTGTTTCAGTAATAAATGCATTATTATTGTCACTTTTAGTGGAGTCTTATCTATTCCCTCTGAGACTATATGGAAGACTTTTGAGACAGCCACTGCACCAGTGTTGTTTGTAGACAATTGAATTAATTGGAAACAGGGTCATTAACTTGACCTGAATACCTCTGATTGCTTCTGTAAATAAGGTTAGAGAGCAAATGGCTAATCTTCTTTGTATTATAGATTCCTCTTACATTTTCACACTGCTGTGCATATTAAGATCATTTTGCTAAGTAGCTTTTCAGACTCTCCTTATATTTACAGTATTGTCGTGTGTGGCACATAACCATATTGCATCACACTTATATTACATTCCTTATATCTTTATAAAACACTGTACTAGAAAAACAACCTATGTTGAAGCACAATTCATATAAACCATCAGACCAATAAATGAATAAACCACAGTGTATAAACCATCATATTAAAGGAAAGTAAAAGCATAGAGAAAAAATTACTTTGGTCTCCTTTTGCAGATCCATGTACAATTAAAAAAAACAAAACAGGATGGTCTCCCTGGGATGTGATTTCAGAAGAAAGAGCACAGCAAGGGAAGCACTGATTTAAAATCTCTATGTTTTAGTGGATGCCATAACCTTTCTTGCTCTTCTGCAACAACATTTATAACATTCAAATCTTATATAGGAGGTTATGTTCATTCTCCTTGTGCATTATAAACTGGCATTAACTAAGATCTATTTCAGATACAGATATTAGGATATTTATCATTTTAATAATTTTAATTCTGCTATTAATTTTCATAATATTGTCCTATTACAGGAGTAACAGATATTTAAAAGAGATTTGAAGAAAATATTCTCCCTTTGCAATTAAACCAACAATTTATTTATTTATTTTTTATATATAACAATTTTTTTATTGAACATAAATAGTATACATTTACACTATATTTGGTGCCCTCTCCCCCCCGCCCCCATTTTCCCTTCCCCCCTCCCGCCAATGGTTGTCCAGGTTAACCATGTCTTATTCATAATTTTACACATGTTCAAGTGTAGACCCTTATTAATCAAGACCGGCCTTCCTCCTCTCCTATCTTACCATCCAAACTTAGCTAGTATTTCCCCTTCAATATCTGGAGTCCCACTGGTATTCTTTATTCATATTTTGCCTTGAAGATCTAGCCAGTGGTGTGAGCGGTATGGTGAAGTTTCCCAAAATTATTATATTTGGGTCTATTTGATATTTCATGTCCCTGAGGGTTTGTTTTACAAATGTAGTTGCACCCACATTTGGGGCATAAACATTTACAATCATTATCCATTCTTGGTGGATTGTTCCTGTTAATAAAAGGAAGTGTGCTGTTTTGTCTCTTCGAATGTGTTTTAACTTCTGTTTTGTTCGATATCAGCGTTGATACCCCTGCCTGTTTTGGGTCTCCATTAGCATGGTATATCTTTTTCCTTCCTTTCACTTTCAATCTGTGAATGTCTTTGGCTGTAAAAAGAGTTTCTTGCAAATAGCATATATTTGGAGTATGTTGTTAAATACACATTGCCAGTCTATATCTTTTGATTGGTGAATTAGCCCTCTGACATTCAGAGTTATTATTAAAATATGATTTTTGTTTCCTGTCATTTTGTGTTCTGTCTTCTGTTTGGTAATCTGTTATTTCTTCTTTACCTTGATGTCTCTCTGATCAACTTTCACTCTTCTCTAGTTCTGAAGTCTAATTCTTTTTTCTTCTTTACTCTTTATTTCTTTAAGTATTTTCTCTATTGTTGACTTTGGATTCACAATTTTTTTAAAGTTTTATTTTATTTTATTTTATTTTATTGAACGTAAATAGTATACATTTACACTATATTTGATGCCCTCCCCCCCGCCCCCATTTTCCTTTCCCCCCTCCCACCAATGGCTGTCCAGGTTAACCATGACTTATTCATACTTTTACACATGTTCAGGTATAGACCCTCGTTAATCAAGACCGACCATTCTCCTCTCCTATCTTACCATCCAAACTTAGCTAGTATTTCCCCTTCAATAACTGGAGTCCCACTGGTATTCTTTGTGTTTCCTAGGTTGGGCATATTAGAGGAAACATATGTATCTTCTTCTTTTGTGCTTGGCTGATCTCACTTAACATAATGTTCTCCAGGGTTTTCCATCTCCTTGCAAGTGACATAATTTTGTTCTTCTTTATGGCTGAATAGAATTTCATTGTGTGTATTTCCCACAGTTTTGCTATCCATTCATCTGTTGATGGTGATCTGGGTTGTTTCCATATTTTGGCTATTACGAATTGTGCTGCTATGAACATAGGTATGCATATGTTGCTATATTTCTCTGAATTCAACCCCTTTGGAAAGATACCCAGGAGTGGTATAGCTGGATCATATGGTGGATCTATTCTCAACTTTCTTAGGAATCTCCACACAGATCTCCATAGTGGCTGAACTAGTTTGCACTCCCACCAACAGTGTAAAAGAGTTCCTCTTTCCCCACATCCTCACCAGCATTTGTTGTTGTTTGATTTCTTTATACTTGCTACTCTGACTGGGGTTAGATGGAATCTCAATGTAGTTTTGATTTGCATCTCCCTGATGGCCAGTGATGAAGAACATCTTTTCATGTATCTATTAGCCCTTTGTATCTCTTCTTTTGTGAAGTGTCTATTTAGTTCATTTGCCCATTTCTTGATTGGGTTGTTTGTTTTGCCAGTGTAGAGTCTTTTGAGCTCTTTGTATACTCTGGATATTAGCCCCCTATCAGAATGGTGGCTGGTAAAGATCCTTTCCCATTCTGTGGGCTTCCTCTTAAGGTTATTGATAGTTTCCTTTGATGAGAAGAGACTTTTTAGTTTGATGTTATCCCACTTGTTTATTCTTGCTTTAATTTCCTGAGCTTTGGGGGTTTTGTTGAGAAAGTTACTGCCTGTGCCAATATGTTGTAGTGTTGAACTTATGCTCTCCTCTACTAACTTCACCGTCTCAGGTCTAATTTCTAAGTCTTTGATCCATCTTGAGTTGATTCCTGTGTTTGGTGAGATATAGGGGTTTAGATTCATCTTTTTACAAATGGTTAGCCAGTTCTCCCAGCACCACTTGTTGAAAAGGCTGTCTTTTCTCCAGCGTATGTGTTTGGCCCCTTTGTCAAAGATTAATTGACTAAAGATGTGTGGGTTTGTTTCTGTATCTTCTATTCTAATCCACTGGTCAGTATATCTGTTTTTGTGCCAGTACCATGCTGTTTTTACTACTATTGCTCTATAGTATAGTTTGAAGTCTGGGATTGTAATGCCTCCTGCGTGTTTCTTGTTATTGAGAATTGCTTTGGCTATTCTAGGTCTTTTCTTTCTCTATATGAAGTTCATGATTGATTTTTCTAGGTCTCTGAAGAATGCCACTGGTATTTTAATGGGAATTGCATTGAACCTATAGATCAGTTTTGGCAGAATGGCCATTTTGATGATATTTATTCTGCCTATCCATGAGCACGGGAGATCTTTCCATCTTCCAAAGTCTTCTTCAATTTCTTTCTTTAATGTTTTATAGTTTTTGTTGTAGAGGTATTTTACATCTTTGGTTAGGTTTATTCCTAGGTATTTTATTGGGTTTGAGGTTATAGTGAATGGAATTGCTGTTTTTATTTCTTTCATTGTGGATTCGTTGTTGGCATAAAGAAAAGCCACTGATTTCTTTAGGTTGATTTTGTAACCTGCGACTTTGCTGAATTTGTCAATCAGGTCCAGAAGTCTTTTGATTGAGTTCTTTGGGTCTTCCAGATAAAGGATCATGTCATCTGCGAATAAGGATAATTTTAATTCCTCTCTTCCTATGTGAATTCCTTTGATTTCCTTCTCTTTTCTGATTGCTGCAGCAAGAGTCTCAAGGACTATATTGAAAAGGAGTGGTGATAGTGGGCATCCTTGTCTTGTTCCTGACTGTAGCGGAAATTCTTGCAGTTTTTCCCCATTCAATATAATGTTGGCTTTGGGTTTGCAGTATATTGCCTTGATAATGTTGAGGTACTTTCCTTCTATCCCAATTTTTTGCAGTGTTTTTAACATAAATGGGTGTTGGATTTTGTCAAATGCTTTTTCAGCATCTATTGCTATGATGATGTGGTTTTTGTTCTTGGTTCTATTTATGTGGTGAATAACATGTATTGATTTGCGTATGTTGAACCAGCCTTGTTTTTCTGGGATGAAACCGACTTGGTCATGATGTATTATTCTCTTGATATAGTTTTGAATGCGTATAGCTAGTATTTTGTTTAGAATTTTTGCATCTATGTTCATTAAGGATATTGGACTGTAGTTTTCCTTTCTTGAGGTATCTTTATTTGGTTTGGGGATTAATGTGATACTGGCCTCATAGAAGGAATTTGAAAGAGTTCCATCTCTTTCAATTTCCCGGAACATGTTATGCAGTATTGGTATTAGTTGTTCACTGAAGGTTTTGTAGAATTCAGCTGGGAACCCATCTGGGCCTGGGCTTTTCTTTGGTGGAAGAATTTTTATTGCCATTTCTATTTCTTTGGTTGTTATTGGTTGGTTTAGGCTTCCTATGTCCTCTTGGCTAAGTGTAGGAAGGTTAACTGTGCTTAGAAATCTATCAATTTCTTCCAGGTTTTCAAGTCTATTGGAGTATAAATTTTTAAAGTAGTTTCTGATAATATTTTGAATTTCTTCACTATCTGTGGTGATATCACCTTTTTCATTTCTAATTTTGATAATTTGAGTTGATTCTCTTTTTCTTTTTGTTAGGTTGGCCAGGGGTTTATCAATTCTATTAACCTTTTCAAAGAACCAACTTTTTGTTTCATTGATTCTCTGAATTGTTTTTCTGTTCTCTATTTCATTTATTTCTGCTCTAATTTTGATGATTTCTTGCCTTCTCCTGGCTTTGGGAATAGACTGTTGCAGAATTTCTAGATCCTTGAGTTGTGTCATTAGGTTCTTTACTTGGTGGTTCTCCGTCCTTTTTATGTGGGCACTCAATGCAATAAACTTTCCTCTTAGTACTGCCTTCATGGTGTCCCATAGGTTTTGGTAGGTTGTGTCTCTGTTTTCGTTTGTTTCCATAAATTTCTTTATTTCTTCCCTAATATCTGCTCTTACCCATTCGTCATTCAATAGTGTATCATTCATTCTCCATGAATTTGAATACTTTCTTTCGAGTTTCCTGTTGTTGATTTCTACTTTTATTCCGTTGTGGTCTGAAAAGATGCAAGGAATTATATTACATTTTTTGAATTTGCTGGTATTTTCTTTGTGTCCCAGGATGTGATCAATTTTGGAGAAGGTTCCATGGGCTGCTGAGAAGAAAGTGTATTCTGTAGTTCCTGGTTGAAATACTCTGAAAATGTCTATTAGGTCCATTTGGTTTATGGTTTCCTTTAGTTCTAAAACGTCTTTACTCATCTTTTGCCTTGAAGATTGATCCAGTGGTGTGAGAGGCGTATTAAAGTCTCCCAGAATTATTGTATTTGGGTCTACTTGGGATCTTATGTCCAGAAGGGTTTGTTTTCCAAATGTGGTTGCACCCATATTTGGGGCATAAATATTTACTATCATTATATCTTCTTGGTATATTGTTCCTTTTAGTAAAAGGAGGTGCCCTGATTTGTCTCTTTTGATGTGTTTTAGTTTAAAGTCTGTTTTGTTGGATATTAGGGTTACTACCCCTGCTCTTTTTTGGTCACTGGTGGCATGGTATATCTTTTTCCATCCTTTCACCTTCAGCCTGTGAATGTCTTTGGCTGTGAGGTGTGTTTCTTGCAGACAGCATATATTTGGATTATGTTTCCTAATCCACATTTCCAGTCTATGTCTTTTGATTGGTGAGTTAAGTCCTTTGACATTAAGAGATATTATTGAAATATGATTTTTGTTTTCTGCCATTTTGTGTTCTGTCTACTCTTGGGTGGTGTGATCTTTCTTCTTTACTTAAGTGGCCCACTTATTAACTTCCTCTCTTCTCTGATTCTGAAGTCTGCTTCTTTTTTCTTCCTTATGGTTTATTTCTTTAAGAATTTTCTCTAGTGTTGGCTTTGAATTCATGAATTTTTTGAGATTCTGTTTATCGTGAAAGACTTTGGATTCACCATTGATCTTGAATAGTAGTTTTGCTGGATAGATTAGTTTGGGCTGGAATTTATTTTCTTCCAGGGTCTGAATCACGTCGTACAAGTCTCTCCTAGCATTCCTAACCTGGGTTGTATAGTCTGGGGTGATTCTTATTGTTTTGCCTCTATATGTCACCCGTCCTTTTGTTCTCACTGCTTTTAAGATTCCTTCCTTAGCCTCTATATTGGTCATTTTGGTTATTATGTGGCGTGGAGTGGTCTTTCTTTGTAAACCAACAATTTAAAAAGAGGGAAACAACTCTAAAAATAGATATCCTAAATCATTTTACAACAAAATTGAGAAATAAAGGACCATTAAAACGGGCAGTATTATATTAATGAGATTTTGCAAGTAAAATACCAGAAAGATATGGGTATGGTTATAAGGTTCAGAAAGGATAAGACAACGTGGAGGAGAGAGGGCAGGAGTAATTATGTTTTTTTGTTATTTTGCTTGACAAGATAAAATATTGCTGAAAATGTGAAAGATCATCTAAACTAGATGTGTACTACATCATCTGTACTACCAGAAGTGTCGATCACTTCTACATAAAATATATTCCTCATTTTCCTTTCAACCTAATGGAAGCCTATCAGTGTTCCTAAGCTTCATGGTTAACTGAAAAAGTAGATGTCCCCCTTACATAGTGAGTTACATCCAACAGATTAAAAAATAAAAATAATAACTAGCTGGGCATGGTGGCACACATTTGTAATCACAGCATGTGGGAGGCTGTGACAGGAAGGATCACGGTTCAGAGACAGCCTCAGCTACTATTTAGTAAGGCCTTTTGCAACACAGTGAGACCCTGTTTCAAAATAAAGAATAAGTAATAGGGGTGGGGGTGTAGTTAGGGGTTAGAATGGCCCTGGGTTCCATCCCCAGTACCTAAAAAAATAAATAAAATAATAACTATTTCAGCCAGGTGTTCTGATGCATGCCTGTAATCCTAGTACTTGGGATGTTGGGACAGGAGGATGGCAGGTTCACATTCAGCCTCAGCAAATAGTGAGATTCTCAGCAACCTAGTGAGACTCAGTACCACCAAAAAATAATAACCATTTTAAATTTTTCACACTTTTGTATTCATATATTATTTTAACACTAGTCTTTGTGTACATGATGAAAATATAACATTTGACTCATACATGTGAAAGTACAATGTGCATGCTAGTAAGACATAGAACACAAATGAGGGTTAATGTAAACACTGATGGCAATATCACTTTTATTAAATTACAGATTAGCCAACAGAAGTCAGTAGTTCTGTTCTTAGCCAACTAAGAAATATTATAACTATTATTATTCTTTTGCCCCTCATTAGCCATCCATATTACTTACTGCTGAGATTTACCTCTCTTGGCATTAGGCATCTGGGATTTTGCCAGTAGACATATATATGTGTTTATATATATATATGCATATATATACAAACACATATATATTATATATATACTCTCAAATAAAGACATCCATGCACACATTCAGGGGCATAGGAACACATAGTCACACATGCTAACATATGCTTTCTGTCTCATTTCAAACACCTTGAATTTAGGCATATGTTTCTAATATCTATATCTATCTCTCTCTCTCTCTCTCTCTCTATATATATATATATATATATATATATATATATATTTTTTTTTTTTTTTCCATACCCAAATGGATCATTTTAGCATATAATATTTCTGGAAAATTTCTCTGCCATTTTTTCCCTAAGTTTACAACTTGCAGACTAATAGACTCAGTTTTTATCATTATGAAGCTGGAGCAGTGTAGGATTCACTGAAATTGCATTTGACTTTTTTATAATGATAATGTCAGGTTGGAAACATACCTCAGCAAAAGAACATGCCTCACATGTTTTGCAAATGATTATATATTTTTTTTTGTATAGGACATTTAAACCCACACCTTCACGTAGTGGAAGCCTTGTGCATACTATAATCCCTAATCTGTGTATTTGCTTGGAAATAGCTGGTCGGGATCCTGTGTCACTGGTGACTTGCTATTGCCAAACTAAAAGGGCATATGGCATAATCCTTAGAACATGCAGAATAGGCAAATAGAAATGTAATTTGCTTAACCCCAAATGGTATTTCTGTAGCCTTTCTTTCTTTTTTTTTAATGTCATTTCAATTGGTATTGATTATGTATTAGGGTTACAATAATATAATTAAACAAGCCAGGTGAAGGATACTCGGGAATGTGTATTTTGTGATTCCTTATTAATCTATAATTATTTCAGAACAAATTTTAGCAAAGTCACATTTAAGTATGTTATAAGCTACTTAATGTTATTAACTCAGAAAAACACAAATATGTTGAAATATAATTTTGAAACTAGTACAGTTCTTTTGAAGTCAGTAGGCACATTTAGAACCAGTGATCTGCAAGAGCTAATCATATAATGATACAAGATAGGCACAGAATGCATCTGCATCGTTATTATATTGAAATGTAAACATTGAGAATAGCCCACTTTAAAATTATGGAATCATTGGGAATGTTCCTGTCCCAAAATGGACACAAGTATATGATGACTTTAGGCTTCTATAAGAAATCCCTCTCACTATTAATATACATCCATCTCATGAGACTTCTCTACTTCACAAATTTTCTGACACTCTGTATTTATGTTCACAAAGTTTTAAAGTAAGAAGAAGAGGTAGAATATGTCACTGAAACCCTGAAAATTTTTCTCCAGTGTAAAATATCTGATGACCACTAAGGTTTTTATTTCTAGGCAAAGGAGTAACAGCAACATAATAATCATAGGATAGCTTATCTTTCAAGTTTTTTCTAAATCATTTTTTCCTGAGGACAAATTATTCAACTATTTATCATACATAAGACTGATTGACTATAATACAAAAGGGAGTTCTTTTTACTTACAATATACACAGCAAGTCAAGACTAGATCTTACAAACTGAACAGAGATATTTAACATTTTTCATGCTGTTTATGTTTAGAATGCACAGAAGTATTGTAACCAAAATGTGTATTAAAATACATAAAACTGGACTATAATATAATGCAGTATGCAGAGGCATTGGATTTTATGATTTTTTTTATGTAACTAACAGTTTTAAAACTGTTTTAGTTATTTTTGATGCTTATTAAGATGTGGCAACCAGCACAGTAAAAAATATCCTGAACCATATAGTGTCATAACCATATATTCCATATTCCTGAACAGCAGTAACTACTGAATTCTGTTTTCTTTAGAACTGAGAAGTTTTCAAATTCCTCCACATGACAGTTCCTCTGCATGACAAATTCCTTTCAATCACAAAACCAACACCAGAACCTTCTGATTTTCAGCTGGTTTGTCCTTTCCACAGATCCTTCTAGTTCTTGGTGAAATATCTAAGATTATTTCCATTTCATTCTATGTCAGCTTTTAATCAGATCTGTGTTCATTTGTAACACAAGATGGCCATTCCTGCTGCTACTCATTTTGGTCATGGATTACCAAACTTAATTCTTTACTGCTCTATTTTCAGAAAAATAAGATTACTCAGTGATCTACTTGGTCCTTCCTCCACCCCCTATTTTAATTCAATGCCTACTGTCCCCTGGATCACTCCAGTGCCCCCCTTCCCAAGGACTGTATCTCTGACTTTGGTAATCTATGACTATTTGTTAGTCCTGCCAATCTGCATGTGGGAGTCCATGTTAAATAAGGCTGCCTGTGCTAAACTATCTTACTATAATGTCATTGAAAAAATTTTTCTTCTTGATGTCAAATGTGCAAGATCAAGAAAAATCTCTAAGAATGGGGAAAGTGTAATCTCTTCTCTCATTTGTAACTGACCTCTTCCAATCTAGCATTAAAGAGAAGGGAGACTTTTGGCACTGGAAGGTAAGATTTCAGGAAAGATAGTGTTAAAAAAAACTAGGTATGCAATATTTCTTTTGTTGTCATTCAAAATAACAGTAATTGGAATTTCTGTTTATAAAAGCTGTGCTTTTTGACTTAGAGGAATTTTGTACAGAATATTTAAGATGTTAACATTAAATATGTTGCTGACAGTCTAAGGCAAAGGATGGGAGTGAATTATTGTAGAAACTGTTTGGGGATGTTTCTGCCTATTTATCAATGGTTTTTGTAATTTATATTAAATGCTGGGGAGGATTTTCAGGCCCATTTATCATAGGAAGCCAAGAACTTCTTGTTCTTAATGTGAGCATGTTATAATTAGCAATGCAATGTGGGCTTAGGAGATTTAGTTCTGTCATTTGTGAAAGTCCTTTCACCTCATATTTAATCCAAAATTGATTGACTATTTTTCTTCCATGAGTAAATTAATTATATCAGTAGAAAAATCATCAACTAGAGAGGGAGTTAATATCAGGGCCAGTGTAGACTAGGCTGGTTAATGTAACAAAAATGATGAGAGTAGCTCATGTCTCACACAAATTTGAATAATGGAATCATCATTTTATTTAAAATAGGAAGGTCTGTTTGTATGTAGCACTCATTTTCAGTAAGAAGTATTTCTTATAGTCTCATATTTGTCCATATATGTATGTATGACCTATCAATAGCTGTTGCTTTAAAAGCCAATTACATTTAAAATATCTATTTAGATAAGTTGCATTTTGTCAGTAAAAAGAATCTGAAGAAGTTGGGCACTGTGATGGACTACCATGCACTCAGCCAGTTGAAAGGTTACAAATCCATCATCAGGCAACCTATTTGCCTAATTATTTTCATCAAATAAATGTATGCTTCAGAATGTTTTGATGTTTGGTAGGCTAGCCAAATAATGGACTTCTATTGATGACCAGCAATTAGACATTTCATAGTTAAGTGTTTTTCTTTATAAGGCAAATCTGTGCTGCATTTCCATACATTATAAGACCATATGGAGTATTTTATACTAAGAAAATTATATTCAAGTTATTTGGCAGTCACTCTGCAATACAAAAAGTACTTTATAATTTGTTCCTGTCATCAAGGGATGTAAATTGAGTTGTGCAGGTTAGCACAGTATAATCAAATAATTTAAGAATAAGTAAGAAATCAACTATGAAGCAGCTAGTGAAAATAACAGAACATGGAGATATCATTGGGAGGTCAGCCAATAAGAGAAGCAAAGGTATAATGGCAGCATGGTAGCAGAGAGGAGACAAAATGTCAGGTGTGCTGGGAATAGAAGAAAATTAGACTGGTGTCAAGGTAGCTCGGTTATGGAGATAGACCTCTGAAGATCTTATAGACAAGAGTACATTTATCTTCCAGAAAGTCGTTACAAATTACAAAAGTAAGAGATCTCTTGATACAACATATTGTCACGAAAGGCAAGGACAAAAGAATCCAAAGCTTTTAGTTCATCAGGGAGTGTGACCAAGTAGAGTAGGAAAAGAACATTCAATTTGGAATGAGGAGTGGGCAAGTTAGGGGTTTCTGGTGCCATTAAGCAGCCATTCTAGTAGCCCAAAGAGTTCCAAAACCTAATTACCAGGTTGAAGAATTTTAGAACCAGCAAATGTTGATCACATCTTAAATCAGTTTCTTGGTGGAGGATTATCAGCAATATTTTCTTGATTGGGATCCTATGTCCTGGTCTGGGTACCTACGCAGAAGTGTTACCTTGCAGCACTTCTCACAGCAATCTGCTGTTTTGCTGTCTTCCTTTTGTTAGGGTCAGACAGAGCAATTTTTTAGATTTCATTTTTTTTACATTCACTTAGATTTTTAGTGTTCATGTTTATAATATACTTCATAAATTATCAGGAAGTAAGGTATATTCAATGAGGACACTGTATAAATTTTATTATAGAAATTGTGGGTGTGGCTTTGTACAAGCTAACTGCAAAAAGGTTTTCTTAATTAAAAAGGATTAATGGCCTTTAGTGTTTCAACAGTAAATTCTTGCAGTCTATTTAAGTCATTTGGAGAAAATATCTGGGATTCATCCTGAATACTGGTTTCCCTCCTTTTTTTTTGTACTGGAGATTGGGCCCAGAGGCAATATACCTTTGATCTACACAACCAGCCCAATTTTATTTCTTATTTGGAAAAAAGTTCTCACTAGGTTGATGAGATTTTCACTGCTGGCTTGGCTGTTATTGAATCTATAATTGTCCTGTCTCAGTCTCCAAAGTACCAGGATTACAAGCGTTCACTACTATGCCTGGATTCTGGTTCCCTTTTGATATATTTAAAAGAGTAGATTTGCTAGTGGATTCCTGCTTGTTTTCATTGTCTTGAACAAACTGGTGTGTAAACAAAGTTCATAGGCCTAGTGAATATTCGCCCTTACCCAACACATAAATATTCTAGTCACATGACCTTACCTAAGAGGTCCTGGAGCTCCATTGGTTAGAGGAGCAGATACTTGCTCCTTTTTTTTATTTAAGGTTCATAAAATAACCTTTATTTTTTAAAGTTTATATATGAACTACAGGAAACAAAAACACAAGAAGCAAAGAACAAAGTCATCCAGTCACGAGCAGCTGGGTTGGCTGTGGCCTTCCACTCCTGTGTACATGTACACAACATGCCATTTGTGTGATCAAGATCGTAGTATGTATCATGCTTTTCCACACATTAATATTCAACTCAAAAATCTCAAAGTTACAAGAGTATTTTCATTAACCAAGGATATAGTACACCAACTCAACCTGTTAAAAAAGTAACTGTAATCTTGCCTTTCTTGGGACAAAAACATTTCTGAAGATAGAAAGAGCAGCAGGCCATTGGAGAGACATACTGGCAGAGTTGAGTAAAATACTGCATTCCCTTAATGCTCGATTTAAAAGTAGATATAAAGCATGTTTCTAAGAGTTATCAGATTACTACTAAAATATTAACTTCAAAGTATGTTCCCAGTGAATTAAGGTGGTACTATGTAACAGCACAGAGGATGCACACACACACACCAATGGCTCACAACAAAATCAAAATGTAAATCTGAGGAACACTTGCTTCACCTCTGTGCACTTCCTTCCGCCACTCTTCTGTCAGCAGGATGAACAAGCCCTGACACACTGCCCAGAGGTGTGATGGTTCCATGCCCAAGGTGCACCTTCTTAACAATTATAACAAAAAGGTATTTTCAAGTTGGCTAATCTATCAAGCTCTACTTATTACCATACACTGTCACTTTGGGACATCTATGAAGTTAAGGTGTTAAGACATAAATAGGAACTTTTTGCACAATGAACACAAGTGTGTACCAAAAACACACACAGAAACTTATGGTAAGAATCTAAAACTGTCTTCCAGGAATGGGAAAGAGGGAGACGAGGGATGGTGTGGGGAAGAGCTCATTGTTAGTATCTCTGTACTTGCTCCTTTTAATGTCCAATGTTCTTGTGACAATCAAATCCCTTGTCACAAACAGTAAGATCATGGCAGTTAAATTGCTAGAAAAGTATTGAATTCCATTAACTTAAAAAAAGTATTCTGGTCTTGTTTATTTGATGATGATGATATCCTGTCAGGACTCCTAACAAGCAAGTAAGCCAACGTCCAGACCAGTTTTGTAAACTCAATAGAAGACCCCCAGATTTAAGTCATCAATTTGAACTGCATACCCTGCTTCACCTAGGATTTATGATTGATGTGATTACAGGAAGGCTTTGACATTATTTTTGACTCCTGACATCTAGCCTTATGAAGTAAGTTCTCCAGGTCTTAAAGAACTGGAAAACATTATGTTAATTGAGATTAGCAGATTCTAAGGAGGGAAGATGGAGACTGAGCATAGCAGCATGTAAGAATCCTGCTGACTCGGTCCCCATTGTCCCCAAAACTGAACTCTAAAAAGCAAGACAAAACAATCAGCAGAAAAATAAGAACATTAAACACAAGTGACAGAGAAAAAGACTAGAAGACCGTCCAGAGAGGGGGAAAAAGCCCCGCCCACAGTGGCAGGCACCTATTTGTGCTCAAGCTTCCCACACTGCACCATGCACCAGTGATGAAAGGAGAACTAGGATCTGAAGGAAAAAGCATCAGACGCATGGGGTGTAAGTCAGCCAGCCTGAAGACCTGCTACAGCAAACGGGAACTAACCATGCCACCCAGGAACCCAGAATTTAGCTCAGCACCAGAATAGAAACTTGCCACACACATGGGTGCCTCTGTGATGCCATTAATCCAGCAACAGTCCAGCACACCAAGCCCACCAGAGTTCCAGCCAGCTAGAATTCGAAGTGTGAGTAAAGCTGCAGCTGAAAGTGGATCCTAAGGGCTCACCTTTAGGCACTTGGGCAGCCACAATAAACTCTCTGGGTCTGACATCTAGTGGTCAAACTCAGTAAAGGCAGAGTGCTGACAGAGAGTACCACACTCCCTATAGGCTCAGAGCTGCCCTCAATAACACTACCTTCCATTTGTGGTGACCATGGAGAAATCAGACCTGACCAAATCTACTATGGAGAACAGAGGCTCCCACATTAACGGTGGCAAAGAGAAACCTAGACTCCATACCGGTGGATAGCAGGAGGGTGACCTGTGCTTAATACCTAACACAGCCGAACCAGTAGTGGCCAGTTAAATAGACTAAGAAAGTCTCAGAGAACCAAACTCACAGCAGGAAGGGTGCTGGTAGTACTTGATATCTGCACAGAGAGAGACTGCTGCAGAGCTATATACTGGATCGTCATTTAGTTACAGAATTGCATTAATTCGTGGTTGAGGTTATTTTGGGTTTATTTGTTCCTTTTTATGTGTGTTAGTGTGTATAAATGGTTGGCTTTTTTCTTGCTGTTGTTTTTTTGTTTTGTTTCTTATTTTTAACCTGTCCCCAAAGCCTCTCCCAAGCTTCTTTCTCCGTACATACCAACTCTCTTGTCACTATCCCTTTACTATCTTTCTTCTGTTTTAGCTTTTCTTTGTCCTGTATTAAACCTACTTTATATAATTACACCACAAATTCTACATTGTTTACTAGAACACTACTTTATCCTTACTATCTCTAACATCTAGTGTATACTAATATATACTAAACTCATTCTTTCACTCTATTCGACTCTACTTGAGATTTTTCCCTATTCTTCCATTTACTCTTTCACTTACCTCCTTCCTCAAACTTCACTATTGAAGACAATAAAACTGTCCTTGGATTTACCAGCTGACACCTGGAAACTGAGAGAAAGTCATCAAAAGAAACAGAGGCAAATGTCTGAAGCCATGAAAAGGAGAGACAACAAATGAGCAATGAGTACCCACAACCCCACAACTAATTGGATAACACAGAATTGCAAAGTTCTCCAGAAGGTCAAATCAGAAATGTAACTGTAGAATTAATACAAGAATTCCAAAAAGAATTCAGAGAGAGTTTGAAAGAAATAAAGGATGCAGTCACTGAAGTAAAGGCATCTATTCAAACTATAAACAATCACTTAGACCATATGGAGAGTAGAATCTCGCTCCTAGAAGATGATCACTCCAAAAATCAACACATAGTTTATAGCATAGAAAAAACAATTCAACAACAGGAATGTGATATTGAAGAAATATGGGGCAATCTTAAAAGAGCTAATTTGAGAATCATAGGTATAGAGAAGGGAAATGAAGGCCAAACCAAGGGGCTCAATAATCCTGTCAAAGACGTGATAGCAGAAAACTTTCCAAGCATAGAACAAGATATTGATACACAGGTACAGGAAAATTATAGAACCCTCTTTAGACAAGATCAGAGAAAAGGTTCTCCACGCCATATTATAGTCTAAATGACCAATGTAGAAGCCAAGGAGAAGATCTAAAAGGCAACAAAAACAAAATACCAAGTGACATTCAGAGAGAGAAACCAATTAGAATCACTCCAGATTTACAAAAGCAGGTCATGAAAGCAAGAAGGGCTTGGAGAAACATATTCCAAACTCTGAAAGAAAACAACTTGAAACCAAAAATTTCCTACCCATCAAAACTATCTATCAGATTAGATGGGGAAATAAAATTCTTCCATGACAAGCAGAAGCTGAAGGAATTTATGTCCTCAAAACCACACTAGAAAAAATACTCAAAAAGATCAATGACAAAAAAGAAACAAGAAATTCATGCCAGAAACAGAGAAACAAGAATTTCCATCCAGCAGACAACTAAGAAGAGAAGAACACTGTTTCATACAGAAGTAAAATCGAAATAATCACACTGAATGTAAATGGACTCAACTCCCCAATAAAAAGAAATAAAATGGTAAAATGGATAAAAAACAGAATTCATCTGTATGCTGCTTGCAAGAAACACACCTTAAAAGTAAATATAGCAACAAACTCAAGGTAAAGGATTGGAGAAAGGTAATCCATGCCAATGTAACATGAAGACATGCAGGAGTAGTAACTATGATAACAGATAAGTTAGACTTTAAGCCCAGGCTTATTAGAAGAGACAAAGATGGTCATTTTTTTTTTACTGGTAAAAGGAAAAATCCAGCATGAGTAAATAAAAATAATCAACATTTATACTACTTTCATAAAACAAACTCTTTGGGATATTAAGTCACATATAAATCCCAATACTATAATACTGGGAGACTTCAATACAGCTCTCTCACCATTCGATTGATCTTCTAGACAAAAGGTCAGTAAAAACAACTCAGACCTAAAGAACACTATTAATCAAATGGAGTTGTTAGACACATATAGAATTTTCCACCCATCTACAACAGAGTTCACATTTTTTTCAGCAGCTCACAGAACCTTCTCCAAGATAAATCACATCCTGGGCCACAAAGTAAGCACTAGCAAGTTAAAAAAATGTGATATACTTACCTGTATATTTTCAAACCATAATGAAATAAAATTAGAAATCAACTATAAGAAGACTCAGAGAAACAACATAAACATGTGGAGACTGAACACCACACTTCCAAATGAAGAATGGGTCATAGAAGAAATAAGGGGTGAAATCAAGAAATTCATAAAAGCAAATAAAAATAGAGATACAACATTTCAAAACCTCTGGGACACTTTGAAGTCAGTATTAAGAGGAAAATTTATAGCACTGAGTACCCACATAAGAAAAACAGAAAACCATCAAACAACTTAATGACACACCTCAAAGCCCTTGAAAAACATGAACAATCTGAAACCAAAGCCTGTAGAAAACAATAAATTGTCAAAATCAGAGAAGAAATAAACGAAGTAGAGAATAAAAACAGTACATGCAATCAACAAAACCAAAGGCTGGTTCCTCAAAAAATTAATAAGATAAATAAACCACTAGCCATTTTAACTAAAAAAAGAGAGAATTAACCCAAATCTTGAAGGGAAGAGATGAAAAAGGAGATATCACAACTGACAGTGTAGAAATCCAAAGGATTATCAGAAATTACTTTAAGAGACTTCCGGGAAGATGGCGATCGAAAAAAGCAGGGCTTAAGAGCCCCGCTAACAACCAATCTCTATTACCACAAAATCAGTGCCTTTCATAGCCAGAAAACACCATCACCAGAGAAACAAAAAAAATCACCAGCCTCAGAGAGGAGGGGATCTCATAACAGAGCTCAGAGTTACAGAGGAGATACGCAGCCTCATGGCCAAGGACGCGGCAGCAGCGTCTTACTGCCAGTGGCACCGGCGAGCTCACCGGATGGCTACGGCTACAGACCGACACATTCAACAGCCCACCAGGCTCCAGAGAGGAGCAGCAGACAGCGAGCCGAGGTGAGCCACTGCAGAAGAGCCTGGACAGCGAGCCGAGGTGAGCCGCTGCAGAAGAGCCCGGTGGGATTCGGCAGATTTTTTGGCACAGGGTGCATCGAAAACTCCCAGTGGCAGGGCTCAGCACACGCTGCAGGGACTCAGAGCGGAGTTCAAAAACAGAGAAGAAATACACCAGCCTCACGGCCGAGGGCGTGGCAGCGGCGCCATATTGCCACCAGCGGCAGCAGCAGCAGCAGCGAATTCACTGAGTCCACTACAGCTCCATCTGCATATTCAACAACAGTGAGTCAAATTGCGGGCCCCAGAGGAGAAATCCCTGTACTGACTCCCAGGGACTTGACCCAGTGGGGGAGTGGTGGTGGCAGAGATATCACACCATAGGAGAATGCGCAACCTGGCACCCCCCATAGTCTAAATCAGCCTCTATTGACTCCCTGGGTCTGAGCCTTTGCTATACAACCCAGTAAAGAAGTAGTGGTGACTGAGATACCACAGACTCGAGATCCAGAACACCTTAAGTGAAGTCATAGTGACCCACGGGAAGAACCCAGAGAAGGCACAAACTCCCGAAATCATAGGAAAGATGAATAACAATGGAGCAATGAATGTCCACAATCCTACAACATCAGAACCCGATAAAACAGAAATTCAAAGATTTCTAGAAGATCAAATCAGGAAAATAACTGTAGAAATAATAGAGGTGTTTAAATAATAGAGGTGTAGAAAAAATAGAGGTGTTTGGAAAAGAATTCAGAGAGAGCGAAAAAGAGATAAAGGATGCAATTAATGAAGTAAAGGCCTCAATTCAAAGCACAAACAACTGATTAAACCACATGGAAAATAGAATCTCGCTCTTAGAAGATGATCATTCCAAAAATGAACGCATAGTTTCTAATCTAGAAAAAACTATCCAACAGCAGGAATCTGACATTGAAGAAATATAGGCCCATTTTAAGAGAGCTAACCTAAGAATAATTGGAATAGAGGAGGGAAAGGAAGGTGAAACAAAAGGGATCAACAATCTCTTCAAGGAAGTAATAGCAGAAAATTTTCCAAACATAGAGCAAGAGGTCGATACCCAGGTCCAGGAAACTTATAGAACTCCCTTTAGACAGGATCAGAGAAGAGGATCCCCACGCCACATAATTGTCAAAATGACCAATGTGGAAGCCAAGCAGAGAATCTTAAAGGCAACAAAAACAAAGGGCCAAGTGACATTCAGAGGCAAACCAATTAGAATCACCCCAGACTTCCCAAACCAAGTCACGAGAGCCAGGAGGGCTTGGAGTAACATATTCCAAACTCTGAAAGAAAACAACTTCCAGCCAAAAATTTCCTACCCAGCAAAACTTTATATCAAATTAGATGGAGAAATAAGAAGCTTTCATGACAAAGAGAAACTGAAGGAATTTTTGTCTTCAAAACCAGCACTAGAGAAAATACTCAAAGAGATTAAATACAAAGAAGAAATAGGTAACACACACCAGAACCAGAGAAACAAGATTTTCCATCCAACAGACAACTAAGATTGGTTATCTGTGGAGATTCATTATTTATGTTAGTCTTATACCTATCTCTAAATTGTATTGTTTGCTTTTATTGTTAATTTTTAAGATTTCTGGTTGGAATATTAATATACCTTCAGATATAGCATTTGGAAATATTTTATCCCATTCTATCAGTAACTGTTAACTCTGTTTACATTGTCTTTGGATATACAATATTTTTTTTAGGGAGTTTGTATACCCTTCTGTTGCCTGTGCCATTGAAATCATATCCAAGAAATCACTGCCAATTTCAGTGTTGTGAGGTTTTATGACCCATATTTTCTCCTTAAAGTTTATAGTCTTAAGATTTATATTTAGGTCTTTTATCTATTTTGAGTTAATATTTGTATATGGTGTTAGGTAAGGGTCCAATTTTATTCTTTTTCATGTAGTTATTATTTTTCAACAATATTTAGTGAAAGACTCATTATTTCCTTCATCAAATGTTCTTGGAAACCTTGTCAAAAATAACTTGATCATATATGAAAGAATTTATTTCTAGGTTTTTTATTATACACCACTGGTTTATATATCTGCCTTTAGAACAGTACTACACTGTTTCAATTATTGTAGCTTTATATGGTTTGAAATTAGAAAATATATATCTTCTAGCTTTGTTCTTTTTCGAGATCGTTTTGGGTATCTAGAGTACATATTACATATTAGGATAGATTTTTTCTGAAAAATAAATATATAAATATATGATAGTTTCACCTAAAAATAAAAGAAAAAAATATTCTCTGATAAGAAAGCAAAGAGAAATATTAAAATGTTATCTTTAAGTTATCAAAAGCTTGGTATCAGAAAATGAAACTGTTATGTGAGATTATCATTTTTATTTTTGGATAAATTGCTATAATACTAGATGTCAACCACTAAGCCAAGCATGGGAAGGAGGGATGGGGAGGGAATGGGGTGGGTATCAGGTGGGGGTTGACTGGGCGATGTGTGCATGTATATCTACAAAAGTTTTTTTGTATCCCACTATGATGTATGAATACAGTGCGCCAATTAAAAAATTAAAAAATAAATAAATAAAATGGGACTGAGACTGAAAAAAAAGAAATTACTTTAAAAAACTATACTCAAACAAAATGTAAAGTCTAGAGGAAAAGGACAACTTTCTAGATAAATACCACTGTCCTAAACTAAGTCAAGAAGACATAGAAAACTTAAACCACCCAATAGCAATCAAAGAGATTGAAACAGCAATAAAGACATTACCATCAAAGAAAAGCCCAGGACCAGATGGCTTGCCAAGTGAATTTTATAAAACCTTTATAGAAGAGTTGATCCTGATATTCCTCAATCTAGTTCATAAAACAGAGAGAAACAAGCCTCTCCCAAATGCATCCTATGAAGCCAAAAATCACATTAATTTCAAAACCAAATAAAGAAGGCTCAAGGAAGAAAAACTACAGGCCTATATCTTTGATGAACTTGGACAAAAAAACTGCTAAACAAAATACTAGCAAACACCATTCAAAACCACATCAAGGAAATCATACACCATGACTAGGTAGGCTTCATCTCGGGATGCAAGGCTGGTTCAACATATGAAAATCAATCCATGTAATTCATCATATAAACAGATCCAAAGACAAAAATCACATGATAATTTTATTAGATGCTGGAAAAGGCTTTGATAAAGTCCAACATCCATTTATGATAAAAGCACTGCAGAGAATCAGAATAGAAGGAACATACCTCAACATCATAAAGGCAATCTACAATAAACACACAGCCAACATGATCTTAAATGGGGAAATACATTGAGAATTCCCCCTAAAAACAGGAACAAGACAAGGATGTCCATTATCACCATTTATTTTCATTATAGTACTTGAGACTCTAACCAGAGCAATAAGACAAGAAAAGGAAATCAAAGGAGTACAAATAGGAAAAGAAGAACTCACGCTTTCACTATTTGCAGATGAAATGATACTATACCTAGAAGACCCAACAAACTCAAACAAAAGACTTGTAGACCGGATCAACAATTTCAGCAAAGTATCTTGAAACTAAATCAATCTCAACAACTCAGATACTTCTCTGTACACCAACCATAAATCCACTGAAAAAGAAATCTGGAAAACAATTCCACTCAAGATTTCCCACAAAAAAAATAAAATACTTAGGAATAAACTTAACTAAGGAGGTAAAAGACCTCTACAAAGAAAATTATAAAACATTGGAAAAAGAAATTGAAGATTTTAGAAGATTGAAATATCTTCCCTGTTCATGAATAGGCAGAATAAATATTATCAAAATAGCCATACTCCCAAAAGTGATCTACAGATTCAATGCAATACCCATTAGTTACCAAGATCATTCCTTACAGACATAGAAAAATCAGTCCTTAAATTTATTTGGAACAACAAAAATCCCAAAATAGCCAAAATAGTTAAATAGTTCTCAGTAACAAAAACGATGCAGGAGGAATCAAAATACCGGACATTAAACTATACTACAAAGCCACTGTAATAAAAACAGCATGGTACTTGCACAATATATATATATATATATATATATATATATATTTACCAAAGAAACAGCATAGACGCCTCAGAAAAAAATCCTCACACTTTTAGCCAATTGATTTTTGGCAAAGGGGCCAAAAACATACAATGGAACAAAAACAGTCTGTTCAAGAAATGGTGTTGGCAAAACAGGTTGACCATATGCAGAAAAATGATAATTAATCCCACTTTCTCACCCTGCACAAGAATCAATTCAAGATGGATCAAAGATTTGGAAATTAGACCAGAGACCTTGAGGCTCCTTGATGGGGGCATAGATCTAACACTGCAACACATAGGCACAGATTAAAACTTTCTCAACAAGACACCAAAGGCACAACAAATTAAAAGGTGACTCAATACATGAGACTGCATGAAACTGAAGAGCTTCTCTTCAGCAAAGGAAACTGTCAGGATCCTCAACCAAAAGCCAACAGAATGGGAGAAGATTTTTGTCACCTATGCCTCAGATAGAGGATTAATATCTAGAATATACAGAGTTTAAGAAATTCAACACTAAAAAACAAATAATCCAATAAAAATGGGCAAATTAACTAAATAGACACTTCATGAAAGAAGAAATTCAAATTGCCAATAAATGCACGAAAAAATGCTCAACATCATTGGCAGTCAGAGAGATGCAAATCAAAACTACCCTAAAATTTCACCTAACTCCAACTAGAATGGCAATCATTCAAAACACAAACAACAACAGATGCTGGCGAGGATGTGCTAGAATTGAGAACCCTTAAACATTGTTGGTGGAATTGCAAATTAGTGCAACCACTTTGGAAACCAGTATGGAGGATTTTCAGAAGAATGGGAACTTATTTACCATTTGACACAGCAATACCACTTCTGGGTATCTATCCAAAAGAAAGCAAACCAAATTACCATACTGATGCATGTGTATCTATGTTCATAGCTACATAATTCACCATTGCCAAACTATGGAACCACCCAAGATGTCCAGTAACAGATGAATGGATTACAAAACTATGGAATATGTACACAATGGAATTTTACTCAGCCATAAAAAAGACAAAATTGCATAATTTTCAGGAAATTGATGGAACTGGAGGACATTATGCTAAGTGAGATTAGTCAGTCACAAAAAGTAAGGAATCAGATGCTTTCCCTAATATGTGAAAGCAAGGGTGCAATGGGTCATAAGAGGACCTCCAGGTGAAAAAGAGATTCTATAGAGGAACAAACAAGACAACATAACTGAGGGGATGTGAGGAGGGAAGAAGGAAACTCTCTAAAGCACATGATGTACCTAAAAAAATCAATGTCAATCACTAAGCCAAGCATGGGAGGAAAGGAAGGGAGGGAATGGGATAGGGAGGGGGTTGGATTTAATGGGGTGATGTATGCATGCATATCTAGACAAGTTTTTTTTTATCACATTAAGTTGTATGAATTAAATGCACCAATAAAAGTACCTAAAATTATTCTATATAGGACATAAAAACAAAAAAAAAATAAAAAATAAGAAATTAGCAAAGCACAGAAAGAGAAGAGACATATCTTTTCTCTTATATGCCTAAACTAGGGTGTATTAAGTATACCAAATGGACTCCAGATAATGGAGGGAAAACCTCAGCAAAGGCAGAAAGGAAGGGTAGGAGGAAGAAGGCTGAGGTTGATTAACTGTAGGAGCTACATATAAATATGTGTATAAGTATGAAGGTAGCATGGTCAACCTAGACACTCATTGCTGGAAGGGGGGGAAGCAGAAGCGGGAGGGAAGGCACTAAGCACTGTGTGAATGTATGCCATTTTCAATATGATCCACATAAAAATAAAATAAAAACAAAAATGAAATATGATCTTTAAAAGCGAACGGTACAAAAACCCTCATCTACGTGCAACCCCACCACCACGCACACACATTTGGGTGTTAGATTTTCTCCATGGTTTGATGGTAAAAAAAAAAATTGAAAATTACTCCTTGAAAAATTAAAATATCAGTTTATTCTCCCATATGCAAATTAGGATGCTCTTGAGATGTAATTATCCATTAACCAGCATTGACAACCTTACTGGCATCTTCCAGAGTGCCATCTCACCATGTACTCTGGTAAGCCTGAATCCAGACATTTTATTTCCCCAGGCTCCACCCAGCCTCCTCCTAGTCTCAACCCACTACTCCCAGGTGCCAGGAACTATAGCTCGTGGCATGCCGTGAATTCCCTGGCCATGGTCCTGAGGCATGTCCTGTCCAGCACTTGACACTGAACCATGCTGCACCACACATGGGGCTGTGATTCAAACCATGGAGGAGATGTGGCCTCCACTGCTGGGCTGCAGAAAGCTGCACCTGAAGAAGCTGACCCTGGGCATCACTTGCATCATAGAATCTTCCCCAGGTGTGACATAAGGAACCATTCTAGAAAAGGCTCCTGATGAACATCGTATTATTTCTTTAGGGAACAAAAATAAAGTTTGATGCCTGAGGCTATGAAGAACTTCTACCTAATGGCTTTCACATGACATGGAGTATGAAGCTAAATGAGCACATCATTTCACTGGGGAACATGACAATTAACAGCTTTTCAAACTGATTCAGCTCAACTAATCTTCCACGAATTCATTTCCTAATGCACCAACTTTGGCAGACCTGGAGGAATATCCGGGGACAATTCTCCCTTAAATCTACAGAGAAGACTTGTTTATAGCTTTACTCTATGGTGTTTTAAGTACACCCAGCTTAGATTTTACAGAGTATTTGGTTGATTAAACCTCTAGCCTTAAAAGTTTACCTTCTAATTCAAGTGTCTGTAATACATCAGTAATATATCACACATGAAGGGAAACAGACAATAAGAAAAATTGACATTGAGAGACATCTCAGAAGAAATGTAGTCTAAGAGCTATTGGATATGAAGCCAGTGAGGACCAGCCAGAGCAACCTCACTTTGACTCTCCCAGTGTGATATTTGAGCTGGATTTAAGCAATGGAAGTGGGAAGGTTTGCCTTGTCTACAAAAATGAGAAAATAGCATTAGTCCAAGACACTGAGATCTGTTTCCTAGACAGAGTGTTATACAGGCATTTTCTCACAGACACCTTTACCACCTGTTATTTCCTGCTTATTACCTACCTGGGTCTTCCCTACTGTCAGTATGCCTTTACCAGTTATGACATTAGTCCATATGTCAAACAATGGGTTAACATGTATAAACCCATCACCTACAACACAGATCTGCTCACAAAAGAGACAGACTCTTTTGTGAACAAGTTGAGTCCAAGAAAAGTATTTAAGAGCAATGACAAGATCTTAATCCCCACAAAAAGATAAAGCCTGTGCAGCCTATATGTTCCCAGAAAGGGCCCTCAAGATCTTCCACCCCTAAGCCCTCCTCTGGATCTGGAAATCCAATCTGAACATGAGCACACTTACTCCCAGCTTTCCACCAGATCAACAGTGGTGATTTCCATGAAAAGATGAGTCCAATCTCAGTGTCTGTAACTAACTAAAGGCATGTTCATGAGTGGAAAAGACCCTAAGCCTTTTACTCCTATTTACATTATCCAGGAGTGGAATGGCATACTGAGTCATCTCCAATAATTCTTCACAGTATGTTTTGCTAGTCCATACCTTCAAAAACTGCTTAAGAATTTCAGATCTTATTTAAGAGGCCAATAAGCCTATTAAAAGCTTTCCTCTGGATAAGTTCTCCAAAGAAACCACTGGTTTTGACCCATGAAACATTAAAAGTACATTGTTTAATTAGTATCCACTGGTCACCTGTGACTATTTAAACTTATATGAATAATTCATATCCTCAGTTGCATTAGCCCTTTTCAAGTATTCATGTGGCTAGTAGATTCCATACTAAACAATATAGAGATATGTAATGTTGTCATCACAGGAAGTTATTTTGGACAGCATTGCATCAATATATTTTCATATGTCGGGTATGGTGGCACACACTTGTAATCTCTGCTCTTGGGAGGCGGAGACAGGAGGATCACACAGGTCTGAAGCCAGCCTTGCTGGCTTAAGAGATCCTGTTTCCAAATAAAAATAAAAAAATAGGTGTCTGGGAGTGTAGCCCAGAGGTAGAAGGGATTCCAGGCACCCAGGAGCTCACCTTTTCACATCTGGTTTCCTTCCCAAGCTGTATCTGCCATGTCTCAGAACATGGCGAAGTAACAAGGTAAAAATAAAAGAGCAAAATAAAAAATGCAATATTTAATTTTCCCCCTCAAACCAAGATACACTAGGCTGATTTCCACTTATAATGTTATTTTTCAGGAACCCCAGTACCACCAAAACAAAAATATTTTCATATGGCTTCTCCTCAACTCAGTTATTTTTTGTTTTTAGATAAAGTGGATATCTGAACTGGATGGGTTGTGATGTTCCATAAAAACTCTTGAAGAATTTTCATATGATTAGTGACCAGCCCTCAACACCTTAGTGGAATCCTGTTTGAAAATAAAGAACAAAAATAGTGGCTGGAGGTGTAGCTCAGAGGTAGAATGCCCCTGGGTTCAATATCTGGAAAGGCAACAACAACAACAAAAAAAACTATCCAATATATTATTCCCATTTTATAGATAAGAAAACTGAGGCCCATATATGTTGAGTGCCTAGCCTCTGTCACACAATGGTAAGTATTTAAGGTTATACTTAAAACAAGATCAGATCCTCTGACTTACAGTCCTATGTTTTTTTCCCATTGTAAAACAACTGATTAAATCCAGTAGTGAAGATGTAGATATTTGTGTCCAATGAACTCAAAATGGTCACAGGCAGGAAAAGAAAAGAATGAGGACCTCAGTTTGATCAGTCAACAACAACAAAAAAAAAAAAACGACCAAGCTCTAGCTGCTTATGGATCAAATGTAATTCTCAAAATCCAATGCTAGAATAATTCATTATTGTTACCATATAAATGAAGTATGCATTATGCAAGTTAGGAGAAAAAGGCTCTAAGACCTGGTGATCAAAAACTGTGAGAAGCCAGTGATTTGCAGTTATCATTAAAGTTCTAAAAGATCAATTACAGATTCTCTGATATATTTCACCCTTTACATGGTCACAGGAATCTGCTCACATCTTTCTAACTCTGATCTCTGTTCCCATTTCATTATTTGCCCAACAAACGTCCCTTTCCATGGTGGGCTCTTGTTTTTAGAATTCTTTAAAGAAAAATAAAGTTTACAAACAAGAAAGTGTTTATAAAACACTATTGCTCTCAACATCTTAAATCTGACTAGTTCGGTGTAGATTTAAGCCTTGCTATTCTAAGACTCTCGGTGTGGTCCACAAGGACTATCTGTATCAGATGTGTTTATCTGTTTTGCTCCAATTTTTAATAATTTGTCTCTTATATGAGCTTTCTAACACATTCAAAAATTGCCTCTTAGTGGTAAAAGCAACACAAATTTGTTATCTTAGATTTCTGGAGGTCAGAATTTAGACAATCTGGTTGTCAGATTTATTGTTTTCTAAAGGCTCCAAGAAAGAAACCATTTCGCACTCATTTGAATTACTGACAGAATTCAATTCCTTGTAGATATGGAACACAAGTCTCCATTTTCTTGCTGGCTATAAATATAGGGTTATTCCAAACTTTTAGAGGTTGCCACATTACTGGGCTTTGGACCTCTTCTTCCACCTTCAAAGCCAGCACCTCCTCTTTTACTATTAATGATCTCTGTGATTATATTGGGCCTACCTGGATAATTCAGAATGATCTCCCCATCTCAAATGTTTAATTTCTTGACATCTGCAAAATCTCTTTTGATATATAAAGTATCATATTTATAAGTTCCAGGGATTAGGATGTAGACATTATTCAGCCAAATACACATCTCTTCAGTCATGCAGGGCTTTAAATAATGTCACATATAGTAACTTGTCCATGAAGAAAATAATAAGAATAGAGTAAGGATATCTTTATTACTCTTTGCAAATAAATTCAACAGACACTATTTCACACACCAAAATGTAATAACAGGATGAATACTCAGTGTATACACCTTGAACAAAAAATAATTTCCTTGAAATTGTGTCAAATCACATGAATAATGATTGAGTTCCTGCTAATCAATTGTATCAGAGCATTTTCACAAAATATAAATTATTTTGAGTTGCTTGTGATATTTATATATAAAGTGTTTTTCTTTCAAACTGTGCCCAAGGGTCATCCCTGGGAGGAGAGAAGAGCAAGCTGTTGAGGACACTGATCTCTTTCTCCCCAAATCTCTTGCTCCTTTCATAACAATACAGCTATGTAGCTGGATTATGCTTCTGCTTATGATCTCTATTACATTCTATATTTTATACACATCTGTTGAAATTTCTTGTATAGATATGACTTTTTATTGGAAGAGAACCTACTTGCCTCTTTTTGGTCCACAATCCTCCTGTATCAGCCTCCCAAGGACTGAAATTACTAGCCTGCACCAGCATGCCAGGCTTTAATCTCTTTATTTATTTATTTTTGAAACAGGGTCTCACTGAGTTGCAAATGTTCTCGCTACACAGCTGAGTCTGTCCATGAACCACAATACCCTGGTCTCAGCCTCTCGAAGGCTGGGATTACAAGTGTGCTTCATCATGCTAAGCTTCTAAAACTTCTTTTTTCTTAATATTTTATTGGTGCATTGTAGTTATAAACCTTAATGGAGTACAAGATCGTGGAAGCATGCATTCACATATCACCCAGTTAGCCCTTACCCAATTCCTACATTATTCCTCCCACTCCCTCCTTCTCATGTTTGGATTAGTGATTGACTTTGATATATTTTTCCCAGTTTTATTTATTTTTTTAATTTTTTTATTGGTGCATTATATTCATACAACTTATTGGGGTAAAAAACTTGTGTGTACAAACATGTACTCATCGCTGATTTAACCCCTACCCAAATCCCACCCCATTCCCTCCCCGTCCCTCCCTCCCTTGCTTGGCTTAGTGATTGACTTCGATATGTTTAAGTACATTGTGAGCTTTAGAGATTTTCCTCTTCCCCCCTCATTTCTCCTCCTTTAGGTTGTCTTGTTTGCTCCTCTTTTCTCCCTAACTCTCACATATTAGGGAAAGCATCTGATTTCTTATTTTTTGTGCCTGACTAATCTCACTTAGCATTATGTCCTCCAGTTCCATTCATTTCCCTGAAAATGATGTAATTGAGTTTTTTTTTGATGGCTGAGTAAAATTCCATTGTGTACATATCCCACAGTTTTGTAATCCATTCATCTGTTGATGGACATCTTGGCTGGTTCCATAGTTTGGCTATGGTGAATTGTGCAGCTATGAACATAGATACACATGCATTAGTTTGGTAGTTTGGTTTCTTTTCTTTTGGGTAGATACCCAACAGTGCTGGATCAAATGGTAGATTTGTTCCCATTCTTCTGAGGATTCTCCATACTGTTTTCCATAGTGGTTGCACTAATTTGCAATCCCACCAACAATGTCTTAGAGTTCCCACTTCTCCACATCCTTGCCAGCATCTGTTGTTGTTTGTGTTTTGAATGATGGGCATTCTAGTTGGAGTTAGGTGAAATCTCAGGATAGTTTTGATTTGCATCTCTCTGATTGCCAGTGATGTTGAGCCTTTTTTCATGCATTTATTGGCCATTTGAATTTCTTCTTTTGTGAAGTGTCTATTTAGTTCATTTGCCCATTTTGTTATTGGATGCTTTGTTTTCTTAGTGTTGAGTTTCTTGAGTTCTCTGTATATTCTAGATATTAGTCCTCTATCGGTGGTGTAGGTGGCAAAAATCTTCTCCCATTGTGTTGGCTCTCGATTGAGATTCTTGATAGTTTCCTTTGCTGAACAGAAGCTCTTCAATTTCATGCAATGCCATGTATTGATTCTCCTTTTAATTTGTTGTGCCTTTGGGGTCTTGTTGAGGAAATGTTTGTCTGTGCCTATGTGTTTTAGTGTTGGACCTATGCCCTCTTCAAGGAGCTTCAAAGTCTCTGGTTTAATTTCAAAGTCTTTGATCCATCGTGAGTTGACTTTTGTACAGGGTGAAAAGTGGGATTAATTTTCTTCATATGGTTAACCAATTTTGCCAACACCATTTGTTGAAGAGGCTATCTTTTTTCCAGTGTATGTGTTTGGCCTCTTTGTCAAAAATCAATTGGCTGAAAGTGTGTGGACTTGTTTCTGGGTCTTCTACTCTGCTCCATTGGTCTATATATCTGTTCTTTTGCCAGTACCATGTTGTTTTTATTACAATGGCTTTGTAGTATAGTTTAAAGTCAAGTATTGTGATTCCTCCTGAATGGTTTTTGTTGCTGAGAACTATCTTGGCTATTCTGGGCTTTTTGTTATTCCATATAAATTTAAGGACTGATTTTTCTATGTCTGTGAGGAATGATCTTGGTAGTTTAATGGGCATTGCATTAAATCTGTAGATCACTTTTGGGAGGATGGCCATTTTAATGATATTTATTCTGCCAATCCATGAACATGGAAGGTCTTTCCATCTTCTAAGATCTTCTTAGATTTCTTTTTTCAGTGTTTTATAATTTTTTTGTAGAGATCTTTTACCTCCTTGGTCAAGTTTATTCCTAGGTATTTTATTTTTTGTGGGAGATCCTGAGTGGAAGTGTTTTCTGAATTTCTTTTTCAGTGGATTTATGGTTGGTGTACAGGAAAGCTTCTGATTTTTTATGATTGATTTTGTATCCAGATACCTTGCTGAATTTGTTGATCAGTTCTATAAGCCTTTTGTTTGAGTTTGTTGGGTTTTCTAAATATAGTATCATGTCATCTGCAAATAGTGAAAGCTTAAGTATTTCTTTTCCTATTTGTACTCCTTTGGTTTCCTTTTCTTGCCTTATTGCTCTGGCTAGAATCTCTTGTACTATATTGAAGAGAAGTGGTGATAGTGGACATCCTTTTAGGGGAAATTCTTGAAGTTTTTCCCCATTTAATATGATGTTGGCAGTGGGCTTATTGTAGATTGCCTTTATGATGTTGAGATATGTTCCTTCTATTCCAATTCTCTGCAGTGTTTTTATCATAAATGGATGTTGAATTTTATCAAATGCTTTTTCAGCATCTATTGAGATGATCATGTGGTTTTTGTCTTTGATTCTGTTTATATGATGAATTACATGGATTGATTTTCATATATTGAACCAGCCTTGCATCCCTGGGATGAACCCTACCTGGTCATGGTGAATGATTTTCTTGATGTGGTTTTGAATGCGTGTTGCTAGTATTTTGTTTAATAGTTTTGCATCCAAGTTCATCATAGATATAGGCCTGTAGTTTTCCTTCCTTGAACTGTCTTTATTTGGTCTGGGTATTAGTGTGATGTTGGCTTCATAGAATGTATTTGGGAGAGTCCCGGTTTTTTCTATTTCCTGAAATAGTTTGAGGAGTAATGGGATTAGTTCTCCTATAAAGGTTTTATAGAATTCACTTGGGAAACCATCTGGTCCTGGGCTTTTCTTTGATGGTAAGCTCTTTATTGCTATCTCAATCTCTTTGATTGTTATTGGTTGGTTTAAGTGTTCTATATCTTCTTGACTCAGTTTAGGAAGGTTGTATTTATCTAGGAAGTTGTCGATTTCCTCCAGATTTTCCATTTTGTTGGAGTATAGTTTTTCAAAGTAGTTTCAGATAATCCTCTAGATCTCTATGCTGTCAGTAGTTATGTCTCCTTTTTCATCCCTTATCCTCATAATTTGGGTTGATTCTCTCTTTTTTTAGTAAGGTTGGCTAGTGGTTTATCAATCTTGTTAATTTTTTCAAGAAACCAGCTTTTGGTTTTGTTGATTTTCTGTATTTTTTTATTCTCTATTTCATTAATTTCTGCTGTAATTTTAATAATTTCCCGTCTTCTGCTGGCTTTGGGGTTCAATTGTTCCTGCTTTTCAAGGGCTTTGAGGTGTGTCATAAGGCTATTTATTTGAAGATTTTCTGTTTTTCTTATGTGAGCACTCAGTGCTATGAATTTTCCTCTTAGTACTGCCTTCAAAGTGTCCCAGAGGTTTTGATATGTTGTTTCTTTATTTTCATTTGTTTCTAGAAATTTCTTGATTTCACCTCTTACATCTTCTATGACCCATTCTTCATTCAGAAGTGTGGTGTTCAGTCTCCACATGTTTATGTTGTTTCTCTGGGTCTTCCTATAGTTGATTTCTAGTTTCATTACATTATGGTCTGAAATGACACAGGGAAGTATGTAACATTTTTTAAATTTGCTAGTGCTCATTTTGTATCCCAGAATGTGATCTATTTTGGAGAAGGTTCCATGAGCAGCTGAGAAAAATGTAAACTCTGTTGTAGTTGGGTGTAATATTTTATATGTGTCCAACAGGTCCATTTGGTTAATGGTGTTCTTTAGTTTTGAGACATCTTTACTGACCCTTTGTCTAGAAGATTGGTCTAGTATTGTGAGAGGTGTGTTGAAGTCTCCCAGTATTATTGTGTTGGGATTTATGTGTGACTTCATGTCACAAAGAGTTTGATTTATGAAAGTAGCTGCCCCTATGTTTGGGGCATAGATGTTGATTATTGTTATTTCATCTTGCTGGACTATTCCTTTTACCAGTAAAATGTGACCTTCTTTGTCTCTTCTAATAAGTTTGGGTTTGAAGTCTAACTTGTCTGATATCATAATTGCTACTCCTGCTTGTCTTCGAGTACCATTAGCATGGATTACCTTGCTCCAGCCCTTTACCTTGAGTTTGTTCCTATCTTTATTTGTAAGGTGTGTTTCTTGTAAGCAGCAGATGGATGGATTCTGGCTTTTAATCCATTTTGCCACTTTATGTCTTTTTATTGGGGGGTTTAGGCCTTTTACATTCAGTGTGATTATAGAGAGATAATTTTTAATTCCCAACATGTTAAGATCTTATTTCTGTTTGAGATACTGTTTATTCTTCTTGGCTTAGTTGCCTGCTGGATGGGAATTCTTGTTTCTTTGGTTCTGATGTGTATTACCCATTTCCTCTTTGCAGTTAATCTCCTTGAGTATTTTCTCTAGCGCTGGTTTTGAAGACATAAATTACTTCAGTTGCTGTTTGTCATGGAAACTTCTTATTTCTCCATCTAATTTGATGGATAGTTTTGCTGGGTAGGAAATTTTTGGCTGGAAGTTGTTTTCTTTCAGAGTTTGGAATATGTTACTCCAAGCCCTTCTGGCTTTCATCACTTGGTTTGGGAAGTCTGGAATGATTCTAATTGGTTTGCCTCTCTATGTCACGTGGCGTTTTGTTTTTGTTGCCTTTAAGATTCTCTGCTTGGCTTCCACAGTGGTCATTTTGACAATTATGTGGCGTGGGGATTCTCTTCTCCGATTCTGTCTAAAGGGAGTTCTATAAGTTTCCTGGACCTGTGTATCGACCTCTTGCTCTATGTTTGGAAAATTTTCTGCTATTACTTCCTTGAAGAGATTGTTGATCCCTTTGGTTTCACCTTCTTTTCCCTCCTCTATTCCAATTATTCTTAGGTTAGCTCTCTTGAAATGGGCCCATATTTCTTCAATGTCAGATTCCTCCTGTCGGGTTTTTTTTGCTAAATTAGAAACTATGCGTTCATTTTTATAATGGTTATCTTCAAGAAGCGAGATTCTATTCTCCATGTGGTCTAATCTGTTGTTTATACTTTGGATTGAGGCCTTTACTTCATTAATTGCATCCTTTAACTCTTTTTGACTCTCTCTAAATTCTTTTTGAAAGTCCTCTATTATTTCTAAAGTTATTTTTCTAATTTGATCTTCTAGAGATCTTTGGATTTCTGTGTTATCAGATTCTGATGTTGTGGGGTTGTTGGCATTCACTGTTCCATTGTTATTTCTCTTTCCCATGATTTTGGAAGTTTGTGCCTTCTCTGGTTTCTTCCCTGAGTCACTACGAGTTCACTTAAGATGCTCTGGATCTCGAGTCTGTGGTATCTCAGTCACCACTACTCCTTTACTGGGTTGTATCACAAAGTCTCAGACCCAGGGAGTCAATCAAGGCTGCTTAGACCGTGGAGGGTGCCAAGTTGGGCGTTCTCCAGTGGGGAGTTGTGACTATGGTATGATATCTCTGCCACTGCCACTCCCCCACTAGGCTGCACTGCTAAAATCTCCGACCCAGGGAGACTATCTGCGCAAGTCCCTGGGAGTGCAGTACTGGGATTTCTCCCCTAGGGGCCGCAATTTGACTCACGGTTGTTGAGTGCGCTGATGGAGCTGTAGTGAACTCGGTGGATTCGCTGCTGCCGCCACTGGCAATATGGCACCACTGCCACGCCCTCGGCTGTGATGCGGCATATTCTTCTCTGGTTTTGAACTCTGCTCTGAGTCTTTGCCAGTTGTACTGTGCCCAGCCCTTGGGAGCTTTATATGTTCCCTGCACCAACAAAACTGCTGACTGCTGCCCGGCTGTTCAGCACCTGCTCTCCTCGGCTTGCTGTCCACCCCTCCTCTCAGGCGCCTGGTGGCTGGTTGAGTGGGTCGGTCTAGGGCCGTCCAGTGAACTCGCCACTGCTGCCAGCAGTAAGACGCTGCTTCTGCATCCTAGGCCGCGAGGCCAGAGTACTTCCTCTCTGGATTTGAGCTCTGTTTTTAGTTTCCCTCCTCTCTGGAGCCTGGTGCTGCTAGGGGAGATGTAGGCCGCACCACTCTGGCCGCTCTGCGCCGCCGCTCTGGCTACTCCACACCACGGCTCTGGCCACTCCGGCTGCTCCGGCCGCTCTGCACCGCGGCTCTGGCTGCTCTGGCTGTTCTGGCCGCTCCGATCCGGCTGCTCTGGCCGCTCCACTCAGCTGTTCTGGCCGCTTCACTCTGGCTGCTCCAGCCGCTCTGCTCCGCGGCTCTGGCCACTCCACGCCGCCGCTCAGGCCAATCTGCGCTGCAGCTCTGGCTGCTCCAGCTATTCTGGCCGGTCCGCTCAGCTGCTCTGGCCACTCTTCTCGGCTGCTCTGAACTGCGGCTCCAACTGCTCCGCACCACGGGTCTGGCCACTCTGGTCGCTCTGGCCGTTCCGCGACGCGGCCTTGGCTGCTCCCGGCTGCTCAGGCCGCTCCGCTCCGTGGCTCACCCCAATCCGCGCTGCGGCTCTGGCTGCTCTGGCTTCTCCGGCTGCTCCGGGCCACGCGGGCGTGGCACTTTGGGCTGGTTTTTTTCTGGTGTCTTGTTTTTCCAGCCACTTTTCTCTGTCCCTTGTATTTACCGTTTTTATTTCTTTGCTGGTGGTGTTTTCTGGCTCTGAAAGGCGCAGGTTTTGTGGTAGTAGAGTTGGATTGTTAGCGGGACTTGTAAGTGCCGCTTTCCTTCGTCGCCATCTTCCCGGAAGTCTCGACTTTGATATATTTAATGTACATCATGAAAATTAGAGAATTTCCTTCTTTCCCCTCCCATCCCCTCAGGTAGGTTGTTCAATTATAGTATCTCCTAATTCATCCAGAGTTCCTCCTACGACCTATTTTCTCCCTCCCTTTCACCTTTTAGGGAGAGCATCTGGTTTCTTATTTTTTGTGACTGACTAATCTCAATTAGCAACATCTCCAGTTCCATCCATTCCCCTGTAAATCATGTAATTATGTTTTTCTTTATGGCTGAGTAAATCTCCATTGTGTACATATACCATAGTTTTCAATCCATTCATGTGTTGATGGACACTTTGGTTAGTTCCACAGTTTGGCAATTGTGAATCATGAAGCTATGATCATAGATATACATGCATTAGTTTGGTAGTTTTGTTTCCTTTCTTTGGGGTAGATACCCAGAAATGGTATTGCTGGATCAAATGGTAGATTTGTTTCCATTCTTCTGAGGATCCTCCATACTGTTTTCCAAAGTGGTTGCTCTAATTTGCAATTCCACCAACAATGTATTAGAGTACCCACTTCTCCACATCCTCACCACCATTTGTTGTTGTTTGTGTTTTGAATGATGGACACTCTAGTTGGAGTTAGGTGAAGTTTCGGGGTGGTTTTGATTTGCATCTCTCTGACTGCTTATGATATTGAGCATTTTTTTATGCATTTATTGGTCCCTTGAAATTATTCTTTCGTGAAGTGTCTATTTAGTTATCTTGCCCATTTTTTAAATTGGGTTATTTGTTTACATAGTCTGAGTTTCTTGAGTTCTCTCTGTAGTCTAGATATTATTAGTACTTTATTGGAGGGGTAGGTGTCAAAAATTTCCCATTCTGTTGGCTCTTGGTTCAGGTCCTTGATAGTTTACTGTACAAAAGCTCTTCAGTTTCATGCAATCCCACATACATACTGATTTGCCTTTTAGGTTTTTGTGCCTTTGAGGTCTTGTTGAGAAAGTTTTTAACCTATGGCTATGTGTTGCCGTGTTGGACCTATGCCTTCTTCAAGGAGCCTCAAGATTTCTGGTCTAATTTTGAAATCTTTGATCCATATTGAGTATTTCATTATTTGGGAGCTATCCTGAGTAGAATTTTTTTCTGGATTTCTTTCTCAGTAGATTTTTGGTTGGTATACAAAAAAGCTTCCAATTCTTTAGGATTGATTTTATATCCAGACACCAGGCTCAATTTGTTGATCAGATTTATAAGCCTTTTGTTTGACTTAGTTGGGTCTTGTAAGTATAGTATCATGTCATCTGAAAATATCAGTTCTTCCCTAACTATTCGTACTCCTTTTTATTTTCTTTTCTTGTTTATTGCTCTGGCAAGAATCTCAAGTACTCTATTGAGAATAAGTAGTGATAATAGACATCCTTTTCTTATTCTTGTTTTGTAGGGGGATTTTTTTCAGTTTTCCCCATTTTATATCATGTTGGCTATGGGCCTATTGTAGATTCCCTTTATGATGTTTAGGTATGTTCCTTCCATTTTATTAGAATATAGTTTTTCAAAGTAATTTCCAATAATTGTCTGAATTTCTCATCTCTTCACTTCTCAATGTAATTTGGGTTGGTATGTTGTATCTCTACTTTTGTTTGATTTTGGAAATTTCTTGATTTTACACCTTATTTCTTCTACAACCCATTCTTCATTCAGCAGTGTAGTGTTCATTCTTCACATATTTATGTGGTTTCTCTGAGTCTTATTTTTTTGTTAATTTGGCTACTGTTTATATATCTTGTTAATTTTTTTTGAGAAACCAGCTTTTGGTTTTGTTGATTTTCTGTATTATTTTTTAGTCTATATTTCATTGATTTCTGCTCTGATTTTAATTATTACCTGTATTCTACTTGCTTTGTAGTTAGATTGTTCCTCTTTTTTAAGGGTTTTGAGATGTGTCATTGGGTTATTTATTTGGTGATTTTTATGTTATTATCACGTGGGCATACGGTCCTATGAATTTTCCTTTTAAACTGCCTTAAAAGTATCCCAGAGATTTTGATATGTTGCGTTTCTATTTTTGTTTGTTTCTAGGAATTTCTTGACTTTATACATTATTTTTTCTATGACCCATTCTTCATTCAGCAGTGTGATGTTCATTCTCAACATATTTATGTGGTTTCTCTGAGTCTTCTTATACTTCATTTCTAGTTTCATTCCATTATGATCTGAAAAGACACAGGGACATATGTCACAGTTTAAAACTTGCTAGTACTCACTTTGTGGCCCAGGATATGATCTATTTTGTAGAAGATTCTGTGAGCAGCTGAGAAAAATGTGAACACTTCTGTAGTTGTGTGTAATATTCTATTTGTGTCTAATAGGTCCATTTGATTGTTGGTATTCTTTAGGTCTGATGCATTTTTACTGACCTTTTGTATAGAAGATCAGTCTAACAATGTGAGAGGGGTGTTGAAATCTCACATTATTATTGTATTGGGACTTATGTGTGAATTAATGTTGCAAGAAGTTTGTTTTATGAAAGTAGCTGCACCTATGTTTGGGGCATAAACATTGACTATCGATATTTCCTCTTGTTGGATTGTACCTTTTGCCACTAAAAATACCCTACTTTGTCTATTCTCATAAGCTTGAGCTTGAAGTATAAATTGGCTGACATCATAGTTGCTACTCCTAATTGTCTTTGATTTCTGTTGGCATGTATTACCTTGCTTCAGCCCTTTATATTAAGTTTGTGAATATCTTTACTTTTCAGGTGTGTTTTTTGAAGGCAGCTGATAGATGGATTCTGGTTTTTAATCCATTTTGCCATCTTATGTCTTTTTATTGGGGAGTTGCAGACATTTATGATTAGTATGATTATTGAGTGATGCTGTGTGTGTGTGTGTGTGTGTGTGTGTGTGTGTGTGTGTGTGTGGTACTGGGGTTCCTCAAAAGCCTTCTACCTTGAGTCTACACTCCCAGACCTATTTATATATATATTTTTAATTTGGAAACAGGATTTCTTAAGCCAATTAAGCTGGCTTTGAACATGTGTGATCCTCCTGTCTCCACCTCTCAAGCACGGGGATTACAAGCATGGGTCACCACACCCGACTGAGTGATGCTTTTTAATTCCTAATATATTGAGATTTAACTTCTGGTTATCATAGTGTTTGTTTTTCTTTGCTTAGTTGTTTGCTGGATAGAAATTCTTGTTTTTCTGGTTTTGGTGTGTATTATTGATTTCTTCTTTGCAGTTAATCTCTTTGAGTATTTTCTCTAGTACTAGTTTGGAAGACATAGCTTTTTTCAGCTTCTGTTTTTCATGGAAGATTTTTTAATTTCTCTGTCAAATTTAAGAGATAGTTTCCCTGGATAGCAAATTTTTGATTCCAGGTTGTTTAATTTCAGAGTTTGGGATATGCTACTCCAGGGCCTTCTGGCTTTCATGAGTTTGTTTTGGAAGTCTGAAATGATTTTAACTAGTTTGCCTCTGAATGTAACTTAGGCTTTCTTTTTGTTGCCTTTAAGATCCTCTCCCTAGCTTCTATATTGGTCAGTTTGACTATTATGTGATGTGGTGAATATTTTCTCTGATTGTATCTAAAGAAGGTCCTGTAAGTTTCTGTACCTGTGTATTAACCTATTTTTTATGTTTGGAAGTTTTTCTGTTATTACTTCTTTGAAAAGGTTGTTGATTCCATTGTTTTCGTCTTCTCTTCCCTCTTCTATGTCAATTATTCTTAGGTTAGTTCTTTTAAAATGGGCTCATATTTCTTCAATGTCTAATTTATACTCTTGAATTATTTTTTCTAAGTTAAATAACATGCTTTAATTTGGGGAGTGATCATCTTCTAGGAATGAGATTCTATTCTCCATGTGGTATAATTGTTTATAGTTTGAATTGATGCCCTCACTTCAGTTATTGCATCATTTATTTATTTCAGACTCTCTAAATTCTTTAGGAACTCCTGTAATATTTCTACAGTTACATTCCTGATTTGAACTTCTAGAGATCTGCAATTCTTTGTTGTCAGGTCTGTTATTGTGATGTTGTTGAAGCTCATTGCTTCCTTGTTATTCCTCCTTTCCATGATTTCAGAAGTTTGTATCTGTTGCTTTTGGTAGATTTCTCTCAATCTTTTCATGTCAGCTGGTATATCCATGGAAATTTGTGTTGTATTCAACAGTGATGGTGGACTGAGGAGGAGAGTGAAGTTGTAAATGCAAGAATAGGTAAAAGCTCAGATAGGATCAAATAGAATGAGAGTATGAGTTTGATAAGGTAGTGTATAGTAGAGATTAAAGATAGTGAATATGTAGTAGTATTCTAGTAACGAATGAGGAGTTTTTAGTACAATGATATAAAGTGGATTTAATACAAGACAAAGAAAAGAAAAGGAGAGAGGAAAAGGAAAACAGAAAAGGGATGGAGAGAAGAAAGTAAGTATGTACAAGAGAAGCTCGGGAGAGGTTTGGGAATAAACAAAACAAATAAGCATACACACTCACACCCCCCCAAAAAAAAACATGAAAGTAAAAACAAAATAAAACAACAAAAAATATTGCAATCCTACAGTTATATGGATATTCAGCAAACTGGGACTCTGCAATCTCTCTCTTTGCAGACACCAAGTGCCACTGGCACCTTTCTTGCTTAAATCCTGGTTGTTTGAATCTTTCAGTTTATGCGGGTGGCCAGTATCAATAGGGCTGGATCTAGTGTTAAGTGTATATTGCCCTCCATGCTTTTCACAGATGTGTACTTTAAGTTTCTCCCTGCCTCTGTAGTTGGCAGATGCCTCTGAAGCCAAACTCAATGTAAGAGCCTCTTTTATGCACAGCTAAGGCTGTGCTGATATGACTTCTCCCCCTTCACCACAATTGGGTGGTCTGTGGTTATCCTGAAGATCCTCCTAGGTAGATCTAGTGTTAAGCATAGGTCTTCTTCCACACTTTCAACTGATGCAGAGCCTGAGTCTATCAGAGCCTTTGCTATGTCCAACAACAGAATCTACCCCTGCCTTTGCCAGGTTGAACCTCAAAGTCTCAGATTCAGGGAGTTTATAGCTGCTGTGCGAGTCCCAGGGTGTTGCTGTGCTAGGCATTCTCCTGCAAGAATGGTGGCTTCACTTAATGTGTTGTTGATCACTGGTCTCGATCTCTGGATGGTGTGGTAATCTCAGTCACCCCTGTTGCAAGATGTAGCCAGTGTTTGTGCAGGAGAAAATGATGGCTTACAATTCCAATAATCTGCAGCCATTTATTTCAAGTCCTTGGTTGTTTTCCTGTTCGTCTCTGAATTCAGGCGCAGTGAAGCAAGATGGTGCCACTGCAGTGTCAAGGCACCAACTGCCAAGGAAGGCGGGTTTCTTTTCTGGTATTGTTGAGCACCACTCTGGATCTCTAGAGGGTGTGGAGGGTTCATCTGCCACTGATGGAAACTGTAGTCAGTGTTTGCACAGGAGGAACTGATATCTTACATTTCTGATGATCTGAAGCTGCTTATATCAGGTCCTTGGTTGTTTTTCTGTTCCTCTCTGGAGTCAGGTTCAGTGAGGCAAAATGGCACCACCACAACACCCATGGCCACCAGGGTGGCAGGTTTATTTTCTGCTATTTGATGGGTCTTCTAGCCTTTATTTTCTTCTGATTTGTACTTTATTGTGTTATATTTCTAGTTATGGTATATTCTGGCTTTTGTAGAATGCTGTTTTTAAGGCAATAGAGATAGGGTGTCAACAGGTCTTGAATGTGCTGTTTCCCTCAGTCACCAACTTCTTGGAAGTCCGCCTTCTATTTCTTGATTTCATAAATGTGACTCTTTTCCAGTTTTATAGGGCTCAATGTCTGTCTACCAAATAATTTGGAATGGTTTTATATTTGAGTTAATAGTTTAAAGGGGTACACCGGGAGCAGATAAATCAACATCCATATCTCCTCATCTCTTCCTTCACTGGAGAAGTGGGCTAAATGGAGCAGGGTTGGAGTGGAAGAGGTACCAGAAGATTTCAAAACTGCTGACAGGGACAAAAATAGACTATTCCTATCCACTGGCTGGAATAGATCTAGAGTTTAGAATGTCTGTGTCTAGTGGTGAGGCAGGTATCTTGGTCCAGCTAGAACCCAGATTTCAGAAAGGAATATGAATGAAGAAGGAGCTATGGGTGTTGATTTCTCTGCTCCAGGTGTACCCTTTTACAACTATTAACTCAAATATAAAACCATTCCAAATTATTTGGTAGACAGACATTGAGCCCTATAAAACTTGAAATGGGTCACATTTATGAAATTTATACAAGTAGCAACAAAAAGCAAGGGTTTAATGCAGAACTATCACATTAAATATGTAAAGCTACACATCATTGGCAAATTCTGGGCCTTGTTAACTGTGTTGCTAAATCAACACTCTCTGGGCTTGCCTATTGAATATTCCCATATACATTTTCCACTACAAAGTCATTACCCATTTCACTTCTTTTTTGATGCCCACACAGCTTAATTGAGCAGAATGGTTAATTCATCACACTTGTTTATCACCCAAGGAAGGAATTTATGGTTAAATTAGAATTAGGCTTGAACAGCACCAATGCAGATGTTTGGCTTTTTGGAGGTTGTTAATCTGAATTAATGAAAAGTCTGACTTACAAAATAGCTTTAGAGAAAGACAGTTTTGATACTCTAAGTTATATAACTCTATGACTGACAAAGCATTGTCAAAAGTGGATCAATTCCATATTTGTCTTAAGGAGCAGATTGAATTTCAAAAATGTCTTCTCATATGTTTGGTTACTAAGAGTATCGGGTTCAGTAGCCTATCATGGTATTACTATTTTATGTGGTTATATGTAGGTTTTAAAAGTTTTTCTCAATGTTGAGATGAAATCTTCTTTGCTCAATCTCTAATTTGACTAGTCTTATATTTACCTTGGAAAATCCTTAGAACAAGTCTATTCCATTTCTCACAGAACACACATTCAGATTGAAGACTGTTATTATATGAGTCACTCCAATCCCCTTATTTATCAAAGTTGTCCCAATTTCCAGACTCTTCATCTTTCTTGCATTTATTTATGAATTGTTGATGAAGAGGCTTGGCCAATATAATATAATTATGTAATCTCTAGACAGTGGTGGATTGACTGTCTCTTAAAGCCCATCATTTACTCTACTCCAGCCCCCCAAAGCAGAGCCACCCTTGTCTGAAGAAGATATCTTAAAAGATCCTGAGATTTCTCTTCCACTGTCTGGCTCTTTAATTACCTTCCCCAGTCTTAAATTCACCTACTAGGGTCACTGATTTGTTAAGCCAACTTCTTTGCCTTAGTCTTGTGTATGACCACGAAGACCTAATGAATAGAATTGGAATTAAAATAAGATTTCACTCCACTCAATAAGTATAACTCACTCTGCTTAATACAATAGTCTTTGAAAAAGGTGGGAAGTTGAACTTGAAGTCATAACAAATAGGGGTCGTTTGAGAAGTCTTATTACATTACAGGTGAAGATATAGAATACACTTTAATACTTACAGATTATGAAGTAGATGGTTCCATATATTAAATGTTAGTGGTTTTTAATATTACATGTTATCTTTGTTATAACTCCTAGCATTGTTTTAAAGCAGTTTATTAAAATATGAGAGAAATTGATGTGTAGGAAAAATACAGATTTAGAAAATGAAGAATGTATAAATTGTACATTAGTCCTTGTCTCCCAGAAAAAAGCAAGCACTTCATGTGCTCGTTTCACTCACAGTCACTTTAATAAAAATTTATAAAATAAATTAGCAATATATGAAAACAAATGTTGCAGAAGTGGGAGTGGAACTAACTGGTTTTCAGTGAAGAACTGAAAGTGAAATATTATGATGTTTTGCCAACAAGAAATTTACACAGTGGATTCTATACAAGATAATGGCCTTAGGCCAATTATTCTAATATAGATGTTTGTCCTGCTTATGAAGTCAATGACTGAGTTTTGTAGTCACTTTATCTCCAGTGCAATAGTTCCAGCTAGGAGCAAAGTGACTCTACAATAAATAAGGCATAGACACCAATGTGCAGCTTATATTCCTCATTTAACTAGGTGCAGCCAATCTCCAATAAGCCCATGAGCTACAAAGATACAGTAGAGGCACAGTGAAGTGCAGGAGAGAGCAATTTTGCTTCCATCTAAATAACTAACATTCCTCTCTACACATGCCAGTTCTCCCTCTTGTCAACTACACAACTGATGAGAGAAACCAATTCTTTCTCATTCACACACCATAGTCTTTCATTCTCACTATAAGTTCTCATGGTGTCCTCCCTGAATTAAAGTCCACTCTCCTTTTCATCCCCCAGTATTTATGTGTGGATCTGAAAATCTGATGTACTTCTCCATATTCTTCCTATGCTTCTCCTACTAAACAGTCATTGTCAATGTTGGCTGGACATTGAGTCCTGCTCGAGAACATAGCAACATATTTAGATATAAAAAATCTTGAGAGAGAAATAATTCCAGGTGTCATTGTATTGAATATCAGTCAAGATTTTTCTTATATTAGAAAAGTCTTTGCTTTATGTCTGTTAGTGAATTTTTTATATATGCTTTCTACTCATGTTCATAATAACCATAATTCTGAAATTCAAATATTTCTGTGAATAATTACTTTTCTAAGTTGAGACAAATTTATTTGATGACTAACCTGACTTAAAATGATATAAAGATAGTTTTGAAATTATTTATTTATTCCTCTTACTGTTAATGTTACTGTAACAATATTAATATGTTTTAAGGGGTGCATTCCCAGATCCAATAGACAGCATTAAATAATGTATTTATGTATACTTGCCATATTAATTTTTAAGATTTAAAACCTGTGAATACCAAAATTTATTTGTCCTCAGAAGAGCTTTAAATAAAGAACACACACACACACACACACACACACACACACACACACAGAGTTTTCTACTAAAAATATACAGATTTTATTTTAATTTAGCTGAGGAATAAGTTGATTTGTGTAAATAAAACATCTATGCTTTATGTATATCATCTCAGTGCATTTGGTTTTGAGAAAGTAATCACAAGGATTGTTTAGTTTCTTACAGAAATTGCTCAGAAATAGCCCAGTAAATGGGATGTCTATCCAAAAACATTCCAGAGTTAATCTAGAGTCTGTTTTAGTTTGTTAATGTGAGGAAGACCAGTTTCTTACAAGAAGCCATAAACTAATGCATAGGTGTTAAAGAATCCTGAGAACAGCCTTTCACTTTGGAATCATAAATTTCTATCCAAATTAGATATTATTCCTCTATCCACCAATTGTTCTAAGTATTGTAGATGCTCTGTGTTATAATTGAAACTCTACTTTGTAGGAATTGAGGCCAAGTTAGTCTAATCTCTGGATTAATCTCACTTAGATTTATTCTCTCAATATTTATTTAGTAACTAAACATAAAAACAATTGATTCAAATTAAAGTATAATTTGCATAAATATTGAGTCATTGCTGACATTAAAGGGATATCTGATGTGCTAGGAAATGCAAGGAAATAAAAGCACTGGTCTCCCCTCCCCCTGTTGCTGTGGAAATTCGGGCATGGGTTCCCAGGGGACAGAGTCCCCTATTTCTTGAGCTTTTCCCTAATCTCCTGGTGTATTTGGCAGAGAAAGGTACTTGCAGATAACATTTACTTAGCAGATAGCATTTTAAAATGAGCTTTCTTTAGCTCCATGAAAGAAAATGCCTACCTGAGAGATTAAAGGGCCAGTCTTTAGCAAAGGGAGGCAGAATTAAGGCAAAGGCTCTGTATGCTAAATGTTGACTGGTGAGGAACCCATGCTTGCCTCACAGTTCCAGTCCAGCTGGAAAGAGTTGGAATGCTGAAGAAAAGGTTCATATGAGAACATGGGATAAAGCAAGTGTTAAATATGTATACTTCCAGCATCTTGGATATGAGGATTCTTGGCATCCCTCTTTTGCAGGTTTAAGGTAGTATCAGTGAATCAAGTGACTATTAAGGCCAGGACTGAGTTCTCCTGATTGATTGTTGCCTCAGACTCAGTGCATGTGAGTTGGGAGAGTCAGGCAAAGTCTGGCATGTGTGATAGGCAGGGAGAGCAAAAACAGCCCAGGAGGAAGGTAGGACAGACCTGGCATAACAGGAAAGATGTGCTGGTCACCAGCCCAGCCCTCACAATGAGCTCTAAACAGGGAACTGGGCTGAAGAGATAGAGGGAGGTTAGAACCTTCTCTCAAGTTTTTAACACCATTCCTGAGAGAGAGAGAGCAGAGAAGAACTCAGTCCAAAGACACAATGAGCAAAAGGATAGAAGAGATGACATACCCCACTCTGCTTCAAGGAGGCTGTGATTGATTTGTTACAGGGCACAGAAAGCAAACAATTGGTGAGGAGTATTGATTCTCAATAAAGGCAGAGTAGCAAATGGTGTCACTTTCCAAATACTTTGCTTCGTCAGCTTTACAAATTTAAAATCAATCATTAGAGACAGTTGGTCCCTTAGGATCCTTCCTCCTGGTAAGAGTTTTACAAAGAGTTTATAAAACTGATGGTATAGGAGACAAAGAAGTTGCTTTCTATTCTTTCCTTATCCCTGCACTCAACAAACAGTAATTGAGCACTATCTGGTCACCATGTTGCTGAGCACAGGGCACTAACCCATGAGGGATTACAGCATAGCACTGCCCTATGAGGGAGCTGGAAGACATGGTATCAGGTGTGAGCCTGGGCTCAACAACCAGCCATGAGACAAATGCAAATCTCTCCTCCTCCCTGAGACTCAGTTTCATTCCACAGAAATGAGGATTGAGATAAACAGATCAAATAATTCTATGGACATTTATGAAGATATAAATACCAATCTTAATAATGTGTACTGGGAAAGGGAGGGAGCAAGCTGGGAACTGGAGGAAAGCACACCAAATGCTATGTTCATTTATGTGTGTATCTGAAACTCCTTATGATATATATTGCCATGTACCAATAAAGCATATTTAAAAATTAAATGAGAATTGTGCACATTCATTCAAGGAGACAGGACTATATTGTTTTTAGGTAAAAACAAAGACTCTCAGTAGAATTCTTGTAGGGTTTTGAACAGGGTTGAAATAAAATTAAAAGCTTTCTTAACTGAAATAAATGCATCAATTGAACATCTAAGTCTCTGCTTCTATAGCTGGACCTAGAAAGTCCACCGCCTTGGCTTAATGTTTTGCTGTGGACTGAGTGAGTGTGGCAAGGCTTTCCTGGAAGAGAAAGGTTTGTCACAGGAAAGTCAAGAAACTTGGATACACATGGATATGGTTCTTATGTGTGTAGGGGGTTTTGCTAAGTTGTACAAGATAGCGTCAGATTGGCTACCCTCCCACCTATTGTGACTACAGGTGTGCCCCACCATTTCCTGCTAACTTTCACCTGGTTCTAATAAAACCTTTGACATTGGGCCAGTCACTGGGCTTCTTGATCCTCACATGTCCCATTTGTAAATTGGAATTGGTATACTCCACTCTGCCTGTAGCTCACAGTGCATAGGTCCTTATGTTGAAACGAGCTGTTTCCATTTAGTTTGAGATTGAATTAACAAATGATGTCATTTTTTTTCAGCCCACCTTTGGCCATACCCCAGCCCCCACCTGCAGTGCAAGCCAGTGGGGGATCTGGCAGCTCCAGTGAGTCAGAGAGCAGCTCTGAATCCGATTCAGACACTGAAAGCAGCACGACTGACAGCGAATCCAATGAAGCACCTCATGTGGCCACTCCAGAGGTGTGTGACTTAAAAAAATTATAGCCCTATAGCATCTCTTTGTCCCTGAGGCAGCCCCCTAAAACACACATACACACACACACACACACACACACACACACGTTTCAGCAGTATAATTGCTTCAGCACAATAACTACTGAAAAATATCCATTACTTGATTGCATTCTTTTTTCTAAACATGTGTCTGCATAGGCTCTAACAGATATACATTTCTTGCTATGCAACTGATTTTCTGCAGTGGTCACTTAGCTACTCTGAACATCAAGCTTCCTCATATATGAAGACAGAATAGTAATGACTGGGCCAGCAGCTTCTTCTTTTTTTAAAGAAGCAATGAAGTTAGCCAAGACCCACATCTGGCCCCGGGAGTGCCAATTCTTAGTCTAGATTTAAGTCATTAAAGTAGTGAATTGCCACTAAGCAAGGAAGACTTATGAAATGTGTCTTTCCCTAAAGGTAAAATGATGATCGAGAAACCACATAGTTTTTATTTCAATTTGAATCAAAAGTATTTTATAATGGTCCCTGCAAATATTTAACACAGCCCCATAAAATGCCAAAATAATTTTGAAGTATTTTTTTTTGTGTGTGTTAAATGGGGATAGAACTCTTCTACCTTTGGGCTACACTCCCAGACCTATTTTATATTTTATTTGGAAACAGAATTTCTTAAGACAGCAAGCCTGGCTTCGAACCTGTGCGATCCTCCTGTTTCTGCCTCCCAAGTGTGGGGATTACAAGCGTGCGCCACCATCCCCGGCTTGAAGTAAAATATTTTATTTTCTCCTTCTCATCATCTATGAGTTCAGGATAGCTGCTCCAGTGCCCTGAGACTGTACCTGACACAGCAAGCAAATCCCACCACACACACACATGGTTTTTCATACACTTATTAAAAAATAATCAGAAAAGAACAAGAGAAAGAGGCAGTAGTTATATCACTGGTTATTAATAATAGCAAGTACATAATAGACAGGTGCCATATGTCAGGTACTACACTAAGCTCTTGACTTGCATTTTCTCATATTATCTTCATGAAAATCCTGTAGGATACCTGTTACTGTGATCTCGTTTTATATATGAGAGGGTAAGTTTATGAGAGGTTAGAAAGAACTTTCCCAATATCTCACAGATATACAGTAGATCCATAACTGAAAACCTGGTCAGTGTGTTGCTAGAGCTGGTATTAACTCTTGAGCTATGCTCCCAACAGTGGCATCCAATACAGTTTCCTCAACTTTCATATGGTGTTATTGTTCTGTGCAGGTTGGAGTCACAGCATTTTTTAAAATATTTTTAATTCTTGTCACCCTCTATTGGTTGGTGCCATAAGCTTCACTTAATGGTTTTCAAAAGAAGAGCTTGTCTAATAAAAATGTTGGCTCTTTTAGTTCAATTGGCAGAATTTTGAGTTGGGAATCAGGGATCTGAATTGTATGCGTCATTTCCATGATTTAACAGTGGATGCTAATGTTGCTGTTTGTGTTCCCATAAATTGTTTATTGCCCACACACTGAGTAAAGTACAGCAGTTCTTTAGGAAGTCAAATCTCATCATCTTCCAATAAGAATACAAAAGGTTTGGTCTGTTTGCAGTGGATTACAACATCATATAGACATTACTGGCACTTTGGTGGATGAAAAACCTTTCCTTTTGAATTGCACTTGAGGCACACTTAGATTTCTTTTTAGGATCAAAGATCATTGCCGATGCCTCCTGGTGAGAGGTTGGTGATTCACAGCAAAGGATTTTGAAACAGCTTTCCTCTCAGTCACTCCTTCCTACCCTTGAACTCTCTCCCTGTGAGTAGTTCTTTTTTCCCTGGCCAGAGTGGAGAATATTTTTAGAGAAAGAGTGGTTCTCTAGGTAATATGTTGTGGATAGTTCGTGTGTGTATATGAGTGTGTGTATTTGTATAAGTGCAAAGGATCACTGAATATTCAAAGCTTTTATTAGTGGTCACTGTAGTAAGAATTCTCCTAAATTCTCCTCACATGTGAGAGTAATTCTTCTGTCGGTTGTCAATCTGCAGCCAGAGCCTCCCTCAACCAACAAGTGGCAGCTAGACAAGTGGCTTAACAAAGTGACATCCCAGAACAAATCATTCATTTGCAGTCAAAATGAATCACCCATGGAGACGATCTCTCTGCCTCCTCCAATTATCCAGCCAATGGAAGTTCAAATCAAAGTGAAGTCGAACCCCAGCCAAGTCCTGGCTGAACCCAAAGAAAGTCCTCTCCTGAATCTCATTAGGGAAAAAGCCCGTTCACGGCCCATCCAGAAAACTCCAGAAACAAAGGCTCTGAAGCATAAGTTGTCAGCAACTCTTGACACAGCTTCTCAAAAGACAATTGGAAAAAAACAGCCCAAAAGGGTTGAGAAGAACACCAGCACTGAGGAGTTTACCTGGCCTAAACCAAATATTACCAATAGCACTCCCAAAGAAAAAGAAAGCATGGAGCTTCCTGACCCACCAAGAGGCCGTAACAAAGCCCCTAACCACAAACCAATCCCTAGGAAAGAACCAAGGCCTAACATCCCCTTGGCTGCTGAGAAGAAGAAGTACAGAGGCCCTGGCAAGATTGTGCCAAAGTCACGGGAATTCATTGAAACCGATTCCTCAACATCTGACTCCAACACAGATCAGGAAGAGACCCTGCATATCAAAGTCCTGCCTCCTTGCATCACCCCTGGAGGTAACACTTCCAAATCCAAGGAAACCAGCAGTGCTGGCCTGACCCTCAGCACTTTCCTCAGCAACACCAACAGCAACAACCTATCCATCAACAATGAGGAACCAGCTTTCTCACCTATTCCTGTCAGGCAAACTGAGCTTCTGTCCCCTCAACCAGATAATGAGAATCTAAAAAACCTCTGGGTGAAGATAAACCTTGACTTACTTTCTCGAGTACCTGGCCACAACTCACTCCAGTCAGCACCAGCAAAACTAGACCACAAAGAGATTGCCTCAAAACCTAAGCGTCACACTAATGCTACAGCTATGGAAAAACCAGTCCCTAAAAACAAGCGCAAGCACAAGGTAAGCTGTGACATGCCAAGTGACCAGGTGCAGGAGCAGTGGCTATCTGTTGTTGAACTTGATCTTGAGTCCCTTTATTTTGTGGTAATGAAGATTGAGCTCAGGGGTAGTCTACCTTTGAGCTATACCCCCCAGTCCTACTTTTTATTCTTAATTTTTAAATAGGATCTAACTGAGTTGCAGAGAGGCTCACTAAGTAGCTGAGGCTGGCCATAAACCTTCAATCCTCTCTCAGCCTCACAAGTAATGAGATTGCAAGCATGAGCCACCAAACCCTGCTTAAATCCCATTCTAGAGGAGGCCAGTGGCTGTGGATTGAATTGTAAAGTCAAGGATGCTTCCCATGAGACATGCAATATTTGATACATGGCAGGGGACAAAGCACTATAAATGATCAGGGCTTGGCAACCAGTGGCAAGAGTGTCCAGTAGGGCCGTGAGATATTATGATGTATATGAATAATATGAACAGATTCACCTTCCCCATGCCACCAGATCCTTATGTCAGCTTTTTAAGCTGTTTCTGCTGACAGGGACTCCTGTATTATTCTCTGTAGTTCTCGCCCAAGTATTATGTCCAAATACATCCTCATCCAGTCTTGTTCATTTATCTGGACAGATAGCAACATACCCATGACCCAGTTTTCCTTGGAGCATTCTGTCTCCTACCAGACTCAAGTCTGCCCAGCCTGGTGGGAAAACTAAGCTCTGCTGGAAACACTGAGCTCTGTAGGAGACTTGCCTTGAGAAAACCTCACCTGCAGATGATTTAGGTGAATTCTGGGGCAACAAAGTATCTTCAGAAATATAGAATATCCTTTTTCATTTCAAATATATCTATGGAGGTGAGGTTTTGGCCAATATTCTTATTCTAATTTATCTCTAGATCTCAGAGTAGTTTTTAAAATAACATTGCCACATGGTGATATTCAGGTAATCTAATTTATTATTATTTTTTGAACCTAGGGGCATTCTTCATTCAAGCTACACCCCTAGTCCTATTTTGTATTCTTTATTTTGAAACAAAGTGGCAGAGAGTTTCACTAAGTAGCTGAGTCTAACAGAAAACCTGCAATCTTCCTGTCTCAGCCTCCCAAGTACTGGGATTACAATCATGCACCACCACGCCCCACTCAGACAATCTAATTTCTAACATCTTCCCCAGTATCTAGAGGGGATATTATTAGTCTTTTCCTCATTATTTGTCACTGTGCAGGAGAGACATCAGAGTAAGGTCAATATGGCCCAGATTTCTCAATGAGGAATAGCCTACCCATAGCCAGGATTGTACAATTGAATAGTATACTGAAAGGATGAGTGAAGTCTTCATTCAGCTTTACTTTGGGGATTGAAATGCAGAGAGTATTTTCTCTATGTCATACACCAATAAATCAATGGGAGTATTCCAAAATAGGGAGCAAGAAGTCTGAGCCTTTTACTATGCCATGGATTGTTCTTTCTTGGTAATAAGAATGGTATAATCAGGGTGAAAATACATTTGTAGAATAAGCACATCCAAAGATCCAAAGTAGTCATGTCTTGCCTGTGTGTGTGTGTGTGTGTGTGTGTGTGTGTGTGTTTGTGTTTAAGGCAGAGATTTTAATTCAAGTAAAGATACACGTTCCAGGGAGAGGTGCAGGCCAAATCAAGAGAGCAAGAGGCCTTGCCTATGGATTTTTTTCCTTGCATGTTGCTAATTTTATGAGCAGCCTTTTATGTTGACCACAATTTCCATGCTGTTTGGACAGTATTTAAGCCATATCAGAGTTACAATGTTAGTATCTATAGTACTCATATGTGAGGGCACTGTTGATGAGAGAAATATATGAAAATTATACGTTCTCTCTACTTTTGTTATGAGATTCCTGTGCCAGCCAATCTTCGATCAGAAGTTAACATCACAATTCACTTCTCTCAAATGCCCACTTCTTAGTAGGAATAGATTGGCAAGGCTGATTGCCTTTTTCTGATCAAAGGTGCACACTTAGCTTCCCTACCTAATGCAGAAGGTAAAATAGAAGCAAACCTTATCTTGTTCATTTTAAAAATGTGTGAAACATGCTTTTCTAAATGTGACATGTATTTCAAGCTCTGTATTTTTTTTTTCTTTCAAAGCTAGGAGAAATTGCAGAGAAAATCCCTGAGAAGAAGCAGCGCATGGAGGAGGCTACCACTATCTGCTTGCTTCCTCCTTGTATCTCTCCAGCCCCACCACATAAGCCTCCTAATGCCAGAGAGTGAGTTTATCCTGTTTCTATATGATGGCTCTGTATAACTTCTGATTTTTAAGAAACTCCACTTGGACCCATTTGTGGCATTTATCCCAGAGAAATATTAGGCAAAAGGCAGAATTCACAGTCTAGACCTGACCGCTCTCCCAGACCACTGGAGTAACAAGGGTATAGGATAAAGGTTATAATGCAGACTGCCAGGTTTGTAGTGACTATTATCTTTTGAACTTTTTAGCAATATTTATTCCAAATCAGGCAAAATAAACTTTTCACAGTAAATAAAAGGTAAAACTGATGTAAAAGGGAGGAAAAATTGAGATTCCTATCAGTTTAACCAGATCACCTGCTTCTAGCCAAAGTTCAGCTCTGATGATGATTTAAACAATTTCCCTGGAAAAGCAACTCCTTGATCTTGACAGGATGACATAGCTGCTGCTTTTTTATGTCATTACCTAATATTACCCTGAAACTTAAGGACCAGTAGCTGCATCTTGAAATCCACAGAGACAAGGAGAATGCCTGGAGAGATGAGAGATCTGAGCTGTTGGAGAGGAGAGTTGCCTTCCTCCCCCCTTCCCCCAGGGCAGTTCTGTGTCAGGGAAAGCCAGCTGGGGAAAATATGTTAATTCAAACCAGCTGGCACTTCCTTTCCCTTCTTTCTCTAGGTGGAAGTTTCCACAATCAGGAAGAAAGGAGGCCTCTTTTTCCCTGCCTCTCAAATAGCATCAGGCTTCCACAGAGAAGTTTCTTCCAAGCATTGTGAATGAATTCTTATTGTCTTATAAATATCACTTAACTAACAATCATGTCAGCTACTTGAACTATTCTGTCTGGGTAATTATTGCCATAAATTCATTCAACATTAGAGATTATTTCCATCAAAGCCCGATTTAGGAGCCTATTAGCAGCTCAGAGCAGAGAAGCAATCTGGCTAACTGCTGCTTACAATTGATTTCACAGATTACTGTTTAACATCAGTGATATGGCATCAATCTGCCACAGATCAGATGTCGGAAATAAGTTATCAGCTTATGTGGGTATGAATCCTTGTTGTTTTGAGATTAAAGAGGGGAACAGGCCAATTACCAGTAGACCTTCTCGATGTAATAATGAGTTTAGGGCCTTTGGCTGCCCCTCTCCCTAACAAACCATACCCATTTTTGAGGTGTGTCTCTATTGTCTGGTATAAAGTGATTTTGATAACATCCATTAGTATATGTGGAGTTCTCAGAACTGGAAACCTTACCAGAGTAGCAAGCTTACCACCTGACCCTCAGAGTGGACTATGTATGCTAGGAAATGTAGACCTCACTCCAGAGCTTTCTTCCTTTTTAAAGAAAACAGGAAAAAAATGGGCATAGCTGTTGTGGCGATAGCACCTCAGTTTTCAGGCTTTGGCAGAGGCAGGAAGAGTGGGGATGTTTCCACCCCATTAGCCCCCACTGCTAGTCTCCTTACTAACCAACCAGTGACATTTTACTTTCTCCATCCTATGAAAAGGAAATGAATAAGTGCTAAGTAAACATCCATTAATTTGAGTTTGTGCTTCTAAGTGGTGTTTTTAATCCATTCTTTACAGTCTTTCTCCATTTCTAGTAGGCAGGAAAGCAGTTTTGCCCCAGTACTGCCCCAGAAATATTTATCATATAGGAATGGCCTAGACCAGGTTTTTGTGCGCATCAAATTAAAATCTTTAGAACATGAGGCAAAGACTGGTCTCTTTGGGGTCTTCTCTCCTCAATCTTTGTCTTCCCCTTTGTGCCTTTGACACGTCACACTATATCCTAAAACACAATTCATTTTTGTAAATGAGTATTCTAAAACCTAGCACAGATTTCACATAAGAATATGACAGCTACAGTTAGTTCCCCATCATCCAGATGAGGGACCTTTTGAGTTTTTCCCTTTTTTGGGGACTTGACCCATGAGCACAACCTCTGAGGGACTATTTGGGAATAGTGATTGACTTCTCTTATTTGCTGTTCCACTCTGGGCCTATTGGCAAAGGAACCCCAAAATGAAAAGAAAGAAAAAAAATGTTCTAATGGTTGGAAGCCATAACAGTGAAAGTGGTATCTTGAAAATGCTCCCTGGTTATCTTTTTGCAGGGAAGTCATTAAAGGCCTAATGGTTTCATGTCAGTACCAGGTAAAAGGGATCCAGGTCACTGGTATGCACAGCACCTGTTGGTCACTTCAGTGGCAAATGAGAAGGCCTTGACTAGTAGTCAATGGCCTTTGGAAGAAGCTCTTTCCCTTGCAGCCTGTAGCACCTTCTCTGCCAGATAAATTAGTGGACAGTGGTCACAGCTAATGAATCATTCATCTCCTGTAGATACCATAGCAATATAGGACATGAGTATACACAAATCTCCAAAGTTTAGGTCCCTCTGTAATTATTAGACTTAATGTGGTGGGGCTTCCTCATGGACAGAAATAGTTTATTTTTGTACTGGGGAGTGAACTCAGGAGTATTCTACCTTAAAGCTATAGCCTAAGCCTTATTTTATTTTATTTTTGTAACAGGGTCTCACTAGGTTGATGAAAGTATCACTACTTGCTGAGACTGTCGCAGGACCTGCAATCCTTCTGTCTCTACCTCCCAAGCACTGGGATTACATGCCCAGCATGGCAGAAATCTTAATATATAAATGCATCACCATTTCTATTAGGCATCACAATTGCCCTAAAATGGTTCTACATTTCAAAGAGATTTCAAAAAATCCATTTGCAAGTGTTATTATATTAATTTAATCAACAAAGAGAATGACAGGAAAACTCAAGTTTTTAAATAACTGCATGACAATAAAATGGTTGGACCACGGTTTATGAAACAAAAGAGATGATACATACTATTACAGTTGGCAATCACGTTTATGAAACAAGAGATGATACATACTATTATAATTGGCAAATTTATGTAACAGAGCAGAAGTGGAACAAGGAGGTTTACCTGACTTATACTTCAGGAAATCATACCACTTGAGTGCTTGTTCATCTTTTTTTTTTTTTTGTGGTACTGGGGTTCCAGGAAACCCTACTACCTCTGGGCTACACTCCCAAACACCTATTTTTAATATTTTTATTTGGAAACAGGGTCTCTTAAGCCAGCGAAGTTGGCTTCGAACCTGCGCGATCCTCCTGTATCTGCCTCCCAAGTGTGGGGATTACAAGCATGTACCATCACGCCTGGCAGTTCATCTTTGATTTGTTGCTTTGAAATGTGGTAAATCTATATTTTTAGACACTGAATGAAATTGACTAAGAGGAAAACATAAATTATTGGTGCCTTAATTTGCTATTGAAAATTGCAGTCAATAATCATGAAAAGTAAATGGCTACACAGTGCAATAGTTGCCTAAGAAAAGGTTAAAATTCAAGTAATCTTTATTGATTAGTCAAAGACAGTAACTAATGAAAATCCATGACCCAATTACCATGTTAAGCAGTTAGCATACAATTTTAGTTGTTTGGTTTTATTCTAAGCCTCAGCCTATTTGATGCTACCCATTTAATGGGCAGATCAGTCAGTTTGAAAGCATGGGAGTACTTTTAGGATTGCAGAATGCCTTGTGTCCACATAATCAGTATTTCAGTAAGACAATTTAAGGTCAGAGGCCCATTCTTTGGCACTGAGGTAAACATATGTACATATAATTTGCAATGTTTCACAATATTTACTGTGTAATTTATTTCTAAGTAGTATAAAACTGTAATATTTCTTAAGAAAATATCATTATATTCATTGTTTATTGTACTATCTATTGCATGATTGTTAAGACCTAGAGCTAAATAAGTTTGAATCATCCTGAAAATAATGAAATTAAAGTATGCAATGTATTTTCTATAAAAATAAAATTAATACTAATCTTTATAGATTGCAAATATCACACTCTAGCACACTCCATTAGATGTTTATGATTGTTGTGCTGTTTTGCTTTAAAGACATGTGTTTATTCTTAGATACATTTGGTTGCCTATATATGTATATATGTATGGAGAGATATCTATAGAAATAGCTATGTCTATATGCATTTTATACATACTTTTCCCAATAGGGTAAAGGCCATCAAGTAAAATATTATTTTATCTGAAAATATCAGCATTGTGGGGAAAATCAGAGTAAATCAAGATAAAGATTTAATGATATTTTACACTTTTTGTTTCCACAGAAATAATTCATCCCGAAGAGCAAATAGAAGAAAAGAAGAAAAGTTGTTTCCTCCTCCACTTTCACCACTGCCAGATGACCCTCCACGTCGCAGAAATGTTAGTGGTAATAATGGTCCCTTAATTCAAGACAAAAATATCTCTATGACTGGACAAATAACCTCTACCAAACCTAAAAGAAGTGAAGGAAAATTCTATGCTACTTTCAAAGGGATATCCATAAATGTAAGTGTCTCCGAAGAAATATTACATTTGTAAGGTAGACAAGTTAACCCAGCTCATATAAATGTATGGACCAGAGGGTGTGTCTCAGGGGGAGGGGAGGAAAGGTACAGAGAAAATATAAATGTGTGTGCATGTGTGTATTTGTGTACACAAAAATATAGACCCTCTGTATATCAAATCTCAATTATTCCAACTCAAGATGGATTTTTTCTTCAAAATTAATTCTCTATCGCATATCCCCAAACATAATACATGTACATTCAAATTCTTGAATATCATTTGGTTCAATCTCTTCCTAACTTGGGGCTGGGGAAAACAATTTTATAACACAATATTTGGCACATATTAGTGCCAAATGTTAGTGAATGTAAAAAAAAAAAAAAAACAAGTGGATGGAATCTTAACTGGGACAGGAATGTCAAGTTATACCCCTCAGCTTTGCAAATATTTTTAAACTTTGCTTTAAAAATACTTACTAAATGTGAAAGAATGTATAGGCGAATCTGTCTCTAAGATCAGATAACAATTATCCTAAACTCAGCTAGAAGAGTATTCACTTCTTTGAATTCTTTACACTGCTACTCAACTATTGCAGATAATTGAATTATTTGATCATTTTTCACATCCACTCACAATGTCTTTTCATTTTACTTGAATATAAATACATAGGCTGTTGAAACCAGTAGCAAAGGTATTTTTGTAGTACTAGGGATAGAACCCAGTGACATTCTACCTCTGCTCCACCCCCATCCTATTTTTTATTCTTTATTTTGAAACAGGGTCTCACTGAGTTGCAGAGTGCCTCACTAAGTAGCTGAAACGGTCTGTAAACCTTGATCCTCCTGTCCCAGCCTCCAAAATGCTGGTATTTCAAGTATGCACCACCATGCCTGGCAGCAACAAGTATCATAATAAATACCAATTACCAATGTATCTACCATTTCATGCACACACACACACACACACACACACACACACACACATATACACACACTCACATATGCAATTTTCTGCATTCATATTCATGTAATATTTTTTAATATAATATGAAATGGAAATTGGTGAAAATCAACAAATTCTCACATGTCTGGCAACTTCTTGGGCCCTGAACCCAAAAAATCCATTTAGCATAACATGAAAGGCTATGAGTTCTCTGAATTTTAAAGACCTCGATTTATATTCCATCATCTGAGATGACTGAGATGATGTACATATCTAGGTAAATTACACTAGTATGAAATTGTCATTTTCCATATTTGGATACATATTTAGAACTGCTGACTATAATGCTGAGAATTAAACCATCTATTTTAAATACTAATTATACTACCAATTCTATTTTTATGCTAAGTGTAATTAATTTTATAAACTCTAAATAGTGCTATCTTCTACTGTAAGCTTTGGGAGGAATTACAAAATATCCATGGAATTGTGTTTGTATGGTGCCTAGTGTATTGTCACAAATAATCTACTATTATAAATAATAATGCCTACTATATTTCTATAAATAATTAAATATTATAAGTGAAATATATGTTATTTTGAAATGATAATGCTTACAGAAATCTGGAGTAATTTCCATAAGCACTATTATGACTGGGGAAACATGAGAAATATGATTATATTTGATCCTAGAACTATGTCACTCTTCCTAAGTATCATTGAACACCTCTAGGTTAATAAAATGAATAAACTTTACTAGATAATTTGTAGGATTCTTCCAGGTGCAAGAGTGCTTTCAATTTTCTGCTCTCAGAGTCTGAGAGCACAATTCTCAATTTAAGCATGAAGTTCTGTTATTAACTCAGTATGTGGGTAAATGTGGAGAGATGATATGTTTATTTGATGTGCATTACCATGGTTATATCTAGTCATTTCCAGTTAGATGTAAGAGAACCAAAATCAATGCCATGTGTGAAGAAAATGTGATTTTTCTGGGTTTTTGTCATATATTGTGGCCATAGAGACAAGTGGCATTGCCTTGGGCTAATTCCATATTTTGGTCTGGCCCATCTGGCTCAAGCAGTGGAGACATGGAAGCTGGCATAGGTCTTTCTTAGCTCTGATAACTCTACATGTTTAAGATTAATGAAATCTACAATAATCTTTAAACTATTTTCCATGTTCATAATTGAAGTCTGTAGATGTGTAGCCTTTCAGCACAATTATCTCAGTGTGTTTTAGATACACAGAATTATCTCATAATCAGAAAGTTGAGGATCAAGTAGAAAAGACCACCTTCAATGTATATAAGAAATATAACATCATGGACTTCCGGGAAGATGGCGACGGAGCAAAATGGGGCTTACGAGCCCCGCTAACAACCAATCTCTATTACCACAAAATCAGCGCCTTTCATAGCCAGAAAACACCATCTGCGGAGAAACAAAAAATGTAATTTTAAGGGACAGAGAAAAAGCGGGCTGGAAAAACGAGACACCAGAAACCAGACCGCAGTGCTGCAGCCGGAGCCGTGGCATGAAGCGGCGGGGCGCCATTTTGCCTTGCAGCACCATGCTCCAGAGAGGAAGGGAAATCATAACAGGGCTCAGAAACCAGAGAGGAGATACGCCGGCCTCATGCCAGAGAACACAGCAGCAGAGACTTACTGCTGGCAGTAGCGGTGAGTTCACCGGACGGCACCAGACTAACACACTCAATAGCCCACCAAGCTCCAGAGAGGAGCGGTAGACAGCGAGCCGAGGTGAGCTGCTGCGGAACAGCTGGGCGGGATTCGGCAGATTTCTCAGCGCAGGGAGCATCTAAAGCTCCCAGGCGCTGGGCTCAGCGCACCCTACAGGGACTCAGAGTGGAGCTCAAAAACAGAAAAGAAATACGCCAGCCTCACGGCCGAGGGCGTGGCAGCGATGCCATACTGATACCGGCGGCAGCAGGAGCGAATGCACCGAGTCCACGACAGCTCCATCTGCACACTCAACAGTGAGTGAAATTGGGGCCCCTAGAGGAGAAATCCCAGTACTGCACTCCCAGGGACTTGACCCAATGGGGGAGTGGTGGTGGCAGAGATATTACACCATAGGAGAACACCCAACATGGCACCCCCCATGGTCTAAAGCAACCTCGATTGACTCCCAGGGTCTGAGACACTGTGATACAACTGAGTACAGGAGTAGTGGGAACTGAGATACCATAGACTCGAGATCCACAGCACCTTATGTGAAGTCGTAGTGACACAGGGAATAACCCAGAGAAGGCACAAACTTCCAAAATCATGGGAAAGTGGAATAACAATGGAGCAATGAATGCCCACAACCCCACAACATCAGAACCTGATAAAACAGAAATTCAGAGATTTATAGAAGATCAAATCAGGAAAATAACTGTAGAAATAATAGAGGTGTTTCTAAAAGAATTCAGAGAGAGCCAAAGAGAGATAAAGGATGCAATTAATGAAGTAAAGGCCTCAATTCAAAGTACAAACAACCGATTAGACAACCTGGAGAATAGAATCTCACTCCTAGAAGATGATCATTCAAAAAATGAACGCATAGTTTCTAATTTAGAAAAAAAAAATCTGACAGCAGGAATCTGACATTGAAGAAATATGGGACGATTTTAAGAGAGCTAACCTAAGAATAATTGGAATAGAGGAGAGAAAAGAAGGTGAAACCAAAGGGATTAACAATCTTTTTAAGGAAATAATAGCAGAAAATTTTCCAAACATAGAGCAAGAGGTCGATACACAGGTCCAGGAAACTTATAGAACTCCCGTTAGAGAGGATCAGAGAAGAGGATCCCCACGCCACATAATTGTCAAAATGACCAATGTGGAAGCCTAGCAGAGAATCTTAAAGGCAACAAAAACAAAGGACCAAGTGACATTCAGAGGCAAACCAATTAGAATCACTCCAGACTTCCCAAACCAAGTCATGAGAGCCAGAAGGGCTTGGAGTAACATATTCCAAACTCTGAAAGAAAACAACTTCCAGCCAAAAATTTCCTACCCAGCAAAACTTTCTATCAAATTAGATGGGGAAATAAGAAGCTTCCACGAGAAACAGAAACTGAAGGAATTTATGTCTTCAAACCCACCATTAGAGAAAATACTCAAAGAGATTAACTACAAAGAAGAAATAGGTAACACACACCAGAACCAGAGAAACAAGATTTTCCATCCAACAGACAACTAAGATTGGTTATCTGTGGAGATTCATTATTTATGTTAGTCTTTTACCTATCGCTAAATTGTATTGTTTGCTTTTATTGTTGCTAATTTTTAGGGTTTCTAGTTGGAATATTAATATACCTTCAGATATAGCATTTGGAAATATTTTATCCCATTCTATCAGTAACTTTTAACTCTGTTTACATTGTCTTTGGATATACAATTTTTTTTATTTTTTAGGGAGTTTATTTACCCTTTTGTTGTCTGTGCCATTAAAATCATATCCAAGAATCACTGCCAAATTCAATGTTGTGAGTTTTTATGACTCAGATTTTCTTCTAAAAGTTTATAGTCTAAGATTTATATTTAGGTCTTTTATCTATTTTGAGTTAATATTTGTATATGTGTTAGGTAAGGGTCAAATTTTATTCTTTTTCATGTAATTATTATTTTTCAACAATATTTAGTTAAAAGATTAGTATTTCCTCCACCAAATGTTCGTGGAAACCTTGTCAAAAATAACTTGACAATATATGGAAGAATTTATCTCTAGGCTTTTATTTAACTCCAATGGTTTACATATCTGCCTTTAGAACAGTACTACACTGTTTCAATTATTGTAGTTTTATATGGTTTGAAATCAGAAAATATACATCTGCTAGCTTTGTTCTTCTTTGATATTGTTTTGGGTATCTAGAGTCCATATTCCATATTAGGATAGATTTTTTCTGAAAAATAAATAAATAAATGTATGATAGATTCACCTAAAAAAAGAAAAGAAAAAATATTATCTGGTAAGAAAGAAAGCTAAAAGAAATATTGAACTGTTATCTTTTAGTCATCAAAAGCTTGGTATCAGACAAATGAAACTGTTTTGTGAGATTACCATCGTTAATATTGGATAAATTGCTATAAATCTAGATGTCAACCACTAAGCCAAGAATGGGAAGGAGGGATGGGGAGGGAACGGGATGGGGATCGGGTAGGGGCTAAGTGGGCGATGTGTGCATTTATGTCTACAAAAGTATTTTCTTTATACCATTATGATGTATGAATACATTGCACCAATAAAAAATAAAATTAAATTTAGAAAATAAAAAAAGAAATATAACATTATGCTTTTAATTTTAAAGTGAAGACTTTCACTGAGGAAAGGCTGCATGAATAGGAGCATGTATGCATTCAGCAAATTATAAAGAACACTGGGCCATAATCTGGAATATATACACCATGGAGTTTTATTCAGCCATGAAGGAGAAATAATTATGACAATTGCAGGCAAATAGATTGAACTAGAAAACATAATGCTAAGTGATGTGAGCCAAACTCAGAAAATCATGAGCTACCTGTTTTCTAACATATGTCAAAGCTATAAAGAAAAAAAAAGAAAGGGGACCTTATTTAATGTCATTATGCTTGCCACTCTAGTTGGGGTTAGATGGAATCTCAGGGTAGTTTTGATTTGCATCTCCCTAATGACTAATGAATTAGAACATCTTTTCATTTATCTATTGGCCATTTGTATCTCTTCTTTTGTGAAGTGTCTATTCAGTTCAGTTGCCAATTTTTTTTTGATTACCAAGCAGAGTTGGAAAGCATTTTATTGGGCAAATAAATGTCCAGAGTGAACTTTGTGACAATGACCTGTGAGCCACCGAAGCACAGGATCGTGATGAAGTACAGCTGGGAGTCCACACATTAAGATCTCTCAAAGCTTTCACACTTTGGCTTACAATGACCATATTATCAGGATTCCCAGTAGGAAGAACTTAAGTTCCTACAAATAAAAATTAGCTGGTTTATATATTGCTACCTTACATTGTCCAAGAGAAAAATGATGAAAGTATCATCTGCAAACATTAACAACAGTCTGTAAATAAAACCTGGTTTAACAAAGAAGTCAGGTGCTCATTTCTTGATTGGGTTATTTGTTTTGCTACTGCAGAGTCTTTTGAGATCTTTGTATATTTTGGATATTAGCTAATCCCAATCAGAGTGGCAAGCAGAAAGAAATCAAATAACAACAAATGCTGGTGAGGATGTGGGGAAAGTGGAACTCTTTTTTACTGTTGGTGGGAGTGCACACTAGTTCAGCCACTATGGAGATCAGTGTGGATATTCCTCAGAAAACTGGGAATAGATCCACCATATGATCCAGCTCTACCACTCCTGGGTTTTTTTCCAAAGGGGTTGAAATCAGATAACTATAGTAACATGTACATAACTATGTTCATAGTAGCACATTTTGTAATAGCCACAATATGGAACCAACCTAATTTTCCATCAACACATGAACATATTGCAAAATTATGGGAAATACACACAATGGAATTCTACTCAGTTATAAAGAATAACAAAATTATATCATTTGCAAGAAGTTGGAAAGACCTGGAGAACATTATGTTAAGTGAGTTCAGCCAAGCATAGAAAGAGAAGGGACATATGTTTTCTCTAATATGCCCAAACTAGGTAGTATTAGAAATACCAGTACAACTCCAAATATTGGATGGGAAGCCTTAACAAATCTAGAATGGAAGGATAGGAGAGGAAGAAGGCTGAGGTTGATTATTGGAGATGCTACATTTGAATATGTGTAAAAGTATGAATGTAGCATGGTAAACCCGGACACTCATAGTTGGGAGGGGGAAAGAGGAACTGGGGGGGCACCAAGCACTGTCTGAATGTATACCATTTTCAATATGATACACATAACAATAAAAATAACAAAATAATAAAAAATAAAAGGGACCTCATGAAATCTTAAGAAGTGATATCAGTAGAGTAGTGAAATAGGATTTGAGGAGGGAGGGAGAGGGAAAAAAGGCTTCAGAAAGAAACAGGTCAAATAATGCTATGTGTGTATATGAAGGTATCACCACAAGTCTCACTAGCATATATGGGGAGGAAGGAGGGTGGGGAGAGAGCACATCAAATGACATTATGCATATTTATGAATGTATTACTTTGAATCTCACTACCATATATAATTAAAATACATCAAAACATTTTAAAAAGGAAATTAAAAACTTAGAAAAGTAACATATTCACATCATAAAAATGTATTGTCCTAGTCATTTTTAATTGTTTTATTGGTGCACTATAGTTATACATCTTAATGGGATAAAAGACATGTGGAGACATACATGCACACATCATACAATTAGCCATACCCAATCCTTTCCTCATTCCGTTTTAACCCTCCTTCCCATGCTTGGCTTAGTGATTGACTTTGATATGTTTATTTAAATACATCAAGTGCTTAGAGAGTTTCCCTCCCCTCCCGTCCCCTCAGTTAGGTTGCCTTATTTGCTCCTCTTTAGAATCTTCTTCTTCTTCTAGAGTACCTCCTGTTACCCATTTCTCCCTAGCTTTCACATAGTGTATAGTTCAGTAATATTATTTTACATTACATGTAGCCAGTCTCCAGAATCCTTTTCTCAACTTGAAAAACTGAAACTCTGTACCCATTAAACAATAATTCACCATTTCTTCTTTACCATAGCACTTGGCAACCATCCTATAGTATTTTATTGGTGCATATTAATTATACAGAATGGTAGGTTTCATTGTCACATATTTGTGTACAGATAAAATCATGACACATTTTTATGACACATTTGTTGATTGACATCAAGGTTGGTTTCATAATTTGGCTATTGTGAATTGTTCCTTTGACCATGGATATGCATTCTGATTTTAATTATTTTGGAAAGATGCAAAAGGGTTACCATAATTTTAAAATTAAAAATAAAATAAAAATAATCTAAATTGTTATAAGTCAAAAAAGGAAAAAAAAGAAGACATTTTGAGCAAAGATTTCACATAAAACAAATCAGGAAAGTGAAAAAAGCAAAGGCACATTTTTTTGTTTGTTTGTTTTCTGCCATGGTTTGTGGAAGGAAAACATTGGAGACTGGGTAGAATGATGAAGGCAGATCAGGGAGGATCTTGAATGTTGATGCAGGAGCTCAGCCTTGAGTTTTCCTTTGGGTACAGGCCATCCTGCTTGTTCCAACACACCTAGCCTGTGACAACCACATTTCCCTGCCGGATTTTGCCATTCTCAATTGGATTTTTTTTTTTTTTTTGGTGAAATGAAGAAATCTAACCTTGTAACAGGGAAGACCATTCCACCATTAATATAATGATGGAACTAGTTTGGTTTAAGAGAAATTTGAAATGCTCATGGGTCATCTTGGTGGAACTGTCCAGACGTGATTACTGCAGGTCTGGAGCTTTGGAGATAAAATAACATTGAAATATACATCTAAAAATTACTTGCGTACTGTTGAATCTGTGCCGGCACATACAGGATTGACAAATCTGATCAATGAGGAAGAGTGCTGTGGAATGAACTTTGAATCTTAGTGATATACCAACTCAGAAGAGTAAGAGGAAGTAGTACTATAGGTAGAACAGGCAGGATTGTTCCACAATTGCCAGATGGGGAGGACAGAGTCTGTCCTGTAAATGTGATAGGTTATCTTGTGAAATGATACTGTCACATAATTACAAATTTTGTCACCCGTTTCTTCATATGGATTTCATCCCCACTACAGCAATGCCCATATAAAGTGAAGTTTTTGATGGGCATGGTGGCATATTCTTGTAATCTCAGAACTCTGGAGGCTGAGACCACAGGATCAGCATTCTCAGACAGCCTAAGCTACTTAGGGAGGCCCTTTGTGACTTAGTAAGATTCTTTTTCAAAACCAAAAATAAAAAAACTAGAGTGAGGCTCTCATAAATCTTTTATTCATTTGAATTTTGGCCTGATAAAAATAAGGTTTTACCACCATAAGCCTTCAAACCAAGGCACCGTCACATGTAATTCACTTAAACAGAAACCAAGGAGAGCCTCACATGAGCAGAAGGGCTATATCAGCTTTGGGTAAACTGGGCAGTGGTTATTATATTGTACTGCATGGCATTTTTGGATTTTGATGGACCATGTCTGATATTTTTCAGAGTGTGACTTGAAGACTTTACTTGTTCTTGAAAGCTTTGGGACTGGTTGCATTATCTAAAATGTTCCCATTAGAGCCAGATGCAGTGGTGAATGCATGTATTCTCAGTATTTGGGAGGCTGCAACAGGAGGATCACATGTTTGAGGCCTGCCTGTTTCAAAATAAAAAAATAACAAACTTATGAGACCCTATTTCAGAATAAAAAAATAACAAAGGAATGGGAGTGTAGATCAGTGTGAGAATATCCCTGAGTTCAATCCCCAGTACTGATATACATACATACATATATATATATATATAGTCACATTAGGGTCATGGACTCTGATTGCTCTCTTTCTACCCCTTTATCCCTATTTTTTTTGGTGGTTTTTGGGATGGAACCCAGAGGCATTTGACCTCTGAGCTACACCCCCTGCCCTATTTTTTATTCTTTATTTTGAAACAGGGTCTCACTGAGTTGCAGAGGGCCTCACTAAGCAGCTGAGGCTGTCTGCAAACCATGATCCTCCCATCTCAGCCTCCTGAATGCTGGGATTACAAGCATGAGCCACCATGCTCGGCTATCCCTATATTCTATATTCTTCCTTCCCCTTTCACCTCACCTTTCCCACTGGATTTAGACCTTTGTTACACCTGTTTTATTGAGATGATGGGATTGTGTAATCCCTGCACTTGCCTCACTTGGTGTTTGGTGTCATCAAAGAACAAATGCTCGTGATTCATGGCATTCAAGAAATATAGCAGGGTCACCTTTTTATAAACTGTGTGAATTTTTCTCTTCTTGTTTTGTTACTTACTGTGCTTAATATTCAATAATTTATGAAAAGATGTTCTAAAAACCTGGACTTAGTGGAAGCTATTTGTATTCCTTTTTCCCAGGAGGGAGACACTCCAAAAAAGGCTGCCTCTGCCACCATCCCTGTCACCAACACTGCTATTGCCACTGCCACTGTCACTGCTACTGCTATTGTCACTGCCACTGTCACAGCTACTGCCACCGCCACTGCCACGGCCACCACTACAACCACCACCACTACTATTTCCACCATCACTTCTACTATCACTGCTGGCCTCATGGATAGCAGTCACCTGGAGATGACCTCCTGGGCAGCCCTGCCCCTTCTGTCCAGCAGCAGCAGTAATGTCCGGAGACCCAAGCTCACTTTTGATGACTCGTATGTTTTCCCCACATTATCACGGACATGGTTTGGATGTGATCCTTGGGGTGGAGAGAGGGTAATATGCATGTGTCACTCCACTTAAGAACTGATAATATGCATGAACATGGTAATATGCATGTGTCATCCCATTTATGACCTTAGCATTAGGTCCTATAGCCTAAAAGGTATATCCTTAGGTCCTATAGCCTAAAAAGTATATCCTCCTCCTCCTCCTCCTCCTCCTCCTCCTCCACACACACACACACACACACACACACACACACACACACACACACACCTCTGTTCCCACCAAGAAATATCTGGCCCATTTTAATTATGGAGCACTGTTACTATATCCAAAGGCAGAAGCAGGTACTTACTCTTGGGTTTTTTTGTTGTTGTTGTTGTTGTTTTTTTGTCCTTTCTTATCCATGTCCTCAGGTACATATAGATTTATAAATTTTTTTTGTTGTTGATTTGGACAACTGTAATGATTGGGGTTGGAAGATGTAGTTATTTATTCTAATGGGCTATTATGCACTTTTGATTTAATTTACAGTATTATTTTAGTTTGGTTATAATATGAATGATAACATCAGTCTGCCTTTTTGTTACAGGCATTGTATTATAATGGATTTATAATAAAATATTTTGACTATTTTTTTCTTAACAAAAAACTGAGCCACTTGTTTGTGAAAGAGCTTTTTTGTTTACTTAGGGTTCACAATGCTGATTATTACATGCAAGAGGCTAAGAAACTGAAGCACAAAGCTGATGCACTGGTAAGTTTTCTTCTTCTATTGCTCTGTACCCACTACAGTATCATGCTTTGAAGGAAAACAAAAAAGATACTCTACAAACAAGCAAAAACAAGTTTAGTAGCACAGCCCAACCCTGCTTTACTTCTCTGACAGACAGATATTAGAGCTGGTTAATTCCTTAGCACCATAATTCCCAAAGTTCCTTAAGCTGGGTTCTCCTGTCATTACTTATTTCCCACTGCATTTAGCCAAACTCAGAGCATGGTGACATAAGCCACTGTCATTATCTTTTAACTGAATTTAAAATGACCCCAATGATGATGACAGCTCCCATTGGGTTAGGTAAGCCAGAATTGATGTAGAAAGGTGGAGAGTATTAAGATCTTGTTAATTGGCTTTGGGAAACTCAAGTGTGCAGGAAAACTCAGTTTCTTGCTGCACTTGATTACATATCTCCAGAGTGAGTGCCACCACTTGCTGGAATCATGAACAGAGAAAAGAAATACTGTGATCTACATTTATTTTTCCCAGTTGCCTCCAAGGGTCTTGACAACCTAGACCAGTGATGAGTCCAAAATGTTGAATTATTTAACTTAAATGGTCTTACTAACTGTTGGTCTGTGTTTCTCAAAATCCTGTTACAAATATTGGGAAGATCACACCCCCGTTCCGAAATGAGGATGCTGGTGTGGTTAATAAAGCTCCCCAGGTGGATATGGCTACTAAAGCTTCCAGGCAATTCCCAAATGCACCCATTTGAGAACCACCATTTCAATAAAACCTTAAAGTCAGCTCACCATTGACTAAAAATCCCAAACAATTTGAGGTATCAGTTCAACCCTACTTTTTTTTAAAAAAAGCATCCTTCATCACTGCATTGCTTCCAGCCAGGTCTTAGCTATGTTTAACACTGAGAAGGCTATGATTAAATGCCATGACAGAGTCTGCAATGTCACAAGTGTATGGCTAAAATCAACTGCGCATGGATAGGAAAATGGGAAGCATGCATCTGCAGCTTTCTATTTTCTACTGTGGTTCAAATTACTTAGCTATTGTCAGCACCTAACCTTCCCATGGTGTGAACTGTCCCCTAGAAACATTTTCCCCCAGCTCCTACAGACAAAAAATTCAGGATGGAGACCAGGTGTGCTGGAGGTTCTAGGGAGGCAGTCCCTGAAACCATCATACAGCTGGTGAGAGAGTTGAAAGACTCAAGGTAAATTTGCTTATGTCTGAAAAGACCAGAGGTTTTTTTTGAATGTCCTCAACTCCGCAGCACTTCAGAGGTGCTCTGGAGCTTGCCCTTTGGCAAAAATTAGGCAAGGAAGTGCATAGATGCTCATTTGAAAAGATATTACATGAGCTGATGAAGACTGAGATGCATCATGAGACCACCTAGGCAAATATTTGATTGGCTACAGCACATACAAGATAATCTAATCAGTATATTTTTTGACAAAGAGGAATGCTATCTTTGCTCAGTTTATGTCTATATTAGTGTTAAAAGCATCATTGTAGTTCAAGACTCATAATGTACAGGTAGGGCAATTAGCCTGGGGACAGGATAGGATTTGTCCATCAATTGTCCAGTAATATAGTTATGTAATTTTCTCTCTGCACTTCAGTTTCTCCTCATTTTGAAGAGGGTGTTGGGGCTAAGATAGTGAATGAAAAGTCGCTTTCAAAAATCAGGTTGTGAGCCGGGCGTGGTGGCGCACGCTTGTAATCCCCGCGCTTGGGAGGCAGAGACAGGAGGATCGCGCAGGTTCGAAGTCAGCTGCGTTGGCTAAGAGACCCTGTTTCCAAAAAATAAAAAAGTATAAAGTAGGTCTGGGAGTGTAGCCCGGAGGTAGAAGGGCTTCCAGGAACCCCAGTACCACCAAAAAAAAAAAAAAAAAAAATCAGGTTGTGAGAAGAAACTTTTTAGTTTGAAGAGATCCCACTTATTAATTCTTGCTTTAATTCCCTGCGCTTTGGAAGTCTTATTGAGAAAGTTACTCCCTGTACCTATATGTTAGAGTGTTGATCCTATGTCTTTCTCTAATAACTTCACAGTCTCTGGCCTAATTTCTAAGTCTTTGATCCATCTCGAGTTGATTCCTGTGAGAAGGAAGGATTCAGTTCAATCTTTCTACAAATGTATAGCCAGTTCTCCCAGCACCATTTGTTGAAAAGGCTGTCTTTTCTCCAGCATATGAGTTTGGCCACTTTGTCAAAGATCAATTAACTATAGATGTGTGGATTTGTTTCAATGTCTTCTATTCTGTTCCACTGGTCAGTCTGCTTATTGTTGTGCCAGTACCATGCTGTTTTTACTGCTATTGCTCTATATGGAAAAATATCTTTACCAGCCACCACTCTGATAGAGTGCTAATATCCAGAATATACAAAGAGCTCTACACTAGCAAAACAAACAACCAATCAAGAAATGGTCAACTGAAATCAATAGACATTTCACAAAAGAAGAGATACAAATGGCCAATAGATACATGAAAAGATGTTCAACATCACAAGCCATCAGGGAGATGCAAATCAAAACTATGCTGAGATTCCATCTAACCCCAATCAGAGTGGTAAACATAAAGAAATCAAACAATAACAATTGCTTGTGAGGATGTGAGGAAAGAGGAACTAACTCTTTTATATTGTTGGTAGGAGTGCAAAATAGTTCAGCCACTATGGAGATCAGTACGGAGATTCCTTAGAAAACTGGGAAGAGATCCACCATTTGATCCGGCTATACCACTCCTGGGTATCTTTCCAAAGGGGTTGAAATCAGAAAACTACATTAACATATGCATACCCATGTTCATAGCAGCACAGTTTGTAAGAGCCAAAATATGGAACCAACCTAGATCTCCATCAACAGATGAATGGATTGCAAAATTATGGGAAATACACACAATGGAATTCTATTCAGCTATAAAGAAAAATAAAATAATAGCATTTGCAAGAAGATGGAAGGAACTAGAGAACATTATGTTAAGTGAGATTAGTCAAGCACAGAAAGAGAAGGGACATATGTTTTCTTTAATATGTTCAAGCTAGGGAGTAGTGGTAATACCAGAGGGATTCCAGATGATGGAGGGGAAATCTCAGCAAAGCTTGAACGGAGGGATAGAAGAGGAAGAAAGCTGAGGTTGTTTAATGAAGGAGTTACATATGAATATGTGTAATAGCATAAATACAATATGATTAACCTGGACACTCTCTATTGGGGGTGAGGGAAAGGGAGGGGGGAGGGCATGAAGCACAATGTAAATGTACACCACTCTCAATATGTTCCACTTATAAAAAATAAAAATTAAATTTAAAAAATCAGGTTGTAAAGATAAATTTCAAAATGAGAGAGCCATTTGAAGTTGAAAGGTTGAAGCCCAAAGACCTAAGGGCATCATCTTGTAATACAAGACAGAAAGGAGCTAGCTTGCATATGCATACATAGCATTTGATAAAATTATGACGATTTTTTTTAGACCAATACTTCACAATAGACAATAGAAAGAAAACCACAGAATTCCTTCAGTGCATAAAAGCTGAGAACATTTATGGTGGAGTCATTTACAATAAGATGTTTTGTAGGACCTGTACCTAATAATTTTATAGTTACACTTAATCCTTTTATAGAGATAGCTTTTTTGCCATTTTGAAAACTGAAACTTTCAGTCACATAGAAAATATTTTCGTAAAAATATGTAGAAAAATTAAAATAGCTAAATCTGAATTATATTAATTATTTTACATAAAATACCACATTGGTTAAATCTCTACATCCAGCTATTAAAAATTGGAAATATTAAATCCATTATAAAATACTCACCATAAAAGTGTCATATATAATATTCATTACACCTAAAAAAAGAAACCAGTATGTCTAAGTCAGTTTAATCATGACAATTTTCAGGGCTAAAACCTTTTGCAATAAAATTTTACTAAACTGAAATATTTATTAGTGATATATTTTTTGGCTTTTTGACATACTATTTCAACTGATCATTTACAATGAAACTGATATGATTGTTGTCAAGAATCATATTACAGCTACACATCTTTCATGTAAATTGCATCAATTTGTTACCCTGGGGTGGTGTTGATGAATTCACAAAGAGTTCTAAAGAAAAGTTTGTATGTGTTCATTGTCCATATGGCTTATGAAAAATAAAGACTAAGCAAAAGTTCACACAATGATGACAGGTTAGTTTAATAAGTTTTGTGACTATAAACTAGCAGTGGCACTAAGTTGGATTCTGGTAAGCTAAAGAGATAATGATAACAATGAAAGTAATACCACAAACCATGCCTTGGCTGCAATTTCCTGTTTACAACCAGCCTCAAAGTCATGATAATAGAAACTTAAACCACTTTTTCCACCATTTAATGTCAATTCATACAATTCCCTCTTCCCATATCAGTGTGTCTCAGGCTGGGCACTGCTGGCATCTGGACCAGTTAATTCTCTACTGCAGAGGCTCTCATCTCTGTTCTCTGCCTCCTAGGTGCCCCCTTTGCCCAGGGGAAAATCAAAGTCTCCAGACACTACCAGATGTTCAATGGGGAAGGAAAAAAAACTGTTTTCAATTGCAAGCACCTTTCTATGAGAAGGAGAGAAGAGAGAGTATTTTATTGACAAGTCATCTTCCCGTTTCAGTTCGAGAAATTTGGCAAAGCTGTGAACTATGCCGATGCTGCACTCTCTTTCACTGAATGTGGCAATGCTATGGAGCGGGACCCTCTGGAAGCCAAGTCTCCATACACCATGTACTCTGAGACTGTGGAGCTCCTCAGGTGAATGTTCTTTCTGCAGTTACCATCCTAAGCTAATTTCAGGCAGAATTAGAAGCTCATGTGTGTATGGCTTTTTAAAAAATGTATAATTTCCACATTATAATGATGTGTCTCGGCATCTTCTTAAAAGTCATCATAATTAGTTCTTGCCATTTTATTAATACCATGAAAAATTTATAATTTATGGACACTGCTTTTGTAAAATATCCCCTTTGGAGATTATAATGTGAGTCTGATAATTTGTAATCTTTATAAAATTTAAATGGAAACATAGAGGGCATCAGTTGATACCATTTGGCATCAGTTTGTCTTTTCTGAGATACATTTTTATAATTCCAAGCAAAATGGTGCTCTAAGAATTTCTATTACAAGTCATGTCTTTTTTAAAGAATTTCTATCTTCCTTATTAAAAAGAGAGGAGCACCGTTTCAACACACATTTGGTATTTAAGACTGTAGGTGTGGAGTGAAGCAGTCTTTTCATGCATCTAGAATAAGAAAAACACACAAGGTAGGGGGTGGAGATGAGAGGATGAGGATAGAAGAGAGTATATTAACTGCACACATTTTTTGTTTTATTTACATTTTATTTATTATTTATTTATTTATTTATTTATTTATTTATTTATTTGCAGTACTGAGTATGGAACCCAGGGCCATTCTACCTCCGAGATATACCCCAGGACATATATATTTTTTATTCTTTATTTTGAAACAGGGTCTCACTGAGTTGCAAAAAAACTCGTTAAGTAGCTGAAGCTGTCTGCAATCCACGATCTTCCTGTCTCAGCCTCTCAAAGATGGGATTGCAAGCGTGTGCCACTACCACCAGCTTAATTTATATTTTAAATTAAACTTAAATAATACATAAATAAATTAAAATAATAAAAAAGAACATATATTACATTAATAAGAAAATTTAACAATGTTAATAACTTGCAGTAGCACAAAAATAACAACCATGGAGAATCAGGCCTCTTCTGCACTGCTTATGGGAATAGAGAGAGGTCATTGAAATCGAGGGCAATTTGGCATTGCATGAAAATGCCACTCAAGTGAGTTTTATGTCTTATGATCCTGTACTTCAACTTGTAGAAATTTTAATTTCCTCTATTGAAGATAATAACTTTAACGGTAGAGCAAGTCACCTTTATAATGTTCAGTTTGGCATTATATATAATAACGCCATTAGAAGCAAGCCAAATAATCAGTAATAGAAGAACAATTATGTTGTAGAACACTCAACAATATTTTGCAGCCCCTGAAATACAATAATGATGAGACTAAGTAGCAACATGAAGAATATTTATAAAATGATGTTATCATAAAATCAAGGATTAGGGTGTTGCTCAGGGGTAGAGCTCTTGCCTAGCATTATGGAAGCCCTGGGTTCTATCCTGAGCACTACAAAAAAGCAAAACTAAATTACAGATTTATATGCATACTACAAATATGGCTATGAAAAGTATGTAGATGTATCTGGATCAAACTGGAAGGAAAGTGAGATCATAATTGTAATGGGGAGGTGAGATTATGAGTGTTTTCCCTCTCTATATATTTTTCTTATTATTTTTAAAGAAAAAACACATGTTCTCTTCAAATATAAAAGCAAAGCACTAAATTTCATTTTGTGGTAAAAGTGTGAAGTGAATTACTAAGTAGTATTTATTTCCATTAGAAAGCATTTTCCTTTTCACAAAAAAAAATCTTTTCCCTAAGCTTGATTTATTTTCATTAAATGCGGATGTACAATCCATGGAAGTAAATTTCAATGGAACCTGGTAAAAGTCAATGGAAAATTTATTGGTATTCACTTTAAAGTATATACTTTTAAACTTTATATTGATATAATTATAGATTCATGTGCAGTTGTAGGAACTAATAGAGAAACGCCCTCTATACCCTTCATCCTATATTCTTCAGTAATAATATTTTACATAACTATTGCACAGCATCACTGCAAGACACTGGCATTGACAAAATTCATAGACTTAATTCAGGTTTCACAGTTTTTTTTCAGATTTTACTGGTTTTATATGCACTCATTTATATATATTCTCTATATATTTTTGAAATTTTCTCAAAACTGTATGTATGCATTTTTTTAATGAGAGAAATTTCAGTTGGGAATAAAATGAGTTAAAGCAACTAGGTCTTCTGGTTCATTTAAGCAATTGAAACTCCACTATCAAGTCATTTCAAATGTGGTTGCAATTAGAGGGTGACTGTAATATGAACACAGTTTTTAGTAGTACAATATTATGTTCAAGAGATATGTATGGCTCTATACCTGACAGTATGCTGGCTACAGAGAAAAGGCCCCATTATTTCATTCAAGTAATTGTTTTGTTTTGTTTTGTTTTTCGCGGGTCTGGAGATGGAACCCAGGGGCATTCGACCTCCAAGCTACACCCTCTGCCCTATTTTTTATTCTTTATTATGAAACAGGATCTCACTGAGTTGCAGAGGGCCTCACTAAGTAGCTGAGCTGTCCGCGAACCGCAATCCTCCAGTCTCAGCCTCCCAAATGCTGGGATTACAAGCATTCACCACCAAGCCTGGCTTCAAGTAATTGTAGTTGCTCAGAACCCTGGTAATCTGCAATAGAAATGTATTTGTAAAAAGAGAAGGTGTCACAATGACTTGACATTTTTGTTATCCAACTGTCAAAGAATACTAAATTTATTATGTAATAAAAATCCCTTTGCTTCATACTGCATCAGCAGAAGGAAGCCCTCCCCATCAATTGTTCAAATCCCTTTGTTGAAAACCTTTCTAAAGAACTGGAGCAGTAACTAAGAGAGCAGGGCAGATACATGGCTGAAGAGACCCAAAGTTTTGGAGGGCAAGCCCTGGGTCCCCCGTACTTTGGGGAAGCTAGTGACATAAGGCATCAGGTAGCAGCCTTAAAGGCTCTCTATTGCCATCTTGAAAATGATAACTAGTCTGTGCTGCATGCAAGCATGTGCGCATGCGTGCGCACACACACACACACACACACACACACACACACACACACACACTTTAAACTTCTTTTCTGCCACACTGAACTTAATTACTTATTCTACCACAACTACCTGTGAAATTGCATTAAAGCTTAGACAGTAATTTTATGCAATGAACTGATTTTCAAGATTCTAAATGCTCAGAATGGAATGTGCTTGTCTGGAAGGGGAAAAAAATGGGGGAACTACTCAACATTTTATCACCCCAGTGTGAAACAGTAACAATTAAATAAAGTGGAAAGACAAAATATACAAGCACCATAAATTAAGGGCACTTAAACTTTAAGATGCTGTGAAATTGAAGTTCTTTAAAAATACACTTTGTATAAGAATATCTTTAAAACCTTAGCCATTAGAAAAAGGCTTTGTAACTGTGTGACTAAGAGCTCCCCATGCCTGTGTCAGAAACAGTTGTGCATTATGTTTACTATTTACTTCATCTGTAATAAACTGAACTAAGACTGGAATTTTTTTCCACCTTTCATTGAAATCCAATCATGTAGTTTAGCTAGACCATTCCTAGAAACAGTATTTTGCTAGTATTATATATACATACACACAAGCACAGTAATTCCACAGCATGATTCTAGAACATGGGCTCATGATTTATCTGACTTTTTTGCAGTTCTGGGTATTGAAACCAGAGGCATTCTATCTCTGAGTTATACTCCAAGTCCATTTTTAATATTTAATTCAAAACAGAGTCTCACTAAGTTACAAAGAGCCTCACTAAGTAGCTGAGGCAGGCTGCAAACCTGAGATTCTCCTGTCTCTGCATCCCAAGTACTGAGATTACAAATGTGCACCACCACACCCAGCTAGTGGACTTGTTCAGAGCTCAATTCAGATGTCCTATTATTTGTGTTGTGCTATTTTGATTGTCATACAATCTATGTTCAAGAAAGCAAAATCAATCTTCCTGCCCAAGCAGATGTGGTGCTAACTCTCCCAGGCTATCAGAATGTCACCTACTTTGGGAATTTCTGATAAGTAATCAAACTTCCACTAGAGTTTTTCCTTTCTCTTCAAAGGTATGCAATGAGGCTGAAGAACTTTGCAAGTCCCTTGGCTTCTGATGGGGACAAAAAGCTGGCAGTGTTATGGTGAGTTACACAGAGGCCACAAAGAAATTGAAATGCCACAAAATGATGTAAGATCTCCAGATCAACTTAAGCTGCTTACCCCAGATCATCATTTTTTTTCTCCTTTGAACTATTAACTAATGGATTTTTCTGTCACTATTACTCTTTCCAATTATAGCTTTATCCCCCTTGTTTTGATAAAAAGGTTTTATTTACTTATGTTCCTCAATCTAACCATAAGCAAGTAACTGCAAATTATGAATTAGCATCTTTGTAGTTTTTATAGGTTTCAGTAGGCACTGACATTCTCATAATGCTTTACTCATCCCCACAGCTACCGATGCTTATCACTTCTCTACTTGAGGATGTTTAAATTGAAAAAGGACCATGCTATGAAGTACTCTAGATCACTGATGGAATATTTTAAGGTAATCCTTATTTTGTATAATTCATAGATATATGATTAGATAATCCCTAGTGAACTATAGAAGGCATATTATTAAATATCAAGTGACAAACACAAAGTTGTTGGTGCCAAAGACTTAACCTTTCTCATTCCTCCTGTCCATACCCCTTCCACTCCTCCTTTGGTGATCAGCAGAGAGCTTGAATCTGATTTGATTCCAGGGTGAATTTGATTCCAGGGTGAGAAGGTGCAAAAGTGAAATCCCCTGACTATTTTCTAGACTGATCAAATGGCTTTTTCAGCCTCCTGGTTGCAGTCAGGAGGATATTGCCCTCTCTCCAACCATAAGGTAGGCTCAGCTTGAAGCTGAGTTTGATCAGACTTTTTATTTTAAAACAAAAGGTCAGAACAGGAGTTATTCAGCAATGAGAGGAGTGACTATGGCCACCTTGGCTGTGGGTGGACATCTGTATCCTGGGATTTTCTGTGGCCATGGGTAGTCTTAGAATGCAGTGGTTAGAATTTAATACTAATGATGACTGGATCACCAAAACAAAAATGCAGACAGAGAAAGACATCATCTAAGGATGTCACTTTGTATTTGTAAGCAAAATCTAAAAAGATATACAATGACAAAATGTCAATGGTAATATTTAAGAATGATCCCAGATATATATTGCAAGCAGTAGCCTGGTTCTAATAACCTAACCACCAAACCCTCCAACACTGATTCTGCCCTCAGACACTGATGATGATTTAATGCTACAGAGATTCAAGGCCCCCTTCTTTGAACAGATATCTAAAAATATTTTTCCATGTACATGATACTGACTGAATAGAACAAAAGCAGTTGTTTGAAATTAATAGAATTATGACTTGGTCAAATATTCAGTGAGTAGCAGTGTCCCACTGTATGATGACATGGTGACTTAATTGGGGGAAAATAAGATTCTCAGTTATTATGTGATATAAGTACAATGCCATAAATCTAGTGCTCATATTGGTTGTAGGGAGATCACATACAGTAGCTCCCCATCTGTTCAAATGCCTCCCTGCTCAACTTGTGCTGTAGAAAGGTGGTTCTTCAACTTCAGTGGACATCAGAATATCCTAGAAGTCTTGTGAAATCACAGTGCTGCACCCTATTCTCAGAGTATATGATTCAGTTCTGTAGGTTTGGAGCAGGGTTTCAGAATATGCATATCTAACAATTTCCCATGTGATGCAATCACACTTTGACACATGTGATGCAATCACACATGTGATGTAATCACACTTTGACACATGTGATGCAATCACACTTTGACAACCACTGCTCTAGAATCTGTCCTCTGCGGCCTGTCCTGTGTAGCTCTCAGAGCATTGCAAAATACCATCAGATGCTAAGTAACTATTTCATCTTGGAGTATGCTGAGCTTCCTTAAGGTAAAAAATAGTCTATAGAACAAACAGTAGGTCTGGTTTTCCTTGATTCTAGAGAATCATTTCATTCTTTTACTGGACCCCTAAAAATTCTGACTCTCTTCCTATTACCCCCTTTGTAAATGAGGCTGGTCTGGAGAACAAGAGGCAGTAGAAGAGTATCAACTGAGCCATGACTGCTGAGAACAGAGCTGTCAGACTTAGTGCCACATGTGCCCTGGCCATCTGTGCTGCTTCAACTCCAGCTTGGTTGACCCATCACAACAAGCTAGATTCCGGTCTTGTCATGATGATGCTAAATGATGCATTTTCTTTCTTATCTGCAAGAGTGTGGTCACAAAAATACAGGAAAACAATTTTTTAAACAAGCCTCATTCCATCAGAGATAAAAGAGAATGTTCCCGGTTCCATTGCAATACAGCTCTGGACCAGTTGTATTGCTAAACAGGCAAAATCATCAGTCATAAAGATGTACATATAAGCCGGGCATGGTGGCACATGCTTGTAATCCCAGCATTCAAGAGGCTGAGACCAGAGGATCGCGGTTCGCGGACAGCCTCAGCTACTTAGTGAGGCTCTTTGCAAGTCAGTGAGACCCAGTTTCAAAATAAAGAATAAAAAATAGGGCAGGGGGTATAGCTCGGAGGTCAAATGCCCTTGGTTCCATCGCCAGACCCGGAATAAATAAATAAATAAAGTACTTATAAAAATAGCAAATCAAGATGACCCCTGAAAACAAACAAGGGAACAAAGACACCAAAAAAAAAAAAAAAAACTACTTGGTTTGGTATACTGTTCTGGTATACCATTCCTGTTATACCAGGAATTGCAGCCTACCATGTATTCCAGGAAAAAAGTTTGCAACTGGAGCTAAAGGTGAAAATCTTACTTGTGCTCTGAAGAGCTTGTTTTGCAGAATAAATTTCAGATGAGGATAATTAAACCACTTCTTTGAGAACCGAGCCTGATTTCACTGGGCCTTTTAGTATATAAGATCTTTCATCAAATGACTTTCATGGTCCTGATTGGAGCCCACTAATTATCCTAACCAGCTATTTCATCGAGTGTGCATCGTGCATATACATACAAGTTCTGCATCCCAAAATGCTGCAATCAATATTAATGTACTCAAAATCACACTTCCATCTGTTTCTGAATTAATAAAACACAAAATAGATGTCCTTATTTCCCTTTCTCTCTCTCTCTTTCTCTCTCTTTTAGCAAAATGCTTCAAAGGTCGCTCAGATACCATCTCCATGGGTAGGCAATGGAAAGTAAGTATTTCCTAAAAATTGTTTTTCTCATGAAAATAAGTGATATAATAGACCCCAAAATATTTTGCACTGACAATTCAGGACTAAAAGTTGATTCCAAGATCACAGCTATTTTTGTGCACATAGAATTCTATACAGGTTTCAACTGATCTCAAAACAGAAAAGTTGAAAAGGATGTAATTCCAAATTTTTTCACTATTTAAACTTTAAGCCAAAATATGGCCAGAAAGATATCTGCTAATGAGATAACAAGCACTGTGCCATTTCAAGGAGCCAGGGTAAAGTTAACACCTCAGTGACTTGACAATGATTCACTTAGTAATGAAAGACCAGTGAAATATTCATTGATATATTTAAGTGCTGTTTAATAAAACCAAAGCCATAATAGAGCTGAAAATGTGAGGGCACTTAGTCAATTCTCTGCACCTTCATTATCATTTTTATATTAATACTAAAATACTCTGGCCCAAAATGTAAAACCCTGAAGGAAGAGTTTGGGCCTTCCTGCATGCTAGCTAAAGAGGGCTTCTTGTCTGAAAGCCAGACTATGGCCTGGTTACCCAGTGACTGAGGACGTGGAACCCAATGGAGGACCTCCTAAGACATCTGAAGCTCAGTGAATTCACCCAGGCTTGAACCTTGTTTGGATCTCTGTCTGTTGAAGGATTTGCCCATTCTTCACAACACTGGGTGGGAATCCCAAAAGCATTGATCTGCACTTGGTGTTTCCCTTAGCTCATGGAGTGTGCTAAGTGGGCCCCATACTCTCTCTTTTTGTTTACTGATGCTTCAAGAGGCTCACCAAAGAGATATTTCTTATGGAAGATGACATTTTTAGTCTAATTTCTGTCTCTACCATAAACTGGCCATATATCTCTGCTGATATACCCGAGCATTCATATTTTCTCTTATTCTAAAACCTCTTCCCACCAGTAGTGGAAATTGGAACTATATGACTGTGGACAGATAATATGAACTAAAAAAGAGCCTGTTTTATAACTATATGCTTCTTTTGCAATTCATCATTTGAACCTCTTTGCACCTCTGATCAAAATATTTTCTTCAAGAGAAAAATAGTTTCTATTGCCACTTTATAAATATCTACAAAGTGTACTCTAAAATCAGTGGGACAATGAACTGTACTTTAAGATCATAAAACATTCATAAGGTACAAACAGATCTAATAAAACCTATACATCAACTGAATTATTTTACTCAAAGGAAGCATTGTTTACATTATTGAATTAGATCCTACTCTTATATACCCAGAAAAGGGAAAGCACATTTCTCTTTAGAAATTCAGGGAAAAAAAAACTTTTAAAGGCCCAGAGAAAATTATTTTCTCTGAACAGAGAATGAAGCAAAGACAAGATCAGGTAAGCAGCTATTAAATGATCACTGGGGAAAAAGTTTTCTTTTTTAATTCTGAAACAAAAGAAGGCAAATACATTCTCAACCTGTGGAGTCACATTAAAATCCTCCGGAAATGATATTTTAATCAGCTTTTATCTGAAGAAAACTTCCTCCCTCTCATGGGCTTGGGAACAAGTCCAAATCGTCACCCAGGAGTTATATCCCATTCATTCAGCAAACACTCTAGGCCCTGTATGATTGGCCGGGGACAGAGAGATGAGGGGTATGTAATCCCTGCACCACAAAAGAATGCAGTTCAGCAGAAGTATGTGACCAGTATAAAAGAAGTGCTGTGGAAACTCTGGAGGAAGACTTTGGGCCTTCCTGCATGGCTAGAGAGGATTTCTTGTCTGAATGCCAGACTATGGCCTGGTTCCCAGTGAAGGAGGATATGGAACCCAATCAAGGCCCTCCTGAGACACCTTCCTTGAGAAATTTCCCTGACTCTAAACTTCCCTTGGCTGACCTGCCACTGGAAATTGCTCAGAGGTGATCATACTTGCCTTACTCAAGGATGAGGAGGATTCCACAGAAAAGTATACCCAGAAATGAACAAAGGATTGAGAATGAACCCTCAGAAACTAGCCTCCATGGGGCCCAAGTAGAGAAAGTACATAAATGTAGGTGGAAAAATGAGATGGAAACTCTGCTTGGTATAGGGCAGGAGTCAGCAAACTTTTTCTGTAAATGACCCAATACTGCATATTTTGGGCTTTGCAAGCCCAGAGGCAAAACTAACACTGCTGTATATAATAATTTAAAAATTGTCACTGGTGAAATTCAAAATATTCATCAACTAAAATGATTTTTGAAATACAAATCTGCAAATAAGTATGATGGAAGTTTTAATTATCATTTAGCTTAATTTGAGATTTAAATATCATATTCCCTCCCATCAAATTGATCATGAATGTCCATCTTTTCAAACCATTCATAGCTCATAGGCCATATGAAACAGGAGATAGATCTGATTTGCAGAAAAATGATGTAAAGAAGCCATGATGTGATAAATTTAAATGCCTGGACAAGAATCTCAGTTGTCTTAGAAATATAAAAAAAGAAATCTGGGGATACCAAATAATTTTTAAAGAAGGCCATCTGAGACCTTCAGAAGAACTGGTTTAGTAGACAAGTGGATGTAGATGTCACATGAAGGAGCAGGAAGAAGGGATATCTCTATTTTTTATCATATTGGCTAGACAAAGGAATGGGTAATGTAAAGAGTTTAGTGGATGTAGGAGGAAACATTGGAATTAAGATAAAAATCTCCCCTAAGCTCATGGAAGGGTAAGGCTTGGGTCCCTATGGTCCCAGGGAGAGTACTAGAAATAAACCAAAGTTGAGACAAAGGTGAGAATAGAAGGGAACACAGGAAGTAAGATGAGATCTTTAGTCAATTGAAGTACAATGGAAAGAGAAGGGACTTTGGAGGAAAATAGACCTGTTGTCAAATCCTGGCTCTCTGAATTATTTGTTATGTGATCCTAAGAAAGGAACTGAGCTTCTCTGGAGCAATAATTTTTGTCATCAGTGAGACAGTGGCAGCAAAAACTTTCCTGAAGAATGACTGATAGGTTTAGAGATGATATTGATGAAACCTTGAGAGCTATACTTGGTATGCAGTAGCCAGTCAACATGTGGTGACTGCACCTATTGCTACAGTTATTGTTGACATTATTACTTTCTCAAATTGTAAGGACATAAGTAATCCTGCCTCTAGAACTCCCACAGCTCTTATTCTATACTTCCCTTTTTCCATTCACTCTAGATTGCCAGCCAATAATTGATTTTGTATTTCCTCTTTTAAAATAAGGAATCATCCACTCATTCACTAAATATTTACTTGTGGCTGTAGGAAGGAACATTGAAATTATGAAAAAAAACTCCCCCAAACTCCTGGAAATCTAAGTACTGGGTCCCTGTGTCTCCAGGGAGAGTGCCTACTAAGTGTCATACATTCTGCCAAATGCTTTACAAATAAATTCTCCAACCTTATCCTATATTGTACTCCTTCTACCCTCCAGAGCACTCTATATGTAGTAGCAACTAAATAAAGAATAAAGGAAATTCATTTATTCATTTGGTATTCATTGATTATTAATATATTGCCAGGTACTGTTATAGATGCTGAGGTGTAGTGTAGACCAAAATAGACAAAAAGCCCTGCCTTCATGGAAGTCATGTTCTCTTGGGGAGAAAAACAATTAAAACATGTGATATGTTAGATCATGTTAAATGTCATGGGGTAAATTAGAAGAAGACAGAAAAGACTGTCAGGATGAAGATGAAGGGACAGTGATGCAGTAATAGACATTAGGAAAGCATGAGGAAAAATCTATACAAAAATATGGGGGAAGAGAAGTGCAAACAGAAAGAAATGGAAAGGAAGTGAGCCAGCTGAGTCTCAGGACGAGCAAAGGGACTAGTGGAAAGTGGTGGAAAGTGTGTGCTTCAGCATCCATGCTCCTTGGCATATAAGCCTTAGAAGTATGGAGAAAAGGACAAGATATGTGCATAGACAAACTAAAAGAGAACAGGAATCTCCCTGAAACACTGGTATTATCTTCCTCTCTTCACTACAGTTACTATTTATTCAGCACATTTTAATTTTTTTATTTTGTTTTTCTGTTTGGCATGTTGATATATACATGTTAGAGCACCAGATAACAGACCCTATTATAAGAATATTAACAAATGAAAGCAAAGCCCTGCCTTCATTCTATTTGCCTCTGTTACTGAGTGTTTAAAAGAATGAAATTAGGGACTGGAAGGGAAAATGGTACTTCAGTTTAATAAATAGAAAAAGGCTTTTGCATTGATAAATAATAATTATTCACATTTATGAGGTACAGTGTGATAATTCCATCTGAATAGACATATAGCGTATAATGATCATACCAAAGTAATAAGCATTTCCAACTCCTTAAAAATTTATCAATTTTTTCTGCTGCATACATTTGAACTCTTCAAAAGAAAAGAAATGATAAGTTGTTATAAACTACTGTCACCATTCCATACTATAGAACACTAGAACCTACTCTTCATCTAACAGGATTTCAGTACCTATTATCCAACCTCCCTTTCTCTACCTCCTCCATACCAGTCTTGGACTCTAGGAACCATGATTCTACTCTCCGTGCTTCTATGAAATCAATATTTTAGCTTCCATATATGAGTGAAAATGCATGAAATAAAGAGATATGATTAGTTTTTTCATATCTTCTGGATATGATTGGGCATCACCAACTTCAATCTTTTATTTTTATTGATGCTATGTAGTCATACATCTTATTAGGATAGAAGATGCTAGAGGCATATATGCACACATCACTCATTCAGCCCCTCCCCAATTCCTACTCCATTCCCTTCCCATTCTTTCCTTATGTTTGGCTTACTTATTGATATGTTTGTGGATGTACAGTAGGGAATTTCCCCCTTTCCCCTTCCCATCCCACTCAGCTAGGACACCTTATTTGCTCATCTATTATTTTCCTTCTTTGCCTAGAGGTCTTCATATGACTCTTTCTCCCTAGCTTCTGCATATTTGGGATCACATCCAGTTTTTTAATTTTAGTTAGGAAAATGAGACCCAGCAAGTTGAAAGGACATATGTAGGAGCACATAGCAATATTGTGGCAGGGCTAGGGCTAGAATCCAAGTCACATCCCTTTCCCACATTTGTGGCAAATGACAGCTTTGTCATTTTCTCTAGGCATTATAAATGAGAATATATTCCATTCTTACCATAAATTAACATTTAAGACTTAATAACCACCTCTGGGAAAAAGACCAGAAAATAGCATTTGCAACCAATGGAAACAAAGAAATCCAGCATTCACTGCTTTTTTCATTATTACCTAACCTTCTGTGTCAAGTCTTTTATCTTAAACATCTCACCATACCTCTTCTGCCTTCAGAATAAATCATTCTATCAAGAAATAAGAAAATAGCTAAAAAAACATAAAAGGAAAACCCTCACACACTTTTAAATCAGACAAATTCCGAGGAAGGGTGACAATCCACATTCCCCTCAAATCAGAACATCCCTGAAGCTACACTCTGTTGATAGAAATAGTTCAAATGTTTACTGGACTGTGGGAACAGTCAGCATGAGGCACCAGGAGACCATTTTGGCTGTAGTTGATGCTGCTCCCAGAGCTGGTCAGAAGCACTTCAGCATTTTGCTTGTAATTTTTATTCCCCCTAAATCATAGGTGCATGTTCCCCATTAGGGTGTACATCTACTCTGTGAGCAGGTGTAGTCTCTGGGAAACATAGCTACCCTGGAAACCCAGAGTTGCCAAAAGCAGCAGCTGGTAAGGTGTTAGGGGAGAGGGATGAGACAGGGTTTCATGATGATGTGCTAGGAATATGGAACATCTGACATGCAGGCTCCAGAAGCCCCAATTATAGTTTTCTCAATTTTTTTTTGTGTGTGTATACACACACACACACACTAATCATATATATATATACATATATACTAATCATATATGTATGTATGTATATATATATACTAATCATATATATACACGCTAATCATATATATATATATATATATATATATATATATATATATATAACACTTATTTATTTAAACACAGGGTCTCCCTATGTTGCCCGGTTGGTCTGGAACTCCTGGCCTTAGGTGATCCTCCCACCTCAGCCTTGTGAGTAACTAGGACTATAAGTATACACCACCACACCTGGGTCCTCATTTCTTTTACACAACTAAAATAATTCAGTGGATTTCCTTTTCCTAACAAAACAGTACATTTGCCTAGGAAGTTGTTCAAAGTTAAATTGAAGGTAGATAGGAGGCTCACAGACACACAGACCATGTTTCTATGCACAGGAAGCCACCCTTGAAGTCAGGGACATCACTAGTCCTTGGAAAAACCTGTGGCAGGCCCACATAATCCCAGGCTCTAGAGGAAGAATTACGTTCACGCTGTATTCAGCCAGCAGGTAACTCCTCATTACTGATGTTAAAGAATTCAGAGAAAGTGAGTGTCCAAACACTAGTACTGCCTGAAGTAGGAACTGTAAAGACATCTCTTTACAAATCAGCATTCAGATGAATAGCCACCTATTAACATCCCATCCCTGTAGTATATCTTAGAGAATCTTAAAGAGACATTCAGAGTTGTATTTTTTCCAGCTTCCCCAGTACTACTCCTTGGGTGACTTTTAAGAACTGCACTTGGCTTATTGTGGTAACTGTATTTGGAACAAACTGTCACTGTGGTTTCCACAAAACACTTTGATGATAGACCAATATTGCACATCAAGTGTTTGTATCTGCCAGTAACTGTTCTGGCAGCAGGTAGAGAAATCATCACAACTCTGAGCTATTACTTTCTCTGAAGCATTATAACACTTGTCATATAGTATTCAAAGTAATAGCTACATTTGTGGATAGAATTACTGCCAGAGAAAGATACGCTCAGTTCTCTCTAGTATGTTAAAACAAAAGCACCACTGTTCACAGAAGCCTCCATGGTTGTCAGAGGTGGTGATGTCTTCAAATTAGAAAAAAAAGGGGGGGGTCATTTTCCAGTTTAGAACTGCCACCATGGATGGAACAGTCCAATGAGGCCAGTACAAAATGGTGATAAGCTGTTCATCCTGTAGCCTATGGTGAAAGCATCTGTGCTGAAATAACCTTAAGGTACTCTGAGAAGCACAGGTGAGGCATGGGAATATTTTTACCCCACTGGGGTTTTAAGTATGTTGATACTGAACCTCAGTGTGGCCAGTGGTATTCTAAGATCTCAGTGCAATGAGGAGGCTTGGAACCCCACTTTCCTTCTTCTAGCTTAACAAGGTCTGTCTCCTTTCACTCCCCAGGAACACTCCGTCTCCAGTATCTCTCAACAATGTCTCTCCCATCAACACAATGGGGAACTGTAACAATGGCCCAGTCACCATCCCCCAGCGCATTCACCACATGGCGGCCAGCCATGTCAACATCACTAGCAATGTGTTACGGGGCTATGAACACTGGGACATGGCTGACAAACTGACAAGAGAGAACAAAGGTATGCTCATGTTCTCTACTCATTGGTCACAAGCTATGATGGAGTCACCTGTGCTTTGAAGGACTAGAGTTTCATTTGCTGGCCTTATATCTTTCAGTCTTTCTGATTTCCAGGGTTCAGAGAAAAGAAGGTTAGCTTGTGGATGACACAGTGACCTGTTTTTGCTGAGAGTATAAAAGGCTTAAGTTTTGGTTCTCCTTTAAAGCTTAAACTAATCTGAGCAGTGATGTATTGGCAAATAACTATTTCAAAATTTCACTCAGTGACAAGGGTCCACACAGAAACAGAGGAAAAGGCAAAAAGAATGAATTACAAATTAAGTAAGACTCCAGTGGCTTCTGTTAATTTTATTTTTTAAATAATGCTAAATTAATTATCTTCCTTATAATCATTAACTTTATTTGAATGCATGATGATGTTGCTTGTATTAGGAAGCAAGGAAATATGCTTACCTAGTATTTTGCACACATCAACAGATGGAATGAAGGACCAGGATAATGTTAATAGGGACATACAAAGTTTGCTACAAAACAAATGCAGAGGACCCTGCTTTACTACAAAGCAAGTTTATGATTATTGGTCACTCATGCTGTCATCTGTGATCCTAGCTACCATTTAGACTCACAATAATGTTTCACTTCATAATGAAGGTGGGAAGTAAGAACAAGTTTTCAGTTTTTCCCTGGCCATTTATTTGACTTGGCCGATTCAGACCCAGTAATCACAAACTGTCCCACTAAAGTCAAGGTAGTGACAGATATGGGCCTTCAACAGTCAGTCTTAAAAGAGGTGACAAGAAATCTAGAGTGGTAGAAATTTCTAGACAATGTGGGGAGGAACTAGTGTCTTTCCAAATGCAATTTGCACTGGGTAGACTAGGTTCCAAACAGTTATATGGATTTCCAAGGATCAAGTTGAGGAATCAGGTCACATATAGGAAGATGGAAGGTCCAATGGGTTGGACCAAGAGGGACTTACTGGGTCTTCTGGCTCAAATCTTCTGTCAAGCCCCAGATTCTCATAGCCCAGGCGTGCTACTTCCCCTTCCACTCTGGCCCTAGGGTTTCAGTCTGTTTCTCTTTTCTTTTAGAACTGCCACTCCAGTCTCTAGGGTGGTTCTCTTTAGTGCTTGATTTTGAAAGAAAGGGTGGTCTTACAATCTCCTCCTCCTCATTACTCATTACTACTATATTGCTGAACAAGTGGAGGGACAGTCCCATTGGAGTAGGAATTTTTTAGCCTGGTAATTTAAGTTTGAATCCTGCCTGGGCCCATGTACTACCTGAGCAAACCTTGCATGTTACTTAAATATTTGAACTCCTTTTTAGCTTCTATCTCGATAATGGACACAAAAATGGTGAGATATTAATTAAATGGAAACCATTTAGCATAAGAGATTGGGTGCAAGATAGAAATCCTACAAGTACTTGTTCTCTTTTCATGCTCTATAATGTTATGTATCTATGTAACTCAAAGGTTCCATGGTTATCAAAGAACATTCCATAATGAGACTTTGACCTTTATCCCAGACATAAGCTTAAATGGATTTCTGGTGATATGTGCCTGTATTATTTGCATCTGTTTCTGTGTTAATTTCTATGTTCCAGGCACTGCAATGTTTTATTTATTATTTGTTGCCTCACTTATCACTATTATATAGATGAAAAAACTGAGGCTCAATGAGGTAAAGAAACTCACCCATAGTGTCATGCTTATTAGAAGCAGGAATTGAATCTAGAAATAGCTTATTCCAGAATCTGAACTCTCAACCAATAGGATATAACACTCATGTAGAAAGTAATTGATAGCACATCCTCTAGGACCTTCATTAACATCCTGAATTCAGTTATCTGAACAATGGGTAATTCTTATCACGTCTGCTTTTCTGGATTTCTGGAAATTCTGATACAACTGGCCCTGACAACAAGGCCAATTCAAGGGTTCTAGAATTGCAAGCAAAAGCATAGGCATTTTGAGACCTCTACAGAGTGTCTGACTCTTTCTGTCTTATTTTGCATTTGTAATTGAGGGCAGCTTGATATTTATGAATTTCATTTAAAATTGCATCTATTTAAAATTCTGTTGAAGTAATTCCTGCTAAATTAACTGCAGAATTTTCCATGAGCAATGTGGCAACCATGTTGATATTAGGGTAAAAGAGTGATAACCTTGTCAATAGAACAACCTGTCAAGGAATTGCTAAATATCTGCCTAATATTGAATCAAAACAGCTTTTTCACTTTAGTAGCAGAGAGAATGTGTCCTGCCAATGCTTGTCACTGGGCTTTTTGTTGGACTGGAGAGAGGTCAAGTTTCCTCATAGCCTTGAGTTTCACACACATCATTCAGATCTGCTCAGATTTAGGCATTCTTCTCACATCTGTCTAGTTCAGACAAAAACAAGGCAACTGAGAAACTTATCTCATGATAGGAGCTCTACATCCTACTGTAGACCACTCAATGCTAATACTTTTTTTCTGGCCAACTGTGCAATGGAGAACGGTGAGTTTGGTCCTCTCAGTTTTTTCTGTTTTCCCTTGCCTCACCACCCATTCAGTTGCAGACAGATTATTACAGACGGTTCTGATACAAAATGATAAAAACCAGTGGAACTGATACTGCCCTTTTGCTTTTAATGGAGAAGTCCCATTCCCTATCTGCCCCAGCTGTATGCATCATTCAATTGAAGACGTCATTAAAAGAATGATCTGGGTATCTAGTTAAGAATGCCACAGAAAACTTTGTAAAAAGTACCCAGAGGAGTTTCTGGCTCACAGGATGCTCACAATCATTCAACAGTGACTAGGTCTTTGAACATTTTCCTTAGTATTACATTACTTTAGAAAATATTTTAGATGCCAAAAATAATTTATTCCTTTATCAGCAGAAATTACTTTTATTACATAGTACAGGTTAAAAAGTATCACATAATCAAATGAAGTTGAAACCTAGAGGAGTCCATATGTTATACATAACATGAAGAATAAATGCATTGTTTAGTGAAATAACATCTGCCAAGCAATCAAGCACATGTAACTCATTCATGGAAGTTGCTTTTCAAAAAGGCAGGAGAGCATCACAAGTACTTTAAGAGGAGACTTCAGTCCCACTCCTTCCCTGACCCCAGATTCCTTAGCCTCAACCAGCACAGAAATTATTTCCTTATGGCTAAAGGCTGCCTCCTCTGTTGGGAGCTTACAAAGATGTGAGAGAGCCCCTTAAGTGACCAAGTGTCAGACAAATCAATTCAAACATGAGAGAGTGATGCCCCTCTCATTTTTAAACATTGTATAGATTTTACCACATACCCTTTTCAACAGGAAGATATTCTCAGACTCCAATCATACCATTTAGTAGTATAGCCCCCATTCTTGCCCTGAGGGGAAGAAAAATATTTATGTAACAAATATTTGCAGGTCATTTTCTATCATGAAAGTAACTGGTAATAAGACATAATAAATCAGATTTTTCCAAGATGCTTATTTCTGCATGCTGATGGCTGTAATTGCTGTCTAGATTTATAACTTTTGTCAATGCCACATCAAAAAATCAGTACATTGGGATCATTTAAACATAAATAAAAATATTTCAACTCAAAAGCCATTGAATGGCAAATCTTTTGACATCAGAGAGACCATATGTGGATAAGGATCCCTTTTATGTATAAGGACCCCTTTCTAAATAGGATTTTTTGCAGTACCAGAGATTGAACCCAGGGACATCCTACCTCTGAACTACACCCCAAGCTCTTTTTTATTATTTATTTTGAAAAAGTTACAGAGTACCTTACTAAGTTGCTGAGGCAGGCCGCACACCTGCAATCCTCCTGTCTCAGTTTCCCAAGTACTGGGATTAAAAACATGCATCACCATGCCCAGCTATAAATATAAATTTATAATATATAAATATACAAATTTACCCAGGTGTGGTGGTACATTATTACTTGTAATCTCAGTACTTGGGAGACTGAGACAGGAGGATTTCAGGCTCGTGGCCAGCCTCAGCAACTTAGTAAGGTACTCTGCAACTTAGTGAGACCCTATTTCAAAAAAATAGGACTAGGGGTGTTGCTTGAAGGTAGAATGCCCCTGGCTTCAAGTGCCAGTTCCAAAAAATATAAAACCCTACAAATTTATTATATGGCATAATGTATTTAAGTGTTTTTACATATGAAATGTATGTGTATATTTTAAATGTGTAAATATGTACAATATTTGCATACATAAACAAATATACATTTATAGATAACATATAGTGATGTATATATAAAAATCTTTACATGACTTATATGCTTTTAGAACATGCTGTCTAGGAAAACATATAGTGAATTAAGTAATAAATCGAAATGAATTTTATGTTTATCAATCATAATAACACAAACAATATTTATGCTGTAGAGTTTGGAGAGTTCAATGAAAACCTTCAAATAATAGCATTTAATGCACATATGGAATTCTAGTTCCCTAATAGTCAATCCACAATTTTTAAAAAGAATGGGTCAATGGATGGACAAATGAATATATTTTCCAGTGTCCACTTAAATGTGAAGTTACATGGAAACAGCTTCTCAATCTGGTGCATATTTCTATGATATTATTTAAAGGGCTAACCAAGGACTGCTCTGATTTTCAGAATTCTTTGGTGATCTGGACACATTGATGGGGCCTCTGACCCAGCACAGCAGCATGACCAATCTTGTCCGCTACGTTCGTCAGGGACTGTGTTGGCTGCGCATTGATGCCCATTTGTTGTAGTGGGCACTCTGCTATCTCTAGCATCACCATTCATCCTTCTACCTCTACCAGAGCACCGATGGTCACTGGTGGAACTCCACTCATTTGGGAAAGTTCTCTTTGGTTATATTTGTTTATATGCTTTCTTTTGGATATTTGTGAAAAAACTGAAGTCATTGTAAGTGGACACTACAACTTGTAAACAATGTATGATTTGTTACTTTTTAGAATTTGATATGCATTTCTCAGATCTCACCATCTTTTTTCATTTTGTAAAATGGTAGCCCCTACAATATTGATTTAAGTCCATACTATCCAAAACAAAGAATGGGAAGCACATATGATGATGACAGGTCTCTGAGAAATGAAATAAGCAGTCTCACATATAATGAGAACTTAGACACAGGGACCTGTAAATATTTTAGCAATAGCTACCCTTAACTATATTCTTATGTCTAGAAAAGGATGTATTTCAAAATCCATTGTCAAACTGTTGTGGTTCCCACAGACTCAGTCTTCAGGTGAGAATTCTCATTGTCAAAAGCCACTAGTTAGACGTTGTAGCAACATCATAAAAAGAAAAATATCAAGAAAATAAATGATCATAGCAGTACCACTCCTGAGAATATGCTATGCCACAGAACCAGAACACTTTTGGTTAGCATCTCATTCTTGACTCCCTGTTTTTTATAAGATTTTAGTGATTAAAATGAGTGGCATTTATGTTGACGACTTCAAGGCATCAACTGGCATAAATATTTTTAACTTCATGATTTTAAGCTTAAATCTACACTCGAGATTCTCTTTGTACAAAGCTCTCCTTTAGAGGAATATGACTTATGACTTAGTTCCAAATGGTCACAACTGGTGGGTACACAGCTCAGTAGTCAAAATACTACACTCAAGTCATATACTTGGAAGATAAGAGAAGTCTGGGAAATGTACAACTAAAAACTTATACCTCTGCCTCCTTTGCAGTCCAAATGCAGATCTGTAACTGGCAGGATTTAAAAATTGTGTTTTGTTTAAATCTATAGAAACAAGGTCAAAATTTCACAATATAGAAATAATATATAATTTCTTTACCATTGCTTTTCAAATCTAGACTTTCCCAAATATTATCCAAATTTTCTATTTTAAAAAGTTTCTCTTTCTACATTCATTTTGTTATCTTTTTTATCTCTTTTATTTTTGGCTCATTCACTTTTCAATGAACTATATAAATTATTTTATTGGAGTTTATATGAGTACAAATCATTTCCAAGGAAATCAAATGAAAACTCTAAACTCTGTAAGTAGTACCTAACTTTTAAAACACTGAGTTTTGAGGTTGTGCTTCACATTGGGGTGCATTAAAAGAACCCTGCAGATTGGAAACAGTTTCATCTAATTTGGAGACATTTCCCTATCAGTTATGATTATCACCCTTCCTTGTGATCCTCTACATTCATCTTATGTTCCTAAACACCACAAATGTAAATATCATATTTGGTGTTTCAGCTCACCAGAAGAACCTCACACTTGTAGCAAACACTGTACATGCATTAGTTACTTGTAATTACTTGCTGCCATATAATTCAATGTAGCCTTTAATCTGCTGAGCTATTGAATTCTGTTCACAAGATAAATAATAGATATACACATGAAAGATGCAAACTTGTATGATTTCTAAAGCATGTCCTGCAGATCTGTGATAGGAAGAGCAGCTGATCACTATGCACTCTCGTTGTCAAGGTTAAATATATCTTCAGTTGCACAAGAGCCAGACTTGAGCTCTGCTGTGGTCATCTTTGAGTTTAAGGCCCTTTGCTGTAAAAATAAGGCTGTGGAATTTGTACCCCAATGGCTGAAGCCATGTTGTTGATATGGCTGATGGGAGCATCCCAGCAGCTGAATCCTACACTTGTCATGCTCCCAATATGGTTGAGCATTGCATTTACAGTCTCCAACAACACTTTAATATTTCTACACATGCAGACTCAGACATAAACACAAGTGAAACTTAAATAAATATTTTCTGAGCCTTTTAAACTAGGCAAATGACAATATGAAAGACTTTGAATACCCTAGGTGGGTTTCACAAAAAAATTAATCTGATGACTCAAGATCTTTGTTTTCCATGGCCTACCAAATAGAGTGCCTGGATATTACTTTATAATGAGACCCACTGACTTGACTTGTAAATTAAACCTAGACCATGATAACAGACCATCATGGATTTAGAAATAGACTCATCTTGAAATTCAATCTCCGGAAACTAGACATTAAAATGCTAGGGGCAGCTTACAAGAGAAACATACATATTGCCTCATGGGTGAAAGATTCATAGCTCTAGTTTCAGTGACTCATTACATCTACTTATATACAACAGGGAGGCAAGAAGATTCTCTGTTGTCTCTGGTGGCTGAGTGTAAAGTTTGTGACAAGTCAGCGGCACGATTATCAAGCCTGACAGCTGAGCTCTGGATCACTACCAGATTATTTAGTATACCAATTTTAATGCATCTTAGAAGCCAATTAAACATGAAGGATAAATTACCTTCCTCTCTCTAGAGATGAGATGCCTTTCAGTTTCATGATTAAGAACTGTTGCTGTTTTTCTAGGCACTCAATTGATCACATTATAAATGGTGATGTGTGTTGTAGGTTTCCAAGTATTTGAGGGGTTGAGACATTTTGCCAAGTGGATTTGTTCAGCATTACCAGTGTGTGGGAGGGATATGAGAAATATGGATGAAAGTGAAAAATCATGCTTCTAGACTTTCCAGGAGGCTTGATGAGATGCATCTAAAGAAGCATGTGGAGGTAGGATGATGAGCAGAGTAAGAAGGAACTCTGCCTGTTAAGGATAAGTAACAATCTCAGCCCTACAACCCAGGTAGGGCCACCACTATGCCTTCATTTGTCACACAAGCTCCAAACAAAAGGGGTCTGACAAGTTTGTGTTATGATGTTGGCTTGACTTTGGATTTTAATTAGCTTTGGATTTTTTAGTGGTTTTGTCATATTACTGTCTGAGTTTGCTAGGTAGGATTAATTTGAAAAGAGTTTACTAGTGTGGTCCTTGGGATAGAATTTAGCTGTAAGCATGTTCTTAGCCAGCCTATAGTCTGTTAATTACTTAATAATCTCATTGGGAAAATACTAGTAGTTTTATATTCAGATGATAAAATTGGAGAAGCAGATTAACTATTACTACTCTAAAAAAGACTTGAGGTTGGGATGCCTTTTTTTTTGCCCATGTAAAGAAAGAAAACAATCCAAATCTTCACTCAGTAACAGAGTTGCAAATTTAGAAAGCATTTGTTGAGTTTCCAAATGAATGGATTTCCTTTGTACCCCAGGTTGCTAAATGTATTGGATTTGGTCTGCATTGGAAAGATACCGGTTCTATTGTGTCTTTCCCAATCAGAATTTTGTTTCATTAAAACTTGCATCCCAGAGGTTAAAGTTGGGGTTTGAAGTTGAAACATTTTTGAAGGAAGACTCAATTGAGTTGTGAGGGCAAAGCCCTACATACTTCTCAAGAGATATGGTAAAATTCACCTGCATGAGATAGCGGGCAGGAAAACCAAACTGGATCACTGAGTAGGATTACTCAGTAAAGCAATGAACTGTTTGCTTAGAGAAGCTTCACTGTCCCCATTGAGAAAAAAAATGTGTGGCAAGATAAGATAGCCACATAATATTAAACAAATGGGTTGATTCTGTACCCTTGAAATAAATTCCATGGGGGAAAATATTGAGCCAGTTTTTGGTGTTCTGTTACACGACTGGCAGACTAAATTCTTTGTTGCCGTCGTTATTGTTGTTGTTGTTTCTCATTTCCACTCGCACAGCCTTATTATCATAATTAAACTCTGATTCATTTTATCTTTGGTGTTAGCAAACTCCAACAACAAAAATGGCATCTGTGTATTGATAATCAGCATTTACCCTGGCAGGATAATAATCAGATAGGCTTGTCTCAGACCTTAATCTTATCATCTGATATTTTCAACAAAGAAAAAATTAATCTGTTCCCTTTCTATTCTCCTCCTCACAAATCTAGTAGCCCTCTTCACCAAGAGCATTATATTTTTCTCTGTAATCTATTTACTGAAAGAAAATCACATTGTGGGGAGGGTGAAGGGGGTGAAGAGGGGGCAAGAACCTCATGGAGGCCAGACTACAATTCATGCCCCATTCCTGCTTCTGACATGAGATGTTAAAGAATCATTCATAGTGCTCACACTGGGTTAGGGGATATCAAACTGCTTTTCAGATACATAATCAATCATCATTCTTCTGAGATTGGAGCTTTGCTGTTTCATTAACTGTGCAGTGTAGACAAATGATGTTTAATAAAAATCATTCAAAATTTCAAACTCATTTGCTAGTGACCTCAATTTTGTTGGCTCTTTGATTTATATCAGATTGCATGGATGGAAGGGGAAAGCAAAGAAGCATGCTAGCAAGTCCCCAGCAGGATACTGTAGTAGCAAACTCAGCCCTATCCACCTGCCAACAGTTGCTGGTGAGCAGCACCATGTAAACCAGCTGAGAGACAACTTCTGAAGAATGTCCCAGTGGATGCTTTCAGCTGGGGGTACCTTGTTCCTATTGAGGAACTCCTTGTTCTGAATCTTCACAGCAAAAAGCCAGCTGTTCTATCCCCAGAGAATTTCAGATGCTTTGTCTATTTGGTTTTTTTCTTCATCACTGTGTGGCTGCAAAATAAAAGAGTCTCTGAGAGCAGAGCCCAGTGCAGTGACAATGTATGGCCAAATGCACCCTAGTGCTCAAACACTTCTTTGGTTCTATTGGGCTTATAAAATCAGGGAAGGAGTCATCCATGGGCAGGAAGCAAAATTATAAAAATTCCAAGAGGATGAGTTGATGACAAATTGCCCAGACCTTTGGTCCACCCAGCATACATGCAGCAAATGGTGTGCTTGGAAAGTTTTGCAACCAACTTTCTGAAAAAACAAAGCACCTGAAACTACAGCATTTGAGAGTTTGCATTGTGTAAATACTCCAACATGCAACTGATTTCAAGCTACTGATTATGAAATTCATCACTGAACACAAAATTAGAAGAAAATGTGCACTATCATCTCTTGTGAGCCTTGGGCAAGCCAGCCCCAGTACTACTTGACACAGCTAGTCCAAGAGGATTCAGATTTCACATATTTGTTCTTGTGGGGACACACTTCAAGGACAAACTGTTACATAATTTAAAATATGATTTTTTTATGAATATAGGTAGTTAATGATGAGGCCTTAGTAGTATGGGCTGTTTGGAAGCCTGGATTTTAAACAAAAGACAGCTTAAAAGAATGAATCCCTCTGAACTGGCCATGGTGGCACATGCCTATAATTCTAGTTATTGGAAGGCAGATATGGGAGGATTGCAGATTTGAGGCCAGATTCAGGAACTTAGACCCTCAGCAAATTAATGAGAGTTTGTTTTAAAATTAAAATAAAATAGGTCTGTGTGTGTAACTTGGAGGTAAAATGCCCCTGCATTCAATCACCAGTTCCACAAAAATAAATAAAGGAAAGAAAAAGAAAGAAAAAACTCTCTGGATATGATAGGACAGATGGACAGGTGGTGGGGCTCAGTCTCCACATCTCATAGGTAAAATGAAAGTGAGATAAGCACTTAGAAAACCCTCATGCTTTCATTTTTAAAAGAATAAGTTAGCAAGTCTTTTATTATTAATATTATTTTTCATTTCTAAGAAGTATTTCTAACCTTTCACTTTAACTTGGCTAGTGTAAATATGGCGCATGGTGGAAAATAGCAAAATATAAACCTTGGAATGTTTTTTTGTAACATGGAAACTCATAATGTTCCATTTGTACAACACTGTTCACAGGATTTTTACTTTAGTTATTAGAGTTCTAAATTTTTAGAACATTTGTTTCTAGCTAAAACTATCTACTTACTGTCCTAGCTCTGAGTTTAAACCAGAATGTCTCCAGTTTCAGTTATATGACTAATATTCAAAAATGATCATTCCAAACAAAATGTTTCTTTTTAAACAATATAAAGGAAATGAAAGTCACTAACAAGAAGGCATAATTTCCAGTGTGTTTTTCTGAGAGAAACTTTCATTAAATACACACACACATAGGCATGCTGACACCACACACACACACACACACACACACACACACACACACACCTTGGTTTATGAAAACTTATCATAAATCTTGTTGAGAGTAGAATAGAAAGTGTAGTATAAAAAGTCTCAAAGAATTCATTCTCCTGGGTGTGTGTTTCTGCCATTAATAAGCAGTTAATCTCCAGAAAAGTTAAAGAACTTGCCCTAAATTTCCACTTTTCTTTAAACATTGCTATGTTATATCTGGTCCTGTGTCTACATCAAATGTTAACCCTGGAGGAGATCCATAACTTACTATTTTTTGCTAGCTTTGGTGTCTTTTGCTTTGCCATTCTTTCTGTGAATAGTACAGTGGCAGGTTTTCGAGATCTGTCCTATTATGGTATTCCTGCAACATTGGTCCTTACTGGAGAATGGTAACATCTGAGCCTGGTTTAATTGATATATCACATACACAGAGACTCCGCATCCCCCAAGGCAACAAACCATTTTTCATGGCTACAACAAACTGGAAATGTGTTTTAATACCATGTGCTGTTGCCTAAACCACCTTTGCTAATTAATCATATTTATTCACAAATATTACAAATGAGATTGATTCTATTCAAGACAATTTGTCAAATAATATTCTTGCTGGATGATTCTACTCTATAGATACTTTAGAAAGAAGAATATCAGATGAAATTTCTCAAATTTATTCAATTTTTATAAATTGATGGATTTATTGTTATTTTCATTGGAGTAGTGCTTCTGATGATGGTTTGATGTGGTGTTGTCTTAAAAAATTAATATATGAAAAGAGAGCCTGATGGAGATTCCATGATCAGAAATGGTCCTTGGGATCAAAAGATAACTAAAATTCTCCCTGTTTGCACATTTTGTTACACAAGTGCCATATTTCTGGGATCTTCCAAATAAGAGACAGGTGTCTTTTCTGTTCTTGTGGTAGCTGTGGCTGTGGTTGTGTTTGTTGTCTTTTGTTTCTCTTCCTCTTTTTCTGGCTGTGGTATTTCTTTCTTGTTGGTGTTTTCTCTCTTAACAAACAAATAGTTGAATTAAATGTGAGCTTCTGAATTGTGCTTGTTTGTGCTTCATGACATAAGAAATTTTATAAATAGGTATGTCCTTATTTAAAATATGCCACCTGAAATGGCATGCTGTATTACAAAAATATAATATAATATGTAACCACATTATTATGTGGCAGTATAAATATTAGTCTGTTGAGATCATTTGTCCAATTGTATAACTTTGTGTAGCAGTGTTCTGAACTTTGCTACATAATTTTAGAGCAAGTAGAGTGGTTGCAGGCAGATGCAAAATTATTTATATAAGAATGTTTTAGTGAACTATAGTTGGAAGCCTGGCAATGTTGAACATCTTCAGATGTTGCCATAACTGTTGTAAATATCAAAATGATTTTGTTCAAGAAATTTCCCAGAGCATTTCCATCAAGACATAATCATCTTAGGTTAATCGTCTTTTTTACTCCTCTCATTATGGAGGGGGAACTTTGTTATTATGAACTGAAAAAATATTTTATTACAATTATATCTCACCCTCAACATACTCCCCCTCTTAATATTTCCTTTTATTGCTTTCTTTTTCTTTAAAATATTGAAAGGCGGAGTAATTTGTAAATCTGAATCACACAAAGCTATAGGCCAGGACTGCAATCTAGACAAATATTGACACATTTCCAAAAAACATTCCAGGTTTACTGGGTCCTTCTACTTCCCACAGTAATAAATCATAAAAAGGAAAGAGAGTTAGGCATGGTAGCCCACACCTGTAATTTCAGTACTAGGGAGGCTGAGACAGGAGGATTTCTGGTTTGTGGCAAGCACAAATAACTTAGTGATGTCCTCCTCAAGTTGGTGAGCCCTTGTTTCAAAAAAATAGAGCCTTGAGAGTATCTCAGAGGTAGAATAGACCTGGGTTCAATCCCATGTACCACTGAAAAAGGAAAGGAGCAGATTTTGCAGAGCAACAATTTTCTAATATTCTCTGAGACCTACCACAGTTTCACAAATGACTCAACCTGTTTTCTAGTAAGCAACTTAACTGAGGCTTGAAAAATACCCCTGAGAGTTGCTAGGAGTATCTTCTGGCTGGTCTAAAATGTGTGTGTGTGTGTGTGTGTGTGTGTGCGCTTTGTACTTAATAAGCACATTCATGTCATGTTACTTCTTAACATTCCCATTAGCCTGTATATAAGAACCAGAAAGATAATCCAACATGTTGTAAATAAAGATGTGACTTTATAACTTTTAGCATTAGGGAAAAATCATTCTGGTGCATATTTTAAACAGAAACTTTGTATACTTAAGTGTCATGGAAAATATGTATTGAGTAACTGGGATCCAAATGGAAATTTAATTGTCAACATATACTTTGTGTGTGTGTGTGTGTGTGTGTGTGTGTGTGTGTATGTGTTTGTGTATAGGGGGTTCACCAACACCAAATCACTAGACCATTGTGGCACACTATAACTGCACAAATAACATGTTTGTGTGTGAGTGTGCATATGTGCGTGGATATGTGTGCATGTTCCCCATATCTGGCTTATCATCCCTCACAAAATTTTAACTTTTCCTTCCTGAAAAACACTGTTGTATAGTTCCAGGAGTCCATGGCTACATTACTATATGAAAGCAGGAATTTGAAATGGAAACAACTTTCTTCTTGAAAGCTTATGTCATAATATCAAGGCTTAATCAAATGAATAGCATTGGCTTTTGTGAGATAATAGGCTCTATTTAATTCCAACTGAGTTTCCAAAATAAAACTTAAGGTCAAGATACATGGGAAGGAAGATGGAGGCGACCTCAGGTGCAAGAACACAGCTGAGTTGAGCCCTCAGGGTTAAAATAGTCTAGCTCCAAATTGCCACTCAAATCCCTGAAAACTCCATCTGGCCTGACCTCCCTCCAAGTGAACAGAGGAGTAGGATCATCAAGAACAACCTTATTTGGCTCCTAAGAAGAAAATTGCTGAAGCCCTTCCCCAAGAGTCTTCCACACTGATGACATCCCAGGTGCACATGGCCATTAAAACATGATGATAATTCAGAAAGTGCCCCCATGGCTTCACCATAATCCAGTTAGTCTTTTGAATCACGCATTCTAGGGTACAGGTTTCCAATATTCATATCCATTTAAAATCTAGTATCAATATTCTTAATGAGCTTGCACGTATTTTCAGAATTTATCAGTTCCAGTTTTCTGTGTAGGCGCGGCTACCTGTGCAAACATTCTATTATTGATATGTCATCTGATTATCAAAAAGTAGTTTCATGTGCTTCATATGTATAAAACTGTATCTACCTGTGTGACTTTGCACTTTGAATGTGTGGCTCACAACCATTTTGTTGGTGCTTTGTTCTCAGTTTAGTAATGCTGTGTACAAACATTCAATGTGGTTTTATTGTTTCCCATCAAGATGTCTCTGTAAAAATTATATTGGCTAAGCCGGCACATTGGTTTCTCTCATAGAGGCATTAACTATACTGCCAATTCATTGAATTATTTAAAAATGCAAAATAAAATTTTTATTAAAACCTCATTTCACACATGTAGATTATTCTCCTTACAGACTTTCTCAGCAATAAGTACTTGTTACCACCTCTTTCTCTTTAACAATAAACATGTGGCCAATGTCCGTTTTTTCCCCCAAAATCTTTGAAACTGAGGGCCATAAAGAAAATAACACTCACAAATCCAATTTATTTTGTAAAATAGACAGATCCTTGGATCATCATTCAATGCCCATTCACGAGGATACTGTAGAATGTTTAGTTATCTGGATTTGTAGTACACAGAACAAAAAATCTTGAAAAGAATATGGTCATAACTGTAGCTGTTGCTGAGATAAGAGACAAACTGATAAAACTAGCCTAAAAACTTAAAAGCACAATTAACAGCAGCCATTTACTTTAGGTACATATGGCCACTAGCTTATGATAGTAACAAGCTGTGATTTCAGATCACAATAATGATTGAATGTCATCAGGAAAAGGATATCTTAAGTATATTCTTTGTACCAAGTCAGAAACACATGCCATTTCTTTTATTTTAATATTTTTATTGGTGCACTATATTCATACATCATAGTGGGATACAAACTTTTGTAGACATACATGCACACATCGCCCAGTCAGCCCCCACCCGATCCCCACCCCATTCTCTCCCCATCCCTCCCTCCCATGCTTGGCTTAGTGGTTGATGTCTAGTATTATAGCAATTTATCCATAATTAAAAATGATAATCTCACATAACAGTTTCATTTGTCTGATACCAAGATTTTGATGACTTAAAGATAACATTTCAATATTTCTTTTTACTTTTTTTCTTACCAGAGAATATTTTTTTCTATTATTTTAGGTGAAACTATCATATATTTATATATTTATTTTTCAGAAAAAAATCTATCCTAATATGGAATATGGACTCTAGATACCCAAAACGATCTTGAAAAAGAACAAAGCTAGAAGATATATATTTTCTGCTTTCAAACCATATAAAGCTACAATAATTGAAACAGTGTAGTACTATTCTAAAGGCAGATATATCAACCATTGGAGTTAAATAAAAGCCTAGAGCTAAATTCTTTCCTATATTGTCAAGTTATTTTTGACAAGGTTTCCACAAACATTTGGTGGTGGAAATAATAGTCTTTTAACTAAATATAGTTGAAACATAATAATTACATGGAAAAGAATAAACTTGGACCCTTACCTAATCCCATATACAAATATTAACTCAAAATAGATAAAAGACCTAAATATAAATCTTAACACTATAAACTTTTAGGAGAAAATCTGAGTCATAAAACCTCACATCATTGAAATTGGCAGTGATTTCTTGGATATGATTTCAATGGCACAGGCAACAGAAGAGTATACAAACTCGCTAAAAAATAAAAAAAAATATTGTATATCCAAAGACAATGTATACAGAGTTAAAGGTTAGTATTAGAATGGGATAAAATATTTCCAAATGCTATATCTGAAGTTATATTAATATTCCAACTAGAAATCCTAAAAATTAACAACAATAAAGGCAAACAATACCATTTAGAGATAGGTAAAAGACTAACATAAGTAATGAATCTCCACAGATAACCAATCTTAGTTGACTGTTGGATGGAAACTCTTGTTTCTCTAGTTCTGGTGTGTGTTACCTATTTCTTCTTTGTAGGTAATCTCTTTGAGTATTTTCTCTAGCGCTGGTTTTGAAGACATAAATTCCTTCAGTTTCTGTTTGTCATGGAAGCTTCTTATTTCTCCATCTAATTTGATAGAAAGTTTTGCTGGGTAGGAAATTTTTGGCTGGAAGTTGTTTTCTTTCAGAGATTGGAATATGTTACTCCAAGCCCTTCTGGCTCTCATGACTTGGTTTGGGAAGTCTGGAGTGATTCTAATTGGTTTGCCTCTGAATGTCACTTGGACCTTTGTTTTTGTTGCCTTTAAGATTCTCTGCTTGGATTCCACATTGGTCATTTTGACAATTATGTGGCGTGGGGATCCTCTTCTCTGATTCTGTCTAAATGGAGTTCTATAAGTTTCCTGGACCTGTTTATCAACCTCTTGCTCTATGTTTGGAAAATTTTCTGCTATTACTTCCTTGAAGAGATTGTTGATCCCTTTGGTTTCACTTTATTTTCCCTCCTCTATTCCAATTATTCTTAGGTTAGCTCTCTTAAAATGGGCCCATATTTCTTCAATATCAGATTCCTGCTGTCGGATATTTTTTCCTAGATTAGAAACTATGCGTTCATTTTTGGAATGATCATCTTCTAAGAGCGAGATTCTGTTCTCCATGTGTTCTAATCGGTTGTTTGTGCTTTGAATTGAGGCCTTTACTTCATTAATTGCATACTTTATCTCTTTTTGGCTCTCTCTGAGTTCTTTTCGAAGCACCTCTATTATTTCTACAGTTATTTTCCTGATTTGATCTTCTAGAAATCTCTGATTTTCTGTTTTATCAGGTTCTGATGTTGTGGGGTTGTGGGCATTCATTGCTCCAGTATTATTCCTCTTTCCCATGATTTCGGAAGTTTGTGCCTTCTCTGGGTTCTTCCCTTGGGTCACTATGACTTCCCTTCAGGTGTTCTGGATCTCGAGTCAGTAGTATCTCAGACCCCACTACTCCTTTACTGGGTTGTATCACAGAGTCTCCGACCCAGAGAGTCGATAGAGGCTGCTTTAGACTGTGGGGGGTGCCAGGTTGCATGTTCTCCTATGGTGTGATATCTCTGCCACCACCCCTCCCCCACTGGGTCAAGTCCCAGGGAGTACAATACTGGGATTTCTCCTCTGTGGCCCGCAATTTGACTCACTGTTCTTGAGTACGTAGATGTAGCTGTACTGGATTCGGTGAATTCTCTGCTGCTGCTGCCGATGGCAATATGGCGCTGCTGCTACGCCCTCGGCCATGAGGCTGACGTATTTCTTCTTGGTTTTGATTTCCACTCTGAATCCTTGCGGCATGTGCTGAGCTCAGCCACTGGGAGCTTTAGATTTTACCTGCGCCAAGAAATCCCGCCTGGCTGTTCCACAGTGGCTCACCTCGGCTTGCTGTAGCCGTACGGTGAACTCGCCGCTGCCGCCGGCAGTATGACGCTGCTGCCGTGTCCTAGGGCATGATGACAGTTATCTCCTCTGTGGCTCTGAGCTCTGTTCTCAGTCCGCTTTCTCTCTGGAGCCTGGTGATTTTTTTGTTTCTCTGGTGATGGTGTTTTCTGGCTATGAAAGGCGCTGATTTTGTGTTAATGGAGATTGGTTGTTAGCGGGGCTCTTAAGCCCCGCTTTTCTTCATGCCATTTCTTTTAAAACTATGTCCTTCAAATTGTTAAATATGAGTCCATATTTCTCCACAATTCACCATAGCCAAATTATGAAAGCGAACAAGGTGTCCATCAATAGATGTATGGATAATGAAAATGTAATATCTATGCACAATAGAATTATACTTTGCCATAAAGAACAACAAAATACGTCATTTGTGGGAAAATGGATATAACTAGAGAATATTATGCTAAGTGAGATCAGCCAATCTCAGAGTGTCAAGGGTTGAATGTTTTCTTTCATATGTGGAAGCCAGAGAGAAAATCAGAAACCAAAGGAACATTAGATAATTGAGGAGAATGACCAGTAGAAGTTTTAAGGGAAAGGGGGAAGGAAAAGGGGATGAGAATGCAAATAAATGATAAAAACACAGTTCAAATTATGCAATTCTTATATATGAAGGTATCACTACCAATCTAGCTGTTATGTACAAGGTGGAGTAGGTAGCAGAGTGGGACATAAAGAGAATCATACAAAGACCTGTATGCTTGTCTGTGTATATAAATTCGAATTTCACTAAGATGCAGAATCATAGTACACCAATAAAAGAACTTAAAAATGTTAAACATTTTTTACATAAAGAGCAGGTTTCAGGTATCTAGAAATTTCATTTATATGGTTACATTACAGGAGGAATGAGAATGCTAAGACCATGTAGCACAAAACACTTGTCAGGAAATCCAACAATCAATCAGCTTGAACAAATTCAGTCAGCTTGGTTGAATTTCCTGTGAACAAATGAAATATATTTGGCTTGGCCAGAGATTATGACACTGCCTAATCACAATCACCTCATATTCCAAGTGTGAACACTGATAAACTAAATGTGGTTAAAACTGATAATAATAACATTACCACTAAGAATTCCAATTCCCTTACAGTGGTTGAAGCCTAAAATATTCATAAATATGAATTTTTTTTTCTTGTGAGATAATGAAGAAATATTTTATCTGAGTAAAGAGAGCCAAATGGATTTTATGAATTTGTTCTCAGGGAAACAAGCTGTTTTCTTCTTCTCTCAAAATATAGATGCCATAAATTATGATTTCATGCATAAAAAATGCATCCAAGCACGGAACTTGTAGAAAGTATTCAGAATGACATTTTTAAGAATTACAGTACTGGTATTATTTTGATCAGCTTGTGTGGCACTAATGAGCATTAGTAAGTACACTACTAGCCTGGCACTGTTCTGCCACTCTCATATATTAATGCATGTAAGCCTTATAATTGAACCATGAAGTACTTACTAATAAATTTCTGTTGGATAGTAGATGACAACATACAGACCAAAAGAGGCCAAGCAGCTTGCAGAACATCACATGGGAAGGATTTGGAGCCTGTATGGTGCCAAAGAACTTGATCTTAATATCTAGCTTCTACTGCTTCTTTATTATTGATAAACCTGTGATCCTATAAAGTAGATAATACTAATTTTTGAAACAAAATTAAAAGAGGACCCTGAACTCTGAGAAAGTTATGTCTTATCAGTTCTTCCAGAAGTTTCTAAAGGACAAACAATGAGCCAGCCTTTTAGAAAATCTTCTTTTTCATGAAGACTGAAACCAGAGAACAGGAGGAGCATCTCAGGAAAGATTTGGTAAGGTGGGACCTCTTATATTTGAAAGTATGAGTTAAAGAGAAGATGATGTCACCTTCCTGGCCAGTCATTCCATCTGGAGTGATGGTCAGGTCGGGACTGTTAGAGCTTCAGTAATGCTGCAGAGGGATGAAGTGGTATTTGACCGCCGGTTCTTGCTGCCTGATTTAACCATGACACCTAACCCTTCTGTGCTGCAATTTCTTCTTCCACAAAATGGAATTGATATTAGCTTTCTCCTGACACCCAGATAAAAGATGTTAGATAAACTAGTGTTTCTAATTATGCATTCCCTCTTGGCAACTTCCAGCATTTTTTCCCAAATACCCCCCCCTGAAACACTGTCATTATTGAGGCCAACACTCTTTACCTTCTGTGGGTATAAGGGTAGCACAGGAAACTTCAAGTTGGCAAATGGAGCAGAGCATGTGCCACACGTGTGTAGCTCTCTGTGTTTCTCTAGCAAACACTTTGGGGGCTTAGGTGGAATACTTTGCCCTCTCTTTTTGTGGTATTTGGGATTGAATCCAGGGGCATTCTCCCTCCAAGCTACACCCCCAGCTTTAGTTTTTATTCTTTATTTTGGAATAGGGTCTCAGTACATTTTGGAACACCTCACTAAGTAGCTGAGGCTGGCTGAAAACCTGTGATCCTCAGCCTCCCAAGTACTGGGATTACAAGTGTAGGCCACCAGGCCTGGCTTCCTCCCCGCTTTATTTTTAAAGGAAATGAAATAGCAAAACTCTTAGCTATAATAAAATGAGTATCTATGTAATTTGCTAAGATAATTTTTTGCCAGTGGGTTTGAAGGCATAGTCCTTTGAAATTGATATGTGTGGCCAAGACCCTTTGCAATTATGAAGATAGAACTAGGAGTCTATTGGGATTGACAGTCACATGGCCCAGTGTGCAAGTTCAGAAGGTGAATAAGTGGCAAGAAGTAATTATTATTCCTTGTCTGTCTAGCCATGTGACTCTCCACTCTAAAGAAATACCAGGAGAGCTTTTAAAAATGTAAACTCCAATCTGTGCATGGTGGTGGTGTGCTTTTCATCGCAGCACTTGAGAGGCTGAAACAGGTTCAAAAACAGTCTCAAAAATGTAGCAAAGCTGGGCGTGGTGGTGCACGCTTGTAATCCCCGCGCTTGGGAGGCAGAGACAGGAGGATTGTGCAGGTTCGAAGCCAGCCGTGTGCGCTGGCTTAAGGAGACCCTGTTTCCAAATAAAAATGTAAAAATAGGTCTGGGAGTGTAGCCCAGAGGTAGAAGGGCTTCCAGGAACCCCAGAACCACCAAAAAAAAATGTAGCAAGAACCTCATAAACTTAGTAGGACACTGTTTCCAAATAAAAAGTGAAGTAGGACTGGGGATGTAGTTCAAAAGTAGAATGGCCCTGTGTTCAATCCCTGGTACCACACAGACACACAGACACACACACACACACACACACACACACACACACACACACAATGCAACCTCAGCCCGGAAATTGTGATTTGAGACATCAGGGTTGGAGGTCTCCGACATTAGTATCTTTTAATGCACCCTTGTTGGATCTCATATGAAAGGAAGATGTGGAATTAATGTTCCAGGCATATCAGAGAAATAGTCCAGTTACCAGAGTTACTCATTCATCCCACTAGTCTTCCTGTCAGGGTAGAGGATAATGATGCTTCTAGTACTTGAGAGAGAAAACATCCCATGGATATCCAAGCTCAGAGTATTCTTCTCCAGGGAAGTCATTTCCTTTCAAGCTTCTGTAACTATCCAGAAATTTTACAGTTAGCACAGATCACAATTCACTTGAACGTATTCTTACTTCCCAAATACTTGAATCCCTACTGCAGAAGATACCCATGAAGATGAATGCATGTATCTGAAGACATTCTATTGGGCAGGGTTGGGCACAAGCAGAGGATGATGTTGCTGATCTAAGATTCTCCCAGGATTACCAACTCTGAGGACCCAGGGAACAGGAATGAAGCTTTTCTCAAGTCGGTTAATTTAGAAGGCCCCTCCTTACATCTACTTTGGGCTTAAACATTTGCAGGACAGAACACTACAGACTAGCAGAAATGACAGTGGATAATCTGTGGCCTCTGCATATTGCTCCTCATATTGTTCTTTCCAGCAGGCTAGGGATAGTTAGCTCATAAACCCTCTGGAATCAAACTCAAAATTTTACACATCAAATTGTTTTCAATATAGCAAGTAAAGAGATTTTAGCCATTTACAGCCTGCTTTGTTGCAAAGCACATGCAACTCTACCCAACATCTAAAGAAAACAACCCCACTGGGACAGAGCCAGGAACTTTAAGGTATAGCACAAAGACTGCCCGTGCGTATAAGGGCTCAGGCTGAGCTTCTTCCCTATCAGCAACCTCCATAGGCTCATTACCTCCAGTTAGCTGAATACACAGTCTCTGCCATTGCTTTGGCATTAGATCACATTTCCTCTCCACATTCTATTTGAGCCCATTTCAGAAATTGAGATCTAGTTGAGTTGGGCACTGCTCTGTCAGACTCCTAGATTCAACCCTCCTATATAATTTTATAAATTCTCCACATGATTCTAATCTGCAATCAGGATTAGGAATCAATTTTCCAGTTCAAGATCCTCCAACTAGAGCTGGACCTTGTATGTCCTGGCCTTTTCCAGTCTCTGGTATTGGTAGGTTCTATCCTTGCATATAGTGAAAGTTCTGGGTTCATATTCAATTATTATTTTAAATATTATTTTGGTACAGAGGATTGAACCCAGGAGCATTTTGCCTCTGTGCTACACCACCGGCCCTATTTTACTTTTTATTTTGAAATAGGGTCTTGCTACATTTTGGAGATCCTCACTGAGTTGCTGAGGCTGGCCTTGAACCTGTGATCCTACGGTCACAGCCTCCTAAGTACTGAAATTACAAGCTTTATCCACCACTCATGGCTTTATTTTTTGTTTTTAAACAGGTTCTCACTAGATTGTTGAGAGTCTCACTATGTTTCTAATCTGTCTTCAAACCTACAATCTTCCTATTTCAGCCTCCCAAGTACTAGAATTCCGGGCATGAATCACCATGTTCGGCCATAGCCTATCTTTTGGTAGGTCATTAAAGGTTACTCAAAATCCATTAAACATTTGAGTATTGGAGCACATATCCAGACTCCAAGTACTTTGTGGATCCCTGAATATCCTTACAAACCTTGTGAAATCTGCTATTAACAGGAATAACTACCCATAAAATAATTATAATCTTCACTAACTCAACTATCAAGTGCAAACTGTATCCCTTTATGAATTAAAACATGACAGTGTCTTCTTAAAATATAACCTTTAGTTTGAGGTAGCTCAGAAAACAAAATGCAAAATCTATAAGGTATGGGTACTGCCTCACATTCGTTTTCTATTATTAGGCAACAAAGTGCCACAAACTTATTGGATTATAACAGTATATCCATTTCTTATCTCACAGTTTTATGAGCACTGAGCCCTGGTTATCTACAATCAAAGTAGTAGCCAGAGCTGAAATTTGGTTCCTGTAGCTCAGGATCCTCTTCCAGGCCATCTCAGGCTGTTGAAAGAATTCATTTCCATGCAGCTATAGAACTCATGTTATCTTGATTCTTGCTTTCCTGAAGCCAGAGAAATTCTGTATAGACTCCTTCCTCCTTTTTTTTTTATTTTTGTGGTACTGGGGTGGAACCCAGGGGCATTCTACCACCAAGGTACACCCCCAGGGCTATTTTTTCCTCTTTATTTTTGAACCAGAGTCTCACTGAGTTGCAAAGGGCTTCACTAAGTAGTTGAGGCTCTCTGCGAATCATGATCCTCCTGTCTCAGCCTCCCAAATGCTGGGACTACACGCGTGCAACACCATACCTGGCTCCCTTCCTCCCTTTTAATGAACTCAAATCAAACTGATTAAGAGCCTAAATTACTTCTGCAAAATCCCTCCAACTGTACCACAGATAGTGACCTAGTCACTTAAGTGACATTCAGCCTATTTACAGGACCTGCCCATACTCTAGGGGGCTCATGTAGAGCATATATACCAGAGGGCAGGGTTCTTGTTGGGGGTTATATTTCTGCCTTGCCTTACTTCTTATGCACAATAACACTTTACCACCTGCGTGGAAGACTCTTCCCTCTTTCCATCACTCACTGAAGCAGTGGGGCCAGAGATTCTTGAACTATGGCCCTATCACCAACATAGTCTTTTTCTCTCTACCTTAGTTTCTCCAAGCAATGAATTATTCAAGGGACTCCAGTTCTTTCTGTTCTGCTTAGAGAAGCATAATAAATTAATGAATTAATTGTGCCAGGCTCATTAGTCAGATGAAAGGTGCTATAGAAATGGAAATTATTATTATTTTGAAATTGCATAGCTGTCATTGCAAAGTTTGCACTTTGTTATTAGATACTGTGCTTTTGCCATCTATCAGCTCCCAGTTCAATAACAATGCTCATATTTTGCTTCAAACCATTAATTTGAAAATAACCACCTTGGTGCTCATGATATACTGATGGGGAATTATCTGCCCTGGGATTTTGCCAGCAAGAATGATATGAAACAGAAATTTGCATTAGTTTAAGCACAAAGAGGAGAGCTAATAAGGAAGCAAGAAGGCCATCTTCCCACTGTTTGCTTTTCTTATCTTCTAGGGATGTCTGTGCACATCCACCCCCTGAGCTACACATGCCTTCAGGAGGAACCAGCCTTGACAACAGTGATCTTAGACTTCCAGCCTGCAGATCTGTAACACAAAAATTTCTGTGGCTTAAACAATCAAATCTACAATGCTTCATTATGACAGCTGTCTATTCACTAATATGTGATCATTATGTGCATGAGAGGTGGTTCTGAAATGTCATGAGGTTCAAAGCCAGATGTTTCCTTGCCCTCATGGAGTGTATTGCCAGGATATAAGGAAGTCTTTCAGCATGTGATCAGAGAAACAAACTTGAAACTGCATCTAAGGTGACTACTGGGAAGAAAAATCACCAAGTATTGTAAAAGCCTGTACTAGGGAGTGTGTCACCATTCAAGGAAGGCTCCACCTAGAAGGTGCCAAGTAGGCTGCAAACTGAATACTAAGTCATACTCAAGAAGACAGGAAAAGAGGAGGAGACAATTCAAGCCTGGGAACACTTCATGCAAAGGCCCCAGGACCATGCTCAGTCTCTCAGTTGACCCTCATACTGGCCCATAGCCCTCATGGCCCACATATTAGTGCCCATGTAAGCATCACCAGCTCCACAAGATCATAGTCAAAGGATCCTCACAAGAAGAAAGCTACCACCAAGCTAGGAGAATTCAGATGAGCAATAAAGTGAAAGAAAAATCAATAATGAATGCACCAAAACACCACCTTTATTCTCACAGTTCACAAGAGGCATAATAAAGACAGTACAGATAATGTATGGCCACACAATCTCTGGAATCTCCACCCTACTACAGGATAGTCATCTCAAACCTTTCTCATTTCAAAAACCTTTTTGAGTCTCAATTTCCATATTTGCAGAATGGAGATAATAAAACACTTCCTAGGATGGAACCTATGTAAAGAACATAAAACAGGAGAAAAACTCAGCAAGCATTTTTATTTACATAATGCAGGTTAAGCAGGTGGGGCCTCCTGAGAAAAGGGTATCTTCCATCAGAGCAAAGATTAGTGTGATGAGAATGTAGTGGCCAAGTGTATCAGGGAGCTAGACCTATCCTCAACCCTAATCTGTCATGGCTTACCACTTTCAGCTGTATGGATATATTTCCTTCCAGATTTTCAAGGACTATAATTGATGGCTTAGCAAACTCTGAGTTCTTTGTAGTAGAGCCATTGTGTTTGTTAGCATAATCATTTCTCAGAAAGAATGTCAATAAAGGCTGAGGATAGAAACACGAACTCCCCCACAAAAGCAACTGCTAAATAATTTCTAAAATGAGTTGTCAGGAACCTTTTATTTACTGATTTCGCGCATTTCATTTATTTCTGGCATGAAGCCAACCTTCCTGACAGTTAAGATTTATTGATTTAATTGCCTAGGGTAACCATGCAATAAAATCATCTCAAAGATAAATTTTCATGGCAGTGTGCAGCATGGAGGTAATTTTTCAAATGCTACAGCTATATTTCTGCAGGATACAGGTGCAAAATTTGCTTAAAGCAGGTATGTCTCATTACTTCAGCTTAGAAACATTGGGGGCCAGCTTTTTGATGCAAATTATTTTGATAGGAGGGAGAGGGAGAAAAGTAGAGAGAGGGAGAGAGAGAGTGAGAGAGAGAGCAAGAGAGAGAGAGAGAGAGAGAGAGAGAGAGAGAGAGAGAGAGAGAGAGAGAGAAACGAACATAGTCATTTCAGAAAGGAAATGATATTTCCTTAATTGGTTCATATATTCAATGCCCATGAGAAAGTGGGGCTTCATTTTAATTAGGAGTGGGCTTGGAGGGTATTTACAGTGTTCTGTGGAATCATTTGTTTCCAGCTGTGCAATGTTTTGTACTGCATGAGCCTCACAAGGTAGATGATTGCCACTTGTGACATTCACGTTTATTGCTTCTTTAGATCTTTTTATTTACCCTGTTAAAGTCCTCATTATGGCTCCGAACAATGGATAAATGAAAAATTCTGATTAACTCCCGGGTTAATGGTAACATTTCAGGAAATCAGAAAGAGTATAAACTTTTAACAATGTGAAATATTTTCTTATCTCTCTTGATTTATTTTACAGTGTTTTTGCTTTGATTGCAGCTTTTAGAGGGTACTGTTTAATAGCTTATTAAACTTGCAGCTTCACAGGTTTGCTGTTTGGAGAAAATTTTATTTTTGCTCAGGTGTAAACTTTGGGAGGAGGTAGGGATTTTTTATATACCTTAATGAATTCCAGCTCTTGGGATCTGGCTTATTTTCTCAGATGTTCTTTGTCCAGTGGAAGACCACACATGTCTAAAACTGTTGCCCTTGAAACCTCATTCTTGTCCATGGTAGACAGGGGTGACAATCTGGAATCAGGGGCTCTACAGGCTTCTTAGATGAACCTGAGTGTGGAGCCCAAAACCATGTGCTATATCTGAATCCCAGCCCCGGCCCTATCGTTACTCAAATGGAGAAATTAAAGCCAAGAGAGCAAGAAGCATAGCTACTTCTCAACACACATTTACAGATACTTAGGGCAAGTATGCCCACTTTCCTTCTACCTATGCCTCCCCTTCTCATTATTCACTACCAGACTCCAATTGCACACTTTCCTGCCCTGTCCCTCTCTCTACTGCAGTTTCTCTGTTTACAGATGAAAGGTAGATACTCATTAAATGTTCTGCCAGCTCTGTTTGGTACTCCAAGACATGTGCACATCTAGCCAATGTCACCTCCACCATGTGGCCATTAATATAATTGAACCATCCTACCTTGGCACTGTTAGACTTCCTGCATCCAAACAACCACATGTTCAAAGGCCCAGACTTACATCATCCACTGTTTCATGATTGCATACTCTCTTCCAATGAAGTAGGCTTTGAAAAGTTCATAGGACATGATTTGCAGACTATAACAACCATGACTCAGAAGGCAGCAACAGAAATGCAAAGAAAGGTAAAGTGATGAGTACAGCTGATCTGTCTTTCTGCCATAGCCAAGAGCAGAGTGGAAACTAATTTGATCAGGGGTGCCCAGAGCAGTGTCTCTGATGCTCAGTTCCAGAAGAAGTTGCTAGCCACATGGCCTGTGCATGTTTACATTTACTCATTCCACATAAATGTGTCCAGAGTCCATTATAACTAGAATCATATGGAGGAGGGAATATGAACAATGATGTATGCTGGAGCAATGAGGAGATCAGAACTACACTTAACTCAGATGGCCCGACAAGCAACTGCTTGGCAAAGTTTCAGGGTGGGTGCTCCATTCTTTTATTATAGCCACAGCTGCTTGTCTATTCCCTCTGTTTTCACTTTTATTTGCTTTAATATACTCTATCTAGACAGCAGCTAGAGGTATCTTTTAACATGCAAATAAAATTTGCCATTCTCCATTTAAAATCTCACTGTACTCACCATCACTCCCAGGGTTAAGTCCAGAAGTGTTAGGCTGGGTGACCTGGCTTGTTCTAAGTTGCTTTCTTGTTCTCCAGCTGTTTTCTGCCTTCTCCTCCAACAAATTACCAGCTAACTCCTGGAAAGATTCAGTGAATGGGCCAGCAAACATACCAGATTCTCAAATACACATACACATGCGCACACAGAGTTATCCTTGCTTTTTTTCCTTTCCATATCCGTTTATATCTAATAAATTCACAAATCCTGTTGCTTCTTACTTTAAAACACATCTGTAAGTGATTGCTTTTTCTCCATTTCCACTGCCTTCATCTGGGACTAAGCCATCCTTCTCTCTTACGTGCAGCATAGCTTAGTAAATACCCTAAGAAGTTTTTTTGGAACAGGAATGTTGTTTAACTATAGTTAATTCTCAGCTTCCTAAATATATTTGACAGTGATTTTTGTTGAACAACTATTATGTCTATTCATTAACTAGTTTTGAGTGCTTTCTTTGAGCTATACATTTTTTAGGTATCTATAATATATCGTTGGAACAAGAAAAAATATTTGCTCTTATACACTGTTATCCAGTGAATAAGACAAGCAATATGCAAAATAAGCTCATTTATTTAGAACATCCGGTCATAAGTGCTGCTAAAGTAGGTCAAGAGGATGACTGGAGAGGATCAAATGAAAAAGCAGAAGGTTGGCTCTACATATAAGTACAGCATGTCCACTCACTGTGACAAAATGAAAAGCAATGCACACTGATAAACGCTTCTTAGAATGAAACATTCCAGTGTTCCAAGAAACATCATTCAGGACATGTTACCTACAAGATAAATGCCTCACTCAAGAAACCCCTTCTTCCATCTGAGAATCTCCCTGTATTTTAGTTCTTGCCAGGCTTCTACAACCCACTTCTCTCTCAAACACACACACACACACACACACACACACACACACACACACCTCAATCCCGGCATTACCAGACAGCTTGCATTTTTCCCAAACAAATTTGTCCACTCTGCTTGTTTTACCTGAAATATCTGTTCTTCCCATGCTTCATATAAGGCTTCCCCCAAAGAAAATTTGGTGTTCAAATTGGAGTATGGAAGCCTATTGATCTGGAAAGCCTTCTGATGAGTCTGACTTTTCTCCTTTGAAAATAGGATCAGTGGCATGGCTCTGGGACATAGTTAACTAGATAAAGGGAAAGGGAGACCAATTCTAGTTACCATTCACTTTCAGAGCATCAGCTCCAGGCAATAACTACTTGTGCTGATTGCAAAGGAGACGAGGAGAACAAAAACAAATCTGATTTCAGTAGGCAAAGAAGGGAGGCACAGATATTTCTACCAATCCTGAGGCTGAAGTCTCAGCCCAAACTGATGATCCAAAGTTCTAGTCCTTTCCACTTATCCCAGGTAACTACAAAGGGGCATGTGAAGGCAATCAATTCTCCTCAGGCAAAAAAGACAGTTGCCAAGAAAGATGTAGTTCATACAAAAAAAAGGTGTTTAGGGACCATAGAAGGACAAGGCAGAAAGTTGATCCTCTGGAGATTTCTGGGAGTTTGTTAGGACCCAGTTAGTCCCAGGTAAGGGATGGAAAAATGGAGGTCTCCCTCATATGGAAGACATTAAGATTATAAAACAGGAAGTTCATGGTGAGGAGGATATTAAAAAGCACACACTTGTGCTCATTTAGAAATAGTTATTTGGAGGAATGTGCATAAATAGGTTTGATCTTGCAGTACTCCCTGGTATAGAAAGCTGAGGGCATATTTCTCAATTGATCAAATTCCTATGGGTATCAGAGAGTCTTCCACTGGTGTCTCATCAAACAGCAATCTGAATTCAAAATGCACCAATACCTTTATAGCTCTACATTAACATTTTAAAGTCCACTGGGACTTTTATGGTTCTCCAATTAGAAATTTCCCATTGTCGGGAGTTCTGCACTTCCAGAACAGACCACTAACAACTTTTCCACTGTGTTAGCCTATCTGTACCTGGAAAAAAAAACAGATAACCAGGTTCCTTAATTTGAGTGTGCAGATTTACCAATGTATTTGATCTGGTGCACAATATAACAAACATTACACAGTGAGAGTGATATATGTAAATTCAAAACAGAAAAAAATTAAGTCAACTACGTTGTGCCCAGTGTAAAGCCTTTTCTGTTGGTGAATGGGTTCCACTCATCGATGATCATCCTGCAAGGCGTGCTGATTCACTGTCACCTTTGTGATCCTGGTTGTTATGGTAGCAGAAACCAAGAAAGTGCACACTTTTTATTTGAATCAGGTCATTGCCATCAAGCCAAGCAAAACAAATTATTAGAGACTTCTGTTTTCTATGTCCTTCTCCCGAATATCCAGGTCTTAGTCTGGGCAGCCAGATCAGCCTGATCGAAGCAGGGGCATAAACCCTGACAGCTGATCCTGCAACATAAACAGCACATTTGAAGAAATTGGACTACAAATTAAAAGAGAAATTAATAATTTATCTCTACCTGGCTCTGGAATAATGACAATACTTTTTATTACTTTTTTTGCAAAACACATCTACCAAATGCCCAAGTCTATATCACTTTTATTTGTTCCTCTTTCCTTCAATTCAAAATAAGGTTTTATGGAAGTAACAGAACAGCCAGTTGCACAGTGGTTTTCTTTGAGTCAACCATTATACTATAGTGTGTACCAAACACTTTATGACATAGCTCCATTTTTGTCACTTGGAATGCTAAAAAGACATGTACTCAAGTTTTGATAATTAGTAAAATTATTGCTTATTTTTCTACTTTGCAAAGACCATTATTTTACTGACAGAATGTAACAGTGAAGACAAAACTACTAGCATAATTTGGAATATGTAATGTGATTTATGATTGGGTTCCAGAAGATTTACCCACCATAACTTGTGAACCATCAGTGCAGATATTAAACCAGAGAAAAATCAAGTAACATGCATGGTTTTAACTTTAAAAATTTCCCCCAAAGAGTATCGGGATACCTATGGGTCTCTGGATCACAGCTCAAAAAGCAATGTTCTACCTCATTTTATTCTCAGTCCCCTAGACTCTAGAACATGTATCTTTATGTTTACCTTCACACCCATGACTCCTCTAGTCTGAAAAATTTGTAAGGATGGGGTTCTCCTATTTATGTATCCCTGTCACCTGGCAGTGATTCATTTAAGTCACTGTTAGGCCCTCATGTAATACTGAGTGAATAAATGAATGAATGAATGATTTAAAGTGATCTGCATATAGAGCACTGTTCAAGGTTGATAAAGAGGTGGCCACTCTGCTTTCTATCCCATTTTTTCACCTTCCGGGTTTCTGTGTACATAAGAGCAGATTATACCTCTCATGGAAAAGTGGTGCTTTCAGACATGAGAAAAAGCTGTATTTTGAAAGCCCCCTCCACAGGGAGTGTCTGCAAAGATTCTCAGATTGCTCACTAAATGGGAGCTTGGTGGGGAATGTAGAAATTCTACTCTTTTTTCTTGAAAAGGCTATTTTATTTTTCATTTTAAGATACTGATGTTACTGGCCTAATGAGATCTATTGACAGAGGAGATGGCACCAGGAGGCTTCTCAGGGAGAGAAGTCTGTACCTAAAGGGCATGTTGGAGTGAGCCACAATAAGGCATAGCAAATGGCTCTTCAGAGGCACTATACAGAAAGCCTTAGAAATGAAAGACACATTTAAAAACAAGTCCCACATTTAAAAGAAAGCTCACAGAGTACATAGAAGAAGCAGGAGTCATGTGCAAGTTGGATGGTCACCCACAGGGAAGTTTTTTAGTGTTCTGAGCTGCATGTGAATGAGTACAGTGATTGAGACCACAGGAGACCTTTTTAGCTCACTCTCTGTGGCATAACACAATGCCTGACCAATAGTAGAAGCTCTATTGAATGAATGAATGGATGAATGAATGAATGGCATGAAATATACCTCAAAGAGAACATTTCACTATATTAGGCCACAACTATTTGCAGATACCCTTCTTAATTGTTTGACTTATGGTTTCCACAGAATGCAATGACCTTTGCTGTGGATATCCTCCTCATCATTGATTCCCCATGTGGGTCATTGCCCCTATGTGGGAACTGTCCTTTCCCTTGCCAGGCCCTCATTCTACTTGTCATGGAAGAGTTGGCTTTAGAAATTATATATCATCTTTATTTTATAATGTAGAATAATGTTGGGAAAGGTGGGAAGCAAGATAAGGTTAGAGCTGTTTCTAGGCTCTGAAGCCTTGTTTTTATAGGTTTCTTTATAAATAAAATATTCAATTAGAATGTGCACTTTAAAATTCCCAGGCACACATGATGTCTAGCGCTCTGTTTGTGGTGGTGATTTAGCACATCAGGGAGAGAGGAGGATCTCAGGTGCTTGATTCCTCATGTCATCAGTAAGTGTGAAGGATAACATAGGTTTCAAGCTCCACAGATTCCTATTGGCTCCCAGGACCCATCTTTTCCTGTTCTCTATTGTCCATCCTACCATAGATATCTCTCACTGAGAGGAAAGGAAGTATAGCTGCTGCCACTCACAATGCCATCTCTCTTGTGCACCTACTGTGTCAGAGCAACCTGGATCTTGACTTTATGGCTACCTATACCACTAACTTCCTGCTGACTGCAGCAAACATTATGATGCTACCATTTTCCATCTGTCTGGCTACTGGCTTCCAGTTTGCCCTCTAAGACATTGATTGTCCTGTGCTTTGCTGATAATACCGACAGGTGCTCACCTTCCCCAGTGTATGAAGGAAAATACAAATAAATAGTCATTTTCTGATTACATCTGATGGACTATTTAGCATTAGAGAAATATATCTTCCAGACATATTCTCACCTGGACTCCCTAGGACAGAATTTCTGTATTGCTACAGAGGGATCTCTTTCTATGTTGCCTAATGATAGGCTTGGTCCCTCCCTTACCCCACAGGACTCCACATCGGGGACAGAAGCAGAACCCCAGAAGCCAGAAGCAGAGATGTCATGAGACTCCAGACATTTGAGGGAGATTACAGATGCTGCAAGACTCCAAATGTGAAAGGATTGGCATTCCCATGCTGCTAGCTCCACCCCAAGACCCCCCTATAAATACACTTACTTCCTCTTTGTGGCATGACTCTCAGACCAATGGTAATATTAGTTTCCAGACATCAACTGGAAACATTTCCTTTTAATAAAAAGGTCTAATCCCACACCCCTTTGCTGGATTTATCTCCTTTGTGACCACCAACTCAATTTTCATGTTACACTTACAACCCTGCATCCCACACACATCAGCAACATGGAGTACAGTGATGGATGCAGCAGCACAGGATGAAGAGTGGTATCACTACACATTAAAAAAGAGGACTTTTATCAGAAGGGTTCATTTGAGGAGTGAAATTATGCTCTCAGAAGCTCTTAGAGGACATCACTTTCATATGGCTGCTTGGCCAGTGGCACAGAACCCTCATAGGAGAGTGGTGTCTTCAGTGCCTGTGGCAAAGAGGACATACCAAGTGAAGGACCCCCAGATGCAGCCCTTCTGGTGCTGTCGACTGGATGTAGGTTGCAGTCAGAAAATGAATGGTCAAGAACTTGTGCATGGACCACAAGTTTTTGGAAATCAAGTCCAAGAATTGGAAGTGAAATGATGGGAGCCCAGAGTTTTGGACTCATCATGTGTCATCATGAATGAGAATCATGAAATGAAGTTCAATCTCACATATTGCCATAAAAGAAATATCATTCTACTCACTAGGACAACCCCTAGGAAAGAGTCCAGGAGTTCCTCAGGTTACTGGTTGACCTTATGATCAAGAATAAGAACTCCATAATTAGAGACTACTCAGAAAGCAGAAATGGGGACTATAATCTATATAGGTACCCAGCATAATACTCTGCTTAATGACATTGAGAGTCTAGTTTTATTTTGTCATTGCAAAGTGACTTAGGGATGGGTGTGGTGGTGCATGCTTAAAATGCCAGTACTTGTGAGGCTGAGACAGGAAGATCATACAGGTTCAAAGCCAGCCTCAGCAACTTAGTGAGACCCTGTTCCAAATAAAATATAAAATAGGTTTTGGGAGTATAGCCTGGATATAGAAGACCCCTGGGTTCTACCTCCAGTACCACACACACAAAAAAAAGAAAAGCAACTTAGAAAATTTCAGGAAGGCCTTTCCCGTGATCAAGACCCACAAAGGAGAGGCCAGAAACACCTTGCCTGAAATATACCATTGACCCTGTCTAATTACATGTACTATATGGGGTCTTAGAAAATTGTGGAAAGCTTTACAAAATAGAGAACACCCTGAAGAATGGGTTTGGGAAACCACAACATGCTCGTGTAGGTCTTAGGGCAGCATTGCAGACAGAAATGATATTTCCAAGCTCTCCTTGAGTCGGGGGGATCTAGAAGATGAGTTCTCACCATGTTATGGCTAAAATAGCTTGCTATTCAGTGGGACTATACCAGGTGAAATACAAATGCCTGGAGGCCACAGCTCAGAAAAGAGGGATTAGCACAAGGTATGGGCCTATCTTTTTGCCTTTTACATTTCTGTTTGTACTCCAAAAACTGACTCTTCTCTTTTAGTTTGTGACAGCAGAGTCTGAACTCTCCATAAAGGCCCCCAAATTCCAGAAGCCATTTTTGAAATTTAAGACTTAGGACAGCAGTGGTTAACTCTGGGGCTAAAGAAATACATAGAGATTGGTACTAAAGTTGATTAATGTTCCCTGAATTTTTTAAGCAGAGCTTTGATTGACTACATGATTTCCTGGCCCTTCATAGTCTTCATTGTTTTGTGAAATATAGCTTATAGAACACTAAAAATTGATGATATTGATTTAATGGGAGATTTTCATTAGGAATAGATTTTTATGAAATGCAATTGTACTTATTTGAAACATATTGATATTTTTAGTGGTTGATACTATACTTGCTGAGCATTTTCCAGATTTATAGGATTCAGGCTTGTAAAATGGAAAAAGACAATAAATATCATTAAAAATCCTAAACTGCGTGAGAATATTCAAGAAATGTGAGGTTTCATGCAGAAAGTAGCTATTAAGAAAGCCCAAGTCGGGCGTGGTGGCGCACGCTTGTAATCCCAGAGCTTGGGAGGCGCAGACAGGAGCATCGCGCTGATGCGTAGCCAGCCACGCTGGCATAATAGACCCTGTTTCCAAAAAATATATTAAAAAATAGGTTTCTGGGAGTGTAGCCCAGAGGTAGAAGGGCTTCCAGGAACCCCAGTACCACCAATAATAATAATAATAATAATAATAATAATAAGAAGAAGAAGAAGAAGAAGAAGAAGAAGAAGAAGAAGAAGAAGAAGAAGAAGAAAAGAAAAGACAAGAAAGCTCAAGGTTGGGCGTGATGGCACACGCTTGTAATCCCCACGCTTGGGAGGCGGAGGCAGGAGGATTGCTCAGGTTCGAAGCCAGCCTCTCTGGCTTAAGAGACCCTGTTTCCAAATAAAAAGTATAAAATAGGTCTGGAAATGTAGCCCGAAGGTAGAAGGGCTTCCAGGGACCCCAATACCACACACAAAAAAAGAGAGAGAGCTCTGGGATTTCTAGCCATAACTATCATACCTTAGAAAACAATGGAAAGTACAGTTCAGTTTTATGTGCTTTAATACAGGAACTCATTCCAATAGGAAATGTCTTGGCTTAATTCCAGTCATAGGAGTTTCCAGAAAACATGATCTCTCCCTTTCTGGTTATCTAGCTATTATAGCTCAAGAAACTTAACAGCTAAGTGATAGAATTATATGAACAAAACAGATACAGAGACATATGGAAAGCAATATTTTCATCATCAACTGGATTGTCAGAATCTAAATATATCACTGGTCCTCTCGAGGGATTAAATACTGTCAGCTATTCATTTTTCTCTACTTCCTTTAAAGTAATCACATGGTAAGTCTAGCTCAATTACATGTGCTTAGTAGGAGTCAAAGTTGGCACATATATTTCTTGAGGCCCACTCAGTACTAAGCCTTGGGGACACCAAAAGAGAATGTTTCTAATTTTGCAGTCAACAACTACAACAGAGACATCCATGTAGATGACCATAATCTAGTGGAATCAGTACAAGTAGAAATGTGCTCTTGTATAATAACATGGGAGTGTTCAAGATATAGCAGATTACAAAAATATGAATAATATTGTTTCAATGTTCTACAAAAATAAAAATGCAAGCATATTTTGGCAAAGAAAAAATAGATACTTCTAATTAAGATACCATTATGCAAGCCTATAACTCCTGTGCTTGGAAAATTAATACAGGAGGATCAGGTCTCAGGTTTGAGGCCAGCCTCAGCAAATTAGCAAAACCTTCAGCAAGTTAATGAAATACTGTTTCAATTTTTTATTTATATAAAAAGGCTGGGGGTGTAACTCAGAGGTAGAATGCCCCTGGTTTTAATCTGTCATATCACCTTTTCTCCTTCTCTCATGTTCCCCATTCCCCCAACACACATTGCTATTAGATGAACTGTACAGAGAAAATTTAAAATGCAAATGCAGCCAAATTCCAAAACAAAACACACATGTGTATGTGTATGTATGTGAGAGAGACTGAAATAAAATTTAACAAATGTCAAAGTCTCTAAACTAGAAACAAAGAACAAATTAGCAAATTGGAGGATAATGCAGAATAACTTATCTAAAAGAGAATAAAATGTATGGAAAAGATAATAAAAAGTTAAGAAGCATAAATGATTTAGAGACACTAACACATGTCATAAGAATTAAGTATATAAAGATAATTGTCAAGGCTGGCCTTGAACTTAAGATTCTCATTTATTATATATTCAAATGTTTCTTTTCTCCTATTTATTTAGAAAAGAAATCTTTGAAGAGATATTAACTGAGAGTTTTTCAGAATTAAAGTGATAAGTTGGGTCCCTCCTCTCCCCCATGTGATCTCACAGTGAAGGCAGGAGGCAGAAACCCTAGAACCCAGATAACTCCAACAGCCTATGGAACTGGTCCGTTTCCCCAAGGCCAGCAGAACCATCCTGAAGGGCGCTAAATAAAGCAGATAGCTGGCTGATTGCTTCCTTCGTAATTTTTTGCTTCTATTGAAAACCTTTCATAAAGAAGGAATGGAACACATCAAAGTCATTTCACAAGAATTATTTTAAATACAAATGTTAAAGAAAAATAATAAAACCTACACAAATTAAAATCGTATATAACATAAGAGAGATTATATTTTGTAATCTCAGTTACTTGGCCAGCAGAGAAAATAGAATCTTAAGTTCAACCCAGCCTTGACAATTTGTGGAGACAATTTATCAAGATAAAAATTAAAAATAAGGCTGGGGTTATTCCTAAGTGTTAGAGCAGCCCTCCAGTACTGAAAAAAAAAAAAAAAAAAAAAAAAAAAAACAACCAACAACAACTGTAGAAAGATCAGAATTTGACTGCATTAAAATATTAAAATTAAAAACTTCTCTTCACCAAATACAAAATGAAGAGAACATAAAAGCAACAAACAAAATAGAAAACATAAGCCAGGCATGGTGGCACACACTTGTAATCCCAGCATTCAAGAGGCTGAGACCAGAGGATCGCGGTTCGCAAACAGCCTCAGCTACTTAGGCCGTCTGCAATTCAGTGAGACCCGGTTTCAAAATAAAGAATAAAAAATAGGGCAGGGGGTGTAGCTCAGAGGTCAAATGCCCCTGGCTTCCATCTCCAGACCCCCCCACACACACAAAATAGAAAACTTATTTTCAATAAAGCATAAAGAACTTATATCTAGACTATTTAAAGTATTTCTTCAATTCAACAAGTAAAAGACATTTTTAGAAAGGGAGAAAGACACAAGCAGATATTTCATTATATGCTTCTACTCTAACTACACCATAAGGAATACAGAAAGAAGTCAACTCTTCTAACTGGAAGAGGCTTAAGGATAGGCCAGTAGTGGCAGGTGTACTAAAGGGTGCAAATGAAGAAGACCAGAAAGTAGAAATTCTTTAATATCTATCCAAGATAATGCACTTTTAGACTTAGGAAAAGTAAACAAAAGAATGAAAAACCAGTTATTACAAGACACTAAAGATACACCTCCAAATGCTCACAATACCAATGCCTAGGAAGTGTGATTATTGGAAATTTTATTTTCTTTTTATGTCCTTTTATTTTGTAAAAATAAAACACAGATCTTCAAAAACAAGGGGAAAGTAAATTAATAAAAATCCTTATATCTTTTCTGGGTTCAAAGCTTTGTCAGAATTGTTGGGGATGGAGAGGTTGAACCCAGTGCATAGAAGTATTATAAACCTGTCTCATCCCATCCTTCCATGAACATCAATTTACAATTATATAACATTATATCTCTTTGCTATAGAACTCATTAGTGCTGCTCACCTGCCCATCCAATATTTCTTCCTCTCTATTTATAGTAATAAGGTTGTACTTCTCTGCCCTTCTTTGAAATTATATTTAATCATGTAACCCAATTGCCCCATAACTGTCATTTCTGGGCACAATTTACTGCATATTCTCCACTTGCAAAGGTAATCATGAGGTCCCACATTGAGATGGAACTTTCATCAGCCTGGGGCTCTAAATGTCTGCAATGAGCACGGCCCATCTATAGACCCACACTGGACATGGAGTATGCATGTAAAACCTATTTTCTTTATGTTACGCCACTCAGATTTGGGAGTTGCTTTTCATTGCAGCAGAGACAAGTCCATTGCCAATTCACTTTTCTTCAGGGGCCTGGAAGGATAATTTCAGAAGTCAGCTGCATATCTTACAGCCCTGTTACTGAGCAGCTTCTGAGGGATTAGTCTTGCTCTGTTTAAAATAGTCAACAGAAAGAGTTCAGTTGATAGAGGCACCAGAGAAAGCTGACAAGAAAAATGTTTGGTGATGTATCAAGCCTGAGCCTTAGCAATTCTTCTTAGGCATCTCTCTTAGGACAGCCATCTTGAAACTAACAGAGGAAAAAGATATTCTACTCTTTTCTACAATATGTGGCTCAAGATTTGATTTTCCCTCATGGCCTGGATATCACCTGAGGCCAGTATCTTCCTGAACGAATACCTTTGTGCTACAGTGTGAATATGGCTTGAGCCCATTCCTCCAGGGATACTGTGTAGAAATTTAATCCCCATTGTGTAGTATTAACTGAGTGGACACATAATTAGACTATGATGTTTTAAGGTGAGACTTTTGGTAAGTGATTAGTATTAGACAGTTATCAGGGTAGAGACGATACATACATGTGTTCCATGTCTCTTGTCATATTATACCCTGCACTACATTGGGACTCATTGCCAGATGTGGGCCCTTGAACCTCCATAACCATTCATCAAATAAACCTGTTTTATTTAGAAAGTTACTCATCCTTGGAAATTTTATTAGAGTAATACAAATGGACCAAGACCCTTGGGAACTACAATGGATTAAATACATCTAGCTAGTCTATAGTAGAATAAATGTTGTGTATGGCATGAGAAAATGACAAGCTACATTATGTTGTAAGGTGGGGATAGGCAAAAGTGAGACAGCATAAGCAAAGTGACCATTCCTTCATGGATGCACAGGACCAGTGACAGTAGAAAAGGATATGGATTTACCCAAATTGGACAAGAGATACTCCACAGAGTAAAAGAAACACCATTGATTTAAAAGCTAGAAGATTTGGGATTATGTCACTGATTTATTGGCAAGTCCTTTGGCTTCTCCATCTACTCATCAGTAAGGTAAATAACTAAATTGGCTTCTAGGCTTTAACACTCAATTGCTTTCTGGGACCATGCAGTTAACTCAAATAAGTGATATGTCTAAGATGAGCCTACCACAGTGAGGAATTATAGGAACTTAGGTAAGTATGTGCCTGGAAGACAAAAAACAAAGGTATGTTTGGGTCTAATTTGATCTATACTTCTCCAGTCTGTTTGACACCTGGATGGTATGGAAAAGTTTGCCTAAGTAATAATATATCATTGTTCTCATGTGTCTCCCAACAAATTTGAGAAACAAATGAACCCAGAATAATTTTCCACTGATATATTCCAGATGGTAGGCTTAAAATCACCTGATGAATTCACCTTTAACTCTTAGCACTTCATGGTTGGGAGATTTGCTCCAGTAGTCAGGGCTTCAGAAGGATCGTTGCTATTATATAGTCATAAAATGTCTCCAGTACCCACAAAGAAAATCAGGATTGCTGTACATTAAGGTCTCCCTTTCCTTCATACAAATGGCTAATTGCCTTGGAATCCCAGAGGCAATGCAAGGCAGAAGGGAGAGGGAGAATTAAAGAAAATTGCTTTAAATGGGCTAAATATACTTATGAAAAAAAAGCAAATTTACCTACAAGGCAAGTGCATCAATTAAACCTTTCAATGGGGAGATCTTACTTATGATCTTGGTATTAGCAGGGAATATATTGCAGAACTATATTTACTCCTCTAATTAATATAAATGAGTGGTTACCATAGCAATTATTTCATTATATGGTTCACATAAACTCTGGCTATGCTTAGAGCTAGGGTCAATATTTTAAATCACTTTTTACTAAGCATGAATAAAATGTCCCTTTCTGGATATTCCAATGTGCAGAGGCTAAGCCTTTGTTAGCAATAATGGAATGCAGAATTGATATGGTACATTTTATTTTCCAAGTGCTTTAACTATATTAACTAGCTGAACTTTACAATATTCCTTTTGTGAGTATCTCTTTTCCACTTTTTTTATTTTTTTTAAAAACTGAGGAAATATTTATTAGTCTGTACAAGCTGGTTTTGATAAACCACGTTACTTGTTACAGTGAATCATTGAGGATTTCATGACGCAATATGCCTTTCTCATACTGTCATTTAGTGTTTTATTTCCCCACTCCTCAAAGCACAGAAATAGGTTCTGGAAGTCATGAGATACAGATTAATAAACATTACACAAGCTACAGCTGAGGTACCTGGACAAACACTACCAACATTTATGAAAAGATATTGGTTTTAATTGATTTATTTATTTTTATTGGTGCACTGTATTCATACATCATAGTAGGATACATACTTTTGTAGACATACATGCACACATTGCCCAGTCAGCCCCTACCCAATCCCCACCCCATTCTCTCCCTATCCCTCCCTCCCATGCTTGGCTTAGTAGTTGATGTCAGTATTATGGCAATTTATCTAAAATTAAAAATGATAATCTCACATAACAGTTTCATTTGTCTGATACCAAGCTTTTGATGACTTAAAGATAACATTTCAATATTTCTTTTTGCTTTCTTTCTTACCAGAGAATCTATTTTTTCTATATTTTAGGTGAAACTATCATATACTTATATATTTATTTTTCAGAAAAAAAATCTATCCTAATATGGAATATGGACTCTAGGTACCCACAACGATATTGAAAAAGAATGAAGCTAGAAGATATATATTTTCTGATTTCAAACCATATAAAGCTACAATAATTGAAACAGTGTAGTACTATTCTAAAGGCAGATATATAAACCATTGGAATTAAATAAAAGCCTAGAGCTAAATTCTTCCCTATATTGCCAAGTTATTTTTGACAAGGTTTCCATGAACATTTGGTGGTGGAAATATTAATCTTTTAACTAAATATTGTTAAAAAATAATAATTACATGGAAAAGAATAAAATTGGACCCTTACCTAATCCCATATACAAATATTAACTCAAAATAGATAATAGACCTAAATATAAATCTTAAGACTATAAACATTTAGGAGAAAATCTGGGTCATTAAACCTCACAACATTGAAATTGGCAGTGATTTCTTGGTCATGATTTCAATGGCACAGGCAACAGAGGAGTATACAAACTCCCTAAAAAATAAAAAAAATTGTATATCCAAAGACAATGTAAACAGAGTTAACAGTTACTAATAGAATGGGATAAAATATTTCCAATTGCTATATCTGAAGGTATATTAATATTCCAACTAGAAATCCTAGAAATTAACAACAATAAAGACAAACAATACCCTTTAGAGATAGGTAACAGACTAACATAAATAATGAATCTCCACAGATAACCAATCTTAGTTGTCTGTTAGATGGAAAATCTTGTTTCTCTAGTTCTGGAGTGTGTTACCTATTTCTTCTTTGTAGTTAATCTCTTTGAGTATTTTCTCTAGCGCTGGTTTTGAAGACATAAATTCCTTCAGTTTCTGTTTGTCATGGAAGCTTCTTATTTCTCCATCTAATTTGATAGAAAGTTTTGCTGGGTAGGAAATTTTTGGCTGGAATTTGTTTTCTTTCAGAGTTTGGAATATGTTACTCCAAGCCCTTCTGGCTCTCATAACTTGGTTTGGGAAGTCTGGAGTGATTCTAATTGGTTTGCCTCTGAATGCCACTTGGCCCTTTGCTTTTGTTGCCTTTAAGATTCTCTGCTTGGCTTCCACATTGGTCATTTTGACAATTATGTGGCGTGGGGATCCTCTTCTCCGATCCTGTCTGAATGGAGTTCTATAAGTTTCCTGGACCTGTGAATCGACCTCTTGCTCTATGTCTGGAAAATTTTCTGCTATTACTTCCTTGAAGAGATTGTTGATCCCTTTGGTTTCACTTTCTTTTCCCTCCTCTATTCCAATTATTCTTAGGTTAGCTCTCTTAAAACGGGCCCATATTTCTTCAATGTCAGATTCCTGCTGTCGGATATTTTTTTCTAGATTACAAACTATGCGTTCATTTTTGGATTGCTCATATTCTAAGAGAGAGATTCTGTTCTCCATGTGTTCTAATCGGTTGTTTGTGCTTTGAATTGAGGCCTTTACTTCATTAATTGCATCCTTTATCTCTTTTTGGCTCTCTCTGAGATATGTTCGAAGCACCTCTATTATTTCTACAGTTATTTTCCTGATTTGATCTTCTAGAAATCTCTGATTTTCTGTTTTATCAGGTTCTGATGTTGTGGGGTTGTGGGCATTCATTGCTCCAGTATTATTCCTCTTTCCCATGATTTCGGAAGTTTGTGCCTTCTCTGGGTTCTTCCGTTGGGTCACTATGACTTCACTTAAGGTGTTCTGGATCTCGAGTCAGTAGTATCTCAGACCCCACTACTCCTTTACAGGGTTATATCACAGAGTCTCTGACCCAGAGAGTCAATAGGGGCTGCTTTAGACTGTAGGGGGTGCCAGGTTGCTCGTTCTCCTATGGTGTGATATCTCTGCCACCGCCCCTCCCCCACTGGGTCAAGTCCCAGGGAGTACAGTACTGGGATTTCTCCTCTGTGGCCCGCAATTTGACTCACTGTTCTTGAGTACACAGATGTAGCTGTACTGGCCTCGCTGAATTCAGTGCTGCTACCGCCGGTGGCAATATGGCGCCGCTGCTACGCCCTTGGCTGTGGGGCTCGTGTTTTTCTTCTTGGTTTTGATTTCCACTCTGAATCCCTGCAGCGTGTGCTGAGCTCGGCCCCTGGGAGCTTTAGATGCTCTCTGTGTGGAGAAATCCCACCTGGCTGTTCCGCAGTGGCTCACTTCGGCTTACTGTAGCCATCCCGTGAATTTGCAGGTGCAGCCGGCAGTATGGCGCTGCTGCTGCGTCTGCCGCATCCTCAGGCGTGAGCCCGGTTATCTCCTCTGTGGCTCTGTTCTCAGTCTGCTTTCTCTCTGGAGCCTGGTGATTTTTTGTTTCACTGGTGATGGTGTTTTCTGGCTATGAAAGGCACTGATTTTGTGGTAATGGAGATTGGTTGTTAGCGGGGCTCTTAAGCCCCGCTTTTCTCAGTCGCCATCTTCCCGGAAGTCAAGATATTGGTTTTAAAAGTGGAAAATATTAAAGGAGTTACAACAAACATATTATTCATGTCCTTCTGAAATCTAAATAAGGGAAAACCTTATTGTCATTCTGCCGAATACCACATAACTAAATACACTGGGCCAATGAAGGGAACCCAAGGTACATATCACAGGATTAAAACTCCAGTTAAAAAACTGAGCTAAATCAATGAAGTAAATTAACAATACCAAAATTCTTTAGCATATCAGTATAAGCTTTTTTAGAAGCATCATCAGGACAAACAGATTTAATTATGCTTACCTGGGCTGCATTCTGCACTTAGTGCTAGGAAAGAATCTCAAACAACCCAGAAAAGCTGTGGAATCATGCTCTTTGTTATCCTTCAAGGAGACTGGGCAGGCTTGATGATACCTGTGTACATCCCATGGCTCTAGGAGCTCCACATACCAAGTAATTCAGTAACTGGTAGGAATATTTAAGGAAAACAAAAAAGACCAAAAACAGACCTTATATCAACATATACTAGATAAATGGGTGCTTTAAAAAATTACATGATAAATGTAAACCATAAAATCAAATGGACTCATAAGAGTACACCTATTTTATGTTACATTAAAAAATAAACTGTAGACTGCAAACTGTGCATGCTTACCATAACAATTTACCTGGGAAAGCCCATGAGTGAGATTTCTTGCAAGTATTTACTGCCATGATACAAAACAATTATGTGCAAACTGCACGGTCCCTAAAGCAGCAGTTAGAGTTTATATACAGAAAGATGTCACTATCTGATCAAATACGCACGAGATAGGACTTCCCAGAGTTTATAACACAGAACAATAACCTCCACAGGCCCCTCCTCCATGGTTTGCTTTCATGTGTAGCTGGACTACTTTATTCTGGTTCTCACTCTCCCACAGTCCAGGTGTCTGAATGATCTTTTCAACAAGTTCCTCAAAGGCACACTGGACACCATCACAGGTTTTTGCACTTGCCTCTATGAATAACATGGAATGCTTTCGTGCAAATTTCAGGCCTTCATTTCTATCGACTTCACGATTTTCCTTATCAATTTTATTTCCAACTAGCATCTTTACTATGTCATTTCTGGTACAATATGTTTCCAATTCATTTAGCCAATTATCCAGTTTAACAAAGGTGTCTCTTCTTGTGACATCATAGACTAATATAACACCCTGTGCACCTCTATAATAGCTGGGAGTTAATGTTCTAAACCTCTCTTGACCAGCAGTATCCCATATTGCTAGTTTAGCCTTATTTCCATCCACTGAAATTGTTTTCACCTTAAAGTCAACACCTATTGTTGCTGCAAGTTCTGGATCAAAAGTATCATCTGTGAACCTCAAGAGCAGGCTGGACTTGCCCACGCCGCTCTCGCCGATGATGAGGATCTTGAGCGTGGTCAACACATCCTCGTCCATCCTGACGCTGCTCCGCTCGGCGCCCGGCTGCCCTCTTTTCCACTTTTTAGATGTGGAAGTGAGATGGAGGTCTGCCAGGGGGAATTCTTTGAAAGGAGTAGCACTCTTTTCTATTATTTGTAAATTCAGGGCACAGAATTTTATTTGTCATAGCAATGACAAAAACAAGAATCCACAGATGTCTTTTTTATATATGCCCAAGAAGAATTTGATATAATGTGAGAAAGCTGGAGTAGCTAGGGGAAAAACAATCTGTGGGAATGAAGAGAAAGAATATGGGGATTTGACCAGAATACGGCCTGATGGCCTGGAACAGGCCAGAGAGAGAACATACATCTAGCTTTTCTCTTTCATGTACTTGCTTCTTAGCACTCTTCCTGGGCATGGAGGCCCATGAAGCATGTAGCCTCCAAAGTTGGACTGTGTGCTCCTCAGGAGCAGGAGATGTGATTGCTATCCATACTGTCTTTAGAAAATAGCACAAAGCCTGGTACAAAACCTTTCTGGTCCAGAGGTTTTCAGTGAGGGCTGATTCATGGGCATGCGGCCAAATTAGCTGCCCTGGGCTCTAATCTTCAGGATTAGATTTGTGCTTTACTTAATGAACCATGATCATTGTCTTGCAATTCTTAACAACTTTATATTCAAATTTGTGTTTTGGAAATAAAATCCAATAGGAAAATATGGCTAAGAGCCTTAGCCCATACCCTACAACCACTGTGCCACTGTGGAATGAGTTCTCAGTTTCCTGCATCCCTTTCCCTTGTACCCCAGCCAACACTGAGTCTCTTGGTCCATACCTCATCCCAGAGACCACAACTGTCCCCTGTCCATGGTGAGGGTCTGAGCATCAAAGTGAGGAAATGAAGAGTGCCAAGTTGAGATGTGTCCACAGCACATTCATCAACTAAGATGAGCTTCTCATTCCCTCCTGATCCAGGTACCAGGGGTGATATGGAACAAACATTGCCATCTTTGGTGTCTTCCTATATGTTCTGGGTTGAGATGGCTCTGCAGCGTGAAAGGGAGATGTCTGCCTTGACTTCCCCATCCTCAAGCAATAAGCCAACCCATGTACTATGTATTGATCTCAAAGATAGCAGGAGGGCATATCTGGTAGTAGGTGCACCTCATGGGACTGCCTAGGCACATTTGAGAGATTTTACTTGCCTTGCAAATATCTCTGTGCCCAAGGAAATGTGGCATTAAGTGGTAAATAAAAATCACTGGTTCAGATCCAGAGAAAGATAGTAAAAGAATGGAAAATATATTTATATTTTGGTAATCTTAACATTACTTTTGTATTCTCTGAGTTTTGAGTAGTAACTGTTTTATATTGAGCAATTTTTCTGCCAAAGTACTCTGCTAAGATTGCATGCATCCTCTCACCTAATCTTATGATACTGTTACACAGTAGATATTATTTCTCACTACTTCTATTGCTTCTCTTTCATGTACCTCATCTTTCTCACCTGTAAAATGGACCATATTAGATTGAATGCAGGTCAGAAATGGTTAATTTTTAGCAATTTTACATGACTCAATTTTACCTTTCTCCTAGGAGTATAGAGAAGAAGAGTTTGTGATATAACATCAAAAAAGATATTTAGAAAAGTGCTCAGCATATAATAATCACTCAATTAATGCCCACTATACTTGACTTTTATTTATAGTAATAATCGTTTTTAGTACTAGAAGTATATCATTCTTATATGTGGGGAGTTAGGGCTCTTAGAAGTTAGATGACACAGCTGAAAAGATATGGGTCTGAGGTAGGAACCCAGACATTTACTACTTAAGATGATTGGCCTGGTCTTCACCAGCTAGTTGTGAAAAGCCCTGGGATCTTTCCATTTGGTTCAGCTTTGGCCTGGGCAAATGTTTCGTCACCTGTATCCCCGAAACAACTCTGTGAATAAACCAAAGCTTGAAATCTACACTTCATGCTGTCTGTCAAAGCATATTGCAGTGTTGCTTTACTCTCATCTCTAAAATAAAAGGAATTTCATTGACCTGAAAACAAAGAACATTTGCATGCATTGAAGGCGGTATATGACTCTGCCAGGGAGGTATTGTCTACAGAGAATGAACATTTTCCTGTATTTAGATCTAGTTTTCCAAGGATAGACATGTCTCCAGATTTGTCCTTTCTGATAGCTTCCTTCTTGGAGGGCTCATCAGGATTATAATGGTAATTGATTTATTTTTATTAGTTGAGGATAAACTGCAAAAGAGTAAAAAGGTTCATTTTGGATAAATCCTCAAAAGTTTGGAAAGCTCCCAATACTCTCACTGAACTTTCTTAATCTCTCCAAAGCTTTACCTTGTATGTAATTATCCATATTTGTGAAGGGTATACTGCTCTTGCCTTCTCCATTTCTGTCATTTCTGATTGCTGGGAGGTCCCAGAAGTAGGACTGTTCTTCCATGAGAGGCCCACAGTTCTTTCTTCTGAGCCTATACAAGGTCAGCACCACCAAAGGCACAGAGGCAGCTCCTACCTAAGGACCACAGGACTAAAAAATTGCATTGCATTTAAGTCAAACAACCCATAGTAAGGGGCCAGGGGAAAATCATGAAATTAATAATGTTTTAAAAATGAAAGGCCCTTTGGAAATGAATGTGTCAATAAATCTTCCTGGAAAGTCAATCCTCAGTCCTCATATCTCTTACTGACAAAGAATGAACAAAAAAAAGCTATTTCCACTCTCACTCCTAAGAATTTTTTGACCAAGTCATTTCAGCAGTCTTGCAGAGGAATTTCAAGAAGTATTTTAACCTAGTCTCAGTCCAAAAACAAAATTGCTCCTGAGAAGCAAAGAAAAATGCCAGGCATGGGGGCTCATATCTGTAATCCCAGAAACTGGGATGCTGAGACTGAATGGTCACAGGTTGAGACCAGCCTCAACAAATTAGTGAGACTCTCAGCCACCTGGAAAAACCTTGTTTCAAAAACAAAAAATAAAAATAAAAAGGTCTGGGGGTATAGATAGGAGGCAGAATACCCCTGGTACCATAATCCAGGAGTATGGTAGTAAGGGAGCCCCACCTTACTGCCCATAATTCTGGCTGGAATGTGGACATAAGGTCCTGCATTTTGCTACTCTATAGCTTAATGAAGACATGGCTGGAGCATTTAAGTAGGACCTTACTAAGGAATTATTTGAGAATAACAACTAGAAAATTAATGAAAGATCTCTTTGGCAAGTACTGTCCCTTCCTCCCCTCAGAAAGACCTATGCCCTGCCCCATCATAATCCCCCACTTATCTATAAGTTCAGCAAAAGCAATCTTAGCAAACAACTAGGAATATGAACTCAGTGATTTTTAACCCCTAAACACTAGAATCATAAATATGAGTTTAAAAATATATCAATACCTTCCATGCTACTGACCTCCTCAAGGCCATAAACTATCTCATCCTAATTGCTGAAGGATCCACATGTTTTAGGGCTAAACTTTGGTAGCCACAACAAAGCACAACTACTATAGACTGCCAGAACAACTTGAATTTAATTGAATGTAGCCTAGAACTAGCAATCCTTATAGCTACACCAAGAGTTAAATGGCTGAGTGCCTATTATCCCTCAGACATCATTCTAAGAACTTTACATAGGCTAAATGATTGACTTTTCATAACAAAATTATTCAGTTGACATTATTATTCTCATTCATCAAAGGAGGAAAATAAAGATGGAGATAATAACTTTAACAAGGTCACAAAGCAAATTACATCATGGCAAAGAGTCAAGCACAGAATTCTCACTCCAGAGCTCACACATTTGACTGATAACCTATGCTGTGAGATATGTCCTGAAACAGCACAGAACTATTCAAGTCCTGAGATGAGTTTGAGAGGCCAATCCTAAATATTGGACAATGGGCTCAGAGCTTTAAGGTTCTAAAATATGGCTATCAATTGAATGAGTACATAAGGAGCCTCTTCAAGTGAAAAACAGACATAGAGACAAATAATATAATGCCATACCTGCAGGAGGGCAGTTACTACGTCCTCTTGGAGGGTTTAGAGAAATAATCAAGGAGGAAGTGGGCTTTTGCATTAGGTGTAAAGTGTGAAATAAGCAACTACTATGGCTTTCTTCAAGGAAAGTTGCCAAGTTTCCTAGAGTAAAGTGCTTCTAAGCATAAAAAATATGTTGTTCTTCATTGTTCTTGTGGAATTGTATAAGATAGAACACATTTGATGAGTTTTGGTCAATAATCTCACTACTTTGATCTAAATGTCTGACACACAAAACTTAGAGAAGGAAAGGTTTATTACAGCTCATGGTTTCAGAAATTTCAGTCCATAGGGCGTCCTCTGAAGCATAATGGTGGTGGCAATGGCAGGGTGTGTGGAGAGATGCTGCTCTCACATCATGGAGGGCTGAAGCAGACAGAACAGGGGGAGGGGGTGAAAGATATATATAATTCACAATGCCACACCCCAATGACCTTCCTCCTCTAGCCATGACCCACCTGCCTAGTTACACTGAATAAATCTATTAAAATTATTAATAGACAAATCCACTAATGAGATTACAACACTCATGATTCAATTATTTCAACTCTGAACCCTTTCATATTGCCAATATATGAGCTTTTCCGGAAGTACATTCTATATCCAAAATATAACATTCTGTTGGCGGAACTGGGATTCCTGGAAGCCCTTCTATCTCCGGGCTACACTCCCAGAAACCTATTTTATGTATTTTTTTTATTTGGAAGCAGGGTCTCTTAAGCCAGCAAGGCTGGCTCCGAACCAGTGCGATCCTCCTGTCTCCGCCTCCCAAGCGCGGGGATTACAAGTGTGCGCCACCACGCCTGGCAAAATATAACATTTGGTAATGTACATGAGAAATAATTGAAGGGTAAGGATAGAATTTAAAAACACATATATATCCTTATATGCATTAGAATGGATGGTTACCATCAATAAAAGAAAATAGCAAGTTTTAGATGAAATGTAAAGAAACTAGAAACTATGTGAACTGTTGGTGGGAAGGTAAAATGAAACAGCCACTGTGGAAAATAGTAGAAAGAGTACTCAAAATATTAAAATAGAGCTACCAATCCAGGTATGGTAGCACACACCAGTAATGACAGTACTTTGGGAAGCTGAAGCAGGAGGATTTGAAGTTCAAACCAGTCTCAACAATTTAGTGAATCCCCCCCTTAATTTAGAAAGACCCAGTTTCAAGATAAAAATTAAGAATACATGGGGGGTGCAGGGCATGCTGGACCCCTGGAAGAACCAAACCGGGTCGCAAAGCCCTGGGCCCTGGGCAGGGGTTGCACGGGGCACGTTGGACCCCCGGAAAAACTGGGGCCCGGGTCACAAGGCCCTGGGCGCCAGGGGAGGGAGAGTTGCACGGGGCATGCTGGACCCCCGGAAGAACCGGGGCCCAGGTGAACCTGGGCCGTGGGCAGGGTCGGACGGGGCACGCTGTACCCCCTGAAAAACCAGATCCCGGGCCTCAGTGCTACCGAGTGCCTGATCCCACAACCTCCTCAAACCACACATATTGTCTTCTCTTATTAAAAAAAAAAGAAAGTAAAAGAAAAAGAAAAAAGAGAAGAAAAATATCAGAAAGGGGTCAAGATGGCTGCTGCAGCTGCCAGGATACTGGAGATGCAGACAAAACTTATCCAATTGAACTGGAACTTTTGGAAAAATTTCCCACGAAGGACTGCTTCTTCTCTACATCCTCAAGAATCCTGGACATCACCTGTAAGGAGAGTTTAGCAGAGACCTAGGAGGAAGGCGGTGTTGGAAGCGGTTGCCAAGATGGCGGTGGAGACTTGTATTCAGGAGAGGCAGAAATCTGATCCTACCAACCTTATCTTCTGGAGAAATTACCCCAAACGTCTAATGCTACTGCCGCGCATGCTTACGAACACTGGACAACATGCAGAGTGGAAAAAGAGCTTGGGAAAGATTTGAAATGGTGGAGGCAGTGGCAATGGCAGCGGCCAGTACTCAGGGGAGGCAGAGATCTGATGCATTTCACCTGGAACTTTTGAAGAAATAACCCCAGAGGCAGAATGCTACCACCAAACACCCTTGGGAACTTGGGACAATCTGCTGGGTGAAAAGGATGCTTGGATAGGAGCCTGCTGAGGGGTGAGGCCCATGACGGGGACAGAAAAGCTGGAATTGGAGCCTGCCATGAGGCAAGGCCAGTGATGGGGCCTCCGAGGCCTGGATTGGAGCCTGCCAAGGGGTTAGGTCGGTGCTGGGGCCAGCGAGGCCGAGATTGAAGCTGCCATGAGGCACGGACACTACTGAGACCTCTGAGCCTGGAATCAGAGCCTGCCGAGGACTTAGGCTGGTGCTGGGGCCATCGAGGCCGGGATCTGAGCCTGCCATGAGGCAAGTCCACTACTGAAGGCTCTGAGGTCGGCATCAGAACCTGCTGAGTGGTTAGGCTGGTGCCGGAACCAGCAAGGCCTGGATCAGAGCCTGCCATGAGGCAAAGCTGGTGCTGGGGACTCCGAGTCTGGGATCAGAGCCTGCCGAGGGGTTAGGCCGGTGCCGGAGCTAGCAAGGTGGGTATCGGAGCCTATTGTGTGGCAAGGCTGGTGCTGGGGGCTGCAAGGCCAGGATTGGAGCCTCCAAGGGATTAGGCCGGTGTCATGACCAGTAAGGCCGGGATTGGAGCCTACCATGAGGCAAGACTGGTACTGGGGCCTCGGAGGCCGAGATCGGAGCCTGCCAAGTGGTTAGGCTTGTTCTAGGGCCAGCTCGGATGGGATCGGAGCCTGCCATGAGGGAAAGCCAGTGCTGGGATCTCCAAGGCCAGGATCAGAGCCTGTCGAGTGGTTAGGTCGGTGCCGGGGCCAGCGAGGCCGGGATTGGAGCCTGCCATGAGGCAAGGCTGGTGCTGGGGTCCCCCAGGCCAGGATTGAAGCATGCCCTGAGCCAAGGCCAGTGCTGGGGCCTCCGAGGCTGGGATCAGAGCCTGCTGAGGGGTAAGGTCTGTGCCAGGGCCAGCGAGGCTGGGATTGGAGCCTGCTGTGAGGCACGGCCACTACTAAGGCCTCTGAGGCCGGGATCGGAGCCTGCCGAGGGGTTAGTCAAGTGCCGCAGCCAGTAAGGTCGGGATTGGAGCCTGCTGAGGGGTTAGGCCAGTGCCGGGGCCAGTGAGGCTGGGATTGGAGGCTGCCGTGAGGCAAGGCTAGTGTTGGGGCCTCGGAGGCCTGGGTTGTAGCCCACCGAGGGGTAAGGCCAGTTCCAGGGCCAGCAAGGCCGGGATCGGAGCCTGATGTGAGGCAAGGCCAGAGCTGGGGCCTCCAAGTCCAGGATAGGAGCCTGCTGAGGGGTTAGGCCGGTGCCAGGGTCAGCTTGGCTGGGATCGGAGGCTGCCTTGAGGTAAGGCAGGTGCTGGGGTCTACAAGGCCGGGATCAGAGCCAGCCGAGGGGTTAGGCTGGTGCAGGGGCCAGCGAGACCAGAATTGGGGCCTCCCATTAGGCAAGGCTGGTGCTTGAGCCAGTGAGGTCGGGATCAGAGTCCTCTGTGTGGCCAGGCCACTACTGGGGCTGTCAAGAGTGGGATCGGAACTTCCAATGAGGCATGCACAGAGAAATATCACAGAAAATAAAAACCAAATGCTTCCCCTAATTATCAATAACTAGGAGGAAAGGGGTAACAGGAGGAGGTCAAGTTATAGAAAGGACCCTAAAGCAAAGCAATTAAGGTGACCAATCAGAGGGTTTGGGATGGGGGAGGATGGAACCTCTTTAAAACTCAGGAGATACGTAAACAAATGTATCAAAGATAATCACCAATCAAGCATGGGATCGAGGGAGGGGGAGGGAATGGGATGCGGATTGGAAGAGGACTAGTTGGATGATGTGTGCTTGTATATACTCTCAAGTCTTTTATTCCAATATGATGTATGATTACAATGCACCAATTTAAAAAAAAATAAAAAATAAAATAATAAATGTAAATTTAAAATGCGGGGGGTAGTGCTTGGATGTATAATGCTTCCAGGTTCAATCCCTGGTACCAAAATAAAATAAAAAAAAAAAAAACAGAACTACCATGTGATCCAACAGTTCTACTTCTTGGTTATACACAAAATAATACACAAAATAACTGAAAGAAAGTTCTTGAAGAGATACTTGCATATTCAATGATTATGTACAATCATAAAGATGTAGGAAAAACCCAAATGTCCATTGATGTATAAACAAAATGTGGCGTATACATATAACATAATATATTCAGTTAAAAAAAAAGAAGGAAATTCTACCACATGCTACAGAATTAGATGGATCCAACAGCATGCATCAAACTTGAGAACATTACACAAAGTGAAATAAACCAATTACCAATGACAAATATTGTATGATTCTTCTCATACAAAGTCTCTGAGTAGTAAAATGTTTAAAGACAGAAAGTACATGGATCTATAAGCATATTAAATAAATAAAATATGATTACAGGAAAAAGAAAGTATAATGGTGCTTAGTAGAAGTTGAGGAGGGCAAAAGCGGAAATTGTTGCTTAATAGGTATATATTTTCAGTTTTATAAGAAATTTCTGAAGATTGGATGCAAATAATGCATAGTTAACACTACTGACCTATAAACTTATAGTTAAGAAGGTAAATCTTATGTTATGAGTCTTTTACCATAAGTTTTTCAAATCATAAATATGAACTGTGATAGTTATTCTACAGCTGTGCTCAAAATAAAGCCAACATATCTGATGTGGTACCCATATTATTATAGATTTCTAGTGGATCTTTGTTGACACTAATGCTACATTGATTTATAAGCACAATGTGAAATGACATCTAGATGGACCTGGAACTAAAAAATTAATCCCACTTTGCCTTCTCTCTGTTTCAAAAACCTTTGCCCTATACTTACACATTACACATTGCAAATAATATTCCAACTGCTTAGCTGAGAAGATGTAGTCATAGCATACAGATTGATGTGTTTGATTGCCGGGGTCCAGCCTTAGCAGAGTCGGGGATCATATGTTCATGAGGGGGAAACTGAGGCCAATAATGAAAGAATGACCACATGAAATAGATTCAACCTTCTTCTTTTATTCAGAATTTGTTATAGTTTTTGTTTTTTGGCAGAAAAGCAAGAGCATAGTCATGCAAGCAGGATTGCCAAGGACAGGAAAAAGTTATTATTTTCTATAAAGTTTAGGGCAAGGGTGCTAGGCATTTAAAAATAGGGTATTTTGTCTCACTTCACAAGGCTGACTCAAACCTGATCTTTTACAGTGGCTCAAACTAAGGTCAGCTTGAACTTATCATTTGACCCAATAACTTTATCCTTGGGAAAGAATCTTTGCTGTCTGAGTCTCTCACAAGCCGCTGCCAATCAGTTTTAGTTTTAATGTTTGTACATAAAATTTCAATTATACATATTATTCCAAATAATCCTAAAATTATTTTATGAAGAAAGGAATGCTAGGCATACTTCATGGGGGATCTATGATGCGTATCCCCTGATTGAGCTTTCTCAAGATCTGCAAAAGATGCAGTAGCAGATGATCATACAGTATCTTTCTATGAGGGCTAAAGAAGACCTTAACATAGAAGCTATTGTTTCCCATTTAAATTGAAAAGGGACATGTACAATATGCAGGTTAAACAATAAAGACCTTTGAAAGGCACAGAATGTCCCACTGAGAGCAGGCTGGGATCTCTTACTACTTGTCTAAAACAAGCCTTGTTATCCTCCAATGTCTGGCCAAGGGGGATTGAATGGAGCCCTGGAGGTTTCTGAAACACTTGCCAAAGGTAGACTCCATCTACCCTTTTAATGATTCAAGTCTGTAAAGTATCACATACTCAAGCCGGGCATGGTGGCACATGCTTGTAACCCCAGCATTTGAGAGGCTGAGAAAGGAGGATCACAGTTTGTAGACAGCCTCAGCTACTTAATGAGGCCCTCTGAAACTCAGTGTGACCCTATTTCAAAATTTAAAAAAAATTAAAAATAGGGCTGAAGGATGTATCTCAGAAAAAAAAAAAAGAATAATAAACTCACTGGGATGAAGTCCTATAGAACCCATGACCAAGCTTCTGTTCTTAGGAACTATGTAGTAATCCCATTGGTAAATATAGTAATGTTCAATGTGTTTTAGTCTCAAAACCCAGGATTCAATTTCAAGCTCTTCCTCTTAGTGGTACTGTGATTAAACACTCATTTGCCTCTGAGTTTCAATTTCCTCATCTGTAAAATAGGAACAATAACAAAATTAGACTCAGAGTTCTTATGAAGATTATTATGGACAATACACGTAAAATATAAAGCACAGTACATGAAATTCATTAAGTCCTTAATACAGTATTGCTACTGTTAACAATTGTTATTTTAATATAACAATTATAATGCTCAAAAGTGAGAGTGTCTATCTTCTCAAAGTATTTCTGGGAGAAAGGCAAATGCCTTCTGTAATTGCTATACCTGGGAATGTCTCAGTCAGTTGTTAAGTAGCAATTCTAGTTCTTTGAAGGCTGAGACAGGAGGATTTCAGTTCAGGGCCAGCCTCAGCAACTAAGCAAGACCCCATTTTAAAATACATAGAGATGGAGGTATAGCTCAGAGGTCCCTGGCTTCAATACCTAGCATCTATACCAATAATTTCTGATGACTCAAGATGCAATGGCACAGAGTTACCAAGGAACAGTAGTGAATCTCTTCCTCTTTTTTCCACTAGTCATGTTGGTATGTATGCACTTTGCAGGCTTCAATGTATGTGGCTGCAATGAGATGTTATAAAAAGCACTGCAATACCACAGCCCAGATTTCTACTGTATTAGCTGAGCCCTCACCACACCACCACCACAGCATGAACATCTGCAAAGGAAATAATTCTACAGCTAGTATGGGTGTTCTTAATCAGAATGCCTTCCTTATTTGCTACAGGTTAGCCCTTCCTTAAAAATTTATTAGTGTTCCCCTATACTATTTGGGCAACTGAGGGCTGTGATATAGGTCATTAAAAACCAACAACCCACTGGCTAGCATGGTCTCTAATTTACAACTACAATAGAAACTTGACTATTTCAATTAGTTTATTTCATTTTTATAGTATATATTGTGAGTAAGAAATAGTTCTAAGTGCTCTACATGTAGGTATTTATTCAATACTCACAACAACCCTTTAAAGTATATAGTTAACGAAACCAATGGTCTTTACTTACATTCTATATGCCATGTCTGGAATAAGGCTCCTATAGCTCCTTAGTCCTTCTCTAAGCCTCTTTTGTTCACTTTAACAGACTGCCTAAAACTGAATACTCTATAAAGAGCAGGAATTTATTCTTTATAGTTCTCTGTGCTGGAAGTCCTAAAATGAAGGCATTGGTGCATCACACCATAATAGAAAGAAGGAGGAGAAGAAGAAGAGGAAGAGGAAGGAGGAGGAGGAGGAGGAGGGAATGAAACATTAATCCATCCGTGAAGGCAGAGCCCCCATAGTCTCTTCACCTCTTAAAGGTTCTGCTTCTTAATTCCATTACAAAGACAATTAAATTTTGGCATCAGTTTTAGAGTCAAACAAGAGTAATCCTTCAAGGGGTCAAATAACCCTAATGAAGGAGATGCCCATAAGAAGTAATATTCTCTGTTCAAACAAACTGCCTTCTACCTTTATACTGTAAATAATAATTAATCATCATAATCAGTGGAAGCATTACATACAAAACAAGTAATGGAAATAATATGAAACCCCAGCACTAGTGCTAGAATACTGAGATAGAATTGTGGGTTAGATGAATGGATGAAGAAAGGAAAGAATGAAGCTCATTTTTTCAGCAAAGATTTGTGGTAAATGACAACTAAATAAAAAATGCATATGTTTGAAAAGACTTTTCACATCTACTTTGCAGGACTAAGACACAAATAATCCTATGTGTTTCCAAACTCCCACTCTGCCCTGGAATAAAAGTGGAAGAAGAAGTAAGAATTCCTAAACATAGAATCAGCATGCTTGGGGCAAATGTGTAGTGCACACTTACAGAATAGTAAAAGTTGGAGGTGTTTCTTGTCCCTCAACCCAGAATAGGACCTCAACAACTCTTTCTGCTCCCTGAACTGTTGAATACAAAGTTAGGAGATAGCTGCAGGATTCCCAGGGCTTTGCATATGGCCAGGAATGAATTAAAAGCCTCGTCTCAATGCTATTTTCTAGAGAAGTCTCATCACAGGCAACTCAGCCCAGCCCTGTACTATTAGCTTCAGATGATCTGGGCAATGCAGATTTGTCATACTTAATCTGGTGATTTTGTCTGATTGCCATGAAAGAGCTTTGAATCATGGTTTCAGTAAACATCTTCTCTCTAATCTATAAGCTATTTATCAAATATGAATGCACTTTTTGAAATGAGGAACTCATTTCCCTAGCATATTTGTTCCAAAAATAATTGGAAGTGACAATACAAAGAATTACACATACAGTTGAATCATCATCAAATAAATATAAAGCTGGAACTGCCCTTGGAGGCTCACTCTCTCATGCAGCTTCCTCTCTGAGGAGGCATAGGTGCTTTCATAGGCATATCTGTGTTCCATTTTTATTAGCTTTTAGACTCTTGTTACATATTAAATTATGATGGCTCTGTGAATAGAAAATGGATAATCCAACCACACATATAAACATCTTACAAAAGAGCTTCTAACATTATTTTGTAAAAAGGGAAACTTTATTTCTGCAAAATTTGAGTAAATGATGCAATCCATTAAACCCGTATTTTTGGTGACATTTTTTTATCATGGTTCTTTTCAGAAAAAAGCAAACAATAGCATTGTCTCAATTTGCCATATAGGTGGTGTGTGTGTATGTGTGTGTGTGTGTGTGTGTGTGTGTGTGTGTGTGTACACCAACCATTTGGGGTGAACATTTGAAACTAATAGATATTCTAAAGGAGAAAAAACTGAGTAAATTATGAGACAATGTTTTAAGGCTTTAAGATTAAGCCATTAGAACTTTAAAAGTGGATGCATAAAGGATGTTTCAAGCTCAGATATTATGAATGTGGCTAAAAATATCTGGTAGTATATTCTTATTTCTACCTTCTCTCCCTATCCTCTTTCTTTCTTGTTCATGTAAGTGTATCTGCTTCAAAACTGCATATGTAAGGAACTATAGAAACTTAGAAAATTGTATTAGTTATGATGACTCAGTGACAAAACAACCAACTAGATGTGAGTTAGTTTATCAAGAGCACGTGTTTGGCATTACTTCAACCACAAAATCCTCTTTGCTACATTGAACTCTACTTAACTCAGTCTGGAATTAATATCTCCTGGTTAGACAGTCATAGAGTATATTTCTTTAGGCTGCCATTATCTTTTAATTATGCTGCCATTCTCCTTTAATTAAGAAAATTTTTCTGAACAGGAACTTGCCAATAAATATTTAAGTTTCTATTGATTTTGTGTTGCTGCTGTAATATGTTTCCCTAAATTTAGTGGCATAGCAGAAATTTATTTTCTTACAGTTATGGGAGTCAGAAATCAGACATGAGGTAGCATAAGGACCATGCTCCTTTCTGGAAGTTCTAGGGTAGAATCTGCTTCCTTGCTCTTTCCAGACCTAGAGAGAGCCTGTGTTTTTTTGTTTTTTTTTTTTTTGGCTCATTGACCTATCTTTTGTCTTCAGTATCAACAAAGTCATATTTCTTTAATCCTTGTTTGAAGCATTGTGAGATCTCCTTCTGACTATAATCAGGGAAAGTTTCTCTACTTTTGAGGATTCTTGTTATTAGGGTTTGAATATGTCCCTCAAATTTCATGTATTAGATTGTTAATCCTCAAATTTATATGTTATTTGTACTTACAGGTGTGATCTTTGGGAAATGACTGAGTCTGGAGACCCTTGCCATCCATTCTTGTATTAATGGCCTAGTAAGGTTGAGTCTTTGTTATCAAAATTGAGCTCTACAAACTATTTTCCTATTTTTTACCCTGTACAAAGACCTACTCAAATTTATCGAAGATCTTAATGTAAGAACTAAAGCTACTAGATGAAAACATAGGAGAAAAACATCAATATATTGGCACAAGCAATATTTTCCTGGCTAGGACTCTGAAAGCACAGGAAACAAACAACAAAAATGAAATTACATCAAATTAAAAAGCTTATACATAGCAAAGGAAACACTTAGGAGTAAAGTAACAATCTACAGAATAAGGGGAAATGCCAGCTTGTAATGTGATAGAGAATTAATATATAAAACATATAAAGAACTAAAAAATTTAGCAACAAATCCTCCAAGTATTCCAATTTTTTTTTGCAAATGATGTAATTTTATTTTTCTTTAGAATTCCATTGTGTGTACTTCCCATGATCTTATAATCCATTCATCTGTTGATGGACATCTAGGTTAGTTCCACTAGTTTGGCTTTTGTGAATTGTACTGCTATGGACATGGGTATGCATATATTACTTTGGTTTGGATTTTAATTGTACCCTAAAACTTCATATATTTCTTTTTTAAATTTTTTTATTGGTGCATTATATTCATACAACTTATTGGGGTAAAAAACTTGTGTGTACAAACATGTACTCATCGCTGATATAACCCCTACCCAAATCCCACCCCATTCCCTACCTGTTCCTCCCTCCCTTGCTTGGCTTAGTGATTGACTTCGATATGTATAAGTACATTGTGTGCTTTAGAGATTTTCCTCTTCCCCCCTCCTTTCTCCTCCTTTAGATTGTCTTGTTTGCTCCTCTTTTCTCCCTAACTCTCACATATTAGGGAAAGCATCTGATTTCTTATTTTTGTGCCTGACTAATCTCACTTAGCATAATGTCCTCCAGTTCCATCCATTTCCCTGAAAATGACATAACTGAGTTTTTTTTTTTTTTGGTGGCTGAGTAAAATTCCATTGTGTACATATCCCACAGTTTTGTAATCCATTCATCTGTTGATGGATATCTTGGATGGATCTTCCATGTTCATGGATTGGCAGAATTAATATCATTAAAATGGCCATCCTCCCAAAAGTGATCTACAGATTTAATGCAATGCCCATTAAACTACCAAGATCATTCCTCACAGACATAGAAAAATCAGTCCTTAAATTTATATGGAATAACAAAAAGCCCAGAATAGCCAAGGTAGTTCTCAGCAACAAAAATCACGCAGAAGGAATCACAATACCTGACTTTAAACTATACTACAAAGCCATTGTAATAAAAACAACATGGTACTGGCAAAAGAACAGATATATAGACCAATGGAGCAGAATAGAAGACCCAGAAACAAGTCCACACACTTTCAGCCAATTGATTTTTGACAAAGGGGCCAAAAACATACACTGGAAAAAAGATAGCCTTTTAAACAAATGGTGTTGGCAAAACTGGTTAACCATATGAAGAAAATTAATCCCACTTTTCACCCTGTACAAAAGTCAACTCACGATGGATCAAAGACTTTGAAATTAAACCAGAGACTTTGAAGCTCCTTGAAGAGGGCATAGGTCCAACACTAAAACATATAGGCACAGACAAACATTTCCTCAATAAGACCCCAAAGGCACAACAAATTAAAAGGAGAATCAATACATGGGATTGCATGAAATTGAAGAGCTTCTGTTCAGCAAAGGAAACTATCAAGAACCTCAATCGAGAGCCAACACAATGGGAGAAGATTTTTGCCACCTACACCACTGATAGAGGACTAATATCTAGAATATACAGAGAACTCAAGAAACTCAACACTAAGAAAACAAAGCATCCAATAACAAAATGGGCAAATGAACTAAATAGACACTTCACAAAAGAAGAAATTCAAATGGCCAATAAATGCATGAAAAAATGCTCAACATCACTGGCAATCAGAGAGATGCAAATCAAAACTACCCTGAGATTTCAACTAACTCCAACTAGAATGGCCATCATTCAAAACACAAACAACAACAGATGCTGGCGCGGATGTGGAGAAGTGGGAACTCTAAGACATTGTTGGTGGGATTGCAAATTAGTGCAACCACTTTGGAAAACAGTATGGAGAATCCTCAGAAGAATGGGAACAAATCTACCATTTGATCCAGCAATACCACTGTTGGGTATCTACCCAAAAGAAAAGAAACCAAACTACCAAACTAATGCATGTGTATCTATGTTCATAGCTGCACAAGTATTCCAATTTTACAATGGACAAATCATCTGAATAAACAATTTTTAGTTTTACATATTTATACATTTATATTATATATACTGTGAGATGGTGAGCTTCAATGTGATACATACATACATGCACATATCTTTTGGTGTACTTTTTTCCACATCCCACTCCTGCTACCCAACCCCTTACCCACTCCTCCCTGTACATGCTAGTGAATCTGACAGTAATACTTTTATATATTGCCAAAGGATTATTGGAACAATTTTCTTCCTCAATCCTCCTTTTTCCCTCTCATCTCCCTCCTATAGTTCTTTTCAACTATTCTCCTTGTTTCTCTCCACATTTATCCAAAGTCCCTTTATTTTTCCTATTTTTGTTTTAAAAGAAGAAATATAAATGGACAATAAAAATATGAAAAATGCTCTGAATTTTCAACTTGACTGGATTTTTAAACACCTAATTTTATGTGACTTTGGGTGTATATATGAGATAATTGGCATATTTAAAGGCAGTCCTGCTCAGAATATAAGCAGCACTGTTCTGATAGGCACTGGACCTGAATAAAAAGGAGTGAAGGTATGTATGGTTTTTCCTGAGAAAAACTTGTCTTGTTTTGCCTGAGATATCGACCTTCAGCTCTGTGAACTAGACTCTCACCATCATTTCTCTACATAGTTTCTTGGCCTTACTATCTTGGACTGGGACTGCATTATGAGTCTCTCTGATTCCAAGATCCAGTTCTTAAACTGCTTGACCAGCTGCTGGATCCTCTAGTTCTCTGCCTGCAGACAGCTACTTGGGAAGCTACTGCTTGAGACTTAAGCTGATATGATAAATCCCCTTTTACAATATATGTTTCCTGTGAGTTCTGTTACTCAGTGCACCTTGATGAATACAAGTATCAAATGTTTTATATGTTGAAACTGAAAAAAAGATGACCTAAAAGTGGAAGAGTTACTTTTAGACATTAGAATGAGAGTGAGTTATTTGGCAAACTTATTTTTTATAGACATGTGTTGGACTCTGTTATGTTTTGATGAAGCAAAGAAACAATTATCTCAGGCTGAGAGCATGCCAGCTCCATTTTCTTAAACTTCTTTGCCTCTAGAAACATGAGATAAATAAAACTCTATTCATTATAATTACCCAGTTTGTGGTATTCAGTTTTAGAAACACAATGTGAACTAAGATACATGTAATTAGATAAAAGGACAATCTAGGATAATCTATGCATCTAAAATCCTTAACTTTAGTCCTATTTGCAATGTTCACTTATCCATATAAAATAACATATTCACAGCTTCTAGATATAAGACACTAATATCTCTGAGAGCCATTTTTCTGCCTTCCACATAAATCTAGAAATTTTCTTTGGTGATGTTGGTGATATACTTCCTTTGAATAAAAAATGAACAACATGATATACTTACTCAAAAACCTTGAGAAAAACTATCCTCTTGGCCATCAGTGTAGATATAATTAATCCACCTTTGTCTAAGGCCTATCAGCAAGATAAAAGGCTTATCATGTCATCTCTTGAAGACTGGAACACTCAGGCTCTTTGATGTTTTGAGTCCCTTACAAAACCTGGCTACCTAATAGTTCTTTCTTCCTGAAATGAGAATTTTTTTCTCAAAAGGTGGACATTTACAACTTGCATAAAATTGAATTATATAGTTGTCTGTTTTTTGCAGATATGAATACCTATATAATTAAGATAAAAACCACATTTTTTTTTCCAATTAGCACAACACATGCTTTTGCCTTCACTTGATAAATACCATTTTCTATTTAAATGCCTACTAAATAACAGTGCAATTGTAATGGAGTGAAAGAAATGGCAAAGTCAGGTGAGATGCCAGAATCACATTTAGGTCAAATCACTGGGCTTGTACTGAATCATGATTCCATGGTAGTTTAAACAAATGTAGGTGGATGATGTTGAGTAGATCAATTGCATTTTCAGTACAGTGAAGTACTATATTTGCCCCTCCATAAAATGTTTAAGTAATAAAATATTTCACAATATAAATTGGCTGGTAGTGTGGAGGAGGTAATAATTCCTAATCTTTGTTCAGTGTGGGAGTTTCAATACAGGAGATACAACTCAAACAGAAAAATCCAGGCTGCCAAGTCCACAGGATTGTCAATGTCTTGTAAATTTGGGCAGTTCAGCCTGTATAATTTAGCCTGAAAAAATGAACAATCCCTTTCTCCTTTTCATTTCCTGTATAATTAAGGAAAACACTGACTTAGTTGCCTGGATAATTACAAGCCTGTAGGCTTGGCCTCAGGCTGTCTACACAAATGCCAATAAAATCACCTGAAAAGTGAAAAATATCAGACAATCAACTGTTGGCTTGGTCACATAACTCATCTAAATTATTTTCTTCCTCTACCTTTTTGAATTGGGTATAAAATGTTAATGTGCCAGAAGTATCTATTATATACACACCTAAACTATGGAAGATGCTGACAAGGACATTCCTGAATATCTGTATTTTTAATTTAAAAAATGCTCAATTTTAATACTTTTACTGGTGCATTATACTGAGATTCAAAGTGATACACTCACACATGCACACATCATTTGGAAAAGGTAACAGTTTAAATGACTGTGTCCAGAGAGATTCAAAATGGCGACTGAGGGACTTAGCACTTCTCAGTAGTTGAAATAAAGTTCAACTAACGAGAAAGCAGTATCTCAACCAACAAAATAAACCAGGAACCTCGCTGAAAGAAAACCAGACACCTTGAACTGCAGGGGTTGGGGGCTCGAGTTTTGGATCAGCTGCAGTTATAGCTGGGCTGCTGGCAGGCTGCTGCTGCGTGGGCTACCAGCCTAAAACATAGCTCCGGGACCTGACTTACACCAAAGTGGCAACAAAATCCAAAAGCTCATCCGGAGACCCAGGAATCACAGAGACCCCCAGAGTCACCTCTGCGCCAGACTGACAGCTGCTGGTAAGCCACCCCGGGGCCCTGAGGCTCGGGCTCTGCTCCTTCCAGAACCCCCTGGGCTGCTACCATCTCCAGCCCCAGCCCAGCCCAGGCCCAAACCCAGCCCAGTCCCGGCCCAGCTCCAGACAGCACCTTCTCAGAGGCTGCAGCCTCAGGCTCCAGCACAATCCCCACACAGCACCAGTGGATCACCTTCCCAGAGACGGCAGCTCCAGGCTCCAGCACAGCTCCCTGCCCAATACCAGCGGAGCATCAGCCCAAACCCTAGCCCAGGGACCTGACACACACCAATGTGGCAAAAAACAAAAGGTCTTTCAGAGACCCAGGAGTCACCTCTATGCCTGACCAGCGAAGTTAAGCCGCCCCGGGGCCCAGAGGCTCGGGCTCCGCTCCTTCCAGAGCCCCCTGGGCTGCTACCATCTCCGGCCCCAGCCCAGCTCAGGCCCAGCCCCAGTCCAGCCACAGGGGAGCACCTTCACAGAGGCAGCAGCCCCAGGCTCCAGCACAGCCCCCGCCCAGCACTGGTGGAGCACCTTCACAGAGGCTAAGGCCATAGGCCCCAGCACAGACCTGACCTAGGCCCAAACCTGCACAGTCCCAAAGGATCTGAGGAACATGCAGGAGAAGGCACGGCCCAACCCAACTACCAAAAAAAAAAAAAAAAAAAAAAAAAAAAAAACCTGTAATTTTAACCTGCGAGAGTCTCTGCAACACCCACAAAAGGTGACATATCAAACCGCAGACCTAAAATGGATTTGGGGGAACTGCAACACTGCAGCCCTGTGAACTGTCTAAGAGTCTGAAAGTGATCATAGAGCTTTGACATTCCGAACTTTGAGATCTGCCAAACCCCGGAGCCGCACTGTTGGCACAGCAGAAGAGACACTACAGAGACACAGGGAAACCTGCAGGGTCCCAACATAGACCTGCTTTTCCCCCGGAGAACCAGATACAGAAGAACAACCAGCCCGTCAGATCTTCTGATTGGGCTGCCAGCTACTCCAACATCACCCAATCCATACCACTTCAATGGGAAGACAACAGAAGAACAGGCCTGAGAATGCTGAGAATATGAGAATCAGGAATAGTGGAGAAACGATAGAAATCACAAATACTGACCTTCAAGAAATGCAAGAAGGAGAGTTCCGAATCTTGATCTACAGTATGATGAAAGGATTTAAAACAAGTCTAGAGGAGGTGAAAGATGACTTAGAAACACTAAGAAAGAATAAGAAAGAGGTCTGGAATGAAATGAAAGAGTCAATAAGTGAAATGAAGACAGCAATAGAAAGAAATTCTGGAAGATTAGATGAAATGGAAAACAGAATATCACTGTTAGTAGACAGTACATCCAAAACCTAAAACACAGTCAGCGATATACAGAAATCTTTACAACCACAAAACCTAAACACCCAGCAAATATGGGATAATATGAAGCATCCTAACTTACAGATAATAGGCATTGATAAAGGGATAGAGGTACAGAGCAAGGGCATCGTAATCTCTTCCAAGAAATAATCTCAGAGAATTTTCCAAACATGGAAAGAGACTTGGAGCTTCATGTCCAGGAAGCATGCAGAACTCCACTGAGACAGGACCAAAGAAGGACCACCCCATGCCACATAATAGCCAAAATGACCAACATAGAGGCCAAGGAAGGAATCCTAAAAGCAGTGAGAACAAAAGGATCGGTGACATATAGAGGCGAAACAATAAGAATCACACCAGACTATACAACCCAGGTCACGAATGCTAGGAGAGACTGGTACGACATGATTCAGAACCTGGAAGAAAATAACTTCCAACCAAACTTTATTTACCCAGCAAAACTACTATTCAAAATCAATGGGGAAACAAAAGTGTTTCAGGATAAACAGTATCTTTAAAAATTTTTGAATTCAAAGCCTACACTAGAGAAAATTCTTAAAGAAATAAACCATAAAGAAAAAAAAAAAGAAGCAGACTTTAGAACCAGAAAAGAGAGGAAGTCAATAAGTGAGCCATTTAAGTAAAGAATAAAGACCAATCCATCCAATAGTAGACAGAACATAAAATGGGAGAAAACACAAATTCATATTTCTCTTAACATAAAAGAACTTAACTCACCAATCAAAAGACATAGACTGGAAATGTGGATTAAGAAACATAATCCAAATATATGTTGTCTGCAAGAAACTCACCTTACAGCCAAAGACATTCACAGACTGAAAGTGAAAGGATGGAAAAAGATATACCATGCTATTGGAGACCAAAAAAGAGGAGGGGTAGCAACCTGGATATCCAACAAAACAGACTTTAAACTAAACTCATCAGAACAGAAAAATCAGGGCACCTCCTTTTATTAAAAGGAACAATACACCAAGAAGATATAATGATAGTAAATATTTATGCCCCGAATGTGGGTGCAACCACATTTTTAAAACAAACCCTTCTGGACATCAGATCCCAAATGGATCCAAATACCGGGGTTTGGCAGATCTCAAAGTTTGGAATGTCAAAGCTCTATGATCACTTTCAGACTCTTAGACAGTTCACAGGGCTGCAGTGTTGCAGTTCCCCCAAATCCATTTTAGGTCTGCGGTTTGATATGTCACCTTTTGTGGTTGTTGCAGAGACTCTCGCAGGTTAAATAAATTCTGGGAGAATTTAATATGCCCTGCACACCACTGGATCGATCATCAAGGCCATAGATGAGTAAAGACTCCTTAGAACTAAATAAAACCATAAACCAAATGGACCTAATAGGCATTTACAGAATATTTGAGACAGGAACTACAGAATACATTCTTCTCAGAAGCCCATGGAACCTTCTCCTAATTAGACCACATACTGGGTCACAAAGAAAGTGCCAACAAATTCAAAAGATGTAATGTAATTCCTTGCATATTTTAAGACCACAATGGAATAAAAGTAGAAATCAACAACAGGAAACTCAAAAGAAATTATTCAAATACATGGAAATTGAATGATACACTATTGAATGATGAAAGGGTAAGAGCAGAAATTAGGAAAGAAATAAAGAAATTTATGAAAACAAATGAAAACAGAGACACAACCTAGCAAAATCTATGGGACACCATGAAGGCAGTACTAAGAGGAAAGTTTATTGCATTGAGTACCCACATAAGAAGGACAGAGAACCACTAAGTAAAGAACCTAATGACACAACTCAAGGACCTAGAAATTCTGCAACAGTCTATTCCCAAAGCCAGCAGAAGGCAAAAAATCATTAAGATTAAAGCAGAAATAAATGAAATACAGAACAAAAAACAATTCAAAGAATCAATAAAACAAAAAGTTGTTTTTTTGAAAAGATGAATAGAATTGATAAACCCCTGGCCAACCTAATCAAAAAGAGAGAGAGAGAGAGAGAGAGAGAGAGAGAGAGAGAGAGAGAGAGAGAATATCAACTCAAATTATCAAAATTAGAAATTAAAAAGGAGATATCACTACAGATAGTGAAGAAATTCAAAAAATTATCAGAAACTACTTTAAAAATTTATACTGCAATTGACTTGAAAACCTGGAAGAAATTGTTAGATTTCTAACCACAGTTAACCTGCCTACACTCAACCAAGAGGATATAGCAAGCCTGAACCACCAATAGCAACCAAAGAAATATAAAACAGCAATAAAAATCCTTCCACCAAAGAAAAGCCCAGGCCCAGATGGGTTTAAAGCTGAATTCTACAAAACCTTCAGTGAACAACTAATACCAATACTTTATAACTTTTTCCGGGAAATTGAAAGAGATGGAACACTCCCAAATTCCTTCTTTGAGTCCAGTATCACATTAATCCCCAAACCAAACAAAGACACCTCAAGAAAGGAAAACTACAGACCAATATCCTTAATGAACATAGACGCAAAAATTCTAAACAAAATACTAGCTATACGCATTCAAAACTATATCAAGAGAATAATACATCATGACCAAGTTGGTTTCATCCCAGAAAAACAAGACTGGTTCAACATATGCAAATCAATACATGTTATTCACCACATAAATAGAACCAAGAACAAAAACCACATCATCATAGCAATAGATGCTGAAAAAGTATTCAAAAAAATCCAACACCCATTTATGTTAAAAACACTGCAGAAAATTGGGATAGAAGGAATGTACTTCAACATCATTAAGGGAATATACTGTAAACCCAAACCCAACATTATATTGAATGGGGAAAAACTGCAAGAATTTCTTCTAAACTCAGGAACAAGACAAGTATGCCCACTATCACCACTCCATTTCAATATAGTCCTTGAGACTCTTGCTGCAGCAATAAGACAAGAGAAGGAAATCAAAGGAATTCACATAGGAAGGGAGGAATTAAAATTATCTTTACTCGCAGATGACTTGATTCTTTATCTGGAAGACCCAAAGAACTCAACCAAAAGACTTCTGGAACTGATTGACAAATTCAGCAATGTCGCAGGATACAAAATCAACCTAAAGAAATCAATGGCTTTTCTTTATGTCAACAATGAATCCACAATGAAAGAAACAAAGAAAACAATTCCATTTACTATAAACTCAAAACCAATAAAATATCTAGGAATAAACCTAACCCAAGATGTAAAAGACCTGTACAACAAAAACTATAAAACATTAAAGAAAGAAATTGAAGAAGACCTTGGAAGATGGAACGATCTCCTGTGCTCATAGATAGGCAGAATAAATATCACCAAAATGGTCATTCTTCCAAACCTGATCTATGGATTCAATGCAATTCCCATTAAAATACCAGCGACATTCTTCAGAGACCTAGAAAAATCAATCATGAATGTTATATGGAGAAAGAAAAGACCCAAATAGCCAAAGCAATTCTCAGCAATAAGAAACATGCAGGGGGCATCACAATCCCAGACTTCAAATTATAGTATAGAGCAATAATTGTAAAAACAACATAGTACTGGCACAATAACAGATATACTGACCAGTGGATTAGAATAGAAGATACAGAAACAAATCCACACATCTTTAGTCAATTAATCTTTGACAAAGGGGTCAAACTCATCTGCTGGAGAAAAGACAGCCTTTTCAACAAGTGGTGCTTAGAGAACTGGCTTACCATTTGTAAAAAGATGAATCTAAACCCCTATATCTCACCATGCACAGGAATTAACTTAAGATGAATCAAAGACTTAGAAATTAAACCTGAGACTGTGAAGTTAGTACAGGAAAGCATAGGTTCAACACTACAAAATATTGGCACAGGCAGTAACTTCCTCAACAAAACCTCCAGAGCTCAGGAAATTAAAGCAAGAATTAACATGTGGGATAGCATCAAACTTAAAAGTTTCTTCTCATCAAAGTAAACCATCAATAACTTAAAGAGGAAGCCTACAGAGTGGGAAAAGGTATTTACCAACCACCACTCTGATAGGGGACTAATATCCAGAATATACAAAGAGCTCAAAAGACTCTACACTAGCTAAACAAACAACCCAATCAATAAATGGGCAAATGAACTAAATAGACACTTCACAAAAGAAGAGATACAAAGGGCCAGTAGATACATGAAAAGATGTTCTACATCATTGGCCATCAGGGAGATGCAAATCAAAACTACACTGAGATTCTATCTAACCCCAGTCAAAGTGGCAAGTATAAATAAATCAAATAACAACAAATGCTGGTGAGGATGTGGGAAAAAAGGAACTCTTATACTGTTGGTGGGAATGCAAACTAGTTCAGCCTCTATGGAGATCTGTGTGGAGATTCCTAAGAAAGCTAGGAATAGATCCACCATACGATCCAGCTCTACCACTCCTGGGTATTTTTCCAAAAGCGTTGAATTCAGAGAACTATAGCAACATATGCATACCTATGTTTATAGCAGCACGATTTGTAATAGCCAAAATATGGAACGAACCCAGGTCCCCATCAACAGATGTATGAATTGCAAAACTCTGGGAAATTCACACAATGGAATTCTACTGTCATAAAGAAGAACAAAATTGTACCATTTGCAAGAAGATGGAAATTCCTGGTGAGCATTGTGTTAAGTGAGACCAGCCAAGCACAGAAGGAGAATATGCCCAAACTAGGGAACCTAGAGGATACAAGTGGTACTCCAGATAATGGAGGGGAAATATAAGCAAAGCTAGAATGGAATGATAGAGCAGGAGGAAGGCTGAACTTGATTAACGAGGGTCCACATCCGAATATGTGTAAAATTATGAATATGGCATGGTTACCCGGGAAAATCATTGTTGGGAGCGGGGAAGGGAAAACAGGGGCAGGAGGGGCGAGCGGGCATCAAGTATATAGTTAAGAAAGAAGAAATGAGTTTGGGAGTCTCTTGCATTAGAGAATATCTGTTGTACTTTTTTCAGTCCCTTCATCCCAGCCATATTCTACTATAATGACATAAACTCTTGGGTTTCTGTAGATGTTCATCATGAGTATGGGGAAGTTTTCCTTATGTTATTTTTTAGTTTACTAGAGTTTGTTTTTTTTTTAACATAAACACTAGGTGTAAGATATTGTCAACTTATTTTTCTTCATTTATTGAGTTGCTCATATGGCTTTTCCAGTTTAGAATTTTAGGTAAATTGAATTGATCTGCAAGTCCTTAATGAGCACTTCATTCCTGAAATAGATCTCACTTGATCATGGTACATTGTTTGCTTTTACTTTATATTGCTATATCTTCGAGTACACATTTCTCCTACCATATATAACCTGCTATTAGTTATTTCCACCACTTTTCATCCCAGGCACTACACTTTTCAGCCCTATGAGACTAATTTGGATCTATTTTATAGTTTTCATGTCTCTACCTAATTTTCAAATATATAAAATACAGTTATTATAACTTTTATATCTTTGCTAATTCTAAAATGTGCCAATTCTGGGTCAGATTTGATTTCTCTAAGGAGTTTTAATTTAATTTTTCTTACATTAGTGAGGGCAAAAGTCGTTTAACATGGTTAAATGATAGTTCAATATCTTTTTTGTGACTTCTCTCTTCATGTTTATTGCACATTTTTTCATAAGGTTGTGGATCATTTGTTGCAAAAATTTTAATAGTTTATAGATCTGAATGATATTAATGATTCAGATTACAAATTCTTTAATTTTTCTGTTGTCATTTAAATTTTGGTGTGTTTTCTGTATTTTATTTTTAAATTTTTATTCTTGCATTTTAGTTATACATCATAATGAGGTTCAAAGTAATAGAAACATACATGAACACAACACTTAGTATGCTTCCTTCTCATCCCACCCTGCTCCCTCTCTCCCCCAGAACATAATATTAAAATTGGTATTAGTAGCCAGGCATGATGGTGCATGCTTGTAATCCCTGCGCTTGGGCGGTGGAGACAGGAGGATCACACAGGTTCGAAGCCAGCCTTGCTGGCTTAAGAGACCCTGGTTCCAAATAAAAATATAAAAAATAGGTTTCTGGGAGTGTAGCCCAGAGGTAGAAGTGTTTCAAGGAACCCCAGTACCACCAAAAAAATTGGTTTTGGTATTTGAACTGTTTTCTCCATTAAGTCTCCCCTTTCATCTCCCTCCCCAAGTCCCCTTTAACTATTTTACTAGTATCTCTCTCATTTATCTGAACTCCCTTTTGTTTCCTACTTTCTCTCTAGCTTCCATACATCAGTGAAAACATCACTTCTTTTTTGCCTGAGTAAAATTTCATAATCCATTTGTCTACTGATGGACACTTAGGCTACTTCTAAGTTTGGCTTTGTGAATTGAACTGCTATAAACATGGATATGCATGTATCACTATAATATTATGACTTCATTTCCTTTGGAAATAGTCTGAAGAATGGTATAACTGGTTCATATGGCAATTTCAAATCTCTTCACTGATCTTCATAGGTCTGTATTAATTTACAATTTTATCAAAATTGTACATTTTTATTCACCAAATCCTCATCAGAATTTATTATTGTCTTTATTCTTGATGATTGCTATTCTAACTGGAGTTAGATGATATCTCAATGCCATTTTGATTTTCATTTCCCTGATAACTAATAATGTTTAACATTTTTTCATACATTTTTTGTTCTTCTGTGAAATGTCTATATAGTTCAATTGCCTATTTCTTGATTCTTGATTGGGTTGTTTGGGGTTTTATAGTGTTAAGTATTTTAAATTTTTCATATATTCTATATATTGGTCTTCTATCAGACGAGTAGCTGACAAAGATCTTCTTCCATTCTGTAGACTCTTTCTTTGGATTGTTGATGGTTTCATTGTTGCACAGAAGTTGTTTTAAATTAATTCCATTCCATTTATTGAATCTTGTATTTTTTCCCTGAGCTCTAAGGCTCTTACTGAAAATGGGAAACCCCACTATGCCAAAAGGCACACCCAAGTGAGAACCTCAGGCAGGCTGAACTCACTTGCTGATGAGAAATATAAATAAGGCTTTTGGCAAAACACTTTCCTCAATGGCCAAACACATGAACTGGAAACCCTCTGTGTGTGTAGAAGAACCTGACCACATGGTTACGTATTCATGAAACTGAAATCTTATTAGAGCTAGTCATAAAAATGAATTCCACCAGTGTCTCAAGTGTGAAATAGGCTCTAAGGGAGGTAGGATGTAAGAGGGGCAGCAGTAAAATAAGGTTAGAAAAGTGTCTGGTTTGTGTGGATTCATGTTGAGAAAGTATTTAGGCCTTTGGTTAAGGAAAACTCCTTTTTGATGTTCTCCATCAGTCTTAGGTTATAGTTTCCTGTATTCACAAAACAACATTAATTGTTGTTAAACTGTTTGCACTCTGCTAAACTGATTTTTCCCTTTTTCTTTCGGTACTGGGGATGGAACACAGGGGCATTCTACCTTTGAGTGACACCTCTGGTCCTTTTTTATTCTTTATTTTGAAACAGGGTCTCACCGAGTTGCAGAGGGCCTCACTAATTGGCTGAGGCTGTCTTCAAACCGTGATCCTCCTGTCTCAGCCTCCCAAATGCTGGTATTATAAGCGTGTACCACCACACCAGCTATTAAACTGTTTTAACCCTGTTAAAATCCAAATATAAATTATTGTGGTGGCATAAGCCTGTAATCCTAGTACTTAGAAGGCTGAGATAGGAGGACCACAGGTTCCAGGTCAGCCTTGGCAACTTAGCATGACCCTATTTCAAAATAAAAAATAATAATAAGGTTTGGGGATATAATTCAGAGGTAGAATATCCTTGGGTTCAATCCCCATACCAGAAAACAATCCAAATATATTTCCTATAACTCTATACCAGAAAAAATATCCAAATATAGTTCCTACACCTACTGAAATGAGCATGAGCTCCACAGTTAAAACATTAATAAGATGCCAGTGGACCAAGTCTATTTATTGAAAACAGACTAAAAGAATGGATAAATGGAAAACTTGGGAGATCTACTTGGATACTGGGGAAAAGGAGCGGGACAGAAAAGTTCCTGGATGGTAGACTAGAAATGTTGTCTTTGAAGTACACAAGAGAACTTTATAAGATGGAAGTGAAATGATTCATGTCTCTACAGAGACTTAATATGGCCACCTTAACATGGCAGAGTGTAGGTAAGACGGACATAAATTGGGAAATAGGGTGGGGGAGGACAGAATGCATCACGAAATAGATTGTCGACAGGAAATAGAGTATCCTTGCCTTTTAACCCACCAAATTGACCTGACGAGGGCTGGCAGGTGATGAGGGATGGAGTTTGGGTGGCTCTTTAGGACTGCTAAAGAAATTTCCCCTTTTCCCAACCAGACCATCTCAGCCTACTGATCATCTGTCCCCTTCCCCATGGACTCGTCCAGATAGTGCCTTGTGACGTCTAAGCCCCTCCACAGGGCTGCCATTGGTTGGGGTGTGGCTTGCTGACCAAACAAAGCCCGAGGGCGTGGCTTCTCAATGGCCTGGAGGGGTATATATAGAAGGGCTCTGGGCTGTCTTGGGTAGACCACTGAGAGGCGCTGATATGGCAAAGATCACCAGAAGAATATCAGCTCCGTGTGCGGTTACCTGCCAACCCACCTCAAGTAACCATGGAGGAATAAAGAAGAGGAAGGTCACTAGAAAGTCCAAGAAGGGCAAGGTGAGTTGAGACTCATGTAAATGTCTCCTCTCATTTCCCTTTACTCCTGCTTCCCACAAGACTCCTACCCTGTCCTCACTGGCACCGCACCGACCCCTCCAGACCCCAGACTCCGGTTCATTCTCATCCCTGTTCCGCCCTCGTCCCCCAAAGCAGTGCCTTCTATGAACTTTTTGCTATTTTCTAGGTGTTCAAGAAAACCATGAAGGCCAAAATATCCCTGTCTCCAGGGACTTCAAAGAAGAAAGCCTCCAGAAGAGCTCACATCCTTCTGGCTAACGCTAAGAAAGTAAGAGAGCCCACAGGGACGCTGACACCCACACCCCCGAGCCAGTACCAGCCCCTGCCGGAGAATTTCAACCAACCAGAGCCATTGTGCTGTAGCCAGTAACTGGAGAGGAAATTTACCATCAGTGGGTTATCACTGAGGCAAAAATAAAACCAACCTCTTCTGAGATGTGTGTAGTTGTGTGTTCTCTGATGGTTGTCTGGGAGAGAGGAGGGAAAGAGATGGTGGTATGTAAGAAGAGAGGAAGGGAACAAAAAAGGGAGGGAAATCCCATGGAGATGGGAGTCATACTCACACACACACAGTTAACCAGACATTGAAGATAAGATCTGGGTCAGCTCTGAAGAATGAAAACAAACTAACCCCTTAACATTTTATCCCATAGGAGAAGCAGAAACAGATTTGGTGATTGTGCCTGTGTAGGGAAAAAAGTGGGGGTGATGGGGAATCCCAGACCCTGTGAGGTGTGATGTTTTGGGTAACAGACTCCTTTAAATAAAAGATAAAATTGGGTCACCCAGAGGCGGCCACATACTGGTGTTAATGCACCTCACCCAGTGATGTAAACAACTGAAAGCCCTCAAAACTTCTAATCATTTCACCCTACTAAAAGAAACATTTTACCCTACTGAAAGCTTGCCCATAGGACAAATAATGCTTTGTGAGGCCGCAAACCCAAAACAGATTAAGCTACTTTCTTGCTAAGAAGCTAGGAGTGAAGCAGTGTCCAGCAAAGTTAGAGGCAGTGGGCATGGTGTGTATCTGATAAGTGCTATCTGCAAAGAGTTTTTCTACAAAAGTTAAACCAGGTAAGAACATGACATCTATTTTTTTATCTCCTTCATACTCCATAATTTTTAAATAGGGCAGATGTCAGTGATTTATTTCATCTCCCCAAAATGTCTTTTGTTGGTCTAAGTTCTAAAAATGTGCTGTGATTTATGTCACCTCCTATCACCTTATCACATTTTCAGTAATTATCCATTAAACATCACTGAATTCTAACTTTAACCCTTTTGGAAAGATACCTAGAAGTAGTTCCATCCCTAGTCTTTTGAGGCAACTCCATACTGATCTTTATAATGGTTTTATTAATTTCCAATATTACCAGTGGTGTAGAAGAATTCCTATTTCCTTAGATCCACATCAACATTTATTTGTGTTTGTATTTTTTTGGTGGTACTGGGGTTCCTTGAAACCCTTCTACCTCCAGGCTATACTCCCAGACCTATTTTATATTTTTATTTGGAAACAGGGTCTCTTAAGCCAGTAAGGCTGGCTTTGAACCGGCGCGATCCTCCTGTCTCCGCCTCCCAAGCACGGGGATTACAAGCCTGCGCCACCACGCCTAAAACTTGTGTTTGTATTTTTTATTATGACCATTCTAATTGAAGTTAGAGGTAATCTCAGAATAGTTTCAATTTGCATTTCCCTGACTGCTACTGATGTTTTTTTTTTATTTATTTATTTATTTATTTTTATTTTTTTTTATATAACAATTTTTTTATTGAACATAAATAGTATACATTTACACTATATTTGGTGCCCCCCCCCCGCCCACATTTCCCCCCACACACACACCAATGGTTGTCCAGGTTAACCATGTCTTATTCATAATTTTACACATGTTCAAGTGTAGACCCTTATTAATCGAGACCGGCCTTCCTCCTCTCCTATCTTACCATCCAAACTTAGCTAGTATTTCCCCTTCAATATCTGGAGTCCCTCTGGTATTCTTTGTGTTTCCTAGTTTGGGCATATTAGAGGAAACATATGTATCTTCTTCTTCTGTGCTTGGCTGATCTCACTTAACATAATGTTCTCCAGGGCTTTCCATCTTCTTTCAAATGATATAATTTTGTTCTTCTTTATGGCTGAATAGAATTCCATTGTGTGTATTTCCCATAGTTTTGCTATCCATTCATCTGTTGATGGTGATCTGGGTTGGTTCCATATTTTGGCTATTACAAATTGTGCTGCTATGAACATAGGTATGCATATGTTGCTGTAGTTCTCTGAATTCAACTCCTTTGGAAAGATACCCAGGAGTGGTATAGCTGGATCATATGGTGGATCTATTCCCACCTTTCTTAGGAATCTCCACACAGATCTCCATAGTGGTTGAACTAGTTTGCATTCCCACCAACAGTGTAAAAGAGTTCCTCTTTCCCCACATCCTCGCCAGCATTTGTTGTTATTTGATTTCTTTATGCTTGCTACTCTGACTGGGGTTAGATGGAATCTCAGTGTAGTTTTGATTTGCATCTCCCTGATGGCCAGAGATGAAGAACATCTTTTCATGTATCTATTAGCCCTTTGTGTCTCTTCTTTTGTGAAGTGTCTATTTAGTTCATTTGCCCATTTCTTGATTGGGTTGTTTGTTTTGCTAGTGTAGAGTCTTTTGAGCTCTTTGTATACTCTGGATATTAGCCCCCTATCAGAATGGTGGCTGGTAAAGATCCTTTCCCATTCTGTAGGCTTCCTCTTTAGGTTATTGATAGTTTCCTTTGATGAGAAGAAACTTTTTAGTTTGATGTTATCCCACTTGTTTATTCTTGCTTTAATTTCCTGAGCTTTGGAGGTTTTGTTGAGAAAGTTACTGCCTGTGCCAATATGTTGTAGTGTTGAACCTATGCTTTCCTCTACTAGCTTCACAGTCTCAGGTCTAATTTCTAAGTCTTTGATCCATCTTGAGTTGATTCCTGTGTTTGGTGAGATATAGGGGTTTAGATTCATCTTTTTACAAATGGTTAGCCAGTTCTCCCAGCACCACTTGTTGAAAAGGCTGTCTTTTCTCCAGCGTATGTGTTTGGCCCCTTTGTCAAAGATTAATTGACTAAAGATGTGTGGGTTTGTTTCTGTATCTTCTATTCTAATCCACTGGTCAGTATATCTGTTTTTGTGCCAGTACCATGCTGTTTTTACTACTATTGCTCTATAGTATAGTTTGAAGTCTGGGATTGTAATGCCTCCTGCGTGTTTCTTGTTATTGAGAATTGCTTTGGCTATTCTAGGTCTTTTCTTTCTCCATATGAAATTCATGATTGATTTTTCTAGGTCTCTGAAGAATGTCACTGGTATTTTAATGGGAATTGCATTGAACCTATAGATCAGTTTTGGCAGAATGGCCATTTTGATGATATTTATTCTGCCTATCCATGAGCACGGGAGATCTTTCCATCTTCCAAGGTCTTCTTCAATTTCTTTCTTTAATGTTTTATAGTTTTTGTTGTAGAGGTCTTTTACATCTTGGGTTAGGTTTATTCCTAGGTATTTTATTGGTTTTGAGGTTATAGTGAATGGAATTGTTGTTTTTATTTCTTTCATTGTGGATTCGTTGTTGGCATAAAGAAAAGCCACTGATTTCTTTAGGTTGATTTTGTAACCTGCGACTTTGCTGAATTTGTCAATCAGGTCCAGAAGTCTTTTGGTTGAGTTCTTTGGGTCTTCCAGATAAAGGATCATGTCATCTGCGAATAAGGATAATTTTAATTCCTCTCTTCCTATGTGAATTCCTTTGATTTCCTTCTCTTGTCTGATTGCTGCAGCAAGAGTCTCAAGGACTATATTGAAAAGGAGTGGTGATAGTGGGCATCCTTGTCTTGTTCCTGACTGTAGCGGAAATTCTTGCAGTTTTTCCCCATTCAATATAATGTTGGCTTTGGGTTTGCAGTATATTGCCTTAATGATGTTGAAGTACTTTCCTTCTATCCCAATTTTTTGCAGTGTTTTTAACATATATGGGTGTTGGATTTTGTCGAATGCTTTTTCAGCATCTATTGCTATGATGATGTGGTTTTTGTTCTTGGTTCTATTTATGTGGTGAATAACATGTATTGATTTGCGTATGTTGAACCAGCCTTGTTTTTCTGGGATGAAACCGACTTGGTCATGATGTATTATTTTCTTGATATAGTTTTGAATGCGTATAGCTAGTATTTTGTTTAGAATTTTTGCGTCTATGTTCATTAAGGATATTGGTCTGTAGTTTTCCTTTCTTGAGGTATCTTTATTTGGTTTGGGGATTAATGTGATACTGGCCTCATAGAAGGAATTTGGAAGAGTTCCATCTCTTTCAATTTCCCGGAACATGTTATGCAGTATTGGTATTAGTTGTTCACTGAAGGTTTTGTAGAATTCAGCTGGGAACCCATCTGGGCCTGGGCTTTTCTTTGGTGGAAGAATTTTTATTGCCATTTCTATTTCTTTGGTTGTTATTGGTTGGTTTAGGCTTGCTATGTCCTCTTGGCTAAGTGTAGGAAGGTTAACTGTGCTTAGAAATCTATCAATTTCTTCCAGGTTTTCAAGTCTATTGGAGTATAAATTTTTAAAGTAGTTTCTAATAATATTTTGAATTTCTTCACTATCTGTGGTGATATCTCCTTTTTCATTTCTAATTTTGATAATTTGAGTTGATTCTCTTTTTCTTTTGGTTAGGTTGGCCAGGGGTTTATCAATTCTATTAATCTTTTCAAAGAACCAACTTTTTGTTTTATTGATTCTCTGAATTGTTTTTTTGTTCTCTCTTTCATTTATTTCTGCTCTAATTTTGATGATTTCTTGCCTTCTGCTGGCTTTGGGAATAGACTGTTGTAGAATTTCTAGATCCTTGAGCTGTGTCATTAGGTTCTTTACTTGGTGGTTCTCCGTCCTTTTTATGTGGGCACTCAATGCAATAAACTTTCCTCTTAGTACTGCCTTCATGGTGTCCCATAGGTTTTGGTAGGTTGTGTCTCTGTTTTCGTTTGTTTCCATAAATTTCTTTATTTCTTCCCTAATTTCTGCTCTTACCCATTCGTCATTCAATAGTGTATCATTCATTCTCCATGAATTTGAATACTTTCTTTCGAGTTTCCTGTTGTTGATTTCTACTTTTATTCCGTTGTGGTCTGAAAAGATGCAAGGAATTATATTACATTTTTTGAATTTGCTGGTATTTTCTTTGTGTCCCAGGATGTGATCAATTTTGGAGAAGGTTCCATGGGCTGCTGAGAAGAAAGTGTATTCTGTAGTTCCTGGTTGAAATACTCTGAAAATGTCTATTAGGTCCATTTGGTTTATGGTTTCCCTTAGTTCTAAAATGTCTTTACTCATCTTTTGCCTTGAAGATCGATCCAGTGGTGTGAGAGGCGTATTAAAGTCTCCCAGAATTATTGTATTTGGGTCTACTTGGGATCTTATGTCCAGAAGGGTTTGTTTTACAAATGTGGTTGCACCCTTATTTGGGGCATAAATATTTACTATCATTATATCTTCTTGGTATAGTGTTCCTTTTAGTAAAAGGAGGTGCCCTGATTTGTCTCTTTTGATGTGTTTTAGTTTAAAGTCTGTTTTGTTGGATATTAGGGTTGCTACCCCTGCTCTTTTTTGGTCACTGGTGGCATGGTATATCTTTTTCCATCCTTTCACCTTCAGCCTGTGAATGTCTTTGGCTGTGAGGTGTGTTTCTTGCAGACAGCATATATTTGGATTATGTTTCCTAATCCACATTGCCAATCTATGTCTTTTGATTGGTGAGTTAAGTCCTTTGACATTAAGAGATATTATTGATATATGATTTTTGTTTTCTGCCATTTTGTGTTCTGTCTACTCTTGGGTGGTTTGATCTTTCTTCTTTACTTAAGTGGCCCACTTATTAACTTCCTCTCTTCTCTGATTCTGAAGTCTGCTTCTTTTTTCTTCCTTATGGTTTATTTCTTTAAGAATTTTCTCTAGTGTTGGCTTTGAATTCATGAATTTTTTGAGATTCTGTTTATCGTGAAAGACTTTGGATTCACCATTGATCTTGAATAGTAGTTTTGCTGGGTAGATGAGCCTTGGTTGGAAGTTATTTTCTTCCAGGGTCTGAATCACATCATACTAGTCTCTCCTAGCATTCATGACCTGGGTTGTATAGTCTGGGGTGATTCTTATTGTTTTGCCTCTATATGTCACCCGTCCTTTTGTTCTCGCTGCTTTTAAGATTCCTTCCTTGGCCTCTATATTGGTCATTTTGGTTATTATGTGGTGTGGAGTGGTCTTTCTTTGGTCCTGTCTCAGTGGAGTTCTGTATGCCTCCTGGACTTGAAGATCGAAGTCTCTTTCCAAATTTGGAAAATTCTCTGATATTATTTCCTTGAAGATATTACAGATGCCCTTGGTCTGTACCTCTATCCCTTCCTCAATGCCTATTATCCGTAGATTAGGGCGCTTCATATTATCCCATAATTGCTGGATGTTTAGGTTTTGTTGCTGTAAAGATTTCTGTATATCGCTGACTGTGTTTTCGGTTTGGGATGTACTGTCTTCTAATATTGATATTCTGTTTTCCATTTCATCTAATCTTCCAGAGTTTCTTTCAATTGCTGTCTTCATTTCACTTATTGCCTCTTTCATTTCATTCCAGACCTCTTTCTGATTCTTTTTTAGTGTTTCTAATTCACCTTTAACCTCCTCTATACTTGTTTTGAATCCTTTCATCATATTGAACAACAAGATTCTGAACTCCCCTTCTTGCATTTCTAGTAGGTCAGTATTCGTGATTTCTGCTGTCTCTTCGTAATTCCTGGTTCTCATATTTGTAGCGTTCTCTGTCCTGTTTTTCTGGTTTCTACCCATCGTTCGTGAGTATTATGCTTAGTCAAATCTTAATATTAGGAGTTGGGGTATCGGCTAGTCAGCAGAGCCTTTCCAGTGTTGAGGGTGGGTGATGTGGGAGGAGCTGGGGTGATTAGTAAAGGAGTCAGATTAGGTAGAGGATATATTTAGGTTGAGAAAGACTTTGAGTATCGTAAGGTGAAATCTTGCTAGGAATGAGAGAGAGTTAACTACTAGGATTCTTGTCGTTCGTGGAGTAATTATGAATGTAAGAGATACTTAGAGTATTAGACCAGGAGGTATATTATGTGGAAAAGTTTTGAGGGGGAAAAGTATGTAGGGTTAGTGTGGGAAGGTTTGTAAATAGGGGTGATGGAAGGAGCAGACAGACACAAAAAAAGAATAGAAAAAAAATCCACACAAGATACCAAGACTATTATGTAATCCTAGAAAAAGGGAGGAAGACCAATCAAAGGAGGAGAATGAAAATAAAGGAAGGAAAGAGGAAGAAAGAGGACAAAAGAACAAGAATAAAATAAAAGGAGCTAGCAGCTGTGTGAAATAAAAAAATAAGGCAAACTATCCAATATATATATATAAAAAACAACATGTGAAAGTAAGAGAAGTATGGGGTGAAAGAAAAAAAAATAACACAGCAATAACCATACCAAAACAAAAGCACTGTAAAAGCAATATAAAACAAAACATCCACATTAAAAGTAAAATAAACAGTCCTCCTTATTTACGCATATGGGGTCAGGCCTATATAATATGTGCGTATGTGATTGCTTTAGTAACTTTCAGAATACCATCCAATGTCTCTTAGTTTTCTTTGTACTCTATTTTTTTATCTTCTTAGGTCACTCTGGGTGTTTGGACACCTTCTCTCCTTTAGCTGCTTTAGGTTTATGTGTCCGGATGTCTGGTTTCACTGTTATTTGATTCTATACAATTCACAGGTTCTGCGAAATTCTAACCTGTGGTCAGTACCTCTGCACTCACCACCCTAGACTCCAGCCTGTGCTTCCCTACGACACGGGTGGAGCATGACCAAGGTATAATTAGAACCTCCCCCTGAGGTCCTGTGCAGATATTGTGGCCCGATGGATTTTCCTGTGTCTCTGGAAATTCCAGCTGGGTTAGCCGGTGTGGTCCCAAGATGTACCCTGGGCAAATGGGTGCTGGTTCCTGGGTGCCCACGCTTGCTGCCAGAGCTCTGCCTATTCCAAGGGTGCAGGCTGGGTGTGCTGCTTTTACTGGACCCAGGAGTGAGTGGATGCAGCTGTCTGTTGCTGCTGGTATGCTCTTCCAAGGTGTATTGAGCTGAGTTCTCGTTCTCGCTTAGAATTAAGCCTCTGGCTAGCAGGAGGGTGGGAACACCCAGCGGTGGGCCAGGAGTGCAGGATAGGTGCTCAAGGATCCAGTGCGTGGTGCCCAGTAAAGGCCTCTGCCTCCCGCGGGACGTAGAAACTGGGGGTGCCCCAAGGAGATTTCCAGTTTACACAGGGCTTTCGCAGCCTTGAAGGCAGTCTCTGGCAAGGTGGCGGGGGGGGGGGGGTTAGACACCCAGGTAGGCTCCAATTTAGTGGAGAGAGTGGGACAGGCAATGACTGCTATCAGGGAACCGGGGCTCCGACAAGGTGCGCAGAGGGGAGTGCTCGGGTCTGAGGCTTGGGCGTGCTGGGGGGTTGGAGTGCAGCACACGCTAGGGTCCGCACTTCCCGTTGCCCGCAGGTACCTGTCTTCCTTGGTCCAGGATTCGTGGGAGTCTCTATGCTGTTGTGATCCAGTCGCTGGTGGGCATACAGAATTCTGACGTGGGAGCTGCTCGCTGTTTTCAGTCCCGGATTATCTTGCTGCGGCACTATCGGGGCTATCGGGCAGGCAGCTCCGCGGGCCCGCGAAAGCAGCCCGCGGCCGCCGATCAGCGTTTGCAGCTGGTCCGGTGTCCGGGTCTATGTTCTTCTTCTTCTTCAAGTTCAGAGTTCCCCCGAGGTACCAGGATTTGTTTTGGTTCCTGGTATGTATTTTTTTTTGTTGATTAAGACACAGCTTTCTAAGTATCTGAAGTTTTATTTGCTTCAGCTACTGAGGAGTACTGTGTCCCTCAGTCGCCATTTTGAAAAAAACGCTACTGATGTTTTTCCCATATATTTGTTGGCCCTTTGTAGTTATTCTTTTGAGAAGTTTCTATTCAGTTCAATTGTATATATACTGTACTGGTACACACATATTCATGTTTATAACAGCATAATTTACAATAACCAAATTATAAAACCAATCTAGGTGTCTGTCAACAGATTAATTGATAAATAAAATGTCATATATACACATAATGGCATTCTACTCAGCTGATAAGAATAAAACATATGCCATTATCAGGAAAATGGATGGATCTAGAAAATACAATGCTAATGAGATCAGCAAATCCCAGAAAGTCAAGAGCCATATGTTTCCTCTCATATGTGAGAGCTAGAATGAAAATAGTAAATGAAATGGACTTCAATCAATGAGAGACACCAGTAGAGTACTGGATGGGGATTGGTAAAGGGAGATGGGAAGGGAGAAAAATCTTTAGGAGAGGAACAGTCCAAAAACTATTATGTCTATGTACAAAGCTATCACTACCAATTTCACTTAGTATATGGGGAGAGAGAAAGAGAGAGTGGGTGTGATTTGGAGGGAAATGCACCAATTAATGTACGCATCACCAAGTGATGTGTGATATTTGTATTACTTTGAATCTCAGTAAACGCAGGTATTACAAGCGTGCACCACCACACCTGGCATATCCTGTGTTTAAAGAGAAGGATTCAAATGAAAAACAATAGCATACAGATATAACAGGTTCAGGTAAAATTGGATTAATTCATTTTTATATATGTCTAAACCAGTAAAGGTGTGACTTCTGCTGTGCAGTTTTGTTCTAAACGTTTAAGATTTCTCTGTATTTGAAAATAAAATGTTTTACTCATTTTGAATAGTACGTTTAAAGGTGAAATATATTCTTTTTTTGCGCTACTGGAGATGGAACCCAGGGACATTCTACCTTCAAGCTACACCTCCAGCCCTATTTTCTTTATTTTGAAAAAGGGTATCACTGAGTTGCAAAGGGTCTCACTAAGTAATAGCTGAGGCTATTCACAAACCATGATCCTCCTGTCTCTGCCTCCCAAATGTTTGGATTACAAGTGTGTGCCACCACACCCAGTGAAATTTATTATTTTTTAAATAGCCAACTATTCAAGACTATTAAAAAAAGAAATAAAATAAAATATTCCATTAGGGTGTGGTTGTTTAAATTGTATCTTTTTCAGAAGTTTTGGTTTTATTAAAGTATTTTATATTTTATAATTATATATGAAAAGAACAGCAAAAGATATTTATAGTATATTTTATATTTGAAAGTTATTGTTATTTGATTCATGAACAATACAGAAAACCTTCTTTCTATTGAGGAGGGAGTATTAGAAATACTACTTTGTAGCCGGGCGTGGTGGTGCACACTTGTAATCCCCTCGCTTGGGAGGCAGAGACAGGAGGATCGCGCAGGTTCGAAGCCAGCAGCGCTGGCTTAAGAGACCCTGTTTCTAAATAAAAATATAAAAAATAGGTCTGAGAGTGTAGCCCAGAGGTAGAAGGGCTTCCAGGAACCCCAGTACCACCAAAAAAAAAAAAAAGACAGAAAAGAAATACTACTTTGTGGTATCAAATACATTATGTATGTTATTGGTGGCAATATTTTATTGTCTAAAACATTTTATAATTCTGCTCTAGTGTCCTGGTCTTCTGCTTTTTTTTTCTGAGAAAATTTCTATTTCTAGTTTACTAAGAGTTTCTTTAAGTAATATTTGTTAGATCCTATCAAATGCTCATTTTCCATTTATTTTTTTTTCTTTTCAGTTTTTTTATTAATGTGTGTTGCATTGATTGGTTTTCAAATGTTTAGCCAATTCTGAATTTCTAGACAAACTCCATCTCATTAGGGCATGCTATATGCTGTACATGTTGATGGATTTGGTGTTTCATTCTAGATGATATCTAGTGCTATGTTTCCAAGCATAAGCCTTTCTTTCTACTATGTAGAATTTACTGTTAATCTATTCAAATGTGTTTGTCACCATAAGCACTGTCATGTACAATCTCATTTTTTACTTATTCATGATTCTACTAAACTAAACATATATAATGCTGTTACAATTATTTTTGTAGTAATTTATTTTTAACAATTTTTATTGAACATAAATAGTATACATTTAAACTATATTTGGTGCCCTCTCCCCCCCCGCCCCCATTTCCCCTTCCCCCCTCCCACCAATGGTTGTCCAGGTTAACCATGTCTTATTCATAATTTTACGCATGTTCAGATATAGACCCTCATTAAACAAAATCAGTCTTCCTCCTCTCCTATCTTTCCATTCAAACTTTGCTGGTATTTCCCCTCCATTATCTGGAGTCCCACTGGTATCCTTTGTGTTTCCTAGTTTGGGCATATTAGAGGAAACATATGTACCTTCTTCTTTTGTGCTTGGCTGATCTCACTTAACATAATGTTCTCCAGGGTTTTCCATCTCCTTGCAAATGACATAATTTTGTTCTTCTTTATGGCTGAATAGAATTCCATTGTGTGTATTTCCCAAAATTTTGCTCTCCATTCATCTGGTGATGGTGATCTGGGTTGTTTCCATATTTTGGCTATTACAAATTGTGCTGCTATGAACATAGGTATGCATATGTTGCTGTATTTCTCTGAATTCAACCCCTTTGGAAAGATACCCAGGAGTGGTATAGCTGGATTATATGGTGGATCTATTCCCACCTTCCTTAGGAATCTCCACACAGATCTCCATAGTGGCTGAACTAGTTTGCATGGCTGACTGTGTTTTCGGTTTGGGATGTACTGTCTTCCAACAGTGATATTCTGTTTTCCATTTCATCTAATCTTCCAGAATTTCTTTCTATTGCTGTCTTCATTTCACTTATTGCCTCTTTCATTTCATTCCAGACCTCTTTCTGATTCATTTTTAGTGTTTCTAACTCACCTTTAACCTCCTCTATACTTGTTTTAAATCCTTTCATCATATTGTACGTCAAGATTCTGAACTCCCCTTCTTGCATTTCTGCTGTCTCTTCATAATTTCTGGTTTTCATATTTATAGTGTTCTCTGTCCTGTTTTGCTGATTTCTACCCATCGTTCATGAGTATTATGCTTAGTGCAATCTTGATTTTAAGAGTTTAGGGGTATCAGCAATTCAGGAGAGCTTTTCCAGTTGAGGGTTGGTGATGTGGGAGGAGCTGGGGTGATGGGTAAAGGAGTCAGAGTAGGTAGAGGATATGTTTAGGTTGAGAAAGACTTTAAGTTTGATAAGGTAATATCTTGCTAAGAATGATAGAGAGTTAACTAGTAGGACTCTTGTTGTTAGTAGAGTAAGTATAGATATATGCAATACTTTGAGTATTAAACAAGGAGGAATATTATGGGGAAAAGTTTTGGGGGAGAAGAGTATGTAGGTTAGTGTGGAAAAGTTTGTAAAGAGGGGTGATGGAAGGAGCAGACAAACAAACAAAAAAAAAATCCACACAAGATACCTAGAAAAAGAGCGGAAAAACCAATCAAAGGAGGAGAATGAAAAAAGGAAGGAAAGAGGAAGAAAGAGGAAAAAAGGACAAGAATAAATTAAAAGGAACTAGCAGCTGTGTGAAATCAGAAAATAAGGCAAACTATTAAATATTCATATAAAAAAACAAGTTAAAGTAAAAGAAGGATGGGGAAAGAAAAAATATAAAACAGTAATAACCATACCAAAACAAAAGCACTGTAAAAGCAAAACAAAACAAAACATCCACAATAAAAGTAAAACAAACAGTCCTACTTATTTACAAATATGGGGTCAGGTCCATATAATATTTGTGTATCTGATTGCTTTGGTAGCTTTCAGAATATAATCCAATGTCTCTTTGTTTTCTTTGTACTCTATTTTTATCTTCTTAGGTCACTCTGAGTGTTTGGACACCTTTCTTTCCTTTAACTGCTTTGGGTTTATGTGTCAGGATGTCTGGTTTCACTGTTATTAGATTCTGTACAATTCCCAGGTTCTGCAAAATTCCAACCTGTAGTCAGCACCTCTACACTCACCACCCTAGACTCCAGCCTGTGCTTCCCTATAGCAGGGGTGGAGGATGTCCAAAGTATACTTGGAGCCTCCCCCTGAGGTCCTGTGCAGATATTGTGTCTCGATGGATTTTCCTGTGTCTCTGGAAATTCCAACTGGGCTAGCCGGTGTGGTTCCAAGATGTACCCTGGGCAAAGGGATGCCCACACTTACTGCCAGAGCTCTGCCTATTCCAAGAGTGCAGGCTGGGTGTGCTGCTCTTACTGGACCTAGGTGTGAGTGGGTGCAGCTGCCTAGTGCCTGCTGCTATGCTCCTCCAAGGTACATTGAGCTGTGTTCTCGATTAGAACTAAGCATCAGGGTACCTGGAGGGTGGGAACTCCCAGCGGTGGGCCAGGGGTGCAGGATAGGTGCACAAGGGTCTGGGTGCACAGGCAATGTGCGGTGTCCTGCAGTGATCTCTGCTTCCTGTGGGACGTAGAAGCTGGAAGGGGGGGGGGGGTGAGGAGATTTCCGGGGCGCACAGAGCTTTCGCCACCTGGAAGGCAGGCCTCTGGCAAGGTGGATGTCTGGGCTCCAGTGAGGGGCAGGGGCTAGAGACACAAGGTAGGCTCCGATTTAGGGGTGGCAGTGGCACAGGCACTGACTACTAGCAGGGGTCCAGGGCGCAGATAGGGTTTGTGAGGACAGTGCTGGGTCTCATCTGAGGCATGGGACAGATGTCCCGGGCCAGTGCTGGGATTGGGGCTGGGGTGCATGCTAGGACCCGCACTTTCCGTGGACGCACTCAGGTACCTGGCTTCCTTGGTTCAGGCTTCCGTGGGAGTCCCCGTGCTGTTGTGATCCAGTCGCTGGTGAGCAGACAGAATTCTGATGTGGGTGCTGCTCGCTGCTTAAGATGAGGTCCTATGTCCGTTTTCAGTCCCAGATTATCTTGTCACGGTGATTTCAGTCCGAGAGTGCCGTTTGGGGTGTCAGGCAGCCGCGCAGGCAGCATGCTGGCGGGCATCTCAATTTTATCTGCAGCAGGTCTGCTGTCAATCTTTGTTCTTCTTCGAGTTCAGGGTTCTGCCGAGGTACCTGGATCTGTTTTGGTTCCTGGTATGTATTTATTTTGTTGATTAAGACATTGCTTTCTAAGTAGTTGAACTTTGTTTCAGCTACTGAGAAGTGCTGTGTCCCTCAGTCGCCATTTTTCCAGTTACAATTATTTTAATTTCCTTGTCTAAATCTATAATGCATGCATTTTAGGTCAGGTCCTATTTCTCTAGATATTGGCTTTTAATTTGCATTTTAACAAAGTGCTATGTGTATGTATGTTTTCATCATTGTAAACCTCATTATGAGTTACAAATACAATAAATCAATAAAATATATTAAACCAAATAAAAATACATTTTAAATTTTTGTTTTAATTTTCATGGACTGTTATAAAAACATGTCATAAACTAGTTGGCTTATATACAACAGAAATGGGTTTCCCACAGTTCTAGAGGTTGAGAAGTTCAAGATCAAGTCACTGGTAGATGTGGTTTCTGGCGAAGGCCCTCTTCATGTTTCACTGGCGTTTTCTTTCCACTGCATACTCTCGAGCCTCTTTTATGAGGGAACTAATACTTTTCATATAGGCTCCACCCTCTTCACCTTGCTACCTCCCATAGGCTCTACCTCTTAATACCTTAAATGTTAGAATTTTTCACTTAAAAATTGTAGTGGGACACATACATATGCAGTCCATTGTACTTACCTTTAGTGAAGTTAAATAGCTTTAATATGATTAAGGGTTAGTTCTATATCTTGCTTATTGTTGGTTCTTACTTTTTTAAAATTTTGTACCAAGTTTTGTGTCTTTTGTCCAAAGAATATTTAAAGTTTTTTTGCAAATTATATTAGCTTTCAAAACTATATATATATATATATATATATATAGAGAGAGAGAGAGAGAGAGGGAGAGAGAGAGAAAGAGAGACAAGAGAATATATATATATATATACATATATATATATACACATACATATATATATATACTAGAGTATATATATGTGTATATACATATATATATATATATATATATATATATATATATATATATATATATATACTCTGTGCTCTCAGCTACGAATAATTTCCTCAGTTTGCCAGGTTCTTTTTTTATTTTATGGACTGATTTGCTCTGCCTTTAAAATTTTTAAACAATGTGATGCCATTATAAAACCATCCAGTGGGCTTCAAAAAATTCTGCGATGACCTGCTTAGCCAAATGATCGTGTGTTCATGTGAAAATCACAACAAGGATAAACCAATCAGCCCACTAGGAAACTCACCATGCATTTCTTCCAGGTCAATAAACTCAAGTGAGAGACCCTTTATCTAGGAGACTATAAGAATCATAGCTGATTACACAGCGACTCCTCCAATAATTGAAAGCTTGTTATAGCCATAGCTGACTTAATAAGCATACAACCTGTGCACCATGCATAAAAGGGCTCTGTGTATTTGGTTTAATGCTATACTCCAAGTATCAAAATTTGTAATGACTTCAACACGACCCACATTTTCATTTTAAACTAGCCTTGCAAATTAGGTAATTGGTTTTGTCCTCATACTCAAGCCTCTGGAATCAAGATTTCTGTGGTGAGATCTATATCTTTAAGCAAGAAGACCTGAGTTCCTTTGCTCTATTACTTTCCAGCTTCACATGGTCCTGTAACTATTTCTGCATCACATAGAAAATACATAAAAGTTATAGACACCAAAGAAGTGTATACTTTTAAGGACACTTATCCCATCCAGTCATCATACTGGTTTGCTGGGGCTTCTGAATGAAACATGCAAGCACCACCAACACACTAGCTGTTGGAGCCTCCTGTCTAAATCTGGAAAACTCATATGGAAAGTGTTTGCTCACTTGCAATGTCTCCCATACCTTAAAACTCAGGGTAGCCCTAAAAGTAGGCAATATGGGCTTCTTACAGGAGTTGAAATCTTTGAATACTGTTGACTTCTAAGTTCTGAAATGAGGTCATGACCTGCTAAAGCCTTGTGGTGTTCTTTGCTTCTTAGTCAGAAGAAATGAGCTGGCAGAGGCTTTGTAGGTTGTCAGGACTTCAAAAGGTACTTCTAACCTTTTTATAATTGTAAATGATTCAGCCACATCTGGATGAAATTTTGCCTCAAGAGCTCACAAATTCTAACACATAAAAAGGTGATGAGCAAAATATACTTGTCAGATGCCCAAAGCAGCAGAGGATATGAAGGACCTCAGATAAAACCGTACTTGTCTTGCTTGTGTGTGATTCAAGCCAAATGAAAGTAATTTCCCCTTTATGGAAACCCTGTTTTATCCCAACTACTCCAATGGCCATGAAGATATAAAAAGTTTTATTTCAAACACATATGACTACATATATTGGAGGATGATACATCCTAGGCACTGTAAGCTGCTCCTTTTATCCCTTCCTTTTATAAATTTCTAGCTAAAAAATCAGAGCTCTTGTTTGCCATGTAGAATGCAAGCCATATCATCTAGTTCTTATATAGCTGCTCCAAGTTGAATGTGACCTAACTACAAAAAAGGTTATTGTGTACTTGCCAGGAATTTACCCATAAGGAGTTTCATTTGCACTGCCTCCTCTGCTAAGCTTCTTCCAAGGGCAATGCTGAGCATGAGAGTTGCACTTCTTGAGTGTTTAGAGATCAGTAGCTCCAAACCATACTAATATCTCTGTGCTTTCTTACATTTTGGCTATTCTTTAAATGAGTTTAAATAAGCAGTGACCTTGTAAATTTGGAAAAGAATGGATTTGGTATATTCTGGGCATTTGGAACTGAAGCATCATGACAAATGACATTGGCAGTGGGAGATAAGTACTGTGGTGAGCATTTCAATTCTGATCTGGGACAATGTTCTTGGGACCACTATGCTGAATTATCTTACAATATTTTATTTATGACATATAGTGAGAGAGGCTCATTCACAGGAGTACAAAGATCTAAGGATGCTTTAAGGGAGTACTAGTGCTGATCTGCATCAGAGAAGAGATGAAAGTGCTAGCCTTGGGGATGCTTTAACCCATTAGGTCTCTGTGATATAATCTGTCCTTTAGTTTATGAATCATTGATTTCATCATTTTTCATCAAAAGGAAAAGGCCTCCTAAGTTAAAATGACTGCCAAATACAAAGGATCAGACAATGATCTCTAGGGCATGTCAGAAGAGTAGCTGTCTCCAATCCTTATCACAGGTTTCTTTTATTGGAGATACTCATCTCTGAAAGTACATGAATGTGTGGAGTGCAACACATTATAATCAGGAATAAGTAAACATATTTCCTCTTAACAAACAAAAATGCTTCAAACTGAGGCAGATGAGAAAACACTGTTTCTTTCCAAAGACAAACAAAGCCTCCAAATCATGTGGTGTCCAATACTGGTGCTTTGTCTGTCTATGCCACTAAGGATCTTGCCCATGCCTGCATCATGGAAAAAATGCAACATGCACAATATTTTTTTTGCGGGTCTGGGGATGAATCTCAGGGGCTTTCTACCTCTGAGCTACACCCCCAGCCCTATTTTTCATTATTTATTTTGAAACGGTCTCACCGAGTTGCAAAGGGCCTCACTAAGTAGCTCAGGCTATCCGTGAACCGCGATCCTCTGGTCTCAGCCTCCCGAATGCTGGAATTACAAGCGTGTGCCACCACGTCTGGCAACATGGAAAATATTTTTTAAAATATAATCCATCAAACACCTGTTAGGATAACTATTATAAAACAAAAAAAGAAAATAAAATATTTTGGGGAGGATATGGATTAAAAAAAAAACAGTTACACACAGTAAGAATGTAAATTGGTTTTGCCATTATATAAACTAGAGTGAAGTTCTCTCAAAAAATTAAGTTTAGTATTATCATACAGGCCAACAGTCCTACTTTTGTATACTTACTCAAAGAATATATAATTAGTATATGGAGAAATGTTTGTACTTTCATGCTCAGTGTAGCACTGTTCATGAGAGCCAACATATGGAAACAATCTAAATGTTAACCAATGATCTGGGAGTATAGCTGTAGTTAGAATGTCTTTGGATTCGATTCCCAGTATCACAAAAAACAAAAACAGATGAATGACTAAAGAAAATGTTTTACATACACCCAATGGAATATTACTCAGCCTTTGAAAAGTAGGAAATCCTGTAATATTCTACAATGTGTATGAACCTGGGGGATGCTATGACAAGTGAAATAAGCCAAACCCAGAAGAGCAAATAATGAATTAATCCACATTTATGAGATAGTTTTCTCCAGTGATAATAGAAATTGAATCCAGAGGATTTCTACATCCAAGATACATCTCCAGACCTTTTTATTTTATGTTTTTTGAAACAGGCTATTAATAGGTTGCTGAGAGTCTTGTTGCATTGCTGAGGCTGTTTTAAAATCTACACTCTTCCATTCTTAGCTTCCCAAGTACAAAGATTACAGGCATGTGTCACCATGCTTGCCCATATATGATGGTTTTTAGGGGCCAGAAGGAGATAGAATAAGCATACATTTTCAGTTATAAAAATAAAGAATTTCCAAAAATACAACAATGTACATATAGTTACCATACTATACTATACCCTTAAAAATTGAAAATGATAGATTTCATATTATGATTTTTTGTGTGTGTGGTACTGGGGGTGGAACCCAAAGACTTTCTACCTCCAGGCTATACTCCCAGACCACTTTTATATTTTATTTGGAAATAGGGTCTGTCTAAGTTGCTGAAAGACTCACTAAGTAGCTGAGGTTGGCTTTGAACCTGTGCGATCCTCCTGTCTCAGCCTCCCAAGCACAGGAATTACAAGCGTTCACCACCACGCCTGGCCATATTATGTGCTTTTACCACAATAAAAAGATAACAACATATTTGTAGAAGCATCAGTTTTAGCTGCAAGTGGCCTTGTGGTAGGCCTAGATGGTGCTCCCCAACCAGAAGAGCTGAGGATGAAAAAAGTGAACCCAGAACACACTAGGCACAGATTCTACCACCCTTCCAAATTTCCCTGTTTTTCATTACATATTAGGCCATATTGTCGGGGCCCGCTCAGCTAGACTGGGATGGGGCGGTGGCTCAAGATGGCGCCTAGGCATGTTGCCAAGTCACGAGGCTCATGAGGCTGGTGGTGCCCTGAGCCTGCTCAATGAGCCCTATCAGGTGCCCTATGGATGATCAGTGACACAGCGCCTCATGCTACCACCAGCCCACCTATGAGAGGGTTAGAAATGTGCATGTCCTAGCTATGGGAAGCTTGGGGTTGGTGGAGTGATGAGGGAGGGGTTATGAGACTGATATATATTTGCCTGCTGTGTGCATTGGAGAGGAAGCATTAAAGAAGAAGTATCATCAGCAGACTCGGCGTTTGTGTCTTCTTTCCTGGGGCTCTGCAGGCTGGAGCCTTAGGGACAGGACACCATATTACTTTTTCTCTTAAGTGAGAAAGATAAGACTTTATGTCTAACAATATAATGAAAGGGCACTTGAATCACCTGTGCCTTAAAATACAGCTCAAACAACACATGGGCTCGAACCAGCCAGAAGAAGATCAAGGACAATGTGTAGAGCCAAGGCATTTCTGCCCATTCAATCTGTCATAATAAAATTCCATAGATGGAGTGAAATGGCACAACAGAAATTTATTTCTTAGAGCCTTGGATACTAGCCATCCAAGAGCGAATTGATTACATGATCAGATTCTGATGAGGGCCATTTTCTGAGTCAAAAAATTCTATCTTCATTTTGTGTCCTCAAGTGATAGAAAGAGAGAAGAATGTGGCTTTCTGGGTCCTCACTTATAAGAGCATTAATCGCAAGAGTGAGGGTTCCACTCTATTAATCAAACTTTCCAAAAGCCATGCCTTCTAATTCTGTCACCTTAGAGGTGAAGATATTCACATATAAATTTGGAGAGGTACCAGTGTTTGGGATTCACCAGATTACTTTCTAGGCCATCAGTTCTACTGAGTCTGGGGCCAGCTATTCTTAGGATGGCTTTAGCTGGTATTGCTAAATGATCAGTGAAAAGAAGCTAAGTATTTTAGAGTCAGAACAGCATACTACACTAATCTCATTTACCTGCCACTCAGTATTCTGTCAGCTCATACTCTTAGTCATTTATCTAACACATTTATACATGTCTGTGTGTTTGACAGTGTGAAGTTTCCTGAAAAATTTACTGCAAATTGATCACATGGTCCAACATTCCTACTTCGGTGTGCTTATCCAAAGATAATATACTAACATATTAGTATATTGGAGAGACATTTGTATACTCATGCTCATTGTACTATTGTTAACTGTAGCCAAAAGATGAAAACAATTTAAATGTTCACAAATAGATGAATGGATGAAGAAAATGTATTACATACACATGATGGAATATCTCTTTGTGTGGTACTGGAGATTGAATCCAAGGGTACTACCTCTGAACTACATCCCCAGCTCTATTTTATTTTTTTATTTTTGTAAGGTGCAGATAGCTTCACTAAGTTGCTGAAGCTGGTTGTAAAACTTTAATCTTTGTGTCTCAGCCTCCCAACAACTGAGAATGCTGGCATGTGCCACCATGACAAGCTATGATGAAATATTACTCATCCTTTGAAAAGAAATAACTGGCATATGATACAACATGGGTGAACATGGGGTATACTATGATATTTAAAATGAGCCAATTGAGTATCTAATACTATGCTGAAGTGGTAGTAAAAGGTGACCATAGGAGCACAAAAGAAGAAAATTTAAAGAATGTCCATTCTATTTCTATCTTATGACATGGCAATTGAGAGCCAGCTATATAAATCTGCCCAAACTTCTAAACATTAGAAATCACATATGTTTTCATGATCATCAGAAGAAGGAGAATGTATCCTGCCCTTTTTAAAGAAAGGGCTTGCGATGGTAGAAAAATTATATCACATAAAATAGACCTTAGCCAGGGGCTGCTGTTGCCCTTTATGGGAAACAGATCAGCACATGAGTATTGGTTAAAAGGAGAGACCCTAGACTGAAATTACTCAGTGGCTCAGAATTTAATCAGATTGTGTGTCAGCATTTAGTAATGGATATGACTCCTAAGGGAGGCTCTAATCTATATCAATAAACTTTAAATACACATGTTGGCTCCCAAGGCCAAATGGAGGAGGAGGAGGAGTGGGGCTCTGAATGCTGGGATGAAGGTTGGGAGGGTGGATGGAAGCCAACAAAAAACATTAATTAAGCCCAGGTACAGAGAGCTCATTTGTAATCTCATTCATGTGGTTTAAGTGTCATTCAAGTATAGGAATAAGAAACACTGCAGTAATTATATTAAATCCCCACCACATCAGGAATCAGGGTAGCATGCACGAGAAGCTTCCTTGAGGATAGTTTCATAACTTCCTATCTGAAATAAAGGCAGCAGGACTGAACAGAAGGACAAAGACCCTTCCCTTGTTGAGCTTATAGTCTCATAGAAGAAATAAGTAGCAAATACTTGAACATATATTATGAGACAGTGAAAGACTATGAAGCAAAGTGAATCAGAGTGAGGGGTCCAAGAGTGACATAAGTGACACTAGGGTAGAGGCTTATTTATTTATTCCTTCCCTTCCTTTTTTATGGCACTGGGGATGGAACCCAGGAACATTGTTGCCACTGAACTACAACACAATCAGCTCAATATGACTACTTCTCACCACCTTTAACTGGGACTACCAGCATCTCTTACCTGAACTTCAGTAACAGTCTTGGTAACTTGGGCTCCATCTACTAATCCCCAAATTCTGCTGTGCATTAGAATCATCTTAGCAGCTCTAACTTATTTTTATTATGTTTTAATTAAAATTAACCTCTGTTCACAGATGCAAGATGTTACAAGAGCTAATAGTGGCTGAATCAGGATGTGAACCCCTTCAGTTAGTTCCAGAGCTTCCACCCTCAGTATTATACTTTACTGCCTAACTGCAAATCAAAGATTCTAAATATATCACAGTTGAATAGCATCTAATATGTGTTAAGCACTCCCTTACATATATTGACTTATTCAATCTTCATGGCAACCCTAAGACATCACTTTTAATTTTCACCCATGGTATGGATGAGGAAACAGAAACCCAGAGAGTTTAAGCCACTAATCTCAAATCACACAGGTAGTAGATGTTGAACTTGGTATTTGACCCATGAAAAATAGCTTTCAAAGATGCATTTTCAACTGGGGCAATAATTCTCCTGAGGGAACAATAATTGAATATTCTCACTGTAACTGTATAATAGGCATGAAAGCATAAAACATAAATCATATATTAGTGAGCATTCTACAGAGATACAGAACAAATATGATATATGTATATATTTGTACAGAAAGATGTTCTTATAAATATTTGGATCACATGAATATAGTGTGCCAAGTCACAAATCTACAAGGCAAGCTAACAGTCTATAAACCCAGAAGAGTTAACAATCCTATTTGAGTTTGAGGGCAGTGTGCAGTAGAAACAAAGGGCTGCTGTCGTACAAGAAATCTGAACGAAGTCTTCTAGAAATTTTTTTTCTTGCTCAGGGTAGACTAATCTTTGCATTCCATTCATGCTTTCTCCTGATTAGATGAGGCCCACCCACATTATAGAGGAGAATCTGTAGAACAATTCAAAGGACAATTCAACTCTACTGATTTAATGTGTGACCAAATATCTGGTTGTGAATCAGCCAGTGTCACATAAAACCAACCATCACAGGTATACTGTATTTAGAAATTGAGAGTAGAATGGGTATTTTGAGGCCTGGAAGTGAGTGGGGGAAGAGTTAGGGGAAATTTGATCAGTGGGTAGTGACTTATAATTGAATAGGAGCAAGAAGTTCATTGTACTAGTGCACAACAGTATAACAATAGATAACAGTAGTGCAATATATATATAGTTTACACACACACACACACACACACATATATATATATATATATATATATATATATATATATATATATATAATTGTTGAAGAAGGATTTGGGGAGGATTTATGATGAAGAAATTATGAATGTTTGAGCAGATAAATATGTTTAATCTGACTTAAACATTATACAATAAAGACATATATCTAAATATCACAAGAGACCCCATTAGCATGTGCAATTTTTATATTTTTATAATTTTTATTGGTGCATTGTAGTAATATGCATATCTTGATGGGATAAAATATGGTTCAGGCCAGGCATGGTGGCTCATGCTTATAATCCCCACGCTTAGGATGCTGAGACAGGAGGATCACACAGGTTTGAAGCCAGCCTCAGCTACCTTAGTAAGGCTCTCCGCAACTTAGTGAGACCCTGTTTCCAAATAAAGCATAAAATAAGTCTGGGAGTATAGCCTGGAGGTAGAAAGCCCCTGGGTTCTACCCCCAGTGCCACACACACAAAAAAAAAGATGTTGGGGACATATATGCACACATCACTCAATTAGCCCTTAAAAATTCACTAGGAAGGCAAAAAAGAGAAATTAGGAAAAAGATGTCTGAAGAGACTCCTTGGGGGAGCAATCAGGTGGGTGGTTAATAATGAACAAAAAGTTGAGAAACAGAATAGGACAGCTAGTTATCTAGGAAACCACACAGGTGGATCAGTGACATAGCCATTAATGAAGTGACAAATTAAAACCTCCTACAGACTTAAAAGACCCAGATATCATTATGGATTTATACATGTACATGTAGAGAGCCTCACTAACCACTGTGTGCCTTAGGCTCACTCTGTTGCTCCTTCATCTCCTACACAGTATGATTGATTCTTTGGAGTGAAGTAAGAAAAGGCTATGAGATGTTAATAAGTAACTAAAAGCCAAGCATGGAAGATAGAAGAAAAAGAGGTTCTCAACTCCTACCTTCAGAGACCTAGAAATGAATCATCCAAGTACCGGAATTCCACTGAATCACAAACTCCCAGCCACTGGTCTAATAGGATGAAGCCAGAGATCTGATTTATAAAGAATGGAATACTGTTTCAGTCAGCTTTTCTCACTGCTATATAAAAACATAAACAAAAACTGATCACCACAACTTAGAGAAAAAAAAAATATTTGCTCACAGTTCTTGAAATTTCAGGGGTTCAGTTCATGTAAGGCCAGCTTGGGGCATGGCAGCAGGAAGCAGAGAGAGGGAGAGATCAGGTTCTTTGCACACACATAATGGAAGCTGGAAGCAAGAGAGAAAGAGCAAAAGAAGGAGGGATAATATATAATTCCCAAGGCCACACTCTCAGGGGCCCCTCTTCAACAACCAAGCCCCACTTCCAACATGGTTGCTACATCTCCAAGAAGCAAGAGAATAATTCTAAATTTACACCATAACAGGGGCCGCGCGGGGCATGCTGGAACCCGGAACAGCCGGGGCCCGGGTCATGGGACTCTGGGCCCCGGGCTGGACCGCACGTAGCACACCAGACCCTGGGAGAAACAGGGCCCAGTAAGACCCTGGGTCCTGGGCCGGAGTCACACGGGGCACGCCGGAACCTGGAACATCCGGGCCCAAGTGCAGGACTCTGGGCCCAGGGCCAGACCGCACATAGCACGCCAGACCCCTGGAGAAACCACGCCGAGTAAGACCCTGGTTCCCGGGCAGGGGTTGCGTGGGGCACTCCGGAACTCGGAACAGCTGGGGCCCGGGTCGCGGGACTCTGGGTCCCGGGCTGGACTGCGTGTAGCACACCAAACTCCTAGAGAAACTGGACCCAGTAAGACCCTGGGTCCTGGGCAGGGGTCGGGCGGGGCATGCCAGACCCCAGAACAGCCGGGGCTGTGTCACAGGACTCTGGGCCCCAGGCAGAGTAGTGCGGAGCACGCTAAAAACATGGGGAAACCGGACCGGGTCACAGTGCTATTGAGTGCGTGATCCCACTACCTCCTCAAACCACATATACTGTCTTCTCTTATTAAAAAAAATGAAAAGAAAAAGAAAAAGAAAAAAAAATTTGGAGAAGGAGGTAGGTTAAGAAGGCCATTGCCGATGCCAGGATACTAGAGATCAGGCAAAATGTATCCAAATGCACTGGAACTTATGGAAAAATTCCCCGCGAGGGAGGACTGCTGTTTCTCTATATTGTTAAGAATCTTGGACATCACCTGTAAGGAGAGAGTTTAGCAGAGACCAAGGAGAAAGGCGGTGTTGAAAGCAGTCTCCGCAATGGCGGTGGAGACTTGTATTCAGGAGAAGCAGAAATCAGATCCTACCAACCTTATTTTATGGGAGATATTACACCAAATGTCGAATGCTACCATCGTGCATGGTTAGAAACACTGGACAACATTCAGAATGGAAAAAGAGCTTGAGAAAGATTTGAAATGGTGGAGGCAGTGGCAATGGCAGTGGCCAGTACTCAGGGGAGGCAGATATCTAATGCATTACACCTGGAACCTTTGAAATAATAACCCCAGAGGCAGAATGCTACCACCACGCACCCTCGAGAACATGGGACAATTGGTTGGGCGAAGAGGGTGCTCAGATTGGAGCATGCCGAAGTGTGAGGCTGGCAACGGACACAGCAAACCTGGGCTTGGAGGCTGCCATGAGGCAAGGCCACTACTGGAAACTCCTAGGCCGAGATCGGAGCCTGCCGAGGGGTTAGGCCGATGATGGGGCCTCCAAGGCTGGGGTCGGAGCCTGTCGAGGGGTTAGGCTGGTGGCGGGGCCAACGGCCTGCATCAGAGCCTTCCGTGAGGCAAGGCCACTACTGCAGCCTCTGAGGCCTGGATCGGAGCCTACAGAGGGGATAGGCAGGTGCTGGGGTCAGCAAGACGGGCATCGAAACCAGCCGTGAGGCAGGGCTGGTGCTGAGGCCTCTGAGGACAGGATAAGAGCCTGCCGAGAGGTTAGTCTGGTGCCGGGGCCAGTGGCCAGCAACAGAGCCTGGTGTGAGGCAAGGCCACTACTGGGGCCTCCAAGGCTGAGATTGGAGCCTGCTAAGGGGTTAGGCTAAAGCCAGGGCCAGCAGCCAGCATCACAGCCTGCCGTGAGGCAAGGCCAGTGCTGGGGCCTCTGAGGCTGGGATCAGAGTCTGCAGAGGGGTTAGGCTGGTGTCAGGGCAAGCGGCCGGCATTGGAGCCTTCTGTGAGGCTAGGCCAGTACTGAGGCCTCCAAGGCCAGGAACGGAGCCTGCTGAAGGGTTAGAGTGGTGCTGGGGCCAGTGAGGCTGGGATCGGAGCCTACCATGAGGCAAGGCCGGTGCTGGGGCCTCCGAGGCCAGAATCGGAAACTGCCGAGGGGTTGTCCAATGCTGGGGCCAGCGAGGCTGGGGTCGGAGCCTACCGTAAGGCAAGGCCGGTGCTGGGGCCAGTGAGGCCGGGATCAGAGCCTGCTGAAGGGTTAGGCCGGTGCCGGGGCCAGCGGCTGGCATAGGAGCCTTCCTTGAGGCAAAGCCGCTACTGAGGCCTCTGAGGCCAGTATTGGAGCCTGCCTTGAGGCTAGGGCAGTGCTGGGGCCAGCGAGGCTGGGATCAGAGCCAACTAAGGGGTTAGGCCAGTGCCACGGCCAGCGTGGTCGGGATAGGAGCCTGCCGTGAGGCAAGGTCGGTGCTGGGGCCTCCGAGGCTGGGATCAGAGACTGCCGAGAGGTTAGGCTGATGTCAGGGCCAAAGGCCAGCATCAGAGCCTGACAGGAGGCAAGGCCACTACTGGGGCCTCTGAGGCCGGGATCGGAGCCTGCTAAGGGATTAGTCCGTTTCTGGGGCCAGCGAGGCCGGGATCAGAGCCTGCCATGTGGCTAGGCCAGTGCTGGGGCCTCTGAGGCCAGGATCACAGCCTGCCTAGGGGTTAGGCTGGTGCCAGGGCCAGCGGCCGACATCAGAGCCTTCCGTGAGGCAGGGCTGCTACTGAGGCCGCTGCGGCTGGTATTGGAGCCTGACTTGAGGCTAGGACAGTGCTGGGGCCAGCGAGGTCGGGATCTGAGCCAGCTGAGGGGTTAGGCTGGTGTCAGGGCCAGCGAGACTAGAATCAGGGCCTCCCATGAGGCAAGGCCACTGCTTGAGCCAGCAAGCTCTGGATCAGGCCACTACTGGGGCTGTCAAGAGTGTGATCGGTATTTGCAATGCAGCATGCACAGAGAAATATCACAGAAAATAAAAATCAGATGCTTCCCCTAATCAGCAAAAACTAGGAGGAAAGGGGCAGTGGAAAGAGGTTGAGCTATAGAAAGGGCCATATAGTGAAGCAGTTAAGGTGACCAATCAGAGGGTATGGAATAGGGGAGGATGGAGCCTCTTTAAAACATAGGAGGTACATAAACAAATGTGTCAAAGTTAATCAACAAGCAAGCATGGGATCGAGGGAGGGGGGGGGAATGGGATTGGGGCTGGATGAGGGCTGATTGGATGATGTGTGCTTGTATATCCTCTCAAGTCTTGTATTCCAATGTGATATATGATTACAATGCACCAATAAAAAATAAATGGGATAGCATTAAATTTTTTTAAAATAAACCATAACAGTAGTCAAGTCATAATATTATCTGCTGGGCTGATATACCTGTAAATCTGGAATGTTTACCATTTTTCTAACCCTTCTACATTTGCAAACGTGATTCACTTTTTTCTACAAATATCTCTTCATTTCTTGAGGATAATGTAAAGGCTTAGCCCCTAGATCTGTCTATGCCTCCTATCCTGGTTTATAGTTCAACAGTAAGACTATGTCACAATACAGTCTGGCTTGGGAACATGGTAGGCTTACTAAAAGAGGAAAGAGTCTCATCCTCAAAGGACCTATTGAAACTGGTCAGCATGAAACAGCCAGCAGCAGCTGGGAGGGAATAAAAGAGACTCAGTTCTGAGGGTACCAGGTTAAGGAAGAGTCAGAACATAAAACTGGATCAAAGATCCTGGTATAGAAACAGTCACTAGAAACTTAACATCCAGCAAGGACTCTTATAGGTGATTCTTATATGTATGAAAAAGCAAGTAGTCTATGCCAACCAATATAGAAATGGCAAAATGTTGAGACAGATAGTATAAAACAAATTAAAATTTTAAAGTTTTCAGGTAGTGGGCATGCTAATGTAACTAATTCATAGAAATCTGGTATTCCTATGGGAGAACTATGTTCCACAAAGGGACATTAGGAAAACACTAGTGGGAGAGGGAGAGTCACAAACATCACAAAGGGGTCAGGGATGGGTCTTCTGGGAAGATGGTGAGAGAGGGAAGCAGCATATATCAGTCCAACATGATTTCTATCACTGTAAAAACAGTACCTTGACAAGACAAACAAGCCAGAATAAATTTGAACAGAGCACCAAGAATGGAAAGGTGAAAGAAAAAGAACTAGAAGGCAGAACAGAGAGCAGAAAAGCACCCTGCCTGCCTCCACTAGCTGTGTTCACATGGCCACGATGATGCCATCTTTCCTCACAACTCCAGGACTGCCAGGACTGCAGACTCTAGAGAAACCAGCAAAAAAACCCAATGACTTGAAGCAAAATAAGCAGCTGTATCTCATCAGAATTGTAAGGGGTTATCTCCCCCTGCCCAAACCCCAGCTACAACGGACAGCATTGGCAGTCTGGCTCAACTTGCTCTACAGAGATCCAGAGCAATGTTTAAAAACATCATAAGGGAACCAGTTATCCCTACAGTAGATCCCCCTGGCATGACCTCAGGGACTTGAAACAAGCAAGAAACTCCCAGGGTCTGAGACTTTATGGTTCACCTCATGAAAGAGGAGTTGAAGTCTGTTGTCAGAGTCAGCAGAGGCATAGATTAGCAAACACCCCTCAAGGAAAATTAGACAAAAAGCCTACCGTACCTAGGACTCAGAGCCATAGGTTCTCTGTTCTGGAAATTTCCACAAAGCATCCAATCACGATGACTGGGGACAAGTCAGACCAACCAAGTTCTACTTATGAATGTGAAAATAGGTAGTCTAAGTGTCTGTGAAAATTGAGGAGACATGGGCTTAACACTAGATCAAGTCTCAATGATACCAGCTGCCTACATAGACTGAGTGAATCTTAGAGAGAGCTGATTTTTGAGAGCTCAAAGATCCAGGCTTGCAGCAGGAAAGATGCTGGTGGTACTCAGCGCCTGCACAGAGAGAGACTCCAGGCCAAGGTTCCAATCATTGAAGGAAATAAAAAACTAGGGCTATAAAATGGCATCATTACTTAAGTTACAGAATAAATTAGAGTGTGTGGAACACGCTCAAGAACCTGTTACAGAATGTGAACCTTAAATGGCTGAAAGAATCCACACAGACTCTTCAGGACTGCAGAGGCCAAGACTGCTCCGAATTCATATATTTGTAGATTTGATTATTTTGTTGTGATTTTGTCTTTTCTTTGTTATTTTTGGTGTGTGTGTGTGTGTGTGTGTGTGTGTGTGTGTGTGTGCTTGTTTGCTTGCTCTCTTCCCTATCACTTTTACAAGATTTTTCTCTTGTACATATCTACTCTCTTTTCTCCATGCCTTTCCTTTTTTCTTTCCTTTCTCTTGTATTAAGTCCACCTGATATCACTATACTAAATACTCTAAAATGGTTACTAGAATCCCACTACATATTCATTATCTCTAATCTCTACTATATATTATCTTAATAAACTCAAACTCTCATTGTATTCAATCTTATCTGCTACTTTACCCTATTCTTGCATTTACTATTTAATAAACACTCTCCTCACTCAACGTTCTTGGCAACACAACTTGTCTTTGTATATATCAGCTGACAACTACAGAGTGATAGAAAGCTATCAAAAGAAACAAAGATACAAACTTAAGAAACCTAAAATGATGAGAAAGGAAAAGCCAGGAAGCAATGATCTCTCACAATCCCACAATAATGTATCCACACAAAACAGAATTGTAAATATGGCCAGTAGGACAATGCAGAAATTTAACAATAAAAAATGATGGAGAATTTTTAAAAAGAATTTAGAGAGAACCTAAAAGAAATAAATAAACTAATAAACAAAGAATGTGACACCCTAGACAGAAATGAGAAATAAATTCTGAAGGAAGTGAATGATGTAAAAATTGAAGTGAATATGCCAATGCAAATTATAAACAGACCACATAGAAAATAGAATCTTGCTTTTTAGAAGATTATCACTCAAAAATAAATGTAGAGTATGTAAGTTAGAAAAAACACAATTTAACAGAATGAATTAAACACCAAAGTGATAGGGGCCCACCTTAAAGAGCTAACTTATGAATACTAAACATAGAGAGGAAAAGGAAGCTGAAAACAAAGAGATAAACAATCCTTTCAAAGAAGTAATATCAAAAAATTTTCAAAACATAGAATAAAATATTGATACACAGGTAAAGGAAAGTTATAGAACCCCTTTAGACACCACATAGAAGTCAAACTGACTAATGTAGAAGTCAAGGAGAGAATTAAAGGCAACAAGCACAGAAGATCATGTGACATTCAGAGACAAACCAATTAGAATACTCTAGACTTCCCAAACCAAATCATGAAATCTATGAGGACCTGAATCAACAAATGCAAAGTCTGGAAAAAAAAAACAACTTGTAGCCCAGAATTTTCTACCCAGCAAAAGTATCTCTCAATTTCCACGGAAAAATAAAAATCTTCCATGATAAACATTAGCTGAAAGAATTTATGTCTTCCAAAACAACATTAAAGAAAATACTTTAAGAAATTAACTGCAAAGAAAAAATGAGTAATAAGCACCACAAACAGAGAAACAATAATTTCCATGAAACAAACAAGTAAACAAATAAGAGCAAATTCTATCTCAAACAGAAGTTAAAACTCAAAATGTTAGAAATTAAAAAGCATCTTTTGAGAAAATGGCATCCGAGTAAAGTAACTTCTCCAAGTACTAGTGACACTCGATCTCCATAGCTTCAAAAAATAATCCATTGCATTGCCAGAAAATATTATCAATAGAGAAATAAAAGCTATAAATACAAGGTACAGATAAAAAGGAGACTAAAAGAACAACCAGAGAACAGCAACCGGCACTCTGTGGTGGCAGCTGCCATGCCGATGCCATCTTGCCTCACAGAACCAGACTCCAGGGAAGAAAAGGAAAGGAGTTGAAGTGATCAGTTACAGCCCAGTCAAATATAGTTCAGCAATATTTTCAGCACAAAGATGGACTAAAATTTCCAGTGGTCAAGCCCATCATGCTCTCCAGAGATTAAGAGCAGAGCTCAAAATTATAAAAGAAATACGCCAGCCTTGCATGTGAGGGTATAGCAGCAATGCCATCTTGCCAGCAGCAGTGGTGAGTTCACCACACCTGCAAAAGCTCCAGCCCAGTGCACTCTACAATCGTAAGTGAAATTGTGGCCCCTAGAGGAGAAATTCCAGTCTCGCACCCCCAGGGACTCAACCAGCTTTGATAAATTCTCTGGATCTGAGATCTAGCAGGTCAACCCAGTGCAAGAGTAGGGATGGCAGAAATTTTTCCACTCTAGTTTCAGCTCCCTAAAGGAAAGCACCTAGCCCAGATCACTCAGAGTCTTGCACAGCCACGAATAACTCCCTGGGTTTGAGACTTTATGAAACAACTTGGGAAAGGAGTGATGGCAGTGGAGATTAATACACCCACCAGAGATCCAGAGCACAATAAATGAAGTTGTGGTGATCCAGAAAATAACCCAGAGAAGGTGGGAGTGGGATCTGCTGTTGATCATATTAGAAGCTCAGACATACTCAGGCTCTGATCAGTGGAAATTGTGTGTGGGGGAGGGTCTTACACTTAACTATAAACCCAATTAGGAAGATCACTGTGAACACCACAGACCTCCCAGTTGTGGTTATCAGGGAGAAGTCAGACTAGCCCAGCCCTACCTGTGGAGAACTGAGACTACTACATTGAGATTGGTCTCAGAGGCATATGCTACCAAAAGATGCAGAAAAAGACCTACACTCCAAGTCTGTGGAAAGTGTGGAGGGAGACCTTCAATCAATATTAAATCCAACTCCATTGATATTGAAAATCTGCATAGACTGAGAAGACTCCGAGAACCAGATTCACAGAAGTAAAGGTGCCAGTGGCACTCAATATTTACACAGGGAGAGACTGCTGAATTTATTTATAGAGTCAAATCAATTCATTGTTCAGATTGTTTGGGTTTTTTCATTCATTTATTTGTGTGCATACCTGACATTTTTTTTTCCTTGTTTGGAACGGGATTTGTGTTTTTCATTTTACTTTTATGAGTTTTGTTTTGTTTTGTTTGTGAGTTCTCACAATCCAACAATAAGAGAACCTGATAACTCAGAAATTCAGAGATCTCCAGAAGATCAAATCAGGAATGTAACTTTAGAAATAATACAGGATTTTTGAAAAGAATTTAGAGTCTGAAAGAAATAAAGAATGCAATTATTGAAGTAAAGACATCAATTCAAACTATAAACAATTAATTAGACCACATGGAGAATAGAATATTGCTCCTAGATGCTGATCACTCCAAAAATGAATGTATAGTTTATTTTTTTAATTTATTTTTTATTGGTGCAATGTATTCATACATCATAGTGGTATAAAGAAAATACTTTTGTAGACATACATGCACATCTCGCCCAGTTAGCCCCTACCACGATCCCCACCCCATTCCCTCCCCATCCCTCCTTCCCACGCTTGGCTTACTGGTTGACATCTAGTATTATAGCAATTTATACAATATTAACATTGATAATCTCGCATAACAGTTTCATTTGTCTGGTACCAAACTTTTGATGACTTAAAGATAACATTTCAATATTTCTTTTTGCTTTCTTTCTTACCAGAGAATATTTTTTTCTTTTTTTTTAGGTGAAACTATCATACATTTATTTATTTATTTTTCAGAAAAAATCTATCCTGATATGGAATATGGACTCTAGATACCCAAAACAGTCTCAAAGAAGAACAAAGCTAGAAGATGTATATTTTCTGATTTCAAACCATATAAAGCTACAATAATTGAAACAGTGTAGTACTGTTCTAAAGGCAGATATATAAACCATTGGGGCTAAATAAAAGCCTAGAGATAAATTCTTCCATACATTGTCAAGTTATTTTTGACAAGGTTTCCATGAACTTTTGGTGGAGGAAATACTAGTCTTTTAAGTAAATATTGTTGAAAAATAATAATAAATGAAAAAGAATAAAATAGGACCCTTACCTAACACATATACATATATTAACTCAAAATAGATAAAAGACCTAAATATAAATCTTAATACTATAAGCTTTTAGAAGAAAATCTGGGTCATAAAACCTCACAACATTGAAATTGGAAGTGATTTCTTGGATATGATTTCAATGGCACAGGCAACAAAAGAGTAAATAAACTCCCTAGAAAATAAAAATAATATTGTATATCCAAAGACAATGTAAACAGAGTTAAAAGTTACTGATCCTCTTCCAAGAGTTCCTCCTATGACCCATTTCTCCCTAACTCTCACATATTAGGGAAAGCATCTGATTTCTTATTTTTTGTGCCTGACTAATCTCACTTAGCATAATGTCCTCCAGTTCCATCCATTTCCCTGAAAATGATGTAATTGAGTTTTTTTTGATGGCTGAGTAAAATTCCATTGTGTACATATCCCACAGTTTTGTAATCCATTCATCTGTTGATGGACATCTTGGCTGGTTCCATAGTTTGGCTATGGTGAATTGTGCAGCTATGAACATAGATACACATGCATTAGTTTGGTAGTTTGGTTTCTTTTCTTTTGGGTAGATACCCAACAGTGGTATTGCTGGATCAAATGGAAGATTTGTTCCCATTCTTCTGAGGATTCTCCATACTGTTTTCCAAAGTGGTTGCACTAATTTGCAATCCCACCAACAATGTCTTAGAGTTCCCACTTCTCCACATCCTCGCCAGCATCTGTTGTTGTTTGTGTTTTGAATGATGGCCATTCTAGTTGGAGTTAGGTGAAATCTCAGGGTAGTTTTGATTTGCATCTCTCTGATTGCCAGTGATGTTGAGCATTTTTTCATGCATTTATTGGCCATTTGAATTTCTTCTTTTGTGAAGTGTCTGTTTAGTTCATTTGCCCATTTTGTTATTGGATGCTTTGTTTTCTTAGTGTTGAGTTTCTTGAGTTCTCTGTATATTCTAGATATTAGTCCTCTATCAGTGGTGTAGGTGGCAAAAATCTTCTCCCATTCTGTTGGCTCTCGATTGAGGTTCTTGATAGTTTCCTTTGCTGAACAGAAGCTCTTCAGTTTCATGCAATCCCATGTATTGATTCTCCTTTTAATTTGTTGTGCCTTTGGGGTCTTGTTGAGGAAATGTTTGTCTGTGCCTATGTGTTGTAGTGTTGGACCTATGCCCTCTTCAAGGAGCTTCAAGGTCTCTGGTTTAATTTCCAAGTCTTTGATCCATCGTGAGTTGACTTTTGTACAGGGTGAAAAAGTGGGATTAACATCCAATTTTCTGCATATGGTTAACCAGTTTTGCCAACACCATTTGTTGAAGAGGCTATCTTTTTTCCAGTGTATGTTTTTGGCCCCTTTGTCAAAAATCAATTGGCTGAAAGTGTGTGGACTTGTTTCTGGGTCTTCTATTCTGCTCCATTGGTCTATATATCTGTTCTTTTGCCAGTACCATGCTGTTTTTATTACAATGGCTTTGTAGTATAGTTTAAAGTCAGGTATTGTGATTCCTCCTGCGTGGTTTTTGTTGCTGAGAACTACCTTGGCTATTCTGGGCTTTTTGTTATTCCAGATAAATTTAAGGACTGATTTTTCTATGTCTGTGAGGAATGATCTTGGTAGTTTAATGGGCATTGCATTAAATCTGTAGATCACTTTTGGGAGGATGGCCATTTTAATGATATTAATTCTGCCAATCCATGAACATGGAAGGTCTTTCCATCTTCTAAGATCTTCTTCGATTTCTTTTTTCAGTGTTTTATAATTTTCTTTGTAGAGATCCTTTACTTCCTTGGTCAAGTTTATTCCTAGGTATTTTATTTTTTTGTGGGAGATCCTGAGTGGAAGTGTTTTCTGAATTTCTTTTTCAGTGGATTTATGGTTGGTGTACAGGAAAGCTTCTGATTTTTTAAGATTGATTTTGTATCCAGATACCTTGCTGAATTTGTTGATCAGTTCTATAAGCCTTTTGGTTGAGTTTGTTGGGTTTTCTAAATATAGTATCATGTCATCTGCAAATAGTGAAAGCTTAAGTTCTTCTTTTCCTATTTGTACTCCTTTGATTTCCTTTTCTTGCCTTATTGCTCTGGCTAGAGTCTCTAGTACTATATTGAAGAGAAGTGGTGATAGTGGACATCCTTGTCTCATTCCAGTTTTTAGGGGAAATTCTTGAAGTTTTTCCCCATTTAATATGATGTTGGCAGTGGGCTTATTGTAGATTGCCTTAATAATGTTGAGATATGTTCCTTCTATTCCAATTCTCTGCAGTGTTTTTATCATAAATGGATGTTGAATTTTATCAAATGCTTTTTCAGCATCTATTGAGATGATCATGTGGTTTTTGTCTTTGATTCTGTTTATATGATGAATTACATGGATTGTTTTTCGTATATTGAACCAGCCTTGCATCCCTGGGATGAACCCTACCTGGTCATGGTGAATGATTTTCTTGATGTGGTTTTGAATGCGTGTTGCTAGTATTTTGTTTAATAGTTTTGCATCCAAGTTCATCAGAGATATAGGCCTGTAGTTTTCCTTCCTTGAACTGTCTTTATTCGGTTTGGGTATTAGTGTGATGTTGGCTTCATAGAATGTATTTGGGAGAGTCCCGGTTTTTTCTATTTCCCGAAATAGTTTGAGTAGTATTGGGATTAGTTCTCCTATAAAGGTTTTATAGAATTCACTTGGGAAACCATCTGGTCCTGGGCTTTTCTTTGATGGTAAGCTCTTTATTGCTATTTCAATCTCTTTGATTGTTATTCGTTGGTTTAAGTGTTCTATATCTCCTTGACTCAGTTTAGGAAGGTTGTATTTATCTAGGAAGTTGTCGATTTCCTCCAGATTTTCCATTTTGTTGGAGTATAGTTTTTCAAAGTAGTTTCTGATAATCCTCTGGATTTCTACGCTGTCAGTAGTAATGTCTCCTTTTTCATCCCTTATCTTCATAATTTGGGTTGATTCTCTCTTTTTTTTAGTTAGGTTGGCTAGTGGTTTATCAATCTTGTTAATTTTTTCAAGAAACCAGCTTTTGGTTTTGTTGATTTTCTGTATTGTTTTTTTATTCTCTATTTCGTTAATTTCTGCTCTAATTTTAATAATTTCCCGTCTTCTGCTGGCTTTGGGGTTCAATTGTTCCTGCTTTTCAAGGGCTTTGAGGTGTGTCATAAGGTTATTTATTTGAAGATTTTCTGTTTTTCTTATGTGTGCACTCAGTGCTATAAATTTTCCTCTTAATACTGCCTTCAAAGTGTCCCAGAGGTTTTGATATGTTGTTTCTTTATTTTCATTTGTTTCTAGAAATTTCTTGATTTCACCTCTTACATCTTCTATGACCCATTCTTCATTCAGAAGTGTGGTGTTCAGTCTCCACATGTTTATGTTGTTTCTCTGGGTCTTCTTATAGTTGATTTCTAGTTTCATTCCATTATGGTCTGAAATGACACAGGGAAGTATGTAACATTTTTTAAATTTGCTAGTGCTCATTTTGTGTCCCAGGATGTGATCTATTTTGGAGAAGGTTCCATGAGCAGCTGAGAAAAATGTAAACTCTGCTGTAGTTGGGTGAAATATTCTATATGTGTCCAAAAGGTCCATTTGGTTAATGGTGTTCTTTAGTTCTGAGACATCTTTACTGACCCTTTGTCTGGAAGATCGGTCTAGTATTGTGAGAGGTGTGTTGAAGTCTCCCAGTATTATTGTGTTGGGATTTATGTGTGGCTTCATGTCACAAAGAGTTTGATTTATGAAAGTAGCTGCCCCTATGTTTGGGGCATAGATGTTGATTATTGTTATTTCCTCTTGCTGGACTATTCCTTTTACCAGTAAAATGTGACCTTCTTTGTCTCTTCTAATAAGTTTGGGTTTGAAGTCTAACTTGTCTGATATCATAGTTGCTACTCCTGTTTGTCTTCGAGTACCATTAGCCTGGATTACCTTGCTCCAGCCCTTTACCTTGAGTTTGTTCCTATCTTTACTTGTGAGGTGTGTTTCTTGTAAGCAGCAGATGGATGGATTCTGGCTTTTAATCCATTTTGCCACTTTATGTCTTTTTATTGGGGAGTTGAGGCCGTTTACATTCAGTGTTATTATAGAGAGATAATTTTTAATTCCCAACATGTTAAGATCTTATTTCTGTTTGAGATACTGTTTATTCTTCTTTGCTTAGTTGTCTGCTGGATGGGAATTCTTGTTTCTTTGGTTCTGGCGTGAATTACCCATTTCTTCTTTGCAGTTAATCTCCTTGAGTATTTTCTCTAGCGCTGGTTTTGAAGACATAAATTCCTTCAGTTGCTGTTTGTCATGGAAGCTTCTTATTTCCCCATCTAATTTGATGGATAGTTTTGCTGGGTAGGAAATTTTTGGCTGGAAGTTGTTTTCTTTCAGAGTTTGGAATATGTTACTCCAAGCCCTTCTGGCTTTCATAACTTGGTTTGGGAAGTCTGGAGTGATTCTAATTGGTTTGCCTCTGTATGTCACATGGCCTTTTGTTTTTGTTGCCTTTAAGATTCTCTCCTTGGCTTCCACATTAGTCATTTTGACAATTATGTGGCATGGGGATCCTCTTCTCTGATCCTGTCTAAAGGGAGTTCTATAAGTTTCCTGGACCTGTGTATCGACCTCTTGCTCTATGTTTGGAAAATTTTCTGCTATTACTTCCTTGAAGAGATTGTTGATCCCTTTGGTTTCACCTTCTTTTCCCTCCTCTATTCCAATTATTCTTAGGTTAGCTCTCTTGAAATGGGCCCATATTTCTTCAATGTCAGATTCCTGCTGTCGGGTTTTTTTTTTCTAAATTAGAAACTATGCGTTCATTTTTAGAATGATCATCTTCAAGAAGCGAGATTCTATTCTCCATGTGGTCTAATCTGTTGTTTATACTTTGAATTGAGGCCTTTACTTCATTAATTGCATCCTTTATCTCTTTTTGACTCTCTCTAAATTCTTTTCGAAAGTCCTCTATTATTTCTAAAGTTATTTTCCTAATTTGATCTTCTAGAGATCTTTGGGTTTCTGTGTTATCAGATTCTGATGTTGTGGTGTTGTTGGCATTCACTTCTCCATTGTTATTTCTCTTTCCCATGATTTTGTAAGTTTGTGCCTTCTCTGGGTTCTTCCCTGAGTCACTACGTGTTCACTTAAGATGCTCTGGATCTCTAGTCTATGGTATCTCAGTCACCACTACTCCTTTACTGTGTTGTATCACAAAGTCTCAGACCCAGGGAGTCAATCAAGGCTGCTTAGACCGTGGGGGGTGCCAAGTTGGGCGTTCTCCAGTGGGGAGTTGTGACTATGGTATGATATCTCTGCCACTGCCACTCCCCCACTGGGCTGCACTGCTAAAATCTCCCACCCAGGGAGACTATCTGCGCAAGTCCCTGGGAGTGCAGTACTGGGATTTCTCCCCTAGGGGCCGCAATTTGACTCACGGTTGTTGAGTGCGCTGTTGGAGCTGTAGTGAACTCGGTGGATTCGCTGCTGCCGCCACTGGCAATATGGCACCACTGCCACACCCTCGGCCGTGATGCGGCGTATTTCTTCTCTGGTTTTGAACTCTGCTCTGAGTCCTTGCCAGTTGTGCTGCGCCCAGCCCTTGGGAGCTTTAGATGTTCCCTGCACCAACAAAACTGCTGACTGCCGCCCAGCTGTTCAGCACCTGCTCACCTCGGCTCGCTGTCCACCCCTCCTCTCAGGCGCCTGGTGGCTGGTTGAGTGGGTTGGTCTAGGGCCGTCCGGTGAACTCGCCGCTGCCGCCAGCAGTGAGACGCTGCTTCTGCATCCTAGGCCGCGAGGCCAGAGTACCTCCTCTCTGGATTTGAGCTCTGTTTTGACTCTCCCTCCTCTCTGGAGCCTGGTGTTGCTAGGGGAGATGTAGGCCGCGCCGCTCCGGCCGCTCTGCGCCACGGCTCTGGCTGCTCTGCACCACGGTTCTGGCCGCTCCGGCTGCTCTGGCCGCTCTGCACCACGGTTCTGGCTGCTCTGCACCGTGGGTCTGGCCACTCCGGCCGCTCCGGCCGTTCCGCGACGCGGCTCTGGCTGCTCCGGCTGTTCTGGCTGCTCTGCTCCGGCTGCTCTGGCCGCTCCGCTCAGCTGTTCTGGCCACTCTGCTCCGGCCGCTCCACTCCGCGGCTCCGGCCACTCCGCGCCGCCACTCCAGCCAATCCGCGCTGCAGCTCTGACTGCTCTGGCTGTCGAATGTATAGTTTATAACATAAAATAAACAATTCAATAACAGGAATTGGACATTGAAGAAATATTGGTGTAACTTAAGAGAGCTAACCTAAGAATTATCGGCATAGAGGAGGGAAAAGAAGGTGAAACCAAAGAGATCAACAATCTCTTCAAAGGAGTAATATCAGAAAATTTCCCAAACATAGAGTAAGAGGTCTATACATAGATTCAGTAAATAGATATAACTCTCTTTAGACAAGATCAGAGAAAAGGCCCTCCATCTCACATAATAGTCAAAATGAACAAGAAGAGAATCTTAAAAGCAACAAAAACAAAAGGCCAAGTGACATTCAGTGGCAAACAAATTTGAATCACTCCAGACTTCCCAAACCAAGTCATGAAAGCCAGAAGGGCCTGGAGTAACATATTCCAAACTCTGAAAGAAAAACATCTTCCAACAAAAAAATTCCCTACTTAGAAAAACTATTGTTCAAATTAGATGGGGAAATTACCTTCCATGACAAACAGAATCTGAAGGAATTTATGTCTTCAAAACCAGCATTAGAAGAAGTAGTCAAAGAGATTAACTGCAAAGAAGAAATAAGTAATACATGCCGGAATAAGAGAAACAAGAATTTCCATCCAGCAAACCACAAAACAAGAAGAACAAACAGTATTTCAAATTAAAATAAAATCTTAACATGATAGGAATTAAAAATCATCTCTCAATAATCACACTGAATGTAAATCGCCTCACTTCCCAAATAAAAAGATATAAAGTGGCAATATGGATTAAAAAACAGAACCCATCCATCTGCTTCTTGCAAGAAATACAACTTACAAGTAAAGATAGTAACAAACTTAAAATAAAAGCCTGGAGCAAGGTAAACCATGCCAATGGAACTCGAAGACAAGCAGGAGTGGCAACTATGATATCAAACAAGTTAGACTTCAAGCTCAAGCTTATTAGAAGAGTCAAATAAGGTCATTTTTTTACTGGTGAAATGAACAATCCAACAAGAGGAAATAATAATAATAATAATAATAATAATAATAATAATAATAATCAACATTTATGCCATAAACATAGGTGCAGCTACTTTCATAAAACAAAATCTCTGTGACATTAAATCACACATAAATCCCCAAACAATAATACTGGGATATTTCAACACCCCTCTCACACCATTAGACTGATCTTCTAGACAAAGGGTCAGTAAAGATGCCTCAGAATTAAAAAACACCATTAATCAAATGGAAACATACAGAATATTTCACCCAACTGCAGAGGAATTCATATTTTTTTCAGCTGCTCATGGAACCTTCTCCAAAATAGATCACATCCTAGGCCACAAAGTGATCACTATCAAATTCAAAAAAATGTGTCATACTTCCCTGTGTCTTTTCAGACCATGGAATAAAATTAGAAATCAATTATAAAAAGACCCAGAGCAACCACATGAACATTTGGAGGCTGAACACCACACATCTTAATGAAGAATGGGTCATAGAAGAAATAAGAGGTGAAATCAAGAAATTCCTACAAACAAACAAAAATAAAGATACAACATGTCAAAATCTCTGGGACATTCTGAAGGCAGTATTAAGAGGAAAACTTATAGCACTGAGTGCTCACATAAGAAGAACAGAAAATCATCAAATAAATAACCTAATAAGACACCTGAAAGCCCTTGAAAAACAGGAATAATCTAACCTCAAATCCAAAAAAGAAAGAAAATTATTAAAATAAGAGCAAAAATTAGCAAAGTAGAAATTTTAAAAAATACAGAAAATCAACAAAATCAAAAGCTGGTTTTCTGAAAAAATTAACAAGATATAAAAACCGCTAACCATCCTAACTAAAATAAAGAGAGAATCAACCCAAATTATGAAGATAAGAGATGAAAAAGATACTACTGACAATTTAGAAATTCAGAGGATTATCAGAAACTACTTTAAAAAACTATACTCCAACAAAATGAAAAATCTGGAGGAAATTGACAAATTTCTAAAAAAATACAACCTTCCTAACCTGGGTTAAGAAGATATAGAACATTTAAATCAACCAATAACAATCAAAGAGATTGAAACAGCAATAAAGAGCTTACCATCAAAGAAAAGCCCAGGACTAGATGATTTCCCAAATGAATTCTAGAAAACCTTTATACAAGAAGTAATACCAATACTCCTCAATCTATTTTGTGAAATTAAAAAATAGGAACTCTCCCAAATACATTCTATGAAGACAACATCACATTAATACCAAAACCAAATACAGACCGTACAAGGAAGTTGAACTACAGGTCTATAACTTTGATGAATTTGGATGCAAACTGCTAAACAAAATTTTAGCAACATGCATTCAAAACTACATAAAAATATCATACATTATGACCAGATAGGGTTCATCCCAGGAATACATGGCTGGTTAAACATACAAAATCAATCCATGTAATTCATCATGTAAAGAGAGCCAAAGACAAAAATCACATGATCATTTCAATAGACACTGAAAAACTTATGATAAAATACAACATCCATTTATGATAAAAGCACTGGAGGCAATTGAAATAGAAGGAACATATCTCAACATCATAAAGGCAATCTACAATAAGCACATGCAACATCAAATTAAATGGAGAAAAAGTTCAAGAGTTCCCCCTAAAAACAGGAATGAGACAATGATGTCCATTATCACCATTTCTCTTCAATATAGTCCATGAGACTCTAGCCAGAGCAATAAGGCAAGAAAAGGAATTCAAAGGACTACAAATAGGAAATGAAGAACTCAAACGTTCACTATTTGCAGATGCCATGATACCATATTTAGAAAACCCAACAAAATCAATCAAAACGCTTATAGAACTGATCAACAAATTCAGAAAAGTGTCTGGATACAAAATCAATCTTAAAAAATCAGAAGCTTTTCTGTACACCAACCATAAATCCACTGAAAAAGAAATTCAGGAAACACTTCCACTCAGAAAATCCCACAAAAATTAAAATACTTAGGAAGAAACTTAACCAAGGAGGTAAAAAATACCTTCAAAGAAAATTAAAAAACATTGAAAAAAATCAAAGAAGATCTTGGAAGAAGGAAAGATCTGCCATGCTCATGGATAGGCAGAATAAATATCATTGAAATGGCCATCCTTCCAAAAGTGATCTACAGATTCAATGCAATACCCATTCAATTACAAAGATCATTTCTCATAGACATAGAAAATTCAATCCTTAAATTTATTTGGAACAACAAAGAATAGTCAAAGTAGTTATCAGCAAAAAACACCATGGAGAAGGCATCACAATACCTGACTTTAAACTATACTATAAAGCCATTGTAACAAAAACAGCATGGTACTGGCACAAAAACAGATACATAGACCAATGGAGCAAAGTTTAAGACCCAGAAACAAGTCTATACACTTACAGCCAATCAATTTCTGACAAAGAGGACAAAAACATACACTGGAAAAAAGATAGCCTGTTCAACAAATGGTGTTGGCAAAACTGGTTAAACATATGGAGGAAATTAGACATCAATCCAAATTTCTTACCCTGCACAATAATCAATTTAAGATGAATCAAAGACTTGGAAATTAGACCGAAGACCTCGAGGCTCTTTGAAGAGGTCCAATACTGCAACACATAGGCACAGAAAAACTTTCTCAACAAGACCCCAAAGGCAAAACAAACTAAAAGGTGAATCAATACATGGGATTGCATGAAACTAAAGAGCTTCTGTACAGCAAAAGAAACTGTCAAGAACCTCAATCAAGAGCCAACAGAATGGGAGAAGATTTTTATCACCTACACCTCCGATAGAGGACTAATATCTAGAAATATAGAGAACTCAAGAAGCTCAACACTAAAAAAAATCAATCAAAAATAGCAAGAGAACTAAATAGACAATTCATGAAAAATTTTCAAATTAAAAATAAATGCATGAAAAAATCCTCAACATCATTGGTAATCAGCGAGATGTGAATCAAACTACCCTGAGATTTCACCTTACCCTAACTAGAATGGCAATCATTCAAAACACAAACAACAACAAATGCTGGCGAGGGTGTGGAGAAGTGGGAACTCTAAAACATTGTTGGTGGTACTGCAAGTTAGTGCAACCACAATGGAAAACAGTAGAATGGGAACAAATTTACCATTTGACCAGTAATACCACTTCTGAGTATCTACCCAAAAGAAAGTAAACCTAATTACCAAACTAATGCATGTGTATCAATGTTCATAGCTGCACAATTAACCATAGCCAAACTTGGAACCAGGCAAGATGTCCATCAAAAGATAAATGGATTACAAATATGTGGGATATGTACACAATGGAATTTTACTCAGCCATAAAAAAAAAACAATTTCAACATTTACACATAAATTGATGGAACTTGAGAACATTATGCTAAGTGAGATTGGTCAGTCACAAAAATTAAGGAATCACATGCTTTCCCTTATATGTGAAATCTGAGGTGAAAAAGAACATAGGAAAATTCCAGGTGAAAAAAGAGATCCTATAGAGGAACAAATAAGGCAACCTAACTGTAGGGATAGGAGGGGGGTAAAAGTAAACTCTTTAAAATGCATTATGTACTTATTCATATTGTATTCAACCACTAAGCCAAGCATGGGAAGCAGGGAAGGGGAGGAAGTGTTGTGGTGACTGGGTAGGGGCTGACTGGGTGATGTGTGCACTATGACTACACATTTTTTTTACCACATTATGATGTATAAATACTATGAACCAATAAAATATTTTTTAAAAGCATCTCTCAAAAATGATGCTGAGCTATGCCTGCCTGCCCAAACTGCACTCCCAAGCCCTGATTGAAATCACCATGTCAAGATAATCCAAGACTGAAAACAGACATACAGCCTCATCTTAAGCAGCGAGCAGCACCCACAGATGCCTTGACCAAGGAATCCAGGTACCTGAGTGTGTACAGGAAAAGTGCGGGTCCTAGAGTGTGCCCCAGGCCCAGCACTGTCCCGGGGCATCTGTCCCACGCCTCAGAACCCAGCACTGTCCTCGCGAACCCTATCTGCGCCCTGGACCCCCACTAGTTGTCAGTGTCTGCGCCACCGCCACCCCTAAAATTGGAGCTTACTTTGTGTGCCTAGCCCCTGACCCCCACTTGAGCCCAGACACCCACCTTGCTGGGGGCCTGCTTTCCAGGCGGCGAAAGCTCTGTTCGCCTGTGAAATCTCCTAGGGCCCCCAGCTTCTACGCCCCGCGGGAGGCAGAGATCATTGCTGGACACTGTGCAGCGCCTGTGCCCGCAGACACTTGTGCACCTATCCCAGGCCCCTGGCCCACCGCTGGAAGTTCCCGCCCACATGGTAGCCTGATACTCAGTTCTAGTCTAGAGCACAGCTCAATATACCTTGGAGGAGCATAGCAGCAGGCACTAGGCAGCTGCACCCACTCACACCTGGGTCCAGTAAGAGCAGCGCACCCAGCCTGCACTCTTGGAATAGGCAGCACTCTGGCAGTAAGTGTGGGCATCCAGGAACCAGCATCCCTTTGCCCAGGGTACATCTTGGGACCACACTGACTAGCCCAGTTGGAATTTCCAGAGACACAGGAAAATCCATCGAGACACAATATCTGCACAGGACCTCAGGGGGAGGCTCCAAGTATACTTTGGACATCCTCCACCCCTGCTGTAGGGAAGCACAGGCTGGAGTCTAGGGTGGTGAGTGCAGAGGTGCTGACTACAGGTTGGAATTACACAGAACCTGAGAATTGTACAGAATCTAATAACAGTGATAACAGACATCCTGACACATAAACCCAAAGCAGTTAAAGGAAAGAAAGGTGTCCAAACACCCAGAGTGACCTACAAAGATAAAAATAGAGTACAAAGAAAACAAAGAGACATTGGATTATATTCTGAAAGCTACCAAAGCAATCAGATACACAAATATTATATGGACCTGACCCCATATTTGTAAATAAGTAGGACTGTTTCTTTTTACTTTTATTGTGGATGTTTTGTTTTGTTTTACTTTTACAGTGCTTTTGTTTTGGTATGGTTATTGCTGTTTTATATTTTTTTCTTTCTCCATCCTTCTTTTACTTTAACTTGTTATATATATATATATATATATATATATATATATATATATATATATATATATTTGATAGTTTGCCTTATTTTCTGATTTCACACAGCTGCTACCTAGTTCCTTTTATTTTATTCTTGTCCTTTTTTCCTCTTTCTTCCTCTTTCCTTCCTTTTTTTCATTCTCCTCCTTTGATTGGTTTTCCTTTCTTTTTCTTGGATTACATAATAGTCTTGGTATCTTGTGTGGATTTCTTTTTATGTTTGTCTGCTCCTTCCATCACCCCTCTTACAAACTTCCCCACACTAACCTATATACTCTTCTCCCCCAAAACTTTTTCCTATAATATAACTCCTTGTTTAATATACCTCCTTGTTTAATACTCAAAGTATTTCATACTTACTCTACTAATGAAAATAGTCCTACTAGTTAAATCTCTCTCATTCTCTGCAAGATATTACCTTATCATACTTAAAGTCTTTCTCAATCCTAAACATGTCCTCTACCTAATCTGACTCTTTTACCCATCACCCCAGCTCCTCCCACATCACCTACCATCAACACTGGAAAAGCTCTGCTGACTTGCCAATACCCCTAAACTGTTAATATTAAGATGGAATGGGCATAATACTCACAAACATTGGGTATAAAACAGAAAAAACAGGACAGAGATTGCTATAAATATGAAAACCAGAAATTATGAAGAGACAGCAGAAATCACGAATACTGACCGACTAGAAATGCAAGAAGGGGAGTTCAGAATCTTGATGTACAATATAATGAAAGGATTTAAAAGAAGTCTAGAGGAGGTGAAAGGTGAGTTAGAAACACTAAAAAAGAATAAGAAAGAGCCTGGAATGAAATGAAAGAGGCAATAATTGAAATGAAGAGAGCAATAGAAAGAAATTCTGGAAGATTAGATGAAATGGAAAACAGAATATCACTGTTGGAAGACAGTACATCCCAAACCGAAAACACAGTCAGCGATATACAGAAATCTATACAGCAACAAAACCTAAACATCCAGCAAATCTGGGATAATATGAAGTGTCCTAACTTACAGATAATAGGCATTGAAGAAGGGATAGAGGTACAGACCAGGGGCATCTGTAATCTCTTCAAGGAAATAATCTCAGAGAATTACCAAATATGGAAAGAGACTTGCACCTTCATGTCCAGGAGGCATACAGAACTCCACTGAGACAGGACCAAAGAAAGACCACTCCACACCACATAGTAACCAAAATGACCAACATAGAGGCCAATAAAGGAATCTTAAAAGCATTGAGAACAAAAGGACGGGTGACATATAGAGGCAAAACAATAAGAATCACCCCAGACTATACAACCCAGGTCATGAATGCTAGGAGAAACTAGTATGACGTGATTCAGACCCTGAAAGAAAATAACTTCCAACCAAAGCTCTTTTATCCAGCAAAACTACTATTCAAGATCAATGGTGAAACCGAAGTCTTTCAGGATAAACAGAATCTCAAAAAATAATGAATTCAAAGGCAACACTAGAGAAAATTCTTAAAGAATAAACCATAAGGAAGAAAAAATAAGCAGACTTCAGAATCAGAGAAGAGAGGAAGTTAATAAGTGGGCCATTTAAGTAAGGAAGAAAGATCAAACCACCCAAGAGTAGACAGAACACAAAATGGCAGAAAACAAAAATCATATTTCAATAATATCTCTTAATTGCAAAGGAATTCACTCACCAATAAAAAGACATAGACTGGCAATATGGATTAGGAAATATAATCCAAATATATGCTGTCTGCAAGAAACTCACCTTACAGCCAAAGACATTCACAGACTGAAAATGAAAGGATAGAAAAAGATATACCATGCCAACTGTGACCAAAAAGAGCAGGCCTAGCAACCCTGATATCCAACAACAGACTTAAACTAAAACACATAAAAAGAGACAAATTATGGCACTTCCTTTTATTAAAAAGAACAATACATCAAGAAGATATAATGATAGTAAATATTTATGTCCCAAATGTGGGTGCAACCACATTTGTAAAACAAACCCTTCTGGATATAAGATCCCAAGTAGACCCAAATACAATAATTCTGGGAGACTTTAATACACCACTCACACCACTGGATTGATCTTCAAGGCAAAAGATGAGTAAAGACACGTTAGAACTAAAGGAAACCATAAACCAAATGGACCTAATAGACATTTTCAGATTATTTCAAACAGGAAAAACAGAATACACATTCTTCTCAGCAGCCCATGGAACCTTCTCCAAAATAGACCACATCCTGGGACACAAAGAAAATACCAGCAAATTCAAAAGATGTAATATAAATCCTTGCACCTTTTAAGACCACAATGGAATAAAAGTAGAAATCAACAACAGGAAACTCGAAAGAAAGTACTCAAATTCATGGAGAATGAATGATACACTATTGAATGACGAATGGGTAAGAGCAGAAATTAGGAAAGAAATAAAGAAATTTATGGAAACAAACAAAAACAGAGATACAAACTACCAAAATATATGGGACACCATGAAGGCAGTATTAAGAGGAAAGTTTATTGCATTGAGTGCCCACATAAGAAGGACAGAGAACCACCAAGTAAAGAACCTTATCACACAACTCAAGGACTTAGAAAGTGTGCAACAGTCTATTCCCAAAGCCAGCAGAAGGCAAGAAATCATTAAAATTAAAGCAGAAATAAATAAAATACAGAACAAAAAAAAAACAATTCAAAGAATAAATAAAACAAAAAGTTGGTTCTTTGAAAAGATGAATAGAATTGATAAACCCCTGGCCAACCTAACCAAAAGAAAAAGAGAATCAACTCAAATCATCAAAATTAGAAATTAAAAAGGAGATATCACTACAGATAGTGAAGAAATTCAAAAGATTATCAGAAACTACTATAAAAATTTATACTCCAATAGACTTGAAAACCTGGAAGAAATTGATAGATTTCTAAGCACAGGTAACATTCCTACAGACTCTGCCAAGAGGTTATAGCAAGCCTAAACCAACAAAAAACTTCCAAAGAAATAGAAAGAGCAATAAAAATTCTTCCACCAAAGAAAAGACCAGGCCTAGATGGGTTTTCAGCTGAATTCTACAAAACCTTCAGTGAACAACTAATACTAATACTTCATAACTTGTTCTGGAAAATGGAAAGACATGGAACTCTCCCAAATTCCTTCTATGAGGCCAGTATCACATTAATCCCCAAACCAAACAAAGACACCTCAAGAAAGAAAAACTACAGACCAATATCCTTAATGAACATAGATGCAAAAATTCTAAACAAAATACTAGGTATAAGCATTCAAAACTATATCAAGAGAATAATACACATTGACCAAGTCGGTTTTATCCCAGAAAAACAAGGCTGGTTCGACATATGCAAATCAATACATGTTATTCACCAAATAAATAGAACCAAGAACAAAAACCACCTCATCATAGCAATAGATGCTGAAAAAGCATTCGACAAAATCTAACACCCATTTATGTTAAAAACATTGCAAAAAACTGGGACAGAAGGAAAGTACTTCAACATCATTAAAGCAATATACTTGTAAACCCAAAGCCAACATTATATTGAATTGGGAAAAACTTCAAGAATTTCCACTAAAGTCAGGAACAAGACAAGGATGCCCACTATCACCACTCCTTTTCAATATAGTCCTTGAGACTCTTGGTGCAGCAATAAGACAAGAGAAGGAAATCAAAGGAATTCACATAGGAAGAGAGGAATTAAAATTATTCTTATTCGCAGATGATATGATCCTTTATCTGGAAGACCGAAAAAACTCAACTAAAAGACTTCTGGAGCTGACTGACAAATTCAGCAAAGTCGCAGGTTACAAAATCAACCTAAAGAAATCAGTGGCTTTTCTTTATGCCAAAATGAATCCACAATGAAAGAAACAAAGAAAACAATTCCATTCCCTATAACCTCAAAACTAATAAAATACCTAGGAATATACCTAACCCAAGATGTAAAAGACCTCTACAACAAAAACTAAAACATTATTAGAAATAAATTAAAGAAGACCTTGGAAGATGGAAAGATCTCTCGTGCTCATGGATAGGCAGAATAAATATCATCAAAATGTCCATTCTTCCAAAACTGATCTATGGATTCAATGCAATTCCCATTTAAATACAAGCGACATTCTTCAGAGACATAGAAAAATCAATCATGAACTTTATATAGAGAAAGAAAAGACCTAGAATAGCCAAAGCAATTCTCATCAATAAGAAACATACAGGAGGCATTACGATCCCAGACTTCAAACTATACTATCGAACAATAGTAGTAAAGACAGCATGGTACTGGCACAAAAACAGATATACTGACCAGTGGATTAGAATAGAAGATACAGAAATAAACCCACACATCTTTAGTCAATTAATCTTTAACAAAGTGGCCAAACACATACGCTGGAGAAACGACAGCCTTTTCAACAAGTGGTGCTGGGAGAACTGGCTTACCATTTGTAAAAAGTTGAGTCTAAACCCCTATATCTCACCAAACACAGGAATCAACTCAAGATGTATGAAATACTTAGAAATTAGACATGAGACTGTAAAATTAGTAGATGAGAACATAGGTTCAATACTACAACATATTGGCACAGGCAGTAACTTTCTCAACAAAACCTCCAAAGCTCAGGAAATTAAAGCAAGAATAAACAAGTGGGATAGCATCAAACTAAAAAGTTTCTTCTCATCAAAGGAAACTATCAATAAGCTAAAGAGGAAGCCGACAGAATGGGAAAGGATCTTTACCAGCCACCATTCTGATAGGGGGCAAATATCCAGAATATACAAAGAGCTCAAAAGACTAGCAAAACAAACAACCCAATCAAGTAATGGGCAAATGAACTAAATAGACACTTCACAAAGAAGAGATATAAAGGGCCAATAGATACATGAAAAGATGTTCTTCATTACTGGCCATCAGGGAGTTGCAAATCAAAACTACACTGAGATTCCATCTAACCCCAGTCAGAGTGGCAAGCATAAAGAAATCAAACAACAACAAATGCTGGTGAGGATGTGGAGAAAGAGGAACTCTTTTACACTGTTGGTGGTAATGCAAACTTGTTCAACCACTATGGAGATCTGTGTGGAGATTCCTAAGAAAGGTGGGAATAGATCCACCATATGATCCAGCTATACCACTCCTGGGTATCTTTCCAAAGGGGTTGAATTCAGAGAAATACAGCAACATATGCATACCTATGTTCATAGCAGCACAATTTGTAATAGCCAAAATATGGAACCAACCCAGATCACCATCAACAGATGAATGGAGAGCAAAATTTTGGGAAATACACACAATGGAACTCTATTCAGCAATAAAGAAGAACAAAATTATATCATTTGCAAGAACATGGAAAGTCCTGGAGTACATTATGTTAAGTGAGATCAGCCAAGCACAGAAGGAGAAGGTACATATGTTTCCTCTAATATGACCAAACTAGGAAACACAGAGGATACCAGTGGGACTCAGGATAATGGAGGGGAAATATCAGCAACGTTTGAATGGAAAGATAGGAGAGGAGGAAGGCTGATCTTGATTAATGAGGGTCTACATCTGAACATGTGTAAAATTATGAATATGACATGGTTAACCTGGACAACCATTGTTGGGAGGGGGGAAGGGAAAACGGGGGCGGGGGAAGAGGGCACCAAATATAGTTTAAATGTATACTATTTATGTTCAATAAAAAAATTATTAAAAGAAAAAAAATGACACTGAACATAAATGACTTCAAACTTCCATCAAAAAGATATAAGGTGGCAAAATGGATTAAAAATCAGAATTAATCTACATGCTGTTTGCAAGCAACACACCTTAGAAATAAAGATAGTCATAAACTAAAGGTAAAGAGCTGGAGTAAGGTAATCCATTTCAACAGGACTTGAAGACATGCAAGAGTAGCATTTATGATAGTACACAAATTATACTTCAAGCCCATGTTTATCAGAAGAAACAAAGCAGGTCACTTTTACTGGTAAAGAAACAATTCAGCATGAGAAAATATGATCTTCAAAATTTTTCCCTAAACATAGGTGCAACCGCTTTTATCAAACAAACTCTTTGTGATATTAAGATACCATGTGATATCTATGATCACACATAGATCCCAATATAATAATAATGGGAGATTTCAACACTTTCTTCACATCACAAGACTGGTCTTTCAGACAAAATTTCAGTAAAAACACCTCAGTCCTAAAGAACACCATAAACCAAATGGACATACTAAACATACAAAATATTTTACCCAACTAGGGCAGAGTTCATATTTTTTCTCAGCTACTAATGGGACCTTCTTCAAAATAGACTACATTATGGGCTGCAAACTGAGCACTAGAAAATTCAAGAAATGTGACTAACTCTTCTTTGTCTTTTCAGACCACAATGGAATGAAACTAGAAATCAGCTTTATAAAGATCCAGAGTAACCACATAAACACATGGAGACTGAACATCACACTGATGAATAAGGAGTGGGTCATAAATGAAGGGGTAAAATTAAGAAATTGCTAGAAATAAATGAAAATAGCAACATATCAAAGTATCTGGAATGCCTAGAAGGCAGTAATAAGGGGAAAATTTAGATCACTGAGTGCCCACATAAGAAGAACAAAACATTACCAAATAAATAACATAATGACACACCTCAAAGCACCTGAAAAACAGGAAAAATCTAATGCAAAGCCAGTAGAAAACAGTACATTATTCAAATCAGAGCAGAAATCAATAAAGTAGAAAATAAAATACAATATAGAAAATCAACAAAACCAAAAGCTGGTTTCTCAAAAAAATAAACAAGATAGATAAACTACCAGCCATTTTAACCAAATGAGAGAAACAATCCAATTTAGTAAAATATGAAATAAAAAAGACTTTACCACTGATAGCATGAAAATCCAGAGGATTATCAGACACTACCTTGAAGAAGTATACTCCAACAAAATCAAGAACTTATGAAAATTGGCAATTTTCTAGACACATGCAAACTTTCTAATTTGAACCAAGATTTGGAAACTTTGAGCAATCAAAGATATTGAGGCAACAGTAAAGAGCCTACCATCAAATAAAAGCCCAGGATCAGATGATTTCCCAAATTAATTCTATAAAACCTTTATAGAAGAGCTAATCCCAATACTCCTTCATCTATTCTTTGAAATAGAAATAAATAGGATTCTCTGAAATAAATTCAATGAAGCCAACATTACATTAATACCAAAACCAAATAAAGACAACTCAGGAAAAGAAAACTCTAGATCTATATCACAGATGAAGTTAGACACAAAACTGCTAAACAAAATACTAGCAACACACATGCAAAACCACATCAAGAAAATCATAAACTATGGACAAGTAGGGTTCATCCCAGAGATGCAAGGCTGGTTAAACATACAAAAAACAATACATGTAGTTCATCACATAAACAGAACCCAAAGACAAAAATCACGTCATCATTTCAATAGATGATGAAAAGTTATCTGATAAAATTTAACACCTAGGAAACACAGAGGATACCAGTGGGACTCCAGGTAATGGAGGGTAAATATCAGCAAAGTTTGAATAGCAAGATAGGAGAGGAGGAAGGCTGATTGGGATTAATGAGGATCTACATCTGAATATGTGTAAAATTATGAATATGACATGGTTACCTGGACAACCATTGGTGGGGGGGGGGGGAAACGGGGGTGGGGAGGAGAGGGCACCAAATATAGTTTAAATGTATACCATAAGTTCAATAAAAAATGTGTGTAAAAAAAGGAAGATGCAATTGACTTTGTATCATCGCAGAATATATCATGCACAGTCTTTTATTTTATAAATGCTTAATAAATAAGTAACAGTCAAGAAATAACACTGTAGAGCTCTTCTCCATGGATTCCTTGAGAACTCTATACATCCTATAAGCTAATGTGGAGCTTAGAATTCTATGAAAATACATAAACATCAATTAAAAATACCTGGCAATTGGATACCAGTAAAAAGTAAAAAATAATAACTCCCATTTATGCTAAAAGTATTTCAGAAAATTAAAATAGAAGGAACACATCTCAAAATCATAAAAGCAACATACAGTAGGCCCACAGCCAATATCATATTAAATGGGGAAAACTGTGAGGATTTTCCTTAAAAACATAAAAAAAGACAAGGATGTTGATTATTACCTCTTCTTTTCAATATATTACTTGAGACTCTAGCCAGAGCAATAAGGCACAAGAAGGAAATCAAAGGAGTACAAATAGGAAAAGAAGAACTAAAACTATCCCTATTCGCAAACAACATGATACCATCCTTACAAGACCCAATGACATCTTCTTTATGACTGAGTAAAATACCATCGTGTACATATCCCATAGTTTTGTAATCTATTCATCTATTGATGGATATCCTAGGGAGAAGAAGGTTCACAGGAGGAAATCTAGACAAGTAAGTAGACACCATAAATAAGCAAATAAGGCAACATAATGGAGGGGAATGGCAGGGAGAAAGAGGGAAATTCCACAATGTGCATGGTATACATTTAAAATCATATCAAAGTCAATTAGCAAGCCAGACATGAGAAGGAGGGAGGAGGGAGGGAATGGGGTGGGAATTGAGAAAAGGCTAAATAAGTGATGTGTGCATGTATGCCTCTACCATCATGTACTCCATTAAGGTGTATTACTCAAATGCACTAATAAAAATTTTTTAATAAGGTCAGTGATGGACAAGACAGATGGGCATATTGCAAAGTAGTAGCCAATCAACACAATTGGCGGAAATCAAGAATAAATAGGCAAAAAGTTGTAGGGAGTCAGACTAACAAAAAGCCAAAATCCCTTGCATAGCTTCCAGACAATTTCACCTTTTCAGACTTGAAAGTCATTGAATAAAGGAGAGGCTGGGTCCCTAACGGAAAGGATCCTGCAGCACCATGCAAGTATTTGATAATGATTCATCTGGGTTCTCTCAGGAAGGACAAATAGTCATTTACTTGGGTAACTGTATACTTTCAAAAGATCAACACTGAAATATTTAACAAAATCTAAGTTTTTATTGATAACCAAGGACTTGAAGCATCGTCAGAAACCACCTGTATATTAGAGGAATGTGAGAACTAGGTAATGAATGTAATTCTAGTCCAGGTCTGACTTACAATGTATCCACAATATTCACAGACCCAGCCAATTATTTAATCCAAATGCCTAAGTGCAATTGACATAATTTGGCAGCTGACACAAGACCTGCAATAATTCCTTGGTCTGTCATACAAGAGGCATCATAGTAGAAAAGGGAAAATGGAAGCCTTTTTTGTGTATTGAGTTTATGGCAAGCCCAAATAGGATAATCACAAAAAACACTTCTAAAATTCTAGGTCAAGACTATAGCATCAATGTTGGAAAATTATACCACTTTTATAAGGCAGACCCTGGCCTTTCCGGGTTTTTTTTTTTTTTTTTTTTTTGGTGGTACTGGCTACACTCCCAGACTTGCGTGATCCTCCTGTCTCTGCCTCCCAAGCACGGGGATTACAAGCGTGCACCACCACGCCCGGCTCCCGGGATTTTGATAGAGATGAAGTATTTAGCCATGAGACATTGAGTGACTATGTACCAAGAACTGTGTTCTTTTAGACCCACTAAGTCATAACATCCAGTATAAAATGAGCAGAAGCAAAGGGAATGTGTAGGGCTTATTTACAGATGAATCAGCTTAGTGCATGAATGCAAGTGGAAAATCAGCCAAGGCCATAATTTAGCCCATTCATGGGTGACCTTCAAAGGCCATAATAAATTTAAATCCTCTCAATGGGTGGAATTTTTGGTGGTGCAGTTGATTATTCACTTTCTTTGAAAAGAGAAGTATTCTGAGATTACTTCTCTAACAGATAAAGACTTATGGAGAGTAACAATTCATTTGGGTGGTTAGAAACTTGTAAGTAGAAAGACTATAAGATTGGAGATAGGGAAATCACAGATATGACTGAACTTTTGGGAGTGAGCATAGAGTGTGGACATATTTGTATGTTTCCTTTTAAAGCTAATCAGAGAGCATCTGCTATGAAAGTGGAATAAAATCATGGTGTAGACAAAATGACTAGCCAACTCTGTGACTCCAGTGCTGGTACAATATAAATATAAAAGTAGTGGTTAATAGCAGAGATGACAGCTGTGCAAGAATCAACCAGCATGAGTTTCCATTCACGAAGGCTGATCTAACTACTGCTATATCAGAATATACAACTTGCCAGCAATGGGAGCCAACAACTCTCAATATGGCATCTTAAGGAAATGACAAGCCACCTGGTGGCAAATTGGCTACACTGGAACTATTTTATTCATTTGACAAGTGATTAATGTTTCTAAGAGTATGGATATATTCTAATAAAAAAAAACTCAGATAGTAGAAGAATATCTGTCCCACTAATACAGGATCACAAATTAATGAATCAAAACAAGAAGGTACATTCTGCAGTAAAGGAGGTGCTAAAGAGGGCATATGACAATGGGGTTCATTGGTCATAGCACACCTGTCCTAACCAGAAGCTGTAAGCCTGACAGGTACAGTGTTTAACTGTGTCATTGAAGGTACAGTGGAAATGATAGCTGGGAAATAATTCCTTCAGTTACTCCCCAAGATGAATTGTAGTTTCATGTCCCCAATGGGTAGAATATAGTGGATCTTGATTCAAAGGGTTAAGGAAGTAGTTGGCCCCTGTTGGAGAACTTGTGTTTTTTTGGTTTTCAGCCAGTGGTGTCTCAGAGCATTTGTGTTCCTTGGGTTCTGTGTGCCTAGGGGCCATGGTTTCCAATTGGGAACCACTTCCAAAAGAGATACAGAAAGAATCTCATGGGACTATAAATTCCATCCCCAGTACAAAAAAGGCTAAATTAGAATGAAGAAGAATATATGGGAATTGTTTGTATTATTCTTACATTTTTTCTATAAGTTTAAAATTTTATTTAAAAAGTAAAACCTTTATAAACCAAGTAAAAGCTAAAAAAAAGTAACCATTAAAACACTTCTAAACATCTCATTAATCAAGAAATAGAAATAAATAATAATGAAAATGGGGAAATTTCTACATCTAAAAGATTAAAAGGTGAAGCTAAAAATGGTACTTAGGTGGAAATCTAATGTTTCATAAGCATATAATAAAAATAAGAAGGGGTAAAAGTATCGAACTAAGTATTTATGTTAGAAAGTTATTAGGTAACAGAAAATTAAATTCCCAAAGAAGGAAGAAAGTGAGGAAAGCAGAAATTGAAGGAATAGAAGTTATACATTTTGTTAGACAGTTATCAAATTCCACACTGGTTTTTTAAAAGAACAGAATAATTTACCAAGAGTTGGTAAGATTGATGAGAAAAAAATAAAACAGCAATATGAATTATAAAAAGTAAAACATCAATGCAGAGGCTTCAATCATTAAAATATATTAATAAACTGGGCATGATGGCACATGCCTATAATCTCTGTGCTTGGATGGCTGAGGCAGGAAGTGAGCTTGTTCAAGAAGAGCCTCAGCAATTTAGGGAGATCCTCAGCACCTTAGCAAGACCCTATTTTAAAGTACAATAAGATTGGGTTTGTAGCTCAGAAATAGAATGTCCCTGAGTTAAGTCCTCAGTGCTACCAAATAATGTTAATAAATTTTAAAATTCAAAAGAAAACAAAAAATTTCTAGAAAAAAATACCAGAATAACACAAGAAGAAACTGAAAAAGAAAATAATTTTAGTAATTAATGAAAGAATAGTTAGACATATAACCACTAAGAAATTTTCAAGTCCAGATGATTTCATTGAATAAATTTATCTTTAAGTAAGAAGCCTCTCAAATATTTCATAAACTAAGAGGAAAAAAAAAAGTAGGGTACATATTCAAATTTATTTTATGAGGCTATCATAATTATAATCTAAACCTGACAAGTATAGTATAAAAGAATTACATACAAATATCATACATAGACACAAATGCAAAAATTTCAAACAAATAGTCATGTCAAACTCAGTAATGTTTAAAAAAGCAATACATCATATTCAAATTTGACTAATCTCAAAAACTCAATGTTAGTTTAAAAATAGAACATTAATTTGTTTAAAGAATTATTAACAAATGTTGAAGAGAAATTTATAATTTAATAGATTGTTAGATTTTATCAAACCTGTCTGATAAAATTTAATATAATTAAGATTAAACCCAAAACAGCAAATAATGAAAGAGAACTTTCTAAATCTGATAAAATGAATCTTATAAGACCTATCACAAATACGATGGTAAGGCTTTCATATATCTTACTTTATGATAAATAAAACAGGCTTCTATAATAGCCACGTTTATTATGCATTTGAACTAGAGATTTTAAACTAAGGAAAACATAAAATTTATAAAGAAACAAAACTATACTTTACAGCTAATATAAATATACATAAGTATACTTCCCATCTAAATTGAGTTACAAATAATTTATCTTAATAAGAATTATGAGACTTCCGGGAAGTTGGCGACCGAGAAAAGTGGGGCTTAAGAGCCCCGCTAACAAACAATCCCCATTACCACAAAATCAGCGCCTTTCATAGCCAGAAAACACCATCACCAGTGAAACAAAAAATCACCAGACTCCAGAGAGAAAGCGGACTGAGAACAGAGCCACAGAGGAGATACACCAGCCTCGAACCCGAGGACGCGGCAGACGCAGCAGCAGCGCCATACTGCCGGCGGCACCGGAGAATTCACGGAACAGCTACAGAAAGCCGAGGTGAGCCACTGTGGAACAGCTAGGCGGGATTTCTCCGCGCAGAGAGCATCTAAAGATCCCAGTGGCCGAGCTCAGCACACGCTGCAGGGATTCAGAGTAGAAATCAAAATCAAGAAGAAAAACGCCAGCCCCACAGACGAGGGCGTAGCAGCGGCGCCATATTGCCACTGGCGGCAGCGGCACTAAATTCAGTGAGGCCAGTACAGCTACATCTGCGTACTGAAGAACAGTGAGTCAAATTGCGTGCCACAGAGGAGAAATCCCAGTACTGTACTCCCTGGGAATTGACCCAGTGGGGGAGGGGCGGTGGCAGAGATATTACACCATAGGAGAACATGCAACCTGGCACCCCCCACAGTCAAAAGCAGCCTCTATAGACTCTCTGGGTTGGAGACTCTGTGATACAACCCAGTAAAGGAGTAGTGGGGTCTGAGATACTACTGACTCGAGATCCAGAACACCTTAAGGGAAGTCATAGTGACCCAAGGGAAGAACCCAGAGAAGGCACAAACATCCGAAATCATGGGAAAGAGGAATAATACTGGAGCAATAAATGCCCACAACCCCACAACATCAGAAACCGATAAAACTGAAAATCAGAGATTTCTAGAAGATCAAATCAGGAAAATAACTGTAGAAATAATAGAGGTGCTTCGAAAAGAACTCAGAGAGAGCCAAAAAGAGGAAAAGGATGCAATTAATGAAGTAAAGGCCTCAATTCAAAGCACAAACAACCAATTAGAACACATGGAGAACAGAATCTCGCTCTTAGAAGATGAGCAATCCAAACATGAACTCATAGTTTCTAATCTAGAAAAAAATATCCGACAGCAGGAATCTGATATTGAAGAAATATGGGCCCATTTTAAGAGAGCTAACCTAAGAATAATTGGAATAGAGGAGGGAAAAGAAAGTGAAACAAAAGGGATCAACAATCTCTTCAAAGAAGTAATAGCAGAAAATTTTCCAAACATAGAGCAAGAGGTTGATACAAAGTTCCAGGAAACTTAGAGAACTCCCTTTAGACAGAATCGGAGAAGAGGATCTCCACGCCACATAATTGTCAAAATGACCAATGTGGAAGCCAAGCAGAGAATCTTAAAGGCAACAAAAGCAAAGGGCCAAGTGATATTCAGAGGCAAACCAATTAGAATCACTCCAGACTTCCCAAACCAAGTTATGAGAGCCAGAAGGGCTTGGAGTAACATATTCCAAACTCTGAAAGAAAACAACTTCCAGCCAAAAATTTCCTACCCAGCAAAACTTTCTATCAAATTAGATGGAGAAATAAGAAGCTTCCATGACAAACAAAAACTGAAGGAATTTATGTCTTCAAAACCAGCACTAGAGAAAATACTCAAAGAGATTAACTACAAAGAAGAAATAGGTAACACACTCCAGAACCAGAGAAACAAGAGTTTCCATCCAACAGACAACTAAGATTGGTTATCTGTGGAGATTCATTATTTATGTTAGTCTTTTACCTATCTCTAAAGGGTATTGTTTGCCTTTATTGTTGTTAATTTTTAGGATTTCTAGTTGGAATATTAATATACCTTCAGATATAGCAATTGGAAATATTTTATCCCATTCTATTAGTAACTGTTAACTCTGTTTACATTGTCTTTGGATATACAATATTTTTTTATTTTTTAGGGAGTCTGTATACTCCTCTGTTGCCTGTGCCATTGAAATCATAACCAAGAAATCACTGCCAATTTCAATGTTGTGAGGTTTAATGACCCAGATTTTCTCCTAAAAGTTTATAGTCTTAATATTTATATTTAGGTCTATTATCTATTTTGAGTTAATATTTGTATATGGGATTAGGTAAGGGTCCAATTTTATTCTTTTCCATGTAATTATTATTTTTAACAATATTTAGTTAAAAGATTATTATTTCCACCACCAAATATTCGTGGAAACCTTGTCAAAAATAACTTGACAATATAGGGAAGAATTTAGCTCTAGGCTTGTATTTAACTCCAATGGTTTATATATCTGCCTTTAGAACAGTACTACACTGTTTCAATTATTGTAGCTTTATATGGTTTGAAATCAGAAAATATATATCTTCTAGCTTTGTTCTTTTTCAAGATTGTTTTGGGTATCTAGAGTCCATATTCCATATTAGGATAGATTTTTTTTATGAAAAATAAATATATAAATATATGATAGTTTCACCTAAAAATAGAAAAAATATTCTCTGGTAAGAAAGAAAGCAAAAAGAAATATTGAAATGTTATCTTTAAGTCACCAAAAGCTTGGTATCAGACAGATGAAACTGTTATGTGAGATTATCATTTTTAATTTTAGATAAATTGCCATAATACTAGATGTCAACTACTAAGCCAAGCATGGGAGGGAGGGATAGGGAGAGAATTGGGTGGGGATTGGGTGGGGGCTGACTGGGAAAAGTGTGCATGTATGTCTACAAAAGTATGTATCCTACTATGATGTATGAATACAGTGCACCAATAAAAATAAATAAATAAATAAAAATTAAAAAAAAGAATTATGAAGTTTACTAGATTCAAAGTCAGTACTCAAAATCAATTGCATATCTATATAGATACAATTTTAAATAGTTTTGCTTCAAATAGCATTAAAATTTTTTAATACCTGGGAATAGATCAACAAAAAAAATGTGTACATCTGTTCAGATAACTGTTAGATAATATAAAGAGAATTTAAAGATTACTGGAATGAATAAATGATATCATGTTGATGTAATGGAAGACTCCACAGTGCAAATATATTATCCCAAATCAAAATATGAGTGAAATGTCATTTTCATTCTGGGGGAGAGAGAGAGAGAGAGAGAGAGAGAGAGAGAGAGAGAGAGAGAGAGAGAGAGAGAGAAAAGAAGAAGAAGAAGAAGAAGAAGAAGAAGAAGAAGAAGAAGAAGAAGAAGAAGAAGAAGAAGAAGAAAAAGAAGAAGAAGAAGAAGAAAAGAGGGGAGGGGAGGGGAGGGGAGAGGAGAGGGAGAATCCTGCCAAGCTAACTCTACGATGTGTATGAAAATTCAAAGGGCAAAAAATATGCATTGAAGAAAAAACAACATGAGAAAATTTGGCATATTGGATATGAACATTTTCATGAAACCCTAGAAATTTAAAAAAGTGTTTCATAAATACCTAGAGAAATAAATATACAACATGATCAGAATACAAAAGTCCAGAAATAAATCCACACATATATCAGAAATGAATCCACACATATATGAAAACTTAATAACACATATATGAAAACTAATAAATGGTACTAAATAGGATATATATTCAGAGAAAAATTTAATAGCGCATATCCCTCATTATGTATATGAAAATTAAGTAATTTTATTTGTGTTTAGAGCTAGATATGAACGATAATGCAACACATTTTTATTAAGTGATATAGAAAAATACTTTTATAGCTTTAGGTTAGAATTGAAATTTTATTTTAAAAATTTAATGGTATATTATAGTCATTCATCTTAGTGGAGTACAAGGCAGTAGAGGCATACATGCACACATCGCTTATTTAACCTTTCCCCAGTTACCATCCCATTCCCTTCTTCCTCCTTCCTTCTCTTAGTAAATGTACATCATGTACATTTGGGGATTTCCCTCTTCTTCCTTCCAATACCCCTCAGTTAGGTCTCCTTATTTGTCCATCTATGGTTTCTTCTTCTTTGTCTAGAGTTTCTCCTATGACCCGTGTTCTCCCTAGCTTCTGAATATTAGAAAAATATCTGATTTTTTAATTTTTGTGACTGACTAATCTCACTTAGCATAATGATCCCCAGTTTCATCTATTTCCCTATAAATTATGTAATTTTGTTCTTCTTTATGACTGAGTAAAATTCTGTTGTGTACATATCCCAGAATTTTGTGTAATCCATCTCTTGATGGAAATCTTAGCTGGTTACATGGTTTGTCAATGGTGAATTATGCAGCTATGGGGTTCCTGGAAGCCCTTCTACCTCCGGGCTACACTCCCAGACCTATTTTTTATACTTTTTTATTTGGAAACAGGGTCTCATAAGCCAGCGCGCGCGGATGGCTTCGAACCTGCGCGATCCTCCTGTCTCTGCCTCCCAAGCGCGGGGATTACAAGCGTGTGCCACCACGCCCGGCTGGTTTCCTTTTTTTTGGGTAGTGATCCAGAGGTGGTATTGCTGAAACATATGATATGTTAGTTCCCATTTTTCTGAGGATCTACCATACTGTTTCTAAAGTGGCTGCACTATTTGCAGTACCACCAACAATCTATTAGAGTTCCCACTTCTCAACATCCTCACCAGCATTTATTGTTTTTTGTGTTTTGAATGATTGCCATTTTAATTAGAGTTGCGTGAAATCTCAGGCTAATTTTCATTTACATCTCTGTGATTGCTAATGATGTTGAACATTTTTTCATACATTAATAGGCCATTTGAATTTCTTCTTTGTGAAGTGTCTATTTCTTTACTTACTCATTTTTGATTTGGTTCTTTGGGGTTTTTTTTAGTGTTGAGTTTCTTGAGTTCTCTATCAAAGAAATAGTTGGCAAATTTTTTCTCCTATTCTGTCTGGTCTCTTTTGAGGAGGTTCTTGATAGTTTTCATTACTGTACAGGAGTTGATCAGTTTCATGCAATCCCACTTATTAATCCTCCTTTTAATTTCTTAATCTTTTGGAGTCTTGTTGAGAAAGATTTTACCTGTGCCTATGTGTTGAAGTGTTGGACCTATGCCATCTTCAAGGAGCTGCAAGGTCTCTGGTCTGGTTTACAAGTGTTTGATCCATCTTGAATTGAGGCTTGTGGAGAATGTTAAAGTGAATTTTATTCCCATTTTTTCTGCATGTGATTAACCAGTCTTTTCAAGATTATTTGTTGAAGAGGCCATCTTTTTCCAAGTGTATGTTTTTGTCCTTTTTATAAAAAATCAATTGGCTGGAATTGTGTCAAATTGTTTCTGAATCTTCTATTCTGTTCCATTTGTCTATATGTCACTTTTTGTGCCATATCATGCTTTTATATTACTATGACTTTGTAGTATAGTATGAAGTCAGATGTTGTGATTCTTTCTTGCTAGATTCTTGTTGCTGAGAACTACTTTGGCTATTCTGTTTTTTTTTCTTGTTACAGATAATTTAAGGACTGATTTTTCTATGCCTCTGAGGAATAACCTTTGTAATTTTTAATGGGTATTGCATTGAATCTGTAGATCACTTTTGGAAGAATGGTCATTTTGATATTTATTCTCCCTATCCAAAAACATGGTAATTATTTTCATCCCCTACAGTCTTCTTTAATTTATTTTTTCAGTGATTTATAAAGGTCTTTTACCTCCTTGGTTCGGTTTATTCCTAAGTATTTTTTTATTTTGTTAGATATCCTGAGTGGAAATGTTTTCTGTATTTCTGTATCAGTGGATTTATGGTTGGCATACAGAAAAACTTCTACTTTTTAAGATTGATTTTATATCCAGACACTTTGCTTAATTTGATCAGTTCTATAAGCATTTTGGTTGAGCTTGTTGGATTTTCCAAGTATAGTGATATAATAAAATATTTTATAGCTTTAAGTTAAAAGTTAAATTTTAAATAAGACATCAAAAGTACTAAAAATAAAGGGAAACATTGTTCAATTAGAATCTATTAAATAACTTATTTTATCAAAATATTTTATTAAAATAGTGAAAAAGGCAAGCATCACTTCCACTCATGCTTTTTAAACTCCATTGCTCATGTAGCAAATAGAGTGTTCATTGAAAAATATGTTTGAAATAATATCACTCCCTTGCTTTAAGTCTTTTAAGCATAAGGTCTATATTTTGTTTAGTAGCTCCCTCTTCTCTTGCCCATTATAATTCATATCATCTTTCTACTTCTGAGAAGTCACACATGTTGTTCTTTCTGTTTTCCTTTTACTTTTGACTTGACTATTTTCCTATCAATATTTTAGGTCTAAACTTAAATGTCTTTTCCTCAGAATATTTTTTTACATTTTATTATTAGGTTTTTACATTATTATCTCACAACACCCTGATCTTTCCCTTTATAATATTTATTATAAATTTAAATTATATAAATTGGACATTATATTTGTTCACTACTTTTCCACCCTGTCATATCTAAATTAGAAATGTTTGTTAAATGTGGGTGGATTGATGGATGAATGATGAACATAATAATTGTTATCTCCTTAATCTAGAGGTTTCTCTTTTTTATATGTAGTAAGGTTCTTCATTTCCAGACCTCAAATCTGAAAATATCATCCTACTGAATATTTTTGTGTATGCAAGAATGAATTGCTTATTTTATTTCCTCATTAATTAAATGAATTAAATTAAGTTAAAAGTTAAATTTTAAATAAGACATCAAAAGCACTAAAAATAAAGGGAAACATTCTTCAATTAGAACTATTAAATAACTTATTTTATAAAAATATTTTATTAAAATAGTGAAAAAGGCAAGCATCACTTCCACTCATGCTTTTTAAACTCCATTGCTCATTATATTTGTTAAGTCATTTATTCAAAACTGTATTAAAGAAGATATTTGAGTAAGTGGATGTGGGTCAAGCTAATGAATCAGCAGATTAAGAAATGAGAAAACTTTGAAGGGTATAGTGAGACATATATGGTATATACATGAAGAACCCAGAGAAATATCATCTGGGAAGAGGAATGTTCTGCCTCTCAGCATGACTTTTTTTCAGTTTAAATAGTGTAATGACAACATCCTCTGTAATGCCAACAACATTTTATTCCCAAATTTGCAAATAAGTTATCAGTTACTTCTGTCAATTTTTCTCAAGTATTATGTAACAGCTGTAGTTTGAAAATTACGCTGTTTATGGCATCAACTATCATTTCCTGAGACAGATAGTGGCATGTAAGTAATTTTGGCAGCATTTTCTAAAATTTTATACCTCTTTAGTAAGCATAAGAAGGAGTTGTGAGAAATTAAGAAAAGAGGTAATTCTAAAACATGCCTAAAATTATTTGATATTTTCCCATCTAGAGATGGAACCTATGTCCCTTCCTTTTGACTTTGAACTGTGACTTGGTTGACAGAGTTTTGACTATGATATAAAGATCCAAGCATATTCTGCCTAGTTTTCTTGGAATTTTTGCTCTCTTTGAAAATTTCTACTTAGAATGCTGTCTCTCAGAAAACAATAAGAGGCGCAAATCATATGGATATACCACATATAGGTGTGCTGGTCAACAGTGCCAAATGAGCCCAACCTTTAAGTTATCACAGTCTAAATGTGAGATTTATTAATTAAGAATTATTCAGGTAATTTAAATCCCCAGCTGTTCAATTACCCTTGGTCATATAATGTCCCACATATGGAACAATCCCCACTTGACCCACACTATTATTGAGGATAATGACTGTTGTTTAATGACACTAAAATAAGAGCAGTTTGCTATGCAGAATAGAGATTGGAAAAGGATTACTACAATGCAAATTTTGTCTGAAGCACTGAATGTTGGCAAATCATCATATAAAATTAAAAAAAATAAATTAATAGACTTATAAAACAATTCATGAAGCCAAGTGAGAAGAATGACTTTGAGTATACAGTCTCTTCTTTCAAGGTTACACAATTAAACAATGTCCCTGGGTAATGGGACTATTAGTATTTGATCTGTAATTTAGAAAGGATTGAACATTCTACTACTACAATTATCTAAGTCACAGTTTTCTAACATCCTTTGGCATCTGTTATATAGCTATCAGTCTAGAAATAAAAAGCTATGTAGCCATGAACAAAAGAAAAAATAGACTGATGCATGACAAGATGGATAGACACAATAAGTATAATGATAAAGTGTTATAAAATGTTAATTGTAGACTATAAGTGTATGAGCATGTATTATATCTATTGCTGTATAACAAATAGCTCCAATAACTATTGCCTTTAAGTAAAACATATTCATTGCCTCAAGAATTCTGTGGGCCAAGAATCTGTGCAGGAGTGAAACTGGGGTGTCTCCTTTTACAAGAATCTTGTCTAGTGGTTTTTCTTTTTTTAATAATTTTTATTTGTGTATTGTAGTCAGAAATCTTAATGTAGTGATGTGTGTATCTATGCTTCCACCATCTTGAATGACCATCTATACCTCCAACATCTTGGAGCAACCCCTTGTGACCCTGTTTGGGTACTGTATCCTCGGCACTATGGGCCTCTTCTGTGTTTCTGTAGGTTATAACCTGACCACCTCAGGGGAGGAAAGCTAGATTTTAGACCATATCATTCCGTGTCTCTGCGCTGAGTGGTCATCTGCTGAGAAATGCAGTTACCTTACACTTCTGTAATGGTGGAGGAATAGATGCACGCATCATCCAATTAGTTCTTACTCAATTCTTGCCCCATTCCTTTCCCCTCCCTTCTTATGTTTGGCTTAGTATTGATTTTGATTTGGTTGTTAAACTACATCATAAATATTAGATATTTTCCCTCAACCCACTTCCCATCCCCTCAGTTAGGTCACCTTCTTTGCTTATTTACAGTATATACTTTTTCATCTAGTTTTCTTCCTGTGACCCATTTTCTTCATAGCTTCTGCATATTTGGAAGAACATCTGATTTTTACTTTTTGTGACTAACTAATCTCACTTAGCATAATGTTCTTATGTTACATCCATTCCCCTATAAATGAAGTAATTGTGTTTTTTTATGACTGAGTAAAATTTCATTTGGTACATATACCATAGTTTTTAGTCCATTCATCTGTTGATGAACATCCTGGCTGGTTCCATAGTTTGGCAATGGTGAATTGTGCAGCTATAAACATAGATACACAGGCATTAGTCTGGTAGTTTGATTTACATTCTTTTGGGTAGATACTCAGAGTGGTATTGCTGGATCAAATATTAAGATTGTTCCAATTCTAATGAAGATCTTCCATACTGTTTTCCAAACCAGTTGCGCTAATTTGCATTCCCACTAACAATGTAGTAGAGTTCCCACTTCTCCACATTCTCACCAGCATTTATTGTTATTTTTATTTTGAATGATTGTCATTCTAGTTGGAGTTAGGTGAAATCTTAGGGTAGTTTTTAGAAGTTTTCTACAAATGAAGTTTGAAGACTAATAAAGAAAAAATATATGAAAGTTTAAGTCAGGAAAAAGAGAAAACAAAAATAGCTCCCACCAGAGAGAGAGAGAGAGAGAGAGAGAGAGAGAGAGAGGTGAATAGTGACTGTGGGATGCAGCACATCTCAGTAGCTGTAATAAAAATACTCAACTAACAAGAAGTCAGCTCTTGACAAAAAAAAATACAGTTGTGAAGATACATATGAACAAAAAACCAGAAAAAATGGAACTGTGGTGGAATAAAATCCAGTAGTCAGAACAAGAGATAGCAAAGAGCCTGAGCACATGACTGACCTGGTGAATCCAGCATTGTAGAGGCTCTCACCATCCCTAGCCACCCACTGAGCCAAGATGCCAGCTATGAGGCTCCAAGAAATCTCCTGCAAGTAAGCCAAGGACTTGAGGTGAAGAAAGTGGCAGCAAAATTCAACACCTTAAGTGACCAGCACCACTCTTCAGGAACAGAAATAAAAAGATCCAAAAGCTCTTGCACTCACTAGAATCCTGCACTTGCATCAGTGCACTATGCCCTCTAGGAGTGCACTGGGCCAAGAGAACTGTAAGGTAACTGCATTTCTCAGCAGATGACCACCCAGATTAGCAACACAGACCCACATAGTCTAAAATTTAGCTTTCCTCCACTGAGGTGGTCAGGTTATAACCTACAGAAACACGAGAGGGGCCAAAAGTACCTAGGGCACAGTACCCAACCATGGTCAGAGGGGGTCGCTCCAAGATTACCCTAGACATCCTCCACAAGTTCAGGTAGGGAGGCTCAGGTCCAGGGATAGAAAGCACAGAACCCAGGGCCAGAAAGTACAGAATTCTGCATTTACACGGGACACATTTACAGCAACACCTGCCATCCTGAAACCTTAGCGCAAAGCAGCAAAAGACAAGAGAAAGCCACAGGCATCTCTGTACCATCTCTGAGAGAAAGACTTCATTACATGGTCTCAAACTTTGCAGGAAACCACAAACTGACAAAAGGTTAAAGAGCAAATGAGAGATATTGGAATATGCTACAGAACTGACTTTAATGAGCAGACATTAAATGTCTAAAAGTATACACATGGACCCAGAGGACTGCTGAAGTCAAATTGGCTCAATATTGTGTTTTGATTATTGATAGTGTTTTTTTTAAATTTTTTTTGTTTGGTTTTGTATTTGATTTTCTATTGTTATCATTGTTGGTTGGTTGTTTTATTATTTACTGCATGTTTATTTGCTCCCTCTCCCATTTCTTTTACAAGCTTCCTCCCTCTCCCCTATTACAATTTTCCATCAATTCTTTTATTTCTGTATCTTCTTTCTTATATTCAATCTATTTCATATCACTCGATCTAAATACTCTACAGTCACTACAAAAATCCTACTCTATATTCACTATTTCTCATCTAAACCAGATACTACTTTATTGTACTTAAACTCAACCATATTCTCCACCTAACCCTATTCCTGTACCCATCACTCCACCTCCTACCCCCTCACCTAACCATCACTATTGAAAACAACACTTCTTCCCTGAATAAACCTGCTATTACCTCTAAATCCCTATGGCTAAGATTGGGTCAAAGAGGTGATTCACAGGAAAGGATAGACAGACAATAAAGATGAACTAACCACAAACATTAGAAGAAAACACTAAACAGTCTGCATATTGAGGTTTAATAAACAGGTCACAAACTATTCTGACCACACCGCTGAGATGACTCCTTATAAAGGTAGTGACATAGAGAGTACCTGACCTGTACACCGGAAACTCATAAATGCCATAATAGCAGCAGACAGAAGGAACCCTTGAGCAACTCAGTATTGACAATATATAGGTAGCGAGATTATAGACACAATCTTCAGGGTTAATGTCAAAGTGTGAGTGGCAGCTGGATCCATGTCTTCCAACAGCAATTTGGAACAGCACCTATCAACAAAAACTCACAAAGAGAAAAAAGATGCCAAGCCACAGAAACACAAATCTGAGAATTCTGAAAGTATGAGAATTAGATACAGTAATAGAACACAAGATGAATTATATCTCAATAATAACACTGAATGTCAAAGGACTTAAGTCACCAATTAAAATTCATAAACTGGGAATGTGGATTTAAAAACATAATCTAAATATATGCTGCTTGCAAGAAACTCACCATTATGGGAAGAAGGGATGGGGAGGGAATGGGGTGTCGATCGAGTATGGGCTAAATGGGTTATGTGTGCATGTATGTTTCCACAAGTCTTTTATCCCATTAAGATGTATGACTACAATGCACCAATAAAAAATTAAGAAAAAAAAGAAACCTACTTTACAACCAGAAATATTCATAGGCTAAAAATAAAAGAGTGGGAAAATATAGCATGTCAATGGAGATTAAAAAAAAAAAACAAGCAGGGGTAGCAATGGAAATAGCTAATAAATTAAACTTTAGGCTAAAACACATCAGAAAAAAAAGCAGGGCACTTCTTATTAATAAAGGCAACAAACCAGGAAGAAGACACATATAGAATATTTCAACATCTGAATACACATTCTTCTCAGCTACCCATGGAATCTTCTCCAAAATAGATCACATCCTGGTCCATAAATCAAGTGCCAGCAAATTCAAAAAGATGTAATATAATCTTTATTTTTTCAGACCATGAAAGAATAAAAGTAAGAATCAACAACAAAAAGATCAAAATAAATTGTATTTTGATCACTTTTGCATGAGGAGTAGATAAGATCAGTAATAAGGGAAAAAGTAAAAAAAATCAGGGAATTAAACAAAAATAGACATAAAACATACCAAAATCTATAAGATACTTTGAAGGCTGTGTTAAGAAGAAAGTTTATACCATTGAGTACCATATAAGAAGAACTGAGAGTCATAGCTGGGCATGGTGGTGCATGCTTGTAATCCCAGCATTTGGTAACCTGAAAACATCTTACCAATGGTAAACCTCAGCTACTTAGTGAGGCCCTTCACAATTCAGTGACACCCTGTTTCAAAAATGAAAAGACTAAAAAACAGAGCTGGGAGGATAGCTCAGAGGTAGAATACCCCTTCTGAGTTCTATCTCTAGTACCACACAAAAGAGCTCAAAGTCATCAATAAACAACCTAATGATACATTTCAAGGACTTAGAAGAACAGTAACAATCTAATCCCAAGGCAGCAGAAGGCAGGAAATAATTAAAATTAGAGTAGAAATAAGTGAAATAGAGAATAAAAACATTATAAAGTATTAACAAAACAAAAATATGGTTCTTTAAAAAGATTAATAAATCAACAACCCCCTGGGCAACCTAACCAAAAGAAGGAGTAAATCAATTCAAATTATTAAAATCATAAATGAAAAAGGATACATACCACAGAAAGTGGTGAAATCCATAGGACTATCAGAAACTATTTTGAAATTTTTTACTCAAACTGGAAAACATGGAAGAAATTGACAGATTTCTAAGCACATAAGACCTACCTAAATTGAACCAAAAGGACATAGAAAGCTTAAACCAACCAATATTAGGCATAGAAATAGAAACAGCCATACACATTCTGCCACCAAAGAAAAGCCCAGGCCCAGATGAGATTCTAGATGAAATCTACAAAACTTTCAGAGAACTAAACCCTCTACTCCAGAACTTGTTCCAGGAAATTGAAAGAGATGGAATTCTTCCAAACTCCTTCTATGAGGCCAGTATCACATTACTACCAAAAAATAAAAATACCTCAAAAATAGAAAATTACAGACCAATATCTTTCATGAACATAGATGCAAAAATTCTAAATAAAATACTAGCTATATACATTCAAAACTATAGAAATAGAATTGTACACCATGACCAAGTTGATTTCATTCCAGAAAAGCAAGGTTGGTTGAACATATGCAAACCAATACACATAAATAGAACTGAGAAAAAAACACACACACATGATCATATCAATAGATGCTGAAAAAGCATTTGACAAAATCCCACACACATTCATGTTAAACACACTCCAGAAAATTGTAATAGAAGAAATATCTTGACATTATTAAGGCAATATACAATAAACTCAAAGCCAACATCATATTGAAGAAGAAGAAATGGCAAGAATTCTATCTAAAATCAGGAGCAAGACAAAAATTCCCATTATCACTATTTCTTTCCAATATAGTTCTCCAGACTTTTGCCAAAGCAATAAGACAAGAGAAAAATCTCAAAAGAATTCCAATAGGAAAGAAAGAAAATTATCTTTGTTTGAAAATTACATGATTCTATATCTAGAAGACCCAAAAAAACTCAATGAAAATACTAATGGGGCTGATTAACCAATTCAGCAAAGTAACAGGATACAAAATCAACCTAAAGAAATCAATAGACTTCCGGGAAGATGGCGACCGAGAAAAGCGGGGCTTAATAGCCCCGCTAACAACCAATCTCCATTACCACAAAATCAGCGCCTTTCATAGCCAGAAAACACCATCACCAGTGAAACAAAAAATCACCAGGCTCCAGAGAAAAAGCAGACCGAGAACAGAGCCACAGAGGAGATAACCGGCCTCACGCCTGAGGATGCAGCAGACGCGGAAGCAGCGCCATACTGCCGGCAGCACCGGCGAATTCACGGGATGGCTACAGCAAGCCGAGGTGAGCCACTGCGGAACAGCCAGGTGGGATTTCTCCGCGCAGAGAGCATCTAAAGCTCCCAGTGGCCGAGCTCAGCACACGCTGCAGGTATTCAGAGTGGAAATCAAAACCAAGAAGAAAAACACCAGCCCCACAGCCGAGGGCGTAGCAGCGGCGCCATATTGCCACCAGAGGCAGCAGCAGCGAATTCAGCGAGGCCAGTATAGCTACATCTGCGTACTCAAGAACAGTGAGTCAAATTGCGGCCCACAGAGAAATCCCAGTACTGTACTCCCTGGGACTTGACCCAGTGGGGGAAGGGCAGTGGCTCTCTCGGCACCATATGGTGGCTATCACACCATAGGAGAACGTGCAACCTGGCACCCCCCACAGTCTAAAGCAGCCTCTATCGACTCTCTGGGTCGGAGACTATAAACATTTCTCCTAAATGTTTATAGTCTTAAGATTTATATTTAGGTCTATTATCTATTTTGAGTTAATATTTGTATATGGGATTAGGTAAGGGTCCAATTTTATTCTTTTCCATGTAATTATTATTTTTAACAATATTTAGTTAAAAGATTATTATTTCCACCACCAAATGTTTGTGGAAACCTTGTCAAAAATAACTTGACAATATAGGGAAGAATTTAGCTATAGGCTTTTATTTAACTCCAATGGTTTATATATCTGCCTTTAGAACAGTACTACACTGTTTCAATTATTGTAGCTTTATATGGTTTGAAATCAGAAAATATATATCTTCTAGCTTTGTTCTTTTTTAGGATCGTTTTGGGTACCTAGAGTCCATATTAGGATAGATTTTTTTCTGAAAAATAAATATATAAATATATGATAGTTTCACCTAAAAAATAGAAAAAAAATATTCTCTGGTAAGAAAGAAAGCAAAAAGAAATATTGAAATGTTATCTTTAAGTCATCAAAAGCTTGGTATCAGACAAATGAAACTGTTATGTGAGATTATCATTTTTAATTTTAGATAAATTGCCATAATACTAGATGTCAACTACTAAGCCAAGCATGGGAGGGAGGGATAGGGAGAGAATGGGGTGGGGATTGGGTGGAGGCTGACTGGGAAAAGTGTGCATGTATGTCTACAAAAGTATGTATCCTACTATGATGTACAAATACAGTGCACCAATAAAAAAATAAAATAAAAAAAAGAAATCAATAGTTTTTTATATGCCAACAATGAATCCATGAGGAAAGAAATACAGAAAACAATACCTTTTATAATAACCTCAAAACCAATAATACACTTTGAAATAAACCTAACCAAAGGTTTGTACAATAAAATTATAAAACATTAAAGAAAAAAATTGAAGACTTTGGAAGATGAAAAGATCTCCCTTTCTCATGGGTAGACAGAATAAATATAAAAATGGCCATTCTGCCAAAAGTGATCTACAGAATCAATGCAGTCTTTGTCAAAATAACAATGGCATTTTTATAGATCTAGAAAATTTGCTCATAAATTTCATATGGATAAAAAAGACTCCAAATACCCAAAGCAATTCTCATTAATAATAACCATGCAATAGGCATCACAAATGCTGATTCCAAATTATACTACATAACTATAGTAATTAAAACAGCATGGTACTTGTACAAAAACAGTCACACAGACCAATGGAATAGAATAGAAGATACAGAAACAAAACCACACACTTATAATTAATTGATCTTTGACAAAGAAACAAAATCCATACACTGGAGAAAAGATAGCTTTTTCAACAAATTGTGCTGGGAGAACTGGCTATCTATTTGTCAAAAAAAAATAGGATTGCGAGTGAAGCTCAGTAGAACCTCTGGCCCAAAAATATCAGTGGTTTACCCCTGTACCATAAATAAAATAAAATTAACTAAAAAGATAGAAAATGAATCTAAATCCTTAACTCTCATCATGCACAGAAATCAACTTGAGATGAAGCAAATATTTGGGAATAAGACCAGAGACTATATAAAGCTACTACAGGACAGCCTAGGTTCAAAACTCCAACATACAGGCACAGGTAGTAACTTCCTTAACAAAACCTTCAAAGCTCAGGAAACTAAAACAATATTTAACAAGTGAGATGGCATCAAACTAAAAAGTTTCTGCTTATCAGAGGAAATCATAGAGACTATAAAGAGAAAATCTACAGAATGAGAGAAGATCTTTACCAGCTATCCCTTTAATAGAAGGCTAATATCCAGAATTAAAAAAGACCTTAAAAGACTTTACACTAGCAAACCAAATAACCTAATCAAGAAATGGTCAACTGAATTGAATATACACTTCACAAAAGAAGAGATTCAAGTGGCCAATAGATACATGAAAAATTTTCAACATCATTAGCAATCAGGGAGATGCAAATCAAAACTATACTGAGATACCAAATAACCCTAATCAGTAGCAAGCATAAAGAAGTCAAATAACAACAAATACTGCTGAAGATGTGTGGAAATAGGAACTCTTCTACACTGTTGGTGGGAATGCAAACAAGTTCAGTCACTATGAAGATCAGTATGGATATTCCTTGGAAAACTGGGAATAGATCCACTATACGATCCATCTACATGACTATTGGGTCTTTCCAAAGGGTTAAAATCAGATAAATGCAGTAACATATTCATACCCATTTTCATAGCATCACAATTTGCAATAGCCAAAATATGGTACAGGTGAATGAATTACAAGTTATGAGAAATACAGACAATGGAATTCTACTCAGCATTAAAGAAGAACAAAATTATATCATTGTTAAGAAGATAGAAAGACCTGTAGAACATTATGTTAAGTGATACTAGCCAAGCACAGAAAGAGAAGAGACATATGTTTTCTTTAATATGCTCGAGCTAGGGAGTATTTGGGATACCAGACAGACTCTAGATAATAGAAGAGATCCTCAGTGGAGGCAGGGAGAGGGAAGGGAAGAAAGAAGGCTGAGGTTCATTAATTAAAATGCTACCTGTGACTATATGTATACAACATTATTAACCTGGATACTCGGTATTGATAGGGAGGAAAATGTGGAGGTAAGCAGGGAGGGCACCAAGTCCTTTGTGAATATATACCATTGTCAGCATGATCTACATTATTATTTGAGACTATAATGCACCAAGAAAACATATACATAATAATAAACAGTTCCACACATACATGAGGGGGGTCCCCAAAAGAAAGTAATCACTGAAGCTCTTTGGAGGTGTTCTTATATACCTTACTGTATTTCCTCATCTGCTTTTTTATGATTTGTCAAGGGTTGGGAAAAGCTAATGTCTTTTGCTCAATTTCAGTTCAAATTATTTTATGGCCTTGTGGGCTCTGATCTCCTGGTGCCTACTGGTCTCTTACCTCCTTTCTTACCTTTTCCTACCTCACATAAGGTGATATAGAGGGCCGTTTTTAATCCCTTCTATTCCCAGGACCTCTTTCCTGCCTCAATAATGTGGCTGTTTCTTCACACTAAGTATTTCATAGGCCACAGTAGAGGTATCACAAAATCATAGTCTTTTTAAAGCACAATTCTAGGTAGATCTACTCCAAGTCCATTCAAGAGGTTGTTGACAGAAATCAATTTCTTGTAGGCTGTTAAACAAAGGACACTCTTGATTCTTTCTTTTTTGTGTGGTACTGGAGAATGAATCTAGAAATGCTTTACCTCCAAGATAAACACAAACCTATTTATTTTCTTTTTCTTTTTCTTTTTTTCCCCTACCTATTTTATTTTTTATTTTGTTTTTTTATAATATATTTTAATTGGTGCACTGTATTCATAAATCATAATGGGTTAAAAATACTTTTGTAGACATACATGCACACATCGCCCAGTTAGCCCCTACCCAATCCCCACCCCGTTTCCTCCCCACCCCTCCTTCCCATGCTTGGCTTAGTGGTTGACAATATTATAGCAATTTATCCAATATTAACGATGATCATCTCACATAACAGTTTCATTTGTCTGATACCAAGCTTTTGATGACTTGAAGATAAAATTTCAATATTTTTATTTTTCTATCTTGAAACAGGATCTCACTAAGTCTTAAAAGGCATTGGCAAGTTGTTGAGACTAATCTCAAACATGCAATCCTTCCATCTAAGACTCCCAAGTACCAAGATTTTAAAAAAAAAATTTTGGTGCATTATATCCATACATCATATTGGGGTAAAAAACTTGTGAGTACATACACGTACACATCACCAACTTAACCCCTACCCAATTCCCACCCCATTCCCTCCCCATAACTCATTTCCTTGCTTGGCTTAGTGGTTGACTTCATTAAGTACATTGTGTGTTTTAGAGAATTTCCTTCTTCCCCCCTCCCATCCCCTCATTTAGGTTGTTTTGTTTGGTGTTCTATAGGATTTCCTTTATCATCTAGTATTCCTCCTATGACCCATTTCTCCTTAGTTTTCACAAATTAGGGAAAACATCTGATTTCTTATTTTTTGGTGACTGACTAATCTCACTTACCATAATGTCCTCCAGTTCCATCCATTTCCCTGAAAATGATGTAATTGAGTCTTTTAATGGCTGAGTAAAATGCCATTGTGTACATATCCCAAAATTTTGTAATCCATTCATCCGTTGATGGACATCTTGGCTGGTTCCGTAGTTTGGTTTTGGTGAATTTTGCAGCTATGTACATAGATACACCTGCATTAGTTTGGTAGTTTGGGTTGTTTTTCTTTGGGGTATATACCCAGAAGTGGTATTGCTGGGTCAAATGGTAGATTTGTTTCCATTCTTCTGAGGATTCTCCATACTGTTTGCCATCTGGTTGAACTAATTTACAGTCCCACCAACAATGTTTTAGAATTCCCACTTCTCCATATCCTCACCAGCATTTGTCGTTTGTGTTTTCAATGATTGCATTCTAGTTGGAGTTAGGTCAAATCTCAGGATAGTTTTGATTTGCATCTCTCTGATTGCCAATGATGTTGAGCATTTTTTCATGCATTTATTGGCCATTTGAATTTCTTCTTTCAGAAATGTCTATTTAGTTCACTTGCCCATTTTGTTATTGGATGCTTCGTTTTCTTAGTGTTGAGTTGCTTGATTTCCCTGTATATTTTAGATATTAGTCCTCTATCAGAGGCATAGGTGGCAAAAATCTTCTCCCATTCTGTTGGCTCTCAGCTGAGGTTCTTGACAGTTTTCTTTGCTGAACAGATGCTCCTCAGTTTCATGCAACCCCACGTGTTGATTCGCTTTTTAATTTTTTGTGCCTTTGGGGTCTTGTTGAGAAAGTGTTTATCTGTGTATATGTGTTGCAGTGTTGAACCTATGCCATCTTCAAGGAGCGTGAAGGTCTCTGGTGTATTTCCAAGTCTTTGACCCATCTTGAATTGACTCTTGTGCAGGGTGAGAAAGTCTGATTAATTTCCAATTTTATGCATATGGTTAACCAGTTTTGCCAACACCATTTGTTGAACAGGCTATCTTTTTCCCAGTGTATGTTTTGGCCTCCTTGTCAAAAATCAATTGGCTGAAAGTGTGTGGACTTGTTTCTGGGTCTTCTATTCTGCTCCATTGGTCTGTATATCTGTTCTTTTGCCAGTGCCATGCTGTTTTTATTACAATGGCTTTGTAGTATAGTTTAAAGTCAGGTATTGTGATTCCTCCTGCGTGGTTTTTGTTGCTGAGAACTACCTTGGCTATTCTGGGCTTTTTTTATTCCAGATAAATTTAAGGACTAATTTTTCTATGTCTGTGAGGTAGTTTAATGGGCATTGCATTAAATCTGTAGATCACTTTTGGGAGGATGGCCATTTTAATTATATTTATTCTGCCAATCCATGAACATGGAAGATCTTTCCATCTTCTAAGATCTTCTTCAATTTCTTTTTTCAGTGTTTTATAATTTTCTTTGTAGAGATCTTTTACTTCCTTGGTCAAGTTTATTACTAGGTATTTATTTTATTTTTTTGTGGGAGATCCTGAGTGAAAGCATTTTCTGAATTTCTTTTTCAGTGGATTTATGGTTGGTGTACAGGAAAGCTTCTGATTTTTTAAGATTGATTTTGTATCCAGATACTTTGCTAATATTGTTGATCAGTTGAATAAGCCTTTTGGTTGAGTATGTTGGGTTTCCTAAATATAGTATCATGTCATAAGCAAATAGTGAAAGTTTGAGTTCTTCTTTTCCTATTTGTATTCCTTTGATTTCCTTTTTTTTTTTTTTAGTGGTACTGGGGTTCCTGGAAGCTCTTCTATCTCTGGGCTACACTCCCAGACCTATTTTTACATTTTTTTTTAATTTGGAAACAGGGTCTCCTAAGCCAGCGCGCGGCTGGCTTCGAACCTGCGCAATCCTCCTGTCTCTGCCTCCCAAGCGCGGGGATTACAAGCGTGCGCCACCACGCCCGGCTTGATTTCCTTTTTTTTGCCTTATTGCTCTGGCTAGAGTATCTAGTACTGTATTGAAGAGAAGTGGTGATAATGGACATCCTTGTCTCATTCCTGTTTTTAGGGGGAATTCTTGAATTTTTCCCATTTAATGTGATGTTGGCAGTGGGCTTATTGTAGATTGCCTTAATGATGTTGAGATATGTTCCTTCTTTTCCAATTATCTGTAGTATTTTTTTAATAAATTGATGTTGGATTTTATCAAAAGCTTTGGTCACATCTATTAAAATGATCATGTGATATTTTGTCTTTGATTCTGTTTGTATGATGAATTACCTGAATTGATTTTTGTATGTCCAACCATCCTTGCATCCCTGGGGTTAACCCTACCTGGTCATGGTGTATGATTTTCTTTATGTGGTTTTGAATGTGTGTTGCTAATACTTTGTTTAATAGTTTTGTATCCAAGTTCATGAGAGATATAGGCCTGTAGTTTTCCTTTCTTGAACTGTCTTTATTCAGTTTCAGGATTAGTGTGTGTGATGTTGGCTTCATAGAATGTATTTGGAAGAGCCCTGTTTTTTTCTATTTTATGAAATAGTTTGAGAAGTATTGGGTTTGGCTCTTCTATAGAGGTTTTATAGAATTCACTTTAAAAGCCATCTGGTTCTGGGCTTTTCTTTGATGGTAAGCTCTTTATTGCTGTTTCATTCTCTTTGATTGTTATTGGTTGGTTTAAGAGCTCTATATCTTCTTGACTCAGTTTAAGAAGGATATATTTCTCTTGGAAGTTGTCAATTTCCTCCAGATTTTCCATTTTGTTGGAGTATAGTTTTTCAAAATAGTTTCTGATAATCCTCTGGATTTCTACACTGTCAGTAGTAATGTCTCCTTTTTTGTCTGTTATCCTCATAATTTGGGTTGATTCTTTTTATTTTAGTTAGGTTAGCTAGTGGTTTATCTATCTTGTTAATTTTTTCAAGAAACCAGCTTTTGGTTTTGTTAATTTTCTGTATTTTTTATTCTCTACTTCATTAATTTCTGCTCTAATTTTAATTATTTCCTGTCTTCTACTGGCTTTGGGGTTCAATTGTTTCTGCTTTTTAAGGGCTTTGAGGTGTGTCATTAGATTATTTATTTGAAGATTTTCTGTTTTTCTTATATGAGAACTCAGTGCTATACATTTTCCTCTTAATACTGCCTTCAAAGTGTCCCAGAGGTTTTGATATGTTGTATTTTTTTGTTTCTAGAAATTTCTTGATTTCACCTCTTACATCTTCTATGACACATTCTTCATTCAGAAGTGTGGTGTTCAGTCTCCACATGTTTATGTTGTTTCTATGAGTCTTCTTATAGTTGATTTCTAGTTTCATTCCATTATGGTCTGAAATGACACAGGGAAGTATGTAAAATTTTTAAATTTGCCTGTGCTCATTTTGTGTCCCAGGATGTGATCTATTTTGGAGAAAGTTCCGTGAGCAGCTGAGAAAAATCTAAACTTCACTGTAGTTGGGTGAAATATTCTGAATGTGTCCAACAGGTCCATTTGATTACTGGTATTCTTTAGTTCTGAGGCATCTTTACTGACCTTTTGTCAGGAAGATCAGTCTAATATTGTGAGAGGTGTGTTGAAGTCTTCCAGCATTATTGTACTGGGATTTATGTGTGGCTTCATGTCACAACGAGTTTGATTTATGAATGTAGCTGCACCTATGTTTGGGGCATAGATAGTGATTATTGTTATTTCCTCTTGCTGGATTATTCCTTTTACCAATAAAATATGACCTACTTTGTCTCTTCCAGTAAGTTTGGGTTTGAAGTCTAACTTGTCTGATATCATAGTTGCTACTCCTGCTTGCCTTCAAGTTCTGTTAGCATGTTTTATCTGGCTCCAGCCCTTTTCCCTGAGTTTGTTCCTATCGTTACTTGTAGGGTGTGTTTCTTGTAAGCAGCAGATGGATAGATTTTGGTTTTTAATCCACTTTGCCACTCTATGTCTTTTTATTGGGGAGTTGAGGCCATTTACATTCAGTGTGATTATAGAGAGATAATTTTTAATTCCTAACATGTTAAGGTTTTATTTCTTTTTGAAATACTGTTTATTCTTCTTTACGTAGTTGTGTGCTGGATGGAAAATCTTCTTTCTCTGGTTCTGGTGTGTGTTACCTAATTCTTCTTTGTAGTTAATCCCCTTGAGTATTTTCTATAGCGCTGATTTTAAAGACATAAATTCCTTCAGTTTCTGTTTGTAATGGAAGCTTCTTATTTCCCCATATAATTTGATAGATAATTTTGCTGGGTAGATAATTTTTGGCTGGAAATTGTTTTCTTTCAGAGTTTGGCATATGTTTACTCCAAGCCCTTCTGGCTTTCATGATTTGGTTTGGGAAGTCTGGAGTGATTTTAATTAGTTTGCCTCTGAATGTCACTTGGCTTTTTGTTTTTGTTGCCTTTAAGATTCTCTCCTTGGCTTCCACATTGTCATTTTGACAATTGTATAATGTGGGGAATCTCTTTTCTGATCCTGTCTAAAGGAAGTTCTATAAGTTTCATAGACCCCTTGCTCTATGTTTGGAAATTTTCTGCTATTTCTTCCTTGAAGAGATTATTGATCCCTTTAGTTTCACCTTCTTTTCCCTCCTCTATTCTAATTACTTTTAGGTTAGCTCTCTTAAAATAGCCCCATATTTCTTCAATGTCAAATTCCTACTGTCAGATTTGTTTCTAAATTATAGACTATGTGTTCATTTTTGGAGTGATTATCTTCTAGGAGTGAGATTCTATTATCCATGTGGTCTAATCGATTCTTTATACTTTGAATTGAGGCCTTTACTTCAATTATTGCATCCTTTATTTCTTTAAGACTCTCTCTAAATTCATTTTGAATATCCTGTACTATTTCTACAGTAATATTCCTGATTTCATCTTCTGGAGATCTCTGAATTTCTGTGTTATCAGGTTCTGATGTTATAGTGTTGTGGGCATTCATTGCTCCATTTTTATTCCTCTGTCCATGATTTCAGAAGTTGGTGCATTATCTGGGTTCTTCCCTGGGTCACTACAACTTCACTTATGGTGCTCTGGATCTCCATCTGTTGTAATCTCAGTCATCACTACTCTTTTACTGGCTTGTATCTCAAATTCTCAGACCCAGGGGGTTAATTGTGCCTGCATGAGACCATGGGGACGCCAGCCTGGGTGTTTTCCCTCTGGCAGCTAAGACTAGGGTGTGGTATCTCTGCCACTGCTACTCCTTCACTAGGTTGGACTGCAAAATCTCAGATGCAGGGAGATTACCAAAGCTGCGAAGTTCCTGAGGGTACAATACTGAGATTTCTCCCTTAGGGGGCCACAATTTCACTCATGGTTGTTGCGTGCGCTGATCTGGAGCTGTAGCAGATGCAGTGGACTCGCTGCCTCCACTGACAATATGGTGCCGCTGCCATGCCCTTGGGCGTGAGTCTGGCGTATATCTTTTCTGGATTTGAGTTCCATTCTGAGTCCCTAGAGGGCATGCTGAGCTTGGCCACTGGGAGTTTTAGACTTTCTTTGTGCTGAAAAAACTGCTGAATTACACCCACATGATCCGCAGCTGTTCACTTCAGCTCCTTGTTTACCTTTCCTCTCTAGACCCTGGTGGGTTGTTGAGTGAGCCGACCTCAAACTCTTGTGGGGGTGGTGAACTCCCCGCCACTGCTGGCTATATGGCGCTGCTGCCATGCCCTCGCCTGTGAGGCTGGCGTATTTCTTTTCTGGTTTTGTGCTTTGTTCTGAGTCCCTTTCTTCTCTGGAGCCTGGTGCTGCAATGGAAGATGAAGCCAGTGTGGCTCTACCGCCTCATTTTGGGCTAGTTTCTTTTCTGGTCCCCGGTTGTTCTTCTAACCTACTTTTCATCTGTCCCTTGTATTTACAGTTTTTATTTCTTTGCTGATAGTGTTTTTCTGCCTATGAAAAGTGCTGATTTTGTGGAAATAGAGATCAAGTGTTAGCGGGACTCATAAATGCTGCTTTTCTTGGTCGCCATATTCCCAGAAGTTCTCCCAAGTACCAAGATTATAGGCATGCACCATCAAGCTTGGCCCTCTCTTGGTTCTTGGTCATATAGGTGCCTCCATATGGAAGCTCACCACAGGGAAGCTAAATTACCTCAGAATGAGCCAATAACAGGACAAGAAAGAGTGGTAGAGCCAGTTGTGGTAGCACATGCTTGTAATCCCACTATTTGGGAGGCTGAGACAGGAAGATTGCAGGTTCATGGCCAGCCTTAGTTACTTAGTGAGGCCCTCCATAACTTAGATCCTGTTTCAAAATAAAGAACAAAAATAATTCTAGGGGTGTAGTTCAGTGGTAGTATGTTCCTGGGTTCAACCCCCAGTACCACAAAGAGGGAGAGAGAGAGGCAGAGAGAGGGAGAGGGAGAGAGAGAGAGAGAGAGAGAGAGAGCAAGACCAGTTTTATAGCCTTCTGTAGGCTGTTTTTGGGAGTGACACCTCCATCACATCTACCATATTTTATTCATTAGAAGCAAGTGATTAAGTTGAGCTTGCATTCAAATTGAGAGATTACATGAAGGCCTCATCATAATGTGGAGACCATTGAAACCATTGAAGAAGTGACATCTTTAAAGGCTACCTATCACAGACATTCTATTACAAAATGAATATTTTGTTGTAAAATGTTTGAGGAAATATATATATATATATATATATATATATATATATATATATTCACAGACATTAGTACACACACACACACACACACACACACATACACAAAACATACTCTCCAAGTTTGTGTTCTGCACTGCATTCTGGAATGCTGCTTTAACTAACTTCAGGCTTTAGTAACATCAAATATCCAAAATAAGGCAACAGCTTAAATTTTTTTTTTTTTGGTACAAGAGATTGAGCCCAGGAACTTTCTATCTCTGAGCTATGCCCCACATCCTATTTTAATTTTTAAAAATTTCTATAGGATCTCACTAGGTTGCTGAAAGTCTCCCTATGTTGCCGAGGCTGGTACTGAAACTGCAGTATTTCTGTGTCAGCTTCCCTTAAACCACCTTGGTTGACAAATGTGCTCTACCCCACCTGACTTAGAAATATTGGTATTTGTAGACAAAGGAAAAATAACAGCTAATATAAAGGGTAAAAAAGAGAGGGGAGGGAGAAGGGAAAAGCTATCTGAGTCAATTTAATGTTATGGGAAGAAATTCCTAAGATTGTAGGTAAGATAGAAGAAAATCAAAGGATATCAACAAAAAAACCCTATAAAACATTTACTATGACCTAGGTACCATTTTAAGTCTTGTACACATATTAATAGATTTAGTCCACGTGACAAATTGAGGAAGGTATCATTAGTATCCTCATTGGGTAGATGAGAAAATTTGGTCACAGAGCAGTTAAATCTAAGGCTATAATAACATTCTTAAATCATTTAGATGAACTTGAATTTACTTGAAAGAAGGCAAAAAAGCCAGTAATGGAAAGAAAGCAAGCATTCTTAAGCTGAAGGCTACTTCAGTTATGTGCCTTTATATGAAACAGCAGCATTCCACTGCCTTCCTAACTTTAGGAGAGTATATTCCTACTTCTGAGAGTATATATTTGCCTTTCAGCTTCAGACTCCTTGAAACTGTGGCAACCAACCAAGCCTGGGACCCCTACTTAGGTTTAGTAGATAAAACACAATTCCAGGACACTCGGTAAAATTGAAATTTTAGATAAACAAATATGTTTTAAAATTCATATTACAAATATTGCATGGGATATATATATATATATATATATATATATATATATATATATATATATTTTTTTTTTTTTTTTTTTTTTCTCAAAAAGTTAATTTTAGCCAACCAATATTTCTATTTGGTTATCTGGCTGCTCTGTCTCTACCAGAATTCCCCTGTGGACGCTCCCTTTCCATACCTCCCATGCTCCCTGACTTTGATTACCCTAGGATTTCCCACCTTCCCACTTTCCAAGCCTGAAGGAAGAGGGGGCTGGGGTGCCCAGGCTCCAACTGGCAGATGCTAGGCAGGGCTGGGGAATTGCTCTTAGCATCCACAATTAGCCCCAGAGTGCATTTTCCCATAGAAACAATAATCTAATAATGGTGGTTCCCTAGTGCTATGGGCCCTATAGTTGAGCCATATTCTCAGTTAAATAGGCTTTTGTGGCCTGGCCTGGGAACCTTCTCAGCATTTGTAACATTGTTTCCATGGGAACATGCTTCTAAAGTTCCAAACAACTGACTTACAAACAAACTTTTGAAACAAAAATAATTGCTAAATTTGGGAAGGCCTGTAGACTCCCAGAGTCATTCAGAGGCTGGTGACTTCTCTCTGAAAAGTTAGTAAGGTTTGGGCCTATTTAGCATAGCAAAAGGAAGCCACTGGGCTTGCTAAGAAACTAAAATAAGCAAACACACAAGATTGACAGATCCATAATAGACAGGCTGACTCTGTCTTTGATTGGCTATATATGCCAGCATTTATATTAAATGATTTCCCTTAATCAAACACATGCCTTATATGGACAGGCAGGGCACTTATATCTGACTAAGTGGATGATTATTAAGAAGATGGCAGGTATTCTGTATCTAATTGTACATTAAGAATCCTTTCAAAGACACCAGTGGAAAGACAAGTTTATTTTTTTCTCCATTGTCTGATATTTTAAATGTTTCATTGGTTCGTTCATCTTGATGAAAATAACAATTATGCAGCTTTCATCTGCTTCTTTCAAAGGCATATGAAAAATTCTGCTTTCAGGAATAAAATGTTAATTCCAAACAGTACGCCAAGGCATTCTGAGAGGCAGTCTTCCATATTGCTGAAATTACAAGCAGCACTGCTGCAGCATTTGCATAACAAATGTGACAGGATGGTTACTTGAGAGACTAAAACAGGAAGAAAATCTGTATAGAGATACCTCACTTTTTTATTATTGTTCAGAATAAAATATAATGCTATGACTATAGGATGCCAGGATAGAAAAAGGAAATATATCATCATGTATTTAAAAACCTTTACAGAGTATAATAATAATTAAGAAATGATTATACTGCTGATCTTTTAGAAGCAGGGAAGCCACCTGTTCACTCCTTTATTAATCACCAATTTTCTTCTTTAACATTGCAAAGCAAAGATTATTAGTGGGATTAATATAAAAATTGAGGTGCTGAGAAATAATTTATGTCATGTAGTAAAAGTATATTTACCTGCATAATTTTAATTAAGACTTTCACTAGTAGAGAAAGTTATACTTTAGGTAAGGTTTATAGCAACATATAATGTGATTTAAAAGAAGAACAATTAATAATAATAATAATTGTTAATATTATTAATTTGCTCTAAAATTAGCAAAAAATAATTTTTTTTATCCTCTGAGCAATAAGCAATCACTATTATAGAAATATGTTTACCAGACGCATGCCTATAATTACAGTACTTGGCAGGCTGAAAGAGAAGGATTGCAAGTTTGAAGCCAGTCTTGGCAACTTAGAAAGGTCCTCAGTATCCTAGGGAGACTAGGTTTAAACGTCTGTGAGTGTAGCTTAGTTGTTGAACACCCTGGTTTTATCCCCAATGTTGGGATGTTGAGAGAGATGCTTTCAATCAGGGATGCTATAAGAAGGGGGAAGGTACTCAGGTTGGGGAAGGAGATTGCTGCTCATGGCAATCAACTGAGTTCTCACCCTAGAAAATGGTGTGACCTCATGTCTACTGGGGAGATGCTGATGCTCCAAGAAACAAAAAGAAATATCTGTTTAAATATGCTGAGAAGGTGGCCTGGCGTATTGGCCCCCACTTGTAATGTCAGCATTTGGGAAGCTGAGACCAGAGGATTGCAGTTCTCAGATAGCTAATTGGTGAGGCATTTCAAAATTCAGTGATACCCTGTTTCAAAAACTAAAAGGACTAAAAAATAGGACTTGGGGTTTAGCTCAAAGGTACAATGCCCCTGGGTTCTATCCCCAGTACCACAAAAAAAAAAGCCAAGAAGGTAGTTTAATGGGCATTGTATTGTATCTGTAGTTTACTTTTGGGAATATGACCATTTTGAGTATATTTATTCTGCTTATCCATGAACATAAAAGATCTTTCCATCATCTAAGGTCTTCTTTGATTTCATTTTTCAATGTTTTAATCTTTTTTGTAGAGATCTTTTACCTCTAGACAAAGAAGGAGTAACTATAGATGAGCAAATGAAGTGACCTAACTGAGGGGAATAAGATGGGGGAAGAGGGAAATTCTCTAATGTACATGATGAACATTCACAAACATATCATATCAATTATATGATAATAGTTATCATATAAACATTAATTTTTCTTATTTGAATTTTGCAAAAGCTAATTATCACTGCTTATTCACAAATTCAATATTTTTTTTTGCTTATAAAATTAACATAAAGGAAATTTGAATTATGGGATGCATAGTTCTATGAATTTTAACACATGCCTAAATTTGTGTAACTATTATAAATTTATGTAAACACCACTACAACAATGATACAGGCCATTTCACCAGCCCATAAAACTCCCCTATACTAATCTTTTTCTAGTGATACTCTCCACCACCCTAACACCTTCCTGGCAATCACTGACCTGATTTCCATCACAATATTCTTTCATAAATGTCAGATAAATGGAATTGTACTGTATGCAACCTTTTGATATTAAATTCTTTCATTCAGCATGCCTTTGAGATTCACCCAATGATTGGGTGTCAATAGATCATCCCTTTTATGGTTGTGTAGTATTCCTCTGTATATAACACAATTTGTTTAACTATGTATTGAAGGACATTTACGTTGTTTCTGGTGATAATAAATGTACTTGCTATGAATACAAATAAATGTGCCTGCTTTGAGTAAAATTAAGTTTTCATTCCTTTAGGAAAGGATAATTCTTGACTTTATTTCCTGAGCTCTAGGAAACTCTGTGCTCATGCCTATATGTAAGAGAGTCAGTCCCATTTTTTTCTTTTAGCATTTGAAAAGATTGTGGTCTGATTTCTAGGTCTTTGATCCATTTTGAGTTCATTTGTATGCCAGGTCAGAGATAGAGGTCTAGTTTTATTCTTCTACATATGAATCTCTAGTTTTCCCAAAACCATTTGTTGAAAAGATTGTCTTTTATCCAATGTATATTTTCAATAATTCTGTTAAAATCAGTTGACTGTAAGTGTGTAGAAAGGGTTATATGTTTGTTCTCATATATGGAAGCTATAGAAAAGTAAGAAAGAAATGTGACTTCATGATAATAGTAAGAGGGACCAGTAGATTAGCTGAAGGGAATAGAGAGAAGGAGAAAGGAAGAGAGAAAGGAGGTTTGAGGATCTGGGCCACAACACCCAGCTCATACTTAATGTTTTACAGTATATATGAATTAATAAATTACCACTTCAAATGATTATTATAAAAATCTTGTCAGCATATTGTACTTTTTCCCTGCCCCACTCAATTTTTAAATTAAAAATGTCTAGATTTCAATTCTTGAATATTATTTTCACAGCTCATGATGAGAAGAATATTATAATTAGTCATATTGTCACCATTTATGTTGCTGTTATCTATGCCCTCCTATTCAAGTTTATTTCTGGTATTATATTTCCACTAGTGAAGAATTTTTCTTAGAAAATCTTTAGAAATTATAATGGTAATTAATTCTCAGTTTTCTTTCACTTGAATGTATCTGCATTTTCCCTTCCTTCCTGAAAGATATTTTACCCATCATGCTATTTTATCAGTTCTTTTTTTATTTTTTAGTGTTTGAGAAATGTTTTGCATTTTCCTTCCAGCCTAAATAATTTCTAATAATTGTTGAGAATTCCCTAAGCAGCAACCAAACAGTAGCAGGTAGGTTAACTTCTTGTTACACATCCGTAGGATCACCTAGTAAGAAGGTGGCAAGTCTAAATAGAATTGAATAGTTGATTATTAAGATAGCATTAGCAAGATCCACATAGCGTTAACTCTCTGTGCCCTCAGTCTTAGTCTCTCAGAATGACACTGAACCAGATGGGCTAGAGGATTAACAATATGTGCAGAGGATAACCTGTCATTGCAGAGACAATTCTAAACTTCAAGTAAGCAGTTTTATATAGTCTACAGCTAAACCTCAGGGGATAAGGCAAAGTGGTCACTTACATTTGACCATAACTGGGAAAATCAACAAGAACCTAGCTCGTGGAAGCTTTTCTTGGAATAGGGAGGCTATTGAGAAACAACATTGGGATAGATACTGATAGATTGCCCATTTTACCATGTTTTAAGAAAATCACAGGATGATTCCCCAAGTTTATGTCAAACTATATTTATAGCCTTGCTTATGTGGCCTAGGTGAATACATGCATGCTGGTCAGAGTTTCAGGAGATCATAGTTCAGAGTACTGTAGCAAGAAATCCACAAATATTTCTTTGGCTCCAGGCAAGTTTTTTTCTTTATCTTAAGTTTTAAGTGGTTTTATTATGGTGTGTCTGAGCATGGATTTTCTTGGGTTTAACTTGCTTGGATTTCCCTCAGCTTCTCAGACCTTTATCTTTACGACTTTTGCTGAACATAGAAATTTTCCAGCTATCTTTTTTCTCACTTTTTACCTGTGCCATATATTTCTCCTACATCTCTGAAACTTATGTAGCACATAGGATATAAGCAACTACAGGAACTCAAAACACCTTGTTTGGACATACTAGCATATTATGGTTCAGAGAAACACACCATGTTGTGCTGTTGATAATGGACTCTTAAATCAGAAAATTTTTCCCGTGTAACAAAACTCCTGATAGACTTACCTCATCAACACATCTTTGGCTGCTGATGTATTAAAAGTTTTTATAAGCCTTGTCCAGTTTGCCAGCACCTACAGAAGACCTATAAAAGAATAACCTTTGCAATACACAGCTTGCTTATGAACTATTGCTTATGCCATGAAGTGTCTACCATGCATATGACTTTGATTTAGCAACTTTTCCTTGGCCCCATTATTTACTGACTTAGAATCAGTGCAACTCTTCAGCCTTCTTGATGTCCAGACCCACTTTAAAATCTCCTCATTTATTAATTACTGGACTTGTTTTTTTTTTTTTATCCCTTCTGTCAACTTGTTTGTAGCTTGTTTATTTGAAGTGTTCAAATGATAGGATTTGTATGTTATCTGGTATACTTATTTGACATAAAGTGTTACAATTGTTAGTGCAAAGTGTAGTTTTTGATGTTCATTCATACCTAATTGGCTTTGGAAAAGCAGTAACCCAGCATCTGAAACTAGCTTAACTTAGAAAGTTTCCTTTTAATCTGTTGTGTGTTATAATAAACCTAGGGATATTGTGAAAATACACAAATCACATATGAAGAGTCATATTGGTCTTTTGACAATGCAGTCCACACAGGACTCTTATACCTCCAACTGCTCTTAGAGGTAGGTTCACCTTTCTCAGAGTTTTAGGCACCTAGGGGCATTTTTTCATCATCATTATTGCCAATACTACTTTCTCTATGTCTTCCCACAGTGCCAAGAAAAAATAAATGAGTAAAGCAAGGAAAATGAAGGATTTCTTCTGAAAATTAGTTATCTCTTTTTTTTTTTTTTTTTTTTTTTTTTTGCTTCTTGAGGCATACCTAGGTGTCTGAAATCCTGTCTGGGTACTAGATTACCTTGGGCCCACAACTGAAGATACCAGAGAAAAAATGGCTAAGTTACTGTCAGTGTAAGGGTACTTCAAATTATGGTTTTTTATAGTTTGCGTGCAATTATTTACTTTTCAAAGTCCTCATATTGGTGTTCCATGGATTCTGTGTACATTTATAAATGTATTCAGTAGGCCAGACAAGGTATAGAATGGTTATTTCATTTTATTTAAAGCCATAACACCCTCAACCTCAATTTTATGATCTGAGATTTGAAGCTATTTATAACAGCACACTTTAATTGAATTAAGAAAATGATCTTACTCTTCTGGAAAATTTATATCAAGAAAGATGAGATTGCATATATAATTTTGGGTATTACAAAGACTTCCTGAAAATTCATGTATTTGCAAAAAAAAAGAACACTCAACTAACCCTCATCAAGGTGATCTCCACTTCTCAAAAGGATAGGTAATTCAGTTGGCTTTTGTATGATTATTAGCCTTCAAGACTTGTTTTAAAACCTCTATCTCATTTTATCTGCCAATTCAAAATTATTAATATGTGACAAACTATTCCAATACTACCCCAATCCTAATCATGCACAAAGATTGAAGTATCTACTCTTAATCAGCTCCTCTCCAAATTTACTTATATCACATTCTTGATATACTCTTTCCTAGACAATACCGAGACTACAGATATTGGTGAACCTTACTATAGTAAGCAATAAATAAACTTTATTTGATAAATTGTCAGACCATTATGGTATAGTGAGGCAGAAGTTTTACAATAAGTATAGAAATATATAGAAACAGAGCCGGGCATGGTGGTGCACGATTGTAATCCCAGCATTTGGGAGGTTGAGACCGGAGGATTGTGGCTCGAGGACAGTCTCAGCTACTTAGTGAGGCCCTCTGAAACTCATTGAGAACTTTTGTTAAAATAAAGAATAAAGAAATAGGGCAGAGGGTGTAGCTTGGGGGTCGAATGCTCCTGGGTTCCATTCCCAGACCCGCAAAAAAAAAATAGAAATATATAGAAACATAATTAATATGAGGGATTTATGCATGCAATTTTAGGAATAAAGAAATACCCCAATCTACCATCTAAAATTTAGAGGCCTGGGAAAATGGATGGAGGATCCCAAACCTAAAGGTCCCCAAACTAGAAGGCTGATGGTGCATTTCCCGGTCTGAGGATAGAAGAAGGTAGATGTTCCAGCTCATGTAGAAAACAAATTCTTCCTTCTTCCACTTTTAGTTCCTTTCAGCTATCATGAATTGTGTGATTTCACCCACATTGATGAGGGCTAATATTCTTTACTTAGTGTACTGACTCAAATGATAATATCTTTCAAAACCACCATTACAGACATACCAGAAACAATATTTTAGTAGCTATCTGGACATTTCTACCTTTGTCAAGTTGACACAAAATTAACCATCAGAGGTGTGTGTGTATTTATATGTGAGTGTGTATGTTTTTATTGGCAGACCTTGCCCCTAAAATAGTCTTGTGGGGTTAAGGTAACCGTTGCAAACCTTACGAATTCCTTCTGTGATCATAAAAATAGTTCACAGGTCACTAAATAAAGATAACAGCAAATATATATATATATATATATATATATATATATATATATATATATATATATACATACATACACACACACACACACACATGTATATATGGGGAGAGAGAGGCCTTCTGAGGTGATGACGACAACTAAGGAAAGGAGCACATATTAGTCTTGCTGACACTCGATCTCTATCAAAATCAAAACAGTGCCATGACAAAAGAAAGAAACCAGCATAAATTGGAATCAAGCACTGAGAATTTAAAGGCAGTGGGAAAAAAGCTAGAAGGCATATCAGCCCACTCCCAATGGCTGCAGCCAAGGGGACTGCAGGGGCATCATATTGCCTCATTCTGCCAGGACTGCTAGTATTGTGACCTCCAGAAATGCCAGAAAAAAATGTCAATGATTGAAGAAAAGTAGATGGCTACAGCTCATTGGAACTGTAAGTGGTTGGCTCCTCCTGTGTGGACCCCAGCTATGACTTGTAGCTCTAGCAGCTGAGCTCACTGCATCCTTCAGAGATCTAGAGCAGCACTCAATAATACCGTAAGTAAACTAGCTGTCCCTGTGGGAATCTGCCCAGCTCAGCCACAGGGACTCACACAGCAAGTAATAGACTCAGACTTGCAGGGTACCAGACTTTGTGGTTCACCCTGGGTACGGTGGAAGTAGAGTCTTCTGTCAGACACAGCAGAGGCACAGACTTGCAGACAGCCCCAAGGACCAATCAGGCAAATAGAACTGCCGGCCACAGGACTTATAGTTCTACTAAGTCCTCCAGAGATCACCACAGACGAACTTAGCCCAAGCTGTGGATAACTTGGACTCCTATGTATATACTGGGTCTGATTCTGCAGCAACCACCCCTACATGGGTGGGGATATTGGCAGTCTAAAGGTCTGTGGAAAATGTAGACTTGAGATTAATAGTACATCCAGCTACTAGTTATACCAACTGCCTGTGTAAACTAAGCAAGTCTCAGAGACAGGTCCTTTTTGACAGTTCAGAGATCCAGTCATGCAGTGGGAAAGGTGCTGGCAATTGGTGCCTACACAGAGAGCAAAAAATTATTGAAGGGTTACAAAAAGTGGGACTATAAACTTACATCATTATTTTAGGTTACAGAGCAAATGAGAGTGCTTGGAACATGTTTGAAAATCTATTATATAACGTGAGCTTTAAATGGCTGAAAGAATCCACGCAGATCCAGGAGAAATACACAGGTCAAGATTGCTCAGTATTTATATATTTGTAGGATTAAATTATTTAGTTGTTGTTTTGTTTTTCTTATTTGTGTGTGTGCTTATTTGTTTCTTTTACCCCACCATTTTTATAAGATTCTTTTCATGTACATATTTATTCTATTCTTTTTGTCCTTTTTCTTTTTTTTAATTTTCTTTGTCTTATATTAAATGAGCCAAGTGTGGTGGCACACACTTGTAATTTCAGTACTTGGGAAGCTGAGACAGGATGATCATAGGTTTGTGGCCAGCCTCAGCTACTTAGTGAGGTCCTCTGCAACTTAGTGAGACCCTTTTTCAAAATAAAGAATAAAAAATAGGGCTGGAGGTATAAATCAGAGGCATAACATCCCTGAGTTTCATCCCCAGTACCACAAAAAAACCATCTCATATCATTGTACTAAATACTCTACATTATCTACTAGAATCTTATTACATATTCACTTTCTCTAATCTCTACTATGTACTACCTTACTTAACTCAAATTCTCATTCTATTTGATTCTATCTGCTACTTTACCCTATTCCTTCATTTATTACTTTTTCATATTTTTCTTCATTCAACCTTCACCATTAAATACAAAAAAACTTGCCCTTGTACATACCAGATGACACCTACAGACTGAGAGAAAGCTATCAAAAGCAACTAAAAAACGAACTTTAGAAACCTAAAATTATGAGAAAGAGGAAAAGCAAGGAAGCAATGATCTCTCATCACCCCAGACAACAGAGAATTACAGAGATTACCAGAAGGACAAATCAGAAATTTAACAATAAATACAATACAGAATTGTTTAAATAAATTTGGAGAGAGCCTGAAAGAAATAAAAAAAACAATGTGACACCCTGAATAGGAATCAGAAAAGTTCTGAAGAAAGTGAAGGATACAATCATTGAAGTGAAAGCATAAATACAAACTATAAACAGTAGATCATATCACAAGGAAATGAGAACCTTGCTCTTAGAAGATAATCACTACAAAAATGAACATATAGCATATAATTTAGAAAAAAAATTGACAGCATGAATAAAACATTGAGGAAGTATAGGCCCATTTTAAAAGAACTAACCTAGAGAATAATAGGCATAGAAATGGGAAGATGAGGTGAAACAAAAGGTATAAACACTCTTTTCAAAGAAGTAATATCAGAAAATTTTCCAAACATAGAACAAGAGGTTGATACATGGGTACAGGAAACTTATAAAATCCCCTTTAGACAAGATAAAATAAAAGGTTCAACATGCCACATAACAGTCAAAATGACTGATGTAGAAATCAAGGAGATAATCATTTTTATTTTTATTTTTTATTTTTTATTTATTTTTATTTTTATGTGGATCATTTTGAAAATGGCATGTACAGACTGTGCTTGGTGCCCTCTCCCACTCCCCACTTCCCCAACAATGAGTGTCCAGGTTAACCATGCTACATTCCTACTTTTACACATGTTCAAATGTAGATCTAAGGAGAAAATCTTAAAGACAAAAAAAGCAAAAGACCAAGTGACATTCTGAGTCAAACTCCAGACTTCCCAAACCAAGTCATGAAAGCCCGGAGGGCCTGGAGTAACATATTCCAAACTCTGAAAGAAAACAACTTGCAGCCAAAAATTTTCTACTCAGAAAAAAAATTATCTCTCAAATTCCACAGGGAAATAAAAATCTTCCATGACAAAAAGAAGCTGAAAGTATGTATGTCTTCCAAACCAGCAATACAGAAAATACTCAAGGAGATTAACTGCAAAGAAGAAACAAATGCCAGAATCAGAGAAATGAAAATTTACATCAAACAAACAACTAAACAAAGATGAACAAACACTGCCTCAAACAGAAGTTAAAACTCAATGTTAGGGCCAAATTATGTGAAATATAAACACAATGAAATTTTACTCCGCCATAAAGAATAACAAAATTATATCATTTATAGGGAAATGAATGGAACTAGAAAAATTATGCTGAGTGCGATTAGTCAGTCACAAAATGTAAAAATTCAGATGCTGTCTCTAATATATGGAAGCTAGGGAGAAAATGGATCATAGAAGGAACTCTAGATGAAGGAGAAAACATAGATGAGCAACCAAGGTGACCTAACTGAGGGGTATGGGAGAGAAGAAGAGAAAAATTCCCTAATGTAAATGGGATACATTCATAAACATATCAAAGTCAATCAGTAAGACAAACATAATAAGAAGGAACAGAGAAGGAAATGGGATGGGAATTGCAGAAGAGGTAAATGAGTTATGTGTACATGTATGCCTCTACCATCTTGTATCCCATTAAGATGTATTACTATAATGCATCAATAAAATATTTAAAAATAAAAGTACAGATAGTAAATAAATAAATAAAAATAAATAAACAAAATGAGATAAATGATGAACTGTTCAATTGAGTTACACACATGAACCTTTACAGACCACAAATTTCCATGGATCTCACTCTCTAAGAATTGTCAATGAAAGTTTCGAGACTTCCGGGAAGATGGTGACCAAGAAAAGCGGGGCTGAAGAGCCCCGCTAACAACCAGTCTCCATTACCAAAAAATCAGCGCCTTTCATAGCCAGAAAACACCATCACCAGAGAAACAAAAAAATCACCAGGCTCCAGAGAGAAAGCGGACAGAGAACAGAGCTCAGAGCCACAAAGGAGATACACCGGCCTCACACCCGAGGACGCGGCAGCAGCTCTTTACTGCCGGCGGGAGCGGCGAATTCACTTGACAGCTAAAACAAGCCGAGGTGAGCCGCTGCGGAACAGCCAGGCGGGATTTCTCGGTGCAGGGAGCATCTAAAGTTCCCAGTGGCTGAGCTCAGCACACGCTGCAGGGTTCCAGAGTGGAACTCAAAACCAAGAAGAAATACACCAGCCTCATGGCCGAGGGCGTAACAGCGACGCCATATTGCCACCGGCGGCAGCAGCAGCAAATTCACCGAGTCCAGTACAGCTACATCTGCATACTCAAGAACAGTGAGTCAAACTGTGGGCCACAGAGGAGAAATCCCAGTACTGTACTCCCTGGGACTTGACCCAGTGGGGGAGTGGTGGTGGCAGAGATATCACACCATAGGAGAACGTGCAACCTGGCACCCCCCACAGTCTAAAGCAGCCTCTATAGACTCTCTGTGTCGGAGACTCTGTGATACAACCCAGTAGAGGAGTAGTGGGGTCTGAGATACTACTGACTCGAGATCCAGAACACCTTAAGTGAAGTCATAGTGACCCAAGGGAAAAACCCAGAGAAGGCACAAACTTCCGAAATCATGGGAAAGAGGAATAATACTGGAGCAATGAATGCCCACAACCCCACAACATCAGAACCCAATAAAACAGAAAATCAGAGATTTCTAGAAGATCAAATCAGAAAAATAACTGTAGAAATAATAGAGGTGCTTCAAAAAGAAATCAGAGAGAGCCAAAAAGAGATAAAGGATGCAATTAATGAAGCAAAGTCCTTAATTCAAAGCACAAACAACCAATTAGAACACATGGAGAACAGAATCTCGCTCTTAGAAGATGATCATTTCAAAAATGAATGCATAGTTTCTAATCTAGGAAAAATAGCCGACAGCAGGAATCTGATATTGAAGAAATATGGGCCCATTTTAAGAGAGCTAACCTAAGAATAATTGGAATAGAGGAGGGAAAAGAAAGTGAAACCAAAGGGATCAACAATCTCTTCAAGGAAGTAATAGCAGAAAATTTTCCAAACATAGAGTAAGAGGTTGATACACAGGTCCTGGAAACTTATAGACTCCCTTTAGACAGGATCTGAGAAGAGGATCCCCAAGCCACATAATTGTCAAAATGACCAATGTGGAAGACAAGCAGAGAATCTTAAAGGCAACAAAAACAAAGGGCCAAGTGACATTCAGAGGCAAACCAATTAGAATCACTCCAGACTTCCCAAACCAAGTCATGACAGCCAGAAGGGCTTGGAGTAACATATTCCAAACTCTGAAAGAAAACAACTTCCAGCCAAAAATTTCCTACCCAGCAAAATTTTCTATCAAATTAGATGGAGAAATAAGAAGCTTCCATTACAAACAGAAACTGAAGGAATTTATGTCTTCAAAACCAGCACTAGAGAAAATACTCAAAGAGATTAACTACAAAGAAGAAATAGGTAACACACACCAGAACCAGAGAAACAAGATTTTCCATCCAACAGACAACTAAGATTGGTTATCTGTGGAGATTCATTATTTATGTTAGTCTTTTACCTATCTCTAAATGGTATTGTTTGCCTTTATTGTTGTTAATTTTTAGGATTTCTAGTTGGAATATTAATATACCTTCAGATATAGCATTTGGAAATATTTTATACCATTCTATTAGTAACTTTTAACTCTGTTTACATTGTCTTTGGATATACAATTTTTCTTTATTTTTTAGGGAGTTTGTATACTCTTCTGTTGCCTGTGCCATTGAAATCATATCCAAGAAATCACTGCCAATTTCAATGTTGTGAGGTTTAATGACGACCCAGATTTTCTCCTAAAAGTTTATATTCTTAAGATTTATATTTAGGTCTTTTATCTATTTTGAGTTAATATTTGTATATGGGATTAGGTAAGGGTCCAATTTTATTCTTTTCCATGTAATTATTATTTTTCAATGATATTTAGTTAAAAGATTATTATTTCCACCACAAATGTTCGTGGAAACCTTATCAAAAATAACTTGACAATATAGGGAAGAATTTAGCTCTAGGCTTTTATTTAACTCCAATGGTTTATATATTTGCCTTTAGAATAGTACTACACTGTTTCAATTGTTGTAGCTTTATATGGTTTGAAATCAGAAAATATATATCTTCTAGCTTTGTTCTTTTTCAAGATCGTTTTGGGTATCTAGAGTCCATAGTCCATATTAGGATAGATTTTTTTCTGAAAAATAAATATATAAATATATGATAGTTTCACCTAAAAAATAGAAAAAATATTCTCTGGTAAGAAAGAAAGTAAAAAGAAATATTGAAATTTTATCTTTAAGTCATCAAAAGCTTGGTATCAGACAAATGAAACTGTTATGAGAGATTATCATTTTTAATTTTGGATAAATTGCTATAATACTAGATGTCAACCACTAAGCCAAGCATGGGAGGGAGAGATGGGGAGAGAATGGGGTGGGGATCGGGTGGGGGCTGACTGGGCGATGTGTACATGTATGTTCCAAATTTTGTATCCCACTATGATGTATAAATACAATGCATGAATAACAAAAAAATTGACTAAGTTAAAAAAAGTTTCTACATTTGTTTTATTTTGTTATCCATGATATAGAGAAGATGATTTTATTGTTTTATGTCTGCTACTTTGCTCAAGAAATTCCCTATAAAATAATCATGTGGTTAAACTCCCACCTTCTGAGTCCCAGACACTTACCTCAAAGCACATGGTAACTTACTGGTTACTTCCTCAATCCATTGTTCCTTATTTTTATATATACAAATCCATCAAATGTTTTGTAGAGAACTAAATTATAATTATTGGACAAGTGAAACATAAATGTCACAAACTAATATATTAATATAGATATTTGTGAAGTCGGGCATGGTGGTGCATGCTTGTAATCCCAGCATTATGGAGGCTGAGACCTGAGGATTGAGGTTCACGGACAGTCTCATTTACTTAGGGAGGCCCTCTGCAACTCAGTGAGACCCTGTTTCAAAATAAAGAATAAAAAATGGGGCAGGGGTTATAGCTCAGAGTTTGAATGCCTCTGGGTTCCATTTCCAGACAGCCCCCAGAATATATATTTTTATTACATATATTTGTGTAATTAAATAATTTTGTCTGCCGGGCGTGGCGACATATGCTTTTAATCACCACGTTTGGGAGGCAGAGACAAGAGGATTCTGCAGGTTTGAAGCCAGTCTCAATAGCTTAAGAGACCCTGTTTCCAAATAAAATAAAAAATAGGTCTGGGAGTGTAGCCTGGAGGTAAATTATTTCCATCCCTAGTACCACCAAATAAATAAATAAATAAATAAATAAATAAATAAATAAATAAATAAATAATTTTGTCTGAGGTCAAGACAGAAAAATCACTCAATTATTTTATCACTTTATTTACAAGTAAATTTACTTGTCTGTTCTTTTTATTTTCTTGATTTCTCAAAGGCTCTTCTGCATTTTTGCTGCTAATTCAGGACTGACGTTCATGTTTTTAAGAATCACATTATCATGTTAAATGTGATATAATCAGGACCATGAAGCATTGTAGTTTTGGAATTGATGCCTTTAAATTTTTTATTTCATTTTAAAAGCATTAGCTGTGGTTTTCAGAACAAAGATACAGGCTTTTCTTCTACTTTTCAGCTCCTTTCCATTCCCCAGATGTCTCTATTTCTGCTTGAACATCCACTGAACTATTTTCCCTTGTCCAACTCATTTTCCTCCTTCATTGATTACCTATATTACCACTGTCTCAAGTATACACACTTGGAGATTTGTTTTGGGCAAAGCACACATAGATAAAGATATGTACACTAGAATTTTGCTTGCAGGGAACTCACTGTGGGAAAAGTATTTGTATAATTTCATTTTTTTTTGAAGGGGAGACTTTAACTTCATTCTCTAGGCTTCTTATCAAAGAAACTCAGAGAGCTATTTTGTATAATATTTGAATTTACCTGTTTACAAGTCAATTTGATATATATTTGGACATCACAGTACCACTTAAGACAGGGAGTGTCATCACCCTTCTTGAACAGACTAGGAAACTGTGGTTCACTCAAGAAGTATGCACCATATGCTAAACTAGGCAATATTCCAATGATTGTTTTAATTTACTCATTCATTTATGTATCCAACAAATAATTTATACACTAATAAGATATTCCAGTTTCTTTTTTGTGTGATACTTGAGGGCTTGAATCCAGAGGAGTTCTATTTCTGAGCTACACCTCTATTTCTCCCTTTTTATTTTGAAATGCAGTAGTGCTAATTTACCATGCACTATCCTCCAGTCTGTGATCTTCTTGTCTCAGCCTCCAAAGAACTGAGATTACAGGTGTGGGGCACCATGCCTGGCAGGATGTGCTAGTTTCTATACCACTTAATAGGGCCTGCTTCTGTGTAGCTCCCAAACACATGAAGTTCACAGATGAGATATTTTCTTTTATTTTTTATGTTTCATATTTTACTGAAGTTTGGACAATTTCAGTATTTTACAAGCAACATTTCTTTTTCCTAAAATAAATCCTAAACAATTCCCATTCTTCATTGGAAAAGGGAAGTAAGCTAAATGGAGGGAGGGTCTCCTTTTTCCTAATTACATAGAATATCAACCTTTAATCTGTCATAGATGTCACAGGAAGTTTTCCTCCATTTGGTATCATTCTTTTTTTTAATTTATTGGTACATTGTAGTAATGCATCTTTTTTCTACAGGTTTAATATTTATTTATTTTAATTGGTGCATTTTAGTCATACATCTTAATGGGATAAAAGACTTGTGGGGACATACATACACACATCACCCAATTACCCCTTACCCAATCCCCACTCCATTCCCTCACCATCCTTCCTACCCATGCTTGGCTTAGTGATTGACTTTGATATGTTTAAATACATCATGTATTTTAGAGAGTTTCCCTCTTCCCTCTTCCAACCCCTTCAGTTAGGTCACCTTATTTCCTTCTCTATAGGATCTCTTTCTTCATCTAGAGTTCCTCCTATGACCAATTTCTCCCTAGCTTTCACGTAGTAGGGAAAGCATCCAATTTCTTATTTTTTGTGACTGACTAATATCACTTAGCATAATGTCCTTCAATTCCATCCATTTCCCTGTAAATGATGTAACTGTGTTTTTCTTCATGGCTGAGTAAAATTCCATTGTGTACATATCACATAGTTTTGTAACAACAACAAATGCTGGCAAGGATGTGGAGAAGTAATCATACATCTTAATGGAGTACAAAATGGTAGAGGCATACATGCACATATTACACATTTAGCCCTTCCTCACTTCCTACCCTATCTTTCCTCCCTCCTTCTCATGTTTGTCTTAGTGATTAACTTTGACATGTTTGTGAATGTTCTTCATGCACATGAGGTTTAATAAGTTAAGGATGTTCTACTTAGCTTGCAAGAGTGGCAGGTGAAGCTGTAGCAGGCTCTCCCCACTCATTACCCTAAGGTTCCCCTTCTGGATTACCTGTTGGGCCTCACTCCTCTTTCAAAGTTCCTGTTTCTTGTGGAGAGGGGCCTTCTGCCCCAGGGCCCTCCCCTTTGGCAGCAGTTCCCCTTCCTGATTGAATCACTAATTGAATTATTGCCTGCCACCTCTCACTGTGTGGTTTACTTCACAACCATTTGCCTTGTTTTCCTAAATTTTTTATAGAGAATTTAATTTTGGTTTTTATCTCCATATTTGCCTTTCTCTTCATAATTTTCCAACTTGTTGGTTTCAGCAAAAATGTCCTTGTTGCCCAAAGGTTTCTTTCTTACACCTTTCATTGCATTTAATTCTTCTGTACATACTGGCCTTCCCATTTGCCACCTTTCATTTCCACTTCACCAATATCACTTCAGTTTATACCTTTCCTCCCAGCTCCCCTTACAGCTTTTGTCTGTCTAGCATTTATCCATCCATATCTTTCTGTTATATTCTTGCTGATTACTAAACAGGAAACATCAATTTCCCCTTTTAAAGGCTTCAGAAAATGGTTACCATCTAAATGATTGTTTCTTTCTGTAAAGTGGGGGCAGGGCCAAGAGCTAGGAGGTGGAGCCTGCGATTCCGGGACCAGACCTCCCGCCCCGGAAGAGAGAGTTCAGGGAGGACCGGGAGAGGGAGGGAGGCATTCTCCCGCCGGCCACCGGCCCCCGCGGCCACGCGGGGGCTGGGGGTTGACCCCCCACGAATAAAGCCTCTCGTAACTTATTATGGATCTCGGCGTGTCTCTATGCTAATGGGGCACACCCGCATTTCATTTAATCTTAAATTTTGGTGTCGGAACTCGTACCGGACTTTTGTGACCTGGCTTGGACCTGCGCTTACTGGACTCGGACTTTCCATCCCCTCTCTGCGCGCCTGCCCGCCCGGCCCGCGGACTTCTGCAAAAAGCTGAAAAAAGGTACGCGGCGCTGCCGGAATGGGCTGCGGCGCCCGCCCGCCCGCGGCACGCCATGGCTTGAGCCGCTTCTGCTGTAATGGGCGCCCGCGCCGCCCGCCCGCCCCGCGCCTGCGGCCCGAGCCGCGCCCCGGCTGCGCCTGCGGCCCGAGCCGCCCGCCGCCCGCCCGCGCGGCGTCCGCGGACCCCACCGGACTGTGCCACTTGGTGCGCCTTGGCTTTCTCTGCGCCTGGCGCTGCGCCCACGCCACTCTGGGCGCCCGACCACGCCGCCACGCCCGTGAACCTAGGATGGGCCTGAGCTGCCGGCGCGCCCCGCTCCCATCACCGGGGCAAGCCCCCGGCCCCGCGGACTGCCACGCCAGCACCGTGACCCCACCGCGCCCCCACCGCGCCACACTTTGCTGCTTAGCGCCGCCACTCTGCTAAACGGCGCCACTCAGCCTGTGCCGTACATGCCTTCTCTGCGCCTGGCGTGCTTAGACCCGCCCGCCCCTGCCTGCCAGATGGCGCAGGCCCCTGCGCCCGCTCTCTGCTGATCTCCCGCGCTCCTGCCGATTCCTTCACCCTATACCCGCCCACCCCCGATGCCCGGACCCGACCATTCCGGTAAGCACCCACATGGGATCACTGTGGGGGGGAGGCCGCAAGCTTTGGCCCACCATCTTTGGCCCACGTGTAATCACTGAGGAGCCGCCATGTTTCTTTAACCCCTCCCCCCTCACGGCCTCGCTGGAGGTTCACCATGTTTCTTTAACCCCTCCCCCCTCATGGCCTCACTGGAGGCCCCGCCATATTTGACCCCTCCCACCTCATGGCCTCACTGGAGGCCCCGCCATCTTTATTCCCGCCCACTTTCCATTCCTAACCAATCCTAGGAGTCAGCGGCCATTTTTAAAAAACTTTTCGCAGCCATCTTCAGGCCAGATCTCCACAGCAGCCTCTCTCAGCGGTAAGCTTCCTCTTAAGGGAATAAGTGGGTTCTGCCTAACTCGGAGGGTTCTGACTGACTGACTGCTGTAAAATCCGGTATACTGGTATCCTCCAGTTCTCCAATCGTCCAGGACGATTGCGAGGTGTGTAAAAGAGAAAAGAGACGTCTTCTCTCTGGCACTCCTACTCTGTACCGAACTAGGCAGGGCCCTGGGACGCTGGAGTTTCCTGCCTTTGTTCTCGCTCGCCCACTTACAACTCATGGGGGGGAAGTCAGCCATCTAAGATTGAGATCGATTCTCAATCCCCGCAGGGACATGCGTTATATAATCTGCAGGCTCTTGGATTCTCAGGGGAACTGTCCCCAGAGAGACTTATTTCTCTTTGTACTAAGATCTGGCCGACATATGAGTTAACCAATAATCTTCGATGGCCTGCGATGGGTACATTAAATCCTAGGATGTTAATGGCTCTCAGTGATTTTTGTACAGGCTCAGCAAAATGGTCTGACCTGTTATATTTACAGCCCTTCTGGAGGCTGCATTTCCTGTTTTCTCCCTCTACCGGCTCTACTGCTGCCCAGGGCATGCTGGCTGGAGTATCCAGCCAGCCACAGCCGCCATCTTGGACACCACGTGGCAACTCACAGGCGCCACCTGGTGGCCATTCTGGGTCACAGGCTTACAATTCTGCGGACCCACAGCAGCCATCTTGCAATAAAACATGGGGGCCGGGGTCTGACCCAGCTGGGTTACAAGCCCCATCTTCCTCTTTCCTGGCCCCACTTCGCGAAGTGGCTGGAGCAGAAGGGGTGATACGGGTCCATGTTCCTTTTTCCCTTCCTGACCTCACTCAACTGGAAAAGAGACTGGGATCCTTTTCTACCAATCCTTCTGGTTTTATCAAGGAATTCCAGCATATTGTGCAGGCATATGATCTAACGTGGCGGGACTTGCATGTCATTCTAACCTCTTCTCTAACTCCAGACGAACGTGATCGGATCCTGAAGGCAGCCAGAGAGAGGGCTGACCAGAGTCATTTAACAGATCCAGGGCTTCCTATTGGTACGGCTGCAGTTCCATCTGAGGAGCCCCATTGGAATTATAATGTAAAGGAGGGAATAGAAATGAGAAATTATATGATACAATGTCTTCTTGATGGTATGCGAGATGCTTCCCATAAGGCGGTTAATTATGATAAGCTCAGGGAAATCACCCAGGGTCCAAATGAAAACCCAGCAGTTTTTCTTAATCGGTTGCAAGAGCCTCTTACATGCTATACCCGTTTAGATCCATCCTCTGAGGCAGGCTCGATCATATTGGCCACCCATTTCATTGGGCAAGCGGCTCCTGATATAAGAAAAAAGCTAAAGAAAGTTGAGGATGGCCCACAGACTCCTATTCGAGACTTGATGAACATGGCATTTAAAGTCTTTAATTCCAGAGAGGAACAGGCCGAAGCAGAGCGTACTCTCCATCTTCGTCAGATGGCGGACTTACAGTCCCAGGCCCTGATTGCAGCCCTGAGGCCAGAGGAGGAAGGTCAGCCCTCCGGGTGGCAAGCACCACCCAGGAGAGGACGACAGTAAAAACAACCACCTCCAGGAGCCTGTTTCAGGTGTGGAGTATATGGCCATGGAAAGGCGAATGTCCTTTAAAAAGCGGTGGACCTCAGGTACCTCACTACAGGGGGTCTACCCTTCTGGACAAGGACCCGCCGCTGGCCCTATCTGGTCTGACCAAGGACTGACAGCTCCTGGAATCCCTCATCCTCCTTCCTCCATCTTCCTTGCTGGCCCAGGGTAACTGCAGGTACAGGGTAAGCCAGTTTCCTCTTTGGTGGCCTGCTCGATCTTTCAGGCCTTAGTTTCCTTCTCAAGTCTCGGTTCAGGATGATGAGGCAAGCCCTCCAGCCTCTGCCCACAGCTTAGGCCATATCTAAAAGGGCTCTGTTACAACAGCTCCAGGGACAAATTCTCTTACACGCTGTTGGGATCCACTAAACTTTGTTTCTTTCAACATAACTCTCTTTGATGTTTATATTTTAGCAGGTCCACTTGTTTACGTACTATGGTGCTCTCCCTCCTCGGATGCCAAATTGCCTAAGTATTAAACTTCTAAAATGGGTAACTGATGCTCCCAAGGCAGTGACAGGTGTTTAACCAGACATATCCATACTCACTCAATGCTAAAAAGAGTGGTGTGGGTCTGCTTCGGGAGTTGCTGCTATTTATAACTCTGGTCTAATGAAAAACTGCTAAAGGGGCGATAGACGCTCTCCTCAGGAAAATGTTGCTATTTAAGTTAGTAGATCTAGTGACTGCCTTGTGTCTAAAAGGGCTTCTGCCCAGCCTGGGTTCCGTTCTCACAATTTTCTTTTTCTTTAATAGCACCTTGCCTGTTAGTCTCCTCAAAGCAAACCAGTCACCGAGCTCTCCAGGGTAACCTCCAACTCTCCGACCACAGCCACCTGCTCCCTTCTGGTGGCTCAAATTCCGACTTCTCCCGACCTGGGGCCTTTGACTGGGGCCCTTGATTGACGTCGCCCAGTATCAGCATGAAGCCGCTAGATGAGCAAAAACCACGCCCTTCTGCACCCCCTTAGTCAAAGCCCTTCTGCACCCCTGAGTCAAAGAGGTCGGAATGTAAAGTGGGGGCAGGGCCGAGAGCTAGGAGGTGGAGCCTGCGATTCCGGGACCAGGCCTCCCGCCCCAGAAGAGAGAGTTCAGGGAGGACCGGGAGAGGGAGGGAGGCATTCTCCCGCCGTGGCCCCCGCGGCCACGCGGGGGCTGGGGGTTGACCCCCCACGAATAAAGCCTCTCGTAACTTATTATGGATCTCGGCGTGTCTCTATGCTAATGGGGCACACCCGCATTTCATTTAATATTACACTTTCCATCCTCTCTTACTTGAAGTCTACAGATTATCATTGATCAAGAACTTTCACTAAGTGCATCATTAAGCAAACACTATTCTTTAAGACACTTAGAATCTTTCTTTCCCAGAAGAAGGGAGCCAGGAGAAGATAAAGGTGATTCTCTTACTAAGACCTCATAAGAATAAAGCATGAGAAGCAGCCCTTCATCTCCATAGGGCCTGCTCTCATCTCCATGTGAACACATAACTGGCAGTGATATAAATCAGTTTTTATTAATTAACACAGGCTTCCATGCAGAAGACAGGCAGGGCTCCCAGTGCCTCGCATTTGAAAAATTTGTCTGGTTTCTTTTTTGCCTCTATAAAATAAAATAAATACGGAAGCTTGGAGTTGAAAGTCTCCTGGATGTTAGTAAAGCTCTGGCGAAGGAAGAATCTTGTCATGCACTCTTGAAAAGTCCCTGCTCTCAGAAATGCCACTCCAGCCACCTTCCAAACCTCCACCCCTGTGGCACCCCTTTGAAAAGCCATTGTTTCTGTTTCAGTTGCTAAATGTGGCCACTGACTCCTCATTTACCCCTTTGAAGCCCAGCAAAAAGGGGAAACTAGAGGGAGGAAAGCACGGGGAAGGGGGAGGGAAAGCTGCCCAAGAGCAAACATCAAAATCTCCACAGCCTGTGTGTGTTAGAAAAAAAAAAATCAGTGAAGCCCAGTGGGTGCCCATAGCATGTGTTTCTTATTCCTAAAACCCCAGCAGGCTTCACTGTACCCAGACCAACTTTTGAAATGTAAAGGAGAAAAAAAAGAAAGAGGGAATTATTAACAAAAAAGAAAAGCCATGCTTATATGATGATTTTATTTCCCAGATATGCCTTTCCTGCCTCATTAATATACTTCTGCTGTGGATGAAAGTACTTGGCATCCAAAGCAGGTAGTAATGGCCCATCAAGAAATACCATGTCAGCTTCCTAATGCTTTATCAAAGGTTTATTGAAGAATACAGTCATCTCACTACTCTCACTGGTTTGAAAGAGTTACATGAAGACAAATGAAATACCCCTTTCCTTCAGACATTTTTCCCAACCTTTTTTGACAGTATCTTTCATGTATAAATCATACTGCTCTGATAGCATTTTGTTGAGTCTAACATATTAACAATGGGACAAAGACAGGGCCAAAGGTCTGAGTAAATGCTTTATGTTCATTTAAAGATGCAGAAAAGTGTCCCCAGCATATTAAAACCTGGAGCGCATCAGGCTGGTGTGCATGCTACCTACAGTATCACCAGTACCAGAACAACATAGGGTATGTAAAGTGACAAATATATTATTCGAACTCTATAGAGACATAGTCGGTTCTATATTGTTAGTAACAAGAACAGGGAAAAACTACTCTGACCAGTGGCTTTATTCAACCCAAGCTTGAATAACCATCTGCCTATTTGTCCCCATGAAATAGTAGAAGCAGATTTACCCAGGCATCCAGACTCTATGTCTGGAATCTGGCTTTGAACTATATTTGATACCTTATTCTCCCTTGTTCTTTTCTCTGCCTCAATTACTGCACCCTACTGTTTCTGTCTTTGTAGAATTTTTATCTGCTCCTTTCTCTCCATAGCTCCCCCACTCAGCACCTTATCACCTGTTGTTGTGATACTGTAATGATCTCTGAAGATCTGCCTAACTGTACCAGTTTCAGGCAATGAATAAATGCACCTGTGCCATTCCACACAATGTGTTTACCTGTGCTTTTCCATCTAAGGCATAATGGCAAAGCTCCTGTCCTGAAACTCAATTCTGGACATTTCTCTCTCTGCTCATTCCTCCCATCACAAGAACTTGAAAGATTTCAGCTTGCTTTCATGAGTCCTACCTCCATGTACTAGCCTTGGAGGTGATCTCTCCATGAGAGTCCAGAAGCCCCACCAGTACTACATTTTTACACCAATATTTTGCTACTTCTCTCTTATGGGTCCTTTCCTCCATCCAGCTAAACTATTTTCTGTTTTCCATATACCAAGAAGACCTGCCAGGTCATGGCAATTTTTTTTAATGTCATGCTATAGCTATGCAGACAAATCATCCCCTTCCTTTAAAGCTCAGTTCAAAGGTCAATTCTTCCATGGAGTCTTCTCTGCTTTCCAGCCAGAAGTGACCCCAGCCCTTGAAGTACTTGTGCTCAGCCCCTGTTGTGTTTTGTCAAGATTCAGCATATATTTGAACAACTATTTCTTATATGTGTGGCAGAATTTGATTAATTTTCAAATATTGTCTTTTTCATTTGTTCTATGTTCTGAAGGTTTGTGTCTCTTCAAAATTTCTGTTGAAGCCAGGCGTGGTGGTGCACACTTGTAATCCCAGTATTCTGAAGGCTGAAACTGGGGGATCATGGCAAACAGCCTAAGCTACTTAGCACAGCTATTACAACTCAGTGAGACCCTGTTTCAAAAATTGAAAGACTAAAAAATAGGGCTGGAGTGTAGTTCAGAGGTACAATGCTCCTGAGTTCCATCCCAAGTACTGCAAAAGCTTTTGTTGAAAACTTAACCCTCAATAGGATCGTATTTATTAGAAGGTGAGGTCTTTGGGAAGTGATTAGGACATGAATATCTAGGGAATGAGATTAGTTCCTATTTTTTTCTACATGAAGACACAGTAGGCAACATCTGTGAACCAGGACATTTTCTCACCAGACACTGACTTTTTCAGTACCTTGATCTTAGACGTTTTAACCTTCATAACTGTGAGAAATAATTTTGTTTTTGTTAATATCCCACTCAGTATATGGTATTTTATTATTGTAATCTAGAAAAACTGAGACAATTAATCTATATAATCTTTCAATAGATACAATTTTGTGTAGTACTGGGGACTGAAGCCAGAGACATTCTACTTCTGAGATATACTTCTCAGCAATTTTTTATTTTATGTTTTGAAAAAGAGCCTCCCTGGGTTGATGAGGCTGTTCTTGAACATACAATACTACTGTCTCAGCCTCTCAATTACTAGGATTACAGGAATGCTCCATCACACCCAGCTAGGTACACTTTATATCTTCATTTTTCAGATGAAGACACCAAAGGTTTAAACAAATAAAAATGAGACATCCAAAAACCCACAATTTTGTGACAGAGTCAGGAGTTGAACTCAGGTGTTTTCTTCTAATTACCCTCTTGTAACTCCTATGAAAAAAATATGGTTTAAATTTATTTTTGACCTGAAAGAAATATTTTAATTAAGATGACAGCTGTTTCACTCGATTTACTCACCTATCTCTTTTCTCTAAGTTATTCAAGTATGTAGATCCCATAGGATAGTGGAAAGGCTACATTTTAACCTGTATACTGGCACCCTCAACTTGTTTTTCCTTGGAAAACCACTTTTATGTCCTGGTCTTCACTTTTCTAATCTGTGAAATTGACATAATTATGTTTATCATCAAAAGACAAAATTATAACAAAGTTAGTTTAAAAATCAAATTAACTCTTATTTGGCAATGCCAGAATCATGTCATACCTTATTTTATAGTGTGCTTTTCTGGACATGACAGACCTATACAGTAGGAATAAGGAAATAAAACAATAAAAAAAACACATTGGTTAAATGAGATTAGTACAGGTCAATTTTCTTTTGAAGATTAAAGCAGAAGAAAATGCCAGGCATGGTGGTGCACACTTGTAATCCCAGCATTTGGGAGGCTGAGACCGGAGGATCCCGGTTTGCAGACAGCCTCAGCTACTTAGTGAGACTCTCCACAACTTAGTGAGGCCATCCACAATGTAGTGAGACACTGTTTCAAAAATAGAGAATAAAAAAATTAGGGCAGGGGGTATAGCTCAGAAGTCAAATGTCCCTGGGTTCCATCCCCAGACCTGCAAAAATGAATGAATAAAAAAATAAATACAATAAAGCAGAAGAAACCTTCTTATTACAATAACACAATAGACCAAACTCTTTTTGATCAGTTGCTATGGAGCTCCAGCTTTCAGGAAAAACTAGCCTTTCAGGAAATCTACCCGCTTACTTGAAATTTCAGCTCATGTGGATCTTAGTATGAGTGACTACATTTTGGTTTGTTCTGATCTTTTGGGCCCTTCTGCAGAAGGTTAGTAAAAAATAATCGTTTCCTATTATAATTTAACAGTATTTAGTGAGCAGTAAGAGGAGAATATATTTGCCAACCATATGTGAGGTATTCAACTCACTTCTACAGTGGGTATGTATAGTAGTTGCTACCACCTCTTAACTTATACTGTCTGGGTATTCCCTAGGAAGTTTCACAGTTCTCCACTTCTTTGGGAAATAGGAAGTAAGGAGAAAAATACCCTCCCTCTACCCCCAACTATTACCTTACTTTCATTCTAGGATCAATCAATGGAGCAGATTGTTTTTTGACCTTTTCTAACTAAGATGTTCTCAGATATATCTCATTGTACCAGTTTCCTTTATCAGAAGCACCTTTCTACAAATGGAAAGACATTTAGCCCCAGGTCCTGCTTTGCTCATAGCTGTGATTGGAGCACACTCTGATATATGTACCAATAATTTGGAGGTAAAAAAATAACTATAATTTGATGTAAGAGAGCAATTTGTGATAGGGTGACTTTGTGGTGACAAGACTAATATAACTTAGTTGGCTAGAGCTCAGTGCTCAACAGACCTAAAGTTCTAGTTTGATCTATACATGGACTGGTTGGCCATTTCATCTCATCTAACTCTAGCCTATTTGTCATAGCCCTTTTCTTTTTTTAAGTTACTAGGAGACTGAATTATTGATTGAAAGTGGTAATAAATGAGAAAGGCAAAGATCAGCAGTAAATAAAGTTCTAAAAATAAGTAGCTCTTGCACACAGAAAAGTATAAAATCTATTGATTTTTCAAAGTAAATCCCCATGGAATTCTATCCAGATTAAGAAATAAAAAGTTGCCAGATCCAGCTGGCAAAAGTACAGGTTTCGAAGAGAGGAGTGAGGATGAAATAACTCTAAGAATTTAATTCCAAATATTATGTATTCCTAAACATGGAAGCATCGCCAGTCCACTCCCAGGTCGATAACTCTACTGGCCGATGTTGGGGTTTGGTCTCTTGTCATATTTATAGATTTAGCTTTAGGTTACCCCAGACGAGAAAGACAAGTCCAAAGTCCAGGCAGGTCAAACAATACCCTGGTGCAACACAAACAACACAACCTAGTCTTAGCTCAGACAGAACAATAGCATCATTAGTTCTGAGAGAGTCTTAATTACTTTGAAACCTCCATGACCCCAAACCTTGTTGACTCTGGATGGAAGAACAGTCAGAAGTATACTTTTAGTAAAGATAAGGGGAAGACCTTAATGGCTCTCCACAAAAAATTGCTTGAATCCCAAATGTCTTACTCATGCCACCTTCCACTACTCTGTCATCTGAGAGAAAATACTTTCACAAAATGTCAGATAGGATGTGAAACTTCTAAATGGCAAGCAGTAAGTTAGGTAAAGTACAGAAAATAGGTAGAAAATGAACACATGCTCCTTAACTGATAGATTTATCTCTTTTTCTAACCATACCATGCCAAGGGCACACACAAGAGAGCAGTCTGAGATAGTAGAGTGAGAATTTAAAATACTGACAATATGACTAGGCAAGTTACTTCATATTGGCTTTCTCATTTATCCACATTGTAAAAATAATAAAAGAAGTTCTTACTTTGACAGGCTATTGTGATAATTAAATTAAATCATTTTCATAGCTATGTAAACTTGGTAGATATTTTATGAATTAGAGTTACTATTTTATCATCATTATTGGTGATTTTAGATGATGAAGGATAAATCCAAGCTTGAAACATATACTCTGTCATCTACTATAAAGAGCAAGTTATTTGAGCAACTTGTTTCTTTAATGTTTATTTAAGTCATACAAAATGTTTTGATTGAGTAGTAAATGCATAGTTAAATTTGGGAATTAATTAATGCTACATCATAACACTATTATAACTGATTTGTGTATTTTATTTAACAAGCAATCATCCTTATTAATTGTCAGAAATGAAAGTTTTTTTCCATATCACATTCAAACATTGTTATTTCAGGACTGTGTTTTCAGGGTGACACCTGAAAAAACAACTTGGTGACCCTTTCTACAGACTTGAGCTTAATTGACATCTTGGAGATTACCTCCCTTTATATCAACAGGCCTCAATTCCAATCTATGAATATCCACTTCACTAGAGCTATGCATGACTTTAATTGTTGCCCCAGCTCTAATGTAGGTCAATGACAGCTGCTGAAAGTGGAGAAGCTTTGTGACTGCTCTCACCAACAGATACAAGGCATGTTTCTACAAATATCCCTGAGGACAAGGCTACAGATGCCCAAGAGTTAATTCTACCTACTTCATCAAATGGTTGATGTGTTTCTGAGCAATCAAGACCCAATCTAAGCTCTGCCATTTGCAATTAGTTAGAATTCTAAGCAAACACTAAGCAGGGACTGGCAGCAGTTCCCCATGGATAACGATGGAGAAACAGGTTTGGGGAATAGCACACAGTGAGGCCTATAATGGGCAAACTCAAAAAGAAAAGGATGCTTTGCTCATAGTTTCCTCCTCATACCATTTTTATGAGTTTCTCAAATCTCACTATGGCCATTTCTTTACAGTCATATATATCACATGTAGTTCAGAAATTATTTTCCTTCTCTTGTCTTCTAAAGAACGCTTGGCTGTGGGCAGAGGTGGTGATTTGTTCAACACATTTAAAAAATATTTATGAATAATAATGGCTTCTATAATCCTTTGCTCCAAGCCCTCAACAAATCACTCGATAATATCTAGTAGGTTTATTATTCCCTTCAGATTAAAGCTATATTCTTCTCTTTCTGAGTTTCAATTTTATAATGCCTTGACTCACTACCCCAACTCACCACCCTCATACAACTCTATGCTATCTTTGGGCCCATTTAATCTCGAAGCTCCTACAAACATCAGCTCCTGTACTCCCTTACTTATCCAGATCGTTACTTTAGATTTCAAGTTGAGTTTTCCATTTACAAATTCTGATATTCCTGGAAAACCACTGTTTTAGCAGAGACCAGATCCAATTAATGTTTCTCTCCCATGGCGAAGCTTTCCTGGGCCCACCCAAAGAGATATGATTCCTCTCTTCTTTGTTGCCACCTTTCTACTAACCTGGAATTCTACATTGACATCTCTATGTTGGAAAGGAATATTTGTCTTTGATCTTAATATATGATTTCCCTGAGGGCTAACAAAATTTTTATTCCTTTTTGTATCTTTAGCTTTCAGCACAGTGCTTGGCACATAAGTTCATGCAGCAATCCCTCAGATTGATGAATGAATATTTCTGCTGACTATACACTATGATAAATTTCAGTTGCAGTTTTCTAAATTTTCTTATATAGTAATACTAAACTAATAACAATTTCAATCTTTCCTACATTTAACCTAACACAGAACCTTATCTTAGTGACATATCTACTTGTATTAAACAATAACTAGAACACTCAAAGCAAATTACTCTGTCAGGCTATCCATTATCTTGCCACCTTTAATTCCTCCTTTTTTCTAGCTCCCCCAGTGATTTCCAGGATCTTATCATCAAGAACCATTGCATTACTTGACTTTAGATTTAGTCGTTATAAAAATGGAGGGGCTGGAAGAGTTACATTTAACTGCCATGTTAGCTGGACATTCAGTGTTCTACAACTAGCCCCTAAACTGCTTTACCAGTTTCAGATTATAGCTCCCCTTTGATGTTTGAATTACACTAGACTATCCCACCTTTTATTTTATATACCATCAACTTTCATGTCTTAATACTTTTGTTCATTGCTATGACTCACTTCTCCATCATTTTGGCCTCCTGACATCATACCAACCTCTAATATCTTCTCCATTACAGAATGAGTTTACCCCTTGGTTATTCTCCTATAACATTCCATATGTACCTCCCTAATCACATTTCCCTTTTTTGTGGTGCTGGAGTAGGAACCCAGGAGTATTCTACCTCCAAGCTACATCTTCAGCCCTATTTTTTATTCTTTATTTTTAAATAGGGTCTCACTGGGTTGCCAAGGGCCTCACTAAGTAGCTGAGGCTGTCCATGAACCTCGATCCTCCTGTCTCAGCCTCCCAAATGCTGAGATTACAAGCATGTGCATTTCCCTTTTTTATCTTATATAATTGTTATTTGTGAGCCTGCTTGCTACTTACACTAGTTTCCATAATAATTCTATGTCTTCTCCATGTTGGTATTTCTAGTATCTGCCCCAAACTAGTGCCCAATAGACATTGTTTATTCAACAAAGATTTTAAAACCTTAAAGTATGCATAGATAATCAGATTACAACTTGAAAAGAGTTCTCTGTTTTCTGAAAACAGTTTTACTTATCTAATGAAAGCAAGAGTATCCTAATTAGCTGGGAATCCTTTTTAAGATTTTGATCAAATTAGTAAAGATGTCTTACTTGGATCACATGATCTCCACTACTCAATCACATGTGACAATGATTCAACTGTCATTAAGTAGTAATTAAAATATTTCCTGATGATCCTTAATTTATATGCATTTTAATAGGTTTTGATGGTGCTATAATAAGGACTATAATCAGCAGCATCACCACAAATTAAAAATAATTTTCCTCTAATGCAAATTATTAAAGGTCAATTGACATTTCACATTACCTGAGATGTGACTTTCAGGTACAACTGGCTTAGAGTCGTGTCCTGAATGTGAAATATTTGATTCCTAAAGGCAAGTCACAGAAGCCATGTCATTTTAGGAGGTTAAAAATGGTCTGTTGTTTTTGAGGGGTTGGCCATGAAAGAAATAGTCATGTATGGAATTGCTTTGCTTTGATGGAATTGCTTTTGTATTTTAGTAACTAAACCAGATTTGTTTTCAGAAATGAAATGCTTCTGCCAATAATTTCTGAAGGCTGCATGGTGAATGATGCTTGCACATTTGGCTATCAGTTTTCTTTTTCACATCATGCCACTACTCATTCACAACATTCCCAGAAATCAAGTCACCAGAAGCCTCCTGATAGTAAGTATAGATGGGGAACTTGTGGATCACCAACTCCCTTGTTGGGGAAAAATTCTGTTTGATGTCCCTGAGCTGTTTTCTATCCATTTAGGTCATTTAACACCTTATCAAGTCAAGTCATTTAGTGAACATTAAAATTAATGTCCAAGAACATTAAATGTAAGTGAACATATCCGGGAGATTTAATCATTCTGTCTAATCAACCTAAAGGCTCTAAAAGCTAAACAAGCAGTCTATGTGATGAGTTACACCAGAAAGATCAAAGGGTGTCAACTTCCCTAACACCAGATCACATGCTTTAAAACAAGGGCCAGTCAAAAGTGACAGATTCCAGCCATGATGATGTATGGAGACCTTCTCAAATGACCTGAGGTGGCAACCTCTGGTGTAATGACTCATCAGTGAGGAAGAACAGCAAAGAGGGATCAGGAAAACAGTAATCTGGTTATGACATGTAATATAAGCCTAGAAATGAGTGTCAATTTCAACCAGATGTACTTTCTGGCCTTGAAAAATTGGATCAGCACAAATGAATTGAGTTCTGAAAGTTTAAAAGTATTTTTTTTCCTGAGGGGAAAAAAGAGAAAGGATTGTTTCCTTAAAAATCAAGCAATCACTCAGGAGGCATATAATGCTATTACTTCAAAATGTCTCATTACCACTCAGAATATTTTTGTCTCACATTTATGGAAGTTTGGATTTGTTTTCCCTTGAACCTTTCTTTGTCCAAAGAACCTCTTTTAATTTGTAGTTGGAAAAAATTAACTCCCCACAGACATTCACAGGCAGCTGCTACCTAGTATTGCAAATTTTGTTTTCAAATGAAATTCAATTTTTGCTCATTTTAAACCACAATCCTATTGTTCTATATAGCAGAAGCATACATATCTATTTCCATTGCCTTTTGTCTTTCTCTTGTTAAGACTTACATAATCTGTGAAAGAAATTCAAGCTCTTGAAGGCACATTAATAAAATCAGAAACAAGAACAGATTTCTGCTCTCACAAACAAACGCAGCCACCCTGCATGCCTGAAGTCACCATAGTCGTAAACACTGAAGACTAGAATATGACTTGGAAGACTTTTATTTATTACATTTACATCATAGTTATTTGGACTGAACAGATAGACTCACTTAGAAATTCACTTCTTGGATTAAAATCCCATGGCTTGTTTTATCTTGCAAATTTTTCCTGTGCCTTCCAGATGCTGAAAACATGAGACAGTAACCATGATATCTGTTGTTAGGGGCAGAGAGTGTCCCTCAGGAAATTTTTCAATGGAATGATTTTTTGCCATGGCAATTAGTACTTTATATATGAGGGTTATCTGTTGGCTAGGACGGTTTTAAAATGCAGAGTTTGCAGAGTGAAGACACAGATATAGTGGCACTATACAGTCCACTGTATAATTTACTTCTGCCAAAATTAAAGACTATGTTGTTGTCAACGTGAACACAATTTCCAGAGTTTAATGCAAACTGCACTATCTACCTTTTGCATATATTATTTCCCCTGACACACACAAACACATGCATAAACTGTATATCCCATTTTAATAGATCTCCCCTCCCACATCTTGATGAATAAAATTTTCAACTTGTTTTATAATATGAATTATTTTTAACAAGCTCTGTATAAATGAAAGCCATGTACTCAAGAAATCCCCATGCATATTTCCTTTGGATTGGAACTGACATTATTCCCCATTTATTTAAATCTAGCAAATATAAATCCAAGACAGTTTTAGCTAGCTCTGTTTTTAAAAGGCATTAAAAATATCTCACTTTTTTCTGGTTGGGAAGGGTATTATACTTCAGCTGAACTTAGAATTTGAGACTTTGAAATTATTGTTTGGGTTCGGTTCCAGGTTGGGGGTAGGAGGTGGCATGGGGATTCAAGATCAGTTCAGGCTGGTTTCCAATTCAATCTTGTTTGCAAGTAGAGAAACCTGATCCCACCTACATGGGGCTCAATTTAAGAGACCTTTGCTATTTGAGGTGAAGGTCTCCAATTTCTTTTTTTTAAAGGAAAAACCTGGAGTCAATCTATCTAAGTGAAGGGCTGGGTGTTTTTAGTTTACTTAAATCTCAGAGGGGAAACTAGCTCCTTTAGACATATTCCATTGGTTGCAAATCTATTTTAGCCTTTTTCTGGCAAGGGACATTTTCTCCCCTGATTTATAGTCTATAAATATGAGGAATGCACATGGGCAGCACTTTCCATATCATTAAAGCATAAAGTTTGTTGTTCCTTAATCAAATATGCTATCCAAAATACTATCCTTATTTACAGGGTTTCATCTACCTTAACCACTTGCAATACACACACACACAAACACACACACACACACACACAAACACATACACACACAGTGCTACTGTGCTAAATCTTAATTCTTGTCCTTGAACAAGACCACCTAATTTTTCTGTGGAACTATTCACTGCTCCTTCAAGTATACATTACTGAAATTCATAGAAGTTAAAAGTGTCCAGACAGAAGGAACTATACACAAGGCCAAGGAAAAATGAATTAGTAGAAAACCTGCATAGAAGAAAGGAAAATCTAAAATTGTGGTCCATAGATTATGTCATACTTAGCCAAAACACTGCAAAATATAGCCAAAAAAGAGATGTTGTTATTCTAAACACTGATTCAACCCATTTGTTAATATAATATTTCACTTCTTACAAACACAATCACAAACTTTGCATACAACCTTGAAAAATTATCACAGCCCAAAATGAATGCAGAAGAGACCTGCTGCTGGGTTTGACACATGTGTCTGTTAAACAGGAAGGAAAAGGCCCCTCTAGGAAGAGGAGAGAGACTTACATCATTTGTGAATTGGTCCCGCTTATTTTATGAGGTGTTAGACAGAGTTAAAAAAAATAGTTTATGCACAAATGTGTGGTCCATAAATCAAAAGATAAAGGTAGTCATACCATTTCTTTTTTAACAAAGAATACAGTTTTATTTTCTCTGGGCATCTGCAAAACACATAGGACCAAAATATAAAAGAGAAAAATCTTCTGTGAAAAAAAAATGAAAGGGAGCAAGGGCTTGAGAGAGATTAGTGTCCTAACCCCAAGGATCTGTAACAACTCTAATTGCTTCGAGGAATCAAAAAGATATTGGGAAGATATAACAGGAAGAAGAACGAGAATTTACTGAGGAAGAGGGCCCTAAAGTGGGCCAGGAGGAGAAACTGGCAGCTGGAAGTGGATCTAGGTGAAAAGAGTGGCTCCTGCCAGTAGCCCTGGGGTAGGGACAGGGGTGGGATGGCAGAGCCAGAAGGAGTCATCAGGGGCAGTGAACCACGCATGCTATGGGGAAGCATGGGACCTGGGTGTCTTCCAGTCCCAAGAGGCATAAGTGGTGGGAACATGGCCAGTGGTATCCCAAGTTAGAGGGTTACAGGAGGTGGCATTTGGTGTGAGAAGGAGCCAGGAGGGTTGCCTGGTGGAGGAAGCCCAGATCCCAATGATGACACCACAGGACTGTGAGCAGAAGGAGGAGAGGGTGCATCTGCAAATAGCTGGTGAGGGCAGTAAACCTTGGAGAGTGGGTTTTGAGCTGCCAGAAGTAGTTCTGCTGAACCATGGAGCACACCCTTATAGTCTTTCTTAAAGGCCTAAGACACAGTGATAGGGCGGTTACAGAGGTATTACCCACTTATGGCCTTAATTGCTGCATTGGAAGTATCAAATGAAGCAAATTTAATAAAGGCATAACTTCTGGAGTTACCTATGTCAGAATTCCACATAATCTTGGGTGTTCATAAGATAACCCCAAAGGAAAGTATCATAAAGCAGCTTCTCATCAATCTCCAGGTCCAGGTTCCCAATGAAAATGTTGGCTCCTACATCCTGGGTTTTTTTTTTTCTTTTCTTTTTTTTTCTTGGGTGGTACTGAGATTGAACCCAGGGACATTCTAACTTCAAGCTATACCTCCAGTCCTATTTTTTTCTTTATTTTGAAACAGGGTCTCTGTGTTTCAAAGGGTCTCACTAAGTAGCTGAGGCTGGCCACAAACAGGATCTTCCTGTCTCGGCCTCCCAAATACTGAGACTACAAGTGTGAGCTACCACACCTGGATTTACATCTTGGTTTTTGTTGTGAGCCGATAACTTGCTGACTCACATTGTTGTCTCATATAATTTGATCATGCTCATAATCTAAGTGACATAATCAGCATCTTCCTCACTCCAAAATTCAACAAAGCCATAGCCTTGGTGCCTGCTGGTGACTCTGTCCTTTGGCATGTGGATGTTGAATACTGTCCCTGCCTGGAGAAAGGGCTCCCACAGCAGTGGTTCACTAATTTTCTCACTGAGTTCCCCCACATACACAGTGGCATCCTGGTTCCATTTGGAAATTGGCCCGGGAGGTATGGTGAACAAGTTACCACCATCATATCATTTCTAAAGGATAGTACATCATTGGTAAATGACTATTTATTTACTAATTGTATTAACTTCAGAAATTGTTTCTATCCATTGCTCATTTTTACAAGAATTTACAATAAGATCTATATTTTATGTGAGACACCTTTATTGGAGCATTGGCCCACATCTCACTATTTTTATTTATTCATGGGATTGGCTGACAAAGACCAGGGAAAGCATTTAAAATCCATGTCTTTAAAGACTAGAATCACATTGCTGTGCTTCAGTCAAAGTCTTTAAGAAATTTTAAGAGATAGGATAGAGAATATCCACCAAAAAAGTAACCAACAAGGTAGTAGTGTGTCATCGTGTTTCCGTATTTGGACCTTTTAATCCAACTGCCTGAGCTTAAATTAGAGTATCACTATTTCTAGTTATGTGAATATGGACAACTTAATGTCTCTTAATTTCACTTATCTGTAAACTGGAGATCATCATAGTCTCTACTTCAGGGGATTGTAAATATAAAAGAACACCCATTTAGAGCACTTAAAAGATTGACCATGTTAGCTTTAAGTGAATGTCAGCTCTTATTCTTGCTGATAGATCAAGAAAGTACTTTGAGCCATTCTGTTCCATTGCTACAGTAATTCACACACATGGCTGCCTTTTATATGTGCTGTTTTGAGATGTTGACCCACAAGGTGCCATGTATCAAAATCTCATTTTGGCATCTGTAAAAAAGTAGGAAAACAGAAGAATGACAGAGTGATTGGCATATTCTCATTGGGAAACAGTATCTTTTTTCCCACTCACTTATTAACTGACATACATGGTTCAGGTTGATGTGGTCTATGGATGAGTGGACCTTAGAATTTACCTCTTCCTTCCACTGATGGTCCTGAAGAATCTAGGATAATCTCTCAACATGAAGAGAACACTATATTTCTGTCTCTGGAACCCCCTATGGTTTAGAACACAGGTCCCCAAACAGTCTTCAAAATAACACTTGACTATCTACTTTCAGAGTTTCAGGGTTCATAGTAAATATTTTTTTGAAACTGAAGAGGTGATAGCTTGATATTTCTATAATGTTTATTTATGTTTAAATATTTGTTATTTTTAACCTGCCTAGTTTCACAAAAATGGTGAGGCAACATAAATGAAATAGTCTACTGTAAGACAAAAATTAATATGAAAGCTTGGCTCAAGACAACAGATTAAAAACATAACTTTGCCAGGCAAGGTGCACGCATGTAATCCCAGCATTCTGGAGCCTAAGACCGGAGGATCGCCATAGGCAGACATCCTCAGCTACTTAGTGATGCCCTCTGCAAATTAGAGAGACCCTGTTTCAAAATAAAGAATAAATGTGGGCGTGATGGCGCACACTTGCAATCCCCGCACTTGGGAGGCAGAGACAGGAAGCTCGGGAAGGTTCGAAGCCAGCCACACTGGCTTAAGAGACCCTGTTTCGAAAATAAAAAAGTATAAAAATAGGTCTACGAGTGTAGCCTGGAGGTAGAAGGGTTTCCAGGAACCCAGTACAAGAAAGAAGAAAGAAAGAAAAAAAGAAAGAAAGAAAGAAAGAAAGAAAGAAAGAAAGAAAGAAAGAAGAAAGAAGAAAGAATAAGCCAGGCTTGGTGGCGCACACTTGTAATTTCCTCCGCTTGCGAGGCAGAAACAGGAGGAACACACTGGTTCAAAGGCAGCCTCACTGGCTTAAGAGACCCTGTTTCCAATTTTTTTTTTAAAGTATAAAATAGGTCTGTGAGTGTAGCCCAGATGTAGAAGGGTTTCCAGGAACCCCAGTACTACTGAAGGAAGGAAGGAAGGGAGGGAGGAAGGAAGGAAGGAGAAAGAAAGAAGAAAGAAAGAAAGAAAGAAAGAAAGAAAGAAAGAAAGAAAGAAAGAAAGAAAGAAAGAAAGAGTAGGTCAGTGGGTATAGCTTGGATATCATAACCCCTGGGTTCCATCCCCAGACCCACACACACACACACACACACACAAAACAATGCATTTAACTTAAACTCCTTCTGCTATACATCATTAGAAAATATGTTCTTTAGGAAATCAATAAATAAAAATAGTGCTGATAAAAATAGGGGATTGCTATCAGAATATGAGAAATACTAAGAACTTCTTGGAAGTTGGATGCATGCTTTTAATCTCAGTAGTTGGAAGGCTGTGACAGGTGGATTGCAGGTTCACAGCCAGCCTCAGCAATTTGTAAGTTCCTTTGCAACTTAGTGGGATCCTGTTTCCAAATTAAAAAAAAAAAATCAGACCAGGGGTGGAACTCAGAGGTAGAATGCCTGTGGGATCAATCCCAAGTATCACACACACACACACACACACACACACACACACACACACACACAGATACACACAAAAAAAATAAAATAAAATAAAGAAAAAAGAAATCCCTGGAGGACAAAAAACAGGTTGGACTGAAACTGATGCAGTGTAAGTACAGGAGATTTCTTCAAATTCATGAGTGATATATGCAAGTAGCTGGAAAGACCAGGATAATTGTCTAAGTAATTAATTGTGAAACTGTTTCTAATAAAGTTCCTAGAAATATGGATGAAAGGGATGATGGATGGGGCAAAAACAACTAAAACAATAATAGAGGAAAATCTTCCAGAGCCAAAGAAACACATGGTATTTCAGACTGTCATGTGCCAAAATGAATGAATGAGAAAAAACAGATACATAGATACGATGTATGGATATGCATCCATATATAGGCATATATCTCTCTTATATATCTCCATATAGACAGACATACAGACATATATGCTATATATACCCATATAAATCTATATACCTGGATACACACACACACACACACACACACACACACACACACACGGAAATTTAGATATTCAAAGATAAAGAAAAATACTAAATTGATGAGAGATGGGTATTGTGGTGCACACCTGTAACTGGAATACTGGGGAGTCTGAGACAGGAGTATTGCAGGTTCTAGACTAGCCTCAGCAATTTATTGAGCCCATCAGCAACATATAAAGACTGTGTTTCAGCTGGGCGTGGTGGTGCACGCTTATAATCCCCGCGCTTGGGAGGCTGAGACAGGAGGATTGCACAGGTTCAAAGACAGCCTCAGCACTTAGTGAGGCTCTCAGGAACTTAGTGAAACCCTGTTTCCAAATAAAATATAAGATAGCTATGGGACTATAGCCCAGAGGTAGAAAGCCTCTGGGTTCCACCCCCAGTACCACCAAAAAAAAAAAAAAAAAGAAAAGAAAAGAAAGGACTGTGTTTCAGAAAAAATAATAAAATAGGGCTGGAAGGGTGTAGTTTGTAGTTAGAATGATCCTGGGTTTGATTCCCAGTACCAAAAATATGATATCAGAAATTATATACAAATAAACACAAATAAGATTCACATTAGGTTTCTCATGCATTCAGTCAGTAATGGTGAATGTTAGAATATAATGAGATAGTAAAAATGAAAATTATTTTGAACCTAAAATCCTATACCTAGCCAGACAAGCTTTCATCACACAGAAAAAATAAATGAACTTTCTGGCATACTTGTACTCAAAAAACTTACAATGCACCATCATTTTTTAAATTTTTGATGTTGTAGTTCAGGAAAAGTGAATAAATATGAAAAAAATATAACGTGAGGTGGAAAATGTAAAGTAAACAAAGGAACCTATAAAAGTCATGGTTGAGTCCTAAGAATAGTTAGTAAATGATATTTTTAGAAAGTGAGAGGAGAATAAGAATACAATATTATCAAATCACTTACATAAACACTGAGAATGGCAGTTAATAAATGTATACTAAAGTTCTTGTTAGGATTCAAAACCTACAAATTGTGATTATATTTATATAGTGAGATAGTATAATGGGGTAGGTTTACAACCTAGAGTATAAAATCAGACGGGATGAATCACTGTCTTCTATTATTCACTCATCCTATTACTCTGGAAATTTACCCAACTCTATTGCATCATGCTTTTTTATCTGTAAAATAGAGATAATAACTAAAACCACCACAATGAAATACTGTGAACTTTAGATAATATTTATGGAGCACTTATAATAGATATTAATGCTATAAAATATTATTATCATTATTATCATTACTGTTAACTCTATATTTTAGTATCATAATGTTTCATATACAAAATTTGGGAGAGGAAGGACTGGTGTTTGAACCCTGGGAATTTTACTTCTGATTTATCTCCAACACTTTTTAAATTTTTGAAACAGAGTCTTGCTAAATTGTTTAGGCTGGCCTTGAACCTGTGGTCCTTCTGTCTCAACTTCCCAAGTACTAGGATTACAGGTGTGTGCCATCACATATGGATTTATATACAAATTTTTATTGAAATATGTGCTTATAAATATTTAAATTAAAATAATATCATCACAAAATATTTTATTTTCAACCTTATTAAAAGGAATGCTTGATGAGTTGGGTATATAGCTGAGTGATAGAGTACTTGCTTACCTAGCATGCCGAGGCACTGGATTCTATCCCCAGGACCCCCCCCCCAAAAAAAAAAAAACAAGACTGATTAACAACATATGTAAGGTTTACAGTTTGATTTTTTATATATGTGTACATTATGAAATTATTCATCCTCTCAAACTAATCAACATATTCAGGTGTCACATGAAGGTAGGTAGTACAGGTAGAAGCTATACATATTCAGTCAATAAAATATGATTAACCAGCTGGGCGTGTAATCCCTGTACTTGGGAGGCTGAAACTTAGTGAGACTCTGTTTCCAAATAAAATATAAAACCGGTCTGGGAGTATAGCCCGGAGGTAGAAAGCCTCTGGGTTCCATATATATATATATATATATATATATATATATATATATATATATATATATATATATATATATCCATTTATTAAAGCAAAAAAATCTCAACATATTCTCAAGAGATTATACAGATAATATTATTTAGTACACTAAAATTTTAAACTGACAACAATATATGGGCAGAAATATTTTAAGGCGTTTCCCAGTTGTGGATAAAAGTAAAACTGATGACTAAAGTTTATGAACTGTGTAGAAAAACATAAAATAATGAAAATACTGTATCCCAAACCTATGAAATATATCTAATGTAGAATTTAGAGGAATGTGTAGTTATTCATTATTTATTAGAAAACATAAATTAATTAAAACAAATAGGCTCTTTTTTCACAAGCTGGCAGAAAAAGCACAGCAAAATAATATCACAGAAAGTTATGAAAAGTATTAATAACAGCAAAGCACACATTAATTAAATTAAAAAGGCTTAAACAATAAAATAAGTGTTTTATTTAGAAAAAATTAATAAAAGAAAAAAACTTTGGTAATTTTTACCTATATATATACTAATAGGAATTAAAAAGAAGATATAACTAGAGTTATTTAGGAGATTTTATAAGTTATAAGAGAATACATATGCTTATACCATAATTTTGAAAATCAAAAATGTTTCCTAGTGATGTAACTAATTTAATAATATATAAGGAAATCAATTTACTTTTGTATTCAACAAAGTTGCATTATCTTAATATCTGCAAGGTATTATCTTAATATCTGCAAGAAAACTATAGCCAATCTCATCTCTGTAAATACATCTGATATACTAATAAAATATTAGTAATCATTTGCAGCAGCAGATGAAGTAGACTATGAAAAAGATCCATCTTTTCCTTCCTAGAACTCTGATTGATATATTTATCCTGCCCCCTGTCTGGAGCAGAGATGTATTTGGTATTTGTGGAGTTATTTTGTGGTATTTTTATTGAGTTTTTTTTTTTTTTTTTTTTGTGTGTGTGCGTGTGGTACTGGGGTTCCTGCTATCTCTGGGCTACACTCCCAGACCTATTTTATACTTTTTTATTTTTTTGGAAACAGGGTCTCTTAAGCCAGCACAGATGGCTTTGAACCTGCAGTGATCCTCCTGTCTCCGCCTCCCAAGAGCAGGGATTACAAGCATGTGCCACCACGCCCGGCTTTAATTGAGTTTTGACACATTTTTTCCCTGACACTGTAGAAGCCAAAAAGTAATTTGAGTGAGAAAGAGTGATTTTGCTAATAAATTCATATTAGCAATTAGATCATATGTGAAATAATGTTATTTCATGTATTACAACGAAATGAATGTTTGTGCTCCCTCCAAATTCATCTTTTGAAATACTTTAGTGGGTGATTAGGGCATGAGGGTAGAACCCTCAGGAATGTGGATTAGTGTCCTTAACAAAAGAGACTCTGGGGAGCTAATCTGTTCTATTTCCTCCACCCAAAATACAGCAAGAAAGTGAAAATCTGAAACCACAATATGCTTCCTCACTAGAGGCTCATGCTTCCACCCTGACCTTAGACTTCGGCCTTCAGAACTGTGAGAAATAAATGTCTGTTATATAAACCACCCAGTATCAAGAATAGCCATCAAGTTGCTTTCTCCCCAAAGTGAAGAAAATCAGCAGGTAGGGAAATGGGTCCAATTCTTCAAGATTAAGATTCTTTTTTAAAAAGAAACCCTTATATCTTATCTTTTACATAAAACTTTGTGTCATCTTAATTTAACCCTAGAAAAGTTAACTCAGACTCTTTTAGGTAAGGAACCTACTACTGCAATCATCTTTACTGGCATTGTTTTGATGTCTTGAGGAATTCTTATTCTTTGTTTCACATCACATGTAGCATCTTTTCCCTTACCACCAGCATTCTTTATTATAGAAAGCAGAGTCTTGGGTTCACTTCTTGATTCTTCTTGCTTCAGCTGAAAGGGAGTCAAATCAGGGGATTTTTTTATCATATTCATAATTGTCACCACTCTTCAAATCCAAGACAAGATCAGAAGATAAGTTACTGACCATCAGCTACTTTCAATGAATAGGTCTGTATATGCCTGGGCATTTTTGCATAACCTCTAATTTTGTTTTATTTGGCAATATCCCTTCTTTCTCTACACATTACAGATTGTCAGCACTAATTCAGATGCACTGTGTTTCTCAGTTTAAATAATCCCTCAAAAATTATTAAATAAATGAAGGAAAAATTCCCTCACTCTGTTTTCTGGGTTGTCAGTGATAAACAGAGCAATAATAATAGTAATTGAATGAAATAATCATATATGCCCCATACATACACAAGAATCAATTTATAATCAAATCAGTGGATTTTACTTAATTATAGCATGAAACATCTGCTTTTATGCAATTGTGATATTATTATCTCTTCCTTTTCTTTGTAATTGAAGTTTTATAATATTCAACAATGTTATTTAGCACCTTTTCCTTCTTTCTCTCTGATCAGAATGTTACTCATTAAGTGTGTAATTACCATCATTAACTTTATGGAAACTATGTGTTTTTGTATTAACTCTTGAGTATATATTTGACTGCACAAAACAGATCAAAATTAGTAGTGACTTGAATAGATAAGAACTGAATTTCTATCTCTTCTAACAATCTAGAGTTAGAGGGTTCAGAAAATGTATGAAAGCTATCATCTAACTATCCACACTTCTCCCAGTTTATGTCCCTACTTTCTTTCAAGAGCTACCCTCATCTACACAGTCCAAGATAGTTAAATCAACATCAAATCTATATCCCAGGTAGCAGATGGAGGACAGAGGAAAGAAATTTCATTCTCCTTACCTGTAAGGACGCACTTCACAAATTATACATATCACTTGCCTTCATATTCCATGGACTAGAATTCAGTTACATGGCCACATAAATCTACAAAGTAAATGAGCAAGTGAATATTTATTCTGAAGGTTCATGTTTCAAAAAAAATATCAGAGTTTCTCTTTATGCCAAAGGAAGGTGTGGTGGTTTGAATTAAAAACTCCCCTCCTACCTCATGTGTGGGCAGTGCAGCCATATTTGGGAGTGGGGCATGGTTAGAGGAGATATATCACTAGGGCTGTGGTCTAGGGACTGTATTTCCAACCCCATCCTTTCACTCTTTGCTTCCTGGCCACCATGAAATGAGAATCACTTTCCTCTGCCATACCCTGAGTCTCTGCAGCTGATATTTTTCTGTCTTGGAGGTAGGCAAACCTGGAATTAAACTTCTAAATCCTTTGGCCAAAAAACATTTATTTATCTAAGTTGTACTCATCAGGTATTTTGGTTCTAAAAATAGAAAAGCTAATTAAAACAGAGAAACAGATTTTAGTGACTCTTATCAACCTTTATCACTTCATAATACTGCTACAAGGAGCAAATATTTGAATAATGTTCCTTTATTTGGGCTTGTTCTTTTCTATTTATTATTTTTTATTGGTGCATTGTAATCATATATCAAATTGGAATACAAGACTTGAGAGGATATACAAGCACACATCATCCAATTAGCCCTCATCCAGCCCCCATCCCATTCCCTCACCCTCCCTCGATCCCATGCTTGTTTGGTAATTAACTTTGATACATTTGTTTATGTACCTCCTGTGTTTTAAAGAGGTTACATTCTCCCCTATTCCATACCCTCTGATTGGTCACCTTAGTTGCCTCACTATAGGGCCCTTTCTATAGCATGACCTCTTCCTGTTGCCCCTTTCCTACTAGTTTTTGCTGATTAGGGGAAGCATCTGATTTTTATTTTCTGTGATATTTCTCTGTGCATGCCGCATTGCAAGTACAGATCCCACGCTTGACCGCCCCAGTAGAGACCTGGCTACACGGTGGACTGATTGAGACCTCGCTGGCTCAAGGCATGCTCCGATACCGGCCTCAGAGGCCTCAGTAGCGGCCTTGCCTCACGGAAAGCTCCGATATCCGCCTCTGGCCTTGGCACAGGCCTAACCCCTTGGCAGGCTCTGATCCCAGCCTCGGAGGCCCCAGCTCCAGGCTTGCCTCATGGCAGGCTCCAATCCCGGCCTCTCTGGCCCCAGCATCGAACTAACCCCTTGGTAGACTTCAATCCCAGCTGCGGAGGCCCTAGCACAGGCCTTGCCTCACAACAGGATCCGATGCCGGCCTCGCTGGCCCCAGCACCGGCGTAACCCCTCGGCAGGCTCTGATCCCAGCCTTGGAGGCCCCAGCACCGGCCATGCCTCACAGCAGGATCCAATGCTGGCCTTGCTGGCCCCAGCACCGGCCTAACCCATCGGCAGGCTCCGATCCCGACCTTCAAGGCCCCAGTAACAGCCTTGCCTTCTGTCAGGCTCCGACCCCAGCCTCAGAGGCCCCAGCATTGGCCTAACCCCTCGGCAGGCTCCATTCCCAGTCTCGGAGGCCCCAGCACTGGCCTTGCGTCATGGCAGGCTCCGATCCTGGCCACACTGACCATGGAACTGGCCTAACCCCTCGGCAGGCTCCGATCCTAGCCTTGGAGGCCCCAGCACTGGCAATGCCTCACGGCAGGATCCGATGCTGGCCTCGCTGGCCCCAGCACCAGTCTAACCCCTTGGCAGGCTCCAATACCGGCCTCAGAAGCCTCAGTAGTGGCCTTGCCACAAGGAAGGCTCCGATGCCGGCCGCTGGCCCCAGCACAGGTCTAACCCCTCAGCAGGCTCCGAGCCCGCCCTCGGAGGCTCCAGCACCGGCCTTCCCTCACAGCAGGCTTCAATGCTGGCTTCTGGCCCCGGCATTGTCCTAACCCCTTGGCAGGCTCTGATCCCAGCCTCGGAGGCCCCAGTAGCGGCCTTGCCTCACAGCAGGCTCCTGTGCCAGCCACTGGCCTGGCACTGGCCTAACCCCTCAGCAGGCTCTTATCCTGGCCTCAGAGGCCCCAGCAACGGCTTCCTCATAGAAGGCTCTGATGCCGGCCATTGGTGTGGCACCGGCCTAACACCTTGGCAGGCTCCCATCCCAGCCTCAGAGGCCTCAATAGCAGACTTGCCTCACGGAAGGCTCTGATGCCGGCCACTGGCCCCAGCACCAGCCTAACCCCTCTGCAGGCTCCTATCCCAGTCTGGAAGGCCTCAGCACTGGCCTGGCCTCACAGAAGGGTCCGATCCCGGCCTCACTGGCCCCAGCATTGACCTAACCCCTCGGCAGGCTCTGATCCCAGCCTCAGAGGCTCCAGTAGTGACCTTGCCTAATGGCAGGCTCCGATGTTGGCCATCAGCCCCTGCACTGCCTAACCCCTCAGCAGGCTCCAGTCGCTGCCTCAAGGGCCTCAGCACCAGCCTTGCCTCACGGCAGGCTCCGATCCCGGCTTCACTGGCCTCAGCACCGGCCTAACCCCTTGGAAGGCTCTGATCCCAACCATGGAGGTTCCAGCACCGGCCTTGCCTCATGGCAGGCTCTAATCCCAGCTTTGCTGTATCCATCACTGGCCTCACCACTCGGCAGGCTTCAATCCATGGACCCTCTTTGCCCAACCAATTGTCCCATGTTCTCAAGGGTGTGTGGTGGTAGCATTCTGCCTCTAGGGTTATTATTTCAAAGGTCCCAGGTGTAATGCATCAGATCTCTGCCTCCCCTGAGAACTGGCCACTGCCATTGCCACTGCCTCCACCATTTCAAATCTTTCCCAAGCTCTTTTTCCACTCTGAATATTGTCCAGTATTCCTAAGCATGCATGACAGTAGCATTCGACATTTGGTGTAATTTCTCCAAAAAAATAAGGTTGGTAGGATCTGATTTCTGCATTTTCTGAATACAAGTCTCCACTGCCATCGCGGAGACCGCTTTCAAAACTGCCTTTCTCCTTGGTCTCCACTAAACTCTCTCCTTACAGGTAATGTCCAAGATTCTTAACAATATAGAGAAACAGCAGTCCTCCTTCATGTGGAATTTTTCCATAAGTTCCAGTTAATTTGGATAAGTTTTGTCTGCATCTCCAGTATCCTGGCATTCGCCACGGCCTTCTTAACTGCTCTCCGATACCTTTCTTTTTTCTTTTTATTTTCCTTTTTTTTTCAATAAGAAAAGACAGTATGTGTGGTTTGAGGAGGTAGTAGGATAAGGCACTCAGTAGCACTGTGACCCGGCCTGGTTTCCCCATGGGTCCAGCATGCTCCACATTACTCCACCTGGGGCCCAGAGTCCTGCGACCCAGGCCCTGGCTGTTCCAGTGTCCAGTGTGCCCCGTCCGACCCCTGCCTGGGACCCAGGGTCTTACTGAGCCTGGTTTCTCCAGGGGTTTGGCGTGCTATGTGTGGTCCGGCCCAGGGCCCAGAGTCCCGTGACCCGGACCCCAACTGTTCCAGGGTCAGGCATGCCCCGCCCAACCCCTGCCCGGGACCCAGGGTCTTACTGAGCCCGGTTTCTTCAGGGGCCTGGTGTGCTATGCGAGGTCCGGCAAGGGGCCCAGAGTCCCGTGACCCGGGCCCCAACTGTTCCGGGGTCAGGCGTGCCCCACCCGACCCCTGCCCAAGACCCAGGGTCTTATTGGGCCCGGTTTCTCCAGGGGTCTGGTGTGCTACCAGACTTGTCCTTTTCATTAAAAAAATCACCATTGTATTACTGGAAAATAGTATTGTGTATGTTTATCAGAAATATTTAATTTTGTGTGCCTTTTTAGAACAGGACAAAAACTTGTGATGCCTTTTGTAAAGACTTTTATTTTTTCAGTTATCAGTATGTTTCCTAAAGATACTTTTCTTGTCTCCCTCCTTTTCTTCCTTCCTTTTTTCTTAACTTTTTATTTATTTTATTTCTCTAATTGTATTTCTTACTTCTTCCCTTTTTCTTCATTTTTCTTTGCATCCCATTCCTTCTAGCATTTCTCAATTTCTTTCTGATTATTTATGTGAATTCATCACAACCACACATTAATTTATACCAGAATAGGCATATATAATCTATACTCAAGTAGAATTATGCTCACTATCTAAATATAACATTATAATCATCCGGGAAGATGGCAACCGAGAAAAGCGGGACTTAAGAGCCCTGCTAACAACCAATCTCCATTACCACAAAATCAGCACCTTTCATAGCCAGAAAACACCATCACCAGAGAAACAAAAAAATCACCAGGCTCCAGAGAGAAAGCGGACTGAGAACAGAGCTCAGAGCCACAGAGGAAATATACAAGCCTCACGCCCGAGGACGCAGCAGCAGCGCTTTACTGCCGGTGGCAGCGGCGAGTTCACCGGACGGCTACAGCAAGCCGAGGTGAGCCACTGCGGAACAGCCAGGCGGGATTTCTCGCCACAGGTAAAATCTAAAGCTCCCAGTGGCTGAGCTCAGCACACGCTGCAGGGATTCAGAAAATCAAAACCAAGAAGAAATACGCCAGCCTCACGGCCGAGGGCATAGCGATGGCGCCATATTGTCACCGGCGGCAGCAGCAGCGAATTCACCGAGTCCAGTACAGCTACATCTGCATACTCAAGAACAGTGAGTCAAATTGTGGGCCACAGAGGAGAAATCCCAGTACTGTACTCCCTGGGACTTGACCCAGTGGGGGAGGGGCAGTGGCAGAGATATCACACCATAGGAGAACTTGCAACCTGGCACCCCCCACAATCTAAAGCAGCCTCTATCGACTCTCTGGGTCGGAGACTCTGTGATACAACCCAGTAGAGGAGTAGTGGGGTCTGAGATACTACTGACTCGAGATCCAGAACACCTTAAGTGAAGTCATAGTGACCCAAGGGAAGAACCCAGAGAAGGCACAAACTTCCGAAATCATGGGAAAGAGGAATAACACTGGAGCAATGAATGCCCACAACCCCACAACATCAGAACCTGATAAAACAGAAAATCAGAGATTTATAGAAGATCAAATCAGGAAAATAACTGTAAAAATAATAGAGGTGCTTCAAAAAGAACTCAGAGAGAGCCAAAAAGAGATAAAGGATGCAATTAATGAAGTAAAGGCCTCAATTCAAAGCACAAACAACCGATTAGAACACATGGAGAACAGAATCTCGCTCTTAGAAGATGATCATTCCAAAAATGAATGAAAGCATAGTTTCTAATCTAGGAAAAATATCCGACAGCAGGAATCTGATATTGAAGAAATATGGGCCCATTTTAAGAGAGCTAACCTAAGAATAAATGGAATAGAGGAGGGAAAAGAAAGTGAAACCAAAGGGATCAACAATCTCTTCAAGGAAATAATAACAGAAAATTTTCCAAACATAGAGCAAGAGGTTGTTACACAGGTCCAGGAATCTTATAGAACTCCCTTTAGACAGGATTGGAGAAGAGGATCCCCACGCCACATAATTGTCAAAATGACCAATGTGGAAGCCAAGCAGAGAATCTTAAAGGCAACAAAAGCAAAGGGCCAAGTGACATTCAGAGGCAAACCAATTAGAATCACTCCAGACTTCCCAAACCAAGTCATGAGAGCCAGAAGGGCTTGGAGTAACATATTCCAAACTCTGAAAGAAAACAACTTCCAGCCAAAAATTTCCTACCCAGCAAAACTTTCTATCAAATTAGATAGAAAAATTAGAAGCTTCCATGACAAACAGAAACTGAAGGAATTTATGTCTTCAAAACCAGCACTAGAGAAAATACTCAAAGAGATTAACTACAAAGAAGAAATAGGTAACACACACCAGAACTAGAAAAAAAGATTTTCCATCCAACAGACAACTAAGATTGGTTATCTGTGGAGATTCATTACTTATGTTAGTCTTTTACATATCTCTAAATTGTATTGTTTGCCTTTATTGTTGTTAATTTTTAGGATTTCTAGTTGGAATATTAATATACCTTCAGATATAGCATTTGGAAATATTTTATTCCATTCTATCCATAACTGTTAACTCTGTTTACATTGTCTTTGGATATACAATATTTTTTTATTTTTTAGGAAGTTTATATACTCTTCTGTTGCCTGTGCCATTGAAATCATATCCAAGAAATCACTGCCAATATCAATGTTGTGAGGTTTTATGACCCAGATTTTCTCCTAAAAGTTTATAGTCTTAAGATTTATATTTAGGTCTTTTATCTATTTTGAGTTAATACTTGTATATGGTATTAGGTAAGGGTCCAATTTTATTCTTTTCCATGTAATTATTATTTTTCAACAATATTTAGTTAAAAGATTATTATTTCCACCACCAAATGTTCGTGGAAACCTTGTCAAAAATAACTTGACAATATAGGGAAGAATTTAGCTCTAGGCTTTTATTTAACTCCAATGGTTTATATATCTGCCTTTATAATAGTACTACACTATTTCAATTATTGTAGCTTTATATGGTTTGAAATAAAAAAATATACATCTTCTAGCTTTGTTCTTTTTCAAGATTGTTGTGGGTACCTAGAGTCCATATTCCATATAAGGAGAGAATATTAAAGGCAACAAAAATTAAAGGCCAAGTGACATTCAGAGGCAAACAAATTAGAATCACTCCATATTTTCCAAATTAGGTCATGAAAGCCAGAAGGGCCTGTAGTAACATATTCCCAACTTTGAAAGCAAACAACTTGTAGCCAAAATTTTCTACCCAGCAAAACTCTGTCTCAAATTAGATGGAGAAATAAAAAACCTTCCAATACAAACAGAAACTGAAAGAATTTATCTTTTTCAAACCAGCACTAGAGCAAAGAAGAAATAAGTAATATATGCCAGAACTAAAGAAACAAGAATTTCATCAAAGAAACAATTAAGCAAAGAAGAAAACAAACACACCTCAAAGTTAAAACTCAAAATGTTAGAAATTAAAAATCATCTCTCAATAATCGCAGTGAACATAAATGGCCTCAACTCCCCAATAAAAAGGCACAAGATGGCAAAATGGATTAAAAAACAAGAATCCATCTATATGCTGCCTGGAATAAGTACACCTTACAAGGAAAGATAGTAAAAAACTAAATGTGAAGGAATGGAGAAAGTTAATCTATGACAACAAAATTTGAAGACAAGCAGGAGTACAAACCATGATATCCAACAAGTTAGACTTTCAGCTCTAGCTTATTAGCAGAGAAACAGCAGGTCATTTTTCCATTGGTAAAAGTAACAATCCAGCAAGAAGAAATAAAAAAAGTCAAAATTTATGCCACAAATATAGGTGAAGCTACTTTCATAAAACAAACTCTGTGTGACATTAAATCATACATAAGTCCCAATACAAGTATACTTGGATATTTCACACCCTTCTCACACTGTTAGACTTATTGTCTAGAAAAAGTTCAGTAAAGATGCCTCAGACCCTAAAGAACATAATTAACCAAATGGACCTATTAGACACATGCAGAACATTTCACCATACTACAGAAAATTTCACATTTTTCTCAGCTGCTCATGAAACCTTCTCCAAATACAACACATCCTGGCCCACAAAGTGAGCACTAGCAAATTTAAAAACTGAAACATATTTTCTTGTGTCTTTTCAAACCAGAATTGAATAAAACTAGAAATCAAGTATAAAATGACCCAGAGAAACCACAGAAATATGTGGAGACTGAACACCACATTGCTTAATGAAAAATGGGTCATAAAAGAAGTAAGGGGTAAAAATCAAGACATTTCAAGAAGCAAATAAAAATAGAGATACAACATATCAAAAACTCTTGGACACCTTGAATATAGTATTAAGAGAAAAATTCATAGCACTGAGTACCCATATAATAAAAACAAAAAATAACCAAATAAATAACCTAATGACACACCTCAAAGCCCTTGAAAAATAGAAACACTCTAACTCCAAAGCCAGTAAAGGACAGGCAATTTTTAAAATCAGAGCAGAAATCAATGAAGTAGAAAATAAAAAATACAAAATTTCAACAAAGTTAAAAGCGGATTTTTCAAAAAATTAACAAGATAGAGAAATCACTAGCCAACTTAAACAAAAAAAAATATAGAATCAACCCAAATTCTAAAGTTAAGAGAAAAAAGGGAGACATTACCACTGACAGTATAGAAATCCAAAGGAATGCCAGGCATGGTGGCACAGAGGATTGTGGATTACAGACAGCCTTGGCTTCTTAGTGAGGCAATTTACATCATAGTGAGACCCTGTGTCTAAACAAAGAATACAAAATAGAGCAGGAGTTTTACCTCAGAGGTCAAATGCTCCTGGGTTTTATCCCTAGACCCACACACACACACACAAAAGAAATCCAAAGGATTATAAGAAAGTACTTTGAAAAACTATACTCTTACAAAATGGAAAATGCAGAAAAAATTGACACCTTTCTAGATAAATACAACCTTCATAAACTGAGTCAAGAAGATATAGAAAATTTAAACCAACCAATAGCAATCAAAGTGATTGAAACAGCAATAAAGACCCTACCATAAAAAAGCCCAGGACTAGATAATTTCCCAAGTAAACCTTTATAGAAAAGCTAATCCTGATACTCTTCATTTTGTGAAATAAAAAGAAAAGGACTCTTGCAAATACATTCTATGACACAAACATCACATTTATACCAAAACCAAATGAAGACAGCTCAAGGAAGAAAAACTACAGGACTATATCTTTGATAAACTTGGATGTAAAAGTACTAAACAAAATACTAGCAACACACATTCAAAACTACATCAAGAGAATCATACACGATGACCAGGTGGGGTTCATCCCAGGAATACAAGTCTTGTTCAATATACAAAGATCAATCTATGTAATGCATCACTTAAACAGAATCAAAGACAAGTATCATATTATCATTTCAATTGACACTGAAAAAGCATTTGACAAAATCTAAAATTCATTTATGCTAAAAGCACTGCAGAGAATCAGAATAGAAGGTACATACCTGAACATTATATAGACAGTCTACAGTACACCCACATCCAACATCAATACGCCCACATCCAACATCATAAACAAAGGGGACAAACTGTGAGAATTCCCCCTAAAACAGGAACAAAACAAAAATGTCCATTATCACCACTTCTTTTCAATATAGTACGTGAGACTCTAGCCAAAGCAGTAAGACAAGAAAATAAAATCAAAGGAATACAAACAGTAAAAGAAGAATTTAAACATTCACTATTTGAAGACAACAAGATACTATAATTAGAATAACCAGCATACTCAACTAAAAGGCTTATAAAACTGGTCAACAAATTGAGCAAAGTGTTTGGATATAAAAACAATCTTAAAAAACCTTTTCTGTATACCGAACATAAATCCACTGAAAAAGAAATCCAATAAACACTTCCACTCAGGATATGCCACCCAAAAAATAAAATATTTAGGAATAAACTGAAAAAAGGAGGTAAAAGACCTCTACAAAAAATTATAAAACATTGAAAAAAGAAATCCAAAAAAGACCTTAGAAGATGGAAAGACTGTTCATCTTCATGGATAGGTAGAATAAATATCAAAATGGCCATACTTTCAAAAGTGATCTATAGATTCAACTCATTACCCAATTACTGATGTCATACCTTAAAGGCATAGGAAAATCAGTTCTTAAATTTATTTTGAGCCGGGCATGGTGGCGCATGCTTGTTATCCCCACACTTGTAAGGCAGAGACAGGATGATTGCAAAGGTTCAAAGCCCTTTGCTGGCTTAAGAGACGCTGTTTCCAAATAAAAAGAATATAAACTAGGTCTGGGAGTGTAGCCTGGAGGTAGAAGGTTTCCATCGCCAGTACCTCCAAAAAAAAAAAAAAAAATTATTTCGAACAAGAAAAAAACCAGAATTGCCAAAGTAGTTCTCAGCAACAAAAACCATGCAGTAGGCATCACTATACCTGACCTCAAACTATTCTTCAAAACCATACTAATAAAAACAACATGGTACTGGCAAAAAAAAAAAAAAAAAACAGATACATAGACCAATGGAAGACTCAGAAGCAAATCTGCACACTTACAGCCAATGGATTTTTTACAAACTGGCCAAAAACATACTCGGAGATAAAAGAAGCCTTTTCAACAAATAATCTTGGCAAAACTGGTTAACTACATGCAGAAAAATGGGAAAAAAATTTCACTTTCTCACCCTGCATAAGAGTCAATTCAGTATGGATCAAAGACTTGGAAGAGACCTTGAGGATCCTTGAAGTGTGCATAGGTAGGTACAACACTGAAACACATAAGCACAGGTATATACTTCTCAAAATACACCAAAGGCAGAAGAAACTAAAAGCCAGATCAATATGTGGGATTGCATTAAAACTGAAGTGCTTCTGTACAGCAAAATAAACTATCAAGTACCTCAACCCAGAGCCAAAAGAATGAGAGATTTTTGCCACCTAGTCCTCTGATAGAGAACTAATATCTAGACTATTCAGAGAACTCAAGAAACTCAGCATTATGAAACAAATAAACCAATGAAAAAATGGGAAAGTGAACTAAATAAACACTTCACAAAAGGAGAAATTAAAATTGCCAATAAATGCACAAAAATGCTCAATATTATTAGCAATCAGAGAGATGCAAATCAAAACTACCCTGAGATTTCACCTAACTCCAACTAGAATGGCAATCATTCAAAACACAAACAAATTTTGGAAAGTATATGGAGAAGTGAAAACTCTACTGCATTGTTGATGGGATAGCAAATTCGTGCAATCACTTTAGAAAACAGTATGAAGGATCCTTAGAAAAATAGAAATGAACTTGCCATATGATCCAGCAATATCACTTCTGGGAATCTACCCAAAAGGATGGAAACCAAACCAACAAACTAATGCATGAATATTTATGTTCATACCTGCACAATTCACCATTGCCAAACTATGGAACAAGCCAAAATATCCATTAACAGATGAATGGACTACAAAACTATGGGATATATACACAATAGAATTTTACTCAGCCATAAAGAAAAACACAATTACATCATTTACAAGGAAATGGATGAAACTGGAGAACATTATGGTAAGTAGTCACCCACAAAATTAGTCTCTCACAAAATTAGAAATTAATCACTCACAAAAAATTAGAAATCAGATGAAAGGAAGTGATGATAATGGGCATCCTTCTCTTGTTTCTGTTTATACTTGAGGCTCCGGTCAGAGCAATGGGGAAATAAAAGGAAATCAAAGAAATAAAAATTGGAAAAGAACTCAAACTTTCACTATCTGCAAATGACATGATACTATACTTAGAAGACCCAACAAACTCAACAAAAAGGCTTATAGAACTTATAAACAAATTCAGCAAAGTGTCTTGATACAAAATCAATCTTAAAAAATTAGATGTTTTTCTTATACTAACCATAAATCCACTGTAAAAAAAAATCCAGAAAACACTTCCACTCAGAATTTCACACACAAAAATAAAATGATTAGGAATAAACTTAACCAAGGATGTAAAAACCTCTACAAAGTAAATTATAAAACATTGAGAAATAAAATTGAAGAAGACCTTAGAAGATGGAAAGATCTTTCATCTTCATTAATAGGCAGAATGAATATCAAAATGTCCATACTTCCAAAAGTGTTCTACAGATTCAATGCAGTACTCATTAAATTACCAAGATAATTCCTCACAAACATAGAAAAATCTGTCCTTAAACTGTGCAGGAGGAATTACTATACCTGACTTTAAACTATACTACAAAGTCAGAGTAAAAAAAAAAAAAAAAGCATGGCACTTGCACAAAAACAGATACATTGACCAACGGAGCTGAACAGGAGACTCAAACAAAGCCACATACTTACAGCCAATTATTTTTTGACAAAGGGAGAAAAATATACACTGGAACAAACATAACCTGTTCAACAATGGTGTTGGCAAAAATGGTTTACTATATGTAGAAAAATGGAAATTAATCCCATTTGTTCACCCTGCACAAGAGCCAATTCTAGCTGGATCAAAGACGTAGAAATTAGACCAGAGACTCTGAGGCACATAGGCACAGATAAAAACTGCCTCAAGACCCCACAGGCACAAGAAACTAAAAGGAGAATTACTATTGCATGAAACTGAAGGGCTTCTGTACAGTAAAGGGAACTATTAAGAACCTCAACCAAGAGCCAACAGAATGGGAAAAGATTTTTGCTAACTTCTGCTCTGATTGAGGACTAATATCTAGACTATACAGAGAAATCAAGTAGCTCAGCACTAAGAAAACAACTAAATCAAAACTGTGCAAGTGAACTAAATAGACACTTCACGAAAGAAGAAATTCAAATGGCCAATAAGTGCATGAGAAAAGCTCAACATCATTAGCAACCAGAAAGATTCAAATCAAAGCTACCCTGAGATTTCACCTAACTGCAACTAGAATGGCAATCAAACAAACAACAACAACACAAACAACAACAACAACAAATGGTGGAAAGGATGGATGTGGAGAAGTGGGAACTCTACTACATTTTTGGTGGGATTGCAAATTAGTACAATCACTTTGTAAAATAGTATGGAGGATCCTCAGAACAATGGGAATGAACTTGCCATATGATCCAGCAATACCACTTCTGTGTATCTACCCAAAAGAATGAAAACCAAACTACCAAACTGATGCATGTGTATCTATGTTCATAGTTGCACAATTCCCCATTGCCAAACTATGGAATTAGCCAGGATGTTCATCAACAGATGAATGGATTACAAAACTATGGGATATGTACACAGTGAAATTTTCTCAGCCATCGAGAAAAACACAATTATATCATTTACAGGGAAATGGATTGAACTGGAGGATATTATGTGATAATAGTCACAAAAAATAAGAAATCAGTTGTTCTCCCTAATAAGCAAAAGCTAGGGAGAAAATGGGTCGTAGGAGGAACTCTAGATGAAGAAGGAGATTCTATGGATGAGCAAATTAGGTGACCTAACTGAGGAGGATTGTAGAGGTAAGAGGGAAATTCACTAATATACATAATGTTCATTTACAAACATATCAAAATCAATCACTAAACCAAACATGAAAAGGAGGGAAGGAGAAGAAAATGAGTCAGGAATCCGGTAAAGGCTAATTGGGTGATGTGTTCATGTATGCCTCTACCATTTCGTACTTCATTAAAATGCATGACTATGATGAATCAAAAAATTTAAAAAAGAAGTTAGGATAAAAATATAATAATGATAAAAAAGTTAAAGACAAAGTCAAGTAAACCTAGAAAATCTCCAGGAGACACCTTAGATGTTTAACATAAAGCCCCACATTAAAATTTTTCCATGGCACGAAAATAAAGCCAGGTATTCTTATGCCATTTTCCTATTGAAAAATTTTCATAGCTTTGAGTCACTTAGAGAAAAAAATTCAATATTTATTTTTACTTCCCCAAACCTGGCCATAATTTTACCCTAAAATTCTGCTTCCTTCCCCATTTTTTCTTACCTCTCTGCTATTTTTTGTGTCCTATGGGATCTTTTAAAATAATTTTATAAATAGACATTATATTATAAATAGTAAAAGGTTATCAACCTAAGTAAAGTCTCCCAAAGTTATATAAAGGAAATATTTACACTCTCTCCTTAAGAGATTTTTTAAAATTTTTATTGGTGCATTATATTCACACATCATATTGGGATAAAAACTTGTGTGGACATACATGTACACATCACTCATTTAGCCCTTACCCAATTCCCATCCCATTCCCTCCCCATCCCTCCTTCCCATGCTTGGCTTAGTGGTTGACTTAAATATGTTTAAGTACATTTTGTGCTTTAGAGAGTTTCCTTCTTTCCTTGTCCCATCCCCTCAGTTAGGTTGTCTTATTTGTTCCTCTATAGGATTTCCTTTTACATTTAGAGTTCCTCCTATGACCCATTTCTCCTTAGCTTTCGCATATTAGGGAAAGCACCTGATTTCTTATTTTTTGTGACTGACTAATCTCACTTAGCATAATGTCCTCCAGTTCCATCCATTTCCATGTAAATGATGTAATTGTGATTTTTATGGCTGAGTAAAACTCCATTGTGTCCATATCCCATAGTTTTGTGATCCATTCATCTGTTGATGGACATCTTGGCTGGTTCCATAATTTGGCTATGGTGAATTGTGCAGCTATGAACATAGATATACATGCATTAGTTTGGTAGTTTGGTTTCCGTTTTTTGAGAAGATACCCAGAAGTGGTATTGCTGGATCAAATGGTAGATTTGTTCCCATTCTTCTGAGGATTCTCCATACTGTTTTCCAAAGTGGTTGCATTAATTTGCAATCCCACTAACAATGGTTTAGAGTTCCCACTTCTCCACATCCTCACCAGCATTTGTTGTTGTTTGTGTTTTGAATGATTGCCATTCTAGTTGGAGTTAGGTGAAATCTTAGGGTAGTTTTGATTTGCATCTCTCTGATTGCCAATGATGTTGTGCATTTTAAAAGATATTCTCTTAAGGAAAGATTTTAAGTATTTCCTTTATGTAACTTTGTGTATCATTCTTACATTATGAGATCTTTAGTGTAAAAACCGTATGCTCCTGTGAATTAGCTCAGTGATTCCTAGGATATATTATTCTTTGTAGTACCTGTTAGATGTAGCTTCATAGACATGTGAAGTTCAACTGATGTTTTTGTTCTCTGATTGTCTTCAGTGTTTTAAAATAGAGGTTTTAGCAACTATCAAATATGATCTTCATTGCCTATCTTACTACACATCTCACACCAGTTCAGGTTGGGCCACGACTGTGTATGTTCTATAATGAAAAATCTCCACAGGTTGAATGAAGATCTCAGTTCTAGACAAAAACCTACAATGGTCCATGGTCAAATCAGTATATCCTAGAATGAAAATCCCACAAAGGTACAGCAGTGACCTACATTGAGTCAATGTGGTTCCTGATATTGTTCTATGCCACATTTGAGCTGAGATACAAGTTCCAAAAAGGAATAAAAAATACTCATAATATTAGTTAAGTATCAAAACGAGTGTAAAACTTTTATTTAAATGATGATAATCTGTCATTATTTTCTTTGGAGTCAAATGAAAGAATTTCTTCCATACATGAAACTGGTTTTGGTTTTGAGTTTTTATATTTTGCATGCTGACGATGGTGAAATATTTGGAAATCTTGAGTGTCTCTTTTGGTAATCTTATTTGAAAACATGTTGGATCTTTGATGATCCACAGGAAGATAATTATTGACAACCACTACAAAATCCTGCACTCCTTTGAATATATGAAAACTTAATAAATGCTCAGAGGTGATTTGTGTGAGTGATAAATTAAAACTCTATGGGTTTTTTAAAAGCACTGCAATATTCTTAATATTATAAATGCATTTTGTTTTATAGGCATAATCTATCTCTCATAGACTAGAAACAGTAAGAACTGTTGTTTATTAACTTTAATTGTAACAATAATACATTCCAGGCATATATTATCTTATTCAATCCTTACAACAACTCTATAAGGTAGACATTATGATTGCTATTACTATTTATATTTCTAGTATTACAATTACTATTGTAATCTGTATTTGACATATGAGGAAACTGAGTCTGGGGTAAGTTAAGAAAATCATTCAAGATTGCACAGCTAGTAAATATTAAACTTTTTTCTAATTCAGTTTGAATATAATCTATAACTAAACTTCAGGAAGTAGTACCTTTATAATATTGAATATTTCAACTAGTGAATGTGTTATATATCTCTATTTTATTTGCTTTAAGCTGTCAGTAAAGTCTATATTTTTTCTTATACAGGAAAAGCATAAGAAAGTAGGTTTTTAACTCAAGCATTCTGATTCCTAAGAAAAATTTGTAGCTACATTGTACTTCTATCAGTGGATAATTGGATATTTACATTTACTTTAATTGGCACATATTTATTATATATATTATGAAGTAAAGTGTGACATTTCAATATATGAATGCAACATTAAATAATCAGATCAAAGTAACTGACATATCCATCAGTTCAGGCATAAATCATTCTTTGTATTGGTGATATTTAAAATCACCTCTACTCACTGTTATAAAAATTTTAATTAATTATTGTCACCCATAATTATCCTACTGTGATAAGTTATTTCTCCTCTCCAAGTTTTTATTCTATTTAGATAAGTACTAAAATATTGATAGGGGCATTATTTTTCACAATGCCAAACTGCAAATTATCCAAATATTTGTCAACAGGAGACTGACCAAATAAATTGTGGTATATTCACAGGAAGTATTACTATACAACAATGAGAATTAACAAGTTACCACCTGGATGAATCAACAAGCAAAAACACAGATGAATCTTGCAAAAATGTTTAGTGAAATAAGTTAAACATAAGGGGATACACGATGCATGAAAGTACAAAACAGTAAAACATTATTTATGCTAATAATGTTCAGGAAAGTGATTCACTTGAGGTTATATGTAGTGACTGAAAGAGGGCATAGGCGGAAATATGAAATACTGGTATGCTCAGAATATTGATCTGGGTACTGGCCTTTATGACTTGTTTGGTTTCTTGTGTGTTTGTTATATTTCAGTAAAAATGTGCAATGATGTTGAGCATTTTTTCATGTATTTATTGGCCATTTGAATTTTTTTCCTTCTTGAAGTGTCCATTTAATTCACTTGCCCATTTTTTGATTGGGTTATTTGGTTTCCTAGTGCTGAGTTTCTTGAGTTCTCTGTATATTCTAGATATGAGTCAGGCACAAAAATAAGAAATCAGATCGTCTCCCTAATATGCAAAAGCTAGGGAGAAATGGATCATAGAAGGAACTCTAGATGAAGAAGTAGATTCTATATGTGAGCAAATAAGGCAACCTGAGGTTATAGGAGGAGGGAAGAGGGAAATCTCTAATGCACATGATGTACTTTAACAAACATATCAAAGTCAATCATTAAACCAAGCATGAGAAGGAAGGAGGAGGACGGAATGGGGTGGGAATTGGGTAAGAGCTAATTGGGTGATGTGTGCAAGTATGTCTCCACCATCTTGTATTGTATGACTACAAAGCACTAATAAAAAACTTTTAAAAGTTTTTATTTGCATATGATATCTTCATGTATTTAGAAAATATATTGGAATATAAAAACTTATTAGTAATCATAAGTGATTTAATAGAGAAAGATAAATGTGTAAAATTTTATTATAGTTCTAACAACCACATTGAAATTAAAAACCAATATTTTTAAAATAAAATAAAATACATAGAGATACATTTGACAAAACTTGTGAAAGCAAATTTGGAATTATTGTCATCCCAATTGTTGAATATGTTATTTCTTTAGTTTATTTAGTTCTTTAATTTATTTTAATAGTGTATTATAGCTATCACAATATAACTTTGGAACCACTTTAATTTATTCCTTCGTATTTTGTTCTTTTTGGTATTATTATAAATTAAATTTATTTTCTTTCTATTTTTTTCAGTACTGGGGATTGAACCCAAGGGAGTTCTGCTACTGAGCCACAGGGTCTTACTAAGTTGCTGAAGCTGGCCTCAAACTTGCGACATTCTTTTCTCACCTTCCTGGGTTGCTAGTAGATCATTCTATAATTGAATTTTTCATTACTTATGTAGAGTCATATAATTATTTTTGGTACTAGTGATTGAACCCAGGGACATTCTACCTCTAGCTATACTCCCAGGCATTTTTTATTTCCTGTTTTGAAACAGGGTCTTGCTCAGTTTTTGAATCTTGTCTTGAACCTGTGATCCTCCAATATCAGCTTTCCAGGTACTGCAATTACAGGCATGTGTCACAATGCAATCACAATTAAGTTTTGTAATTTTATTGTTCTATGAAAACTTGCTGAGCTGATTTATTACCTCAAATAGTTCTTTGTACATTCCTTTAAACTTTTTGTATACAAAATCCTGTCATCTGCAAATAGAGATAGTTTTATTTTTTCTTCTCCAATATGCATGCCTTTTATTTTATTTTCTTGCCTAAATGAGCTGGCTAGAAATTCTAGTAAAATGCTGACTGGAAGTAGGAAGAGAGAAAATACATCCCTTGTTCTTGATCTTAGGAGGAAAACATTTAGTGTCTTACAACTGTTTGTTATATTATCTGCAGTTTTTTTTATACATGTTATTTTAATCAGGTTGAGGAAATTCCTTGAATTCCTAGTTTTTTTTAAATATTTTTGTCATAAAGTGTTAAGGACTGAATGTTTGAGCTCTCTCTCCTGATCATATATTGAAATAATATACTGGCAATGTTATCCTATTAGGAGGTGGGCTCTTTTGGAAGTAATCAGGTCATCAGGGTAGACTCCTCAAGAATGGGATTAGTGCCCGTATCAAAGAGACTCCATCTTATTTTCACCAAATGAGGATACAGTAAAGAGATAATAGTCTACAACAAGTATGAGCTTCTTCATAAGAATCCAACTCTTCTGGCATCCAAATTTTACAGTTCCAGCTTCCAGAACTTCTTTTCCAATGAGAAATTATTTATGTTATTTATAAGACACTCTGTCTACAGTGCTTTGTTTTATTAGCCCCAAATTACTGACACAAAAATGTTGAATGTTTTCCATATGATGTTTCTATGAAGGAGGAGGAGGAAGAAGACAAGCAGAAAAGAAGAAGAAGAAGAAGAAGAAGAAGAAGAAGAAGAAGAAGAAGAAGAAGAAGAAGAAGAAGAAGAAGGCAAAAGAGACGTGGAGGAGGAGGAGGAAGAGGAGGAAGAGGAGGAGGAGGAGGAGGAGGAGGGGGAGGAGGAGGAGGAAAGGAAGGAAGGAAGTAATGGAGGCAAGGCCAGTATCTCAATATTCTCTTTAAGAACATTCCCCCAAGCTGGGTATGGTGGTGCATGTCTGAAATCCCCATACTTGGAAGGCTCAAAGAGAAGGGTCACAGGTTGAAGGCCAGCCTCAGCTGTTTAGTGAGACCTTGTTTAAAAAATTAAAATAGGGCTGGAACTCTACCTTACAGAGAGAACACCTTGGGTTCATTCCCAAGGGTTCACACAAAAAAAACACAAATATAAACACTCTCTCTCTCTCTCTCTCTCTCTCTCTCTCTCTCTCTCTCTCTCTCTCTTTCTCACAGACACACACACACACATGCACACACACACACACACAAGCATGATCCCGATGACCTCATTAATTCCATTTGTCTTATCTTCTTATCATATAAAACACCTGAAAGATGTCACCTCTGTCACTTCTGATACTGGTAATTTGTGTCAACTCTATGTTTTTCTATTAGCTAAATATAAGCTTATCAGTTTTACTGATCAGTTTTACTGGTTTTAAATTAAGGTTTATAAACTATTATGTTTCTATTTTATTGATTTCTTCTCTAATCTTTTTATATCCATTACCCTGCTTGATTTATGGTTGATTTGTTTATAATCAATCATAGATCCCCAAATTTATTGAGTCACTGCTTCTTTTTTCAGAAAAATAAATATTACTAAGTACCCCAATAAGGGTACTTCCACCATCCTCCTACTTTTATTCAACTCTTCCCAACAGACCCCAAGGCTATATTTTCCCCCAAGATCATAACAGTGCCATCCATCCACAAGGGGTGATACCAGTGTCTTTGGGAATCTGTGACTAGTTTTTCAAGATTGGTCCTGATAGCACTGATGTCAAAACTTTTTTCTTTTCTTTTCTATTATTTTCTTCTCTTCTCTTTTTTTTGTTTAAGTGGTTTTGGGGATGGAACCAAGGGGTATTCTACCTCCCAAATAAAACCCTGTCCCTAATTTTTTATTCTTTATTTGAAACATAGTCTCACTGAGCTGCAAAAGGCCTCACTAAGTAGTATCTGAGGCTGCCCATGAATATAAATCTTCCTGTCTCAGCCTCTCAAATGCTGGGATTACAAGTGTTTGCCATCACACCTCAAAATTTCTTCATTTTTTATAATTTATCAGGGTTTGAATTTTTTCCATTTATTTTTATTTTTATTGGTGTATTGTAGTAATACATCTTAATGGAGTACAAGATGGTGGAGGCATACATGCATACATCATCCAATTAGTTCTTACTCAATTCCTACCCCATTCCTGTCTCCCTCCTTTTCATGTTTGTCTCAGTGATTGACATTGATATGTTTGTTAACATACATCATGTGCATTAGAGCATTTCCCTCTTTCTCCTTCCCATCGCCTCAGTTGGATTGCCTTATTTGCTCATATATATTATCTTCTTTGTCAAGAGTTCCTCCTAAAACCCATTTTCTCCATAGCTTCTGTATATTAGGAAGAGCATCTGATTTCTTATTTTTTTTGTAACTGACTAATCTCACTTAGCATAATGATCTCCAGTTCCATCCATTTGTCTATAAATGATGTAATTGTGTTTTTTATGGCTGAATAAAATTTCATTGTTTATATATCCCATAGTTTTGTAATCCATTCATCTGTTGATGGACATCTTGGCTGGTTCCATAGTTTGACAATTGTGAATTGTGCAGCTATTGACATAGATATACATGAGTTTGTATGGTAGTTTGGTTTCCATTACTTTATCTTTCTTGTTTTCTAAGATGCTGAGGTGTATTGGAGGTACATTGTGAAAATAATCTGGTCTACAAGACAAACATTTTCCTGTGTAAAAATGTTGGTCCCTATCACTAACTTTAATACAATCACCAACTTATCTGCTAGCCAAATTATATCAATTTTATCTTAATTGGCAAAACAAATTACAAAGTTAAAGTGGAAAACATGTATTTGAATTGTATGAGTCTAGGAAAATTATAGCAAGAGATAAAAATGATAGAATGTAGTATATGAGATACGCTATCCATACACACTTCTCAGTATCATATTTAGTAAACTTTATTAACTCTAACCTTTTTTTCTTTTTTGCGATACTGGAGACTGAACTCAGAGGCAATCTACCTTCGAGCTATACCCCTAGCCCTATTTTTTATTCTTTATTTTGAAACAGTGTCTCACTAAATTGCAGATTACCTCTCTAAGTAGCTGAGCCTGGCAGCAAACCTGAGATCCTCCTGTCTCAGCTTCCCAAGTACTGAGATTACAAGCATGCACCACAAAACCTGGTTATCTCTGATCTTTATTAAATTGGGTTTCTGGAAAGTTTTATCTCTGGCCTTATTTGTTTAGCTTTCTACAGATACACCTCAACTCATTTGTGCCTTGTTTGCATGAACTTAGCATTTTTTAAGGATACTAAACAAGCCGGGCGTGGTGGAACACTTTGAAATCCCTGCACTTGGGAAGCTGAGACAGGAGGATCACACAGGTTTGAAGCCAGCCTAAGTTACTTAGTGAAGCTCTCAGCAACTTAGTGAGACCTGTTTCCAAATAAAGTATAAAATAGGTCTAGGAGTATAGCCCGGAGGTAGAAAAGCCCCTGGGTTCCACCCCTAGTACCATGCAAAAAAGAAAAAAAGTCAAAATATGTACTAAATGAATGACAAAAAGATGGAATTGTGGATTAGCTACTGTTTTCCCTGCAAAATTATTATCTAAGATAAGACTCACTGGGTGTTCACAGTCTCCAGTTTAAATAAAAAGACATACCACCAAAAGAAAATTTAATTTCCTTGAAAAACTGGAGGAATGAAGTTTATCAAAAATAATTCTACAGCATTTCCTTCATCACCTAGAAACTCAGATTGAAGTTTATTGATTAATCGCTCTTACCCCTCAATGTTAGCTTTCTTTCCTTTGTAATTTAAGTACAGTTGATATTTCAGTTTAATCCTGATGATTTCAGTGTGCAATTTTATAAAACAATAACAGAAAATATGCATTTATTGTGTTTCTATTTTTCAGATAATGTTCTATTTTTTAATAGACAACCTCTTTGTAAACTGCTGAAAACATTTTTGGTGGTATTGGGAAATTAATAAAAGCATATGGGCATGTAAGAATGAACTGATCACTAAATGACAATAAAATTTTATGATGCAAAAAATTATACTCAACATGGAGTCACCTTTATACTGATGTATCAGTTGATTAATTGCATTTAATAAAGAGCAAGAAAACTTTACTTTCTAGCAGTACTATTCATTATATATCCTGGACCACACTCCTTGTGAGTACAGCTAAAATGTTCCATAGCATATATCTATCCCTAATGAATTTAATTTCTTCAACAAAACCCTGATGTTAAGTGAAAATATTTTTATTAATTTTGTTTTCTATTGTCCTTTATTATTTTGGAGCTGATAGTGTAACCAATACCTCATGGAAGCTAAATATGAAGTTCACTACTGGGCCACACCTGAGCCTCATTAATTTTAGTGGAAAATTTATTACTTACTCATTCCAATTCAAGATACCCCCAAATATCACCTATATTTAACAATTAAATTGAATAATTAAACAACAAAAAAGTATATGTAAAAATTTTAAATACCATGAAAATGAAGTTTGAAAGCAAAACATAAAATAATACATCTTTATTACACCTATTCCTTCTTTATACCTCATTTTCTTAATCTATATTTTGTTGGGTAGATTGGAGCTCATGGTCATCTTATACTGAGACTGTGCCTAAAAATAAAGTTGTAGAACAGAAAATCAACTTCACATAAAAATAAAAGCAAAACACTATACTGCTGAAGTATATGGAATATCCCATATGCACAAAAGACTGAAGCTAATTCTTTATCTCTCCTGCATGACATGTGTAGTCCAAACAAAATATTTTGGTTTTATGCATCCTTAATATGCAATTTCATTTTGTTCCATATATTTTCTGACTAAAAACTGGTTTGATAACTAAATTCATGAAGATGTCTTTAAATGCATGAAGATGTCTTTTTTGTGTATGGTACTAGGGATTGAACTCGGGAATTCTACCTCTGAGCTACACTCAGCACTACTTTTCATTCTTCATTTATAAAACAAGGTTTTATTAGGTTGCAGAGGACCTCACAAAGTAGCTGAGGCTATTCTCAAACCTGAAATCCTCCTGTCTCATACTTCCAAGTATTAGAATTACAGACAAGTGCCATCACATTCGGCTACCTAGTCCCCTCCTCCACACATTTTTTTCAGTAGTACTGGAGATTGAACCCAGAGACGTTCTACCTCAAGATGCATCCCCAGCCCTATTTTAGTTTTTGTTTTGAAACAGGATCTAATTTGTTGAAGCTGTCATCGAACCCCTGATTTTCTGTCTCAGCCTCCCAAGTACTGGGACTACAAGTAAAAAAAAAACAATGCCCCAACTGAATATGTATTTAAATATACATAATGGTGTGTTTCATTATATCATTTTTAAAAATTTTTACTGGTGCATTGTAGTCATATATCTTAATGGTGTACAAGGATGGTAAAGGCACATGCACACATCACTCTTTAAGCCCTTCCTCACTCCCACCATATTCCCTCACCCTTTTCTCCTTCTCATGTTTGTCTTACTGATTGAATTTGATGTTTGTGAATATACATCATGTACATTAGGGAATTTTCCTCTTCCTTCTCCCATCCCTTTATTTAGGTCACCTTATTAGCTCATCTATGGTTTCTCCTTTTTCATCTAGCGTTCCTCCTATGACCCTAGCTTTCATATTTTAGGAAGAGCATCCAATTTCTTACTTTTTGTGACTAAACTCACTTAGCATATTTCCTCCAGTTACATCCCTTACCCTGCAAATGATGTAATTTTTTTCTTCTTTATGGCTGAGTAAAATTCCACTGTGTACATATCCCATAGTTTTGTAGTCCATTCATCTCTTGATGGACATCTTGGCTGGTTCCATAGTTTGGCAATTGTGAGTTGTTTGACTTTTAACATAGATACACATACATTCGTTTGGTAGTTTGGTTTCCATTCTTTTGGGTAGATACTGAGAAGTGGTATTGCTAGATCATATGGTAGATTTGTTCCCATTCTTCTGAGGATACTCTAAACTGTTTTCCATAGTGGTTGCACTAATTTGCAATCTCACCAACAAAATATTATAGTTCATACTTCTCCACATTCTTACCAGTATTTTTTGTTGTTTGTGTTTTAATGATTGTCATTATGGCATATTTTTGCATACATAAAATATAATCTGAAGTCTGGGATTGTAATGCCTCTTGCATCTTTCTTATTGTTAAGAACTGCTTTGGCTATTCTAGGTCTTTTCTTTCTTCATATGAAGTTCATGCTTGATTTTTCTAGGTCTCTTAAGAATGTCACTGGTATTTTAATGGGAATTGCATTGAATCTATAGATCAGTTTTGGCAGAATGGCCATTTTGATATTTATTCTGCCTATCCATGAGCACGGGAGATCTTTCCATCTTCCAAGGTCTTCTTCAATTTCTTTCTTTAATGTTTTATAGTTTTTGTTGTTGAGGTCTTTTACATCTTGGGTTAGGTTTATTCCTAGGTATTTTATTGGTTTTGAGGTTATAGTGAATGGAATTGTTTTCTTTGTTTCTTTCAGTAGTAAAAACAGCATGGTACTGGCACAATAACAGATATGCTGACCAGTGGATTAGAATAGAAGATACAGAAACAAACCCACACATCTTTAGTCAATTAATCTTTGACAAAGGGGACAAATACATACGCTGGAGAAAAGACAGCCTTTTCAACAAGTGGTGATGGGAGAACTGGCTAACCATTTGTAAAAAGATGAATCTAAGCCCCTGTATCTCACCATGCACAGGAATCAACTCAAGATGGATCAAAGAATTAGAAATTAGACCTGAGACTTTGAAGTTAGTAGAGAAGAGCATAGGTTCAACACTACAACATATTGGCACAGGCAGTAACTTTCTCAACAAAACCTCCAAAGCTCAGGAAATTAAAGCAAGAATAAACAAGTGGGATAACATCAAACTAAAAAGTTTCTTCTCATCAAAGGAAACTATCAATAACCTAAAGAGGAAGCCTACAGAATGGGAAAGGATCTTTACCAGCCACCATTCTGATAGGGGGCTAATATCCAGAATATACAAAGAGCACAAAAGAATCTACACTAGCAAAACAAACAACCCAATCAAGAAATGGACAAATGAACAGAACAGACACTTCACAAAAGGAGAGATACAAAGGGTCAATAGATACATGAAAAGATGTTCTTCATCACTGGCCATTAGGGAGTTACAAATCAAAACTACATTGAGATTCCATCTAACCCCAGTCAGAGTGGCAAGCATAAAGAAATCAAACAGCAACAAATGCTGGTGAGGATGTGGAGAAAGAGGAACTCTTTTACACTGTTGGTGGTAATGCAAACTTGTTCAGCCACTATGGAGATCTGTGTGGAGATTCCTAAGAAAGGTGGGAATAGATCCACCATATGATCCAGCTATACCACTCCTGGGTATCTTTCCAAAGGGGTTGAATTCAGAGAAATACAGCAACATATGCATACCTATGTTCATAGCAGCACAATTTGTAATAGCCAAAATATGGAACCAACCCAGATCACCATCAACAGATGAATGGATAGCAAAACTGTGGGAAATACACATAATGGAATTCTATTCAGATATAAAGAAGAACAAAATTATATCATTCACAAGAAGATGGAAAGCCCTGGAGAACATTATGTTAAGTGAGATCAGCCAAGCACAGAAAGAGAAGGTACATATGTTTCCTCTAATATGCCCAAACTAGGAAACACAAAGGATTCCAGTGGGACTCCAGATAATGGAGGGGAAATACCAGCAAAGTTTGAATGGAAAGATAGGAGAGGAGGAAGGCTGATCTTGATTAATGAGGGTCTACATCTGAACATGTGTAAAATTATGAATAAGACATGGTTAACCTGGCCAACCACTGTTGGGAGGGGGGAAGGGAAAACGGGGGCGGGGGGAGAGGGCACCAAATATAGTTTAAATTTATACTATTTATGTTCAATAAAAATTGTTAAAAGAAAAAATATATATAATTTGATCCATTCCACTTCCCAATTCCTTCACTACCCTTTCTTATCCTCTCTCCCTGATTAATTTTCTCTATCCCACTAGTCTCCCTTCTAATTTTATGAAGTCCTTTTTTTATTATTATTATTTTTATTGGTGCATTATATTCATACAATTTATTGGGGTAAAAAACTTGTGTGTACAAACATGTACTCATCGCTGATTTAACCCCTACCCAAATACCACCCCATTCCCTCCCCGTCCCTCCCTTCCTTGCTTGGCTTAGTGATTGACTTCGATATGTTTAAGTACATTGTGTGCTTTAGAGATTTTTCTCTTCCCCCTGCTTTCTCTTCCTTTAGGTTATCTTGTTTCTGTGTTCTTTTTCCCCTATAGCTTTCACATGTAAGAGATAATTTATACTTTTCTCTCTGAGACTGACTTATTTCATTAACAATTATGGTCTCCAGTTCCATCCATTTTCTTGCAAGTGAAACTTTGTTCTTTACAGCTGAATAAAAGTCACTTTCTCTTTCTCTCTACTTATAAATAAGAAAACTCTTGTATATATAACCTAAATATATACATATATAATATACAATATTGAGCTTTTAGGAAAATCTCCATACTGATTTTGATATTGGATGTAATGACTTACATTCTCATCAATATATACCTGCATGCTCACCAGCATTTATTATTTGTATTTTGATGCTTGCATTCTAATTGGAGTTGGATGGAATTCCATGGTGGCTTTGATTCTCATTTTCCTGATGGCTAAAAAGGGTGTACATTTTTTCATATAATTATTGGCCACTTACACTTTTTTAAAAAGTACCTGTTTAAGCACAGGGTAGAGAAGGGACATATGTTTACTCTAATATGTCCAAACTAGAGAGTATTAGGGATACCAGAGGGACTCCAGATAATGCAGGGGAAACCTCAGAAAAGCTAGAAAGGAAAGGTAAGAGAGGAAGAAGGCTGAGGTTGATTAATATAGGAGCTAGATTATAATATGTTAAAAGTATGAATATAGCAATGGTTAACCTGGACACTCATTGTTGGGAGGGGGGAAGGAAAGGGGGATGGGAGAGGGCACCACGCAGTCTGAATGCCTGCCATTTTCAGTATGTTCCACATAAAAATAAAAAAATAAAAAATAAAATAAAATAATCAAAAAGTACCTGTTCGGTTCATTTGTTCGTTTATTGAATTATTTATTTAGTTTGAAGTGTTCAGTGTTTTGAGTTCTAAGAATTTTCTGGATATTATTGTGCTGTTGGAAGTGTACCTGGAAAAGAATTTCTCACATTATTTTAATTGTCTCTTCACTCTGTTCATTTTTCTGTGAAAAATTTTTAAATTTTATTTCATCCCATTTATTGATTTTTTTCTGTTACTTTCTGAGCTATAGAGGTCTTATTCAGAAAGTCTTTGCCTCTGCCTATATGTTAAAGTGATTCCCTATGTTTTCTCCTAACAGTTACAAATCTGGTCTTATAATTAACGTTTAAAATCTATACTTAAAGATGAGGATCTAGCTTCGTTTTTCTACATATTAATATCCAGTTGTACAACACCGTTTGTTAAAGAGTCTGTATTTTCTCCACTGTATGTTTCTGGCACCTTGGTCAAGATTTGGATGACTATAGATTTATGGATTTTTCTCTGCACCATTTATTCTGTTCCATTGTCATATGTGTCCATTTAATGCTAATACCAAGCTGTTTTAATTAGTACGGCTCTACATTATAATTTGAAATCAGATATTATGATGTATTGCTCTTTTTGTTCAGGATTGATTTGGATATTATGCATATTTTTTCTTTATATGGATTTCAGAGTTGCTTTTTCTAGTTATGTAAAGAATGTAATTCATAGATTGGTGGAGATAGCATTAAATCTAAAACTTACCTTTAGCAATATCTTCATTTTATCAATATTAATTTTGTCTTTGCTTGAACAAGGGAGGTTTTCCATATTTTTATATTTTATTAGTGCATTGGAATCATACATCTTAATGAAATTCAGAATGGTAGAGACATACATGCATACATACAGCACTCATTTACCCCTCCTCCAGTTCCCACCCTGTTGCTACCTCCTTCCCTCTTTTCTATGCTCAGAATAGTTTTTCTTTAATGAGTTGGTAAAATTCAGTGTTGACCCTTTTTGATCCTGAGCTATTCTATGTTGAGAAGCTTTTTATTATTGCCTTGATTTCATTGCTTATAATCATTATGTTCTGTCTTTCTCTCTCTTATTGGTTCAGTTTTGGTAGGTCCTATATATATAGAAAAAAATTTTTCATTGCTTCTAGATTTTTTACCTTATTGGGATATAAATTTTCACAATACTTCCAAATGCAACTCTGTATCTCATTTCATTTGTTGCAATATCTCCATTTTTATCTCTAGCATTATTAATTTGGCTCTTCTCTCCTTTTTTATTAATTTGGCAATGGTGAGGTCAACATTCGTTAGATTTTTGAAGAACAAATTATTTGTTTCCTTGATCCTTTGTATTGTTCTTCTAGTTTCCATTTCATTAATTTTAGTTCTTATCTTTATTGTTCCTTCTTTCCATTTTAGGATAGACTTGGTCTTATTTTTTCTAAGACATTAAAGTACATTAGGTTGTTTATTTGAGAACTCTGATATTTAATGTAAGCACTCATAAATATCCCTCTCAGCACCATTTTTACTGAATTCCAGAGATTCTGGTATGTTCAATTTCCATATACATTTGATTGAACTTTTAAATTTATACTTTGATATCATCAAAGTCTTATCATTCAAAAGTATATTATTCAATTTCCATACATTTGTACTTTCTTTAGTTTTTCTTGTCGATTTTTAATTTTTCATTTTATTATGATCTGAAATAATTGAGAGATTTTTTCAATTTTTTTCAATTTTTTTAATTTTTGAGACTTTTTTGGTGGTACTAGGGTTTCTGAAAACCCTTCTACCTCAAGGCTACACTCTCAGACCTATTTCTATACTTTTTAATTTGAAAACGGGGTCTCTTAAGCCAGCATGTCAGGCTTCAAACCTGTGCGATCCTCCTGTCTCCACCTCCCAAGCGCTAGTATTACAAGCGTGTCCACTATGCCCGGCAATTTTTGAGACTTTTTTTTTGTAGCCTAATATATGATCATTTTTGGAGAAAATTCTACAAGTGGCTGACAAGTATGTGTATTCAGATGTTGTTGGGTAGTATGTTCTGTACATGTCAATTAAATCCAATTCATCTGTAGTAAGTTTTAAATCTGATATGTATTTGTTGGTTGATTTCTATTAGCGAGAAAAGTGTTTTGAGTATATCTTGATCTGAAATTTTCATTTTGAAATATCATTTTTATGAAACATTTCCAGTGTGATTTTAGTGAATTTAGACAGTAGCAAAACACTTGCTAGTAGTCATTGACACAGACTTGCAGTTTTAAATAATTCAGTTTTTCACTAGCATATCCTTGATGAATCATTAAAAGTATTAATTGTATTAAATCATGATCCATGAGTACACATAATTTTAATATCCTGTATGAAAAAATAAGTACATACAAAAGAACTTAAGCTGCATATCAAAAGATCAATGTGTGACTCAAGGTAATATGAAAAGTGCTAGGCACTTTTTCATGGAATATCACCTTTACTGGAAAGAAAAGTGGGGGAAAATTATGGGTATTCAGATCTGGATATTTAGCAGGTTTTTCCTTAAAAATAAATAAATGAGGCTATCACTTAAGAAATAAACACTGAAAGTATTTGTTGCCTATGACAAAATTTCATCTTTCAAATGAAAATCAGAGTTTGGAAAATTCTAATTTTTATTTGTCATTACATATTTATCAGTTTCCTAGAACTTAAGAATTTTTCTAATGTGTTTGGTGGCAATATTAATAAGTGTGTATTTCTGACATTGCATATTGAAATCTATAATATTTGAAAAATCTGTATAACTCAACCTGTATTTTGCCAAAATGAATCCAGTGTATAATGTTACAAACATGCATAAATAAATAATCTATTCAAAATATAAACAAACCAATGAACTTTGATATAAGCAATTGTGATTCATTAATACGAACTTATAATTCAGAGTTTTATCTTTTAAGAAACAATCACTTTGAATTGGATGTAGAGAATAATATTCACAATTATATCAAAGAGCTATTAGACTTCACTTAATTTTTCCAAATATGTATCTCTGGGAGGCCAGATTTCCTTCATGTACTTCAAACAAAAAAATGCAACGCAATACACTGGATACAAAAGCAATATAAGAATCAGGCACACAAATAAAGTATAAAATAGGTCTGGGAGTATTTCCCGGAGGTAGAAAATCCCCTGAGTTCCACCCTCAGTACCACAAAAAAAAGAAAAACAAAACATAATCTCATTAAAGTTACTTATATATTGTCTATAAGTAATTAGTATCCAAAATATATAAAAATCTCTTAACAAATAAATTGAAAAAAATATTCATAACACAATAGAAAAAAGTCAATTGGCTTTCTCTTCTTTCATCTTTCTCTCATTCTCTCCTTTATCTTTCTATATATCTCCCCAATAAATCACTTGCACATTTAATTCTCTTTTGACCTTTGCTTTACGAAGGACCCAAATGGACATAACCACTTTGGAAAACAACTTGGCATTACCTGGTATGACCCAGGAATTGTTCTCTTAATTGTATGCCCTAGAAAACGTGTACCATGAGATATATCCAAGAATGTTTATAACAACATTGCACCAAATAGTAAAAAACTAAAAATAGTCTGATTATTGGTCACTTGTAGAATAAATAAGTGAATTTTGGTTTATTCATACCATTGTTTGCACTACAACCTGAATTATTGTGTATTGATTCATTAGCTGTGTATGGCACAACTCCAAGTAGTGGGTCATTCATATACACAAAGAACAAACTACAGATATATGCATCAATGTAGAAAGCACCCAAAAGAAAAATAAAAAGTAAAAGAAGCAAGTAGTATAAATTCCCTAGAGTGTTATATAATTTAACGTTCAAAACAGACAAAAATAAACAATACAGTGTTCAGGGATGTATGGATATGGACAAAAACTAAAAATATTATAAAAAAATTATCAATAAAGTTCAAGAAAAAGATTACTACAGGGGATGGAATAGAGGGGCAGGGTATAGAAGGGGCTTCTAAGTTACTTACTGGTAATATTCTATTTCATAAGGTAACTGGTGGGTTACTTATATTCACTGTTATTCTGTTATTTTGTTTGATGATATGCTTCATAATATTTTGCTGGGGTTATAACCTTCAGAACATATAAATTTAAGACAAGAGTTTTCCTAATCCCTTCTTAAAACCAACAACAATGACTTCTAGCATATGCTTTACTAGTTTGATGTACTTGGGAAAAAGAAACAATATGTATTTGTTAATTATGATTTTCATGTTTCTTTTCTTTACATACAAGAAATATGTTCTCTGGAGAGCAGAGTTCACTGCCAGCCAATGAAACAGATGTGCTTCATAATGTTTCCCTCAAGTATCAGTTAGCTATGCAGAAAAAGGAACAAAGTGAAGCAGGTACATGATTTGCTATTATTAAATGGTTATGAAGGTATAGTTTGAAATATCATGTGTGAATGCCTTCCTTACACAGTCAGAAAAACTGTGAAGTAGATTTATGAGGGAGCTTCCTTACAAGGCCATTGGCAGAAAAAATCCCCTCTATCATTATTTCACACATGAATATGATCAGATAAAGGCATCTTTAATCAACCATTAGGCCTCGTTTTGGCTATGGTTAGATGCAAATAACTCCATTCGCAGTCCTTTAACATTTCCACTGCTTTGGGGGGAAGATGCTCTGGGAAGGTGAAGGTATCCTAATAAGACAGAAATGCCCCCTCTATGGAGTGAAAACCATTCAAGAGTGATCCTGAAAAAAATGCAAGACAGTTTCACATGGTCCAGGTGCTTCAAATTCTTCAGTCACAGCCTTTTCCCTTTAATCCATTTTTTTAGTAATAATGAGAGCACAGCTGTAAGTGTTTAAAGTTAAGCGTTGAGTGGAAAATAAAAGTAAATAAAGATTCTACAACTGTACACCTTAGTGTACACTGTGATTTCTTCATACTAAGTAGATGTTAATCGAATTGTGTCAAAATACAAAAGCATTTTTATCTGGTTTCCACAATAATGTTATGAAGCATATACTTATTGCTTTCTTTTGACTTGCAAAAAAAATGAGGCACAAGAAAACTGACATGCATAAAGGCTTAGGGGATATTTACCAGAATTGGACCCCAGCGCTCATTCACAGACAGTATTCTATTATTCCTGTAGCCCCAGTCTTCTCAACTTGACTATTTCATTAGCATTCTTATGGGTCTCCTGGTTACCTGTCTCTAGTCTCTTTTGGTTATCTATCATATTATTCAGTGACTGCTTTCTCTATATACCCTCTATGAGTCCTATGCCCTACAGTCCTTATTTGAGACCTCATAACACTTTGTTTAAATCACTGTTTTTTTTTCTTTGCTTTCACATGTTTGTTAGGGGAGGGGGCATGGGGGCATCCTCCTGTAAATTAAAATGTTAACAGATTCTTTAGGCACTCCAAGCTGGGGCCCTGGGGGTCCTGAGGGTGGCTGGGCATAATGGGCATGTTTCTCTCATCTCGAAAAGGCACTGGGTTGTTGTAGGATGGGGCTTCATTGATTATGATGACATACTTGGTGTAGGGGATGGTTGGGGGCAGAATTATAAAGAGGCCTGCAATGGTGAGAGTCTCAACCAGCATTGGTTGCTGGGCCCAGGTGTTCTTAAGGAAAATGTCAATTCTTGTAGCCATCTTGTTCCCAGTGGCAGCCTTGAATCACTTTTGAAGATATAATTCATCCAGCTTTTTATGTAAAATATGCATATCTCTCAATCATAATTATTCATATATCATTCTAGACAATGTGAGTTCACTTTTGGAAAGTAAAGGGAGATAAAGAGAAAGGAAAAGAAGGAGTTGAGATTCTCACAATGAAGCTGAAGGAGAAAGACAAGAAGTAAAGCAAAAGTTAAAGAAGGTCAAGATCAGTACATTTGACCTTGTTATTTTACCTAAGACAGAATCAAGGCCAGCCAAGACTGTATATGAGGGGAGGAAGTATAAAAAGTACTTCTACCACTGTGGAGTGCAGGGGAAGTCAAGGTTGTCTAAAGGGAGGAGGGACCCAGAGGTGGGAATATTGATAGCTTCAAAACAACCTAGAGAGATCTGAAATATGACTGTAGACTTAAATACCCAAAATACTTTTCCCCTCTGAAGTTTAAAATGTTTTAGAGATAAAAATTTTATGTGAAAACATAAAAACAGCTATAACGTATTTAATATTTACTGGGTTCCAGGTACTAGTGACATGTTTCCAAAGCATTATCTCATTAATACTCATAAAAAAGATGAGTTACAATTTTTTCACTTACCACATAAGCAATTGAGGTTTTATAGATGCATTGTCTTGCCTAAGGCCATATCTTTTGATGAAAAGTTTTGAGATTCAAACCAAGAGCCCTATGACTCCAACATAGATGCTCTCTCCTGTTAGCCTCTGCTATTTTCCATAATTATGTCCCATTGGGATTGTTCCTAGGGTGATAATGGGGTACACTGCAAATGTGATTAAAATCTAGAAAAGAGAAAGTCTGTTTCCAACTGGACACATCCAGGAAGACTTTGAGAAGGAGGTGGGTTTTATTGAAATATACTTTGATTACAGTGGAGAATCTAAACTTCTGGACTATTACAAATGCCTCAGTAGATATCAGACTATACTTGGTAAGGTCAACACTGCCAATTTCTTGCAGTCAACAACTATCAGGACAATCTGTAGTCAAATTTCAATGCATTGATTCATTGCAAAAGAAAATCATATAGTGTCACAAGAAGAGGCAGATAAAAAGCACTTATTAAGGGATTTGTGATTGCATCATGTGTTGTTAGAGATGATTCAAGGAAGTGGGTATCTTTATTGTGGATTAAATGTTTTTGAGAAGCAGGAGGTGTTATTATATTTGGGTATCTTGATTTTTCCAGAATGTGAAAGAAATAGAATGAGAATAAATGCTGTAACTGGTTAAAATAAAAGAAGCAACATTTATTCATATTAGTCAGGATAGTGGAGTGTTTAGTCAGTTGTGTGGTTTGGACAATGTTCTCATCTTTTCCTGTGTTCAAAATTGATTATAACTACTGCAGTCTAATCTGGTCCTTTATCCACCAAGGCAACAGGATGGCCTTATGTGATACTGATGCTGTGTGAAATTGTTGATGGATAGCATCAACAACTAGCTATGAGTGACAAATGGGCTTACAGATGTCAGGGGATGCTTTTCTTCCATTCAACATTTTTCTGCTTATACAATTAGGGTTTGTGAGTTTCAGCTATTCAGAGGAAAAATGATACATTTAGTGAGGCAATGCACATAAGAATTATGACCATCATTAATTTATTATTCATCTGTACATATTTATGAGGAACCATGTAACATTTCAAAATGTATATGCTGTATAACATTCAAATAAGTATAAACATAGATCCTCATTTATAATTTCTTTATGGTGAAAATATTAAAAATATTTTCTTCAAACTTTTTGACATAGAATATACATTATAATTATGTATAGGCATTATACTAAGCAGTGCAACCCCACAAATTATTACCCATATTAACAATAACTTAATACCCATTGATCAAATTTCTGCCATTTCTCTCCCCTCTACTTTCCTTGACATCTGGGAACTACCATCACCTCAAAACTTCTATGAGATCAGATTACTTTACATTCTGCATATGAATGAGGTCACGTAGTGCTTTTCTTTTTGTGCCTGGTATAGTTCACTTAATATAATGATCTCCAAGTACATCCATTTTGTAGAAAATTATAATTTTTCATTCCTTTTGTAGGTAAACAGTTTTTCATCGGGTATATGTACCAAATTGCTGTATTCATTCATCCACTGATGAACAATTAGGTTGTTTCCATTTTCTGGTTATTGTTATTAGTGCTGCAATATACAGTATGGGAGGTGGGCAGATGCTTCTTTGACATACAGATTCCCTTTATACGAATCCTCAATAGTGGAATTGCAGGATCATATGGTAGTAATCTTTCATTTTTTGAGACAACTTTGTACTGTTTTCTTTAATAGTTATACTAATTTAGGTCAGTGTCTCAGTGGAAGAATAAGGTTTGCAGGTTCCTATTCTGTCATATTGCTCCATCTTCATAAATTTTAAGGGATGAACAACTTGAGCCTGAGAAATATTATATGAATAACCCAACAGTGAGAATGTTACAGAACTAGGGTCTTAATGAAAGTTATTCTGTGTCTCAGCCTTTTTGCTAAGCATCTATCCCATATTGAAGCAGACAATCAATGAAACGATAATGAACCATGTGATTTGAGGTCATACAGTGCAGAAGGTAAAAGGAATTTAATACTGAGTCAAATAAGAAAAAGTCTTTCCTATTGGATATTTTATTTGTCTGTGGAAAATAACATAGTTTTTAATTGTTTGCATTCAAACACATTTTATATGTAAAATATGCTCTTAAAGATTGAAAAATAATAATATTTGCTTTATTAAAAAGTCACTTTTCATTTATTTGCATTATTTCTAGAATAATTCCATGCTTCCCTTGAATTATAACCTGGAAAAAGTCACATGGACAGGTAGTAGAAAGTCTGGATTTTAACCTATGACTTCTGAGCCCTGATGCTCCATTATAGGATGAAAGCTATGTTGAACTAAACTTCTCAGCTTTTACATAATACTCAGAATTGGACCTGATACATAATAATTTCTTGTTGGAAAGAAATATATGTATAAATATACATATATTTATACATATATAAAAATATATAATATATTTATATATATAATAAATATATATATATATATGTGTGTGTGTGTGTGTGTGTGTGTGTGTGTGTGTGTGTGTGTGTGTCAGGAGCAGTCACTAATTGCAATTCAGTGGCTCAATTCTTGAAGTATTTTCATGGCTATAGTCATATTAGGAGCACAAGGTATGTAGTCTTCACAGTAATAAAAGAAACAAGTCTTAAGAGAAATAAGTAAAGAAGAAGGAATAGAGCCAGGTGTGGTGGAGTGTGCTTGTAATCCTAGCATTTTGGGAGGCTGATACAGAAGGATTGTGGTTCACAGACAGCCTCAGCTACTTAGTGAGGTCCTCCACAACTTAGTGAGACCCTGTTTCAAAATTAAAAATTAAAAAATAGGGCAGGGGATGTAGCTCAGAGGTCAAATGCCCCTGGGTTCCATCCCCAGACCCGCAAAAAAAAAAAAAAAAAGGAGGAGGAGGAGGGGGAGGATGAGGAGGAGGAGGAGGAATAGAATATCTCAGATTTGGGGTCAGTGTCCTGATGGGAGAGCTCATCCCAAATTGATAAACTGCTAAAGTGTCCATAAAAAGGTACATGTGAAGATGTATAGATATCACTACAAGTTTTGCATGTTTTCTTCCTTCATTAATTCCTCCCTCATCCCTTCCTTCCTCTTCATATTCTTTCCTCCTTTTTTCTAAAATAAGCACTTTACTGTTTATCATTATATGAAAATAGACTGGAGAGAAGTATATAAAAGAAATGGAGGAATAAAGAAGTTCCACAAAATATTTTTATAGTCACTGTTGCTGGGTTTCCTCACTGAATTCCTTGCAAAAGGATATCCCTAATCTTTTTCCATCTATTTTTAAAAATTTACTATTTATTGCTTTTAGCACAACTAATATAACACTAAAAGAAATCAAAAGCAAAGATGCACTTGCTATTTAACCAGCTGAATAAACAAACAGGCCATCACAGTCAAAAGACAATTCATTTTGGGGTTCTGATTCTCCTACTTCACAGTAATGTGATCTGCAGCTGCTGAGTTTCATGAAGTTTCAGTTGTACTCATCTGCACAATTAACATGATAATAATACCGGCCTCTCAGGGTTGGTGTAAGCATTAAATAAAATAATTCACATAAAAGGACCTCATAACTGTAATTTACTGGGCACTTTTGTTATAATTATTTTCATCTTTTATATACTCTTCCCACTCTAGTCCATAATGATATAGGCCTTCCCAGCTATGATTACTGTATACATGAGTTCATACCTTGCCCTTGATCTTATCATTGACTTGCTTTTCTGTTGCTATCTCATCAATATAAGTTTTTAAAGGTTGTGTGCTATCTTAAGTGAATATGCCAAAAGATAAAAACATTTCCCCCACTGTTTGGTGGTATATCTAATCCTGAAGCTTTGTTATACAGAAAAAAGCAATGAGCATATTTTAATGGTTTGTACTTTCTGAACATTATAAGGAAACTTTAAAGTGAAGGTCTACAAGGGCTTCTCTTGATAGTATAAATGGCCAAATTCAGGCTTGCTGCCAGTAAGATATTCATGAGGCAAAACAATCTTGTTGCCACAAAAAAGTGTCTCAGGACCCATAAATTGTGCTGTGTGCCCCACAAAGACAGAAAACAAAGACAGATTAAAACCTGGACAGTTATGCATATTGCTGAGAAAACTTATTTAAATGAAATTAGAATAGATGTATACACAAATTTCAAGCACCACAAGCCAAAATTCTTGCTCAAAGAGATTATGATTCAAAATGGTCTAATTAAATATGGGGGGAAAAGAGCAAAAACAGCCAAGCTGACATTCACAAGGAGTCAGGAAATGGAATTGGTGTTATAAGAGGTCTTGTCAGGAGGCAAGTATGAGACATGTCAGATTTGGAGGAATAGTCAAAGGAAAAAGAAGCTGATGCCAGCCAGACGTGGTGGTGCATGCTTGTAATCCTAGCATTCAAGAGGTGGAGAAAAGAGGATCACAGTTTTCAGACAGCCTCAGCTACACAGTGAGGCCCTTCAGAACTCAGTGAGACCCTGTTTAAAAAAAAATAAAACAATCTAGGGCTTGGGGTGTAGCTTGGAGGTACAGTGCCCCTAGGTTCCATTCCTGCTACCTCTAAACAAAATAAAAGATGATGCCCAACATCAGTCAGGAAAAGGAAAGACTAGGAGAGCATTTTAAGCAAGAAGAATCAAAATCTAACCATAGGGAAGCAGCTTCATCCAACTTGCTATTTTAGGAAAGACAAGGTGGAGTGAAAAGAAATGGCTTCTTCTTTTAATGGCTAAAAAAATTAATAATAACAAAACAAAACAAAAAAACAGATGTTGGCTGGCTTCAGGAACAATGAATAATTCCAGAGGACATAGGTGCTAACCATAATTTAGACTCAGGTAATATCTAGACTTCCTTCACTGTAGCTGGAAGTATAATGGGGATAGGCATAATCACAAGCCAATCTGGCAGTGTCACCTCCTTTTCTCTTAAAATTAAGTCTGCTGGGCATGGTGTCACATGCTTGTAATCTCTGCACTTAGGAGGCTGAGACAGGAGGATCACACAAGTTTGAAGCCACCTCAGCTACTTAGTGAGGCTCTCAGCAACTTAGTGAGACCCTGTTTCCAAATAAAGTGTAAAATAGGTCTGGGAGTATAGCCCGGAGTTAGAAAAGCAACTGGGTTTCACCCTCAGTACCAAATAAATAAATAAAGTCTGAAACCATTCTATAGTTTACAAGGCCCCAAATTTTCAAGCCTACCTTTGGCAACCTTTGCAGCCTTGTCTTTCTACCACCTGGTGTTTGGACTCAAAGTATCTACTCCTGCGTCCTTGAATGAATCGTGCATTCTCTCTATGCATGCTTTTTTATTTCCTGTAGAAAGGGAGAGTCCTATAAGCTCATTTATGCTCATCATTTATGTTTCAATTTAAACATCACATTTTACTGGAAATATATATTTATACTTTTTTGATATCTTAGGTATACCCCACAATGGCATTCACCAAACTTTGTTAATTGTTTACTTTCCTGTTTCTTCCATATTCTGTGAGATTAAATGGGGGCCATCATTACATCTATCTTCCTCACAACTAATATCCTAGTGCCTGTCAAAGTATATACTAATGAAATCTTTGACTAAAAAATATATGCAAGAATATAGACCAATTTCTTTCAGTCTTTTCACCACTTAGTGAATGCTCTGTGCATACTTTGTTCTAAAAGTGGTGATCAAGATGGACGTGATGTAGCCAAATATGTTCGCTCACTTGTAATCCCAGTACTTGGGAGCATGAGACAGGAGGATTGCAGGTTCGAAGCCAGCCTCAGCAGCTTAGTTGGGCTCTCAGAAACTTAGTGGATCCTATTTTTAAATAAAATACAAAATAGATCTGGAGGTGTAGTCCTGAAGTAGAAGACCCTTGGGTAGAAAGCGCAATATCACAAAGAAAAAACGATAGGGAACTTCTGGGAAGATGGTGACTTAGAGAAACAGCACATATCAATCCTACTGACACTCTATACCTATTGCCATGAAAACAGCATCTTGACAAAATAAAGAAACCACAATTAATTTGAACAGAGCACTTAGAATTGAAAGATGACAGGGAAAAAAGCTGGAAGGCAGATCAAAAAGCAGAAAAGTACCTGTCTCTCCTCCACTAGCTTTGATCATGGAGACCACGGAGGTGCCATCTTACCTCATCACTCCAGGACTGCCAGCACTGCTCCTCCAGAAACCTCAACAAAAAAGCCAATGACTTGAAATAAAATAAGCGGCTTGCAGATCATGGGAATTGTAAGCAGCCAGCTCCTCCTGTGTGGACCCTGAAAACAACTTGCAGCACTGGCAGCCCAGTTGAACAAATCCTGCAGAGATCCAGAGTGGCACTCAATAACACCATAATTGAACCAGCTGTCCCCACAGGAAATTGCATGGTGCAGCCACAGGGACTAGCACAGCATGTGATAGACTCCCAAAGTCTGAGACTTCACCCAGGTGAAGATGAAGGTAGATTCTGTTGTCAGACACAACAGAGTTTCAGATTAGCAGACAGCCCCCAGGGTCAATCAGGCAAAAAAGCCTATAACACTTAGAGCTCAGAGCCCTAGTAGGACCTCCAGATTTCACCATAGACCACCCAATCATGGTGACTGAGGAGAAATCAGACCAACCCAGCCCAAGCTGTGGAGAATGGAGGTTACTACGTATACACTGGATCTGGTCCCAGTGATACACACCAATTACACAGGTGAGGAGAGACATGGGGAAAAGTGTGGAGACCAGTGCTGAATACTGGATCCAGCCCCAGTGATACCAGTTGCATGCATAAACTGAGAGACTAAAACAGTGGTCCCCGCTGGGCATGGTGGCGCACACTTGTAATCCCCGTGCTTGGGAGGCAGAGACAGGAGGATCGCACAGGTTCAAAGCCAGCCGCACGCGCTGGCTTAGGAGACCCTGTTTCCAAATAAAAATGTAAAAATAAATGTAGGTCTGGAAGTGTAGCCCGGAGGTAGAATGGCTTCCAGGAACCCCAGTACCACCACTAAAAACAAACAAACAAACAATCAAACAAACAACAAAAAAAGAACACAGGTCCTTTCTGAGAGCTCAGAGATCCAGGCTTGTAGTAGGAAAGGTGCTGGTGACACTCAGCACTAGCACAGCGAAAGACACCAGGCCAGGGCACCAGTCATTGAAGGAGACCAATAAAACAGGGCTATCATGTGACATCATTACTAGAGACTACAGAGCAAATGAGAGTGCTTGAAACATGTTCATGAACCTATTTTAGAATGTGAACCAAAACAGATGCAATAATTCATACAGACCCAGGAGGACTACAGGGGCCAAGTCAACTCACCATTCATAATTTTGTCGGATTATAATATTATGTTATTTTTTGTTTTGATTTTTCTTATTTTTGCTGAATGTGTGTGCTTGTTTGTTTTATCTCTTCTCTCTGTCACTTTTTAATTTTTCCCCTTTTTTGTTTTATATTAAACTCACTTCATATCACTATACTAAGTATTCTACATGGGTTACTAGAATACTACTACATATTTACATTTTAAACTTTTTATTGGTGCATAGTAGTCATACATCTTAATGAAATACTAGATGGCAGAGGCATACATGCACACATAATCCAATTAGCCCTTACCCAATTCCTGCCCCATTCCCTCTCACTCCCTCTTTTCAATGTATGGCTTAGTAATTGACATTGATATGTTAATGTTAATAATATACATCATGAACATTAGAGAATTCCCTCTTCCCCTCTCCCATACTCTCAGGACACCTTATTTGCTCATCCATAGTATCTACTTCTTTGTCTAGAGTTCCTCCTATGACCCAGTTTCTCCCTAGCTTTCACAAAAGAAAACATCAATTTTTTTATGAGACTACCTAATCTCATTCAGCATAATGTTCTCTAGATCCATCATTTTCCTATAAATGATATAATTGTGTTTTTCTTTATGGCTCAGTAAAATTCCATTGTGCACATATCTCATAGTTCTTTAATCCATTCATCTGTTGATGAACATCTTTGCTGATTTCATAGTTTGTCTATGGTGAATTGTGCAGCTATGAACATAGATACACATGCATTAATTTGGTAGTTTGGTTTCCTTTATTTTGGGTAGATACCCAGAAGTGGTATTGCAGAATGATATGGGAGGTGCGTTCGCATCTTCTGATGATTCTCCATACTGCTTTCCAAAGTGGTTGCACTAATTTGCAGTACCACCAACAATGTTTTGGAGTTCCCACTTCTCCACATCCTCACCAGCATTTGTTGTTGTTTGTGTTTTGAATGATTGACATTCTAGTTGGAGTTAGATGAAATCTTAGGGTAGTTTTGATTTGCATCTCTCTGCTAATGATGTTGAGCATTTTTATGCATTTATTGGTCATTTGAATTTCTTCTTTCATGAAATGTTTATTTAGTTCCCTTAACAACTATTTGAATGGGTTATTTGCCTTCTTAGTACTGAGTTTTTTGAGTTCTCTATATAGTCTAGATATTAGTCCTCTATTGAGGAGTAGTTGGCAAAAATCTTTTCCTCTTCTGTTGGCTCTCAGTAGAGGCTCTTGACAGTTTCCTTTGCTGAACAGAACTTCTTCAGTTTCAGGCAATCCCACGTATTGATTCACCTTTTATTTTCTTGTGCCCTTGGGGTCTTGTGGAGAAAGTTTTTACCTATGCCTATGTGTTGCAGAGTTGGACCTATGCCCTCTTCAAGGAGCCTCAAGGTCTCTGGTCTAATTTCCAAGTCTTTGATCCATTTTGAATTGACTTTGGTGTAGGTTGAGAAAGTGGGATTTATTTCCATTTTTCAGTCTCTGTTTAACCAGTTTTGCCAACACCATTTGTTCAACAGGCTATTTTTTTCCGCTGTATGTGTTTGGCCCCTTTGTAAAAAAAATCAATTGCCTATAAGTGTGCAGATTTGCTTCTGCGTCTTCTGTTCTGCTCAACTGGACTATGGTTTCTGTTTTTATGCCAGTACCATGTTGTTTTTACTACTATGGCTTTGTAGTATAGTTTAAAGTCAGGTACTGTGATTTCTCCTTCATGGTTGTTGTTGCTGAGAACTACTTTGTCTATTCTGGGTTTTTTGTTTTACCAAATGAATTTAAGGACTGATTTTTCTATGTCTGCATCTTTAATTTCTACTATATATTACCTCATCAAACTCAAATTCTCATTCAACTCAATCTTACCTGCTACTTTGCCCTATTCTTCTATTTATCATTTCATCACTTTTTTCCTCCCTCAACCTTCATTGAATACACACAACTTGCTGGGTGTGGTGGCACACGCTTGTAATCCCCGTGCTGGGGAGGTGGAGACAGGAGGATTGCTCAGGTTCAAAGCCAGCCACGCTAGCTTAAGAGACCCTGTTTCCAAATACAAAGTATAAAATAGGACTAGGAGTGTAGCCAAAGTTAGAAGGGCTTCCATGAACCCCAGTGCCACCAAAAACAAAACAAAACAAATAATGCACACAACTTGCCATTTTCTATACCAGCTGACAACTACAGAGTGAGATAAAGTTATTAAAAGCAACAAAGATACAAGCTTAAGAACCACAAAATCATGAAAAGGAAGAATATCAAGGAAGCAATGAACTTCCACAACTCCACAATAACAGAACCTGTCAACACAGAATTGCAGAGATCACCAGTAGGACAAATGAGAAATTTATCAGTAGAAATGATATGGAATTTTCAACAATAATTTAGAGAAATCCTGAACATAATAAAGGAACAAATAAAGAATGTTACATGCTGCAAATGAATCAGAAAGAAGCTCTGAAGAAAGTGAACAATGCAATTACTGAATGTCGGCATCAATATAAACTATAAACAACAGATTAGACCACATTGAAAATATAATTTTGCTTTTAGAAGATGATCACTTCAGAAATGAATGTATAGAATGCATAGTTTAGAAAAATCAACTCAACAGCATGAATAGGACATGGAAGAGCTATTAGCCCAACTTTAAAAAGCTAACCTAAGAATAAGTAAAATATAAGAGGAAATAGAAAGTGAAACCACGCTACATAACAATCAAACTGACTAATATGAAAGCCAAGTAGAGAATCTTAAAGGAAACAAAAGCAAAATTCCAAGTGATATTCAAAGGCAGACCAATCAGAATCATTCCAGACTTATCAAACCAAATCATAAAAGCCAGGAGGAGCTTGAGTAACACATTCCAAACTCTGAAAGGAAACAACTTGCAATCAAAAATTTTCTACCCAGCAAAACTCTCTCTCAAATTTGATTGGAAAAAAAATCTTCCATGACAAACAGAATCTGAAAGAATTTATGTTTTTTAAACCAACACTAGAAAAAATACTCAAAGATAACTGTAAATAAGAAATAAGTAATAAATGTCAGAACCAGAGAAACAATACTTTACATCATATAACTAAGTTTACAACAAACACTACCTCAAACAGAAGTTAAAACTCAAAATGTTAGGAATTAAAAATTATATCTAAAATGATCACATTGAATGTAAATGGACTCACCTCCCCAATGAAAAGATTTAATATGGCAAAGTGAATTAACAACCAGAATCCATCTATATGCTGCCTGCAAGAACCATACTTTACAAGTAGAGATACTCACAAACCAAAGTTAAAGGGCTGGAACAAGGCAATCCATGCCAATGGAACTAGAAGATAAGCAGGAGTAGCAACCATGAGTTCAGACAAATTAGACTTCAAGCCCAAACTTATCACAAGAGACCAAACAGGTCATTTTTTTAATGTTAAAAGAAACAATCCAGCAAGAGGAAATAATGGCAGTTAATATTTATTCCCCAAACATAGCCACTTTGACAATACAAACTCTTCATGATATTAAGTCACACATAGATCCAAATACAATAATACAAGGAGACTTCAATACTCCTCTCATGCTGCTAGACTGATCTTCTAGACAAAATCTCAGTAAAGTTGCCTAAAACATAAATAACATCATAAACCAAATGCACCTATCAGACACAAACCAAATATTCCACACAACTAAAGCAGAGTTCACATTTGTTTCAGCTGCTCATGGAACCTTCTCTAAAACAGACCACATCTTGGGCTACAAAGTGAGCACTATTAAATTTAGAAAATGTACATAGTCCCCTGCATCTTTTCAGAACACAATGGAAGAAAATTAGAAATCAACTATAAAAAGACCCAAAGTAACCACATAAACATGTTGAGACTGAACACCACACTGCTGAATGAGGAATGTGTCATTGAAGAAGGGGTGAAATTAAGAAATTTCTAGAAACAAATACTAATAGAGACACAACATATCAAAACCTCTGGGGCACCTTGAAGGCAGTATTAACAGTAAAATTCATAGCACTGTGTGCCCACAGAAAAGGGACAAAACATCACCAAATAAATAACCTAATGACACACCTTAAAGTTCTTGAAAAACAGGAAGAGTCTAACCCTAAATCTGAAAAATGACAGAAAATTGTTAAAATCAGAACAGAAATCAATGAAGAAGAGAATGAAAAATACAGAAAATCAACAAAACCAAAAGCTGGTTTTTCAAAGAAAAAAAATAAACAAGATAGATAAACTTCTAGCCAACCCAAACAAAAGAAAAAGAGAAACAGTCCAAATTATGAAAATAAGAGATGAAAAATTAGATACTATCACTGACAGCATGGAAATCCAAAGGATTATCAGAAACTACTTTGAAAATCTATACTCCAACAAAGTGGAAAATCTGGAAAAAACTGACACATTTCTAAATACATACAGCATTCCTAAATTGAGTCAAGAAGATATAGAAAATTTAAACTGACCAACACCAATCAAAGAGATTGATGCAGCAATAAAAAAGCCAACATCAAACAAAAGCCCAGAACCACAGGATTTTCTAAGTGAATTTTACAAAATCTTTATAGAAGATCTAATACCAATGCTCCTAAATCTATTCCATGAAACAGAAAGAAATGAAACTCACTCAAAGACATTCTATGGAGCCAACATCACATTAATACCAACACCTGATAAAGACAGCTCAAGAAAACTATAGGCTTATAGAAGTGAGAACTCTAAAATATTGTTAGTGGGATTGCAAATGAGTGTGATCACTTTGGTACATGGTATGGAAGATCCTCCAAAGAATGAAAAGGAACCTATCATATGATCCAGCAGTATCACTTCTGGGTATCTACCCAAAATAATGGAAACCAAACTACAAAAGTAATGCATGAGTATCTATGTCCATAGCCTCACTATTCACAATTGTCAAACTATTGAACCAATCAAGATGTCCATAAACAGATGGATGGATTACAAAACTATGACACATGTGCGCAATGGAATTTTACCCGGCCATAAAGAAGAAATACACCATTTGGGGAAATGGATGTAACTGGAGAACATTGTGCTAAGTGAGATTAGTCAGTCACAAAAAATAAAAATTTAGATACTGTCTCTAATATGCGGAAGCTGTGGGGGGAATGATCATAGGAAGAACTCTAAGCAAAGAAGAGAAATCATATATGAGCAAAAAAGATGGCCTAAATGAAGGGGATGGGAAAGAGGGAGAGAGGAGTTTCCTAATGTCAATCAGTAAACCAAATGTGAGGAGGGAAGAAGGAGGGAATGGGATGGGAATAGGGGAAGGTCTAAATGAGTAATATGTGCATGTATGCTTTTACCATCTTGTACCCCATTACGATGTATGACTACAAAGCAGCAATACAATATTTTTAAATATGGATATGGTTATGCATGCCTGTAATCCTCGTGCTTAAGAGTCTGCGACAGGAGGATTGGAAGTTTGAGTCTAGTTTCAGCAACTTAGTGAGACTCTCTGCAACTTAGTGAGATTGTGTTTTCAAATTAACAAAATAAAAATGCTTGGAGTGTAGCTCAGAGACAAAATGCCACTGGGTTTCAACTCCAGTAACAAAATTAAAATAAAATTGAACAAGATAGGTATGGTCCCTGTCGATGAGTACCTAAAAAATTCTGGAATGATAAATGCTCCAGTAGGGATGCAGAGTGCTCTTGAGCATGGTTAGGCTCATCCTGAAGAGTAAGAAAGTGGAAGTTTCTATGGAGAAAGAAGGATGGGAGCTTGGCTCTAGAGGTCCGAAAATGTTTTGTCAGGCCAAGAATGAAGAGGATGATGTTTCTGGCGAGTGTAGTAGCTATATCAAACTTGTAGAAGCAGGAAAGAGTGAACAATGCTCAGGGGACCGCAAGAAGAATAGGTAGATACTAAAAGTAATATCTAATTGTGATGGGTGGTGAGGATGGAAGAAAATGAGTAGTGACCAAAATATAGAAAACCATGCTTAATAAGCTAAAAAATACTGGACTTTATCCAATATTCAGTGGGGGTATATACATGACATTTGAGTAGGGAAGTCACATGAGAAGAGCTATGATATTTATATGGGCTCACTTCCAAGGAATAGTAGCTTACATGGCTGGGAATATACAGCCTGTAATCAATAAGACTGGGTGTCAGTGATCTAGGGAAACCTGTATTTCATGGTCTATAATATGAAATGAAAATTTTATCAAATTATAAATGACTGGTCCAATAGTTTGACATTTGTAAAATTTTTATCAAATTATAGAAGGTATAGAATGGATGTTAACTAAATCCTTGAATACTAAGTGAGAAGGGATAATTTGGGGACAAATATATAAAACACTATTACTTGGTATACACCAAAGAAACAGAAAGGTTTTAGTCTAAGTACTGGTGAGTGATACTACATGGGTAAATTGGAAAAGATAGAATACAGGAAGACGGATTAGAATGCCAACTTCAGCTCTGCCTCTTCCATAATGTGAAATCATGGGCAACAGCATTCCTCTTTTATAGATATCTCCCCCCAAGCCATTTTTATTCTAATCTTTATTTTTTATTGGTGCATTGTAATCATATATCACATTGGAATACAAAACTTGAGAGGATATACAAGCACACATCATACAATTAGTCCTCATCCAGTACCCATCCCACTCCCTCCCCCTCCCTCGATACCATGCTTGTTTGGTGATTAACTTTGATACATTTGTTTATGTACCTCCTGCGTTTTAAAGAAGCTCTATCCTCCCCTATTCCATACCCTCTGATTGGTCACCTTAGTTGCTTCACTATAGGGCCCTTTATATAGCTTGACCTCTTCCTGTTGTCCCTTTCCTCCTAGTTTTTGCTGATTAGGGGAAACATCTGATTTTTATTTTCTGTGATATTTCTCTGTGCATGCCGCGTTACAAGTACTGATCCCACTTTTGACGACCCCAGTAGTGGCCTGGCTACCCGGTGGACTGATCCAGTCCTCACTGGCTCAAGCAGCGGCCTTGCCTCATGGGATGCCCCAATTCTGGTCTCGCTGGCCCCAACACCAGCCTAACCCCTCAGCTGGCTCTGATCCCAGCCTCGGAGACCCCAGGAGTGGCCTTGCCTCACAGCAGGCTCCAATGCCGGCCACTGGCCCTGGCACCGGCCTAACCCCTCAGCAGGCTTCGATCCCAGCCTCAGAGGCCCCAACACCGGCCTAGCCTCACAGCAGGCTCCAATCCCGGCCTCGCTGGCCCCAGCACTGGCCCAACCCCTCAGCAAGCTCTGATTCGGCCTCAGAGGCCTCAGGAGTGGTCTTGCATCATGGAAGGCTCCAAAGCCGGCCATTGTCTCTGGCATCAGCCTAACCCCTTGGCAGGCTACAATCCCAGCCTCAGAGGCCCCAGCACTGGCCTTGCCTCATGGCAGGCTCCGATGCTGGCCATTGGCCCCGGCACTGTCCTAACCCCTCAGCAGGCTCTTATCCTGGCCTCAGAGGTCCATGCACTGGCCTTGCCTCATAGTAGGCTCCGATGCTGGCCACTGGCCCCTGAATCGGCCTAACCCCTTGGCAGGCTCTGATCCCAGCCTCAGAATCCCCAGTAGTGGCCTTGCCTCACTCCAGGCTCTGGTGCCGACATCGCTGGCCCTAGCACCAGCCTAATCCCTTGGAAGGCTCTGACCCCAACCCCGAAGGCCTCAGTAGTGGCCTTGCCTTACGGAAGGCCACAATGCCGGCTGCTGGCTCCAGCACCAGCATAACCCCTCAGCAGGCTCCAATCCCAGCCTTGGAGGCCCCAGCACTGGCCTTGCCTCACAGCAGGTTCAATCCTAGCCACGCTTGCCCTGGCACCAGCCTAACCCCTCAGCAGGCTCCAATCCCAGCCTCAGAGACCCCAGCACTGGCCTTGCCTCACAGCAGGCTCCGATGCCGGACATTGGCCCCAGCACCGGCCTAACCCCTCGGCAGGCTCTTATCCTGGCCTCAGAAGCCGCAGCACCGGCCTTGCCTCACGGCAGGGTCCGATGCCAACCTTACTGGCCCCAGCACCAGCCTAACCCCTTGGAAGGCTCCAATCCCGGCCTCGGAGGCCCCAGCACTGGCCTTGCCTTAGAGTGAGCTCCGATCCTGGCCTTAATGGCCCCAGCAATGGCCTAATCCCTTGGCAGTCTCCGATCCCGGCTTTGAAGGCCCCAGCACTGGCCTTGCCTCATGGCAGGGTCTGATCCCAGCCTCACTGACCCCAGCATCAGCCTCACCCCTCGGCAGGCTCCGATCTCGACCTCGGAGGCCCCAGTAGTGACCTTGCCTCACATGCTCCGATGTCGGCCATTGGCCCCAGCACAAGCCTAACCCGTTGGCAGGCTCTGGTCACTGCCTTGAAGGCCCTAGCACCGGCCTTGCCTCATGGCAGTTTCCGATCCTGGCCTTGCTGGCCCTGGCACCAGCCTAAACTCTCTGCAGGCTCTGATCCTGGCCTCAGAGGCTCCAGCACCGGTCTTGCCTCAAGGCAGGCTCCAAGCCCAGCTTTGTTGTGTCCATTGTCGGCCTCACCCCTCAGCAGGCTCAAATCTGAGTACCCTCTTTGCCCAACCAATTGTCCCATGTTCTCGAGGGTGTGTGGTGGTAACATTCTGCCTCTGGGGATATTATTTCAAAGGTTCCAGGTGTAATGCATCAGATCTCTGCCTCCCCTGAGAACTGGCCACTGCCATTGCCACTGCCTCCACCATTTCAAATCTTTACCAAGCTCTTTTTCCACTCTGAATGTTGTCCAGTGTTCCTAAGCATGCGTGACAGTAGCATTCGACATTTGTTGTAATTTCTCCAAAAAAATAAAGTTGGTAGAATCCAGTTTCTGCTTCTCCTGAATACAAGTCTTCACCGCCATCATGGAGACTGCTTTCAACACCACCTTTCTCCTTGGTCTCCACTAAACTCTTTCCTTATAAGTAATGTCCAATATTCTTAACAATATAGGGAAAAAGCAGTCCTCCTTCATGGGGAATTTTTCCATAAGTTCCAGTGCATTTGGATAAGTTTTGTCTGCATCTCCAGTATCCTGGAATCCACCATGGCCTTCTTAACCCCTCTCCAATACCTTTCTTTTTTCTTTTTATTTTCCTTTTTTTTTCAATAAGAAAGACAGTATGTGTGGTTTGAGGAGGTAGTAGGATCAGGCACTCAGTAGCACTGTGACCCGGCCCGGTATCCCCATGAATCCAGCATGCTCCGCATTACTCCAGCCAGATCCCAGAGTCCCGCAAACTGGGCCCCGGCTGGCATGCCTCACGCTACCCCTGCCCAGGACCCAGGGTCTTACTGCGCCTGGTTTCTCCACTGGTCTGGCATGCTACGTGCGGTCTGGCCCGGGTCCCAGAGGCCTGCGACCCCCTAATCTTTATTTTGAAAGGAATCTTGGGATATATAATTGAATTAAGGTGGTTGGCCCACCCTGAGGGTCCTAGACTGTGTACATAAGAAGTGGCTTTCCTCTAGGTACTTCATTTATATTTGCTGAAAAACTGCTCTAACTCTAGATGAAAAACGAAATCCTATAGAGGAGCAAACAAGACAACCAAAAGGAGGAGAAAAGAGGGGGGAAGAAGTAAAATCTCTAAAACACACAATTGACTTAAACATATTGAAGTCAACAACTAAGCCAAGCAAGGGAGAGAGGGATGGGGAGGGAATGTGTTGGGAATTGGGTAGGGGTTAAATCAGTGATGTGTACATGTATGTACACACATGATTTTTACCCCAATATGATGTATGAATATAATGCACCAATTTTAAAAAAAAAAATAAAGACAAACTGCTCTAAGAAATCAATCATTTCTTTCTAGCAAGTAGATGGAATCTCTTAGGCATGACCTACAAAACTGTCTGTCAACCATATACCTATACAGTATTTATGTGATAAAACATGTGCTAGGGAAGACTCAAGACAAATAAAATAGAACATGGTTTTGAGTCTCACAAAGTACATTATGAAGAACCTGTCATAATCCAGTATGGCAATGGCTTTCATAGGTGTTGGTGGCAGTCCAAAAGACATCTCTTCTCTCTATCACACAAAAAATACCTTCACATGATGAGTCTAGCCAGAGATGACAGTTGAATTGTGGGGTGAGGGTCATGAGTCCTAGTTGAGTAGCCCTATTGTTAGGTATGATAAAAAAAATGGAAAGCCTTTCTGGGATGATTCCTTTATCAATGATAACAATTTGAGCATGTCTTCTCAAGAAAGACTTTTTCGAATTTATTTGAAAGGTATTATATATTATGGAGATTACCTAAGGTTCCTCAGACACCCAGACAGAGAGAGAAACAATGTAATTTTCACAGAAGTCTACCAAATATCTTAAAGTACTGGTATTCATTCCTCTGCAAATGAGACCTAAATAGCACATTGCAAGTACATTTATCTGGCAATTTGAACATGAAATTAGCTCATTCCTAAAGGCAAATTTTTTACTGGAACTTGAACATGAAATTAACTGGTTCCTAAAGGCAATTTTGTCCTTCTCTGTCTGGTGCTTCAATAAATCATCCCAATCAAGGTCAGCAGGCATTACTGGAAAGTACCACATTTGATTTTCATATTTTCACATTATACATCAACAATTGTTTTGCATTTAGGGCCTTGATGAATCTCTTGTGACTATCTGCATGATGCTGTGAGTTCTAGTTTCTGGAGAACCACCTGTGTGTTTGCCTTGGCAGACTATAACAGGACACTTTCCCATTTTTTGTTTTAAAATTAAAAGTTCTGGAAATGTTTTAGAATCCAGCCCATGAATAAGACAATGTTTCTACTGTAATATATTTACAGGGATGGTTCTCCTGAGTATAATCTTTCTTCTTCAAAGCCACAGTTTTAAGAGAAAGATATTTGACTTGATTGGTTATATTTCTATCAATCTCCATGCTGAATAAAGAACTGTGAGTGTTCCACTGGGGTTGACAACCCAGATTACTCAAAAGATGTCATTTTTTTCTACCAATCAGTAAACTTACATAATATTAATAGAAAAAATGACTTAGCATGGGGTTGGTTCTGGGGGTGAGAAAGGCTATAGTTAAGGTATGGTAATGAACATACCAGACACTTGGCTTATGTTACAGACCATATTTATTAAAATATATTTTAGCTTAAAAAGATGTGGCAATAGCTCAATACTGGTGATTGTCATACTAAGGCCAAAAGGGTATTTATTTTGGAATAAGAGTCAGAGAAGGATCTATAAAGTGTAAGACTTACCAATCTACCTTGAAAGACAAACAATAAGGAATCTGCTCTGGGGTTCTCTCAGCCATTTTTTCAAGACTAGCCATAGATCCCTTGTAACTAGCCTGTTTCCCACTGGATATAAATACTTCCTAGACTATTACAAATCAATAAGACATAAATTCAAAAGCAATTCATATCTTTTAGGTCCTTAGTTTTTTTTCTTATTTCCCATCATTCAGTACTGTGTTAGCTGGATCCAAAGTTTCTTCCTAATTATTGTTTTTTTTCCAGATTTTTATGCTTTAATGAACAACTGAGTATCACTACCACCAGGATCTGGAAATGAGACAGCACATTCTGCATAGTGATCTTAGAGGTATTCTTTTCAATTTTCTAAAATATTTTTTAAAATAAATCTTATATTTTGTGATACTCATAATGATAATTTCATTAATCAAATCAACACTTTCCTCATTTGATAGCAATTGCCACTTTTTACTTGAGAAAATAAGCCATAAAGCATCTCAAATTTTTACTATCTGATTCCAGGAAATTAAAAAGTGAGACAGTTACCCCATATTTTGTGCTTTTCTCTAAAACAATTATTTGTAATGCCTTTATTAAAAATAAAGAAAATAAAAGTAGTTTGACATTTTATCATGAAATTAAGGTATTGAAGGAAAATGTCAAGAGTTAAGTTTACTCTAGCAAGAGAAAGGGAATAAGTCTTTGCATTTTGGTACCTCAGTTGCTTATTTTGTAAAATGGAGCTATTAACAAATGTGGGAGATGCTAGTCATAGCCAATGTATGGTGCTCATTCCTAGAAGTGGTCCAATCCATAACAATTTCCCTAAAGGAGCTATTTCTTACAACCCATGGGACATTATTGTCTAACAACAATCTCAGTTATTTTCAATAATATCAGAATTAGAGATTCAAGTAGAAAGGATCTCACAAGTTTATTTTATTCACCTATATCTCCAAAAATGAGAAAATTGAAATTCAGAATTGCTAAGTATTTTAGCCTTCATAATGTAGGAAATAATTGGCAGAGCTGGAACAAACACACTACTTTGAAGAGAATGAGGGACCCTCAGTAGGAAAAGGCCTCAATACGAAAGAGCCCTTGTTCCCACACTATTGAACAGAAGAAAAGAATTAGTAGCTTTGCCACCTGGCCCAGACTACTCCTCTTCTAGTAGGGGTTCTTCACCTGCAAATGGTAAAACTGGATTGGAAAAACAAGCTTACATTTTAATTTTGCCAACTCTTAAGCAGATTTAGAATTTCTCTTGATTAAAGATTAAAGAATAAATGACAGTAGTATTAGCAGTACTTGTGACAAGTTAATAAGAGAAATTAGAGATATTTGCATATCAATGTTGTCAAACATTTCCCAAAATTTTATTTTCATTCACTAATCTAAAATTATAGTACTTGTTCATGACTCCTTGATAAAGAAGCATGTAAATTACAGTATCACAATTTTTGTAAAATATGGTATAACCTTATTTCAATATTATGGGTTTCTTTTTAAATCTCACACATTTTATTTTTGCATGTTTTTGTGGGTCTGGAGATGGAACCCAGAGGCATTTGACCTCTGGACTACACCCCGTGCCCTACTTTTATTCTTTGTTTGAAACCTGGTCTCACTGAGTTGCAGAGGGCCTCACTAAGTAGCTAAGGCTGTCCGTGAACTGCGATCTTCCAGTCTCAGCCTCCAGAATGCTGGGATTACAAGTGTGTGCCACCATGCCCAGCTCATTATTTTTGCATTTAAAGAATATTTTCTGGCATGAGCTTATAGTTTTTCCCAAACTTCTAATGGGGCCAGGTTATACACAATGCAGGTTAAGATTCCCTGATCTCCCTCTCCCGATTAGTATTACTTTCACTCCAGGTAAGGCTATCTTCCACAGGTGAACACTTCAGCACAAACTTATCACTATAGTAGTACAATTTAGATGTGTTCTAAATAGCATGTTACTAATAACTTAACTCAAAAAGGTATAGCAGTGTTAGTCAGCACTAGACCTCAGCCAATCCCTTCCATCAGCCTGCTTGTTCTTATTCTCTTAAGGTATGATGTCACTGGCCTGTGTAAGCTGAGTTCTGTCCCTTAGTAGACAAGAACACAGCAAGTTCTAATTCTTCGTTCTAGCAAGAAATAGCCTTGGATATGTGCAAGGAACATAAAAACAAAATGTCCAGAATTCTTAAGCATGAGCGGCAGGGGCAGTATCCCTTCATGGGGTTTTTATTTCCAAAGGTCCCAAGGGAATTGGATAGAGTTTGTCTGCAACTATTGAGTCCTGACTACCGCCGCCACCATCTTGGCCCCTCTCCAATATACTTATTTTTAATAAGAGAAGACAGTATGTGTGATTTGCAGAGGTTGTGGGTTTGAGCACTCAGCAGCAATATATTTTACCTCCCTTCCAAGATCAGAGGCCACAGCCTCACCATATAGAGCAGGGTCTGCTGATACAGGTGCACCGCGGACCCAGCACAGCAGAGCAAAGCCTGGCGGCCAGGTATGCTGAAGTCCCGGGACTGAGACTCGGCTCCCTGCCCGGTGCTGCCTGGCTCCCTCCACCACGCCTGGCTCATTTTTCTTATGAGGTGTGTTAATAAGAGTCCCCAGAGTGAGTGGCTGGAATGGTCCTTTCTCTGATCCCTTCTGGGAAGATTTTTCCGAAATTGCTTTTCTTGCATGTCAGGTGCTTTCTTGTCCCCTTGCTTCTAATTCCGCTGTTATCCAATCCCTCTCCTATATTCTAGATAGGAAGTCATGGTTGGAAGAGTCTGCCGAGGGTTGCAGCCTGTGCTGGGGCCAGCAAGGACAGGACCAAAGCCTGCCGTGAGGCAAGGCCAGTGCTGGGGCCTTTGAAGCAGGGATCCGAGCCTGCTGAAGGGTATGGCTGGAGCTGGGGCCAGCGAGGCCGGGATTGGGGCCTGCCATGAGGCAAGGCCGGTGTTAGGGCCAGCAAGGCCAGGATCAGAGTCTGCTGGGGGGCAAGGCCAGTGCCAGGGCCTTCAGGAGTGGAATTGGAACTTGCAATGCGGCATAAATAGAGAAACATCACAGAAAATAGAAAATCAGATGCTTTCCCTAATATGCAAAAACTAGGAAGAAATGGGTAATGGGAGGAGATCTAGTTGAAGAAAGGGCCCCATGGAAGAGCAATTAAGGTGACCAATCAATCAGATTGGATGGGATGGGGAAGATGGAATCTCTTTAAAACCATTATATACGTAAACAAATTAATACAAAGTTAATCACCAAATCAAGCATGGGATCAAGGGATGGGGAGGGAATGGAATGGGGAGAGGATATGGGCTAATTGAATGATGTGTCCTGGTATTCCTTCACAAGTCTTGTATTCCATTATGATGTTTGACTAAAATGCACCAATAAAAATATATATTAAAAAATTGTCAAAAACACCATCAGCATATGCCTTATCAAAATTTTCCACCAGTGTTAATCAATGAGAGTGTGTGGGAAGAACACATCAAACTGTTGATACCTAAGTAATCTTTCTTCCTAACATCATCATCTTGTCCCTTACTGGCCTCTACTTCCTCCTCTCCTAAATTCACATTACAATTGGACACACTGGGAAAGAATGGTGTTAACCTGTGATGAACTAATAACTATGAAAAATGTGCTTTTTATCAGATATCCAGATATCTTCAACTACTTATTTTTAATCCAAAAAATCCTGTTTGGTTCATGTGTTAATTCAACACATAGATTTCCATATGTGCAACTGTACTACTTTTATGTGCACTATTTCCTCATATAAACAAAAATTCTATCATTTTCATATGGATGAAATGTCTACAGGGTCAGGATATAACAACAGGCCTGTAATTATGAGGAATGGCCACATGTAAAGTATTGGAACACTTTACAGTCCATATAGCACATCACAAACATCTCCTCATTTTATCTCCACAACTCTATCTGGGAGGGAGTTTTATTTCCACTTTAGATAGACAAAGAAACAAAGGCATATGCCTTGTCCAAAACCATACAGGCAGCCAGAAGCAGAGCTAGCACTTGGACTTAGATCTGTTTGACAAGGCCTTTCATATCACCCCACAGCTTCATTGTGTTTGTGGTCTCAACATAGTTCTAAGTGAAAAGACCATGGCAAAATCCTCCCTCATCAATGAATGACATGCTATTCAAAATCTCCAAATGCATGTTCCCAAATGGACGTAAAAATCAGTTTGATTTTAGTTCTTCTCTGTTTCCCAAATGAACACAAATGGAGGATCCTAATGAATCAATGAAGGGTGAGGAAAAAGGGGGGAGTCTTGCCCCAGCCACAGATCCTCTTGGAAAGAAGACAGATGGCTTCTCCTCCTGGATCATAAGCTCATTAACCAGTAATATTGTGCACATGTTCTTATTCCAAGACTCTGGGACACACAGTTGCTTGGACTACAGAGTAGCAAAATAACCTTGAAAGATTATAAGAAGTTTTGACTGGAAGCACTGAAAATGAAAATGAGTAAAAAGGCAATTAATGAATATATCATTCAATTGACCCTGCCAAACCTCTCCTTATATAATTATGGTTCCCAGGTCCATCTAATGCTCATCATGATATCCAGAATACACCTGTAAATACTCAACTGCTGGTACAATTATGGGAGTTAGTGAACCTTTCGTCATTTGGGGAAACATTTACCTAATTGCATCCTTAACTGAGTATTTGCAGATGTTGACAATTCATACAAAAGATAAGACCTCTAACAGTCATAAACATGAGCCTCATTATACTTCTACAGCAACTGAGAAAATTGCAAGTCAACAACTTCTCACCTCTGCCCAGATCAGTATTTCTGGTAAGACAGGGAGAAATAAAGTATTAGAGAAGAAGAGAAAGACATGTTCTTCTTCAACAACCTGAACCAAGCTTCTGAAGTGAAGTGTTTCATCTAGGCTCACTTACTGCCAGAGAGGGGACCACGAGACACAAGCTTTTTGGATAAAAGAGATGGTTCAGCTGTCCGGCTCTCCATATTTTCAAAACCGTCATGAGACAGTATTGGTCCAACACATGTAAAGTTTGGTGAGATCCACTAGAGGAATCCTACCATCATTAGCATCCCTACATCACAATGATTGAAATATGGCTCTAACTTGCTACATCTGCCACAGAGCTGTTTAGGATCATGTGATATAAAAATGATGCAAAGCCAAGTATTTAGCTTAAACAACCTCCTCTTCTCTGTTAGTGTCACCGATGGAATTGGGGAAAGCCTTCACTTGCCCATATTTCTTAGTACCATGATCAAACTCACCTGTTGTTCAGACCGCTTCTGCCTGTTCAATCTGACAAATCAGAAATCCCAAAATTGGAGGGGTCTGTAGCAAGTATAAAAGCTAACCCATTATTGATTTTCTGGATGAGGTAGTGGAGGAAGAGAGAGGAGAGGCACACTGGAGGTCACACGAAAGTTAGGGGCAGAAATTAGATTTAAAAAAGCAAGTGTCCTGGGACAGTTACCAAGACATCATCTGCTTGCCAGCTGCTGCTTGATATGAAATGTATATAGATGATCTCTTAAAGTAAAAGGCATGTGTGATAGATCCTTGACAAAACCAAGACATGTAACTTCTGGATCCCTCTCCCTCTCCAAACCTCAGCCGCATTTCAATTCTGAGTAATACCCAGCAGATGTAATTTCTTTTACTAGTATTGCCCTGGAAATTTTCTAAAGTTAATTGCACTAGAAATATGCATAAATTACTGATGACTGGAGATGGCAGAAACTCCTGGCAAGCAAAGCCATAAAAATCAAAAACAACCTTCTCTAGGTGTGAATATAAAACTCTTCTGGGAATATATCAGAAGGAAATATGTTTCTATAACACTGAGTTAAAATCTAAATTACATTATTCAGAACCATACAAGAGTGGACTAATAAATAATACATAAAATAAAACATCAGTTTATGAGGACAACTCCTCCTATATTTCAACCATTTTGCCACTCTGAAATTTGTTATTTAATATGGATACTTTTAGCCACTCAAATTCTAGAGTTTATTTAATATATTTTATGTGCTTTACAAGGTCACTAGAGAATTTATTTGCTCTTCCCATTACAGATTGGAAGGTGGGCAGTGATATATGAGGTTTCACATTTTATTTATTCACCAAACTGTTCCAGATGTGATCCCATCACTTATCCACTGATGCATCAAACCTGCTGGGTGCCCCGCACACTGACCTCTTCTCCACATTTTTCTTTCATGCTCTTAAAGTTATAGCAGGGCTTCTTTGGATAGGATAACAAGAGAATTGCTATTTGGGGAGAGGTGATGGTGTGAGGGAGATGATCAAACTTCAGTCATAAAAATTTAATTGCTTAACTACAATTTGAAAATAATAACCAGGTAGAAAACTGAGTGAATACCATTCCTCCAAACGATTGTTTCCCACTTGACCTCCAAACAGGGCTGCATGCCTCAAATTTGGGATGTGAAGGATATGAATACAAGAAATTGAGCAGGTACTAAATAATTTCCTCCTTTTCCTAGTGATTTGTCACTGTAATAAGCATTCTGAGGGTGATAGACTTTTATTACTACACACTGTTAAGCAGGAAGGAGTCTGCAATGTATTCCTGGTACTCTTTAGGGAAAATAATTACCTACACCATTCAGACCTTTTTATATATCAATTTAAGAGAAAATACTATATTTAAACCCAAGTTCTTATTTATGTAAAATATGAAATATTGTTAACCTTGTGTTGAGGAGGATAATGGTGAATTATTCTATGACAGTATAATCTCTGAGATGCAATCTTTACTTTTTTAACTACCTCCCAATGTATTTTTATGGTCGCAAAGAAAGTAAGAGAGGAGTCCTGCTACAATGCCCTTTCTACATATATGTAAATGCTGATACCAAATCTTATATTCAACCAGCATTTTGTATTTTCTGAACAATATAATATGCATTATCTCCTCTGATCCCCACAGTAACTCTGGGAATTTTTTAGTCCAATTTTTCAGAAGAAGAGACTCAGGTTCAGACAGACTAATAGGAGACTGTAAAATATTTACAGAATTGGGATGATAGCTAGGATTGCAAAATTCAGCAAAAATAATTTAGCATATTATATAGGATATACTTGTACTATAATAACATTGTGCAAATTTTGTGTGTCTTGTATTTCATCTGACCAGACTGACTGTAGTGGAACTCGAAAATGAGAATGCCTAATTTCTTTCTGCTAGTCCCCTAAAAAGAAATTTAGGAGCTGGCTGAGAAAATGTGGTGACTTGTCCCCAGCTGCATGTGAATTGGGAATATGGGTAATTTCTATGGTTTCTTAGGTGAGTGATTTTAATCTCTTTCTTGTGTTCTCACCCACCACTTAAGACCAGAAGCAGGAGAACTGGAATGTGTTATGGCACTGTGATAGGATAGCAACATGTTTAGACTAACAAGTAGAAAAAAGGTCTCTAAGGCCTTTGTGGTCCTTATGCTTAGGACCATTACAGTGGTCCAAATACCTACCACCTTTGCCTTGCATCCTTTACCTGACCCTAAATACTACTATCTGAACCAAACTCAACAGTAATTGCCTAATTAGATCTCTTAAAATGGGCATAAAAGATGGGCATGGTGGCCTACATTTGTAATCCCAGTACTTGTGAATTTGAGACAGAAGGATCAGGTTCTGCAGCCAGCCTCAGCTATTTAGTGAGGCCCTCCATAACTTAGTGAGACTCTGTTTTAAAATAAAGAATAAAAAATAGGGCTAGGGCCTGGCATGGTGGTGCATGCTTGTAATTCTACCATTCGGGAAGCTGAGACCAGAGGATTGCGGTTCAGTTCGCGGACAGCCTCAGATACTGAGTGAGGCCCTCCACTATTTAGTGAGACCCTGTTTCCAAATAAAGAATAAAAATAGGGCAGGGTGTGTGGCTAGGAGGTCAAATGCCCCTGGGTTCCATCCCCAGACCTGCAAAAAAAGTATAATAAAATAAAATAGGTCTAGGGATGTAGCTCAGAGGTAGAATGTCCCTGGTAGTGCAAAAAATGGGCATAAGAAAATATTATTTTTCACTCTTAAAGAAATGTACAACAAATGAAGAACTACATTCTGCTCATCAAATTTTCAAAATTATACCTGATGTTGATGAACACGGGTCAGGAGGGCCTCTTTTATGCTGTTGTTGATAGAGTAAGTAGATATTTTCTGGGGATGAATTTGATATTACTTATGACAATTTAGAACTCACATACCATTTTACCCAGTAACTTGTTAGATTAAACACCAACATCAAAAACAAAAGCAACTGTGAAGCTTAACTATATATGACATCTTGACCTAGGTAAAGGATACCCAGATGACTGTCTAAACATGATTTCTATATTTCCGGGCATGTCTTTGAGGACATTTTTGGAAGAGATTAACATTTGAATTAGTAGGCCCTCCCCAATGTGAGCCAGCATCATTCAATCCATGGAGTGTCTGGATGGAATAAAAAGGATAAATAAATTAAGAATTTTTTTCCTCTGGTAGAACTGTAATATCCACCTTCTGCTATGTGCACACATAAATCAGTATTTTTGATTCTCTGGTCTTCAAATTTGAACTGGTCTTATACCATTAACTTGTCAGGTCAAGCTTCTGAACATGAAAATGAGTTCACAACACACACACACACACACACACACACACACACACACACACACACTTCTTGGGCCTTTGGATTTGGATTTGGACTGGACAACTCACCTGGACCTCAAGGCTTGGAGTGGAATTATATTGCTGATTTTTTTCTGGGTATATAGTTTTCAGATTGTAGATCATAGGACTTCTTCTATCGCTATAATTACATAAGCCAATCCCTCTTTTTTTACAAAAACTATTGAACAATAAATGGTATACATTTAAACTATATTTATGCCCTCTCCAACCCACCGCCATTGTCCATTCTCCCCTCCCACCAATGGTTATCCAGGGTAACCATGTTATATTCATAATTTTACACATATTTGGATGTAGACCCTCATTAATCAAAATCAGCCTTCCTCCTCTCCTATCTTTCCATTCAAGCATTGCTGGTATTTCCCCTCCATTATCTGGAGTCCCACTGGTATCCTCTGTGTTCACTACTTTGGGCATATTAAAGGAAACATTTGTGCCTTCTCCTTCTGTGCTTGGCTGATTTCACTTAACATAATGTTCTCCAGGACTTTCCATCTTCTTACAAATGATATAATTTTTTTGTCTTTATGGCTGAGTAGAATTCCATTGTGTGTATTTCCCAAAGTTTTGCTATCCATTCATCTGTTGATGGAGACCTGGGTTGGTTTCATATTTTGGCTATTACGAATTGTGCTGCTACGAACATTGGTATGCATATGGTGCTGTAGTTATCTGAATTTAAGCCCTTTGGAAAGATACCCAGAAGTGGTAGAGCTGGATCATATAGTGGATCTATTTCCAAAATTTTTAGGAATCTCCACACAGATCTCCATAGTGGCTGAACTAGTTTTTATTACCACCAATAGTGTAAAAGAGTTCCTCTTTCTCCACATCCTCATCAGCATTTGTTGTTTGATTTCTTTATGCTTGCAACTCTGACTGGGGTTAGATGGAATCTCATTGTAGTTTTGATTTGCATCTCCCTGATGGCCAGTGCTATAGAACATCTTTTCATGTATCCATTGGCCCTTTGTATCTCTCCTTTTGTGAAGTGTCTGTTCTGTTCATTTGTCCATTTCTTGATTGGGTTGTTTGTTTTGCTAGTGTAGAGTCTTTTGAGCTCTTTGTATATTCTGGACATTAGCCCCCTATCAGAGTGGTGGCTGGTGAAGATCTTTTCTAATTCTGTAGGCTTCCTCTTTAGGTTACTGATGCTTTCCTTTGATGAGAAGAAACTTTTTAGATTGATGCTATACCACTTGTTAATTCTTGATTTCATTTCCTGAGTTTTTGAGGTTTTGTTGAGAAAGTTACTGCCTGTGCCAATATGTTGTAGTGTTGAACCTATGCTCTCCTCTAATAACTTCACAGTCTCAGGTCTAATTTCTAAGTCTTTGATCCATCTTGAGTTGATTCCTGTGCATGGTGAGATATAGGGGTTTAGTTCCATCTTTCTACAAATGGATAGCCAGTTCTCCCAGCACCATTTGTTGAAAAGGCTGTCTTTTCTCCAGCGTATGTATTTGGCCCCTTTGTCAAAGATTAATTGACTAAAGATGTGTGGGTTTGTTTCTGTATCTTCTATTCGAATCCACCTGTCAGTATATCTGTTATTGTGCCAGTACCATGCTGTTTTTACTACTATTGCTCTACAGTATAATTTGAAGACTGGAATTACGATGCCTCCTGCATGTTTCTTATTGCTGAGAATTGCTTTGGCTATTTTGGGTCTTTTCTTTCTCCATATAAAGTTTATGACTGATTTTTATAGGTCTGTGAAGAAGGACGCTGGTATTTTAATGGGAATTGCATTGAATCTATAGATCACTTTTGGCAGAATGACCATTTTGATGATATTTATTCTGCCTATCCATGAGCACAGGAAATCTTTCCATCTTCCAAGGTCTTCTTCAATTTCTTCGTTTAATGTTTTATAGTTTTTGTTGTACAGGTCTTTTACATCCTGGGTTAGGGTTATTCCTAGGTATTTTATTGGTTTTGAGGTTATAGTGAATGGAATTGTTTTCTTTGTTTTTTTCATTGTGGATTTATTGTTGGCGTAAAGAAAAGCCACTGATTTCTTTAGGTTGATTTTTTATCTGCGACTTTGCTGAATTTGTCAATCAGCTCCAGAAGGCTTTTGGTTGAGTTCTTTGGGTCTTCCAGATAAAGGATTATGTCATCTGCAAATAAGGATGATTTTAATTCCTCTCTTCCTATGTGGATTTCTTTGATTTCCTTCTCTTGTCCTATTGATGCAGCAAGGGTTTCAAGGACTATATTGAAAATGAGTGGTGATAGTGGGCATCCTTGTCTTGTTCCTCATTTTAGAGGAAATTTTTGCAGCTTTTCCCCATTCAATATCATGTTGGCTATGGGTTTACAGTATATTTCCTTAATGATGTTGAAGTATGTTCTTTCTATCCCAATTTTCTGCAGTGTTTTTAACATAAATGGGTGTTGGATTTTGTCTAATGCTTTTTCAGCATCTATTGCTATTATGATGTGGTTTTTGTTTTTGGTTCTACTTATGTGGTGGATAACATGTACTGATTTGTGTATTTTGAACCAGCCTTGTTTTTCTGGGATAAAACAAACTTGGTCATGATGAATTAGTCTCCTCATATAGATTTGAATGTGTATAGCTAGTATTTTGTTTAGAATGTTTGCATCTATGTTCATTAAGGATATTGGTTTGTAGTCTTCCTTTCTTGAGGTATCTTTATTTGTTTTGGGTATTAATGTGATATTGGCCTCATAGAAGGTATTTGGAAGAGTTCCATCTCTTTCAATTTCCCAGAACAAGTTATGAAGTATTGGTATTAGTTGTTCACTGAAGGTTTTCTAGAATTCAGCTGGAAACCCATCTGGGCCTGGGCTTTTCATTTGTGCAAGCTTTTTTTATTGCCATTTCTATTTCTTTGGTTGCTATTGGTTGTTTTAGCCTTGCTATGTCCTCTTGGTTGAGTTTAGGTAGATTAATTGTGCTTAGAAATGTATCAATTTCTTCCATGTTTTCAATTCTATTGGAGCATAAATTTTTAAAGTAGTTTCTGATAATCTTTTGAATTTCTTCACTATATGTGGTGATATCTCCTTTTTATTTCTAATTTTGATAATTTGAGTTGATTCTCTTTTTCTTTTGTTTAGGTTGGCCAGGGGTTTATCAATTCTATTAATCTTTTCAAATAACCAGCTTTTTATTGATTCTTTGAATTGTTTTTTTTGTTCCCTATTTCATTTATTTCTGCTCTAATCTTAATCATTTCTTGCCTTCAGCAGGCTTTGGGAGTAGACTGTTGCAGACTTTCTAGGTCCTTGAGTTGTGTCATTAGGTTCTTTACTTGGTGGTTCTCTGTCCTTATGTGGGCACTCAATGCAATTAACTTTCCTCTTAATACTGCCTTCATAGTGTCCCATAGATTTTGGTAGATTGTGTCTCTGTTTTCATTTGTTTCCATAAATTTTCTTATTTCTTCCCTAACTTCTGCCCTTACACATTCATCATTCAATAGTGTATCATTTGATCTCCATGTATCTGTGTAATTTCTTTTGAGTTTTCTGTTTTTGATTTCTACTTTTATTCCATTGTGGTCTGAAAACATGCCAGGAATTATATTACATTTTTTTTTAATTTGCAGGCACTTTCTTTGTGACCCAGGATGTGGTTTATTTTGGAGAAGGTTCCATGGGATGCTGAGAAGAATGTGTATTCTGTAGTTCCTGGCTGAAATATTTTGTAAATGTCTATTAGGTCCATTTGGTTTATTGTTTTCTTTAGTTCTAAGGAGCCTTACTCATCTTTTGCCTTGAAGATCAGATCTGAAATAGACTCAAACACAATAATTCTGGGAGACTTTAATACGCCTCTCACACCACTAGATCAATTTCAAGGCAAAAGAGGAGTAAAGACTCCTTAGAACTAAATAAAACCATAAACCAAATGGACCTAATATACATTTTCAGAATATTTCAGCCAGGAACTACAGAATGCATATTCTTCTCAGCAGCCCATGGAACCTTCTCCAAAATAAACCACATCCTGGGACATAAAGAAAGTGCCAGCAAATTCAAAAGATATAATATAATTCCTTGCATCTTTTCAGACCATAATGGAATAAAAGTAGAAATCAACAACAGAAAACTCAAAAGAAATTATTCAAATACATGGAGATTCAATGATACACTATTGAATGATAAATGGGTAAGAGCAGAAGTTAGGGAAAAAATAAAGAAATTTATGGAAACAAATGAAAACAGAGACACAATCTACCAAAATCTATGGGACACTATGAAGGCAGTATTATGAGGAAAGTTTAGTGCATTGAGTGCCCACATAAGAAGGACAGAGAACCACCAAGTAAAGAACCTAATGACACAACTCAAGGACCTAGAAAGTCTGCAACAGTCTACTCCAAAAGCCAGCAGAAGGCAAGAAATCATTAAAATTAGAGCAGAAGTAAATGAAATAGAGAACAAAAAATTCAAAGAATCAATAAAACAAAGAGTTGTTTCTTTGAAAAGATTAATAGAATTGATAAACCACTGGCCAACCAAAATCAAAAGAAAAAGAGAATCAACTCAAATTATCAAATTTAGAAATGAAAAAGGAGATATCACCACAGATAGTAAATAAATTCAAAAGAGTATCAGAAACTACTTTAAAAATTTATATTCCAATAGACTTGAAAACACGGAAGAAATTGATAGATCTCTAAGCACAGTTAAACTTCCTACACTCATCCAAGAGGATGTAGCAAGCCTTAACCAACCAATAGCAACCAAAGAAATAGAAATGGCAATAAAAATTCTTCCACCAAAGAAACACCCAGGACCAGATGGGTTTCCAGCTGGATTCTACAAAACTTTCAGTGAATAATAACTAATACCAATACTGCATAACTTGTTCCAGGAAATTGAAAGAGATGGAACTCTCCCAAATTCTTCTATGAGGCCAGTATAACATAAATCCTCAAAACAAATAAATATCTCAAGAAAGGAAGACTACAGACCAATATCCTTAATGAACATAGATGCAAACATTCTAAACAAAATATTAGCTATATGCATTCAGAACTATATGAAGAGAATAATACATCATGACCAAGTTGGTTTCATCCCAGAAAAACAAGGCTGGTTCAAGAAACACAAATCAGTATATGTTATCCACCACATAAATAGAACCAAGAAGAAAAATCCACATCATCATAGCAATAGATGCTGAAAAAGCACTAGACAAAATCCAACACTGATTTATGTTAAAAACACTGCAGAACATTGGGAAAGAAGGAACATACTTCAACATCATTAAGGAAATATACTGTAAACCCAAAGCTAACATTATAATGAATGGGGAAAAACCACAAGAATCCCCTCTAAAGTCAGGAAAAAGACAAGGATGCCCACTATCCCCACGCCTTTTCAATATAGTCCTTGAGACTCTTGCCACAGCAATAAGACAAGAGAAGGAAATCAAAGGATTCACATAAGAAGAGAGGAATTAAAATTATCCTTATTCGCAGATGACATGATCCTTTATCTGGAAGACCCAAAGAACTTAACCAAAATACTTCTGGAGCTGATTGACAAATTCAGCAATGTCGCAGATAAAAAATCAACCTAAAGAAATCAGTGGCTTTTCATTACACCAACAATGAATCCACAATGAAAGAAACAAAGAAAACAATCCCATTCACTATAACCTCAAAACCAATAAAATACCTAGGAATAACCCTAACCCAAGATGTAAAAGACCTCTACAACAAAAACTATAAAACATTAAACGAAGAAATTGAAAAAGACCTTGGAAGATGGAAAGATCTCCCATGTTCATGGATAGGCAGAATAAATATCATCAAAATGGTCATTCTGCCAAAAATGATCTATAGATTCAATGAAATTTTAATTAAAATACCAGCAACATTTTTCATAGACCTAGAAATATCAATCATGAACTTTATATGGAGAAGAAAAGACCCAGAATTGCCAAAACAATTCTCAGCAACAAAAAACATACAGGAGACATCATAATCCCAGACATCAAATTATACTATAGAGCAATAGTAGTAAAATCAGCATGGTACTGGCACAATAACAGATATACTGACCAGTGGATTCGAATAGAAGATACAGAAACAAACCCACACATCTTTAGTCAATTAATCTTTGACAAAGGGGCCAAACTCATGCGCTGGAGAAAAGACAGCCTTTTCAATAAATGGTGCTGGGAGAACTGGCTATCCATTTGTAGAAAGATGGAACTAAACCCCTATATCTCACCATGCACAGGAATCAACTCAAGATGGATCAGAGACTTAGAAATTAGACCTGAGACTGTGAAGTTATTAGAGGAGAGCATAGGTTCAACACTACAACATATTGGCACAGGCAGTAACTTTCTCAACAAAACCTCCAAAACTCAGGAAATGAAATCAAGAATTAACAAGTGGGATAGCATCAATCTAAAAAGTTTCTTCTCATCAAAGGAAACCATCAATAATCTAAAGAAGAAGCCTACAGAATGGGAAAAGATCTTTACCAGCCAACACTCAGATAGGGGGCTAATGTCCAGAATATACAAAGAGCTCAAAGGATTCTACACTAGCAAAACAAACAACCCAATCAAGAAATGGACAAATGAACTAAACAGATACTTCACAAAAGAAGAGATACAAAGGGTCAATACATACATGTAAAGATGTTCTATATCATTGGCCATCAGAGAGATGCAAATCAAAACTACAGTGAGATGCCATCTAACCCCAGTCAGAGTGGCAAGCAAAAATAAATCAAATAACAACAAATGCTGGTGAGGATGTGGGGAAAGAGGAACTCTTTTACACTGTTGGTGGTAATGAAAACTAGTTCAGCCTTTATGGATATCTGTGTGGAGATTCCTAAGAAATCTGGGATTAGATCCACCATACAATCCAGCTCTACCACTCTGGGTATTTTTCCAAAAGGGTTGAATCCAGAGAACTATAGCAACATATGCATACCTATGTTCATAGGAGGACAATTTGTAATAACCAAAATATGGAACCAACCCTGGTATCCATCAACAGATGAATGAATTGCAAAACTCTGGGAAATACACACAGTGGAATTCTACTCAGCCGTAAAGAAGAACAAAATATATGATAGTTTCACCTAAAAAAAATAGAAAAAAATATCCTCTGGTAAGAAATAAAGCAAAAAAAAATATTGAAATGTTATCTTTAAGTCATCAAAAGCTTGGTATCAGACAAATGAAACTGTTATGTGAGAGTATCATTTTTAATTTTGGATAAATTGCTATAATACTAGATGTCAACCACTAAGCCAAGCATGGGAGGGAGGGATGGGGAGAGAATGGGGTGGGGATCGGGTGGGGGCTGACTGGGCGATGTGTGCATGTATGTCTACAGAAGTTTGTATCCCACTATGATGTATGAATACAGTGCACCAATAAAAAATAATAATAATATAATTTGCAAGAAAATGGAAAGTCCTGGAGAGCATTATGTTAAGTGAGATCAGCCAAGCACAGAAGGAGAAGGTACAAATGTTTCCTTTAATATGCCCAAACTAGGGAACATAGAGGATACCAGTGGTAATGCAGATAATGGAGGGGAAATACCAGCAACACTTGAATAAAAAGATAGGAGAGGAGGAAGGCTGAACTTGATTAATGAGGGTCTACATCTGAATATGTATAAAATTATGAATAAGGCATGGTTACCCTGGACAATCATTGGTGTTGGGGGAAGGGAAAATGGGGGTAGGGTGGAGAGGGCACCAAGGATAGTTTAAATGTATACCATTTATGCTCAATAAAATTTTAAAAAAGTACACACTGAAAAGTGTACAGATTTAACTATTTCAGATTACTTTTTTTGTTCTGTGAATAATATTATGTTTCTAGTCACACTTCAAACCTGTCCAACCCACCTGCACTGATGTTCTTATGAAGCTAGGTCCATTTCAAGCTGCCCTGAGAATCACATGAAGGAACAGTTTTTGTTCTCTGTCAAAGTGTGGACAATAATTTTTTTCCAACCCATTTATACTAATGGTAAAATGAATCAAAATTTCAACTTTAGAAGGCATCTTTAAGGAAAACACCACCATGCTTTCACATGCAGTGTGATGCCTCTGTGATGACATAGCTTAATTCTGCTTTGCTTAGACTCTGGGGCTTTTAATATGTTTGCTGACTCCCCAAGCCATATAGTTTAATATTACCCAGCTTTCTTTGCCCTGTGGCTGCTTTTCATGCAAAGTCACTTGAAGAAGCTGAATGGTGATGCAATGGCACATGAGCAAAGGAAATTAAATGATGACTAAGTTGATAATCTTTTATCTAGTGATAAAACACATTCTTGGCAACTGACACTCTGGGATGCAGAAAGAATGATTCTCTAAAGGGAAATTCTAGAACCATGATAAATCAGGATATATGTGACTGACACAACCTAAAAAATGGCCAGAAAGCCCCTGTAATATCAACCAGCCTCTTGGCTTTAAAAAAACACTGTCATTATTAGCTTTGTTTCCAAAAACAAGCTATTGTAATACTCGGGCAGAAGGTGATGATAGTTCCTGCATGGGCGTCCAGCTATAGGGAACAACAGGAAAGAAGAAATAAGAAAATTTTGATAACAATGGCAATAGGCATCCTGAGTCAACCACCTGCATTTTGAAAATTCAAATAATTTTGAGCATAGAACTTTACTCCTTGATTCAGTTTGTAGCAAAGTCTTACTTGAACCGGGGGAAGAAGTGGTATATATAGTTTTGTTTATCTTGTATAATGTGAATATTCCTATGGATCATTGTAAAAAATATCATTTATTTGATTAGGGAATAGTTTTCTAGTAGTATACAGCCTGGAAGTTATTTACTATGATCAGAAATTTATATTCTATGAGATTTGGTGATTTGGCTGCTGAAAGAGATTGAAGGAAAATATTTATTGATAACAACAAAGCCATTACTTAGGACTACAGTGTTCTAGATCAGATAAGTTCTTCAGGATCTAGACCTGACTCTGAAATCAACTTACACTGTTACCTTGAGTGAGCCACTTGCCCCCCTTTTGAATACAAAATGATAAATTAGCAAATTTCTTAAGGCCATCCATCTTGTACACATTGATTTCAACATTAATGTACCACAGGAGAGCAATACTGTTTGGGAATTTGAAATTCTCTTATGTGCTAATTCCTGGGCCTAAGGCAACACAGTCCTTGTTTTCATAACCCAGAGCTGCATCTAAGGCCAGGATAGAGCAGCAAATGGACAGACCCAAATTCTAGATGTTTTTAATTGATCGGGACACACTATAATGAAATAATTTTCTTGTCTTCATTCTCCATGTCAGCAGAGACCTGTCTGTCACAGAGGAAGTGTGACAGAGTAATCTGAGCCGCAGCTGAAAATCTGCTTTTTCTCCAAAGTTATTTAGCCTGCCACAAGCTGTGGCAGGCAGCGGGAAAGAGTCCAGACAAGCAGGGGAATTTGGCTGCTCTCAAAATATCATACAGAAACTTTAAAAATTGAACTGATTTACGCTTTGTAATGTTTTCAATAATGTGTAAATGAAGTTAGAGCTTGAATCTGGATTTAAAAATAAATTTTATATATATGTTACTAGCCATGAAAGAAACACAGAAAAACCAATAATTGCACTTTGCTTAAAAAACAGATTCTGGAATAAGATATGCAATGTGCATTAATTTTCAGCAAATCCCCAGAGATATGAGCACTCCTCTGGGGCTTATGAATCTCTGGTTCAGGAGAAAAAAATCACTTGCAGATTGCAAAATCTGCAAGCTCATGGTACTGCTGTGAGAACTTGGCAGAAACCTCAACCATCTCAATTGAGGCAGGGTCATCATAAGCCTATAATCTGCCCCAAGCCAGATCCTGGATTTGAAAACAAACCACATTCCTAGTGAAAAACTGTGTGGAAAATGATGCCTCCCCACCCATGGCCCTTCTGCCAAAGACCAAGTTGTGTGACTCAAAGTAGCTGAAGCCCTAGAATATTTTCACAGATATTTTCTTTGAGCCAGCAATCCATTTTGCCCCCTATAAGGTTTTATTATCTTGCACGTTTTAACCTCACAGAATTTTACAAGAGCTAGATTTGTGAAAAACAGAATAAATTGTCACTAAAGCAAAACCAGTCACATGTAATACTGAAACAAAAACAAGAAGAAAATATACAGGGCCAACCTGGATGCTGTACCTGATTTGCAGCTATAACCCCCTGTATTTTTGCACACCAGGACACACTCTCCTGAAATCCAGAGATAACCATTAAAACCCAGTCAATTTGTTTTTAATTTAATTTGAAGTGAGGATAATAAATATCTCCAGAGGTATCATACTTTTGTATTACAAAACCTGCAGTGCAGCATTTGTTGGTCCTATGAGAACTTCCTAAGGGAATCTGCCCAACTTATCAAAAGCAGAGGCAACTAGACCCTTGCATTTCTAAAATCCTTTCCTAAAAGTTAGCATGCTGGCTAGTTCTGAAGAGAACTAGATGCTGCTTCACACTTGAAATATCCTAAGTAAAACATTTGATAAAATAAAGTAATCCACAGTTTTCAGATATCATGTCAAATCTCTGCAATTATATAAGATACTGTAACTGGGCCACATCATAAATATGAATATATATGGAGATATGTAGCATATGAAGCATGAGACAAGACCTGAGGAAACTAAAGAGAAGGTGTTCTACAATGATGGGGTAGCCATGGAAAATGGGTTCTGGCATTGGGGAAGAGACATCTGGGGCTTGAACTCTGGACACAGTATAAGTAGCTCTGCCTTGGTTAGGGATGGTGGGATGTTAATAATTATATAGTATAGGAAGAATTAGAGCTCAAGTCATTACCTCAAACATACCCAGTGAGGCAGGACTGGCAAGAAGGGAGGAGGAGCAAGCTCTTGCCATGGAATCATCTAGAAGCCCAGCTCCATACAGAATTCCAGGGCAGATTCAGACCATCCCACGTTCATTATTATGCACAAAGGCTACAGCCCACTCCCAACAAGCTGATCTGATGCAAGAACCATGATTATTAGTGGTAATGCAAGCCTGACATAAACACAAAATGTGTCATTTTCAAATTGCTTCTTCAATAAGGAATTCATTTCTGCTCATGAAAAATCTTAGGAGGGTAAGATATGTTTGATATTTACTTGCACAGAAAGAGAAGGCTCTTATCTAAGATAATCCAGCCAGCCAAGGGAAGAGGACAGTGCCTTAGAGCCTAGTCTCAGGTTTTTCCACGAGTTTTATGCCTATATTTTTTCAGTACTGAAGATGGAACCCAGGGAAATTCTAGTTCCATGCTAAACCTCCAGCCCTATTTTGTAGTCTTTTATTTTTGAAATAGGGTGTCACTGAGTTGCAAAAGGGCCTCACTAATGAGCTGAGGCTGTCCACGAACCAAGATCCTCCACTCTCAACCTCATGAATGCTGAGATTACAAGTGTGTATCACCATGCCCAGCTAGCTTTATGCCTTATTGAAGGACTGATCAGCACAAAATCAGCCAGGATTCCACTGGCAAGTAGCTCATCTTCACAGGGTGTCCATATTCCACACTGCTTAGGACCATGACCCCTCCATTTACTGATAGATCTGCAGCTTAAAAAATGAATTCTAATGAGGAGTGTATCAAGTCTGATAAAAATAATTACAGTTAAAGAATATAAAAATTAGAAACTCAGATAAAATTGGATTCTATTACTTTTTGAGCAGAATAATCAAGAAATTAGCAGAAAGTGATGATGACCATAAAGAGGCACTAGAGTATAATTGAAATATTAAAATTAAAGATATGCTGGTGGGTTTTCTTTCCTTTGAGAATTCAGGCCATCTTATTTTATATCAGAACATAATAGGACTGAAGAGCTTTTCAACAAGACAATGGAGGATTGGTAGAATGGTTGTCTCCCAGCCAGGGTTGGGACTGAGACCAAAGGGCACTGTCTAAAGGGTAGATTTTTTGCATGAAGTGTAAATGCTCTGTCTGGGTCTAACATTTTTAGGATTGCTGTAACAAAGTAAAGCAAGTACAGACATGGGCTATCTGAGAGAAAAAAAAGGACCTAAATTCATACATGAGGGAACCTTAAAATATCTCGGCTTTCAGATGGTGAGGCAAATGATTCCTGATAGGTATGGTTAGGTATCATTGGTTATTTTACTGTGAACATAGCGAAGAGAAGCGATTATATGCAATATGCAAGGAAAGAGTTAAATATGTTTAGACATTATTTTTGAGGGTCTGGGGATAGAACCCAGGGGCATTCTACCTCCAAACTACACACCCTGTCCTATGTTTTATTCTTTATTTTGTAACAGGGTCTCACTAAGTTGTGGGGTGCCTCAGTAAGTAGCTGAGGCTGTCCACAAACAGCAATCCTCTTGTCTAAGCCTCTCGAATGCTGGGATTACAAGCATGCACCACCACACCTGGACACTTAGAAATTTTTAATAAAAAATTTTGAGTTTCTTTATGTGCCATATTATGTACATTCCATTTTCATATTCATATTTGGTCTCATTTTGTGTTTAAGGTACTAGGAATGGAACCTAGAGGCATTCTACCTCTGAGATACACCCCCAGTCCTATTTTATTTTTTATTTGAGACAGGGCCTCACTAAGTTGCTGAGGCTAGCCTGAAACCTTGGATCATGTCTCATCCTTCCAAGTGCTGGGATTACAAGTGTGCACCACCACTCCTGGCTATATATGGTCTCATTTAATTGTAAAAACCATACATGAGCTAAGGTTAGATCTATAAAACAAAACATTACATTTCTTGAAAAATAGGCAGGATATAAGTTCAGGGAGACAAAATTACATCCCAGAGTAGAGCAAGAGTCTGAGTCTTGACATCAGTTCATTTTACATCATGGCCAGTGATCTCTAATACATAAGAAATACTTGATATTTAGAAATGTACAACAATGGAATCTATTCTTCATGCAGTAGGGGATATCACTTTAAACACAGAAGCAAGACAGAAATAAAGCTAGGTAAAAACTGCCAGACTGGCTAATCAGACATTAAAGATGGGTTGAACCACATGATCTCTAGCCTCCATACCAACACTGAGCTATTTGGGTCTGGCTAACTTAAAAGCAAGTGTTAAGTGGGTGGGGTACATGTTGTAAATAAATCCCTCATTGATCCCTTGGTAACTAGAAAGAAAAGGAATCAATGACTCACAAATCATTCTAAATCCTCCTTTTAGCCTCCTAATCCAGAGGCTATTTACTACCCACTTCACTAAGTTCCCTAATTTGACAGCAGCTTTCACTTTTCTTGTTTTTTTAAGCAATATTCTATTTCTTTATAGTTTTATTGGTGTATTGTGATTATATATCATAGTAATATCCAAAATTATATAAACAAACAGGCACACTGGTCTTGTTATATTTCCCTTCAGTTCCCACTCTATTACCTATATTTACCCATTATATTTTATACATGGGCACAGCATGATTTGAACTGTTTCTTTCATAAGTTCTTTCTTTTCCCCACTACACCTCCCTCCTCTTACCCCCTTCCACTATTCTACTTGTTACTCTCTTCAAGTATAAAAAGTACCTTTTATTTCCTATTTTTTGTCTAGTGTCTCTATACAACAGAAAATATTTTACATTTGAATTTCTGAGACTGACTGATCACACTTACCAAGATATGTTCCATACATTTTCTTGCAAATGATACAATTTTGTTTTTCTTTATGGCTGATTAAAATTCCACTATGTGTATATACCACATTTTCAGTATCCTTTAATCTGTTGATGGACACATATCTTCATTCCATAATTTGGCTATTATATTCCATAATTTGGAATTGTGCTGCTATAAACATTGATATGTATGTGTTATAGAATATTCATATTTTCTTGGAAAGATACACAGGAGTGGTATAGCTGGGTCATATGGTGGTTCTATTCATATTCTTTTAAGGAATCAGAAAACCGATCTTCATAGTGGTTTTACTAATTTTCAATCCCACCAAAAGTGTATAAGCTCTTATATCCCCACATCATAACCAGAATTTATTATCACATGTCTTCTCAATTATTGTCATTGTAACTGAAGTTAGATGGAATATCAGTGTATAATTTTCATTTCCCTGATGGTTAACGATACTGAACTTTTTTTTATAATTTATCAGCCATTTGCATCTCTTCTTTTGAAAAGTATCTATTCAGTTCAATTGCCCAGTTATTGACTGGGTTATTTGTATTTTAGGGTTAAGTTTTTTAAGTTCCTTATATTTCCAGATATTAGTCCTCTGTCAGAGTAGTTGACAGATCCTCCCATTGTGTAATGAGAATCTCTTGAGACTCTTGATGGTTTCCTTTACTGCTCAACAACTTTGCAACTTAATACCATCCCATTTGTAGATTCTCAGTTTGATTTCTTGATGTTTGACGATCTTATTAAGAAAGTCTCTGGCAGTGTCTATATGTTGGAGAGTTGGCCCTATGGCCTTTTCTAGTAATTTAAAATTTTTGGTCTAATTTCTAGTTTTTTTATGTAACTTGAACTAACTCTGGTACAGAGTGAAAGATTGTAAACTACTTTCGTTCTTCTGCATATGGATATCCAGTTTTCTCAGCACCACTTAGAGAAAAGGCTGTATCTTCTTGTTCTTTTAAACTAAGTAAAAAAAATCTGTAAAAAACAGAAAGAAAAGAAGATTATGGCCCAATTTGGATATGTAGCTTAGCACTGATAGTAGTTATAGAAAATATAGGAGGAAAAGCAAGGTGGCCCATCATGACAAGGCCTACAATATTTTTACCAGTTGACCATTTTTATAAGGCATAGAGTCTTACTCAAGCTAATAAATCTTAATATGCTACCACAAGCTACATAATATGATTCCCTAAGAAAGATGCTTTCACTCTCTGCTATCCCATTTCCTCCTTCCTGTCATTCTCCCACAGATTTTGAATTCTAACAGTTTCCTCTGCTCTCTGGCTAACCTTGGGCTCTAAACATGTTTGCTGGCTGAGCCTCTATGTGAATCCCAACACATTTTTATTTGGTAATTTGATTAAAGCTGACACATTTAATTAATTAGCTTGGGAGTACAAGTGTTTGTGTAGAAATAATCACCAACTTTTCTGTCTTTTACTCCCTTTATTTCTCCAGAAGAATTTTAGGCAACCTAAATACAGTATTTTAGCACCAGAACAATAAACCAAGAGTTTTTAAACAAGAGTAAATATAAAAGGGCCAAGTAATGATAACAATTGGGTGGGGTGTTTCTCTGAAAAGAGCTAGATCCAAGGCTTCAAATTCAGATATTTCAGGGGTAAAACAGGTAACATAAATATGTGGGTCAGTCAATATTTAAAAACACTGGAAGAGCTAAGACTCATGGAAATAAAGATTGTATATTCTTACCCAAAATGTATGCAATTATCTATCACAAGACCAGCTGAACACAATTAATTCAGACAATATTTGGGACCCAGTTTGTGACTCCCAACCCAGAGAAAGAGAAATTACCAAACATAAGCAATTATTTGACTCTTTAGTTCCTGGAAGGTAATCCAAGAATGGAGAGAAAATGGCCGAGAGGAGCTTCAGCATTTCACAAACACAAGGAGACTAGCCTTTCAAGAGACACAACCTGTTTCTTATTTCAAAAGTCTGAGAAAAATTTGTTGCCTAGGTCTTTGCTTAAGATGACTTGTACAGCGTAATGTATGGTATATTTAATAAGAATTTTACCTAAGTAATGTACTTATATGCCACATATGGTATCTATTATGAGACCCTTAGGAAAATCCAAATGCATAATTTTAAGCTATAGTCCTGTGAGGTCAAATCCAGTGGAAATAGGGCGATAGAGACCAGGTCTGTAGCTCTGGTATGATATAAAGATAATACTTTGAAATTTTGTAAGCACTCCCTAAAATTGGCACTCCTTAATATCAATAGCTTCCTCTAGGCTTTTGACAGGAACTCTAATGCAGATACTTCAGATTAGAGGTCCCAAGAGAAGACTAGGAAAAATAGAAACACACTCCAATATGAACAGAAATAGGATCCATATGCAATTTAGCATGGAGGTACTAAGAGTATTACCTGCAGGCTGAGCCTGTCATCTCAAAGGATGCTTCATTCATACATTCAGATGTGTTCTTTCTCTCCCTGGTTGGACTTTGGCTGCAACACATCTGTACATACTACAGATACACTAGGGGACATGGTCACATATCCTTCTAGATTTTAATACCAACTTTTTGGTCATACATTTTTTTTGGTGGTTCTGGGGATGAAACTCAGAGGCTATGAATATATCCCTTCTACCTCTGGGCTACATTCCCAGACCTATTTTTTATATTTTTATTTGGAAACAGGGTCTCTTTAGCCAGTGCAGCTGGCTTCGAACCTGTGTGATCCTCCTGTCTCCGCCTCCCAAGTGCAGGGATTACAAGTGTGCACCACCACGCCCAGCTAAATACTACCTTTTTGATCATAAAAATTTTTTAGGGTGGTACTGCAGATAGAACCCAGGGGCCTTCTACCTCCAAACTACACTTCCAGACCTATTTTACATTTTATTTGGAAACAGGGTCTCACTAAGTTGCTGAGATCCTCACTTAAGTAGCTGAGACTGGCTTTGAACCTGCACGATCCTCCTGTCTCGGCCTCCCAAGCACCAGGATTACAAGCATGTGCCACCATGCCTCGCAATTGGTCATAGATTTCTAATTGATGTTTCTAGTCTAGTCTTCTCCCCTGAGCTGCAGACTTGCATAGCCAACTGTTCTCTCTTCATCTCCCTTCAAATTTGTCATAAATATCTTAAACACTGCATAGCCAAAAGTAAACTTTAAGTGGCACCAACATCTCCCCAACTGCTCAAGCCAGAAACCTGGGGCTTGTCAACTCTCTGGATTCCTACTTTATGTAAAGAGCCTGAGTTCTTAAGTTTACTTTTTGGGTTTTAATCACAAAGCCACTTCTAGCCAGCTGTGGGACCTTGTGCAAGTCTTTCAAAATTTTTATGATCCATTTTTTATGTACAAAACGAAAATAATAGAAGACTTCTTTTATAGAGTATTAGAAAAAATTAAATGAGATAGAGTGTAATAAACTTGCAATATAGACAGCACTTAATAATACATGTTAAATCTTAACTTATTTGTCTACTTCTCATGTCGTAGTCTATCTAATGGCAGTTTTATCCCTCTGTTAAAAATAGACAATACAGTGTCTATTACAGTGTAGGGGCCCACTCAGCTGGACCGAAATGGCACCCAGGCTTGTTTCCAGCCTGGATTCAAGATGGCGCCTAGGCTTGCAGCCAAGTCATGAGACTCACAAGATGGACATCTCTTTGAGCATGCGCAGTGTGCCATGCTACGTGCCTGCAGAATGATCAGTGACGCAGCACCTCGTGCTACCACCAGCCTGCCTATGAGAGAGTCAGAAATGTGCATGCCCTAGCCGTGGAAAGCTTGGGGTTGGTAGGGAATAGAGGGAGGGATTATGATGCTGATATATATTGTGTTTGTTGTACGCATTGAAAAGGAAGAAGAGACATATTATTGAGACATATTAAGGATCCATTAAAGAAGAATTCATATTTCAGCTGAAGAGGAGTCTGTGTTGTTCTCTAAGCCCCTGTGGGTCGGAGTCTTAGGGGACGATAAGTGGCGCCGAAACCCAGGAAAAACAACGTAGCAAAAAGTTCGCAGGTAAGCGACAAAATAAGATAAGGCTCGCAGATAAGTGAGGGACAGCTGTGAAGTTTCGCAGGAAATTGCAACGATAGGTTCGCAGGAGATTGCGACGATAGGTGTGTAGGAGTTTGTGACAAAGTAAAACTTATCATGGGGTCTAAAGTTGCTACCATGGATGTCAAAGAGGCTCTTTGTAACATTCTGTCTAAGGGAAGAGTGAAAGTGAAAGCAGCTACTTTAGAAAATTTTCTTAGCACAGTTAAAGCGGTAGCTCCATGGTTTTTGGAAGAAGGATATGTTAACATTTCTCAGTGGAAACGTCTTGGTCAGGATCTTCTTAAGGCCGATGCCGAAGGGGGTCTCCCACCTGGGACATTGGCTATCTGGAGTTTAATTAAAGCATGCCTGACAGATAAAACAGGAAGGTATCGTCAAGTTCTGGCTGAAGGCTCTAATGCTTTAGAGGAAGCAAAAGAAGAGATTTCAGAGCAAGGTCAACAGGCAGATTCTCACAGGGATGAGGAGTCCTCTGAAAGCAACTCCTCTGATTCCTCCGAGGAACAAGAGACATGGTCTGTTCCACCAGAAAGAGATAAGGAGGAAGAAGCCTTGTTAGAATCTTGGTGCAGGTTCCAAATGTCTTATAACAGAAAAAAGAAACATCCTGAACCTTCCGCTCCTCCCCCTCCCTATCCTAGTCTGCTGCCATATCTTACTGAGAAAGAAAAGTCTGATAGGCGGAAGACATCTGAGGCTAGTCCGTGGGCAGAGATTCTGCCTACACCAGGAGCATTTCCTGTGTTTCTTGACCAAAATCAGCAAAGGTATCATGAGCCATTAGATTGGAAGGTTGTTTAAAGATTAAAAGAAGCTGTGTCCACATATGGAGTGCAGGCTTCATTTACCTTGTCACTGGTAGAATCCTTTGAAAGATACTCCATGACTCCAAGTGATTGGACAAATTTGTGCAGGGCTGTGTTGTCTGGTGGAGCCTATCTTAATTGGAAGTCAGCCTATATAGAATACTGCTCTGATCAAGCTCGTTTTAATGCTCAGACAGGGCAACCTTCTTGGAATTTGGATATGCTAATGGGACAAGGAACATTTGCTAATAATCAAAATGGGTACCCACAGCAGGCATATGGGCAGATTAATCAAGCAGCATTAAGGGCATGGAGGATGTTATCAGGGACAGGTAATTTAGGAGCCAGTTTGTCAAAAGTTACTCAAGGACCCAATGAGCCTTTTGCTGATTTTTTATCACGGCTGTGGAAACTGCTTCTCGGGTTTTCCCTGATGTGGACGCTGCCATGCCATTGATTAAACAGTTAGCTTATGAGCAAGCCAATAAGCCTTGTCGGGATGCAATACGTCCCTATAAAAATAAGGGCCTAGAAATATGGCTCAAGGTATGCAGAAACATAACTGACTCTGTCATACAAGGACAAGCCATAGCTGCTGCCATTGTTGCTGGGTTGCAGGGCAAGCCTTATAATCAAAAGCAGAGAGGCAGTTCAGGGAATTGTTTCCAATGTGGTCAACCAGGACACTTACAAAGAGATTGTATACAGACTAATTCTGAAGCATCCTCTAAACAGGCCCAGAGGATTCCCAATTTGTGTCCTCGATGTAGAAAAGGCAACCATTGGGCTGTAGAGTGCAGATCTCGATGGGATGTAGATGGAAAGCCTCTTCCTCCACCGCAATCAAATGCTAGGCCAAAAATGGGCAGAGGGGCCCTGTGCCTCAGGGCCCTCAAGTGTATGGGGCAATTCAACAGGAGACAGGGAACGCAGGACCACAGATGAGGCAGGTGCCTCGATTTCAGCAGCCTCTCCCACCATACGGAGAGCAACCCCAGGGAGTGCAGGATCACCGCCCGGCTCATATTAACCCATGAAATGGGAGTTCAAAAGTAGATTCAGATTTTCATGGACCCCTTCCTTCTAATACTGTAGGACTGCTTCTAGGCCGAAGTTCAACTAACTTATCAGGTCTAGTGGTGCATCCAGGAGTTATTGACCAGGACTATATGGGCAATGTAAAAATATTAGTTTCTTCCCCTCGTGGGATTTCTGTTATAAATGATGGAGACCGAATTGCTCAGATAATTCTGTTGCCTAGTAAACATTCTCTTTTTCCTAGCCAAAGACAGGCAAGAAAAGATAAGGGCTTTGGTTCTACAGGTCCTCCTGGAGCATGGCTCACTATGGACATGGGGTCACGTCCCATGTGTCAACTCACCATACAGGGAGTCTCTTTTTGGGGTCTCTTGGACTCAGGTGCAGACCGTAGTATCATTAGATTATCTGAATGGCCAAAAGATTGGGGATTACAACAGACAGATCAATTACTTAAGGGATTAGGATATGCAAATAGTCCAAGCTGCAGTGCTGTTCACCTTAATTGGGTAGATCAAGAAGGTCATTCAGGGACATTCCAACCTTTTGTTCTGGAGATTCCTGTATCCTTGTGGGGACGAGATGTACTGCAACAAATGGGAGTAAAATTGACTACTGAATCTGTATATAGCTCTCAAAGTCAACAACTTATGCATAATGCAGGCTATTCAGGGACAGGCGGGCTTGGCCGATTTGAACAAGGTCGAAAGTCCCCTGTTCTCATGATGGGAAGAAATAATCCCAAAGATAAAAGAGGACTGGGTTTTTCTATGGGGCCACTGAACAATTAAAGATTAAATGGAAAACATGTGCCAGTGTGGGTCTCTCAGTGGCCCCTTCCTAAAGAAAAAGTTACAGCAGCCCACGAACTGGTACAGGAGCAGTTATTGGCAGGACATTTACAGTCCTCCACATCTCCATGGAATACACCTATTTTTGTTATCAAAAAGAAATCAGATAAATGGAGATTGTTACATGATCTCCGAGCAATAAATAATAGTATGGAGATCATGGGACCAGTGCAATTGGGGCTACCAGTTATATCGGCCCTCCCTGCCAATTGGCCCACTGTTGTGTTGGACATCAAAGACTGCTTCTTCTCTATTCCACTGCATCCTGCAGATACACCTTGATTTGCTTTTACAATACCGTCCATTACTCATCAGCAGGTGGATCAAAGATATGAATGGACAGTACTACCACAGGGTATGGCTAATAGTCCCACGTTGTGCCAAATATATGTAGATAAAGCCCTACAATCTATTAGAAGAGAATTGGCCTCTTCCATGATTTTTCATTATATGGATGATATTTTATTATGTGCTAAAACCCCAGAAATTTTGGATGATATGCTTATTAAAACTATACTATGTCTTAAACAATGGAATTTAATTATAGCTCCAGAAAAAATACAACAAAGAAATGTTAAACAATACCTTGGCACCAAATTAGAAGATACTATTATTCGTCCTCTTAAGGTTAGCTTGAGGGTGGACATTTACAAACTTTAAATGATTTTCAAAAACTTTTAGGGGATATAAATTGGATTTGACCATATTGCAGACTTAGTAATGCTGACCTAAAACCTTTGTTTGATTTGCTCCTAAATTACCTGTCCATGATAATATCCTCCATGCCCTTAATGCTGCTTGAATAATCTGCCCATACCCCTGCTGTGGGTACCCATTTTGATTATTAGCAAATGTTCCTTGTCCCATTAGCATATCCAAATTCCAAGAAGGTTTCCCTGTCTGAGCATTAACACGAGCTTGATCATTTTTACTTTGATCATATTTACTTTCTTCGCGATCTTTAACACCTGAGGCGCGAACATGTATTCAACTTGTAGAGGAAAGATTATTTGAAGCACAAGCGGATTGTATAGATTATCAGAAAATACTGCTCTTATGTATTCTTACCACAGATCTCACACCCACTGGAGTGTTGTGGCAAGAGGGTCCCATAATGTGGGTACACCTCCCTCATTCTCCCAAAAAAGTGTTGCCATGGTATCCAGCCTGTGTTGCACAAATGGCAATACTGACTGCATTTGGAATGCAGCCTGATCTTATCATCACTCCATAAACTAAAGAACAGCTTGCCACTCTAGCTGCCACCAATTCTGACTGGGCCATTGTCCATGTAATGGCCACAGGACAATTTGATAATCATTATCCACAACATCCATGGCTCAGGTTTGTTTTGGCTTATCCTATTATTTTTCCTAAAATCACTCGATCTGCACCGATTGCTGGAGCGCCAAATATTTTTACAGATGGATCCAAAGGAGGTATGGGAGTGATATTCAAAGAAGGCTCAGATCCACAAACTTTTCTTTTTCCCCATTCATCAGCACAGGCAGTAGAGATTTTGGCAGTGATTCAAGTATTTATGCTCTATGATTCCACTCCATTCAATTTAATTTCAGATAGCTTATATGTGGTACAGGCACTTAATAGCCTTGAATGTGTAGGACATATTAAGGGACAATCTACTATTCTTTTATTATTGGCTAAGTTACAACAATATATTTGGAACCGAAAATGTTCCTTCTATGCAACCCACATACGAGCTCATTCAGGACTTCCTGGACTGCTTGCTGAAGGCAATGCTATTGCAGATTTTCATACTCGAACTGTACTTATTTTTCCAAATGAAGACAAAGTGTTACAGGCTCAAGAATTTCACAATAAATTTCATGTAAATTCCCAAACGCTGAGACTAAAATTTAAAATCACTAAAGAACAAGCTCGATGCATTATATTGCAATGCAAAAATTGTTTGACATTACTGCCACAGCCTACTACAGGAGTAAATCCTCGAGGTTTGCGACCTCTTCACCTATGGCAAATGGATGTCACGCATGTTCTTGAATTTGGCTCTCTTAAATATTTACATGTTTCCGTGGATACATGTTCCGGAGTTATCTTTGCCTCTGCTCATACTGGAGAAAAGGCCCAACATGTAATTTCCCATTGTCTGCAAGCTTTTGCTGCCTGGGGCATCCCTCACCAAATTAAAACTGATAATGGACCTGCTTATGTTTCTCAGAGATTTTCTCATTTTTGTGCCCAAATGGCTATACAATTAAATCATGGCTTACCATATAATCCACAGGGCCAAGGCATAGTAGAACGAGCCCATGCCACTATTAAGTCTGCTTTAATAAAACAAAAAGGGGCGATAGGGGCTCAATGGACCACACCAAAAGATAAACTAAATCTTATATTATTTATTCTAAAATTTTTAATGCTGGATGCCAATGGACGAACAGCAGCGGAAAGACATTACAGGCCTCATGAGCGCTATGCAGGGCAAGCAATGTGGAAAGATATTCTTACAGGAGCATGGAATGGTCCGGATCCAGTGCTAACGTGGGCTCGAGGGTCGGTGTGTGTTTTCCCACAGGACAAAGACTCACCGATTTGGGTTCCTGAAAGATTGGTGCGCCATGTACAGAAACCAATGGAAGATGCCAAGCAACAAATGGATATGGCTAACTCTGTTGGTAATGTTCAACATTGGAATGGGTGAAAAAGATCTTTGGGGAATTATTTCTGCTTTCCCTCTTCCTTTACCTGTATCCACCACTGCCACCATTTTTCCTCGGTTCTTTACGACCAATAGTTTCTTAAATTTGCCATGGATTCCCTTTGATGAAGAAATTAGGCCTTATGCATTTTTCAATATAACTTTAAGTGGCAGTTTATGTTTTTATGCTAATAAAATTTTGAATGATACCTATGATAGTCCTAATCCATGTGTGCAGTTATATAATCAGACTATGGGAAAATTTCAGCCATTTAATGATTCCAGTCCCATAGGAAATGTTACTGTTTTAGAAGGATATGCTCCTTTAGCATTTTCCAGACATGAACATCCCGAAAATAAGACAGCTCCTTTGCAGCCGCGGTGGGCTCCAAAATGTTATAGCCCACGTAGCTGGCCATTTAAATGGACTGATTGCCAAGACTCTAAGGTAGTCTGGGCCTCTTCAGGCTATGATTTAAGTTTTTCTCCAGGCATATCTACAATGCGCAATCATACTTGGGCAGGATATAATTATACATATCAAAATTCTATACAGTATAAGCCGCCCAATCCTTTTAATATTTGGCTTCTCTGTGGGATAGCAGGAGGCTGTACTGATATAACAGCTATGTCTATGATTTTAGGGGGAACTGTAAAAAATTGCAGCTATTCTCAGAATTTTTCTGATACTTTTGAGGATAGCGTCAAAGTAAATTGTTCAATGGGACCACAACTCCCGTTTGGACCCACTCCTGTTTGTGTAACTACTCCGTTTTTTTGGCTTGTTTCTAATAGTTCCTTGGTTAATGATAGTCTAGGTTGTTTTCTTGATACCTGTTTTCTAACTTTCTGCTGGAATGCTTCTATGCACCCTTGGGCAGTAGTAATGCGACTGCCTATAGCAGTTCCTTAGCCAATAAGAGTGGATGTAAATTCCCTTCCAGTTTTGCTGAACCGAGAAAAGAGAGATTTTGGAATTTCTGCTCTTATTGCTGTAATTGTGGCCTCTGTAACCGTGGCAGTTACAGCTGCTGCCGCTTTGGCAACGTCTATAAATACTGCAGCCACTATGAATGCCCTATCCTCACATGCGGCTACTGCCATGTCTCAGCAAGCTCAAATAAATGGACAACTTAAAGCTGGCATATTAATGGTAAATCAAAGAGTAGACCTGTTACAAGGACAGGTTGACATTTTAGGGCAAATGGCCATGGTACCATGTATTCATAAATTATCTGGATTATGTATAATGTATGTGCAGTATCAGAATTTCTCCCATGCAGGTAATTTGTCTCGGCAATTAAGCAAGATGCTTCTAGGGACTTGGAGCGGTGAATTTGAACACACCATGATTGAGCTTCGAGCGTCCATCATTGCAATTAATTCTACCCATATAGAAGTCGCCACAGTACAACAATGGATGGACTTGATACATGGAACATTGGGTTTCTTAAAAGATTGGGGTGGCATGGCATTCTGGGCATTCTTGCTGGTGGTAGCATGCTGTTTCCTGATTGGATATATCAGGCGAATTCGACAACGCACACTGCAACAACAGCGCATATTGGTGCAAGCTATGGCAGCCCTTGAAGCTGGCTCATCTCCCCATGTATGGCTCAGTATGCTGGATCGGTAGTCAGTGACGGGTAAAATCGTCCCCGGGACCATATCAACCTAAGACAGGGAAACAATCATGCTATTGTTCTCCCATTGACGGGTAAGAATGGTCCTTGAGGGTCGACAACCTAAGACAGGCACGATCCCGAGCCTTATTTTAATAAAACAAAAAGGGGGAGATGTCGGGGCACACTCAGCTGGACCAAAATGGCACCCAGGCTTGTTGCCAGTGTGGATTCAAGATGGCGCCTAGGCTTGCAGCCAAGTCATGAGACTCACAAGATGGACGTCTCCTTGAGCATGTGCCATGCTACGTGCCTGCAGAATGATCAGTGACGCAGCACCTCGTGCTACCACCAGCCTGCCTATGAGAGAGTCAGAAATGTGCATGCCCTAGCCGTGGGAAGCTTGGGGTTGGTAGGGAATAGAGGGAGGGATTATGATGCTGATATATATTGTGCTTGTTGTACACATTGAAAGAAAGAAGAGACATATTATTGAGACATATTAAGGATCCATTAAATAAGAATTCATATTTCAGCTGAAGAGGTGTCTGTGTCATTCTCTAAGCCCCTGTGGGTCGGAGTCTTAGGGGACGATATTACAGGACTGGGATAATTAAAGGAAACAAATTAGGTTTGGCACTTAAGTGGCAGGTCCTCAATAAATAAAGGCTTTTACTAGTGGTAGTTCTTATTTTTACTGAAGGATTAAGGAGTAGAAAAATCATTCATGCATTATGATTCAGCAAATATTTTTTAGTATCTACTAAATGAAAAGCATTAAAATAGATACTGGATGGTCTAAAATAAATTATCGATTTCCACTACAACATAGAAAAAACAATACAAAGAGCAAAATAAAAAATAAAGGAAATAGCAAAGAGCAAAATGAATAAAACAAAACTAACAATAGATCAAATCAATGAATATTTTTGTAAATATCAATAAAAATGATATCCAGCAAGATAACAAAAGGAGAGAGATCAAACACAAATTACCAATCTCAGAAATTAAATGAAAGATATCTTTACAGATATCACTAACAATAAAAATAAAACAAGGGAACCACATAAATATGGTGCTCATAAAGCTAATCATAACAAAGCCATTATAAGAAAATTACAAACAACTATTCCTTATAAATTTAAATTTTTCAATGATATATTATCAACTATAATTCATAAATATGTAAAGTAATATTATCATGGCCAAGTTGTCAGGAAATTGTAAGGTTGATTCAATATTAAATAATCAATGAATATAATCTACCATAAAAACAGTATAAAGAAAAATTAATGATCCTCTCAATTGGTGCAAAAGAAATATTTTTTTAAAATTCAGTATTCATTTATGATAAACATACCCTCAACTGACAAAAGGAATCTCCAAAAAAAAAATAATAATAACTATGGCAAGCATCATATTTACTGGCTATAGGCTGAATGCTTTTCCTGTAAAAATTCCTGCTTTTACCAATTCTATTAAAAATAATACTGACGTGGTGGTGCATGCTTGTAATCCCCGCGCTTGGGAGGCTGAGACAGGAGGATAACACGGGTTCGAAGCCAGCCTCAGCTACTTAGTGAGGCTTTCAGCAACTTAGTGAGACCCTGTTTCCAAATAAAATATAAAAAAGGTCTGGGAGTATAGCCCGGAGGTAGAAAGCCTCTGGGTTCCACCCCCAGTACCACCAAAAAAAAAAAATAAATAAATAAATAAATAAATAAATAAATAAATAATACTGAAAGATTTAGTGCAATAAAGAAAGAAAAAGAACTAAAAGTAAAAGATATTGCAAAGTAATAAAATAACCCTTTTTATTTGACATGATTGCTTATGTAAATAACTTCTAAGAAATCTACAAAATATCTATTAACAAGGGGATTTGTCAAATTTACAGTATATATGGTCAAAAAAACATATCTGCATATGCTAGCAATGAAATACTTGGAAACCAAATTACTTAAAATATAATTTATACTATATTTATAAAAATTAAATACTTAGGTATAAATTTAAAAACATGTAAAATATGTTTTTACTGAAAATTCCAAAGTATTTATGAAAAAAGACAATAGAAATAAATGGAAAAACAGTTTTGTGAATTAAAAATATATGACATATTGACTATGTCAAGTTTTCTAATTTTTTTTACAAATTTAATGAAATTTTAATCTAAATCCTAGCAGAATATTTTTGAAGATATAGACAAACTGACTCTAAAATTTATATGGAAAGGAAAATGAACTAGAATAGGCAAAATAATTTTGATAGAATAAAGTTAAGCAATTCACACTACCCAACTTTACAACCTAAGTTATAGCTACTATAATAAGTATAATGTGTTATTGGAAAAACAATAAATATATAGATCAATGGAAGAGAATTCTCTCCAGAAAATGACTCACACAAATGTTTTCAAGCAATATTTGACAAAATGTATTATTTTTAACAAACAGGCCTGGAAAAATTGGACATGTATAGATAAAGCAAACAATTGACAAAATGTATTATTTTTAACAAACAGGCCTGGAAAAATTGGACATGTATAGATAAAGCAAACAACCAAGCAAAAATCTCACTCTACTAACCTTCTAGGTTATAAAAATTAAATAGACCATCAACTTTAATGTAAAGCATAATACTTTACACATTTAAAGTAAATATAGGAGAAATTTTCTATAAGGTTGTTAGGCAATGAATTCTTAGATAGGACTGATGGAACAATTTATAACAGAAAAATTGATGAAGTGGACCTCATCAAAAGCAAAAACTTTGCTATATAAAATATACTCTACTTCTTGGAAGATGGCGACAGAGAAAAGCAGCATATATCAGAGACAGAGAAAGCAGCATAAATTTGAACAGAGCAGCAAAAATTGAAAGGCAGCCGGGCGTGGTGGCGCACGCTTGTAATCCCCGCGCTTGGGAGGCAGAGACAGGAGGATCGTGCAGGTTCGAAGCCAGCCGCGCGCGCTGGCTTAGGAGACCCTGTTTCCAAATATAAAAAAATGTAAAAATAGGTCTGGGAGTGTAGCCCGGAGGTAGAAGGGCTTCCAGGAACCCCAGTACCACCAAAAAAAAAAAAAAAAAAAAAATTGAAAGGCTGTGAAAAAAATTTAGAAGGCAAAACAGAACAGAAAAGTACCCTTATTGTCCCCAATAGCTTCAGACACAGAGGCCAAAGCAGCATCATTTTGCCTAACTGTGTCTGGACTGCTGGCACTTCAACCTCCAGAAACACGCAGCCCAAAAGCCAAGGACCTGATGCAAAGTAAGCAGCTGCAGCTCATTCAAATTGTAAGTGGGGGCCTTCTTCTGCCCAGAACACCATGGCTACAACTTGCAGCAGTGGGAGCTAAGCACACTGAATTCTTCAGAGACCTAGAGCAGTACTCAGCAACACTGTAAGTGAAACAGATGTCCTCACAGGAGGCTTCCCAGTGCCACCACAGGGATTTGTGCAGCAAATGATACTCACAGCATCTGAGACTTTGCATTTCACCCAGATGAAGGTGAGAGTGAAGTCTGCTGTTTGACACAGGAGAGGTACAGACTAGTAGACACCCAGGGCCAATCAGGCAAAAAGATCTATATTCCCCAGGGCTTAGAGCTCTAGTAGGGCCTGCGGAGCAATCCACAGACTACCCAAACATGCTAACGAGGAAAAGTCATAACAACCATCCCGAGCTGCAGAGAATGGGCACTTCTATATATACACAGGTCTAGTCCCAGCGGCATGTTCAGCATACACAGACAAGAAAAGACATGGGCTCAGAGTCTGTGGAAAGTTTGGAGACCTTCACTGAACACTAGATCCAGCCCGGTGATACTGGCTGCCTGCATAAACTGAGCAAGTCTTGGGGACAGGTCCTTTTTGAGAGCTCAGAGACTTAGGCTTGCAACAATGAATGTGCCAGTGGCACTTGGCACCTGCATGGAGAGAGACACCAGGCCAGGGTTACAATAATTGAAGGAGAGCAAAAGGAGAGTTATAAACTGACATTATTACTATAGGTTATAAAACAAATGAGAATCCTTGGAACATGTTCGAGAACCAATTATAGAATGTGAACTTTAAAGAGCTAAAAAAATCCACACAGGTCCTGGAAGACTGTGGGAGCCAAGTCTGCTCAGCATTCATATATTAGTCAGGTTTTATTATTTTCTTTTCTTTTTTTTTTGTTATTTGTGTGTGTGTGTGTGCTTGTGTGTTTGCCCTCTTTCCCAAAATTTTTACAAGCTTCTTACCTTATACAAGTGCATATCTTCTAACATTCCCTTTCTTTTTTTGTCTTGTATTAAATCTACTTTATATCACTAAATTAAATACTCTACTTTGGTTACTAGAATTATATTACATATTCACGAACAATAATCTCTACTATATAGCACCTGACCAAGCTAAAACTATCATTCTATTCAATTCTATATTCTAATTTACTCTATTCTTACATATTCTATTTCATCACCTTCCTTCTCAATTTTCACCATAGAATATGATAAAACTTGCCCTTGTATATACCAGATGGCACCTACAGAGTGAAAGAAAGCTATCAAAATCAACAAAGTTTCAAACTTAAGTAACATGAAAATAGAGAAGAAGAAAAAGTAAGGGAACAATGAGCTCCCACAACCCCACAATAACAGAACACAAAAATAGAAAATTGCAAATATCACCAGAAGGACATATCAAAAATTGAGCAGCAGAAATTATACAAGATTTCCAAAAAGAATTTAAAGAAATCCTGAAAGAAATAAAGGAACAAGTAAACAAAGAATTTGACAACCTGAACAGGAATCAGAAAGAAGCTCTGAAGGAAGTAAAGTATAAAATCATTGAAGTGATTGCATCAATACAAACTATAAAAAGTAAATATACTAGAACAAATGGAAAATAGAATCTTGGAAAATGATCACTCCAAAAACAAAAGTATGGTATATAATTTAAAAATGATAATTCAACAGCATGAATTGGACATTGAAGGGAAATGAGCTTGTCTTAAAAGAGCTAATCTCAGAATATGAGCCATAGAAGAGGAAATAGAAGGTAAAATCAAAGGGATCAACAATCTTTCCAAAAAAAGTAATATCAGAAAAATTTCCAAACATAGAACAACAGGTTGATACACAGGTACAGGAAAAGAAGAGAACCCTCTTTAGACAAGATCAGAGAAAAAGTTCAATATTCCATGTAACAGTCAAACTGACTAATGTAGAAACCAAAAAGAGAATCTTAAGGGCATCAAAAGCAAAATACCAGGAGATATTTAGAGACAAATCATTTATAATCACTCCAGACTTCCCAAACCAATCATGAAAGTCAGGAGGCCCTGGTCCAACATATTTCAAACTCTGAAAGAAAACAACTTGCAGCCTAAAATTTCCTATCCAACAAATCTCTCAAATTTAATAAGGAAATAAAAAACTTCCACAAAGAAAAAGAAGCTGAAAGAATTTATGTCTTCCAAACCAGTAATACAGAAAATACTCAAGGATTTTCAATTTCTCACAAAGAAGAAATAAGTAATAAATGCCAGACCCAAAGAATCAATAATTTTCATCATGCAAACAACTAAACAAATGAAAAAAACACTACCTCAAACAGAAGTTAAAACTAAAATTATTAGGAATTAAAAATCATCTCTCAAAAATCACACAGAACTAAAATGGCCTTAACTCCCCAATAAAACGACATAAGGTGGGAAAATGAATTAAAAACCAGAATCCACCAATATGCTTTCTTCAAGAAACAAACTTTGCAAGTAAATATACTCACAAACTAAAGTTGAAGGGCTGGAGCAAGGCAGTCCATACCAATGAAACTCAAAGACCAGCAGGAAAAGCAACTGTGATATCAGACAAATTAGATTTCAAGCAAAAACTTATCAGAAGAGACAAAAAAAGGTCATTTTGTAAAACAATCCAGCAAGAGGAAATAATAATAGTCAAAATTTATGCCCCAAATACAGATACAGCCACTTCATAAAATGAACTCTTTGTGATACTAAGTCCCAGATAAATTTGAGTACAATAATATTGGGAGACTTCAACACGCTCACACTGCTAGACTAATCTTCTAGATAAGAGGTTAGTAATGATACCTCAGAGCTAAATAACACCAAAAACCAAATGGACCTATTAGACACATATAGAATATTTCACCCAACTACAGCAGAGCTCATATTTTTCTCACCTGCTCATGGAACCTTCTCCAAAATAGATCACATTCTGGGCCAAAAAGTGAGCACTAGCAAATTAAAAAAGAAAATTGCCATAGTCCTCTGTGTCTTTACAGACCACATGAAATGAAAGTAGAAATCAACTCTAAGAATTAAGATACCAAGATCATTTCTCACAGACATAGAAAAATAAGTCCTTAAATTTATCTGGAATAACAAAAAGCCCAGAATAGCCAAGGTAGTTCACAGCAACAAAAACCATGCTGGAGGAATCACAATACTTGACTTTAAACTATACTACAAAGCCATTGTAATAAAAACAGCATGGTACTGGCGAAAAAAAAAAAAAACAGATACATAGACCAATGGAGTAGAAGAGAAGACCTACAAACAAGTCCACACTCTTTCAGCCAATTGATTTTTGACAAAGGGGCCAAAAACATACACTGAAAAAAGATAGCCTCTTCAATAAATGGTGTTGGCAAAACTGGTTAACCATATGCAGAAAATTGGAAATTAATCCCACTTTCTCACCCTGCACAAGAGTCAACTCAAGATGGATCAAAGACTTGGAAATCAAACCGGAGACCTTGAAGCTCCTTGAAGAGGGCATAGGTCCAACACTGCAACACATAGGCACAGATAAACACTTTTTCAACAAGACCCCAAGGGCACAACAAATTAAAAGGCAAATCAATGCATGAGATTGCATGAAACTGAAGAGCATCTATTCAGCAAAGGAAACTATCAAGAACCTCAATCGAGAGCCAACAGAATGGGAGAAGATTTTTGCCACCTACCCCTCCAATAGAGGACTAATATCTAGAATATACAGAGAACTCAAGAAACTCAGCACTAAGAAAACAAAGCATCCAATAACAAAATGGGCAAGTGAACTAAATAGACACTTCACAAAAGAAGAAATTTAATGGCCAATAAATGCATGGAAAAATGCTCAACATCACTGGCAATCAGAGAGATGCAAATCAAAACTACCCTGATATTTCACCTAACTCCAACTAGAACGGCAATCATTCAAAACACAAACAACAACGGATGCTGGCGAGAATGTGGAGAAGTGGGAACTCTAGGACATTGGTGGTGGGATGGCAAATTAGTGCAACCACTTTGGAAAACAGTATGGAGAATCCTCAAAAGAATGGGAACAAATTACCATTTGATCCAGCAATACCACTTCTTGGTAACTACCCAAAATAAAATAAACCAAACTACCAAACTAATGCATGTGTATCTATGTTCATAGCTGCACAATTCACCATAGCCAAATATGGAACCATCCAAGATGTCCATCAACATATGAATGGATTACAAAATGTGGGGTATATGCACAATGGAATTTTACTCAGCCCAAAAAAATCTCAACTACATCATTTCCAGGGAAATGGATGGAACTGGAGGACATTATGCTAAGTGAGATTAGTCAGTTACAAAAAATAAGAAATCAGATGCTTTCCCTAATATGTGAGAGTTAGGGAGAAATGCATCATAGGAGGAACTCTAGATGAAAAAGGAAATCCTATAGAGGAGCAAACAAGACAACCTAAAGGTGGAGAAAGGAGGGGGGAAGAGGAAAATCTCTAAAACACACAATGTACTTAAACATATCAAAGTCAACCACTAAGCCAAGCAAGGGAGGGAGGGACGGGGAGGTAATGGGGTGGGAATTGGGTAGGGGTTAAATCAGTGATGTGTACATGGCTGTACACACAAGTTTTTTACCCCAATATGATATATGAATATAATGCACCAATAAAAATAAAACAGAATTTCAGAATAACCACATAAACACTTTGAGATTGAACACCACAGTGCTGAATGAGGAATAGAAAATGTAAGGGATGAAATTAAGAAGTTCCTATAAACAAATTAAAATAGAAACACAACATATCAAAACCTCTGGAAAACACTGAAGGCCTTATTTAGAGGAAAATTTATAGCACTGACTGCCCACATAAAAATAACAGAAAATCACCAAATAAAGAACCTAGTGAAACATCTAAAAGTCCTTGAAATACAGCAACAATTTAATCCCAAATCTAATAAAAGACAAGAAATTATTAAAATCAGAGCAGAAACCAATGAAGTAGATAATAAAAAATACAGAAAATCAACAAAACCAAAAGCTGGTTTCTCAAAAACAAACAAACAAAAAACGAGATAGACAGATAAACCACTAGTGAACCTAACAAAAAGAAATAAAGAATCAATTCAAATTACTAAAATAAGAGATAAAAAGGAAGATATTACCACCAACATAGTGGAAATCCAGAGAATTATTAGAAACTATTTTGAAAAACTATACTCCAACAAAAATTAAAACTTATAAGAAATTGACAATTTTCAAGACACATGCAACCTTCCTAAATTGAACCAAGAAGATATAGAAAATTTCAACTGGAGAATTGGGTGAAAATTTTTGAAGGTCTAAATGAGTGATGTGTGCAAATATGCCTCTACCTTCTTGTATTCCATTAAGATGGACGACTACAATGCACCAATAAAAAATGTATGGCTACACCAGGGCATGGTGGCACACTCCTGTAATCCCCGCGCTTAGGAGACAAAGACAGGAGGATTGCGCAGGTTCAAAGCCAGCCTCGCTGGCTTAAGTGACTCTGTTTCCAAATAAAAAAATATATAGAAAATAGGTCTGCGAGTGTAGACCAGAGTTAGAAGGGTTTCCAGGAACCCAAGTACCACCCAAAAAAATGTATGACTACAATGCACCAATAAAAATAAATAAAATATACTCTAAGAACATGAAAAATTGATCTAAAGACTGGGAAAATTGTTTCAAATCATATACCTGAAGATTTGTACTGAATACCTATAAAAAATTCAACAGTAACTCAACCATAAGGAAACAATCAAATTAGAAGATAAGTGAAAAATTTAAAGACACTTTACTAAAAAGGATGCATAGATAATGACATATGTATATAGAAAGAAGTTTAGAATCACTAGCTATAAAAGAATTGCAAATTAAAACTACAAAGAGTTATCACTACAACCCTAGCAGAATGTCTAAAATAAAAAGTACTGACAAGTGAAGTGTTCAAGAATATACTGAGCAAATAGAAGTCATATATATTGTTGTTGGGAAGTGAAAATGGCAGAGCTACTCTGGAAAAACAGTTTGGCAGGTTTTTTATAATGTTAAAAATGTACTAACCATTCATTTGACACAGCAATAGCATTCTTGGGCATCCTTCCCAGACAAATTAGAATGTATGTCCCCACACTATACATACATATATATATATATATATATATATATATATATATATATATATACTGCACACTTATATACTGCACACTTATATACATATACATATATGCATATACATGTATATGTATATATGTGCATACATATATATGTTTATATATGTACATCATATACATATATATGTATATACATACATATACATGTTTCTAGTAGATTTGTTTATAATGTCCTCCAAATTGGAAACAACACAAATGCTCCTCAATAGATTTGTAAATAAGAGATTTGTGAAATATCCATTCAGTGAAATAATACACATCTAAAAAAGAATGAACTGTTCATACAGGTACTAACTTTGATAGAAATTAAAATTATGCTAAGAGTCAAGTTTCTCATTATATACTGAATGACCCAGTTTTATGACATTTTTCAAAGGGCAACTTAGTTTTACAGAACAATATATGGCTGTGTAAAACTCTAGGCTCATATTTTGTTATGTTGATCTATATGGCTATACTGACTGTTCAATTTTGAGCTCAACTTAATCATATCATATTCATATTTGAACTGCCAGCTTCTTACATGTAGGAGGAAGTCATTGAAGGGGCTAAATAGAAGAACAATGACTTTAAAAATCATGTATGGAGATGCAGCTGGCAATTTCAGAAAGAAAATACAGTCCATGAACATTCATTTTTGCATACCTCCAGAAATCATGATTATGCCAGCATATCTACTATAAGAGGATTAAGAATTTTCTCAATTATAATCACTGTGTACATCAGCCAAACTGAAGGATAAGGCCACTAAATAAATGAACTTGTTTTAAAAAATGCAAGTCTTTTTAATTTTTTTTATTGGTCCATTTTAGTCATATATCTTGAGGTACAAGATGGCCGAGGCATACATGTACACATCACTCATTTAGCCCTTCCCCAATTCCCTCCCCAATCCCTCCCTTCTCCCTCCTTCTCCTATTTGGCTTACTGATTGACTATGTTATGCTTTTGAATGTAAATCATGTGAAGTAGGGTGTTTCTCTCTCACCCCTCCCATCTTCCTCAGTTAGGTCACTTTATTTTCTCATCTATGATTTCTCCTTCTCTGTCTGAAGTTTCTCCTACCACCCTTTCTCCCTAGATTCTGCATATTAGGGAGAATATCCAACTTTTCATTTCTTGTGACTGGCTAATCTTACTTAGTATGATGTTTTGTAGTTCCATTTATTTCCCTGCAAACGACATAATTTTTTCTTTATGGCTGAGTAAAATTTTATTGTGTCCATATTCTATAGCTTTGTAATGCATTCATTTGTTGATGGTTCCATATTTTGGCAATTGTGAATTGTGCAGCTATAAAAATAGATAAACATTCATTGGTTTCCACTCTTTTAAGTAGATATTCAGAAGTGGTATTTTTGGGTTACATGGTAAGTTCATTCCCATTCTTCTGAGGATCTTCTATACTGTTTTTCAAAGTGTTTGCATTCATTTGCAATCACTCCAACAACATATTAGATTTCTCACTTTTCCACACCCTTTCCAGCAATTGTTGTTTTTGTTTTTAATGATTGTCATTCTAATTGGGCCTAGGTAAAATATCATGGTACTTTTGATTTGCAGGTCTCTGATTGCTAATGATGTTGAACATGATTTCATATTTTTATTGGCCATTTGTATTTCTTCTTTTGTGAAGTGTCTAATTACTAGACTGTTTTTAATTGGGTTATTTGTTTTCTTACAGTTAGCTTCTTAAGTTATCTGTATATTCTATATATTAGTCATCTGTTGGAGGAGTGGCTGGAAAAAATCTTCTGTCAGCTCTCTGTTGAGGTTCTTTATAGTTTCCTTTGCTACACAGAAGCTCTTCACTTTAATTACAAATCTTGATACGCTGAGCTTCTTGCTGAGCTGATCAAGAAAGACCTTTCATCAGCCTTCCTGACTGGAGAAAATATGATAAATTGACAAGGCACCTTCAACCATATTGCAAAGATATTTATTTATTCATTTATTTATAATAATGTTTATTGGTGCATTGTAATTGCATATGATAGATTCATAGTGATACATTCATATATGCACATGACATTATTTGGTCTATTTATTTTCTCATAGTTTCTCCATATCTCCCTTCCTCCCTCCCTCTCTGTGCATGACAGTGTGATTCATACATTAGTGATTTTCAGTTGTGTTTCAGTCACTTAAGATTCTTCTTATTTCAGGCCAAATCTTTGGCAAAATTTGATAAAAGTCACAGTGTTGATTTTATGAATCTTGGAAAGCCACATGTTGCTTTTGGTTATCTTAGAAAGTCAAAATGTTTTGTTTTTGTTGGTATGTGTTTTGTTGGTATTTTTAGTTTCAAGGTCAAAATTCAGAAGTTGGCCATTGGTTAATGTTTATACGTGTGGAAGATGATGGCTACATATACATATCCTATCAGCATTTGTGGAGTTTGTGGCAATCAGATATAACCACATTATCACATACTGGTCAATCAAACTTTTAATTTAGTTCAAAGATTATCAGAAAAATCATGCAAAATAAGTGAGTTCAGGAAAAGAAGTCATGTTACAAATGAACAATGCAAATTCATTATTGAGCTGCTCAGTTAATCCTGTAAAGCACTGCCTCCATGGAGGCACTTTTCAAGGCACATGCTCTCTACTGCAGATATTGCCCATGGAAAAATACACTTTCACACCCAGGCTAAGGTAAGTGGTTCATAAATTTCTGAAATTTGGTGGTATCTATTTGCCTATGCATCCAAGCTGGCTGGATCACTCTTCTGGGTCAATATCCTGTATGATACATGACAAGAATAGCAAACAGAAGGAAATAAAGATTAAAAATCCTCCCAGGTTATTTGGGGAGGATCACAGGTCCTCACTTTACCAGTGGCATTAGCTTGGTAGTTCCCACTTCTGGTTGCACATTAGAATCAACTGGGGTGATTTTGTAACATACTCATGACTAGAATCCACACTAGAAATTAGTTCCACATTACTTGAGGTGCGGTTAAGCAGTGATATAATAAAACCTCTCCAAGTGTTTCCAGTGTGCAGCCCCATTTCAAACATACGTCTCTAGATGAATCAATGTCACAGACACTTCCAGTTATTGTGGACTCCATTACAACTCTAACTTCATCTATCATTTTCATATTAGAAGACCCAAGAAACTCAACCAAAAGGCATATAGAACTGATCAACAAATTCATCAAAGCATCTGGATCAATACATATGATTCTTAAAAATTTGGAAGCTTTTCTGTATAACAACCATAAATCCACTGAAATAAAAATCCATAAAACAGGGTTTCCCGCTAAAACTGAAATAATTAGGGATATACTTAACCACGGAGGTAAAAGATCTCTACAAAGAATATTATAAAATACTGAAAAAAGAAACTGAAGAAAATCTTAGAAGATGGAGATACCTTCCATGTTCATTGATAGGCAGAATAAATATAAACAATTTGGCCATACTTCTAAAAGTGATCTACAGATTCAGCACAGTACCCATTAAGTTACCTCATACACATAGAAAAATTAGTCCTTAAACTCACTTGAAAGAAAGAAACAAACAAACAAACAAAAAAAAAAAACAGAATAGCTAGAGTAGTTCTCAGCAACAAAAACCATGCAAGAGGAATCACAATACCTAACTTTAAACTATACTACAAAGCCATAATGATAAAAAAAAAACATGGTACTGGCACAAAAATAGATACATAGACCAATAGAGCAGAATAGAAAACTCAGAAACAAATCCACACACTTACAGCCAATTGATTTTTGACAAAGGGGCAAAAAAGCATACACTGGAAAAAAGACAGCCTGTTCAACAAATGTTGTTGGCAAACCTGGTTAACCATATGTAGAAAAATGGAAATAAATCTCACTTTCTCACCCTGCACAAGAGTCAATTCCCCATGTTTGGGAGGCAGAGACAGGAGGATCGCACAAGTTCGAAGCCAGCCGCACTGGCTTAAGATACCCTGTTTACAAATAAACATATAAAATAGGTCTGGGAGTATAGCCCAGAGGCAGAAGGGCTTCCAGGAACCCCAGAACTGCAAAAAAGAGAGATATAGATAGATAAAAGACTAGGAAATTAGACCAGATCTTGAGACTCCTTGATGAGGGTATAAGTCCAACACTGCAACACAAAGACCCCAAAGGCACAAGAAACTATAAAACAAATCAATACATGGATTGCATTAAACTGAAGAGCTTCTGTACATCAAAGGAAACTATCAAGAACTTCAACCAAGAGCCAACAGAATGGAAGAAGGTTTTTGTCACCTACTTTTCTGATAGAGATTAATATCTAGAATATACAGAGAACTCAAGAAACTCAGCACGAAGAAAACAAATAACCCAATCAAAAATAGGCAAGTACAAGAAAAATCAAGATAGCATCACTGTTTTTGGTATTAGAGAATTCTTTTTAATTTTGAACCCCAAGAAAGAATAAACATTTACAATTGATAGAATCCCATAATAGAAAAGTGGGACTTAAAAAAAAACAGAATGTACTCTGGAGAACATGCCATGAAAGTGGTTATTTAGCTTCAGTTCTAACACATCAGAAGTCTAAAGTAATATTTATACCTATACCAAGCAACGTGTGCATGTATGTTTGTATCACTTTGAATCTCATCATGATGTATAATTACAATGTACCAACAAAATTACAAAAGAAATAAAAACAATTATAGATTATTAAAAATGGGCAAGTGAACTAAATAAACACTTCATAAAAGAAGAAATTCAAATGGCCAATAAATGCATAAAAAAATTCTCAACATCATTAGCAACCATAGAGATGCAAATCAAAACTACCCTGAGATTTCACCTAACTCCAACTAGAATGGCAATCATTCAAAACACAAACAACAATAAATACTGGAGAAAATGTGTAGAAATGGGAATTCTAGGCAAAGGAGAAACCAAAGATGAACAAATAAGGCAACCTAACTGAAGAGGATGGGAAGGGGGAAGAAGAAAATTCCCTAATGTTCATGATGTACTTTTACAAACATTTCAAAGTCAATCATTAAGCCAAACATGAGATAAAGAGAGGAGGAGGAATGGGGTGGGAATTAGGGAAGAGCTCAATGAGTGATGTGTACATGTATACCTCTACCATCTTGTATCCCATTAAGATCTATGACCCGCAAAAAAATAAATAAATAAAAAAAAATCTATGACTACAGCTGGGTGTGGTGGCACATGCTTGTAATCCCAGCGTTAGGGAGGTGAGACCAGAGGATCACAATTCGCGGACAGCCTCAGCTACTTAGCAAGGCCCTTCACAACTCAGTATGGAGATGCAATGCCTCTGGGTTCCATCTCTGGTGCCATTAAAAAAAAGGATGGCATGACTACAATGCACCAATTTAAAAAAGTGTGTGTGTGTGTGTGTGTGTGTGTGTGTGTGTGTGTGTGTGTATTTTGCAAACAACTCAATAGTAAGAAAAATAACCTGAAGAGAACTGGGAAAATGAAACAAATAGACATTTCTAAAAAGGAGCACAGAATATAATTTTGGTTACCAGGAGTTTTGAGGGGTCAGGGAAATAGGGAAGACAATAGTTATTTTATTTATTATATTTTTGTGGTACTGGGGGTGGAACCCAGGGGCATTTCTACCTCTAGGCTATACTCCCAGGCCTATTTTATACTTTATTTGGAAACAGAGTCTCACTAAGATGCTGATAGACTCACCTAGTAGCTGAGGCTGGCTTTGAAACTGTGCAATTCTCTTGTCTCAGCCTCTCAAGCGCTGGGATACAAGCATGTGCCACCATGCCAGGCCAGGAAGAAATAGTTAAAGAACACAAAATTTCAGTTAGAGAGGAGGAATGTGTTCAAAAGATCTATTGTGCATCATGATAAATGTAGTTAAAATTGCTAAGAGGGAAGATTTTAACTGGAAAAAGATAAGTTAGATTATATATATATATATATATATATATATATATATATATATATATTTGCTTAATTTAACCATTTTATAATACACCAAAATATCATTTTTAATATCATAAACATGCAAGATTTGTGCTTAAGAAATTGATCACAGCTAACATATTGTCAGATATTAAATGCTTTATGTATATTAGTTCACTTAATCTTTACAATGCCCAACTCAATATTAGCATTCCCATTTTATGGATAGAGAAACTGAGGTCCTTTTGATAATCTGTCCACAGTCATTAAACTGGCCTAAGTGACAAAGCCAAAATTTCCATATAGACAATTGTCTGTAGATCAAGCAGGCTCAGGAACTTTTCTTCTCCCTCTGACATATCTTTTATTTTCTTTTGTTTTGACCTCTGGCTTTGGCCTCTTTTTTTTTCTTGACCTTAAGTGTTTTCCACATTTTTATATTTATTTTTGCCTTGACCTTGACCCTCTCCTTTCAGAAGCTCTAAATTGTTTTTCATCATGGCTATACTAATTTATATTCTCACTAGCAGAGCACTAGGGCTCTTCATTCTTCACATTCTCACTAATATTTAGATTTTTTTGTCCTCTTGTTGAGGTGAGGTGATATCTCATTGTGGTTTTAATTTGTATGTCTTTAATGATTAATGAGATTGAACATTTTTCACACATCTGTTTGCCATTTGTATGTTTTATTTTGATAATGGCTATTCAGATTTCTAGCCATTTTTAAATTGGATTATTTGTGGGGATTTTGTATTGAGTTGTTTTGTCGGTTGTTTCTTTTCTATTGATTTTTTTCCTTTGCTGTACAGAAGCTTTATAGTTTTATGATTTGTCCCTTTTTTGTTTTCTTCACCTGTGTATTTGGAATCATGTCCAAAAAATTCATTGCTCAGGCCAATGTCCCACATTTTTTCCTAATAATTTCATATTTTGAGTCTTTTCTTTTTGTTTTTTAATTTATTTTCAGGTAATATTTATAACTGGTGAGAGATCAGAATCTACTTTTATTATCCTGCATGAGGATAGCTAGTTTCCTCAACACCATTTATTGAAGAGCTCATTCCTACCCCACTGTGTGTCCTTGGCATCTTTGTAATAAATTAGTTGGCTGTAGGTGTATGGATTTATTTTGGTGATCTCTATTCATTTCCATTCCTCTATATGTCTGATTTTATGCCAGAATCATATTGTTTTGGGCGCCAGTGCTTTATATATTTCTAAATCAGGAAGGCTATTGCCTCCAATGGGTTGAATATATTGAACATAGAGGATTATTAGGGTAGCAAAGCTGCTCTGCATGATACTATAACAATGGCTACATGTCATTATCTAGAAGTATAATTGTGGAGTCATATGGCGACTCTATGTTTAACTTTTTGAAAAACTGTTAATTTGATTTCCTTAGTAACTATACCATTTGCAGATTCCCATCAACAGTATATGATCTCTGTTTCCATGGAATGTTTTTAGGACCAGATCTGACATCTCTAGCTTTCCAGAGGAAGATCTTGAGTGGCTTAAAAGATTTCATAAAGAGACTATGTTTTAAGAAAAGACTTCCTGACCCCTGGCCAGGAAATACTCTTTATATGCTTTCAAAAATCTATCGACCTTTCATTTGGATGTCTTGACATCATTGTAATTTTACTAATATTATTATGACTACTGATGTTTGCTTTATCCACAAGATAGCAATGTTTGTGTAGTGTGGCTCTTGACCTTTCACCTCTCTGTGCCAGTACCTGGCAGATAAAAATAGTTCAAGATTTGTCAATTAGCCAACATGCAAATCATGTTCCTACATTGATAGAGGCCAACCTTAGAACTGAACTCCATGGAAGAGTCTAAAAGTTTAAAAATATAGAACAGTGGGGAAAATAAATAAATTATATTAAAAAGGGACAGAGAATAAAAATTCTGCCAGAAGCAGATTCACATTTTATTATGCCACAATCATATATAATTTGAGAGTAACCTTTTTAAGAAAAAGAATTGTGCTGGAACACAGAATTTCTAGGACCCTCTCCCACTCACACACAAAATCACAAGCCAACAAGTCTCTTTATTTGGAATAAGTAGGTATAAGATTCTGCCAGAACCCCCATCGAGTCCTCATATGAGCCCCACTATGAACCAGTGCCCCTAGATATGGGGTTTCCTGACCAGGAAGGAAGCCATAAGACGGGGTGCTTTATAGCTACCCAAGAAGTCAGCCATCAATAACATCTTCTAGTTCATTATTTTGGGGTTCAGATACCCCCATTAGCTTGCTGTGACTTGCCCCATATTATGGAGTGCTATTCTTTCCTAGCTCCCTAAAGGCACCAAGAAGAAGAAACAGGCCTTCCTTTTGTAGAGAGTAGGAAAGATAAGAAACTGGCAGGATGAGGGTGCCACTTGAAAACAGATAATATACCAGAGACATCACACCTGGCCATGCTGGAAAAATATAGGTACTTGGGTCACACTTATAGCATAAAGGTGCTCAAATCATCCTCTTCCAGTTCTTTCCAGTTCTAGCCATCCAGCCTAGCAGAATGCTTCAATTAACTGATCCCTGCTTAGCAATCACCAATGCTTCATTTCCACTCAGACTAAAGCTGCATCTCCTTGATTTAACAGAGACACATAACACATAGGCCACTTGAAAATAGTTCACTTTGCAGCAATTGGATCATCAATATAATAGACATGCCATCCCTCTGTGATAGTGAGGCCAGATACAAATAAATGACTGGTGAACATCATAAACCCCCCCTATGATGGGGCAACCCAGAGAAAGGAATCGAGTTGATCATGTTTTCATGAAATAGAAATGGATAGAATCTGTTTTGCAGCATTCTGATTTTCAAAAACTTTGGCATCTAAAATGCCTTACCAACCTCTTTTAATGTCAGGTATCTCAGAGATCAAGCTGCTTATCAATTTTTAGTAGAAATATAAGCCTAAAAGGACATACTTCCAAAAGGATTTTTGCGCCTTTCACTAACAGCAAGGCAAAAGATCTCACCATTTCTTTAATGTAGGGCTTGCCTGGAAACCAGCCTTGTCATCTAAAAATAAAAAGAATCATCAAATAACTAGATACATGTAGGGATGGACCATTCAGTGTCAGGCTTTGGAATGATTTCTATAATTTTTCCATTAATGGAACAGATATTTTTTGTACCCATAGTGTTAGGTAACCATCTGATCCCCTTGCAGGAATAGACTATAACTTCTTTTTCTGATATAGAGGTTTATAAATATAGCACAGAATAAGACATGGTCTTTTCCCTCTAGGGTAACAGACAGCTAACCTGATAAATGTTAATTATGACCAATGCAGTAATAGATATGGGCACAGCTCCTGTACCAACATGAAGAAAAAGGACCTGGGTCAGGTAATGGTGGAAGGCTGTCTAGATGATGTGGAATGAAATATAAATAAAAAACAATGCTTATCACAAATCCTGGCAAAGAAGGAAGTGTACTCTAGACTGTTCTATCAAGCTAAAACTGATATTATAGTCACCCCAAAAGCAGTGGCAGGGGAATTTCTGCAAGGAACTTGCCCTTTCAAGATGGAGCAAGTAAGAGTCCAAAGAAAGAAGCACTAAGCAATCACTAAGCCAAATATGAGGAGGGAGGGGAGAAGGAATGGGATGGAATTTGGGGAAGGGCTAAATGAGCGATATGTGCATGTATTCCTCTACCATCTTGTACTCCATTTAAGTCATTGCAATGACTATAATGCACCAACAAAAAATTTTTAAAGGCAGTGGCCTTCATAGTTCAAAGTATGGAAAATATATACAAATATATAAAGAATATCTAAACTACTACATTTGAAAATAAAAATTACTATGAATGCAAAAAATAAAAATAAAAAATAAAAGTTACTGGGGGTGTAGTTCTCAGGTATAAAACCTTTGAGTTCAATCCCCAGTACTAAGCAAAGAAAGAATCACTAAATAACACAGTGATCAATCCAAAATATTTATTAGGAGAATTTATAGAGTGTGACTGTGGTCTATGGGATGAATAATAAGAGAAAAGTCATGTCCTAGGTGTTTGTCCACAATGAAGGATTTAGACTGTGGAGTTTTATTTGAGAATTTAAATAATTTGTTTCAGGTTGGAGGCTAGTGTAGGAACATGTTTGATCTTTAAGTGTTTGAGGCAATATCCTAAAGTTTTTTAGCATCTGGAAATATTCAAAAATCAGGCTTGGTTTTAAGCCTGCAGGGAGAAACATGCAGCTGTATGGGTCACAGATCAGTCAATGTACACTCTGTTTCTCAGTCAGAACAAGAAAAGTGGCAGAGGGCACATGGGACTCTTACAGAGGCAAAGGAAAGTGCACATTCAGAGGCTTGTATATATGAACACAACATGCATGGGAATCTAAAGCTTTAGTTGGAGGGCTAGATTTAGTCTTGCTGATGGGGAAGAAGTAATAGAGGAGGCTGAAGAAACAGGAGTCTAATCATGTGAAGAAGTTTGAATTATTTCAACAATGAGAAACTACTGAAATGCTTCAATTAAGAGAATAACTGGTTAGATTTCCATTCTGAAAATATCTCTCTAGCTTCAGAATGAAAGATGGATTGAAGCAGGAGAAACCTTGATCATTTTTCTCATATGAGCAATAGCTGAAATAGTCTAAGTAAGAGGTTATTGTGGTCTGAACTTAGGTAGAGACAGTGGCAATGCAGAAAAAGATAGATCCAAGAGGTATTTCAGCAGCTATATTCAACAATGCATATAGAAAAAGAACCAGGGCTGGGTATTCCTGAGAAATTAAGTGAGAAATTGGAAGCACAGTCAAAAGATTTCTGCTACCAAAAGGTACAAAGAAGCAAAGTTTAGTAGCAGAAACACAAGTAGCAGGCAATTTTGATACCAGGGAAGGTGTGATCTTGATAACCATTGAGGAGGAGGATCTAGCCAGCAGGAGTTTGAAGAGGTAAAGAATTGTGTCCTCAAATAATATTATTATATTACTTAAGGATAAGAAATATTCTGGGCATGGTGCTACACAACTATAATCCCAGTAATTGGGAGGTTGAAAAGGAGAATCACAGGCTTGAGGCCAGTGTCAGCATCTTAGCAAGGCTCTCAGCAATATGGTAAGACCCTGTTTCAAAATAAAATAGGAGTGGGGGTGTAGCTCATATGCAGAAAGCACTTGGGTTACATCCCAAGTACCACAAAATGTTGAAATATTTAAAAAGAGCAGGGCATAGTGGCACATGCTTCTAATACCAATAATTGGAAGGCTGAGACAAGAGGATTATAATTCATAGCCAGCCTCAGCAACTCAGTGAGGACCTCTGTAGATTAGTAAGACCCCATGTTCAAATTAAAAATAAAAGAAAATAGGGCTGGGGTGTATCTCACAGGTAGAATTCCCATGGGTTATATGCCCAATACATGCATAATAAATAAATAAATAAATAAATATGTAAATAAATAAAAACAACCAGGAGTCAATCACAAATTCCACTACACTGCTTCCATGTAGTCTGTTTCAGTTAAGATAATCTCAAATACAGGAGCAATCCAGAGACCAAAACTGTTCATCAGTATATTCATTTAGAGGAGACAAAGATAGGGCAATATTTAATTCTTGTATTGATCAGACATTCTACCAGGGCTCAGTTGGAAGCTTCTGCTCACTCTGTGGTGTCAGCTGATGAATGGACCAATCTGCATTATTTAAGATGGCTCCAACCACATGTATGATGCCTCAGTTAGGATGGCCAGAAGTTTCCCATTTGGGTGAGGTCAGTAACCAGAATGCATATATATGACTGCAAGGCAGTGAGACTTCTTATGAGGCAGCTCAAGGTTCCCAGAGTGATGTCTCAAAATTCCAGAAATTGTTATATAACAGCCAGCCTATTCTACTGGTCAAAACAGTCAAATATCCTATCGAGATTCCAGAGTAGAAAATATAAATGCTCATGTGTGGGTGGGTGGGAGGGATGTGAAAATCTTTACATCCATCTCTAAATCACCATGAATGCTGAAATGAGATGGGGCAAGTAAGGTGCTTGGCATAGTGTCTGGCACATGGCAATAATACAACACATTAATAGGTGGTATTTTGTAGCTACTAACAAGGTGCAGGCAAAAAAAAAAAAAACATGAACTAGAAAGGTTCTCCATTGTTGTCAAATAATATGGCTTCCCACTAATTCCTAGCATCTAGTCCAATGTCATATTGGAAAGTTTTCTAATTATATTATCCCTTTACAATTCTTATTAAATACTCTACTAAAGAAGAAATAAGGTTGTAGAGAATAGGACCATGTGCAAAAATGTAAATGTTCATATTACAGTGCCCTCACAATTAGCAAGCAGGTGGAAAGAGAGGCAAAGCCCATAGCATATCATGATGGAAGATTTGGGCTCTTTAGAGTCCCTGGTCATCGAGTCTGACATTGATTATGGTCCCAGGATTTAGTGCCAGACCAAAGAGTTGTCCAGAAATTATAAGAACTCCTGGTACCAGAAAGAACCACATGTTATACATGGTGCATGACTTCCTGAAAAAAAATCCTAAACAAATGACTCCTTGAAAATCCCAACACAAGTAAAAAATAAAAAGCTGTCAACCCTGATATATTAAGAAGACAATTCAAGCAGATGCTATTTGTATTTTATTTTTAGACATATTTATTTTTTCCTTCAGACTGATCATAATTTCTATAATATTATTCCTTCTTCTAGGTCAAACAACATCTGCTGTACAAAAAAGAAAATGAACTAATTCATATTGTCCAGTTTACAACTTCCATTTGTATTGTGCCATAGCATGTCGTGCAGTTATTTTATTCACCGTTAGAAGCAGTTGTTATTGTCGATGGTGTCCCTATCCCATGGATTAAGAGGTCCTCAAGCAGATTGTGGCACATTGTTGAGGCTTTTAGTGTCAATAATCTTCAGTAGGCTCTAATATGATAAACTACAATAGCTCCAAATAAAAAAAAATCTGCTTGTCATTAAAACATTATCCTGATTATACCTAGGGATTCCTTTAGAAAGTTACCTCTTACCATGTTTATGTTTCTTCCTGTCTTAGAATTTTTGTAGTTAAATAACAAAGGTAGGGAAAATCTTTGTCCCTAATGACTAGGGCAGGATGCTTTACAGAAAGAAAATAGTGAGCACATTTTCAAGCAACAAGAAGATTACTACAGGTAAAAAGTACCAAAGGAACCAATCCTCTGATCTACTTTCAATTTTATACATATGCTATTCACTCCTTCCTCAAAGAAGGCTTTTCCGCATCGTCATCCTACCTAAGTAATGCCTACATTTCCTTCTGATGTCAGCTCAATTGTCATTGACAGCTGTATCATTCATCTTTTCTTCAATATAATAAAATAACTAAAAACAAGCTTCTCATGAAGATAAGATGTTTATTTAACTCACATTTTTGGTTTTGGTTTTTTAATTATTTTATTTTTTATCTGTGCACTGCAGTCATAGAAATTGATGGAGTACAAGATGTACATCATTCATTCATACCTTCCACAATTCCCACCCTTTCTGTCACCCCTCTCTTCTCATGTTTGCCTTACTGATTAACTTTGATATGTTTGTGAATGTACATCATGTACATTAGAAAATTTCCTTCAGTTAGGTCAACTTATTTGTTCATCTATGCTTTTGTTTTGTTTTTATATACTTTTATTGGTACTTGGTAATTATTCATCATAATAATACATAATATAATGTATACATGCACTTAGCTCTTGGTGTGCTTCCCTTTGTATCTCACACAAATACCCACTTTTCTCGTTCCATACATGCTAGCAAAACTGGTAGTAATGCTTTTATATATTGCCAAAGCATTATTTTAACTGTTTTCTTCCTCAATCCTTATTTTCTCTTTCCAGCTCTTGCTTTTTGAAGATGCAAGTCCAAACATCATGGCAGCTTTCCTGTGGTGAGTGCCACTCACTGACCTTGTCACTCTATGGTGAATATCAATGGTGGGAGTATCTTGTGGAACAAGCAGGTTATATCTTTATATCAGGTAACAGAGAGAGCATCCACGTTTATAAGAAGATACAGGCTTTTTATTTTTTAAATTTTATTGATGGATTGTATTCATACATTATAATGGGATAAAAAACTTGTATAGACATATATGCACACATTGCCCAGTAAGCCCCTACCCAATACCCACCCCATTCCCTCCTCATCCCTCCTTCCCACGCTTGGCTCAGTGGTTGACCTCAATATGTTTAGAAAGTTTCCTTCTTCCCCCCACTTCCATCCCCTCAACTAGTTTGCCTTATTGGCTCCTCTATAGGATTTTCTTTTTCACCTGGATTTCCTCCTATGACCCATTTTGCCTTAGCTTTCACATATTAGGGAAAGCATCCAATTTCTTACATTTTGCGACTGACTAATCTTGCTTATCATAATTTCATCAAGTTCCATTCATTTCCCTGAAAAGATGAAATTGTGTTTTTTATGGCTGAGTAAAATTCCATTGTGTACATATTCCACAGTTTTGTAATCCATTCATTTGCTGATGGACATTTTGGCTGGTTGCAATTTGGCTATGGTGAATTGTGCAGCTATGAACATACATACACATCCATTAGTTTGGTAGTTTGGTTTCCTTTCTTTTGGGTAGATGCCCAGAAGTGGTATTGCTGGATCAAATGGTAAATTTGTTTTCATTCTTCGGAGGATCCTCTATACAGTTTTCCAAAGTGCTTGCACTAATCTGCAATTCTACCAATGTTTAAGAGTTCCCCCTTCTCCACATCCTAGCCAGCATTTGTTGTTATTTGTGTTTTGAATGACTGCCATTCTAGTTGGAGTTAGTTGTAATCCCAGGGTAGTTTTAATTTGCATCTCTCTGATTGCTAATGATGTTGAACATTTTTTCATGCATTTATTGGCCATTTAAATTTCTTCTTTGTGAAATGTCTATTGAGTTTGCTTGCCCATTTTTTATTGGATTTTTTTTAGTGTTGAGTTTCTTAAGCTCTCTGTATATTCTAGATATTAGTCCTCTATCTGAAGTGTAGGTATCAAAAATCTTCCCCCATTCTGTTGTCTCTTGGTTGATAATCTTGACAGTTTCCTTTGCTGAACAGAAGCTCTTCAGTTTCATGCAGTCCCATGTATTGTATCCAATCGCCTTTTAGTTTCTTGTGCCTTTGGGGTCATGTTGAGAAAGTTTTTTATCTGTTCTTATGTGTTGCAGTGTTGGACCTTCAAAGGAACCTCAAGGTCTCTGGTCCAATTTCCAAGTCTTTTATCCATCTTGAATTTACTCTTGCTCAGGATGAGAAAGTGGGATTTATTTCCATTTGTCTGCATATTTTTAAGCAGTTTTACCAACACCACTTGTTGAACAGACTATCTTTCTTCCAGTGTATGTTTTTGGCCCCTTTGTCAAATATTAATTGGCTGTAAGTGTGTGGATTTGTTTCTGAGTCTTCTATTCTGCTACATTGGTCTAGATATCTATTTTTATGTCATACTGTTTTTATTACAATATCTCTGTAGTACAGTTTAAAGTCAGGTATTGTGATTCCTCCTGGATGGTTTTTGTTGATGAGAACTACTTTGGCTATTCTGTTTTTTGTTGTTGTTGTTCCAAATGAATATAAAGACATCTTTTTCTGTTTTCTGAAGAATGATGTTGGTAATCTAATTAGTATTGAATTGAATCTATAGATCACTTTTGGAAGTAGGGCCATTTTGATGATATTTATTCTGCCTATTCCTGAAAATGGAACATCTTTCCATCTTCTAAGATCCTCTTCAATTTCTTTTTTCAATGTTTTATGATTTTCTTTGTAGAAGTCTTTTACCTCCTTGGTTAAGTTTATTCCAAAATATTTTATTTTTTTGTGGGAAATCCTGAGTGGAAGTGTTTTCCTAATTTATTTTTCATTGGTTTTATGGTTGCCGTACAGAAAAGCTTCTGATTTTTTAAGACTGATTTTGTATCCAGACACTTAGCTGAATTTGTTGATCAGTTCTATGAGTCTTTTGGTTGAGTTTGTTGGGTCTTCTAGGTATAGCATCATGTCATCTGCAATTAGTGAAAGTTTGAGTTCTTCCTTTCCTATTTGTGCTACTTTGATTTACTTTTATTGCTTTATTGTTCTGCTAGGGTCTCAAGTACTATGTTGAAGAGAAGTGGTGATAATGAACATCCTTGTTTTGTTCATGTTTTAGGGGGAATTCTTGAAGTTTTTTTTCTCATTTTATATGATGTTGGCTGTGTGCTTATTGTAGATTGCCTTTATGATGTTGAGGTATGTTCCTTCTATTCTGATTCTCTGCAGTGCTTTTAGCATAAATGGATGTTGTATTTTATCAAATGGTTTTTTAGGGTCTATTGAAATGATCATGTGTTTTTTTGTCTTTGGTTCTGTTTATATGATAAATTACATGGATTGATTTTCAGGATTGATTTTCATATGTTGAACAGGTAGGATGAAGCCTACCTGTTCATGGTGTACAATTTTCTTGATATGGTTTTGGATGTACCTGTTCATGGTGTATGATTTTCTTGATATGGTTTTGGATGTGTGTTGCTAGATTTTTGCTTAGCAGTTTGTGTCCAAGTTCATCAAGGATATAGGCCTATAGTTTTCCATCCTTGAACTGTCTTTATTTGCTTTTGGTAGTAATGTGATGTTGGCTTCATAGAATGTATTTGGGAGAGTCCTGTTTCTTTCTATATCACAAAAAAGATTGGAGAGTATCAGGATCAGGTCTTCTATAAAGCTTTTTTAAAATTCACTTGGGAAGCCATCTGGGCTTTTCTTTGATGGCAAGGTATTTATTGCTTTTTCAATTTTTTTTATTGTTATTGGCTGGTTTAAATTTTTTGTCTTTCTGACTTAGTTTAGAAAGGTTGTATTTATCTAAAAGTTGTCCATTTCTTCCAGATATTCAATTTTGTTGGAGTATAATTTTCCAAAGTAACTTCTGGTAATCCTCTTGATTTCTGCATTGTCAGTTGTGGTAGCTCCTTTTATTATCTCTTATCTTCAAATTTTGGGTTGATTCTTGTTTTAGTTAAATTGGCTATTCGTCAGGCTTTTTGATATATTGTTCCTTTTTATTTATTTATTTTTTATTTTTTATTGTTGCATTGTATTTATACATCATGATGAAGCAAAAAACTTGTGTAGACATAAATGCACACATCACCTAGCCAGCCCCTACTCAGTCCCTACCCCACTCCCTCCTCAACCCTCCCTCTCATGAATGACTCAGCCATAAAAAAAAACACAATTGCAGCATTAACAGGTAAATGGATAGACCTTGAGGATATTATGCTAAGTGAGATTAGTCAGTCACAAAAAGTAAGGAATGAGATACTTTTTCTAATATGTGGAAGCTAAGGTGAAAGAGGTCATAGGAGGAACTCCAGATGTTAAAGGAGATCCTATAGAAGAGCAAATAAGGCAACCTAACTGTGCAGATGGGAGAGGGGAGAAGGAAACTCTACTAAGTGCATGATGTACTTATTCATGTTGTGGTCAGGCTTTTCTTATTTTTAATTATTTTTTTTTTACTTTTTTATTTTTTTATTTTATTTATTTTTTATTGGTGCATTGTAATCAGACATGACATTGGAATACAAGATTTCAGAGGATATACAAGCCCACATCATCCAATTAGCCCTCATTCAATCCCCATCCCATTTACCCCCCCCCCGATCCCATGCTTGATTGGTGATTATCTTTGATACATTTGTTTATATACCTCATGAGTCTTAAAGAGGTTCCATAATCCCCCATCCCATCCCCTCTAATTGTTCACCTTAATTGCTTCCCTATAGGGCCCTTTCCACAACTCAAACTCTTCCTGTTACCCCTTTCCTCCTAGATTTTGCTAGTTAGGGGAAGCATCTGGTTTTTATTTTCTTTGATATTTCTCTGTGCATGCTGCATTGCAAGTTCCAATCCCACTCTTGATATCCCCAGTAGAGGCCTGGCCATCTGGAGGACTCTGATCCCAACCTCGCTAGCTCCAGCAACGGCCTTGAATCATGGGAGGCTGTGATCCTGGCCTTGCTGGCTCCCGTACCAGCTTAACCCCTCAGCTAGCTCCAATCCCAGCCTCGGAGGCCCCAGCACTGGCCTTCCCTCACGGCAGGCTCCAATCCCAGCCTTGCTGATCCTGGGACTGGCCTAACCCCTCAGCAGGCTCCTATCCTGATCTCGGAGGCCCCAGCACCAGCCTTGCCTCATGGCAGGCTCCGATCCCGGCCTCGCTGGCCACGGCACCAGCCTTACCACTTGGCAGGTTCTGATCCCGGCCTTGGGGGCCCCAGCACTGGCCTTGCCTCATGGCAGGCTCTAATCCCGGCCTCGCTGGCCCCGGCACTGGCCTAACCCATCGGCAGGATCTGATCCTGGCCGCGGAGGCCCCAGCACCAGCCTTGCCTCACAGCTGGCTTCGATCCCAGCCTTGCTGGCCATGACACCAGCCTAATCCCTTGACAGGCCCCAATCCCAGCCTTGCTGGCCCCAGCACTGGCCTAACCCCTTGGCAGGCTCCGGTCCCCGCCTCGGAGGCGCCAGCACTGGCCTTGCCTCATGGCAGGCTCCAATCCCGGCTTTGCTGTCCCTGTTACCAGCCTCACCCCTTGGCAGGCTCTGATCCGAGCACCCTCTTCACCCAGCAGGTTATCCCACTTTCCCGAGGGTGCATGGTTGTACCATTCTGCCTCAGGTTATTTCTTCAAAAGTTCCAGGTGTATTGCATCAAAACTCTGCCTCCCCTGAGTACTAGCCACTACCATTGGTGCTGCCTCCACCATTTCAAATCTTTCCCAAGCTATTTTCCCACATTGCATGTTGTCCAGTGTTCCTAAGCATACGTGATGGTAGCATTTCACATTTGGGGTAATTTCTTCAGATCAGGGTGGGTTCAATCCAATCTCTGCCTCTCCCAATTACAAGCCTCCACCACCATCGTGGCCACCACTGCCCACACCACCTTCCTCCTAGGTCTCCACTAAACTCTCTCCTTACAGGTGATGTCCAGGATCCTTAAGGATGTAGAGGAGAAGCAGTCCTCTTTCATGGGGAATTTTTCCAAAAGTTTCAGTTCAGTTGGATATGTTTTATCTGCATCTCCAGTATCCTGGCTTCTGCCACGGCCATCTTGACCCCTTTCCAATATTTTTATTTTCTTTTTTCTTTTCCTTATTTTTTCTAAATAAGAGAAGAGAGTATGTGTGGTTTGAGGAAGTTGTGGCTATCAGGCACTCGGTAGAAATGATTTTTTTTTCTTTCCACCCTTCCAAAAGTGGAGTTCAACAGTCTCACTGTTCAGAGCAGATTCCACTGTTCTAAGTGCACCAAACGGCCTGGTGTAGCACAGCAGAGCTGGGTTCCTGTGTACCCGCGGTTAGGTCTCATTTGGTACCGGTCCTCCAGGAACTTGGGCTCGGCCTCCTGCCAGACACCATGCCTTCCAGGGGGTAGGCCTCCCATCCCCCACCCAGGGCCCAGGGCCTTGTGGCCCAGACCTCCGGACCTTCCGGGGGGCAGGTGTGCCCCGCTTGACCCCCACCCAGGGGCCCATGGCCCTGCTGCCCAGCCCAGTCTTTCCTGGGGGAAGGTTTGTCCCACTCGATGGTCAGGCTTTTCTAAAAATAAAAATATAAACGCTTTCAAGAATTCAAGAGGTTGCAGGATAAGTACAAAGGCGTTATGGGAAAATTACCTCATGTACCAATAACCTAAGGACCACCTGTTAGGCAGCAAGTCTAAAAGATTCCACCACTTCACATTAATGTCACACTACTGACCAAGCCTCCAATATGTGAACATTTGGGGTACATAATTAAACCATAGCACCATCCTTTATCCTCTAATCAATAGAAGAGATGAAATCTCCTTTTATATCTCCTTATAAAACAGTGAACTTTTCTTTCTTAGCATTTGTCAGGATTGTAATTTTATTCATATTTGTGCCATCATTTGCTTAATGTATATCTTCCTCATCAAACTAAAGTTTTCAATATAGGAAGCATGTCTGATTAGTTCACCACTATATCCCTAGCACTAGAAAACAGTACTTGGGTACAATGGATTTTAATAATTATTTGATGAATCATCAAACCAATGCTTTTCCTATGTTGGCAAGGAAAACTAACACTAGATGCTGTGAGACACAACCCCTAAATCTTAGTGCCTTAAAACTATAAAGATTTAGTTCTAGTTCACATTTAAATCTATTGTGAATTGGGCAGTTCTTACTAGTGTCTATTTCCCATGTGATGATCCAGGGATCCAGGTTTCCTCTATCTAATGATTCTGTAGTCTCATTCTTTTTATGTACCCAGGGAAATAAAGCAGGATTAGTCAATATTCAACCTATCTTTCTACACTGTCTACCACAACTTAATATCTTTTACAACCATGGGTACCAACAAGAAAGCAAAGTGAATAAATAAACCCATAAAAAATTCTAATCACTTCTCTCACACTTATGCCCTACTATAGCCATTCTTGAACCCAATTAGAGTTAAGAGTTTGTTGTTGTTGTTGTTGTTGTTGTTGTTGTTGTTGGAAATAGGGTCTCTTAAGCCAGAGCGACTGGCTTCAAACCTGCGCCATCCTCCTTTCTCTGCCTCGCAAGTGCTGGGATTATAAGTGTGCACCACCATGCCCAGCAAGTTAAGAGTTTTAAATCAACGGTGTCTTTGTTAAATCTCATTAAAAAAAGATACATGTCAAGAGAATGGAAGAAGCTAATCCAGGTCATATTTCTTGATCAAAAAACTTTACATTGCTTATGATGGACTTATAAAGATTTTAATAATTAGTCCTTAATACCTTACCAAAATCAAGCAAGATATTTGCTACATCTTAAATATTTATGTGGAACTTTGCATTTTGTTCCGAAATACACCTATGGATGTTTTTTTAATTTAAATTATTTTCCACACAGGTAGAACCTTCCTTAATAAGACTCCCAAATCTCAGGAAATTAAAACAAGAATTAATAAGTGGGATAGCATCAAACTAAAAAGTTTCTGCTCATCAAAGGAAATGATCAAGAGTATAAAAAGAAAGCCTACAGAATATGAGATGATCTTTACAAGCTATCCCTCTGGCAGAGGTCTAATATATAAAATATACAAAGAACTTAAAAACCCTTACAATAGAAAAACAAATAACCCAATCAAGAAATGGGCAACTGAATTGAATAGACATTCCACAAAAGAGGAGATACAAATAGCCAATAGATACATGAAAAAATGTTCATTATCATTATCAATTAAGGAGATACAAATTAAAACTACACTAAAATTCCATCTAACCCCAATCAGAATGGCAATCATAAAAAAGTAAAATAACAATAAATGTTGCTGAGGGTGTGGGGAAATAGGAACTCTTCTACATTTTTTCTAGGATTGCAAACTAGTCCAGCCACTATGGATATCAGTATGGAGAGTCCTTAGAAACTGAAAATGGATTCACACTATAATCTGGCTATATCACTACTGAGTATCTTTCCAAAGGGTTGAAACCAGAGAACTAAAGTAATATATGCATACCCATGTTCATAACAGCACAATTCACAATAGTCCAACTATGGAACCAACCTAGATCTCCATCAACAGATGAATGGATTACAAAATTATTGGAAATAAACGCAATGAAATTCTATGAAGCAATAAAGGAAAACAAAATTAAATCATTTTCAAGAAAATAATAGGACCTGGAGAACATTATGTTAAGTGAGATTAGCCAATCACAGAGAGTGAAGGGTCATTTTTTTTTTAATATGTGCAGGATTGGGAGTAATTGAGATACAAAAGAGACTCTAGATGATGATGAAAAACCTCAGGTAAGCCATGGAGAAGATATAAATGTAGGGGTGGAAGAAGACTTATGGTCATTAATAGAAATAACTACCATAGACTATGTGTAAACATGTGAATATATACCAATGCCAATCTAGGTAATCCATATTGGAAAAGAAGGAAATGGGAAGGGGGAGCACCAAGAACATGTGCATGTATGTCATTGCCAACATAATTTACATTATGATGTGAGATTATAATGCACCAATAAAAACACAAAAATAATAAATAATAAAAAAAAACTTTAGAAAATAAATAAATAAATGAAATTATGTTCAAGTAAATTTCTGAATCCAGTGATTGTTCCAGGAAGATGCATTGCCTTTATCAAATGGTTTTAGAGGCTGCTTGGCATGCATGCAACATTTTGAGCAACACAGCCTTCTAAGCCCTGAGAAATTGTGTTTTAAGTGGACCACAATAGAAAGAGAACAGCAGAGATGCCCCCTCAATATCCAGGACCCTGTCATAGTTTCTTTTGATCGCTAAACAAAGTACCACAGACATGGTGACCCAAACAATGGAAATTTGTTTTAACCAAATTCTGGAGACTAGAAATTTGAAATCAAGATGTGGGCAAGACACGTTTATTTTGAGATCCCTCTCCATGGCTTGCAGATCACTGCATTTTCTCAGGGTCTTCAGATGAACATTTTTGTATGCCTGTGTGTAAACCTCCTTCTCTTCTAAGACTGTCAGCCAGATTGGATTAAGGCCTGCCCATATAACTTCATTTCACCTCTCTAAAGGCCCTATTCACAAAATACAACTGAGGTACAGGGATTTAAGACTTCAATATATGAGTTGAATGGGCCACAATTCAGCCCATAACAGACCTCCAAAATAATCTGAAGAGTACTAATACAAGAAAAATTGCACAGTTAATTTATTGCAAGAAACAAATGGCCCTTTCCTTAATACATACACATGCACATCCAGCCATTCTTTTGCAGGTTTGAATTGAAAGAATTTTGATTTCGGGTATCTTTACTCTACATACTGGCTGTGGAGGAGTTTTGTGCTTTGTGGCATTGTTTTGTAGTTTATTTTGCCATGGCTGCTGCATACCTCAAGTAATAAAAAGGATCTGAATTATAATAATTTTTCTTCTCTCTGTCACTCACATTGCCCCAACTTACTTGTCAAGCTTTTAAGGAAAAATTACAATTATACACACACTTTTTTGCAGATACCTGCCACCCTTCTGTTTATTTTTTCTGATAAATATGTTCTTTCCCCTAGAATTCTATTCAAGTGCCAGGCTGTGATAGATTCTGGTGCCTGTCTTGTCTCTATGTTACATGACAGCCCTGTGTGCATAAGAGGCCTGCCCCTTCAGAGAGTTGTGCTCAGAACTTGATCTCTCCACTCCTCTTCCAGCCAGCACTCAGCAGCTGCTGAGCAAAAATTGGTTTGGGAATGCCAATGTGACAATTATGCAGATATCTGGGAGGACCCAGAGCTCTGGTCTCAGCATTGTCTTACATTCCTAGGGAACAAGAACCATTTGTGTGCTTCATTTTTCCTTCTAAATGGCTTAGCACATTTTCTGGTATATGACAGATGTTCCATAGAGATGTTTGGACATGAGTAAATAGCTTCATATCAACAACATTCTCTGTGATACCTATGCCACCACTGGGGCAAACACCATGGGGACAGAACAATGGCTAATATTCGGTCTGGTCCTCAAAGTGTAACATGAAGCTGAGCTACACATAACTAGAACAAAAACAGACAATCCTGAGGCCAATCTCAGCACAGTGTTTCTGCAAAGAGATCATAAATCTAACTCCATAATGCTTTGAAGCATAAATCAGGACGTTGTTAAATGACTTTAGAAAGTGGGAGAAGAGAGTAAGGGATGGGCAAGGAGGAAAATACAACCTGTGACATACAATAAAATATCCTCAAACACCTCTCTCTGCCTTTCCATCCCAAACTTACTCTTTCTGGTAACTACTTATAACATCACTTTCCCTATCTTCATTCTAAACTTAATAATCAGCTCTCACTCAGCCTTCAAGGTGCTCCAGCTTTAATTCCATTTTCTCCTAAGATCTGCTTAATTTGTATAGACTGCTGCACAGTTTGATTCACATATTGAACCATTGAGCCTTTACCTTGGTTTCCATGGATGCATCATAAGGAATTCCACAGTTAATAAAAAATAATCCTTTGTTCCCATCATAAATAAATGAGATACTTTGTGAGAGTCTTCTAGAAATTTGAAGAAAATTTCAGAAAGAAAGGAGAGAGTGAGAAGGAATACCTAATAAGGAGGACAGAAGTCCATATTTTTCCTCTATCTTCTATGATGCTTCCTCTTACAATTTGAAGCAAATAATTTCCAAAGAGACCTCCAAGGTGGCCCCAGTGCTGTATCTTTGTATCAGCGCATTTGCTTAATCCTATACTAAGAGGTTGGGACTGTGCCTAGTGGCTTACTTCTGAAGAGACATAGAATGGCAAAGTAACAGGATATTAGTTCTAACACTATTTCATTAAAAAGTTAAAGGTTTTATATACTTAGGATATGAAAAAAATCAACTTCAATTCTGTTCTCTCACTCATGCCCTTTCATGCATCTTTTGTGTTCTAGACAGCTAGCTGTCATGCCACAATGTAGCCATTTGAAAGAGCCCATGTGAGTATATTCAAAAGCAATCCCCCCACAGCAAACCAGATGTAAGATAACTGCAGCTCCAACTTCTCTCATGACTGTAACTTCATGAAAGCCCTGAGCTAGAGGACTCAAATAAGCTCTATACAGATTCCCTGTTCACACAAACTGTGAGATAACTGTGTTTTACATTGCTAAGTTTGGGGGTGATTATGTTATATGACAATAGATGAGTAATACACAGCTGAAGCTTCTACATGTTTCTCTCTGACTCAAGTAGCAGTGATGCTACTGAATTTGGTGGTCTAGCCAGCATGTAAAGGTGACTTCAGAATACACACTCATCCTTACTTCATGTCCAGATGTCATTTTAAAATAATATAGTAAAAACAATGAAGCTGGTACTCCCCAGAGAAAATCGTGGGACCTTTATAACTGTTACAAATTTCTGCCTCAAAAATCCCAGACCCATATGCAAATGTAAAGTTCAACCTTTGATAAGCTATTTGATTTCCCTTTTAGTTAATAAGGTGAAAATACATCATTTTACACTCAGACTAAATTGCTAAAATGTAAATAGATATGTAAGAACAGGAAAAGGCACTCATTCTCTTCTAGCATCCTGAAGTGGGGAAGAAGAAACTTCCCATCTTCTGCAACCTGAGTGGAAATGAAAGGGTGGAAGGAGGAAGGAGGAAGAGAAAACAAAGAGAAGTCTCCCAGGAGCACCCAAACCAGCCACCCCTAGCAGCTGAGGATATCAAGAGAAACAGGGCCCCATGATTCCTTGGGAAGAGGTGGAAAAGGGGGAAGGATACTTGCATTTTTTCAATATCTGTTTGAAATTGTGCTTCTCAACTTGAAGCTTAAAAATATCAAGGAGGACATGGGTAAGTTTCAAAGGGCCTGGAGATTCCTGACACATGGCAAAATTCAACTGTGTAAACAAGTGTATGGGTGTGTGTATATAGGAGTTGTTGATACTTAGTTACCTATGTGGGTAACAGAGGAGAATGGGTGGGGGAATATAAGTGCCTCTGTATGTGTGTAGGGTACTGTGGTATAGGAATTAATGTGTGTGAGAGAAAACAGATAAGGAAATATATGTATTTGTGCATGTGAGTGTATGAATGAGGGTAGTGTATAGGTGCCTATGAACATGTGAGAGAAAAGTAGTGAGGGAAATATGTACCTGTGTGTGTGTGTGAACAGTTATATAAACCTATACATGTGAGATAGAACAGATAAAAGGTATATATGCAACTGTATCTGTATATATAGTATGTATGTAAATAAAGTAATTTAGGTATGTGTATAAATGTGTGTATATAGGTACCCAAAATTGTGAAAGAGAAAGTGAATGAATAAATTTTATACATATTTATATATATGAATATATATATGAATATATGCATACATATCTTGTGAGAGTGGCTGACAGGTGTAACATTTAAAGGTATATGCATATATATACATATGAATATGAAGGTTAGGGTGAATGTTTTAGATGTATGAATATGTGTGAGAAAGATAGTGTGGGGGATTGCATATGTATTGTGCATGCATGCTAGTACCTAGAGATGAAGGAGTGGATATATAGATGTGAGTGCCTAAGAGGTAAAGATGTATACATGTATGTCAGGTAGAGAATGTATAGTATTCATGTGTGTTTATGTGAGTCTACAAGTGGGGATACATATACAAATATGTGTATTTGAGGATATGAGTGAGGAGAGTTTTTATATACATTTGTGATAGTTGAGTGTACGAGTGACTGGGCTATAGTCACATGAATGCAAATGTATGTGTTAATGAAATATATATGCACATATGTATGAGTGTATAAATGTATAAATGAGAGTATATATGTACAATGAGTGTGTGTGAATGTGTTTAGGAATTATATATGTACATATGGGCATCAGTATATGGATGAGAAAGTTTCATATAAATATGGATGAATTTATGTATAAGTGAGAGAGTATGAGTTTTGGTATGTAAGTATATAAACAAGTGTCTTGTATATATATCTCTGAGTATTTGGGTGAAGGATGTATATATAAATGTGTGTACATGTTTTTTAAACATATAAATTTTAAGAGTTTATATATACATGTCTCTTTGTTGCATAGGTGAGGGCTTAAATATGTATATGTCTGTGAGAGAGATTCGTGAGGCTATTACATATGCTTCCTATGACTGTTTCTTCATCTGTAAAAAAAAAAAAAAGGATAATAGCAAGGTTGAATCTCCAAACCTGAGAATTCTGCTAACAATGGATTCAACTAACAATGTATCAAAAATTCTGGAAAAATCGCATGCAGCTGTACTGAACATATACAGAATTTTATCATTGCTCCCTAAACAATAGATTATAGCAACTATTTACATAGCATTTAAATGTTAGGTATGATAAATAATCTAGAGATGATTTAAAGTATAATGCAGGATGCATACACAGGTTCTATTCAAATATTTCACTATTTTATATAAGAGAATTGAGCATCTATGGATTGCAGTGTCTGTTAGGGGGAGAGTCCTGGAAACAACCCTCCATGTAAACCCAAGAACAACTGTATGTAACTCATAGTGTTGTGATAGATTTCAAGCCATCATACATAATACTATTATTTGTGAAAATACTTATTATGGTGCTTGGTACACAATAAACCTGTCCAATTAATGTCATTAGTCATATAGATATTATCTTGATTGTGATTATCAGCAGCAGATTCTCAAAGGAGCCTATTGAGATAATGGGAGTTGTACTTATGAATCCCTGCCAGGTATGAAGATTGCTGCAGAAAAAATTCTGAAGAGAGAAATATTTCCTGATTGTTTCTCCTTCCAAAACATTGGTCTACAAAAGCCTAAAGTCTGGGTCATGCTCCAATTAACATTTTGAGATTCTGATAGGATTTTGGACATCTTGCTCCAAGTTGGTCTAAGAAACAAAGTTGTCTCTGAACAAATACAACCCAGCCAATCCACTGATCAGCAAATAAGTGAGCCAAACCACAATGCAGGGGTAGAGCTGGAGGCCTGAGGGACACTGGACTTTTACCATCTGATATTGGGGCCTGACTCTTTTCCTGACTCCTTTGTTGGAGCCAACATAGACTCCAACTCATGCACTAATTCATGTGATCATTAGGAGAATGTATATGTCCTAATTATGTACAATAGGTTCTCTATATGCATGGCCTCTAAATGCCTTGAATTGATCAACATGGGATTAAAAATATTTGGGAAAAATTGTATTTGTACTGAATATGTACATTTTTCTTGTCATTATTCCCTAAACAATACAGTATAACTACTTGCATAACATCTACTTTGCATTAGTTATTTAAGTAATCTAAAGATGATTTAAAATTTTCAGGTGGATGTGTGTAATTTCTATTGAAATACCACATGATTTTATTTAAAGAACTTGAGCATATGCAGATTTTAGTAACTGGGAGGATTATGGGACCAAGCTTTCACAGATACCAAAGGATAACTGTACTTTCTACTCAGTGCTGGATTATCTGACTCTTAGCTACTTGCCTAAAAGCTTGGAGAAGCAGACACAACAGAATGTGGGATTGTGTCACATCCCACTCTTTAGTGAACAGTTGTCTGTGGCAGATTGTTCCATGCTAGTTGCCCCTGTGTCTGAAAAGCCATGATGAATGAATTGGAGAGGGGGTATGTACATGATTCCATCTTCCCCTGGTCTAGCCTGCTGTGGAAATAAAGACACTGGGTGTTAAGGGGTTACCGTTAGATCACAATAGAGGCAGACCCTCCTCTCACAACCTCCACTAGCATTGTGGGCCACCCACATGTCTCTGCCAGGCTCTCTCTGAGATGCATTAGCAGGGTGGCTGGAGCAGACCCTGGCCCTCCCCCTCTTATATCTAGCTCTGAAGTTAACACTGTCTGGGAAACTAAGCTCCAAGCTGGAGGAGGTCATTTTAAAATAACCTGTGGAAGTCTTTAAAGACATTGCTGTCATGACAGATAAAGGAAACTCAGAGGCTACAGTGTGCTTAGATTTTTAAAAAGCATCTGACAATGTTCAGCATTTGAGATGAATGGGGAAGGTAGAGGGTAATAGGAGAGGCTGTTGGATGGCATAAGAGCTGAATTAAAAATAGCACTTAACCCTTTTTTAAGCATGCCTTTGAAGGCTCTCTCCTGTGAAATAACACTGGTCACACCCAGTTTATCTTAGGCTAGAATACTCCATAATCCCCCTCATCACTGGGTACCATATTTGGACCTCCAACTTTAATTTCCCCATAAACAAGGCTCATGTTTTGTTGTTTTTTGCATTTCCTGTTTAATATACTAACCCTGGAAAGAGTGCAATATGATTCCAAGCCTTGGTTTCCAATCACTTTTTTCTTCTACAACTCCCTTCTAGCATACTATCATATAATTAGCATACATGAACAGTTGCCCACTGTAGCATGGGCTTTCAATAGCAACAGTGAGATGAGGAAAAGCCCTTATGGGACTATACTCTCTCCCCATTTGAGAAGTGTATTACTTCATAGTTGTCAGAATTTCAACTCCGAAATAGTTATTTTTTATATTTTTGTTATTAGCTAACATTTACAGAGTGTTTACTATATGACAAACACCGTTCTAAATGATGTACATATACTTACTCACTTAATCATCACAGTAAGATAAGAAGTTGGCTTGCCAGCTCCAGGGAATATAAAGGGCAAAGACACAGGGATCTACCAGGGAGGTGCTATTACTATCTCTATTTTATAAGTGAAGAATTAGAGGGAGGTACTGAGGTGTTAAGCATCTTACCCAAAGTCACCCAGATAATAAGGGACAGACTAGGATTCTAAACCCAAATGGCCCCAGTGCAAATTTGTAAGCTGTTAAACAATACTGACTGCTCCTAATGGTTAGGCATGAGAAATGTTTGTAAGCCTTAATATCCTCATCCTGGCAAAGAACTTCAGGTTAATGGCTAAATACTCATCACTATATAACTTCAAACCCAGGCTGTTCTCAAACATATCCTCTGGACTCAAGAAATTGGGTTTATATTAATTCCTACAACTACAATCTATTTTTCATTTAGTCATTCATTCATAAATCTATAGAATTATTCATTACTTTGATATTTCTTTTTTATTTTGACATCTCTCCCCACTTTTCATCTGTACTTTAGTGAAATTTTTACTACTGTGACTAAAATACTTGAGAAATCAACTAAGAGGAGGAAATACTTATTTGACTTACAGTTTCAGAAGTTCAGTCCATTGCTGGATGACAGAAAGCAGAAACAACAACCAGCAGTGCGCTTGGTATATGAATGATACTCTCACATCATTAGGCCAAAAGCAGAGAGAAAAAGAGAGGGAACGAAAGACAGATAGAGTCTCCAAGGCCCTACTCACAGTGACCACCTTCTCCATCCATGGTCCACCTATATATCTTGCTGCATTGGGGACATGTTTTCAACACATAAACTTTTGAGGGGACATTCCAAAAACAAACCATAATACTCCTCTATCTCCATAACATGGTCTCAAGAGCCTGAATTGTACCCTTCCATATTTTTCTACATGAACACATAATCATATTCAGGTCCAAGCATGCATATACATATACATAAACACATTTAAGGATGATTGGTCATTTTTTTATAAAATTGAAATCACATTGTTTAAACTATTTTTCTATACTGATTTTATTAGCAAGCATTTTCCCAAAAAACTCTTTTAACTCAACTGGAAGAGCTCTAGCTTAGTCTTTTTTATGGTTGCAACTAAATCCATCATCCACCTTATCATTCACAGAAAATCTTGCAGTTCCCTGATTACCCTGAGACAGTGCACTGCCATTGTACCTCTGCTCCTTCTGCTCTGGAATCAGAAAGGCCGCTTTCTTGTTCATGTGAAGCATACCTCCTCATCTGTCAAGACTCAGTTTATAGGAAAACTTTCCTGGACATCAAATGACCTAGCAACATTGACCATGCTCTCCTTTGTGTCTTCAAGGTACCCTGAACAGACTTTAATCTAAAAGTGTCTAAAATGTTAATTAAGTGACATGTTGACATTTGTCTTCCCAAATTATACTGTACTATCCAGAGAAACAGATACCCAATAAATCTTTGTTGACATATGATTAAATGAAGGTGATGAGAGCCTGATCCAAAAGATTGGCAGTGGAGAATAGTGATGTTATTGAACTTTAGAGTTATTAATTCTTATTCTTAGATGTGCTAGAAATTGGTGATCCACTTGAGAAAGTACTTCCTATTTCCACAAAACCATAAACACCATGAAAAATCATGTTTGTTTTATTTATAGTTTTGTCCCCATTTCCTAGATTGAATAGTGCCTGGTCCATAGCAGGTACTCAGTAAATATTTATAAAATAAATTTATTCTACTGTATCCAAAGATCTCTGGCAAAGGCTTTATCTGTGATCCACAAAAATGTATTCTTATGCTGTCCAAGGCTCTAACCCTGATGGCCCTCAATGTTTTCTACCATCTGTTTCCTCACATGACCTGTCCAAATCCAGGTGAAAAGAAATAACTTATTATATCCTTTCTGAAGTCAGCATCTTAGCTGGTCTCAGATATCTCCATCCCAGGTTGGGAACTAAGGAATAACTCTGTGTTATGTGTGTGCATGAACCCAAGGCATGCATGGTGTTGCTATGTTAGCAAATGGCATGAAGGAATATGAAGCAGGTGGCACAAATGGGAGACCAAGGTTTCATATATCACTAGAAGAATACAAGACAGAGCCCATGGCTTGCTACCAGAGCCTAGGGCCTGTTTCTCAGAGGAAATTGATATTTCTTCATTAATATGGGAATGGCAGAACAACATCACTTTCATGTCAGCACCAGGTCAGAATCTAGACTCTGGGGGAAAACCTTTACCCCCAAGCGAACTGAAGAGACAGACCTAAATGAAGGATATTTAAATTAAGGTGCTCACAGGAGCCCTAGGTTCTACAAACAAGCATAGACAAAGAGAATTTCAGTTTTCAAACCAATCTTCTAGCAGGCTTCATTGAGAGAGAAAACCCCTCCATGCCCCCATTCCCATGTACAGGAGTCCCTAGAAGATTAACACTGCTTGACTGGGATAAGGAATAAGGTCACCAAGAACCATTCTCTCAGGATCTGCAACCATACTCTCCTATATCCTCTGTCATGACAAGATCAGAGAGGCCCAAGGAACTCAGAATTGTAGAATAAAGCAATAGCCTGATATTGAAGAGTGTGTAAATTTTGTCAAGCAACAGTTAGGAGCTCTGCTGTGTATCTAAGGGTACAAGGACAGGCATGAGAAATTGCACTGAATGGGAAGATTGAGATCAGAGTCAGTATTCGTTGAGTGTCTTTTTTAAAAAAAAGTTTGTGCCTTATCTTTATAGCAATTCAAGGAAAGAAGTTTTTATTCATGAAAGACTTTAAAGGAGTGACATGATCATCTTTGGATTTGCAAAGAGTCACTCTGGTGAAGTTGTGCAGAACAGGTTGTCTTGAAGCCAGATTTAGATAACAGAAAGACAAAGAGATTGTTACTGTCATATTGGCACCATACATTGTAGATGGAAGTGGACATGAAGAAAAGTATATAATTCAAAACATACTGAAGGGAAGAACTTAGCAGAACCAGGGTAGAGTTCAGAGGATATGATAGAGATCAGGTCCATATGCCAGGGAGATGATAGATAATTGTAAAAGATGGGCTGCAATGGTAAGAAGGCTTAAATGTAGGCAACAAGAGTAAAGTCAAAGGTGACTCAATCTTTACAGAGAGCTAAGAACAGAAAAGATGATGAGAAGAGCCATAGGGCAGTAATTGTGTGGTTGGAAGGATTTGAGAACTACAGAAGTACAGAAGCCTGTCTTGACCAGTTAAATCAGAAGTCTCAGCAGCAAGTCTTGTGCAAATGCCCAGTAGGCTGTTGGGAAGAGAAATTAGTGCTAGAGAAAGCAATCTGACACTGATGACATGAGATGACTCAACTCTCAAGTCAGCCCAAAACTATTCACTGATTCGTAAGACAAAGACTAAGATAAATTGGGTAATCCTGGCCTGCAACTCACCACAAGGCACATACTTTTTATCCTCCCAGTATAAGTTTTCACTACCTAAGATCTATCTCCCATATGTATGGCTTGAAGGAGATGCCTTTAACTGTTTGGAATATAAAGTGTTTATACAGCCATTTATTCCATTAGTACATTCACTTCCCACTTCAGAACTAAATGTTTCTACTAATTAAGTACATTTATTTAACTGCAGAAGCATTTATTTCCAAAATAAGGAAATGTTAATTATCTGCAGAGTGAAATTAACCCCAGGATGCTAATCTATACATCCATCTGCCTGGATATATATTACCCATGGATGCCTGGTTGCTTTGCCAAACATTGCACAGCACTGCTCAATGCCATTTTACCACCTGGATCCACATACATTTTGTTATCGTCTTACTCAAAACTGCATGAATGGTGTCAAATGTGGAATTTAAATATTACTACACTCATCCAAAACCTAAGAAGACTAAACATCCAAGATTCATAAACAAGGTCCAATATAATTCAAGGGCACTTTTACTGGCATAGGAGGTAACTGTCTCCAATTACCCTGAGGAGTTTTCTGCTCATGTTTTATGAAAACTGACACCTTAATTCTCTTGTCACTGACACTTCCTAAACACGGGTACATATCTGTAATTCTCATGATAAGTCATTAGTATTAATTAAGCCACATCAATACCATAATTTAGCTAGTCAGTCAACATCTGAGAGCTCACAGAAGGGGCAGCCCCAACTCAATATATCGGAGAGTTAGTCAGGGAAGATAGAATGCATCAAGAAAAATATTTTCAGAAAGGCCAGCATTTCCCAGCCACAGGGGAACCAGTTGCAGAAAGCACAAGAACAAGCGAGATCTTCCTGTGTGATATGACAACTGCTTTTCTCATCTGCACAATAGACAAACAATTCCTGTGCAGTCATCTGGCACCAAAGTAGAGAACCTTCAGAAAATGGCTTCAGTGTTCCCAGGAAAAGAAACAGGATGTAGTTGATTCTTGTAGGGATTTAACTCCATGGGCAGAATTCTAACTTTGGTTTGCCAAGCCGCGTCAGTCTGGAGCAAAAGGTGAGAGACTTCTCAAACTATTTAATCCTCCCTTTTCCTTTATCTCTCCCTGTTTCTTCATCTCTCTCTTGAAACCTATCATCCTTTCCTTCCATATTTACTATGTGCTGGATATTGTACTAAATAGTAGAGAAAAATACGGAACAAATAAAAGTACATTATCCTGAGTATCTGAGATGAAAGAACCATAAATGAACAATATGACAGATGGCAAGGAGTACTATAAAGAAAAATAAAGAGGGATAAATGGATAGAAATGATGAGAGCAGACACTATTTTAACAAGTTACATTTGCAGCACTTTTAAAGACATACTAGTCAAGAGAGTGTCCCCTATATAGACACAGGCACAAATCCAATGAAGAGGTTCAATATAGCATACAGATACCCTGGCACCATGGAGAGAATAAGTATTTGTTGTAATCTGGATCTGGAATGGCCCTCAAAAGCTCCCGTGTTAGGTGCAGCAATGCTGTTAGGCAAAATATGGTTGGATCATAAGTAGATTACTCCGTTTGATGAATTAATGATTTGAATGAACTAACCAGATGTAGGGGCAACTGAAGGCAAATGAGGCCATGGCTTCTGGAAGCAGGTCACTGGGGGCATGGCATTGGAGACTATATTTGTTTCCAACCCTTTACCCCCCACTCTTTCTTTTTGCTTCCCAGCTTCCAAGATCTGAGCAGCTCTCATCTGTCACAGGCTTCCATTATGATGTGCTATTTCACCTCAGGCCCAGAGCAATGGTGTCAAATGACCATCGGAATCTTCTGAAACTCTGAGCCAAAATAAACTTTTCTTCCTCTAAGTTGTTCTTGTTTAGGATATATGTAAGAATCTAATTATAAACATACTTAAGTAGGCTGGTGTGGTATACCTGATGTTTGAGTACCTGTTTGTTTTTTATTTTTTTTTGTTTTTTTTTTTGAAAGCTAGTGGTCTCGAGATCTAGGCTCAAGACATGAGGGTCACCAAATGCCTCTAATAAATTAGGACAGAGGAAAATTGCCTTCATATGCCCGTGGATATCTATAAAATATATCTTATATTATTTAGGCTACTGTTTCTTTTCTGTGGCCATAGAAAATTCTAAAGTTGGAATTTTCTAGAAGATTTAGTCTATATAAATGATTATATCAATCTATTACATTATAGTTAAGATTAAAACTGTCCCCGAGACTTCATGTCCTGGAATTAGCCATGTTGGAAGCAGGACTTGGTTACGGTGGCAAAGTCCCTAGGGGAATGGCCAAGTATAGCATGAGCCTAGGTTCTGCCCAGCCACAGCATCTGCTCTTTGACCCTTGTTTTCTCTACTGCTAGCCATGATTCCCTGAGCCTTATCTGGCTCCTTTTTGGCAGCCTGTATAACATGACCTGTATATATAGGCCGAAATCTCAAGAACTGCAAGCAAATAAAATTATTTTCTTTCTCTCAAGTTTTGCATGTCAGGTATTTGGATCACAGAAGTGAGAATGCTGATTGAAACAATATAGTTATTTCTGTTCATCTCCTCCTACATGAATGGGTGCTCCATGATTGTATAACGTCATGCTGCATCACCAGCACCTGAATAATATTGGTCCCAGTGTAAATCCTCAACACACATTTATTGCATATATTAATTAATTCCATTAATTAATTCAATTCAGAAATGTTTGCAAAAGATCTCTGGGAGAAAACAAGCTGCAGCCACTTAAAACACTAGGCTGCCTAGATTTGTTATCTTATTGCATATTTTTGAGAGTTCTTTATGTAATCTAGAAATAAGACCTTTATTAGGTATGTGTGTTTCAGATATTTTCTTTGCTTTTTTATGCTTTTAGTGGTATTCTTTAAAAAGCTAGAATTTTTAATTTTGGTGAAATCTAGCTCATTATTTTATTACTTTCATGATGTTCTCCCAAGATTTCTTCTAAATGTTTTTTAGTTATTGGTTTTGCATTTACTTCTATGACCTATATTAAGTTTATTTCTGACTGTGATGAGATAGTATTCAACATTCATTTTTTTTCTTTTTGCAGTACTGGGGATGGAATTCAGGGGAATTCTACTTCAGAGCTATACTCCCGACCTATTTTTTCTTTTTTTTTCTTTCTCTCTCTCTCTCTCTCTCTCTCTCTCTCTCTCTCTCTCTCTCTCTCTCTCTATTTTATTTTATTTTTTCTTTCTTTTTGGTGGTACTGGGGTTCCTGGAAGCCCTTTTACCACTGGGCTACACTCCCAGACCTATTTATATATATTTATTTGGAAACAGGGTCTCTAAAGCCAGCGAGACTGGCTTCGAACCTGCATGATCCTCCTTTCTCTGCCTCCCAAGTGTGGGGATTACAAGCATGTGCCATCACACCCGGCTTTTTTCTTTACTGTGAAACAGGGTTTCACTGATTTGGAAAGGGCCTCACTAAATAGCTGAGGCAATCTGAGAACCATGATCCTCCTGTCTCAGCTTCCAAAATGCTGGGATCACAAGCGTGAACCATCCCCAGCTGCCCAAGGCTCATTTTTAACATTCAAATATCTAGATTTTACAACAACATTTACTGAAAAGATCATATTTTTCTATGAATGCAACAGTATTTATAATAACATATCCTAAGAGACAATTAAAATATTCATCAATAGGAGACCAGTTATATATCTTCTGATACATTCATCCAGTGGAAATGCATGGTACCATTAAAAACAATGGGACAGTTCTAAAAAAATCAATTTTTCATAGTCTATATACAATATTATGTAAACATATTAATGTTTCAAATTATTATTTTTTTCACAAAAGCATTCCTTTTTTTATTAATCCTTTTATAAGTTTTCAACTGATTTCACATCTGCATCTTCAACAAATCCTCAAATGATTTTCCCATATTATAGATTAAGAAATGAGATTCAGAATAGTCACATGTATTTCCAAAGACACACATCTGATAAATGGTCTTTCCATATATAATTGACAATAAGCAGGATTATGACTACGGTTGATAAAAGGGTGAATATTTTTAATTTAAAAATTGTGAGTTTACATAGGAAGGTTTTTTATTTTTTAAAGATATACCAGAGTTTGCAGAAATTTTGTTTTACAACTTTATGTTCAGTGTTCTCTGCCTTGATACTGAGTAGAGATGACAACTTTCATACACCACTGGAACAGAGCCTACCTGTTACACCATGTATTCTACTTTTCAGAGGCTCCTGGTAATTTTACTTAATGTTCTCTCATCTGTTTTCTAACATACAACTTGTTCTTGCTTATTTAAAGTGAAAATCTGTCTTATAATTACATCTGTAGATAATGAAAATTGCCTCCATTTATATGCTTTCTATGTGGACATCAGTACTATCTTCCAGTATTTAGCCCTTTTGCCTTTCAATTCTATGACTGAGAACAAAGGAGTATAATCCTATTATAATTCTTCATTTGTCTTCACTGCAGGAACTATTATTCCATAACAACATGAGGGTTTCTTTAGCATTCAATCAAAAGTTTGTTTTTTTCTTATGCGGTGGACAAGTAATTTCTTCTTGACTTTAAGTAAACATTTTTTTAATTGGTGCAAAGTATTCATACATCATAATGGTATAAAAAATACTTTTGTAGACATACATGCACACATCGCCCAGTTAGCCCCTACCCGATCCCCACCCCGTTCCCTCCCCATCCCTCCTTCCCATGCTTGGCTTAGTGGTTGACATCTAGTTTTATAGCAATTTATCCAATATTAACGATGATAATCCCACAAAACAGTTTCATTTGTCTGATACCAAGCTTTTGATGACTAAAAGATAACATTTCAATTTTACTTTTTGCTTTCTTTCTTACCAGATAGTATTTTTTTCTTTTCTTTTTTTTTTTTAGGTGAAGCTATTATACATTTATTTATTTATTTTTCAGAAAAAATCTATCCTGGTATGGAATATGGACTCTAGATACCCAAAACAATCTCAAAGAAGAACAAAGCTAGAAGATGTATATTTTCTGATTTCAAACCATTTAAAGCTACAATAATTGAAACAGTGTAGTACTGTTCTAAAGGCAGATATATAAACTATTGGAGTTAAATAAAAGCTAAGAGATAAATTCTTCCGTATATTGTCAAGTTATTTTTGACAAGGTTTCCACGAACATTTGGTGGAGGAAATAATAATCTTTTAACTAAATATTATTGAAAATAACAATGACATGAAAAAGAATAAAATTGGACCCTTACCTAACACATATACAAATATTAACTCAAAATAGATAAAAGACCTAAATATAAATCTTAAGACTATAAACTTTTAGGAGAAAATCTAGGTCATAAAACCTCACAACATTGAAATTGGCAGTGATTTCTTGGATATGATTTCAATGGCACAGGCAACAGAAGAGTATACAAACTCCCTAAAAAATAAAGAAAAATTGTATATCCAAAAACAATGTAAACAGAGTTAAAAGTTACTGATAGAATGGGATAAAATATTTCCAAATGCTATATCTGAAGGTATATTAATATTCCAACTAGAAATCCTAAAAATTAGCAACAAAAAAGCAAACAGTACAATTTAGAGATAGGTAAAAGACTAACATAAATAATGAATCTCCACAGATAACCAATCTTAGTTGTCTGTTGGATGGAAAATCTTATTTCTCTGGTTATGGTGTGTGTTACCTATTTCTTCTTTGTAGTTAATCTCTTTGAGTATTTTCTCTAGTGCTGGTTTTGAAGACATAAATTCCTTCAGTTTATGTTTGTCATGGAAGCTTCTTATTTCTCCATCTAATTTGATAGAAAGTTTTGCTGGGTAGGAAATTTTTGGCTGGAAGTTGTTTTCTTTCAGAGTTTGGAATATGTTACTCCAAGCCCTTCTGGCTCTCATGACTTGGTTTGGGAAGTTTGGAGTGATTCTAATTGGTTTGCCTCTGAATGTCACTTGGCCCTTTGTTTTTATTGCCTTTAAGATTCTCTCCTTGGCTTCCACATTATTCATTTTGACAATTATGTGGCGTGGGGATTCTCTTCTCTGATCCTCTCTAACGAGGGTTCTATAAGTTTCATCGAACTGTGTATCGAACTCTTGCTCTATGTTTGGAAATTTTTCTGCTATTATTTCCTTGAAAAGATTGTTAATCCCTTTGGTTTCACCTTTTCTCTCCTCTATTCCAATTATTCTTAGCTTAGCTCTCTTAAAATGGGCCGATATTTCTTCAATGTCAGATTCCTGCTGTCGGATTTTTTTTTTCTAAATTAGAAACTATGCGTTCATTTTTTGAATGATCATCTTCTAGAAGCGAGATTCTATTCTCCATGTAGTATAATCGGTTGTTTGTACCTTGAATTGAGGCCTTTACTTCATTAATTGCATCCTTTATCTCTCTTTGGCTCTCTCTGAATTCTTTTTGAAACACCTCTATTATTTCTACAGTTATTTTCCTGATTTGATCTTCTATAAATCTCTGAATTTCTGTTTTATCAGGTTCTGATGTTGTGGGGTTGTGGACATTCATTGCTCCATTGTTATTCCTCTTTCCCATGATTTTGGAAGTTTGTGCCTTCTCTGCGTTCTTCCCTAGGTCACTACGACTTCACTTAAGGTACTGTGGATCTCGAGTCTGTGGTATCTCAGTCCCCATTACTACTTTACTGGGTTGTATCGCAGAGTCTCAGACCCAGGGAGTCAATCGAGGCTGCTTTAGACCATGGGGGGGGGTGCCAGGTTGGGCGTTCTCCTATGGTGTAATATCTCTGCCACCACCACTCCCTCACTGGGTCAAGTCCATGGGAGTACAGTACTGGGATTTCTCCTCTAGGGGCCGCAATGTGACTCACTGTTGAGTGCACAGATGGAGCTGCCGTGGACTTGGTGAATTTGCTGCTTCTGCTGCTGCCGGTAGCAATATGGTGCTGCTGCCACACCCTCGGCCGTGAGGCTGGCATATTTCTTTTCTGTTTTTGAACTCCACTCTGAGTCCCTGCAGGGTACACTGAGCCCAGCCCCTGGAAGCTTTAGCTGCTCCGTGCGCTGCCGAGAAATCTGCCGAATCCCGCCCAGCTGTTCCGCAGCGGCTCACCTCGCCTCGCTGTCCACCGCTCCTCTCTGGAGTTTGGTGGGCTGTTGAGTGCGTTGGTCTAGTGCCGTCCGGTGAACTCACCACTGCCACCAGCAGTAAGGCGCTGCTGCCGCGTTCTCGGGCGTAAGGCCGGCATATCTCCTCTCTGGTTTCTGAGCTCCCTTATGAGTTCCCTTCCTCTCTGGAGCCTGGTGCTGCAAGGCAAAATGGTGCCCGCCGCTTCACGCCGCGGCTCCGGCTGCAGCACTCCGGTCTGGTTTCTGGTGTCTCATTTTTCCAGCCCTCTTTTTCTCTGTCCCTTAAAATTACATTTTTTGTTTCTCTGCTGATGGTGTTTTCTGGCTATGAAAGGCGCTGATTTTGTGGTAATAAAGATTGGTTGTTAGTGGGGCTCATAAGCCCCATTTTGCTCCGTCGCCATCTTCCCGGAAGTCTGAATGTTTCAAATTAAAACAACATTAATTTCCTTTTTCTTTTCTGTGAACTATCTATTTATATATGTTCATTCAATAATTAAAAAATACCTAGGAATCAACTTAAGCAAGGAAATAAATGAACTGTCCAAAGAAAATTATAAAATATTGAAAAAAAATCGAAGAAGATCTTAGAAGATGAAAAGATCTTCCATGTTCATGGATAGGCAGAATAAATATTATCAAAATGGCCATACTTGCCGGGAGTGGTGGTGCATGCTTATAAGCCCCGCGCTTGGGAGGCGAAGACAGGAGGATCACGCAGGTTCGAAGCCAGCCACGCTGGCTTAAGAGACCCTGTTTCCAAATTTTAAAAAAGTATAAAAATAGGTCTGGGAGTGTAGCCAGGAAGTAGAAGGGTTTCCAGGAACTCCAGTACCACCAAAAAATTTGCCATACTTCCAAAAGTGATGCACAGATTCAATGCAATACCCATTAAATTGCCAAGATCATTTCTCAGAGACATAGAAAAATCAGTTCTTAAATTCTTTTGGAACAACATAAAAACCAGAATAACCAAAGTAGTTCTCAGCAACAAAATCTATGCAGGAGGAATCACAATACCTGACTTTAAACTGTAATACAAAGTCATAGTAATAAAATCAGCAGGGAACTTGCACAAAAAAGATACATAGACCAATAGAACAGAATAGAAGACTCAGAAACAAATCCACACACTTGCAGCCAATTGATTTTTACAAAGGGGCAAAAAATACAATGGAAAAAAGATAGCCTGTTCAACAAATTGTTGGCAAACCTGGTTAACCATATACAGAAATTTGGAAATAAATCCCACTTTCTCACCCTGCACAAGAGTCAATTCAAGGAAGATCAAAGACTAGAATATTAGACAAGAGACCTTGAGGCTCCTTGAAGAGGGCATAAATCCAACACTGCAACATTTAGGCACAGATAAATCTTTCTCAACAAGAGCCCAAAGGGATAAGAACCTGAAAGGCGAATCAACACATGGGATTACATGAAACTGAAGAGCTTCTGTGCAGCAAAGGAAACTATCAAGAACCTCAATCAAGAGCCAACAGAATGGGAGAAATTTTTGCCAACTACTCCTCCAATAGAGGACTAATATCTCGAATATACAGAGAACTCAAGAAACTCAACACTAAAAAACACAATAAAAATGGGTAAGTGAACTAAATAGACACTTCACGAAGGAAGAAATTGAAACAGACAATACATTCAGGAAAAAATGCTGAACATCATTAGCAATCAGAGAGATGCAAATAAAAACTACCCTGAGATTTCACCTAACTCCAACTAGAATGGCAATCATTTAAAACACAAGCAACAACAAATGCTGGTGAGGATGTGGAGAACTGTGAATTCTACTACATTGTTGGTGGGACTAAAAATTACTGCAACCACTTTGAAAAAGAGTATGGAGGATCCTCAGAAGAATGGGAATGAAATTACCATATGATACAGAAATACCACTTCTGGGTATTTATCCAAAAGAAAGGAAACCAAACTACCAAATTAATGCATGCATACACATGTTTTATATGTTCATAGCTGCACAATTCACCATTGCCAAACTATTGAACCTGCCAAGATGTCCATCAACAGATGAATAAATTACAAAACTGTAGGATATGTACACAGTGAAATTTTACTCAGCCATAAAGAAAAACACAATTACATGATTTACAGGAAAATGGATGGAACTGAAAGACATTATGCTAAGTGAGATTAGTCAGTCACAAAAATAAAAAATCGGATGCATTCCTTAATATGTGAAAACTAGAGAGAAATGAGTAAAAGGAGGAACTGTCGATGACTAAGGAGATTCTATAAATGAGCAAATAAGGTGACCTAACTGAAGGGATGGGAGGGGGAAAAGCGAAATTATCTAAAGTACATGATGTACTTTAAAAACATATCAAAGTCAATCACTAAGCCAAGCATGATAAGGAGCATGATAATTGGGTTGTGTGTACATGTATATCTCTACCATCTTTTATCCCATTAAGATGTATGACTACAATGCACCAATAAAAAATTTATAAATGAAAGTGAAAAAAGAAAATTTTGGGACTTCTCAGCCTCCATAATTGTGTGAGGCAATCTCTGATTCTAAATTATCTTTTTTCTATGCATCTGTATGTGTCTCTTAGTATGATACTTCAAATTAGTTCATCTTTACAATAGGTTTATTGGGACTTAACTTTATCATAAGTGGAGAAGTATCTGTAAATTGGCTTGTGATTTACTGACTTTAGATATTTATCAAAATAATAAATGAATTTTTACTTAGGGTATTTTTTACCTAAAGTGGTTTTATCAGGATATAAGCCTGCTGTAATTCAAAGAGCATCCACACATCTTTCATTTGTTCTATTCTTCTAGGAAGCCCTGTTGAAAACAGCTGCACATGAAGTTTGATGGTGGTAAGTGCCATGAACAGAAATAAGGCAGAATAAAAATATGTGTGGAGTTTGGGATTTGAGGGTTACAATTTTAAATAATGTGGAGGTGGAATGTTTTACCAAGAAGGTGACATTTGACCAATGACTTAAAAGAGGTGAAAGAATCAGTCACACAGACATCTAAGAGATAAACTTCACAGGCTAAGGAGCAGCAAGGCCCTCAGGCAAGAGCTTTATATCTATGCCCACCACAGATATCGGTTTGGGGCAGGCATTAGACTTCAGCTGCTCAGAGCCCAGCTTTTGACTTCAGTTTTATCTCCTCCTATGAACATGAGATCAATTGCTATTACAGGATGCCAAAATTACCCTACACCTAGTTTCTTGCAGAGAAATTTGGGGTACTTATCTTTAGCATTTCTCCATTCCCATAGCTTCTTTATATATTGGCAATACAAATATGCATCTTCAGAACTTGTTACCTCAACTCAAACTCAGAGGAAAAAAAACAAGTCAGCAGTACCCAAAAAGTTCTCAAGCCCTCAGGCTGAACTTCACCTGTATATACAAATACATATACCTTATTCCTTTAACTCTTCTCCTTAATATCAACATTTTCCCACACAGAGTATAATAACTATTTTATAGAGTTTTTATGAACAGTTAAATTGGTTAGTGCATGAACACCACTGAGGGCATGCAACAAGTGCTCAATAAGTGCTATTGTGCTATTAGCATGATTATCTCCATTAGGTTGAACTTACAATGTCATCTCTTCTAGGATATTAGGCCACTGTTACCAACTACTTCTATTATGTTATTTTAATTTAAGTAGAGGTTTAATGTCTTAGGCGGCCTCTGATGTTCCCAAGCAGTGTTTCTTTGATGGTAATATTTCCTTGATCTTATAAGGAACTAGATGTTGCCTTCTATTTTATCTTGCTGGTGTTTAGATGACTTGTTTTATTTTTTTAACTGTCTTTGTACTTTTGGTTTTGTTGTTTGCCAGTGGCCTGTGTTTTTCAGTTTGCTTTTCACTTGAGTGTGCGTTTTTTTCTAAAACACTATTAAAAATTAAAGCTATTATTTATTTAAAAATTTTATGCATCCAAAGTTCCATTGCATCTCTACATTAATGTAGCATGAGTTGACATCTTTATAACATTGTGTGAGTTAGTCTATATAATCTCCCTTTTCATATATTTTCTTTCATGTCCTTCATATTTTATATAGTTTTTATGGACCTTTTAAATGTGTTTTTCTCCTTTCTTCATTATCATGAACCACCAAAGTATAGCCTTGTGGCTAAATCCAAGATACTCGTTATTTTAATAAAAAAAAGTTTACTAATAAAGTTTAAATGGCTGTATCCATTCATGTAGTCTATGGCTATCTTCAGGATATAATAGGCTAGACTTACAATGTTATCTCTTCTAGGACAAGTTTAGCCCTATGTTTCTAGTTCCTTCCATTTAACCCACAAAGTCAAAAATGTTTCCTATCTGGCTATTTATCAAAATGTTGCCAACCTCTGCTTCCTATATTTCAACTAGTTATTGTTTGAAAGAAAGAGAAGCCATTGATATTTGCATATTAAGTTCATACCCAGCGACCATATTGTTATTGTTTAATAGCTTTACACCATTATATTAGATATTCCAGGCATAACTCTGAAAATATTAAGGCAGATATTAGTTAATTTCTTTTTCATTTTATTTTTAATTGACACATAAAAGTAAGTATAGTGCCAGACATGGTGGCGCACGCTTGTAATCCCCGTGCTTGAAAGGTTGAAACAGGAGGATTGCACAGGTTTGAAGCCAACCTCAGCTACTTAGTGAGGCTCTCAGCAACTTAGTGAGACCCTATTTCCAAATAAAATATAAAATAGGTCTGGGAGTATAGCCTGGAGGTAGAAAGCCGCTGGGTTCTACCTCCAGTACCACCAAAAAAAAAGTCTGCATAGTTACAGAGTACCCTGTGATGTTCCAATTCATATACACAATGTATAATGTGCAAATAAGATTAAATATACCTGTTGCCCCAATATTTTTTATGGAGAAAGCCTTTCTTTTATTTTTAAATATAATACATTATCTACAGTCATCATACTGAGAAATAGAACACCAGAATTTATTTTTCCTGCTAACTATAATTTAGTATCCATTAATCAACCTTTCTCCACCATTCCAATCCCAATACTCTTCTCCCAAACTCTTGTAAATACTAGTCTATTCTGAACTTTTTTAGATTCCTCATATGATTGAGATCATATTGGACTTGTCTTTCTGTGTCTGGATTATTTTATTAATGATGTCCAGTTCATTCCATTTTGTTGCAGTTGACAGGATGTTTTGCTTTTTGGGTTGAATAGTATTTCACTGTGTATATATACTGCATTTTCTTTATTTACTCATCTGTTGATGGACACTTAGATTGTTTCAATTTCTCAACTATAGCAAATAGTGTTCAAATAAACATACAAGTGCATATAACTCTTTGGCACATTGAATTTATTTCCTTTGAATATATAATCTCTATTGAGTTGCTGGATCATATGGTAGTTCAATTTTTCAAGAGCCTTTGTACTATTCTGCATCATGACTGTACTAATTTACATTCTAACCAACCACATAAAAGAGCCCCTTTTTCTTAACATCCTCTATAGCACTTCTTATTGTTTGTCTTTTTTAATAATAACCATCCTAACAGGGGTAAGAAAATATATCATTTTGGTTCTGCTATGCATTTGTCTGATGATCATTGTCTATTTTTATATATCCATTGGCCATATAAATGTCTTCTTTTGTAAAATGACTAGGTCTGTTGCCAATTTTAAAATCAGGCTATCTGAATTTTTGTTTGGTTTGGTGTTCCACTATTGAGTTGTTTAAGTTCTGTGTACATTATGGATATTTACCCCTTTTCATATGTGTTATCTGCAAATATTTTTCCCATTCTGTAGGTTGTCTCTGCACTCTGCCAACCATTTCCTTTGCTGTTAAGAATTTTAGTTTGATATAATCAGGTTTGTCTATCTTTGCTTTGTTTCCTGTGCTTTTGAAGTCTTATCCAATTAAAATCTTGCCAATTCCAATGTTTTGAAGAATTTCTCCCATGTTTGCATCTAATAATTTCACAATTTCAGGTCTAACATTTAGGTATTTAATCCATTTTCAGTTGTCAGTTGACTTCTTTATGAAAGATAAGGGTCTTGTTATACTCTTCAGCAGGTAGATATACATTTCTCTGCACCATTAATTAAAGAGAATTTTCTTTCCCCCAATGAGTATTCTAGGTACCTTTGTTGATGATCAGTTAACTGCAGGTTAACAGATTTACTTCTGTGCTCTTTATTAGATTCTATTGGTCTATGTCTGTTTTTTTTTTAGATTACTATAGCTTTGTGGTGTGTTCTAAAATGAGGTCAGGTACTGCTTTCTGCCTTTTTGTTGTTGTTGTTCAAGATAGGTTTGGCTGTTTAGACTTCATTTGTGGTTCTATGTTAGTTTGGGAATTTTTTCTAGTTCTTTAAAGAGAGTCCTGGTATTTTGATAAGGCATATCACTAAATATATTCATTGTTTTGTGTAGTATGTTTAGCAATATTGACTCTTCCAATTCATGAATACAGTATTTTTCCCATTTCTGTGGCCTATGCAACTTTTTTCATCAATATTATATATATACTTGTTATACTCTCATTGGTGCATTAAACTTACACACTACAGTGATGTTCAAAGTGAAACAAAATACATTCACACATCACTTAGTTTATTTCTTCCCACATCCCTACCTGCCCCCTGTCCTCCCATTCATACATGTTAGTGAGATAGGTAGTGATACTTTCATGTATATACATAACATTATTTGAAATTTTCCCTTACCCAAGGCTCATTTTCCCTTCCCACCTCCCTCCTTCCATCCCCTTTCATTATTTAAATGGTCTCTCTACTCATTCATGAAAAGACCCTTTTGTTTCCTATTTTCTCTCTAGCTTTCACATATGAGAGAAAACATAATGCCTTTAACTTTCTGAGATTACTTTCACTTAGTAAAATATTCTCTAGTATATATTTCATTGTAGAAATCTTTCACCTCTTTGTTTAAACTTATTACTAGATATTTTTGTAGTTATTGTAAATGATATTGCATTCATGATAACTTTTATAGATAATTCTTTTTGGTGTACATCAATGTTACTGATTTTTGTTTGTTGGTTTTGTATTCCACAATTTTGTTGACTCCATTTTAAGATTTTTAGTGGACTCTGGTTTTTATATATGTAATATCATATGTTCTGCACACTGACATTTTTACTTTCTCTCTTCCAATGTATATGTTAATTCATTTTTCTTTCTCTTGCCTGGTTTCTCTGGTAAAAACTTCCAATTATATTTTCAATGAATAAAAACAATGAAAGTTGCTGGGTGTGGTAGCACAGGCTTGTAATCCCAGCATTTGGGAGGCTGAGACAGGAAGATCGCCGTTTACAGACAGCCCCAGCAACTACTAAGTGAGGCCCTTTGCAAATCAGTGAGATGCTGTTTCAAAATAAAGAATAAAAAAATAGGGCTTGGGGTATATCTCAAAGGTAGAATCCCCCTGGGTTCCATCCCCAATTCCGCCAAAAAATGTAATGAAAGTGAATATTATTTTCTTCCTAGTGCTAATATTTCATTTAGAATTTTTGTATCTGCATTCACATGATAATTTGGTTTTAATTTTCTTCTGTGTTTATCAATCTGACTTCACTCTACAAATAAAGCCACTTAAGTATCCCTAACATGGAAACTTAAGTAGAGAAAGGAGGGCTGATAGATATTTTGGGAAGTCTGATGTCATGAGTCAGCAAAGTCACTGACCAGGAACCCTGCACCTAGAAAGTGAAGGAAAGAGAGTTTGAAGACCCAATCCTGAGCACCAAAATTGGGGACCCTCTAGTATTTACTGGGAGGCTTCTCGATTTCCTAAGAATCTCTGAAAAAGCTTTCCTTCTTCAGCATGGTGGTTCTCAAGCCATCACCACAACGCTGCCAGGTATTCTTTATTTTCCCATGTGTGATTATACTCTCTATAGTTTCTCCATAAAGGTAAGAGTGATAACCAATTTGACAAGACAACTCAATGCTTATCTCCTTCTATTGCCATTTGTGATCACTTATACCTCCACATTAAACTCTTAATTCAGAGAAGACTGTTTTGCTATGTTCTCTTTATAGAATTATCTTAGATTTTTAAAAATTTATTAATGCATTGTAATATTGCATCATATTGGGGTAAAGAGTTTCAGAAAAATACATGCACACAGCTCTTGATGTCCTCCCCATTTGGTCATGATTTTCATCAGCTTCACATCAAAATGTTTGTAGTGTAAAGGTTAAGTTTGCCATTTTTCTCATGCTATTTCCATCATTTTGTGATCATTTTTGTATAGATGTTCTTTTTTTAGAGAAACATAGCTATGATTTTATTTGATGAGTATTTTTTATTTGTTAAAAATAAAAACCTGCTAAATACCAAATATTATTTGGTAAACATCCATGTGAAGCAGTTGGTTTTACAAATAAAAAGTATTCAACAGAAATTGTCCTCAAAAAGCATGAAAGGAAGGAGTCCATGAGGTGAGGTGAGCAGTGGAGATGTCATAAAGAAGTCCCACTCATCAGCAGATAAGTGCATGTAGCTGAGATTCAGCAAACTGAGGCAGAGGTCTACAAAGTTAATTTTGCAATGTGGTCCCTCTGCCTATGTCAGTGATGCTATAAGCAGATCTTCACATGCAAATTAAGTCAGTGGTAAAGAAGCATTGAGATCCATTTGGGATCCTTGAGAACCATCAGGTTGGGAGCCTATCAAGGGCATAAGTGAAACTAAAAGAACTCATGGCAACTGTCTTTGATTGCAAACGTGAAAGGCAGTGTACTAAGCCTTCTCTGGGACCATTTGTGGAATTACTGAATTTCCTGTTGACTTGGTGAGCCAGAGTCAACAAATTAAAAGGTTGAGATTACCTGTGTCTGTCTGTCTGTCTTATCTATCTATCTATCATCTATCTATCTATCTATCTATCTATCTATCATCTATATATTTAATTTGGTGCAGGGGATGGAGACTAGGGACATTCTACCTCCAAATTGTACCCCAGTCCTTTTTATATTTTATTTTGAAACAGTATCTCAATAAGTTCCTGAGGGCCTCACCAAGTGGCTGAGATTGGCCTCTAAGTTACAACCCACTTGTCTCAGCCTCCTGAGTACTTATTATGAGATTATTAGCATGCACCACTGTGTCTGGCTCTTTTTTCTATTTTGAAGCCACTAATTGTGGAAAACCTTTTGACCTTGGAGAATGTAGACTTTAATTAATTAATTAATTAATTTTTGCTTAGCATGAGGAGAAAAAAATTACCATTAAACTGTAATCTTTTTTTTTTTCAGTACTGAGATGGAACCCAGGGGCACTGTACCTCGAGCTATATCACAGCCCTATTTTTAAGTTTTGTTGTTTTTAAAAATTTTTTCCTGAATGTGGCTTTATTTTCCTTTTAATTTTTTTTATTTGTGCATTATATTCAAACATCATATTGGGGTAAAACTTGTGTGTACAAACATGTACACATCACTGATTTAACTCCTACTGAATCCCCACCCCATTCTCTCAACGTCACTCCTTCCCTTGCTTGGCTTAGTGATTGACTTCGATATGTTTAAGTACATTGTGTGTTTTAGATATTTTCCTCTTCCCCCCTCCTTTCTCCTCCATTAAGTTGTCTTGTTTGCTTCTCTATAGGATATCCTCTTTCAAGAGTTCCTCTTATGACCCATTTCTCCCTAACTCTCACATATTAGGGAAAGCATCTGATTTCTTATTTTTTGTGCCTGACAAATCTCACTTAGCAGAATGTCCTCCAGTTCCATCCATTTCCCTGAAAATGATGTAATTGAGTTTTTTTATGGCTGAGTAAAATTCCATTGTGTACATATCCCACAGTTTTGTAATCCATTCATCTGTTGATGGACATCTTGGCTGGTTCCATAGTTTGGCTATGATAAATTGTGCAGCTATGAACATAGATACACATGCATTAGTTTGGTAGTTTGGTTTCTTTTCTTTTGGGTAGATACCCAACAGTGGTATTGCTGGATCAAATGGTAGGTTTGTTCCCATTCTTCTGAGGATTCTCCATACTGTTTTCCAAAGTGGTTGCACTAATTTGCAATCCCACCAACAATGTCCTGGAGTTCCCACTTCTCCACATTCTCGCCAGCATCTGCTGTTGTTTGTGTTTTGAATGATTGCCATTCTAGTTGGAGTTAGGTGAAATCTCAGGGTAGCTTTGATTTGCATCTCTCTGATTGCCAGTGATGTTGAGCATTTTTTCATGCATTTATTGGCCATTTGAATTTCTTCTTTTGTGAAGTGTCTATTTAGTTCATTTGCCCATTTTGTTATTGGATGCTTTGTTTTCTTAGTGTTGAGTTTCTTGAGTTCTCTGTATATTCTAGATATTAGTCCTCTATCGGTGGTGTAGGTGGCAAAAATCTTCTCCCATTCTGTTGGCTCTCGATTGAGTTTCTTGATAGTTTCCTTTGCTGAACAGAAGCTCTTCAGTTTCATGCAATCCCATGTATTGATTCTCCTTTTAATTTGTTGTGCCTTTTGGGTCTTGTTGAGGAAATGTTTATCTGTGCCTATGTGTTGCAGTGTTGGACCTATGCCTTCTTCAAGGAGCTTCAAGGTATCCGGTTGAATTTCCAAGTCATTCATCCATCGTGAGTTGACTCTTGTACTGGGGGAAAGAGTGGGATTAATTTCCAGTTTTCTGCATATGGTTAACCAGTTTTGCCAACACCATTTGTTGAAGAGGCTATCTTTTTTCCAGTACATGTTTTTGGCCCCTTTGTCAAAAATCAATTGGCTAAAAGTGTGTGGAATTGTTACCGGCTCTTCTATTCTGCTTCATTGGTATATATATATATATATATATATATATATATATATATATATATATATATATATATATATATATATATACCAATATATATATTTGCCAGTACCATGCTGCTTTTATTACAATGGCTTTGTAGTATAGTTTAAAGTCAGGTATTGTGATTTCTCCTGCGTGGTTTTTGTTGCTGAAAACTACCTTGGCTATTCTGGGCTTTTTTTATTATTCCGGATAAATTTAAGGACTGATTTTTCTATGTCTGTGAGGAATGATCTTGGTTGTTTAATGGGCATTGCATTAAATCCGTAGATCACTTTTGGGAGGATGGCCATTTTAATGATATTTATTCTGCCAATCCATGAACATGGAAGGTCCTTCCATCTTCTAAGATGTTCTTTGATTTCTTTTTTCAGTGTTTTATAATTTTCTTTGTAGAGATCTTTACCTCCTTGGTCAAGTTTATTCCTAGGTATTTTATTTTTTTGTGGCAGATCCTGAATGGAAGTGTTTTCTGAATTTCTTCTTCAGTGGATTTATGGTTGGTGTACAGAAAAGCTTCTGATTTTTTAAGATTGATCTTGTATCCATATACTTTGCTGAATTTGTTGATCAATTCTATAATCCTTTTGGTTGAGTTTGTTGGGTTTTCTAAATATAGTATCATGTCATCTTCAAATAGGGAAAGTCTGAGTTCTTCTTTTCCTATTTGTACTCCTTTGATTTCCTTTTCTTGACTTATTGCTCTGACTAGAGTTTCTAGTATTATATTGAAGAGAAGTGGATATAGTGGACATCCTTGTCTCGTTCCAGTTTATAGGGGGAATTCTTGAAGTTTTTCCCCATTTAATATGATGTTGGCAGTGGGCTAATTGTAGATTGCCTTAATAATATTGAGATATGTTCCTTCTATTCCAGATCTCTGCAGTGTTTTTATAATAAATGCATGTTGAATTTTATGAAATGCTTTTTCAGAGTCTATTGTGATGATCATGTGATTTTTGTCTTTGATTCTGTTTATATGATGAATTACATGGATTGATTTTCGTATATTGAACCAGCCTTGCATCCCTGGGATGAATCCTACCTGGTCATGGTAAATGATTTTCTTGATGTGGTTTTGAATGTGTGTTGCTATGTTTTGTTTAATAGTTTTTCATCCAAGTTCATCAGAGATATAGGCCTGTAGTTTTCCTCCCTTGAAGTGTCTTTATTCGGTTTGGGTATTAGTGTAATGTTGGCTTCATAGAATGTATTTGGGAGAGTCCCGGTTTTTTCTATTTCATTAAATAGTTTGAGTAGTATTGGGGTTTGCTTTCCTATAAAGGTTTTATAGAATTCGATTGTGAAGCCATCTGGTCCTGGGCTTTTCTTTGATGGTAATCTCTTTATTGCTATTTCAATCTCTTTGATTGTTATTGGTTGATTTAAGTGTTATGTATCTTCATTACTCAGTTTAGGAAGGTTGTATTTATCTAGGAAGTTGTCGATTTCCTCCAGATTTTCCATTTTGTTGGAGTTAGCTTTTCAAAGTAGTTTCTGATTCCTCTGGATTTCTACACTGTCAGTAGTAATATCTCCTTTTTCATATCTTATCTTCATAATTTGGGTTGATTATCTCTTTTTTTTAGTTAGGTTGACTAGTGGTTTTATCAATCTTGTTAATTTTTTCAAGAAACCAGCTTTTGGTTTTGTTGATTTTCTGTATTGTTTTTTAATCTCAATTTTGTTAACTTCTGCTCTAATTTTAATAATTTCCCATTTTCTGCTGGCTTTGGGGTTCAATTGTTCCTGCTTTTCAAGGGCTTTGAGGTGTGTCCTTAGGCTATTTATTGAAGATTTTCTGTTTTTTTTTTTATGTGAGCAATAAGTGCTATAAATTTTCCTCTTAACACTGCCTTCAAAGTGTCCCAGAGGTTTTGATATGTTGTTTCTTTATTTTCATTTGTTTCTAGAAATTTCTTGATTTCACCTCTTACATCTTCTATGACCCATTCTTCATTCAGAAGTGTGGTGTTCAGTCTCCACATGTTTATGTTGTTTCTCTGGGTCTTCTTACAGTTGATTTCTAGTTCCATACAACTATGATCTGAAATGACACAGGGAAGTATGTAACATTTTTAAAATTTGCTAGTGCTCATTTTGTGTCCCAGGATGTGATCTATTTTGGAGACGGTTCCGTGAGCAGCTGAGAAAAATGTAAATTTCACTGTAGTTGGGTGAAATATTCTATATGTGTCCAACAGGTCCATTTGGTTAATGGTGTTCATTAGTTCTGAGTCATATTTACTGACCCTTTGTCTAGAATATGAGTCTAGTATTGTGAGAGGTGTGTTGAAGTCTCCCAGTATTATTGTTTTGGGATTTATGTGTGACTTCGTGTCACAAAGAATTTGATTTATGAAGGGAGCTGCCCCTATGTTTGGGGCATAGATATTGATTATTGTTATTTCCTCTTGCTGGATTATTCCTTTTACCAGTAAAATGTGACCTTCTTTGTCTCTTCTAATAAGTTTGGGTTTGAAGTCTAACTTGTCTGATATGATAGTTGCTACTCCTGCTTGGCTTCGAGTACTATTAGCATGGATTACCTTGCTCCAGCCCTTTAACTTGAGTTTGTTACTATCTTTACTTGTAAAGTGTGTTTCTTGTAAGTAGCAGATGGACGGATTCTGGCTTTTAATCCATTTTGCCACTTTATGTCTTTTTATTGGGGAGTTGAGGCCATTTACATTCAGTGTGAATATAGAGAGATAATTTTTATTTCCCAAAATGTTAAGATCTTATTTTTGTTTGAGATACTGTTTATTCTTCTTTGCTTAGTCGTCTGCTGAATGGAAATTATTGTTTTTGGTTCTGGCGTGTATTACCCATTTCCTCTTTGCAGTTAATCTCCTTGAGTATGTTCTCTAGCGCTGGTTTTGAAGACAAATTCCTTCAGTTTCTGTTTGTCATGTAAGCTTCTTATTCCCCCATCTAATTTGATAGATAGTTTTGCTTGTAGGAAATTTATGGCTGGAATATGAAAACTTTCAGAGTTTCGAATATGTTACTCCACGCCCTTCTGTCTTTCATAACTTGGTTTGGGAAGTCTGGAGTGATTCTAAATGGTTTGCCTCTGAATGTCACATGGCTTTTTGTTTTTGTTGCCTTTAAGATTCTCTCCTTGGCTTCCACATTATTCATTTTGACAATTATGTGGTGTGGGGATCCTCTTCTCTGATCCTGTCTAAGGGGAGTTCTATAAGTTTCATCGACCTGTGTATCGACCTCTTGCTCTATGTTTGGAAAATTTTCTGCTATTACATCCTTGAAGAGATTATTGATCCCTTTGGTTTCACCTTCTTTTCCCTCCTTTATTCCAAATATTCTTAGGTTAGCTCTCTTAAGATTGGCCCATATTTCTTCAATGTCAGATTCCTGCTGTCAGATTTTGTTTTCTAAATTAGAAACTATGCATTTATTTTTGGAGTGATCATCTTCAAGAAGCAAGATTATATTCTCCATGTGGTCTAATCTGTTGTTTATACTTTGAATTGAGGCCTTTATTTCAATGATTGCATCCTTTATCTCTTTTTTACTCTCTCTGAATTCTTTTCGAAAGTCCTCTATTATTTCTACAGTTATTTTCCTGATTTGATCTTCTAGAGATCTCGGAATTTCTGTGTTATCAGGTTCAATGTTGTGGGGTTGTGGGCATTCACAGCTCCATTGTTACTTCTTTTTCCAATGATTTTGGGAGTTTGTGCCCTCTCTGGGTTCTTCCCTGGGTCACTACGACTTCACTTAAGGTGCTCTGGATCTCGAGTCTGTGGTATCTCAGTCACCACTACTCCTTTACTGGGTTGTATTGCAAATTCTCAGACACAGTGATCAATTGAGGCTGCTTTGACAGTGGGGGGTGCCAGGTTGGGCGTTCTCCAGTGGGGAGTTGTGAATATGGTGTGACATCTCTGCCACCGCCACTCCCCCACTGGGTGGGACTGCTAAAATCTCTGACCTATGGAGACTATCTGCGCAAGTCCCTGGGAATGCAGTACTGGAATTTCTCCCCTAGGGGCTGCAATTTGACTCAAGGTTGTTGAGTGCGCTGATGAAGCTGTAGTGGACTTGGTGAATTTGCAGCTGCCGCCGCTGGCAATATGACAACACTGCCACGCCCTCAACTGTGAGGCTGGTGTATTTCTTCTCTGGTTTTGAGCTCTGCTCTGAGTCCCTGCCAGGTGTGCTGAGCCCGGCCCTTGGGAGCTTTAGATGTTCCTTGCACCAAAAAACTGCTGACTGCTGCCCGGCTGTTCAGCAACTGCTCACCTTGGCTTGCTGTCCACCCCTTCTCTCTGGAGCCTGGTGGCTGGTTGAGTGCATTGGTCTTGAGCCATCCGGTGAACTCACCACTTACTCTGGCAGTAAGGCACTGCTGCTGTGTCTTCGACCATGAGGTTGGCATAGTTGTTCTCTGATTTTGAGCTCTGCTGAGTCCCTGCAGCATATGCTGAACCTGGCCCTTGGGAGCTTAAGACGCTCCTTGCGCTGAAAAAACTGCTGACTGCCACCCGGCTGTTCAGCAGCTGCTCACCTCGGCTCGCTGTCCAGCCCTCCTCTCTTGTGCCTGGTGGCTGGTTGAGTGCGTTGGTCTGGAGCTGTCAGGTGAACTCTCTGCTGCAGCCGGCAGTAAGGTGACGCTGCTGCATCCTAGGCTGTGAGGCCGGCATACCTCCTCTCTGGATTTGAGCTCAGTTCTGAGTCTCCCTTCTCTCTGGAGCCCTAGTGCTATGAGGGAAGATGTAGCCCGCAGTGCCACTCCGCACCACCACTCTGGCCACTCCAGCCTCACCGGCCACTCCACGCCGTGGCTCTGTCTGCTCTGCGCCATGGTGGCCGCGGCACTGCGGGCTGGTTTCTTTCTGGTGTCTTGTTTTTCCAGCCCTCTTTTTCTCTGTCTCTTGTATTTGCAGTTTTTATTCCGTTGCTGATGGTGTTTTCTGGCTCTGAAAGGCGCTGGTTTTGTGGCAATAGAGACCAATTGTTAGCAGGTCTTGTAAATGCTGCTTTTCTCCATCGCCATCTTCCCGGAAGTCTCCTAGATGTTTCTTTTTCATTATTAATATTCCTCAAATAAGCAGAAATCTTTCAAGAAATGATATTTGAAAGGAATAGTGAGATAGAGGGGCTAGGGCAGAGTTTAAAGCAGAAAATCCTTTTTTAGTAAAATCACTTATGATTTATAGTCTTGTGGGCAAAGATGGTGAAGTGAGTTTTGTTAATGTGCCTTGTGTGTGATAGAGATTGATGGAAAGGTGATCTAATATTTCTTTTAGCTCACAAAGAATGTCTGGTACAGAGCTTCTAAATATCTACAGTTTTTTTTTTCACATGCTACACATTTACAAGGATGGAGTAGGTGTGAATATTCTCACTCATTCCTACCTCCTCTGTCATTTTTACATATCTATGAGGGTTCAAGAGATTCCTGCAACAAAGCATGTACCTATATCTTATAGTCCCAAGCAAGATTGTTTTATTTTTCATTAGTAGATCACCTGCTTTGAATAATTCTGTGCTCTGCTAACTTTTCTCAAGATCTGGATAGGCATTCATCCTGTATTGGAGTCTCAATCATTACAATTCGATGTTCACTGTACATGACATCCCATGTTATTTTTGTGGTTTATCAGTATGCCTGATTTTTAGATTCAATATAAATAATGGTTGTGATTTTTGTCATTCATTTTCCAATTAATTTTCAGAGTGAAAAAACAAAGGCATTCTTACGCAAAATATTACAATTAATGTGTGGAAAGAACCTAGTCTCCTCACTAATATCTGCTCTGTTTGATGTAATATGGAAAAGACTGCTTTCTGTTCACCAGAATCTATCAAGTCTTCTTGGACACAAAATAGTACTACATTTCCCAGACTCCCCTGTGGATACATATGCCATGGTCTGAGACTTAGCTAGTGGAATTTAAGCAAAAGCAAGGTGTGTCAATTTTAGGCCCAGCCCATTTAAAAAAATCTACTTAAATATTCATAGAACATTCTTCTTCTATGCATTTTTCCTTCTGCCTGATTGCATTGAAGATAATCATGGAGATACTAAAAGCCATGTGCTAAACTAAGCAGTGATTCCTTTTTGAGCTATTTTTCTCAAAGTCCCCCCACACACATACACACATAGACACACATTATATAAGCTTCGGGCCCTATAAAACTTTGATCTACTCCCTTAAAGCCACAGCTCATAGAGTGCTAGAGAAGTCATGGTAAGATATTAAAATGCAGGAAATTTGCAGAACCTTCCTGAAGAGACCAAGTCTTTTCTTTTGATAGCTTGACTGCCAGAAAAACAGAAAGCAAGGCATCTCCATCTGCTGGCAGAACACAAAAACTGCACCATATTACCTTGACCACAGACACTGGGCTTTGTTTCCCTGTAAGTGAATAAAGAAAAGCAATCAAGCAACATCATACAGAGTTAGAAAAATAGATGGCGGACTCACAACCACATTTCTCAACAAAGGCATCACTTTCATTTTGAGTAATCTCTTTCCAGTCCCCTTTCACAGGTGCACACACTTTCACATAAATACAATGATATTCCAGACTGCACTGCTTTGTATAAGGCATTTTTTCACTGATCATAGGCATTTTACCTGCTTGTGCATTGTCTTCATAGACAACCCAGGAACCAGGGTATGATTCCAGATATCATTCTCCAGGGAAGCAAAGGTGAGGGATGGCCTATCTAAGGAGGGTTCAGCATGGCTATATTGCCACTAGAGGGTGCACACCTTTATGCCAGACAGCAGAATAGAAATAAAACACAGTTAGTACCACACCTCAACTTATTTCAACCAGCCTAAACTCAGGATACCAACTCAGCACATTTTAAGCCATACTCCAGACCAAGTCAAGTGCTGAAGAACAACAGAGACAAGGCAGACATGGCTTTTGTCTCCAGGGATCTCACAGTCTAGTGGAGGAGATGGGACCATAGCCTCATTAGGGATTTACAGACAGAATTGCTGAGTTCTTAAAAAGAGTTATTTTTTAAACCCAGAGAGGTAGTAATTTAGATACGGTATAGAGGTAAGGAGACAGTGTCGGAAATGACATCTTGAGGAAATGTCATTTGTGGTGGGTCTTTTAGGAAAGCATGGCTATGCTTACACAGTAGTGAAGGCAGTGGTTTGACAAGAGCACAAGCTTTGTACAAGGACCGCCACCAACTATCAGCAGGCTCTTTTACTTGACAGGAGTCCATTGTGCTAGACAAGGAACAGAATGTTGAAACAGGCCCCATCTGAAGCTTGGTACAATCACAGGGCCAGCTGATGATTGAGGCGTCTTGCTTTTTTGGTTTTCCCTTAACCTAGTGTCATCAGAGACTCATGAAGATGGTTCAGAGATGCACCAAGACAGAGGCACACCAGGATGAGGTTAAAAGCCTCTTTATTGTTTTGCTTGTTTTAAGAAGCTGTAAGTGGAATAATGAGATCTCCAATGAGAGGGCAGAATTAGGTTGAACCCCTAAGCAGCTGAGGTTTCTTTGCCACAGCTCTTTTTCCTGTGCCACAGTAGCTGGGGGTCTTCAGCAGCTCTGCTCAGAGCCCATGCTGCCAGGCTTGATGTTCCACATATGGTCAACTCAAATGCACAATACCTTTCAATTTTTTTATTATTTGAGCAATATAATCATTATTGTTCTTGTTACTCCAAATCATATAAAAACACACAAGTAATATAGGGATCATTGCTCTCTTTTGTTTGATGAGATAATCTTTCTAGTTTGGTTTTCCAGTGTTTGAGTGAGCAGTGGGGAACAGCCTGCCTTATTACGCTCTCCCCAAGGCTTCCTCTTCCACCACACACCTCATAAACTGCACCTCTGTGAGTTAGAAAAGGGTCAGCAGAGCAGTTCAGGTGTTCAAACAAGGGCGAGAGGGTCTGTGATCTGACATCAGAAGTTCTAACTTCTTCAGCCAGGCTACTTCTAAGTGGGGCAGGAATGAAAAGTGGGATTGATCTCAATTGTCAACTAGAAGTGACTAGGAGTCACTGCCTGGAGCGATGTATTGAGAAGGACTCTGAGCCAGCATCTAGCCCCTGTGTGAATACACCTTCTGTATCAGCTGTTTTGCCTCTGCTTGGTTTCCCTGCCCCTGACTCTGACCGTAATTGGGGGAGGGGAATAGAAGAACTGTGTTTTCCAGAAAACCACAGGTAAATAGAATTACTAAAGCACCCATGATGACATAGGGTCCTATTGTCCCTTGTCCTCCTTCCCTCCATGCCTATGTACTCACCAACAGGTAGACATGCATGGCAAGGAATAGGAAACCAGAAACCTCCCCCAAAGACATTAAACTTCATAACATCCTTCCCTTCCCACCAGAACAAACCACTTGCCTTTTGACCAACTAGCAGATCCCATAACTTTATAGTGGTCCATATAATAAATCAATTGAATTTTTTTTAATTTTTTTTATTTTTTATTTTTTTTATTTTTTTTAATTTTTTTTTATTGGCGCACTGTATTCATACATCATAGTAGGATACATACTTTTGTAGATATTTCAATTGAATTTTTAAAGACAGAATTGCAAGTTTTATTCAGTTATACATGTGGAACATGTGGTCCAGAGAGCTCTTATGAACCATGATCACACAGAGTATGAAACAAACTTGAAGTCAATTCCCAGTCTTTAGCATCTTATTAGCACTCATGGATCATCAGGATAGTGAAGCTCAATTTTCTTTCTTCTGTTCCATCTTCCTTCTACCATGCCAACTTGCTGATTTTGCTAGAGAGGTGGAAGCAAGTTCCCTACCCTGCTTGGGCCCTGGGTATTATCAAAAAGGGTCTTCTTTGCCTTGGTCCAAAAAAGGGCCAAGAGTTGTGTGGGAAGGAATTTTCAAGGTTAAGGTATGAGCTTTACACCATTTGTGGGTCTCCACCTTTCATGTCAGTTGTTATTTCTTACTCTGGAGCAGCCTGACCTGGGATACATGTTACCTCAAAAGTTAGTGCTGCTTCTGCTCTGTTGGTAGGTCAGGAAATAGAAATCAAGTAAATATCTACCTTGTGGAGGCCATAAGCGATTTCTGAATACAACTAATGAAGTTGTTACCATGCCAGCTGATGGGGTGGTAGAGTGGGGGAAGGATGAAGGGCTTGTTTGACATTTTTACATCTTTTATTGGCTACTGGCCAGGTGGTACAACATCCAAGTTTGTTATCTTAGAAAGTGATTAAGGAAGGGTAAATAGAGGGCACTGTCCAAGCTTGGATGCTTGGATGCTGAGAGACTAAGATATAGCAGAATACCAGTAGCTCATTACTCAAAAAAAGGGTTATTCAGATTTTGGTTCTTACTAATGGTCCCAACGTATGGTATGTTCTCCAGGAGGATATTCGCTCCTCTGGCAGAGTTGCAAATCCCTATGCCAAAATGCTATTCAATTAGCAATTTGCTTAAAGACAACCCTTGCAAATGTTTCCTCTAAAAGTCCTGCAACACATGATTTATTTGAGAACACTTGCATTTGTCACCTTTCTAACTACCACATACTATTGAAAGCATTAGAATAGACCTAGAGTAACTATTTCACCATTAACATAGAGATGGCTTTTTTTTTTTGGTGGTGGTACTGGGGTTCCTGGAAGCCCTTCTTCCTCTGGGCTACACTCCCAGACCTATTTTTACATTTTTATTTGGAAACAGGGTCTCCTAAGCCAGCGCACGTGGCTGGCTTCAAACCTGCACGGTCTTCCTGTCTCTGCCTTCCAAGCGCAGGGATTGCAAGCATGCGCCACCACGCCCAGCAGAGATGGCTTTTAAATTGTCTTGGAATCAAAGAAACTGTGAGACTGTTTAATTGTATATGGCCAAGAACCTAAATGAGTAATATTTCCATTTTTAAAATTATCTAACAATTTAATGCATTGTATTGTATGCAATGAAATGAATTGAAAGATGAAGGTAGGAATACTGTTCATCTTACGTTTATAAGCAACAAGTGTACTAGAGAACTTAAATGTCATACTAACATGATACATTTTATTTATTTTTTACATTTTTATTAGTGCATTGTACTCATGCACCTTAATGGGATAAAAGATGGTGAAGACATACATGCACTAATCACCCAATTAGCCCTTACCCAATTTCTGCCCCATTCCCTCCCCCTCCCTCCTTCCCATGCTTGGCTTAGTAATGGACTTTGATATGTTTATTTAAATGCATCATGTGCTTTAGAGAGTTTTCCTCTTCCTCCTCCCATCCCCTCAGTTAGGTCACCTTATTTGCTCATCTATGGGTTCTCCTTCTTCATCTAGAGTTCCTCCTGTTACCCATTTCTCCATAGCTTTTGCATATTAGGGAAAGCATCTGATTTCTTATTTTTTGTAACTGACTAATCTCACTTAGCATAATGTTCTCTAGTTCCATCCATTTCCCTGTAAATGATGTAATTGTGTTTTTCTTTATAGCTGAGTAAAATTCCATTGTGTATATATATATATATATATATATATATATATATATATATCACAGTTTTGTGATGCATTTTGTAAACCACCTATTTTAAACCACCTATTTTATACTGGTTTTTAAATATTACTTCTAGATCCATCATCTGAAGATTCATCCTTATTTTAAGCTCTAAACTGATAACCAATTTATCAGAATTCTTATTAACATGTGTCAAGATGTCTGGCAAGCCCCACTCTGGATACTTTACATGTACATCATACTCATGATGACCAACTTGTGAAGTAGATTTTAACACCATTTTACAGCTGGGGCAACTAGAACCAAGAGAAGTGAAGCAACTTGACCTCGGTCACACAGCTAGTAAGAGGAAGTGGAAGAATTTAAGCCAAGTCCTTTGCTTTTGGTTTGCTCCTGTCTGCCCAATAAGTAAACGATAGTAGCTCTGCAAGGACAATGTTAGAAAATCACTTGGTCTGTGTTCTTTTCCCCTTTGTAGGAGATAGGAGACCAGTATTTATAGTCTTATAAAATGTGAAATACTTCTCCCATATCTGGTCCCACAAGCATGCACCAGAGTTGGTGACTTTTTCTTTTTCTTTTTTTTTTTTTTTTTGGTGGTACTGGGGGTGGAACCCAGGGGCTTTCTACCTCCGGGCTATACTTCCAGACCCATTTATCTTTTATTAGAAACAGGGTCTCACTAAGTTGCTGAGAGCCTCACTAAGTAGCTGAGGCTGGCTTCAAATCTGCATGATCCTCCTGTCTCAGCCTCCCAAGCGCAGGGATTACAAGCGTGCAGCACCACACCCTGCTGGTGGCTTTTTCTAAGTTCCTAATTACATGAAGTTTTTTCCATATATGTAAAAAATTAATATAAAAATTCTCCAGCCTACACACAGCTACAAAATGTTATTATGAGAAATGGATGGGGTGATGTGGGGCGTGGTGGTGCACGCTTGTAATCCCAGCATTTGGGAGGTGGAGACCAGAGAATGGTGGTTTGTGGACAGCCTCAGCTACTTAGGGAGGCTTTTTGCAACTCAGTGGGACCCTGTGTCTAAACTAAAAAGATTAAAAAATAGGGCTGTAGCTGTAGTTTGGAGGTATAATACCCCTGGGCTCCATCCCCAGTACTACACACACAAAAAGAAGAAGAAAGAAATGGAGGGGTTGCTTCAGGCACTGTTCACTTCAGTAAAGTCAGTGAAATTCCACATTGGAGTTTTACTCAGCCATGAAGAAGACAAAATCATGCCATTTGTAGAAAAGTGAATCTAATTTGAGAACATTAGGCTAAATGAGATTAGGCAGTCTCAGAAAATCAAGGGTCATATGTTTGCTCTCATATCTAGAAGATAGAGAAAATTAGAAAAAGATAAAATTAAGGAACCAGTATAAGAGTGGAGGGTGGTGGGGAAGAGGGATAGAGAAAATAAATATTAAATAATATTATGTTCATATATGGAGGTAACATTAACAATCTCACTAACACATACAAGGAGTAATGGAGGGTAAAAGGGATGGACTGTAGAGGAAACATACCATATGATATGTATATGTCACTTTGAATCTGTTATATAATTGTAATGCACTAATAAAATTATACAAAAAGTTTACATTAGTGTGTTTTGGTGAACATCTAGGGTCCCCAGCCTCAAGACCATTCATAGAAACAGACTAAGTTGAAAAAGATTTGCTGTGCTGATGAGTTCATTCATTATGATTTGGGTGACAAGGTTGAAACAACATTTTCTTCTGGCAGAAATATGCTTATTGGATTATCTTCTCTCTCTGTGGGTAGAAAATATTTCTGAAAAAAATGGGATCTGGAAAGAAACACAACCCCATGGTGAACACCCAATGCCATCCACCAGATTAGCTCCTGATATATATTTCCTGAGAAAGAACAATACACCCTTAATGCAATTAGATGACAATATTGCAAGCTAACCAAAAAGCTAAAAAGCTTAGGTAGCTCCCTAAGTTCTAAGTGGCTTTGTTTGCACCAGTTTAAATTTCCACCAAGACTTTAGGAGTGTGACATTGGAGCCTATGAATTTAGATAGCTCATTGGTTGTGGGACACTAGCCACACACCAGTATCAAGTATGTTTTTTAGATCCCTGAAACATGAGGAGAATTCAGGTAGAGAATCACATGTTACCACCTACTGCAGACTCAGACACAGCTCTGAATTTCTATTATCCATAACTTTCAGACTTCATTAATTTGGGTAGAATTATGGTTTGTATTTGGCTTTTTATTAAGGTTGTGTGTGACAAAAAATTATGCTTTCAATTTGTAAAACCAAATACCTACATGAGACCTGTCACGGCTAGCATGAATTGCAGACAGTCACATTGATGAGGTTAATTGCCATTTTAAAATAATTCACTGCCTCCAGATTGATTCTTCTGTTTTTTGTCTTTAGACATTACTGTGTCTCACTCAAATTATTCGATGCTAAGTTCATACTTCTGAAGCATGAGACTGGAGTCAGAGGAAATGGTGTTTTTATTTGTTGCCATAGAAACATCTCACTGTAGATGGAGTGTAATCCCATGACATCTCTCTCTTAAGAACTATTTTTTCTGACATAATAAAAATCTGATCAAGGTCAGAATTAATAACCATATCAATTCCCTGACTTTCTCCAGTATTTGGTATCAGAGAAGCATTTTTGACAAAGTGAAGCTTAAAAGAACTTCTACTTGTTTTCTGTATAAAAATTATTGTTTCTGCCTCTAGACACATTAACCTGGCTCAGTGTCATATTAATTTGCAGCCACACCTTTTGTTATTGCATAATTTCTGCATTAAAATAAAGTTACTTATAATTGTTTGCACTGTATTGGCAGATGTTAACATTTTATGGTGCATATTTCTTGCTAATACAAACATTAAGGATATCAATAAAGCTTATCTTTTGCCAACAAATGGTGTTTATAGTATTAACAAATGTTACAATCATTTATCTTTCAGTTGGCACTGTAATAATTTTCTGAACTGATTATCATGCAAGCATGCAGCTCAGTGAGACAGGAGCTGTGAGCTGCTGTGCTGAATGAAATGATTCGTGTTGAAGAAAGGTAAATGAGAACTGCCTGCCTTGTGACCTTAAGCAAGGCCATTTCTTTTTTATGGTCCTTTGTGGCCTCTTCTGTACAATGAGAGCTGAGACCACACGGTCTCAGAGTACCCCTCTCACACCTGGCAAACCCAGATCTAAGCATTCCTAACACATAGGGGTCATCAGTTCCGGGGATACCTCCTGGGCCCTCCTCCTAAGGAACTCCTGGAGTTCTGGGCCTGGAAGCAACTCTTATATTTACTGTGCATAAGGCACTTGGCCAGTCCCAAAAATTTAAATTTGCTTCATGATAGCTTTATACTAATTCTGTGAAGGAGAAGGGCAGAAATTTTTAACTCCAGTTTATAAATGAGGACACTGAGACTCAGAAATGTTAATCCACTTACCTAGCTGAGATTTAGTAGAACTAGGTCTCATTCCCACTCTTCCACATGGTGAAAGGGAGTCAAATTTGTAAAACTCTGCCCAGGCACATAGGTGTATTCAACATTTTTATACTCAGGATTTTGGCTCTCAGTTTCACATCATACTACGTGTGTGTCCTGGAGAAAATTATTTCAATTCTCTCTACCTCAGTTTCCTTATCTATAAAATTCAAAATTTTTTGGCTATACCAGGGATTTAATCCAGGAACTCACACATGTTACATAAGCATTCTACCACTGAGCTACATGACCAGCCCTCTCACATAGTTTCTATATTGGAAAGATGGGGAAGCTGACAACAGTGCGTTGCTGAGCTGCAATACAAATTAAAGGACATTATCCATGTAAAGTACTCACTAAGGAGCCTAGTATACAGTAGGCACTCATAATGCAGTGACAATTAATATCTCCATTCCAACTTATACTTCATATGTCATCTGTTCCACTGTTAGGGTTATGTATGTGTGTCAAGCTACACACCCTCTGATTGATGTCCTTCCTACTTTATGTAAATCTTGGGGCTTTCCCTTCCTTTCCAAAGCTTCAGTGCCTCATCATTCCCAAAGACTACAAATGTTATAGAAAACAGGAACATAAAGTAAACCAGATGTGTATGTGCTTAAATCATTCCATTCCTTGAAAGTCATTTTGCAAACATGTTTCAGACTTCCATTTAGACATAAAGACCTCATGATTTGTGTGACAAATGTAGCAGATGCAAAAACTGCCTATTCTTCTGCTTTACTTCTCCCAGTCATTGAAGTTTGTTTCAGAAAAATCTATGAAAGTGACATTCTCTAGTGTGAGTGCTTATAGAGCCAAGTCATCTGAGAGACCAGCTAGACAGAGATTTTTCTCCCAAAAGACTATTCTTATTTTGGAATTCTCTCAATGTCCAGCAACTCTGGCCTGGTGTGAGATTGGAGTAGTACAGGGGAAGAAGGAACAACTTTTCACTGCTATAAGACATGGATTTATCCCCCGGCATCCCAGTAAAGAAAACCTTGGCCCTGAGCATCTTCAGCTGTTTCTCATCTTCCTTCTTGTTTAAGAATTTCCAAGTACTGAGGCACACAAGACACCCCAGTTCTAGCTATAGGTACTCCATGAATTGCTCATGCAACTCTCTTTCCCTAGCTTCCTATCCAATCTTCCAACACACACACAAACACACACACACACACACACACACACACACACACACACACATACACACACACTCATCTTAAAATGAATGGATTGGACTAAGTTGCTCTTAAGGACCCCTTGTGCTGCCAGTATGGAAGTGAATCACCTTTATTGGACTCAAGTCCAACCACCAGACCACCAGAACCATGATTAATTGCTCTCAGGGCTACAGGCTCAAGGAGGATCAAACACTGAGTCACTCTTGGCCACTATTCTTTTAAAACTTTTTTTTATTTAAAGGAAACCAATAAAGAAAAGTGTTAAACAAGAAGTAAAACAGTTTGAAGACTTATGGATGTGTTTTATCTCTCTGAATGTTAACAAAAAAGTATGCAAAAATGCAAGCTGGATAGTAGGTGCATTGCACTCTCAAATGGCCATAACAATACCTTCCTGACTAGAGGTATTTGAAATAACTAAGTGAACAAGAGTGTGACACAAATCTTAGGTATATCACTACAAAAGAGGAATGGAATGAAGAAATCCACTTTCCATTTCTCTCATGATGACTGATCAATGCACCCCATGAATTATACAGCCTGATTTGGGGCTACTCAACCTGGTTTTATGACAAGTTTACATGTACAAAATGTTTTCAAATTATTACTGCTACTCCTCATCTTCCAAGTTGTAGATCTCTCCATTTCCTCAGCTACTGCCATAATTCAAACTGTCACCACTTCTCTCCTGTTCATTGGGCCAGATTCCTAGCTAGATTCCAGGTTCATTGTTACTCTCCTCCCAACCTTATCACCAGAAAGATATTGCTAAAACACAAAACTCTCAAAAATAAAATGCACAACTACTTAAGTCCTCAAAATAATTCATCAACTCTCTATTACCTTCAGAATAAAGCCCAAGCTCTAAAATGTGATGTACTAGGTCCCCCTAATCTAGTCTAACTCCCTTCTGACTTCCACCCTCCTCTTCTTTCATGTGTATGTCACATCACCCTCTAATTTGTACATCAATTAATTCATTACTCATCTTTCTCTGCCTCCTCCATAATTATCTCTGGCAGAGTTTGAAGTAAACTTAGACCTTAGAAACAACCCAAACACAGTCTCAGTTAATTCAAGAACATTGCAATCATGACAAAGACACAGTCTTTATTTGTTTACACACTTCACACAACTTCTATTATTTTAGGGCAGAGACAGAGAGAGAGAGAGAATAGAGATTAGTACAATCTGGAGAGCTTGTTGAACAGTCCATTTATCACAGGTGTAGTTGGGTGTGTCAAGGTCTCAGGTTTGGGTCATTTGTGAGTCTGGTTCAGGTCTTCAGGCTGACCTTAACTGGCTAGAGCTTACCACATTGAGAGGATCAGCAAGTGATCTCCACCAAACCAAAAGTGAAGAATTGGCTAGCAGCATAGCTGTCTGGGTCAGCATCACTTCAGCCTCATCATCAGTACTGGCAAGGTGGTAAGGCTCTGTGGATGACAAAGCTGTAGAATTCTGGTCTGAGTTGCACACAATTACAACCATCTGGTTTCTAAGGGTTCTTGTTGTTTTCTCAGGCGTTTCTTGCTTATGGTTGGGCAGCAGGCATTGCATGAGCACATTGCCTATTATCCCTATCTTTGCACTTGGTGTCCAGTGTTTTCCATGTTGCCCAGAGTGTGTTCTGCCACACCTGCATATGCTTCAAGAATTACACTTACACATTGCACATCATGTTCAGGTGAAGCGCACCACATGCAGGTGTATTTTGGGAGGTAAGTGCCTCTTTGCCAATGGTGGAGCCCCCTTTCAATATATGTTCTGTATAGACAGAAAGGAGCATTGCCATTAATTATTTGAATTGTGTTGGATTGTCTGCAAAAGTGACCACTAGCAATTTCTCCTCTTCCTAGCTACAAACACTACTCCTCCCATCAAATTCAGAATAGATGCTCTCCACTGGACTCTAGAATAGATATCTCTTTGACCTGCTTTAGGCTATAGAGTATAGCAAAAGAGACATTGTGGAACTTTAGGCTTAGACATTAAGACTTCAAGTTTCTGTTTTCACTCTTGAAACACTCTCAAATGGTGAAAAGAAATTCAGTATAAACTATAAAATAACAAGAGAACACATGGAGGCATAGGCCCTGAGCCACATGGAAACTTACTTCCCTCAGCATTTTAAGTAACTCCAAGCCCCAAAGATCCACCAGTAAAATGCAGCCATATGAAGTGTCCCAAGGAAAATATATATTAAAAAGTGCAAGCCATGCCAGAAATGTGCAAAAAATAATACAGCACTGTTGTATTAAAACCAAGTTATATGGTACCTTGTCACCCAGCAATAGACAAATGTAATGTCATCTATGTGCCTAGTACATTTTCAGGCTGAAAAGTATGACCTCCTTCCCCCCCATTTCAATTACTTTTATCTATCTCACATACCTATAAAAATTACTTTTAAAAGAAAGTAATGGAATCAGGGTTTGCTCACAATCTAGCAGTGTGGCCCTTGAGATTTTGCCTTCCCACTCTGGTTTTTATTTTAACACACATGAAAGTGTGGTCCTTTTCCTTTGAGGAGTATGCCAGCCTTGAGTCCACACTATGTGTAAAATACTCCTGGTGAATAACCCAAGAGCTGTTGAGGAGTGCCATGGAAAAATCTCTTGGAAACAAAGTCAGAAAACACTCAACTATGACAAAACAGTTAGGGCTAGGCTCAGAGTGGGTGTTCAGGACTAAGAAATGAACACTCCCAGGTCCTCTCATATGATAGGGATGATATGGTCTGTGATCAAAGAGGAATTAGGGTACAATTTCTACTAATTACACTTCCTGTGAGACCTTGAACTAAAAAATGCAGCATCTCTGGGCCTTAGGCCCCTTGAATTTCCAAAAGCTATGAAAGGGCTCACTAGCTCTGCTTAGCTCACAGTTCTGAGAGAAGACTCAAAGGAGGTTCTCTAGATAAAGGACAGGGCTCCATTCATTCAAAAATGCTACATCCTGGTAAGGTGATGTTTCTGTTGGTTCAAGTAAGGACTGAGTTGTTTGAATAGGTCTCTCTGAGACAGTGAAATGTAGCCAGAAAGTTTGGGGAGGATTTCACAAATAGGCAAAAATAAAAGAGCTTCCCGGGGTCATAAAGTTCTTTTACAAGAAAGAGAAACAGATTTATCCCTTGATAATCAATCCAACTATCTCTATGACCAAAGCAATAATGGTGCTTTCCCCTTTATTTACCCCAAGTGTCAACTGAAGAGTCAAGGGAATGATATCCGAATTCTAGTACTAAAAAGAAAAGGAACAAATGAGGCTCACAGATATTGAACTTCTGTCTGTGGTCTGGGTGACCAAAACTAAACTAACACTCTCTCTCTCTCTCTCTCTCTCTCTCTCTCTCTCTCTCTCTCTCTCTCTCTCTCTCTCTCCTCTTTCTCTCTCTCTCCTCTTTCTCTCTCTCTCCTACAATTTCTCTGCATCCCAGTCTTATTATTTTGCAAGAAAACATGTCAAATAATTTATGGCAGGACACAAGAATGGAAATAAAATTTGCTACAGGCAAATTAGAGTTACACTGTCAGAAACCACACACAGATTGGTTTGGGAAAATATTGGGGAATGTCTCAGGACATTCTGGTAAGCACTAAGAAGTTCCTTAAAGAGACCATGTACACAACAGAGGCACAAGTGTGGGAGTGGGGGTAGGGTAAAAAGCAAGGTGAAGGAACTCCCTTTAATTCAATAAAGACCTATAAACAAAGTGTTCATTATCTTTAGTGATCAGTATTGAATTTTGCCTTCCTAACTGTTGAGTTCACCTATCATGTTTAGAGAAAGCACACTAAACTAGACCAGCAATCAGGAGACTCTGGCTGCATTTTCTGGTTTGCATCTATCAGGCTGAGTAACCTTTGGCAAAGGCCTTGACCTCTCCAATTACCATTTTCCTTGTCTGTAAAAATTCAGGTGTATTTCCACATACCCTGAGCTTATCCAAGAGAAGGGAAGGCAAAGTAATTTGAAAGCTGCAAAGGGATAGACAAATGGAAGTGATTTTTATTATTAAATCAAGCCTTGGAATTTACACATTCACTGCCTGCTCTCCAGGTTGAAAATAGAGCTCAAAGGTCAAGTGCAATTCATTCAATCCTAATGAGAATACAAATTGTCTTTCATTTGAACATGTGATATAGAATCTAGCACATAAGGAAGGAGGATGGTTTATTTTAAATTCTTTGTTTTAATTCAAAGCTTCCAGGATTTGTCAAGCAGTTGCTCTGTGCAGGACCTCTGAGGGGAGAGCTGAAAGAAGTGGAGGGCAACATGCCTGCTTTCACAGAGCTCACAACTCAATACGGATGTGAAGGCAAGGCCACAAATAAACAAGAGACAGAGCATACTTGGGGGATGACATAACTGTAGACCTATTGCCCTAAGCCAAGACCCATGGGAGCAACAGTCTTATCTAATCAGGAAGAAGTCAAGATAGTTTGAAAAGAAGGGCTTGAAAAGCCAGGAGGAAACATGCCAGTCAAAGATAGACAACAGGAAGAAGCAAAGTAGCAAAGGTGGGAGAATACGGCTCAGTTCAGAAAGCCCTAGGGCCTGGCCAGACTGTGGCAGATATACCCCATGGACAAGCTGATGAAATGGGGCCTGCCCCTGGAAGCTGAGGAGATTAGCTTAATAAATTTGGCCTTAAGTCAGTTCTAAGTACAGAGCATGGGGCTTGTCAGAAAATACTCCACATACTTTGTCTTCCTTCTTCTGGCTTCAGTAGCTTGTTGCTAGGGAATGATTTCCACCTTTATTCTTGCTTTATGAAAGAAGGGTTACAAGAAGAAATTATGAATTGTGAAATCTAAGAAGTTTATTTGGGGAAATGAAGGCATGGTATAAAGAAGGCTATGATTAAAAAATATGAGGGGGGTGGCTCCACAGAATAATGTCTGGAAACATCTACTTTCCAGAGTGCAAAACAGTGTGGCAGCACTCCTCAAGTATTTCTCTGGACACCTTCTTCATGGTGTATATTTTATTTAGGGTGGTCAGTTGTCTTCTGTACCACACCTTAGTAAGTTTCCATAGTCTGCTCCTTCTCACTAAAATGAGTCTTAGTGTGGTTCTGCAGGGGATTTAGCCTTCTGATGCCTCAGAAGCTTTCTAACCACACCTTTCTTCATTTAAAATGGCCTGTTTAGTCGGGCGTGGTGGCACATGCTTGTAATCCCCATGCTTGGGAGGCGGAGACAGGAGAATTGTGCAGGTTTGAAGCCAGCTGCGCTGGCTTAAAAGACCCTGTTTCAAAATAAAAATATAAAATAGGTCTGGGAGTGTAGCCTGGAGGTATAAGGATTTCCAGGAACCCCAGTGCAACCAAAAAATTTAAAAAATTTAAATAAAATGAAATAAAATGGCCTGTTTAACCTCTTCTTCAAGCGCATTGAGTCCTGTACTATTTCAGCCTATCTGCTCTTCTGTAACTAACCACCTGATACAATGTTCTCTGGTTTCACTGTCCTGACAAAATTCAAGACTATACATACTTACTGTTTTCTGCAATAACATAGCCTCTTCACTGAAAAACCAGGGTTTGCTTTCCTTCCAAAATTATTTATTGAGCATTGTAATGCATTTCAATGCATCAGGTTGGCTAAGCTCAGTCCCTATTTAACCAAATACTAATCTAGGTGCTAGAGTGTAGTTAGATTCCCTAATGAGTTGACTAAAATTAATCTGAGTGAAATTATCCTGGGTGAGAATGACCTCATAAGGTAAGTCCTTAAGAGAAACTCCAAATAGCCCCTTCACACAAATTATCAGATGCCCATGATCCTCCCTCTTGAATGCTGCCTATGGATAATAAGCTTCATTCAATGCCTGTGGGGCCCCAGCCTCCTATGACCTTCCCTCCCTCCCTGACTACTACTCTACAGACTTCAGACTTAACCAACCAAAACCTACATCAAGCAATAATATCCACATACACAAATATGCACACACTACACACATAGCATGTAGCTCATAATTATATTTTCTATAATGTGTATAATAGTGTAGTTATGGGTTACACACACATATCTAGATACCTACATGCATGCTTCTCTGAGTGAATTCTGATACAAGGAATAACCTAGTACCAAACCATATGTAGGGCACTACTGGCACTATAGTGCGCAAGACACAGGTTCCCCAAATCAAGGATCTCATGATCTATTACAGATGAGACAGGCAAGTCATGTGGCTTTTCAGAGATCAGATCAGTGCCAGGAAATGGTGGAATAGGAGCACAAACAAGGGACATTTAACCTAAAATAGGGACTTGAGAGATGATGCAGGGAAAATCAGATGAAAAGTAGAAACCTAAAGGATAAATAATTTAATATATCAATGGGGAGAAGTGAGAAGAGTTTCCAGCCCAGAAAGTGTCCCCAAGGCTAACACAATGTTGCTACTTATTCTAGAAAATTCTAAATTAGTATTGTCTGAAATTACAACTTATAATCTAGCACATAGCCTAGCACATAGTAGGAACTCAATAAATATTTGAGAATTGCCTCATAACCTAAGTGAAAAAGAAAGCATTGCCATGGGCAGAAAAATAGAAGTCAGGCCTAAGAAAAACTTGTTAAAGAATGAGAAACTCTCTAAAGCATATGATGTACTTAAATATATCAGACTCAATCACGAAGCCAAGTATGGGAAGGAGGTATGGGGAGGAAATGGGGTGGGGATTGGGTAAGGGCTAATTGAGTGATGTGTGCACATATGTCTACACAAGCCTTTTATCCCATTAAGATGTATGACTACAATGCACCAATAAAAAAAATTAAAAAGAAGCCTGGTGGTCTGTAAAAATCCTTTGAATAGTTTTCCTGAAGCATGGTTTATCAATGGCTTATTGAACCTCCTCCTACATCCACAATCTTGTCTTTGGTACTACATATCAGTCTGAAAAGTATCTGTCTGGCCCAGTTCTTCACAGAGATAATAGTGTAGTTATGAGAAGAAAGAAATTTTTGGAGTAGAGAGAGTATCAATGAGTATAGGCCAAAGGAAGGCCAAAGTCAGATGATAGAAAGCAAGATCATGTCTGATAAAGGAGACACTATATTCCATATTGAAAGACTTTGTTCACATTTTGTGAATAGTATTCAAAACAGTTTATTATTATTATTATTATTATTATTATTATTATTATTATTAATTTTATTATTATTATTATTGTTATTATTATTTGGTGGTACTGGGGTGAATGGAAGCCCTTCTACTTCTGGGATACACTCCCAGACCTATTTTTTATTTTTTTGTGTGAAAGCAGAGTCTCTTAAGCCAGCATGGCTGGCTTGGAACCTGCACGATCCTCCTGTCTCCGCCTCCCAAGCATGGGGATTACAAGCAAGCGCCACCACATCTGGCTTCAAAACAGTTTTATTTCTTATTCAATGTTTTAATATAACTGTTTGGTACTAACCCAGGAAGAACACAAACACAAGGGAATAAAAGTATATCTGCCTTGAGTTTAAGAAATGGAACTATGGCAAAAAAAGAGAAAATCTGGCTTGAAAGTATAGGTCTAATAACAATGGTGGAAGCTGTTTAAAATGCTCTACAGAAAAAAATTGGTGAGATATTGAACCCTTGAGGAAATTACAAAGTCCACTAGGCAGCAATCTCCAGGAAGGTTTCTCTGAAAATTAGAGAAATCAGTCTTTTGATTGGTGGGTCAAATCTGCTATTTCAAGTGACATTTAACAGTTGACATTTTAGTGTCTGAAACTATACTTGCCAAACAGAAATTGACAAAAAATATCAACTGACAAAAAAATCTAGTGAAAGAGAGCAAGGATAAAATAAAAATGGCGACTGAGGGACACAGCACTTCTCAGTAGCTGAAACAAATAAAGTTCAACTACTTAGAAGGCAGTGTCTTAAACAACAAAATAAATACATCTCAGGAACCAAAAGAGAAACCTTGAACTCGAGATCCACTGGGGAAAAAAAAAGAAGAAAAAGAAAAAAGAGCAAAGATCGGGCATCAGACCTACTGCAGATACAACCGAGCCGCCGTGAGCGGGTGGCCCAAACTGCACTCCCTAGTCCTGACTAATACCACCTTGGCAAAATAACCTGAGACTGAAAACGGTCATAAAGCCTCATCTTAAGCAGCAAGCTGGCCCACCCCAGAATCCTGTGTGCTCGGGACCACAACGGCACAGAGTTCCGCGCAGACACCTGGATCAAGGGAGCCAGGTACCTAAGTGCGTCCAGGGTAGCTGCAGGTCCTAACGAGTGCCCCAGGTCCAGCACTGGCCCTGGACATCTGTCCCACACTCCAGAACCCAGCACTGTCCTTGTGCACCCTGTCTGCGCCCCAGGACCCCAGCTAGTTGTCTGTGCCTGCACCACCCCCACCCCTAAATTCAATGCTCACCTTGTGCACCTAGGACCCGCACCCGGCTGGAGCCCAGGCACTTACCCTACTGGCCCGCTTGCTTCCCGGGTGGCCAAAGCTCTGTGCACCCATGAGATTCCCTCAGGCCCCCAGCTGGTACGCACCACTGGACCTAGAGACCATTGCTGGACACTGTGCTGCGGCCTGTGCCCCAGACCCATGTGTGCCTACCCCACACCTCTGGCCCACCACTGGGAGTTTTTGCCCACCTGGCAGCTGGAGACTCAGTTCTAGTCTAGAGCACAGCTCAGTGCATCCTGGTGGTGCCTAAGATCATGCACTAGTCATCTGCACCCACTCACACCGGGGTCCAGGAATAGCAGTGCACCCAGCCTGCACTTTGAGAACTGACAGTGCTCTGGCAGTGTGTATGTCCAGGGACCAGCAACCCTTTGCCAAGGGTACATCTTGGGACCACACCGGCTAGCCCAGTTAGAATTTCCAGAGGCACAGGAAAATTCATTGAGATGCAATATCTGCACTGGGCCTCAGTGGGTGGTTCTAAGTCTACTTTGGACATCCTCCACCCCTGCTGTAGGGAAGCACAGGACTGAGTCTAGGGTGGTGAGTGCAGAGGTGCTAACTACAAGTTGGAAATACACAGAACCTGGGAATTGTAAAGAATTTATTAACAGTGACACCAGACATCCTGACACCTAAACCCAAAGCAGTCAAAGGAAAGAAAGGTGTCCAAACACCCAGAGACTGACTTAAGAAGAGGAAAATAGAGTACAAAGAAAATTAAGAGACATTGGTCTATATCCTGAAAACTACCACAGCAATCAGGCATTCAAATATTATATGGACATGACCCCATATTCGTAAATAAGTAGGACTGTTTTTTCTTTTGTTGTTAATGTTTTGTTGTGCTTTGTTTTTTATATTGCTTTTGTTTCATTTTGGTTGTTGTTGTTTTGTTTTTTTTCCCCATCATTCTTTTACTTTTACTTGTTTTTTTAATAAATATTTGATAGTTTGCTTTGTTTTCTGGTTTCACTCAGTCACTAGTTCCTTTTATTCTTATCCTTTTTTCCTCTTTCTTCCTCTTTCTTTTCTTTTTTCTTTTTCCTCTTTTGGTTGTTTTTTTCTTTCTTTGATTACATAATAGTCTTGGTATCTTCTGTTGCAATTTCATTTTGTTTGTTTGTTCCTTCCCTCACCCCTCTTACAAACTTCCCCACACTAACCTATCTACTCTTTTCCCGCAAAACTTTTCCCCATAATATACCTCCTTATTTAATACTCAAAGAATTTCATATCTCCATACTTACTCTACTGACAACAAGAGCCCTACTAATTAACTCTCTCTCATTCTCAGCAAGATATTACCTTATCATACTTAAAGTCTTTCTCAACCTAAACATACCCTCTACCTAATCCAAATCCTTTACCCATCACCCAAGCCCCTCCCCCATCACCCAACCCTCAACATTGGAAAACCTCTGCTGACCAGCCAATACTTCTAAACTCCTAATACTAAGATTGGACTAAACATAGTACTCACTAATGATGGGTAGAAATCAGAAAAACAGGACAGAGAACGCTATAAATATGATAAACAGGAATAATGAAGAGACAACAGAAATCATGAATACTGACCTACAAGAAATGCAAGAAGGGGAGTTCAGAATCCTAATTTACAATATGATGAAAGGATTTAAAACAAGTCTAGAGGAGATGAAAGATGAGTTAGAAACACTAAGAAAGAATCAGAAAGAGGTCTGGAATAAAATAAAAGAGTCAATAAATGAAATGAACACAGCAATAGAAAGAAATTCTAGAAGATTAGATGAAATGGAAAAAATAATATCACTGTTAGAAGACAGTACATCCAAAACCAAAAACACAGTCAGTGATATACAGAAATCTTTACAGAAACAAATCCTAAACATCCATCAAATATGGGATAATATGAAGTGTCCTAACTTATGGATATTAGGCATTGAAGAAGGGATAGAAGTACAGATGAAAGGCATCTGTAATCTCATCAAAGACAGACTTGTACCAAGAGAAAAGGTTGTATGACCATGAAGGCAGAGATAAGGAGGATGCATCTGCAACCCAAAGTATGCCAAAGACGGCCAGGAAATTACCAGAAGCTACGAGCAGGGCATGGCACAGATTCCCCTCAAAAAAAAAAAAAAAAACAAAAAAACTATACTCCAACAAAATGGAAAATCTGGAGGAAACTGAAAACTTTCTAGATAAATACAACCTTCCTAAACTGAGTTAAAAAGATATAGAAAATTTAAGCCAACCAATAGCAATCAAAGAGATTGAAACTGCAATAAAGAGCATACCATCAAAAAAACGTCCAGGACCAGATGGCTCCCCAAGTGAATTTTATAAAACTTTTATAGAAGATCTAATCCTTATACTCCTCAAACTATTTCGCAAAATAGAAAGAAACTGGACTCTTCCAAATACATTCTATGAAGCCAACATCACATTAATACCAAAACTAAAGAAAGACAATTCAAGGAAGGAGAACTACAGGCCTATATCTTTGATGAACTTGGATGCAAAACTGAGAAACAAAGTACTAGGAACATGCATTCAAAACCACATCAAGAAAAATATACATCATGACTATGTAGGGTTCATCCCAGGGATGAAAGTTTGGTTCAGCATATGAAAATCAGCCATAATTCATCCTATAAACAGAACCAAAGACAAAAATCACACGATCATTTCAATAGATCCTGAAAAAGCATTTGTTAAAATCCCATATCCACTTATGATAAATGCACTGCAGAAAATCAGAATAGAAGTAACATACTTAAACATCATAAAGGCAATCTACAATAAGCCCACAGCCAAAATCATATTAAATGGGGAGAAACTTCAAGAATTCCCTCTAAAAACAGGAACAAGACAAAGATTTCCACTATCACCACTACTTTTTTTTTTTTAGTGCTTGAGACCCTAGCCAGAGCAATAAGGCAAGAAAAGGAAATCAAAGAAGTACAAAAATGAAAAGAAAAAAGCAAACTTTCACTGTTTGCAGATACATAGAGGACCCAACAAACTCAACCAAAAGACTCAATAGAACTTATCAACAAATTCAACAAAGTGTCTGGGTACAAAATCAATCTTAAAAAGTCAGAAGATTTTCTTTACACCAACCATAAGTCCACTGAAAAAGAAATTCAGTAAACACCTCCACTCGGGATTTCTTACAAAAATAATAAAATACTGAGGAATAAACTTAACCTAGGAGATAAAAGTTCTCTATAAAAATAATAAAATATAGACAAAAATTGAAAAGGATCTTAGAAGATGGAAAGACCTTCCATGTTCATGGATAGACAGAATAAATATCATCAAAATGGCCATACTTCGAAAAGGTATCTACAAATTCAACACAATACCCATTAAATTACCAAGATCATTCCTCAGAGACTAGAAAAATCAGTCCTTAAATTCATTTGGAACAACAAAATGCCCGGAATAGCCAAAGTAGTTCTCTGCAACAAAAGTCATACAGGAAGAATCACAACATCTGACTTTAAACTACACTAAAAAACCATTATAATGAAAACAGCATGGTACTGGCATTAAAACAGATGAATAGACCAACGGAGCAGAATAGAAAACTCAGAAACAAATCTCCATGCTTACAGCCAATTGATTTTTGACAAAGGGTTGAAAAACATACACTGGAAGAAAGATAATCTGTTCAACAAATGGTTTGGGCAAAACTGATTAGCCATATACTGAAAAATGAAATAAATCCCACTTTCTTACCCTGCTCAAGAATCAATTCAAGATGGATCAAAGACTTAGAAATTAGACCAGAAACCTTGAGGTTCCTTGAAGAGGAAATAGGTTCAACACTGCAACACATAGGCACATATAAAATCTTTCTCAACAATATTCCAAAGGCTCAACAAACTAAAAAGGTGTATCAATACATGGAACTGCATGAAACTGAAGAACTTCTATTCAGCAAAGGAAATTGTCAGTATCTTCAACTGAGAGCCAACAGAATGGTTGAAGATTTCTTCAACGTACTTCCTCCAATAGAGGACTGATATCTAGAATATACAAAGAACTCACAAATCACAACACTAAAAAGAACAAATAATACTATCAAAAAAGTTCAAGTGAACTAAATAGACGCTTCAAAAAAGAAGAAATTCAAATGGCCAACAAATGTAGGAAAAAATGCTCAAAATCATTGGCAATCAGAAAGATGCAAACTGAAACTATCCTGAGATTCCACTTAACTCCAACTAGAATGGCAGTCCTTCAAAACACAAACAACAACAAATGCTGGCGAGGATGCCAGAAGTGGGAACTCTAAAGCATTGTTGGTGGGATAGCAAATTAGTGCAACCACTTTTGAAAACTGTACAGAGGATCCTCAGAAGAATGGGAACAAATTTACCATTTCTTCCAGCAATACCACTTCTGGGTATCTAACCAAAATAAAGAAAGCCAAATTCGCAACCAATGTATGTGTATCCATGTTCATAGCTGCTCAATTCACCATTGCCAAAATATGGACCTAGCCAAGATGCCCATCAACAAATGAATGGATTACAAAACTGTGGGATATGTACACAATGAAATTTTACTTAGCCATCCAAAACAAATTACATCATTCTCATTGAAATACATGGAACTGGAAAACATTATGCTAAGTGAGATTAGTCAGTCACAAAAAAATAAGAAATTGAATGCTTTCCCTAATATGTGAAAGCTAAAGCAAAATGGGTCATAGGAGGAACTCTAGATGGAAAAGAAGATCCTACAGAGGAGCAAATAAGGCAACCTAACTGACGGGATTGGAGGAGGGAAAGAAAACTCTCTAAAATCACAGGATGTACTTAAACATACTGATGTCAACCACTGAGCCAAATGTGGGAAGGAGGGATGAGGAGGGAATGAGGTGGGGATTGGGTAAGGGCTAACTGGGCGATGTGTGCATGTATGTGTACACAAGATTTTATCCCATTATGATGTATGAACACAATGCACCAATAAAAAAAATAGTCCCACTATTCTAGGCAAACACAAAGAACCGTGGCCCCAGGTCATCCCAGTTAGCAAAGAGTAAGTAGGGAGTGCAGACCGCCATCCTTGTTTGATGGAAACTAGGCACTCTACTACCCACTACCACTCCCAGGTTGCTGGTAGAGAAATTCAAGGGGAAAACCAGGGTTTTCATCTCCACCTAGTAGAAGGAAGTCTGAGATGTGAAGAAAATATCTACATAACCATAATTATAAAGTGTGGATTACAATTCTAATTGAAGGCAAATGCAGTCCTAACCATCCTATATTGAGTACTAACCATATGCGGCATTCTGATAGACTTTACTTGTGGCATAGATAACCATAAAATCAGTCTTTCAAAATAAATGGAATTATTCCTGCTTTACCAAGGATGGAGAAGCAAATGAAAAATTGAACAAATATTCCAAAAAAACTTGACAAGTGAATTTCCCTTATATATAAAATTTTCCTATTAATAAAAATCTCGAGATGAACACAAATAGATAACTATAATGTGTTCATCCTGTGTTCAAAAACATGAAAATACCAACAAAACTAGTAAGCAAAGAAGTAAAAATGAAAGTGAAAAAATTATTTACCCACCAAGTTGGTAATTTTTTTTTTTTTTTTTTTTGGTGGTGGTGGTGGAGTTCTTGGAAACCCTTCTACCTCTGGGCTACACTCCCAGACCTATTTTATATTTTTATTTGGAAACAGGGTCTCTTAAGCCAGCGAGGCTGGCTTCAAACCTGAAGGATCCTCCTGTCTCCACCTCTCAAGCATGGGAATTACAAGCATGCGCCACCACGCCCGGCAAAGTTGGTAATTTATAAACATTAAAATCTGCACAAATGGCCGGGCGTGGTGGCGCACGCTTGTAATCCCCGCGCTTGGGAGGCGGAGACAGGAGGATCGCGCAGGTTCGAAGCCAGCCGCGCTGGCGTAAGAGACCCTGTTTCAAAAATATAAAATAGGTCTGGGAGCGTAGCCCGGAGGTAGAAGGGCTTCCAGGAACCCCAGTACCACCAAAAAAAAAAAAAAAAAAAAAAAAAAATCTGCACAAATGGCAAAGGCTCTAAAGTATGTGTATTCATATCTTTATGCAAAAGGATCAACTAATGAGAATTTTGTTTTTTGTGTGTGGGTGTGGGAATGGAACCCAGGGACATATGACCTCTGAGCTACACCCACTGCCCTATTTTTTTCTTTATTTTGAAAGTGTTTAAGTTGTGGAGGGGCTCTCTAAATAGCTGAGGCTATCCACGAACAAGATCCTCTGGTCTCAGCCTCCTGAATGCTGGGATTACAAGCGTGCTCCACCACACCCAGCTGAAAATTTTCTGAAAGGTAATTTGGCAAATTATATCAAAAGTCTTTTTAAAATATACTGTTTAAATATTTGTATTCATACAAATTTATCCTACAGATATAATGTGAAAAATGCAACTACTTATCAGCAAGAACATTCCACAATATTATATTAAAGTTCAATTAGTCAACTAAACTCTAGTATAATTATATGTTAGAATACAAGTCAACATTAAAGTTAATATTAAAATAATTGTTCTTGCTGGGTGTGGTGGCACACTCTTGTCATCTGCACGCTTGGGAAGCAGAGACAGGAGGATCACTCAGGTTTGAAGCCAGCCTTTCTGGCTTAAGAGACCCTGTTTTCAAATAAAAAATATGAAATAGGTCTGGGAGTGTAGCCCGGAGGTAGAATAGTTTCCAGGAACCCCAGTACCACCAAAAAAATAACAATAAAATAAAATAAAATAATTTTTGTTATAATTAATAAATTAAAGCACAGGATACAATTTATTCAGAATAGCCCCAATCTCGTGTCTATATAGACATAATTGTTTTATACATTCATGCATATCTGTGCATTACAAAATATTAAAGAAAACACAAACCAGGCATGATGGAACATTCCAGTAACCCTAGTGCTTGGGAGGCTGAGATAGGAGGATCACAGGTTTGAGGACAGCAACTGAGCAAGACTCTTGGCACTCCAGCATGACTCTGTTTTAAAATAAAAATTAGTGCAGTGGGTATAGTTCAGATGTAGAATACCCCTGGCTTTAACCTCCAGTACCAAGAAAAAAAGTACCAAAAGGAAGGAAAGAAGGAAGGAAGGAAGGAAAGAAAAATAGGAACACAGGAAGAAAGGAACAAAAGAAGGCAAACAAACAAAAAAGTATATAACAAGGGAACATCAGGTAATATGATTATTGGTGATTTAAATTTTTTCTTAGTTTTTTATATTTTCCTAATTTAGTTCAAAAACAGAAAATAACATGTGTTTACAAAAAGGCAGTTGTGCTCACATTCCTGGCCTGAGTGAATGCTGTCAAAGCACAACATAAAAAGGGAATAGTTCAGGTCTGTGATTCCTTAAGAAACTTTATATGGAAAAATTAGAACAATACACGAAGAGTTTTTAAGGCAAAAATTCTACCTCTATTTTCTAAAATAAGAAGACAGCCAATTCTATAAATCTCAGCACAGGTCAGCAGGTTCATAATCAATTGTATGACTAACTGTACACCCTCAATTTTGATTCACTCAACCGTATTAGTTGAAGGGTAACTTGGACCCATCTAGTTTAACAATTTCCATCAGACCTTTGGACCAAATTGACAGATATCATAAAGCTGGGAGTGAAAAAAGAGGTTCAATCTTGGGAATTCAGTCATAAAAGAGTGACCCGTAAACTGGCATATCTGCCACAAGTTTTTCTTTTTTTTTTTTTTTTTTTGTAATCATACATCACTTTGGAATACAAGACTTGAGAGGATATACAAGCACATATCATCCAATTAGCCCTCATAAAATCCCCATCCCATTCCCTCCTCCTCCCTCCATCCCATGCTTAATTGGTGATTATCTTTGATATATTTGTTTACGCACCTCATGAGTTTTAAAGAGATTCCATCCTCCCCCATCCCCTCCCCTCTGATTGGTCACCTTAATTGCTTATCAATAGGGCCCTTTCTACTACTCGACCTCCTCCTATTACCCTTTCCTCCTAGTTTTTGCTAATTAGGGGAAGCATCTGGGTTTTATTTTCTGTGCTATTTCTCTGTGCATGTTGAATTGCAAGTTCTAATCCCACTCTTGACGGCCCCAGTAGTGGCCTGGCCACCCGGAGGACTCTGATCCTGACCTCACTGGCTCCAGCACCAGCCTTGCCTCATGGGAGGCTCCGATCCCAGACTTGTTGGCCCCAGCACCGGCCTAACCCCTCTGCAGACTCCTATACAGGCCTTGGAGGCCCTAGCACCGGCCTTGCCTCACAGCTGGTTCCGATCCCGGTCTTGCTGACCCCAGCAGCAGCCTAACCCCTTGAAAGGCTCTGATTGTGGCCTCAGAGGCCCCAGCACCCAGCCTTGCCTCACGGCAGACTCCAATCCCAGCCTTGTTGGCCCCAGCACTGGCCTAATCCCTCGGCAGGCTCCAATCCCAGCCTCAGAGGCCCCAGCACCCAGCCTTGTCTCATGGCAGACTCCGATCCTGGCCTCGCTGGCCCGGCAGTGGCCTAAACCCTTGGCAGTCTCCGATCCCGGCCTTGGAGGCCCCAGCACTGGCCTTGCCTCATGGCAGGCTCCAATCCCGGCCTCGCTGGCCCCGGCACCAACCTAACCCCTCGGCAGGCTCCAATCCCAGCCTCAGAGGCCCCATCGCCTGCCTTGCCTCATGGTAGGCTCCAATCCCAGCATCACTGGACCCGACAATGGCCTCACCCCTTGACAGGCTCCGATCCGAGCTCCCTCTTCACCCAGCAGGTTGTCCCACGTTTCCGAGGGTGCATGGTGGTAGTATTCTGCCTCTGAGGTAATTTCCTCAAAATTTCCAGGTGTATTATGTCAAATCTCTGCCTCCCCTGAGTACTTGTCGCTGCCAATGAGACTGCCTCCACCCTTTCAAATCTTTCCCAAGTTCTTTTCCCATACCGCATAATGTCCAGTGTTCCTAAGCACGCATGACAGTAGCATTTGACCTTTGGGGTACTTTCTTCAGAGGATCAGGGTGGGTTGGATCAGATGTCTGCCTCTCCCAAATACAAGTCTCCACTGCCATCTCGGCCACTGCTACTGCCACCGCCTTCCTCCTAGGTCTCCACTAGACTCTCTTCTTACAGGAGATGTCCAGGATTGTTAAGGATGTAGAGAAGAAGCAGTCCGCCGTGGGGAATTTTTCCAAAAGTTCCAGTTCAGATGGATATGTTTTGTCTGCATATCCAATATTCTAGCTGCAGCCACAGCCATCTTAACCCCTCTCTAATATTTTTCTTTTTTCTTTTCCCCTTTTTTTTTTTATAATAAGAGAAGAGAGTATTGTAGTTTGGGGAGGATGTAGAATCAAGCACTCCGTAGTGATGATTTTTTTTTCTTTCTGGGTGGGAGGGGGGTTGCCTAAGGGTGTCCCACCTGCACCTGCCCACCCAGGGGTCGGGGCCTTGTGACCCGGACCTCCGGGACCTTCCGGGTGGGGGGGTCGCTTAAGGGTGCCTCTCCCACGCCCGCCCACCCTCCCAGGGTTGGGGCCTTGCAGCCTGGACCTCTGGGCCCTTCCAGGTATGGGGGTTCACCTAAGGGTGCCCCACATGCACCCATCCACCCACCTGGGGTTGGGGCATTGCGGGCTGGACCTCTGGGCCCTTGCCACAAGTGTTTTTAACTGTAGATATTTAGTCCAAAAATGAGGTGGCTCAGAGATAGTTCAGGGACTGGGTTTGCACTGGGTTGTCCCAAGTAATCCCCAATACAGATAACCACCCTTAGACCTCCTCAGTGAACAGTTTATCATGCAGTTTCAATGCCCACCCAAGTGACCTTCTAGGCTGCTACTGTTTCATAGGGCACATACTCTATTACAATGACTTAAATGATCTGTTTAAGTGCCCCTTGCAAAGCCTTGTTTGTGGATCTTACTTGGTCCCAAGTAGGGAAGCCATGAAAAAATTATAAATATATGCTCTTTTTGGTTTCTCTCTTAATGAAAGCCAATTCACTCATATTACAGATTATGATAGGAGTGGAAGAATAACCATCAAAAAGGTTACTTTTGACCCTCTCAGGCTTTTTGTTCAGATCCATTCCACATAATTTTCCAAATCAACTGTTCAATAAAACACAAGTGTTATTAGGAAGGTCGTCTATGCAAAGTACTTGACTAGTTTCTGAATGTCCAGAGGAACAAGAGAGCCCTAGCTTTCTTTAGCCAAGGATTTGAGACCTCCTAACATCCATTGCTATACCCACTGCCCACATGATTCCCCAGCTCCAGCCAAACAGGACAGACTACTCCTAGAACCTCCCCAGCACTCCCAGCACATTTCTACCTCAACACATCTGCTTTTGGTATAGACCTGTCTTGGCAGATTTATTGTGCTGGCCTCCTGTCCACTAAGTGGATCCTCTAATCCCCTGATAGCTTACCCCACCCTGCAGAGGTCCAACTTATGGCCCCCTTTAGGTAACCAACCAAGGACACCAGGTATCAAATACACCCTCAGTGAGATTGTAAATACCTTAATTTTGTGTCCTGTCCCCCTACCCATAACACAGGTTCTGCTCAACAGACTTCTGGTAGGGAGGGCCTAGATGTGGCAATGCAGCCTTGGAGATCTGGGAAGGTCATTATAATTAATAATATCCCAGAAGGGTGTGTATTCTGTTCTGTTCCCTATTATCTTGTCTGCTTGTACCTTTCAGGGCCTTGACAATTTATGGCCCAGCAGAAATCCCATTAGAACAGGCCACAAGAATGTGTTCACATATTATTCATTGTACTGGAATGTGGGTATATTTAAGGCAATTCCAAATGAAAGAGCAACTTGTCAGAACATTGATATTTTCCATTAGGGTAAAATTTGCTTTGTAATTTCATTAGCAGGACCAAGATTTGCCTAATTCAGAGGTTGCCCATGGAATGAAGTGATAAATACCTGGACGCAAATTATAAGTAGAATTTGTAATAGCTAAACATAGCCCTTCTAGTATATAATTAGAGTATATGTTATGTAGCTGAGGGTGACCAAAGAATGAGAAGTCAACTCCATAAGATCAGGGACAAAGAGCAACATGGTTATGTGTAGAGCTAAAAGCAAGGGGCTATTAGATGTCATAGCTTGTGATGCTAAACACTGGCTATATATTTGTATTTTGTGTATAAACACGATAGCCTCTTTTCTGTTATGCTGAGGATTCTTTGATAATTCACATGTGAAATTAAAGGCATCTTATTCATTCAGTTATTTATTATTCTCTGTAAAATGAGTTAGGAATTTGTCCCCATGAATAATGTTAGCCATAATAGTTAATTTACTCCTATTCATTGGCAGTAATAAAAATGTACAAGGGGAGGCAGAAACATTATTATTTCTTGCTTGAAGTGCAAATTCATGTGGTGAGGAAAACATGTTAATATGCTGCAAAGTGCTACAGGAATTTAGTTCTCAAAGGAATGGCGGTATTAAATGTATTCTGACAAGAAGGAGCCTCGGAAGGGAAACATTTATCTTCATAAAGTCATTAAATTTACTGAGCAGCATCACATTCTTCCTGCAATCTGCTCACTCCATTAAAGGCGAAACTGTGGAACTGATTCTGTCACATGAGAGGGCCCTGTATTTCTGGAAGGACGAAGAATGGGCCCTTTCCCCACTGATGACTTTCTCCCTCAACCCCACAATCTTAAGGCCACATATGCACATGGCTGCACAACTACCTTTGTCCAAAATAAACAAAGGTGGCTCTAACAATTTTTTTTCTTTCCCCACCATCAGATGCTTTTCTATGTGACTGTGAGAAATCAGTGATGCAAATCTCCCCATTTCCAGGTTCTTGGCTCTAAAGGTATTTTTCCATTATGCTGAGATGGAGTCCTTCCAACTCAGGGTTTGTATTATGGCATGAGTTTTTCAGCAAAGCAGTGTGTGTGTGTGTGTGTGTGTGTGTGTGTGTGTGTGTGTGCATTTGTGAGTGTGTGCATATGTGTGTATATGTGTACATTTCTTTTTTTTCTAGCACTGAAGATTGAACCCAGTGGTGTTCTACCTCTGGTACACTCTCTTAGTCTTATTTTATTTTATATTTTGAAACGGGGTCTGAGTTACTGAGGCTGACCTCCCATTTGCAATCCTGCCATCTCAGCCTCTCAAGTACTGGGATTACAGGCATGTGCTACCACACCTGGATATGTGTGTGCATTCTTAATCAAAGTGATCTGATCCATATATAAAACCATGAATCACTGTTTTGAGCACTAAAGAGACAGGGCTCTTATTCCCAGGAGTTATGAATTTCCCTCATGTTTTTCAAAGGAGGGTGTCACTAATGAGTTAAAATCATCAAGAAACACAAACTGAATTCAAAACCTGAGCCTCATTGCCAGAATGGATACATGGTGGGGAATGAAAACAAAATTAATCATTTTCAATATGCTATAATAACATTCCCCAGTCATCTGATACCTTCTTCACAACACTTTGCAAATAGCAATCATTCTGGGTATGAGGACAAAGACCTGCCTGCATCCATGTTATGAGAAAGAATGTAATTCTGAGTATAGTTCAGGCGAGAATTAGGGTGTGAGAATCAAATAAAGATATTAAATTAAAACATGCTGTGGATAGTGAGTTAAGAATCCCAGCATGTATTTATCTAGAGATGAAGGTGGCTTTAACTGAACCAAGAGAGCTAAAGCCTCCTCCTCATGTCACCACAAGACACAGCTAGGACTGTCTAAAGACAAATACAGACTCAAGATAAACAAACTGGATAATTGAAGGGGGCTGACTATAAGCTTTAAAACGACAGAGACAATATCTTGCTTGGTCACTATTATATCCTAGCACCTAAATCATAGCAGGTGCTCAACAAACATTTGTTAATGAAGTAATGGATAGGTACATGAATTGTTCGGATTTCTTCTCAGAATTTTCATGGCAAGAAAGAGGCATTCCTAATATTGTCTTCCAAGTGATGTTGACCTGTCTAAAGGAGGCTTCCTTTCATTAGCAGGAAAGAATCTGAAATATTTGACCTAATGGAGATAATCTGCTTTGATCGATTCCTGGAATTCTGATTCTTTGCTCCAGGAGAAGATTACTATTTGTTTAGAATCCTCCCATAAAATGTCCCACTGTACAAATGAGAATTTTTAGAAAGGTTGAGTAATTTTCCTAAAAGCACGTAATTAGTAACTGGTAATACAGTCATTTCATCTCATTTTTTCATTTGACAACTATTTGGTATGTGGCTTTAACATACCAGACCCTATTCTTGGTGCTGGTTTTACCACAGTGAACAGGACAGAAACTCTTGCATCCCTAGAGCCAATGATCTAGAGTTGGAGAGTGTCAATAAACAATAATCACTTGACTACAGTGGTGGTACCAGTTTGAAAGAAGCTGCATAAAATGGCATGAGTACAAACAGATGGAACAGACCTTTTCTTAGGATATTGCCACTGAGTCTCTCTTGATACAGTGACATTTGAGTAACAATTTCAAGTATCAGTAAGAATTAATTAAATAAAAAAGAACAAAAGGGGAACATATTTCACATAAAAGGACCAGGGGCAAAGGAATGTCCCGGAACAAAAAATGGAACACTACCTTGTGAGAAATAAAAAGCAGCCTGTCCAGGAAGGGTAAAGAGAAGTGATATTTCAGTCATCATTCTTACCTCTCTAACCAAAACACATGACAATCACAACTTAGAGGAAGATATATTTACTCACAGTTCTGGTATTTCAGAGGTTTTATTCCACATTAGGCTGGGTAAAGTTTGCAGAGCTCAAGATATGGCAACAAGAAGAATAGAGAGAAAAAGCAGAGAGACTCATGGGGTCCAGAGGCAGAAAGAGCTCACAAAGGGGGTTTCCTGAATATATCTATAGCCCCAAGTGCTGCACTCCTAGTAACCAACCCTCCAGTCACACTTTATCTGCCTTTATTGATGGTAATGCAATAAATACATTATGATTGATTGTCCACTGAAAAGATTAAAACCCTCATTATTCAATTATATCACCTCTGAACATCAATATATCAGCTTTTCCAGTGACATTCTATATCTAAACTATAACAAACAGAAACTGGGAAAAGATAAAAAGGAGGTAGTCATGTGTACTGATTGACTATAGAGAGAAAGAAGTGTCAAAATGATTCTCAGATTCTGCATTGGGCAATTGAATGAATGAGAGTTCTCTCCACTTAAGGTTTGGGGAAAGAACATTTTGCCTAGCTGACATCTATTTATTCTCTATTTCAGCAGAAACCTATTTTTGATTCAACCACCAAGAGGAATCCACTCTCAGCCTGGTGGTTGCATCAATGTTAGAAGTAAAATGTTATTTTCATTTAGGAAGGCATCTGAACTGGTCATTAGTAGCTCAAATAACATTCTATAAGAAGACTAGTGACTATCTATGTTATAGATCACCAGAATTTTCTTTAGAAGTCATGCTAATTGGTTTAATAAAGCATCCTTATTCCCACCAATAAGTAGCTTCATACAGTTTTGCCACCAGGTTTCTTAGCCAATGCTTGGTTATTAAAATATGCAAAACAGGACACTGGTGATGCGCCCAAGTGTTTGTCTAAGCCTTCTGAAAAGACTTTTGTAACATTCAAGCAAATAGAGCATTTTAGAATGTCTGCCCTCCACAACTGCTCTTGCTCACTGCCAGCCCATCTGGAGGACCACGTAGGAGAAGACAGACGCTTTCAAAACTGTAGTGTGCAGAGCTCAATGTTTAAAAGCCCAATGACTCCATGAGGCAGTCTATCGAGAGAACAAGTTAAGATATCTTTGTCTGAACAAGAGGCACATGTTCTCATTAGGCAAGATAATTTGCTTTTAGCAAAATTTTACTCATCATTTATTGATAATTCAAGAACAGAATTCAACCTGGCCCCAAGAATATTTTATAACACATCAAATCCCTACATGCACAGCATATCTAAATATAGGATATTCATTCATTCAAAAATATCAGTGGTGTGTACATGTATGCCTATACCACCTTGTACCCCGTTAAGATGTATAACTACAATGCACCAATAATTTGTTTTTAAAAAATTGTTATATCTGGCCAGGTGTGGTGGTGTATGCTTGTAATCCCAGCATTCAGGAGGAGACTGGAGGATTGCGGTTCCTGGACAACCTCAGTTACTTAGTGAGGCCCTTTGCAACTCTGTGAGACACTATTTCAAAAATAAAACGACTAAAAAATAGGGTTGAGATGTAGCTCAGAAGTACAATGCCTCTGGTTCCATCCTCAGTACCACAAAAAAATAATTGTATATGAAAATGGAAAAGTAAATGTTCAAAAGAGTGACACATGATACAGCCAACACTCTATCCCTGCACTGTCTAAGCAATGTTCTGCCTCCTCCTTAACCTCAACCCCTGGAACTTCAGTTCTATGCCTTGTAGACTCCCTTCTTTTGAATTGGTTTCTTAAATACAAATGCTTTTAATAAGCTCAGGGTTCTCCCATGATTTTAAAAGCAATGTTTTTCTATTTTCCTTGGCTTATATATAATATACTTCCCCACCTGAGTATGGGTGGCACCTGTGCTTCTAACTAATAAACTATGGTAAATATTATAAAACATTACTCCTGTGGTTATTTAGTCATACAAGACTCCATCTTAGCAGACTGGAAGGAGAGATCTTCCTTGGGTGCTTAGTGAAATAAACAGCCATGTTGATGAAGCCAGTGTAAAAGGGAATATCTAGTGGCCTTTGACCCACAGCCAGCAAAAACCCAAGACCTTTTGTCATTCAATCACAAGGAAATGACCTTTGCTAGGAAGTTGAATGATCTTGGACATGAATTATTTCCCACTGGAGCCTCAAGAAGAAATATCAGCTCCAGAAAACACTCTGATTACAGCCTCCTGAGACTCTTAACACATAGAAACTGTGAGATAATAAGCTTCTATGTGTATGACATTTTGTCAGGCAGTAATAGAAAATCATTTAAAAAGGTTTAGAATCAAGAGCTTGTGTAAATCCCAGCACAGTGGTACAAGCCTGTAATCCCCATATTTGAAAGGTAAGACAGGAGAATCACAGCTTCTAGGCCAGCCTTAGCAACTTAACAAGTCTCTGAGAAATTTAGTTTCAAAAAATTAAAGATTAAAATTAAAGATTTCAAAAAATTAAATATTTAAAAATAGCTATGTATCATACTTCACTGTGTGGATTCACTGTAGTTTGTTTAACCACTCTTCTACTGATGAACATTTTAGCTATTTCCAGATTTTTGCTTTTACCAATCATTCTGCTACAAATATATTGGTATATATGTATTTCCATTTTTGGCCATTGTATCAGTGAGACTGATTCTGGAACTGATATTGTCAAGTCAAAAAGTAAATACACTCTTTTTGCTAAATATTACAAAATTTATTCCCAAGGGAGAAATCACATTTTACATTCCCACCAGCAAAGTTGATAGCATTTTTATTCTGTTTTGTGCCTACAATTTACCCTTCCGTACTTTATCTGTAACTGAAAATTCAATAGCAAGTTTCAATCATGAGAGTTGGTAGATAAAGTGATTAGACATGCAGACTTTCAGGTTGGATGGTCTGCATCCAAATGAGGAAGACTTCTACAGTAGAAGAGATAGAATTAAAGAGTTGGAGGCTGTGGTAATTATCTCACTGAGTACACAATTATCTCCAAACATCAAGTTTTATACATTAAATATAGACAGCTCTTAAAACAAAGAAGATAAACCAGGAGTAGTGGTATATGCTTGTAATTCCAGTACTTGAAAGACAGAGACAGAAGAATTTCATATTCTTGGCCAGCCTCACCTACTTAATAAGCCCCTCTGAAATTTAGTGAGACCCTGTTTCAAAATAAAAAATAAAAACTAGTGTTGTTGGTGTAGCTCAGAGGAAAAATGCCTCTGGGTTTTAGAAAAAAAATGAAGAAGATAATATACTACCATAAAGTAATTAACAGGCTATATTAAGTTTATAAAACAAGTTGTAAAACATGCTTACATTTGTCTCATTTATTCAGAAAAGGAAGACTACAAAGATACAGCCATGAGTAATGGTGCACCCCTCTAATTTCAGTACTCGGGAGGCTAAGACAGGAAGATTTGAAGTTTGAGGCCAGCCTGGAGAACTTATCAAGATATTTTTTCAAAACAAAAAGAAAACAACAACAACAAATATGTATATATGACTGTGGATGTAGCTAAAAGTTAGAACACCCCTAGGTATCACATAAACAAAAAAAGAATACAAAGTGTGTGTGTGTGTGTGTGTGTGTGTGTGTATGTGTGTGTATTTAAAACCAGAAGGATGAACTCTAAGTTTTTCAATGGTTGCCCCTAAGGCAGGATAGAAGCAGGATAAAGGGGTAGAGATATAATTTAGACTTATTTGACTATATCTTAATTTATAGATTTTACTTTGGAACAATGTAAACACATTACATAATCATAAAAACAGCACTCTCTTCCTAAAAATTGAAAGCAAAATTAAATTAATGAATCTAATTTTGTATGTAGTTGATAGCAGGGATAAACTATTCCACATCACTTTTAAATAGAGTAATCTGATAGTACTTCCTTAGAGAGGTTTACTTGAAGGACAAAAAGCTATAAAAGTGTAAATTATTTGCAGTAATCATATTGGTGGTTGTAGGAGTACTGTTGCTGTGACACAGTTCTATTTGTAAAATGAGATAAATTGAGTACAAAATTGTGTGATGTTTTAATTTTGTCATGCCCTGTGGCCTTAAAAACTGTAATTTATAGTGTGGGAGTAAGGAAATATAGAAGTAAAATAAAAGTTTCATAAATACTCTATAGTCCTGAATTTAAATTGGGATAAACTCATGACACATTCCATTTTTAAAATATATTTCCAAGGGTTTAGGCCAGTGCCTGGGCCAATGGCCGGCATCGGAGCCTGCTGTAAGGCAAGACCACTACTGGGGCCTCTAAGGCTGGGATTGGAGCCAGCTGAGGGGTTAGGCTGGTGTCGGGGCCAGCGAGACCAGAATCGGGGCCTCCCATGAGGCAAGACCAGTGCTTGAGCCAGCGAGGTCTGGATCAGTCCACTGGGTAGCCAAGCCACTACTGGGGCCATCAAGAATGGGATCTGTACTTGCAACGCGGCATCTACAGAGAAATATCGCAGAAAATAAAAATCAGATGCTTCCCCTCATCAGAAAAAACTAGGAGAAAAGGGGCAACAGGAAGAGGTTGAGCTATAGAAAGCGCCCTATAGTGAAGCAACTAAGATGACCAATCAGAGGGTATGGAATAGGGGAGGATGGAGCCTCTTTAAAATGCAGGAGGTACATAAACAAATGTATCAGAGCTAATCACCAAACAAGCATGGGATCGAGGGAGGGGGAGGGAATGGGATGAGGGCTGGATGAGGGCTAATTGGATGATGTGTGCTTGTATGTCCTCTCAAGTCTTGTGTTCCAATGTGATATATGATTACAATGCACCAATTAAAATAATAACAATAATAAATAAATAAACAAATAAATGAAAATAAAAATTTCATTGGAAATAAAATGTAAAAAGTAAAAAATAAAAAATAAAATATATTTCTTAGTTCTTCCATGGAAAAGCTCTGGAAACAGTGAATGATCCAGTACATACACACCCTTAAAATGCAGTTTGTGGTTTTGAAAGACCATTTCCCCCTTAAAGAAGGGAGGGCTTCTTAGATAAATGGCTGACTACTACATGTCTGCTTTCCTACCAGACAGCAAAGAAACTATCAAAGATAAGTAGATCATGGCACAATGACTTAATAGTCAACTTATTGGCCAAACATGAGACACTGTGACACCAGGAGTCAATTCTAAGATCTTAAATTCCAGATCTAGCCCACAGTATTCCCTCTAGGAGAGGTGCTTTATAAGTGTATTCCTGAACACCAACATGGGAAAAACAATGAACCAGGCAGTGAGGAAATGTTTTCAAGCTTTCCACACCCTTTTGGTACCTGCATTGAGACCCAAAAACATCAGAAAATCAAATTTTCCTGCAAACAAAGAAGCTGCCATCATTAGATAGGTCTGCCTTATGGGAATGCTGCTCTTTGGTGCTTAAAGGCATGCGAACCCTGCCCTGACAGACCTTCATTTTCCTCTCACTGCTCCACCTGAGTGGCCTACAGCTGCTCAACAAAAGCCCATGTTCCTAAAATAATCAAGATGCCCTTTTCTTAAAAAGCCTCTCCTCTCAGGCTAATCTAAAATGCAGCTTAATATTGCTATGAGTATTTAATTATTGCTGCTGTCAATTGATCTAAATATTTTAATGAATGGTTTTATTATTCTTCTGTCCTGAGGCTTCAAGCATTAAACACAATTACAAAAATGCAATGTTTTTCAGCCATACTTCTTTAGCATTTTAATGGTTTGCAGAGAATGTCACAAATATGATTATTTGTTATGGCCCACTCTGAGAGATGATAGCAGCTGTTTTGGAGAGAACCTTCAACTAGGTAGCTGGAGTCCTGGTTTTAAATTTCATATTTAATATATAGACATATTCAATATATAGACATTTTATTTGTCAACTAAAGCTGGAAAAAATAAAAGATGGAATATAGAAATGAACAAAGGGAGGAAATTTATGTTATAACTAAAAAAAGTAATGGATAAAGTTGTCGGAATTGGTGGCGCACACTTGTAATCCCCGCGCTTGGTAGGCGGAGACAGGAGGATTGCGCAGGTTCGAGGCCAGTCTCTCTGGCTTAAGAAACCCTGTTTCCAAATAAAAATATAAAAAATATGTCTGGGAGTGTAGCCCGGAGTTAAAAGGCCTTCTAGAAACCACAGTACCACCACCAAAAAAAAAAAAAAAAGTGAATGGATAAAGTTAAAAATTGCAATTGAGAAAAAAATGAATGACTTCTAGTTGTGCCAATTACTGACTAGGTGACAGTAGGCAAGCATTTTAACCTGTTTCATTTATCCACAAAATAAAGATGATGATACTGATCTAAACAGTTGTGGCAAGTACCAAATACAGTAATATATAAGGTAAGGCGTGGTGGCATATGCTTGTAATCCCAGCATTCCGGAGGCTGAGACAGGAGGATCGCGGTTTGCGGACAGCCTCAGCTACTTAGTGAGGCCCTCTCTAACTTAGTGAGACCCTGTTTCAAAATAAAGAATAAAAAATAGTTAAGCAGGTGTAGCTCAGAGGTTGAATGCCCCTGGGTTCCATCCCAGACCCACAAAAAAAAAAAGAAGAATATATAAACATACTTTCTAAACTCTAAAGTACAGGCATATATAAATATACTCGTTTATAGCTGGGCTTGATGGTGCACGCTTGTAATTCCAGCATTCTGGAGCCTAAGACCGGAGGATCGCGGCTCGCGGACAGCCTTAGCTACTTAGTGTGGCCCTCTGCAACTTAGTGAGATCTGGTTTCAAAATAGATTAAAAAAAGGGCAGAGGGTGTAGCTCGGAGGTAGAATGCCCCTGGGTTCCATCTCCAGACATGCAAAAAAAATTGTATACTCATTTATAAAAGTGGAAGAGTACAAAAATATGAAAAGCCAAATTACTGATTATCTCACTTATAGGCATACTGAGCTGCTACCATCTTCCTAATGCTCCTTTTTATATATGTGTGTGTGTGTGTGTGTGTGTGTGTGTGTGTGTGTGTGTGTGTGTCAACTGTGGACTTAGGCAGCACATGAGAGCCATATCCTTGCCCACAGTACCTAGCACAGAAGACAGAGTTGTACCCTTACTACAATGGAATTAACTAGAATGTTGTCCTTGGTCCTTTTTCCCATTTAAAATGTAGTAAGCCTCCAGTTCCAGGGCCTTCTGAATGCTGTCGCATCCAATGGTCTAGACAGATCACACAATGCAGGGCATACCCTTCTGCAGCTACCCTCCCTCTTGAATCTATAGGCATAAACAGTGGCATCTGACAGCAGGATCCCTCAGCTTGGATGGTGATGAAGAATTATATTTCATATCCACTTGCCTTTATAGACTTACAATTCCTACTCCTTTTATTAAAATTTGTCCTTGGTATTGTCCTAGGTATTTCTCCCTAACTTTTTGAGATATTGGCTATTATAGCAAAATTCTACAACTTACTAAATTAGTTGCCCTTTTTACTTTTATCCAGGAATGGGAAGGCATCCAGACAACAAGACCTGGATAAGACTCACAGCCAGAGTTGCTGGCAGAGAAGACTATAGGCAGAATTGGAGTGGACTCAGTTTGGGACCACAACTAGCAAAGAAAATACCCAAAGAAAACAAAGATCATGTTGTTCATTCTAGGAAGCCAGAAACAGCAGGTTTAGTAGAGGTTAAGGGTTATGTTTAACTGTTGAGGGAAGAAAAAACAAAAGCATCCAGATATCCTGGAAAGCTTTCTTGAAGGCAGAGCTGCTCAAACTAAGTATGTGTTTTGACTGCTGCCTCTAAGCTTCACTGGCACTCACTCAAAATGAAGTTCTTCTGAATCCTTAACTGCCAGCCAACACTTTTAAAGCTAGTTCTGGACCATTTAAGCCCAAAGGCATAAATAAGAGGGAAAATATATCTATGCTATGGTTTGTGTTTTAGAATGCTACCCAAAAGCTCATGTGTTGAAACCATGTTTCCCAATGCAGGAAGGCTCAGAGGTGGGGCATTTTAGGTAATAGGAAGTGGGGCACTGGGGGCAGGGTCTCAGGAACTATTACATGTCCCTAATTCTCCTCTTCTTGCTCTTTTTTCTTCCAGGTGCCATGAGCTGATTGGTGTTTTGTCCCCACCATTTGCCATGATGCCATGGTTTCTGCCTTTAAGCCAGCTGACCACAAACTGAAACTCCAAAACCATGAGCTCAAATAAATATTTATTCCTTTATCTTGTGCTTGTTGGGAATTTTTGTCACAGTGATGGAAAAGCTGACTAGTGCAACTTACAAACACAATGTAAACAGAATATTTGTACCGTTGCTATTGAAAAAGAGTCAACAACAACAGAATCGAAACAGATTGGACATAAAGAGAAGATACAGTCTACAAAACATAATAGCAATGAAACTTAACACATTAAAAGTAATAAAGTTGTTGCTAGCACTGTGTGTTATGATAATTTAGTCAAGAGAAATTCCAGAAAGGATGGAAATTTGTAAGTTTCAAGAGGGCAGAAATGGGTACTGGGAGGCTGTGCTCCTGCCAGGCAACATGGTGACATCCTCAACATCCTTAGAGTCATCGACACATGCTCTTACAAATCTCCCAGGGTCTGCCTGAAGGCCAGAGCAAAGACCACTCCAGTCTGCCTCTTGTGCAGGTAAGGCCCATAATTGCTCAAAATATCCTCATAGGAGACCTAGCAAAAGTTGATCTCCCCTTCCTGCTGGCCAAGCCTGGAGCCTGTATCTTATTTGCATGCTAATTAACATTAGTTAGGAGAAATATGTGATCACAATCTTTGTCAATGTGCAGGATATTCCTTGCTAGGTAGGAAAAATTAAATGTGCAGCAGAACTTCAATCTTTGAGCCAGCTCCATATGCTTTCTCCCTGAAGTGACATCTGGGGGATGGGTTGCATTCTGGTAGGAGCTCTCTAGTGACTTAGGAAATTATCATGCAGGAACCAAGAGCCAATGACCCAATCCCCTTTGTCACATACAGGACTTTTCCACTTCTAAGTCATTTTCACAGTCAGTATCATATTTAGACAATCAAGTAACCCTATGGGGTAGGTATGAATAAACCCATTTTACAGAGGAAGAGACAGTAGGCTTAGAAAGGTTAAGTGATTAACTTAAGGTAAGGAGAGAGAGAGAGAGAGAGAGAGAGAGAGAGAGAGAGAGAGAGAGAGAGAGAGAGAGAGAGAGATGGGTTTTTATTAATGCATTGCAATTATACACCATAGTGAGATTCAAATGATAGGAACATATGCACACACTTGGTGTATTTTCTTCTCCATTCTGCTCTTCACTCCCCCTTCCTCCCCTAACATATTAGTAAGATTGGTAATGATGCCTTCATGTATAGATAGATGTAGCATCATTTGAATTGTTTCCTTTCTCACTCCTCCTTTTTCTCCTCCCCCGACTCATTCCCTCAGTCCCCATCCACTATTCCACTCTCTCTCTCTCTCTCCTCATTCTTCTAAAATCCCTTTTGTTTCCTATTTTCTCTCTGGCTTCCACATAATAGAGAAAACATATGACCCTGAACTTTCTGAGTCTGACTGATTTCACTTAGCATAATATTATCTAGTTCTGTCCATCTTCCTGAAAATGATATAATTTTGTCCTCATTATGGTTGAGAAAATTTCTATTTTGTGTATATGCTACTTCTTTTCCATTCTTCTATTGACAGACACATGGTTTGGTTCCATAATTTGGCTATTGTACATTGTGCTGTTATTTTTAAAATTTAAACATGAGTCTATTTGGAGACTGAAAAACACACTCTTTCTACCCCACCTTGTACCTCTCACTATTTCTATCTTTCTCCTTTTCTACCTAGCCAGAAAACTCCATCACCTCCTAATTTAGTTTTCTTTTTTGTGATACCTACTCACCTAGGATTTTTATGGCTGCAGAATGTAGCTAAGCCTTCAGGCCAGAAAGATGAAGATGCCTTCAAGTAGTGACCCAGCAGCTCCTGTTTTTAACAGTTTAATTTTAAAAGAAATGGACCTCATGTAACTAAATTTCTCTTTCAATTTTTCTGGCTATTAAAGAACTTGAATATCTAATAAATATTTAATAGGAATCCCCCCCAGCTGAATCTAGGCCCCTCAGTATCTCATTAACATGTCTTAGAATAGTATCCTCATTGTCACTTGCTTAATTATGCTAAGGAAGAGTTGAATTGTGTGGCTATTGGGATCAAAAAGTGATTAAATTTGCTTGGCAAGACTTTGAATATCTCATTATGACCCTCATTTAGCACTTCTAATGGAATTATTTTTCCCAATACTGTCTTGGAAAAGACTTGCTCATTGTAGCTAACTATTTCCCTAAGCCTGGCACAACTTTGCACTCTGCCAGAAAAGATCAGAAGTTACTTCACACCTCATTTGCACTTGCAAGAACACCAGCCACCAAAAGAGCAATGGCATAATGCCCCAGAGAAAAGGAGGAGGAGTTAGGCCTTCAGAAACTCTTAAAAGCAGGCATTCCAATCCCCTTTTAAGGTTAATTCCCTGCTAAAGCAGTAGTATCCAGGCATAGTCCAGGCCTTGCTGGATCCCTCCAGTGTCAGGAAAATCTGATATAACACCATTCTGCAGAGTGATTGGCCAGTTATTATACACTGGGTTCATTACATTAGACAGCTTATATCATGGAAAAACAATGTTTGGTTCTTACTAGAAAATACATTCTATATATGGGGTTGCCTTCCCTGTATACAGTTTTTCTGCAAATAGCATCCTAAACTTACAAAATTCCTTAGGTACCATCACAATATTCCATAAAGTATTGCTTCTGACCAAGGAACTCACTTTACAGCAATAGAAATGTAACAGTATTCTACACTCCTGAAATTCATAAAGTTTACTATGTCCTAAAATAGTGGACATACAAAACAGTAGAATATTTTTAAAGCTGTTTTCAAGAACAACTAGAGAGCATTATCTCATGGGTCTGTGTCAAGGTTCTCCAGAAGACTATATAATCTCTGAATTAGTGTCCAATACAAGATTCTGTTTCTCCCTGGCCAGAATTCATAGGTCCAGGAATCAATGGGTAGAACTGGAGGTAGCACCATTCACTATTACCTCTAGTGACCTATTAGAAAAATTTTTGCTTTCCATTCCTAATACTTTATGTTGTGTTGGCCTAGACGTATTAGTTCCATGAGGAGGAATGCTACTATCAGGAGGCACAATAATTCCATTACGCTGCAAGTTAAGACTACTATTAGGCCATCTTGGGCTCATCATGCCTCTGAGTCAACAAGCCAAGAAGGGAGTTCCAGTGCTGGCAGGGGTGACTGATCTGGACCATCAGGAGAAAACTGGATGACTATTCCACAATGCAGGCCAAGAAGAGTAGGTCTGGACTTCCGAGAAGATGGCGACGGAGGAAAGCGGCACTTACAAGTCCCACTAACAATTGAACTCTATTACCACAAAACCAGCACCTTTCAGAGCCAGAAAACACCACTAGCAAAGAAATAAAAACTGTAAATACAAGGGAAAGAGAAAAAGGGCTGGAAAAACAAGACACCAGAAAGAAACCAGCCCGAAGTCCTGCGCCCGCCGCAACGCGGAACAGCCGGAGCCGCGGTGCAAAGTGGCCAGAGTAGCTGGAGCCGCGGCGAGGAGCAGCGCGGCCTACATCTTCCCTAGCAGCATCAGGCTCCAGAGAGGAGGGAATCTCAGAATGGAGCTCAAATCCAGAGAGGAGGTAGGTCGGGATCGCGGCCTAGGTTGCAGCAGCAGCGCCTTACTGCTGGCGGCAGTGGGGGATACACCAGACGGCCCTAGACCAACGCACTCAACAAGCCACCAGGCACCAGAGAAGAGGGGTGGACAGTGAGCTGAGGTGAGCCGCTGCTGAACAGCAGGGCGGCAGTCAAAAGTTTCGTCGGTGCAAGGAGCGTCAAAAGCTCCCAAGGGCCTGGATCAGCACAACCCGCAGGGACTCAGCAGAGCTCAAAACCAGAGAAGAACTACGCCAACCTCATGGCAGAGGACACGACAGCAACACCTTACTGCCGGCAGCAGCGGCGAGTTCACCAGCCAGCTGAAGACCAACGCACTCAACCAGCCAGCAGGCTCCAGAGAGGAGGGGTGGAAAACCAGCCAAGGTGAGCAGGTGTTGAACAGCCGGGCGGCAGTCAGCAGTTTTGTCGGCGCAGGGAACATCTAAAGCTCCCAAGTGCCGGGCACAGCACACCTGGCAGGGACTCAGAGCGGAGCTCAACACCAGAGAAGAAATATGCCTCACAACAGCCGAGGGCGTTGCAGTGGTGCCATATTGCCAGTAGCGGGAGCTGTGAATTCACCGAGTCCACTACAGCTCCATCAGCGCACTCAACAACCCTGAGTCAAATTGCGGCCCCTAGGGGAGAAATCCCAGTACTGCACTCCCAGGGACTTGCACAGATAGTCTCCCTGGGTTGGAGATTTTAGCAGTGCAACCCAGTGGGGGAGTGGCAGTGGGAGAGATATCATACCATAGTCAAAACTCCCCTCTGGAGAATGCCCAACTTGACACCCCCCACGGTCTAAGCAGCCTCGATAAACGCCCGGGGTCTGAGACTTTGTGATACAACCCAATAAAGGAGTAGTGGTGACTGAGATACCACAGACTCGAGATCCAGAGCATCTTAAGTGAAGTAGTAGTGACCCAGGGAAGAACCCAAAGAAGGCACAAACTTCCAAAATCATGGGAAAAAGAAATAACAATGGAGCAGTGAATGCCCACAAAGCCACAACATCAGACTCTGATAACACAGAAATCCAGAGATCTCTAGAAGATCAAATCAGGAAAATTACTTTAGAAATAATAGAGGACTTTCGGAAAGAATTCAGAGAGAGTCAGAAAGACATAAAGGAGGCAATCATTGAAATAAAGGCCTCAATTCAAAGTATAAACAATCGATTAGACCACATGGAGAATAGAATCACGCTCCTAGAAGATGATCATTCCAAAAATAAACACATAGTTTCTAATTTAGAAAAAAAAAAATACCCGAAAGCGGGAATCTGACATTGAAGAAATATGGGCCCATTTCAAGAAAGCTAACCCAAGAATAATTGGAATAGAGGAGGGAAAAGAAGGTGAAACCAAAGGGATCAATAATCTCTTCAAGGAAGTAATAGCAAAAAATTATCCAAACATAGAGCAAGAGGTCGATACACAGGTCCAGGAAACTTATAGAACTCCCTTTAGACAGGATCAGAGAAGAGAATCCCCACGCCACATAATGTCAAAATGACTAATGTGGAAGCCAAGGAAAGAATCTTAAAGGCAACAAAAACAAAAGGCCACATGACATTCAGAGGCAAAACAATTATAATCACTCCAGACTTCCCAAAGCAAGTTATGAAAGACAGAAGGGCATGGAGTATCATATTCCAAACTCTGAAAGAAAACAACTTCCAGCCAAAAATTTCCTACCCAGCAAAACTATCCATCAAATTAGATGGGGAAATAAGAAGCTTTCATTACAAACAGCAACTGAAGGAATTTATATCTTCAAAACCAGCGCTAGAGAACATACTCAAGGAGATTAACTGCAAAGAGAAAATGGGTAATACACGCCAGAACCAAAGAAACAAGAATTCCCATTCAGCAGACAACTAAGCAAAGAAGAATAAAAGTATCTCAAACAGAAATAAGATCTTAACATGTTGGGAATTAAAAATTATCTCTCTATAATCACACGAATATAAATGGCCTCAAATCCCCAATAAAAGACATAAATTGGCAAAATGAATTAAAAGCCAGAATCCATCCATCTGCTACTTACAAGAAACACACCTTACAAGTAAAGATAGAAACAAACTCAAGGTAAAGGGCTGGAGCAAGGTAATCCATGCTAATGGTACTCGAAGACAAGCAGGAGTAGCAACTATGATATGATACAAGTTTGACTTCAAACCTAAACTTATTAGAAGAGACAAAGAAGGTCACATTTTACTGGTAAAAGGAATAGTCCAGCAAGAGGAAATAACAATAATCAACATCTATGCCCCAAACATAGGGGCAGCTACTTTCATAAATCAAAATCTTTGTGACATGAAGTCACACATAAATCCCAACACATTAATACTGGGAGACTTCAACACACCTCTCATAATACTAGACCGATCTTCCAGACAAAGGGTCAGTAAAGATGTCTCAGAACTAAAGAACATCATTAACCAAAAGGACCTGTTGGACACATATAGAATATTTCACCCAACTACAGCGGAGTTTGCATTTTTCTCAGCTGCACAAGGGACCTTCTCCAAAATAGATCACATCCTGGGACACAAAATGAGCACTAGCAAATTTTAAAAATGTTACATACTTCCCTGTGTCATTTCAGACCATAATGGAATTAAACTAGAAATCAACTATAAGAGGACCCAGAGAAACAACATAAACATGTGGAGACTGAACACCACACTTCTGAATGAAGAATGGGTCATAGAAGATGTAAGAGGTGAAATCAAGAAATATCTAGAAACAAATGAAAATAAAGAAACAACATATCAAAACCTCTGGGACACTTTGAAGGCAGTATTAAGAGGAAAATTTATAGCACTGAGTGCTCACATAAGAAAAACAGAAAATCTTCAAATAAATAGCCTTATGACACACCTCAAAGCCCTTGAAAAGTAGGAACAATTGAACTCCAAAGCCATCGGAAGACAGGAAATTATTAAAATTAGAGCAGAAATTAACCAAATAGAGAATAAAAAAAACAGAAAATCAAAAAAAACCAAAACCTGATTTCTTGAAAAAATTAACAAGATTGATAAACCACTAGCCAACCTAACTAAAAAAAAGAGAGAATCAACACAAATTATGAAGATAAGGGATGAAAAAGGAGACATTACTACCGACAGTGTAGAAATCCAGAGGATTATCAGAATCTATTTTGAAAAACTATACTCCAACAAAATGGGAAATCTGGAGGAAATCGACAACTTCCTAGATAAATACAACCTTCCTAAACTGAGTAATGAAGATACATAACACTTAAACCAACCAATAACAATCAAAGAGATTGAAACAGCAATAAAGAGCTTACCATCAAAGAAAAGCCCAGGACCAGATGGTTTCCCAAGTGAATTCTATAAAACTTTTGTAGAAGAGCTAATCCCAATACTCCTCAAACTATTTCGGGAAATAGAAAAAACCAGCACTCCCCCAAATACATTCTATGAAGCCAAAATCACACCCAAACTGAATAAAGACAGTTCAAGGAAGGAAAACTACAGGCCTATATCTCTGATGAACTTGGATACAAAAGGATTAAACAAAATACTAGCAACACGCATTCAAAACCACATCAAGAAAATCATTCACCATGACCAGGTAAGATTCATCCCAGGGATGCAAGGCTGGTTCAATATACGAAAATCAATCCATGCAATTCATCATATAAACAGAATCAAAGACAAAAACCACATGATCATCTCAATAGACACTGAAAAATCATTTAATAAAATTCAACATCCATTTATGATAAAAATACTCCAGAGAATTGGAATACAAGGAACATATCTCAACATTATTAAGGCAATCTACAATAAGCCCACTGCCAACATCATATTAAATGGGGAAAAACTTCAAGAATTTCCCCTAAAAACTTGAACGAGACAAGGATGTCCACTATCATCACTTCTCTTCAAATTAATACTAGAGACTCTAGCCAGAGCAATAAGGCAAGAAAAGGAAATCAAAGGAGTACAAATAGGAAAAGAAGAACTCAGACTTTCCCTATTTGAAGATGACATGATACTATATTTAGAAAACCCAACAAACTCAACCAAAAGGCTTATAGAACTGATCAACAAATTCAGCAAAGTATCTGGATACAAAATCAATCTTAAAAAATCAGAAGCTTTCCTGTACACCAACCATAAATCCACTGAAAAAGAAATTCAGAAAACACTTCCACTCAGGATCTCCCACAAGAAAATAAAATACCTAAGAATAAACGTGACCAAGGAGGTAAAAGATCTCTACAAAGAAAATTATAAAACACTGAAAAAAGAAATCAAAGAAGATCTTAGAAGATGGAATGATCTTACATGTTCATGGATTTGCAGAATATCATTATAATGGCCATCCTCCCAAAAGTGATCTACAGATTTAACGCAATGCCCATTAAACTACCAAGATCATTCCTCACAGACATAGAAAAATCAGTCCTTAAATTTATCTGGAATAACAAAAAGCCCAGAACAGCCAAGGTAGTTCTCAGCAACAAAAACCACGCAGGAGGAATCACAATACCTGACTTTAAACTATACTACAAAGCCATTGTAATAAAAACAGCATGGTACTGGCAAGATAACAGATATATAGACCAATGGAGCAGAATAGAAGACCCAGAAACAAGTCCACACACGTTCAGCCCATGGATTTTTGACAAAGAGGCCAAAAACATACACTGGAAACAAGATACCCTCTTCAACAAATGGTGTTGGCAAAACTGGTTAACCATATGCAGAAAACTGGAAATTAATCCCACTTTTTCACCCTGTACAAAAGTCAACTCATGATGGATCAAAGACTTGGAAATTAAACCAGAGATCTTGAAGCTCCTTGAAGAGGGCATAGGTCCAACACAACAACACACAGGCACAGACAAACATTTCCTCAACAAGACCCCAAAGGCACAACAAATTAAAAGGAGAATCAATACATGGGATTGCATGAAACTGAAGAGCTTTTGTTCAGCAAAGGAAACTATCAAGAACCTCAATCGAGAGCTAACAGAATGGGAGAAGATTTTTGCCATCTACACCACCGATAGAGGACTAATATCTAGAATATACAGAGAACTCAAGAAACACAACACTAAGAAAACAAAGCATCCAATAACAAAATGGGCAAATGAACTAAATAGACACTTCACAAAAGAAGAAATTCAAATGGCTAATAAATGCATGAAAAAATGCTCAACATCACTGGCAATCAGAGAGATGCAAATCAAAGCTACCCTGAGATTTCACCTAACTCCAACTAGAATGGCAATCATTCAAAACACAAACAACAACAGATGCTGGAGAGGATGTGGAGAAGTGGGAACTCCAGGACATTGTTGGTGGGATTGCAAATTAGTGAAACCACTTTGGAAAACAGTATAGAGAATCCTCAGAAGAATGGGAACAAACCTACCATTTGATCCAGCAATACCACTGTTGGGTATCTACCCAACTGTGGGATATGTACACAATGGAATTTTACTCAGCCATAAAAAAACTCAATTACATCATTTTCAGGGAAATGGATGGAACTGGAGGACATTATGCTAAGTGAGATTAGTCAGGCACAAAAAATAAGAAATCAGATGCTTTCCCTAATATGTGAGAGTTAGGGAGAAATGGGTCATAGGAGGAACTCTTGAAAGAGGATATCCTATAGAAAAGCAAACAAGACAACCTAAAGGAGGAGAAAGGAGGGGGGAAGAGGAAAATATCTAAAACTCACAATGTACTTATACATATCTAAGTCAGTCATTAAGCCAAGCAAGGGAGGGAAGGATGGCGAGGGAACAAGGTGGGAATTAGGTAGGTCTTAAATCAGCGATGAGTACATGTTTGTATACACAAGTTTTTTACCCCAATAAGTTGTATGAATATAATGCACCAATTAAAAAAAAGGAAAAAGGAAAAAGAAAAAGAGTAGGTCTGGAGCACAGGAAGACCCAAAGTCATTTCAGTATTATCATGCCCTGTGATTAAGGTCAGTGGGAAAATACAGCCCAATCCAGATAGGACTGCAAGTGGACCAGATCCTTCAGGAATGAAAGTTGGTATAATCTAACAAGTAAAGAATCATGAGAATCTGAGGTGCTTGCTTTAGGCAAAGTGAATACAGAATGGGCAGTGGAAGAAGGTGCTTATAAGTATGAGTTACATCCACAAGACCCATTATAGTAATGAGAACCAAAACTCTCTTGAATATTTCTTCTTTATTTTACTATGCATACATTTGTATGTATAAATATGTATATTAAGTAAATATCTTTGTTTCCTTTCTTTCTTATTGCCATATCATGTAACATGTTTTGACTTTATACCAGTATTTTCAGTAATGTTAATTTTACATAATAGTAAGTTAAACAACACCAAGAGGAGAGTAAACATCATTCATATTTCACCTCCTTTTCTGGAGAAGGAATTATTGTGTTTTCAGTTGCACTCAGGATATTATGGTGTTATAAGCTACGACCTTGTTATGGTTTTATTGGGAGATTAAGTTTTGCTTAAGGTAAAATATATGATTTTCAAATTGATAAGAAGAGGATTTGTGATAGTTAATTGTATGAAAAAATTGAGAAAAGGGATGTTGAGAGACTAGGTGTATTTATGAGTATGCTGCTGAAAGATATTAGCATTTAAATTGATTAATTGAGTAAAACAGATGACCTTTTGCCATGTGGGTGGACATCACCCAAACCATTGAGAATCTAAATTAAAAAGAAAATTCACTCTGTGCTTGAACTGGGTGATCCATCTTCTCCGTGTCTCATATATTATCACCCCTGATTGTTGGTATTTACACTCAGACTGGAACTTACATCCTCAGTTTTTTTAGTTCTCATGCCTTGGAACTTGTGTTGCAATACCAATTACCTTTCTAGTCCTTCATTCTTGTAGAAAGATTATGGGAGTTCTCAGTCTCCATAATCACTTATATTTACACATATATGGATTATATACATATATATATATATATATATATATATATATATATATATATATTCTCATATCAAAATACACACAGGTACCTGGGCATGGTGGCGCATTGTAATCCCAGGATTCTGGAGGCTGAGTCTGGAGGATTGCAGTTCTCGGGCAGCCTCGGGTACTCAGTGAGGCACTCTGTAACTTAGTTAGACCCTGTTTCAAAATAAATAATAAAAAATAGGGTAGGTGGTGTAGCTCAGAGGTTGATTCCCCCTGGTTTTCATCCCCAAACCAGCAAAAAAAAAAAATATATATATATACACACACACACACACACACACACACACACACACACACACACAGGTAATAAATCTACTATAAGACTACAGAGTTAAACAAAAAATGTCCAATGCTTTATTCTTCATCTCTAGGAAAGAGAAACATGGTGCAGAGGAAAGAGAAACATGGTGCAGACACTTTAAGAAGGGAGCCCCACCTTGAGAACAGATAAGACATTTCCTAAAACTTGCAACTCATTTCTACCTTCAGGGGATATGATTTTAATTCACAAGGTCTTCCTCACTAAGGTCATTATTTTAAGATGACTTTGACTAGGTAAGGCGAGCCTAAAACATAAAATATAACTCCTGCATCAGTTGTTTTTTTTCCATTCTGAAAGGAATTCAAATGTGATTGGAAATTCTTCTTCATGAGGATGAGCAGGAAAAATACTAAGAAATGAGATGATTACAAAGATAACAGCCAAAAGAAGATGGCTAGTAGTTGACTAAATTTTGAAGTTAGCATTTAAGGAAAAATAATTCCATCAGGTGCTTTTTAGGAAGCATCAGTGCAGATTCCCTTGTGCCAATTCAATCAAGAAAATAGTGGGAAGAAGAGAATCAATTCTCATTAAGTATCTACAAAGCAAGGGCACAGGGTTAAGTGATTTGGTGTGGGCTTAAGCTGCACAATGCTCCTGAGAAGTTGGTAGTATTACCATTCACTAGACAGATGAAGGATCTGAGGTTTTTCAGGATAAGTGGTCTACCCAGTGTCATATGACTAGGAAATGGCAGAGCTGGGGTTCAAACATCATGATGTTTCTTTTTTCTGAGAAAATTATACAGGCACTGTAAGAAATGTATCTCATCATTTTGACTTGCAAACACCTGGGACTTTTCAGGGTCTGATCTCTGTCAGCATATACTGTCTATCCCTATATCCCCTGTATTTAATGAGTAAGAAAATGATTTCTAGAGTCCCCTGTGCTCTTACTTAGCTGCCAATACGTGTGGGTATCCTTTAAATTTCAGCTATTTGGTTAATTTCATGATTCATTCTTCTGATATTTCAAAGAAGCCACAGAATAGATCGTTGGCTATCTCTCTTACTCAGTCTTTTTATGCAAGTGACAGAAATCAAACTCAATTTGGCCAATCAATTAAAAACAAACACCTTACTAAATAATGTTTTAAATAAACAAATTCCAGAGAAGTTTGACATCTAAGTACTGAAAAAGGGAAGAATCCTCAGAAAAAATGGTAACTGAGATTTGAAATACCATCACTTCACTCACCCATGAGCACATGATAATTTAATTGTGAATTGTGTGTGTAAGAACACACATGTGTGCATGCATACTAAAACCTTCCAACTGTAGCTTCATATCTGTTTTTATAAATCACTGCCTTCTTCCGGGCATGGTGGTGCATGCCTGTAATCCCAGTATTTGGGAGGCTGAGACAGGAGGATTGGAGATTCATGATCAGCCTCAGAAACTTAGTGAGGCCCTCTACCACTTAGTGAGATCTTGTTTCAAAGTAAAAATAAAAATAGGCCTTCTGCCATGGTTGGATGTGAGGAAAGAATAACTCTTTTACATTGCTGGTGGGGATGCAAACTAGTTCAGCTGCTATGGAGATCAGTGTTGAGATTCCTTAGAAAACTTGGAATAGAACTACCATAGGAACTGGCTATACAACTCCTGGGTATAGGTCCAAAGAGGTTGAAATCAGAGAACTACAGTAACATATGCATACCCATCTTCATAGCAGCACAGTTCATAATAGCCAAAATATGAAACCAACCTAGGTCCCAATTGACAGATGAATGAATTGAAAAATTATGGGAAATACACACAATGGAATTCTACTCAGCTATAAAGAAGAAAATTATGTCATTTGCAAAAAGATGGAAATACCTGGAGAACATTATGTTAAGTGAGATCAGCCAGGCACAGAAAGAGAAGGGACATATGTTCTCTCTAATATGCCCAAATTAGGTAGCATTGGGGATACCAGAGGGACTCCAGATAATGGAGGGGAAACCTCAGCAAAGCTAGAATGGAAGGATGAGAGAGGAAGAAGGCTGAGATTGATTAATGGAGGAGCTACATTCAAATATGTGTAAAAGTATGAATGTAGCATGGCTAACCTGGACACTTATTGTTGATAGGGGAAGGGGAAGTGGGGAAAGGGGAGAGGGCACCAAGCACAGTCTGAATGTGAGATCATTTCATTTTTAATATGTTCCACATAAAAATTACAAATTAAATTAAAAATAATATTTGTGCAAAAAAATAAAACAACATAGAATTACAAAAAATAGGGCTGAGAGTGGAGTTCAAAAGCAGAATTTCCTTGGGTTCAAACTCCAGTATAACTAAAATAGAAATAAAAATGCATACTTTGCCACCTTATAACTATATATCATAGTGAGATCCAAAGTGACACATTCATGTATAACACACATTTCTTGATGTATTTTTCTCCACTCCCTACCCTACTGTCACTCTCCTCTATCCCCATACATGATATTGAGATTGAGAGTGATACATTCATACATGGACATTGTTAGGTCAGAGGGTGCATGGGGCCGGGTGGGCTTCACAACTACGGCTATGTGGGTATCACAATGTGCAATGATAATGCAGGGCAGTCTGACCCAGTCTAAGGAGCAGTTACCATAAACAAAAAAGCAGTCACAAAGGCAAACATTTCAACCCTGACCACCGAGGCAAGCCACTACCACCTGTGAGCAACTGAGTCTGTCTGTTCTTGGGACCAGGCACTATCCCCTCTCTTGCTCCCCTGATATAAATTTTTTTGCTTCCCCTTAGTTCAGTTGCTCTCCTGCAAGAGATGCCCTGGCATGTTAACCTTGGCTGCAATATTTTTTTTTAAATGGGACCAGACTCCAGAGTCTTTAATCTCTTTTGTCAGCCCGATCCCCTTAAAGACATAACATTATTTGGTCTGTTTCTTTCCTCAAACTCCTTGTCATTTTCACCACCTCCCTCTCTGAATCCCCTTTCACTATTCTATTGGTCTCCTTTTTTTAGGAAGTCCACTTTATGTCCTATTTTCTCTCTAGCATCCACTTATGAGAAAACATGCAACCCTTTGTTTTATGAGACTGCCTGATCTCGCTTAGCATAATGTTCTCCAGTTCCATCCATTTTCTTTTAATGAGATCATTTTGTTTTTTATAGCTTATTCCATTGTACTGCCATATTTTCTTTATTCATTAATCAGCCAATGATACCTAGTTTGCTTATTTGACTATTGTGAATTGTGTTGCTATGTACATGAGTATTCATGTATTTCTCTCTCTCTCTCTCTCTCTCTCTCTCTCTCTCTCTCTCTCTCTCTCTCTCTCTCCCTCCCTCCCTCTCTCTCTCTCTCCCTCCATATTCCTCTCCCTCTTTTTCTCCCTCTCCCTCTCCCTCTCCCTCTCAATCAAATTCAGAAGAAAGTTCATGTGGCCTGGAATAGAAGCTATAAACTATACTCTGGAACCAAACTACAGAAGTTCAAGGGCCAGGTCAGAACATAAAAACATTGAAGGGGAATGAATATGTGGAAAGAAGAAATAGGCTCCAGAAAGGGGCATGACTTGGGCAAACCTACTGAAGCTTGCAGATCCATTTATGGATCAGCTGCTCTTAAAAGTACCTACCTAGTCCAGACAGCTACAGTTGAGAGCAATCATATACTAAACATGTTCTGCAAAGGAATGCCTCTTTGAAATGAGGGTGAGAGAGAGACAGGGACAACTAGACACATCAAAAGCCCACTCAGTCTGGGAAGTACAGAAGCCCTTAGATTTGGCACTCTACTCCTTTACAGGCATATGTATGGGGTAAGGCCCTGAAAATCCATGTAGTAGAAAATTTCTGACACACTCTTTGCCTTAAACCTTTTCTCTCAAACAATCTTACTCAGGCCTTGAATGGCTAGCAATCCTGTTACAAGCAACCGAAAAGTTATTAAGAAAATATTCTTTTTTTAATGTTTTATTTTTTATTTTTTTAACAAATTTTTATAGAACATAAATAGTACACATTTAAACTATATTTGGTGTCCTCTACCCCCACCCCAACTTTCCCTTCCCCCTTCCCACCAATGGTTGTCTAGGTTAACCATGTCTTATTCATAATTTTACACATGTTCAGATGTAGACCCTCATTAATCAAGATCAGCCTTCCTCCTCTCCTATCTTTCCACTCAAACTTAGCTACTATTTCCCCTCCATTATCTGGAGTCCTACTGGTATCCTTTGTGTTTCCTAGCTTGGGCATATTAAAGGAAACATATATATCTTCTCCTTCTGTGCTTGGCTGATCTCACTTAACATAATGTTCTCTAGGGCTTTCCATCTTCTTGCAAATGATATAATTTTGTTCTTCTTTATGGCTGAATAGAATTCCATTGTGTGTATTTCCCACAGTTTTGCTATCCATTTATCTGTTGATGGTGATCTGGGTTGGTTCCATATTTTGGCTATTACAAATTGTGCTGCTATGAACATAGGTATGCATATGTTTCTGTATTTCTCTGAATTCAACCCCTTTGGAAAGATACCCAGGAGTGATATAGCTGGATCATATGGTGGATCTATTCCCACTTTTCTTAGGAATCTCCACACAGATCTCCATAGTGGTTGAACTAGTTTGCATTCCCTCCAACAGTGTAAAAGAGTTCCTCTTTCCCCACATCCTCGCCAGCATTTTTTGTTGTTTGATTTCTTTATGCTTGCCACTCTGACTGGGGTTAGATGGAATCTCAGTGTAGTTTTGATTTGCATCTCCCTGATGGCCAGTGATGAAGAACATCTTTTCGTGTATCTATTGGCCCTTTGTATCTATTCTTTTGTGAAGTGTCTATTTAGTTTATTTGCCCATTTCTTGATTGGGTTGTTTGTTTTGCGAGTGTAGAGTCTTTTGAGCTCTTTGTATATTCTGAATATTAGCCCCATATCAGAATGGTGGCTGGTAAAGATCGTTTCCCCATTCTGTAGGCTTCCTCTTTAGGTTATTGATAGTTTCCTTTGATGAGAAGAAACTTTAGTTTGTTGTTATCCCACTTGTTTACTCTTGCTTTAATTTCCTGAACTTTGAAGGTTTTGTTGAGAAAGTTACTGCCTGTGCCAATATGTGGTAGTGTTGAACCTATGCTCTCCTCTAATAACTTCACAGTCTCAGGTTTAATTTCTAAGTCTTTGATCCATCTTGAGTTGATTCCTGTGTTTGGTGAGATATAGGGGTTTAGATTCATCTTTTTACAAATGGTTAGCCAGTTCTCCCAGGACCACTTGTTGAAAAGGCTGTCTTTTCTCCAGCAGATGAGTTTGACCCCTTTGTCAAAGATTAATTGACTAAAGATGTGTGGGTTTGTTTCTGTATCTTCTATTCTAATCCACTGGTCAGTATATCTGTTTTTGTTCCAGTACCATGCTGTTTTTACTACTATTGCTCTATAGTATAGTTTGAAGTCTGGGATTGTAATGCCTCTAGTTTGAGCCATCTCATAAGCATCCAAAGAGACCAACAATTGCCCTGTATATATGTTCTCCATTTCTTTTCCCTTCATGAATAGGCATAGAATTGGTATTCATGTTTGTCTTATCTATAATAAAGCTTAGAGATTGATCTAATGCTCATTATCATCTCTCCTTATGTTTTTTTAATTTTTTTCATCGTTCATAATGAGAGGTTGCAAACCAGTGGTCCTCTTGTTGTGTCTAGTCTACACTGGTTGACTTTAGATCATATGGCATGTTCAGTATCTTTCAAATCAGAATTACTGGCCAACGTTTAGAATTTAGGAGATGTATACATAAATGTGCAAACTCCCAGTGTCATATGAACACATGAGAGGCCTGGACACACTTGGCCTACAGTCTCTCCTGGCAACAGTCAAGAAGAGCTGAGTAACTTTTTCCCTTTTGTGGGACATATACTATCTGGTAACACTCTATTCTCATAAATCCACTTCATTCACTCTCTTTCCTTACTATCTTTAGGTTTTTGAGTTTGAGAAACTTTGCTCTGAGTTTTTTAAATTATTTCCAGTGTTCGTAACAAAGCTGATGTCTTTGTTTTCTTTATTAAATCATTCTTCCTGAACTTCCTGGAAGATGGCGACCAAGTAAAGTGGCGTTTACGAATCCTGCTAACAAGTGATCTTTATTACTACAAAATCAGCACTTTTCATAGCCAGAAAACACCACCAGCAGAGAAATAAAAGCTGTAAGTACAAGGGGCAGAGATAAGGAAGGTTAGAAGAATGGCCAGACACCAGAGAGAAAACCAGCCCCCACACACCACTGGCGCCATCTTGTCTCGCAGCGCCGGGCTCCAGAGAGGAGGGGGACTCAGAACAGAGCTCAGAACTGGAGAGGAGATACGCCGGCCTCATGGGATGGACATGGCAGCAGTGCCATACTGATGGCGGCAGCAGTGAGCTCACCAGATGGCTCCAGACCAATGTACTCAACAGCCCACCAGGCTCCAGAGAGGAGCTGCAGACAGCGAGCTGAGGTGAGCAACTGCAGAACAGCCAGGTGTAATTCACCAGTTTTTTTGGCGCAAGGAGCGTCTAAATCTCCCGAGAACGAGGCTCAGCACTACCTTCAGGGACTCAGATTGGAACTCAAAACCAGAAAAGAAATACGCCAGCCTCACGGCTGAGGGAGTGACAGCGGCGCCATATTGCCTAGGGTGTGGCAGCGGCTCCATATTGCCTTCAGTGGCATCAGCGAGTTCACCGAGTCCGTGACAGTGCACTCAACAACTGTTGGCATTGGCTACTGTTTATTGTCACTTTGTGAAGCAGAGAAACAAAATTTTGGTGTTAGTAGTTCCTGACTTCTGACCCCTGCTACTCCACCATCACCCAAACCTCACCACTCAAAAAAGTACTGCTTACCTGTTAACACCTCTAAATCCCCACTACTAAGACTGGTCTATACACAATACCCACAATCAATGGGAAGATAACAGAAGAACAGGCCTGAGAACATTGAAATTATGAGAACCAGGGATAGTGGAGAAACGACAGAAGTCACGAATACTGACCTACAAGAAATGCAAGAAGGGGAGTTTTGAATCCTGATTTACAATATGATGAAAGGATTTAAAACAAGTCTAGAGGAGATAAAAGATGAGTTGAAAACACTAAGAAAGAATCAGAAAGAGGTCTGGAATGAAATGAAAGAGTCAATAAGTGAAATGAAGATAGCAATAGAAAGAAATTCTGGAAGATTAGATGAAATCGAAAACAGAATTTCAATGTTAGAAGACAGTACATCCAAAACCGAAAACACGGTCAGCGATATACAGAAATTTTTACAGCAATAAAACCTAAACATCCAGCAAATATGGGATAATATGAAGTTTCCTAACTTACGGATAATAGGCATTGAAGAAGGAATAGAGGGACAGACCAAGGACATCCGTAATCTTTTCAAAGAAATAATTTCAGAGAATTTTTCAAACATGGAAAGAGACTTGGACCTTCATGTCCAGGAGGCATACAGAACACCATTGAGACAGGACCAAAGAAGGACCTCCCCACGCCACATAATAGCCAAAATGAACAACACAGAGGCCAAGGAAGGAATCGTAAAAGCAGTGAGAACAAAAAGACAGGTGACATATAGAAGCAAAACAATAAGAATCACCCCAGACTATACAACCCAGGTCAGGAATGCTAGGAGACCCTGGAAGAAATAACTACCAACCAAAACTACTCTATCCAGAAAAACTACTATTCAGTATCAATGGGGAAATAAAACTATTTCAGGATAAACAGAATTTTTAAAAATTCATGAATTCAAAGCCAACACTAGAGAAAATTCTTAAAGAAATAAAGCATAAAGAAGAAAAAAGAAGCAGACTTCAGAACCAGAGAAGAGAGGAAGTCCATAAGTAGAATTAGGATTAAAGTTAGTGTTAGGACTAGTATAACATTTAGTTTAATTTCTTATATGCGATAGCTTTAGCTGTATTTAAAGGCTTGGAAAAGTGTTTTCATATCATATATGTGCAATTATGTTCAATTTCAGTGTATTGTAAGAGTTTCACATTGGTTTAGAATTAGAATTACATTTAGTGTTAGGGGAAATATAACATTTAGTTTAGTTTCCTATATGTGTTAGTTTCAGCTATGTTTAAAAGCTCATAAAAGTGTTTTACATATCATATATATGTGCAATTATGTTCAATTTCAGTGTATTGTAAGAGTTTCATATACGTTTAGAATTAGGATTACAGTTAGCGTTAGTACGAATATAACATTTAGTTTAGTTTCTTATATGCGTTAGTTTCTGCTATGTTTAAAAGCTCGGAAAAGTGTTTTCCATATCATATATATGTGTAATTATGTTCATTTTCAGTGTGTTGTAAGAGTTTCACATACGTTTAGACTTAGGAGTACAGTTAGCATTAGGACAAATATAACATTTAGTTTAGCTTCTTATATGCATTAGTTTCAGCTATGTTCAGAAGCTTGGAAAAGTTTTTTACATATCATGTATATGTGAAATCATGTTCAATTTCAGTGTATTGTAAGAGTTTCACATACGTTTAGACTTAGGATTACAGTTAGCGTTAGGACAAATAAAAAATTTAGTTTAGTTTCTTATATGTGTGAGTTTCAGCTATGTTTAAAAGCTCAGAAAAGTGTTTTATATATCACATATATGTGCAATTATGTTCAGTTTCAGTGTATTGTAAGAGTTTCACATATGTTTAGACTTAGGGGTACAGTTAGCATTAGGATGAATATAACATTTAGTTTAGTTTCTTATATGTGTTTGTTTCAGCTATGTTTAAAAGCATGGAAAAGGGTTTCTCATATCATATATATGTGCAATTATGTTCAATTTCAGTGTATTGTAAGATTTTCCCATATGGTTAGAACTAGGATTGCAGTTAGCATTAGGGTGAATATAACATTTAGTTTAGTTTCTTATATGAGTTAGCTTTAGCTATGTTTAAAAGCTCAGAAAAGTGTTTTCCATGTCATATATATGTGCAATTATATTCCATTTCAGTTTATTGTAAGAGTTCCACATATGTTTAGAAATAGGATAACAATTAGGGTTAGGATGAATATAACATTTAGTTTAGTTTCTTATATGCATTAGATTCAGCTATGTTTAAAAGCTCAGAAAAGTATTTTTATATATCATATGTATGCGCAAAAAAATGAATAAATAAATTTTCCGAAAGTCCTTGCAGCACCAGGCCCCAGAGAGGAGGGGGACTCAGAAGGGAGCTCAGAAATCAGAGAGGAGATATGCCGGCCTAATGGCCGAGGATGCAGCAGCAGCGCCTTACTGCCAGCAGCAGCGGTGAGTTCACAGGACGGCTACAAACCAATGCACTCAACAGCCCATCGGGCTCCAGAGAGGAACGGCTGACAGTGAGCCGAGGTGAGCTGCTGAGGAACAGCTGGGCGGAATTTGGCAGATTTTTCAGCGCAGGGAGCATCTAAAGCTCCCAGTGCCTGGGCTCAGCACACCCTGCAGGGACTCAGAGCAGAGCTCAATACCAGAGAAGAAATATGCCAGCCTCACAGCCGAGGGCGTGCCAGCGGCGCCATATTGCCACCGGCGGCAGCAGCAGCGAATTCACCAGTCCACGACAGCTCCATCTGCGCACTCAACAGTGAGTCAAATTGGGGCCCCTAAAGGAGAAATCCCAGTACTGCACTCCCAGGGACTTGGCCCAGTTGGGGAGTGGCAGTGGCAGAGATATCACACCATAGGAGAACACCCAACCTGGCACCCCCCATGGTCTAAAGCAGCCTCGATTGATTCCCTGGGTCTGAGACTCTGTGATACAACCTAGTAGAGGAGTAGTGGGGACTGAGATACCATAGACTCGAGGTCCACAGCACCTTAAGTGAAGTCGTAGTGACCCAAGGGAAAATCCCAGAGAAAGCACAAACTTCCAAAATCATGGGAAAGAAGAATAACAATGGAGCAATGAATGCCCACAACCCCACAAAATCAGAACCCGATAATACAGAAATTCAAAGATTTCTAGAAGATCAAATCAGGAAAATAAATGTAGAAATAATAGAGGTGTTTCAAAAAGAATTCAAAGAAAGCCAAAAAGAGATAAAGGATGCAATTAATGAAGTAAAAGCCTCAATTCAAAGTACAAACAACCGCTTAGACCACATGGAGAATAGAATCTCACTCTTAGAAGATGATCACTCCAAAAATGAACACATAGTTTCTAATTTAGAAAAAATATCTGACAGAAAAAATATCTGACAATGGAATTTTGTTCACCCATAAAGAAAACACATTTACATCAATTACACTGAAATGCGATGGAACTGGACATTTTGCTAAGTGAGATTAGTTAGTCACAATAAATTAAAAAATTGGATGCTCTCTCTAATATTCAGAAGCTGGGGAGAAAATGGGTCATAGGAGAAACTCTAGAAGAAGAAGATACTATAAATAGGCAAATAAGGCTACCTAACTGAGGGCATGTAAAGGGGGGAGAGGAAAATTTTCTAGTATACATAATGTACATTAACAAACACATCAATATCAATTACTAAGCCAAGCAGGAGAAGAAAGGAGGGGGAGGTAATGGGGCAGGAATTGGAGAAAGGCTAATTGAGTGATGTGTGCATGTATGCCTCCACCATCCTGTTCCCCATTAAGATTTATGACTACAATGCACCAATACAATTTTTTTAAAACCATAAAAATTAGCCGGGCATGGTGGCACATGCTTGCAATCTCAGCACTTGAGAGTCTGAGACAGGAGTATCACACAGGTTCAAACCCAGCCTCAGTTACTTGTTGAGGCTCTCAGCAACTTAGTGAGATCCTGTTTCCAAATAAAGTATAAAATAGGTCTGGGAGTGTAGTGTGGAGGTAGAAAGCCCCTGGGTTCCACCCCCAGTACCACAAAAATCACAAAAATTAATACAGAAATGAATATAAAATATGAATAATTAATGTAAACATGGTCACTTGAATTATGACTAGCTATATATCCACTTATTTAGGATTCACAGCAAATGAAGATAATTGCAACCTACATAGTGAGTGCTAAAAGCTTTGAAATGGGTATTAGGTGTCTAAAAACCTTCAAAGAGCCCCACAAATTGTACACCTGGTTTTCATTTTTGTCCATAAATTATTTAAGAGATGAAAGAAAAAGGGCTTTCTGCCACTAATCTTTTCCAGAGAGGTCTAAAGTCATGCGATTTACTCTGCTAAATCTAAACTATCATAGAACTTCAACTAAGCTCTCAAAATTTTAAACTGGCTAATTGGAGAAAAGAGAATAAAGGCAAAGCAAAGAGAAAAATAATATTTTCCAATATGATATGTGCCACTATGGTATTCTTTGCCACTAAAGTTTTATAAAATGTTATGAAAAATGTTATCTTCCTCCTGAAAGGCCTTGAAGGCAATGAGTTGAGATACTTCCCTAATTTACCTCCTTTTTTCATGTTCAATATACATAAATGAATCTCCTGGACTACAGGGCAAAGGCAAATAAACTGAAGTCTCTTTTGGTGGGAAAAGATGAAGAGGGTTTCCCTATATATTCTCATAGTCAATGATAATTTCTTTCACAGACTTTATTATGAGATTAAGACATGCTAATTGTAGAAAAATTGGAAATGCAGAGTAGTATACAAAATTAAAATTGAGTTTCCATTCTGAAATGACCAATATTAACATTAGTGTAGAACTAGTTTGGCTGATGTTTGTTTGTGTCCCCGCCAAAAAAAAAATTCATATGTTGAAAATTAAATCTCAATGCAGTGCTATAAGAAGGTAATTTTCTAATGTGATTAGGTCATGAGGGCCACAGCCCTCAAAAATGACATTGGTGCCCTTATAAAAGAAGCCCAAGAGAGCATGTTTGTTACTTCCAACATGTGAAGACAGAATGAGAAGATGCCATTTATGAGAAATAGAACACTCAATTGGCAGTGAGTGTGCCAGCACCTTGATTTCTGTCTCCCCACCTAAGGAACTGTGAGCAATAAAATTGGGTTGCATATATACTTCCCAGTATACATTATTTTATTAACAGCATTCCAAAAGACTAAAATAATTTATTTTCCCCTTTTTGGTTATAAATAAGAGCTATTAGATTTACAATGTTGTAATTAAAGCACATATAGTTTTGCACACCCTGCTTTTTCACCTTGGTATTATATAATCATCATGTCCAGAGTCACATAAAATGTGTGATAAAAAAAAAACTGTTCCATAGCTAGTCAAGAGCATGAGCTTTAGGATCAAATGGAACTAATGTGTTTACTGGCTCTTGCACAGGTGATTTGATCTCTGAACTTCAATCTTCTGACAATAGCAGAGCATCCATCACCAGTCTTGTTTTGAGTCTTAATGAGATAATGCCACATGCTGCAATTATTTTACATGATGCAAGCAGTATCTCCTAGTGTACTTTAGCTGGTCTTATTATTTACTATTGCTACCATTTTTAGTTATACAATCTCTCAATATTAGCTATTGGATTACTTCTAATTTTTTCATGTTAGCAACTCTGCAATGTGCAAATAAATAATCTGACTTATTTTTCTTAGTATATATTTCAAAAGTGAAATTTCTGGACATGAAATGATTGGTTTCAGTCCATAGCTGTTTGGCTGAATTGCTAAGGTTCTTTGGTGAGGCAGAACAACATGAAGTAGAGTATGTGACAGACAGAACAGCTGCTCACCTCATGAAAGCTAGGAATTTCGGAGGAAGGAAAGGAGGGAGGGAGAAGTATAGACAGAGAGGAGAGTCTGACTTTGGGGATAAGGTATACTGTTCAAGGACATGGCACCAGTGACCTATTTTTTTCTAAGTCCCATATACTAATGTTTCTAACACCTCCCAACAGTACTACCAGATTGATACCAAGTCTTGAACACAAGATTTTTTTGTGAAATATTCAGATTTAAACAAAAATTCTTCCAAGTAGTAGTATGTAATAAGTTTCCCTGAATCTTGAAAGGCTTCAATGGTCAAGTGCATGTAAAACAATAGTGAATATTATTCTAAGTGCAACCAACCAGTCTCAGAAAGAAAAAAGTTAAATGTTTAATGTGTGAAAAAACAGAGAGAAAATAAGAAACAAAAGGGATCATAGATAATTGAGGAAAGTGGCAGTAGAATAGAGGCAGGGGATAGAGGAAAGGAGGATAGAACTGAAATGTAATGAAAGAAACAAAAGTATTCTATGCCCAAGTATGAAGGTATCCCTATCAATATCACTATTATGTATAGGAGAGGTGGGTGGTGGGGTTTAACTTGAGGAAAAACACACCAAGACTTGTGTACACGTTTGTTTGTATGACTTTGAACCTTGCTATGATGTATAATTGTATGATTGTATAATTACAATACACCAATAAATGTATGTAAAATCAATAATAAAATAAAAATGCTAAGAAGTTATTATGGCAAACTGAAGAATAAAGTATATGTCAGCCTGGTTGCCCTCTGGATCCCCTCCAAACATCCTGATGATATGAGAGAGAAGAGAAAGCCAGAGAAGACAGAGAGACATCTTTTGTACCTATACCTAAATTCCCAGCCAAGAATTTCTCTTCATGCTCCTTGAAGTAGTCTTAGGTTGGACCTTCTGTTGAATGTGCATCCCGCAGCTACTGTTTTCTTCAAGGCAAGTTTTCTGATCAAGTAAGTAATGCCAGAATAGAAGCAAAAAAAGGTAATAAATTGGCAAGCACAAAAGCTCAGAAAAACCACAAATGCCCTATTTACCATGTAAGTCCTAGAAAAAAGAATTGTGGTTCCATCATTTTTCCCACCACATACAGCTGCAAAAACTGGCTTATATTATTATGTGCAGTATGTGAGTCTCAGATTATAACAGATGGTGTTTGTGATGCATGCAAAAGCTTCAAATATCCAAATTTTGCAGCAGTGGAGATTTTCCAAAGAGAAGAAAAAACAAAACAAAAAAATACTTTCACCAGTAAAGAGTGTTTATATTGCTTCCTACTGTGGCAAAATAGAGAACATCCAATTCCTACAATAGCTCACTGGCTGAAAGAAACTGTCCAAGTATTGAGGGGCTGATGCTGGTAGAATACTCAATCACCACTGTTTTATTAAAAAGAAAAATAAAGGGTACATTGGTTCACCACAGCCTTTCTTCAGAAAGTCTGCCTGTATCAATGTGGCTATGATGTTGGCTGTATTTCCATAAGCTACATGTCATATATACCAAATTGTGGACAACTTAAACCCCAGGATTATATGCAAATCTGAATTGCTTTCAATTTTATTTAATTGCTAACAATTGAACAAAGATTACTCCTCTTTTCTCTGAGGATGTCATGCTGGGATTTGGTAAATCTTAGGATTCCAAAAACCATATTCTCCCAAAGAAAGATAATCTTCAGTAGTCGTGTGTGTGTGTGTGTGTGTGTGTGTGTGTGTGTGTGTGTGTTACTGGGGATGGAACCCAGGGGCTTTCTACCTATAAGCTATACTATACTACTCACCCTATTTTATTATTTTTGTATTTTGAAACAGTGTCTCAATAAGTTGCAGAGGCTGCCTGCAATGTAATAGGCATGTTTAAAGGCATTAATACATGAGCAGATAGGTTTGATTTTTTGTGTGTATGTATGTATGTGTGTGTGTGTGTGTGAGAGAGAGAGAGAGAGAGAGAGAGAGAGAGAGAGAGAGAGAGAGAAGAGAGAGAGAGAGAATGAGCTAGCCCATACTAGCATATAACCATACATTAAAAAATGCTTTATTAAGTAACCAATTTCAATCATTGAAGTCTCCTGAGCTGCCTTTATTTCCTATAGCTCTTCCATACATTCTGGGCACCACACCAGTATCTGGGAAATAAATTATATTGCATGCATAAACTAGGAAGGAAGGTTTCTGTCATAACCAAAATAACCTTGACTTCAAATTTCCTAAGATCTTCACAAGGCAGATTTCTTATGTCCTTCATGTCACTACTTTATGGCAAATGTGAAGCTTTTCTCTGCTAAGATACAAAGCCAGGAGTCTGGACAATGGAAAGCATAGAGAGAAGTAAAATAACACTAAGGACAGAGTCTTCTGTTTACCATTTTGCTGAGAAACAAATTAGCCTTCCCTGGGCTCTTCCCATGAGCCATCCTGTCCCACAAAGCTCAGGTGAGAATGCACAAAAGTCTACCACCTTGCTATCTCCAAAGATCTCTGCTCCAGGTGTCAATCTCTCTTGGAGATGGGTCTTGGAATGTAAAAGAAGTTATTGGAAAAACCATAGGTCTGTGACAGTCTGAATTTGTCTCGTTCCCATGCCTTTTATAATGACAGGCATGATATCAAAAGTATGAAATAGCCGGGCGTGGTGGCGCACGCTTGTCATCCCCATGCTTGGGAGGTGGAGACAGGAGGATCGCGCTGGTTCGGAGCCAGCCTTGCTGGCTTAAGAAACCCTGTTTCCAAATAAAAAATATAAAATAGGTCTGGGAGTGTAGCCTGGAGATATAAGGGCTTCTAGAAACCCCAGTACCACAAAAAAAGTATGAAATGGAATATCATCTGTATGCTGCCAGAGAAAAAGAAAGCTCGGTGGAGATGCCACAAACTAAATAATAATCAAGTTGACCCTTGTATTGCACTCCTCCTCTTCAAAGTGCTATCTTTATACATAAAAAAGGAATTTGGCTTAAAGATCAGGAACTAAAACAGACAAATCCAGACAACTTCCAGGCCACCTGTTTGCCAAAATAGGCAGCATTGCATAGAAAGATGGTTGATATGATGTTGAATAGAAAACAATGTTCTTGGCATTACTGATATCAATGTGGCTAAGACATTATCCAGCACATCCCATTTACCTTGGTATCTAAAGAAACCATGGACACCTAATGTTTCTGTAGTTGTAAACTCACTCAAAAAGGATTATTTGCTCTTAATAACACAGTGTGTTTGGGGCCAACTTTGCTCTATTTATATATTGGCCAGATGCCTTTAATTCTTGGGATTATGATGATACCTCGCACAAACTCAGCTACTAGGAAATCGAGTATTTCCTCCTACACTAATGCTAAAGAACTACTGAAGAATATTTTATTTGCTCACTGAATTATCATTTTCTTGCTTTATTTTAGGAAATGATATTTCTAGAGGCACAAAAAGAATGAAGGCACAGAAATAAATTGTCACCTATTTAATTCAAGGAAACACAGTTCATACATATTTGTAAATAGTTTCTACATGCTAATTAATTACCAATATTTGGGAGGAAATGTTAGCCATCTAAATGGCAATAATATGAAGGAAGGAAAACTTTTAGATGGATTCAGATTAAGTTACCTCAGTTCCACTCAGGTATACTTTTAGAGGGAAAGAAAAAATTTGGTAAAATTTTGCCAACCACCTTCCCACTAAGAAATTCTTGATGAATTCAATTTAGTTATTAATTATTCTACAATTTGCATTTTTCCTCTTAATGTGTTTTAAAGAGAGCACAATTAGATTACCATTGATCTGGGAATGTGTTATCTCATAACTTCATCAGGAACAATGTTCAAAAAAAAGTATAAAATAGTCAGAGAGAAGACCTGGGACTTTGGTGCAATGCCTTTCTCTAAGGATTACCCTTCATATTTTTGGTGCTGCACCACCAAGCCACTTGAAGCATGAATTTGATACTGCATCAATGAATAATTTGCAGAAGTAGATTCATACTGAGGTCTTCTTACACTGAATCATGTGTTCAACCACTCCCCAAATGTGTCTCTGCTCTCAAGACAACCATCTTTAATAACTCTGTAGTTATCCTTTAAGGATACCCTTTAGGCAAACAGAAGACAAGTATATAAGAAAGTATGGGAAACTGTGAGCCTTTGACAAATGAATAATAGAGATACAGAGAACCCTTTGGCTCCCTCTTTCAAGGACAATTCTAACATTAAGTACTCTACTAAATAGTATCCCTATGCATCCTTCAAGTGTCTTAGAAATAACAATATTTAATTAAATAGTGACATAATTGAGTCAGTAATCATAATAACACCATCCTCAACAAGTCAGAGATCATATCTCAAAACATGTCTTGAGTCCTCCATTGATGTAGACAATATAGTACTCCAGATTTGAGAGGCATTCTTGCATATTAATATTTCACTAGGAGGTTTTTTATTATAAACAACTATAAAGCATTCTGTGTAAAAAGAAAAGAAATAAAAGTATGTTGGAAACCCTGGTGAATGTCATAAAAGATATGAAACCTAAAGAACTATGCTTGAAATAGCCAGAAACCAGACACTCTGGCATTTATTTATTCATTCCACACACACTCTGGCATTTATTTACTCATTCCACACACCCTTACAAGTACCTGCCATGTTCTAGACACAGTTATCTGTTCTGGGAATATAGCAGTGAACAAAACACACATCTTGAGACATTATTCCAATAAAGAAAATAGATAATAGTAATAATAATCGTGTTAGTGGTGGTAACAGCTCTAATTTTTGAGCATCTTCTCTGTGGCTGGCAAATTGTGTGTGTGTGTGTGTGTGTGTGTGTGTGTGTGTGTGTTCAACAGCTTAAATGATAAATAATTTACACACTATAAAATTCATACATTTAAATATATAATTCAATGATTTTTAGTAAATTTATATTTGTGCACCATCACCACAATGCACATTGCTTTTTGATGTGGATCATAACATACATTCAGACAGTGCTTGGTGCCCTCATTACCCCACTTCCCCTTTCCCCCTCCCAAAAATGAGTGTCCAGGTTGACCATTCTACATTCATACTTATACAAATATTCAAATGTAGCTCCTCCTTTAATCAACCTCAGCCTTCTTCCTCTCCTACCCTTCCATTCTACCTTTGCCGAGGTTTCCGCTCTATTATCTGGAGTTTCTCTGGTATCACCAATGCTTCCAAGTTTGGGCATATTTGAGAAAACATTTGTCTCTTCTCTTTCTGTGCTTGGCTGATCTTGCTTAACATGATGTTCACCAGGTCTTTCCATCCTCTCCCAAATGACATGATGTTTTTCTTTATTGCTAAATAGAATTCCACTGTGTGTATTTCCCATAATTTTGCAATCCATTCATCTGTTAATGGAGACCTAGGTTGGTTCAATATTTTGACTATTATAAATTGTGCTTCTATAAACATGGGTATGCATATGTTACTGTAGTTCTCTGATTTCAATCCCTTTGGAAAGATACCCAGAAGGTTATAGCCAGATCATATGGTGAATCTATTCCCAGTTTTCTAAGGAATCTCCACAGTGATCTCCATATAGGCAGATTAAATATCATAAAATGGCCATTCTGCCAAAGTGATCTACAGATTAAATGCAATTCCTATCAAAATACCAACGACATTCTGAACAGACCTAGAAAAGTCAATCATGATTTTTATATGGAGAATAAAAAGACCCAGAATAGCCAAAGAAATTTTCAGCAATAAGAACCATGCAGGAGGCATCACAATCTCTGACTTTAAATTTTACTACAGAGCAATAGTAGTAAAATAGCATGGTATTGGCACAACAACAGGCATACAGGTCAGTGGAATAGAATAGAAGATAAAGAAACAAACCCACATACCTATAATCAATTGAACATTGCTTTTAATCACAGTTTAGAACATTTTTCTTCATCACAAAGAAATTCGCCCTGGATATTCAGAGATATAATCCATTTTTCCCTGATCTTTCTCAAGACTTAAGCAACCACTAATCTACTGTCTCTCTTGAAAGTTTTCCCAATTCTGGATATAAATGTAAATACTAACATGCAGTAAATAGTATTCTGTGACTGACTTCTTTAGTTAGAATAATATTTTGAAGATTCTTCCATGTTGTTACATGTATAGACACTTCATTTCTTTTTATGGATGAATAATATTCTATTGTTTGGATACACTGCATTTTATCTCTTCATTCATTAGTTGAGAGGCATTTAAGTTGTTTCCACTTTTGTCTTATATGAATAATACACACTGTGAATATTTGTGCTGGGATTTTGATAGGGATTATATTGAACCTACAGACCAATTTGGGAAGAATTGTCATCTTAACAATCCACGCAATGTTTCTCCATTTATTTATTGTTCCTTATTTTCTGTGAGCAATATTTTGTAACTTCCAGGTTATGATACAAGTCATGCAATTCTTTGGTTAAATTTATTTCTATGATTTTATGCTTGTGATGTCACAATAAATAAAATTGTTTATTTAATTGCATTTTATTGTCATTGCTAACATAAAATATAACTGATATATTTATACTCAGCTTTCATCTCTTAATCTTGCTGAACACATTAGTTCTAATAGCTCTGCATATATATATATATATTTTTGTAGTATTTTCTACGTAAAAATCATGTCATCTTCAAATAAGCATATCTCATTTCTTCCTATTTGATCTTGATGCCTTGTACATTTTTTCTTGATCAGTTGGAATGGCTTCTCAGAATAATGCTGAATATAAGTAGCAAAAACAGACAAATATCCTTGCTTTTTTCCAATTTTTTTCTGGACATGCAGTGGGAAAAAAATTTACTCTTCACATTAGGCATGATGTTAGCTGTGGGTTTTTCATACAAGTTCTTTTCTATCCTTGTTTGTTAAAATTTTAATTGTGAATAAGTGTTGGTTTGTGTTAAAATGGTGTTCTTTCTTCTATTAAGATGATCATAGGGGGTTTTGTCCTTTATTCTTCCTTCATTCTATTAATGTGATATATTACATTGATTGATTAGCATATGCTTAACCAGCATTTCTGGGATGAATTGCAGTTTTATATTTTGTGAGACTAATTTTAATATCATGTTAAGGATTTGCACCTATATAATGAGGATTACTGGTATGTTGTTTATTTTTTTCTTATAATTTATTTGTATGTATTTGTTATCATGCTAAACCTGGGTTTGGTGAATGAGTTGGTATGTTTTCCCTCCTATTTAGGGAGAAGAATGCTTATCTTTAGATGTTAGCGTGAATTCACTGGTGAAACTATCAGTGTCTGGGCTTTCTTTGTGGAATTTAAAAACACTGTTTAAATATTTTTTAAAATTTTATTGGTGTATTGTATTTATGCATCATAACGGGGAAAAAACTTGTGTAGACATAAATGCACATATCACATCCCACCCCACCCTCTCCCCATTCCTCCCTTCCGCCCATGCTTGGCTTAGTGGTTGACTGAGATATAAATAAGTACATCATGTACTTTAAAGAGATTCCTTCTTCCCTTGTCCCATCCCCACAATTAGGTTGCCTTATCTGCTCCTCTATAGGATCTCCTTTTTTTTTTACCTGGAGTTCCTCCTATGACCCAATTCACCTTAGTTTTCATATATTAGGGAAAGCATCCGATTTCTTATTTTTGTACCTGACTAATCTTGCTTAGAATAATATCCTGCAGTTCCATCTATTTCCCTGTAAATGTTGCAATTGTGGTATTTTATGGCTGAGTAAAACTCCATTGCGTACATATCCCAGTCTTTTAATCCATCTTGACTGGTTCCATAGTTTGGCTATGGTGAATTGTGCAGCTATGAACCTAGATAAACATGCATTAATTTGGTAGTTTGGTTTCCTTTCTTTTGCATAGATATCCAGAAGTGATATTGCTGGATTGAATAGTAAATTTGTTCCCACTCTTCTGAGGATTCTTCATACTGTTATCCAAAGTGGTTGTACTATTTTGCAATCCTACCAACAATGCTTTAGAGTACCCACTTCTCCACATACTTGCCAACATTTGTTGTTTTCTGTGTTTTGAATGATTGCCATTGTAATTAGGGTAAGGTGAAATCTCAAGGTAGTTTTGATTTGCATCTCTCTGATTGCCAATGATGTTGAGCATTTTTTCATGCATTTATTGGCCATTTGAATTTCTTCTTTCATGAAGTGTCTAGTTCACTTGCCCATTTTTTTGTTTGGATTATTTGTGGTTTTTTTCATTGTTGAGTTTCTTGAGTTCTCTGTATATTCTAAATATTAGTCCTCTATCAGAGGTGTAAGTGGCAAAAATCTTCTCCCAGTCTGTTGACTCTCAGTTGAGGTTCTTGACAGTTTTCTTTGCTGTACAGAAGCTCTTCAGTTTCATGCAATCCCACATATCGATCACCTTTCAGTTTGTTATGCCTTTGGAGTCTTGTTAAGAAAGTTTTTTGTTTGTTTGTTTTTGTTTTTATCTGTGCATGTGTGTTCCAGTGTTCGAGCTATGCCCTTTTCAAGGTGCCTCAAGGTCTCTGGTCTAATTTCCAAGTCTTTGATCCATCTTGAATTCACTCTTGTTCTGGGTTAGAAAGTGGGATTAATTTCCACTTTTCTGCATATGGTTAACCAGTTTGCCAACACCATTTGTTGAACAGGCTATCTTTCTTCCAGTGTATATTTTGGCCCCTTTGTCGAAAGTCAATTGGCTGTATGTGTGTGGACTTGTTTCCGGGTGTTCTATTCTGCTCCATTGGTCTATGTATCTATTTTTGTGCCATAAAACAATACCTTGCTGTTTTTGTTACAATGGCTTTGTCATATAAAGTCAGGTATTGTGATTCCTCTTGCATGATTTTTATTACTGAGAACAACTTTGGCTATTCTGGGCTTTTTGTTGTTCCAAATTAATTTAAGGACTGCTTTTTCTTTGTCTGTGAAGAATGATCTTAGTAATTTAATGGGCATTGCATTGAATCTATAGATCACTTTTAGGAGGATGGCCATTTTAATGTAATTTATTCTCACTATCAATGATCATGGCAGATCTTTCCATCTTCGATGATCTTCTTTGATTTTTTAATGTTTTATGTTTTTCTTTGTAGAGATATTTTACCTCCTTGGTTAAGTTTATTCCTAAGTTATATTTTTGTGGAAGATCCTGAGTGGAAGTGTTTTCTAAATTTCTTTTTCAGTGGATTTATGGTTGTTGTATAAAAAAGCTTCTGATTTTTTAAGATTGATTTTGTATCCAGACACTTAGCTGAATCTGTTGATCATTTCTATAAGCCTTTTGGTTCAGTTTGTTTGGTTTTCTAAATATACTATCATGTCATATGCAAAGAGAGACCATTTGTGTTGTTCTTTCCCTACTTGTATTCCTTTGATTTCCTTTTCTTGCCTTATTGCTTTGGCTAGGGTCTCAAGTACTACACGGGAGAAAAGTGGTAATAATGGATATCCTTGTCTTTTTCATGTTTTGAGGAGAAATTCTTGAAGTTTTTCCCCATTTAATATGATGTTGGCAATGGGCTTATTGTAGTTTGCCTTTATGATGTTGAGATATGTTCCTTATATTTCAATGCTCTGCAGTGTTTTTATCATAAATGGATGTTGGATTTTATCAAATGCCTTCTCAGCATCTATTGAAATGATCATGTGATTTTTGTCTTTGGTTCTTTTTATATGAGGAATTACATGGATTGATTTTCATATGTTGAACCAGCCATGCATCCCTGGGATGAACCCTACCAGGTCATGATGTATGATTTTCTTTATGTGGTATTGAATGTATGTTGCTAGTATTTTGTTTAGCAATTTTGCATCCAAATTCATCAAAGATATAGGCCGGTAGTTCTCCTTCCTTGAACTTTCTTTATTTGGTTTTGGTATTAATGTCATTTTGTATACATAGAATGTATTTTGCAGAGTTCCATTTTTTGTCTATTTTATGAAATAGATTGAGGAGTATTGGTATTAGCTCTTCTATAAAGGTTTTATAGGATTCACTTGAGAAACCATCTGGTCCTGGGCTTTTCTTTGATAGTAGGTTCTTTATTGCTGTTTTAATCTCTTTGTTGTTGGTTGGTTTAAATTTTTTATATATTCGTCACCCAGTTTAGGAAGGTTGTATTTATCTAGAAACTTGTAAATTTCCTCCAGATTTTCTATTTTGTTGGAGTATAGCTTTTCAAAGCAGTTTCTGATTATCCTCTGGATTACTACACTGTCACTAGTAATATCTCCTTTTTCCTCTCTTATCATCATAATTTGGGTTGATTCTCTTTTTATTTGTTAGGTTGGGTAGCAGTTTGTCTATCTTGTTAAATTTTTCAAGAAAGCAGTTTTGGGTTTTGTTAATTTTCTGTATTTTTATTCTCTACTTCATTAATTTCTGCTCTGATTTTAAAAATTTCCTGTCTTCTACGGACTTTGGAGTTAGATTGTTCCTATTTTTCAAGTGGTTTGAGGTGTGTTATCAGGTTATTTGATTATTTTCTGTTTTTCTGGTGTGAGAACTCAGTGCTATAAATTTTTCTCCTAACACTGCCTTCAAAGTTTCCCAGGGGTTTGATATGTTGTGTATTTTGTTTGTTTTTAGAAATTTTCTGATTTCATCTCATACGTCGTCTATGAACCATTCTTCATTCAGAAGTGTGGTGTTCAGCCTCCACATATTTATGTGGTTTCTCTGGATCTTCTTATAGTTGATTTCTAATTTTATTTCATTATGGTCTGAAAAGACACGGGGAAGTATGTCACAGTTTTTGAATTTGTTAGTGTTTACTTTGTGGCACAGGATGTGATCTATTTTTTAGAAAGTTTAATTAATGTTGTCAAATTGTTTTTCCTAAATTATAAACTATGTGTTCATTTTTGGAGTATTTTCTAGGAGCCATGTGTTTGAATCAATTGTTTATAGTTTGAATTGATGCCTTTACTTCAATTATTGCATCCTTTATTTCTTTTAGACTCTCTAAATTCTTTTCTAATATCCTATATTATATCTACGCTTACTTTCCTGATTTGATCTTCTGGAGATCTCTGCATTCTTTGTTGTCAGGTTCTGTTATTGTGGGCGTGTGAGAGCTCATTGCTCCATTGTTGTTCCTCCTTTCCATTATTTCAGAAGTTTGTACCTCTTGCTTTGGGTAGATTTCTCTCAGCTTCTAGGTGTCATCTGGTATATTCAAGTGCAAGTTGTATTCAACAGTGAAGGTTGAGTAAGAAGGGAAGTGAAGAAGTAAATGGAAGAATATGGTAAGGTCTCAGATAGTGTTGAATTGTATGAGTATATGAGTTTGGTAAGGTAGTATACACTAGAGATTAGAAATAGTAGAAATGTAGTAGCATACTAGTAACCAATGTAGAGTTTCTGGTATAGTGATATGAAGTGGATTTGATACAAGACAAGGGAAAGATAAAAAAGAAAAGATAGAAAAGGGATAGAGAGGAGAGAGTCAGTATGTACAAGGGAAGAATTTTTGAGAGGATTTGGGAAGAGGGCTTAAAAAAGCAAAACAAAAAATACATAAAATCAAAACAAAACAAAACATAAAACACAGAAAACCCCACAAACCCCCCCTCCAAAAAATATTTTTAAAAACAGTCAGGTATACACTGTCACACACACAAAAACAAAAAGAATGAAAAATCCCAAATAATCCCAACTACAAATTTTTGCGACCCTACAAATAAATGACTATTCAGCAGTCTCTTTCTGTATAGATACCGAGTACCTCCAGCATATTTCCCTCTGTGAGTCTGGTTCTCTGAGTCTTCTCAGTCTATGCAGATGGTCAATATCAATGGGGTTGGATTTAATATTAAGTGGAGGTCACCCTCCACACTTTCCACAGATTTGAAGTCTAGTTTTCTCCCTGCCTCTGTTGGTAGTGTATGCCTCTGAGACCAAACTCAATGTAGGAGTCTCAGTTCTCCACAGCTAGGGCTGGACTAGTCTGACTTCTCCCTGTTCACCACAATAGGGATGTTTGTGGTGTTCCTGGAGACCCTTCTCATTGGGTTTAGTGTTAAGTGTAAGACTCCCCCCACAATTTCTACTGATCAGAGCCTGAGTCTGTCTGAGATTCTGAAATGATCAACAGTAAATCCCACTCCTACTTTCTCTGGGTTCTTCTCTGGATCGCCATGACATCACTTATTATGCTCTGGGTCTCTGGAGGGTGTGGTAATCTCAGCCACCACAACTCCTTTCTTGGGTTGTATCATAAAGCCTCAGACCCAGGGAGTTAGTTGAGACTGTGTAAGACCCCGAGGGCCCTGGGCTAGGTGTTTTCCTTTGAGGAACTGGGACTAGGGTGTAGTAATTTCTTCCACCCCTATGCCTCCACTGAGTTGAACTGCAAGATCTCAGACCCAGGGAGTTTATCAAAGCTGCATGTGTCCCTGGAAGTGCTGTACTGGGATTTTCCCTGTAGGGGCTGCTATTTCATTTATGATTGTGGTGCGTGCTGGGCTGTAGGATCTTGCAGGCATCGTGAACTTCCCAACGCTTCTGGCAATATGGCACCGCCACAATGAACCTCATCTGTGAGGCTGGTGTATTTCTTTTCTGGTTTTGAGCTCCGCTCTGAATCCCTGGAGGATGTGATGGGCTTGGCTACTGGAAATATTTGTCCCTGGAATCTGGATCTGTGAGGCAAGATGGCACTGGTGTGGCAGCTGCCACTGAAAGGCAACCAGGTTTCTTTTCTGCTCTTTGGTTGTTCTTCTAGTCTTCTTTATCTCTGTCCCTTGTATTTATAGCTTTTATTTCTCTATTGATAGTATTTTCTGGCTTTGTAAGACATTATTTTTTATGCTATGGAGATCAAGTGTCAGCAGTACTTATGGATGTTGCTTTACTCAGTTCCCATCTTCCCTATCTCTCCTGTTTTAATCTTTTTTATTTAACATAGGTCTATTCATATTTTATATCCTCTTGAGTCAGTTTTATAGTGTGTCTTTCTATAAATTTTCCCATTCCTTATAATTTGTTGTCTTAAATATGTTTAATTTATTGAGATAATTGATTGTGATATGACTTAGCATGATTTCTATTTCTGCAAAGTCAATATTAATGTCTCTTCCTCTTCCTGAATTTAGTTTTTTGAGTCTTTTCTCTTCTTTAATTTATATTTCCGCCTAAAGGTTTTTCAATATCATTGATCTTTTCAATGAAAACAGCTTTAGCCTTATTAAATTTTTTGTTATTGTTTCTCTCTATTCTCATTAATTTTCAATTTTGCCTATTATTTTCTTCTTTCTTCTGGTATTTTCCTTTTTTTAAGGTGAAAACTAGGTTGCTGATTTGAGTTCTTTCTTCTTTTCTAATATGGGCTTTCAGTGTTCTAAGTTTCCCACTAAACCCTTCTTTGATCCTCTACATTTTTCTAGGTTTTTGTATTTATTTCATTTATCTCAACTTATTTTATAACTTGGTGTGTGATTTTTTTCTCTAAGCTATGAGTTATTTTATATGGGTTAATTATTATCTAAATATTAGGAAATTTCCAATATTTATTATACTAATAATTTCTAACATTTGCATTGCCAAAAACACACTTTGTATGATTTGAATAATTGTGTATTTGTTGAAATTTATTTTACTGCATAACATAGTCTATGCTGTAAAATATTCCATGTATAAATGTTGGTTGGGTCTAGTTGGTTTATGGTGATTATACAGGTGTGTGTGTGTGTGTGTGTGTGTGTGTGTGTGTGTGTGTGTGTTATTGGATCTGGAATCCAGAGGCTTTATTCCTCTATGCTACACTCTTAGACCTAATTTATATTTTCTTTTGGAAATGGCATCTCACTAAGTTGCTGAGAGCTTCACTCATTAGCTGAGGCTGGTTTCAAACCTGCTTGATCCTCCTGTCTTAGCCTCCCAAGTACTGAGAGTACAATCATGCACCAACCATAACCAGCAAGTTTTTTGCATCTTTAATGTCTCTCCATCTATTGGGTCTTAGGGCTTCAGACTTAACAATTAGGAGTGACCGAGATGTTCTATCATATATTTTCTTCAGAATTCATCACGATAAGCCTCAGGAGTGAGTGTAATTATGGAAATTTTTACACATAAAAAAATTAAAGCTATGTTATGGTTTGGATACAAAATGTTCCCTGAAAAAGGTCATATATTGGCAGTGGAAAAATATGCAGAGGTGATATAATTGAATCATGTGGTTGTAATCTCATCAGTGGGCAAATCCACTGATGGATTAATAATTTTAATGGATTAATTAGGTGCTAATTTAGGCAGGAAGGTTATGGATGAAGAAGGTAACTGACATTGGAAATGTGACCCTGGTGATTATATATGTTCCACATCCTCCTCTCTTTCTCTTTCTCTTTCTCTTTCTCTTTCTCTTTCTCTTTCTTTCTCTTTCTCTTTCTCTTTCTCTTTCTCTTTCTCTTTCTCTTTCTCTCTCTTGACACACACTTCCACTGCCACCACCATTTGAAAGAGGCCCTATGGACTGAAACCATGACTTTCAATAAACTTTTTCTTCTCTAAGTTGCTCCAGTTAGATATTTTGTTCATAGCGACCAAAAACCAAGCTTTCTGAGAGTAAAGTGGCTCCTCAAAGACATTCATAATAATTGGCCCAGTTGAGATTTTATCTGATATCTCTTGATTTGAAGTCTATTTTTATACTGGGTCATAAGGACCTATTGCACTCCTTCCATGTGTGTGTACTGAGTGGTCAACAGTCCTGAGTTTCTCCTGAAATGCATAGAACCTGATTTAAGTATAAAAGACTGAAATATCCTATGCAGAGTGAGATATTACTAAAAAAGGAATAGAAGAACAGCCATGAGAACCTCCTTACCATAAGCAAAAATGGCCAAACTAGAGATCACTACCTTTTAAATTTTTTCAGAATGTTTTCTGAGGTTGACTATCACTTTTCTCTCAGATTTCTTTTTTAATTTTTATTGGTGCATTGTAATCATGCTTCTTAATGGAGTACAAGATGGTAGAGGCATACATGCACATGTCACCCAATTACCCCTTCCCCAGTTCCTACCCAATTCCCTCCCCCTCCCTCCTTCTCATGTTTGGCTTAGTGATTGACTTTGATATATTTGTGAATGTACAGCATGTACATTAGAGAATTTCCCTCTTCTCCCCTCCCATGCCTCTCAGGTTGCTTTATTTGCTCATCTATGGTTTCTGCTTCTTCGTCTAGAGTTCCTCCTATGACCCATTTTTCTCCCGAGCTTCTGCATATTAGGTAAAGCATCCAATTTCTTACTTTTTATAACTGACTAATCTCACTTAGAATAAAGAAGATTAAGGCCAGGCGTGGTGGCGCACGCTTGTAATCCCCATGTTCAGGAGGCGGAGATAGGAGGATAATGCAGGTTTGAAGCCAGCCTCGCTGGCTTAAGAGATCTAGTTTCCAAATAAAAATAGGTCTGGGAGTGTAGCCTGGAGGTAGAAGGGTTTCCAGGAACCCCAGTACCACCAAAACAAAACAACAACAACAAAAAAAAATATATTAAACAGGATGCTTGCACATTTTCCAGACATGAAGCTGGAGATGAATTTAGAAAATGGTTCTATCTAGACCTAGAAAGCCTTGAAAGCAGAGGAGCACATGGTGGCAGTGACAGGTGAACCTGTCTAGGCTGCTTCCTTTCATTCCCCTGATGTGATGGATAATTTTATGTGTCAATTTGATTAGGATATAGTTCCCTGTTATTTGGTCAAATGTCAGTCTGGATACTGTCATCAAGTTATTCTTTTTAAATGTAACATTTAAATAAGTAGACTTTGAATAAAGCAGATGACTTGTGTGGGCTTCATCTAATCAGTCAGAGGCCTTAAGAGAAAAGACAAATGTTTCCTGAGAGAGAGGAATTAGCCATAAGATTCACTTTGGATTCAAGCTGCAATACCAACTCTTTCCTGAGTTGGTTCCCAAAAATGTTATTTTCCTCAAATCTACCATAATCACCTAAATATTCAAACTAATCTCCATCATCATATGAGCCAATTCATTAAGCTGGATCACGCACGCACACACACAAACACACACACACACACACACACACACACACACACACACACACTTTTGCTTCTCAAGAGAAATCTGACAAATGAACAGGGCTCCAGAAAAGCATGTAAATGCCGACCCACATACAATACCTAAATATTTAAAATTTTCATTGAACATTTAAATTGTGTAAATCAAGATAGTAACCTGTCCTATCCAGTTACCTCAACAAATATACCTACAAATGTAGGTTTAGATTTAAAATCCTTAGACCCCTTAAAGTTCTGAAAACAGCAACTGCACACCTATCCCTCTTCTCTTCCTATCCCAGGAACCCACTATGAGGTCTAGATGTGGACAAGGGGCTCTGTGTGGGAACATCTCCTTAACTTATCTGTCTCCTCTTTAAAGCGAGACCTTCTAAGGCACAGGAGTTTTTCTTGCATGAGTCTAACTGTGACATTAAGCCTGCCAAATCCTCAGTGGAAAAGATAGATAACAAATGTCCAAGACCCCAGAAACTTTTTCAATCCTGAAAAAAATTGGGCAGATTGGGCAGCTAATGCTAATAATGTAACAGATTAAACCATTTCCAGTGAAGCAATGAGGGGGTACACTTAGGAGGGAAAAACTCAATTGTGGGCCTCACAAAATTGGACTATTAATTACTTCCATTTTCTTATGTTCTATTTTCCAATAAAATTGTAACTTGTATCTTGAGATGCTAACCCATAGGCCTATGGTTTAACAGTGCTATATACAGGCATACTGTGGACAGTGGAGAGCCTCTTCTGGCTCAAGGCCCTTCTTACTGGTTGCATTCCCATTTGAATGGATGGTAAGCACCAAGAACACTGCTCAATGTTTGTTACACTAGTGGTTAATATGGTCTGAAGTTCGTCCCAGCATAGAGAATTCAGTATATTCCCACCTTCACAATGAGCTGCCAGGTTTGAAGGTAGACATCAATTTTGTTAATTTATGCATGAGCAGACAGCTGGCAGAGTAGTCAGTGCAATGTAGGGAGGCATTTACCTCTGGACTGCCCAGGAATTAATGTACTTATGTGCTGCAATTCCCTTCATGAAGGTGAGACATATGACACTCATTGCCTCAGCTCTAAGGGTTGGCTCAGGACACAGAGCCAACTCAGCATCAGCATCAGCAATCTATTATCTGTCACACATCTTCTTGTGTTACCTTTCTCAGGTTGCCTGGAGCCTCTGAGCCATGCTTCCGGAACTATTTCTAAGATTGCCATGAACACTAGAACTGTTTTGGTGGTGGAATGGAGGAAACTTAAGCAAAACAGATGCCTCTAGCAGAGAGATGGAAACCAAAGTTCTTTTTCAAAGTGCTTGGGAAGCTGAGGCAGTATTGCAGGTTTGAATTCAGCTTTTGCAACTTAATGACACCCTCAAAAACTTAGCAAAATCCTGTTTCAAAATAAAATAGAGCTGGAGGTGCAGCTGCAAGGTAGAATTTCCTGGGTTCAATACCCAGTACCACACACAAAAATAATGAAATACACATCTACCAGGACCTCAGTTTTCTCCCTATCATATGCATCCATATCATAGAGACAGAGACAGAATTAGGATTGAACCTGAGATTATGAAAATAACGAGGGGAAAAAACGTGTTTGTCCACAGCCTCCCAAGGGAATGGTTGCCTGGATTACATTCACAGCACTGATTTCTACTTTTTATGGAATCCTACGATTGATATTGTTAGATAATGCATAGCATTTTTTAATGGGGATTGAACTAAGGGGCATTCTACCTTCTAGGTACAGCCCCAGACATTTTTATTTTGAAATGATCTTTCTAGTTTGCTTAGGGTCTCCCTAAGTTGCTAAAGCTATCCTCAAACCTGTGATCATCCTGTCTCAGCCTATCAAACACCAGGATTACAGTGGTGTATCCATTTATCTATCAATAGCACCCAGAAATCTCCAAACTTTTTATTTATTCTTTCTCTAGTGTTCTATTTACTGCTCATCTTCCTTTTTCTTGTTCAATGTTAAAATATGTGATAATATTTGGTGTAGAAAGGAAGTCATTTGGAATAAATTTGGGTCTTTGTAAGTTCTTATTCATTTACCAAACATTTCCTGAAGTTGTCCATACTAAGCCCTATGCTAGATGTTGGATGTTGGGTTATCCTGATTAACAGAAAAAGAATGGTTCCTGCTCTCATGCACTTTACATTTTATCAGAAGGAAGGAGAAAAGCAGTAGTAAACACATAGGCATAAAAGGAATATTTTCAAATAATGATAATGGCTGTGAATACAAAATGACAAAATGGAAATCAAGTGGAAGGTCAGAGAAAGTATTTCTCAAAGGATAACCTTTGTTCTGAGAATTTAATGATGAGAAGGATGAAGCCATACAAAGGTCTGGGGAAAAATCATTCTAGGCAGAGAGAACAGAAGATGAAAAGGGTATGAGCAACAAAGGGAAAGGAGAAAAATTAACAGGAAGAGATGAATTTAGAAAGTGAATGAGAACAGGTCACATAGAGCATACAGTAGTCCATGGTAATATGTTAAGATTTTATTGAAAGTGAAATCATTATTCACCAGACAGATTAAGCATCTCACCTCTTTTGATAACAGCAACTCACTTTTCTTATTGGAAATAACTTATTTTTTCACTGAAAAGGGTCCAATATTACCATATCAGTTTCAATGCTCTGCTAGACTCTAGCCAAGTCAACAGAAACTCACCATTTTCTTTTGATTTTATAATGGACTTATTAAGATATAACTCACATGTCAAAATATACCATATAATTCCTCCAGTTCAAAAGGACCATTCAATTGTTTTTAGTGTATTCAGAGGTATGCACAATCATCTCAGTCAATTTTAGGATATTTTAGCCACCTCAAAAAATATTTATCATTTATCTATTACTCCTTTGCTCTCTTTCATCCTCTCTTGAAAATTTTAAGCAACCAGCAAAATACTTTATATTGAATAAAATGTAGCAATAGTCTTTATTTGTTTATTTTTAAAATTTTCATTACTGAATTGTAGTCATACATCTTAATGGAGTACAAGATGGTAGAAGCATATATGCAAACATAACTCATTTAGCCCTTACCCAGTTTCCACCTCATTCCTTCCCCTCTTCTCCTTCTCATGTTTGGCTTAGTAATTGATTTGTTTATGAATGTACTTCGTATACATTAGGAAATGTCCTTCTCCCTTTACATACCACTCAATTAGGCTGCCTTGTTTGCTCATCTATGGCTTCTTGTCTAGAGTTTTTCCTATAATCCTTTTTCTCCTTTGTTTTCACAAATTAGGAATAACATCCAGTTTTATATTTTATTTTCTATTATTTATTTATTGCCAAGACATCCTGCTGCCTCGGCATCTATGTCTTATAGACCCTGGGGAAAAAAAAGATTTTAAAGCAAAATACAGAAATTTAAAGCATTTCTTTCTTTAATTTTGTAACTTTACTGAGAAATAGCTCAAAATATCAGTTTTGTTCCAAGTAATAAAATTAATAACATAATTTGGATTATAAAATTCTTGCTTTAATAAAAATTCCTTAAACATTAAATAAATAAATAATAAAAAATGTTAATTAATCCAAGAAATGTTACTAAAATTCTTAAACTCGTGAAGGCATTATACTCCAAGATTAAAAAATTACTATAATTAAATTAAAAAATTGTATTTCTTCAAAGTTGGTCAAAGATTTGTTTTTATTCTTCCCTCTTTTAAATAATGTTTAGCCTATGAAATAATTTTAATAAAATGTTCTGCCACGAGAAATGTAAAATTCTCCGACCTTGTGCAAAAAATTTGTAGACAAGGCAGTTTTAGAAATTAGAACAAAATTTTCAAATGCTTATATAGTTCATTATATGGATGATATTTTCTTGGCTCATTCTAGAAATTCTTAAACATTTGCTTCAGCATTTGACTAAGTATGGCCTTCAGAAATTAAATTCAATTTACCAAAACACCCTTTAATAAAATTTGCCAGAGAAGTACAATTTATTTTTCCAAACACTGTTTCTGTATAACCTTTAAATGAGGCTGTTATTATATTTACTGATGGATTTTCAAATGGAAGATCTGTGGTCTATACACCAGACCACCCACCCATAATTCATTATAGTGCAGAGTTTTCTGCTCAGCAAGCAGAAATTTATGCTGTAATATTAGCTTTAACACATTGGAAACAAAAGATTAATTTGTATACAGATTCAAAATATGTGGTTTCAATATTTCCTACTATAGAAACAGCTCTGTTGTCTGGACATTCAAAAATTATTATACACACTGACTTTGAAATTCGGAGCATTTACTGTCCACATGTGTCCTTAGAGAGTTTTGGACCACTAAAAGATTATTTATGTTTGATTTAAATGGAAACTTCTAATACAGAGATATAGTCTTACAAGGTATAGAGGCTTTAAACTAAAATTCCTTTGTATAATTTAAAATTTAATATTAGACTGATACAGCTTAATTTTCATCTTTAGCCTAAACTGTTATAACAAGTCATATGATAGCTTTTCTAAGTGCAGATTTTTGTGTTTTAACACTTGGTATTAAGTAGACTAAGAGTCAGTTTTGTCTGACCAGAGGTCAATGTTTAAAGCAAAATTATAACTCTAGCCTGATGGCTGGGAAATGTAGATTTTATTGTTTGGCCTACAAATAAAGGCTTATTTTGATACTGGATTAATTCTGGACGCTCAATCTCCAGCAGCTTTTTGTTCTTAAAATAAAAAACTTTGTTAAACGTTAAATGACTAAAACACCTTAGTTCATATGGTATAAATTGCTAAAGGTTCATTTGAAAGTTTAAAATTGTCACTGAAAGATTAACATTCCTTGGTTTATCACATGGCAATAGATGTTTAAATTATAATGTCATTCCAAAAATTTATTTTGTAAAAATGATGGCTCAACCCACTGATTGGTTATTAAAAGAGATAATTTAGTGGGTAAACATAAGTAAACAAAAAATGTCTACATCTGTAACTAAATGTATCTAAATTTAAAAACTAAATAGAGCATATGACAGGAAACCTTATATATATATATATAAAAAATCAATTGTTAAGGCAAAAGAAAAATCAGGAAACCTTATATATATATATATATATATATATATAAAAATCAATTGTTAAGGCAAAAGAAAAATCATTATTTTTCACCTCATCAGGCTCTACATCATGCTTTATTCGTATTAAATCATTTAAACACCAATGATCAAAATCACACTCCCATGCAGAGACATTGGGAGAAAATGTCTTTGGCTAAACAGCCACAAGTGCTTTAAAAGACCTCCATGGGGCCTGGAAAAGGCCTGATAACCTCGGGGAGAAGGATGTGCGTGTGTTTTTTCCACAGAATGCAGAATCACCCATCTGAATTCCAGACTGGCTCATGAAACCTTTCCACGTGAGAGTGACAGCAAGAGAATGAGACAGCAAAGGAGGATGATGCTGACATTTAAACAGTTCAAACTTTCCCCTACACAGGCAAGAGCTACAAAGGAGGCACATCCCCCCCACCTGGGATCAACTTAAGAAACTCATGAATCAAGTATAAAAAAAAATGTGTTTTTAGCAATGTTAGCAATAATTTCTCTGTAGTCTCAAATATGATTCTTTTAAAACAAACTTAGGGAAACAGAGTCTACTCCAACTGGGATAAGAATTTATATAGGATATCCTATGGGAATTTTAGCTGCTAAACCAAAAAATTTAGCTATAGATAGATTTGAAAGATCTTATCATATTTCATGCAAAAATTGTATATTTACAAATTGTTTGACATCAAAATTAAATAAACAATACTCTGTGATTATGATTCTTAAAAGACCACAATATGTAATGTTACCAGTAGATTTAAAGGATGATCCTTGGTTTGAAAATCCAGCTTTACAGACACTTAAAGAATTGCAATATTTATTACGGCCAAAACGTTTTGTCACTGCTCTAATCTTAGTTGTAAGTGCTTTGATCATGATTTTAACCTCATTAGCAATTGCCACTGCGGCCTTAGTCCAGGATGTACAAACTGCTAATTATGTAAATGATCTAAGTAAGAATGTCTCTCTAGCATTAGCACAGCAAAAAATTATTGACAGGAAACTAGAAACAAAAGTTGACGCTCTGGAACAAGCTATCCTAGGGCTGGGACAGGAATTACAGAATATAAAAATCTTATTTTCCACACGCTGCCATGCCAGTTTTAAGTATATTTGTGTTACCCCTATGCCATACAATTCTTCGCTTGATTGGAATAATACTAGAAATCATCTGTTAGGTATTTGGAAGGATACAGATATTACACATAATTTGCAACTATTAGAGGCAGATATTACCACCATGAGCAAAGCGCATTTGGATGTTGAAAATATTAAAACTTTGGCTGATTCTTTATTGACAGGTTTAAAAGAACTTAATCCTTTCAATTGGACAAATAATATAATTGGCTTTGCAGTCATTGGAGCAATTTTATTTTTCATACTTCTCATATTTCCAATTGTCTTTCACCTAATCTGTCGTTCTATCTCTACCATTCAACGTGAAACCTATGCCTTTATTTTAAAATCAAAAATGGGAGAAATGCCAAGACATCCTGCTGCCTCGGCATCTATGTGTTGAGACCCCACTCCACATAGTTATTCGGCAAAAAAGCCCCGAGAAGGAGGTATCGTCTCTGGCCAAAGTACCCCCCACTTTTAGATACCCTTCACTATTATTCCTTTTAACTTTCTACACGAATTGCTCCAGTGATGTGAGATCAGGACTATGAAATCGAGTCCGTGGAAATAAAACTTTCTAATAATTTGTCTAAACGTCCTTGGCTCTGCTCAATAATAATGAGAAACTGGCCAGAATTCAGGTACTGTGATAAGCACCCCAGCTGCAGCAATCACAAATGGCCTCCGACCTTCATCACTATCCATTAACTCCGACAAAGTAGCTCAGTTCAAAAGTAACTGTTTACCCTTAAAATCCTGCCTAGAGACAGAGAAAAAAACCTTGTGTGTGTGACCTTAAAGAAACAACTTAGCTGCCCAAATACAATAGACCCAAAGAAAAAGACTGTTGACTGACCGCACAGTTAAAGATGAATATGACTAAATAAAGGACAGACGTTCTAAATATATATGTATGAAGAAAAGGAAATACCGTAAGAGTAAGAAAAGCATTTTTGCATGAAGAGGAGCTTATCATAAGAAAGTCCCAACTGGGAAAGGAAGGAATTAGAAAGTTAAAAGCAGGTTGCAGAGGGTTTGTGACAGGGAAGTGGATTATTAAAGATGAGTAGGCTTTTAATAGGTTTGTTGTCTAAAGAAGAGTGCTCAGCAGTTAAGAAAATACATCTGACAATTAGAACTAAGAACCTTGTGGTGTTGTTTGTGGTATTTTGTCTGCCAAACTGTGTTGTGAGTATGCTTAAGCTTTCAGACTTAGAAGATAAGGTACCAACACCTGAAGAAACTCCATCACATCCACCTGAATCACCACATTTCCCCACACTTGCTATATGAACTGAGCCCAAAAAGATGGAAAAGTTCCAGGAAAAGTTAAAGAAGATTCCCCGAGAAGCTCCCAAGCCTTGACTATTCTGGGAGGCTGCCACCTGGAACTGCTTATCTGCAAGAACTTGGAGAGAAACAGGAGTTAATTCTTCAAAGGCCAACAGCCAGCTGAAAGACACCCATCCCCCCTTTTCTCTTAACTTTACTGGGGAAGGGTATAAATTTCTTGGGGTTTTCATAATAAAGTGTCATCGGCTCAAGAAGCCTTTGTCCACCTCAGATTCTTTCCAAAGCATCGTCGTTTAGGGACCTAAAGAAAATTCAGTCCCTAAAGGAGAAAGAATTGCTGCAGACAAGAGGCTGCAGAACTCCACCTGCCTTTTGCCCCATCTTTCTGAGGATTTGACCGGGAACGGACAATAATGACCCGACTGAGATTAGTCTGTGACAATTTATTTATTTATTTATTTATTTATTTATTTATTATTTTATATGGATCATACGGAAAATAGTATACATTCAGATTGTGCTTGTTGCCCTCTCCCCACCCCTGCTTCCCCTCTCCCATTGAGTATCCAGGTTGACTATGCTACATTCATATTTTTACACATATTTGAATGTAGCTCCTCCATTAATCAACCTCAGCCTCCTTCCTTCCTCTCCTACACTTCCATTCTAGCTTTGCTGAAGTTTCCCCTCCACTATCTGGAGTTCCACTGGTATATCTAATACTCCCTAGTTTGGGCATATTAGAGAAAATATATGTCCCTTCTCTTTCTGTGCCTGGCTGATCTCAACATAATAATCTCCAGGTCTTTCCATCTTTTTGCAAATGATGATTTTTTTCTTCTTTATAGCTGAGTAGTCTTCCATTGTGTGTATTTTCCATAAGTTTGTAAACCATTCATCTGTGAATGGAGACCTAGGTTTGTTCTATATTTTGGCTATTATGAATTGTGCTGCTATAAACATAAGAATATATATGTTACTGTAGTTCTCTGATTTCAACCCCTTTGGAAAGATACCCAGGAGTGGCACAGCTGGATCCTATGGTGGATCCATTCCCAGTTTTATAAGGAATATCCACACCAATCTCCATAGTGGTTGAACTAGTTTGCACTTCCACCAACAGTGTAAAGGAGTTCCTCTTTCCCCACATCCTCGGCAGAATTTGTTGTTAGTTGATTTCTTTATGCTTGTCATTCTGATTGGGGTTAGATGGCAATTTTTTAGTTTTTGTGACTGACTTAACTCACTTAGCATAATGTTCTCCAGTTCCATCCATTTCCCTGTAAATAACATAATCTTGTTCTTCTGTGTGGCTTAGTAAATTTTCATTCTATTCATATCCCATATTTTTGTAATCTATTAATCTGTTGATTGACATCTTGGCTGGTTCCATAGTTTTTCAATTGTGAATTGTGCAGCTAGAAGATAGATACAAATGCATTAGTTTGATATTGTGGTTTCCATTCTTTTGGGTAGTAGTATTGCTGGTTCATATGGTAATTTCATCCTCATTCTTCTGAGGATCCTCCATACTCTTTTCCAAAGTGGTTGCACTAATTTGCAATCCAAACAACAATGTAGTAGAGTTCCCACTTCTCCACATTTTCACCAGCATTTGTTGTTGTTTGTGTTTTGAATAATTGCCATTCTTATTGGAATTAGATAATATCTCAGGGGAGTGTGATTTGCATCTCTCTGATTGCTAATGATGTTGAACATTTTTTTCATGGATTAATTGGCCATTTGAGTTTCTTCTTTTGTGAGGTGTCTATTTAGTTCACTTGCCCCTTTTTATATTGGGTTGTTTTCTTAATGTTGAGTCTCCTGAGTTTCTGTATATTCTAGATATTAGTCCTCTATTGGAGGAATAGTTGGTAAAAATTTTCTCCCACTTTGTCGGCTCTCTATCGAAGTCCTTGATAGTTTCCTTTGCTTTACAGAAGCTCTTCAATTTTATACAATCGCAAGTATTAATCTTCCCTTTAATTGTTTTGTGCCCTTGAGGTCTTTTTGAGAAAGTTTTTACCTGTGCCTATGTGTTGAAGTGTTGGATATATGCCCTCTTCAAGAAGCTGCAAGGTCTCTGGTCTGATTTCCAAGTCGTTGATCCATCTTGAATTGATTCCTGTGCAGGGTGAGAAACTAGGGTTTATTTTCACTTTTTCTGCATAGGGTTAACCAGTTTTGCCAACACACAAGGTTCTGATTTCTCTATATGGTCACCAACATGTATGCTAGGGTCTGAATGCTAATGTACCTCCAAAATTCATATTTTGAAACTTAATCTAATGTGATATCCTTGAAAGGTAGGGCCTTTGGAGGGTGGTTAGATCATGAGGGCTTCACTTTAATGCATGGGATTAGTTTTACATGATAGAGAATTCAGAAAGCCTGGTAGCCCTTTCCACTATGTGGGGACACAATAAAAAGACATCAATTGTACATCTGAGAGCAAAATTCCACTAGTCACTGAATCAGGTATCACCCTTATTCACGCTCTAGATATGTGAGCAACAGCTTTCTATTGTTTATAAGTCATCCAGTTGAAAGTATTTTGTTATAGTATCCCAAACAGACTAAAACAACTTATTTTGCCATTTTAATAAAGCCATTCTAGTGGGTGTGAAATGTTATCTAATTATGGTTTTGATTTGCAGTTATCTGATGCTTAATTATACTGAGCACCTTTTCATATGATTACTAGGCTTTGTATGTCTTTTTTGGAGAAATATCTATTCAAATTCCTATTTGTTTTTTTATTGTTGAAATTCTAGCTTATATTAATACCAACTTCCGGTCTTCTCTGGGGATTGTTTCTGTTGATTGCTTTATCATTGTATAAGGGAGATGCTTTCTTGGCTTTTATGTCTTATAATTTTTATTAAAAACTGAGTAATTTAAACAATACAATTTAGCAATTCTGAAAATCAGATTCTCTTTGCTGCTGCTACTGCAGCTTCTATTGCTGATTGTAGTTGTTTACTTGTTTATAGACATCTGATTTAATCCTATAAAATTAGTATTTTTGATCATGTAAAGCTTCCAAAATATCTCTTCTTCTAATTTAATGGTCAGATAATGATTAGACAGAGATTTCCAAAAGCATTGTGGTAGAGTTTTTATTCCAAGTTGCCTAAACAAGATAGTGGCTTATTCTGGATTGGTGCTGTGGCATCAAACAACCATTACTTAGTCCTTGGAATTCTGTCAATAACTTATTTGTTATTGGACGAGGTTTGGATCCTTCTTGAAGGAATTTAGTTGCTTGCTGTGTGGTATGGAAGAAAGCAAACTCCATTAAGAATTAGGTGACCTATCCAGTTGTGGTGGTGAAGGCTTGTAATCCTAGCACTTGGGAGACTGAGACAGAATGATTGCAGATTTTAAACCAGCCCCAGAAATTTAGCAAAGCCCTCACCAACTTAGCAAGACTTTGTTTCAAAAATTTAAAAATAGAGCTGGGAGTCTACTTCAGAGATAGAACTTCCCTAAATTCAATTCCCAGTACAAAAAAAGTGCCCTCAAGCTGATTTCCATGTTCATTTATGTTTTAGCAAATGACCATATCATCCAGTGACATTTCTGCCCATTTGTGTTTTGACATTTTAAACGCTGGTATCATCCCTCCACCACCATCTCATCCACACACATACACGCATACAGAAACATACAGTCCTTTTTCTCCATGACTATGGAGTAAACTGTTGGGAAAAGAAATCTATCTTCAGCGCTTGGTCCTCTCCCAGTACTTATCCCCAATACATGGCTAACTCCAGACCTGCATTGTGTCTTGGATTTCAACTTGTTCCATTTTCACAACCCCAAAATAAAAAAAAAACACTTGCAGAAACACACACACACACACACACACACACACACACACACCTTCTAGAATAAGAGGCTTTTCTAAATGTGTTGACTGGGTTTTATTTACCACATCTACATTTCACGATGGCACTGTATTTCACAGAACTGTTTTTTTTTTTTATAGTCTCTTGGGCTTGGCCTACATGCTGTGGCTTTGGATCCTAGTCAGTGTTTGCTAATGGCCGAAACTTCTTGGCCTTCTTCACTCTTTTCACCTTTCTTGGAATTGTTGTACTAGTACTAGAGGATTTTTTTCTTGAACTCTCATGAAGCAGTCTTTTTATTCCCTTCTCTATCTTCTTCACCTGCAAGGGCAACAGAGTTATTACAGAAGAACACAGGTTTAAAGGGGAAAAATTTTATGTGAGGCTTTATGAGAAGGGGTACGGGTTAATAAGAGGGCTTGTGCTGGGAAAGTACATAGTAACATAACTGGAAGAGTGATACTCAGGGTGAAGGGGAGGAAGAACATGGGGAAAGTGGTCTCACCCTGGTCCCACTTCTAGACCTGGGACGGCAGGGATTCTTCTTCTTCCTTCCCTTTGTGCTTAGGGTTAATTTTTTCATGCCTGGGGTGGATTGTTCCATAACTGTGGAGGCATTCTCTGATTTTCTGGTAACTTTACGCATGTCAAAACCTCCCAGTGGTCTTCTCTAGGAGTTCTGACCACCCTATAAAATACCCCTCATCAGGACAGTGAAGAGCCACACCCTTTGGCATTGTTTGTTCAGCTAGGCAATCCTCCCAGCCACTAGGAGCTAAGGAGTCCCTTAGACATCACAAAGCACCCCCTGGCTCCTCCTCAAAGGAAGGTTGCTGGGAACACCAAGATACTTTGGTTTAAAAAAGTGAACATTTTCTCAATATTCCCCTAAAGAGCTCTCCCAAACTTACCTAAAATTATTTCTCATTATCTACACATGTGAAGGAAAACAGGTTTTCTTTCAAATCTTTCCCTATAGCCTTTTCAATTTGTTTTCATTCTGTCTCATATCATTCGTTACCACTACCTAATATTTCAGATATCATACCTAAAACCCCTCCCAAAGAAAGGTGATTCTATTTAAGTTTCTGTGACAATGATCCCATGCCCAAGTTACAGATTTCTCGTATTCACTTTAAAAACCATTTCCTCCTTGGCTACTGTCAGGAAACCTTCCCCAGGAGATAGATAGATAGATGATGATAGATAGATAGATAGATAGATAGATAATCAGCTTGCTATTTTTCATATTGAAAGCATATCTTTTACCAATAATAACATAGTGCTGGAACAAAAACAGACATATAGTTCCATGGAATTAATCTACCTATCTATGGGCAATTGATTTTGACAAGGCTTCTGAGAAAATTCAATGAAAAAGAATGAGTATTTCAGCAAATAATATTGTGAAAAGCTGATATCCTCATGTAAAAGAATGAATCTGGACCCCTACTTCATAAAATATACTCAAATATCACTCCTGGCTATATAGTCAAGAGATATTAAGGCAGAGGGGGAAGATGGTGACCGAGAGTAGCAGCACATATGAATTCTGCTGAGTAGATCCTCATTGTCCCCCAAACAGAACATTACAAAGCAAGATAAAACAAGCAACAGAGGAATAAGATCTTTAAACACAAGTGATAGAGAAGTAAAGATTGGAAGACGGTCCAGAGATGGGGGGAAAAATCCCTGCCTGCAGTGGTGGGCACCAACTAGGGTGCAGGCTTCTTGCACAGTACCCTGCAACAGTGACAAAAGGAGAACAAAGGATCTGAAGGGAGAAGCAGCAGATACACGTGGTGTAAGTTAGCCAGAAAAGACCTGATGCAGCAAAGAGAAGCTAATCACTCCTCTCTGATGCCATTAATTCAGTGACAGCCCAGCACACCCCGCCCACCAGAGTTCCAGCCAGCATCGGAAGTGTGAGTAAAGCTGCAGCCTAAAGGGAATGTCTAGTGATGTGCGCCTAGGGACCTGCACAGCCACAATAAACTTCCTGGGTCTGACATCTAGTGGTCAAACTCAGTAAAGGCAGAGTGCTGACAGAGAGTACCACACTCCCTAGAGGCTCAGAGCTATCCTCAATAATACTACCTCCCATTTCTGGAGAATGCGGGGAAATCAGACCTGACTGACACTAACTGTGGAGAACAGAGCCTCCCATGTTAACGGTGGCAGAGAGAGACCTAGACCCCTTACCAGGGAAAATCATGAGGGTGACTGTGCTTAATAACACAGATGGAATGGTAGTGGCTACTTACATAGACTGAGAAAAATCTCAGAGATCCAAACTCACAGCAGGAAGGATGCCAGTTGTACTTGGTATATGCACAGAAAGAGACTGCTGCAGATCTATGTACTGAATCATAATTTAGTTGTAGAACTGCATTAATTCGTGGTTGAGGTTGCTTTTGTTTTGTTTCCCCTTATGTGTGTGAGTGGGTATACCTGGTTGGTAATCTTGTTTTTGTCATTTTTTTTGTTTTGTGTCTTATTTTTAAACTGTCCCCAAAACCTCTCCCAAGCCTTTTCCTCTGTACATACCAACTCTCTTCTATCCCTTTACTATCTTTCTTCTGCTTTTTAGCTCTCCCCTTTGTCCTGTACCAAAACTACTTCATATAATTATACCACAAAATTTACATTGTTTACTAGAACACTACTTTATCCTTACTATCTTTAACCTCTAGTATATACTAATATATACAAAACTCATACTTTCACTCTATTCAACTCTACCTGAGATTTTACCCTATTTTTCCATTTACTACTTCTTTAACCTTCACTATTGAATACAATAAAAAACTGTCACTGTATTTGTCAGCTAACACCTAGAAACTGAGAAAAATACATTAAAAGCAACAGAGGCAAATGTCTGAATCCATGAAAAGGAAGAATAACAAAGGAGCAATGAGCACCCACATATCCACAACTACAGAATCTGATAACACAGAACTGCAGAGTTCTCCAGAAGGTCAAAGCAGAAATGTAACTGTAGAATTGATACAGGAATTCCTAAAATAATTTAGAGAGAGTCTGAAAGAAATAAAGGATGCAATCACTAAAGTAAAGGCATCTATTCAAAATATAAACAATTGCTTAGACCATATAGAGAGTAGAATCTCGCTCCTAGAATATGATCACTCCAAAAATGAACACATAGTTTATAACATAGAAAAAACAATTCAACAGCAGAAATTAGACATTAAAAAATATGGGCCCATCTTAAAAGATCTAATTTAAGAATAATAGGTATAGAGAAGGGAAAAGAAGGTGAAACCAAGGGGATCAACAATCTTTCAAAGAATTAATAGCAGAAAACTTTCCAAGCATAGAGCAAGACATTGATACATAGGTACAGGAAACTCATAGAACCGCTTTTAGACAAGATCAGAGAAAAGGTTCTCCATGCCACATAATAGTCAAGATGACCAATGTAGAAGCCAAGGAGAATATCTTAAAGGCAACAAAAACAAAAGACAAAGTGACATTCAGGGGGAAACAAAGTATAATCACCCCAGACTTCCCAAACCAGGTCATGAAAGCCAGAAGGGCTTGGAGTAACATATTACAAACTCTGAAAGAAAACAATTTCCAGCCAAAAATTTCCTACCCAGCAAAATTAATTTCCAGAAAAATTATATATCAAATTAGATGGGGAAATAAAATTATTCCATGACAAGCAGAAGCTAAAGGAATTTATGTCTTCAAAAACAGCACTAGAAAAAATACTAAAAGAGATAAACTATAAAGTAGAAACAAGAAATTCACACCAGAACCAGAGAAACAAGAATTTCCATCCAGCAGACAATTAGGAAGAGAATAACAAACACTATTTTATACAGAAGTAAAATCGAGACTTCCGGGAAGATGGCGACCGAGAAAAGCGGGGCTTAAGAGTCCCGCTAACAACCAATCTCCATTACCACAAAAAGAGCGCCTTTCATAGCCAGAAAACACCATCACCAGAAAAACAAAAAAACCACCAGGCTCCAGAGAGAAAGCGGACTGAGAACAGAGCGCAGGGCCACAGAGGAGACACACGCGCCCGAGGACGCGGCAGCAGCGCCATACTGCCGGCAGCAGCGGCGAACTCAGCGGACGGCTACAGCAAGCCGAGGTGAGCCAATGCGGAATAGCCAGGCGGGATCTTTCGGCGCAGACAGCATTTAAAGCTCCCAGTGGCTGAGCTCAGCACACGCTGCAGGGATTCAGAGTGAAAATCACAACCAGAGAAGAAAAAATACGCCAGCCTCATGGCCGAGGGCGTGGCAGAGGCGCCATATTGCCACCGGCGGTGGCAGCAGCAGTGAATTCACAGAAGTAAAATCGAAACGTTGAAAATTAAAAATCATCTCTTAATAATCACACTGAATGTAAATTGCCTCAAATCCCCAATTAAAAACACAAAGTGGAAAATGGATTAAAAACCAGAATCCATCTATATGCTGCTTGCAAGAAACACACCTTACAAGTAAAGATAGCAACAAACTCAAGGTAAAGGGTTGGAGCAAGGTAATCCATGCCAATGGAACATGAAGACAGGCAGGAGTAGTAACTATGATTTCAGATAAGTTAGTCTTCAAGCCCAAGCTTATTAGAAGTTACAAAGATAGTCATTTTTTACTGGTAAAGGAAAAATCCAGCATGAGGAAATAAAGATAATCTACATTTATGCTCCAAACTTAGGTACAGCTAATTTCATAAAAGAAACTCTGGGTGATATTAAGTCACATATAAATCCCAATATAACAATACTGGGAGACTTCAACACACCTTGTACACCATTAAATCAATCTTCTTGACAAAAGGTCAGTAAAGACATCTTGGACTTAATAGAACACTATTAATCAAATGAATCTGTTAGACACACATAGAATTTTTCACCCATCTACAGCAGAGTTCACATTTTTCTCAGCAGCTCATAGAACCTTCTCCAAGATAAATCACATCCTGGGCCATAAAATGAGTACTAGCAAATTTTAAAAAATGTAACATAATGTCCTGTCTCTTTTCAGACCTTAATGGAATAAACTAGAAATCAACTATAAGAAGACTCAGAGAAACCACATAAACATGTGGAGACTGAACACCACACTTCTAAATGAAGAATGGGTCATAGAAGAAATAAGGGGTGAAATCAAGAAATTCATAAAAACAAATTAAAATAGAAATACAACACATCAAAACTTCTGGGACACTTTGAAGGCAGTATTAAGAGGAAAATTTATAGCACTGAGTGCCCACATAAGAAAAACAGAAAATCATCAAATAAACAACTTAATGACACACCTCAAGGTCCTTGAAAAACAGTAATAATCTGAACCCAAAGCCAGTAGATGACAATAAATTGTCAAAATCAGAGCCGAAAAAAAAATAGAGAATAAAATAACAATACAGAAAATTTAAAAAATCAAAAGCTGGTTCCCTGAAAAAATTAATAAAACACTAGACAATTTAACTATAAAAAGAGAGAATCAACCCAAATATTGAAGATAAGAGATAAAAATGGAGATATCACAACTGACAGTGCAGAAATCCAGAGGAATATCAGAAATTATTTTGAAAAACTATAGTCCAACAAAATAGAAAATATGGAGGAAATGGACAACTTTCTAGATAAATACAACCTTCCTAAACTAAGTCAAGAACACATAGAAAATTTAAAACAACCAACAGCAATCAAAGAGAATGAAAAAGCAATAAAATCAATAAAGGTATTACCATCACAGAAAAGACCAGGCCCAAATGGTTCCCAACTGAATTTTATAAAACCTTTATAGAAGACCTGGTCCCGATACTCCTCAATCTATTTTGTGAAATAGAGAGAAACAGGACTCTCCCAAGTACATTCTATGAAGCTAACATCACATTAATACAAAAACCAAATAAAGACAGCTCAAGGAAGGAAAACTACAGGCCTATATTTTTTATGAACTTGGCCACAAAACAGCTAAACAAAATACTAGCAATACGCATTCAAAACCACATCAAGAAAATCATACACGATGATTAGGCAGGCTTCATCCCAGGGATGCAAGGCTCTTTCAACATATGAAAATCAATCCGTGTAATATATCATATGAACAGATCGAAAGACAAAAATCACATGATCTTTTCACTAGATGCTAAAAAAGCCTTTGATAACATCCAACACCCATTTATGATAAAAGCACTCCAAAGAATTGAAATAGAAGGAACATACCTCAACATCATAAAGGCAATCTACAATAAGCCCACAGCTAACATCATATTAAATGGGAATAAACTTCAAGAATTACCCCTAAAAACAGGAATGAGACAAGGATGTCCATTATCACCACTTCTCTTCAACTTAGTACTTTAGACTCTAGTCAGAGCAATATGACAAGAAAAGGAAATCAAAGGAGTACAAATAGGAAAAGAAGAACTCAAACTTTCACTATTTGCAGATGACATGATACTATACCTAGAAGATCCAACATACTCAACCAAAAGACTTACAGACCTGATCAACAATTTTAGCAAAGTGTCTGAATACAATATCAATTTCAATAAATCAAAAGGTTTTCTGTACAACAACCATAAATCCACTGAAAAAGAAATCAGAAAATGTGGGGAGCCATTAAGGTCTTCCCCTTATCATTCTAAAAGCATACTTCTGACTGTCCTTTCATCCAGAGTCGACAAGATTTGGGGTCATGGAGGTTTCAAAGTAATTAATACTCTCTCAGAACTAATGATGCTATTCTTCTGTCTGAGCTAAGACTAGGTTTGTGTTTTTTGTGTTGCACCAGGGTATTGTTTGACCTGCCCAGACTTTGGACTTTTTTTTTGTCCGGGGTAACCTGAAGCAAAAAACTATAAATACTGTTGCAGGGTGAAATGTGTGTAGTGTGTGTGTGTGGGGAGAATTAATCCCCACCACCACCACCACCACACAGACATACAAACAGAAAAACCGTGGATTCTTGTCGTAAGCTAAGAATAAGTATTCATCGCTTGGACAGCTGCTGAAGATTTAAAGAAGTTTATTAAAAAGATAGAAATATAGGAACAGTTACAGCCCTGTGCCCTGAGCGAGGCACAGGGGGGCAATTCGAATGAAAATGCCAAAGAACTCCAGTTTACTGAGTGTTTTTATCCCTCCCAAGTCCAGCAGGTCCCTTTGATTTGGAGATAATGCTACCCCCTTATCTCCAGCCCCGGCTCTGCTTCTGCTATCTCTCCAGCCGGATTTATGGCCTGAGGGGGAAGACATCTCTTTCTCCAGACACAGGCTCAGATTTATGGCCTGAGGGGGAGGCATCTCTGTCTCCAGACACAGGCTTTTACCTTTTGTCCTATCCCCCAAAATGTGTGAAGTTGTTCTTAGAAATGCAAAAACACATTTTTTCTCCTGGCTCCAGACTTCCTTCCTTTACAAATGGAAATTACAAGTCTCTTCTTCCTGTTAGCTAACCCTGGCTTTCTTAGTAAAGAAGATACATTTTAAATTTGGAAATCTTTCCCAATACTGATACATTAATAAATTTTAAAACCTCTCCCCAATACCAGTACAAATACCACAAAAGACTAAACCCCAACATCAGCCAGTATAGATGTCAACCCGGGAGTGGACTGGTGATCTTTCCATGTTAGGAGTAAATAATATTTGGAATTTATTTCTTAGAGTTATATTATTTCATCCTCACTGCTCTCTTCAGAACCCGTACTTTTGCTGGCTGGCTCCAGCAAGAAAAACATGTTCACTCAGGATCACCCACAAAAAAATAAAATACTTAGGAATAAACGTAACCAAGGAGGTGAAAGAACTCTACAAATAAAAGTATAAAACAATGAAAAAAAATCAAAGAAGATCTTAGAAGATGGAATGATCTTCCCTGTTCATGGACAGGCAGAATAAGTATTATCAAAATGGCCATACTCCCAAAAGTGATCTACAGATTCAATGCAATACCCACTAAGTTACCAAGAATATTCCTTACAGAAATAGAAAAATCAGTCCTTAAATTTGGAAGAACAAAAAAACCCAGAATAGCCAAAGTAGTTCTCAGCAACAAAAACCATGCAGGAGGAATCACAATACCTGACTTTAAACTATACCACAAAGCCACTGTAATAAAAAACAGCATGGTATTGGCACAAAAACAGACATATAGACCAATGGAACAGGATAGAAGACTCAGAAACAAATCCACACACTTAAATCCAATTAATATTTGACAAAGGGGCCAAAAACATACACTGGAAGAAAGACAGTCTGTTCAACAAATGGTGTTGGCAAAACTGGTTAAACATATGCAGAAAAATGGAACTTAATCCCACTTTCTCACCCTGCACAGGAGTCAATTCAAGATGGATCAAAGACTAGGAAATTAAACCAGAGACCTTGAGGCCCCTTGAAGAGGCCATAGGTCCAACACTGCAACATATAGGCACAGATAAAAACTTTCTCAACAAAACCCCAAAGGCACAACAAACTAAAAGGCATATCAGTACATGGGACTGCATGAAACTGAAGAGCTTCTGTTCAGCAAAGGAAACTGTCAGGATCCTCAACCGAGAGCCAACAGAATGGGAGAAGATTTTTGCCACCTGTGCTTCAGACAAAGGACTAATATCTAGAAAATGCAAAGAGCTTAAGAACTTCAACATTAAAAAAACAAATAATCCAATCAAAAGTGCAAGTGAACTAAATAGACACTTCACAAAAGAGGAAATTAAAATGGCCAATAAATGCATGAAAAGATGTTCAACATTGTTTTCAATCAGAGAGATGCAAATCAAAACTACCCTGAGATTTCACCTAACTCCAACTAGAGTGGCAATCATTCAAAAGACAAACAACAAAAGCTGGTGAGGATGTGGATAATTAGGAACCCAGAACATTGTTAGTGGGATTGAAATTAGTGCAACCACTTTGGAAAACAGTATGGAGGATCCTAAGAAGAATGGGAACTAATTTACCACTTGACCCAGCAATAACATTTCTGGGTACATATCCAAAAGAAAGCAAATCAACTACCAAACTAATCCATGTGTATCTATGTTCATAGCTGCAGAATTCACCATTGCCAAACTATTGACCCAGCCAAAATGTCCATCAACAGATGAATGAATTACAAAACTATGGGATATGTACACAATGGAATTTTACTCAGCCATAAAATCCAAAATTATATCATTTTCATGGAAATGGATGAAACTGGAGGACATTATGCTAAGCAAGTTTAGTCAGTCACAAAAAGTAAGAAAACAGATACTTTCACTAATATGTGGAATCTAAGGTGAAATTGGTCATAAGAGAATTTCCAGGTGAAAAAAGAGATCCTATAGAGGATCAAACAAGGCAACCCAACTGGGGGGATGGGAAGAGGAAAGAGGAAAACTATCTAAAGGACATGATTTACATAAAAAAACATAATGATGTCAACCACTAAGCCAAGAATGGAAGGGAGGAAAAAGGAAGGAATGGGATAGAGATGGGGTAGGTTTTAACGAGGTGATGTGTGCATGTAGATCTACACAAATTTTTTATCCCATTAAGAAGTATGAATCCAATGCACCAATAAAAAAGAGATATTAAAAACAATATCTATCGAGGCATGGTGGTGCACTCTTGTAATCCCCGTGCTTGGGAGGCAGAGACAGGAGGATCGTGCTGGTTCGAAGCCAGCCATGCTGGCTTAAGAGACCCTGTTTCCAAAAATTAAAAAAAGTATAAAATAGGTCTGGGAGTGTATCCCAGAGGTAGAAGGACTTCTAGGAACCCCAGTACTACCAAAAAATAAAAAAACCAATATCTTTACAAAAACTTGTACATGAATGTTCATAGCACAATTATTTATGATAGCCAAAAGGTAGAAAAAACCAACCTGCCCATATGCTACAGGATGGATAAATAAACATTGTATATCCATACAATAGAATATTATTTAGTCCTAGGAAGAAATGAAGTACTGGTTGTGTTCATGTTTTTATTGCTAAGACTAAATATCTGGGGTAAAGAACTTAGGGAAAGAAATGCAGTTACAGACAAAGTTTCATTCAATGAATGAAACGCAGCCTCCATTAATTTTGAAGCTGTGGCGAGGCAATAATTGTGGCAGAAGGGCATAGCATAGCAAAGTTACTAACCTCAAAGTGGGGTGGGAAGCAGAGAGTGTAACTGGAAGAAGGGACCTGGGAACAAGTTATAGTCCCCAAGGGCATGCCCTCCAAGAACCAATTCCCTTAATCTAAGTCCCACTTCTTACAGTATCCACCACCTCTCAATAATGGCTCCAAATCATGAAACCATTGGTGAGATCAGATCATGAGAATGATTCAATAATTTCCCCAAAGCCCCACCTCTGACCACTGCTACATTGCAGAACAAGCATTAAACATGAGCCCTTTGGAACATTCCAGATCCAAACCATAACACTAATATATGCCACACAATTAATGAATCTTGAAAAAATTATGCTAAGTGAAAGAAGCCAATCATAAAGGATAATACATTGTAGCATTTAACAAGAAGCATATCTATAGGCACAGAAAAGATTTTTGGTCTTAAGGCTGAGCAATAAATAGGAAGATTTCTGTTTTGGAAGAGTCATTGAGGTGATGGCTGCATAAATCAGAATATACTAAAAGCCTATGAATTATCCTCTTTAAATGGGTGAATTAGATTATATATGAATTATTAAAGGTGGCTCAATATCTAGTCCTTTGGAATCAGACAGACCTGAGTTTGAATCCTGACTCTACTATTCACAAGCTACATAACTTTTGTAAAATTAGTTTCTCTTTCCTTCTTTTTTTTTCTTGTGGTGCTGGGGATTGAACCTAGAGGCATTCTATCTTTGATGTACACCCCCAGATCTAGTTTTTAAATTTTTATTGCTTCATTGTAGTTATACTTAATGGGATAAAAGACTTGTGTAGACATACATGCACACATCAACCAATTAGGCCATACCCAACCCCCATCCCATTCCCTCCCCATCCCTCCTTCAGATGTTTGGCTTAGTGATTAACTTTGATATGTTTGTTTAAGTACACCATGTGCTTTAGAGATTTTTCTTATTTCCACCTGCCATCCTCTATTTACATCCTTTATTTATTCCTCTGTCGTATCTCCTTCTTCATCTAGAGTTTCTCCTGTTACCCATTTCTCCCTAGCGTTTGCATATTAGGGAAAGCATCCAATTTCTTCTTTTTTCTGACTGATCAATCTCACTTAGCATAATGTCCTCCAATTCCATCCATTTCCCTGTAAATGATGTGATTGTGTTTTTTCTTTATAGCTGAGTAAAATTCCATTGTGTATATATCCCACAATTTTGTAATCCTTTTATCTGTTGATGGAAATCTTGGGTGGCAGATCTATTTTTTATATTTTATTTTGAAAGAGTTTCTCACTAAGTTGAAAAGTGTCTCACTACGTAGCTGAACCTGGCCAAGAACCCACAATCCTCCTGTCTCAGCCTCCCAAGTACTGGGATTACAAGCATGTGCCACCACTCCCTGTTCATTTTCCCTTTCTGACCTTCAGTTTCTTCACCTATAAAATGGGATTAATAATTGCATCTACCTTATGAGAATATTATAAAGGTTAAATTACATATGTGGTCATTTTTAAGTACAAAAATATGAAGATCCTAAGAACAAGTTTGTGGACTCCTTAGAATATGTTCTATGGACTGAAGTTTGAAGGACACTGCCAATTTAGTTCATCACAATCACAAATACATGTGCTAAAGCACACAATGAAGTCATGTGGTGAACTTCACTTATAAACTTTTCTCTGACATAACTCATAATCCATATATATGTTAGAGTTTATACAGAACATTTTTATAATTATGATAAAGAATTCACTATTAAAAATAATATATATATACACACACACACACACACACACACACACACACACACACAACTGGAATGCTCATATCCTGCTAGAGAAGGGAGTACAAAGTGCTACAACTACTTTGAACAACTGATTCGTAGTCAATATCTACCAAAGTCAAACATACCCACGTACTATCATCAAACAAATCTACTCCTAGGTATTAATCAACAGAAATGTAATTATATGCTAGACAGAATGGCCATACTTATAATCCCAGTACTTGGGAGACCAAGACAGGTATATTACAGGTACAAGGCCTCAACAACTTAGCAAGTCCCTCAGCAACTTTGTAACACCCTGTTTCAAAAGAAAATAATAAAAAGACCTGGGGTTGTAGCTCAGAGGTAGAATGCAGCTGAGTTCAATCCCCAATACCAAAAAATAAAATAAAATACAGTGGAATATTATTCAGCCTTAAAAGGAAAGGAAGTCCCATCAAACACTACAAGATGAATCATCCTTTTAGAAAATCCTAAGTTAAATAAACTAGTCAGAAAAAGGACAAATTGTGTATGACCACTTATATGAGGTATCTAAAGTTGTCAAATGGTTACCAGGGTGCTGAGGGAGGCAAAAGGAAGAGCTGAGGTTGTTTTTTTTTTTTGTTTGTTTGTTTGTTTGTTTGTTTGTTTGTTTGTTTTTTGGTGGTACTGGGGTTCCTGGAAGCCCTTCTACTTCCGGGCTATGCTCCCAGACCTATTTTATATTTTTGAAACAGGGTCTCTTATGCCAGCACGGCTGGCTTTGAACCTGCACGATCCTCCTGTCTCTGCCTCCCAAGTGCAGGGATTACAAGCGTGCGCCACCACGCTCGGCTTCCTAATTTATATTTTTATTTGGAAAAGGGGTCTCCTAAGCCAGTGAGACTGGCGTCAAACCTGCACAGTCCTCCTGTCTCCGCCTCCCAAGCGCAGGGTTTACAAGTGTGCACCACCACGCCGGCTTCCTATTTTATATTTTTATTTGGAAAAGGGGTCTCCTAAGCCAGTGATACTGGCTTCAAACCTGCACAGTCCTCTTGTCTCCACCTCCCAAGTGCTGGGATTACAAGCGTGTGCCACCACACCTGGCAAGAGCTGAGGTTTAACAGGTATAAAGTTTGAATTTTCAAGACAAAAACGTTCCAGAGGTTTTTGCACTCATTATATGCACAGTCCTGTACTTTACACTTAGAAATAGTTAAGGTGGTAAATATTGTGCTTTGTAATTTTACCACAAAGTAAATAAATAAAATAAAATAAAATATTTTCAAGAAATTTTTAAAAAATGAAGGGGTGTTTACTCTTTGAACAAGGATCCAGAAGAGATGGTAGCTGCAAGCTCTAAAGTTCACCTCCTCTCTCAACACTTGTTCTGGCATCAGGGATCAACTTCTCACATGAGGTCTGACACAGTGGCCCTGTATCTTGGGTATATATTGAAACTACTAAGATAATTTTTCTGGTAGAAATCAGTGAGGCCTGGGCTACACGCCTGGTTACTCTGGCCTACTTTGTCTGGGGTAGAGTCTGATAATCAGAAAGGGAAAAGGGTACTTCTTATGTATATCCAAGATGTAGAATCACTGATATAGAGATTCAGAGTGGGTTTGCAGGTCTCCTTGTGAGATTTTGATGGAATTTCTATCAAATGGTGTAGAAATAAAGGGTACATTTTAAGATGCTGAAATAAAGTGGTCAGTAGCAATAGAGTGGATAGGATCAGCTGAGCTTAGTAATAATTGGAATGGAGAGTAATTAAGTGCCATGGCTAGGGTCCTGGCTTAGACAACAAAATATATGGTAGTATGAATCCACAAAGTGGGGTAGACTGGAGAGAGGAACACTATAGTGGAAGACCATGGATTCCATTAGGATACACATAAAGCTTTATTAGGGATCCATGTAGAGATGGTCAATATGGAGTTGGAGATGATCTGGAGCTTGGAGAGGTCTACTGCACAGGTAAATGTATGGGTCATTTACAGGTAAAGAGATGATGAAATCTCCATGAGAAGGAAGTATAGAGAAAAGAAAGGAGCTTAGGAGCTTAGAAACAAACTTATCAAACACTCCAATATTGACTTGGAAAACTGGAAAATAAAACAAAAGGTTTTTTGTTTGTTTGGTTTTTTTTTTGTTTTTTTTTTGCAATACTGAGGATTGAACCCAAGGGCATTTTAATCTCTGAGCTATAACCCAGCCCTTTGTTTTAATTCTTTATTTTGAAACAAGGTATCACTAAGTTATGGAAGGCCTCACTACGTAGTTGAGGATGGCTGCAAACCTGCACTTCTCCTGTCTCAGCCTTGGTAATGGAATTACAATTGTGCTTCTCCACACCAAGCACAAGAGATTTTTTAAATGATAAAAATAACATATAATAAAAAATTTGTACTGAGCACTATTGTAAATGTTTTAATTGTTAATACATTTAATACAACACCTCTATAAGTTAGATCATTAGTTCATTATAATAAAGCATCTAATTACATTTTTATTTTTGACCATGAGAGTTTTCAAGCACATTCCTCCTCCTTTTCCTTTTGCCAAATATGTTTGTCAAAACTAGGTGCCCTGTACTTTGGCACCAGTGGAAATTTAAAATCAGGAATATCCCAGCCGGGTCAGGATTGGGGCCCGCTGTTAGGCAAGGCTGATGCTGGGGCCTCTGAGGCCAGGTTTGGAGCCTGCCGAGGGGTGAGGACGATGCCACTGCCACTGAGGCCAGGACTGGAGCCTACCGTGAGGCAAGGCTGTTTCTGGGGCCTCCTAGGCCAAGACCAGAGCCTGCCAAGGGGTGAGGCCAGTGCGAGGGCCACTGAGGCCAGGATTGGAGCCTGCTATGAGGCAAGTCTGGTGCTGGGGCCTCCGAGGCTGAGATCAAAGTCTGCCGAGGGGTCAGGCTGGTGCCAGCACCTCTAAGGCCAGGATTGGAGCCTGCTGCGGGATTAGGCCAGTGCTGGAACCAGCGATGCTGGGATCAGATCCTGCCATGAGGCTGGGCCGGGGCTGGGGCCTCTGAGGCTGGGATTGGAGCCAGCTGAGCGATTAGGCCTGTGCCGCAATCAGCGAGGCCAGGATCAGAGCCTTTCATGAGGCTAGGCCTGTGCTGGGGCCTCCGAGGCCGGGATTGGAGCCTGCTGAGGGGTTAGGCTGGTGCTGGAACCAGTTAGGCCAGGATTGGAGCTAGCTGTGAGACAAGGCTGGTGCTGGGGCCTCCAAGGCTGGGAAGAGAGCCTGCCAAGAGGTTAGGCTGGTGCCGGGTCCAGCAAGGCCGGGATCGGAGCCTGCTGTGAGGCAAGGCCAGGGCTGGGGCCTCCGAGGCTGGGAAGGGAGTCTGCCAAGGGGTTAGGCTGGAGCCAGAACCAGCGAGGCTGGGATCGGAGCCTGCTGTGAGGCAAGGCAGGTGCTGGGGCCTCCGAGGCCAGGATCAGAGCCTGCAAGAGGTGAGGCCTGTGTTGGGGCCAGTGAGGCTGAGATTGGAGCCTGGAATGAGGCAAGGCTGGCGCTGGGGCCCTTGAGGCTGGGATCGGAGCCTGTCAAGGTGTCAGGCTAGTGCCAGGGACAGCGAGGCTGGTATCGGAGCCTGCTGAGGGGTGAGGCTGGCACTGGGGCCAGCAAGGCTAGATCGTGGCCTGCCATGAGGCAAGGCCAGTGCTGGAGCTAGGGAGGCCATCATTGGAGTCTGCCGGGTGGCCAGATCAGTGCTGAGTCCCTCAAGAGTGAAATCAGAACTTGCAATGCAGCATACACAGAAATATCAGAAAAAAAAAATAGATGCTTTCCCTAATATGCAAAAACTAGGAAGAAATAGGTAATAGGAGGAGATCTAGTTGAAGAAAGGGCCCTATAGAGGATCAATTAAGGTGATCAATCAAAGGGGATGGGATGGGGGAGGATGGAATCTCTTAAAAATTCATTATGTATGTAAACAAATGTATGAAAGGTAATCAACAATCAAGCATGGGATTGAGGAAGGGGGAGGGAATGGGATGGGGATCGGATAATGGCTAATTGGATAATGTTTGCTTGTATATCCTCACAAGTCTTGTATTCCATTGTAATGTATGACTACAATGCATATATATATATATGTATTTACATATAATAAAACTTAAAATCTGATCAATGTTAAAAACATCAGGAATATCCTAGCCTCCTCTGTCCCCCCTCCCACATACATATTAGCCTCCATCCCTACTCCATCCCAAACCACAATTAAGTCCCTAAGCTGCCCACTACCACCTCACTCCTGACATACTCCAGTTTGAGCCTGAGCCATTTCTTTTGGGGAAACCTTTTGCTACTTATTACATGAGTAATAAAATGCATTGTTTACTGTGGCTGCTGTAAATTACCACAAACTTGGTGGATTAAATAAAAATTACTTGTCACATTTCTAAAGGCCAAGAGTCCAAAATCAGTTTCACTTGTCTGAAATCAAAGTACAGAAAGAATCATACTTCATCTCAGAGCTCTGGTGGAGAATCCATCCACTCCTCATCTTTTACAGCCTCTTATGGCTGATAGCATATTCCTTGATTCTTTGGCTTGTGGCCCATCACTCCAATTCTCACAACCAACATCTTCAAATCTCTCTGATCTTCACTCTGCGTATGTGTATGTGTGCATGTATGTGTGTGTGTGACCTTGCTTTGTTTCCTTCTTAGAAGGCTACATATGATGGTATTTCTGGCCCACACCAATAATTCAGTATAATATCCCATCTCAAAAATCCTGAATTTCTGTCGGCAAAGACTCTATTTTCAAGTAAAGTGACATTTTTAGTTTTCAGGGATTAAGACCTGATACCTTTAGGGGCCATATTTCATGCTATCATAATATTCATTGGTGACTATATGTCATTTGTCCAAATATACATTAAATTAATGAGGGAGAGGCACTACCCAGTATTAAGCAAGGATTTCTAAGCACCAAAATCAACCAATAAAATTATTACCAATTTATAGAGGATGAACTGGGAAAACCCAAGATTGAGGGGGTGGGGAAATATATTAAATTTGTTTTTTCAACAGACCTGCTCCTTCAGTGCCCCCCAAAATCTTGGATACTTAAGAGCAAACAGGCAAAAAGTAAAAAGGCTGTGTGCAGTGCATTAAGCTGGCTTGTAAGTATTGGGGAAAAGAAATCCAAAAAGAAGTTATGATACAAAGTCGCACTCCAATTTGTAAATGTAGAATTACCTGATTGTACTGTTGAACAAATAATATGTTTGTAGGCATACTATTTTTTCAATAGTGGATAGGCAGCTAGCAAGTGTCTACAAAGCTACCTTCTTTTTAAGAAGCAGCAGGTATTCAACTGACATCAATAGTTACCTTGACAGTAGCTACTCTGAAATCTTGTTTTTCCTAATTATCTGGCTTTCTCTGATATTTCATTCTTTATAATTCTGTATCAGCACATCCTACAGTCTCCTCTGACAGGACATATGATTAGTCACATCCTTCTACATTCCTCAATGAGGTTAAATGAAGTTCAGTTTTCCCAACTAAGTTGAAAGATTGGGTCATGGCCCAGTTCTGCCACTAACTTGCTATGTGACATGGGGCAAATCCCTTCTTCTATCTGGGCTTCAGGTTTGCATTTGCAACACACACACACACACATACTCCTTTGTAAGGTAACTGCAGCACTCTGGACTAGCCTTTAGAAAAAGTAACTATAAGCAAAAATCATGATCTAAACAGAAGCCTAGGCCTGCTTCTTAAATCACGGTACCAGTGACCCACATAGGAGGCTGTCACCTCTGCCACGTCTCAAGTCAGTGCTGAATTCTATTATGTGGCATTGGACAAAGAAAGGCAATATTTCTTTGGAATGACTGTAACAGATCTCATTCTTGGCAGTTGCTGTAGGTGGGAATGAGAAAAATCTTTCATGATGAACAAAAGCCTTTGTGCCTATTCCAAGTAGTGGAAAACTGCCTAGATAGACACACCAAATCACCCAATGGAAGAATTTGGAATAACTAATTTGGAAAGCAGATACATGACATTATGTGAAGGCCTCTACCTCTTTTCTTCTCTATCCCTTTTTCTCTATCCTGCTTGCTCTAATCTTTTTGCTGGAAATTAAATCTTGACTGCAATCATTTTTATCAGATTCAAGAGAGTACCAAATTAATTACCAAAAGAGCTTACCCAAATAGCTTAATGTGCCCCTGGGGTGGAAAGCCTTTAAAGAGTGTTTTTATTCCACATGGGTTCACCCACCTCACTCTAGCATAGGACAGTAGGGACAGCACAAACATTGGCTCTAATAAAATTGGACTAGAATCTCATTCCTACTTCCTAACAATGCCATTTGATGCAAACTCTTTAACATTTTCAGGCCTCCATTTCCTCATTTATCAAATCAGTCTCATAATAGCTACCCATGATGGTAAGTGTTTAAAGATTATTTCTTTAATCCTCACAGCAGATTCTGAAGTGGGCATGATCTGCTTTTTGTGAGAATTAAATGAGCTAATGTCGGTAAGCAACAGGCAAACAGTAGTCTCTAAAGAAAATTGTAGTCAGTTATTTTCATATTCTCAGCTTTATACTAGGAACTATGTAGTAAATCAAGAAATATAAGATCATGCATTTACTTTTTTTTGAGACCAGCTATACACACTTAGTATAATCTCAGTTTAATCCATGTTCCTGCAAATAGTATACCAAATTATAAATTCCAAACTCAAAGGCATGAGGGAGAAGGGTGAGTGAAAGGAGACACAGTGGGAATGAGATCAAGAGCTGGTACATGTATTTTTCTGACAATCTATATGTAAAATTACAATGCACCAATTTTTTAGATAAAACCACCATTCACATTTTATTATAATTCAATCATTTTATGGATATTTTATATCTTAGTTCATATTCGTTTCTTAATTTTTTTTATTTTTATGTGGAACATATTAAAAATGTCAGGCATTGATACTGTGCTTGGTGCCCTCTCCCTACCTCCATTTCCTCTTCCCCCTTCCCAACAATGAGTGTCAGGGTTAACCATGCTACATACATACTTTTAAACATATTTGAATGTAGCTCCCCCATTAATCAACCTCAGCCTTCTTCCTCTCTCATCCTTCCATTCTAGCTTTGCTGAGGTTTTCCCCTCCATTATCTGGAGTCCCTCTGGTATTCCTAAACTTCCTTATTTGGGCATATTAGAGAAAACATATGTCCCTTCTCTTTCTGTGCCTGGCTGATCTCACTTAATGTTCTCCAGGTATTTCCATCTTCTTGGAATGACATGATTTTCTTCATCTTTATAGCTGAGTAGAATTCCAATGTGTGTATTTTCCATAATTTTGCAATCCATTTGTCTGTTGATGGAGACCTGGGTTGGTTCCATATTTTGGCTATTATGAATTGTGCTGCTATGAACATGGATATGCATATCTTACTGTAGTTGTCTGATTTCAATGCCTTTTTACAAATACCCAGGAGTGGTATAGAGGGATCCTATGGTGGATCTGTTCCCAGTTTTCTAAGGAATCTCCACACTGATCTCCATAGCGACTGAACTAGTTTGCATTCCCACCAACTGTATAAAGGAGTTCCTCTTTCCCCACATCCTCGCTAGCATGTGTTTTTACTTGATTTCTTTATGCTTGCCACTCTGAATGGGAATAGATGGAATCTCAGCATAGTTTTGATTTGCATTTCCCTGATGGCCAATGATGTTGAATATCTTTTCATGTATCTATCGGTCATTTGTATCTCTTCTTTTGTGAACCATCTATTCAGTTCAGTTGCCCATTTCTTGATTGGGTTATTTGTTTTGCTATGGTAGAGTATTTTGAGCTCTTTGTGTATTCTGGATATTAGCCTTCTAACAGAATGGTAGCTTGTACAGATCTTCTCCCATTTCTCTAGGTTCTTAATGGTTCCTTTGATGGGAAGAAACTTTTTAATTTAATGTCATCCCACATGTTAATTTTTGCTTTAATTTCCTGAGCTCTGGAGGTCTGTTGAGAAAGTTACTGCCTGTGCCTATATGTTGGAGTGTTGAGACTATGCCCTCCTCAAAGAACTTCACAGTCTCTGGCCTAATTTCTAAGTCTTTCATCCATCTCGAGTTGATTCCCATGCATGGTGAGAGGCAAAGATATAGTTCCATCTTTCTACAAATGGATAGCCAGATCTCCCAGCACCATTTGTTGAAAAGGCTGTCTTTTCTCCAGCGTATGAATTTGGCACCTTTGTCAAAGATCAATTGACTATAAATGTTTGGGTTTGTTTCTGTATCTTTTATTCTTTTCCACTGGTCTGTATGCCTGGTGTTGTACAAAAACCATGCTGTTTTTACTACTACTCCTCTCAAGTATAATTTTTTTATGGTGGTACCAGGGTTCCTGGAAGCCCTTCTACCTCCAGACTACACTCACAGACCTATTTTTTATACTTTTTTATTTGGAAACAGGGTCTCTTAAGCCAGCTGCTCTTAAGCCAGCTGTGCTGGCTTCGAATCTGTGCAATCCTCCTATCTCTGCCTCCCAAGTATGAGGACTACAAGCTTGCTCCACCACGCCCGGCAGTCACTGGTATAATTTGAAGCCTGGGATTGTGATAATTCCTATCTGGTTCTTATTGCTGGGAATTGCTTTGGCTATTTTGGGGCTTTTCTTTCTCCATATAAAATCCATGATTGCTGCTTCTAGGTCTATGAAGATTTGTGTTGGTATTTTAATAGGAATTGAATTGAATTTATAGATCACCTTTGGCAGAATGGCCATTTTGATTATATTTATTCTACCTATCCATGAGCATGGGAGATCATTCCATCTTCCAAGATATTCTTTAATTTCTTTCTTTAATGTTTTATAGTTTTCATTGTAGAGGTCTTTTACATCTTTGGTTTTTACATCTTTGGTTAGGTATATTCCTAGGTATTTTATTGGTATTGAGGTTATAGTGAATGGAATTATTTTCTTTATTTCTTTCATTGTGTATTCATTGTTGACATAAATAAAAGCCACTGATTTTTTCAGATTGGTTTTGTATCCTGCAACTTTGCTGAATTGGTTAACAAGCTCCAGTAGTCTTTTGGTTTAGTTCTTTGGGTCTTCTAGATAAAGGATCATGTCATCTGCAAGTAAAAATAGTTTTAATTCCTCTCTTCCTATTTTAATTCCTTTGATATTCTTTTCTTGTCTTATTACTGTGGCAAGAATCTTGAGGACTATATTAAAAAGGAATGGTTATAGTGGGAATGCTTGTCTTGTTCCTGATTTTAGGGGAAATTATTGTGGTTTTTCCCCATTCTAAATTATGTTGTCTTTGGATTTATTGTACATTGTCATAATGATGTTGAAATACATTTTTCTATTCCAAGTTTCGGCAAGATTTTTAACATGAATGGGTATTGGATTTTTTCAATGGCTTTTACAGCATCTATTGATTTTATCATGTGGTTTTTTTGTCGGTTCTATTTATATGGTGAATAATGTGTATTTATTCGTGTCTGTTGAACCAGTCTTGCTTTTCTGGGATGAAACCGACTTGATCATGGTGTACAAATCTATTGATATGGTATTATTATATAATATATATATATATATATATATATATATATAATATATAGTATAACTATTGATAGTTATTATTTTGTTTAAAATTTTTTCATCTATGTTTATCTAGAATATGTGTCTGAAATTTTCCTTTCTTTATTTGGTTTGGGGATTAATATGATACGGACCTCATAGAAGGAATTTGGGAGAATTCCATATCTTTCAATTTCCAGGAACAAGTTATGAAGCAGTGGGATTAATTCTTCACTGAAGATTCTGTAGAATTAAGCTGGAAACCCATCAGGGCCAGGGATTTTGTTTAATGGCAGAATTTTTATTTCTGTTTCTATTTCTTTTTTTTATGGATTCTAATATGTTATCTTCTTTTTTTATTGGTGCACTGCATTCATACATCATAGTAGGATACATACTTTTGTAGACACACATGCACACTTTTCCCAGTCAGCCCCCACCCAATCCCCACCCCATTCTCTCCCTATCCCTCCCTCCCATGCTTGGCTTAGTAGTTGACATCTAGTATTATGGCAATTTATCTAAAATTAAAAATGATAATCTCACATAACAGTTTCATTTGTCTGATACCAAGCTTTTGATGACTTAAAGATAACATTTCAATATTTCTTTTTGCTTTCTTTCTTACCAGAGAATATTTTTTTCTATTTTTTAGGTGAAACTATCATATATTTATATATATATTTTTCAGAAAAAAATCTATCCTAATATGGAATATGGAGTCTAGGTACCCAAAACGATGTTGAAAAAGAACAAAGCTAGAAGATATATATTTTCTGATTTCAAACCATATAAAGCTACAATAATTGAAACAGTGTAGTACTATTCTAAAGGCAGATATATAAAGCATTGGAGTTAAATAAAAGCCTAGAGCTAAATTCTTCCCTATATTGTCAAGTTATTTTTTACAAGGTTTCCACGAACATTTGGTGGTGAAAATGATAATCTTTTAACTAAATATTGTTAAAAATAATAATTACATGGAAAAGAATAAAATTGGACCCTTACCTAATCCCATATGCAAATATTAACTCAAAATAGATAATAGACCTAAATATAAATCTATAAACTTTTATAAACTATAAACTTTTAGGAGAAAATCTGGGTCATAAAACCTCACAACATTGAAATTGGCAGTGATTTCTTGGTTATGATTTCAATGGCACAGGCAACAGAGGAGTATACAGACTCCCTAAAAAATAAAAAAAAAATGTATATCCAAAGACAATGTAAACAGAGTTAACAGTTACTAATAGAATGGGATAAAATATTTCCAATTGCTATATCTGAAGGTATATTAATATTCCAACTAGAAATCCTAAAAATTAACAACAATAAAGGCAAACAATACCATTTAGAGATATGTAAAAGATTAACATAAGTAATGAATCTCCACAGATAACCAATCTTAGTTGTCTGTTGGATGGAAACTCTTGTTTCTCTGGTTCTGGTGTGTGTTACCTATTTCTTCTTTGTAGTTAATCTCTGAGTATTTTCTCTAGTGCTGGTTTTGAAGACCCAAGGGAAGAACCCAGAGAAGGCACAAGCATCAGAAATCATGGGAAAGAGGTATAATACTGGAACAATTAATGCCCACAACCCCACAACATCAGAACCCGATAAAACAGAAAATCAGAGATTTCTAGAAGATCAAATCAGGAAAATAACTGTAGAAATAATAGAGGTGCTTCGAAAAGAACTCAGAGAGAGCCAAAAAGAGATAAAGGATGCAATTAATGAAATAAAGGCCTCAATTCAAAGCACAAACAACCGATTAGAACACATGGAGAACAGAATCTCGCTCTTAGAAGATGAGCAATCCAAAAATGAACTCATAGTTTCTAATCTAGAAAAAAATATCCGACAGCAGGAATCTGATATTGAAGAAATATGGGCCCATTTTAAGAGAGCTAACCTAAGAATAATTGGAATAGAGGAGGGAAAAGAAAGTGAAACCAAAGGGATTAACAATCTCTTCAAAGAAGTAATAGCAGAAAATTTTTCAAACATAGAGCAAGAGGTTGATACAAAGGTCCAGGAAACTTATAGAACTCCCTTTAGACAGGATCGGAGAAGAGGATCCCCACGCCACATAATTGTCAAAATGACCAATGTGGAAGCCAAGCAGAGAATCTTAAAGGCAACAAAAACAAAGGGCCAAGTGACATTCAGAGGCAAACCAATTAGAATCACTCCAGACTTCCCAAACCAAGTCATGAGAGCCAGAAGGGGCTTGGAGTAACATATTCCAAACTCTGAAAGAAAACAACTTCCAGCCAAAAATTTCCTACCCAGCAAAACTTTCTATCAAATTAGATGGAAAAATAAGAAGCTTCCATGACAGACTGAAACTGAAGGAATGTATGTCTGTTTCTATTTCTTTGCTTGATATTAGTTAGTTTAGGTTTGCTTTGTCCTCTTGGTTAAGTTTAGGTAGGATATATGTGCTTAAAAATTTTTTGATTTCTTCCATGTTTTCCAGTCTATTGGTATCAAAATTTTCAAAATAGTTTCTGATAATACTTTGTATTTCCCCACTGTTTGTGATGGTGTCTCTTTTTACATTTCTAATTTATTAATTTGAGTTGATTCTCCTTTTCTTTTCGTTAGTTGCCCAGGGATTTGGTAATCTTATTAATCTTTTCAAAGAACCAGGAACATTCAAACCTGAAAGCCAGTAGAAGACAGAAAATTATTAAAATTAAAGCAGAAATTAACAAAATAGAGAATAAAAACAATACAGAAAATCAACAAAACTAAAAGCTGGTTTCTTGACAAAAAATTAACAAGATAGATAAACCACTAGCCAACCTAACTAAAAGGAGAGAGAGAACCAACTCAAATTATGAAGATAAGAGATTCAAAAGGAGACATTACTACTGACAGTGTACAAATCCAGAGGATTGTCAGAAACTACTTTGAAAAATTATACTCCAACAAAATGGAAAAACTGGAGGAAACTGACAACTTCCTAGATAAATACAACTTTCCTAAACTAACTCAAGAAGATATAGAACAATTAAACCAATAACGACCAAAGAGATTGAAACAGCAATAAAGAGCTTACAATCAAGAAAAAGCCCAGGAACAGATGGTTTTCCAAGTGAATTCTATAAAACCTCTATAGAAGAGCTAACCCCAATACTCCTCAAAGTATTTTGTGAAATGGAAAAAAGTGGGACTCTCCCAAATACATTCTATGTATTTGGAGGCAACATCACACTAATACCCAAACCAAATAAAGACAGTTAAAGGAAGGAAAACTACAGGCCTATATCTCTGATGAACTTGGATGCAAAACTATTAAACAAAATACTAGCAACACACATTCAAAACCACATAAAAACATACACCATGACCAGGTAAGGTTCATCCTAGGGATGCAAGGCTGGTCCAAAATATAAAAATCAATCCATGTAATTCATCATATAAACAGAATCAAAGACAGAAATCACATGATCATTTCAATAGACGCTGAAAAAGCATTTGATAAAATCCAACATCCATTTATGATAAAAAAAACAACTGCAGAGAATTGGAATAGAAGGAACATATCTCAACATCATAAAGGCAATCTACATTAATCCCACAGCCAATATCATATTAAATGGGAAAAATTTTCAAGAATTCCCCCTAAAAACAGGAACGAGACAAGGATGTCCATTATTACCACTTCTCTTCATAGTACTAGAGACTAGCCAGAACAATAAGGCAAGTAAAGGAAATTAGAGTACAAACAGGAAAAGAAGAACTCAAACTTTCATTATTTGCCAATGAAATGATACTACATTAAGAAAACCCAACAAACTCAACCAAAAGACTTATAGAACTGATCAACAAATTCAGCAAATTGTCTAGATACAAAATCAATATTCAAATATCAGCAGCTTTCCTGTAACCATAAATCCACTGAAAATGAATTTCAGAAAACACTTCCACTCAGGATCTCCCACAAAAAATAAGTACTTAGGAATAAACTTAACCAAGGAAGTAAAAGATCTCTACAAAGAAAATTATAAAGCAGTGAAAAAAGATTCAAAGAAGATCTTAGAAGATGGAAAGATCTGCCATGTTCTTGGATTGGCAGAATAAACATCATTAAAATGGTCATGATTCAAAAAGTGATCTACAGATTCAATGCAATGCCCATTAAATTACCAAGATCATTCCTCACAGACATAGAAAAACCAGTCCTTAAATTTATTTGAAATGACAAAAAGCCAAGAAAACCAAAGTAGTTCTCAGCAGCAAAAAACCATGCAGGAAGAATCACAATACCTGACTTTAAGCCATTGTAATAAAAACAGCATGATACTGGGAAAAAACAGATACAAAGATGACGGGAATCCTGCCCGACAGCTGACGGGGCTTGGCGAGATGATGAGTACCGGACGACTCGAACACAAACCCACGAGCCGGGAGTCAAGTCAAGCGAGATCTCATTTATTTCTCTCCAAGCAGTTCTTTATATAGCACCAAGCCATGAGGGGAATTTAGCCTAGCCTATCCGGGATAAAGATCACTAGCACGTAGTTTACAGCCAATCCCAGGCCATTACATGAGTCATTCATGTGTGCGGGAAGCTCCTTTTAAGGTAGAAAGGGAAAAACCGCTCAGTTTCCCCACCCATAGTGAATGGGGAAACTACGCCTTCCTAGCTTCCTCCAGGCGCCATCTTGACCGTTTTTTACTGAATCACTTTACTTAAAGTTTTGCCTTAGGCCGTAGGCCGCTCAGGCCGAATCTTCTTAGGCGCTGTATAGACACACCCCATCACAAAGAGCAATGGAGGAGAATAGAAGACCCAGAATCAAGTCCACACACTTTCAGCCAATTGATTTTTGACAAAGGGGCCAAAAACTTACGCTGGAAAAAAGATAGCCTGTTCAACAAATGGTGTTGGCGAAACTGGTTAACCATATACCGAAAATTGGAAATTAATTCCACTTCCTCACCCTGCACAAGAGTCAATTCAAGATGGATCAAAGACTTAGAAATCAAACCAGAGACCTTGAAGCTCCCTGAAGATGGCATAGGTCCAACACTGCAACACTTAGGCACAGACAAACACTGTCTCAACAAGACCCAAAGGAAAAACAAATTAAAAGGTGAATCAATATGTGGGCTTGTATGAAACTAAAGAGCTTCTGTTCAGCAAAAGAAACTGTCAAGAACCTAAACTGAGAGCCAACACAATGGGAGAAGATTTTTCCACCAACCCCTTCGATAGAGGACTAATATCTAGAATATACAGAAAACTCAAGAAACTCAACACTAAAAAAGCAAATCATCCAATAACAAAATTAGCAAGCAAACCAAATAGACACTTCATGAAAGAAGAAAATCAAATGGCCAATAAATGCATGAAAAAATGCTCAACATCATTGACAATCAGAGAGATGCAAATCAAAACTACCCTGAGATTTCACCTAGAATGGCAATCATTCAAAACACAAACAACAACAAATGCTGGCGAGAATGTGGAGAATTGGGAACCCAGAATATTTTTGGTGGAATTGCAAATTAGTACAACCCTTTGGAAAACAGTATGGAGAATCCTCAGAAGAATGGGAACAAATCTACCATTTGATCCAGCAATACCACTTCTTGGTATCTTCCCAAAAGAAAGGAAACCAAACTACCAAATTAATGCATGTGTATCTGTGTTCATAGCTGCACAATTCACTATAGCCAAACTATGGAATCAGCCAAGATGTCCATTAAGAGATGAATTGATTACAAAACTGTGGGATATGTACACAATGGAATTTTACTCTGCCATTAAAAAAACTCAATTACATCATTTTCAGGGAAACAGATGTAACTGGAGGACATTATGCTAAGTGAAGTTAGTCAGTCACAAAAAATAAGAAATCAGAAGCTTTCCCTAATATGCGAAAACTAAGGAGAAATTAGTCACAGGAGGAACTCTAAATGAAAAAGCAAATCCTATAGAGAAGAAAACAAGACAAACTAAATGAGGGGATGGGAGGGGAGAAGAAGGAAATTCTCTAAAACACACAACATACTTAAACATATCAAAGTCAACCACTAAGCCAAGCAAGGGAAGGAGGGATGGAGAGGGAATGAGGTGGGAATTGTGTAGGGGTTAAATCGGTGATGTGTACATGTATGTACACACAAGTTTTTTAACCCAATATAATATATGAATATTGCACCAATAAAAATTAAAAAAAACAAAGAACCAGTTTTCTGTTTTGTTTATTCCCTGAATTTTTTTCTCTATTTCCTTTATTTCTGCTCTGATTTTAATTATTTTCTGCCTTCTGCTGGCTTTGGGATTAGACTGTTGCTATTTGTCTTGGTCCTTGAGATGTGTCATTAGGTTGTTTACTTGGCAACTCTCTGTTCTTCTTATGAGGGCACTAAGTGCTATAAACTTTCCTCTTAACACTGCCTTCAAAGTGTCCCATAGACTTTGGTATGTTGTGTCTCTATTTTCATTTAATTCCAGGAATGTCTTTATTTCTCCCCTTATTTCTGATCTTACCTACTCCTCATTCAATAGTATATTGTTCAATCTCCATGTATTTAAATAGTTTATTTTGATCTTCCTGGGTTTTTTTTTCCATTTTCATTCCATTTTGGTCTGAAATGATTCACGGAATTATATTGCATCTTTTGAATTTGCTGGTGCTTGCTTGTGGCCCAGGATGTGATCTATTTTGGGGAAGGATCCATGGACAGCTGAGAAGAATATGTATTCTGCTGTTCCTAAAATATACTGCATATTTCTATTAGTCCATTTGGTTCATAGTTTTCTTTCATTCTGAAGAATCATTACTCATCTTTTGCCTTGAAGTTTGATCTAGTGGTGTGTTTCCCAATATTATGGTATTTTGATCTATTTGAGAACTGATGTCCAGGAAGGTTTGTTTTACAAGTGTGGCTGTACCAATATTTGGGGCATAAACATTTACTATCATATTTCTTGGTGGATTGTTCATTTTAATAAAAGGAAGTGCCCTGCCTTTTCTCTTCTGATGCGTTTTATCTTAAAGTCTGTTTTTTTTTTATATCAGCATTGCTATCCCTGCCGGTTTTTTGTCTTCATTAGCAAGATATATCTTTTTCTATACTTTCACTTTAAATCTGTGAATGTCTTTGACTATAAGGTGAGTTTCTTGCAAATAGCATATATTTGGATTGTGATTTTTAATCCACATTTCCAGTCTATATCTTTGATTGGTGAATTAAGCCCTTTGATATTCAGCCCTTTGTTTCCTTATCATTTTAAACATTTTAAACATTATTTTTGTTTTCTATCATTTTGTGTTCTATCTTCTGTTTGGTATAATGTTATTTCTTCTTTACTTAGATGCCCTGCTTATCAACTTCATCTCTTCTCTGGTTCTGAAAATTGTTTCTTTTTTCTTCTTTATGGTTTATTTCTTTAATTATTTTCTCCAGTGGTGGCTTTGAATTGATGAGTCTGCTTATCTTGAAACACTTTTGTTTATCCATCAATTTTGAATAATAATTTTGCTGGATATAGCAGTTTTTGTTGAAAGTTGTTTTCTTCCAGAGTCTGTATCACATCATTTCAGCCTCTCCTGACATTTATGACTTGGGTTGTATAGTCTGTGGTGATTTTTATTGTTTTCCCTCTATATGTCACCCACTCTTTTTTATTCTCACTACTTTTAAGATTCTTTCCTTTGCCTCTCTGTTGGTCATTTTGATTATTACATGGCTTGGAGAGGTCCTTCTTTAATCTTGATTTAATTGTGTTCTGTATGTCTCTTGAACGTGTAAGTCCAAGTCTCCTTCCAAGTTTAGAAAATATTTTGAAATTATTTCTCTGAAAAGATTATGAATGTCCTTGGTCTGTACCTCTATCCCTTCTTTAATGCCTTTTATCCATAAGTTAGGACATTTTATATTGTCCCATAGTTGTTGGATGTTAGGTTTTGTTGCTATAATGACTTCTGAATGCTCTTGACTGTGCTTTCAATTTGAATGAATTGTCTTCTAATAGTAATATTCTATTTTCTATTTCATCTAATCTTCCTAAATTTCTTTCTATTGCTGTCTTCATTTTATTTATTGACTCTTTTTAATTTCATTCCAAACCTCTTTTTGATTCTTTCTTAGTGTCCATTTCCTTTTTTATTTCCTCTACACTTGTTTTGAGGACTTTCATCATACTGTAGATCAGGATTCAAAATTCTCCTTCTTGAATTTCTTATAGGTGAGTATCTGTGATTTCTGTTATTTCTCTACGGTTACTAGTTCTCATATTTCAAGGTTCTCAGGTTTGTTTTTCTTATGTCTTCGCATATTTTCTGAGTAGTATGTCTAATCCAATCTTTATGGTAGAATTTTTGAGGCGTCAGCATGTAAGCAGTGCTTTTTCCAATGGTGAAGGTTGGGTATTGGGGTAGGAGCTGGGACTACGGGTACAGGATTCTGGTAAGGTAGAGGTTATAATTAGGTTGAGTAAGAATTGAATTATAATAATGTAGTATATGTTTGATAATGAGAGAAGGTTAGATAGTAGGACTCTTGCATTTAGTAGAATATTTAAGTATGGATATATGAAATATATTGACTATTACTCAAAGAAATACAGTAAGAAAAAATTTTGAGAGAAGTGAGTAGATAGGCTAGAGTGAGAATGTTTGTAAAAGGAATGGGGGAAGGAGCAAACATGAATAAAGTAACAAAACAAGATACAAATGCTAACAATTATACATCAAAGAAAAAAAAACAACCAAAAGAAAAAAGAATAAGAAAGAGAGAAAAAAATAAAGGACAAAAATAAAATAAAATAAAATAAAATAATGTGAACTAGTGACAGTGTGATACAACAAAACAAACAAACAAACAAAAACCCAAATAAAAGAAAGAAAAAAAGCAACAGTCCTACTAATTTATGAGTTTAAAGTTGGGCCCATCTCTGTGCTAGATTTTGGAGTATATTCCAATGTCTCTTATTTGCTCTGTACCCTATTTTCAGCTATCGAACCCACTCTCTGCATGTTTACAACCCCTCTCGCTTTGTGTTTAGGGGTCAGGGTGTCAGGTGTCACTATTAATGAGTTCCATGTAAGTCCAGGATCATGTGTTTTTCCAGCCTCTGGTTTGGACCCTGGGCCTTGGCACTCTCCACCCCGGGCTCAGACCTGCACTTCCATACTTGCACTGCCCCTTCACTTCCCTACCTGCAGGGGCAGAGGGTGTCCAATGTAGTCTTGGAGCGACCCCCTGTGACCATGTGCAGGTACCATACCTTGAGTACCTTTCCTTTGTCTCTGGAGTTTCTAACTAGACTAGCCCGCCAGGTCCCATGGCTTCTCTGGGCAGTCTTAGGCTAAGTACTGAGTAACACAAGCAGTTACATGGATGTGCCACTCCCGGCAGATGTAGATGGTAGATGCCACTGGAACTAGAACCAGTGTATACATAGGAGTCTATGTTAATCACAGATAGATCTGGGTTGGTCTGACTTCTTCATGGTTACCAAAATTGGGTGGTCTGCAGCAATCTCCAGAGGCCCTACTAGGGCACTGTGCCCTCCAGACTGTTGGCCTCTTTCTCGGATATTGGTACTGGGGCTGTCTACTAATCCAGGCCTTTGCTGTGTCCAACAGCAGATTCTACCCCCACCTTCATCAGGGTGGATCGCAAGGTCTCAGACACTTTGAGCCTATCGCTTGCTACACAAATCCTTGCAAACTTGCTGGGCCACCTTCCGTGGGAACAGATATTTCACATACAATGTTGTTAAATATCACTCTGGATCGCTGTATCTCTGGAGGACACAGTGAGTTTAGCCACTGCTGCCACAGGATTTACCCTGGGTCTGGACAGTAGAAACACTGTGGAGCGTGGGACAGGAAATGATCACTTACAATTCCAATGAGATGCAGCTGCATATTTCACTTCAGGTTCTTGGCTTTATTGCCAGGGATCTCTGGAGGGCACATTGTCAGCAGTCCATATGACTATATCTTAATGCTCTACACTGGTTATAAGAATCCTCCTGTATATTTACTATCTCTAACCTTTACATTACTTTACTACACTCAAACACTCATTCAACTCAGTCCTATCTGGTAATTTACCCTATTCTTGCACTTACTACTTCAGCACCTTCCTCCTCATTCAACCTTCACCATTGAATACCACAAAATGTGCCACTGTATATAACACCTGACACCTACAGAGTTAAAGAAAGCTATCAAAAGCAACAAAGACATAAACTTAAGAGACCTGAAGTGATGAGAAAGAGGAAAAACAAGGAAGCAATGAGCTCCCACATTCCAATAACAGAATACAACAATACAGAATTGTTCACAGACAGCCTCAACTACTTAGCAAGGCCCTTCACAAGTCAGTGAGACCCTGTTTCAAAACTACATAAATAAATAGAGGATCAATACATAGGATTACATATAACTGAAGAGGTTCTGTACAGTAAAGGAAACTACCAAGAACCTCAACAGAGAGCCAACAAAATGGAAGAAATTGTTTTCCAACTATTCCTCAGCTAGAAGACTAATAACTAGAATATACAGAGAACTCAAGAAACTCAATGTTAAGAAAACAAATAACAAGTGAACTAAATAGACAACTCTCAAAAGAATAAATTAAAATGGCCAATAAATGTATGAAAGAATGTTCAGCATCATAGCAATCAGAAAGATGCAAATCAAAACTACCCTAAGATTTCACCTTACTCCAATTAGAATAACAATCATTCAAAACACTAACAACAACAAATGCTGGTGAAGATGTGGAGAAGTAGAAACTATAATACATTTCTGGTGGGGTTGCAAATTAGTGCAACTACTTTGTAAAACAGAATAGAGGATTCTCAGAAGAATGAGAATAAAATTACCTTATGATCCAGCAATACCACTTCTGGGTATCTACCCAAAAGAATGGAAACAAAACTACCAAAGTAATGCATATGTATCTAGGTTAATAGCTGCACAATTCACAATTGCCAAACTATGGAACCAGCCAAGATGCCCATCACAGATGAATGGATTACAAAAATATGGGATATGTGCACAATGAAATTTTACTAAGCCATAAAAAAACAAAATTATAAGCCAGGTGTGGTGGCACACACTTGTAATCCCATCATTCAGGAGGCTGAGCCAAGAGGATCATAGTTCGTGGACAGGCTCAGCTACTTAGTGAGGCCCTTCACAACTTAGTGAGACCCTGTTTCAAAAATAAAGAATAAAAAATAGGTCAGGGGGTATAGCTCAGAGGTCAAATGCCTCTGGGTTCCATCTCCAGACACGCCAAAAAAAAAAAAAAAAAAAAAAAAGAAAAACAATTATGTTATTTTCAGGGAAATGAATGGAACTGGAGAACATTATGCTAAGTGAGATTAGTCAGTCACAAAAACTAAAAAAAATTGGATGCTCTCCCTAATTTGCAGAAACTAGGAAGGAAATGGTCAAAAGAGGAACTCTAGATGAAGAAGGAGAAACCACCAATGAGCAACCTAACTTAGAGGGATTGGAGGAGGAAGAGAGAGATTCCCTAATGTACATGATGTACATTCACAAACATATCAATGTCAATCACTAAGCCAAACATGAGAAGAGGGAAAGGGGGAGAGAATGTGGAGGGAATTGAGGAAAGGCTAAATGAGTGAGTGTGTATGTATGCCTCTACCATCTTGAACTCTATTAAGATGTATGACTACAGTGCACCAATTAAAAATATATAAAAATTAAGTAAAATAAAAAGGCATTTTAAAATGTATCATTTTAATTTTATATATTTGTGGCACCGTGTGATAATTTATTATGCATGTATAATGTAAAATGATAAAATCAGGATAGCATAATTCTTTAGGCGTAAATAAGGTAGAACTATTTTTAAAAGGCTACTAATTTTGACTACATAGATAATATAAATGTATTGATTTTACCAAGACCACAAATAAAATTAAAAGAGCAAATTTAAAACAATTATTGCAGTATATGGGACATGAAAATATCAGTACTTGAATGTTTAAAGAACCATTACATATAGCAGTAGAAAAGTTTCTGACAAACCACAGAAATGCATGTAAAAGAATGTCTTAATTCTATAAAATTGAGGAAATTGAGAAAAATTGGAATACTTGAGGTTCTTAACTTACACAGTTAAGACAGAGAAATCCTGTGTTTTTGTTTATTGAGGAGAAAATCAACGCCTGAGGAGTTTTAGAATGCTGATTTTCCTCAGTAACAGGGTAAATAATTCCCACCCACAAACCTCCCACCTCTCAAAAGTTGATTAACTACAGTTACACATTTCTCCTACTACCTTGCCAGATAGTTTATATAAAGTGCTGGAAATGGTTTGCCCAACAAAAACAGAAATTTTATTCGAAAAGACTGGCAGATTTATGAAGTGTAAGTCTAGTCTAAAGAATGAAAATATGAGACAGTGCTCTGGGGAAATGTGTTCTGTGCCATTGACACTCCCTTCTCTCCAGGAACAATCATTAGTTTGCAACATTTTGCACTTATTGTTAGAAATATTAGACCTAGGATCAACTGATACACTTTTGATAGGGGGGTAATATCTGTTCTAAGATATTTATCATCCTTCTGGATGTCTAACTTACATACTGGTGAATAAAAGCCTAGACTGGGTGTGTTTTCCTTCCCAAGCATTGCTATAGTACAGAATCTGACAGGTGCCTTTGTCTTCCAAAGCAACTTTGCCCCATTAGGGTTCAGAAAGGACTTGCAGTTTTAATGAGTAAAGGAAGATGTTTTGTGATGTCAGAAAATCTCCAAATATCAATATTTCAGAAGGCTCATGGACCACCTGAGTTGGCATCCAGCTATTTCATTCAGATAGCCATCTTAGCTCTCCATATACAAACCAAACTGGATATATCATATACATGGATTTTTGGCTAAGTGGCTGGGAATTTGTTTTGAAGTATGAATACACAACATTAATATATGCCTATATACTCTTAATCAGTCATTGGGGGTATAATGAATCACAGCCACCCTGGCCACACAAGACTTTAAGAGGAAATTAAACTTATAAATGGTTTAGTTTTGACCATTTCTTTCTCTTCCTATCCACATATAGCTCTACTGTAGGGCTGAGGTAGACACAAAAGAAACAGGACTGCCACAATGAACATCAAATATCCATAAGAACCTTCTGCTTTTTTTGTGCGCTCCAGGTACAACTAGTTTCAGTGAAAGCTACAGATTGGTTCTATTCTCTGTTATAATAGATCACCCATATGTATGAATAAAAGACTGTGGCTACCTTTAAATTGGAAGAGAAAGACAGGATCCAGGCCTCAAGGGAACAGGTACTGTTTAAAGAAAGAATGTGTTAATCAATGGGGCACATTGTTACTATGTGTGCCTGGTATTGTCTAAGACAGAGAAATCCTGTGTTTTTGTTTATTGAGGAGAAAATCAATGCCTGAGGAGTTTTAGAATGCTGATTTTCCTCAGTAACAGGGTAAATAATTCCCACCCACAAACCTCCCACCTCTCAAAAGAATATCTGGCTAAATTATTATGCTGCCCAGGTCTCTGTATACTGAAAAAATAGACACAAAAATATTTTGACTACTGGAAAGAGGGAAGCCCTTTAAGAAATCCCTTAACATTTTTGCCTTATACATCTCTATGTGGTGTTTCAGTTAGCATGTATCTATTCTCATTTCTGGTATCCTGAAACCATTTAAGACTGAGAACTATCCATTTGTAGAAAGATGGAACTAAATCCTTACCTCTTGCCATGCACAGTAATCAACTCGAGATGGATTAAAGACTTAGAAATTAGACCAGAGACTGTGAAGTTATTAGAGGAGGGGATAGGCTCAAGACTACAACATATAGGCATGGGCAATAACTTTCTCAACAAGACCACCAAAGCTCAGGAAATTAAAACAAGAATTAACAAGTGGGATGACATAAAACTAAAAAGTTTCTTCTCATCAAAGGAAACCATCAAGAACCTAAAGAGGAAGCTTACAGAATTGGAGAAGATCTTTACAAGCCACCACTCTGAGGACTAATATCAAGAATTACATTGTATTTGGATATACAATATATATATTTTTTTAGGGAGTTTGTATACTCTTCTGTTGCCTGTGCCATTGAAATCTTATCCAAGAAATCACTGCCAATTTCAATGTTGTGAGGTTTTATGACCCAGATTTTCTTCTAAAAGTTTATAGACTTAAGATTTATATTTAGGTCTTTTATCTATTTTGAGTTAATATTTGTATATGGGATTAGGTAAGGGTCCAATTTTACTCTTTTTCATGTAATTATTATTTTTCAACAATATTATTTAAAAGATTATTATTTCCCCCACCAAATGTTTGTGGAAACCTTGTCAAAAATAACTTGACAATATATGGAAGAATTTAACTCTAGGCTTTTATTTAACTCCAATGGTTTATATATCTGCCTTTAGAACAGTACTACACTGTTTCAATTATTGTAGCTTTATATGGTTTGAAATCAGAAAATATATATCTTCTAGCTTTGTTCTTTTTCAAGATCATTTTGGGTATCTAGAGTACATATTCCATATTAGGATAGATTTTTTTCTGAAAAATAAACATATAAATATATGATAGTTTCACCTAAAAAAAGAGAAAAAATATTCTCTGGTAGGAAAGAAAGCAAAAAGAAATATTGAAATGTTATCTTTAAGTGATCAAAAGTTTGGTATCAGACAAATGAAACTGTTATGTGAGATTATCATTTTAATTTTGGATAAATTGCTATAATGCTAGATGTCAACCACTAAGCCAAGCATGGGAAGGAGGGATGGGGAGGGATTGGGGTGGGGATCAGGTGGGGGCTGACTGGGCGATGTGTGCATGTATGTCTACAAAAGTTTGTATCCCACTATGATGCATGAATACAGTACACCAATAAAAAGTTTAAAAAAAGTATGTACAAAGTACTCAAATGACTCTACAATAGCAAAACAAATAACCCAGTCAAGAAATGGGCAACTGAACTGAATAGATGCTTCACAAAAGAAGGAACACAAATGGCCAATAGATACATGAAAAGATTTTTTACGGAACTGCAGCAGCAGAGCCACACCAGCGCCATCTTCCCTCGTAGCACCAAGCTCCAGAGAAGAAAGGGACTCAGAACGGAGCTCAAAACCAGAAAAAAAATATGCCAGCCTCATGGCCAAGGGTGCAGCAGCAGCGCCATATACCCAGCAGTGGCAGCAAGTGCACCGTGCCTGCGACAGCTCCAGATCAGCTCACGCAACAACCCACCAGGCTCCAGAGAGGAAAGGTGAACAAGGAGCTGAAGTGAGCAGCTGCAGATCATTCAGGTGAAATTTAGCAGTATTTTAAGCGCAAAGAACGTCTAAAACTCCCAGTGGCCAAGTTCAGCATGCCCTCCAGGGACTCAGAAGGGAGCTCAAAAGCAGAAAAGAAATATGCCAGCCTCACGGCCAAGGGCATGGCAGCGGCGCCATATTGCTAGGGACGGTGTGGAGTTAACCGCATCTGCAACAGCTCCAGATAGCAGACTCACAATCATGAGTGAAATTGTGGCCCCTAGAGGAGAAATCCCAGTACTGCACCCTCAGGGACTTGCGCAGCTTTGATAATCTCCCTAGGTCTGAGATTTTGTAGTCCAAACCAGTGAAGGAGTAACAGTGGCAAAGATACCACATCTAGTCGCAGCTCCCCATAAGAAAACACCCAGCCTGGCACCACCATGGTCTTGCGCAGCCTCGATTAACTCTCTGGGTCTGAGACTTTGCTATACAACCTAGTAAAGGAGTAGTGGTGACTGAGATTACCACAAACTCGAGATCCAGAGCATGCTAAGTGAAGTCGCAGTGACCCAGGGTAGAACCTAGAGAAGGCACAAACTTCTGAAATCATGGAAAAGAGGAATAACAATGGAGCAATGAACACCCACAACCCCACAATAGATCCTGATGACACAGAAATTCAGAGATCTCCAGAAGATAAAATCAGGAATATAACTGTAGAAATAATACAGGACTTTCTAAAAGAATTTGTAGAGAGTCTAAAAGAAATAAAGGGTGCAATAATTGAAGTAAAGTCCTCAATTCAAACTATAAACAATCGATTAGACCACATGGAGAATAGAATCACGCTCCTAGAAGAGGATCACTCCAAAAATGAACGCATAGTTTATAATTTAGAAAAAAAATCCAACAGCAGGAATTTGACATTGAAGAAATATGGGCCCATTTTAAAACAGCTAACCTAACAATAATTGGAATGGAGGAGGAAAAAGAAGGTGAAACTAAAATGATCAATAATCTTTTCAAGGAAGTAATAGCAGAAAAAATTCCAAACATAAAGCAAGGTTGATACACAGGTCCAGGAAACTTAAGAACTCCCTTTAGACAGGCTCAGAGAAGAGGTTCCCCATCCAACATAATTGTCAAAATGACCAATGTGGAAGCCAAGGAGAGAATCTTAAAGGCAACAAAAACAAAAGGCCAAGTGACATTCAGAGGCAAACCAATTAGAATCACTCCAGACTTCCCAAACCAAGTCATGAAAGCCAGAGGGCTTGGAGTAACATATTCTAAACTCTGAAAGAAAACAATTTTCAGCCAAAAAATTCCTACCCAGAAAAAATATCTACCAAATTAGATGGGGAAATAAGAGGCTTCCATGACAAACAGAAACTGAAGGAATTATGTCTTCAAAACCAGCGCTAGAGCCGGGCATGGTGGCGCATGCTTGTAAATCCCAGCATTCAGGATCCTGAGACCCAGAGGATCGTGGTTTACGGAGAGCCTCAGCTACTTAGTAAGGCCCTATGCAACTCAGTGAGGCCAAGTTTCAAAATAAAAAATAAAAAATCGGGCAGGGGGTGTAGCTTGGAGGTCAAATGCCACTGGGTTCCATCCCCAGACCCATAAATAAAATAAAATAAAATAAAATAAAATAAAATAAAATAAAATAAAGAGCTAGAGAAAATACTCAAGGAGATTAACTACAAAGTAGAAATAGGTAATACATGCCAGAACCAAATAAACAAGATTTTCCATCCAGCAGACAACTAAGAAGAATAAACAGTATCTCAAACAGAAGCAAAATCTTAACATGTTAGGAATTAAAAATTATCTCTCAGTAATTACACTGAGTATAAATGGCCTCAACTCCCCAATAAAAAGACATAAAGTGGAAAAATGGATTAGCAACAAGAACCCATCCATCTGCTGCTTATAAGAAACACACCTTACAAGATAGAAACAAACTCAAGGTAAAGGGCTGGAGCAAGGTAATCCGTGTTAACCAAACTCGAAGGCAAGCAGGAGTAGCAACTATGATATCAGACAAGTTGGACTTCAAACCCAAACTTATTAGAAGAGACAAAGAAAGTCATAATTTACTGCTAAAAGGAATAATCCAGCAAGAGGAAATAACAATAACCAACATCTATGCCCCAAACATAGGTGCAGCTACTTTCATAAATCAAACTCTTTGTGACATAAAGTCACACATAAATCCCAGTACAATAATACTGAGAAACTTCAACACACCTCTCACAACATTAGACTGATCTTCCAGACAAAAGGTCAAAATCTACCATTTGACCCAGCAATACCAGTTCTGGGTGTCTACCCAAAAGCAAGGAAACCAAACTACTAAACTAATGCATGTGTATCTTTGTTCATAGCTGTACAATTCACCATAGCCAAACTATGGAACGAGCCAAGATCTCCATCAATAGATGAATGGATTAAAAAATTGTGGGAATTTTACTCAGCCATTAAAAAAACTCAATTACATTATTTTCAGGAAAATGGATGGAACTGGAGGACATTATGCTAAGTGAAATTAGTCAGTCACAAAAAATAAGAAATCAGATGCTTTCCCTAATATGTGAAAGCTAAGGAGAAATGGGTCATAGGAGGAAATCTAAATTAAAAAGGAAATTCTATAGGGGAGCAAACAAGACAACCTAAATGAGGAGATGGGAGAGGAAAAGAAGGAAATTCTCCAAAACACACAATGTACTTAAACATATCGAAGCCAACCACTAAGCCAAGCAAGGGAAGGAGGGATGGGGAGGGAATGGTGTGGGAATTGTGTAGGGGTTAAATCAGTGATGAGTACATGTATGTACACACAAGTTTTTTTTTACCCCAATATGATGTATGAATATAATGCACCAATAAAACAAAGATCTTCTACACCACTAGCCATCAGGGAAATGCAAATCAAAACTATGTTGAGATTCCATCTAACCCCAGTCAGAATGGTAAGCATAAAGAAATCAAATAACAAATGCTGGCGAAAATGTGGGGGAAAAAAGAACTCTTTTACACTGCTGGTGGGAGTGCAAACTAGTTCAGCTGCTATTGAGATCAGTGTGGAGATTCCTCAGAAAAACAGGAATAGATCCACCATATGATCCACCTCTACCAATCCTGGATATTTGTCAAAGGGGTTGAAATTAGAGAACTACAGTAACATCTGCATACATATGTTCATAGCAGCACAATTCATAATAACCAAAATATGAAACCAACCCAGGTCTCCATCAACAGATGAATGGATTGCAAAATTATGGGAAGTACACACAATGGAATTCTATTCAGCTATAAAGAAGAAAATCATGACATTCACAAGACAATTGGGAGTCCTGGAAACATTATGTTAAGTGAAATTAGCCAAGCACAGAAAGAGAAAGGACATATGTTTTCTCTAATATGCCCAAACTAGGGAGCATTGTGGTACAGAGGGACTCCAGATAATGGAAGGGAAATCTCAGCAAAGTTAGAATGGAAGAATAGAGGAGGAAGAAGGATAAAGTTGATTAATGGAAGAGCTACATCCGAATATGTGTAAAAGTATGAATATAGCATGGTTATCCTGGACACTCATTTTTGGAAGGGGGAAAGAGAAGCAAAGGTGGGGGTAGAGGGCATCAAGCACAGTTTAAATGTATACCATTTATTTTCAATTAAAAATAAAGACTTCCGGGAAGATGGCGACCAAGGAAAGCAGCATTTATGAGCCCTGCTAAAATTCGATCTCTATTGCCACAAAATTAGTGCTTTTTATAGCCAGAAAATGCCATCAGCAGAAAAAAAAATGTAAACACAAGGGACAGAAAAAAAAAAGACTAGAAGAACAATCAAGACCAGAAATCAAGCCCACAATGCAGCAGCGGAGCCATGCTGGCACCATATTCCCTCACAGCACCAGGATCCAGAGACGAAGAGTAAACAAGGAGCTGAGGTGAGCAGCTATGGATCATTCAGGTGTAATTGAGCAGTTCTTTCAGCGCAAAGAATGTCTAAAACTCCCAGTGGTCAAGCTCATCATGTCTTCCAGTGAATCAGAACAGAGCTCAAAACCAGAAAAGAAATACGCCAGCCTCATGGCCGAGGGAGTGGCAGCAGCGCCATATTGCCAGCAGCAACAGCGAGTTCATCACACCCTCTACACTCCCTGATCAACACGCACAATAACTGTGAGTGAAATTGCAACCCCTAAAGGAGAAATCTCTGTACAACACTCCTAGGGACTTTGATAATCTCCCTGGGTCAGATTTTGCAGTCCAACCCAGTGAAGAAGTAGCGGTGGCAGAGATACCACACCTTAGTCACAGCTCCCAGTGGAAAATCGCCCTAACTGGGACCCCCATGGTCTCACACAGCCTCAATTAACATCCTAGGTCTGAGACTTTGTGATACAATCCAGTAAAGGAGTAGTGGTGGCTGAGATTACCACAGACTCAAGATACAGAGCACCCTAACTGAAGTTGTAGTGACCCAGGAAAGGCACAAAATTCTGAAATCATGGGAAAGAGGAACAACAATAGAGCAATGAATGCCCACAACCCCATATTATTAGAACCTGATAACACAGAAATTCGGAGATCTCCAGAAGATAAAATCAGGAATATAACTGTAGAAATAATACAGGACCTTTGAAAAGAATTCAGAGAGAGAGTCTAAAAGAAATAAAGCATGCAATCATTGAAGTAAAGGCCTCAATTCAAAGTATAAACAATCAATTAGACCACATGGAGAATAGAATCCATCCAGCAGACAACTAAGCAAAGAAGAATATATTCATGTGTTTATTGGTTAAAATTTTTGGAGATTCATTATTTATTTTAGTCTTTTACCTATTTCTAAATTGTATTGTTTGCTTTTATTATTGCTAATTTTTAGGATTTCTATTTGGAATATTAATATACCTTCAAATATAGCATTTGGAAATATTTTACCCCATTCTATCAGTAACTTTTAACTCTGTTTACATTGTCTTTGGATGTACAATATTTTTTTATTTTTTAGGAAGTTTGTTTATTCTTTTGTTGCCTGTGCCTTTGAACTCATATCCAAGAAATCACTGCCAATTTTAATGTTGTGAAGCGTTATGACCCAGGTTTTCTTCTAAAAGTTTATAGTCTTAAGATTTACATTTAGGACTTTTATCTATTTTGAGTTAATATTTGTATATGGTGTTAGGTAAGGGTCCAATTTTATTCTTTTTCATGTAATTATTATTTTTCAACAATATTTAGTGAAAGAATCATTATTTCCTTCATCAAATGTTCTTGGAAACCTTGTCAAAAATAACTTGATCATATATGAAAGAATTTATTTCTAGGTTTTTTATTATACACCACTGGTTTATATATCTGCCTTTATGCAGTACTACACTGTTTCAATTAATGTAGCTTTATAAGGTTTGAAATCAGAAAATGTACATCTTCTAGCTTTGTTTTTTTCTAGATTGTTTTGGGTATTTAGAGTTCATATTTCATGTTAGGATAGACTTTTTCTGAAAAAAAAAAATGTATGGCAGTTTCACCTTAAAAAAAAAGAAAGAAAAAAATCCTCTGGTAAGTAAGCAAGCAAAAGAAAATATTGAAATATTATCTCTAAGTAATCAAAAGCTTGATATCAAACAAATAAATCTGTTATGTGATATTATCATTGTTAATTTTGGATAAATTCCTGTAATATTAGATGTCAACCACTAAGCCAAGAATGGTAAGGAGGGATGGGGAGGGAACTGGGCGATGTGTGCATGTATGTCTACACAGGTTTTTTATCCCAATATGATGTATGAATACAGTGCACCAATAAAAAATTAAAAATTAAAAAATTAAAATTAAAAAAATAAAAATTAAAAAAATGAAATGTTAAAACATTTTTAAAAATAAAGTAAAACAACAAAGGTTAAAAAATACTTTTCTAGAATATAATGATATCACCAAGAAATGAATCTTAAGAAACCCTGCCTACCACCAACCATCACCCCTAGATGGTACTTAAGGACCCAGATAGCATTACTGCATCTTTCCCCCAAATAATGTAATATCTAAACCATTCCAATGGTTTTTAAAGATTATTAGGAAATATTTTGCTGCTTCCCTCAGTTCTTCATCAAAAATTATGGCCATCCTCAAAATCAAATAATTCTCTTTTAGCAGCTATATTCAATTCCTTATTCCACAGCTAAGTTTACATTTTTGTACTGCTAGGTCTTAGTGTAATTGACTCATCTTTCAGGAACTAAAAGATCTGGTGGAAAGCTCAACAAAAAATGTTTGGATTTTCTTTACTATATGATATATTAAGACTAAAAAAGTTATATTACTCTCATAATAATTAAAAAATTGATTGCTAATTAGAAGAACAGGACAATGTCTGAACTTGCAAGGTACACAGATGTCCTCTCAGACAAAGAAAGCTTTTCTGGAAAGTCAAATGGACTGATAATAACATCATATATTTATCATGGTGGTAGATGCAGGCAAAATCTCAAAGAGAAAGCCTTCCTCTTGGCTTCAGCCTTGGCTGCTATCCAATCTTCACAGTCTGTAAACAATGAAAACCTTTCCATGAAGAAAAGTTAGGGAGAGAACTCACTCGGGGTCCCCAACTTTCTAAGGAAGTGCTCAAGCCATAAGTCAAAGTAACATTTTTATCAGCCCAAGGTGGCAGGCAGGATAAACGACCTGACCATGAATGTACCCGTTGAGAGGGGGCTTTGAAAGAGGCCCTCAGGAAATACCTGTGGAATGCTGACTCCTATCCCAACAGGCCTGACTGGAAAGGAAGGCCCCATTGAAGGTGTTACTGGGGAGTGAGAAGCTAAGCTTCTCCTACCCTGACTCACTCCACTGAAATACAACGGCTTCTTTGTTGACTTTCTGTTGAAACAAGTTTCTGGTTTTACCAGCTGCCTAATTTGAGGTACATGCTGATTGGCCCTTTATGTTGTATAAAGCTCAGAAGGCTGAAGATGGCCCAAGCCAGTCTATAGCTATAAAGCCTATGCTAGCCTAAGCCAGGAGATTCCAATTTTCTCTGTGATTACTGCTGCTCCAGGTGAGCAGACATCCACATATTTTATACCATATTTTTTGAGGTGTTGACATTCTCAGGCTTTTGAAGATATAAATTTGTTATGTGTAAACTGAAAAGTACAGTACCATCTTCTTTGAAACTGTCAAAGAAGAAAAGCCATTAAAATATTTTTCCCTCGAGGTCACTGGGTTGAATCCATATTGGGCTGATTATTACCAAAACACATTACTAAGACTTAATTGTTAAATATCAAAGTTTCAAGAATTTAGAGAAGAGGGAAGAAAGTAGTGCTGAGAGAAGACTAGGAGAAGAATGGTTTAGCCAGAACTCTCAGCAGCTGGCCCAGTTGGGGTACAAGCCCCAAAAGAGGATCCATTATTTCCAGAGGGATCAGAAATAATCTCAAATCCACTAGGAATGCATGAGAATTAACCCTCCTTATATTGCAAGCTATAGAATATTGTTTGGGGGTACAGAATGGGAATGAATTTTCTCCCATTGTGAATAAATGTCACCATACCATTAACAAGAGCCTTTACAGGACTCTTGTCCTTATGGCCAAACAAGGGAGGGAAGAATTGGAGGTAATGATAGGAACCTAGTTTCCCACAATGCATGAAACCATAAAGTTGTGGTTCAAAACAGACTGCAACATATAGATCACCCTACAAAAGGAAGTATTGTTTGTAAATTTCATGGGCATTTTTATTTTAGTAAGAAGGACTGAACTCAGGAGCATCCTACCTCTGAGCTATGTCCCAACATTTTTTTATTTTTAATTTGAAACAAGATTTGAAAAAAGTCTTGCCATGTCTCTGAAGCTGGTCTCCAACCTTAGCCTCACAAGTACTGGTATTATAGGCATGTGTCACCATGCCCAGCTTGTACTTTGGGATCTTTAAGGCAAGGTATTGTGTGTGTGTGTGTGTGTGTATGTGTGTGTGTGTGTGTGTGTGTGTGTGTGTGTGTTTGCAAGCAATGATAGGTGGAAATGAACATAATCATGTAGACCTATAGATGCTGAGTACTAAGCCAGACATTTTCTAACATATCAGCCTCCCAGTACCACCACCATAGCTATAAATGACTAACTACATGTTATGAAATAATCACTGAAATCACATATTAAATAAATATATGTGTAAAGGCCAAAGGTCTACTGAATATGTTAAGTAGCTGACACAGTTTAGGGAGTCAACACATGGTGGATATTGCTATTTTCACATAGTTATTTGAAACAGTGACTAAGTTCTACTGGGCCAACCTCCCTGAAAGTGGGGACATCTTGGTGTATCTCACTGTGTGAAGTTCAGTTCCCAAAATATAGCATCAATATGGTCAATATTCAATAAATGTTTTTCAATGGGAAGATGAAAAACACATGAAAAAGGAATGAAATTAAAAGCAAGCATAAAATGAAAAGAACTTTCTTTCACCCCTCACATTGACTCAGTACTGTTCATTTTACCATCTGAAAATGTAAAAGCCTTTCCTCCATTTTCTCTATCACAATTGCCAGTACCCTGTAATCAGGACTAGCCTGGATCATGCAAAAGTTTTCTAACCTGTTTCTCTTCCACACATCTCAATTTCCTTCTGAATTTATGTTCCACTTAGTAGCCAAAAAGGGTTATTTAAAATTCATATCTGATTCTCATACCAACCTCTTTCTTTTTTTTTCTTTTGTTCAGTTCTGGAGATGAAACACATGGGTGCTCTACTACTGAGCTACATCCACAAGCATTTTAATTTTAATTTTTACTTTGAGACAAGATTTCATTGAGTTATTCCAATGACCTCAAACTTGTAATCCTCCTTCCTCAGCATCCTGAGTCACTGAGATTATAGGTGTGTACTACCATGTCTCTTTCCTCTTGAAACACCACAGTTGATCCATTTCATTTGGGATTAAAAACCAAATTGCTTAATATGTGTGTCCATTTAAATATGAATGGAAATTCTTTGCTATCCCTCCCCTCCCCTTTTCTTATTGAAAGGTGGGAACTATTTTCCCTCCTCTTAAAACTGGGCTGGGCTTTTTGACTTGCTGAACTAATAGGGTGTGGCAGATGTGATGTTCTGGTACTTCCAAGGCTAAGTCACCTTTTGCTCAGCTTTCTTAGAGAGCTCACTCTGGGGACCACCAGCTGTCATATAAAAAGCCAATACCCTGAGATAAACGTACTGAGAGATGAAATGCCATGTGGAGAGATAAGTGAAAACACTGAAGCTTCAGACATGTGAGTAAAGAAGCCAATTAGAAAGTAGATACTCCAGTCGAAACACCACAACCCTTACCACCAAGGTGATAACATAGGGCTCAGAAGCAAACTACCAAGTCATCCTTTTCAGATTCCTGATCTACAGAATTCTGATTTAAATAAAATGGCTGTTTTAACCTTTTTAACCTGCTACATTTTTTAGTAGTTTATCAGGCAGTGATAGATAACTGGAACTCATGGCCTACAAGATCATACATAAACCAGCCCCACCTTGCCCCTTTCTCCAATCTCTCAAACTCTCTCTCTCTCTCTCTCTCTCTCTCTCTCTCTCTCTCTCTCTCTCTCTCTCTCTCTCTCTTCTCTTTCTCTCTCTCTCTCTCTCTTCTTACATTTCTTTCTTCCTTTTTCAGTACTCATATGGAATATAGGAACACTCTACCTCTGAGCTACACCTCTAGCCTTTCTTTATTTTGAAACAGGGTGTTTGCTAAGTTAATGAGGATTTTACTATGTTGCTGAGGCTGTCCTCAAACTTGTGATCCTCCTATCTTAGCTTTCCAAGTACTGGGATTACAGATATGAACCACCATATGTAACTTTAAACAATTTTCTTTTCTGGATCTAGCCACCATAACCATACAAGAAGTCTTTTGTCAGAGGATTTGCACACACATTGTCTCACCACCACAAAACCACTGTCAGCCTCCTCCATTAGTCTGACTCTATTCTCCAGGTCCTAAAGTAATGACATCTCATAAAAGTCTCTATAAAGCTTCACACTATGTCAAATCACATTCTATTTTCCATATAAACAACACATAGTACACTACCTTGTTGTATTTTGTGGGACTAACTTGCTCTCTGTGCTGAAAGTTTTTCCAGGACAAAATTGTGTTGTTCCTCAACCCACAATTCAGTATATAACTTAAAATATGTAGATGCTCAAAAATATTGGATGCTTAGTTGATTTGTTGAATGAATGTCTAGGTGCATGATGCTATCCCTAGGAACAAAATAACAAACACCAGGAGCAGGAATATAATCTGACCTCAGTGACCCCTTTTCATGGATCTATAAAAATAATATTTTTATATGCACAGCATTTTAATATTTATAAGTCACTATCTCATCCATTATTCCATTTCCCTTGACATAGCCTCTTAGGATTTCTCATCTCCAAAGTGGAAATATTACTTAAAACTTACCTAAGATGGGATTGTTACACAGCTGATATGATAATAAAGTTAATTATTAAATGTAGCATGATTTCTCTTACAAATAGAATATTTTGTAATGAACTGTGGAATATCACTGTCAATATTTCCCATGGGCACCACAAATTCAATGTACCTAAAACATCATCTTCCACCTAAATTTGTTCTTTCAGTTCCCTCTCCCTCAGTGATTGGCCCTACAATGTACCCAGTTGCCTAAAACAAAAAGATAGGCATAACTCTAGAATCATATCACCACTTCTCAGGTTGGGAAAAAAATCAGTCAACTTCATTCCTAACTGTAAACTTGGGACTGGGGATGTAGCTCAGTGCTAAAACACCAGCGCTATACACACAAAAATATAACTGCAAATTCTACCAGATATCTCCACATGAGAAACTCTGTATTAAAGACACATCATTTAAGGCTGATACCTTTGTTGTATTTGACTCACAAGGAAAATTAACTTTGAAGATCTGTCTATTTTAATATCCTCCAAACCAAGCAGAATTTGGGACATTTCCATGAATAAATTCTGGTTAACAAGGGATCCTTACTAAAATATCAGACTCACCAATCCCCTGAGGCTAGGGCTGCAGAGACTTTCCAAGATTAGCCAATGTAGCCTCTCCTCACTTTAACATATGGGGAACTAGATACAGGCATGTGGAGTGACTTATTTAGGATCCTCCCATAAGTCAATGATTCTTGATCCATTAACCTTCTTCAAACTGCACTAAAACAGAAACTATGGCAATAAAGTTATCACTTTAATCACTTAAAATAGGGTCAAGCCAAACAAAAGGCAAATATGTAATTAAAAAACAGTATACAAAAAGCCTACTGAAGATAATTTTATTATTTCTTTGACCACAAAAGAGGACTAGCTGGCCATCTGTCCTGAAGAGTCTCCCACCTGAACTCAGAGCCTCATTTAATGAGTACCACTGCCCCATATAGCTCTATGATTTTGATGAAGGCCATCAATTCCAACTCTCACCTTTCTCAAAAAGTGAATTGACCAATGTTTGATAATGCAATATAATTCCAGATCTATTTATGAGCTTCTGTTTCTGTGACTGTTCATCTGGTTTCCTATTGGAAAAAAGTAAGTGACCAATGACAGGGCAGAGAATCATCCTCTTCAAAACATACATGTGTTAATCAATGTACAAAGAGCACATGGAGCCTTGGTTCTTCTTTGAGGCACTGGCTATTCATATTTAAAGTATTTAAAATACTAATCTCCAATTGGAAAGGAAGGAAGTGTCCTTTGTATATCAAAAACTGGCAGGGAGGCTCGAGGAGGGGTATGGGAAGGTATTGGTGACCAAAGTACAGTCCATTTACATAAATTTACAGGAAGTCCTTGATTACATGTTTGACTATTCAAGAGCTTCACATTCATGCATCATTATACACTGATATCCCATACTTCTTTGTGTCTGCTGAATTTTCACTTTCTCTCAACTGCTGATAAATGAATATTTCAAGCTGTTGCTTGCCAGTGCTGCCAGCCAGCCATTTTTGGAAACACCACCTTCTTTGTCTCACTATCTTTATACAGTTATTTTAATATTTTATTGTCTTATGCCACTATTATTTTATAAAATAAATGAAAAACTTAAAAATTAAAGTGCTGATTCAAGTGATAAGATTCATAAGCCTCAAAATCTTAGTACAATTAAAATATAGATGGAACTCATTAGGTACTGAAAGCAACAAATGTGTAGACTATACACTGTGTTCAATTATAAAGGTAAAGAGTAACATTTTTTTCTACATATCTTCATTTTTCTCTTTTTTCTTTTGGTTTTCATTATTTATTTATTTATTTATTGGTAGTGCTGGGGATGGAACCCAGAGGCTTTATACCTCTGGGCTATACTCCCAGACATATTTTATATTTTATTTGGAAACAGGGTCTCACTAGGTAGTTGAGGCTGGCTTCAAACCCATGTGATCCTCCTGTCTCAGCCTCCCAAAAGCGGGGAATACAAGCATGTGCCACCACACCTATATCCATTTTTTTCTTTTTAAAGATATTTTCAGGGTGACCCTCTTTCCACCTGGAAGGACCCTGTGGTCCAGGCCTCTGGCCCCGAAGCTGGGCGGGTGGGCAGGCACTGGTGGGGCACCCCTAGGTGACCCCCTCTCCACCTGGAAGGACCCTGTGGTCCGGGCCTCTGGCCCCGACCCTGGGCGGGTGGGCAGGCACTGGCGGGGCACCCCTAGGCGAACCCCTTTCCACCCGGAAGGACCCTGTGGTCTGGGCCTCTGACCCCAATGCTGGGCGGGTAGGCAGGCGCTGGCGGGGCACCCTTCAGCGACCCCCCTTCCACCCAGAAGGACCCTGTGGTCTGGACCTCTGGCCCCAACCCTGGGCGGGTGGGCAGGCACTGGTGGGGCACCCCTAGGCAACCCCCTCTCCACCTGGAAGGACCCTGTGGTCCGGGCCTCTGGCCCCGACCCTGGGCAGGTGGGCAGGCGCTGGTGGGGCACCCCTAGGCGACCCCCTTTCCACCCGGAAGGACCCTGTAAAAAAGGAAAAGAAAAAGAAAAAAGGAAAATATCGGAGAGGGTCAAGGAGGCCATGGCAGATGCCAGGATACTGGAGATGCAGACAAAACTTATCCAAATGAACTGGAATTATTGGAAAAATTTCCCGTTAAGGAGGACTGCTTCTTCTCCACATTGTTAAGAATCTTGGACATCACCTGTAAGGAGAGAGACTTTAGAGGAGACCAAAGAGAAATGGGGTGCTGAAAGCAGTCTCCGCATTGGCGGTGGAGACTTGTACCCAAGAGAAGCAGAAATCGGAGCCTACCAACCTTATTTTTTTTTGTGGAGAAATTACACCAAAGGTCAAATGCTACCGTCATGCATGCTTATGAACACTGGACAACATTCAGAGTGGAAAAAGAGCTTGGGAAAGATTTGAAATGGTGGAGACAGTGGCAATGGCAGTGGCCAGTACTCAGGGGAGGCAGAGATCTGATGCATTACACCTGGAACCTTTGAAGTAATGACACCAGAGGCAGAATGCTACTACCACGCACCCTCAAGAACGTGGGACAAATGGTTAGGTGAAGAGGGTGCTCGGATTAGAGCCTGCCGAGGGGTGAGGCCAGCGACGGACACAGCAAAGCTGGGATTGGAGCCTGTCATGAGGCAAGGCCGGTGCTGGAGCCTCTGAGGCCGGGATCAGAGCCTGCTGAGTGGTTAGGCTGGTGCTGGGGCCAGTGAAGCCGGGATCAGATCATGCCATGAGGCAAGGCCCGTGCTGGGGCCTTCAAGGCCGGGATTGGAGCCTGCTGATGGGTTAGGCTGGTGCAGGGGCCAACAAGGTCGGGATTGGAGCCTCCCATGAGGCAAGGCCAGTGCTGGAGCCTTAGAGGCCAGGATCGGAGCCTGTTGAGGGGTTAGGCCAGTGCTGGGGCCAGCAAGGCCAGGATCAGAGCTTACAGTGAGGCAAGGCCGATGCTGGGGCCTCCGAGGCTGGAATCGGAGCCTGCCGAAGGCTGCTGCTTGAGCCAGCAAGGTCTGAATCAGTCCACCAGGTAGCCAAGCTACAACTGGGGCCATCAAGAGTGGGATTGGTATTTTCAACGTGGCATGCACAGAGAAATATCGCAGAAAATTAAAACCAGATGCCTCCCCTAATCAGCAATAACTATGAGGAAGGGGCAACAGAAAGTGGTCGAGCTATAAAAAGGGTCCTATATTGAATCAATTAAGGTGACCAATCAGAGTATATGGGATAGGGGAGGATGGAGCTTCTTTAAAAAGCAGGGGGTACATAAACATATGTATCAAAGTTAATCACCAAACAAGCATGGGATCGAGGGAGGGGAAGGGACTGGGATGAGGACTAGATGAGGGCTAATTGGATGATGTGTGCTTGTATATCCTCTCAAGCCTTGAATTCCAATGTGATATATGATTACAATGCACCAATAAAAATGAATTTTAAAAAAATAATAAAAATAAAAATATTTTCAATCTGGGCATAGTGGTGCACACTTGTACTCCTAGCATTCGGGAGGCTGAGACAGGAGACTCACAGTTCAAGGACAGCCTCAGCTACTTAGTAAGGCCCTTTTCAACTCAGTGAGACCCTGTTTCAAAAAAAAGAATAAAAAACAGGGCGGGGAGTTTAGCTCGTAGGTAGAAGGCCCCTGGGTTCCATTCCCAGTACTGCAAAAATTCATACTTTATTGGTACATTGCAATTACACATCTTAGTGAGATTTCATGTATTTAAAACATACAGGCACACAGTTCTTTATATATTTTTTCATACTCTATCCCACTAACCCTTTCTCCCTCCCATATTAAGTTATTGAGATTGGCAATAATGCATTCACATATTTTCACAGTATCTTTTAAACTGTTTCCTTCCTCAATCCTTCTTCTTCCCCTGCTTAACTCTCACCCCAATTTCCTTCAACTACTAGACCAATTTAACTATGATATTTAACATTATATTTTCTATTTCTTCTCCAGCTTCCCCAAGTGAAAGAAAATATACCACCCTTGACTTTCTTTCTCTTCTTCCTTACTTACTCCCTTCCTTCCTTCCTTCATTCATTCCTTTCTTTATTTTTTAGTAGGGAATAGAACTCAGAGGCATTCTATGTCTGAGCTATACACCCAGCCCTATTTTATTTTTTATTTAGAAACAAGTTCTAAGTTACTGAGGGTCTCAGTAAGTTACAGAGACTATCCACAAACCTGAGATTCTCCTGTCTCAGCCTCCCAAAGACTGTGATTACAGGTGTGCCAGCATGCCTGATTCTCAAACTTGACTTTCTGAAAATGACTAATTTTACTTAGCATAATATTCTCCAGTTCCATCATTTTTTCTCAAAATGACATAATTTTGATTTTATGGCTGAGTAAAACTCCATTGTGTCTCTGTACCATCGTGTGTGTGTGTGCCTGTGTGTGTGTGTGTGTGTGTGTGTGTGTGTGTGTGTGTGTGTGGTATTGGGGATTGAACCCAGATGTATTTTACCTCTGAGCTATACTCCCATACATTATTTTTATTTTTAAAGAGGGTCTAAGTTACTGCATTCCGTGCTAAGTTGCTGAGTGCCTTGCTAAGTTGCTGAGTTCCTTGCTAAGTTGCTGAGGCTAACTTTGAACCAGAGATCCTCCTGTCTCAGCCTCCCTGGTAAGGATTACAAGTGCTGGTGAGGAAGACACTTATATTTTCCAGTTAAGAGAAAGTGACTTTTCAAACTAAGATCATGGTAAAAGAAATGGATGGATATAAAAGAAACTAAAAGGTCAAATTATCAGGACTCAGAAAATAATTGGATACTGTGGAGAAGAATTAGGAGACATCAATAGAACCCAAGTTTCTGGCTAGGATGTCTGTTAGATGCTGGTATCATTCATTAAAATAAAGGAGAAGTGTTCATTTATGTTGTGACAAAGTCATTGGGTGTGGAGTGCTGTGGTGGCAGCCTGTGGCAAAAGTCTGAATATACCATTGAGTCCAAGATCTGAGGTACAAGAAGAGATGAATTCAACTCCTGAAGAATAGCATCCACTTCAAGAGAAGACAGCCAGATGGCAGCTACTAAAAAAAAAAAAAAAAAAAAAAAAAAAAAAAAACTGGCTTTACTCTAAATTCCAGAAGTCCTATGGCTAAGACTGAGAATAAAAAATTATAATAAATGTTTGATTTTTATTCTTTGTACTCATATTTACAAGGAGAAGAGATTTAAATTATGGATCTTTATTTCTTTATGCCTTGCCTTCTAAAAATAAGAGGATTTAGAGTTTTCATTCCTCTCCATAAATTAGATCATGAGACAGTAGTTACATTGAAACTTGGGACATGTCAATGTTTCCAGCATTTTACTGTTGGATAATCTTTTATTTGTTATTCAACCTCACTACAGAATCTCTTATGATCTCTATTAGATAAGATGTATAAATACAAGTCAGACTGAAAACTATGAAGTTAACTTTCAACCCTGGATACAAAACAATATTTAAGATAAATTAATTAACTTATTGTTTTGATACACCTCAAAGACATCTGAAAGCAAAAAAAAAATGATATTGCATTCCAGGAATCCTGTTAAATTCCCAAAGGAAAAATCATTGGTAGAGTGTAAACTATGACTGTGCTAAGAGACTGCTGAGAAAGGAGGGTAGCCACACTTCTGGTTACCTCAGTCACAATGTTGAAGTTGATAAAAGAATACAGAGACAGAAAGCCAGGTGTAGTGGCACATGCCTGGAATCCCAGTACTTGAGAGGCTGAGTCAGGAGGATTGGCAGGTTTGTGGCCAGGAATTCCAGCAACCTAATGAGACTTTTTTTAAAGCAAAAAATTAAAAAGAGCTGGGGTGTAGCTCAGTGGTAAAAATAACCCTGGGTTCAATTCCCAGAACCCACCCAATAAAAAGAGCTAGAATACAGGAGAATCAAATAGGGAGGGAGGGTAAAGAACTTAGGAGGGTTAGAGAATCATGGAGAAATGAACAGGGGCAAATTATCAATTTCATTTAGCCCTAGTTCCTAAGCCATAGTCTTCAACAACTTTCTCAGGAAAAATGGTAATATGTTAACTCCATATGTCTGAGTCCTGTGTCTCTCTCCCATTTGGAATAGAACTCAAGCAGAGAAAAACATAGTCAATTTACTCTAAAACTCCAGCACATTCCAAAAGCATTCAAATGTTCTCATTTCCTCAGAGCTTCTGATTTCATCCTTTCCTTTGAAACTGAAGTAAAATAACTCAAGCCCGCAGTCCATACATGTGAAGTGGATTCATCTTTAGTATCTTCAAGAATTCCAGAGAGGCTTATATTCTCCTGACACCTCCACTTCCAAATTCTTGCTTGTATTGATTCTCTATTTACATCCTTATCTTTTTGCTCCCACAGCTGTTATCATTTCTTTTCCTGCTCTGTCATGTTTGTAAAAGTCCCTTTCTCCTTCATACGTTCAAACATCCTGGAACCAGGATGGGGCTTGTGGAAAGTGGAAGATAATTACTACATAGAACAGTAAAGGAAGCAATGCAGAACTAAACATTAGACATTTTAAAGTCCTTGGTTTACCTGCCATGGTATTTGTCTTCAGGTGTCTTTCTTCTTAGTCCCCAACCTCTTCTCTTGTTACTGGTATCCAGTCTCCCTTTGGCAATCAGTCTCCTACCTTCCTTGTCTACAAATCCTAGATTCTCCATCTCACCTACCTTCTATGACAGGAGTTTTCAATTGTTTTATGCAAAGGACAAAAGAGATAAATATTTTATGTGTTGAGAGCCATACATTCTTTGTCATCATTGCTCAACTCTGCTTTTGTAGGCAAAAGTAGTCAAAAACAGTATATAAATTAGTTAATGAGACTGTGTGCCAATATAAACTTTATTTATAAAAGCAGGCAGTAGGACATATGTGGTTCTTTGACCATAGTTTGTCAACTCTTGCTCTAGGAGAAAGCTGAAAAATTTCCCTCAAATCCTTCAATTTTATATTATATTTATTATTTTTTGTTGTTATTTTACTGGGAATTGAACCCAGGGGACTTCTACCTCCGAGCTACACCCCAGACCTATATTTTTATTCCTTATTTTTAAACAGGGTCTCACTAAGTTGCAGAGGGGCTCACTGAGTATCTTAAACTGGCTGTGAACCTGCAATCCTCCTGTCTCAGCCTCCCAAGTACTGGGATTAAAAGCTTGCTCCACCACACCCAGTACATTTATTCTTTATCACAACTCCTGTCACTACAGACTTGCTACTTGTTCCTCCCCATGCACACTAAAGAGGCCTTTATAAAGCTTTCCTAGTTACAAAGCTTTTATTTTTAGTTGAATTATCATCATTCCCTAGTATCTTATTCAGCTTTTGTGCAGTAACAAATGACTACTATACCTAAGTGTCTTATGGAAACAAATTTTAATTCTCATACACATTATAGGTTACTGGTTGTGGGCCAGAGATGCTCCATGTGTTGGCACTATGAGGTCTGAGTGTGAGGTCTGGCCCTGAGGATATGTCCAAGAAGTACCAAAACAAAGGAACAAAAAAAAAGAAAAAAGCACCCTGACCATTGTCCTGCCCCAAGACGACCTGGCCACTGGCATGCCAACTAGTAGTTTACATGACTACTACTGCTGTGTTCCCTTGTGTTCCCTTGTCCTCGCCCCATAAAAAGCCCCCTAGCCTGTAAGGAGATGGGCTTTCTGACTCTTGTGGATTCTTTTCCCAGTCAGATACCTCCTTCCAGGTTTTATTCCTAACTAAAGCCTATTGCCTAACATGGTGCTGGGTTATATGGTTATATGGTTGATATATATATATCTATATATATATATATAGATATAGATATAGATATAGATATATAGTTATATAGTTATATTGTTATAATATATAACCCAACACCATATGTTTTTTCATTCTAAGACCCAGGATGAAAGTGTAGTCTCCCTGTGATAATTGTTCTTATTTATGGCAGAGGGACAAAGAAATAAACCTGGAAGAAACTCAAAATGCCTCTTAAGGCTTCTACTGGGATATAATGTGTGATGTCCACTCACGCTCCTTTAGCCAAAGGAAAGTACATAGCCAGGCTGGACTCGATTGGGGTGGGGGCATATGTTTCTTCCATGTGGGGAATGGAGTTCTGCAGGTCATATGACAATGAACATGGATGTTTCATCCTCTTCAGGTAACTGAGGAGAGAGAATAATACACTCTTACTGTGCCTAGAATGCAGAAGTTGCTTCACTTGTTCTACTTTTAAATTGATTATTTTTCTTTCAGTTTATATAATGAGTCACTGAGAAAAAATTCTTTAGTCTCCCAGTGAGGCACTTCTGCAAGATGTCTCATACCCTCCACTCTGTTGGTTCTCAAGAGATTTACTTATCTCTGTTGATAAGGGGTCTCTATCAGCCTGCATTCCTGAGTTACCATGCAGTAGGAAGCCCTCTGATGATCTGTATTGTGGAAATCCTATGAATGAGAGGTAGAATTTTGCCATGTTTCATTGCTAATGTGTGTGTGTTTGCTTTTTACTAAAGTCTAACCTAACTTGTACTGGCTAATGCAGACTATCTTTGATGAAAGAATTTTCCAAGGAAATTAGTGATGTAAACATAACTTCAGGGATCATATAATCTACTTAAGGAAGTAAATTTCCTCAGGCACTTTAAGAGGACCTATTTACTTATGAAAAAAATGCTATATTGATTTCTCTTCATTTATATTTATATTTATATTGATTTTCTCTTCATTTAGACAGGTTACTAAAGATACTTTCTGATCCTTGTTTGAGCAACTGTATGAATTTATTTTACAGTATTTACTAATATGTGATTGGATTCCAAGAAAGATTTTCTGTCACATTTTCTTGATTTTATTTTTAAATCAAATATTTATTAAACCTACATTTCAGGAACTCTGCTAGGTGTTGGAGAATCAGTAGTAAACAAGAAATAAGAGGTTTCTTCCTTCAGAGACTAGGAGACATTCTGAAGGAAAAGAACATGGTACTTTAAGAATATATAAGAGCCGGGCATGGTGGCGCATGCTTGTAATCCCAGCATTCGGGAGGCTGAGACCGGAGAATCGTGGTTGGCGGACAGCCTCAGCTACTTAGTGAGGCCCTTTGCAACTCAGTGAGACCTGGTTTCAAAATAAAGAATAAAAAATAGGGCAAGGGGTGTAGCTCGGAGGTCAAATGCCCCTGGGTTCCATCTCCAGACCCACACAAAAAAAAGGATATATAATATGGGACCTGACATTGTCAGAGGAGGCAGAGAGAGCCTTCTTGAAAATATGACATCCTCAGTGGTATTAGAAAGAGGAATAGGAATTACCCTGGCATGATATCTATCAGTTCAATCTTGATTAAATGAAATATTCATGAAAGAGGATATATATGTTAACTCAAAATTTTAGTTTTTTAGTTAAATAATTAATTCCTCATATGTAAAGGCTAAAATTTCAGCACTTTTATATCTATTCTCTAATTTTACTGTTACAAAATAATAATAAGGGAGATTGAGAATGTGTTTGCTGTTTTATAGATGTTTTTTCTGTGGCCTGCCCATGTCCCTTAGGCTGTAACTTTTTTGCACACACTGGCCTAACTTCCAACAAGCAGCACCTGAATAATTGTCTGGACACTGTTCTGACGACCAGTGTCTGCTTCACCTGCAATCCATAATGAGAGGTTCACTGAAGAATGAGGAATTAACTCTCACACTGGAAGCAGCTGTGAACCAAGGACTGATGAGAGTTAGTGTATGAGTGATCTAACTCAGCCTTCTGAAGTACTCAGGTGCCCAGAGATCTCCATAAGGATTCAGCTCCAGTTGTCCATAGTGGCAACTTGCTCTGTAACATACCCATTATTGGTTACTTTCCCGTCCCTGTAGCAATGTTCCTTTACTGATATTTCTAGAATTCACCATTCCAATGGTCAGTTGTTTGTATCAACTCATCTAGGCCATGACACTCAGTTTTTAATAGACACTAGCCTATGAAACTATGAATATTTAAGTCAGTAGATTTTAAATAAAGGAGACTGTCCTCCATAATGTGGTTGGGCCTCATCCAATCAAATAAAGGCCTTCAAAGAAAAGAATAAGTTCCTCCAAGGAGGAAGGACTTCTACCTCCAAGCTGCCTTTGCATTCAAGTTGCACCACCTCTTCTGTGAATTTTCTTCCTACTCTCTTGCCCTTAAAACTTTAAAATTGCCATCTCCTACCATTGAATAAGGTAATTTATTTACTTATATCATACAGGGGATTGAATAAAGGGACATTCTACCTCCGAGATTTTTTTTTAATTTTATTTTATTGGTGCACTGTATTCATACATCATAGTGGGATACAAACTTTTGTAGACATACATGCACACATCGCCCAGTCAGCCCCCACCCGATCCCCACCCCATTCTCTCCCCATCCCTCCTTCCCATGCTTGGCTTAGTGGTTGACATCTAGTATTATAGCAATTTATCCAAAATTAAAAATGATAATCTCACATAAGAGTTTCATTTGTCTGATACCAAGCGTTTGATGATTTAAAGATAGCATTTCAATATTTCTTTTTGCTTTCTTTCTTACTAGAGCATATTTTTTCTGTTTTTTTAGGTGAAAGTATCATATATTTATATATTTATTTTTCAGAAAAAAATCTATCCTAATATGGAATATGAATTCTAGATACCCAAAATGATCTTGAAAAAGAACAAAGCTAGCAGATATATATTTTCTGATTTCAAACCATATAAAGCTACAATAATTGAAACAGTGTAGTACTGTTCTAAAGGCAGATATATAGACCATTGGAGTTAAATACAAGACTAGAGCTAAATTCTTCCCTATATTGTCAAGTTATTTTTGATAAGGTTTCCACGAACATTTGGTGGTGGAAATAATAATCTTTTAACTAAATATTGTTGAAAAATAATAATTACATGGAAAAGAATAAAATTGGACCTTTACCTAATCCCATATACAAGTATTAACTCAAAATAGATAAAAGACCTAAATATAAATCTTAAGACTATAAACTTTTAGGAGAAAATCTGGGTCATAAAACCTCACAACATTGAAATTGGCAGTGATTTCTTGGATATGATTTCAATGGCACAGGCAACAGAAGAATATACAAACTCCCTAAAAAATAAAAGAAAATATTGTATATCCAAAGACAATGTAAACAGAGTTAAAAGTTACTAATAGAATTGGATAAAATACTTCCAAATGCTATATCTGAAGGTATATTAATATTCCAACTAGAAATCCTAAAAATTAACAACAATAAAGGCAAACAATACAACTTAGAGATAGGTAAAAGACTAACATAAATAATGAATCTCCACAGATAACCAATCTTAGTTGTCTGTTGGATGGAAACTCTTGTTTCTCTGGTTCTGGTGAGTGTTACCTATTTCTTCTTTGTAGTTAATCTCTTTGAGTATTTTCTCTAGCACTGGTTTTGAAGACATAAATTCCTTCAGTTTCTGTTTGTCATGGAAGCTTCTTATTTCTCCATCTAATTTGATAGAAAGTTTTGCTGGATAGGAAATTTTTGGCTGGAAGTTGTTTTCTTTCAGAGTTTGGAATATGTTACTCCAATCCCTTCTGGCTCTCATGACTTGGTTTGGGAAGTCTGGAGTGATTCTAATTGGTTTGCCTCTGAATGTCAGTTGGCCCTTTGTTTTTGTTGCCTTTAAGATTCTCTGCTTGGCTTCCACATTGGTCATTTTGACAATTATATGGCGTGGGGATCCTCTTCTCCGATCCTGTCTAAAGGGAGTTCTCTAAGTTTCCTGGATCTGTGTATCAACCTTTTGCTCTATATTTGGAAAATTTTCTGCTATTACTTCCTTGAAGAGATTGTTGATCCCTTTGGTATCACTTTCTTTTCCCTCCTCTATTCCAATTATTCTTAGGTTAGCTCTCTTAAGATGGGCCCATATTTCTTCAATGTCAGATTCCTGCTGTTGGATATTTTTTTCTAGATTAGAAACTATGCATTCATTTTTGGATTGCTCATCTTCTAAGAGCGAGATTCTGTTCTCCATGTGGTCTAATCGGTTGTTTGTGCTTTGAATTGAGGCCTTTACTTCATTAATTGCATCCTTTATCTCTTTTTGGCTCTCTCTGAGTTCTTTTCGAAGCACCTCTATTATTTCTACAGTTATTTTCCTGATTTGATCTTCTAGAAATCTCTGATTTTCTGTTTTATCAGGTTCTGATGTTGTGGGGTTGTGCACATTCATTACTCCAGTGTTATTCCTCTTTCCCATGATTTCGGAGGTTTGTGCCTTCTCTGGGTTCTTCCCTTGGGTCACTATGGCTTCACTTAAGGTGCTCTGGACCTTGAGTCTGTATTATCTCAGACCCCACTACTCCTTTACTGGGTTGTATCACAGAGTCTCCGACCCAGGGGGTCGATAGAGGCTGCTTTAAACTATGGGGGGTGCCAGGTTGCACGTTCTCCTATGGTGTGATATCTCTGCCACCACCACTCCCTCACTGGTTCAAGTCCCAGGAGGCCCAATACTGCGATTTCTCCTCTGTGGTCCACAATTTGACTCACTGTTCTTGAGTACGCAGATGTAGCTGTACTGGACTCGGTGAATTCACTGCTGCTGCCACCGCCGGTGGCAATATGGCGCCTCTGCCACACCCTCGGCCATGAGGCTGGCGTATTTTTTCTTCTCTGGTTTTGATTTCCACTCTGAATCCCTGCAGCGTGTGCTGAGCTCAGCCACTGGGAGCTTTAAATGCTGTCTGCGCCGAAAGATCCCACCTGGCTGTTCCGCAGCGGCTTACCTGGCTTGCTGTAGCCGTCCGTTGAGTTCGCCGCTGCCGCCGGCAGTATGGCGCTGCTGCCGCGTCCTCGGGCTTGTGTGTCTCCTCTGTGGCCCTGAGCTCTGTTCTCAGTCCGCTTTCTCTCTGGAGCCTGGTGGTTTTTTTTGTTTTTCTGGTGATGGTGTTTTCTGGCTATGAAAGGCGCTCTTTTTGTGGTAATGGAGATTGGTTGTTAGCGGGACTCTTAAGCCCCGCTTTTCTCGATCGCCATCTTCCCGGAAGTCCGAGATTTTTTTTTATTTTGAAACAGGGTCTTGCTAAATTGGCGAGGCTATCTTTGAACCTGTGATCCTCTTGTCTCAGCCTCCCAAGTACTAGCATTATAGGTGGTACCACCAAACTCAGCACATGAGCTACTTTCTTAAAATAAATAAGCGATAAATCAGTGTGTGTGTGTGTGTGTGTGTGTGTGTGTGTGTGTGTCTGTGTTCCTTCTGTTTATTCTGTTTCTCTGAAGAATCCTCACTGATACAACTCCCCTGATAAACTACTTAAACCCAAATCCTTGTTTTAGGGTCTGCTTCTGAGGAAGTTCAACTAAGATGCTATTTAATAGATAAATATTCCACAGCAGAGAACATCTAGGTGACTTGCTAATTTAGATACAGAGCTCAGACTATGTGTTCTTACCAGCTCTTGCCTACTGCTACCTTTTCTGTGTCCATAGCAGTCCTTGTGAGTTGACTTTTTTCTCTGCACCCAGTTGCATCATCAGGAACTTTCTCAATACACACTCTTAGAAGCCATTTGCAATGACAGTCAATGATGCTCATTTGCTATCCCTGTTCTGGACTGCATTCTAGTCAGGAATAAATTCAGTTATGTTTCCAACCATCCCCCACCCCACTTCCACACACTTAAAAGTTGACTCAACTCTGCTCCATTTTCTACTCCAGCAGAGACAACCCTTTTCCACTATAATAAATAAATACATAATAAAACAAGGTACTAGAGCCTGAAATTAAACATCACCCCCCATGACCAAATTTGATGGTCCATGCACAGCGGAGCCATTTTGTCCTGCCCCTTCAATGGCTCTGAGCCCAGCATGGACTTCCTGAGCTCAGGTGGCACACTGATTTGACAAATTGAAAAAACAAGTACAAAATCACCTCTTGGCAAAGTAAACCATTTTAAAGTCTCATATTCCAGTGGCCTTTGGGGAAATTGCCTAAGAAAAGAAAAAAAAGGGTCAAGAAACTGGTCATGTCATTCCTGAGTCCCCACACATGACCCTATAGCTCGTTTAAATATTTGACAAAATACAGTTGCCACAACTTCTCACAGAATCTAAAGAAGCCCATTTATTGAGGGAAGTGGATTTTCAAGATGAACTTGGATGAGAAGGCAAATGCTAGGCAGGTTAATAGCAGCAAAACAAGCAGGCACTGGTCCCCCTATCCCAGCTAGGCCTCTTCAGGCTATCTCTTGGGACATAGCTGTTTCTGTTGGTCTGGGATGCCCCCTAATAGATGAAGCTGTGGGAAAGGTCTGCCTTTGGCCTTCATAAATCCAGTCCCTGATATACTAGCTTCAGGTCTATCAAAAGAGGGAAGACCTCAGAAACCTTCTATGAGGCAGTGTGAGTGGGAAACAATGGCATAGATCATAGAGCCTTTAACATAGGAAATATTTGCCAGACAAAGCCCAACTTCTGCTAGCTCACTCCCACCTTTAAGCTGCCATTCTGTCAGAAGGGCAATGCAGATCCAACTGTAATCTGGACATTCATTCAAGTTGAGCTTTTTGCCAACACAAGTACATACAGTTTACCAAGTTCACTTTGATGAGGCCACCATAAACAGTGAAATGAAAATCATGTGTACCAAGGATGAAGAGACCATGCTTCTAGTATCGGCATCACCAACTCCCCCTAGGTGGCACACCCAGGCTCAAGGCTAGCCAAATGCAGGGCAATAATGCAGCAGCAGCAGCAGCAGCAGCAGCAATAGCAGCACTATTCTGATGCTCACCATATCCTAACAGCAACCAAGAGAGGTAGGCAAGATCACTATACCTCTTTACACATGAGCAAACTGATTATGGATTAGAGAAATTAATACACTTATCTAAAGTCACACAGCTAGCCAAAGATGGAACCCAAATACATACTCCAGATTCAGGGCTCATTCTCATCCTCCATGGTTTCTCTTACAAGCTCTCAAAATAGTGATCAGAATGCAATGCAAAAATTGTTTTCCAACCGTGTTAGGCTCTATCCTATGCATTGTACAGTCATAATTAAGATGTCATTAGGTTGCTGCTTTATGCACCTGACATTCTAGTGTGGGAGATATACAGTGACCCATTAACAAAAACATAGCTCAGGTTCACAAAATAACAAGTATAGCAAACGAAACAAGGTTAAATGCAAGAGATAGGCCATGTCTAAAGACAGGGTGAGCAGGGAAATGAGAAAAATGATGCTCTCTAGGGCCCATTGTGGAAGATCTCCCTAGATATGATCCCCACCACTGTGGAAGTGACTCTTAGGCTTCAGGTTAGCCTGATATCATGAAAATCTAGGATCCTGCTGCCCTAAGGAATTCAGGAAATGTGCATGTGTGTGCAGGTTGAGGCAGAATGCTCTTTAAAACCTAGTCTATAAGAGAAGAAGAAAAATAAATGTGTGAGATGTATGTTGAAATGGAAAATGTAAACAGCTCTCATGTACAGAAGAGCCGGTATTTTGCAAAATTATACAGTATGACAACTTGGAAGAACAACCCTAAGATGAGGAGATTCACCCCAGAAAACAGATTTATTCCAGATTCCCATGGGTCAGGGTCAGATATATGATGAGTGCTTAAATCTCTGTACTATAAAAACAGAGATGGGGTCACAGTCTCTAACCTCCATGCACTCAGAGCCTAGGCAAACAAGGAAGAAATGGTCCAAAATTTGTCACAAATCTTGATATTTGCATTATATTATTAACTAGTTGCATTTTTCAAAAGTAAACCTTAACTGAAGACCCACTTCTGGATTAATTTTTTCTAATCCTCAGCAGCATCAGCCTGGCAGATATAGTTCAAACACTTTCAGATATGTTTAGTTGGGTCTAACCTGCCCTTCTCCCCCACTTGTGGATGGAATAAAAGAACACACACTTAGAGAACAGATGCTACACACTATACCATTTCATTCAAAGGACATAAACCCATTTAAGGGCACATGAATCCATTCTGCTGAACAGACAGACCCAGAGAGGGAAAGTGGCTTGGATAAGATCCAGCTTCCAAGTAGCAAACCTTGAAGATCTCAAGCTGGGATCTTCCCTTTATGTTGCTCTTAAGATAACCCCAGCATTTCTCCTAAACTGTCTGAATCAGCATACAGACCTGAATCTAGAGATTGGGGCTCTTATGTTGCTTTAAGCTACTAAATGATAAACTAGACATTACAAAGATGCATGTCACCAGTGACTCATGGAAATCTCCCACCAGTTGGAAGAGCCTTGTGAAGAGTTGGAGGAGGTCAACATAATGGACCTTGGGACTTAAGGACCCCCAGGTTCAAACTGCTTGATGGGCCACCTATAATATAATGTCAATACCCCTTTGCTGTGTGGCTTTCCTTTCCTGGCTGCATAGAGTGAATTGCACTGCTGGTGCCACTGCAAACTCAGGACCACCCTGTGACTTGGGATGATAGCACCTGGAGCAGAGCTTATGTGTGCAAGGCCTTCCACAGCCAGGCACAATGGCTGAAAGTGGAATTGAACTTGAACTCTACCCTTCAGTGGAGCTCATAAACTGTGCCCATCTAAGTATTAGGATGAGGGAATAACCAAAATAAGAATGTGGGATATTACCTCCTTTAAGTGAGCTTAATCTCTTCCTCTAAATTCAGTTTCTACTAGACAGCCTAAGAGCCTATTTGTTCTCCATGAAAACATGTGGCCCTTATTATCACCCACCTTGGAATAGAATTCTTTGTGCCCAGCTTCAGCTCTGACCACCCTGGGCTTCTGAGTTTGCTCAGAGCAACTCTCACAACCACACCTGAGTCACCCTTCCTGTGTAGGGAGGCCAGGTTTCACCAATAAAAATATAGAACATCCAATTAAATCTGAATTTCAGATAAATAATAAATATGTGTGTCATATAAGTATGACCCATGCAATATTTGGGATATACTTACACTAAACAATTATTGATCATTCATCAACAATTCATATTTAATGAGATATCCTGTATTTTATCAGGCAACCCTATTCCTACAGCTTGCATGGTGACTAGAACCTGCTGCCAATACCAGCTGATGGAGAAAACAGCATAATATTCTGCTTTGCAGAAGTATTTGGGGAATAAATACTAAAAGCTGCAATTGTAACATTTGTGTCATTTTTGGAGGACATTTGCACCATAGATAAAGCCTGTGCCTCTGGGCTGCAAATGAGACCCATTCCCAGAGTGGGAAAAATGAGTTAGAAAGCAGTTAGAAAACAACCCCAGGGTATATGAGACCCAAGCTTCATCTACCGGGTATTTTTTCTCGTTAATTCATAACAGTGTCTTTGAAATCCTGGACTAGAATTCGAGAATAGTCAGTGTGTGTGACAGTCATTACTCCTTTGAGACACTCCCTCTGCCAGCTGGGCCCAACTTCCTGTGTTCATGGTGCCACAGCGGCCTCCAGTGGTTTCCTGAAGAACCACATGCTGTGTCCATCACTGCATTTGAACCGCTGTGAAGGCATTGGGTGGAAGAAGGTGGCGACCCATAGCTGGGCAGGACCCTAGGCTGCATGGCCTCATCAGTGCAAATTCAAGTGTATGCTATGGAAACAAAACTCTTCCTTGTTGCTGTGATGCTCAGGGGGGCAGGATTATATTTCATCTCCCATGCCATGTGTAACGTACTGCTGACCCATCTTACAGATCATCCCTTCAAAATAGACTCGGCTTTGAGCTGTGGTTATACAAATGTCACAATGAAGCCTCTTTAAGATGAATGACTATTCACCTCAGAATTGATTCTTATTTTACGAGGTGGTTGGAGGTAAATGAATAGTTGGAGTATGTAAGACAGGTAAATCCATTGGAATTAGAATTCCCCACCCCTACCCAGTTCCTTGTACCATCAAACTAGCAACAGTCTTACTTCACTCCCTATAAAGGGTGACACCGTGGATCCATTATTGAAAACATGTGACTCCCATAACCTTCTTCATTTTCATGTTTGTAGCCCAGGGCAAGAGGTTTTCTGTCATGGCTTCCCTTTGATTTGAAAGTAATACAAAGAAAAAAGGGAAATGAAAAACATAGCCATAGAAAGGCAAGCACTTGATTCTTACACACACACACACGTGCCCTCCAGTCACATACAAAGGCAATTTTCCAAATGGGTGCTCGCCAGCCTTCTTCCTTTCAGAAGTTGATTTTCTGGCAGCTCCATAGCTTTTTGTTGATGTCTTTGTGCATTATTTCAGCTAAAATCTCCCCCAGGTGGATAAACCCAAGGAGAAGAACATTGTGAATGTGGCAGCCTTTGCAGCCTCTCCCACTGAGGTCTGAATTTGAAGTAGCATTTCGATAGACTTAGCTGCCTCAATATGGTCAGCTGTGAGTCCTTAATGGAGACACCTGTCTTCTCTGGATTTCAGCTCCCAGCTCATTATAATAAAGTGCTGGATAGGTGTTCTTCCAATTTCCAATCTCTGCTGGCCATGCTGCCTTTGGTCTTCCTCAAACTCTATAAAGACAATGCTCTGCATTCATTAGAAATGTGCTTAAAATGTGCCAGGAACTGGGTTAGAGGTTTAGTATAGAGAAATGAATAAAAACATCCCTTCTCTTAAATCATTACAGCCATGATTGGTGGACCATACCTACCTTCCTAGTATTTGCAAGGTTGAGACAAGAGGGTTATAGGTTGGAGATTAGCCTTATCAACTTTGCAAGATCCTGTTGCAGAAAAAAATAAAAATAAAAAGGTCTGAGTGTGTAGTTCAGAGGTAGAAAGCCCGTGGATCCAACCTCAGTACTACAAAAATATAAATTATTATGAAGTAATAAGTAGTATGAAATGAGTAGAAATGAAAGAAACTGAGATACCGTGTGCCTGGTGAGTAAGAGTGTGAATTTGTGCTCTCTCTTTGGGAAGCATTTTGGCACAAGCCTCCAGATTTTCAAATGCATACAATGAACTAGTTAGGAGCCCCAGTTGCTTGTTTGACTCTAGTTAATTTAAGCAGAAATAGTATTTTTGTCATTGGAGTTTTTGTTTGTTGTTTTGTTTTGGAAGGGATATTGAGTAGTTCACAAAATCCCAGGTTATGACACAGTCTCCAACCTCAGTGATGGCTAGGAACAAAAGTGACCAGGGTGTTGCCACAGCCAGAATCACAACACAAAAGTAGTCTGGCAGTAACACTGTTCATTGCCACTGCTGAACAGTGCTGAACATGACTGTGATGCCTGGATACTGTTCTATGCTTCTGTTTCCTACTATGACTTCAGACATAAAATAGGTCAAAGTAACACACCTACTCCCTGATCACAGGGAGGCCCAGAAAGTGGTCTCCTGGCACTTTATGACCATAAAATGGTTTAAGTGGGAGCTGCCTCTTGCCTCAAAAGTAATGAAATGGGCAATTTCACAAGTAGAAAACATTTATGATGCTGGTGACCAAAAGTATGACAAATGTCCCTTCCACATGCCTTTGACCTGCAGATTCCATTTCTACAATTTTATCCTTTAGAGCTATGTTAGCACACAGGTACAAAAATATGGATGCCCACTGATGGTCCCCACATCCTAGTTTGTAATAAAAATGACATTGGAAACTAAAGTCAGCAATAGGAGCTTAGCGAAATTATACACAATATAGCTATTATAAAGACTATACTCATTCAACGTACAAACATTTGTTGCAGGCACTGCAAGACAAGGTGCAAAATCAGACACTCTGTGACCCCCTGGTGATGACTAAGGAAACATACAAATGAAATCATTACACAAATGAATGTTGAATGTCACATATGAAGCAAGTTGCAACATGACCTAATCAAAGGCACCCTTCAGAAAAGTTACACTGCCTCCCCCATACTGAGTAGGAGTTAGAATGAGCTGTAGCATGTTGCTAGAGGCCAAACCGTGAAGGATTTTCACAAAGGCCAGGTTAAAGAATGTTGTTTATCCTCATGATAATGGAAAACCACTGACATATTTGGGGTATCAGTGAAGTTCAAGTGGTGGCCAGTGGCATAATCATAGCTACATTTTGCAAAGATCTTTAGAAGTGTGTGAATAGGACTGCAAGAGATCAGTTAGAAAGTGTTTGGGTGTCCAAGTAGAAGATGATGACAAAGAACGATACCAGGTAGAAATGGAGACCTGTACTTAGAGGTAAAATCCACAAGATCTGGCAGTGGGCCCATGCTCTATGAATTCTTCTGGGGTATGTGGATCTCATTGTGAAAAAACAGTAATGTAGCCCAAAGCTGAAAAAATCAGCAGCCTTGGTATTAACCTTTGTTGTATTATTCACACATTTTAGATGTCAGGGAAAAGAAAGGAGACTCAGTGATTTCTAGTTTTGTACTCCAGGAAATGACTCATGTGGAAATTCTGCAAATTAGCATTTCTTACAAAGTCAGAGTTGGGGAAACCCTTAGAAATCATGGATCATGAAAATCAGGCTGTAAAATAGGATGTAGAAAACAAGAACTAGAATAGGAGTCAATTTTAAAATATACATAGGAGGGGATTTGTCAATTAAACAATGGAGTTATTTTCTTTGCAATCATCTATATTTTCCTATTATTCTGTGAGGGCTATGTAATACTTTCTCAATGAGTGGGTAATATTATTTTTAAAAATAAATCATATAATATAAATCCTCTTCTATAGAAGAGGATATCAGGATGGAAAGTTTCTCTATACAAAAAAATACCAGAAATCTGACCAAGAACTATAAAAGAGGTTTTTATCTCAATATTTATTTGAAAGCTCTTGCCATCTTTAAAGATATTTTAAGGCTACCTGCAAAGGGCCACCTACCTGGTATGGTCATCACTTTAATAATAGAGTGTACATTCCTCAATAATAAGAGCCTCAGAGAAAGAAGAGTGTTAGTTTATTCTTATGTCAAAATGATTGGCTATGATAGGGTTTCGTGATGTTGCCACCATTACTTTTGGAATCAGACAATTCTTTGTTTTGGGGTACTAGCCTCTATTTGCTTTCTCTAATCCCTGACCTCTCCTCATTAGGTACCAGTGTCATTCCTTCCCCAATTGTGACAACCAAAACTGACTCAAGATATTGACTAATGTCTCTGAGAACCAAACTAACCACAGCTGGAAACTACCTGCCTAGTGATGCTCACATACCTCAGGTGACAGAGAGCTCAGTACACCTAGAAGCTCAATCTTTCAATCATGAACAGCTATGTTTCAAAGTTGAACAGCTGAATGGCCATCAGTCTATCTGAAGTATCTGGTGCTGCATTTTTCCTTGCAGCTCTAAAGAGCAAATTCAGTCTCTTACCTATGATGGTTCTTTGGAAACTTCAAGACAGTGTCAGGCTCAATCCTTTAACTCTCACCTCTACTATTTACTTCAAATCTTCTCCCTTCAACTGCTCCTCACATGATATGTTGGGTTCTATTTGTCCACATTTCCATGACAGTTCTTCATGCTCTACTAAATACCATTCAGGTGCTGGCTGATGGTGGAGTATAGATAGAGTGGTTTATTGCCTTCTTCCTCCTGGATATCCATTTATGCAGTCCAAGATCCCTTGTACTTCTTGGCATGCTATGTCCCCAAATTGCTGTTAACTAAAAATGCAGAAGGCTCACATGTGTCGCACTGCTCCCTAGAGTCACCCACCCAAGCCCCTTGGTTCTGTAGCCCACCTGTTAGTCCAGCACTTTTTTGAGTTTCTCCAGTTCACAAGAAATTGGTAAATGTGCCTGCCTCTTAGAACAACAGGAATACTTAGGGGATGAAATTGAGGAGAAAATTACTCTTCACCATATGCATTGGTATCTTTTACATTTTGCACCAGTTTTAGTCAACTTTCCCATTTTTGTGATCAAATCACCAGAAAAGAACAACTCAGAGGAGAAAAGGTTTGGGGGGGCTCACAGTTTCAGAGAGTTCAGTCAATAGGGCCAGCTCCCAAGCATAAATGGTGGGTGGGGGTTAGGTGGGCATATGGTGATGCTGCTCTCATATCATGGAGGCCAGAAACACAGAGTTGATAAGGGGAGGTGGGAATATTCCCATATATAGTCTTCAAGGCCACACTGCCAGTGACCTACCTCCTTCAGCCACACTCTACCGGCTTAGGCTACCACTAAATAAATTCATTCAAATTATTAATGCATCAATGGATTTATGCACTGAGATTTGAACTCTCATGATCCAATTTTATCATCTCTAAACAGTTTTTCATTGCCAATATGTGAGCTTTTCCAGGGGTCATTTTATATCCAAATCATAACAACCACATATATATAGTAGATATATTATTATTGCCATAATAAATAAGCCAGCAATTAAATACATTGAACTTACTACACTTGCTGTGGTTTACCCTCCAAGCCTGTCCTGATTCATTTGAAAATTTATGTATTCCAATTATCTCACTTGCTCTACAAATATAATAAGCATTGCCTTTGAAATGTTTATTCAAAGCCATCAATAGATGTAAGTGGGAAAAGACGAGCTGAGGCTCATCAAGGCACTTAACAAAGTTACTGAGTAGTAACTTTTCCAGTTGGGACCCCAAGGACCCACCAACTTCCTCCCTTTTTGGTGACATTTGGGATTGGACACAGGATTATTCTACCTCTGAGCTACATCCACCAGCCTTACTTTATTTTCTTCTTAAAAACAAGGCCGTGTTAAGTTACTGCATGCCAGCCTTGAACGTGTGATCCTCCTGTCTCAGCTTCCCAAGTATTGGGAATAAACGGCATTGTGCCACCATGCCCAGCCCAATTTCCTTCCTTTACCTTGTTGCTGTTTTAGAATTTATTTTCCTAACCAGAAGACTGATTATTAAATAGACCACTTCCTCTTTCTGAGGACTCTCTTTACTGTAAATGGAGGTCAAGAGGAGAGACATGTCCCTGCTCAGAAAGGCCCTTCTATACTCAAGTGTAACTCACCACCTGCCATCAAGAATTAAACTACTGGGAAAAACCCACACTGCAGCTGCCCTGGCCTCTTACAGGGAAGAAAAGGTTAGGTACTCAGGGGGCACACCTTTATAATAGTAGTAGTGTCAATATTTTTAAGTGACTTCATTTATTTTAAGGGAGCATCAAGCAGTCCTGAAACAGCAGCAAAAATCATGCACACAATTATAATGCCAAAGTTAATATAATTTATTTATATAATAACTCATACTACACTTAATACAAATACTAGGGTACATTTTTCAACAGCGTGGAAGAGATGGATTCATAAAATCTCTTAAGTAAATAATAAGTTTTGAATATAAATCACCTGCAAAATTTTCTTTCAGAAACACATGTGAAATGACTATAAATTAGGACACGAGTTGTAAATGCCAGCTTCAAGCCTGCTACAAATGTTCTTATCCACATAAAACATGGTCTCTGACCAGAGAGAAAAACAAAAGCAGATAACTCTTGGCCTTTGCTCCTCTCTTTGGCCATGTTCTAACTCTTACTTCTGAGCATGTGATGAATATTCTCTATTAGATCTCTACTGTTCCTGGTTAGCAGTGGGAATCACTTTGCCTGAGCCCTGCCACATAGCTTTATGCTGTGCCCCTGAGGGTGGTTTCCTCTGAAGCCCATCTAGAGCCATCCTAAGCCACTTCTGTTTTCTTCTGCCTGGACTTTTCTCCCATCAGAGGACTAGGACCACCACCTGGACTCCAGATTCAAATACAAGCATCCTTTGATGACCTCATGAGGACAGTGGTCTCAGGTAGGATGTAGTAAAGTGATAACTGAAAAACTCTGGTCATAAAGAAAACTCTCAATGGTGAGCTCCCCACATTAGACTCCCTTAATTTTATCAAACACCTGGGCAGAAAGTAGCATCTACTTATCCGATGAGTGAACAGACAGGACCACTAGCTGGAGTTTTCTGTAACATATGGAAAGACAAGGCCTAAAAGCAGTGACATTATGAGTGAAGGCAACAATTAATGATAGCCCTCTATGCTTAAATTTCTCATATGCAGAAGAAACTTCCCAGGACAACCAAGGGGATTCTGAGTGCAGTAGGGAGTGAGGGGGCTCAGCTGATAGCAAGTCCAACCACAACAAGCTATACTCAAGGCCAAAAGAGACAATGTACAGAGTCCAAAGAGAGATTCTAGGTTCTAGGGCAATCTTGTATCTCAGGCCAGTATTTGATATGCCTACGAAGAGCTATAACCTGCAAGATGTATTTGGGGAAAATTTTGAGAACCCATTTAAGAGTTTACAACTCAAAATCCTTCACACAGTGAGAAGTATGGATAGCTGGGGAATCTGATGAGCAGGGAAAGGTTGGGCCAAGACAGAAAAGAGCCAGCCTCTAACCACTGTCTAGGGAGAATTTTCTCTTTGTAGCCAAGGTGAGGAGGCCCCAGTTTCCTTGCTTACCTCCCAGCACACACCCCAACATCTTAAGTGATTAACGATCATAGCTGGGTGTGGTGGCACATACCAGTAATCCCAATACAGTGGAATATTATTAAGCCTTAAAAGGGAAGAAAATTCTGAAACAGGCTACAACATGAATGAACTCTGAAGACGATATGCTACCTGAAATAATCCAATCACAAAAAGATAAATACTGTATAACTGCATTCATATTAGGTGCCTAATGTAGTCAACTCCATAAAATTGGTAAATAGAATAGCAGTTGTCATGCGCTAGGTGGAAGGAGAAATAGAAAGTACTTAATAGGACAGCTTAAGTTTTGCAAGAAAAGTTTTATGAGATAGGCATGGTGGGACATGCCTGTAATCCCTGTACTTGGGAGTCTGAGACAAGAGGATTTGAGGTTAGTGTGTGGTAATTTAGCAAAACCCTCTGTTATGGTTTGTGTATACAATGTCCCCTAAAAAGTCCATGTATTGGCAATGCAAAATTGTTCAGAAATGAGATAACAGAAATATGAGGGTTCTAAGCTCATCAGTTGATAAATCCATTGATGGATTAATAATTTAAATGGATTAGGTGGCAATGTAGGCAGGTGTGACATCGCTGGAAGAGGCAGGTTATTGGGGGGAGTGGTCTCTGGGACTATCTATGTCCATGACCCCACCCCTGCTTCTGGCTTCAACAATGTGAGAGCAGCATCCTTCAGCACATACCCTTCTACCACCAAAGCCAATTATGCTTTAGAGCCAGTCTTATAGACTGAAACCATGAGTCCAAATAAGCTTTTCCTCCTCTAAGTTATTATTGTCAGGTATGTTGATTGCAGCAACAGGAAAGCTGGCTAATACACCCTGCCTCAAGAAAAATAAAAAATTAAAAAAGGGCTGGTGGTGTAGCTCAGAGGTAGAATGCCCCTGAGTTTAATCCCCAGTACCACAAAAAGTAAGAGTTTTGTTGGTTGGAAAATGGTGAGAGTAGCACAACAATGTGAATATATTTAATGCCAGTGAACTACATCATTAAAATGTTGCCTGAGAGCCAGGTGTGTTGGCACACCTTGTAATTCCAGTACTTGGGACGCTGAGACAGAAGGATTGTAGGTTCGTGGCCAGTCTCAGTTACTTAGTGAGGCTCTCTGCAAATAGTGTGAACCTCTTTCAAAATAAAAGAATAAAAAATAGGGCTGGGGGTGTACCTCGGAGGTAGAATGTCCCTGAGTTCAATCCCTAGGACTGCAAAAAAAAAAAAGTTAACTGGGTGTGATGGCAAACACATGTAATTGTAGAACTTGGAAGGATGAGACAGTGAGATCCTAGTGAGATCCTGTTTCAAAAATAAAAATTAAACACTGCTGGGGGTGTAACTCAGAGGTTGGATGCCCCTGGATTCAATCACTACCTCCACATATGCGCAAGTGCTTGTGCATGTGCACGCACACACACACACACAAGCAACAGTTAATAACGATGATAAATTTTATTTTGCCATAATTTGTAAAATGCTTATTAAAATGTACAAATCTCAATAAAAGAGATTAATGTTAGAAGGGGTGGAATATAATCTTTACAACTATTAACCAGTAACTGTCAACTGGCATGAAAAATCATGCTAAAATCATGTTAAATCAAAAAGACAAATTGTAGTAGATTTCATCTATATACAGACAAGTCCACATCTGTGCATATGTATGTCAGCAAGAAAAGGAGAGAAAGGAAACACAAATGTCAACAGTACTCTTTCCATCTTGGCCATTTTTCACATTTAAAGTTTCACTCAATGCCAGGCGTGGTGGTGCACGCTTGTAATCCCCGCACTTGGGAGGCTGAGACAGGAGGATCACATGGGTTTGAAGCCAGCTTTCAGCAACTTAGTGAGACCCTGTTTCCAAATAAAATATTAAAAAAAAAAGTCTGGGAGTATAGCCCGGAGGTAGAAAGCCTCTGGGTTCCTCCCCCAGTACCACCAAAACAATAAAAAATAAAAAAATAAAGTTTCACTCAGTGAGTACATATCATTTTTATAATTGAGTGGAGAACTTTTTAAGCTTATTCTGACTGCCGTGTTACACCGGGAAAGTTTAAAACAACCAAGCTAATACTGTATGAAAGTTGAGCTCCAACAAGAGAAATAATAAAGTGGTAGTGCCTTGCTACCTGCTCTGGTGATAGAGAATACATTCCCTGTGGCACTCAACATGGTAGGAAAAGACTGAGCTGTGCCTCACATGTGAAGGACAATGCTGAGAACACTCATGTGAGGCCTGTGCTTTGAGTGTTCTTCTATTAATGGAGCACCCCATAGTACCCCTTCTGATGAGCAGCACATCCATGAAGAGGTTCAAAGGAATAAGGGATATAGTTCACAGCTATACAAATATGAGGTTGTCCTCTGTTGGAAGCTAATTAGCCCATAAAAGTGTCAAATCTGTAGCACAGGACTTAATCAGCATTGTACTCTAATCAAGGGACTCTTACTAAACCATATTTATAGCTTTCTAATCTACAGAGAGTTTATGCATATTTTATTCCCCCGTTCCTGCTAGAGATTTAGTTCTTATAAATGCTATATAGATTTGTTTTCCCCTTCTTTACTTATCCTAGTTTGGCATTTTTAAATGAATTTATGATGTTTTAGTGAGTATGAAAATAATATTTTGGAGCTTGAGCTATCCCCTACTTGCTATATAAATAGATCACCACTGCTTTCCCATTGGACTCATACACTACTCAGATGGTTTTGTTTTGTTTCATAGTCTTGGGGGGGGGGTTGTTTCAATTGCTTGTTTCTTTTCCAGTGTGAAATGTCTATAATGCAGAAAGGCACCTGCAAGTTGATATGAAACAGTGCAGAATTATATGCATCCTGCCAAGATGTGTTATATTCTGTGCTGCTGTGTACAGAAAAGAAGTTTGCTTTACATTTTAAAATATAAGTGGGTAGGGAAACATGGTAAGTATAAAACCAAACCAAAAAATAAGTCAAAGGAAAAAGAATATTTATTTGATCTCCAGATTGGGGAAGGCTCCTATATGTTTAATAAGAAAAAAATATCACACAGAAAAAGATCAATTTATTGAATTACTTTAAAAACGAGACCCATAATTAAAATTTAAAGGCAAATTCACACAACTGGAAATACAACTGCCGCAATCATATAGAAAGAAAAATAATCAAGGTCACTAATAAAGAATTTGGTGTTTATTTACATGTTTGTTGACTTTATTTTTAAACTCTAGTACCCTAAGATAGTGACAGAGTTAGAAGAGGAAAAAATGGTGATGTTTTTGACAATTTGGCACAAAGAGACTGTCCTAAGGAAATACTTTGAAACACATAAAACATTTTATTCACAAAGTTTATCATCACAGAATTATCTTTAATATTGGCAATTTGGAAATAACTTTCTTTAGGTTAAGTAAATTAAAATAAAACTAAATAATAAAATATATCACCAGCAATATAAAGTATCTTCGCAAAAATCTTTAATAACCAGACACATAATACTTAGAAAATAAAAATATAAAGTGCATAATTAAGAACACAGTATGACCATAGCAATGTAAAAAAATTGATACCCCCAAAAGACAAGCATTCACATATTTTCTCACCTTTTACTGTATTTCTGGTTTCTGGCTTTTCTATAATTAACACATCATTTTATAGTTAGGAAAAATACATTTTAAAGTAAGCTGAACATAGAATTTTTAGGAGTATTCATTTCACCTGCAGTACAGTCTACAGAGTCACAAAAGCCTCAGCCTCTTGGTGGGGACATGGGAAACAGGTTATGAAAAATGGCTATGAGTGAATAGGTAAAGAGAGGATGGGACAAAACTAGGAAGGGAGGGTAGGAATTGGAAAGGGAAAATCAGCCAAGGGCAGGGGCATTGTGGAGCCAGGGAAGACTCTGACTGCTCAGCGGAGGTCTGTGGAGACCCATAATAGGCACTGACGGTGTTCTCAAAGGGCAGGGGCAAGAGGGATTTTAGGAAGACACATGGATTCCTTTAGGAACAGGGGAGGAAAAAGGAAGGGAGGTAAACTACTTGGGAAGGAGGGAGAAGGAATAAGGCAATGGCAATGGCAATGGCAATGGTGATGGGAGTGGAGTGGAAGAGGCTGATTGCTATAGCAAACTCCTTACTCTAAGATGCCCAAACCAAACACACTTTGCTTACATCCATACAAGACATTGTGGGAAAATGCAAGGTAAATAGCTTACAGAAAAAAATTTTGACAATAATAAATAGATCTAGCTCAAATTCAGAGATAATTCAGCACAGCTCTGTTTTGTTTTTTTTTTGTTTTTTTTGTTTTTGTTTTTTTTTTGGTACTGGGGATTGAACCCAGAAGTATTCTACCTCTGAGCTACATCATCAAATCTATTTTTTTATTTTGAAACATGATCTCACTAGTAATGAGAGTCTCACTAATTGCTGAGGCTGTCAAACCTGCGATACTTATGTCTCAGCCTTCCAAGTACTGGAATTATAGGCATGTGCCACCATGCCCAGTTCAGGACAATTCCATTCAATCAAACCTTCTGCCATAATGAAAATGTTCTAGATCTGTGCCAGCTGAGCTCTTAAAATATGGTGTGACGAGGGATCTTCTTTATAAACTTCATTTTATCCTAATTAATTTAAATGTAAATAGCCACATATGCCTAATGGCTACCAAGTGGACAGTTCAGTTTAGGACTTCATCAAGAGCAGAATTTGGAAATTTTTATACTAAAACTGTGCTTCATAAAATAAGATAGAAAAATGAAGCATATATATTGCAGCCAATCAGGAACAATAAATGGATATAAAATAAAAATCTATGTTTTATTTCTTAAAAGTAAGTAAAAATTCAGTTATTGTAAATTGTGACTTTGTAGTAGAACATAATGCTAAATACACTGAAAATATGTTATGAGGAATTTCTAGAATGTATTATACAAATTATTGTAGACATAATAAGAGCAATAAAGAGGCTAAATAATGAGAAAGAAAAGGCTGAAGGAATGTCTATAAAAGCTGAAGCTTCCAAGGAGAGACAACTTCTGGGATCAGGAAGATGAATGGGGCTCTACTCCTCAAATCAAAACTGTTACCAAAACACTCTCCTAACTGCTTAAATCACTGTATTCTCATACCCCTCTATCACATACTAATTAGTAAAAAAAACTTTGAAATTTTCCTGACATTAATATAACATAGTTATGTTTACTACAGTTTAATATACTATAGCAACTTAATATAATTTTACTCTTTCCTATATTTTATTTCACAAACATTTATCTTGAAATGCTGAGGCATTTGTAAAGAGAAAATACTAAACATTTTGATATAAGACTGACTATATTAGATGTTTATTTAGAAAGCTGTTGATTCTTCTGATGACTACTGATAACTGATCAGCCTTATCTAATGTTATAGATATGACTTACAAATACCCTAAATTATGTGAACAAAACTTACTACAATTACCTGCCTTTCTGTTTCTTTTATATTTCAGGGGTATTGAAAATTATTTGATATAATAATTAAAAGTTTTAGCCAGGCGTGGTGGTGCACGCTTGTAATCCTAGCGCTTGGGAGGCTGAGACAGGAGGATCACACAGGTTCAAAGACAACCTCAGTTACTCAGTGAGGCTCTCAGCAACTTAGTGGGACCCTGTTTCCAAATAAAATATAACATAGGTCTGGGAATATAGCCCGGAGGTAGAAAAGCCCCTGGGTTCCATCCCAAGTACCACAAAAAATAATGAAAAGTTTTCATAATCCTCAAAATAATTTAGGATAAAAATAAATTATTTCTTTAACAAGTAATTAAAAGTAGAATATATTCCTGCCTCTTGAAAAAAAATGAATGTCTATAATCAACCACCCCAAAATAAGAACATTAATATGATTTTAGGACAAATCATGGATATTAGCTACAATTTTAAATGTTTTTCACTATGAATGTCAGACTTTTGATAGATTACCACTGAGTTCAAGAGGCACATTGCTTGCTAAACAGATTATTAGTTGGGTCAGAAAGCATCTGAAACTTTTTAACATAATTTCCCGTACATTTCATGCCTCTAATCTACTTAGCATTATTATTTGATATAGAAATAATAAATTAATCATTTCATGCATATTTCATCATTGGATAGTAAAATATTTTGGTCTTAGAAACTGAAAACAGAGTTTAAAGTACTGGCTTTTAGAATTATTACTTTATTTTATATCTAAGAAAGGTGAACTACATGTTGAAATATTTTTAAATTTATCTTCTATTATTAAATTATAAACAAAATAACAAGGAACTCAGGTTAGAAATTAATTTGATATATAGTTACTTTTTGAAATGTACTCAATTCAACAAATAATTAAACATTTCTTGAGTATAATGTTTTCTTAGTTTGGTCTTAACATGCAAAAGTATAACATAATTTTGCATTGTTCACTTTGTACTTGTTAAATAACTGAATTATGACATTTTAGAACAAGAGAAAAATGTTCAGACCAGCCCCAATCTAATTACCAACTGTAATTAATAACAACTAAGTGAAAAGTTTTGGCTGTCACATATTGTTAGGTCAAATAGTTGATGTGTGTTTTGATTACCTACCCCTCAGGCTGTTTCTAATATTACAGGTATTGATAAAATATCTATCTCTAATGCCTATTCTCAATGCCTATTCTAGCTTGAAGGGAGCATGTTAAATCTACCCTCTGTGTCTGGCAAAACTCAAGGCATTAATGATAGGGGAAGTTTTCCATGTTGGGAGTCATTATATATATTGTGATCCTGCAATGGGTCAGAATCCACAAAATACAGTTCCCCTGCATGGACGTCAGAAAAGTTAGCCAGAAACTCATCAGGATTGAAGCCAACCCATACAGTGTACCTATAGTCTATGGTACGTATGGAGTAGCCCATGATCTTAATATCTTTTAAACTCGGTTTATCAGAATTCCACTGAGGGGAATCTGCAGGCCGGGGATACTGGCTATAGGCAATCAACTCACGGGGATTACCAAACAGGTGTGGATCCTCTTTTAAGTCATGGAATCGAAAATGGTTCAGTAGGCTCTTGCCTTCTCTGCACAGCTCAATGTGAAATGATGGAACAGGACAGCGAGGTGGAACTTGCAGTCCTGCAAGTCCAGGGAGCGTAGGAAAAAGAGACAAAAGTTCCACGAGGTCCATGGCTTGACTGCCTGAAACAAAAGTGACACAACTGAATGAATCTATTACATGAAAGAAGCCACAGCAGGCAGGATGAATGAAGGAACCTGTCTTGACCCCAGAAAACACATAATTTTCTTTTTTGACTTAAAACACTTTTTTGTTGTTTTACATTATTTTTAGCATAAAAAAGTATAGAAATATCACCACCTGAACACCTCACCCTCCACTACCTATTCATCCAATTCCATGATACGAAGCAAAATTGAGGTGTCTCCAGCCTACTGCCTACAGTTTGAAACCACCAGTATAATAATTGATTCAGACAAGCTTCCTAAATTAAAGCTACAACTCCTGGGTAAATGTCTGTTCAGATGTATTCTGAGTCTCACAAGATCACCAAATAGTTTGCTCCTTTCTGAATGTCTGCATTTCATTCATCTTTTTTTTAATAAGGTAAATACAGAAAACATAAAATGTACATTCGTAAGCCCTTATAATGGACAATTCAGTCATATTACGTATTCATATCATTGAGCTGCCATCACCATAATTTATCTCCAGAACTCTTCATTTTATACATCTGAAACTGTCTACATTAAACAACAGCTCCCCATTTTTCCACACCTAGCAAATGGCAGCCCCCATTCTACTTTTTAGTTCTATGAATTTTTACTACTGTAGAGACTGTACCTGAATGGGACCATACTGAATTTATCTCTCTGACTTATTTCACTTAGCATAATGCACTCAAAATTCATCTATGTTGTAGTATGGATTAGAATTCCTCTTGTTTTGAAAGCTGAATAATATAATGTATGTATAACATTACATTGTGTATATCTATGCATTCTTCAATAGACACTTAGGATGCTTCTACTTTTTGGCTATTGTGGATAAATACAGTGCTGCTATGAATGTTTATGGTAAAGTTTTTATTTAAATACCTATTTTCAGTTCTGTGGTATATATACCTGGGAGTAGAACTGCTTGATAATATGGTAGTCATAAATTTAATTTTTTGAGGAACTACCAAACTATTATACACAGTAGTTGTACCATTTTATAGTCCTGCTATTGATACACAAGTGTTCCAATTTTTCCACATCCTTATCAACACTTGTTTTCTGAATTTCACTGATAAATACCCTAATGATTGTGAAGTGGTATTTCATTGTGGACCATCCACCTTTAAATACTAAATACTTGTACTTTTATTGATCCCTGTTAAAACCGATATAGCTTTGCTGACATTCTGGCCTTTCTGAATAGTTAAGAGTCTGCTTTATAATGCCCAATTTCACTTTCTTGATACTTAATAAGGAAAAGAAAAAAAGTAAAGAAAGTTTGAAAATACATACTTTAAAGGCTTTCCAGGGGCCCCAGTACCGCCAAAAAATAAAACAAAACAAAATGGCAAGATTTGATTCTATTAACTTAATCAAGTGATCAAACTTAGCTTCTCTAACAATGGCACAGATTGTCATAAAGTATCCCCACTGTGAAGTAATTAGAGGATATAACATTAAACGTAGTACACCGATCAAATCTGTTTGCCTTGAATTGAATCATGAGAAAACAATGAGGCATTGCATAGGACAACTTTCCTGAATATATGTCAAAAAGGGAACTCAGAGCGATGGAGGATAAGATCACTTATGGCCTTGTCAGCCACTCTGAGTTCACTGATGAGTAAGATGGCAACATAGGAGGCTCCTGAGTAGGGCTGTGGTAAGAACTGCCTTGGAACTTTTTGGTACTGGGGATGGAACCCAGGGCCTTGTTACATGCCAGAAAAGAGCTCTAACACTGAGTTACATCTTCAACTCCTGCCTCAGAAATGAAAGAGATCACTTGGGCTGCTCTGAGAAGGAAACACTCTAGAGGATCAAGGGCAGAAGTAAGGAAACCTTTCAGCAAGCTGCCTCAGTGGTTCAGAAAAGAGGCTTGTGGCTGTGGAGGTGGTGATAAGGGGCAGGGACAGATTCCAAATAGAGAATTACAGGCCTACTGACAGACTACATATTGCGTATGGGATATGAGAGAAGGACAGTTTGAAATTATTCCATAATTTGAGGCCTGAATGACTACTGTCACTTTCTAAGAAGAATGTCAAAGCCAAGGCTAAAGATGAAAAAGTTCAGCTGGAAGTATGTTAGTCTGGCCAAGTAGGACAGTCTGTGATAAACAAAATAAAATAAAATTTGAAAATATCTGGATGTTCTTGTAGTTACATGGATTTATAACTTGCTGAACCTATCCCCACAAATGTTTCAAAAAAGATTCTCACCTGTCAGAATATTTCTCCCAGCAAACAAAGGGCTAAAATCATGCCTTGAACCTGGCTGGCCTTTCTATCAATGATGTGAAAGAAGACAGAACATGCAGTGTCAAAAAATCAAATGTACAAAAAATAAAATTGAGCAGTATAAAGCAAACTCCAAGAGCCAGACAAACAAGAATGATGATCTAAAACCAAGAAAATTTAAACAAAAATCAATAAAAGGCATGAGATTTAGACATTAAAAATGAATTAAATATGTAAGTGTAGAAAGGGGGTAACTTGGGTTCGCAGTCCAAGAAGAGCAAGTGCAATCTGAAGTACACAATTAGCCTCTGAAATGCATTGTGCAGATCAAGTCAAGATACAACTTACAAGAGCACACATAGTTCACCCCATGTGGGCAAAAAGGATACTGTTTTCAAAGCTTTGAAGTACTGGCACCTGTCAAAGTAAACTTAACACAAGTCAAAGTTAACTTGACCCCACTGTTGGGGAGCATAGAGCCAAGTCACCTGGTGGATATTACAGACCCAGCAGTTCACTGGGTTAATGAGCTGCCAAAATGGAAAACATTACCCTCAAGATGAGCCATAATCCTGCCAAAGTATGCAGGTTAAAGATTCTGCTCATCTGTGGAGAAAGCCCCTTCCTCAAAGGGGAAAACTATGGAGTTTGCTGTCATCACCTCTACAACAGCCTTCCTTTCCCATCTTGTGAATATCACTTACTCCTTTATCCCACACACCTCCAAGGCTTCTCATGGACAGCAACCATACTTGTCAGTTCTGGTTTGGCCAATCCTCCCTGACCCAGTGCATGGAAAGTGCTTAGGAAACAATATTGAGAAGGCATTCTAACAGAGGGTAGGTACAGGAACTGTGAAAGCCTACACCTTGTGACCCAGAACGTGGTTCTTCTATAAACTAAAGGCATTCTAACTACTAAGCAATATATCACTTCAGTATATTTTATACCTGGATCCATCAATTCTGAGGTGGTATCAAAAGGATTGAGGTAAGAGAAAAGTTTCTCTCCTTCTTCTGGAAATGAAGATGTCCTTCCAGGGACATAGAACATCAGGGGCACTCGGGTAGTGATGTCAAAATTGCTATATTTGGCCCATTCTCCATGCTCGCCTAGGGCCCATCCTGGATCATAAAAAACACAGAAAGACATAAAATAACATATTATAGCTTATTTATTTTAGCCACATTTATATTCCTATTGTAAAGGCCAGAAGAAGTAACTTGTCACCTTGAGGGAGCTCCTTTAGAATTACCACAAAAGAGATGATTTGACTTGAATACTACATTAATCAAAATGAGAGATTTATCCTCCATGATGAAATCTTTAAAAGTGAAACGGATTAAATTCTCAAAGTAAAATATCTTCTTTATCAAACTACTGGCACTATACATCTATATTGGGCTTTGCAAGACCTGTCAAGCAGACAAATCCCCCTTCCAAGACAGGTTCATAATTCTTTTGGTGCAGAGGATCAAACCTATAATTTATATGTGATCTACCTCTCAGCTATACCCCATAGCTCATTCTCAAGTAGATAGGGACCCTGAAATCGACACTGCCCTGTCCCATGCCTGGATGTCTTTTGACACACGACACAAAAACCAAAGTTTTCACTTTTGTAGTTGAACCACCAAAACACTGACTGCAGAACTGTGCCATAAGACAAGGAAATCTTTCTCATTTTAAAGACATACTTTATGTGGAGAAAAAAAAAAACTTGAGGTACAAACCCTTAACACAAATTTTAAAATAAGCCTCAACACTGATTTAAAACATCCTTTGCTGCTGGGCGTGATAGGGCAAACTTATAATCCCTGCGCTTGGGAGGTGGAGACAGGAAGATCACGCAGGTTTGAAGCCAGACACGCTGGCTTAAGAGACCCTGTTTCCAAATTTTAAAAAAAAGTATAAAATAGGTGTGGGAGTGTAGCCCAGAGGTAGAAGGGTTTCCAGAAACCCCAGTACCACCAAAAAATAAAAAAAGAAAAGAAAACATCTTTTGCACATCTATAGTTCCTCCTTCTTCATCTAGAGTTCTTTCTATGACCCATTTTCTTCCTAGCTTCTGTATATTAGGAATGGCATCTGATTTCTTATTTTTTGTGACTGACTAATCTCACTTAGCATAATGTTCTCCAGTTCCAAACATTTCCCTGTAAATGACATAACTGTGTGCTTATTTATGACTGAGTAAAATTCCACTATGTACATATCCCATAGTTTTGTAATTCATTCATCTGTTAATGGTGACCTACCTGAAGAGGATGGGAGAAGGGAAGAGAAAAATTCTCTAATGTACATGATATACATTCACAAACATACCAAAATCAATCACTAAGCCAAAAATGAAAAGAAGAAAGGGGAGAGGAAATGGGGTGGGAATTGGGTAAGGGCTAAGTGAGTGATGTGTGCATGTATGCCTTTATCATCTTGTACTCCACTCAAATGTATGACCACAATGCACCAATAAAATACATTTAAAAATTTTTTTTTGCAAAAGATGGTTTTCATGCTCCAAAATGAGAATTCTTAATTTCTTTTTTGTTTCTTTCATTGTGGATTCGTTGTTGGCATAAAGAAAAGCCACTGATTTCTTTAGGTTGATTTTGTAACCTGCGACTTTGCTGAATTTGTCAATCAGCTCCAGAAGTCTTTTGGTTGAGTTCTTTGGGTCTTCCAGATAAAGCATCATGTCATCTGCAAATAAGGATAATTTTAATTCCTCTCTTCCTATGTGAATTCCTTTGATTTCCTTCTCTTGTCTGATTGCTGCAGCAAGAGTCTCAAGGACTATATTGAAAAGGAGTGTATCTGATAGTGGGCATCCTTGTCTTGTTCCTGACTTTAGCGGAAATTCTTGCAGTTTTTCCCCATTCAATATAATGTTGGCTTTGGGTTTACAGTATATTGCCTTAATGATGTTGAAGTACTTTCCTTCTGTCCCAATTTTTTGCAGTGTTTTTAACATAAATGGTGTTAGATTTTGTCGAATGCTTTTTCAGCATCTATTGCTATGATGATGTGGTTTTTGTTCTTGGTTCTATTTATGTGGTGAATAACATGTATTGATTTGCGTATGTTGAACCAGCCTTATTTTTTCTGGGATGAAACCGACTTGGTCATGATGTATTATTCTCTTGATAAAGTTTTGAATGCGTATAGCTAGTATTTTGTTTAGAATTTTTGCATCTATGTTCATTAAGAATATTGGTCTCTAGTTTTCCTTTCTTGAGGTATCTTTATTTGGTTTGGGGATTAACGTGATACTGGCCTCATAGAAGGAATTTGGGAGAGTTCCATCTCTTTCAATTTCCCGGAACATGTTATGAAGTATTGGTATTAGTTGTTCACTGAAAGTTTTGTAGAATTCAGCTGGGAACCCATCTGGGCCTGGGCTTTTCTTTGGTGGAAGAATTTTTATTGCCGTTTCTATTTCTTTGGTTGTTATTGGTTGGTTTAGGCTTGCTATGTCCTCTTGGCTGAGTGTAGGAAGGTTACTATCTGTGATGATATCTCCTTTTTTATTTCTAATTTTGATAATTTGAGATAATTCTCTTTTGGTTAGGATGGCAAGGGGTTTATCAATTCTATTAATCTTTTCAAAGAACCAACTTTTTGTTTTATTGATTCTTTGAATTGTTTTTTTGTTCTCTATTTCATTTATTTCTGCTCTAATTTTGATGATTTCTTGCCTTCTGCTGGCTTTGGGAATAGACTGTTGCAGAATTTCTACGTCCTTGAGTTGTGTCATTAGGTTCTTTACTTGCTGGTTCTCTGTCCTTCTTATGTGGGCACTCAATGCAATAAACTTTCCTCTTAATACTGCCTTCATGGTGTCCCATAGATTTTTGTAGGTTGTATCTCTGTATTCGTTTGTTTCCATAAAATTCTTTATTTCTTCCCTAATTTCTGCTCTTACCCATTCATCATTCAATAGTGTATCATTCATTCTCCATGAATTTGAATACTTTCTTTCGAGTTTCCTGTTGTTGATTTCTACTTTTATTCCGTTTTGGTCTGAAAAGATGCAAGGAATTATATTACATTTTTGGAGTTTGCTGGTATTTTCTTTGTGTCCAAGGATGTGGTCTATTTTGGAGAATGTTCCATGGGCTGCTGAGAAGAATGTGTATTCTGTAGTTCCTGGCTTAAATAATCTGAAAATGTCTATTAGGTCCATTTGGTTTATGGTTTCCTTTAGTTCTAAAGTGTCTTTACTCATCTTTTTCCTTGAAGATCGATCCAGTGGTGTGAGAGGCATATTAAAGTCTCCCAGAATTATTGTATTTGGGTCTACTTGGGATCTTATGTCCAGAAGGGTTTGTTTTACAAATGTGGTTGCACCCACATTTGGGGCATAAATATTTACTATCATTATATCTTCTTGGTGTATTGTTCCTTTTAATAAAAAGGAAGTGCCCTGATTTGTCTCTTTTGATGTGTTTTAGTTTAAAGTCTGTTTTGTTGGGTATCAGACTTGGACCTTCATGTCCAGGAGGCATACAGAACTCCACTGAGATAGGACCAAAGAAAGACCTCCCCAAGTGACATAATAACCAAAATGACCAATATAGAGGCTAAGGAAGGAATCTTAAAAGCAGTGAGAACAAAAGTACGGGTGACATATAGAGGCAAAACAATAAGAATCACCCCAGACTATACAACCCAGGTCATGAATGCTAGGAGAGACTGGTACGACATGATTCAGACCCTGGAAGAAAATAACTTCCAGCCCAAACTAATCTATCCAGCAAAACTACTATTCAAGATCAATGATGAAACCAAAGTCTTTCAGGATAAACAGAATCTCAAAAAATTCATGAATTCAAAGCCAACACTAGAGAAAATTCTTAAAGAATCCATAAGGAAGAAAAAAGAAGCAGACTTCAGAATCAGAGAAGAGAGGAAGTTAATAAGTGGGCCATTTAAGTAAAGAAGAAAGATCAAACCACCCAAGAGTAGATAGAACACAAAATGGCAGAAAACAAAAATCATATTTTAATAATATCTCTTAATGTCAAAGGACTTAACTCACCAATCAAAAGACATAGACTGGCAATGGCAATGTGGATTAGGAAACATAATCCAAATATATGCTGTCTGCAAGAAACTCACCTCATAGCCAAAGACATTCACAGGCTGAAAGTGAAAGGATGGAAAAAGATATACCATGCCAACGGTGACCAAAAAAGAGCAGGGGTAGCAACCCTGATATCCCACAAAACAGACTTTAAACTAAAACACAGCAAAAGAGAATTCTTAATTTCTGTAAGTTTGAGCTCCATTTTTATATAAAAACTATACATAACAGACTGTATATAGAATATTTCATGTTTAGAAAAACAACCTGAGACATGAAAATTAATTAAAAATACATTGAATACATCTGTACTTTACCTATCACAGCCACATCTGCTTGCATTGGACAGAGAATGATGCAGAGTCCAGCATGAGACTCCACTGACTCACTCAAGTGTTTGGGGCTGTAAATGAAGTCCCAGCCTCTGAGTGACTGTGGTCTCTAGAAGAGGGTTGGAACCTGTTTTGAACTGGCAGTGCTTGCCTAAGAAGATTCCAAGTTGAAAGGAACTTCTCACCCATGAGTAATCAAAGCTGATCTGAGGCCAAGCATAGATGCTCAAGGGCTCTAAGCACCTGTGAAGGTTGAAGAGCTGGCTTGCTGCATCTCCCTTCCTCCCTCCCTCCCTCTGGCTAATAGTGCTAGGAATTGGATAGGAGTTTTTGAATAATGCAGGGGAGCTCAGTGAGGTGGTTTCCATAGTCCATGAGCTCCATGGGCTGGGTGAAGAACACCCTGCACCTCCACATGGTCACTCTCTCTAGGAGGCAGTAGACTCCTAGGGTACCAGCTTTGAGGTCAAATTGTGCCCATGTGGCAGGAGCCTGAAAGTAGAGGGTTGAGAAGCCTTTGATACAGGACAGTGGAGTTCCCCAGGAGTGGGACTTCAAGAGTCAGACCCTAGAAGTCTAACTGGGATACATGCATAGGCCTTAAAGGTATACTAGCCATGCTTTCTCTGGCAAATTTGAGCACCCTGAGCCTGCAGGCTTCTAGTGGCAATGTTGTGCCACCTGGCACCATGCAGAGGCAGGCCCCAGGTCCAGCACAGAGTCTGACACAAAGTGAACACTCAGTAGTTGGCTGTGGACTCTGGGCACAGAATTCATCCGTCTTATGCTGGGCTTCAGTCTTGGCTGCTGTATCCAGGAACATATACAGGAGAAAGGAGAGCCAATGGATATGAGAACCTAGGGGCCTATCTTGAGACAAGGGGGAATAAAAAGTCAAGGCTCCTGACAGGTAGCTCAGAAGATTTCTGTCTTCTGCCCCAGAGACCTGGGAAGAGGACAAGGCAACAAAGGGTGGTCTCAGAATTGTGAGATAGAGAAGCAGTCAGAACCACCAGAGATTCTTATTAAAGTGTACATTCTCATGACACACCTGTTGGTTCCTAAGCAAATATACAGAAACCAACATATTTTACCAGATTCCTGGTGGTTCTCATATAGGACATTTCAAGAGGGCACTTTGAGATGGGTTATTGTAATTAACTGAAGCGCCTAAGAGCAAAGAGTGTGCCTGAGTTAAAAAAAAAAAAAAAAGAAGAAGCTGAGCACTGAGAAGCAAATTGCAGATAATTAAGAATTTGTGAAAAATTATGGTACCTCCATATATAATGAGATACAATAGACCTCTAAAAAGGAAAATAAGGCCTGTGAGAAATAACAGGAAAACTCTTTAGGACATTGTTAAGTCAATTCACATAACAATACACATAGTACAGTCAACCATGTCTTACAATATGCTATATGTTGCACACATGAACATGTATAATAAAATATCCTTGAGTATCCTTGAGTATGTATGGGGATAACCAATGCCTATCAGATGGAGCCCCAATCTGTCAGCACCCATTATTCCTGGGCAGATGGCCTAAGAAAACTGAACATTTTGTCCCCGTATTATATGATTTATTTTTTATTTCACAACAGTCAAATTATGATTTACTACTGACTCATTTCAGTTTTTTGGGGGAAGTGGCAGTGTTAGGGATTGAAATTAGGGGCCTTCTAACTCTTCTAACCCCCAGCTGTATCCCGTGATCCTCCTTTCTCAGCCTCCCAAGTACTGGGATTACAGGCATGTGCTACCATGCCTGGTCCATTTCATATTTAATAATCTGAAAGAATATTTTCCTTTTTAAAGAATGATAAAGGTATTGTTGTTATGCTTAGTTAATATTTTTATATTTTAAGTATAGAAATCAGAAAACAGAACCATATCAGATTTATTTCAAAATTGTTCAGGGGTAGAGGGAATTAGAAAAGATGAAGTGAATAAGAGTTGGGGGTGCTATTTTATTTTCCACTCTTGGGAATACTGAAAAATTTTCAAATTTAAAAGCAGGTTTTAAAATAATGATTCCATGTTTGCAAAAATGGGAAAAAGATCTAAGAAGAGATAAAGAATTGAGAAGCCTAATCTCTTAGCAGAGAAGGCAGTGGGGATAAGGATATGACATGTCCAGCCAGGAAGGACAACAATCTACCAGGATTGCTTTGGATTTTCCCAAGAAAAACAAAGCTCCACCCCTCTACCTTAAAATGGGATAAGCAAATAGGCAACCTAACTGAGGAGGATGGGAGAAGGGAAGAGGGAAATTCCCTAATGTACATGATGTACATTCACAAACATATCAAAGTCAATCACTAAGCCAAACTTGAGAAGGAGGGAGGGGGAGGAAATGGAGTAAGGAACTGAGGAAGGGCTAAATGAGTGATGTGTGCATGTATGCCTCTACCATCCTGTATTACATTAAGATATATGACTAAAATGCACCAGTAATTTTTTTTAAATGGCAGGTGTCGTGGTGTCCATTTGTAATCCCAGGAAAGATAATGGGTTCACAGCCAACCTCAGTTATTTAGTGAGGCCCTCTGCAACTTAGTGAGACCATGTTTCAAGATAAAGAGTTAAAAATAGGGTTTGGTGCCGGGCGTGGTGGTGCACGCTTGTAATCCCCGCGCTTGGGAGGCGGAGACAGGAGGATCGCGCAGGTTAGAAGCCAGCCGCGCTGGCGTAAGAGACCCTGTTTCAAAAATATAAAATAGATCTGGGAGCGTAGCCCGGAGGCAGAAGGGCTTCCAGGAACCCCAGTACCACCAAAAAAAATAAAATAAAATAGGGTTTGGAGTGTAGCTCGGAAATAGGATTCCTCTGGGTTCACTCCCCAGTATCACACACAAAAAGAAAAATTTTTAAATGGGACAAAAGAGCTCTCCCACACAAATTGAAGGTTCTTGCTCAGTTCACCAAGAAAAAAAAGAGTTGCTACAAGGCCCTCCTAGCCTGTTTCACCCACAAGTGTTCAAGTTAGATGTTCCAGGACCAACACATTTATCATAAAAGCATCCAAGAACCTGTACTCAAGGCACTGCTGATTCATGACAGAGAACATGCCTATGTATATGACGATTTAAAGAAACATGTTTTGCAGGAAAGTTAAGATGCTTTGAGTGACTCACCAGGGTATTTCAAAATGCTTACCATGATCAGAAGTAAATGCAACTATTGTGTTCCTGGTCAGTTGAAAGTCATCCAATTTGCTCAAAAGGCGGCCCACCTGTGTATCCAAATAGGACACAGAGGCAAAGTAGCTCTGGCGGATTTTCCGCTGCAAGTGAAAAAGAATCAATAATGAGAGTGACTGCAATTTTAATTGCTGTGGGCATCCACAGAGATATTGTCTGCCTGAGAATCTCTCCCAATCTCAAACCCTCCATTGACACGCTCTATCAAAAAGTAACACCCTTTCCCTACCTTCTGCAAGTCCTCACACCTGCTGAGTCACAGCACACTCTTCAGGTCTACAGATTTATTTCTAAATGAACCAGCTTTCACTTTAACACACTGACCATTGCAGGTGTATGTCACTTACTGCTCTTTTTTGTCTCCTTCACATATTCTGGCAAGTCCCAGAAGATGAACATGTACAAAGAAACTGATACCTCAGCCCCTCCATGCACAGTCCCCTAGAAGCTCTGATGAGGGGTCCACCAAAGTTACAACTCAGCTGCATTTTCTACAGCTGTTATAACAAAATACCATAAACTAGGTGGCTTAAACACCTAAAACAGATTGGCTCCCAGCTCTGGAAGCCAGAAATCTGAAATCATGACATTGGAAGGGCCATATCTGTCTGAAGCTTCTAGCTCTTTCTAGCTTCTGGTGGTAGCTACAATCCTTGATGTTAATTGGCTTGCTGTTGCTTCATTCCAATTCCTACCTGGGGCTCCTCTCATGGGTCACTCTCTCTTCTTTTTATAAGGACACCAGTCGTTTTGGATTAGGAACTTGCTCTTAACAGTGTGGTCTCATCTTTACTGATTATACCTGCAAGGATTCTGTTACTAAATCAGGCTACACTGTGAGGTATGAAGGGTTAGTATTTCAATTTATCTTTTAGGAGGACAGAATTTCACCAATAACAATGGACCTTGGAAGGACTTGCCTTCACCCACTTTTGAATTCATAAAGAGATGACAATTGCTTCATGTACCATGTCTGTCGTATACAGGTCCTTTTAAAAAAAACTCTCAGTAGGTTGAAGAACAATGGAGAAACAAGAGAGCAATCAGATTCCCTGAGTCCAAAACAGATATTTAGGGACAGCCAGGTCATACCTCAAAGTAAAGGAGCCACTGGCCCCTCCTGGAATGACTCACCATCAGCCTTGTTCACCAATACTTAGGGAGTTGATGAACTATCATATCAGCCTCAGCTTCCACTGCCTTTTCAGCAGGACCTGCCAGCTTCTCATCACTGCTAGTGTAAGGACAATCATGAGACTTTCCCCATTCTCTGCTTGTGGTGAAGACAAGAGATACATATCTAGCCTTCTAGAATGATTATGCTAAACCCTGGCCTACTTAAGACTTTCTGGGGGATAGTCTTCAGTTTGTAACGTGGAAAACTTTAGTCCTCCTAGAAACTAAAGACACCTGTTAGGATAGCTGTGTCCTACATAAGTATAGTCCCTTCTTTCTATTCTGAACCCTAGAGATAAAGCAGTAAATAAGAAAGTCTGCCTGGGGAAATCAAGGAAGGCTTGACAGGAGTCTGCACTGAAGAAGAGGTGCTTGTTATCAGGCAAAAGGTGGTTAGGATATTCTAAGCAGGGGCTGGTGGTATGTGAAATAGTGTAGAATTGAGAAATAGCAGGACATGTTTGGGGCTAGAAAATAACATGGGAGGACAAAGCGAGTCAAGATACACTGAAAAGATTGGTCAGGACCAGATTCTATGGACCTGGCAGTTCCCTCTAGGGAGTGGAGGTCCCAGGCTGCAGACTACAGGAGTCACTGAGCTCTTGCAAGAAAAGTAGGTGATGTGATCTGGGCTACAGATGATGTGCAAGAGGACTATGGTAAAAACAACACACCAATTCCAGGAGTTTTGGACAAATTTTACTAGGTCACTTCTAGACACTTAAGAAGTGCTCAACATACTTATTGAATAAATAAAACATGGCAAGACCCAGGCATAGTGGCACATGCCTATACTCCCAGTACTTGGGAGGCTGAGACAGGAGAATCACAGGTGTGAGGACAGCCTCAGCAACTTAGGGAGACCTTGTTTCAAAGGAAAAAAAATAGGACTGAGGGTGTAGCTTGGAGGTAGAATGCCTCTGGGTACAATCTCCAGTACACACAGAAATAAAGAACCATAGCAGTAGATCATAAAGATGTGCTAAAGGATCCAGAGGACAGGTTGATTTGAGAGGAATTTGGGAATATATAGCAGATGTGGGGGAAAAGAGGAAGCAGAGCAGAGGAAGAGGTGAGGCTCATCCACAAGGAGACAGTGGTAATAGAGAGTTCAGGAAAGGTCAAGACCCAGAAGGATGGATTTTTACTGTCACTAATAAAGCTTCCAGGCGCAGTAATCAGAGCTTCAATTCAAGCCACCTTTTTATTTTTTTTTTATTTTTTCTTTATTGGTGCATTATATTCATACAACTTATTGGGGTAAAAAACTTGTGTGTACAAACATGTACTCATCGCTGATAACACAGCAGTCATATCCAAGTACTTGGGAGGCTGAGACAGAAGGACAGAAGATTCCAGGCCAGCCTCAGCAATTTATCAAGGTCCTCAAGCAACTTAGTGAGACCCTAATTCAAATTTAAGAAATAAAATAGGGTTAGGGTATAGCTCAGAGATAGAATGCCCCCTGGGTTCAATCTCTAGTACCAAGTTAGTAAAAAAAAAAAAAAAAAAAAAAAACTGGCATGTTTGTTGCTTTCCAGATCCTAACCACTTTTCAGCTGGGCATACTGGTGCACGCTTATAATCCCCGTGCTTGGAAGGCTAAGACAGGAGGATTGCACAGGTTCAAAGCCAGCCTCAGCTACTTGGTGAGGCTCTCAGCAACTTAGTAAGACCCTGTTTCCAAATATAATATAAAATAGGTCTGGGAGTATAGCCCAGACGTAGAAAGCCTCTGGGTTCCACCCCCAGTACCACCAAAAAAAAAAAATTCAGGAATCAAATAGATTTGAAGAAAACATGTCCCTCACCCCTCAAACTCTGGCTGTGCAAACTCAGGAGCCAAATAGGTTTGGATAAAAAGAGATGCCTCTATGCGTTGGTTTTGTTTGTTTTAAGTCATATTCTTTAGCAGTGGTTCTCAAACTTCTGAGTGCGTTAGAATTACCTGGTGTGTTTTTTAGGGGAAATACAGTTCTTGAGCCTAATTTCCAGCTTCAAATTCCATAAGTCTGGGTGAGCCAGGACTCTATTAAAAACTCAGCAATTCTGATGCAGGTGTTCCAGGAAGCACACTTGAAACACCACCCTCTTCCATCCACTATAGCCTGTCTGTCTCAGTATTCATGTGGTAGAGAAAGGCAGAGCAACATATAGAAGTTTCCAGAAAGAACAGTTGTCAGCATGTATTCTGTCCTCACATAGGAAATGGTAGATGACGAATAAGCATGACCATTCTAATTCTGTGGATGCTCTGCCCCCATATCATGGCAAAGAGATAGCAGTCATCACAGCTGGACAGCACTGGCCATTATAGTGTCCCAGTTCCCTCTGTGCCAAGGCCCAGGTCACCCAGCCATTCCAAGACTGACAGGTGCCAATGTAGGCATTCCCACAGAATGAACCTGCAACTACCATCAAAGTGAGCAAACTGCTAGAGAGCTGCCCATATCCTATAATGAATGAACTATCACCCATATGAAACAGCATCCTCTATGGATTAGGGATGTTCACCCAGACTTTTTCCTCACCCCTGGCCTACCTGCAACAAGTCACCAAATCTCCAGATGGTCCATTTTTTTGCAAGCTAAGACATGGTCAGAAGATTCTTGATTTACCCAGCAATGACCATGGACTAAGAACCTACAGAATATCCTATGCCCAGAACTCACACAAAGTCTTGCACAAAGAAGTTTCTCAGTAAGACATTATGGGGAGCTGGGAGTGCTGGAACATGCCTATAATCCCTATTTGGAAGGTTGAGACAGAAGGATCACAGGTTCGAGGCCAGCCTCAGCAACTTAGTGAGGCCCTCCGCAACTAGTGAGACCCTGTTTAAAAATAAAAAGTAAAATAAGGATGGGGGATTGGCTCAGAGGTAGAGTGCCTCTGGATTCAATCCCCAGTACCACACACATACATACAAGTAAAAAGATATTACACTGGGAGTGGGAGCGTATGCGTATAATCCCAGCACTTGAGAGGCTGAGACAGGAGGATCACACAGGTTCGAAGCCAGCCTCAGCTACTTAGTGAGGGTCTTGGCAACTTAGTGAGACCCTGTTTCCAAATAAATTATAAAATAGAGCTGGGGGTATAGCCCAGAGGTAGAAAGCCCCTGGGTTCCACCCCAAGTACCAAAAAAAAAAAAGACATTATGGGTAGAGATACTAAGAAAATGGATTCGCCAATGACATCATGCCATCAGAGCCTGATACATCACCAAAGTATGATCTTGGTACCTGAAAATCCACAGGAATTGGGCCATAGGGCACACTGATGTTTAAGGCTTGGATGTCTTCCCGTTGCCTGATGTCCATCCAGGGGTTGTATGCAACAGGAGGTAGGCCATCAGGAACATGGGGATCAGGAGCCAGGGTGATATTCTCCAAGGGATACAACTTCTGAAATTCCTAAGGGAAAGATATACAGGGCCACTGGGATTTCAATCAATCATTTGTAAAAGGCATAAAGCTGTGGTTCTGTGGGTGTTTATATTGCCTGTGATGCATTCACATGGTGGCCCACTATTACTCTCCAGGTACTCATCCCTCCCCGGAAGTCAGGCCTTAGGTATCCCACATGAGATCCTAATAGCAACCAGATCATGCAATTTCCATTTTCTACAAACCAAGCAACAGCTCTTTTCCCTCTAAAAGATAGTCGCCTTTCTCTCTTACTCCCAACCCACAAAGTTGTGGTGAGGTGTAGATTCCCAAAACTACCTTCAAGACCAGTAATTCACTAGGAGAACTCATGGGACTCTACAGTCACACTCACAGCTAGGGTTTATTAGAGCAGAAGGGATGCTCTTCGCTGTTCCAGCAATGAGTTTCGTGACAACATGTGTAAAATCCCACCAATGAAGGAAGCTCATTAAAGCCTCAGCACCCAGTTTTGATTTGGGGCTAATCATATAGGCAATCTATACATGGAATATATCAAATATCTAGGCCCTCAGAAGGAAAGCAGGTGTTCAGCATAGACCACAATCTTTGCCTGAACAGTTTAGGCATAGTGAGCCACTCTTTATCAGCTCTGGGAATGGTAGGAACAACCCCCAAATCAACATTCCCAGATGCCAGCCAAGGGCCAGCCTTATAAGCAGGGCTTTCAAAGCTTGGCAGTCAAATTGGCTGTGTGAAGTCTTTTTTGCAAAGAGGCAGAAGAAATGAGTCTCACAGGCTTCTATCAAGGAGCCTGACAGTTCCTGCTAGGAAGGCCAGTCAAAGCAAGACACCTGCAACTTTAAAGAACATAACTTCTGGTTTACACTCTCATTACAAGTGAGTGACAGGCTTTGTTAAGCCAAAAAGCTTAGCTGCTCTGGCCCAGAGAAAACATAACATGGAGAAACTGAAAAAGAATATAAAAAAGAAAAGACTATGTGCTCTAAATGATATACAAGCAAGTGTAGGATCTGAGGTTCCAACAAGCACTGTTACATCCTATGCTTATGGGGTATGATGTGACAGGCTCACAGGGGCAAAGGTAGTTGAGGAATAACAGGTTTTTGGAGGCTCTGAGTCACTTCTCTATGATGATCTCATCATCCCACCCAACATTTTCACAATGTATTCAAGGAATGGAAATAAAATCCTTCAGTGGAAGGAAGTGGAAAGTCAAGCATTAATTACAAGATTATTACAGGCCCCAAGACTACTTGACATTGGCCTCTTATTCCCATCTTTGCTCCACTGAGTATATGAGTGCCCATCAGACATCCCTGGTGTCGGAATAGCATGATACACCACCTTCATTACACAGATCTCTCCTTCAACAAATAACATAGTCAAGGGCCCTCAGCTAGCTCTTCACCTTGGGGTATCTGAAGGGAATATGTGGCTTATGATACCCAACAGCCATGAAGAAAGGACTAGTGGATGTTTTCATCTTTTCCAACAATCGTATGGCTTCCTCGGTGCTCTGTTTGTCAGGTAAGGTGCCCTCGGGCACATCTGCCACATCCACAGGGCAAAGGAGGTTGGCATGTAGTTCTCCATCTTCCCCTCTGCATGTCTTTCAAAACAAAATTATGTAACATAAGCTTTTTAAATGCAAAAATAGAAGTCACACAGGATACACACACAGAGATTTATTGTTCACATCACCAGCTCCTATGTGTTAGTCATTCAGAATAAAGAGGCACATAAGAAGTAGAACCAAGAGAAGTATTTCCTCTTTTGCAGGCATTATCCAGATATCCACAACACTTAAGCTTCTTGCTGCTAATCCTGTCTCTAGGTTATAACTAATTATTTCCAATGCAACAATAAAAAGATAAATAAGCCAACTAAAATGTATAAAGGATTTAGCCGGGTGTGGTAGCACACGCTTGTAATCCCCGCACTTGGGAGGCAGAGACAGGAGGATCGCACAGGTTCGAAGCCTACCGCGCTGGCTTAAGAGACCCTGTTACCAAATAAAGAAATATAAAATAGGTCTGGGAGTGTAGCCCGGAGGTTGAAGGGTTTCCAGAAACCTCAGTACCACAAAAAAATAAAATGAAAAATAAAATGCATAAAGGATTTAAGTAGACATTTCTTCAAAGGAGATAGGCAAATGCTTAATAGCATATAAAATATGTTTAACATATTTAGTTATTAGGAATATGCAAAGCAAAACCACAGTGAGATAACACTTTACCCACATGAGGATGGCTATTTTTTTAAACAGGGTTTTGCTAGGTTGCTGAGAGCCTCACTATTGCTGAACCTAGTCTCAGCAGTAGTGATTCTTCTATTTTAACCTCATAAGTAGTGGAATTAAAGGTGTGTATCACTATACCTGGCTGCCTATAGATTTTATTTATTTATATTTATTTATTTATTTATTTATAATACTAAGGATGGAACTTGGGGCATTCTAACTCTGAGGTACACCCCTAGTCCTATTTTTTATTCTTTATTTTGAAATAAGGTCTCACTAAGGCCTCATTAAAGGAGCTAAGGCCATCTGCGAACCATGATCCTTCCAAGTACTAGGATTACAAACATGTGCCACCATTCCCACCTGACTATAGGTTTTAAAAATAGTAGCTAACAAGTATTGGCGAGAATGTGGAGAAATTGTACACTTATGTATTGCTCTTAGAAATGCAAAATGACAATCTACTTTAAACATAGCCTGGCGATCCCTCAAACAGTTAAACATAGTTATTCTATGACTATTCTATCCCTAATTATACACCCAAGAAAGAAACTTTCAATGCCCACAAAAATCTTTGTACATTAATATTGATAGCAGCATTATTCCTAATAGCCAAAAAACAGAAACAACTCAAATATCCGTGAAGTGGTAAATGGGTGAACAAAATGTGATACAATGGAATATTATGCAGCCATAAAAAGAATGAAATATTGATAAATATTATTGAAACTGGATGTGGTAATCCCAGCATTCGGGAGGCTGAGACCAGAGGATTGAGGTCCGCAGACTGCCTCAGCTACTCAGTAAGGTCCTCTGCAACTTAGTGAGACCCTGTTTCAAAATAAAGAGTAAAAAACATAGGGCAGGGGGTATACCTCAGAGGTTGAATGCCCCTGGGTTCCATCCCCAGACCCGCAAAAATAAATATATTATTATTATGTGGCTGAACCCCAAAAGTATGCTAAATGAAAGAAGCTAGACACAGTCACATATTGAATTGTTCTATTTTTATGAAATATCCTAGATAGGCAAGTCCAGACACAGAAAGATCAGTTGATGTCATAGGTAGAAGACTGAGAAGAAATAAGAAAGTGAGAATTAAAAAAAGGTAATGAGTACAGTTTGTTTTAGGGGCAATGATAATGGTCTAAAGTTGGTTTGGGTAGTGATTGTACAACTCTATGAATATATTAAAAACATGCTTTAACTGAGCATTATATGGTAATTTTTGCAATACTGGGCATTGATCCAAGTAAGTTGCAGAAGGCCTCACTAAGTAGATAAAGCTGGCTGCAAACCTGCGATCTTCCTGTCTCAGACTTTCAAGTACTGGGATTACATGTGTGGGCCACCATGTCCGGCTGTGTATGGTATTTTTTAAAGAAAAAACTCTAAAATTTCAAAGACAGATTAAGACTTGTAAATGACAAGGTCCAAGTTAAGAGATTAAGGTGACAGTCCATAGAATTTCTCAGTAACTGGGTATACCATACTCTGAATGAAACCTACTGCTTCATTTTTTCAGATCAGTCATACTGGCCACAAGGCCAAAGTCAGTTTTGACCATGACTTCTATGGGCCATATCAGCTGCTGCCCCATTTAAAATAGCTGTGTCTTTTCACAACTTTTCCATGCTCAGCCCACACCCAAAGCACGGAAACTCAGGGTATGCCTCAGACTACCTGTTCACCCTCTATACACAGGGGCTGCAGCAATGGAGGGGGTACAGTAAGATTCATCACCTTGAAAAGGAATGAAGAGGGTAGAGGGAAAGGAACAGGGGCCTGACATTTGTATGCAAGATCCATGAAAATGTACCAACAGGGCCTTCCAGAATTGCGGAATTAAGGTAGAAGTCTTCCAACCTCATTCAGTTTCTACTCAAGCCACAAACAAAAGGCCAGAGACCTCAAATTTTACTTTATTCTAAAATGCAAAGTTTCTTAAGAATGCAGAATACCACTTTCCACCCCACTCTCAAATTCTCGCCTTTCCCCACATGATGTCTCTAAAAATCTCATGGGAGCATGTCATTTTTTAGTTCTCAAGCTGGTTTTCTTGGTTTCTTAAATTTGGGCTTTAGTTTGATGTATATATTGGGGATTCTTTCAAACCAAGATTAAGTTTTTCTGTAGATTCTTTTTTTCTGATAATGTTCTAAAATTTGAAATCTCTCTTATGAAAAGTCTCAGCAGCCAGGCGTGATACACACTTGTAATCTCAGCATTTGGGAGGCTGAGATCGGAGGATCATGGTTCATGGACAGCCTCAGTTACTTAGGCCCTCTGCAACTCAGTGAGACCCTACTTCAAAATAAAGAATAAAAAATAGGGCACGGATATAGCTCAGAGGTCAAATGCCCCTGGGTTCCATCTCTAGTCCCACACACATAAAAAAAAGAAGTCTCAGCAGCTAAACATATACACTAGGCCCAATACAATCAGATAAGCCAGGCATGGTGAGATACCTGAAATCTCAGTACTTGGGAGGTTGAAACAGGAGAATTACAGCTTTGAGATTAGTCTCAGCAACGTAGTGCAATGCTGTTTCAAAAATAAAAAGGGTTGGGGTTGTAGCTCAAAGTTAGAATGCCCCTAGGTTCAATCCCCATTAACAAAAAAACTACTTTGGTATTTGGGCTAAGGTATCTGGAATTTAGATCTCCCTTTTCCCTCAATATTTCAGCATATTTTATAACCTTCAGCTCAAAACTTCATTTAGAGTGAGCACCAAGGAACCATTAAGTAAGTCTAACACACTAGAGCCTATGGTTCTAGAACATGGAGTCATATCAGCTTCTAGACTGCTCCCATTAGGCCTAATGCTAAATATGCCAACATTCACAAATGAAAACCACAAAATCCATGGCAGTACCATCTTGGAAGAACATTCAGTATACACAACAGTTTATTTGCTAGACAAAAACAAATGCTTCTTTCTCAAACATGTCTTATCTTTAAAAGCTTACCTTAGTATTTTCATACTTCTCTGAGGAGGGATGATAAGGGGGGAAAGACCAGCTATATGGAGAATCATCACTATGATTGGAAGATATACCTTAGAAGAAAAAAAATTTGTTAAATAAAACATGAAGTTTTTGATGCTTAATCCTCCCAAATTAAAATTAAAAGACCAAATAATGTTATGTATTACTATGAATCACTTTAAATATATAACAAAATTATTATCAATAAATTGAAAATTAAATAAAAAAACAACTTTGTAAGCAACTGAGTAAATGGACCTTCCCCTGTTTAGGCCTCAGTCTCCTCATCTATAAAATCAGAACTTTAGGCCAGATGATAAGATATCCCCCACCAAAGCAAACTCTCTAGGTCTCCATTTGAATAATAAGTATCTGATTTACTGATCCCTAAACTCTGGGAATTTGCGCTAAGCTCTGTGGAAGGGACCCTGGACGTTCCTGGAGTGAGGGAAAGGTTAACCAGCCTGTTAGAGCAGCACACACTGGAGCCTCTCACTTGCCCTATGGAGGAGGCAGCAGCGACATCTGTACGACCAGGAAAGACAAGGAGAAAGGGGCTCAGAGATTTGCACCTTGCTCATTGCCAACCAGATACTAGATAAGTGAACTAGGACTCAAACCCATGCCTTCAGACTTCAAGTTCAAGTGTTCAGTTGTGAAGTAGGAACTCACCCCTAAGATAAATACTTTAGTTTACCCGGGGAAACAAAATAACACCAGATAATACCAGATAAGGATGGCCAGTTGTCAATAACACATAAATGCCCTGCAATAGGGGATCCACAAGAGCTACCAATCAGGTGAGGATTTGGTAGGGTAGGCCTTTAGGAGTCAACAGGATCTGAAAGGGATCTGAAGGAAAGTGCTACCTCTAGGGATAAGTCTGGAAAAGCATAGAGAATATCACAGACAGGATCAAGGGAGAAAGAACATCCCCAGAACAATGGCATGTTGGGGCTCCAAAGAGGAGCATCCAAAGAGGTAGGAATGGAGGGCAGGGAACAAGAGGGACTAATGGTACAGCAAGCAAGGTGAGAGGAGCACAAAGGAAGCATACAAATGTAGGGTCAAATCTGGACACTGTCCCTGAAAACCCATGCACACTTGGGCAAGATCCTTGAACTGTGCAATCCTCAATTTCCTCCTCCAGAAATGAGGATGATTATGAAAAAAGTCCCTTGCTTGTTGTTGAGAGAAAGTAAGAGGCCAGCACACTAAATGCCATGTACCTAGCACTCAGTGGTAGCTATTACCATCCTGGAGAAGTTCCAACCCTGACAGTAAAGGTTTTAAGAATACCCCCAAGCCGGGCGTGGTGATGCACACTTGTAGTCCCAGCATTTGGGAAGCTGAGACCAGAGGATCACAGTTTGCAGAAAGGCTCAGCTACTTAGCTGAGGCCCTCTGCAACTAAGTGAGACCCTGTTTCAAAATAAGGAATAAAAAATAGGGCAGGAGGTGTAGCTCAGAGGTCGAATGCCCCAGGGTTCCATCCGTAGGCCCTCAAAAAAAAAAAAAAAAGAATAGCCCAGTTGGAATATATGTTTCCAAGGACTGCACACAAATCTGTTGTTCTCTAGGGTGAACACCAAATGCACAGCCCCAAATGTAAATAAGGAGGTCAAGCAACACCACTCAGGCCTCATTCGGCCTTCTTCCTGAAGTCTAGACTCTTCCCTCTACTGTATTGTATTCCTTACTCTAAAACTATAGCTTCCCTCAACTACATTCAGGCATGGGATGTTATGACAGTGTGGCCAAACTGCCAAACATTTCATTGTTGTTAGGATTTAAACTGTATAATATTATTTCTGGCAGATTTACATTCTGAACTTGGCCTCACTACCCAGCTAAATGCTATCCTCAACCTAGACTGGCCAGTTAGGCTCTAGAAGAAAAATGCCAAGTCTGTCAAAACAACCAGTATGCAAGGAGAATGCCACTGAAGATGATTTAGTTGTAACCTCTCATGATAAACACAACCATTCCTTTGAAACTCTTGTTTTCAACTCACCTTCATATTCAAGACCTACCCACACTGAGATACTCCCCTGGGAGGATCCAGACAGCTATGCCTGCAGCTTAACAGACAAAGAATCTAACTCAAAGTGAATGAATAATCCCCTAAAGTCAACCAACTGCTAAGAAGTGACAGTGCTGAGATTAGGAACCCAAGCATCCAGATTACGAGTACTAGTAAGTGCCTATTAGCATTTCATTCTTCTTCTAGGAATGTTCATGACAGTGAAAACCTGAAGAAACCTTGGATTAAAGAACAGTAAGTTACATTGCTAAGCTATCATTAAAAATGGCTTTTATAAGCAGTAACATAAGGGGGAAATGTTGAACATAACTCAGGATATAATATATAAATATGTGTGTGTATATATACACACACACACAAACATATACAATGCAGTTTTTAGGTAAGTGAAATTAAAAGTGACTTCAGGTTAAATTTTCCAATTTTTGTCAAATAATAATGCATTGTTTCTATAAATAATGATAATTTTTTGTCTATAGTCCAACTTTCTAATTTTTGCATTAATGAGGGACAGTGTTCAAAGTCTGACTGGTGATCTCTGGCTCCCTATAGGCCCTGATTACCAGCTTACACTCCTGACAATATTATCTGAGACTGGGCAGGAGCCCCATTAAACTTCAGCCCTCCTACCAGGCAGCAAGTTCACACAGCAGCACTGCGTGCAGGGCACATCCTCAGATGTGCTTGCCCCACCCCTACCTTTATAGACAGTGACCCTGCAGGTCAGAAGTCAGCCCCAGAGCTGGGCTCACAACCAATACGGCCACCTCCCCAGCCAGTCAGTGCCTTTCCCACCACCTACAGAGCCGAAGGAGCCCCACAGAACCACCTTCAGCTTCTGAAAGGAAGTCAAACTCTCTACTCTTTTCACTTCTGCCAAAAACAAGAAGCCAAGTTGAGAAGTGGTTTTTCCAGAAAGGCAGCAGTGCACAGATATGCAAGTGAGCGCACAGCCAGGAGAGGACTCTGCAGAGAACGCCCCAAGCTTGGCAGGAGACTCCCACACTAGGCGAGGAAGAAGGGAACCCAGACTTTGGGCATGGAGCAGTACCAGGGTGAAAGACTTTTCCAACAGACATGGTCACGTAGCCATTCTCCTTGAAGTACTGGGGGATGGTTGAGTAGTTTCCCGCATGCACCCTCCAGTAGGAATTGAAGTCATACAGGCGGGTGGTATCAGGCCTCCTACCAGTGAGGAAGGACACACGACTCGGGGCACACACCGCTTGCTGTTGGGAGGCAGAAGCAGAGGGCAACGTCATCACAGCAAAATATGCCAGCGATCTCTCAGGTAACTAAGCAACCTCCCCCAGGTCCTCAGCAACAGCCTGGTGGCTGAGTCATGCACATCTCAAAGCCACCCAGTGGGATTTGGGCCTCACCGAGGTACCAGAAATTGCATCTTCCTGGCAAGAGAAGGCAGCAGTCAGCCACTCAAACCAGCAGATGTTTCTCTTCTCCTAGGCCGGTGTCCACAGACACCACAAGAGCAGGCAAAGTTCTTGTGGACAGCCCCAATAGGGGGATTGTGGGAGGAAGGCCAGCTGGCTGGACATCACCCATTGTTTATTCACCAGACCCACAGATGGCATTATATAGCACCAGGCAATTCTCTTTCTTGGAGAAAGCCGGCCAGGCTCTCCTCTGAGCACATTAGGGCCAGGATGCATCCTCCACTCATGAAGGAGGGACAGCCTTGAAGGTGCAAGCTTCCTTTTGAGTGAACAACCAGATTTCCTTGACTACCATTTCCCTGTCCATGCTTCTCTCTTTCAAGGAAGTACTTGGCAGTCAGCACTTCCTAACAGTATCTGTAGGGCCCCTGAACCTATTTGCACAAGGAGGCACAACCCATTCCTAGAAGCTCCTGGAACTTACCTGAGCGAAGGCATTCTGAAAGAGGAGGCTGTGGGATGCCAGCTGGTCGATATTTGGGGATCTCACTAGCTTATCCCCATAACATCCCAGGGAGGGGCGCAGATCATCCACAATGATGAGTAGTACATTCAGAGCATCTGCACAGGTAATACTTTCATAAGGTCAGATGAACTGACACCCAAACTCCCCCTCCCCTGTACTGAGAAACCCACAGCTAGCCCCTGCACTTTAATAGTCCATTCAGTCCTGGGCCTCAACAAGGGTTTGGGATGGGCTTTAAAGAGGAAGACTGAGAATTGAGCAGCAGGGTTAGGTCTTGCCCATGGCCTCAAGCCTGGATGAGTGAGGTAATGAAAGGTAGAAGAAAAGAAAGAATAATTCAGGAAGGGAGAACGAGAAAGATAAAGGAGAAGAATGGATGGAAGATGGTTGGATGGAGGAAGGATAAACAGAGGAAGGTAGGAAAGGCGAGATGAATGAAGGGAAGCTAAGAAGGCAATTTGGCAGTAGGGAGGAATGGACTGACAGTAAGAAAAGAATGGATTGATAAAGTATGGAATGATGGAGAAAAGGATATTTGTATGGAAGGAAAAACAGGACAGAGGGATGGAAAGGACAGAGATAGAGAATAGAATGTTTGGATGGATGGACATAGAGAGGGAGAACGGATGGATGGAGACATGAGTAGATGAAGGAAGAAAAGATGGATGCAGGTTAGGCAGGAGTGAAAATTGGGGGTGGGAAAATGGAGGAAGACAGGGAAGGAAAGACAGGCACATGGAAGGAACTGTTAGGAGGGAGGGAACAAGCAAAGCAAGGATGGATATAGGTAGGGAAGGAGGAAAAACTGGAGGGGGAGGGAGAGGACTGAGGAGTCCTGCAATCTTCGCGAGAGTGGGGGAGGCACCTGTGGCCGAGCTGGCCTGTGCTGCAGATTCCAGAGCTGCACAGATGGGGCCCAGTATCAGGCCCAGCCAGAGCAGGAACCAGCCAGGAGGCAGTGGCGGCGGCGGCATTTCTGCTTCGCAGCAACCGCTCTGGGCAGTGGTAACAACCTGAGGCCAGAGCGCTGTACAGCAGCGTTGGGAAACCACGAAGACGGCGCGACGGGCGACGGCAACGACGATGACAACGACAACGACGCGGCTGCTGCCGCCGCCGCGGGCCCACAGGCCCGGGCGCCGGCCGGAGTGCAAATGCGCCTGCGCCCTTCTACCTCCTGCCCCGCCCTAAGAGGCGGGGCTCGCGACCAATGATCTGAGCCACTGTGGGAGGGGCGGTGGGCCAAGTACAGACCCTAAACTGCCTGATAGGCTTTTATAGCCACGCCCATGCGCGGGCACAGTGCTCTGTAAGCTGCTGCTGTGGGAGTCTTCCCAGATGTTCTGAGAGTTTTGCGACTCTGCCATAGTCTTTAGCAGTTTCTCACCTCTTTGTTCTTGCTCTGCCCTTACTTCATCCGTCTATAAAATGTCACACTTTTCCTTGAAGCCCCACCAAAACACAGTTTCTCTTCAATGAAGATGCCCTTTGAGAACACCCCTCCCTCCATTTAAAGGGATGTCCTGCCCCATTTATTTGTTTAAAAACAAAAAAAAACTTATTAAGTACCACAAATATGTATACCAGGTACTGTTGGAGTGCTGAAGTTCTAAGTCCCTGCCCTGGTGGAGCTTAAAAAAATAAGTAAACAAAAGTAGAATGCCAGGGTGAATGCCTGGTCTGGGAAAAATAAAACAGGGGTTAGGGTTTTCGCTTGTTTTTTCTATGAGGGCCTCACTATTAAAGTGACATTTGAGCAAAATCTTGAAGGAAAGGAGCAAGCCCCTTTGATATCTTCAAAGAAGACTGCTCCTTGCAGAGGGAGCAGCAATTGCAGAAAAATGCTTGACAGTGTTAGTAGGTGGCACAGAAATCAGGCTGGCCTTGGGAAGGAGTTGTGGAGAGGGGATAGGAGAGGAAAAGTAGGGGGTCTAACTCCTATAGCAATAATCCTTCACTTTCCACTCTGGGCTGAAGCTCAGGAAGGACACTTTGGCCTCTCAACCAAACTCGTACCTTCTGCAAAATGAGCCTTCCATCTCTGATTTACCACTAACCTTGCAATAAGATAACCTGGCACAGTGCCAGACAAACTAGAGACATTTTCTGCATGAACAAATGCTGTTATTTGGGAGTTCCTATATCCCAGGAAACATGCTAAGATAAAAGCAGTAGCTTATTAACTCTTCATTGCAACACTGTGTGCTAGGTGCTACTGACATTCTCATTTTATAGATCCAGAAATTGAAACTAAGATAGGTTAAATCACCTGATCAAGGACACGCAGCCAGGAAATGAAAGACAGAGTGACTTTCCACTAGAGGGGTATCTCTTTGGCAGGTTGCTGGAGTATGGCCATCATACAAAATCAGATTGCTGCCATCATATGGCTGCACCTGTTTTGCTGCTTCCTCTGACACAAGCACTGATGGATATTCACACTATAGCCTGACAAGAGTCTTTCTAGGAAGGAACAATTTCTACCATTAATCCTTCCACAAGAAGTCCCTTAGTGTGGGCTAGCCCCAGCCAAGGGTCCAATTTGTCAGGCCTTAGGTATCTCACCTGTTCTTCATCATCCTGACACTTGCATTGATGACCACTCAAAGTCTTGCTCTTTCTCTCCCAAAACAATGGCCTTAATAATTGAGAAAACTATAAATGTGACAAAGACTCCAGGGGATATTTAGAAAGTCTGCTCTTTTAAACATTTTTTATCTTTCTTCATCAACTGTAATATGTTCTCATTAGCAATACAGGCTACCTATGAGCCTGTGAACTAAGGTTCTGATTATATCATACTTGCCCTTATCAAAAGCCATCAACAAAATGTAATAATTCTAGCTGGGCATGGTGGCACACGATTGTAATACCAGTATTTGGGAGGGTGAGGCAGGAGATACACATGGGTTCGAAGCCAGCCTCAGCTACTTAGTGAGGCTCTCAGCAACTTAGACTCTTTTTTAAAAAAAATAAAATATAAATAGGTCTGGAAGTGTAGTCTGGAGGTAGAAAGCCCCTGGGTTCCATCCCTAGTACCACAAAAAGAAGTAATAATTCAAAACAGCCAGCCAAGTTTGGCAGTACATGTCTATATTTCCAATATTTGGGAATCTTAGACAAGAGTGCCATAGGTTATAGGCCAGCCTCAGCAACTTGGCCAGCTACTGTTTAAAAATAAAAAAATAAAATAGACCTGGGGATATAGCTTGGAGGTAGAAAGCCCCTGGGTTCTGTCTCCAGTACCACTAAAATTAATAAAATAAATTTTATTTTATTAATAAACCTTAAAATGCCAAAGGAAGGGAATGAAATAAAAATTCAAACACAATTACTGTTTCTAAAAATGTCCACAGTGCTTTTGTCAGCTCATTTCTACAAAATGAGTCCACGTTTCCAATTGGCAAATGAAAGTTTCCTGTGTACCCACCCATCCAGTCTTAGTGTGGGATAATAAACAAGCAATAAGAACATTAACATTATCCCTTCAAAGATGTCCCTCAATCTTTCTCTTGCTTGTTATGGGCTATGGCTTGATTAAGAACAGAGTCACAGGTGAAAGTGAACTTGCAGGGCAATCAGATTGGACTCAAATGCCAAAATGCAGAAACAATTGGAAATAATCATGCAGAAGAAATGAAAGACAAGCCAGGTATTGTGACACATGCTTGTAATCCTAGTACTTGGAAGGCTGAGACAGGAAGATCACAGTTCATGGCCAGCCTCAGCTACTTAGTGAGGCCCTCCACAACTTAGTGAAGACCTATTTCAAAATAAAGAATAAAAAATAGGGCTCAGTGTGTAGCTTGGAGGTAGAATGCCTCTGAGTTCAATCACAGTACCACAAAAAAAGAAAGAAATGAAAGTCAAAGCTGAAGATGGATGCATAGCCCAGTTTAAGAAACACAAAATGTCCCAATTTGACTGTAGACACCCTAGCCTTAAATAATTCCTACTATATAGAAAGGAAAAAACTGATGTATTTTCAAAGTACTTAAACTTCATTCCAACAGACTGAATTGTGAAACACTTGCCCAAATATCAGCTGCATTCACACAATAACTTCATTTCATTAATTTTTTAAGGGAGTAGCCTATTTTCACACAAAAAAAATTTAGCTGAACCCATCATAAAATCAAGCTTCTAATTCCATATCTAATGCCACAAGATTGGCACTCTTTATAGCTCATTGCCCACATGAGATGTGAAAGGGATATGCAAAGCAAACATTCTCAATCTTTTTATATAAAATGTATACACGCAAATATTAAACACATGTATGGAATATTAAAGAATTAATTATTGGCTTCCTTCCAGTTCAAGTTGAGGTGCACATTACATGCACTTATTGCTTCTTGTTATAGGATGAGATTTTCAGAAAGCTATTAAACAGAGTGAAGCATGCAGGATGTTTGTTGTAGAGCTTCTTTGGAAGAAACATCTGTGGAAGGGAGGGAAGGAGAGCAAGAACAGTTGAAAAATTATTCCAGCTGACCCCATAGGGCAATCATGAACTATAATAGCCCTTCAGAGTTGACCTGATTTAGGATGAGATGGCCAGACATGTATACACGATCTTGAAAAACCACTGAATGTGGCTACCCTAGGAAGAGGTGTGATATTGGACAAGGTGGCTTTGTGCAACAGAGGCAAGTCCTGAAAGGTAGAGAGCAAGAAGGCTATCTTCCCACAGTTTTCCCAGCAAGCAAAGAGTAAAAAAGCCTTCATGGAAAGGGAGGATTCTATGTTCACCACATCTCTTTCTCCCTTTAAAATGATCATAAGGGAACAAAAATAATATAACTTGACCACAAAAAAATAGAAGATTCTGATAACCATCAGTTATTAGCCACAAGCTCAAACTATAATGAAGCAGACATAGTGGAGTGGTGTACCACAACACCTGTAATTCCAACTACTAGGGATGCTAAGGCTGGAAAAGCACAAATTAAAGCCAGGTGAGGCACGTGCCTTTCATCCCAGTACTTGGTAAGCTGAGACAGGAAGATCATAGGTTGTAGAACAGCTTCATCAATGTAGCAAGACTCTCAGCAACCTATCAAGATCCTATTTTAAAACGAAAAATAAAAAGACTGAGGGTATAGCTCAGAGGTATAATTGCCCTGTGTTCAAACCCAAGTTCCACAAAAATAATCAAGTTCGAGGCCAGCCTGGGTAACTCACTGAGACCCTGTCATGAAATAAAATAAAGATATGGCAGGAGATGTAGCACAATATTTGTTTAGTATATGCAAGGCCCTAAGTTCAATATAAGTGACACACACTCAAAAAAGAAAACCATAGTAAAATATCACTTTATATTCACTAAAATAGCTATAAAATTAAAAATGAAGAGTGCTCATAAGGATATAGATAAATTGGAATTCTTACACATGACTATTGGAAAAATTTGCAATTCCTCAAAATGTTAAACATAGAGCTACCCTATGACTTAACAGCTCCACCCATAGATATATACCCAAAAGGATTGAAAACAGGTACTCAAAAAAAGTACATGCACATTCATAACAAGACTATTTACAATATCAAAATGGTGGAAAATGCATTATATCCATTCATGGATGAATGGATAAAGTCGTTGGAGTATTATTAATCCCTAAAAATGACATGAATGCCTCTTGAAAAATGTATGCTAATTAAAATGAATCAGACATAAGAGGTCACATATTATGTGACTACATTTTTATAAACTATTCATTATAGGTAAATCTATAGACACAGAATGCAGATTGGTGGTTTCCAGGGTCTGGAGGAAAAAAGATGAGGAGACACTGGTTAATTGGCATGGGATTTGCTTTGAGGGTAATACAAGTATTTTGGAACAAGATAGTAATCATATTGAACAACATTGTGAATGTACTAAATGTCACTGAAATGTTAAAGTTAAAATGGCTAATATATTGTAATTTTACCTCAAAAAATAAGTAAATAAAAATAAATAAATAGAATGAGAAGGGAACTTCAATGGACTAAAATTTCCACAAAATTTCTTGAAGCCACCAGAGTGGATGCTGACAAAACCACAGCCTGGAATACCACAGGAGAAAACAGAAGGCAGGAGTGAGAAATGGTACTTAAACCAGAGAGATTAGCTGAAGGTTTCCTAATGAAAGTTAATTGTACCCAGAAAGACTCAAAACCAGTGTCCAAAGCAATAAATTAAAAAGAAGCCAGGCATGGTGGTGCACACTTATAATCTCAGCATTTGGGAGGCTGAAACAGGAAGATCCAGGTTCACAGACAGCCTCAGCCACTTGGTGAGGCTCTTTGCAACTCAGTGAGACCCTGTTTCAAAATAAAGACTAAAAATTAGGGATGGTGGTGTAACTTGGAGGTAAAATTCCCCTGGGTTCCATCGCCAGTACCGCAAAAACAAAAACAAAAAAGAAGAAGAAGAAAAGTTCACCAGGTGTGGTAGCCAATGCATGTAATCCCTGTACTTGAGAGACTGAGCAACAGCGTTGCAGGTTTGAGGCCAGCTTCAGCAAGTTAGCAAGGTTCCTCAGGAATTTAGTAAGACCTTGTTTCAAATTTTAAAAAAAATAGCCTGGCATGGTGGCGCACGCAGGTAATCCCTGTGCTTGGGAGGCTGAGACAGAAGGATCACGCAGGTTCAAAGCCAGTCTGGCTGGCTTAGGAGACCCTGTTTCCAAATAAAAATATAAAAATAGGTCTGGGAGTGTAGCCTGGAGGTAGAAGGGTTTCTAGGTACCCCATTACCACCAAAATAAAAAAATAAATAAAAAATAAAAAACAGGGCTGGGGTTGTAACTCAGAGGTAGAATTCCTCTGGGTTCACCTCCAGTACAAAAACAATAAAGAAGAAAAGAAGAAGGAGGAGGAGGAGGAAGAAGAAGATGATGATGATGTTGATGATGATGATGATGATGATGATGATGACAAGGAAGAAGAAGAAGGAGTAGAAGGTAACTAGGAAATCTGGTGTGGGTATTGGAACTACCACCAAAAAAAGCCCTTATCTCCAGATTATTACATTTTCAAGGACCCCGACAAAATCATCAGCACTCCAAACCACATTCACAGAGAAGCCAGTTAGCCTTATTCCTAAATGTAATCAGACAACAAAAGAACAAACATTTTAGTATTATATAAAGAATGACAGGGAAATACCAAGAAAACAAATAGCAACTGGACCTAAGGAAAAAGATAATAAATGAGACAGAATATAACAACTAAAAATGATCAAACAAAAATACCTTTTCTTAATATTAGAAAGTATGGAAGATCACTTCAAAAAAAAACTATGATTACAAAATCCAACTTTCAACAAAGCAAGTTGAGAGGAACATTGGAATGTAAGGCAAAAAATACAGGAAAGAACAACATCAAGTACTGGACAGAATGTAGAATGATTCCAGCTGTCTTACATTGCTTATAAGAGCGCAAATTGGTCCAACCATTTTGAGAAACATGGCAGTATCTTCTAGAGTCAAAACTAAACATATGCCTACCTTATAACCCAGAAATGCTATTTCAATCCTGATACCCAACAATTATGAATTCGTACAACTACCAAAACACATGCACAAAAAAATCTATAGTAGCAATATTTATAATATCCCCAAACTGGAGGCAACCCGAATATCCTTCAATAGTATCCAATAATTTGGATAAATAAGTTGAATAATCACAGAATACAATGTAGGAATGAAAAGAAATGTATACTAATGAATTAAACAATATTGCTCAATTCCTAAAAATTTTGTTGGCTGAGAAAGGTCATAAACTTAACAATACATAATATATTATTGGGTGTGGTGATGCACGCTTGTAATCCCAGTACTTGGAGGCTAAGACAGGAGAATTGCAGGCTTGAGGATAGTTTCAGCTACCTAGTGAGGCCCTCCGCAATTTAGATTCTATTTCAAAAGAAAAATATAAAAATATAACTCATAAGTAGAATATTCTTAGAATTAATCCCCAGTTCCACAAAAATTATGATGTATATATGATTTACAAGAAGAGAAGAATTAAGATTTATCATAGGTTCCTAAAGTCAGTGATACTGTGCCATGAGGGGACAATGGAATGACTGGGGGTGCAGTAGTAGCCTAAGGTGCAATTGGGGGGCATTGAACAAAACTAATGAGGCAATAGAAGCACCCTGGGGTGGGCTGAATATTTTTTTTCTGAAAAGGAGGTAGTAAGACAATAAATATGAGCCGGGAGGGCTTACACTTGTAATCCCCGCGATTGGGAGGCAGAGACAGGAGGATCACTCAGGTTCGAAGCCAGCCACACTGGCTTAAAAGACCCTGTTTCCAAATAAAAATATAAAAAAATAGGTCTGGGAGTATAGCCCAGAGGTAGAAGGGCTTCCAGGAACCCCAGTACCACCCAAATCCCTTTGTGGAATATATTTTTGAAGATGGACTTTTGTGGAAGCTATTGTCTAGAAGGGGGCATGAGAAGTCTTCAGAGGTCCTGGGAATGTTGGAATATTTTATCTGCGTAGTGATTACATAAGTGAGGACATTTACAAAAATTAATATTTCTCATAGATTCCTAAAGTCAGTGATACTGTGCCATGAGGGGACAATGGAATGACTGGGGGTGCAGTAGTAGCCTAAGGTGCAATTGGGGGGGCATCATAACTGAGATATTAGAACTCAAGTATGTATCTAACATATAGAGTACCTAAAGCAAGAATTAAGGACAGAATATTATAGTGACACATGCATATCCATGTTTATAGCACCATAATTCACAATAGCCAAACTATGAAATCAGCTTAGGTGTCCACCAACAGATGAATGGATAAAGAAAATATTATATATACACACAATATAATTCAATTCAGCACTAAAGAAGAAAAAAATTATGTCATATCATATCAGCCAGTCTCAGAAAGTCAAGGGTCCTATGTTTTCTCTCATATGACAAAGCTATAGAGAAAAGAGGAAACAAAAGTCCCTTCATAGAAATGAGGACAGAGACCAGTAGAACAGTGGAAGGGGCCTAGGGGAGGAAATCAAAGGGTAGAAAAGGATTGGAAAAGGAAACAGTTTAAATAATGTTATGTCCATATATGAAGGTATCACTACAATCTCAATAACACCTATGGGAAAGGAAAAGGAAGGAGTGGAGTGGAATGTGGAAGGGAGCAACCAAGTGATGTGTACATGTATTTGTAACACTGAACCTTACTATTATGTATAACATTAATATACCAATAAAAGTATAAAACCCCTCACAACAAATTTTTCTATCCAAATATTAAGCAATCAGTTCAAACTGGAATTGGAGGCCAATCAACCAAGAAAAATAAGATAGATTCCAACAAATACATAGAACAAGGAGCTAAAAGATCCTAATACTTGGGAGGCTGAGACAGAAAGATCACAGGTTTAAGGGCAGCCTCCACAAGTAGCCATACTCAGCAATCTTGCAAGACCCTCTTTCTAAACAAATACAGGGCTGGGGGTATATCTTGGAGGTAGAATATCCCAGGTTCAAACCCCAGCACCACAAGAAAAAAAAAAAAAACATAACAAAAACTATACAAGAAAATTATGGTTTAATTTAAAGTAAACTAGAATATGGTAAAATTTGGTACAAAAGCAAATAATATAAAAAGGGCACTCCATTTGGAAATGTTCTTTTGAGTAACATGAGATTCATTACACATTAAATACAGAAATGAAAATGAAATCCTAATCCTATATTGTATTGCAGTGAATAATTTTACCATAATACTGCAAATACATCTTTACTCTCAACTTTGAAAATTAATCTTTAATAAATCCCCGAATACCCAATTATAATGAAAGAACAATGGACAGTGGAAAAGTACAGATACAGTGACAGTGATGTTATGATATATTGCCATATAAACCTTTGTCTTCCTAACATTTTTTTTTCTTGGTGCTGAGGATTGAATCCAAGATCATTCTAACTCTGAGCCGTATCACCCAGCTGTATTTTATTTTATTATTGGTGCATTATAGTCATACACCTTAGTGGAATACAAGATGATAGAGGCATACCTGCACACATCACTCATTTAGCCTTTCCCCAGTTTCCATCCCATTCCCTCTCCCCTCCCTTCTTCTAATGTTCAGTTTAGTGATTGGCTTTGATATGTTTGTTAGTGTACATCATGAACATTAGAGAATTTCTCTCTTCCTCCCTCCCATCCCCTCAGTTAGGTCACCTTACTATTTTATTTTCTATTTGGAAACTGGGTCTTTCTGGGTTGTTGAGAATAGCCTGGAACCTGCAACCCTCCTGTCTCACCCTCCCAAATTCGGGGATTATAAGTGTGTGTCACAACACCCGCTCTTCCTAATATCTTGAGAGCTGTTAGCTGGTATTAGCCCTCCTAAGAAAAACTGTCTTGAATAAAGATAGACACCATGACCAAAATCATGCATGTTTTCTAAAATTCCACATTCAATTGTTAAATTTGAAAACATGAATGTCCATCCCTTGCCCCAGCTTGGGATATCACTAAAAGGCCATCTAGCTTTATAACTTTATAACTTTATAGCTTTATAACTCCCCATAGAATTGACTAACCACCACTTTTTTTTCAATACTGGGGATTGAACCCAGGGACATTCTACTTTCGAGCTACACCCCCAGACCTATTTTTTATTCTTTATTTTGAAACAGGGTCTCACTGAGTTTCAAAGGGCCTCACTAAGTAGCTGAGGCTCTCGGCAAACCACAGTCCTCCTGTCTCAGCTTCCCAAATGCTGGAATTACAAGCATGAGCTACCAAGCCTGGCTTAAACCCGTTTTTTGATACTGTATCAAAGGCCACTTTCTGGCTGGGAGTGATGGTACACACTTGCAATCCAAGTACTTGGGAGGCTGTGACAGGAGGATAGGTGGCTCACCTCAGCTACTTAGTAAGACCCTCCACAACTTAGTGATACTATGTCTCAAAATAAAAAACAGCCAGACTTGGTGTAATCAAGCATTTGGGAGGCTGAGACAGGAGTATTGCATTCAAGGACAGCCTCAGCTACTTAGTGAGGCTCTTTGCAACTCAGTGAGACCCTGTTTCAAAATAAAAAATAGGGCTGGGGCTGTAGCTCAAAGGTAGAATGCCCCTGGATTCCATTCCCAGTACCGCAAATAAAGAAAGGAAGGAAAGAAAGAAAGAAAGAAAGAAAGAAAGAAAGAAAGAAAGAATAAAAGATAGGGATGGGAGTGTAGCTCAGAAGTGGAATGTCCCTGGGTTCAATTCTTAGTACCACACAATAAAAAGGCCACTTCCTCCATTTGCCTAATCCTGATCCTTTCCCACCTCTCCCTTCCCCTTCTCTCCCCTCTTTCTCTTTTCTTCCCTTCCATTGTTCCCCCAGGACATTCCCTGGTAAAATTCCTGCATTTTAATCTCCATCTTACAGTCAACTTTCCTAAGATCCCAGCCCCAAACAACAATCGACAGAACGTTGGGAGAAAAAAGAGGCAACATATAGGCACATTAAGTCCTCATTACAAAGAAAAAAATCAATCATTATCTCCAATTCAATGGAAATATAAATCAAGGTTTAGGGAAGTAACCAAAAGAAAATTTTAATATGGTGCACTATATATATATATATATATATATATATATATATATATATATGTTAAAAAGAGAAAGAAAAATGTTAGGAAAAGATGAAACAAAATTTGCCACTTGATAACTGATAAATTTCAGTGACAAACACATGAAGTTTATTATACCATTTTCTGTACTATAGATTAGTTTGGACTTTCGGGAAGATGGCGACCAAGAAAAGCAGCGTTTACAAGTCCTGCTAAAACTCAATCTCTGTTGCCACAAAATCAGTGTTTTCATAGCCAGAAAATGCCATCAGCAGAGAAATAATAAATGTAAACACAAGGGACAGAGAAAAAAAGACTAGAACAACCAGAGACCAGAAATCAAGCCCACAATGCGGCAGCGTAGCCGCACTGGCACCATCTTCCCTCACAGCACTAGGATCCAGAGAAGAAGGGCAAACAAGGAGCTGAAATAAGCAGCTGAGGATCATTCGGGTGTAATTCAGCAGTTCTTTCAGCACAATGAACGTCTAAACCTCCCAGTGGCCAAGCTCATCAGCCTTCTGGGACTCAGAACAGAGCTCAAAACCAGAAAAGAAATACGCCAGCCTCACAGCTGAGGGCGTGTCAGCGGCGCCATATTGCTAGCAGCATCAGCGAGTTCACCGCGCCCCGCCACAATAACCGTGAGTGTAATTGCAGCCCCTAAAGGAGAAATCTCTCTACTGCACTCCCAGGGACTTGCATAGCTTTGATAATCTCCTTGGGTCGGATATTTGGCAGTCCAACCCAGTGAAGGAGTAGCAGTGGCAGAGATACCACACCCTAGTCGCAGCTCCCCATGGGAAAACGCCCAGCGCGGCACCCCCACGGTCTCGCGCAGCCTCAATTAACTTCCTGGGTATGAGACTTTGCGATACAACCCAGTAAAGGAGTAGTGGTGGCTGAGATTACAACAGACTCGAGATACAGAGCACACCAAGTGAAGTCATAGTGACTTTTCTTCTGTTTTGCTCTGTTCCTCTTTGATCTAGGAAGAATTTATGCATATTCTCCCAGATATATCTGGCACCTCAGGAAATGAAGGACTGTGACTCTTTGGGCTTTAAGGAGGAATCTCACAGTTGATGTTATCATCACATGAACTATAATGAGGGCACAGGTTTCTTATCCCTCAGGACTGCTGATCATAAACCCAGGGCCCATCAAAGGGTCTGCACTCTCAGAGTCTGACAAACAGATATTTCTTACAAAGATGAACTCACAGCTGGAACATCAGAATAAAACCCATTCTTTCCTGAGGGAGCTTGACAAAAAATTCATTTAGAGAAGCCTAGAAGATCATCCCAGAGATCATCCCACCTCCATCCTCCTCCCCCCTGCAGATACCAGCAAAAGCCACGCCCTCTCAGCATCTGCATTATTGCAGTTCATAGGCAGAATCTCAAAGTGAGAAATAAGCCCTGAGAGAAGGTGTGGTCGCTGGCCAAAAGCATTTTCCACTTTTAGATATTCTTGCATAACTATTATTCTTCTAGTATTCTTTTAACTCTCTATACGAATTGCTCCGGTGATGTGAGATCAGGACTATGAAAGAAATTGAGTCCGTGGAAATAAATTCCCTAAAAATTTGTCTAAACATCCTTGGCTCTGCTCAATAATAATGAAAAACTGGCCAGAACTCAGATGCTGTGATAAGCATTCCAGCTGCAGCAATCACAAATGGTCTCCGACCCTCATTCCTATCACTAACTTAGGTTAAGCCATTAACTCCAGTAAGGTAGCTCAGTTTAAGGTAACTCTGTTTACCCTTGAGATCCTACCTAGAGACAGAGAAGATAAAACCTTGTGTGTGACTTCGAAGCAATTTAGTTGATGAACAACTTAGTTGCCCAAATACAATAGAGCCAAGGAAAAAGATTGTTGACTTTTACGCCCAGTATGAGCATTCCCGGAGACAGAGAAACTGGCCGCATGGTTAGGAATGAATATGACAAAATAAAGGACAGACATTCTAAATATATATGTATGAAGGAAAGGAAATACCATAAGAGTAAGAAAAGCATTTTTGCATGAAGAAGAGCTTATCATAAGAACGTCCCAACTGGGAAAGAAAGGAATTAGAAGGTTAGAAGCAGGTTGCAGAGGGTTTGTGACAGGGAAATGGATTATTAAAGATGAATAGGCTTTTAATAGGCTTGTTGTCTAAAGAAGAGTGTTCAGCGGCTAAGGAAATACATCTGACAATTAAATCCAAGAACTTTGTGGTGTTGTTTGTCGTGTTTTGTCTGCCAAACTGTGTTGTGAGTTTGCTTAAGCTTTCAGATTTAGAAGGTAAGATGCCAACACCTGAAGAAACCCTATCACATTCACCTGAATCACCACATCTCCCCACACTTGCTATATGAAATGAGCCCAAAAGATGGAAAGTTCCAAGAAAGTTAAAGAAGATTCCCTGAGAAGCCTCCAAGCCTTGGGCATGCCTGTTTCTTCTGGGAGGTCGCCCTTTGGAACTGCTTATCTGCAAGACCTGGGAAAGAATCCGGAGTTAATCTCTCGAAGGCCAACAGCCAGCTGAAGGACTAGTTTTATTACCTTTGTTTACATGTCATTCACTATTATTTCACAGTGATTGCATTTACTCCCTTTTCTCTTATTATTAACTTTACTGGTGAAGGGTATAAATTTTGGGGGGGTTTTGTAATAAAGTGTCATTGGCTCAAGAAGCCTTTGTCCATGTCAGATTCTTTCTAGAGAGCGCCGTCACTAGGAACTCTTAGTTCCTAGAAGGGAAAGAATCGCTGCAGAGAAGCGGCTGCAGTACTTCACTCTAATCCTTCCCCATCTTTGCTGAGGTTTTCGACCGCGAGTGGACTCGTGCCCCAACAGGAATGAGCCGGTCCGCGACACCCCCCCCACACTATCGCACATATTCCTTATGGATGGGAAATTGGTGTCTCTTAGGCATTTAATGGCAGATCTGTAATGAGAGCCCATGTCTTTCAATTGCCAGGAAGGCCCACTAACAGGAGCCAAATTCTTCTTACTGCCACATGACAGCTGTGGTAATAGGAGAAAGGAGTTTGGCAAGGCACAGCATAAGCCAAATATATTCTACAACCAGGTTTTAAACTTACCTATCACAGAAAGATGTGAATAAATAATCACTTGATTCTCAGAATAGGGCTTGTGTGTTCTGAGGTGTGAAGTGGTGGTTGGAGGCCAAAAACAGGAAAGTGTGGCAATAAATGACTGCTCTCCTCATGAGTGGGGTCCTCTGTGGATTCTGTTAAGACAATGTTCCCATCTTCAACAAAGAGATAATGTCTGAGACTGCACCATTTTTTGAGGGCTCACAAGTGTCCCGACAATGGGTACCACAGGACATGGTACAGTTAGGACAAGCAGAAAAGTCCCAGCTCTTCAGATCTCTTCCACTCAGTCCCCCTATACCTGCCATGTCAAGCTCATCTCCTCCTGCTCACCCCAAGGTTTCCTTGTTCCTCAGAACATTCCCTCTCGCCTGGCCAAATTGCTGTTCTCCCCTCTATTGCTTCCTTCCAAGGCCCCCTCTCACATAACCTTCAGAAGACATCCAATTCCATGAGCAGCATATAAAATTTTTGGTGTTGTACCAGAAATTGTCTTGAATCTGGACTTCTATCCCAATAAGACCTGGAACAGCAGATAGATTCTTTGTGCTCAAAGTGTGAACAATGCATAGGGGAGAGAACATACAGTGAGCAACCAGATAAACTTTTACATGTGACCTTCCCATAGTTCTTCTGAAAGTCAAGCTCTACATCTTCCAGGAGTTAGCATCTTTTATCTTAGGTTTTTTATTCTCAGGAATCAGGGAGGGAGGGTCCAAGATGGCGGCAGCCACAGTTGCAATGGCGACCGCAGCCTCGGTGACAAAAGCTGGCAACGTACAAATAGGATATAGAAATACCAGACATCATATTTTGGTTTAATATCTAATTGGGACAACATATAGAGACATTTATATCCATGACTTCCTACCTAAAATATGAGAGGAGACGGACCTAGATGGTGGAGACGGCGGTGGCAGCAGCAGCGGCGGTGGCAGTCAGTATTCGCGAGAGGTAGATAGACCAATTCAACCTGCCTTGAACTGGTGGAGAAATATACCCCCCCAAAAAAAAGAAAAGACTGCTTCTGCCCCACATGCTTAGAAATTATGGACAACATACTATTTTAAAAAAATGCTTGGGAGGAGGGCCAAGATGGTGGTGGCAGCAGCGGCCAGTGTCAGGGAGAAGCAGGCAGATTCATTCGAATTCACTCTGAACTATTGAAATCTCCCCAAAAGTAAATCACACCTGCCCCACATGCTCAGGAACTCTGGACAACATACTATGTAAGAAAAATGTTTGGGGCACATCAGATAGAGCACCGCATAATCAGATCGGCTGGCGCCACACGACCCAGGAGCCAAGGGCGCTCCTGGCTGTCTCGCTTCTCTGCACAGCGCTGGGGCTAAGTGCACTCAGAGAAGTAGAACCCACTCTCCGTGGTGATGCTGTGGGCCTCCACTCTTGACGTTGAGATAAAACACATTGCTACTAAGTACTTGGGCCCCCAACTCCTGCAAAAGACATGTATTGTTTTCTTTTATTAAAAAATATTAAAGAGGGAGGAGGATGGTGGTGGCTGTGACTGTAGTGGCGACCACAGCCAGATCTATTTAGGTTGGCAGTGGCTGAATAGGACATGCATCCCTCTGAGAAACCCTGAACAACATATATTGATTTAATTGCTGATTGGGACAACACACAGAAACATTTCCAGTCATGACTTCCTATCTGAACTATAGGAGAGAGAATGGAAAATGGCAAAATTAGAGGCAAGATGGCAGCGTGGCTCCCACCACTGCAAGAAAAGTGATTTTTGGAGGGATATCCCACAAGAGATCAGAAAGAAGACTGCTCCTGCCACACATACACAGAAATACTTAACAACAACATACTCTAGGAGAGACCAAGAAGGTGGGGGCAGAGGCCAGTATTCAGAAAAAACAAACAGATCCAACCAAATCCGCCTTGAATTTTTTAAGAAATCTCCCCAAAATTAGACTGTTCCTGCCCCACATGCTCAGGAACCCTGGACAACATACTATGTAAAAAAAAAAAAAAAGTTTCACGGAGATGTACCAAGATGGCAATAGGGGCAGCTGCCAGTATTCGGGATAGTAAAACAGATCCAATCCAATCCACCTTGAATTTTTTAAGAAATCTCCCCAAAAGTAGACTGCTCCTGCTGCATGTGTGCAGGAATTCTGGATAAAATGCTATGTAAGAAAAATGTCTGGGGCAAGTCGGAGGGAGCCCCGCCCATATTGCTGGGATGGCTTGCTACGCCAGTGTCTCGGAAGACCTCAGCTCATGGCTGCCACGTTCATTTGTGCTTAGATGGGGGTCAGGGTGTGCTTGGAGCCGTGGATCCCGCTCTCCGTGGTGAGGCTGCCAGCCTCTGCTTTCAGTGGGGAGATAAAATCCACTGCTGCTAGAGAATTGGGCTCCCAGCTTCTGCAAACGACACATGCTGTTTTCTCCTTCTTAAAGAAATGTATATAGATGGAAGAAAAAATGGGGACCTCTGTCAATGTCCTGCCCACAGTAACAGGGACCAGAGCCCACTACGCGGCAAGGCCAGGTTTGGAGCCAGCAAGGTTGGTCCTGAAGCCTGCCATGGGCCCAGAGCCTGTTGCAAGGCAGGCCTGGAACTGGGGCCTGCTCCACAGCAAAGAGCCAGTGGGTTTCTTCCGCTGTGTGGCCAGGAAGCACTAGAAGCTGCTGCTGCCTCACCTAATCTCTCAGAAGATTTCCAGATCCAAGTGACCTCTATTAAAAAAGAATTGGTTGTGAGTGGATCATCTTGTCAAAGTTACACACCTTCTTGTTTTCAGGTTTTCAGTTAGTGTGAATAAGTGTGGAAAAATAGAAGCTCTAATACATTGTTGGTGCAATTGCAAGTTGGTGCAAGCACCTTGGAGAACAGTATAGAAGATCCTCAGAGGAAGGAAAATAAACCTACCATATGATCCAGCAATACCACCTCTGGGTATCTACCAAAAATAATGAAGACCAAAATACCAAACTAATGTATAAACAACCATGTTCATAGCTGCACAGTTTGCCATTGCCAAATTCTGGAAACAGCCAAGATGCCCTTCAACAGATGAGTGGATTTCAAAACTATGGGATATGTACAGAATAGAGTTTTGCCCAACCATAAGGGAGAACAAAATTATGGCATTTACAGTGAAATGTCACAAAAATAAGAAATCAGATGATTGTCTTAATGTGCAGCATATCAGGGAGAAATGGGTAAAAGGAGGAACTCTAGATAAAGAAGGGACCCTAAGGAGGAGCAATTAAGGTGACATATCTGAGGGGATAAGAGGGGGGATAAGCGGAACTCTTTAAAGCACATGCTGTACTTAAACATATCAAAGTCAATCAGAAAGCCAAGCATGGGTAGGAGGGAGAGGGAAGAAAGGGGTTAGAAATTGGTTAGGGGGTTATTGGGTGATGTGTGCATGTATATCTCCATACGTTTTTTTATCCCATTTTGATGTATGACTACAATTCACCAATAAAAACTTATAAAAAAAAGAATCAGGGATGTGTGGTGTACAACAATATAAAGTGCTTAATAGGCCAGGCATAGTGGCGTACACTTGTAATCCCCGTGCTTGGGAGGCGGAGACAGGAGGATAGCGAGACCCTGTTTCCAAATAAAATAAAGTATAAAAATAGGTCTGGGAGTGTAGCCTGGAGGTATAAGGGTTTCCAGGAACCCCAGTACCACCAAATAAATAAATAAATAAATAAAGTGCTTAATGCCACTGAACTATATACTTAAAGTGGTTAAGAGATTGACTTTTATGATACATATATCATAATATATATCATTATGTATGTATATATATATATATATATATATATATATATATAGTCACAGTAAAAAAAAATATGAACTAGCACATTATCCAAGCTGTTTCTCAGAGTGCCAACCCTTAATGCCTCATAGGCACTAGGGGGTGTCTGGGGGTGTTGTCTATAAACCTTCTCCCATGACCAAACTGAGGATTAGGCCTCTGTTATAGAAATTGTTTTATTAGCTTTTCTGGCCCTTTCTAAGCTCCATGGTATTCTAGGAGGCTACCCTGAATTAGGGGCTTAAGTCCAGGTTATAGATAGGCCTGTTACCCAACATTTCAGGTCCCTACCCTATCTTCTGGTCACCACTTGTCTCCTCACTCTATCAGCTGGACTCACATTCTGCATCCTCCACAGACATAGTTATTTGCTTCTTTTGCTTGTGAAGCAATCCCTCTGCTTCTGTCAAACTTTTTGGCATCTTAGTACCTAGGAAAAGCTTTCTCCTTAAGCTCTCTTAGGAGCTACAGGTTATTTCTGAGGGAGTCCTTAATTCTTCCTGCCCTACCCATTGTGCTCCCATATTTTGCTCCCAAGTACTTTAACATGGCCAGCAGGTAGCCTCTATGTATCAAATCATATGTCTGAACCCTCACTCCCTACCCCTTAGCACTTGCTACAATAAGGCAACAATTTCCAGCTACCATAGGCAATAACTTGATTCTGACCGATTTTCCATGAGACCAGCAAACATCAAGAAAGTTTCCAACATATGTGTCACTTCCATTTCCACCACTAGAGCCAATGGCAGTTAAATATCAAAAGTAGAAGGTGAAAATCTAGTGATATTCTTTCTAGGAGAGTCAGATATTACCTCCATTTATTTCTTCAGATACATCCTCCTAGCATATTTAGCAGTACCCAGTTAAATCACTCAGAGATATTAAAGGGGTTAAATGGAGAAGAAATTGAGTACTTATGGATTTTTGTACTTCCAACAACCAAAGAACTGGTAATATTTTCTTGGCCTGGAAAAATCCAGCAGAAATACAGTACACTAAAAATAGCTTTCCTCGGACACATAAGCAGTGGTATTGCTTCCTGATCCAGCCCAAACACCACAAGTAAAGTTACTAGTCACTACAAGTATTTCCCTATCCAAGTTACAAAGACCACTTTATGAATGACATCATGTTAACATCTGGATGAGATAGGTGTGAGGGGATATTCACAGCCTTAGTAAATACAGGCATTTCAAAAGTTGGTAGGTAAAGCCTGAAAAGACCCAAGAACCTTCCATATAAATGAAGTATTCAGGGGCTTGTGGTCAGGGGCATGCTAGGACTTTTCCTCCAAACTAAGATGAATGATGACATGTCACACCTCCTGCTGCTCAGAAGAAAGCACAAGGCCATATAGGCCTAATTTGTCCTGGATATGGGAAGCAAGGGGTACAATGTCCCCAATTCCTCCAGTGAGCCACATTGGAATTTGTATTTTCATCACTCACAATTTTGGGTTCTTTGATGTTGGACCTGCACTGTCCAAAATAGTTGCCACTTACCACATTCTGTTATCTAAATTTAAATTAAGATGAAATGCAACTAAAAATTTAGTAACGCAGTTGCACTAGCCACATTTCAAGTACTCAGGAGCCACATGAATCTAGCAATATCTTATGGTACAATGTTGGCTAGACATTCTAGTTCCCTAAATGATAATGGTTCAACTCAGAGACATAGAAAGAGTTCCATTAGCTACCACAACTGAGAAGTGAATTGCAACTTGTGGTCACTCTGGGTTCCTAATAATATGAAACCCACAGACATGACAAAAAGTCACCATCCTTTAAGGGGTCATTGGTCCTGGTCAACAGTAGACAGGAATACTCTCACACAATAGGAATAGAGAGAGGTGTTTAGTATCCAGCTGATCCACTTGAATGTGATTCCCTGCTTGATTTCTATGGTAAATAGACAAGAACACTGTCCATAGCCTGATAAGGGAAAGGTGACCAGGGACTCAGTACTTTTGGAAATGAAGGTCTGTGTTATTCCACCAGGTAAGTGACAAAGAACAGCAGAAGTGCTGGTTAATGCTGAGGGAATTCTAGAATGGATAGTAGATGAGGGAAGCCATGAACATCACTTGTGGCTTTGAAACCAGTTGCAACAGTGGGGTCCATGAATTGTCCCCCTGTGTATTTCATGTGAACTTTTCTAGAGAAGGAATTAATATAGTTCCCGGAGGAGTTCTTCTCGAGTTAAGATCTCTGTGTACATAGTGCTAAAATGGAAAGACTGTAGTGCATATTGTGGTGCCTCCCATGGCCCACCATATAATCCAGGTAATAACCCCCTCAGCCAACAAAAAATTGTCTGATAATGATTCATTGCTAAGTTGTGCTCCTAAACAAGGGTTAAGAGGTCAATGAAGGATGAAGAGCAACAAAGCCTAAACCCTAGCTTCCATTTGGGATATTTCTACAGAGTTTTCTCAATTGTCGAACTCCTTATGATATCCATTAAAATCCTTAATTCAGTGGTCTAACAATACACCTCCACTTTCTTCCTGATTCTACTTCTCTTTTTTACACATTAGACTTTCTAGAAAACACTCTTGTCCTCCCACATCAAGTTGCAGGGACGAACCAGCTAGCCTCCTTTTTAAGAATGTCATTGCTACCCCACTTCCTCACCTTGCACAAGAGTCAATTCAAGATGGATCAAGGACTTGGAAATCAGACCAGAGACCTTGCAGCTCCTCGAAGAGGGCATAGGTCCAACACTTTAACACATAGGCACAGGTAAAAGCTTTGTCAACAAGAACCTAAAAGGCACAAGAAATTAAAAGGAGGATCAATACATGGGATTGCATGAAACTGAAGAGCTTCTCTATAGCAAAAGAAATTATCAAGAACCTCAAAAGAGAGCCGACAGAATGAGAGAAAAAATTTGCCAACTATTCTTCCAATAGAGGACTAATACCTAGAATATACACATAACTCAAGAAAATCACCTTTTACCCCAATATGATGTGTGAATATAATGCAAAATTTAAAAATTAAAAAAAGAAAATCACGGCTAAGAAAACAAATAACCCAATCAAAAATGGGCAAGTGAATTAGATACCTCACAAAAGAAAAAATTCAAATGGTATAAAAAATGCTCAACATCATTAGCAATCAGAGATATACAAATAAAAACTACCCTGAGATTTCACCCAACTCCAACTAGAATGGCAATCATTCAAAATACAAACAACAACAAATGCTGGTAAGGATATGGAGAAGTGGGAACTGTAATACATTGTTGGTTGAATTGCAAATTAGTACAACCATTTTGGAAAAGAGTATGAAGGATCCTCAGAAGAACGGGAATGGTCTTATCATATGATCCATCAATACCACTTCTGGATAATTACCCTAAAGAAAGGAAACCAAACTACCATACTAATGCATGCGTATCTATGTTCATAGTCGCATAATTCACAAATGCCAAACTATGGAACCAGCCAAGATGTCCATCAACAGATGAATGGATTACAAACCTATGGGATATATACATGATGGAATTTTACTCAGCCATAAAGAAAAACACAATTACATCATTTGTGGGGAAAGGGATGGAACTGGAGAACATTGTAAGTGAGAGTAGTCAGTCACAAAAAGTAAAAATCAGATGCTCTCCCTATTATGTGGAAGCTAGGGAGAAAAGGGGTCATAGGAGGAACTATACACGAGGAAGGAGAAACCAAAGATGAACATAAATGAGGCAATCTAACTGAGGGGGATGGGAGGAGGAAGAGGAAATTCCCTAATGTATGTGAAGTATTTTATTTTTCTTTCTTTCTTTCTTTTTTGTGGTACTGGGGTTCCTGGAAGCCCTTCTACCTCCAGGCTACACTCCCAGACCTATTTTTTTTTTTTTATTTTTGGAAACAGGGTCTCTTAAGCCAGCGCGGCTGGCTTCAAACCTGGGCGATCCTCCTGTCTCCACCTCCCAAGTGTGGGGATTACAAGCATGTGCCACCACGCCCGGCATTTTTTCTTTTTTGGTGGTACTGGGGTTCCTGGAAGCCCTCCTACCTTCGGGGTACACTCCCAGACCTATTTTTTATACTTTTTATTTTGGAAACAGGGTCTCTTAAGCCAGTGTGACTGGCTTCGAACCTCCGCTATCCGCCTGTCTCCGCCTCCCAAGTGTGGGGATTACAAGCATGAGCCAACACACCCGGCAAAGTATTTTCTTAAACATATCAAAGCCAATCAGTAAGCCAAACAGAAGAAGGAGGGACAGGGAAAGAACAGAGTAGGAATTAGTGAAAGGCTAAATGAGTGATATGTGCATGTATGCCTCTATCATCTTGTACCCCATTAAGATGCATAAGTACAATACATCAATATAAAAATGCTACTTTATGTTATGTGAATTTAAGCACAATTCTTTTGTGTAGAACTAGGGGTGGAACTCAGGGGCTTTTCTACCTTCAAGCTATACTCCCAGACCTATTTTTAATACTTTATTTGGAAACAGAGTGTCAATAATTTACTGAGAGCCTCAGTCATTAACTGAGGCTGGTTTAAAACCTGTGTGATCCTCCTGTCTCAGCCTCCCAAGCGCTTGGATTACAAGCATGGACCCCCACGCCTGGCTTAAGCACATTTTTTAAAAATCAGGGTATTTTGGACAGGAAGAATGATCAAGTGTTTCTTCCTTCTTTTCCAAAGTCTTTTTCAACTTAAGAACTCAGTTATTTTGCTTCATATTATTATAAAGGTTATAATTTTTCATCATCTTTAAATAAATTTATTACTAAAGAAAGTAATTTAAATTTTAAAATACTAATGTCATTCCTCAGGTAAGTTCCAGGAACTTCTAGGAATGGGTTGTGTCTCCTTGTGCAAATAGGTTCAGGGGCCCTACAGATACTGTTAGGAAGTGCTGACTGCCAAGTACTTCCTTGAAAGAGAGAAGCATGGACAGGGAAATGGTAGTCAAGGAAATCTGGTTGTTCACTCAAAAGGAAGCTTGCACCTTCAAGGCTGTCCCTCCTTCATGAGTGGAGGATGCATCCTGGCCCTAATGTGCTCAGAGGAGAGCCTGGCCGGCTTTCTCCAAGAAAGAGAATTGCCTGGTGCTATATAATGCCATCTGTGGGTCTGGTGAATAAACAATGGGTGATGTCCAGCCAGCTGGCCTTCCTCCCACAATCCCCCTATTGGGGCTGTCCACAAGAACTTTGCCTGCTCTTGTGGTGTCTGTGGACACCGGCCTAGGAGAAGAGAAACATCTGCTGGTTTGAGTGGCTGACTGCTGCCTTCTCTTGCCAGGAAGATGCAATTTCTGGTACCTCGGTGAGGCCCAAATCCCACTGGGTGGCTTTGAGATGTGCATGACTCAGCCACCAGGCTGTTGCTGAGGACCTGGGGGAGGTTGCTTAGTTACCTGAGAGATCGCTGGCATATTTTGCTGTGATGACGTTGCCCTCTGCTTCTGCCTCCCAACAGCAAGCGGTGTGTGCCCCGAGTCGTGTGTCCTTCCTCACTGGTAGGAGGCCTGATACCACCCGCCTGTATGACTTCAATTCCTACTGGAGGGTGCATGCGGGAAACTACTCAACCATCCCCCAGTACTTCAAGGAGAATGGCTACGTGACCATGTCTGTTGGAAAAGTCTTTCACCCTGGTACTGCTCCATGCCCAAAGTCTGGGTTCCCTTCTTCCTCGCCTAGTGTGGGAGTCTCCTGCCAAGCTTGGGGCGTTCTCTGCAGAGTCCTCTCCTGGCTGTGCGCTCACTTGCATATCTGTGCACTGCTGCCTTTCTGGAAAAACCACTTCTCAACTTGGCTTCTTGTTTTTGGCAGAAGTGAAAAGAGTAGAGAGTTTGACTTCCTTTCAGAAGCTGAAGGTGGTTCTGTGGGGCTCCTTCGGCTCTGTAGGTGGTGGGAAAGGCACTGACTGGCTGGGGAGGTGGCCGTATTGGTTGTGAGCCCAGCTCTGGGGCTGACTTCTGACCTGCAGGGTCACTGTCTATAAAGGTAGGGGTGGGGCAAGCACATCTGAGGATGTGCCCTGCACGCAGTGCTGCTGTGTGAACTTGCTGCCTGGTAGGAGGGCTAAAGTTTAATGGGGCTCCTGCCCAGTCTCAGATAATATTGTCAGGAGTGTAAGCTGGTAATCAGGGCCTATAGGGAGCCAGAGATCACCAGTCAGACTTTGAACACTGTCCCTCATTAATGCAAAAATTAGAAAGTTGGACTATAGACAAAAATTATCATTATTTATAGAAACAATGCATTATTATTTGACAAAAATTGGAAAATTTAACCTGAAGTCACTTTTAATTTCACTTACCTAAAAACTGCATTGTATATGTTTGTGTGTGTGTGTATATATACACACACACATATTTATATATTATATCCTGAGTTATGTTCAACATTTCCCCCTTATGTTACTGCTTATAAAAGCCATTTTTAATGATAGCTTAGCAATGTAACTTACTGTTCTTTAATCCAAGGTTTCTTCAGGTTTTCACTGTCATGAACATTCCTAGAAGAAGAATGAAATGCTAATAGGCACTTACTAGTACTAGTAATCTGAACGCTTGGGTTCCTAATCTCAGCACTGTCACTTCTTAGCTGCTTGGCTGACTTTAATCAAATTATTCATTCACTTTGAGTCTTGGATTCTTTGTCTCTTAAGCTGTTCAGCTCTTTAACCTTCACAGATGCTCCGAGTCCTTGAGCATCTATGCTAGGCCTCAGAACAGTTTTGATTACTCATGAGTGAGAAGTTTCTTTCAATTTGGTATCTTTTTAGGCAAGCACTACTATTTCAAAACAGGTTTCAGCCCTCTTCTAGAGACCACAGTCACTCACAGGCTAGGACCCTAGTCCTCTTCTAGAGACCACAATCACTCGGAGGCTGGAACTCATTTGCAGCCCCCAAACCTGAGTGAGTCAGTGGAGTCTCATGCTGGACTTTTGGAGCATCCTCTGTGCAAATGCAAGCAGATGTGGCTGTGATAAATAAAGTACAAATGTGTATCATTACATTCTAGAATCTACTCAAGGCTGCTTTTCATATATTTGGTTATTTTGTAACACAAAATATTCCATGTACAATAAATTTCATACATAGATTTTGCATCTAAAGGTCATTCTTAGAAGACTTCCACTGTTAAAAAGATAGTGTACCTGTATTTTTCAATATTCTGTCAACTAAGTGAAGTAAAATTCCTTGATAATAAACATAGAAAAATCATAAGAAGACTGAAATGTGTAGAGAAAGCAGACACAACTTGAATCATGGAAGCTCAGGAATACCAGAGAGTATGTTTTGTTTTGGAGATGTTTTTATTTTCAGCTTTATATAGTCCAAATATTAATATAAAAAAGCAGGTGACTAAGATCACTATAAAATTTAGAGAGAAAAAAGAGAGAGAGAAGAAATGCAAGATAGGCAAGAAGTGAAATGAAGGGAAGGTGTAATGTTTTGGATTTAGAATATTCCCCTAACCCTCATGGAAATAAGGTAGTAATATTGGAATCAGGGCTTGGTTGCTCAGGTGGTGTTCCTTGTGGTGTAATCTTGAGGATTATATTGTTTCTCTTTCTCCTGCTTTCTTATGTTTTTTTTCTGGCATTTGTGATATGAGGAGCAGAGCCCTTGCTATCTCCCTCAGCTCCTGGCCTCCATGATGAAGAGCAATTATTCTCTCTGCTTCCCACAACCATGCCCTGAGATTTGCTTGTGTGATCACCTAACATAGATTGAACCTCTATAGCTAAAAAAAGAAAAAGAAAAAGAAAAACAACTATGAGCAAGTAAATCTACCTTCCTCTAAGTTGTGGTCAGGTTTTTTGGAACATAGCAGTGAGAACACTGACCAAGACAGAAAATGGCATCACAGAAGTGGTCATATCTTCTGGGTCTAAGTCTGACCATGTGCTTTTTGGGTCTTTGGAACTGGTTTGTGAGAGTATATTAGAAGGGCCAGAATGTGGCTACAAAAGCAACCATTGAGATGTGCTCAGGAGATTTCAGAGGGCAAAGAGGACTCTACAGGAAAATGGAGTAGAGGCCACACATGTTACATTCTGGCAAATAAATTATTGTTATTTTCCCATATCCTGAAACTTTATGGGAGGCCTAATTTAAAGACAACGAACTTATTTTTGCGTGTGGGGGTCTGGGGATGGAACCCAGGGGCATTCGACCTCTGAGCTATACCCCCTGCCCTATTTTTTATTCTTTATTTTGAAACAGGGTTTCACTGAGTTGAAAAGAGCCTCACTAAGTACCTGAGGCTGTTCATGAACCACGATCCTCCAGTCTCAGTCTCCTAAATGTTAGGATTATAAGCATGTGCCACCACGCTCAGCTTGACAATAAACTTATTAAACTGGTGGAAGGAATCTCAAAGCAGCAAAGTATCCAAACTGCATTTGGATATTGATATCCTCACTCATCAAATTATACAGGAAATCTGAAGCAAAATGCAAAGCAGAGAGACTTTATAAATTTTCAATTTGCCCAGAAAGGCAAGTATAAAATTGGGGACTGGAGAGATGATGTTGTGGAAGAAAGTAAGATAGCTGCAATAAGAAGGAAGTGGTGGCTATGATGGTGGTGGGGCTAGAAATGGCCATGATAGAGGTGGGCCAAGTGGCAGACACTGAAACATAGAGAGCAGGCCAAGCAGCTGTCATTGAAAAGGGCTCAGTGAACCAATGGTGGTGGCACATGCTTGCAACTTTAGTACTTGGGAGCTGAGACAAGAGGATTGTTAAATTCAACGTCAGACTCAGAAACTTAGTGAGGCTCTTAGAAACATAGCAAGACCCTGTTACCAAATAAAAAATAAAATAGGGCTGGAGGTATAGTCTGGAGGTAAAGGCCCCTGGGTTCCACCCCCAGTACCACAAAAAAACAAAGAAACAAATAAAGATAGAGACCAGTGGCAGTGATAAAAGAGTACATGACTGTCTTTTCTGTTGCCAGTTGTTCTCATTCAATCTCAGTGCTTCTATAATGCTGGCTTTGATAAAAAATAAAAAAGTGGGTGGTATTGAAACCTTGCCCCCAGATTTCAGAGAAAGACCTGGGAAGTAAATCTATGTGTAGCAGGCTCTAAATACCTAGAAGCAGGCCAAAATGGATCAATTTATGAAGCTCTGAGGGAGAAGCCAAGGTTTCAAGGAAAACTCCTGAGATTTATAGATGCTAGAAATATAAAATGACCAGGAGGAAAGCCTGTAAGCTTCAAGACATGGAACCAGTACTATGACCATTACAATCAACCAGGCCATAGGGGTGGTGCTGCAAAGGCCTGTTGAAAATTACATCTCACTACAATTTTCTCTAGATGCCAGAAGTGTTACTATAGGACCAGATCCTTGCCCTGCAGGATTTGGATACTATTTTAGTTCCATTCCTAATTTCTATGGCCCTATTTCTCCCTTTTGGAATACAAACACTTACTCTGTGCCATAGTAGTACAGTGTGTGTGTGTGTGTGTGTGTGTGTGTGTGTGTGTATCTTGCTTCTTGTTTTCACAGGAGCCCACAACCAAGAGTTTACTTTTAGACTTAGAGGAGACTTTGGATTTCTGAGTGATGCTGGAACTCTTAAGACTATGGGAATTCATGGAGATGGACTAAAAACATTTTGCACTGTGAGGTGGCTTTGCTAGGGGCAGAATATAATGGTTTGGATTTAGAACATTCCCCTAGCCCTCATGGAAACAGAACAGTAATGTTGGAATGGGACTTGGTTGCTAAAGAGGGACCCTGGGGATTGGCCTTGGGGATTATATGGTTCCTCCTCCTATTCTCTTTCTGTGTTTCTGGCCTCTGTGATAGATGAGCAGAGCCCTGAGATCTCACTTTCTCTGCTTCCTGCCACCATACCCAGAGCTCTACATATCTGTCTGATGTAGAATGAACCTCTAAGTCTCTAAAAACCGGACAAATTAGCATTCCTCTTCTAAGTTGTGTAATCATTTTTCTTGGATTGCATCAGTGAGAATGTTGACCAAGACAGAAGGGAAGGAAACAGAAGCAAGAGAAGGGAGAAAGGCCAAAGCTAAATGAACAGGAAAGGTATAGCCAAGCATGACAAAGAATTTTTAGACAACCAAATACCTGGCTGCTGAAAAATGCCATAGAAAAAAAGCACTGGAAACTATACCTTTATCCAAGCCAGCAAAGGTGACTAGAGTGCTCAGGGTACCACCCTTGCTAATCTGTAATGACACTTATTCTGATCTATGTAGTGTCAGAGAAGGGCAAGTAAGGAGCTGTTCCTTTCATCCCGGCTGGGTAATAATGAGCTCCCATCCCCCTATATGTCGGTGCCAATCAGCAACATGATGAACAGTAATGAGACCTCTCAAATTATCCCAGCCAAGGAACCACCATTGCAGGTCCAGCTCAGAACCAGAAATACAACACTTACCCAAAAGTAACAAGTAGTGCCCCACTGAATTCAGAGATTACTGAAGCCAACTGGGAAAGGTGGACTACTCTACTCATCAGACAATAAATGTATACCACCATGTTCTTTTTTTTTTTTTTTTTGCTGTGGTGATATCAGAAGATGGCAGATAAAACAAAGTTAAAATAAGATCTTGATGCTAGTAATATAAAAATATCTTTATTTCAATAAAAATCACTTATCACACCAAGATCTCCAAAGATCTCAAATTTTATGAAAAGATACAAACATTGAAACCTACACTGATGGCATATATTATACTTATATGTCAAAATTTAAAGCAGACATCATGAAAGATGTTTCACTGAGCAATTAATAATGTATTTGAAAGAAATTAAAAACAAAGTCTCATTAGAAAACAAGATATAGGGGAGACTTCTGGGAAGATGGCGACGGAGGAAAGCGGCACTTACAAGTCCCGCTAACAATCCAACTCTACTACCACAAAACCAGCGCCTTTCAGAGCCAGAAAACACCACCAGCAAAGAAATAAAAATGGTAAATACAAGGGACAGAGAAAAAGGGCTGGAAAATAAAGACAAAGGAAAAAAAACAGCCCAAAGTGCCGCGCCCGCATGGCGCGGAGCGGCCAGAGCCGCAGCGCAGATTTGGGGGAGCCACGGAGCAGAGCGACCAGAGCAGCCAGAGCGGCCAGAGCTGCAGCGCAGATTGGGGGGAGCCGCGGAGCAGAGCGGCCTGAGCAGCGGGAGCAGCCGCGTCAAGGAACCGCCTGAGCGGCCAGAGTGGCCAGACCCGCGGTGCAGAGCAGCCGAAGCCGCGGTTCAGAGCAGCCGAGCAGAGCGGCCAGAGCAGCCTAGCTGAGCGGCCAGAAGAGCCGGAGCAGCCACAGCCGCAGCGCGGATTGGCTGGAGCAGCGGCACGGAGTGGCTGGAGCCACGGAGTGGAGCAGCTGGAGCAGCCGGAGCGGAGCGGCCAGAACAGCTGAGCGGAGCAGCCAGAGCAGCGGAGCAGAGCGGCCAGAGCAGCAGGAGCAGCCAGAGCCGCATCGCGGAAGAGCCAGAGCGGCCAGAACCGCGGTGCAGAGCAGCCAGAGCCGCGGTGCAGAGCAGCCGGAGCAGCCGGAGCGGCCAGAGGCATGGTGCGGAGCAGCCAGAGCCAGGCGCAGAGCGGCCAGAGTGGCGCGGCCTACATCTCCCCTAGCAGCACCAGGCTCCAGAAAGGAGGGAGACTCAAAACAGAGATCAAATCCAGAGAGGAGGTACTCTGGCCTCACGGCCTAGGATGCAGAAGCAGCGTCTTACTGCTGGCGGAAGTGGTGAGTTCACCGGACGGCCCTAGACCAACCCAATCAACCAGCCACCAGGCACCTGAGAGGAGGGGTGAACAGTGAGCTGAGGTGAGCAGGTGCTGAACAGCCGGGCAGCAGTCAGCAGTTTTGTTGGTGCAGGGAACATCTAAAGCTCCCAAGGGCCGGGCACAGCACAACTGGCAAGGACTCAGAGCGGAGTTAAAAACCAGAGAAGAAATACGCCGCATCACGACCAAGGGCGTGGCAGTGGTGCCATATTACCAGTGGCGGCAACAGCGAATCCACCGAGTTCACTACAGCTCCATCAGCGCACTCAACAACCGCGAGTCAAATTGCGGCCCTTAGGGGAGAAATCCCAGTACTGCACTCCCAGGGACTTGCGCAGATAGTCTCCCTGGGTCGGAGATTTTAGCAGTGCAGCCCAGTGGGGGAATGGCAGTGGCAGAGATATCATACCATAGTCACAACTCCCCACTGGAGAACACCCAACTTGGCACCCCCCACGGTCTAAGCAGCCTTGATTGACTCCCTGGGTCTGAGACTTTGTGATACAACCCAGTAAAGGAGTAGTGGTGACTGAGATACCACAGACACGAGATCCAGAGCATCTTAAGTGAACTCGTAGTGACTCAGGGAAGAACCCAGAGAAGGCACAAACTTCCAAAATCATGGGAAAGAGAAATAACAATGGAGCAGTGAATGCCAACAACTCCACAACATCAGAATCTGATAACACAGAAATCCAAAGATCTCTAGAAGATCAAATTAGGAAAATAACTTTAGAAATAATAGAGGACTTTTGAAAAGAATTTAGAGAGAGTCAAAAAGAGATAAAGGATGCAATTAATGAAGTAAAGGCTTCAATTCAAAGTATAAACAACAGATTAGACCACATGGAGAATAGAATCTCACTTCTTGAAGATGATCATTCTAAAAATGAATGCATAGTTTCTAATTTAGAAAAAAAAATCCAACAGCAGGAATCTGACATTGAAGAAATATGGGCCCATTTCAAGAGAGCTAACCTAAGAATAATTGGAATAGAGGAGGGAAAAGAAGGTGAAACCAAAGGGATCAATAATCTCTTCAAGGAAGTAATAGCAGAAAATTTTCCAAACATAGAGCAAGAAGTCGATACACAGGTCCAGGAAACTTCTAGAACTCCCTTTAGACAGGATCAGAGAAGAGGATCCCCACGCCACATAATTGTCAAAATGACTAATGTGGAAGCCAAAGAGAGAATCTTAAAGGCAACAAAAACAAAAGACCACGTGACATTCAGAGGCAAACCAATTAGAATCACTCCAGACTTCCCAAACCAAGTCATGAAAGCCAGAAGGGCTTGGAGTAACATATTCCAAACTTTGAAAGAAAACAACTTCCAGCCAAAAATTTCCTATCCAGCAAAACTATCCATCAAATTAGATGGGGAAATAAGAAGCTTCCATGACAAACAGCAACTGAAGGAATTTATGTCTTCAAAACCAGCGCTAGAGAAAATACTCAAGGAGATTAACTGCAAAGAGGAAATGGGTAATACACGCCAGAACCAAAGAAACAAGAATTCCCATCCAGCAGACAACTAAGCAAAGAAGAATAAACAGTATCTCAAACAGAAATAAGATCTTAACATGTTGGGAATTAAAAATTATCTCTCTATAATCACACTGAATGTAAACGGCCTCAACTCCCCAATAAAAAGACAAAGTGGCAAAATGGATTAAAAGCCAGAATCCATCCATCTGCTGCTTACAAGAAACACACCTTACAAGTAAAGATAGGAACAAACTCAAGGTAAAGGGCTGGAGCAAGGTAATCCATGCTAATGGTACTCGAAGACAAGCAGGAGTAGCAACTATGATATCTGACAAGTTAGACTTCAAGCCCAAACTTATTAGAAGAGACAAAGAAGGTCACATTTTACTGGTAAAAGGAATAGTCCAGAAAGAGGAAATAACAATAATCAACATCTATGCCCCAAACATAGGGGCAGCTACTTTCATAAATCAAAATCTTTGTGATATGAAGTCACACATAAATCCCAACACAATAATACTGTGAGACTTCAACACACCTCTCACAATACTAGACCGATCTTCCAGACAAAGGGTCAGTAAAGATGTCTAAGAACTAAAGAACACCATTAACCAAATGGACCTGTTGGACACATATAGAATATTTCACCCAACTACAGCAGAGTTTACATTTTTCTCAGCTGCTCATGGAACCTTCTCCAAAATAGATCACATCCTGGGACACAAAATGAGCACTAGCAAATTTTAAAAATGTTACATACTTCCCTGTGTCATTTCAGACCATAATGGAATTAAACTAGAAATCAACTATAAGAAGACCCAGAGAAACAACATAAACATGTGGAGACTGAACACCACACTTTTGAATGAAGAATGGGTCATAGAAGATGTAAGAGGTGAAATCAAGAAATTTCTAGAAACAAATGAAAATAAAGAAACAACATATCAAAACCTCTGGGACACTTTGAAGGCAGTATTAAGAGGAAAATTTATAGCACTGAGTGCTCACATAAGAAAAACAGAAAATCTTCAAATAAATGGCCTTATGACACACCTCAAAGCCCTTGAAAAGCAGGAACAATTGAACCCCAAAGCCAGCAGAAGACGGGAAATTATTAAAATTAGAGCAGAAATTAACGAAATAGAGAATAAAAAAACAATACAGAAAATCAACAAAACCAAAAGCTGGTTTCTTGAAAAGATTAACAAGATTGATAAACCACTAGCCAACCTAACTAAAAAAAAGAGAGAATCAACCCAAATTATGAGGATAAGGGATGAAAAAGGAGACATTACTACTGACAGCGTAGAAATCCAGAGGATTATCAGAAACTACTTTGAAAAACTATACTCCAACAAAATGGAAAATCTGGAGGAAATCGACAACTTCCTAGATAAATACAACCTTCCTAAACTGAGTCAAGAAGATATAGAACACTTAAACCAACCAATAACACTCAAAGAGATTGAAATAGCAATAAAGAGCTTACCATCAAAGAAAAGCCCAGGACCAGATGGTTTCCCAAATGAATTCTATAAAACCTTTATAGGAGAACTAATTCCAATACTACTCAGACTATTTCGGGAAATAGAAAAAACCGGGACTCTCCCAAATACATTCTATGAAGCCAACATCACACTAATACCCAAACCGAATAAAGACAGTTCAAGGAAGGAAAACTACAGGCCTATATCTCTGATGAACTTGGATGCAAAACTATTAAACAAAATACTAGCAACACGCATTCAAAACCACATCAAGAAAATCATTCACCATGACCAGGTAGGGTTCATCCCAGGGATGCAAGGCTGGTTCAATATACGAAAATCAATCCATGTAATTCATCATATAAACAGAATCAAAGACAAAAACCACATGATCATCTCAATAGATGCTGAAAAAGCATTTGATAAAATTCAACATCCATTTATGATAAAAACACTGCAGAGAATTGGAATAGAAGGAACATATCTCAACATTATTAAGGCAATCTACAATAAGCCCACTGCCAACATCATATTAAATGGGGAAAAACTTCAAGAATTTCCCCTAAAAACTGGAACGAGACAAGGATGTCCACTATCACCACTTCTCTTCAATATAGTACTAGAGACTCTAGCCAGAGCAATAAGGCAAGAAAAGGAAATCAAAGGAGTACAAATAGGAAAAGAAGAACTTAAGCTTTCACTATTTGCAGATGACATGATACTATATTTAGAAAACCCAACAAACTCAACCAAAAGGCTTATAGAACTGATCAACAAATTCAGCAAGGTATCTGGATACAAAATCAATCTTAAAAAAATCAGAAGCTTTCCTGTACACCAACCATAAATCCACTGAAAAAGAAATTCAGAAAACACTTCCACTCAGGATCTCCCACAAAAAAATAAAATACCTAGGAATAAACTTGACCAAGGAGGTAAAAGATCTCTACAAAGAAAATTATAAAACACTGAAAAAAGAAATTGAAGAAGAGCTTAGAAGATGGAAAGACCTTCCATGTTCATGGATTGGCAGAATAAATATCATTAAAATGGCCATCCTCCCAAAAGTGATCTACAGATTTAATGCAATGCCCATTAAACTACCAAGATCATTCCTCACAGACATAGAAAAATCAGTCCTTAAATTTATCTGGAATAACAAAAAGCCCAGAATAGCCAAGGTAGTTCTCAGCAACAAAAACCATGCAGGAGGAATCACAATACCTGACTTTAAACTATACTACAAAGCCATTGTAATAAAAACAGCATGGTACTGGCAAAAGAACAGATATATAGACCAATGGAGCAGAATAGAAGACCCAGAAACAAGTCCACACACTTTCAGCCAATTGATTTTTGACAAAGGGGCCAAAAACATACACTGGAAAAAAGATAGCCTCTTCAACAAATGGTGCTGGCAAAACTGGTTAACCATATGCAGAAAATTGGATGTTAATCCCACTTTTTCACCCTGTACAAAAGTCAACTCACGATGGATCAAAGACTTGGAAATTAAACCAGAGACTTTGAAGCTCCTTGAAGAGGGCATAGGTCCAACACTACAACACATAGGCACAAACATTTCCTCAACAAGACCCCAAAGGCACAACAAATTAATAGGAGAATCAATACATGGGATTGCATGAAACTGAAGAGATTCTGTTCAGCAAAGGAAACTATCAAGAATCTCAATCGAGAGCCAACAGAATGGGAGAAGATTTTTGCCACCTACACCACTGATAGAGGACTAATATCTAGAATATACAGAGAACTCAAGAAACTCAACACTAAGAAAACAAAGCATCCAATAACAAAATGGACAAATGAACTAAATAGACACTTCACAAAAGAAGAAATTCAAATGGCCAATAAATGCATGAAAAAATGCTCAACATCACTGGCAATCAGAGAGATGCAAATCAAAACTACCCTGAGATTTCACCTAACTCCAACTAGAATGGCCATCATTCAAAACACAAACAACAACAGATGCTGGTGAGGATGTGGAGAAGTGGAAACTCTAAGACAGTGTTGGTGGGATTGCAAATTAGTGCAACCACTTTGGAAAACAGTATGGAGAATCCTCAGAAGAATGGGAACAAATCTACCATTTGATCCAGCAATACCACTGTTGGGTATCTACCCAAAAGAAAATAAACCAAACTACCAAACTAATGCATGTGTATCTATGTTCATAGCTGCACAATTCACCATAGCCAAACTATGGAACCAGCCAAGATGTCCATCAACAGATGAATGGATTACAAAACTGTGGGATATGTACACAATGGAATTTTATTCAGCCATCAAAAAAAAAAACTCAATTACATCATTTTCAGGGAAATGGATGGAACTGGAGGACATTATGCTAAGTGAGATTAGTCAGGCACAAAAAATAAGAAATCAGATGCTTTCCCTAATATGTGAGAGTTAGGGAGAAAAGAGGAGCAAAGAAGTCAACCTAAAGGAGGAGAAATGAGGGGAGAAGAGGAAAATCTCTAAAGTTCACAATGTACTTAAACATATCGAAGTCAATCACTAAGCCAAGCAAGGGAGGGAGGGACGGGGAGGGAATGGGGTGGGATTTGGGTAGGGGTTAAATCAGCGATGAGTACATGTTTGTACACACAAGTTTTTTACCCCAATAAGTTGTATGAATATAATGCACCAATAAAAAAAATAAAAATAAATAAAAATAAAAAGTATGATTGAAAAAAGTAAAAAAAAGAAAACAAGATATAAAGAATCAAATGTAAATTATAGAATCAAAAAGTATGCTAGTTAATTTTTTCCTGTACTGAGGATTGAACCCAGGAGCATTCTATTTCCAAGCTGGTTAAGTTGCTGAGGGTCACACTAGATACTGAGGCTGTCCTTGAACCTGTGATCCCACTGACACAACTACCCAAATACTTGGATTACTGATGTGCACCACTGCACCTGGTACCAGCTAAATTTTTTTTAAAACTCAATAAGGAGATCAATGGCAGAATGGAGAGAACAGATGAGTGTGAAATAGAAGACAAAACAATATAAATTTTCTACTTTGGAAGAGAAGATTTGCTATGGAGAAAAAAAAGAACAGATATTCAGGGACCTTTGGAACTATACTAAATCTAATATCTGTGTCATAGGGATTCCAGTATAAGTGAAGAAAAAAGTTAGGGTTAAAAAACAGTCAAATAAACAGTGGCTAAAAATTTCCAAAATCTATCCAAAAACATAAGTCTATAGATTTAAGAGGCAGAACAAACCCCAAAGAGATTAAACCCAAAGAAATCCACATAAAAATGCATCAAAGTTTTGAGAATTAAAAATAAATCTATGAAATAAGAGAGAAATGATGCCTTACATATGGGCAGAAAAATTCAAAAGAGGGTATTTTCTCATCAGAAACCATGGAAGCTTGGCATTGTGGCACACACTTGTAATCCCAGCATTTGGGAGGCTGAGACAGGAGGAACACAGTTCATGGATAGCCTCAGATATTTAATAAGGCCCTTTACAACTCAGTAAGACCCTGTTTCAAAATAAAGAATAAAAACTAGGACTGAGGATGCAGCTCGGAAGTAGAATGCCTCTGGGTTCCATCTCCAGTACTGAAAAAAAAAGAAAGAAAGAAAGAAAGAAAGAAAGAAAGAAAGAAAGAAAGAAAGAAAGAAAGAAAGAAAGAAGAAACCATGGAGACCAGAAGGAGATGGCATAACATTTTCTCAGTGCTGAAAGAATAGACTGATCAACTCAAAATCATCTGTCCTAAAAAAATTCTTCATGTGTCAGGAGGAAGTCACGACATATTAAAATAAAGGAAATTACATGTTTCTAGTAAGTATAGCCTAAAAGAATAGTTAAGAAAGTTCTTTAAATAGAAAGGAAATATGAGTGATGTATGCATGTATGCATCTACCATCTTGTACCCCATTAAGATGTATGGCTACAATACACCAATAAAAAATAAAAAAGGAAAAAATGAGAAGAAATACCAAAACATTGGAATTTCAGAACACAGTAAGCAAAAATACAGGTAAACACAACAGACTTTCCTCTCATTTTGGAGTTTCTAAATTATGTTTGATGATTGAAGCAATTATTATTAATACTAAATTGGTTAACCACAGACCTAAACCACTAGTTTTCAAATTGTACCCTTTGAAAATGATTCCAGGCCTTTACAAGAAATAGTACAAGACTAAGTGAAAAGAAAAAAGGGTGTGGGGACTAGGCCTTGATTTCAGCTGAGCAACAGCCTACCTCTGATCTGTTAGGTAGGTTGAACTTTCAGCCGGACCAAGACACTCCATGGTCAAACAGGTTTAAAAACCATGTTCTAAGCCGGGCATGGTGGTACACACTTGTAATTCCAGTGCTTAGGAAGCTGAGACAGAAGGATCACACAGGTTTGAAGCCAGCCTCAGCAACTTAGTGAGGCTCTCAGAAACGTAGTGAGACCCAGTTTCAAAATAAAGTATACAATAGGTCGGGAGTATAGCCCGAAGGTAGAAAATCCCCTGAGTTCTACCTCCAGTACAACACACACACACACACACACACACACACACACACACACACATAAATATAAAACCATGTTCTAAAACATTCAGCACATTTTCAGATAGCAAAACTTAGGTAGATCCTCAAAATGGCATAAGGGACTTTGTCAAGATCACATCACATCCCTTGACTATTATTGGAACTTTCAGAAATTATAAAACTTAGGAAGTCAGAAAACTCATCAGTCAGCCTTCCTGGAATAATCTCCAACCTGGAAATGTTGGAGTAAAATTGAAAACCTGAGAACCAATAGAAGACAACATATGCAGCAAGGTGTTGTCATGATAATAGTCTCGTGACATAAATGGTATTTGTGCCACCTGGTTTATAATAGAGAAGAGGAAGGCAGAACAGTAAGAGCCAAAGTCTCATAAAAAGAGGAGCTGAAATGAAAACCCATGTATTTTAGATGCAAAGAAAAGAACCTGGCCTTCACCTTTATATAACCTCAAAGTTATAGGAGCAAATAAAAAACATGTACCTGTAGTCACAGTGGAAGGAGTCCCTGTGAAATAGGACTCTGAGGGTGCTCCACCAGGGCATCTATGGACTATGAACTGCATACCCTGGAAAGCCCTCAGAATATGGTACAAACTTGTTGAGATGGGTGCTATAAATCTAGGAACAGCAATGGACCATGGTGAGCAGCCTTTCCAGGGTCATGCCACATAGTAAATGAAGGAAGGCATCAAAGGCTGAGGGAAGCCAGTGTTCTGAAATTGCACAGACTAGGTGAGGGCAGAGGATTTTCTAGGGGAGACTGCCCCTTGAGAGGACCCAGTGGACACATGTTGATACTATAATGGCAGGTTACTTTTTGAGGAACTTTTCAGGCTATGGGCTGATACTTGCTGTAATGAAAAAAAAAAAAAAAAAACAAGAGGAAAGTGGAATATAGCATGTGCATAGTTGAATACCAAGCAATGCATAGGAAAAACAGCAAGAAAAAATGTTCTAAATTGCAAACAATCATGCCTCTGAGAAATGGCTTCGAGAGAGTCTTTGCTCCCTATTCTCAGAGTTTTTTGTACTTTCCTACATTACTCCAGTGAACTTGAAGTTATACAAATCAGCTGAATGTGTATTCACATAAAGAGAGCATACTGATCACACACTCCAAGTCTAGATGCCATTGGGGTTATGAACTGACAACTTGTCTTCCAACATCTTCTCCCCATATAAATCATGGAACAAATAGGCTGGACCACGTGGTCAGTTGGCCACCACATGACCTCCGAAGCTCTCCCTCCAGCCTTAAAGTGCACAGCACAAGGGTCACTGTTTTCTTGCTTAAAGGGTGACTTAATAGAAAATTAAAGAAGAAAGTGTGGGCTGAATAAAGAGTTTGGTACCATGGAAACTGGAAAACGAGTGCCTTTGGCCCCTAAATTAAAAACTGATATAACAGCTGGGCACCAGGAGTTCACATAAACTCAGAAGAGTCAAACTATGTTCTTCTACAGACTGTGTCTTTTATAGTTTTGATCAGGAATGCCAATGACTCATGTGTTGAAGGTTTGGTCCACAGGTGGTGGTGCTATCAGGAGGAGGCAGAACCTAGTTGGAAAGAGTAGGTCACTGGGGCTGTGCAACTGAATGGTATATTTTGTCCCTGAACCCATCCCTCCCCCTCCTATTGCTGGATGGTCATCATAAGGTGAGAGATGTAATCTCCTGCACCCTTGCTGCCATGATGTTCAGCCTCTCCACAGTCTCCTAGCATGGGAACCAGCAGACAAGTGACTAAAATCTCTGAAAAATCCTTTTCCCTCTATTTTATCAGGTATTTTGCCACAGCAATAAAAAGCCGATGAGCACAGCATACCAAGCACTGTATCTACACACCAACACAATGGAGTTCAAGCAGCCTGCTCATATCGTCAGTATTACTGGGGTAAACCTGCTTCCTATTATTTCAGTGTATCATAAAGACAAAACAAATGAATGCAGTTCTTAGGGTAACCAGGTGATCTGAACAATGTTGAAAGAAACACAGAAAAACTTGAGCTACCCAGAAAGATGGAGAAAAGGGGTGAAGGATTCCTGGGGAACAAGCTGGTTCAGGTTCATGGGGACAAAATGGAGAGCAGCTTGGCAAGAGAAAACAAGTTTTGCAGTCTTCAAACAGCTATATGGCAGCCCAGGCTTCTTCTGCATATGTGTACACTGAGTTCACGGGACAATCTATGAGTCTGGCCACAAAATAAAAGATAAACAGTAAAGAAATAAATGCAAGAGTGAAAATAGGCCTCTAATGGTGAGAGTGTTGGACAGCTGAGCAATTTCTCCTTAGGGAACATTCACCAGAAGATGAGGGTCACAGCTTGCAGAGGGATCCATGGTGCAGAGGAATGCGAAGGTCACTCTATGATCTTTGAAGCTACTTATAATCCAGAGCAACTCGGTGAATACTGAGTCCCAAACAGCCCCACAAACACAGAAGCAAAGGAGCCCTGGGGGTGGGGGTAAAGGAGGGACAATTTCTCAAATGCAAATAACCAGAAGGAGATAATTGCCCAGATATCAAAAAGAGCTCCTACTATTCCATTCAAACAAGACAAGGGACTCAACAGACAAACAAGCAAAAATCATTTCCTGGCAGAGAACTGCCCAGGAAATGTTTGAAGGGAAGCCACAAATCTAGATCAAAGCAGCCCGAGATTGGTGGTGCCCCAGATCACCAAGCAGGAGGAATGTGAAGCCTTTCTGGAGGATGGTACCTTCACCCAGGGCCTCTGAGTCAAAAAAGCAAGGGGAGGTGATGTGGTAGCACTACAGAATGTGCAGGGGATATCAGGTAAGGGAAAGGGCAACAGGCTCAGAGGAGTCACAAAAAGCACACTGAGGCTAACAAATGTGCTCACTAGAGAAGCATCTAGATTAAACAATGCAGAGCCAGATGTACTGAGCAGAGATGCATATTGCACGTGGGGTCCCAGGGACAGTGCTAGCCAGGGAAACCAGCCAATTACTGTGGTGGACAGGAGTGGATAAGAAACAAAGACAAGGCCCAAAGGCCATAGGCTGGGTAGTGAGCACTACAGGGTACCCTCTGGGGATGAGAAAGGGAGGAAATCTGAAGGGCTGCCATGGATTTAGGAAAGGAGGCAACGTCCTAGTGCAAAATGACATCCTTGGGAATGCCAAGAACTTCTTAAGAGGAAGACCCTCTGCGTGATGGAGAGGACTTGTGGTCTCGAGAAGAAAACAGAACTTGCAGTAAACATTTACTCCTAGTCCCAGGATTTGGGCAAAACTGAGTGAGTGTTAGTGAGGTGAAGCTGAGGGAAAGGGGCTGAGAGGGAGCCAAGAGCCTCCTCCCATGTCCACATACTACCTGTAGATAAGGGAGCCAGAAAGCTCCAAAAAGATCATAGAGTGAGAGGTGGGAGTAGGATGGGTCTGAGGAGAAGAGGTCAACCTAACCCAGAGATAGTGGCAGTGGTGGGAGTGTATTGGTGATTGTATCCATGGGAGTAGGAAGGAAAACAGTCAGTGAAGAGAAGGTGAACTGGAGGTCAGAAATGAGATCCTTACCAGATTTGATGCTGAATTATTGGTCATTAAAATCAAGGCAGAGAAGCATTCTGGTGCTTTTCACAGAGTATCCCAATGCCAATCCCATCCTACCCACAACTTGGTGAGGAAATTCTTCTGAGGCTCATACACTACTGTAGCAGAGAATTAGTCCAGCAGCTGCCTCCCAGAAACATCCTCTCCTTATCACACCAGACATCAGGCCTATGTTGGTCACTCTCACACTCAGGGAATGGTGCATATTACTTAAAAATTGCACACTACTCAGCACAACTCATGAGAGTGAGGTACAGCTGAGAGAGTCAAAAAAGGAAGTCTTATGATGTGCTGTAATGGGGTTAATGATTATCAGCCATGTACCGTGAGAATTCAGCTCCTCAGGAAGGTTCCAGTTCTAAAACAACAGGACACAGGGAGAACTTCAACAACGCACATGCAGAGCACCCTCGCTCAAGATTTGAAACTGCTGTAAGGAGATGCTGGAGTGTTTGGAAGAAGCCAGAGCCATTTAAGGGAGGAGTACAGATACAGACACTGCCCTGGATGTGTGTTCAGAACAGGTGAACTTTAAGACCTCTCAAGGCTCTGAGGCCTCTTCCCATCAAGAAGATATAAGTCCTTCTCCTCATCTCTCACTTTCTCAAGATTTCGTCAAACTTCTCCAGGGGGAGAACAGATAGCACTCACAAGAAAAGAGTGGAGAACAGTCCTTTGTTGATTCGGTTTACTAAGAAGCTACTGTCCCCTGGATACCAAGCTTACAGAAATTAGTAAAAGCAGGCCTTTTATTCAGGGAACTGAAAAAACCTGATATCAACTCTGGAAGAGCAACCACAGCCCTGGATTACAAGAAGCTAATGGAGCATAAAGACAAATTTATGGACTACAACACTTAACACTTGTGGGTAAGGCAGTGAAGCTTACATGAGAGTCTTTCTTTGAAGGATTGAGTTTGCCAGTACAAGAGGGGCCAGCTATTCCAGGTTATGGGAATCAAACTAGATATGGTGTATCCAATTGGATGAGAGACCAGGGCCTGCACAACATACTATGATCCTGGACACTGTAAGGTCATGAGAATGGAGAGGGCTGGGACTGAGTTCTGAGGTATCGGCACCCAAACCTAAGAAGGCTTGGCAGGTTTTCAGTAGGGGATAGATGAAGAAAGGTTTGCAAAGTAATAACTGAACCCTTAGGGCCAGACGTGGTGCACACTTGTAATCCCAGTACCTGGGAGGCTGAGACAGGAGGATCACAGATTTGCAGCTAGCCTCAGCTACTTAGTGAGGCCCTTCCAATTTAGTGAGACCATGTCTCAAAATAAAGAATAATATATAGGGTTGAAGGTATAAATCGGAGGGAGAATGCCCTGGGTTCAAACTCCAGTATCACACACACAAAAAAAAAAAAAAAAAAAAAAAAAAAAAAAAAGAAAGAAAGAAAGAAAGAAAGAAAGAAAGAAAGAAAGAAAAAAAAAACTCTTGTGGTGTGGCAGAGTAGCCAAGACAGGAGGCTTCCAGTTCAGTCAGGAGTCTCAGGGAAGAGCACAGGCACCAGAAAGTAAAGCCTGACTTGAGTGAGTAGCAATGGGGGCGCAGGATGAGGACCCTCTTTCCTTACAGATATTTCAGGAGCTGGGGCCTAGAATTGGCACTAGATTCAATGTACAGGGCTCAGTAAGGGTGTTGAGGATAAGCACAGAAGCCCTGAATGGAGGCCAGACCCCTAACTGTGGTGGGAGAAGAAAAGCTGGGTTGAACGTGAGGAGTTGGATTGTGTTTAGGCAACATGGGTATGAAGATAGCAGGACACAGAGCGGGACTTTCCTCCTCCTTTGCAAGTTATATGCCTTGAGAAGAGGGCTCCTACCTGCCTCTCTGGCAGTTGCAGATAATGACTGCCCTGAGCCCAGCTCTCAACTCCTGCCTCAGCGCTCAGCCCCGCCCCATCACTCCCCCAGCACCACCTCCATCTTCCACACTAGCCCTGCCTTGCTCCCGACAATACTACCGGCCCCTCCACCATTAACGTCAGCGCTCACAGCCCCCCCTCAGAACTACCTCCTCAGGACTCAGACCCCCGTGCTCCTCCCGTAGCCTCGCCCCTAACCACAACTCCGCACTCAAAGCCAGCTCAGTTCCTTTCACAGGTGCGCCCCCAAATCCTGCCTCTACATCGCAGCCCCGCCCAGCTCCTCCCAAGCTCCACCTCTCCTCCTTTAGCTCCGGCCTCGGCCGGCCTCAGCACTCAGCCCGCCCCACTCCTCCAACAGGTCCTCTCTGTCTTCTTCAAAGCCCACAGCCCCGCCAGCTCCCTGCCTCCTCAGTACTCAGAGCCCCGCCCTACTCCGCGCGCGGCCACACCCGGAACATTGACCACTCACAGCCCCGCCTCCACGCCTCACTCACCGCCCCGCCCTGCTCTCCCAAAGGCCACGCCCCCAAAGCGAGGGAGGACCCTCGGCCCCGCCCAGCAGCACAGGCCCCGCCCCGTGCCCTGCGTCAGCGCTTAAGTCCCGCCCCCTGCCCCGGGCCGCCAAGCCACTCACAGGCTCCACCCCACGCCATGTCTCAGCCCCTTCCTGTCTGTATCATTTCCCTCAACATTCGGCTTTCTGCTCCCACTTCCGGGTTGCGGAACTTTTGCGTCACCAGCGCGCGACCACCAGGGACAGGGAGTTCAAAAGCACCACAGAATTCCCCACACAGTCGTAAGCGCGTGATTACTTAGTTGCCTGCATTCCTATCCTAAGGACACAACTGCGTTGCCGTAGTGTCCTTAGGACTGGCTGAGCAGGCCTGGATTGCCTGCCCACGGAGTTGTACGTAACCACGTGTGCATGCTGCCTGCGCCCCTCCTAGAAGGACCTCGGCGGCTGACCGGAGGCGCCAGAGTTAATGCCTGCGAGCACCTGCCACCACCTGGCTCCTCCGCAGGCGACAGTGGCCGTGGCACAGGTGGGTCACGGGTGTGGCGCTCTCGGCGGCCCTCCTTGTCTCCTGGCCCGGACGTGGGAGCCATTCCTGGTGGCGCCAGGACCTTCGCCTGGGTTCAGGCAGACAGAGGACTGCCCCAGCCGGGGTCCTCAGGCAGGAAGACCGCCCAGTGCCACCAGTCTAGAGGTCCTGAGCCTAGCTGAGGGCGAAGGGACCCAAGTCTGGTCTTCCCTGAACTCGTGGGTTCCGGCGTCCACTGACGGTACCGCTGGACTGGGCATTCCCTAGATGTGAGACTCAGAACCTGTGTAGGGCCAGCCGGCGCCCGCCATTGCCTGCCTCTGCCCCGCCCCTTGCCAGGCTCACAGCCCTTTTCCTAAGCATATGTGTGTGTGTGCGACCTGCGTACTGCTCCACACACACACTGGCCTCGAGGTGCCCTTGGGCTGTACACACCCCGAGAGCCCCCTTCCCCCAGGCAGTGAGGTGTTCAGCTCTATGCTGTGGCAGAGAGCCCACGGTGTTCTCCCGAGAAATAAACTGAAGGTGATGGGACTCAGTGCCCCACAGACAGCCCTGTGACCATATGAGGAGAGGTGGCATTTTTCTCTGCCCTCTTCTGTGTTGTTTCAGACTAAGGAATTAGTCCCCATATTGAAATGGATTTCTACCCATCTAAGTGGTAATTCATGTGGTCATTGATTCAGGGAATGGGGTGATTCAGGAAATGAGGTTCCTACCGCCATGGTCAACATAGGCAAGAACACTGAGGGATGTGCACATGTTTGGTCCCCTTGAGACCCGCACCCCCCATCTCTTCTTGGTCTTAGTGCTCGCTGAGGAGAAGACCTTCCTGGTGCTGTTATCCAGCAGTGCTGCTTCTACATCACCTTTTCTCCTCCTCACCCTGTCCTTGTGCAGGAGAAGCAGCAGCAGAGACAAGCGGAAGTGGTTCCCCCTCAAGCCACAAAGCAGGTACTTTCTGCAGCACACTCAGAAGGGTGCTCCACCCCATTTTTCTTCAAGGTGACATCGCATGAGGGGAAGGATTCCTCCCCACATTCTTCATGTTTGATTGTTGTAACTGTGTGGCATTGACGAGAAAGGTTGTCGTCTGAAGAAACCGAATGGCAAACTTAACACATAGGCATAAGTGTTTCCCCACACATGTCCACAGCAGGGTTTAGGGCCAGACCTTTTTAATGAACAACACATCAGTCACGTTATTTCTGTGGGAACCTATCTGTCTACGTTGACTTTCTGCTCCTTGCATGCTATCTCATTGTCCTTCGTCCCATAATTTTCCTAACCACTGTTCTACTGGCGTACTGCCTTGGATTTCTGGAGGATCTGGAGTGAACCCAAAAGTCAGCAGAGTCTGATTCTTCTGTGGACTGGGAGACAGAATCTGCTCTGTCCCTCTCCTAGCTCCTGGTAGTCAGCTTGCAATCTTCCGTGGCCCTTGATGTTCCCGTGGTATCGCTGTGCTCCTCCCGCTGCACAGTGCGGTCTTCCAGTGAGGAGCCATGTCCCAAGGGACATGAGAAGAGGGCAAGAGGTGCCTGACATCAGGCCTGTGCCCCTGTGGGCCATTGGCTTTCATCACTCCCTACTTGGTGCTTCTAGTCCATAAAGGGGAGGTGGCAGTGGAACGGATGTTACTGGGTCATTTGAGGAGTAAATTCAGTTTTCTGAAAAGCATGACTTTCCCAGGGCCTGGCACATAGAAGGTTCGTGCGCACTGGTGCCTTTGTTTCTATTCTCAACCCTGTTTTCTCTCATGTCACGGGTGCTAGAGGAAGGTGGCACCCAAGGGCTGGTGAGGAAACACTGATGGGGCCATATGAAATCACAGGGCTTTGTGACCGGTGAGCTGAATTTGGATACCAAGCATTTGTGCCCAGCTGCCCTGGGGTGGGAGTGGGACAAATCACTCCCTCCTGTATAACAGCACCAGGAAGGTCTTCTCCTCAGCGAGCACTAAGACCAAGAAGAGATGGGGGGTGCGGGTCTCAAGGGGACCAAACATGTGCACATCCCTCAGTGTTCTTGCCTATGTTGACCATGGCGGTAGGAACCTCATTTCCTGAATGAAGCCTCCTGTACTTGGGGTGTCAGGGGCCAGGGACCTGGGAGTGGAAGCAGAGAAACGGGGGCAGGCAGGAAAAGCAACAGAACTGGAACCGTGCCTCTATGCCAAAGCCAGCCCACTGAGCGGTGGGACTAACTGTAGGCCACAGGGAACCTCCATTCCTGTTTTCCTCTAGTGTACATTAGACTCTGCCATAGCACTGACCACATACTGTCCTGCCCAAGCCTTTCTCCATATGTGCCCATTCCACTCTGTAAGCGCCGCCAGGACTCTGTCAGGTGTTCCTTTAACATGTACACCCGGGCCTTTGCATTGGTCTGTGGTGCATCAGGGCCTCAGTTACCACATGCTGACAGGTAGGGGCACGGCAATGTCACAGTTAGTAGGGTTCTGTGGCAAATGAGAGGCACCTGGGCAAGATAGGTTCCACTGGCTATGAGCCTAAAGGGTTAAGTATGATATGTTTTTGTATTTATAGCCAGGTAGCTTGAGGGAGATGAAGTTGGGCTGTCTGTCCTTCCGGCAGCCTTATGCCGGTTTTGTCTTAAATGGAGTCAAGACGCTGGAGACTCGTTGGCATCCCCTGCTGAGCAGCCACCGGAATTGTACCATTGCCATCCACATCGCTCACAGGGACTGGGAAGATGACACCTGGCAGGAGCTGCTGCTACAAAGGCTTCAGATGACCCCTGAACAGATTGAGGCCTTGCTTTGGGAGGGGGAGAAGTTTGGTCGAGGAGTTGTAGCAGGTAAGTGTGGATGCAGCCAGCAGGGTGCATGCAGCTTCCAGAGTTGCTCCGAGGACGGTGCTCAAGAGACTTGTGGCTTCTGTTTCCTCTTAGCTGTTGGGTGTGTTTGCTGCGGGTTTTCCAAAGCAGCGCACTTTCAACAGGACAGCAGGGGACTACAGGCTGGGGCTCATCAGGGCTAGCTTCCACAATGACTAATAAATCATCTCTCCACGCTGGGCTTCCGTATCTTTTTGTGTTCTGAGAGCCTGGGTGAGGGCTAGCTTGCCATGTGGTGTTTGGCTGTAGGTATGCCTATGCCATGAGTGCGCACAGGTGCACCCAAGTTCATGAGAGTAAACATGACACACTGAGCCTCTCAGCTGGCCTCAAGAGTTAGGCTGCCTGCTGAGTTTTATGTGCCTTTTAAACCCGCACTGCACGTGGGGCACACCACCCAGCTTCTCTGGGGTTCAGTTGGAGCACCAGCAACTACCACCTGGTGACCTGCTTAGGTATCTTGTTGACTGTAGATTCCACATATGTGGCTGGCGTGCTCTGAGAATGTAACTGCCACCCTCAGCATGCTAGTTGGTATTCCCTGGCCCCCAAAACTGGTGTTCCATTGGCGATAAGGCCTGCTCTGCATTTCTGGAGTTCTCCAGCTGCTGGGGCAAGAATTGCATGAGCAGAGATTGGCATGTAATTAGTCTTCAATCAGAAAGACTTGACCTCCTTCATGTCCTTTTAGGGCTGTCTCCAACTGGAGTGGCTGTAACTTTGAATAACCTTGTTATCACACTCCCCAATCTTGGATTCTGAAAAGAAGGACCTGTGTATGCTTCTCTCTTTTTGTGTACAGGGCTTGTTGACATCCGGGAAACTTGGCAGTGCCCTGAAAATGTAGCTCCTGACGAGATTACGGACCTGGAAAATCAAGCTGTACTGACCAACCTGAAGCAGAAGTTCCTGACTGTGGTTTCAAACCCCAGGTGGTTGCTGAAGCCCTTGCCTTGGAAAGGAAGGAGGGACATATTCCAGGTGGAAATTCCAGAGCATCTGATCCCGTAGACACAGGTTGTGACCAGTGTGGACTCCAAAACAGGACACTATTGGGAAGCCAACTCAATGATGCTGTGGACCAACCAAAATCAGGTTTACTCTGAACTGCCATTGCCTTGCCGAGTACTACCCGCTAGGTGTTTTTCATGGACAGGCATCTGTGCTCCTGTGAAAGGGATGGGAGAGGCGGGAGTTTATTTGTATGCTGCCTCTTTGGCTCACTCTGAATGTCTCCAGTAGCTTGGTCTTTCAGCAAAGGCTGCCAAGAAGCATCTCTGTGTTACTGCTAATTTTGTTCCTGCTAATTTGTGGATTGTAGAAATAAATGTGTCGATGATAAATGTATCATGGTTGGAGATTCCGAGTGTGTACTTGGAATATGTCCTTCCCGCCATTCCGAGGCAAGGGCTTCAGCAACCACCTGGGGATCCTTACCTGGTCCTCAACCTTACCGAGCAAAATCTGCTCAGTGTGTGCAAATGCTGTGGCTTCTGAAGAAAGGACAACAACAGGAACCAAAGTATGGCGTAGCCAAGTAGACACCTTAGAAAGAAAACACACGACTCTAGATTCTCATGTGAATCGTTTATTTGAATTTTTGGAATTTTGTTTTATTAAGACCCCAAATGTGTTTGCATTTGAAGATTCTCAATTTTTTTTTAAATTCACCAGTGGTCTGGGTTCAGGGACCCTGGTTGTCCTTGAACTGCTCACAAACTGCACACTTGTGATCTGAGGACGCCCCTTGCTCCTCGTTGGGGTTCTCCCTTGTGGACATGGTTGAGAGGGTGGCCATCAGGATGGAATAACAACTGTTGTACAGAGTCACGACAGAATCGTAAGTGGGATAATCTGGGGGGCTGTTGGGCTCCTCCCCCGCACCCTCCATTCCAGCAGAAGCCAGAGGTGCGGACATAACATTGCTAGAAGGACCCTCTCCGCTGGGGCTGCTTGGCCCTTGAAGGGCCTGGTTTCCCAGGGTATGTTCAGGGACACTACTCATAGCCCATACACCAGAGAATGGAAAGAGTTGGGAGCTATTGGGTCCCTGGTCACTGGGGATTTCCCCCTGAGCCTGGCTGTTTCCTTCATCCGCAGCATTCTGGTGGAATCTGGGAGAGCGTCGGGTAGGGGCCAGCCTCTTTCTCTTGGCGGCCGATGCAGAGGCTGCCTGCTGAACAGCGTTTTGGAGTGGCGTTGGTATGCAGGCTACCTGCTCAGCAGGGTTTCTGAGGTCATCTTTTCTGCGAACATTCTCGAGGAGCTCTGGATGGGCCCTCTGAAAGTTGTAGTTGCGGTAGATCTGAAACAGAAAGAGATATTTTAGCCATTCTGAGGCAACATGAGCATTGCTTTTCAGTCCTCAAACCCACAGGGTTTGGCACTAGAGAAAAACAGTTCAGTTGCAGGCAAGGGCCCTTATCTGTTCGAGCATAACCTCACTACAGAAAGTTGACAGGTCCCTGTGGAAATGCAAATATATGAACGAGCCTTCTTAGTGTCCTGTAGATTGTCTCTAAGGGGAAACTGTTTAATATCAGAACTTACACTTTCAACGTCTACACCCTGTTCTTTCAGTAAATCATATCTGCTGCTAAAAATAACCTCAGAAATTAAGCCCTTGCCGTATGTTATCTCTCCAGGGACTGTAGGAAGTTCTTTTTGAATTACAAGGACAGGAGGTAACTGAAATAAATACATTCTACTTTACCATCGTATTCTTTTTTCCATGGAAGTAGCCCCGAGAGGCCCTTGCGCGGATCTTGCTGAATCCGTAGAGGTTAAGCTGGCGGATGAAATTTTTCATGCTGTCGGTCTCAAAAATCTTCTCTGCTCCTCTGCGACGAAGAACTTCCCTCTGGAAAAGAACCACCTTGATGATCACCTTGTCGCCTTCGTCATTCCAGCGCAGAGACTTGAAGGCGTCGTCTTCCACAATCCTCCACAGCTTTCTGGGGAAGGAGAGCCCCGTGAGTTCTTCCCCATCTTCCCGGTTGGCCGCAGGCTGGTTCAGGTGTTCTGGTGGCGGGTTCTCTTGGGGATCTGGATCTGGGTCTCGGATTTCAGCTTGTTCAGCGTCGCCACTCAAGTCAAGGGAAGGATTAGGTGAGGCCTCGCTTGCTAGCTCTTCGCCAGCAACTGGGGCCTGCTTGGCTTCAGGGTCTTCCTCGGTACTCTGACCCTCCATAGCTCTACACTAGCCTCTGGAGCACTTAACTCCAAGGCTGATATCACCCACCGTCGAGCAGGTCAAAAGTGACTGTAGCCCCAGTGGGGACGGCCTATAAATGCTTTCCCAGGGGTTCTAGAGTCCCTGTAGTGGGGCAACCACCTGCTGAAGTCATCGTCCTCATTGTTAGTCCTGTGATGTCACAGGTCACTTGCAGCCAATCTGGAGAGGAGGTGCTGGCCGGAGGGGGAGGGGGTGGGGAAAAGAAGGGAGGGCCCCAGGGTTTCCCTTCTCTCAAAGGGTATTTTCCCAAAAGGCACAAAGCTGTGGTTCATATTCACAGAAAGATCTCTTTTCTGTTGTGAGGCACATGATATCATGGCACAGGCCTTGGATAAGATGAAAAACCAAGGTACCTTGGCCTGTCCCACTCTGGAGGACAGGGGAGGACTGTGGTTGCCCTGTCTGCTTTGCCCAAGGCTAGCCCTCAAGGAGTCTAAATTTGGGTACCACCGAGTTGGCCTGGGGCAGGCGGGCTGCAGGGGGACTAGTTATTCCCCCAAGGAAGGGTGGCACAGCCTCTGTTGGAAGCCCCCCTTTTCAGTCCTCCCCCATCCTCTCCCTGCTTTGGTCTCTTCCAACTGCTCCTGCTTGTTGCTAGGATCTACTCAAATGGGCCCCAGTAAATGTGTTTCCTTGCCACTTGTTTGGGTTGGCCCCAGAGGAGGGCCTTGACCCAGTACCGTAGGAGTGCTCCTCTTGTTCTTGAGAGGGAGATTCACCACACTCTCTTGTGTGACTGAACAGCAGGAGCACTCCTCTCTCTCTGCACTATTGTTGCATGTTGAGCTCTCCTTGTTGCCAAATCCCATCCCTCTGCAGATCACATCTGTTCCCACCTCATATATAGCCCAAGGAGTTAGCACCAACCTTGTCCACCTCTTCCCGTAGCCCAAGGCCTGCTCACTTTTAAGTCCTAAGTAGCACAGACTCTCCCCTAAAAAAAAGAGCTACTTGTTTATCTCTTCATGTCCAAAGTAATCCAAGACTGACTCCTGTCAGTATATATTTAAAAATGACAAGAGTCTCAGTGTCGGGAAGGGATGGGACACCCAAGTGAAAGTCACCTTCCATCACACATGAGAGGATACAACTGTGATTCTTGTGGATCCATGTTTTCTAGCTGTTAAGGATTATGTTATCCCTAAAAGCCACTCTGTATTAGGAGGTTGAGATTTACAGGAGAAAGCCCACCACTCCCCTCCCACAAAGCCTGAAGGGACACAAGTCCTGGGCCCATGGGGAGATATCATTTGTCCTCTCAGAGGGTCACAGGGTCCACACTTTGGTAAAGTACAAAGAGGGTTGAAAGAAACCCTCTACCACAATGTGCCTCAGCCCAGAGCCCTCTAACCCTTAATCTTGACCCCATGTGTGGGCTCAGGCTCCATGGTCATGATGCTTTCAAACAAGGTCACAAAGCATTCACTTGGAGGCTCCAACATAAAATAGAGGCCATCAGCCCTGTCTGTGAAGGAGGATGCTAGAATTTCCAGTTAAACAGCCACCATCTGTCAGTTACCCACAGATACTTTTTTCTCTTAAGCTAATTCTCGCCTCGCTTAGGCTAATTATTAAGGCGAGGATATTTCCCATTGGCTTTTACTGGAATGACATTTCCTAGCGGCCTTTATTTGCTATACTACCTCCATGTTAGTTCAGTGACATACACAAGGCACAGTTAATCTGTGATGAGGGAAACATGACTTAGCTCATGTTCTGGAGGTCGTAGCCCAAAACCAGGCAGGCCCACTTCTTAGGGCCTGCGATGAGGATGACACCCTGAACTAAGCCAGGTGTGGTCCACCAGACCAATTACATCACAAGCCAAGAAACAGAATGAGAGACATGATGGGCTAGGGGCTCACAGTCCCTGTCTGGGCCATGAGTCCAGCCACCTGAGGACCACCCACAAGGCCGTGACCAGAAAATAGTACCACCTAGAAGTGAGGCCTTTAACAAACACACCTTCTGGGGACACTCAACATCCAAACTCTCAAACTAGTTAGGAACTCTGCTGAGGACTCTTGATGAGACCAGGACCTTGGGTGGGAGGGAAATGTAATGGAGCAAAAGACCAGGAAAACCATGGCCCTGGATTCCTATTGATGTGATTACCCACAATTAAGGTAGGGTAGCTTCTGCAGCATCCTCAACTAACCACCCCCTCTGTTATAAGTCCCTCAATGTACTCAGGGATTAGCATTATAATAGGGGCAGAATCCTCAGCCTTTTCTGTACCACAAGGCCAACTCCAGGGACCTTTAGCTGTCTCCAGGATGCATAGCATAGCAGGAGTGAGCCCTTTAGAGAGAAGTGACTGGCTTTCTCTTCAATGCTCCAAAGGCCAGTGGGGATGACTGCTTTGCATTAGTGCCTCCTGAATGGAGACACCAGAGTGGGGCTGGGAGCAAAGCTTGCCTGGATCAAGGACCGGTATCTTTGGGGCAAGGAGAGACCAGTCCTGAATCCTGCAGCTTCAGGCTTGATTAAAAGTGGTGCCATCTTGAGAATATTGGGCCCAGAGGCCTATGAAAAGTCAAGATTCCCTGTGTGTCCTTAGCTGCCACCCACTCTGAAGCCTTGCTTCATTGACCCCCTCCTCGGGTTAGTGGGACGTTCCTTCCTGGGCCCAAGGCTGTATGTCTGTGGTTAGTTAAAACCCCTCCAAGCGGGGGGGGGGGGTCTTTCTTATTTTTATTTCAGTTGTGTTGTGAAATGTTTTTATAGTTTGTAATCTCTAAGTGCTAGTGAGTCCTCGACTGCTCCAAGGTTGAAGTGTCCTTCCTTAGTCCTGAAGGATCTTTCTCAGCTGAGACTCTGGACCGGTTTTTTGTAAAGACACCTAATCCTCATGTTGTCCAGGGTTACAACATTCATTTCCTCTGCCACCCCTCTATTCACAGCTCTTGTGTTCCACTCAGGCAACAGCCATGCAGATACTCCCTTGTCTGCCCCTTCTCTCAGCATCAACTATGATCCAGGCCCCAGGCTGGGCACCCCTTGGCCTGAGTGCTTTGACCTGAGCTCACCAGGACATGGGAACTGCCCACACTGTCCCCTTATCCTGACTGCACTTCTATTCATGGAGATTCCTCAGCATTGTGAGGGCCTTTGTTCTCCAGGTCCGGGGCAGCTGGGAGTCTCCTCTGAAACTGACCTTACAAAGCCCTCCATACCAAGTGAGACTGACTCCCTGTGGGCTCCTGTCTGCATTAGGAGGTCCTTAAGGACAGACTCCAGACTGCAGTGCAAACATGGCCACCAGCATGTACACTTGAGAATATAGACAGTTCTGTGGCCTCAGGTTTGGGTGAGGATTGGCATCCTGAGATGGTCTCTGCAGGACACCATTGATGAGAGGACCTATTATTGGTAGCTCCTTCTCTCCAGGCCTTTTGTTGAGTGCTCTGTTAGTGGGTGCCATTTACTGTGCAAATCCTGGAAGGGGCCAAATGGGGTCTAAGCCACAGGCCCAGTTTGCTCGGTGAAGCCTTGGGAGAGACAAATGCGACCTGCACAGCCAATCCTTCAGGCCCAGAAACCAGACGTGTCTTCTTCCTGCCTGTGGTTAGGCCACCCCCAGTTTGTTGTGAGGAGTGACAAGGGCAGTCCTTACCTGATCCTGTCTCATTTTGTAGTTATCCAGGGCTAGGTCACAAAAGGAAGCTCCTCCTCAAAGCCTGAGGAGTGGAAAGTTAAAATGATAACACAGGGACTTTTAAGATCTGGTTGGCTCCTGTATGTGATTCTGTAAAAGGGAATGAGTATTTACTTGAGCTGAGCAGAGGAGATTGGCTTTGTAGGCAGAACAGGGCCAAACTAAGCAGAAACTGAACAAAAAGCAGAGAGGCTACTTCAAAGCCTTGCTTTGGAAAATTGGCCCACCTCAAAGCTCAGTTTGAAGCACATGTGACTCCACTCCAGTTTGGTCTGGTTATCAGAGGTCTAGTATGGGGGTGGGCAAAACCTCAGAAATGGACCCTTCCCCCTAAACCTTGTTTACCAAGTACCACTGGACAAATGTGCCTTTTTTTTTTTTTTTTTTTTTTTTTGGTGGTGGTACTGGGGTTCCTGGAAGCCCTTCTACCTCCGGGCTCCACTCCCAGACCTATTTTTATATTTTTATTTGGAAACTAGGTCTCTTAAGCCAGCGCGATCCTCCTGTCTCTGCTTCCCAAGCGAGGGGATTACAAGCATGTGCCACCACGCCCTGGTACAAATGTGCTGTTATTTAAACACTTACAAGTTGCTCAGGAGCCAGCTTCCCCACCCATTCCTGTGGTCAAGGACACTTGGAGGTTCATGCCTCTCACTGGCCTTTTTTTCTACAATATCTGAGTATTCTCCCTTTAGAGAAGTTGTATGTTAAGTGCCTCTTTTTCAGACTCTATCAAATTTCTTTTTCCCTGTGAGCCAAGAATGACTTGTGTGTCAGCACCTTCGTACTCTGAAGCCTTGCTGGTGTGGAGGACTCACAATGTTTGTATTTTCTTTCAATATCTGGGATTTTCAGCAGCACCACTGGAATTCTCCTCCTCTTTTTTATCTTTGTAGCAGCGAAGACCACACCAGGGATGCTCTACCACCGTGCTATATCCACAGTGTTTTTATTTTCTTATTTTGAGACAGAGTCTCACTGAGTTATCCAGGCTGCCCTTGAATATGTGATCCACCTGCTTCCTCTTCTCTAAAGGATATGATTACTTTTGAGCAAGCACATTCCCAGCAACTTCTGGTTTCCATTACTTTTGTGTTTGAGAAAACTGAGACATGGTTACTCAAATGGCAAACAGCACTAAATTCGAATTTTTACACATCCAAAGATTTCAAACATTGCTCATGCCAACAGATTGTTAGCTTTTGAGCCTTCATGACTTACAACCCCCATTAAACCTCACTCCCATCTGGTAAGAGTGGAAAAGATAGAATCATGTGTTTCGAAGATCCACAAGCCATTCAGCTCTGCTAGGGCGACATTACCCTGGTTAACTAATTAAAATGAGATTTTAATAGACTAAGACCTGCCTCTTAAGAGCCAGACAGAGAAGACACTGGCCAGAATGGCCTCACATCACTGGAGATTTGCCCTTATCTCTTAGGAAATCCTTGCAATTGAAGAGAACAAAGCTCCAAGATATCATACTGTGTTCAACCATACCACTAATAACAGCTCCAGGTGGAGACACCTCTGCTTTACCTGCCATGGAAGGAACAGCTCAGAGCTTTCTTCATTTCAGCCCTAAGTCACAACACCTGAGGGTGTTGCCCTGGACACCACAAAGCACCATTGAATTCCCCTCCCTCAGAAACAATGGCAATTCCCCACACCACACATTGCCTGGACTCAGGACTTTGATTGTTGGCAGGGCTTCCCTGGAGCCCCATCTCAACCCCACTTCTTGACATATTCCTTATGTCTCACATCTTGCACACTCCAGTCATAGTTGCTGCTCCATTCAGTGACACGATTGGGTCTGGCTTATCAAATTATCCTACTATTTCCACTAATAATGCACTGCCATAAAGGGCAGAAGTTCCAAGAATGTAGGATGGATAAATGACAAGATGAGTAGGAAGACACATTTATTGAAATTTAATTTTTTTCTAAGCTTTCAAATATACAAGTAAATCTAAGTCTCTATATACATTTTGAAGACTACAGGGAGGACAATAAGATAAGAGTTAGTCTTTGATTTCTCTATTTCTTCACTGCAACTGTTTTACTATGTTTCCCCCCAGATACAAGGAAATATTTTTCCACTGCCATGCTATCTTGTTCCAGCTCACAAAAAGGGATGATTTTCCAAATCTGCTGAACAAAAATACTCCAACTCCTAAAGTGTATTAATTGTAATCAATGTGACAACTTAATGTTCTTCCTAATCTTCCATTCCAAAGCAAATTAAATTTTTAGCTGAACAGACATTTCTAAAATCCAAAGGAAACAAAGTCCAAGTTTTAATGTCACCCAATCTGAACAGGAACAGAAAAACATTATACAGTCTCTCCTGTATAATGTATCATCCATCTACCCTGGCCCTCCACTAATTGCAAGAGTGAATTCTCTTTGAACACAAGGTAAAGGATGGGCACATATCACATGGGGCAACCGAAACTTCCGGATATGGTTCTGGTGAATTCCCTGACTACACTAAAGGCCATGGCACCATCCTGTACTTGGGTACTCTCTTCCTCAACTCTCCAAGCCTCTTCATACAGAGAAGGGTAGTATCTCAAATAACTCCCATGGCACACAACCCTATACGTCAGGAGTGTCATCTTGCTGGTTTCAGCTGGGCCCCTGGATGCCACAGAAGCTCAAAGTGAGCGGGATTTGTGCAAGAAATTTGCCAGTACTCCAGGCACTATTTCTGCACCAGATCTTCAGTGATGGTTTTCCTGGGGCCCTCATAGATGAAATGCTCCACCCCAGCTTTCACCACATCACAGTCAGCACTTCCCAGAAAACCTCTTCACTGGCATGACCACCCCCCAAGAAGATGATGCACAGGACAATTATAGGGGGCCCACCTTGGACATACTCTGCTCCTCACTCTGCATAGGTAAAGCCCAAAGCATTGGCAATGACTTAGGAGTGACCTGGGAGTACCACTTCCTTAACATTAATACCATAGACCAGCTGCCTGCACTCAGGGACTTCTTCCCTGAAGATCACAGGGAAGTGGTCCTGGTCATTTTTTATGATGCTATTCAGTGTTTCTGCCTGGGTGACTGGCTCCTTCACTTGGTATGGAGGAGCAGGAAATGAACCAAGTTAACCATTTATCATCCAGTGCATAAAGGAGCAAGGCTTAAGATCCTGCGCGTCCTTCCAGTACAACAGCCCTTCCTTTTCTTGTCTGCAGGGGCCTTCACTGTATTTGAAGTCAAGGGGTAGAAGCTAGGACAGTGAGGGGATAGGAGGTTCACTAACGACTCTGTGGACAGATTGTTGTCACAGCAGCAGGCACCACTCTCATAGTGGCTGGCCTCAGAAAAATGGACATAGCAATAGACTAAGAGATGCTCCATATAGTCTGCTCTTCCTCAGTACTGAGAACCCAGGCACCTACCAGACCTGATGCCTTCTTTTGACCTTAGTGCCAACCTCATATTTGCAGTGATAGAGATTCTGAATATAAGGCAACATGGCTCTCCTTGTGGACAGCAGGAAAGAGGGTAGGCAGGAGCTCACAGGCCTGAGGGAAAATTGAGTCCTGTAAGCTGACAACTGCATCTGTTGAGACTCTCACCTAGGACTGCTACAGATCTTATCCTTGGATGGTTCTCTAAGGCTACAAGGGTTCTTGTCTTCCTGGAGGAACTGTCCCTTGAAAACCTGCAGAGAAAGAGAGAGGGCTTCTCAGGTTGTAGTCAACATGCAGAACACAAGGTCCCAGGCTGACAGCAAGGATTCTGGTTTCTGACACTTTGAGGCTGCTCACACTACATATACTACATAACCCCCCACCCACCCACCCAGCCTTAGGATGAAGAATAGGCTCGACTCTGTGAGGTCCCCACAGTTCTGGCATGGATAATCATGTTATGCTCACTCTGGGCCACAACTTTCCACTGGCAGGACCTGCACCCTGGCAGGACCTGGATGCCTTCCTAGGGTAGACTGACAGAACCTCTCTGAACAAGGAACACCCACCCTGACACAGTATGTAAGGAACTGAGGGAGGCCTCTTCTCTGTGCAAGGGGGAAGGAAAGAGTTTGACAAATTCTGTAGGGTCCCTGTTTCTTGGGATGTGAAACCTGTTCTTTCCTGACCTTGGTGAAAGAGGAGGAATACACATAAAGTCTAAAAGTCCAAAGGTCCCCTGAGGATTAAGGTTTACTTCAGAATTCATCTCCTTGGGTGCAGGTCTTGCAATATATGCAAAACTAGACTTTTTTGCAGGCCCTCTTCTTTGGTTTAGAATACTTCAGTCCACACTCAGCTCTCAGCATGCCTGTTAGACATGACCCAGACTCTGTCGGCAAGTATGGTTTGGACATGAGATATCCCGGAGAAAAGCTCATGTGTTGGACAATGCAGCCAGGTTCAGAAGTAGGGGATGGCTGGAGGAGGTAGAACACTGGGGATGCAGCCTTGGGGGCTCTATCTTCCCCCACCCCTTCCTTGCTGCCTGCTTTTGCTGGTGCCATGAGGTGAGAATAGTTTTTCTTCCTCCACTATGCCTTGAAATGCCGCCGCCGCTGCCGCTGCTATTCTGGCCTTGGAGACCTCTGACCATGAACTCATGAAACCTTTGAAACTTATAAAACCATGATCTCTAAGTAAACTTTTCTTCCTCATGTTGTGCTTTTCTGGTATTTTGGCCACAATGACAGACAACTGACTAAAATACTGCTCCAGCAACTTTATTCCCAGACCTCACTTAAAACCAGAATCTTCCCGAGTACTTGAGGCAGGACACTGAGGATGGTTTAGGGACTCTTGTACTAGAGTGTTGTTTCCTCATTCCACCCTGAGTTCTCACTGTGACCACTGCAAGGGGTCTGGGCCACCACATTCCACACCGACCTTACCTCTAGATCCTATGTAACTCCCAGGGGGCCCTGAGGCAGAATTACTTGGTCTGGAAATTCTTGCTACAGGACATGAATTTGACAACAAAGCACACGTGGACTTTTTGGGAACATGTAGCTACAGTGGAGCCCTCTGGACAAGGACTGTGTCCTCTTCGTTCCACAAACATCTCCCCTGATCCTTGGGCAAAGACTGTAACTCCCAGGGACACTGAATTGGAAGGAATTCTCCAGAGAATTCCTCCCCTGTGGTGTCAGTCCACAAGCCCAACAACAGATGCAGATTTTGATTGTTGGGGACTCTCTACCTGTGATGGGGCTTCCTTGTTGTACCCCTAATCTCACATTGACCCCTAAACAGGGTGAGGTACTCTTGACCCCTCAAATCTCACATTGACCCCTAAACAGGGTGAGGTACTCTTGTTTCCATCTATGTGAAACTTAAATCACATGCAAAGGCTAAAGTGCCTTGAGGTGAAAGAGGTTCCCCTAAGGATTCTGCCCAAGTGGTGTCATGCAAGAAACACAGTCTGACCCGGATTTGTAGAAGTAGGGGTGGTTTCTACAATGAATGGATTTTCCTCAGTCCACCCTCAGCTCTTACTTTGACCCCTGAAAGAGACTGGATCTTCCACAGTATACCAATATTAATTGTAGGCTGTAGAAAAGGGTCCCCTGTGGGGGTAGGGGTTACCTAGGTGGCCCACGACTGAGAATACAAGCCAATCTGATTGACTGGGGCCTCCTTTGTGATTTGGGGTTTCTTCAGTCTATGTTCTTAGCTTGATGACCGGTCATAGCCTGGGCACTCCTCTCTAGTCCAATGATCAGAAGTCCAGACCATAAGCAGATGCAAAATCACCCATGGCCCTTAAAGCAGAAGGGCTTCTACTTATAATTCTCTCCCAGAGTTCAGGCATAGCAACAGAAGTCAAAATGGACCCTATTTTTAGGTGAGGCTTTCCTGTCCTCGCTAGCTCTCCACCTTGAAAGCTGGACAGATTCAGGACCTCTGCACTCTGTTTACATGCTAGTCAGTCTTGAGGCAAAGAACAGTACTGCCAGGGTCCCTGAGGCAGAAAGGATTCACTGAAGAACTCTTCCCACCCCTGACACACACACACACACACACACACACACACACACACACACTCTCTCTCTCTCTCTCTCTCTCTCTCTCTCTCTCTCTCGGTGCAGGTCTGGCAACAGAGAAAAACCTAGATCATTGGGGACCCTCTACTTGGAATGAGTCGACCCTCAGTTCTCAAGGCCTGGCAGAGGCTCCAGGCACTCTCCCCTCAGCCCATCTTAATGAAGCCTTGACCACATGTGAACACCTCAAGTCCCAAGTTACTTTGAGGTAGAAGAGGTTCTTCTAAGGATTCTGCCCCAGGGTGGCAGGTCTGGGAACAGAAACAGAGGGAGACTGCTGTGGGAGCCTCTCCATGGGTTAGGGCTTCGGAGTCAGTAATGAGCACTCACCTTGACTGCTGGACAGGTTGCAGGTTCCTGCTGTTCCACAGACCTGAAAGGCAGACCTCAGGAAAGTGCCATAAGAACGAGGGTCATCTGAGGCAGAAGTGGTGCCACTTAGAATTCTTTTCCCAAGGTTCCAGTGGGGCAAGAGAGGTTATACCAGGCTCCTAGCGGACACTCTACATGGGATGTGCTTTCCTCAGTCTACCATCCCCTCACGTTGGCTTCTGAACAGGACCTGAGTGCTTTCTGCTCTGCCCACATGACACACAGTCATCGGGCAAAGGCTGGAACTGCCAGCATACCCTGAGATGGGAGGAATTCCTCTGAGAATTCTGGGCTGACATTAGAGGCACAGATGGACTGTTTGAGGACCCTCTAAACTGGGGGTGTGGGATTCTTCATTTCAACTTCAGCTCTCACTCTGACTCTGACTCTCCCATGCTGGGATATGTAGTATTAGAAATAGAACCATTGTGAGAAGCAACAGATAACTGTTAGAATGACTGAGGAAACACAGTATAGACAAGAAAATTATTTGAAAAAGCTAAGTTTTTATGGTAAAAAGCAATAGGAATCTGTGTTTGTCTTAATCTCCATCATTATACATATCATCCTAGGTTATATACTTTGGGAAAACTAAAGATAAAGGCAAGGATAAAGGAGTGAAAGAATAGAAATGCTTTACAATGTATCCATCTAGGACACTTAGACTCTCATTTTATATATACTTTTATTAGTGCACTGTAATCTCACATCATAATGTAGTTTGTAGTGATAGCACCATACATGCTCACAGCATTAGCTGAGCTTCTCACCAGATTCTAGTTCCCTTCCCACTCCCTTCCTCTTCCCCATACAGGGTATTGAGTTTGACATTGGTGTTCTCACCTATGTACATAATATCTATGGAAGTAATTCCTTCATTGACCTTCCTTCTCTCCATCCCCTTCCTCTAGATCACCTCCCTGGCTCCACTGAAATTTCTCCTACATTATCTGATGTCATTCTAGTAATAAAACAGCATGGTATTGGCACAAAAGCAAACATATAGACCAATGAAACAAAATAGAAGATACAGAAACAAACCCACACACTTATAATCAACTGATTTTTGACAAAGGTGCCAAACACATACATTGGAGAAATGACAGTCTTTTCAACAAAAGGTGTTGGGAAAACTGATTATTCATTTGTAGAAAATGGAATTTAATTCTTACCTCTCACCCTGTACAAAAGTCAACTCAAGTTGAATCAAAGACCTGGAAGTTAGACAAGAACAGACTTTGAAATTACTACAGGAGGGCATAGGTCCAACACTCCAACATATAGGTAAAGGTGGAAACTTCCTCAAATCAGCCCCCAAAACACATGAAATTAAAACAAAATATTAATAAATGGGGTGGCATTAAACTAAAAGTTTCTGCTCATCAAAGGAATACAATCAGGAGTCTAAAGAGAAAGCCTATGGAATGGGAGAAGATCTTTGTCAGTTATCCCTCTGGTAGAGGACCAATATATAGATTATACAAAGAACTTGAAATACTTAACATAAAAAAAACACTCAATATAGAAATGGGCAATTTAACCAAATGGACACTTCATGAAAGAAGAGATACAAGTGGCCAGTAATTGCATGAAAAATGTTAAACATTATTAGCAGTCAGGGAAATGAAAGTCAAAACTATACTAATATTCCATCTAATCACATTCAGAATGGCAATCATCAACAATTAAATAACAATAGATGTTGGTGAAAATTGGAACTCTTCTAAACTGTTGTCGGGATTGCAAATTAGTGCAGCTGCTATGAAGATTAGTTTGAAGATTTTTTTAAAAACTGGGAGTGGATCCACCATATGGTCCGACACTACTACTCCTGGTTATCTTTCCAAAGGGAATGAAATCAGAATATTATAGTAATATATGAATATCCATTTTTATAGCAGCATAATTCACAATAGCCAAATTATAGAATCAATTTAGTATTCATCAATAGATGAATTGATTACAAAATTATGGAATATTCTGCCAAGACTTTGCTGCCCACTCCATCTCGGCATCTACATGTGTGAGAATCCATGTAGTCATAGGCGAGTCTCAAACGTGAGAAATAAGCCCCGAGAGAAGGTGTGGTCGCTGGCAAAAAGTATTCTCCACTCTTAGATATTCTTTCATAACTATTAATAATGATTCTTTTAACTTTCCACATGAAATTGCTCCGATGGGGAAAAAGGATTAGGACTGTGAAAAGAAATTGAATTCATGAAAAACAATCTTTCCAGTAAACCTTCAACCTTGCTCAAATGGTAATTAGATGAACCTTGTTCAAATGGTAATTAGAGGCGGTGGCAACATTCCAGTCCACCTTTGACCTTGGCTTTTACGCCTAGTAATAGTGATGCCTGGAGTTACAGCGACACCACCTGGTTAAAAATAGCTATGTCAAAACAAAGGACATAAAACAGATGTGTAAAGATGAAAGAAAGAAAGAAAATATGGTAAGAATAAGAAAGTATTTTTGTATGAAGAAGAGCTTATCCTGAGATTGGCCCGAATGGGAAAGAGAGAATTAGGGTAATCAGAAGAGAAAAGAAAGTTGCAGAGGGTTAGTGATAGGAATATGGATTATTAAAAGAGGGAAAGGCTTCTAATAAGTCTATCATTTGAGGAAAATTGCTCAGCTGCTAGAGAAATATATCTTGACAACTAAATCTAGAGACTTTGTGTTATTTCTTGGAATCTACCTGCTAAACTGTGTCATGAGTTTAAGCTTTCAGACAGCGGATAATATTGCAGACAAAATCCAGCAGACGTTCATTGAAATTCCCTAGATCATCACGAAGGAACACGGATTTTCCTTACGATAACTATATAAAAGCTGGAATCTTGGACCCCGTCCCCCATTATATATAAAGGAGGACATTGGACTAAGCCCTACGAACGAGAGCTCCGAAAGGATTAAAGAAAACTCCTAAAAACAAACCGGACTCGTCAAATGATTTTGGGTGTGACTTTTAGCCAAATAGAAGCCTCTGCAGCTGCAAGGCCAAAGGGGGCTGTGCTCAGGAGCACAAGACCCACCTGAGATAATGGGACTGATTTCAATCACAAAAAGCCTGGGATAGCCCAGGCCTTACTTTTGTCTTGTTCAGGGTTAGTAATTTGCATGTGTATCTCTCTTTTTTACTTTGGGTGTTTTGCACTTCTTTTTACTAGAAATTCACTGGGAAAGGGGAATATATAAAACATCTTGTGTCTAAAATAAAGTGTTCGATTGCATAAGAAGCATTGATCCATGTCAGGTTCTTTTTTTAAAGCGCCGATCATAGGGTTATTTTCCTAGGAAAGAACCGCTACAGATAAGAATCTGTGGTAAAATCACTCTGTCCTTCCCCACCTTTACTGAGACCCGACCGCGAGCAAACTCGTGCCCCATTGGACTAGCTGGCCTTGGCCTTCAACAATATTCATACAATGGAATTCTACTCAGCAATCAAAATGATAAAATAAGATCATTTGCAGAAAAACTGGATAGACCTGGAGAACATTATGTTAAATTAATTTGTCAGTCAAAGAAAGAGAAGGATCATATATATTCTCTTATATGTGGAAGCCACTCACTTTATATTCACACCCTCCAAGCACTGCGTGGAACTTTCTACCATGCTCACTGATCATGTATTTGATCACCCACTAACTTTAATTCAAAATAAAATTGGATGAATAGGCCAGCAGATGGTACAATCTCATTGTGCCAGCACAAGATTGTGGTCAAACATTAGCTAGCATCATTTCATTCACAAAGCAGTCTCTTTCCAAAGATTCCTTCAAGCATCATTATAGTTAGGCACTATTATATGCCAAACAAAACCTCTCTCCTGAACTCTATTGTCTTTATCACTCACCCTCCGCCATTAGAAGCAGTGAGTGAGAAGCCCATGCTGCCAAACCTCACCTGGACTTTGACACTGCCCCAACTTGGGCCATGTGGAAAACTCCTGGGAAACTTGCCTTCTTTCTTTGAGCTATCAGCAACAGCCACTCTGCTGAACAACTCAGGGTATTACATGGAGCAAGTTGACTGGAAGTATCTTGTCCCAGTCACTTCTCCCAGTCACTACCCTGTTCTCTCTTGAACCGTCCTCAGAACCTAAATACCTCATATCATCTTTCCAAACTTCACTGTAATGTCTTTGAGTTTGAAGCCTTGTGATAAGCCCAGATAATGGGGCAGTCTTAAGGTTTGTTCAGAGGAAACAAGGCATATGTTTAGACCAGCAAATCAAGAGCATCCTATAGGGATAAGCCACTCTTCCATAAAGGGCTTCTCCTGAGCCTCACAGGTGGTACCTTATCATCCCTGTGCCCCTGTATCTACATACTTCTGGCCCATAGGATTCTCACAAAGGTTTGTCAGATGACTGACTAGCCAAAGGAGTAAACAATTATTATTATTTTTTTTTATCTCAGGAAAAGCCAACAGTTTGTACAAATGCTCACAGTGGAACCCAAGTGAGGAAACTGCCCCTGCACACAGTGCAGCCCAGACTCCTTTGTCATCCTTAATGAGATGAGCGGAATCTAGTTCCCCAGCCTCCCATCCCATGACCTTGCTCCACAAATAGGTCTGCTTCAGCCAGAAATCCGCTCTCAGTTCCTGGGACACATCTAACCATGGGCTGCCCTTCCCCATTGTTCACACAACAAAATCCTCTTGTCCTCAAGATGTAGAGACCTTCTCTGCGAGACCTTCCCAACCCTTCTCCCAGAGTTATGGTGTATTGCCATTATACATTATAATGCAGTTCAGAGCAATAGAAACATACATATACACATAATCTTTTACATTTATGTAACTCATTTGCCTCAGTTAAGGCTCTATGGTTCACAGGTCAGCCTTGAAGATGTCCATAACAGTCTATGAGCAATATAATTGGTAAGTGTGCACCTCTAGGGAGCCCATAACAAGAAAATGGGTGCCTATTTCACTCTGTAGTGTGTTCTGATGCTTTATTCCTTCTCCCAGGATTCTGTGCACTTGCTCATGTTAAAAGATCATGAGACCCTCTATGAACAAATGTCCTGGAAGCCCATATCAATAAGACCACAGGCAGCTGTCCAGTGCCCCTGGATGTCAAAGCATGCAAAGGAGCCTTCTGCATACCAGAGTACAGTTCTGCTAGTGGTAACACAGCTGCAGACTCTTTTGCACTACTCCTCAGTTCACACTTGTTCTCCAGAACACATATTCTAAGTGTTCATTGAATCAGTGAGTATGCCCAAGGAAGAACTGACATGACCTTACATGCCCAATATAGTTTCTTGCACTGGGAAATCCTTACTGCCTGTTGGGCTGCTAGAGACTGTTAGGCCAGGCCCAACCTGCTTTCCAACCTGAGTCCTTCCCATGAGTGTTATTAGCAATAAACCTTTGGCACTGTTAACTCCCTCTCATGCTCTGCTGCCTGGGGGACCCAATATTGTACAGCAGATTATGCAGTGCTCCAGAAAAGTGGGTGCTAAGCTGGGGTCTTGGTATGGTATTTCCTTGTATCTGCATTACTGGAAATGAGGATCCCATGGAGCAGGGTAGGAGGCATGCAGACAGTCCTGGGCACAAGTGGCAGCCCAGCTCCTAGACCTCTGGTGTTAGAAGTTTGCTAGGATGGCTGGCATATGGAACAAAAGCTCCTGATATGTGAAGATATTCAGGCATGTGGAAGAAATGGGAATGAAAATTCCAAGGACAATGAGAATGGACTATGATGACCACATTGCTTGGATGACCCACAGAGAGATTAATGAAAGGATGCAGATAATTAATGAACAACTGAAAGCTGGGGGAACACCAATATCTCCCTGTCAGGCCTGGCAAGCAGCAAAAGCTGAAGAACAAACCCAGGCTTTGATAAAGGGGCTGGCCTCTATAGAGAGCTGGACACTCAACCAAGGAGTCTGAGGCAAAAAACAGAAGCACTTTGGGGAAACCTGCAACTTGGACATACAAGAGAAGGTCTCTGAATATCAATTCCCAGATGCTTCTTAGAATGTCTGGGTATTTAGCAACAGTCCATACACTCCCGTGAGAGGCAGTGTACCCCATCCCCTTGCCCTGGAAGAATAAAAAACATACACAAGTCTTTCCCTCACCTAGGTCCCCCCTCTTAGGAGCTTTCTCACCTGTCATTGGATTCCAGGTAGGAAGACTTGCCATCTAGGTGGCTGTGACTTGTAGACATATCACTAAAACCAGGACAGTTCCAGGCAAAAGCAGGAAGAGGTTACAAACTTGCTGCCAGGACTGTAGCCAGAGTGAAGGTGAAACACAATAAAATTTAAGCAGGGAATGCAGGGCTGGTAAGAGAAGAAAGGGCTGACATCCATAGGGGCAAATTACCAGCATGCACCTGCAGTCACAGTGGAAGGAGTTCCTGTGGGATAGGACTCCGAGGGTGCTCTACCAGAGGATATAGGGACTATGAACTTCATGCCCTGGCAAGGCCCTCAGAATATGGTACAAACTCAGTGTTGAGATGGGTGCTAGAAATCTAGGAACAGCAATAGGCCATGGTGAGCAGCTTTCCATGGCCATGCCACAGAGCAAATGAAGGAAGGAGTCAAAGGCAGAGGGAAGCAGATCTTCTGAAATTGCACAGACGAGGTGAGGGCAGAGGACTTTATGAGGAAGTCAGTCCCTTGAGAGGGCCCAGGGGACACATGTTGTACCATGGATGAAAAAATGTGCTGGAGAAAAGCCACTGGCATTGATCAGAAGTTCAGAAGTCGTTCCTCTACAGGCCAGGGTACACCACAGGAAACCCTTTCTATAACTAGGCTCCCTATGAACAAGGCCTGATAGCCTGTCACCTCCTCCTCCTCCTACTCCTTCTCTTGCTCCTCCTCCTCCTTAATTTCTTCTCCAGCTCCAGGAGCATGTGTAGAGGTCAGGGGCAGCACTGGATGGCACTGAACATTCAGAAGCTGGGGATGAGAGGGTGATGGAGATTGTCAGCACAAACCAGCTTCCCTAGGGGCACAAAAAATGCAGTGCTGACTCAGTATAGCTCAAAGTGAGCACTGAAAAAAGACATAGAGAGTAGGATGGGTGAGGAGGCTGAAGATGACTACCTTAAAACCCAGTCACAATCTCTGTCCACTTCCAGCCCCATCCCAGTCTTCAGACCTGGAACTAACTAATTGTAGTGGTGACCAGGGCCATTTGAATTTCTTCTTTCATGAAGTGTCTATTTAGTTCACTTGCCCATTTTGGTTGGATGATTTGGGTTTTTAGTGTTGAGTTTCTTGAGTTCTCTGTATATTCGAGATATTAGTCTTCTATCGGAGGGGTAGGTGGCAAAAATTTCCCATTCTGTTGGCTCTCGATTGAGGTTTCTTAACAGTTTCCTTTGCTAAACAGAAGCTCTTCGATTTCATGCAATCCCACGCATTGATTTGCCTTTTGGTTTGTTGTGCCTTTGGGGTCTTGTTGAGAAAGTTTTTATCTGTGCCTATGTGTTGCAGTGTTGGACCTATGCTCAACATCATTGGCAATCAGAGAGATGCAAATCAAAACTACCCTGAGATTTCACCTAACTGCACAATAACAAATGCTGGCAAGGTTGTGGAGAAGCGGGAACTCTAAAACATTGTTGGTGGGACTGCAAATTAGTGCAACCACTTTGGAAAACAGTATGGAGATCCTCAGAAGAATGGGAACAAATCTACCATTCCATCCAGCAATACCACTTCTGGGTATCCACCCAAAAGAAAGTAAATCAAACTACCAAACTAATGCATATGTATCTATGTCCATAGCTTCACAATTCACCATAGCCAAACTATGGAACCAGCCAAGATGCCTGTCAACAGATGAATGGATTACAAAACTGTGGGATATGTACACAATGGAATTTTACTCAGCCATAAAAAAAAATAAAATTGCAGTATTTTCAGGGAAATGGATGGCTTGAGGACATTATGCTAAGTGAGATTAGTCAATCACAAAAGGTAAGGAATCAAATACTTTCTCTAATATGTGAAAGCTAGGGTGAATGGGGTCATAGGAGGAGCTCCAAGTGAAAAAAGAGATCCTATAGAGGAGAAAATAAGACAACCTAACTGTGGGGATGGGAAGTGGGGAAAGGGAAACACTTTAAAGCATATGATATACTTATTCATATCGAAGTCAACCAGTAAACCAAGCATGGGAGGGAGGGTTAGGGAGGGAGTGAGGTGGGAACTGGTTGGGGGATGGCTGGGTGATGTGTGTATTTATGCTTACACAAGTTTTTTACCCCATTATGATTTATAAATACAATGCACCAATAAAAAATTAAATTAAAAAAAGAAGTGCACTCCAGGACCAAGGCATGGGCCCACCACTCTTTTCAAAGGGGCCTGTGGTTGTGTGCCCAGTCAGTGAACAAAGGGGAAATGGGAATAACCAGATAGGGCTGTTGCATGGTGTCCCATGTGCCATTGATATCCAGAGTCTCAGCTTGCCTCAGGAAGACTTCCTGTGCTTACATTTCTGGACATAAGGTGCCATCATATTCAATGTGAGGTGATTCACTCCCTGTGGATTTTTCTGTTGGTCTTCAGCATTGAGAGTCTGAAGCCCACAATAGACTACAGGGATACTACAATGGCAGGTATATTTTTGAGGAACTTTTCAGGTTATGGGCTAATACTTGCTGTAATAAAAAAAATACAAGGGGAAAGTGGAATATATCATGTGCTTAGTTGAATACCAAGAAAAGCATAGGAAATCCAGCAAGAAAAAAATGTTTTAAATTACAAACAATAGGTCGGGCGTGGTGGTACACGCTTGTAATCCACACGCTTGGGAAGCGGAGACAGGAGGATCGCGCAGGTTTGAAGCCAGCCGTACTGGCTTAAGAGACCTTGTTTCCAAAATAAAAAGTATAAAATAGGTCTGGGAGTGTAGCCCGAGGTACAAGGGCTTCCAGGAACCCCAGTACCACCAAAAAAACTACAAACAATAGTGCCTCTGAGAAATGGCTTTGAGACAGTCTTTGCTCCCTATTTTCATAGTTTTTTGTACTTTTCTGCATTGCTCCGGTGATTTTGAAGTTATACAAATCAGCTGCATGTGTCTTTACATAAAGAGAGCACACTGATCATACACTCCAGGTCTGGATGCCATTGGGGTTATGAGCTGACAACTTGTCCCCCAATATCCTCTCCCCATATAAATCATGGAGCAAATAGGCTGGACCACATGGTTAGTTGACCACCACATGACCCTCAAAGTCCTCCCTCCAGTCTTAAAGTGCAAAGCACAGGGTCACTGTTTGCTTGCTTAATGGGTGACTTACCAGGAAATTAAAGAAAGTGTGGGCTGACTAAAGAGTTTGGTACCATGGAAATCTGAAAACGAGTGCCTTTGGCCCCTAAATTAAAAATTGATATAACAGCTGGGCACCAGGAGTTCACATAAACTTAGAAGCATCAAACTATGTTCTTCTACAGACTGTGTTTGTTATAGATTGGATTGGGAATGTCTGCCAATGACTTATGTGTTTAATGTACTGGTATTGGGAAGAGGGTTTGAAATGTATTAAGGTATAAGTATTGGGAAAAGAGTTCCAATTTTAAAAATATATCCTTTATACTAAGAAGGCCAGGGCTAGCAGAAAGGAGGGACTTGTAATTTACATTTCTAAAGGGAAGGAAAGGAAGCCTGAGAGGCTCCTTTACATTTCTGAAAGAGAAACAAATGGCCTAAGGGAAATCTGAAGAAATCCCAGATGCCTGAGAGAAACAAATGGCCTAAGGGAAATCTGAAGAAATCCCAGATACCAGAGAAACAATTTCACACTAGAGATAGGGCTAGCATATCTACAGATCAAAGGACCTTCCTCGGACTTAGACAGGATAAAAACTCAAGTAAACTGGAGGTCTTTGGCATTTTCATTCGAATTGCCCCCCTGTGTCTGCTCCGGCACAGGGCTGTAACTACCTCTATATTTCTATCTTTTTAATAAACTTCTTTAAATCTGCAGCAGCTGTCCAAGCGATGAATACTTATTCTTAGCTTAGGACAAGAATCCACGGTTTTTCTGTTTGTCTCTGTGTGTCTGGTGGGGGGGGGGTTATTTCACACCACACACCTTCCCCCCCCCCAACCTATCCCCTGCAACATTTAAGGTTTGGTCCATAGGTGGTGGTAGAACCTAGTTGTAAAGAGTAGGTCACTGGGACTGTGCCATTGAATGGTATATTTTGTCCCTGAAACCATCCCTTCCCCCCCTAGTGCTGCCTGTTCATCATAAGGTGAGAGATATAATCTCCTGCACCCTTGCTGCCATGATCTTCTCCCTCTCCACAGTTTCCTAGCAAGGGAGCCAGCAGAAAAGTGACTAAAACTTCTGAAGAAAACTTTCTTCCTCTATTTTATCAGGTATTTCACCACATCAATACAAATCTGATGACCACAGCATCCCTAAACTTCACCTACACACCAACATAATGGAGTCCAACCAGCCTGTCCATATCCTCAGTATTACTAGGGTAAAACTGCTTCCTATTCTTCAGAGTGTCATAAAGACAAAACAAATGAATGCAGTTCGCAGGGTAAACAGGTGATCTGAGCAATATTGAGAGAGACACAATAAAACTTGAGCTACTCAGGAAGATGGAGAAAACAGATGAAGGAGATCTGGGGATCAGGCTGATTCAGGGTCATGGGGGCAAAACAAAGAGCAGCTGGGAAGGAGAAAACAAGTTTTGCAGTCTTCAAACAGCTGTAAGGCAGCCCAGGCTCCTTCTGCATATGTGTATACTGAGTGCACAGGACTATCTGTGCGTCTGGCCACAAAATAAAAGATAAACAGTAAAGAAATAAATCCAATAGTGAAAATAAGCCTTTTCTAATGGTGAGAACGCTGGACAGCTGAGCAATTTCTTCTGAGGGAATGTTCACCAGAAGATGAGGGTCAGTTTGCAGAGGGATGCATGGTGCAGCGGAATGCAAAGGTCACTCTATGATCTTTTTTTTTTTTTTTTTGTGGTACTGGGGTTCCTGGAAACCCTTCTACTTCCGGTTTACACTTCCTGACCTATCTTTAGGTTTTTTATTTGGAAACCCGGGTCTCTTAAGCCAGCACACCTGGCTTCGAACCTGTGTGATCCTCCTGTCTCTGCTTCCCAACTGGGATTACAAGCATGTGCCACCATGCCCGGCTCACTCTATGACCTTTGAGGCTACTTATAATCCAGAGCAACTCGGTGAATATTGAGTCCAAAACAGCCCCACAAACACAGAAGCAAAGGAGCCCCAGGGGTGGGGGGAAGGAGGGAACAATCTCTCAAATGTAAATAACCAGAAGGGGATAATTGCTCAGATGTCAAAAAGAGCTCCTACTACTCCATTCAAACAAGACAAAAAACTCAACAGACAAACAAGCAAAAAGCATTTCCTGGCAGAGAACTGTCCAGGAAGTGTCTGAAGGGAAGCCATGAATCTAGATCAAAGCAACCTGAGATTGGTGGTGCCCCAGATCACCAAGCAGGAGGAATGTGAAGCCTTTCTGGAGGATGGTACCTTCACCCAGGGCCTCTGAGTCAAAAAAGCAAGCGGAGGTGATGTGGCAGCACTACAGAATGTGCAGGGGATATCAGGTAAGGGAAAGGGCAACAGGCTCAGAGGAGTCACACAGAAAGCACACTTTGGCTAACGAATGTGCTCACTAGAGAAGCATCTAGATTAAACATTGCAGAGCCAGATGTACTGAACAGAGATGCACAGTGCACATGAGTTCTCAGAGATAGTGCTAGCCAGGGAAACCAGCCAATTACTGTGGTGGACAGGAGTGGATAAGAAACAGAAAGACAAGGTCCAAAGGCCATAGGCTGGGTAGTGAGTACCACAGGGTACCCTCTGGGGATGAGAAAGGGAGGAAGTCTGAAGGGCTGCCATGGATTTAGGAAAGGAGGCAATGTCCTAGTGCAAAATGACATCCTTGGGAATGCCAAGAATTTCTTAAGAGGAAGACACTCTGCGTGATGGAGAGGACTTGTGGTCTCGAGAAGAAAGCAGAACTTGCAGTAAACATTTACTCCTGGTCCCGGGATTTGGGCAAAACTGAGTGGGTGCTATTGAAGTGAAGCTGAGGGAAAGGGGCTGAGAGAGCGCCAAGAGCCTCCTCCCATGTCCACATACTACCTGAAGATGGGGGAGCCAGAGAGCCCCAAAAAGATCATAGAGTGGGAGGTGGGAGTAGGATGGGTCTGAGGAGAAGAGGTCAACCTACCCAGAGATGGTGGCAGTGGTGGGAGAGTATTGGTGAGTGCATCTATGGGAGTAGGGAAAAAAACAGTCAGTGAAGAGAAGGTGAACTGGAGGTCAGAAATGAGATCAGCCATGTACTGTGAGAATTCAGCTCCTCAGGAAGGTTCCAGCTCTAAAACAACAGGACACAGGGAGAACTGCGACAACGCACATGCAGAGGACCCTCGCTCAAGATTTGCAACTGCTGTGAAGAGATGCTGGAGTGTTTGGGAGAAGCCAGAGCCATTTGAGGGGGAAGGAGTACAGATATAGACACTGGCCTGGATGTGTATTCAGAACAGAAGAACTTTAAGGCCTCTCAAGGCTCTGAGGCCTCCTCCCATCAAGAAGATACATGTCCTTCTCCTCATCACCCACTTTCTCATGTTCTCAAACATCTTCAGGGAGAGAACAGATAGCGCTCACTAGAAGAGAGCGGAGAACAGTCCTTTGTAGATTCAGTTTACAAAGAAGCTACTGTCCCCTGGATACCAAGCTTACAGGAACCAAAACAGATCCAGGTACCTCGGCAGAACCCTGAACTTAAAGAAGAAGAAGAACAAAGATCGGACACCGGACCTGCTGCAGATACAATCGGAATGCCCGTTGGCGGGCTGCTTGCGAGGCTGTCTGCGCGGCTGCCTGCCTGAAATTACCGCGGCAAGATAATTCGGGACTGAAAACGGACTTAGGACCTCATCTTAAGCAGCGAGCAGCACCCACGTCAGAATTCTGTGTGCTCACCAGTGACTGGATCACAACAGCACAGAGACTCCCACAGAAGCCTGAACCAAGGAAGCCAGGTACCTGAGTGTGTCTAGGGAAAGTGCGGGTCCTAGCGTGCGCCCCAGTCCCAACCCCAGCACTGGCCCAAGCCTCAGAACCCAGCACTCTCCTCGTGCACCTTGTCTGTACCCTGGTCCCCTGCTAGTAGCCAGTGCCTGCACCACTGCCACCCCTAAATCGGAGCCTGCCTGTGTATCTAACCCCCGCCACCTTGCCAGAGGCTGCCTTCCAGGCTGCGAAAGCCCTGTGTGCCCCGGAAATCTCCTTGGGGCACCCCCAGCTTCTACGTCCCATGGGAGGCAGAGAACATTGCTGGACACCACGCACTGCCTGTGCACCTGGACCCTTGAGCACCTGTCCTGCACCCCTGGCCCACTGCTGTGTGTTCCTACCCCCCCGGTAGCCAGATGCTTAGTTCTAAGAGAGAACACAGCTCAATACACCTTGGAAGAGCATACCAGCAGCAATAGGCAGCTGCATCCACTCACACCTGGGTCCAGTAATAGCAGCGCACCCAGCCTGCACTCTCGGAATAGGCAGAGCTCTGGCAGTAAGTGTGGGCATTCAGGAACTGGCATCCATTTGCCCAGGGTACATCTTGGGACCACACCGGCTACCTCAGCTGGAATTTCCAGAGACACAGGAAAATCCATCGGGCCACAATATCTACACAGGACCTCAGGGGGAGGTTCCAATTATACTTTGGTCTTCCTCCACCCCTGCTGTAGGGAAGCACAGGCAGGAGTCTAGGGTGGTAAATGCAGAGGTGCTAGCTACAGGTTGGAATTTCAAAGAACCTGTGAATTGTACAGAATCAAATAACAGTGAAACCAGACATCCGGACACATAAATCTAAAGCAGTTAAAGGAGAGAAAGGTATCCAAACAGCTAGAGTGACCTAAGAAGATAAAAATAGAGTACAAAGAAAATTAAGAGACATTGGATTATATTCTGAAAGCTACCAATCAGATACGCACATATTATATGGAACTGACCCCATATGTGTAAATAAGTAGGACTGTTTGTTTTACTTTTAACGTAGATATTTTATTTTATTTTGCTTTTACAGTGCTTTTGTTTTGGTATGGTTATTGCTGTTTTATTTTTTTTCTTAACCCACACTTCTTTTACTTTAACTTGTTGGTTTTTTTATATATATGTTGGATACTTTGGCTTATTTTCTGATTTCACACAGCTGCTAGTTCCTTTCATTTTATTCTTGTTCTTTTTTACTCTTTCTTCCTCTTTCCTTCCTTTTTTCGTTCTCCTCCTTTGATTGGTTTTTCCTTTCTTTTTCTTGGATTACATAATAGTCTTCGTATCTTGTGTGGATTTTTTTTTATGTTTGTCTGCTCCTTCCATCACCCCTATTTACAAACTTTCGCACACTAACCTACATACTTTTCTCCCTCAAAACTTTTCCCCATAATAAACCTCCTGGTTTAATACTCAAAGTATTTCTTATATCCATAATTACTCTACTAACGACAAGAGTCCTACTAGTTAAATCTCTCTCATTCCTATCAGGATATTACCTTATCATACTTAAAGTCTTTCTCAACCTAAACATATTCTCTACCTAAACCGACTCCTTTACCAATCACCCCAACTCCTCCCACATCACCCACCCTCAACAATGGAAAGGCTCTGCTGACTTGCCTATACCCCTAAACTCCTAATATTAAGATTTGACTAAGCACATTACTCAAGAACGATGGGTAGAAATCAGAAAAACAGGACAGAGAACGCTATAAATATGAGAACCAGGAATTATGAAGAGACAGCAGAAATCACAAATACTGACCTACTAGAAATGCAAGAAGGGGAATTCAGAATCTTGATGTACAATATGATGAAAGAATTTAAAACGAGTATAGAGGAGGTGAAAGGTGAGATAGAAACATTAAAAAAGAATCGGAAAGAGGTCTGGAATGAAATGAAAAAGGCAATAAGTGAAATGAAGACAGCAATAGAAAGAAATTCTGGAAGATTAGATGAAATAGAAAACAGAATATCAATATTAGAAGACAGTACATCCCAAACTGAAAACACAGTCAGTGATATACAGAAATCTTTACAGCAACAAAACCTAAACATCCAGCAAATATGGGATAATATGAAGCATCCTAATTTAGAGATAATAGGCATTGAAGAAGGGATGGAGGTACAGACCAAGGGCATCTGTAATATCTTCAATTAAATAATCTCAGAGAATTTTCCAAACATGGAAAGAGACTTGGACCTTCAAGTCCAGGAGGCATACAGAACTCCACTGAGACCGGACCAAAGAAAGACCACTCCACACCACATAATAACCAAAATGACCAATATAGAGGCTAAGGAAGAAATCTTAAAAGCAGTGAGAACAAAAGGACGGGTGACATATAGAGGCAAAACAATACGAATCACCCCAGACTATACAACCCAGGTCAGGAATGCTAGGAGAGATTGCAAAGACGTGATTAAGACCCTGGAAGAAAATAACTTCCAGCCCAAGCTAATCTATACAGCAAAACTACTATTCAAGATCAATGGTGAAACCAAAGTCTTTAAGGATAAACAGAATCTCAAAAAATTCATGAATTCAAAGCCAACACTAGAGAAAATTCTTAAAGAAATAAACCATAAGGAAAAAAATAAGAAGCAGACTTCAGAATCAGAGAAGAGAGGAAGTTAATGAGTGGGCCATTTAAGTAAAGAAGGAAGATCACACCACCCAAGAGTAGACAGAACACAAAATGGCAGAAAACAAAAATCATATTTCAATAATATCTCTTAATATCAAAGGACTTAACTCACCAATCAAAAGACATAGACTGGCAATGTGGATTAGGAAACATAATCCAAAAAATGCTGTCTGCAAGAAACTCACCTCACAGCCAAAGACATTCAAAGGCTGAACGTGAAAGGATGGAAAAAGATATACCATGCCACCGGTGACCAAAAAAGAGCAGGGGTAACAACCCTGATATCCAACAAAACAGACTTTGAACTAAAACACATCAAAAGAGACAAATCAGGGCACTTCCTTTTATTAAAAGGAACAATACACCAAGAAGATATAATGATAGTAAATATTTATGCCCCAAATATGGGTGCAACCACATTTGTAAAACAAACCCTTCTGGACATAAGATCCCAAGTAGACCCAAATACAATAATTCTGGGAGACTTTAATATGCCTCTCACACCACTGGATCGATCTTGAAGGCAAAAGATGAGTAAAGACGCTTTAGAACTAAAGGAAACCATAAACCAAATAGACCTAATAGACATTTTCAGATTATTTCAACCAGGAACTACAGAATACATTTTCTTCTCGCAGCCCATGGGACCTTCTCCAAAATAGATCACATCCTGGGACACAAAGAAAATACCAGCAAATTCACAAAATATAATATAATTCCTTGCATCTTTTCAGACCACAATGGAATAAAAGTAGAAATCAACAACAGGAAACTCGAAAGAAAGAATTCAAATTCATGGAGAATGAATGATACACTATTGAATGACGAATGGGTAAGAGCAGAAATTAGGGAAGAAATAAAGAAATTTATGGAAACAAACAAAAACAGAGACACAACCTACCAAAATCTATGGGACACAATGAAGGCAGTACTAAGAGGCAAGTTTATTGCATTGAGTGCCCACATAAAAAGGACAGAGAACCACCAAGTAAAGAACCTAATGACACAACTCAAGGACCTAGAAATTCTGCAACAGTCTATTCCCAAAGCCAGCAGAAGGCAAGAAATCATCAAAATTAGACCAGAAATAAATGAAATAGGGAACAAAAAAACAATTCAAAGAATCAATAAAACAAAAAGTTGGTTCTTTGAAAAGATTAATAGAATTGATAAACCCCTGGCCAACCTAACCAAAAGAAAAAGAGAATCAACTCAAATTATCAAAATTAGAAATGAAAAAGGAGGTATCACCACAGATAGTGAAGGAATTCAAAATATTATCCGAAACTACTTTAAAAATTTATACTCCAATAGACTTGAAACCCTGGAAGAAATTGATAGATTTCTAAGCACAGTTAACCATCCTACACTCAGCCAAGAGGACATAGCAAGCCTAAACCAACCAATAACAACCAAAGAAATAGAAACAGCAATAAAAATTCTTCCATGGATCAAAGATATAGAAATTAGGCCTGAGACTGTGAAGTTAGTAGAGGAGAGCATAGGTTCAACACTACAACATATTGGCACAGGCAGTAACTTTCTCAACAAAACCTCCAAAGCTCAGGAAATTAAAGCAAAAATAAACAAGTGGGATAACGTCAAATTAAAAGTTTCTTCTCATCAAAGGAAACTATCAATAACCTAAAGTGGAAGTCGACAGAATGGGAAAGGATCTTTACCAGCCACCATTCTGATAGGGGGCTAATATCCCGAATATACAAAGAGCTCAAAAGACTCTACACTAGCAAAACAAACAACCCAATCAAGAAATGGGCAAATTAACTAAGTAGACACTTCACAAAAGAAGAGATACAAAGGGCCAATAGATACATGAAAAGATGTTCTTCATCACTGGCCATCAGGGAGATGCAAATCAAAACTACACTGAGATTCCATCTAACCCCAGTCAGAGTGGCAAGCATAAAGACCCCATCAGTCCCCCAGCACCACCTCCATCTTCCACCCTAGCCCTGCCCTGCTCCAGACAATACTACCGGCCCCTCCACCATTAACGTCAGCGCTCACAGCCCCCCCTCAGAACTACCTCCTCAGGACTCAGACCCCCGTGCTCCTCCCGTAGCCTCACCCCTAACCACAACTCCACACTCAAAGCCTGCTTAGTTCCTTTCACAGGTGCGCCCCCAAATCCTGCCTCTACATCTCAGCCCCGCCCAGCTCCTCCCAAGCTCCACCTCTCCTCCTTTAGCTCCGGCCTCGGCCGGCCTCAGCACTCAGCCCCCGCCCCACTCCTCCAACAGGTCCTCTCTGTCTTCTTCAAAGCCCACAGCCCCGCCAGCTCGCTGCCTCCTCAGTACTCAGAGCCCCGCCCAACTCCGCGCGCGGCCACACCCGGAACATTGACCACTCACAGCCCCGCCTCCACGCCTCACTCACCGCCCCGCCCTGCTCTCCCAAAGGCCACGCCCCCAAAGCGAGGGAGGACCCTCGGCCCCGCCCAGCAGCACAGGCCCCGCCCCGTGCCCTGCGTCAGCGCTTAAGTCCCGCCCCCTGCCCCGGCCGCCAAGCCACTCACAGGCTCCACCCCACGCCATGTCTCAGCCCCTTCCTGTCTGTATCATTTCCCTCAACATTCGGCTTTCTGCTCCCACTTCCGGGTTGCGGAACTTTTGCGTCACCAGCGCGCGACCACCAGGGACAGGGAGTTCAAAAGCACCACAGAATTCCCCACACAGTCGTAAGCGCGTGATTACTTAGTTGCCTGCATTCCTATCCTAAGGACACAACTGCGTTGCCGTAGGTCCTTAGGACTGGCTGAGCAGGCCTGGATTGCCTGCCCACGGAGTTGTACGTAACCACGTGTGCATGCTGCCTGCGCCCCTCCTAGAAGGACCTCGGCGGCTGACCGGAGGCGCCAGAGTTAATGCCTGCGAGCACCTGCCACCACCTGGCTCCTCCGCAGGCGACAGTGGCCGTGGCACAGGTGGGTCACGGGTGTGGCGCTCTCGGCGGCCCTCCTTGTCTCCTGGCCAGGACGTGGGAGCCATTCCTGGTGGCGCCAGGACCTTAGCCTGGGTTCAGGCAGACAGAGGACTGCCCCAGCCGGGGTCCTCAGGCAGGAAGACCGCCCAGTGCCAGCAGTCCAGAGGTCCTGAGCCAAGTCTGGTCTTTCCTGAACTCGTGGGCTCCGGGGTCTACTGACGGTACCTCTGGACTGGGCTTTCCCTAGATGTGGGACTCAGAACTTGTCTAGGGCCGGCCGGCGGCCACCATTGCCTGCCCCCGCCCTTTGCCAGGCTTACAACCCTAAGAATGTGTATGTGTGTGCGACCTGCTTACTGCTGCACACACACACACACTGGCCTCGACGTGCCCTTGGGCTATGCACACCCTGAGAGTCTCCTTCCCCCAGGCAGTGAGGTGTTCAGCTCTGTGTGCTGTGGCAGTGAGCCCACGGTGTTCTCCCGTGAAATAAACCGAAGGCGATGGGACGCAGTGCCCCACAGACAGCCCTGTGACCATATGAGGAGAGGTGGCATTTTTCTCTGCCCTCTTCTGTGTTGTTTCAGACTAAGGAATTAGTCCCCATATTGAAATGGATTTCTACCCATCTAAGTGGTAATTCATGTGGTCATTGATTCAGGGAATGGGGTGATTCAGGGAAGGAGGTTCCTACAGCCATGGTCAACATAGGCAAGAACACTGAGGAATGTGCACATGTTTGGTCCCCTTGAGACCCCCCATCTCTTCTTGGTCTTAGTGGTCGCCAAGGAGAAGACCTTCCTGGTGCTATTATCCAGCAGTGCTGCTTGTGCATCACCTTTTCTCCTCCTCAACCTGTCCTTGTGCAGGAGAAGCAGCAGCAGAGACAAGCGGAAGTGGTTCCCCCTCAAGCCACAAAGCAGGTACTTTCTGCAGCACACTCAGAAGGGTGCTCCACCCCATTCTTCTTCAAGGTGTCATCGCATGAGGGGAGGGATTCCTCCACACATTCTTCATGTTTGATTGTTGTGACTGTGTGGCATTGACGAGAAAGGTTGTCATCTGAAGAACCCGAACTGCAGACTTAACACATAGGCATAAGTGTTTCCCAGCAGTGTCCACAGCAGGGTTTAGGGCCGGACCTTTTCAATGAACAGCACATCAGTCACGTTATTTCTGTGGGAACCTCTCTGTCTACGTTGACTTTCTGCTCCTTGCATGCTATCTCATTGTCCTTCGTCCCATAATTTTCCTAACCACTGTTCTACTGGCGTACTGCCTTGGATTTCTGGAGGATCCAGTGTGAACCAAAAGTCAGCAGAGTCTGATTCTTCTGTGGACTGGGAGACAGAATCTGCTCTGTCCTTCTCCTAGCTCCTGGTAGTCAGCTTGCAATCTTCAGTGGTCCTTGATGTTCCCGTGATATTGCTGTGCTCCTCGCGCTGCACAGTGCGGTCTTTCAGTGGGGAGCCGTGTCCCAAGGTATATGAGAAGAGGGCAAGAGGTGCCTGACATCAGGCCTGTGCCCCTGTGGGCCATTGGCTTTCATCACTCCCTACTTGGTGCTTCTCGTCCATAGAGGGGAGGTGGCAGTGGAACGGATGTTACTGGGTCATTTGAGGAGTAAATTCAGTTTTCTGAAAAGCATGACTTTCCCAGGGCCTGGCACATAGAAGGTTCGTACGCACTGGTGCCTTTGTTTCTATGCTCAACCCTGTTTTCTCTTGGCTCATGTCACGGGTGCTAGAGGAAGGTGGCACCCAAGGGCTGGTGAGGAAGCACTGACAGGGCCACATGACATCACAGGGCTTTGTGACAGGTGAGCTGAATTTAGATGCCAAGCCTTTGTGCCCAGCTACAATGGGGTGGGAGCGGGAAAGTTCAGAGCCTGCTGCACTTGGGGTGTCAGGGGCCACGGGCCTGGGAGTGGAAGCAGAGAAATGGGGGCAGGCAGGAAAAGCAGCAGAACTGGAACCGAGCTTCTGGGCTAAAGCCAGCCCACTGAGCGGTGGGGCCAACTCTAGGCCACCTGTTTTCCTCTAATGTACAGTGGCCTCTGTCATAGCACTGACCACATACTGTCCTGCCCAAGCCTTTCTTCATCTGTGCCCATCCCACTCTGTGAGTGCCACCAGGACTCTGTCAGCTGGACCTGAATCATGCACACCCGAGCCTTTACATTGGTCTGTGGTGCAGCAGGGCCTCAGTTACCACATGCTGACAGGTAGGGGCACAGAGATGTCGCGGTCAGTGGGGTTTTGTGGCAAATGACAGGCACCTGGGCAAGATCGGTTCCACTGGCTATGAACCTAAAGAGTTAAGTGCGATATGCTTCTATATTTATTGCCAGGTAGCTTGAAGAAGATGAAGTTGGGCTGCCTGTCCTTCCGGCAGCCTTATGCAGCCAGTCAAGACGCTGGAGACCTGTTGGCATCCCCTGCTGAGCAGCCACCAGAATTGTACCATTACCATCCACATCGCTCACAGAGACTAGGAAGATGACACCTGGCAGGAGCTGCTGCTGCAAAGGCTTCCAATGACCCCTGGTCAGATTGAGGCCTTGCTTTGGGAGGGGGAGAAGTTTGGTCTAGGTGTTGTAGCAGGTAAGTGTGGATGCAGCCAGCAGGGTGCTCACAGCTTCCAGAATTGTTCCGAGGACGGTGCTCAGGAGGCTTGTGGCTTCTGTTTCCCCTTAGGTGTTGGGTGTGTTCACCGCGGGTTTCCCAAAGCAGCACACATTCAACGGGATAGCAGGGGACTACGGGCTGGGGCTCGTCAGGGCTAGCTTCCACGATGACTAATAAATCATCTCTCCACACTGGGCTTCCGCATCTATTTGTGTTCTGAGAGCCCGGGTGATGGTTGTCTTGCCATTCCCTTCCCGAGTACTATGCGCTAAGTGTCATTCATGGACATGCATCTGTCCTCCTGTGTAAGGAATGGGAGAGGCGGGAGATTCCTCCTGTGCTTCCTCTTTAGCTCACTCTGAATGTCTCTAGTACTTTGGTCTTTCAGCAAAGACTACAAGGAAGCGTCTCTGTGTCACTGCTAATTTTGTTCCTGCTAATTTGTGGAATGTAGAAATAAACGTGTCTATGATAAATGTATCATGGTTGGGGATTCCTAGTGTGCACTTGGAATATGTCCTTCCCGCCATTCCGAGGCAAGGGCTTCAGCAACCACCTGGGGATCCTTACCTGGTCCTCAACCTTAACGAGCAAAATCTGCTCAGTGTGTGCAAATGCTGTGGCTTCTGAAGAAAGGACAACAACAGGAACCAAAGTATGGCGGAGCCAAGTAGACACCTTAGAAAGAAAACATACGACTCTAGATTCTCATGTGAATCGTTTATTTGAATTTTTGGAATTTTGTTTTATTAAGACCCCAAATGAGTTTGCATTTGAAGATTCTCATTTTTTTTTTAAATTCACCAGTGGTCTGGGTTCAGGGACCCTGGTTGTCCTTGAACTGCTCACAAACTGCACGCTTGTGATCTGAGGACGCCCCTTGCTCCTCGTTGGGGTTCTCCCTTGTGGACATGGTTGAGAGGGTGGCCATCAGGATGGAATAACAACTGTTGTACAGAGTCACGACAGAATCGTAAGTGGGATAATCTGGGGGGCTGTTGGGCTCCTCCCCCGCACCCTCCATTCCAGCAGAAGCCAGAGGTGCGGACATAACATTGCTAGAAGGACCCTCTCCGCTGGGGCTGCTTGGCCCTTGAAGGGCCTGGTTTCCCAGGGTATGTTCAGGGACACTACTCATAGCCCATACACCAGAGAATGGAAAGAGTTGGGAGCTATTGGGTCCCTGGTCACTGGGGATTTCCCCCTGAGCCTGGCTGTTTCCTTCATCCGCAGCATTCTGGTGGAATCTGGGAGAGCGTCGGGTAGGGGCCAGCCTCTTTCTCTTGGCGGCCGATGCAGAGGCTGCCTGCTGAACAGCGTTTTGGAGTGGCGTTGGTATGCAGGCTACCTGCTCAGCAGGGTTTCTGAGGTCATCTTTTCTGCGAACATTCTCGAGGAGCTCTGGATGGGCCCTCTGAAAGTTGTAGTTGCGGTAGATCTGAAACAGAAAGAGATATTTTAGCCATTCTGAGGCAACATGAGCATTGCTTTTCAGTCCTCAAACCCACAGGGTTTGGCACTAGAGAAAAACAGTTCAGTTGCAGGCAAGGGCCCTTATCTGTTCGAGCATAACCTCACTACAGAAAGTTGACAGGTCCCTGTGGAAATGCAAATATATGAACGAGCCTTCTTAGTGTCCTGTAGATTGTCTCTAAGGGGAAACTGTTTAATATCAGAACTTACACTTTCAACGTCTACACCCTGTTCTTTCAGTAAATCATATCTGCTGCTAAAAATAACCTCAGAAATTAAGCCCTTGCCGTATGTTATCTCTCCAGGGACTGTAGGAAGTTCTTTTTGAATTACAAGGACAGGAGGTAACTGAAATAAATACATTCTACTTTACCATCGTATTCTTTTTTCCATGGAAGTAGCCCCGAGAGGCCCTTGCGCGGATCTTGCTGAATCCGTAGAGGTTAAGCTGGCGGATGAAATTTTTCATGCTGTCGGTCTCAAAAATCTTCTCTGCTCCTCTGCGACGAAGAACTTCCCTCTGGAAAAGAACCACCTTGATGATCACCTTGTCGCCTTCGTCATTCCAGCGCAGAGACTTGAAGGCGTCGTCTTCCACAATCCTCCACAGCTTTCTGGGGAAGGAGAGCCCCGTGAGTTCTTCCCCATCTTCCCGGTTGGCCGCAGGCTGGTTCAGGTGTTCTGGTGGCGGGTTCTCTTGGGGATCTGGATCTGGGTCTCGGATTTCAGCTTGTTCAGCGTCGCCACTCAAGTCAAGGGAAGGATTAGGTGAGGCCTCGCTTGCTAGCTCTTCGCCAGCAACTGGGGCCTGCTTGGCTTCAGGGTCTTCCTCGGTACTCTGACCCTCCATAGCTCTACACTAGCCTCTGGAGCACTTAACTCCAAGGCTGATATCACCCACCGTCGAGCAGGTCAAAAGTGACTGTAGCCCCAGTGGGGACGGCCTATAAATGCTTTCCCAGGGGTTCTAGAGTCCCTGTAGTGGGGCAACCACCTGCTGAAGTCATCGTCCTCATTGTTAGTCCTGTGATGTCACAGGTCACTTGCAGCCAATCTGGAGAGGAGGTGCTGGCCGGAGGGGGAGGGGGTGGGGAAAAGAAGGGAGGGCCCCAGGGTTTCCCTTCTCTCAAAGGGTATTTTCCCAAAAGGCACAAAGCTGTGGTTCATATTCACAGAAAGATCTCTTTTCTGTTGTGAGGCACATGATATCATGGCACAGGCCTTGGATAAGATGAAAAACCAAGGTACCTTGGCCTGTCCCACTCTGGAGGACAGGGGAGGACTGTGGTTGCCCTGTCTGCTTTGCCCAAGGCTAGCCCTCAAGGAGTCTAAATTTGGGTACCACCGAGTTGGCCTGGGGCAGGCGGGCTGCAGGGGGACTAGTTATTCCCCCAAGGAAGGGTGGCACAGCCTCTGTTGGAAGCCCCCCTTTTCAGTCCTCCCCCATCCTCTCCCTGCTTTGGTCTCTTCCAACTGCTCCTGCTTGTTGCTAGGATCTACTCAAATGGGCCCCAGTAAATGTGTTTCCTTGCCACTTGTTTGGGTTGGCCCCAGAGGAGGGCCTTGACCCAGTACCGTAGGAGTGCTCCTCTTGTTCTTGAGAGGGAGATTCACCACACTCTCTTGTGTGACTGAACAGCAGGAGCACTCCTCTCTCTCTGCACTATTGTTGCATGTTGAGCTCTCCTTGTTGCCAAATCCCATCCCTCTGCAGATCACATCTGTTCCCACCTCATATATAGCCCAAGGAGTTAGCACCAACCTTGTCCACCTCTTCCCGTAGCCCAAGGCCTGCTCACTTTTAAGTCCTAAGTAGCACAGACTCTCCCCTAAAAAAAAGAGCTACTTGTTTATCTCTTCATGTCCAAAGTAATCCAAGACTGACTCCTGTCAGTATATATTTAAAAATGACAAGAGTCTCAGTGTCGGGAAGGGATGGGACACCCAAGTGAAAGTCACCTTCCATCACACATGAGAGGATACAACTGTGATTCTTGTGGATCCATGTTTTCTAGCTGTTAAGGATTATGTTATCCCTAAAAGCCACTCTGTATTAGGAGGTTGAGATTTACAGGAGAAAGCCCACCACTCCCCTCCCACAAAGCCTGAAGGGACACAAGTCCTGGGCCCATGGGGAGATATCATTTGTCCTCTCAGAGGGTCACAGGGTCCACACTTTGGTAAAGTACAAAGAGGGTTGAAAGAAACCCTCTACCACAATGTGCCTCAGCCCAGAGCCCTCTAACCCTTAATCTTGACCCCATGTGTGGGCTCAGGCTCCATGGTCATGATGCTTTCAAACAAGGTCACAAAGCATTCACTTGGAGGCTCCAACATAAAATAGAGGCCATCAGCCCTGTCTGTGAAGGAGGATGCTAGAATTTCCAGTTAAACAGCCACCATCTGTCAGTTACCCACAGATACTTTTTTCTCTTAAGCTAATTCTCGCCTCGCTTAGGCTAATTATTAAGGCGAGGATATTTCCCATTGGCTTTTACTGGAATGACATTTCCTAGCGGCCTTTATTTGCTATACTACCTCCATGTTAGTTCAGTGACATACACAAGGCACAGTTAATCTGTGATGAGGGAAACATGACTTAGCTCATGTTCTGGAGGTCGTAGCCCAAAACCAGGCAGGCCCACTTCTTAGGGCCTGCGATGAGGATGACACCCTGAACTAAGCCAGGTGTGGTCCACCAGACCAATTACATCACAAGCCAAGAAACAGAATGAGAGACATGATGGGCTAGGGGCTCACAGTCCCTGTCTGGGCCATGAGTCCAGCCACCTGAGGACCACCCACAAGGCCGTGACCAGAAAATAGTACCACCTAGAAGTGAGGCCTTTAACAAACACACCTTCTGGGGACACTCAACATCCAAACTCTCAAACTAGTTAGGAACTCTGCTGAGGACTCTTGATGAGACCAGGACCTTGGGTGGGAGGGAAATGTAATGGAGCAAAAGACCAGGAAAACCATGGCCCTGGATTCCTATTGATGTGATTACCCACAATTAAGGTAGGGTAGCTTCTGCAGCATCCTCAACTAACCACCCCCTCTGTTATAAGTCCCTCAATGTACTCAGGGATTAGCATTATAATAGGGGCAGAATCCTCAGCCTTTTCTGTACCACAAGGCCAACTCCAGGGACCTTTAGCTGTCTCCAGGATGCATAGCATAGCAGGAGTGAGCCCTTTAGAGAGAAGTGACTGGCTTTCTCTTCAATGCTCCAAAGGCCAGTGGGGATGACTGCTTTGCATTAGTGCCTCCTGAATGGAGACACCAGAGTGGGGCTGGGAGCAAAGCTTGCCTGGATCAAGGACCGGTATCTTTGGGGCAAGGAGAGACCAGTCCTGAATCCTGCAGCTTCAGGCTTGATTAAAAGTGGTGCCATCTTGAGAATATTGGGCCCAGAGGCCTATGAAAAGTCAAGATTCCCTGTGTGTCCTTAGCTGCCACCCACTCTGAAGCCTTGCTTCATTGACCCCCTCCTCGGGTTAGTGGGACTTTCCTTCCTGGGCCCAAGGCTGTATGTCTGTGGTTAGTTAAAACCCCTCCAAGCGGGGGGGGGGGGTCTTTCTTATTTTTATTTCAGTTGTGTTGTGAAATGTTTTTATAGTTTGTAATCTCTAAGTGCTAGTGAGTCCTCGACTGCTCCAAGGTTGAAGTGTCCTTCCTTAGTCCTGAAGGATCTTTCTCAGCTGAGACTCTGGACCGGTTTTTTGTAAAGACACCTAATCCTCATGTTGTCCAGGGTTACAACATTCATTTCCTCTGCCACCCCTCTATTCACAGCTCTTGTGTTCCACTCAGGCAACAGCCATGCAGATACTCCCTTGTCTGCCCCTTCTCTCAGCATCAACTATGATCCAGGCCCCAGGCTGGGCACCCCTTGGCCTGAGTGCTTTGACCTGAGCTCACCAGGACATGGGAACTGCCCACACTGTCCCCTTATCCTGACTGCACTTCTATTCATGGAGATTCCTCAGCATTGTGAGGGCCTTTGTTCTCCAGGTCCGGGGCAGCTGGGAGTCTCCTCTGAAACTGACCTTACAAAGCCCTCCATACCAAGTGAGACTGACTCCCTGTGGGCTCCTGTCTGCATTAGGAGGTCCTTAAGGACAGACTCCAGACTGCAGTGCAAACATGGCCACCAGCATGTACACTTGAGAATATAGACAGTTCTGTGGCCTCAGGTTTGGGTGAGGATTGGCATCCTGAGATGGTCTCTGCAGGACACCATTGATGAGAGGACCTATTATTGGTAGCTCCTTCTCTCCAGGCCTTTTGTTGAGTGCTCTGTTAGTGGGTGCCATTTACTGTGCAAATCCTGGAAGGGGCCAAATGGGGTCTAAGCCACAGGCCCAGTTTGCTCGGCGAAGCCTTGGGAGAGACAAATGCGACCTGCACAGCCAATCCTTCAGGCCCAGAAACCAGACGTGTCTTCTTCCTGCCTGTGGTTAGGCCACCCCCAGTTTGTTGTGAGGAGTGACAAGGGCAGTCCTTACCTGATCCTGTCTCATTTTGTAGTTATCCAGGGCTAGGTCACAAAAGGAAGCTCCTCCTCAAAGCCTGAGGAGTGGAAAGTTAAAATGATAACACAGGGACTTTTAAGATCTGGTTGGCTCCTGTATGTGATTCTGTAAAAGGGAATGAGTATTTACTTGAGCTGAGCAGAGGAGATTGGCTTTGTAGGCAGAACAGGGCCAAACTAAGCAGAAACTGAACAAAAAGCAGAGAGGCTACTTCAAAGCCTTGCTTTGGAAAATTGGCCCACCTCAAAGCTCAGTTTGAAGCACATGTGACTCCACTCCAGTTTGGTCTGGTTATCAGAGGTCTAGTATGGGGGTGGGCAAAACCTCAGAAATGGACCCTTCCCCCTAAACCTTGTTTACCAAGTACCACTGGACAAATGTGCCTTTTTTTTTTTTTTTTTTTTTTTTTTTTGGTGGTGGTACTGGGGTTCCTGGAAGCCCTTCTACCTCCGGGCTCCACTCCCAGACCTATTTTTATATTTTTATTTGGAAACTAGGTCTCTTAAGCCAGCGCGATCCTCCTGTCTCTGCTTCCCAAGCGAGGGGATTACAAGCATGTGCCACCACGCCCTGGTACAAATGTGCTGTTATTTAAACACTTACAAGTTGCTCAGGAGCCAGCTTCCCCACCCATTCCTGTGGTCAAGGACACTTGGAGGTTCATGCCTCTCACTGGCCTTTTTTTCTACAATATCTGAGTATTCTCCCTTTAGAGAAGTTGTATGTTAAGTGCCTCTTTTTCAGACTCTATCAAATTTCTTTTTCCCTGTGAGCCAAGAATGACTTGTGTGTCAGCACCTTCGTACTCTGAAGCCTTGCTGGTGTGGAGGACTCACAATGTTTGTATTTTCTTTCAATATCTGGGATTTTCAGCAGCACCACTGGAATTCTCCTCCTCTTTTTTATCTTTGTAGCAGCGAAGACCACACCAGGGATGCTCTACCACCGTGCTATATCCACAGTGTTTTTATTTTCTTATTTTGAGACAGAGTCTCACTGAGTTATCCAGGCTGCCCTTGAATATGTGATCCACCTGCTTCCTCTTCTCTAAAGGATATGATTACTTTTGAGCAAGCACATTCCCAGCAACTTCTGGTTTCCATTACTTTTGTGTTTGAGAAAACTGAGACATGGTTACTCAAATGGCAAACAGCACTAAATTCGAATTTTTACACATCCAAAGATTTCAAACATTGCTCATGCCAACAGATTGTTAGCTTTTGAGCCTTCATGACTTACAACCCCCATTAAACCTCACTCCCATCTGGTAAGAGTGGAAAGGATAGAATCATGTGTTTCGAAGATCCACAAGCCATTCAGCTCTGCTAGGGCGACATTACCCTGGTTAACTAATTAAAATGAGATTTTAATAGACTAAGACCTGCCTCTTAAGAGCCAGACAGAGAAGACACTGGCCAGAATGGCCTCACATCACTGGAGATTTGCCCTTATCTCTTAGGAAATCCTTGCAATTGAAGAGAACAAAGCTCCAAGATATCATACTGTGTTCAACCATACCACTAATAACAGCTCCAGGTGGAGACACCTCTGCTTTACCTGCCATGGAAGGAACAGCTCAGAGCTTTCTTCATTTCAGCCCTAAGTCACAACACCTGAGGGTGTTGCCCTGGACACCACAAAGCACCATTGAATTCCCCTCCCTCAGAAACAATGGCAATTCCCCACACCACACATTGCCTGGACTCAGGACTTTGATTGTTGGCAGGGCTTCCCTGGAGCCCCATCTCAACCCCACTTCTTGACATATTCCTTATGTCTCACATCTTGCACACTCCAGTCATAGTTGCTGCTCCATTCAGTGACACGATTGGGTCTGGCTTATCAAATTATCCTACTATTTCCACTAATAATGCACTGCCATAAAGGGCAGAAGTTCCAAGAATGTAGGATGGATAAATGACAAGATGAGTAGGAAGACACATTTATTGAAATTTAATTTTTTTCTAAGCTTTCAGATATACAAGTAAATCTAAGTCTCTATATACATTTTGAAGACTACAGGGAGGACAATAAGATAAGAGTTAGTCTTTGATTTCTCTATTTCTTCACTGCAACTGTTTTACTATGTTTCCCCCCAGATACAAGGAAATATTTTTCCACTGCCATGCTATCTTGTTCCAGCTCACAAAAAGGGATGATTTTCCAAATCTGCTGAACAAAAATACTCCAACTCCTAAAGTGTATTAATTGTAATCAATGTGACAACTTAATGTTCTTCCTAATCTTCCATTCCAAAGCAAATTAAATTTTTAGCTGAACAGACATTTCTAAAATCCAAAGGAAACAAAGTCCAAGTTTTAATGTCACCCAATCTGAACAGGAACAGAAAAACATTATACAGTCTCTCCTGTATAATGTATCATCCATCTACCCTGGCCCTCCACTAATTGCAAGAGTGAATTCTCTTTGAACACAAGGTAAAGGATGGGCACATATCACATGGGGCAACCGAAACTTCCGGATATGGTTCTGGTGAATTCCCTGACTACACTAAAGGCCATGGCACCATCCTGTACTTGGGTACTCTCTTCCTCAACTCTCCAAGCCTCTTCATACAGAGAAGGGTAGTATCTCAAATAACTCCCATGGCTCACAACCCTATACGTCAGGAGTGTCATCTTGCTGGTTTCAGCTGGGCCCCTGGATGCCACAGAAGCTCAAAGTGAGCGGGATTTGTGCAAGAAATTTGCCAGTACTCCAGGCACTATTTCTGCACCAGATCTTCAGTGATGGTTTTCCTGGGGCCCTCATAGATGAAATGCTCCACCCCAGCTTTCACCACATCACAGTCAGCACTTCCCAGAAAACCTCTTCACTGGCATGACCACCCCCCAAGAAGATGATGCACAGGACAATTATAGGGGGCCCACCTTGGACATACTCTGCTCCTCACTCTGCATAGGTAAAGCCCAAAGCATTGGCAATGACTTAGGAGTGACCTGGGAGTACCACTTCCTTAACATTAATACCATAGACCAGCTGCCTGCACTCAGGGACTTCTTCCCTGAAGATCACAGGGAAGTGGTCCTGGTCATTTTTTATGATGCTATTCAGTGTTTCTGCCTGGGTGACTGGCTCCTTCACTTGGTATGGAGGAGCAGGAAATGAACCAAGTTAACCATTTATCATCCAGTGCATAAAGGAGCAAGGCTTAAGATCCTGCGCGTCCTTCCAGTACAACAGCCCTTCCTTTTCTTGTCTGCAGGGGCCTTCACTGTATTTGAAGTCAAGGGGTAGAAGCTAGGACAGTGAGGGGATAGGAGGTTCACTAACGACTCTGTGGACAGATTGTTGTCACAGCAGCAGGCACCACTCTCATAGTGGCTGGCCTCAGAAAAATGGACATAGCAATAGACTAAGAGATGCTCCATATAGTCTGCTCTTCCTCAGTACTGAGAACCCAGGCACCTACCAGACCTGATGCCTTCTTTTGACCTTAGTGCCAACCTCATATTTGCAGTGATAGAGATTCTGAATATAAGGCAACATGGCTCTCCTTGTGGACAGCAGGAAAGAGGGTAGGCAGGAGCTCACAGGCCTGAGGGAAAATTGAGTCCTGTAAGCTGACAACTGCATCTGTTGAGACTCTCACCTAGGACTGCTACAGATCTTATCCTTGGATGGTTCTCTAAGGCTACAAGGGTTCTTGTCTTCCTGGAGGAACTGTCCCTTGAAAACCTGCAGAGAAAGAGAGAGGGCTTCTCAGGTTGTAGTCAACATGCAGAACACAAGGTCCCAGGCTGACAGCAAGGATTCTGGTTTCTGACACTTTGAGGCTGCTCACACTACATATACTACATAACCCCCCACCCACCCACCCAGCCTTAGGATGAAGAATAGGCTCGACTCTGTGAGGTCCCCACAGTTCTGGCATGGATAATCATGTTATGCTCACTCTGGGCCACAACTTTCCACTGGCAGGACCTGCACCCTGGCAGGACCTGGATGCCTTCCTAGGGTAGACTGACAGAACCTCTCTGAACAAGGAACACCCACCCTGACACAGTATGTAAGGAACTGAGGGAGGCCTCTTCTCTGTGCAAGGGGGAAGGAAAGAGTTTGACAAATTCTGTAGGGTCCCTGTTTCTTGGGATGTGAAACCTGTTCTTTCCTGACCTTGGTGAAAGAGGAGGAATACACATAAAGTCTAAAAGTCCAAAGGTCCCCTGAGGATTAAGGTTTACTTCAGAATTCATCTCCTTGGGTGCAGGTCTTGCAATATATGCAAAACTAGACTTTTTTGCAGGCCCTCTTCTTTGGTTTAGAATACTTCAGTCCACACTCAGCTCTCAGCATGCCTGTTAGACATGACCCAGGCTCTGTCGGCAATTATGGTTTGGACATGAGATATCCCGGAGAAAAGCTCATGTGTTGGACAATGCAGCCAGGTTCAGAAGTAGGGGATGGCTGGAGGAGGTAGAACACTGGGGATGCAGCCTTGGGGGCTCTATCTTCCCCCACCCCTTCCTTGCTGCCTGCTTTTGCTGGTGCCATGAGGTGAGAATAGTTTTTCTTCCTCCACTATGCCTTGAAATGCCACCGCCGCTGCCGCTGCTATTCTGGCCTTGGAGACCTCTGACCATGAACTCATGAAACCTTTGAAACTTATAAAACCATGATCTCTAAGTAAACTTTTCTTCCTCATGTTGTGCTTTTCTGGTATTTTGGCCACAATGACAGACAACTGACTAAAATACTGCTCCAGCAACTTTATTCCCAGACCTCACTTAAAACCAGAATCTTCCCGAGTACTTGAGGCAGGACACTGAGGATGGTTTAGGGACTCTTGTACTAGAGTGTTGTTTCCTCATTCCACCCTGAGTTCTCACTGTGACCACTGCAAGGGGTCTGGGCCACCACATTCCACACCGACCTTACCTCTAGATCCTATGTAACTCCCAGGGGGCCCTGAGGCAGAATTACTTGGTCTGGAAATTCTTGCTACAGGACATGAATTTGACAACAAAGCACACGTGGACTTTTTGGGAACATGTAGCTACAGTGGAGCCCTCTGGACAAGGACTGTGTCCTCTTCGTTCCACAAACATCTCCCCTGATCCTTGGGCAAAGACTGTAACTCCCAGGGACACTGAATTGGAAGGAATTCTCCAGAGAATTCCTCCCCTGTGGTGTCAGTCCACAAGCCCAACAACAGATGCAGATTTTGATTGTTGGGGACTCTCTACCTGTGATGGGGCTTCCTTGTTGTACCCCTAATCTCACATTGACCCCTAAACAGGGTGAGGTACTCTTGACCCCTCAAATCTCACATTGACCCCTAAACAGGGTGAGGTACTCTTGTTTCCATCTATGTGAAACTTAAATCACATGCAAAGGCTAAAGTGCCTTGAGGTGAAAGAGGTTCCCCTAAGGATTCTGCCCAAGTGGTGTCATGCAAGAAACACAGTCTGACCCGGATTTGTAGAAGTAGGGGTGGTTTCTACAATGAATGGATTTTCCTCAGTCCACCCTCAGCTCTTACTTTGACCCCTGAAAGAGACTGGATCTTCCACAGTATACCAATATTAATTGTAGGCTGTAGAAAAGGGTCCCCTGTGGGGGTAGGGGTTACCTAGGTGGCCCACGACTGAGAATACAAGCCAATCTGATTGACTGGGGCCTCCTTTGTGATTTGGGGTTTCTTCAGTCTATGTTCTTAGCTTGATGACCGGTCATAGCCTGGGCCCTCCTCTCTAGTCCAATGATCAGAAGTCCAGACCATAAGCAGATGCAAAATCACCCATGGCCCTTAAAGCAGAAGGGCTTCTACTTATAATTCTCTCCCAGAGTTCAGGCATAGCAACAGAAGTCAAAATGGACCCTATTTTTAGGTGAGGCTTTCCTGAGTCCTCGCTAGCTCTCCACCTTGAAAGCTGGACAGATTCAGGACCTCTGCACTCTGTTTACATGCTAGTCAGTCTTGAGGCAAAGAACAGTACTGCCAGGGTCCCTGAGGCAGAAAGGATTCACTGAAGAACTCTTCCCACCCCTGACACACACACACACACACACACACACACACACACACACACACGCACACACACACACACTCACACTCAGTACAGGTCTGGCGACAGAGAAAAACCTAGATCATTGGGGACCCTCTACTTGGAATGAGTCGACCCTCAGTTCTCAAGGCCTGGCGGAGGCTCCAGGCACTCTCCCCTCAGCCCATCTTAATGAAGCCTTGACCACATGTGAACACCTCAAGTCCCAAGTTACTTTGAGGTAGAAGAGGTTCTTCTAAGGATTCTGCCCCAGGGTGGCAGGTCTGGGAACAGAAACAGAGGGAGACTGCTGTGGGAGCCTCTCCATGGGTTAGGGCTTCGGAGTCAGTAATGAGCACTCACCTTGACTGCTGGACAGGTTGCAGGTCCCTGCTGTTCCACAGACCTGAAAGGCAGACCTCAGGAAAGTGCCATAAGAACAAGGGTCATCTGAGGCAGAAGTGGTGCCACTTAGAATTCTTTTCCCAAGGTTCCAGTGGGGCAAGAGAGGTTATACCAGGCTCCTAGCGGACACTCTACATGGGATGTGCTTTCCTCAGTCTACCATCCCCTCACGTTGGCTTCTGAACAGGACCTGAGTGCTTTCTGCTCTGCCCACATGACACACAGTCATCAGGCAAAGGCTGGAACTGCCAGCATACTCTTGAGATGGGAGGAATTCCTCTGAGAATTCTGGGCTGACATTAGAGGCACAGATGGATTGTTTGAGGACCCTCTAAACTGGGGGTGTGGGATTCTTCATTTCAACTTCAGCTCTCACTCTGACTCCAGCAAAGGGCCCTGAGTTCTTTCCTCACTGCTGGCATGAAGACTGGGCCACACAATGGCCAAAGTTCCCAGGGTCCCCTGTGGCACATAGAGTTCTCTTGATAATCCTTTGTTCATGGTGCAGGGCTGAAAACCAAGGCACATATCTTCTGTTGCAGTAACCTCTATTGGGAAGGGGGCTTCCTCCACCCATGCACATCTCTCACCTTGACCCCAGCACAAGGCCTGTGTGTTCTCCACTAGGCTGACCTGAAGAACAGATCTCACACAAAGGCTGTAACTTCTAGGGTTCCCTGAGGTGGAAAAGGTACCCTTAAGAATTCTGGTCCTAAGATGCATGATGGACAAAAGCAGCAGGTCTAGACTATTTGGGGACCTGCCACTGCATAGTCTTCCTCGGCTTCTGCGTGCGTGAGCCTTCACGCATGACTGGCAATGCTTAACGAATGCAGCCCAGAGGAACCATTATCTCTGGCCAGAGTACTCCTTGCTCTTATTCTTTTATAAGCTATTATTCTTTTGGTAATGATTCTATACTAATGGCTCCTGTGATGGAAAATGGGCTCCCAAGATTAGGACTCTGGGAGAAACTGAGTCTATGGAAGATAAATTTTCTAGTAATATGTCTGGGCCTTTAAACGCCCTCTGTCTTGCTCCAAATCTATAATAAAATCTAGTTAAAGTTTGATTGCTGTGAAAGCCTTCAGCTGCAGCATTTACAAATGCAGAGTTCCTCCCTATCTTTGACCTTCATTCTAATCATTAACCTATAGTAAAAGCATTAAGAGTCAGCTGAAGCCATTAGCCCTAAAAACTGCAAGGGAGGCAACTGGTGCCTCTGTTTACCTGCTCTCCTTGTGATCCGGCCCAGATATAGAGAAGATAAACTTTGTGAGTGACTTCAAAGCAGCCTCGTTGATGAGCAGCCAATAATGTCCCATACAATAGAGCCGAAGGGTAGGAAGATTCTTGATCTTTGCACCTAGTACGTGCGCTGCTGGAGACAGGGAGACACCACCTGGCTAAAAAGATGGATATGTCAGAATAATAAATGTGCAGGTATGAAGTTTTGGTGGTTATAAAGAAGGGAAATCTTGTGAGAATAAGAAAGCATTTTGTATGAAGAAAATTTTATCCTAAGATTGTCCCAAATGGGAAAGAAAGAATCAGGGTAATAATCAGAAAGATTAAAAGGAAGTTGCAGAACGATTGTGGTAGGAAAATGGATTATTGAAAGAGGAATAGGTTTCTAATAAGCCTACCACTTGAGGAAAAGTGCTTAGCAGCTAGAGAAGTACATCTGACAGTTAAATCTAAAAACTTCATGTTACTTTTTGGTGTTTATCTGCTAAACTGTGTTGTGAGCTTGTTTAAGCTTTCAGACTTCAGATGGTGTTGCAGACAAAACCTGGCAGACCTCCATCGCGGCCCCTTGGATCGTCATATCTCCCCATGCCAACTATATGGACTAAGCCCTAGGAACTGAAGTTCCGAAAAGAGTTAAAGAAGATTCCATGACAGGCCGAATTCTCCAAGCCCTGGGTGTGCCTGTCCTTTCTGGAATTTGCCCTCTGAAGCTGCCCATCTGCAACGGCAGGGGGATGGACTTGATCACAGGATCCAGGGCTAATCTTGAAGGCCAGTGTCATTTTACCTTGTTTACATGTCCTTCACTACTGTTCTGTGGTATTTACACTTTTTACTAGGAATCACACCGGTGGAAGAATATAAATTTGTTGGGTTTTGATAATAAACCCATCAATTGCACAAGAGGCAGTTGTCCGTGTCAGTCTTTTCCAGATTTCTTTCTCCCAAACCCCTGGGACGAAATTCCCATCTTTAGCATTGTGAACGGGGACGTGAAGGAGTTTTATTTGATAAGGGAAAGGAATCACTGCAGAAAAAGCCTCTGCAGAACACAGCCGAATCGCTTTGTCCACCTTCTGAGAACTTAATCCCAGTGGTCCCGGTGTCCAACTGAGCTGGTCTGTTGCAGGGATCTGCTGCGTAAATTGGGATTTCATCAGTCCACCCTCAGCTATCACCTTAATCCTAGACAGGGCCCAGGCACCCTCAGTTCTATTGACCTGAAGCATGCAACTCAAACACACGTAATAATACCTGGGTGCCCTGAGGCTAAAGTGGTTTACATGAGAATTCTGCCCCTACTGTGCAGATTGGGAAACAAAAGCCAACCTGGATTTTGGGGGGCTCCCTACCAGGTGTGGAACTTCATCAGTCAGTACTCAGTACTCACCGTGATCACTGTGCAATGCCCAGTAATTCTACGGGCAGCCAATCAGAAGTGCAAACTTCATGTGACGACCATAATACTCACAGTCTCCTGAAGTAAAAGGTTTTGGTCTGAGAATTCTTCCCCCAGAATACAGCTCTGACAACAGAAGTGGACCTCAGTTGTTTGGGCACTCTCAACCTGGGGCAGGGCTTCCTCAGTCCATCCTCAGCTCTCATCTTGAGGCCTGGAGGAACCCAGATCCTCTACCTTCTACCAACATGAAGCACAGAGCTCAGGAAAAGGCTCAACTCTTAGAATCTCCTGAGGTGAAAGGGGCTTGCCTGAGAATCTTCCCACCCCCTAATCCCCATGCAGGGATTGTAACAGAGGCAAGTTGGGATTGCTTGGGGACCCTCTACTCAGCTTGGGGCTTCCTCAGCACTCACCCGGACCACTGTTCAGAACCCAGGCATTCTCCTGTCCACTGATCTGAAGGGCAGACCTAATGCAGAGGCCATAGTGCACAGGGTACCCTGAATCAAAAGAGATGCACGTGAGACCTCTGCCCATGCAGTGCAAGGCTGGCAACAGAAAGGAATTTTTACTATTTGCAGGTGTTCTCCTGGGGCTAGGACCTCCTCAGTCCACCTTCAGTTTTGCCCTTCATTCCTTTGGTCTTTTTTTCCCCAGTACTGGGGATGGAACTCAGGGACATTCTACCTCCAAACTATATCCCACACCAATTATATTCTTTTGTTTTGAAACAGGGGTCTCAATAAGTTGAGGAGGGTCTCACAAGTTGCTAATGCTGGCCAAGAACCTGAGATCCTCCTGTCTCAGCCTCCTAAGTACTGGGATTACAAGTGTGCACCACCATGTTGGTCTCCCCTTCATTCCTGACAGAACCTAAGTGTTCTCTCACTCCACCAACAAGAAGTTCTGACTACATTCAATAGCTGTAACTCCCAGAATCCTCTGAAGTGTTTACCCTGAGAATTCTGCCTCAGTGGAGCAGTGCTTGCAACATAGGCAGATGCGGATTATTTGCAGGCTCTTTATGTTGAATGGAGGTTCATCAGTTCAGTCCATCCTCAGCTCTCACCTTGACCACTGGTCATAGGTCTGTCTGCTCTAGATTCCTTACCCCTGGACCTCACAAAAAGATGGAAACTATCATAGTCCCCTGGGGCAGAAGGAGTCCCTTGAGAATACTGCCCGCAGGATGCTGGGCTGTTAACAAAAGCAGGCCTGAGATATTACAGGAATATGTACATGAGGTTCAATTTCCTAAACCCACCCCCAACACTCACTCTGACCCCTAGATACAGTGAATCCTTTCTGCTTTGTTAATCTGAAGGCCTGAACTCACTCAAAGACCATTCCCTACGTCAGAATGGGTTCACATGAAAATTCTGCTCCTGGGATGTAGCCCAACCCGGATTGTTTGAGTATACCCCACCTCAGATAGGGCTTCCTCAGTCCACCCTCAGCTCATACTTGGATGGCTGGAAAGGGCCCCAGGCCTTCTACTCCCCGTTTACCTTAATACAAACCCAAGCAGAGGCCTAAACTCCTAGGCTTGCCTGAGTTGGAAGAGGTGCTTTAAAATTTCAGCCCCCAGGGTTCAAGGATGGCAATAGAGGCATCACTGGACATTTTGGGGACTCTCTACCTGGCATGGGGTTTCCTCGCTTCACCCTTGGCTCTCGCCTTGACCCCTGCAAAGGCCAGACTCTTTCTGACCTGCCAAAGTGAATCACAGACCTCAGGAAAAGGATGTAATATCCAGTCACATCTGAGGTAAAATACGTTGGTCTGAGAACTCTTCTCCTGGAGTGCTTGGTTGAAAACAAAAGTACCCATTGACTTTTGGGGGACCCTGTAACACAAGTGGGAATTTCTCCATCAATTCTCTGCTCTCACCTTCATTTCTGGACAGGGCCTGGGCCCTCTCCATACCAACATGCCCTTCCATCCTCAGGCAGAAGTAGTAAATCCCACGGTCCCTTGAGTTGGAGGAAGTTCACCTGAGAATTCAGCCTCCAAGGTGCAGACCTGTCAACAGAGGTGGACCTGCCTTGTATTATGGGCAGATCCTCTCCATGAGGTGAGGCTTTCTTAGGCAACCATAAGCTGTCCTGTGGACCACAGGACAGGGCAGGGTCCTCTAAGACACAGAGACCTTATGCCTGGAACTCACGCAAAAGGGCACAGCTCTCAGGGTCCCTGGAAGTGGAAGGGCGTTCTCTGAAACTTCTTCTCCAGTGGTGTGAAGCTAGCAAAAGAGGCAGAACTGGATTGTTTGGGGATCCTCTCCCTGGGGTGGAGCCTACTCAGTCTACCTTCAGCACTCACCGAGATCCTTGCACAGGGCCTGGGCACATTCTTTGCTAAGCTGACCATTATGTGAGGACCTTACACAGAAGCCAAAAGTCCAAGGAAGCCCTGAGGCAGAACTCAGTGCCCTAAGAATTCTGCCCATGAGGTGTGCAGCTGGCAACCGAGGCAGAACTTGTCAGTTTTCCGAACATCTAAATAAGGTTGTGCTCCTTGGTACACTTCCAGCTCTCTCCTTGACTCCTGGACAGGGCCCAGGCCCTCTCTGCCTCTCTAACCTGAAGCACTGAACATACTCAATAAAAGCGCCTTTGTGAATTCTGCCTCTGGGATGCAGGGCTCCCAACAGAGTCTGATCTGAACTATTTGTGGACACCTCCCTGGGTAGGGATTTCCTCAGTCAACCTTCAGGTCATACCTTGATCCATGTCTAAGCCCAAGCCATCCTTGTGGCCCTGATCTGAAGCCCAGAGATCAATCAATGCTCCTAACTCCCAGCATCTCTCAGGCAGAAGAGATGTGCCTTAGAAACATGCCCCGGAAGTTCAAGTCTGGCCTCAGAAGCAGCCCTAGACTAAACAGGGTACAATCTACCTGAAGTGAGGTTTCCTCTGTTCACACTCGGCTCCCACCTTGACCCCTAGATGGGAAATCAGCCCTCTTAGAGCCACCAACTCCATGAAGCCAGGAGCTCGGGAGGGGGCTGGAGTGTTTAGGGTGCCCTGAGGCAGAAGGGGTTCTCCTAGGAATTGTGTCTCCACTGCCCCCAGGAGGTGGGTCTGGTCTTGGGAGCAGGCCTGGAATATTCGGGAAGCCTCTACCTGATGTAGGGTTTCCTCCTTCCACCTTTGGCTTCACTTGGACACCTGGACAGAAAACCAGCCCTCTCAGTGCTGTCTACACTTGAAGCCAGGAGGGAACCCGTGCAGGCCACACCCTAAGAAGAATCCTCTGCTGCCCTCAGCACCCCTACGTCCTCCCCGACCAGGGCTCGATTCTAGGGCCCACACAGGTTGTTTGCAGAGCTTGACCTCGGATGGGTCTTCCTGTCCACCCTCAGCTCTCACCTGGATCCCTGCAATTAGGAGATTCTGCCCTCTCGGCACCCTGGACAGGAAAATATGAAGTTGGGAACACAGGCAGGTCACACATGAGGCAGAAGAGGTTCTGCTGAAGAATCTTTCCCCTCCCTCCTTCCCTCCCTCCCCTCAGCCTCTGGGACCAATCATTAGACACACTGCCCTCCCCACACACATACTTTATTGGCACCCTGACCAAGGGTGGGAGAATCCTGTCCACTGTCCTCTTTCTCAGCTCCCATCTGGACCCTTGCTCAGGGAAACATGCCTCTCAGCACCCCTGGGGATGAGAGAATATCTGGCAGGAAACCCCACGCAGGCTGTGCCTGAGGCGGAAGGCCTTCCCCTGAGGAACATCCCTGAGGCGGAAGGCCTCCCCCTGAGGAACATCCCTCCCTCCCTCCCTCCCTCCCTCCCTCCCTCCCTCCCTCCCTCTCTCCATCCTGCGGGACATTGGGCTGGCCACACTGGCCCAATCATATGGTTCAGGAACCTTGACCACAAGTGGGGTTACCTCTGCCCACCCTCGGCTCTCACCGCCAAACCGAGACAGCCCAGGACCTCTCTGTTTGGCAGAACTGACCGATTGTAAACCCCAAGCAGAGACCTGAACTGCCACCCGGGATCCCCGGGTAGAGGCGGAAGTGTTCCCTTGAAAAGTCTTCCCCGGGGCGCAAGGTGAACCGCAGAGGCTAGCCTGGGTGGTTTGGGGACCCTCTAGATGGGTGGGGCATCCGCAGTATACCCGCAGCTCTCACCTCGACCCCTAGAGAGCCCGGGACCTCTTTCCCTTCTCACCTGAAGCACAAACCACAGAACGAAGCCTTCACTTCCCTCTGATCTCCCAAGACAGAACTCAGTGACCTTCCCTATAGCGATGTGACCCGGCCCACTCAGGGGTCACAGGGGCGGAAATTAATTCTGTGGGGTCCTCACAATGCTCCCAGAGCTCCTCACCATTTCCTAAAAGAACTGGAACCTTTCCTGTGATCCCCTCATTCCACCATCCCCCAAGCCCAGAGTTCCCTGAGGATCACAATGCAGGTAGTGGTGTGGTCGAGTTACAAGTGGGCCTGGGGGGGCCTGGGGTTTGGCCCGCCTGACCTCAGGGTTGGAGATGGATTGGGGGCTGGGCTCGTCCATGGAATGAGATCATCTCCTAATTCCACTCTCAAGGTTCTTACCTGGCTTCCTGCCAGAGCCTGGATCCCCATCCTGTGCCTATCACAGTGTACCTGCCTTGGTCTCTCTGATTTTGCCTCTAAGGTAGCAGTAGAGGCAAGGGAATGGGCAGCAGGTTGACAGTGCTGCCTGTCCCAAGTCTTCCAGGGCTGAAGGCAGGGCTGGAGCTACTGTTCCCGTGACAGCTGCCTTCCTGCACATCAAACCTGAAGCCCCACCATCAAGAAAAGGCCCTAATCCACAGACTCCACTAAGTGGGAAGTGGTGCCTCTGAATTCTGTCTCTGGCTTGCAGGGCTGGCAACAGTTTGACCTGGACTCTTTGAGGACACTCCAAGTTCTTCTCAGCTAGTTTAGAAAAAAAAAAAAAAAGGAAGCTGGGAGACTTCCAATTGCAATGTTTGAACAAGTTTTTATTACAAACAGAGAGAGGGGGAAGAAACAAAGGGGGTTGGAGGGGGGGAGGAGAAAGCATCACTCCAGAAAAGGGACATGGTGGGATGTAGAGCAGAGAAGCGCCCTCTCCTGAAGTCCTTGGTTTTATGTAGGAATTTTTAACCAGGTTAAAAACAGTTAATTACATTCAAAGTGCAGGTGCCCAGTTAATTTGTCTTTCTCAGCCCAGTTACCAGCCTTGGCCCACATTTTATCTCTTGTTTTTCCCCCCAAAATCGCAGCATTAGCTTATTTTTAATAACTTGCTTCATAGCAGCATCTGCGTAATGTTTCTTTAATTCCCCCTGTTTGGCCTTTTATCTTTATGAAAAAGGTCAGTCTGGCCTGAAGTCACTAAGTTTATTCATCCAGACAAAAGGAGGCTTCATGATTTCTTAGTTTTACCTCTACGTTTTAAAGTTTGTAACTTTCTTAGTGTTGGAATTTATCTTATTTCCGTTGCCTTGATGGCACAGTGAGTCTCGGTGCAGCCTGTTGGCCTGCAGAATATGAGACAGACTGTGCCTTGCAAAAAGCTCAAATAGCAGCAGCCTGTTTTAACCCCTCCAATGCCTGCTCTGCTTCAGAGCAGAGCGTGATGTGAAATTATTTGTCCATAACCGGATCATTTCACCCTTTTCTATTAATGTGCTTATGCCTCAGGCAAGAGAATGGGTCATAGAACTCCCTCTGACGACATCCATGCTGAAAGGGGAAAAAGTGGGGCCCCAGCATTGAGGGTACATGCAAACAGCTTGTCCTGGGGGAAGGGGTTAAGCTGATGGATGTTGGCAGGAGTTTCCATGACCATCCAGGGGGCTCCAGTAGATGCTCATCTGTGGTTTTGTCTGGAGTATCGTCTGGAGCTTGATAGCTTCCATCCTGCCGGAGACAAAATTCGACTATATAATTTAGTAAACATGGGCAAATATGAGTATGAACAGAATGGCCACTAGAGGTCTCAAAAGGGATAGGCTTAATACAACTTCACTGTAAACCTTTTAACTACTTTTCAAATATAGCCATCTTTAACGCATCTATAATATTCATTTCATAAACTTATCCTCCACAAATATTCTGCAAAGTACTCAAAGCTTCTTTTTCACCTGGGACAATATTAGGATAAAATTCACTTTACCACACAAAATGTTTTTTTTTATTTTCAAAGTATTCTTTTTTTATATCCTTTCTTACCAAAATTTTCATACTCACGTACCATTTTTACATCTCTCCTTTCTACATATTGTTTTTTTTCTGTCTTATTTTCTTCTTGACCCCACATTTTGAATCAATTGTGTGAATTTTTAACAAGGTAAAAAACAAAATTATTTATCTAAGTTATACAGTGGCCTGAATATTAAATAATTTTAGCTTTTTTAAAGATGTTTACATTTTAGCTAGGACTGCCTAAAGTGACAAGTCTCTAAATAACCTTGAACATTAACTTAGTACAGATAGTAAAAGACAGAAAAGAGCTGCTCAGGTTTTTCTTTTTGTTTTCTTTTGGAGGATTTTCTGACCACATATAAGCATGCTTTCCTGATGAATAGGAAGGAATGAGAGGAGTAGATATTATCCCGGGAACAGGCTAAATCTTGAATAAAGAAAGGTTTAAGGGTTCATCTGATATGCCCTCAACAGTCTCTTTAGAAAAGAACCTTGGACCAGGTAAGAAAAGCAGTGTGGGGAATCTGGTATTTGTGTCCATGATGAACCATACAGACTGAAATTCCATGTTCAGGGTTGCCCAAGGTTATTATTTGGTCTGAACCAAAGCTGTGGCATCCTGGAGTGGTGGATTTGGGACTCATCATTGGGGACCTGAGGTAAGGACTCCAGATCCATGTGGATCTTGGTACACTCAGACTTCCATTGGTCCCCTTTACATCATGAGCAAGGCCTTTCTTGGTGGGTGTTTGTGGCCACCTTGTTGAGGACATTTGCATTTGAAGTGTTCTGGTTTCCCACACCTAAAACAGACCTAAGGCTGGGCCCCCACTGGATTATCATTTATACACATGGCAGGCAGAATGTTTCCATGGCACTTTTATTTGTCTTTCCATTTTCAAGCCTTTGTTATAATATACTGAATTAGCCACCTGCACTGGTTGATCTAAAGTAGATTTTTAAAGATTTATCTTTAAGGATGGCCTCTCCTAGTGAATTTAACCATAGCTTCCCAAAGTCTTTCCAGGAAGGTTATCGGGGATTCATTTAGGCCTTGATGTATGACTGTTAGCTGTTCATAACTGAGAGTTTTAACTTTAGCCTTTTATAGTCTTTCCAGAATTAATGTAAATAATAATTGTTGCCTGCTTTCTGGTCTCCTTGATAAATTTGCTCCCTTTGCAAGGATGTTATGGTCTGGTCTAGGAGCAGCTGTGTGTCCCTCCAAATGAGGCTGTATAAGGAGGTCAGTAGCTCAAAGGCCTGTACATACTGATCAGGGTTATTTGTATAACCACCTAGATCTTTTTGTTATCTCCTTAAGCTCAGCACGTAAAAATGCCTTATGGATAATTTGGGGTCCAAAACTTTTTTTTTTCCTACTGCCACAAGAGAAAACATCCCTCCCTGTCTTCCCGGTACTGGTCCTGAATGTTTTTTGTTTTTGTTTTTCTTTTTGGTGGGGCTGGGCATCGAAATAATCCCCAGATTGGAGGATGTATGCTAGGGGAATTTGAGCTTCTACTTTTTACTGCTGGAAACTTATCTAAGAGAGAGAAAGCTTACTGGTTTGTGTTGGGAAGGTCATCCCCTCTCCATCATGCCTCAGCATGCACCCTATGAGAGTGAAGCTTAGCCAGGGTTGAGTCTGGCTAAACACCTATCATGAGCTTTGTGAGTGTGGCACTTCATAGCCCACCAGGGAAGGACTCTTAGAAGTGTGAGGGTTAGTCACTCTTACCTTTGCTTTGGTTCATCCTTCCCTGCCTGAAGCTTCCCCTCTCTCTGTCCTGATGGGGTCCCATGGAGCCTCGCCTGCATTGCATATATCGTTGATATGTCCAACTAAAAAACACTGTAGCTCCCAAAGTATTCTCATTAGCCACAGAAGGGTCTTGACCATTAAGGCCACAATCTCGTGTGTGAGGGGATCCTGTCTCTCAATAATTCACCTCAAGGAGAATGTTGCATGACTTAGGCAGGGATAAAAGTCTAAGGCTGACAAGAGATCAGAAATGGCTATCTATGAGAATTTCTCCTTCACAATCTCTGCACAGACAGCTTTTGGGTACATATAAAAAGGGTGTTCTGTCAGGTGATGGAGGAGGGGGTGAAGGAATCAGACAACAAATGTTCTCTAGCCTCCAATACAGAGTCTTTATTGGCTTAGATTTTCCTGAGGACAGTAGAGGCATAGGTTTTCCTGAGGACACAGCCAGAATATCAAAATGTGAGCATTTCCCCAAAGCTCTATTTCCCAGAGCTCTCATTTTCTTTTCTTTTTTTTTCTTTTCTTTCTTTCTTTCTTTCTTTCTTTCTTTCTTTCTTTCTTTCTTTCTTTTCTTCTTTCTTTCTTCCTCTCTTTCTTTCTCTTTCTCTTTCTCTTTTCTTTTCTTTTCTTTTCTTTTTTTTTTGGCAACCCAGGGGCATTGTACCTCTGAGATACACCACAAGCCCTATTTTTATTGTTTTTTTTTAATTTTTGAAATAGGGTCTTACTGAGTTGTGAATAGCCTCACCACAGAGCTCTTTTAAAAGAGTGTCTCATCTTACGTGAGAACAGAATGAATGAGCACTCACTGGGGGGGGGGGGGGCTCACAAGACAATAATAGTTTTCCCCAGCACCACAATATAGACCAATCCCTGCTTATGTAGATGTTGAAAGCATGGAGTGTTACCCAAAGGACCGTGAAATTTCTAAATTGCTGACTGGCCACCACTTAGCTTATTTGGTAAGCTTAGGGAAGGTCTGAAGTCCCTTTTCCTTTATGCTACACTATTTAAAGGGATTTTACCCTCCCCTGGAGAGCCAATCTTAGGTAGGCAGTGATCAGGGAAGTCTCAACAGTCATTAAAGTAATATTGGACCAGTATTCTAGTCATATGCCAGGATCTTATTCTGTCTTGGGAAGGGGCTACTTACCTTTAAGATACAGTGGCATTAAACCACTGCTGCATATCCTGTCCAGCCCTGCATTACTTTAGTAGGCTTCAAACCTGTTACTATTTGGAAGGAGTCGTCGTGGGTTCCGTTCTCAGCTAGTTTAGAAAAAAAAGCCAGAATTGCTGCAAGCTTAGCCAGGTTTTATTATTACAGGCAGAAATGGCAGGGGGGGCAGAGCAAGAGAAAGCACCATGTCAGAGAGGGGCATAATGGAGTGTCTCAGAAGCAATATACTGTCACCTTTGAAACTTTAGTCTTTATATACGAATTTATTATCTTGTCCCTCTTATCCTGATAGCCAATAGTTTTCTTTCCCCACCAAATGCAGATGCTTATCCACCAGTCATCTCTGCTGTGTATTATTTTTTCTGTTAGCTTTCTTTGTTTATCTTCACAAGGACAGACAGGTCTGACATCGCTGATCAAAATGTGTCACTTAGTGAACAAGTTCAGGGGCTGCATAGTAGATGCCTGCATTGTTATTTTTACTGTCAAAGTTTAAAGCCTATACTGACCATCTGTGTCCTTGGGTAAGTTTCAGTACCCCTTATCTTCTGTCTCCTAGCAGTTACTTTCCATGTCCAAAGTCTTTTGTAATAAGGAAAATAAAGACACAGGAACATATCTTTTATCAGAAAAAGGCTTGAAGGCTTTATCTATTTTGTGTTAAGAGTAATCAATATTGAATCGATGCACCTAGCTTTTTCATAGTTTAACTTGGTCTAAACTTTGTGAGGGTCTGCATAACTCCTTCTAAGTGCAGGTGTCTACATTTTTAGCATTCAGTGTTATGTATCTTATCTTAGTTGGTATAACAGTCAGCCCAGCTAACAGCCAGCTTTTATCTGGCAAGATCAGCATTGAAGCTTTTGATGACAGTCCTGAGACAAAGGATCTTATTGTTTTTACCTAAATATAGCTATACTTATGAGCAATCAATACTATTCTTACTGACAATCAATACCAACTCCATCCTTATTGCTGTACTTGGGTTGGAAATTCCTCAGCTCACACCTTGCCCCCTGCTTCGACCCTGGCCATCATCATGGCACTCACCTTAAGTCCTGACGTCAAAGCTCCTAACTCAGGGGGTACCCTGAGGCAGAATGGGTTTGCTTAAATATTGTGACCCTGCACCCTGCTCCAAACAGATCTTACCTCAGAAACAGGCCTGGACTGTTTGGGGACCCTCTACTTGAGGTGGCGTTTCCTTCATCCACCATCACCTGGACAGGGAATCAGCTGTCTCCGCATGGCTGACCTGAAGCCAATAACTTGGTCTGAGGCCGAAACTTGCAGGCAGCAACCAAGGCAGAAGCGGATCCCCTGAGCATGGTTTCCCAGGATTTAGGGATGGACACATGGACCTCTGCAGATTGTTTGGGGACCTCCTCGCACTTCCTTATTGTGCCCTTTTCCCACTCCTTGACTCCTCCCTGATTTCTTGTCCTCCCTGTTTCACTGGAATTCAGGAAAAGCTCCTAACTTGCCAAGTGCCCTGAGGTAGAAGAGGTTCAACTAAGATTTGTGCCTCCTAACAATAATGTGGTTCTGGACTCAGAAATAGTACCAGACTGTTCCTTGGACCCTCAACTAGAGGTGGCATCCCCTCTGTCCACCCTCAGCTCTGATTTGGACCTCTGGATAGGGAATCATCCTCTCAGCACTCCAGATATTGTAAACCAAGGATTACAAGCAGCGGTCAGAACACTTGGGGCACCCTGAGGTGGTAGTGCTTCTCCAAGGAATTGTGTCCCCACCACCTCTGGGAGGTAGATCTGTGCTTGAAGCCAGCATGGACTATTTGAAGAACCTCTACCTGAAGTGAAAATCCCTCCATCCAATGTTGGTTACCACCTGGACCCCTGGATAGGGACCAGCCCTCTCAGTGCCCACAGTGATAGAGAAGCCTGGATGGAACCTGCACAGGTTCTGCCTCCTTAGGATGAAAGGGGTTTCTTTGAGAATCCTCCCTCCTTCCTTCTGTCCTCTGTACATAGGTCTGGCTTCATGGGCCCACACAGACTGTTGGTAGAACTTGGCCACAGGTAGAGCTTGTTTCAATCACCCTCAATTCTAATATTGACCATTTTAGAGCTTCAAACCTCTCTGTTCAGCCAACCTGACCAACTGGGAACTCCTTGCTGAGGCCGGAACTCCACCTCTCCTTGAGTCCCTCGAGGGAGGCAGAACAAGTTTTCTAACAGGTCTTCCCTGGGTACAGGGCTGGCAATAGAGGTTGGCAAGGATAGTTTGAGAACCTTGTAGGTGGAATGGTGCATCCGTAGTCCACCCACCACTCTCACCTTCAATGCTAAAGAGCCTGGGACCTCTCACTCTTTTAACCCAAAGTACAGACTTCAGAACAACACCCTCAACTCTGTCTGACCTCCCAAGAAAGAACACAACAACGTTCACCTATTGCATTGTGAACCGTTCCTCTCAGGGTTCACAGGGGCAGAGACAGATTTCATGGGATCCCCACAGACCTCCCTGTGTTTCTCAACATTTCCTAGCAGAGACTGGACCTGCTTCCTGTGATCACCTCATTGCAGTCCACCCCCAAGCCTAAGGTCTCCTGAGGGTCACAATGAGGGTAGAGGTGTAGTCCCATTACAAAGAGGCCTGGTGCCTTTCCAGTGTGACCACAGGAGCAGAGATGGACTAAGGGGGGTGCCCTTATGGGTTGGGGGTCATCCACTAACTCCCCTCTCATGGACCTTGCCTTGGTTCTTGACAGAGCCTACACCCCCATATTGTGCTTACCATAGTCTTCCTCCCTGAAGCATCAGTGGGGGCAGGGGAATAGTCAGGTTTTTGAGAATGCTACCTGTCCAGGATCTTCCAAGGCTGCCAACAGGGGCAGAGCTGCCATGACCCTGACAGCTGGACATGCCTAGGGCTGCCTCCCTGCACCATGTACCTGGAGCCTGGCCATCAGGAACAGGCCTTAATCCCCCAAGTCCATTGAGTCAGAAGAAGTGCTGTCAATTCTGTCCCAGGGTTGCAGGACTAGCAACAGACATCAACCTTGACTATTTGAGGATATTCTACCTGGGTGGGGACATCCTCAGCTGTTACAGAGTAGGTGCTCAACTAAATGCAATTACTGAAGTTGGTTATGCAACAATGTTACTTTCCTGGAGCAGTTTCAGAAAACATCAGATTATGCTTGAAATTCTCTCAGTTTTGAAGTCCCTGCTCTGTAAAAGATGATATTCAATCCTATACTAACCTGTCTTATTTGAAGATGATCATAGAAAAGCTAGACGAGAATGTTATGCACGTCCCTTTGCCATACCATTCCTGTCAGAAGGCTGAGGATTTGCTTCTTCCTTCTCATGCAGGATTTAAATTTTAACTTGTGAATCTTTCTGTCCTCCACATGACCATTCTTAGCTGAACACCTGGGTAGGTGCATTAGTCACATGGTAAACCTTCATTTTCCTGGGGATCATGTTTCAGACCAGAGGTATGGAAGGATGGTGAATTGTTTTTGGTTGTTGTTGAAATTTAAGGTAGCATCCAGGCATTGTGACACATGCCTATAATCCTAGGATACTATATATCCCAGGTTGAGACAGGAGGATTGCAAGTTCCAGGTCACTCTGAACACTTTAGCAAGAACCTTTCTCAAAATAAAAGTTACAAAGTGAAGGGGAGCTGGATACGGTGGCGCACACCTGTAATCCTTAGTATGTGGGGGGGGGGCTTATAGTACGTTGGGAGGCATATATAGGAGGACCACAGCACTAGACCAGACTCAGCTACTTAGCAAGAATCTCAGCAAACTTGCAAGATCCTATTCAAAATGTTTTAAAAAATTAAAAAGGAATGGAGTTAGAATGTCACTTGTTTCAACCCCTAATACTAAAAAAAAAAGGGGGGGGGAGCAGCAGGGGATGTAGCTCAGTTCTTGTCTAGCATTGTCTAGCATATGGAAGGTCCTGGGTTCAGAGTATCACGATTTTATTTTTGAGCTAGCCTGCCCTCTGAGGAACAAGTTCTTGACTCTTCTTTGGATTTCTGGGTACTAGCAATTCAGCTTCAGCTGATGGTTGCTTCTTATCTAGGAATGATGAGGGGGCCACAGATCCTGACCATATCCTGAAGCTCATCTATCCACTGATGTGTTCATGAGTCCAGGTGGAACATGAGGGTGGAAGAGGGACTAAAACATCTCCTGGAGATCCCAGAGGAGAAAGTGTGGGGCAGTATCAATTCTTCAATGCCCTACCTAGATACACCCTGGAGGCTGAAAGCAGAAGCAGATCACTTGTACCTTTGTGTCTGGAGTATTCTTGTTCATCCCTCAAGGCTCTGGGACTCTTCCTTTTATTTAGACTAATCTTAATCCTCCCTAACACCCAAGAGGCAGAAGAGAAAGTGCCCTGCATCAGGCCACCTTACCAAGTGCCTCCCAGCATAGATGGTAGTGTGAAGGCACCCTTCTGATCTGTAGTGGAAGGCCCCTCAATCCTTCAAGTCTTCCCCTTGACTCTTTAGAGAAGCCCTACTCCTCTGGAAACGTGAGCACTCCTCCCTCCAATTCCAGAGTCAGAGTGCAGGCTGAAACTCGTCTGAAAAGAGGGGTCTGGTTGGACCTTCTTTATTGTGTCCTAAGCCACTCAGTTCTCCTTCATTACTCACCGTGACTGCTTACTGGACCTGTTTCTTCTACAATGCCCCTAAGCTTCCTCAGATTCAGATTACAAATACATAAAGCAGGTACCTGCAGCAACCCTGCACCAGGAGTCCTTCTAGGGCTGACAGTAGTGGTAAGGCTAGGCCATGTCCAAGGTCATCATCTCGGTCCTCCCTCAGTCCTGTCCTCGGTACCCAGTAGGCCTGGGACCCTCCCTCGCCTCACATGAGGCTAGGTCTCTTCTAAGAAACCCCTATAAAACTCAGACACCAATGCACAATACAGGAATCACATGCCTCTCCTCTCTCTATGGGGCCTCCCAGAAATGTAAGCAGAGGCAGTTTTTTGTGTGTGTCAGACCCTTACTGTTCTGGAGCCTTTGACACCATCCTCTCTCAACAAGGCCTTTACTATTCTCAGACCCCAAACTGCAGAATTTTAAGAACTGCACCTCCAGTCATCATGCCTAGAATTTCCCAAGTCTAACATCAGTGGCAGAGATGGATTCTGTAGGGCTTCTGTACTGGGTTTGGGTAGGTACGCTCATTCTTCTTTCTGGCTCCTCTCCTTGGTTCTTGGCAGATCCTGGACCTCCATCCTCAGTTAACCTGTGTTCTATTATTATTTTTTTTAATTTTTTATTGGTGCACTGTATTCATACATCATAGTGGGATACAAAGAAAACTTTTGTAGACATACATGCACATATCGCCCAGTCAGCCCCCACTCGATCCCCACCCCATTCCCTCCCCATCCCTCCTTCCCATGCTTGGCTTAGTGGTTGAGATCTAGTATTATAGCAATTTATCCAAAATTAAAAATGATAATCACACATAACAGTTTTATTTGTCTGATACCAAGCTTTTGATAACATAAAGATAATATTTCAATATTTCTTTTTGCTTTCTTTCTTACCAGAGAATATTTTTTTCTTTTTTTTAGGTGAAACTATCATATATTTATATATTTATTTTTCAGAAAAAAACCTATCCTAATATGGAATATGGATTCTAGATACCCAAAACGATCTCGAAAAAGAACAAAGTTAGGAGATGTATAATTTCTGATTTCAAACCATATAAAGCTACAATAATTGAAACAGTGTAGTACTGTTCTAAAGGCAGATATATAAACTATTGGAGCTGAATAAGAGCCTAGAGCTAAATTCTTCCATATATTGTCAAGTTATATTTGACAAGGTTTCCACGAACATTTGGTGGAGGAAATAATAGTCTTTTAACTAAATAATGTTGAAAAATTAAAATTACATGAAAATATTTCAATATTTCCTTTTGCTTTCTTTCTTACCAGAGAATATATTTTCTATTTTTTAGGTGAAACTATCATATATTTATATATTTATTTTTCAGAAAAAAAATTTATCCTAATATGGAATATGGACTCTAGATACCCAAAACGATCTTGAAAAAGAACAAAGCTAGAAGATATATATTTTCTGATTTCAAACCATATAAAGCTACAATAATTGAAACAGTGTAGTACTGTTCTAAAGGCAGATATATAAACCATTGGAGTTAAATAAAAGCCTAGAGCTAAATTCTTCCCTATATTGTCAAGTTATTTTTGACAAGGTTTCCACGAACATTTGGTGGTAGAAATAATAATATTTCAACTAAATATTTTTGAAAAATAATACTTACATGGAAAAGAATAAAATTGGACCCCTACCTAATCCCATATACAAATATTAACTCAAAATAGATAAAAGACCTAAATATAAATCTTAATACTATAAAATTTTAGAAGAAAATCTGGGTCATAAAACCTCACAACATTGAAATTGGCAGTGATTTCTTGGATATGATTTCAATGGCACAGGCAACAGAAGAGTATACAAACTCCATAAAAAATAAAAAAATATTGTATATCCAAAGACAATGTAAACAGAGTTAAAAGTTACTAATAGAATGGGATAAAATATTTCCAAATGCTATATCTGAAGATATATTAATATTCCAACTAGACATCCTAAAAATTAACAACAATAAAGGCAAACAATACAATTTAGAGATAGGTAAAAGACTAACATAAATAATGAATCTCCACAGATAACCAATCTTAGTTGTCTGTTGGATGGAAAATCTTCTTTCTCTGGTTCTGGTGTGTGTTACCTATTTCTTCTTTGTAGTTAATCTCTTTGAGTATTTTCTCTAGCGCTGGTTTTGAAGACATAAATTCCTTCAGTTTCTGTTTGTCATGGAAGCTTCTTATTTTTCCATCTAATTTGATAGAAAGTTTTGCTGGGTAGAAAATTTTTGGCTGGAAGTTGTTTTCTTTCAGAGTTTGGAATATGTTACTCCAAGCCCTTCTGGCTCTCATGACTTGGTTTGGGAAGTCTGGAGTGATTCTAATTGGTTTGCCTCTGAATGTCACTTGGTCCTTTGTTTTTGTTGCCTTTAAGATTCTCTCCTTGGCTTCCACATTGGTCATTTTGACAATTATGTGGCATGGGGATCCTCTTCTCCGATCCTGTCTAAAGGGAGTTCTATAAGTTTCCTGGACCTGTGTATCAACCTCTTGCTCTATGTTTGGAAAATTTTCTGCTATTACTTCCTTGAAGAGATTGTTGATCCCTTTGGTTTCACTTTCTTTTCCCTCCTCTATTCCAATTATTCTTAGGTTAGCTCTCTTAAAATGGACCCATATTTCTTCAATGTCAGATTCTTGCTGTTGGATATTTTTTTCTAAATTAGAAACTATGCGTTCATTTTTGGAATGATCATCTTCTAAGAGCGAGATTCTGTTCTCCATGTGGTCTAATCGGTTGTTCATGCTTTGAATTGAGGCCTTTACTTCATTAATTGCATCCTTTATCTCTTTTTGGCTCTCTCTGAGTTCTTTTCGAAGCACCTCTATTATTTCTACAGTTATTTTCCTGATTTGATCTTCTCGAAATCTCTGATTTTCTGTTTTATCGGGTTCTGATGATGTGGGGTTGTGGGCATTCATTGCTCCAGTGTTATTCCTCTTTCCCATGATTTCGGAAGTTTGTGCCTTCTCTGGGTTCTTCTCTTGGGTCACTATGACTTCGCTTAAGGTGCTCTGGATCTCGAGTCTGTAGTATCTCTGACCCCACTACTCCTTTACTGGGTTGTATCACAGAGTCTCCGACCCAGGGAGTCAATAGAGGCTGCTTTAGACTATGGGGGGGGTGCCAGGTTGCAAGTTCTCCTATGGTGTGATATCTCTGCCACCGCCACTCCCCCACTGGGTCAAGTCCCAGGGAGTACAGTACTGGGATTTCTCCTCTGTGGCCTGCAATTTGACTCACTGTTCTTGAGTACGCAGATGTAGCTGTACTGGACTTGGTGAATTCACTGCTGCTGCCACCGCCGGTGGCAATATGGCGCCACTGCCACACCCTCGACCGTGAGACTGGCGTATTTTTTCTTCTCTGGTTTTGAGTTCCACTCTGAGTTCCTGCAGCGTGTGCTGAGCTCAGCCACTGGGAGCTTTAGATGCTTCCTGCGCCGAAAGATTCTGCCTGGCTGTTCCACAGCGGCTCACCTTGGCTTGCTGTAGCCGTCCGGTGAATTCGCCGCTGCCGCCGCCAGCACTATGGCGCTGCTGCCGCGTCCTCGGGCGTGAGGCCGGTGTGTCTCCTCTGTGGCTCTGAGCTCTGTTCTCAGTCCGCTTTCTCTCTGGGGCCTGGTGATTATTTTTGTTTCTCTGGTGATGGTGTTTTCTGGCTATGAAAGGCGCTGATTTTGTGGTAATGGAGATTTGTTGTTAGCGGGGCTCTTAAGCCCCGCTTTTCTCGGTCGCCATCTTCCCAGAACTCCGTGTTCTATTAGACTAAGGTTCTGACTCCAAGGGTTCCTGAGATGAGAGGGAAGGGCTCATCCCTACACGTTGTGGCTGTGTGCTATAGGGCTTATACCACAGCGGCAGACTCGAATATCTCTGTCTGGGGTGCTGCTTCTTCACTCTCAGCATGTCAACTTGTATGTGTTTTTTTGATGCTAGAGATTGATTCCTGGGTTTTATGGAAGGCAAGCAAGCTTTCTACAACTGAACTATATACTTTTAGTACTTACCTTGACCCCAAACAAAGGCCAGGCCCTGTCTGCTCTGCAGATCTTAAGTGAGGGCATCAGAACAAGAATCTCAAAAATTTCTGATTCTCCAGGGTAAATTTTAGTTGATCTCACATTCTACAACATGCCTGGGTCCTGACAGGGCTTAGAGTAGGGGCATACTTGGTTTCTCTCAGGCCCTTCCCTGTTATTTTCCACTGGGTTGCTCACAAGGATTCCTTGCAAGACCTAGAATGCCACCCTCATTTATATACCAGTTTGTGCTCCCCTGGTGCTAAGGCTCTGACTGTTGGATCCTGTGAAGCAGACAGGGATGAGGGTGGTTTACCTAAGAAATCTGACCCTACAGCATAGATCAATGCTTTCATATCTGTCTTACCCCCTGCTAGGTAGAACTCAGTGGATGTCATATTTAGCAATGTGTTAAGGCCTATGAAAGTCAAGAGGTGAGGCCTGCTGGGATTCTGTGGGGCGAGGATTAGGGGAGGACTCTTGGCTTCTCAAGATGGTTCCTGGCAGAACCTGAATCCTTGTCCTCTATGTACCTGTGTTTAATCCTCTCAGACCAAGGTTATGATTGCCACATCATGCCAGAATAAGAAGTGTAGTAGTTTGCTTGAGAATTATTTCCTTGGGATACCGAGCTGACAACAAAAGCAGGCCTGGGCTATTTGGAGACCCTACACCTGAGTTGGGTGGGGCTTCCTCAGTTGGCCCTCAGATCTCAATTTCACCTTAAGACAGAACCTAGATTCTCTCCATTTTGCTGACCTGAAGCTCAGACATCAGGAAAAGGCCAATGACTTCCAGGGTCCTCAAAGGGAGAAGGGGTTCCTTGCAAAATTATTTTACTAAAGTACAGGTCTGTCAACATAAAAACACCTAGATTTTGCAGGGACCCTCTACTTGGATGTGGGTTTGTTAGTCCACCCTTGGCTCTCACACTGACACCTATACAGGGCCCAAGAGGGTTCTTCTCTGCCCATTTAAACTCTGGAATACAGCAAAAGCCTGAACTCACAGCATCCACTGAGGTAAAAGGGGTTCAACTGACCTTCTGTGCTCTTCCAACCTTAATTGCAGGGCTCAGGCAAAGGCCCAAATCTCAGAGTCCCCTGAGGCAGAAGAGGTTCACCAAGTATTTTGGTCCTTGTGTGGTGCACAGAGAAGAAGCTGGGTTATTTGAGGACAATGTGCATGGGAAGAGGCCCCCTCACTCTGCTCTCAATTCATTCCTAGACTCCTGATAGAGTCCACAATTTTCTGTTGCACTGACTTAAATTCAAGATCTCATGGGAGGCCCATAAGTCCTGGGGGTGAGGCTAAGGCAAAAAAGGGTTCTCCGAATAACTGTTCCCCCAGGGTGCAGGCCTGGCATCAGAACGTGGCCTAGACAGAAGTTTCTGTTTCCTGTTTCTACCCTCAGCTCTCACCTTGATTCTTGGAAATATAACAGTTAACAACAAGATCCCAAATGGAAAGCAACAGGTTGAAAATATACCAAGAGTTAGTTCCTCAAAAAAGGGGCTGCTTAGTTGTTTCCTGAAAAGTTTATGTAGCTATAATTGTTACGGATTGGGATAATATGGTTTGTGGAAATCGTTCCCCGGGGACCCCTGCTAGGGTCCCAGACACATGTTCCCCCAACCCATAACAAAAACCCAAAATGACCCCAAACAGAAGAACAAAACCGTGGATTCTTGTCCTAAGCTAAGAATAAATATGCATAGCTTGGACAGTTGCTGAAGATTTAAAGAAGTTTATTAGAAAGACAGAAATACAGAAAATAGAAATGAATACACCAAAGGTCCTACATGTGGATCGGACTTTTTATACCCATGATCTCCATCTTGTTTATGTAATTCTGACGCAGTGAATGTAGTGAACGTCCCTGTAAGTTGCCTCTCCTAGCAAGGTGTGGTGAGGTGTCTCCTTTCCTGACGGGCAGGGTAAAACCCTGCCCTATCCTCCCTAGATCATCAAGTAGATCTCTTTAGAAAGCAGAAGTTCTAGCTCTCCTCTATTGACTGGTTAATTGCTTTGAGCTAGGTTAATTTACATTGGAATAGCTGCCTGTTTTAGGCAGAAATCAAGTTCTTTCTTTACCCATGTCTGCTGTCATTTTGACACAACTATTTTTGAAATATTTTCTTTTGAAATATATTAATAATCAGAGCGTTCCCAAATCTTCTTAGGCTGTTCCCAATACGAGCACAATATTATATATATATATTCTGCATGTTAGCTAATTGCAAAATTCTTCTTTCGTAGTTTGTGCTTGTGAGTGGTACCCCAAACTGCCTGTGAGTGGTACTAGCCTATAAAGTGTACAGTTTTTAAAACTGAAGCACTGCTCTGTACTCAGTGTTTTGGGTGGAGTTGCAGTTGCTGTGGCTTATAAATCTTTTATCTCTTAACCGATGATTTTGAGTCCCTGTCTCATGTTGGGATATAACATTTGGAGGCCTCAGAGAAATTTAACAGGGACCCAGACCTTGGAACAGGATTTGCTGTTTTCCCGCAGGAGGAGAGCCCATTTAGAGGATGGGCACTGAGAGAAGTTCCTTAGCCCTGGGCGGGGCTCCTTCTATGGGGTCAAGGTACTCCCAAGCCAACAGGTGAGAAAGGTGAGATGCCTCCAGAGGCATCTGTTGTGGTGAGTCCACTCTTCTGGGAAAATCAGAAGAAGGTCAGACAAGGCATTACTTCTCCATCCTGGAGGCAGGACAAGACATTGTCCTCCTCTTTTGTTTAATTTGGTCATTTTTTTTTATTCCAGGTTAACTTACAAGGTGAATTCTGTGGTCTCTTTTGGTATCTTTGTAAATTTTCTTCTCTTTGTTTTCTGTATTGTTTGTCTTCTGTGCAAATGATTGTTTTGTTTGAAGTGAAGGCCCTTTTAGCATTCTGTATTTATCTGGCTTCTTAAAAGTTGGGGCAAGCCTGGAATGGTAGTGCATGCTTGTGATCCCAGCATTTGGGAGGCTGAGACAGGAGGATCACGGTTTGTGGATAGACTCAGCTATGTAGTGAGGCCCTTTACAATCCAGTGAGACCCTGTTTCAAACTATAATGTACCAGTATTGGGAATGGCCTAGGAAGAGTTGAGAAAGTTATGATTATTAATATATTTCAAAAATTGGGTGAGGGGCAAATCTGTGCAAGGACTTGGTTTCTGCCTAAAAGCATGCAACTATTCCAATGTAAATTAACATAGCTAAAAGTAATTAACAAGTCAATAGGAGAGGAGAACTAGGCCTTTCTCTATCCAAAGACAGATCTACGTGATAAGCCAGCTAAGATTGTAGGAGGGGTCGATCTTCATGAAAGGAGACACCCTGCCACACCTTGCTGAGGGAGGTACCTTACAGGATAAGGGGAGGTACCTTACAGGGTTAAGGGGAGGTACCTTATATGGACGTTCACCACATCAAAATTACATAAACAAGATGGAGGTCATGGGTATAAAAATTCTCGTCCATGTGCTGTATCTGGGGAGTGGTGAGTTGGCCTGAGCCACCCTCCCCCCTCATGCCAGTTTGGCATGGTGCTGTAACTATTTTCTGTATTTCTATTTTCTGTATTTCTATCTTTTTAATAAACTCCTTTAAATCTTCAGCAACTGTCCAAGCTATGCATATTTATTCCTAGCTTAGGACAAGAACCCGCGGTTTTTCTGTTTTTGGGCGTTTTGGGTTTTGCTGTGGTTTGAGGGAAATTGTGTTCGGGACCCTAACAGGGGACCCCAGTAACAGTTTCACCACAACCATATTCTCCCAAACTGTAACATAAAATACAGGGCTGGGGTGAAGCTCAGAATGCTCCTGGGTTCCATCCACAGTACCACACACACAAAAAAAATGTTCATGGGCCCCACTTTGTTTTCCTTTGGATGGTTTTCTTACTTTTGGATCTTAGGTCTCTACATATCCCTGATTTTTTATTTTTCTATTGGCTTGAGTTCTGCTAGTCCATGAGACTAGTCGTGGGTAAAATGCCTTTTACTTACAGTTGGGTACATCTTTATTTGTTCCTTCTTTCTTAGTATTTCTTACTTCTTCCAGTGATAAGAAGGGACAGTGGACAAGCCCCAATTAAAATTTAAACTTAGTGCTCAGTTGAGGCTGATCAGAAGGACCCAGGGGAAGTTTTAGTCTAGTTGGACTGTAGATGATGAATGCTGACTCAGCTTGTATGAGCAAGTAGCTGTTGGCCAGCTCCTCTTAGAGTCCCTGGAATTAGAGTAAACCCTGAGTCCCTGAGTCTCTCAACTGAAATTATTTGGTCTTTATTCTGTTCAAATTAAAGAAGCAATAAGATGTATATGTATCATCTTAATTGCATTTGACAGACACCACATGAAGGCACAGGCTCATCACAAAAGACTAACCTTGTGCAAAGCTTGGCAACTCCGATGGGTCTTAAGACCAGGCTATTGATGGTGCTAGTCCTTTGCTGAAGCCATACATATATGATGGAAGAGTAAAACTCTCAAAAAGCCAATATATGCCTGAAGGACATAGGTGATTCTGTTCACTGAATTAGTCTGACCACAACGATTTACCTTAAAACCTGGATGGAGTATTTGCAGTATGAGTGAGTTTATGATTTCATAGAAAGATTCCTCAGTTTAAGGTTAAAAAAATTTATGAGCGGCACTCTTATTACATGTGACTGCCAAACATGGGGCAAATTGAGTCCACTTCCCCTCTCTCATTGGTCTTAGACCATTTTCCTTCCTTCCAGCAGGAAATCACTACAATATGGGTATTCCATTTCCAAAGGCCATTTGCAGACATTCTGTGAGTTCGAATGGCCTGCATTTTCAATAGGATGGTCTTTACAGAGGTCCCTTTCCCTTCCTCTTTTTTATAAAATTAAAATGGTTATTTTTGGCTGTAGGGGTGCTAGAAAGCAGGCTGGAAGAAGCGCTTTCCCCCCAGTATGAGAAGTTAACTAGAGAAGTCTTCTTCCATATTAGGATTAGAAATAAGGTATTAAAATATAGAGTTAATATATAGAAGTAAGGTAGGATTGGAAATAGAATGAAGATCCATACGCCCAGCTGCCCAGGTTGCAGGATTCAAGGACGAGGGTAGGGGACCCACAAGGTCAAAGCCTCTAATCTCCAGCTTGCCGGCCAAGGTCTTTGTAAATGGGACCCCATCCCCGTATCTCTGAGCTAGATCAGCAAACAAGGCCAGGCTAATCTGCACTCTAGGCAGATTCTTCAGTGCAGAGATAAGCCTGGCCCAGCCAAGGTGGGTGGGAAAGGCAGCCCTAGGGAACGAACACATACCATAAGGGAGATAAGCAGTCCTTAGCAGGCTCTGACGTGTGTGGATGCATATTTTAAGATTATTGGTTGTACTTGTTTGTCCTTGTATCTGATTGGTTGTATTCTAAGGTTGGCAGGCTCGAACTTTTGGCGGGTTCTGACATGTGTAACCGCTCCCTCGTGTGTAACCACTCCCTCTTAGGGTTATAAAATTCAGAGCGTGGAGTGGGGAGGGGTCGAACCTCGACCATTTAGTGTCTTGGTCTCGACCCCTGGCTAGCCGGGATAGAGCTGCAGCACAATAAACCTCGCTTGCATTTTACATCTCTTGTGAGTCCTTCGATATTTGGCTTGGTGGGCTATTCTCGGACCCTTCATTGGCTCACCAGGAAACCCTGACCAAGTACCCTATATCCTAGTTTGGATTGATTTGATTTCTGACAATCATTCATGGATTAAAAGAATATATCAAGAAATCGCTACCCCTCCTGTCCTCATGTTCAAACCCTTAAACCAAAAGAAACCTCCAGTATTGCAGAAAGATCTTCAAAGTGCTGAAATGGACCCCTGTCCCCAGGCTTAACACCCCACCCCCTTACCCATCAGCACCCCTGATGTTCAGGCAGTCTGACCCCAGTCCCTTGGCACCCAATCTTATATATCCTCATTCCGCACTACCTAGACCACCTGACCTCAGACCTATTTCCTCTGACTTACCCATACTTAGCCAGTCTCAAATGTGAGCTGGAGCCTTGTATAGAAGTCTGAAGCCCCTGCCCTTTTGCCTTTATGATTGGTGCCTGAATCAAGCCAGGGACAATTAGGGTATGTCTCCTCCTCAACAACTGATTTTACATAACTAGAAACACCAAAATAGCTCCTTCTTTGAGAAGCCCCAGACACTTACACATTTGTTAGAAACTATTTTTAACCCATCAACCCATATGGGATGATTGCCAGCAAATTTTTCAGACCTTATTTATTTCTGAATAAAGGGAGAGAGTCTGGAATTGGGTCTACAAAACTGTTTTAGGTCTTGACAGAGCACGTACTTTGGATCCCCAGCACCTAGAACATGTGAACCCTTCTAGTCAGCCTAACTGGGACTACAACTCAGATGCAAGTGAGGAACAATAGCCAGATACCACCAGACTCTGCTTGGAGGAGTCAGAAGTGCCTCTCAAATACCCACTAACAAGTCCAAGGTAAATGATGTGGTGCTAGGGGTAAGAGAGTGCCCTATTTCTGTTTTAGAGCATCTAATGGAGGCCTGTCAAATCCACACCCCCCCCTAGACCCCGAGCCTCCTGAAAAATCAGTGCATTAAAAATGTGGCATTCATTTCTCAATTGACCCCTGATATTCAGAGAAAGCTTCAGAAGTTTGAAGGATTTCCCAGGCATGGTGGCACACGCTTGTAAACCCCACACTTGGGAGGCTGAGACAGAAAGATCACGCAGGTTTGAAGCCAGCCTCAGCTATTTAGTGAGGCCCTCAGCATCTTAGTGAGGCCCTGTTTCCAAGTAAAGTATAAAATAGGTCTGGAATGTAGCCCAGAATTAGAAGGCCCCTGGGTTCCACCCCCAGTATCACACCAAAAAAAAATGTTAGAAGGATTTGAGGGAAATTTTATTTTATTTTTTATTTTTTATTTTTTTGTGGGTCTGGAGATGGAACCCAGGGGCATTTGACCTACGAGTTACACCCCCTGCCATATTTTTTATTCTTTATTTTGAAACCAAGTCTCACTGAGTTGCAAAGGGCCTCACTAAGTAGCTGAGGCTGTCCGTGAACCACGATCCTCCAGTCTTAGCCTCCCAAATGCTGGGATTACAAGCGTGAGCCACCACGCCCAGCTGGGAAATGTCATTTTAGGTTTATTCGAGATAGCCCAAAAGGTGTTTCAAAATAGAGATGATACAGAGGAAGATAGCAAGTGGGATAAATGTACTAAAAATACTGTAATCGCAGCCATAGCAGCTGCTGAACAAGAGAAACATAACTCTCCATTCAGAAGGCAAGAGGGAAAAGGAAAGAGAATACCACTTAAGAAAAACCAATGTGCCTTCTGCAAAGAGGAAGAGCATTTGAAAAACAAATATCCTAGGCATAAGACCAAGATGAGCCTGATATTAAAACTGGAGGAAAATTGATGGGGCCTAGACTCAAAGTCTCTCCATGAGCCAAAGGTTTCTCTTAAGGTAGGAGGGAAAAGACAAATTCTACTTGATAGAGAAGCAGCCTACTCAATCCTAAAATCAGCAAAAATAAATAAATAAATAAATAAATAAATAAATAAATAAATAAATAAATAAATAAATCTAACAAAAGAAAGGCTAAAAAATCCAAGGTGCTATAGGAAAGATTGAATCCTACCCTTGGACTCAGACATGGATTACAAATTTGGGGACAGGAACCATTACTCCACTTTTGTGGTCTTTCTGGACTGCCTGTGCTCACTATGAGGTAAAAATATCCTTCAAATATTACAAGCAACAGTATCATTTCAGGGGAGGAGATAAAGTGTAAGCCTCAGAAAGAAAGGAAGGAGGCAAGCCCATTCAACATCTTGTTACATGCCTGTTAGGAGAAGAATAAAAGAAACAACGGAGACAAGCCCATTTAACAACTTTTTGTACCAGTATTGGGAATGGCCTAGGAAGATTTGATAAAGCTCTGTTTATTAATAAATATATTTCAAAAATTGTGTGAGGGGCAGATCTGTGAAAGGACTTGGTTTCTGCCAAGAAGTAGACAACTATTCCAATGTAAATTAATCTAGATAAAGGTAATTAACAAGTCTATAGGAGAGGGAAACTAGGACTTCCTCATTCTAAAGGCAGGTTTACATAATAATTGGATAATCTAGCTAGGATGGGAGGAGAGGGTTGACTTTCCTGAAAGGAGGCATCTGGGTGTAAGCTAAGAGTTCAGTGGGAAAAGTAAGGGGAGGAATTTTACAGGGACTTTTACTATGTCAGAATTACGTGAAACAAGATGGAGGATGTCATGTGTAAAAAAAGTCTGTTCCATGTTTTGTACTTCGTTTGAAGCACCCCCTCATGTTACCCCTGGGTAGACCTCTGGGTAACATGAGGCTGTAACTATCTTCTGTATTTCTATCTTTTTAATAAACTTCTTTAAATTTTCAGTAAGAGTCCAGGCTATTGCATATCAATCCTTAGCTCAAGACAAGAACTCGCAGTTTTTGTGGTTTTGGGAGGAATTATTCCCAGGGCTCTAACAAAGGTCCTTGGGGACAGATCCCCCAGATGGTAACAGTCACAGTCCAAAACCTGTACAATTGGCCTGGCGTGGTGGTGCACACTTGTAATCCCTGTGCTTGGGAGGCTGAGACAGGAGGATAGAACGTGTTCGAAGCCAGCCTCAGCTACTTAAGTGAGGCTTTCAGCAATTTAGTGAGACCCTGTTTCCAAATAAAATATTAAAAAGGTCTGGGTGTATAGCCCAGAGGTATAAAGCCTCTGGGTTCCACCCCCAGTACCATCAAAAACAAAAACAAAAACAAGAACAAAAACACAAACAAAAACTGGGAAGCCGTGCACAGTAAGACGCTGGGTCCTGGGTGGGGGTCGTGTGGGGCACACAAGCCAGGGCCCGGGTTGCGGGACTCTGGGCCCTGGGCCTGAATGCACGTAGCATGCCAGACCCCTGGAGAAACCCAGCCCAGTACTCTGGGACCCGGGTGGGGGTCACGCGGGGCATGCCAGCCTGGGCCTGGGTAGCAGGACCCTGTGCCCCAGGTGGAGTAGTGCGGAGCACTCTGGACCCATGGGGAAACCGACCAGGTCACAGTGCTACTGAGTGAGTGCCTGATCCCACTACCTCCTCAAACACATATACTGTCTTCTCTTATTAAAAAAAAAAGGAAAAGAAAAAGAAAGCTGTTGCGGATGCCAGGACACTGGAGATGCAGACAAAACTTATCTAAATGCACTGGAACTTATGGAAAAATTCCCCGTGAAGGAGGACTGCTGTTTCTCTATATTGTTAAGAATCTTGGACATCACCTGTAATTAGAGAATTTAGTGGAGACCAAGGAGAAAGGTGGTGTTGAAAGAGGTCTCCACGATGGCGGTGGAGACTTGTATTCAGGAGAAGCAGAAACCGGATCCTACCAACCTTATTTTTTTTTTGGAGAAATTATACCAAATGTCGAATGCTACCATCACACATGCTTAGGAACACTGGAAAACATTCAGAGTGGAAAAAAGAGTCTGGGAAGAAATTGAAATGGTGGAGGCAGTGGCAATGGCAGTGGCCAGTACTCAGGGGAGGCAGAGATCTGATACATTACACCTGGAACCTTTGAAATAATAACCCCAGAGACAGTGATCGGAGCCTGCCGAGGGGTTAGGCCGGTGCCGGGACCAGCAGCCGGTATAGGAGCCTTCCATGAGGCAAGGTTGCTACTGAGGCCTCTGTGGCCGGATTGGAACCTGCCGAGGGGTTAGACCAGGGCTGGGGCCAATGAGGCCGTTATCGGAGCCTGACAGGAGGCAAGGCCGCTACTGGGGCCTCCAAGGCTGGGATCGGAGCCTGCCGAGGGGTTAGGCCGGTGCTGGGGCCAGCGAGGCCGGGATCAGAGCCTGCCGTGAGGCAAAGCCACTACTGTGGTCTCCGAGGCCGGGATCGAAGCCAGCTGAGGGGTTAGGCCGGTGTTGGGGCCAGCGAGACCAGAAACAGGGACTCCCATGAGGCAAGGTTGCTGCTTGAGCCAGCGAGGTCTGGATCAGTCCACCGCGTAGCCAGGCCACTACTGGGGCCCTCAAGAGTGGGATCGGTACTTGCAACACGGCATGCACAGAGAAATATCGCAGAAAATATAAATCAGATGCTTCCCCTAATCAGCAATAACTAGGAGGAAAGGGGCAAAAGGAAGAGGTTGAGCTATAGAAAGGGCCCTGTAGTGAAGCAACTAATGTGACCAATCAGAGGGTATGGAATAGTAGGGGACGGAGCCTCTTTAAAACCCAGGAGGTACATAAACAAATGTATCAAAGTTAATTACCAAAGAAGCATGAGATCAAGGGAGGGGGAGGGAATGGGATGGGGGCTGGATGAGGGCTAATTGGATGATGTGTGCTTGTATATCCTCTCAAGTCTTGTACTCCAATGTGATTGATATATGACTACAATGTACCAATTTAAAAAAATAAATAAATTAAAAAAAACTATACCATTGTTATATGCCAGTTAGGAGAAGAATAATTGCTATTGCCTGAGGATCCCTTAAACATATGAACTTATTGGGAATGGCTACTTTGATTCTCCTTTATTAGATGAATTAGGTTCTTATTTCAGAAATCCCCCCATAAATTAAGTTTCCTGAAAGGCCCTGGTCTGACCAGTTAAGCTACCATCCTCCTCTGACCGCACCTGGTCACTTACCTGGGAGACCTGCCCCCTCCTGGTGCCTTTGGCCAATCAGTTAAAGGGACATTCCTTGCTGACCCTGAGCCAATTACCTGGCCGCACAACCCCCTCCCATGGGATTCTAGCCAATTAGTTCAAAGGGCATTTCTCCTAGCCTATTAGCCCCCAATCCGTAACCCCAAGCCCCTACATAACACTGACCCCAGCATGTGCTCCATTTTTTCCTGGATTCTTCTTTCTCTCTCCCCCCTCTCTCTTTCTTTTTCTCTCTCTGTTTCTTCCTTTCTTACCGACCCCTTCAATAAATCTCTTGGCTACAAGCTGGTCTCTGGTGTGTCAAACTTTGTCCTTTCACCTTTTCCATCCCTGCTGCCTCCCAAAAGTCCCCAACCTCAGTCCTTCTGATTAATGTTAAGCAACACCTCATTAACCAAAAGGCTAATGCAGACATTGGAAAACATACTGAAAGGTTTATACAAGAGGAAATATTAATTTTCTGCAAGTCCTCCAAGATGTTATGGTTTGACTGTTATAGTTTGGGAGAACTGTCCCTGGGGACCTTTGTTAGGCTCCCCAAGACTATTCCCATAAAACCATAGGTTCTTTTCCTGAACTAAGGATAGATATGCAATAGCCCGGACTCTGGCTGAAGATTTAAATGAGTTTATTAAAAAGATGGAAATACAGAAGACAGTTACAGCCCCATGCCATTAAGAAGTGGCATGGGGCGGGTTAAAAGGAATTCACTGAAGAAATCTGGACCCAGAGTATTCTTATAGCCAGTCTTCTACCCCACAAAAATTCCCCCAGGGCCATTCTTTTTTTTTTTTTTTTGTGGTACTGGGGTTCCTGGAAACCCTTCTACCTCCAGGCTATACTCCCAGACCTATTTTATATTTTTTAATATTTCAAAACAGGGTCCCTTAAGCTAGCGAGGCTGGCTTTGAACCTACGTGATCCTCCTGCCTTCACCTCCCAAGTACCACCACGCCTAGCTAGGACCATTATTTTGATGTAGGGATTCCTTCCTGCTGGTCTTTTCTGTTTCTCTAAGTCCCCAAATGTGTTATTTGATCATTTCTTATGGTATCCTCTCATGATTATTGAAGTCTGGGATCTCCTGAAGGTTTATGGCATCCTTCCACTTCTTTGGGAAATCTTATCTTTATAATGAAAAAGGCCCTAAAACTATCTCTGTTGTCTTGCTAATCTCCCTTCATGCCTGGAACCCTGCAGCCCCTTTCTCTGAAGCTTCTGGCTTATTTTCTACCAAAGATATATTTGAAAATTTGAAAATCTTTCCAATACTGGTACATTAATATATTTTGAGGCCTCTTCCCAATATTGGTACACAAGAGGTAAACAAAAGGGTTGAGACTATACATCCTTCAGTCCCCAATCCTTATACTCTCTTCAGCCTTCTCTTGCCTAAAAACGTACTATACTGTGTTAAATATAAAAGATGTATTTTTTGTGGGTCTGGGGATGGATCCCAGGGGCATTCAACCTCTGAACTATAATCCCTGCCCTATTTTTTTCATTCTTTTTAATTTGAAACAGGGTCTCATTAAGTTGTTGATGGCCTCACTAAGTAGCTGAGGCTGTCCACGAACTGCAATCCTCCAGTCTCAGCCTCCAGAATGTTGGGATTACAAGCATGCACTACCATTTCTGGCTTAAAAGATGTATTCTTTTAAGGCAAGGGACACTGAATGAAGAAAGAGACAGACAGGAAGGGAAGGAAGTGGGGGCAGGGTGGGGGGAATGCATTCTTTAGCCTACCTGAATCTAAAACTAGTCAACCCATGTTTGCCTTTTAATGGACAGATTCAAATAGAGTTAAAGGTCAATTGACTCCCTCCTTCAGGGGTTTAAAAAAATCCCTCTGTCCGGGCATGGTGGCGTACGCTTGTAATCCCCGCGCTTGGGAGGCTTAGACAGGAGGATCGCATGGGTTCAAAGCCAGCCTCAGCTACTTAGTGAGGCTTTCAACAACTTAGTGAGACCCTGTTTCCAAATAAAATATAAAAAAGTTCTGGGAGTACAGCCCAGAGGTAGAAAGCCTCTGGGTTCCACCCCCCATGCCACCAAAAAAATAAATAAATTCCCCCATTCTGTTTGAAAAAGCACGAAGTCAGAACCTGTCAAACTTCAAAGCCTCTCACTGTCAATTTACCCTACTCTAGTATGTGGATGATCTACCTCTGGCAGCAGACTCTTTAAAAACCTGTAAACAGCCAGGTGTGGTGGTGCAGGCTTGTAATCCCCGCACTTGGGAGTTGGATACAGGAGGATCGTGCAGGTTCAAAGTCAGCCACGCTGGCTTAAGATACCCTGTTTCCAAATAAAAATGTAAAAAATAGGTCTTGGAGTGTAGCCCAGAGGTAGAAGGGCTTCCAGGAACCCCAGTACCACACACACACACACACACACACACACACACACACACACACACAACAACAACAACAACAACAACAACAACAAAACCCTGTAAACAGGGAACAGTTGATCTGCTACAGGAACTGGATCAAATGGGATATCTAGTGTCAGCCAAAAAGGCCCACCTATACAAAACTAAAGTTACTTTTTTTTAGAATTTGAAATAGAAAAAGGGAAAAGGACTCTATCAAAGTGAAGTATTGAGGCTATACTCCAAATCTCTTTACCTATAACCAAAAGGCCAGTTTGAGAATTTTAGGAGGCCACAGAATACTGCTGCCCCTGGATACTGGAGCTTGCAGAAACAGAAAAACCCTCGTACAAAGCCACAACTGGCAGAGACACACTTTTAGCCTGGTGAGAGAAAGAAGAACAAATCCTTCAACAATCTCAAATCAGCTCTATCCTCACTCCTGGAACTGGCTCTTCCTAATTTTCACAATTTCTTCTTCCTATTTGTGGCAAAAAGATCAGGAATCACAAAAGGGGCATTAGCACAAATCCTGGGACCATGAAAATGACCAGTAGCCTATCTATCAAAAAGACTAGACCTGGTGGCAGCTGGGTGACCACGCTGCCTGAGAACCACTGCAGGAACATCTGTTGGTAAAAGAGGCTGATAAATTAACCCTGTGACAGAACTTAATTATCCTTGTTTCTCATGCTGTGGTAACCTTAATAGGGGGACCACCCAAAAGATGGATGTCAAATGCCAAAATTACCCAATTACAGGTATAGCTCTTGGATCAACCCTGCCTCTGTTCTGTTCATTACGGGGCACTAAATCCTGCCACCTTCCTTGCCTGATACTGAAAAACAGACACCCTCTCATTGTTGCCAGAAAATCCTGGACATCACCCAGGGCACCAGAGAAGATCTCACTGACCAACCCTTGCACATGCCAGACAAAACTTTCTTCATAGATGGATGCAGTTCTTTAATTTTTTGAGCATGAAATCAGGTATGCAGGGGCAGCAGTGGTGACTCAGTCTGGGGTAAAATGGGCTCTGGAACACTTGAACATGGCACCTCTGCTGAAAAAAAGCTGAACTAATAGCTTTTTCTTGGTGGTACTGGGGATGGAACTCTGCTACCTCCAGGCTACACTCCCAGACCTATTTTATATTTTATTTAGAAACAGGGTTTCTTAAGCCAGCGAGGCTGGCTTCGAACCTGCACGATCCTCCTGCCTCTATCTCCCAAGTGCAGGGATGACAAGCATGCACCACCACACCCGGCTCTGAACTAATAGCTTTAACCCAGACCCTAAGGCTGGGAAAAGGAAAAGCTTTCAGTATTCATACTGACAATCACTACACTTTTGCAACAGCCTATGTTCACAAGACAATATACTGGTAAAGGGGACTCTTAACTTCCAAATGAAAACATATTAAAAATATGCCAGAAATTTTAGCATTTCTTGAAGTAATATGGCTTCCCCCAGAGGTAGCCATAATCCATCATTGAGGACACCAGAAGGATGCATTCCCTGAGAGTAAGGGAAACCAAGCCATAGACTGTGCTACAAAAGAGGTAAAAAGGAAAAGTGATCCCCATAGAGGTTCTGGGGTTGTCACCCCTCTCCCAGAGCTCCCCAACAGCTCTCATTATAGCCCCTCAGAGTTAAAATCCATGGAGTCCTTGATTATCCATCAATCAGGTTAGGAGATCCTCCCAGACAACAGATTTTTATACCTTCAGCCTTGGACCAAGAATTGTTAAAAACAAGACCATTAAAATACCTATTTGGGGGAGACAAAACTCTACCAGCTCCTGACAAAAGTATACCACTTTGTTCCAAGACTAGAGTACTTCATCCATCAAACAGTCTCCCACTGTGTCACCCATCAAAAAGTAAGTAGTCACCGGGAGGGCATGGGGTCGCATGCTTATAATCCCAGTGCTTGGGAGGAGACAGGAGGATCGCGCAGGTTTGAAGCCAGACTTTCTGGTTTAAGTGACCCAGTTTCCAAATTAAAAAATATACAAAAATAAGTCTGGGAGTGTATCCCAGAGATAAAAGGGTTCCATCCCCAGTACCACCAAAAAAAGAAAAAAAGTAAGTAGTGGAGCCCCTTATACCTGGAGAGGTGTTCAAGCCAGAGGAAAAAGTTCTGTGGAATGCTGGGAAACTGACTTCATTGAGGTAAAGCCTGAACAAGGTATGGACAAGTACCTCTTGTTTATGGTAGACATCTTTTGGGAATGGACTTAAGCTTTTCCAACCCAAAATGAAATGGCTCAAATTATGGCTAAAAAATTGTTACAAGAAAGTTTTTCCCAATTTGGTCTTCCAAAAGTAGTGGGGTCAGACAATGTCTAGCCTTTAAGGCTGAAATAACTAAAATTGTGTCCAACTGCTTAAAAATAGTGTGAAAATTACACTGTATTTACATGCCTCAGAGCTCAGGAGAGGTAGAAAGTGTTAACAGAACACTTAAACTATAACCCAAACTTCCAGCAGTGCTAGATGGTGACTGGGTGACCCTCCTACCCTCTGCCATGTTAAAAAATAAAATGTATGCTTTACTTTTGTGAATTCTCCCCCTATGAAATACTCTTTGAAAGACCTCCTCCCTTCCTACTGAGACTTGTCAATGTTGAATTAACTAAAATTTCCAACCGTAGCCTCCTCCAGTCCCTATGGGCACTCCAACAGATGTTGAGGTCAACAATTCACTTAATTGCCAGAGCCCTTTGGAAACGAGAAACTGAAACCTGTTAAGCTTGGGCAACTGGTATGACTGAAAGATTGGCTGGTGGGGCCACTTGACGTGAGATGGACTTGACCATTATTGTCATTCTCAACACCCTCCCCACAGTCAAGGTGGCAGAAAAAAAGTTCTGGTTTTACTGCTTTCATATCAAGATGTATCCAGACAATCATCACCAGGCTGACAAAACATAAAGAGCCAAAAGGAATCCTGAAAATCCGTGAGACTCAAATTCTCTAAATGATAGGCCTAAGGATCTTGTTATTATTTGTCCAAGCGAGAGAATTTTGAGACCTATGTTCAAGTTGTAAGAGGAAGGGAAGTTTCTCATTTCTCAGTTAATCCCCAAAGCTGTTATTACCTAAAAAGGGCCTGTACCTCAGGCTCCTTTACTTACTGGACAGCAGTTATGATAAAAAGATATACAATCAGCTTCCCAGGGGGAAATGGAAATATACAATGCTGGTCAAGACCCCTACCACCCCCAGAACAAAAGGGGCCTCCACCATGCCATGTCTAAAAGCAGATTCCAACAGGAGTACTGAGTTTATTGTTCATTCATTTGCACAAAATGGATATTATAAGAGCCCAAAGGAATGCATACTTAAAGATCAGAAATTTTGGGCTGGGATTTCAGTGGCCAAATATGCTGGAAAAACATGACCCAGAAAACAGGGTGTTTATGCCCCCTACTAGGATGATCTAATGAGGGAGGAGTTCAAGATATGACTCGAGAGGCACATATCAACAAGGTAATAGAAAAACTAAAATCAGATTTAACACCCACTGGCTAATGTCCTATGCAACTACCCAATGCAAAAGGATCACTTCTCCTGGAGCCAGAAACTCAAAACCTCTTAAAATCATCTCACGGCCTGCTAAATTTAACTAACCCTTCCTTGGCCCAAGATTCTTGGTTATGTCTAAATCCTGGTCTCCTCCATACCACTGCACTCTTAGTCAATTTTAGTTTTTCTTCATATTGGTATAAAAAAACCCACTTACTTTGTGTTAATTTACCATTCCATCAAACTCCTATTCCCTATTTAATGTGTTATAATGGAACCAATGATGTAGAAACAATTAATTGATATCTCTGTGCTTTCACTGTCACGATAAATTCCATGGGAAGATTTCTATGTCCTCCTTTAATGGAACTACATTTCTCTATGGAGAAACAGTCTATAGCACTCTGCCACCCACTTGATTTCGAAAATGTGTCCTTGCTCTATTACACCCAGACCTTAAAGTTTTACCAAATAATCAGAGTATTTCTATCACAATACTCAAACACATTAACCCTAGAACTAAAAGGGTCATTCAGATGTTTCATCTATTTTTAATAGAATCGGGAGTCGCTTCTGGAATAGGAACTGGAGTAGCTGGCCTAGTGACCTCATTGCATCAGTACAAAAAATTGTCATTCCAGATGACAGAAGATCTTAAACACATATGTGGAACCATACTAGATCTACAAACTCAATTAGATTCCCTTGCAGAAATTGTGCTACACAACAGGAGTGGCCTCGATTTATTTATAGCCAAAAAAGGAGGGCTATGTTTATTTTTAAATGAAGAATGCTTTTTATGCTAATTGATCAGGTATATTTCAAGATAAGGTAAAGCAATTTCAAGATAACTTAGGAAAGAGACAAAAAGAGCTCTCACAGTCCAATTTACATTTGGACTGGTTTAGAGGGGTGGCTGCCCTACATTTTGCCCCTATTAAGACCCTTATTCAAAATTTGTTTAGTCCTCCTAATTGGGCCTTATAAATTGTATCACCAAATATATTCAAGACTATATTCAGGCCATTTACTGTGCTGGTATTGGAAATTGCTTTGGTATTAATTTCTAAAATGTAAAAAGAAGTCAGAGCCTGGGAGCTGTGCAGGCACTCAGGCAGGGAGAGGAAATAGCTGTTAAAATGTAGAGTTTTCTCTCTCTCTCTCTCTCTCTCTCTCTCTCTCTCTCTCTCTCTCTCTCGCTCTCATTCTTTCTCCCTCCCCCCTCTCTCTGCCCTTCATTATAATGATTAACCTATAGTAAAAGATTTAGAGTCAATTGAAACCTTTAGCCCTAAGAATATATAGAGGCAATCAGTGTCTCTGTTTACCTCCTCTCCTCTGTGACCTGGCCTGTGTGTATGAAAGGTAAACTTCATGTGCTTCTTTGAAGCACTCATAGTTAATGACCAAACAATACTGCCAAATACAATAGAAGCAAAGGACAGGTAGATCATTGATTTCTGCACTTAGTTAAGTGCGCTGTGCAGAGACAAAGAGGCACCACATGCCTAAGGAATAAGTTACTTGCCCATTACCTTGGCACTGCTGATAAGATACCAATACAAAATCTGTTGAAAGGCTTGGGCCTGTTCCAAAAATGGGTCAGAGTTCCATTTTCGGCTTTCCAACATACGCTAGCACACTGCTTTTTTCTTCTCTATTTCCTACTGATTTTGTAATAAAGTTTTGTTAAAGCAGCACAGAGATGCCTATTATTTTAAATTTTTCTATTCAAGAAACTTTAGTTGGATAAGAAAACGATCCCACAGCACCATTTTAACCGGTAACAGTCCTACTTCTTCAAGAACAAGTATGCTACCAACCTTTAAGTCAAATGCCTGAGGGCAAGTATGTAGAGGTAGCATCAGGAGGCAAATATTCCTCAATGGTTTTATGAGTTAAAAAATAGTGATGAATGTTAAGAATAAGATCCAAAATGACAAGTAACAGGTTAAAAATCTACCAAAAGTTAGTTCCTCAAAAAAAAAGGGGCTGCTTAGTTGGTTCCTAAAAGGTTCGTATAACTATAGTTCAAATCATGTATATATGATGTGTGTGTATGTATCTGCATGTCTGTTAACTGAAAAATTCTGCTTCTGTAATTTGTGCTTGCTTGCGAAATTAGCCACCCCCAAACTGCCTGAGAGTGCTTAAAATTGTGCAATTTTTAAAAGTGAGACACTGCTCTCTATGCACCGTGCTGAGTGGAATTGCAGTTGTCTTGGCTAGTAAATTCTTTACCTCTAAAGCTGTGATTTTTTGTCTCTGTCTCGCAGTAGTAACTGCATCTCTCAGCTCCAGGGAACACATACAAAAGCCACAACTACCAGGATCTACAAAAACAGAAGTGCTCACCTAAGAACTGTGAACCCATGATGCAGATGTGGCAAATAGAAGCAGATCTGGATTCCTCAGGGACCATCTGTATGATGTGGGGTCCCCTATGTCTGTCTTCAATTCTCATCTTGAGCCTTAGAAAGGAACAGGGCTCTCTCTATTACTCCAAAGGGAAGCAGGGAACACACACAAATGCTGTAACTGGAAGGGACTCTGAAGTGGAAGGAATTTGCCTGAAAACTGTGCTCATGTGTGGAACACAGCTGAAAACATAGGCCATCCTGCGCTGTTTGATGACCTTCTACATCCAGTGGGTTTTTCTCTTCATCTTTAGCTCTCACCTTGACCACGGGAGAGTGTCTGGGACCTCTCTTTGTCCAACCAGCTGGAAACACGAGCCACTTGCAAAGGGGGAAGCACAAAGGGTCCACTGATGCAGAATGGGTTCTTCTTTTTAGAATTCTTTCCCTGGTGGTTAGCTCTGCAATATATGTTGGTATGGACACTTTGGGTCAGATAGGATTTCCTGAGACCAACCTCAGCTCTTACATTGCATTCAGGAAGGGACTGGGCCCGCTCTATCCTGCCAACAGAAAATCTAAAAGCTGGGATTCTGGAGTCCCCGAATTTGCATATGAATTCTCCCCTGGAGTTGAAGGACAAAAAAAAAAAAAAAGTCTTGAACACTTTGCAGGCCCTATAGAAAGGTTAGGACTTCTTTTTTTAATTTTTTTTATTGGTGCATTATATTCATACATCATAATGGGATAAAAACTTGTGTAAACAAGCATACACACATCGCCCAGTTAACCCCTACCCAATCCCACCCCATTCCCTCCCCATCTCTCCTTTCCATGCTTGGCTTAGTGGTTGATTTAATATGTTTGTTTAAGTACATCATATGCTTTAGAGAGTTTCCTTCTTTCCCCCTCCCATCCCCTCAGTTAGATTGCCTTATTTGCTCCTCTGTAGGATTTATTTTTTCATCTAGAGTTCCTACTATGACCCATTTCTCCTTAGCTTTCACATATTAGAGAAAGCATCTGATTTCTTATTTTTTATGACTGACTAATCACACTGAGCATAATGTCCACCATTTTCATCCATTTCCCTGTAAATGATGTAATTGTATATTTTTATGGCTGGGTAAAATTCCATTGTGTATGTATCCCACAATTTTGTAATCCATTCATCTGTTGATGGACATCGTGACTGGTTCTATAGTTTGGCTATGGTGAATTGTGCAGCTATGAACATAGATACACATGCATTAGTTTGGTAGTTTGGTTTACTTTCTTTTGGGTAGATACCCAGAAGTGGTATTGCTAGATCAAATGGTAGATTTGTTCCCATTCTTCTGAGGATTCTCCATACTGTTTTCCAAAGTGATTGCACTAATTTGCAATTCCACCAACAATATTTTAGTGTTCCCACTTCTCCACATCCTCACCTGCATTTATTGTTATGTTTTGAATGATTGCCATTCTAGTTGGAGTTAAGTGAAATCTCGGGTGTAGTTTTGATTTGCATTTCACTGATTGCTAAAGTTGTTGAGAATTTTTTCATACATTTATTGGCCATTTGAATCTCTTCTTTCCTGAAGCTTCTATAAACTTTTATAAAGTTTCTTCCAGTGCTGTGCTACTAGGGACTCGTGCAGCCACGATAAACTCCCTGGGTCTGAGATCTTGTGGTTCAACCCAGTGAAGGAGGAGTGGTGGCAGAGATTACCACACCTTCAAGAGAAGCAGAGCAGGGCTCAATAACACTGTAAGAGGGGTCATGGTTCCTGTGGGAAAAAGCCCAGCCTGGCATCCTTAGAGAGTTGCGCAGCCCCAATAAACGCCCTGGGTCTGAGACTTTTCGATATAACCAGAAGAAAGTGTGAGTGGGGGCTGCTGTTGGACATAACAGAAGCTCAGACAGACTCAGGCTTTGATCAGCGGAAAGTGTGTGTGTGGGGAAAGTCTACCTTAACACTAGACCCGACCAATAGAAGCTCCAGGATCACCACAAACATCTCAATTGTGGCAAACTGGGAGAAGTCAGACCAGACAAGCCCTTCCTGTGGAGAACAGAGAATCCTACATTGATTTTTGGTCTCAGAGGCATATGCCACCAATGTTGGCAGGGAGAGATGAAGACTCCAAATCTGTGGAAAGTATGGAGGGTGACCTGCACTTAATACTAAATTCAACCCCAAATATTTCAACCATCTGAATAAAATGAGAAAAACTCAGAGAACCAATGCACAGCAGGAACGGGGATGGTAGCACAAGCTATCTCCAAACAGAGAGAATGCAGCTAAACTATCAGGCAATTAGTCATTTCTTTGTAGAGTTGCATTAATTCATTGTTGTTGTTGTTTTTTTCTTCTTCAAAGAAATAATAGCAGAAAAATTTCCAAACATAGAGCAAGAGGTCGATACGCAGGTCCAGGAAACTTATAGAACTCCCTTTAGACAGGATCAGAGAAGAGGATCCCCATGCCACATAATTGTCAAAATGACTAATGTGGAAGCCAAGCAGAGAATCTTAAAGGCAACAAAAACAAAAGGCCAAGTGACATTCAGAGGCAAACCAATTAGAATCACTCCAGACCTCCCAAACCAAGTCATGAAACCCAGAAAGGCATGGAGTAACATATTCCAAAGTCTGAAAAAAAACAACTTCCAGCCAAACATTTTCTACCCAACAAAACTATCTATCAAATTAGATTGGGAAACAGAAGCTTCCATGACAAACAGAAACTGAAGGAATTTATGTCTTCAAAACCAGCACTAGAGAAAACAATCAAAGAGATTAACTACAAAGAAGAAATAAGTAATACACACTAGAACCAGAGAAACAAGATTTTCCATCCAGCAAACAACTAAGCAAAGAAAATAAACAATATTTCAAACAGAAGTAAAAACTTGTTAGGAATTAAAAGTTTTTTCTCAATAATCACACTGAATGTAACTGGCCTCAAATTCTCAATAAAAGGACATAAAGTGGGAAAATGGATTAAAAACCAGAATCCATCCATCTGCTGCTTACAAGGAACACAATTTACAAGAGAGTAACAAACTCAAGGTAATTCATGTTAAGCAGCCATCCTAACAAATGTGAAGTACTATTTCACTATACATTTTATTTGTATTTCCTTAGTGATTAGTTATATTATGATAATGACGAGTGATTTTCATATGTTTATTGGTTATATAAAAATCTTTGGAGATTCATTATTTATTTTAGTCTTTTACCTATTACTCAATTGTATTGTTTGGTTTCATTGTTGCTAATTTTTAGAATTTATATTTGGAATATTAATATACTTTCAGATATAGCATTTGGAAATATTTTGTCCCATTCTACCAGCAACTTTTAACTCTGTTTACATTGTCTTTGGATGTACACTATTTTTTCATTATTTAGGAAGTTTGTTTATTCTTTTGTTGCCTGTGCCTTTAAAATCAAATCCATGAAATCACTGCTGATTTCAATGTTGTGAAGTTTTACGACCCAGGTTTTCTTCTAAAAGTTTATAGTCTTAATATTTACATTTAGATCTTTTATCTATTTTGAGTTAATATTTGTATATGGTGGTAGGTAAGTGTCCAACTTTATTCTTTTTCATGTAATTATTATTTTTCAACAATATTTAGTGAAAAGATTATTATTTCTTTCACCAAATGTTCTTGGAAACCTTGTTAAAAATAACTTGACCATATATGGAAGAATTTATTTCTAGGCTTTTTATCTTATTCCACTGGCTTATACATTTGCCTTTATAGCAGTACTTCACTGTTTCAGTTATTGTAGCTTTATAAGGTTTGAAATCAGAAAATGTACAGCTTCTAGCTTTGTTCTTTTTCGTGATTTTTTGGGGGTATTTAGAGTTCATGTTTCATGTTAGGATAGATTTTTTTTTTCTGAAAAGAAAATTTAAAAATGTATCATAGTTTCACCTTAAAAAATAAAATATGAAATTCTTTGAAAAACATCATCTCTCAGTAATCACACTGAATTTAAATCGACTCAACTCCCCAATATAAAGACATGAAGTGGCAAAATGGATTAAAAACTAGAAGCCATCTATAAGCTGCTTGCAAGAAACACAACTTAAAAGTAAAAATAGCAATAAACTTAAGGTAAAGGGCTTGAGCAAGGTAATCCTTGCCAAAGGAACTCGAAGACAAGCAGGAGTTGTAAATATGATATTAGATAAGTTAGATTTCAATCCCAAGCTTATTAGAAGAGACAAAGAAGGTCTTTTTTTTTTTTTACTGGTAAAAGGAACAATCCAGCATGAGAAAATAATGATAATCATTATTTATGCCACAAATTTAGGTGCAGCTACTTTCATAAAACAAACTCTTTGTGACATTGAGTCACATATAAATCCCAATACAGTAATACTGGGAGACTTCAACATACCTCTCACATCATTAGACCTATCTTCTAGACAGAAGGTCAGTAAAGATAGCACACACCAAAAGGACACCATTAATCAAATGGACCTGTTAGACACATATATAATATTTTACACTACAGCAGAGTTCACATTTTTCTCAGATGCTCACAGAACCTTCTTCAAAATCGATCACATCCTCGGCCACAAAGTAAGCACTAGCAAATTCAAAAACTGTGACATACATTGGGCATGGTGGTGCACACTTGTAATCCCCATGCTTGGGAGGTGGAGAGAGGAGGATTGCGCAAGTTAAAAGCCAGCTGCGCTGGCTTAAGAGACCCTGTTTCCAAAAATAAAAAAGTATAAAATAGGTCTGAAAGTATAGCTCGGAGGTATAGCGATACAACATATCAAAACCTCTGGAACACTTTGAAGGCAATATTAAAAGGAAATTTTATAGCATGGAGTGCTCACATAAGAAAAACAGAAAAAGCTGGGTGTGGTGGCACCCACTTGTAATCCTAGCATTTGGGAGGCTGAGACCAGAGGATTGCAGTTTGCAGACAGCCTCAGCTACTTAATGAGTCCCTCCACAACTTTGTGAGACCCTCTTTCAAAATAAAGGATAAAAAATAGGGCAGAGGGTGTGGATCATAGGTCAAATGCCTCTGGGTTCCATCCCCAGACCCGCAAAAAAACAAAAAAAGAAAAACAGAAAATCATCAAATTAATAACTTAATGACACACCTCAAAGCCCTTGAAAAACAGGAACAATCTAACACCAAAGCCAGTAGAAGACAGGAAATTTTTAAAATCATAACGGAAATAAACAAAGTAGAGAATAAAATCACAGTACAGAAAATCAACCAAACCAAAAGCTGTTTCCTCAAAAAAATTAACAAATAGATAAGCCACGAGGCAACTTAACTAAAACAAAGAGAGAATCCACCCAAATTATGAATATAAGAGATGAAAAAGAAGATATCACAACTGACAGTGCAGAAATCCAGAGGATTATTAGAAACTACTTTGAAAAACAATACTCCAACACAATGGAAAATCTGGAGGAAGTTGACAACTTTCTATCTAGATACAAGCTTCATAAACTAAGTCAAGAAGACATGGAAAATTAAACAAACCAATAGCAGTCAAAGACATTAAAACAGCAATAAAGAGCTTACCATCAAAGAAATGGCCAGGAAAAGATGGCTTCCCAAGTGAATTTTCTAAAACCTTTATAGAATAATCCCAATACTCCTCAATCTATTTCATGAAATAGAAAGAAACAGGACTCTCCCAAATACATTCTATGAAGCCAGCATGGCATTAATATCAAAACCAAATAAAGACAGTTCAAGGAAGTAGAACTACAGGCCTATATCTTTGATGAATTTGGATGCAAAACTGTGAAACAAAATACTAGCAACACACATTCAAAAACACATAAAGAAAATCATACATCATGACCAGGTAGGTAGGGTTCATCCCAGGGATGCAAAGCTGGTTCAACATACAAAAATCAATCCATGTAATTCATCATATAAACAGAAGCAAAGCCAAAACGCACATGATCATTTCAATAGATGTGGAAAAAGCATTTGATAAAATCCAACATCCATTTATGATAAAAGCACTGCAGAGAATCGAATAGAAGGAACATACCTCATCATCATAATGGCAATCTACAATAAACCCACAGCCAACATCATATTAAATGAGGGAAAACTTCAATAATTCTCCCTAAAAACGGGAACAAGACAAGGATGTCCATTATCACCACTTTCCTTCAATATAGTACTTGAGAACCTAGCCAGAGCAATAAGGCAAGTAAAGGAAATCAAAGGAGTACAAATATGAAAAGAACACAAACTTTCACTATTTGTAGATGACATGATGCTATATTTAGAAAACCCAACAAAGTCAATTAGAAGGCTTATACAACTGATCAAAAAACTCAGCAAAGTGTCTGGATATAAAATCAATCTTAAAAAATCAGAAGATTTTCTGTACACCAACCATAAATCCACTGCAAAAGAAATTCAGAAAACACTCCACTCAGGATTTCCTACAGAAAAAGAAAAACTTTGGAATAAACTTAACCAAGGGTAGGGCTTCTTCGGGGCAACCCTCTGGTTTTCTTGTGACAGCTGGACATGCCTAGGGCCACCTCACTGAACAGCCATCCTGAAGCCTAGTTTTCAGTAAAAGTCCCTAATCCCCAGGGTCCCCTGATTTGAAAGATATACCTCTGTCAATTCTGTTTCTTTGGTTGAAGGGCTGGCAACAGAGGCTGACCTGGTCTATTTGACGACATTCTACCTGGGTCAGAACTTCCTCAGCTTGCACCTTGACACATGTTCAAATCCTGGGCATCCTTATGGCTCTGATTGAGCTTCTAAATGGTAAGGTGCCCTGAAGTGGAATCGGTTCACCTAAGAATGGTATCCCTGCCCCAAGCTACTGTAGCTTCAGAAGCAGGCCTGGACTATTCTGGGAAACCGCTTCATGAGGTTGGTTTCTTCTGTCCAACCCAGGCTCTCACCTAGACCTCTGGAATGGGGAACCAACCCTCTTCATGTCGTCGGCCTGAAGCCAGCAATTGAGGCAGAGGCAAGAACTTGCAGAAAGTGGCCAGAACTTGCAGGCAGTTCCTTGAGGAAGAAGGGAGTTCCCCTGAGAATACTTTCACCAGGATTAGGGCTGGCCGCAAGGGCCTATGTGAAATGCAGCAGTCCATCTGAAACTCTTTTCAGCCTTGACCCCTGACTCAGCTCTGGCCAACCTTGTGACACTGACATGAGGCCAAGCATTCAATAAAGACTTGTAACCTGCCAGATGCCCTAACGTGAAAGGGGTTCTCCTACAAAATGTGCATGACTGAGGTATTCAATATGGCAACTGTGGGACACAGCACATCCAAGTAGATGTATCAGATAAAATTCAGCTACTGAGAAGGCAGCATCTTGACAAAAAATAAAGAAGCAGTGGAAGATATTTACAAATGGCATAACAAAAATACAAAAAAGGGAACAATGGTGGAAAGAAATCCAATACTCTGAACACAACATGCACTGCAAAGAGCCTGAGCATGTGACTGACTTGGAGTGGTGGCTGGTACCATCATGGGCCACAGGCCTGAACTACGATTGCTGACTCCAGCTCCAGCTCCACAGTCCCAAGAATTTCCAAAAAGTAATCCAAGAACTTGAAGTGCTGAAAGTCACAGCAGAGCTACAATATCTTACATGACGAGCACCACACTACAAGGATGCAGAAAAAGATCCAAAAGCCCATGTGCTCACCAGAGACCAGCACTGCGGCAGCACATGGTACTCTCCAGAGACCTGTCATGCAGGACAGCAAATGAAGTATTTTACATTACTTGGCAGATCACCCAGAGCAACCACGGGACTCCAGCAGACAAAATCTGGTGGCCCATCCCAGAGGTAGTCCATTTAGAACCTCCAGAGACACAGGAAAGGCCCATAGTGCTCAGGGCATGGTACCTGCACAGGGTGACAGAGGGTTGCTTAAAGACTACACTGGATACCTTCCACCGGTATGGGTAGGGAAGCGCAGGCCTAGGGCCAGAAAGGTACAGAGCCCAGGTCAGATGGCACAGAGCCCATGCCTGGAAAGCACAGAGCTGAGGTCCAGAAAGCTTAGAGATGAGGTCTGGAAAGAGAGAGTTGAGGGGCTGAAAGGGCAAAGCACAGGGCTTGAGATTGCAAAGGCCAGGGTGGTGAGCACAGAGCCAGGGCCAGAAAGTGCAGAACACATGGCCAGAGAGTGCAGAGCACAAGATCAGAAAACACAAAACTCTGAGCTTACACAGAACCCATTTACAGTGACATCCGACACCCTAACACCTGAGAACAACGCTGTCAGAGGCAAGAAAGGGCACAAACATTCACAAAGTGAGTCCAAAAGCTTAGAGTAGGTTATGGAGCAAAGGAGAGACATTGGCATACTCCAGAATCTACCACAGTGAATAGACATTCAGTTAGTATATGGGCTTGTACTTTACGTGTGTAAATTAGCAGGGCTGCTTTTTTCACAACCTTCGCTACTTTATTTTGTTCTTTTTCTTTTTTTGTTTTTGTTTTTTTGTCTTTGTTTTATAATAGTTTTTGTAACTTGTTTTGTTAATTTATGTATGTTTGTTTGGTCCCTCCCCATTCTTTTTACAAGATTCCTCCCTCCAGCCTATCTATTCTCGTCTCTCAAAACATTTTTTTCCTCTTACTGTATCTATGTTTTATATTCTGATGGAGGACGTGGACGAAGCCTGAGGAACAAAAGTTTCCGAAAGAGTTAAAGGAGATTCTATGAAAGGTCGAATCCTCCAAAACTCTGGGTGTGACTCCTGTCCTTTCCAGAATTTGCCCTCTAAGGTCCACCAGTGAGGGCAGGGGGTTGATCTTAATCACAAGACCTATAATCATGGGGCTGATCTTAATCACAAGACCTGTGATGTCTCAAGCCTTCCTTTTGTCTTGCTTATGATTGTTTCTTAGTGATTTACATGTCCTTCACTTAACACTCCACTATTGTACTTTGGTGTTTACTCTTTTCTACTAGAATCTGATGATTAACCTAACTGGAGAAGGGTATAAAGATCTTGGTTTTAGAGAATAAATTTTGTCAGTTGCACGAGAAGAGGAAATTGTACAAGTCCGTCATTTCAGGTTTTTCCCTCCCATGTTCCTGAGAGGATTCTCCACAAATGGTGCCATAGAACAGGGACTTGAAGGAGTCAATTTGAGAAGAGGGAGAAATCACTGCAGAAAGAGGTAAGCAGCTAAGGGACATAAAGTAAATAAAAATTCTTTTGTAAAGATAGTACATCATTTTTTAAAGCAATGTAAGATAAAGATATCACAAGAAGAATTGCAAAATTTCTATGAATTAGCAACAGACTACATTCCTTGGCTTCCCGAGGAAGGAACTCTAGACGAAGAGATATAGGATAGAGTTTGAGAAAATATTTTTTTCTTTTTTTTTTATTGGTGCACTGTATTCATACATCATAGTAGGATACATACTTTTGTAGACATACATGCACACTTTTCCCAGTCAGCCCCCACCCAATCCCCACCCCATTCTCTCCCTATCCCTCCCTCCCATGCTTGGCTTAGTAGTTGACATCTAGTATTATGGAAATTTATCTAAAATTAAAAATGATAATCTCACATAACAGTTTCATTTGTCTGATACCAAGCTTTTGATGACTTAAAGATAACATTTCAATATTTCTTTTTGCTTTCTTTCTTACCAGAGAATATTTTTTTTCTATTTTTTAGGTGAAACTATCATATATTTATATATTTATTTTTCAGAAAAAAATCTATCCTAATATGGAATATGGACTCTAGGTACCCAAAACGATCTTGAAAAAGAACAAAGCTAGAAGATATATATTTTCTGATTTCAAACCATATAAAGCTACAATAATTGAAACAGTGTAGTACTATTCTAAAGGCAGATATATAAATCATTGGAGTTAAATAAAAGCCTAGAGCTAAATTCTTCCCTATATTGTCAAGTTATTTTTGACAAGGTTTCCACGAACATTTGGTGGTGGAAATGATAATCTTTTAACTAAATATTGTTAAAAATAATAATTACATGGAAAGGAATAAAATTGGACCCTTACCTAATCCCATATACAAATATTAACTCAAAATAGATAATAGACCTAAATATAAATCTTAAGACTATAAACTTTTAGGAGAAAATCTGGGTCATAAAACCTCACAACATTGAAATTGGCAGTGATTTCTTGGTTATGATTTCAATGGCACAGGCAACAGAGGAGTATACAGACTCCCTAAAAAAATTGTATATCCAAAGACAATGTAAACAGAGTTAACAGTTACTAATAGAATGGGATAAAATATTTCCAATTGCTATATCTGAAGGTATATTAATATTCCAACTAGAAATCCTAAAAATTAACAACAATAAAGGCAAACAATACCATTTAGAGATAGGTAAAAGACTAACATAAATAATGAATCTCCACAGATAACCAATCTTAATTGTCTGTTGGATGGAAACTCTTGTTTCTCTGGTTCTGGTGTGTGTTACCTATTTCTTCTTTATAGTTAATCTCTTTGATTGTTTTCTCTAGTGCTGGTTTTGAAGACATAAATTCCTCCAGTTTCTGTTTGTCATGGAAGCTTCTTATTTTTCAATCTAATTTGATAGAAAATTTTGCTGGGTAGGAAATTTTTGGCTGGAAGTTGTTTTCTTTCAGAGTTTGGAATATGTTACTCCAAGCCCCTTCTGGCTCTCATGACTTGGTTTGGGAAGTCTGGAGTGATTCTAATTGGTTTGCCTCTGAATGTCACTTGGCCCTTTGCTTTTGTTGCCTTTAAGATTCTCTGCTTGGCTTCCACATTGGTCATTTTGACAATTATGTGGCATGGGGATCCTCTTCTCCGATCCTGTCTAAAGGGAGTTCTATAAGTTTCCTGGACCTTTGTATCAACCTCTTGCTCTATGTTTGGAAAATTTTCTGCTATTACTTCTTTGAAGAGATTGTTGATCCCTTTGGTTTCACTTTCTTTTCCCTCCTCTATTCCAATTATTCTTAGGTTAGCTCTCTTAAAATGGGCCCATATTTCTTCAATATCAGATTCCTGTTGTCAGATATTTTTTTCTAGATTAGAAACTATGAGTTCATTTTTGGATTGCTCATCTTCTAAGAGCGAGATTCTGTTCTCCATGTGTTCTAATCGGTTGTTTGTGCTTTGAATTGAGGCCTTTACTTCGTTAATTGCATCCTTTATCTCTTTTTGGCTCTCTCTGAGTTCTTTTCGAAGCACCTCTATTATTTCTACAGTTATTTTCCTGATTTGATCTTCTCGAAATCTCTGATTTTCTGTTTTATCGGGTTCTGATGTTGTGGGGTTGTGGGCATTCATTGCTCCAGTGTTATTCCTCTTTCCCATGATTTCGGAAGTTTGTGCCTTCTCTGGGTTCTTCCCTTGGGTCACTATGACTTCGCTTAAGGTGCTCTGGATCTCGAGTCAGTAGTATCTCGGACCCCACTACTCCTTTACTGGGTTTTGTCACAGAGTCTCTGACCCAGAGAGTCGATAGAGGCTGCTTTAGACTGTGGGGGGTGCCAGGTTGCATGTTCTCCTATGGTGTGATATCTCTGCCACCGCCCCTCCCCCACTGGGTCAAGTCCCAGGGAGTACAGTACTGGGATTTCTCCTCTGTGGCCCGCAATTTGACTCACTGTTCTTGAGTACACAGATGTAGCTGTACTGGCCTCGCTGAATTCGCTGCTGCTGCCGCCGGTAGCAATATGGCGCCGCTGCTACGCCCTCGGCTATGGGGCTGGCGTTTTTCTTCTTGATTTTGATTTCTACTCTGAATCCCTGCAGCGTGTGCTGAGCTCGGCCACTGGGAGCTTTAGATGCTCTCTGCGCTGAGAAATCCCACCTGGCTGTTATGCAGTGGCTCACCTCGGCTTGCTGTAGCTGTCCCGTGAATTCGCCGATGCTGCCAGCAGTATGGCGCTGCTGCCGCGTCTGCCGAGTTTGAGAAAATATAATGAAGGCCTATCAGCAAGGGGAGAAGATTCCCCCTCAGTGGTGGGTCACTTAGTCTTTAATAAAAATGATAATTCAACAAATCGATGGCATGGTTTTGATATGGAAAGTGAAACTGAAAAATTGCTTCATGTATATAAATTGTCAGAGGAAGATCTAGATTATGCTAAAAAATAGAAGGAGATAATGTTTGCCTCAGAAAGCCCAGGAAAAGAAGTCAGAACGAATGCCCTAGCACCAGCCCTCACTCCCACTTCGGCCGCTGTGGGAAACAAAAGCATATACCCTTTAGAATAAAGAGTGGATCCAGTTCTGCAGACTTATATCTTTTAAATCTTGGGACTATCCTGTGCACATTGCTTTCGCCTTTTCTGTCACTTTTAAACTGATCGGCCTGAATAAAGCACGAATGCTCTATGGGCCTGTTTCTAACTACTGCATTGAATATTTACACTCTTGAGCTGAGAAATGGATCCCTTATGATTTCTGTATAGTAGCAAAGATGGTCCTTACAGGACAACAATATTTACAGTGGCAGATATGGCTTCGTTGAGGAGGCAAAACAAATTATGCATGATCAAATGGCTCGGGGAAATCCAGTCCTGTTGTCCTATGAGTCAACTTACTGGAGCTTGGTCAGACTTAAGAACTCAGGTAAAAAATGTACAACCACAGCAGCTGTATTGGATTCGAGAAGCTGCTGTTATAGATTGGCAAAAGAACTGAAACAGGAACAGTAGAGCCATTTACAAAAATCTTACAAGGACCAACTGAAGAATATAGTTCTTTTAATTAAACACTATAAGATTCTATTAAAAAAATAAAAAGAATGCAAAATTGTCAGAAATGTTATCGAGGTCAATCACTAAGCCCAGCAAGGGAGGGAGAGATGGGGAGGGAATGGGGTGGGAATTGGGTAGGGGTTAAATCAGCAATGAGTACAAGTTTGTACACACAAGTATTTACCCCAATATGATGTTTGAATATAATGTACCAATAAAAACATTTAATAGAAAAAAAAAGAAATGTTGATTAGACAACTAGTTTTCAATAACATTGATGAAGATTGTCAAGCGGCTATTTGGCCCATTAAGGAAAGCAGGAATGATTTAGATTATATAAAAGCATGTCAAAACATAAAAACAATAAGACATAATGCCCAGATAGAGGCAATTGAAACAAAAAAAAGGATACAAAACATGAGTAAACAAAAGTGTTTTAATTATGGGAAGCCAAGATATATAAAGTAAAGAAAGTAAAATAAAGGAAGTACAAGTAAAAAAAGATGAACAGAAGGGAGGAAAAAGCCACTCCCTAGAACATGCCCTAGGTGTAAAAAAGAAAAATATTTAAATAAATAAGCAAAAAATAAATGAATAAAAATAAATGTGATCCAAATTTCATAAGGATGAAAGCAAATTTTAAAAAATCAGGAAAACAAATAGGCGGGTGTTCTCTCAGCCCTGAGCAAAATGAGAGACAATTTTCTGAAAAGGAGCTTAAAATTAGAAAATATTTAAAAAAAATATGACCATCAAAAAAAAAATACCACTCCTGTAACTTTGTTGTCAAATATAATGACACTTGCCGGGCGTGGTGGCGCACGCTTGTAATCCTAGCATTGTAATCCCAGGCTGAGACCTGGAGGATCGCGGTTCATGGACAGCCTTAGCTACTTAGTGAGGCCCTCTGCAACTCAGTGAGACCCAGTTTCAAAATAAAGAATAAAAAATAGGGCAGGGGTGTAGCTCAGAGGTCGAATGCCCCTGGGTTCCATCCCCAGACCCGCCAAAAAAAAAAAAATATATATATATATATATATATATATATATATATATATAGAGAGAGAGAGAGAGAGAGAGAGAGAGAGAGAGAGAGAGAGAGAAAGACACTGCGGCCAGGCAAGGAAGTGCTGCTATAGACTTATCAGCTCATTCTTAACAATTATTTATTAATAATCCTCATAAAATAAATCTTGAATCAGTGGGCTTGATTTCAAAAAATACTGTAGGGTTAATTATTGGTTGTAGCAGCAATACCTTCAAGGGCCTCCTTGTGCATAATGATGTGATTGATGAGGATTATACAAAAGTGATTTCTGTCATGATACATGTTTTCAATAATATAGAGATAAAGGAGAATATCACTCAATTGCTAATTCTTCCCTACATCAAACCTAATACTAAAAAAACACAAAAATAGTTAAATATAAAAACAAATTAATGCTTTATAGACCCTGAAAAACAGAATTCTCAACCAAGTACAAAAATTTGAAGCATTCCTTTCTTTAATTTTGTAATTTTTACTGTGGAATAGCTCAAAATATCAGTTTTGTTCTAAGTAATAAAATTGATAACTAAACAAGGAAACATAATTTGGATTATAAAATTATTGCTTTAATAAAAGTTCCTTAAACAGTAAAAAATAAATAAGTAAGTAAAATTAAATAATAATAAAATAATAAAAATGATTATTAATCTAAAAAAATGTTAATAAAACTCTCAATCCATGGGTGCATTGCAGCCAGGCATACCTGCCCCACCCATGATACCCCAAGATTGGGAGATCACTATAATTGTTTTAAAATATTGCATCTTCTAAAAGATGGTCAAAGATTTGTTTCTATTCTTCTCTATTTGATAATATTCAGCTTGTAAAATGATTTCAGTGGAGAGTACTAACTTAGGGTTTGGCTAACTCTCCAACTATGTATCAATATTAACCTGAGGCTGACACAACTTCACAGCCAATCAAAAAATTGTTCCCAAAGGCATATAAAGGAAGCCCTACTTAATCTTCTTAAAGAAACAGTTTGGGCCTTACAAGCTCAGGGTTTCAAAATTGCCCCAAAGAAAATTCAAATTATGCTTCCTTACAATTATCTAGGTTATGTAGTACAGAGGCAGACAGTGAAACCAAAGATTCCCTGAATAGATATCCCAGCTAATTGTACTCTAAATAATGGGCAAAAATTGTTAGGAGATATTAATTAGATTTGACCCACTCTAGGAATTCCAAACAATACCCTACAACATTTTTTGCCACTTTAGAAAGACAGCCTGCGAGTGCTTACTGCACAAACAAAACAAGAGTTAGAATTGGTAACATAAAGAATCTCTGAGGCGTGTGTTCAATGATTAAAATCTAACACAGAAATAGGATTATTGATTATGGGCACATCCAGTATGCCAACAGAAATTATATTTCAGTAGGATAAGCCATTAAAATGGGTGTGTACCCATAATAAGGGTCAAATACAATTATACCTTACATTGACCATTTGTCTGCAATAATTGTTGTAGGTAAAAAAAAAGATAATTTATCTTTAAATATGATACCAGTTTTATTAGTATATCATTTAATAAGAAAACTTTCCATAATCTTCTGAAACTTTATACTTTATTACAAATTGATTAGTTGATTTTGTTAATGATCCTCAGGGAAAATTATAAAATTTTCTCACTAGATGTGACTGGATTATTAATTCTATTGTTTCACAACCTATTACTAAAGCTCCTTCTTCTAAACAACAAAGGCTGATGTTTATGGTCTGGATTTAAAATTACAAATCCCAGTCCCTTACAAATTTACCCAAAAAATGAATTGTTTGCTTTAATTGCCCTGTTAGAAAAGTGTTCTAATACTTTAAATGTACTATCTGATTCAGCTTATGTAGTTAACTTGTTTCCTGGTATAGAGACCGCATATATTCCTGACAGTCCTGTGCCTATTACACAACTTTTTCTCAGGCTTCAGTGTTTAATCAGAAGTTGGTCTGTGTCTTTTTTACATTACCCGTATCAGATCACATTCCAATCTCCCTGGCCCATTCTGACACCCTCTTGGGAACAATTTTTTCTTCACCTCAAGAGGGACAAATGTTTCTTTTTTTTTTCATTCTAATGCCAATAGGCTACATGTAGCATATAAAATCCACTTTTATCAAGCCAAACAAATCACCTGGGGTTTCCCAGTATGCCAGTATGCCAGCCTTTTCATCTAACAGAACAATCTGTAGGTGTTAACCCCAGGGGTCTAAAACCTAATGATCTCTGACAGGTAGATTTTACTCATAATACTTTACCCCTTTACTCTCTAGCTCTGGTAATTATAGATACTTATTCTTCTTTCATATGGACAGTACCTACTAAAAGTGAAACTTCTAAGACAACAAAATTAGCATTGATAAATATTTTCAAGATTATGGGAGTGCCTCTCCAAATAAAAACAGATAATGGACCTGCTTTTACTTCCAAACCATTCAAATAATTCCTTAACAAGTGGAATAGTTCTCATGTTACTGGAATCCCATACAACCCCCAAGGCCAAACATTAGTTAAATGTGCTAATGCTACTATTAAGCTTCTTCTTAACAAAAGAGGGGGAATATGGACCCTAGAGATGCCTTATATACAATTATTTATACTTTAAATTAGAGGCCTTATATACAATTATTTATACTTTAAATTATCTAAATTAAAAAATTCCTCTGATATCATCAGAGCAGAAAAATATTTCCATACAAAAAGGATGGCATTACAATATCAAGCTATTTGGGTTAAAGATTATAATAATGAATGAAAGCCAGGAAAACTACATTTCCTAGGTAGAGGTCTGAACAAAAACTTTGGTGGAGAAAGAAAGATGAAAAACATATGGTTCCAGCTTCATTGGATGTAAATATCAAATTTTTGCATGGGCACAAAGAATCTAAGTAGGAAGGCAGAGATGATAGTAAAAGAAGCTGGAGGACTGGTAACACCAAACAAGATGTTTTTAGCAATGATTGCTGTGGGGAGCCATTAAGGTTTTCCCCCTTAAGAATACTTCTGACTGTCCTTTGCCCAGAGCCAATAAGGTTTGGGGTCATGGAAAGTTCAACATCTGAGAGAAGCTCAGGTGGAATTGATTGCTTTGACCGTTAAGCATACAGGTGGTGACGGCACAGGCTTGATTGGTTTGACCCTTGCGTGCATAGGTGGTGACGTCACGAGGGTTGGTTGACCAGGAGCGGTATAAATAGGAGGAGAGCGATAAAACCGGGATCGGTTAGTAGAGATATCGAGCTGGGAGTATACTGCCGATCCTTCCATGAGAGAATGAAGTATTCTATGAATAAAATTCATTGAATAAAATTCTTTTCATCCTCACTCCTCTCTTCAGAACCCATACTTTTGCTGGCAGGCTCCAGCAGATTGCCATATTGTTCTGTATCTCAAGGGGGGCATAGTGACAAATACACCTATTGGACTTAGAATTTGTTGACTGGACAGATGATGCACCACTAGTGTTCACCAACTATTCAGGAATGTTGCCACCTCCCTGGAAGAAGACACCACCAAGCCATCCTCATGAGGAAGGAAAACTGATAACCTTCCTATTGGGATATAAGACTATACTTAATTGTTTTGGAGAAATTAACATATGTCTTCCGATATTTCCCCAATGGTGGATGTACAATGCTAACGATGGGAATGGATTACATATTGGATTTTTTGCTGTTTTTTCTTTCTTGCTGGATGCTGCAAATTTGAGGGCTCCTAACTGTATGAGTAATTATACGACGACTTTCTTAATCCCCCCAGAGCTACATTGTGAAACAGTCTCTTGGAGAAAGAAAAACCATGCTCCATTACAATGGAGTACATGCAGGGGAAAACTAGCCCGTGTTGCTACTCATAGAAATTTTACTTTTGTACATTTGCATCCATATGGGTATTTTACTGATTGTGATAAAGAACGTAATGATGTTTATTGTAATATTAACACTGTACATTGGAATATTACTAGAACCAAGCGCCAGGGAAACGTTTCCTTTTGGCGACAGGTAGTGTAATCTCCAGGCTCAATGGCGGTTTGGCTCCACCTAGACCTCGCATTGTGGCTGATGGATTTTTAGGGCCAGAACAGTGGCATGTATGGAAACTCGTAGTTGCTTTTCATTTATTGGCTGGAGCATATGCTTCTATGGTAGCTCCACGAAGGTATTCTATAAATTACACTACAGAATTCCGGATACAGGCATGTGTAAAACCCCCTTGTCTGCTAGCCATAGGCACTTTGATAGATCAACAAAACAAAGTAACATGCTATAACTGTAGATTATATACCTGCATTAATGCATCTATCAGCTTTGATAGGTCTAAAAACAGTCTTATGATTCTCAGACAGAGATCACATATTTGGATACCTGTCACCTTAAACTACCCCTGGGAGGAATTGTCTTTTGTTCATGCTTTTCATCAGTATGTCCTCCATAGGGGAAAACGTTTCATAGAGTGGGTCATTGTAGGAATAATAGGAATTATAACTGTTGCCTCAGTGAGAGCAGTGGCAGAAATGGCACTACATAATTCTATCCAAAATGAGGGATTTGTAACTAATTGGCACAATCAATCTCATGCTCTGTGGGAACACCAAGCTAGAGTAGATCAACAATTGTTAAATGAGGTAAATGAATTTAGAGAAGCTCTTCAATGGATAGGGAATCAATTGGTAGAAACAAAGTATCGATTATCTCTGAGATGTCATTGGAACATTAGTCAATTTTGTGTTACTAATTTAGAATACAAACAGACAAAGTATAAATGGGACTGTTCATCCACATTTGGCCAGCATTTCTGGTAACAATTCCTTGGATATTACTGCCTTGAAAAAAGATATCAAAAAAACATTCACTCATGTACTCTCTTCAGAATATGATGATAGATTTTTCAATGCTTTAAATAATATTATGACAAATAACCCTTTGTCAAATTTAGTGAAAACGCCAGATGGAATATTCCAATTGATACTTATTGGGCTATGTCTTATGCTTGTACTTTCAGGACTTGGGTGGGTCCAGAGAGCCTTATCCGGATCCAAGTCCTCTACCCTCGCGCTCACTGCAACCGCCTTTCAGCTTAACAAAAGAGGGGGAAATGACGGAGGACATGGACGAAGCCTGACGAATGAAAGTGTTAAAGGAGATTCTACAAAAGGTCGAATCCTCCAAAACTCTGGGTGTGAATCCTGTCCTTTCCAGAATTTGTCCTCTAAGGTCCACCGGTGAGGGCAGGGGGCTGATCTTAATCACAAGACCTGTGATGTCACAGGTCTTCCTTATTGTTGCCGACTAATCTCAGTTGGGTCCTTATTGTCAGCTCCCGGTCAAATCCTCAGAAAGATGGGGCAAAAGGCAGGTGATGTCCTGCAGAAACCTCTCTGCAGCAATTCCTTCCCCTCTATGAATTCCCTAAGTTTTTGGGTACGACGTTTGGGAAGGAATTTGAGGTGGACAAAGGCTTCTTGAACCAATGACACTTTATTACAAAAACTCCAAGAAATTTATACCCTTCACCAGTAAGGTTAATAATAAGAGAAAAGGGGGGTGAATGCAATCACTGTGAAATGATAATGAATGACATGTAAACAAAGGTAATAAAACTAGTCCTTCAGCTGGCTGTTGATCTTCGAGAGAGATTGACTTCTGACTCCTGATTCTTTTCCAAGGTCTTTGCAGATAAGCAGTCCCAGGGGGCCACTTCCCAAAATAAACAAGCATGGCCAAGGCTTGGCGGTTTTTCGTTTTTCGGGGAATCTTCTTTAACTTTCCTGGAACTTTCCATCTTTTGGGCTCAGTTCATATAGCAAGTGTGGGGAGATGTGGTGATTCAGGTGGATGTGATAAAGTTTCTCCAGGTGTTGGCATTTTATCTCCTAAATCTGAAAGCTTAAGCAAACTCACAACACAGTTTTGCAGACAAAATACCACAAACAACACCACAAAGTTCTTGGTTTTAATTGTCCTTAACTGCTGAACACTCTTCTTTAGACAATAAGCCTATTAAAAGTCTAACCATCTTTAATAATCCATTTCTCTGTCACAAACCCTCTGCAACCTGCTTCTAACTTTCTAATTCCTTTCTCTCCCGGTTGGGACTTTCTTATGATAAGCTCTTCTTCATGCAAAAATGCTTTTCTTACTCTTACACGGTATTTCCTTTCCTTCATACATATATATTTAGAACGTCTGTCCTTTATTTAGTCATATTCATTAACCATGCGGTCAGCCTCTCTGTCTTCAGGAATATTTACACTGGGCGTAAAAGTCACCAATCTTTCTCCTTGAGTCTATTGTATTTGGGCAACTAAGTTGTTTATCAACTAAATTGCTTCGAAGTCACACACAAAATTTTATCTTCTCTGTCTCTAGGCAGGATCTCAAGGGTAAACAAAGTTTCCTTAAACTGAACTACCTTACCTGAGTTAATAGCTTAACCTAAGTTAGTGATAGTGAGGGTCAGAGACCCTTTGTAATTGCTGCAGCTGGAATGCTTATCACAGCATCTGAGTTCTGGCCAGTTTTTTCCTTACTATTGAGCAAAGCCAAGGACGTTTATTTCCACGGACTCAATTTCTGATCTCACATCATCAGAGCAATTCGTGTAGAGAGTTAAAAGAATACCAAGAGAATAATAGTTATGAAGGATATCTAAAGTGGGGGATATTTTTTTGCCAGAGACGATACCTCTTTCTCGGGGCTTTCTGCCGATAACTATGTGGAGTGGCGTCTTCAACACATAGATGCCGAGGCAGCAGGATGTCTTGGCACTTATGATTATATCTTAGTGATTTACATGTCCTTCACTTAAAACCCCACTATTGTACTTTGGGGTTTACTCTTTTCTACTAGGATCTGATGATTAACCTAACTGGAGAAGAGTATAAAGATCTTGGTTTTAGAGAATAAATTTTTTCAGTTGCATGAGAAGAGGCAATTGTCCGGGTCCATCATTTCAGGTTTCTCCCTCCCAAGTTCCGGAGAGGAATCTCCACATTATTCAATCTATTTCATATCTCCATACCTGAATACTCTGTACTAACTACAAGAATTCTACTATCTGACCTTCTCTCATTCTCTACTACTTTATATTTAATTTCTTACTCAACTTAATCATAACCTTTACTTTATCCAACATCTGTACTCATCACCCCAGTTCTTTCACCCCTTTCCCAACCTTCACCATTGAAAAAAGAACTGCTTACCAGTGCACGAATCTGCTGACACCTATAAATCCCTACTGAAAAGATTGGATCAGTCATATTACCCACAGAGTCAAAAACAAAAAATAAGATGTCAAGACATCAGAAAAATAAACCTAGAATCCCTGAAAACATGAGAACTAGGAACAGTGAAGAAATAAGGAAAATTACGAATACTGACCTACAAGAGATGCAAGGATAATTCTGAATCCTGATCTTCAATATGATGAAAGGCCTCACAGTAAGTATACAGGAAATGAAAGAGAAAATGGAAACATTAAGAAAGAATCAGAAAGAGGGCTGGAATGAAATGAATGAATCAGTAAATGAAATGAAGACAACAATAGAAAGAAATTCTGGAAGATTAGATGAAAGGAAAGACATATCACTGTTAGAATGACAGTTCATGTCAGCAGCATACAGAAGACATTACAACAACAAAACTTAAATATCCAACAACTATGGAACAAAAAAAAAAACATCCTAACTTACAGATAAAAGGCATTGAAGAAGGAATAGAGGTACTGACCAAGGGTATTTGTAATTTCTTGTGAAAAATAATTTTAGAGAATTTTTCAAACATGAAAAGGGACTTGGATTACACAAACAGGAAACATACAGAACACTGTTAAGGTCAAAGAAGGACCTCCACATGCAATGGAATAATGAAAATGACCAACATATAGGCGAAGGAATTAATTTTTTAATTTTTTAATTGGTGCATTATATTCATACATCATATTGGTGTAAAAAATAGTGTAGACTTAAGATGTACACATCACTGATTTAACCTCTACTCAATTCCCACTCCATTCCCTCCCCATCCCTCCTTCCCTTGCTTCGCTTAGTCATTGACTTCGATATACTTAAGTACATTGTGTGTTTTAGAGAATTTTCTTCTTCCCCCTCCCATCCCCTCATTTAGGTTGTCTTGTTTGATCCTCTATAGGATTTCCTGTTTCATCTAGAGTTCCTTCTATGACCCATTTCTCCTTAGCTTTCATATATTAGGGAAAGCATCTTATTTCTTATTTTTTGTGACTATTCTCACTTAGCATAATGTCCTCCACTTCCATCCATTTGCCTGAAAATGATGTAATTGAGTTTCTTTTTAGTGTCTGAGTAAAATTTTATTGTGTACATATCACACAGTTTTGTAATGCATTCATCTGTTGATGGATATCTTGGCTGGTTCCACAGTTTGGCTATGGTGAATGTTACAGCTATGAACATAGATACACATGCATTAGTTTGGTAGATTAGTTTCCTTTCTTTTGGGTAGATACCCTGAAGTTTTATTGCTGGATCAAATAGTAGATTTGTTCCCATTCTTCTGAGGATTCTCCATACTGTTTTACAAAGGGTTGCACTAATTTGCAATCCCACCAACAGGGTTTCGAGTTCCAACTTCTCCATATCCTCATCAGCATTTTTTGTTGTTTGTGTTTTGAATGATTGCCATTCTAGTTGGAGTTAGGTGAAATCTCAGGGTAGTTTTTATTTCCATATCTCTGATTGCCAATGATGTTGAGCATTTCTTCATGCATTTATTGCCCATCTGAATTTCTTCTTTCATGAACTGTCTATTTAGTTCACTTGCCCATTTTGTTATTGGATGATTTTTTTTAGTGTTGAGTTTCTTGAGTTCTCTGTATATTCTAGATATTAGTCCTCTATCAAAGTTGTAAGTGGCAAAAATCTTTTCCATTCTGTTGGCTCTCAGTTGAGGTTCTGGACAGTTTCCTTTGCTGAACAGAAGCTCTTCAGTTTCATGTAAATCCATATATTGATTCTCCTTTTAATCTATTGTGCCTTTGGGGTCTTGTTGATAAAGTGTTTATCTATGCATAAGTGTTGCAGTGTTGGACCTATGCCCTCATCAAGGAGCTTCAAGGTCTCTGGTTTAATTTCCAAGTCTTTTATCCATCTTGAATTGACTCTTGTGCAGGGTGAGAAAGTGGGCTTAATGTCCAATTTTCTGGATATGGTTAACCAGTTTTGCCAACACCATTTGTTGAACAGGTTATCTTTTATGCAGTGTATATTTTTGGCACCTTGGTCAAAAATCAATTGGCTGAAAGAGTGTGGACTTGTTTCTGGGTCTTCTATTCTGTTGCATTGGTCTATCTGTTTTTGTGCCAGTACCATGCTGTTTTTATTACAATGGCTTTGTAGTATAAAGTCAGCTATTGTGATGCCTCTTGCATATTTTTTGTTGCTGAGAACCACTTTGGCTCTTGTGGACTTTCTGTTATTCCAAATAAATTTAATGGTTGATTTTTCTATGCTTGTGAGGAATAATCTGGGTAGTTTCATGGGCATTGTGTTGAATCTGTAGGTCACTTTTGGAAGGATGGCCATTTTAGTGATATTTATTCTGCCTATCCATGAACATGGCAGATCTTTCCATCGTCTTCTTCGAATCTTTTTTCACTGTTTTATAATTTTATTTGTAGAGATCTTTTACCTCCTTGGTTAAGTTTATTCCTAAGTATTTTATGTTTTTGTGGGAGATCCTGAGTGGAAGTGTTTTCTGAATTTCTTTTTCAGTGGATTTATGATTGGTGTACAGAAAAGCTTCTGATTTTTTAAGATTGACTTTGTAGTTCTATTAATATAGGAAATTCTCAATTTCCTCCAGATTTTCCTTTTTTTTTGAGTCTTCTACTGGATTTGGGGTTCGATTGTTCCTGCTTTTCATGGCATTTGAGGTGTGTCATTAGGTTGTTTATTTGAGGATTTTTTGTTTTTTTCTTTAGTGAGCATTCAGTGCTATATATTTTCCAATTGATACTGCCTTTAAAGTGTCCCAGAGGTTTTGATATGTTTTATCTTTATTTTCATTTGTTTCTATAAATTTCTTGATTTCACTTCTTATGTCTTCTATGACCCATTCTTCTTTCAGAAGTGTGATGTTCAGTCTCCACATGTTTATTTTAATTATCTGGGTCTTCTTATAGTTTATTTCTAGTTTCATTCCGTCATGGTCTAGTTTCATTCCATTATAGTCACAAAGAAGTGTGTAACATTTTTTTTAATTTGCTAGTGCTTATTTTGTGTCCCAGGATGTGATCTATTTTGGAAAAGGTTCTGGAGGGGCAGCTGAGAAAAATCTGAACTCTGCTGTAGTTGGGTGAAATATTCTATATGTGTCCAACAGGTCCATTTGATTAATGGTGCTATTTAGTTCTGAGGCATCTTTACTGAACATTTGTCTGGATGATTGGTCTAATGTTGTGAGTGGTGTGAATTCTCCTAGTGTTATTTTATTGGGATTTATGTGTGACATCATGTCACAAAGAGTTTGTTTTATGAAAGTAGCTGCACTTAAGTTTGGGGCATAGATGTTGATTATAGTTATTTCCTCTTGATGGATTATTTCTTTTTCCAGTAAAATATGACCTTCTTTGTTTCTTCTAATATGTTTGGGTTTGAAGTCTAACTAGTCTGATATCATAGTTGCTATTCCTCCTTGCTTTGGAGTTCCATTAGCATGGATTAACTTGCTCTAGCCCTTTACTTTGAGTTTGTTACTCTTATTTTCTTGTAAGGTGTGTTTCTTGTAAGCAGCAAATGAATAAATTCTGGTTTTTAATCCATTTTGCCACTTTATGTCTTTTTATTGAGATGTTGAGGCCATTTACATTCAGTGTGATTATTGAGAGATAATTTTAATTCCTAACATGTTAAGATTTTTTGTTTCTGTTTGAGATACTGTTTATTCTTCTTTGCTTAGTTGTCTGCTGGATAGAAAATCTTGTTTCTCTGGATCTGGTGTCTATTACCTATCTCTTCTTTGTAGTTTTCTCCTTGAGTATTTTCTCTAGCTCTGGTTTGGAAGAAATAAATTCCTCAGTTTCTGCTTGTCATGGAAGCTTCTTATTACCCCCATATAATTTGATAGATAGTTTTGTTGGGTAGGTAATTTTTGGCTGGAATTTGTTTTCTTTCAGAGTTTGGAATATGTTACTCCAAGCTTTTCTGGCTTCCATGACTTGGCTTGGGATGTCTGGAGTGATTTTAATTGGTTTACCACTGAATGTCAACTGGCCTTTTGTTTTTGTTTCCTTTAAGATTCTCTCCTTGGCTTCCAGATTGGTCATTTTGACAATTATATGGCATAGGGAACCTCTTCTATTATTCTGTCTAAAGGGAGTTCTATAAGTTTCTTGGACCTGTGTATTGACCTCTTGTTTTATGTTTGGAAAATTTTCTACTATTACTTCCTTGAAGAGATTATTGATCCTTTGAGTTTAACCTACTTTTCCCTCCTCTATTCAAATTATTCTTAGGTTAGCTCTCTTAAAATGGTCCCATATTTCTTCAATATCAAATTCCTGCTGTCGGATTTTTTTTCTAATTTATAAATTTTGGAGTGGTCATCTTCAAGGAGCGAGATTCTATTCTCCATGTGGTCTAAGCAATTGTTTATGTTTGAATTGATGCCTTTACTTCAATGACTGCATCCTTTATTTTTTTAAACTATCTATAAATTCTTTTAGAAGGTCCTATATTATTTCTACAGTTATATTCCTGATTTGATCTTCTGGAGATCTCTGAATTTCTGTGTTATTAGGTTCTGTTGTTGTGGGGTTGTGGGCATTCATATTCTCCATTGTTAGTCCTCTTTCCCATGATTTCAGAAGTTTGTGCCTTCTCTGGGTTCTTCCCTGGCTCACTATGACTTCATTTAGGGTGCTCTGGATCTTGAGTCAGTGGTATTCTCAGTCACCACTACTCATTTACTGGGTTGTATCGCAGTGACTCAGACCCACAGAGTTAATAGAGGCTGTGCAAGACTGTGGGGTTGCCAGGCTGGGTTATTTCTCACGGGGAGCTGAGACTAAGGTGTGGTATCTCTGCCAAGCTACTCCTTCACTGGGCTGGACTGCAAAATCTCAGACCCAGGGAGATTATCAAAGCTGCACAAGTCCCTGTGGGTGCAGTGTTGGGATATCTCCTTTACGTACCGTAATGTCACATATAGTTATTTTGTGCACTGATATGGAGCTATCTCAGGCATGGTGAACTCACCACTGCCACTGGAAATATGGAGCCGCTGTCTCGCCCTCGGCAGTGAGGCTGGTGTATTTCTTTTCTGGTTTTGAGCTCTATTCTCATTCCCTGGAGGGCATAATGAGCTTGGCCATTGGGACTTTCAGACGTTCTTTGTGCTGAAAAAACTGCTGAAGTACACCAGAATGATCTGTAGCTGCTCACTTCATCTCCTTGTTTACCTTTCTTCTGTGGAGCCTGGTGCTGTGAGAGAAGATGGCGCCAACACAGGCTGGTTTCTTTTTTGTCTCTCGTTGTTCTTCTAGTCTTCTTTACTCTGTCCCTTGTATTTACAGTTTTTATTTCTCTGCTGATTGTGTTTTCTAGCTATGAAAAGCACTGATTTTGTGGCAATAGAGATCGAGTGTTAGCAGGATTCGTAAGCACATTTTCTATGTCACCAACTTCCCGGAAGTCTCAGGAAAGAATCTTGAAAGCAGTGAGAACAAAAGAACCGGTGGAACAGAGGGCAAAAAATTAAAAATCACCCCACATGTGACAACCAAAGTCATAAATGCCAGTATAGACTGATATGATGTAATCATCCCATGGAAGAAATCAACTTCTTACCAAAACTGATATATCCAGCAAGGTTATTACACAAAATCAATGGAGGAAAAAATAGTGTTTCAGGAGAAGTAGAATCTCAAAAAATTCATGAATACCAATCCAACACTAGAGAAAATAATTAAAGAAATAAAGTATAAAGAAAAAATTGTGGCACAGTTCAGAACCAGAGATGAGATGAAAGTGATCAGCGGGTAAACTAAGCAAAGAAGAAATAACATATCGAACAGAAGATAGAGAACAAAATGGCAGGAAACAAAAATCATATTTAAATAAAAACCTTGAGCATCAAAGGACTTATCTCACCAATTAAAAGAAATAGATTGGCAATGTGGATTAAAAAATATAATCCAAATAAATGCTGCTTTCAAGAAAATCACCTTACAGCCAAAGACATTCAAAAAAGAATGGATATATATATATATATATATATATATATATATATATATACACTATAGAGAAGAATGAAGATCAAAAATGAAAAGAGATATCAATGCTGATATTCAACAAAACAGACTTTAAGTTAAAACACATCATAAGAGAAAAAGCTGAACACTTTCTTTTATTAAAAGGATAATTCAGAAAGAAGATATGTCGGGAATCCTGCCCGACAGCTGACGGGGCTTGGCGAGATGATGAGTACCGGACGACTCGAACACAAACCCACGAGCCGGGAGTCAAGTCAAGCGAGATCTCATTTATTTCTCTCCAAGCAGTTCTTTATATAGCACCAAGCCATGAGGGGAATTTAGCCTAGCCTATCCGGGATAACGATCACTAGCACGTAGTTTATAGCCAATCCCAGGCCAGTACATGAGCCATTCATGTGTGCGGGAAGCTCCTTTTAAGGTAGAAAGGGAAAAACCGCTCAGTTTCCCCACCCATAGTGAATGGGGAAACTACACCTTCCTAGCTTCCTCCAGGCGCCATCTTGACCGTTTTTTACTGAATCACTTTACTTAAAGTTTTGCCTTAGGCCGTAGGCCGCTCAGGCCGAATCTTCTTAGGTGCTGTATAGACACACCCCATTACTTAAAGTTTTGCCTTAGGCCGTAGGCCGCTCAGGCCGAATCTTCTTAGGCGCTGTATAGACACACCCCATCATATCCCCCTTTTTCTTTTATTTTATCGGGACTGTGCCTGTCTTAGGTTGTCCCCATTGAGTACCATGGATTACCCGTCATTGGATAGTAAAGATCATGCTGTACTTCCTGTCTTAGGTTTCCATGGCCCCTGGGAATCTTACCCGTCATTGGCTACCAGCCCTTCAACATGCTTTGATTTTTCCCATCTGGGGAAATTGTAAGGCGGGAGAGGGGTGGTCGTATTCAGAGCGCCAATCCTAAGATTTATTTTCTGTGCTGGCAAGCCTTTGGTAATGCACTTTTATTAAATTCACGGGGGTCTACAATGCACAAAACTATGATAAACAGCAAGGGGCCCAACAAAGGAAGAAAATAGGGCAAAAGTCCATGAAAGCCGGTCCAGAACAGATCCTCCTGAAGATCTCCTCGCCACCTCTCCAGATCATGTTGGAGCTGCTTAATCTTATCTTGTTCCTGCAAAAACAAGCAGATGCCTCTCTTTTCGGCTGTTAATAAATCTAATATCCATCTTTTTGTGATATCACATAGGCTAGGGAATCTAATTGGGCTTGTAAGTCTCAGACAATTTCTGAGATAGACTTAACACCATCAATTTTTAGGAGGGAGTCTCCTATGTAACTCAAAGGCCATCCCAAGGCCAGCCACACCCATGGCAGTTCTGGCAGTAACCTCCAGGCCTACCACACCCATGGCAGTTCTGGCAGTAATCTCCAGGCCGATTAAGAGCAGAATGGCTTGTACTGCTCTCCTTTTTCACCCCCCCAATCAAAAAAAGGGGGGGATGGACATTGATTTCTCCTCAAGGATAATATTTATATCGGAGAGCAGGGAGGCAAGGGAGCAAAGGCCTGCATTTAATATTTCCCTTGCCTTACCTGCGTCTCCAAAGCCTGGCATACTATACCGTATTTGCAGGTACAGGATGACGAACATTAGGGTTTTCATGACTATCTTCTTTTAAAATAAAAAACAAAGGACTAATTTCAGGGATTTCCTCTTCCCTGGAATCATAATTACCAGTTATTGTAGGCAGGTGTTTGATATCTCTTGCTGGGACCCAAAGTGGTCTTCTATCATCATAGGGGAAGACACACCCAAAGCCCCTTCCTGCAGTTATGAGGGGATCTGGGCCCCTCCACATTCCTGTCAGGGGATCTCTCCATTTTACTTTGATGGAGGAAAAGGGAATCTCTGTGGTCCAATGCCGATGAAAAGGGGACAGGTTGGAGTCTTTTGAAAAATTTAAGAGCATTTTAAGCATTGCATTTTACATTTCCCCAATTTAATAATCAAATTATAAAACATTAGGTAAAGATCACTAACACCTTAAAACCTTAGTTCTGCAAAAGGAATAAAATTTAGAAGGCAATATATCTCACATTTGATTACATACCTTAAGAACTGTATTATAGATTATCACAGAAAACCAAGATATCAGATAAACATCACTAGTTAGTGTCTCCTACATTAATTTTGTCAAAGGAAAAATAACTCTAAAAGCAATGTATATTGTATTTAATCACATCTCATATAGGTCTAATTGGATAGCTCCTTAGAAATTACTATTGTAGCTAAGACTGGTTGAAATAAAGAAACTTTGGACAATAACTTTAGTGCAGCCAGCAAGTGGAGGCTAATCTGGCGGCATTAAGACCCTGAGGATCCCAGGCTGCTGAAGCTGCTCCTGGAATGTTCAGCGGCCAGGCTCAAGTGCCTAGGAAATTATCCTAACTCTGCAATTATTAAAAAATTTTGGATGGTCTCTGAAGTTCAAGAACAGCTGAAGATAAGCTATTTTAAACCTTACTGATTTTGTTAACCAAATACAACATTTTTATAATTAATCTAAAACAAGAAGCAAAAATGATTGGCATGTTTTCCTGCCATAATAATTGGGAAAAGAAAAACTATTTGCCAATCAGGATGGGAAGGGGGAATTAACTAAGAATAAAAACCCACCTTGTTACAAAAGTCCCATTTCATATTTTAATAAATTGAATCTATAAATCTTATACATATATAAAGACATGCAAGCAAATAACCTAAAAAACAAAATAAACAACTTGTATAATTTTCAAAGCTCTCTTTTATATCTTAAAAAATCCTTTTTTTAGCTAAAATCATTTAAAATATATTTAAAAAACATAATAAGCCATTCACAATAAAACATTTAAATATCCCTATTACTGGTACCAGTATTTTAATATAAAATATAATAAAAACAAGGGAATTGCAATTCCAAAAGCACCCATCCTCTACTTTCACTCATTTTATACTCCCACAGACCGGTCCTTTTTATATTTACATATGACTAGGATCCGTAATATTCAGTTTTAGATTTTATATCAGATTTAAATCTGTGCTGTTTAGCCACAGATTTAAACATTTCCTCTTGGGGGAAGGGAATCCTTTTTCAAGGAGCTTCAGCCTGATAAGAGAGACAAGACAACTTAAATACCTTTTTAACTTTACAGCACAGGCCTGCTAGATGTAGTTTCCTCCCCCCTTTCTCATTGGATGAGTGAAGAGTAGGATGCTGACAGAACTTCTCTCTGGGGCTGGAAGAAATCTTCCAGCGGCCGCCCCCAGAGCAGTTTGCTCAGCCTCCCACCAGCTCACTGTCCAAGGTCTAATTAAAAGGCAAATTAAACACACAAAATAAATGCACAGTACTGAAAAATCTTTTTCTTATGCAATCTGATGCTGAACAGAGGCCAGAAGCTTTCTCCGACCCACACCTCATTTTTTTTTCCTTCAACAGCCTATCACAACCACCATACATAAAACAAACTAATAACAAATACCACCTTCTATTATCATGGGGCAACTATTCCAACACTATCACCTTAAACAAAACACTAAAAGCACCATAGAAGACAAAACAGTATCATAAAACTTTTACCATGCCAAAAAAAATGCCACCTCAAACAAACAGAACACAGAACATCATTTTTACCTTCCCCAAGGACAGCCGGGGTTCCTTGCCCCATTGCCAAAATTAAACACAAAAAAGAGAAAACAAACCAAACAAATCCACACGCACACCAACTTTTTAACACTAAAGCTTTGTAATCTACTAAATTAAAGCTGTTAATACAGATATCTAACAAACTATCCTACTAAAAAGAATTATTTACAACCCAGCTGGTACAAGCATCCTGATAAGAAACACTCAAAAAATGACACTTAAATGAACCAGACAAAGAGACACAATTGGCCCTTCACCAAACTCAAGATAAAGCCTCACCTCTCACCGAAAAAATCCCAAAACCAGTCGAAGAAACACAATTAGCACACAAAATGGAGCCCCTCCTCTTTCCGAGAAACTCCTAAGACCAGACACAATTGGCCACCTCTGGCAAGTGGCCCCAGATGGCACCCTTCATGCGGTACTCAAACCCACAATCGCTTGGCACCCAGATGGCTGAGAGTGGGACTCTAACCCACGATCCTCAGACACAGATGGGACGTTTCCGAGCGTCCTCGGAGGTCCCCAGACTTCCTGGGACGTCTCCCAGGGTGGCAGTCGGTTATCATGGACACGTCTGTCGTAACCCTCCTTGCGTATGGGACTCTAACCCACAACTGATCAGACAAGGAGTTCTGTGCCAGTGAGCACCACTGGTGCAGACAACTGCAAATACCAGAAGGCAGCTGCTTACCACTATAACAGAAACCAAAAGTATAAAAACCAAAAATTACAGAAATTAACACAGCCGGCAACAGGAGACAAACAAGACAGAGACAAACAGATACAAGTCTTACCTCCAAGGGGTGTCTCGTGGAACTTGGGTGGTCGCCTTTCCCGGCCAATGCACCAAATGAAAGACCCCCGCAGAGGGGAGACCCTCAATCAGCCTTGGGATAAGCGACGTCAAGAACACACGAGAGATTTTATTTTCCTTGATGCAAAAGCAAAAGGTAAAGATTTATTAGGGAGCCAGTGCACTGGGGCCGACTCGTATAGGAGTTCGGCCCCGAGCGACTAAAATTGAGGGTATTTATAGGGAAAAGACCACCAGTTATGGGGGGTTTGGGCCAAGTTACATGCGTTTAACTATTAGCTGGCTGTTTTAACTATTAGCTGGCTGCTAGGGGCTTATGATTTTTCTTCTAAATGGAGCCTTTCAATTTGAGGATATTTGTGTTTTAATCCTCTCCCCATGGCCTCTTCTACAGATAGGGCTTGAACTTTTGTGTAGGCCATCACCCGTCCCTTTTGAACGGCACTCACCCATCTCCTTAGGACTTATTGTCCCATGTGTGATTGCTGTTGTTCCAGCATGCCAGAGACTGTTTACCTTGGAGACCTGCTGTGGCCCAGTGCGAAATTTACACCCTTTCCCCCTGATTTTCAAGTGCCAGCGAGAGCTCACCGAACGCCGCTGGAACCGCGACGCTTTCCAAGGCACAGGCCCCTCTCTTGGGAGGGGCCCATTCCCTGGCACCCTGCCCTTCACAAAGAAAAGAGAACTCTCCCCGGGGCTCCCGCCGGCTTCTCCAGGATCGGTCGCATTACCGCACTGGATGCCTCGCGGCGACCATCTCTGCCACTTCGGATTTGGGGATCTGAACCTGATTCGCTTTTGATCAGCTCTAGTATCAATTAAATATTTAGAATTTTTATCTCCAATTGTGATCACCATTTTGGGACTTAACCCGGTCACCAGAGGTACTGTCCAATGGATCTCGGTGGAACTGTTCACCTTTTTTAACGGGGCTGGGGGAAGCTCCCTTGGGAGGTTAAAGGCTCCCCCTTTTAAGTTAAGTTTGGACCGGCAGTCCCGGGCCCAATGAAATCCCTTAAGACATTTAGGGCAGGGCATCCGGGGAGTTTCCACTTTCTTTCCTCCTCCCATAGGAGGCTTGGCCTGGGACGCAGAAATGGCCCTCCTTTCCGCATCTGAAACATGTGGCGGGGGCAACCCTTGATTGCTGTATTACCTGTATGCCCTCCCATTGCCCTTCCTTTACCGCAACTGCCATAGTTTGGAGTTGATGGCTCATAGAGCCAATATCCCAAAAGGCCACAATCCGTCTCTCTAAAGCATGCCCCTTCAACCCCGCGCAGGCCAGCTTATGATCGGCTGTCAATTCTTCCCACAATAGCATTTTGACAAACTTGTCTCCCAGTGGACCGGCTAGAAACCTCCTCCCAAGGCTGTTATAAACTCTCTCTATAAGTGTAGGTAGATACTCACCGGGCTTTTGAGCTATTGCCGCAATAGGGGCCTCAGTGGGCCCATCGTCTAATTTTCTCCGTGCTGCCAGTGCACCCGCCTTAACCTGATCCCGGTATGGGGGGGACAAGGCCGCCTGTTGTAGGCCAGTGGTATGCGGCTCGGCCATCACCGTAAGCATGCCATAGGTTAAGGGGATGGCGGGGTTGATATCTAATTTAATATAAGTATCCATTAAAGTAGGTAACAAATTTACTACATATAAATTATCTGACAATAAATTTATAGACTCAAAAAATCCTTGCAGGGCTAGGGCTATGGAAAAAGGTTCTTTGAATTTGGAGGATCCTTTTACAGGCTGGAAGATGGTTTTTTGGGGCTGAGAATCCATTCCTTTTACAAAAGTGGGATAAATAATCACAGAGGCCCCTTCGTGCCCTCGGAGCAGGGCTGAGCCCAGAAGTAACAGCCACCAGGCGGAGCCCAGGATCAGCAGCCACCAAGCGAGGGTGGAGGCAGGGCGTGCAGCCCTGTTCCGAGCTGGGGCTGGGGCTGGGGCTGGCAGGGAGGTGCAGCCACGAGGCAGCCTGGGAGGAGCAGCCTGCTGGGCCAGCCCTTCCACTAGAGTTCCTCCAGCTCCCGCTTCTCCTGCATATGGCGGCAGAGGGGAGGGAACGGAGAATGAATTGGCCAGGGAAAGGGGCTGTGGGGAGTTCTTGGCGTTCCCAAAGAGATCAGGAGGTTTTTTAGGGGCTTCAGGACCAGAGGGGGGTGTATGTTCGGAAGCCCCATTTTTCGCTGGCTTGGGGATATGGTCAGCGAGTTTATCTGGGGGTCGCGGGGGAAAACAACTTTTAAGCGCGGAGACGGTGGGGAGAACCGCAAGGGGGGGATCTCCCCTTTTTCTGTCTGGGCTCTCCTAACCAGCCCCTCAACTTGATTCCAGGTATCCCAATCATAAAGATTACTTTCAGGGAGCCATGGGGCAGTTTTTAGAAGGTATCCCCAGGCCTGGGTGGCTTGGTTATCAGCGAGATTAAGTCCTCGGCTCTTGAGAACGAGTCGAAGGGATTCTAGGGCAGGGTCAGGTTTAGAACTGGACTTCCCCATATCAATCTCCACATTAATACATGGGGGGATACTCACCCGAAGACCGATTGCTCGCCAGCGATTTCTTTCGTTAGGGGGTGAAGAGGGGGGCCTCACACGGGGCACCAGACTGTCGGGAATCCTGCCCGACAGCTGACGGGGCTTGGCGAGATGATGAGTACCGGACGACTCGAACACAAACCCACGAGCCGGGAGTCAAGTCAAGCGAGATCTCATTTATTTCTCTCCAATCAGTTCTTTATATAGCACCAAGCCATGAGGGGAATTTAGCCTAGCCTATCCGGGATAAAGATCACTAGCACGTAGTTTACAGCCAATCCCAGGCCAGTACATGAGCCATTCATGTATGCGGGAAGCTCCTTTTAAGGTAGAAAGGGAAAAACCGCTCAGTTTCCCCACCCATAGTGAATGGGGAAACTACACCTTCCTAGCTTCCTCCAGGCGCCATCTTGACCGTTTTTTACTGAATCACTTTACTTAAAGTTTTGCCTTAGGCCGTAGGCCGCTCAGGCCAAATCTTCTTAGGTGCTGTATAGACACACCCCATTACTTAAAGTTTTGCCTTAGGCCGTAGACCGCTCAGGCCGAATCTTCTTAGGCGCTGTATAGACACACCCCATCAAAGATATAATTATAGTAAATGTTTATGCACCAAATATATGTGCATCCACATTTGTAAAACAAACTCTTCAGGACATCAAATCTCAAAAAGACCCAAATACAATGTTACTGGGAGATTTCAACACACCACTCACACCAATAGATTGAACTTCAAGGCAGAAGATGAGCAAAGACTCTTCTGAACAAAATAAATGTATAAACTAAATAGACCTTATAGACATATACAGAATATTTCAACATGGAACAACAGAATACACATTCTTCTCAGTTGCCCATGGAACCTTGCTGGGGCCTCTGAGGCCAGGATCAGAGCCTGCCAAGGAGTGAGGCTGGTGCTGGGGTGAGCAAGGCTGGGATGGGAGCCTACTGTGAGGCAAGGCCGGTGTTGGGTCCTCTGAGGCCAGGATCGTAGCCAGCTGAGTGGTGAGGCCGGTGCCAGGGCCTCTGAGGCCAGGATTAGAGCCTGCCAAGGGGTGAAGCTGTTGCTGGGACCAGCAAGGCCGGGATCGGAGCCTGCCATGTGGCATGGTCATTGCTGGGGTCTCTGAGGCCAGGATAGGAGCCTGCCAAGGTGTGAGTCCGGTGCCTGGGCCAGTGAGGCTGGGATCGGAACCTGCTGTGAGAAAAGGCCAGTGCTGGGGCCTCTGAGGACAGGATTGGAGCGTGCCCAGGACAGGTGAGGCTGGTGCCAGGAACAGAAAGGCTGGGATCAGTGCCTGCCATGAGGAAAAGCTGGTGCTGGGGCCTCCAAGGCCAGGATTGGAGCCTGCCGAGGAATGAGGCCATTACTAGGGCCAGTGAGGCTGGGATTGAAGCCTTCCCTGAGGCAAGGCCAGTGCTGGGGCATCCAAGGCTGGAATCAGAGCCTGCCAAATGGTGAGGCTGGTCCCAGAGCCAGCAAGGCTGAGATCAAAGCCTACTGTGAGGCAAGACTGGTACTGGGACCTCTGAGGCCAGGATCAGAGCCTGCTGAGGGGTGATGCTGGTGCCGGGGCCAGCAAGGCTGGGATCGGAGCCTGCTATGAGGCAAGGCTGGTGCTCGGGCTTCCAAAGCTGGAAGCAGAGCCTGCTGAGGGGTGAGGCTGCTGCCGGAATATGAGGCCAGGATTGGAGCATGCCATGAGGCAAGGTCAGTGATGAGCCAACAAGGCCAAGATCAGAGAATGCCGGGTGGCCAGGCCAGTGCCAGGGCCTTCAAGAGTGGGATTGGAACTTATAATGCGGCATACACAGAGAAATATCACAGAAAATTTTAAAAAAATCAGGTGCTTTCCCTAATATGCAAAAACTAGGAAGAAATGGGTAATAGGAGGAAATCCAGTTGAAGAAAGGGCCCTATGGAAGAGCAATTAAGGTGACCAGTCAGAGGGGATGGGATGGGGAAAGATGGAATCTCTTTAAAGCACATGATGTACCTAAACAAATATATCAAATTTAATCACTGAATCAAGCATGGGATCAAGTGAAGGGGAGGGAATGGGATGGGGATTAGAGAAAGGCTAATTGGATGATGTGTGCTTGTATACCCTCACAAGTCTTGTATTCCACTGAGATGTTTGGCTACAATGCACCAATAGAAATATATTAAATTAAAAAAAACACAAAGTGGCAAAATGGATTAAAAACCAGAACCCATCTATCTTCTGCTTGCAAGAAGTACATCTTACAAATAAAGATAGTAACAAACTTAAGGTAAAGGGCTGGAGCAAGGTAATCCATGCCAACAAAACATGAAGAAGAGCAGGAGTAGCAACTATGATAACACACAAGTTAGACTTCAAACCCAAACTTATTAGAAGAGACAAAAATCGTTTTTTTTAATGGTAAAAGAAAGAATCCAGTGAGAGGAAATAATAATAATAATAATAATAATAATAATAAACATTTATGCCCCAAACATAGGTGCAGCTACTTTGATAAAACAAATTCTTTGTGACATGAAGTCGCACATAAATCCCAATTCAATAATACTGGTAGACGTTAACACCCCTTTCACATCATTAGACCGAACTTCTAATCAAAAGGTCAGAACTAAAGAACACCATTAATCAAATGTACCTGTTGGACAAATATAGAATATTTCCCCAACTACAGCAGAGTTCACATTTTTCTCGGCTGCTCACAGAAACTTAGCCCAAATGAGTCACATCCTGGGCCACAAAGTGAGCACTAGCAAATTAAAAAATGTGACATACTTCCCTGTGTCTTTTCAGACCATAATGGAATGAAGTTAGAAGTCAACTATAAGAAGACTCAGTGAAACCACATAAACAGGTGGAGACTGAACACCACACTTCTGAATGAAGAATGGGTCATAGAAGATGTAAGAGGTGGAATCAAGAAATTTCTAGAAACAAAAGAAAGCAAAGATACAACATATCAAAACTTCTGGGACACTTTTAATGCAGTGCTAAGTGGAAAATTTATAGCACAGAGTGCTCACATAGGAAAAACAGAAAATCTTCAAATAAATAATCTAGTGACATACCTCAAAGCCCTGGCCACCCTGGACTTAGCTGTTGTACTTTGGACACCACACCTTCTCACACACCACTGGCTTTCCTAATGGCCCTAGGTTTTTGCAAAGGGGGAACTTAGGACAGGACCATCCCAAGGAGAGGCTGTGGAACCTGAATGAGAGAGACATTCCTAGCCTTTCTAAAAGCTGCACAGACCCCATGAGGCATGTGCCCACCTCCTAAACCTTCCCCCGGTGAATACGTGGAACAAACCTGTCATCAGAACCTAGCCAGTCACTTTCCCTTTGATACCTTGGGACCACCTCACAAAGGATGCTGAGAAAGAAAAAAGGAAAAGGACAGTAGGCTCCTCAGACACCTGGGAAGAAAACACTGGTGGGCCTATCATCCCTGGATGTATTAACTGCACTTTCACTCAGAGACCAGGGTACTCAAAGAGCAGCCTGCTGCCAGGAACCCCACCTTCTCATCCACATCACCAGCCACTTTTCTAAATATCACTGCCTCTTACTTCCTGATCTCACTGTACGAGTTGCACAGTGTCACCTGTTTCCCAAGGCTTACCTGGGAACCAGGCTGACAGGAAGGGAACTATCTCATAGCAGGGTAGGAGTAAGAGTTCTGACTGAGCATGTGCTGATCCCTGGGGAAATGTTGGTTCTGAAACCTTACACACATGCTTGCAGTAACAGGGAATTTCTTCCCCTACCTAGAGAAGAGAGAGCTCTGGTTCATTATACCATCCTCTCTACTAAATGTATGGGACTTTCTGCAATGAACAGTTTGCATCATAAATATCATGCATTAAAAGTGAAAACCTAATGGATACTGATCTTTTTTATATGTCAGTTGTATTTTTATAACTCCCCAGTTTATCTTGCAAATGGTCTTTTCTGACATATAGCCATGTAAATTTGAGATTGCACTGAAATTACCTATATTTGCTTGCGATATTTTTAAATGCTGATGAGGAACACTTATGAATATATCAAAACATAAGCACTCCAACATAATCAAAGTTTTCCACCTTTCTAAACTTCGTTCACACCTCAGCCAATTTAATTTGACGTTTTGGGTACATGTGCATATAACAGACATCCCTCATCCAACACAGACAGAATTACAGAATTTTTACAGGCAAAGTGGCTCAAATACAGCAAATAAGTTGACTTACTCATGAAATTAACTAGAGAAAACTTCACAAGAATTAAAGGTGCTAAAGATCAACCAATCTGTTTCTGTTGAAAATCTTCTAGATATATGCGTGTGTATTGTATGTGTGTGTGAGCTAAAACCCCTCTTATATACATAGAGAGCTGCTGTGGATGGGCTGTTGTGACTCCTAAGAGGCTTGGGCAGGGTGACAGGTGAGCAGAGACACCCTGCCTGTGCTGGCATACAGGTTTCACTGGACTTTGCCTGACCTGGGCCTCCTGGCTACTTCTTCATTTCTCTACTTTGTTCTCTATTTGCTTATTCTGTTATTTTGCAGTCAGGGCAAAGCAGGAGCTTTTAGTCTTTTGTTCCAGAACTGAGGGTTGAGTCCAGGGGCATTACACCTCCAAGCTACACCCCAGACCTATTTTATTCTTTATTTTGAAACAGGATCTCACTAAGTTACAGAGGGCCTAAGTACCTGAGGTTGGCCATGAACCTGCAATTCTCCTGTCTCAGCCTCCCAAGTACACCACCACACTTGCATACACTAGTCTTAGGAATGCTTACTCTACCCCATACATTTCTGAATCAAGGACTTTTGTTTATTCTGCAAATACAACCGATTCCACCTATAGTTATCGTTAAGATCAACAGAGGGTCAGCTGAGGGGACAGATGGAAACTGAGCCAAAGGAACATCACTGCACTGGAGCACAGCCTGAAAACAGAAGAGCTCGGATGGGGATGAGTGGCCTACTGATCACTGTTAAGTAATAACATATAGCAATGATCAAACTTGTCTACAAAGAAAAAGGAAATATTACATTACAGAAACCAAAGCTGTACTCCAAGCTTGAGCCTTACTTCCAATGTTTTGAGACAAGGCAGTTTTGGAGGCCAGTTCCAAGGAAAATCAATCACTCTCTGGTGTCAACCTTTCCATAGTTTACCAGAAGGTGACAATTGCTGAACCCATTTTCTCAGGACAGTTCTCGCAGATTCAGAAACTAGGTGAACACCAACCCCTACACACACACACACACACACACACACACACACACACACACACACACCACGATAAGAATACTTTTGGCAAGCTATCTTATATAGCACAAAACTTCTTACATAAATTAAGGAGCACATCTACTATAGTGGTGAGTTGAATTAGTAAACAGACTTAAAGCAGAAAATACTTAGTATGCAAAATTAGAAAAATACTTCCATTGTAAGTTCTTACATACATAAATATAAAATAGTTGAAGGGAAATGCTGGGTATTGTTTGGAAAAAATAATTTGTAATGAGTTTATTCTATAAACATTTCTTAATTTTAAAAGGAAAATTCCATTTCCTAAAGTTGATTACTCATATAATTAAATGAGAAAAGTCAGAATTATCATGAAAGTGAGAAAGAAGACATAGGTGTATGCTAGTCCCTGTTCTATTTTTGGAAAATATTCTAAAATTACTTCATTGAAAGTATTGTTGATCCCTTTTGTTTCACCTTCCATTCACTCCTCTCTGCCTATTATTCTTAGGTTAGCTCTTCTGAGATGGTCCCATATCTCTTCAATGTCCAATTCATGTTCTCGACTTTTTAAAATTTTTTATTGGTGCATTTTATTCATACATCATAATGGGGTAAAAAGAAACTTGTGTAGACATACATGCACACATCATCCAGTTAGCCCCTACCCAATCCCCACCCCATTCCCTCCTCATCCCTCCTTCCCATGCTTGGCTTAGTGGTTGACTTTGATATGTTTAAGTACATCCTATTGAGGAGCAAATAAGACAACCTAACTGAGGGGATGAGGTGGGGGGAAGTAAACTCTCTTCCATGCTTTTTATACGAAGAAAAATAATTTGGGACTTTTACTCTCTTTTTTGTTATTTGGTTATTTATTTATTTATTTATTTATTTTGCAATCTCAGTCTGGTTTTATTTTTTTATTTAATTTTTATTTTTATAAGTGGAACATATTGAGAGTGGTGTACATTTACATTGTGCTTCATGCCCTTCCGCCTCCCATCCCCCCCAATAGAGAGTGTCCAGATTAATCATGTTGTATTTATGCTATTACACATATTCGTATGTAGCTCCTCCACTGAACAACCTCGGCTTTCTTCCTCTCCTATCCTTCCATTCAAGCTTTGCTGAGATTTCCCCTCCATCATCTGGAATCCCTCTGGTATTACCACTACTCCCTAGCTTGAACATATTAGAGAAAATATATGTCCCTTCTCTTTCTGTGCTTGACTAATCTCACTAAACATAATGTTCTCCACTTCCTTCCATCTTCTTGCAAATGCTATTATTTTATTCTTCTTTATAGCCGAATATAATTCCATTGTGTGCATTTACCATAATTTTGCAATCCATTCATCTGTTGATGGAGATCTAGGTTGGTTCCCTATTTTGGCTATTACAAACTGTGCTGCTATGAACATGGTATGTATATGTTAATGTAGTTCTCTGATTTCAACCCCTTTGGAAAGATACCCAGGAGTGGAAGAGCTGGATCAAGTGGTGAATCTATTCCCAGGTTTCTAAGGAATCTCCATAATGATCTCCATAGTGGCTGAACTACTCTGCACTCGCACCAACAGATTAAAAGAGTTCCTCTTTCCCTACATCCTCACCATTTTAAACAACGAGCAGCACCCACACCACAATCCTGTGTGCTCACCAAAGATGGGACCACAGTGGCACAGTGAGTACTGCAGACACATGGATCAAGGAAGCCAGGTGTCTGAGTGCGTCCAGAGAAGCTGCGGGCCTTAGCGTGTGCCCCAGATCCAGCACTGGCCCTGGGCGTCTGTCCCCTGCCCCAGAACCCAGCACTGTCCTCATGCACCCTGTCTGTGCCCCAGGACCCCTGCTAGTTGCCTATGCCTGTGCCATCCCCACCCCTAAACTCAGCGCTCACCTTGTGCACCTAGACCCAGCGCCTGCCAGAGCCTGGGCACTTACCTCTCGGGTCCTGCCTGCTTCCCAGGTGGCCAAAGCTCCGTGTGCCCGTGAGATATCCTTGGGCCCCCAGCTCATGCACCGGATCCAGCACCAGCATGTATGCCTGCCACATGCCCTGGACCCTAGTGCTACTATCAAATTGTTTTTTTTTTAATTATATACTATGTGTTCATTTTTGGAGGAATCAGCTTCTAAGAGTGAGATTCTATTCTCCATGTGGTCTAATCCATTGTTTATTATTAATGCCTTCACTTCAATGATTTCTTCCTTTATTTCTTTCTGGCTCTCTCCAAATTCTTTTCTGAAATCCTGTCTCCTTTCTACTGTTAAATTACTGGCAATCTCTGTAATTCTTATTGTTGAGTTCTGTTATTGTGGGGTTGTAGAAGCTCATTCCTTCCTTATTTTTCTTCCTTTTCATGATTTCAGAAGTTTGTATCTTTGTTGCTTTTGATAGATTTCTCTCAGTCTCTAGGTATCATCTGATATGTACAAGTGCAAGTTGTGTTGTATTCAATCGTGAAGGTTGAGTGAGAAGGAAAGTGAAAAGTCATAAAAGAGAATGAAAGTATGAGTCTGGTAAGGTAGTATGTAGTAGAGATTAGAGATAGTTAATATGTAGTAGGATTCTAGTAACCAATGTAGAGTATTTAGTATAGTCATATGAAGTGGATTTGATACAAGACAAAGAAAAGAAAGAAGAAAAAATGAAAAAAAATGAAAGAAGCGGTGAGAGTAGATATGTACAAGGGAAGAGGCTTGTGAACGGGATGAAGGAGAGAGCAAACAATCATACACAAAAAATAACAAAAAAAACCCAAGACAACAAAATAATGCAACCCTAGAAATAGATGAATACTGAGCAGACTTGACCTCTGCAGTCTCTGTGCAGGCACCGAGGGCTACTGGTACCTTTCCTGATGCAACCTGGCTCTCTAAACTCAGAGTAAACCTGTCTCTGAGACTCTTTCAGCCTATTCAGGCGACCAGTATCCCCAGCGAGGGCAGCATTGGTCTGACTTCTTGGTCACCATATTTGGGTGGTCTGTGATGATCTCTGGAGGTTCAACTAGGGCTCTGAGTCCTGGGTACTGTCAGCCTTGTTGCCTGATTGGCCCTGGGGTCTGCCTTTTAATCCACACCTCTGCTATGCCCAACAGCAGACTCCACCCCCACTCTTGCCAGGAGAAATTGCAAAGTCTCAACCCTGGGAAACTATCGCTCAGTTCTTCATGAGTCCCGGTGGCTGTGTAGGGTGGTCTCCTGTGGGAATGGTCTCCTGTAGAAACAGCAGGTTCACTTACAGTGTTGTTGAGCATTGCTGTGGATCTCTTCAGGGCACCGTGAACTTGGCTGCCACTGCTACAAGTCGTAGCCTGGGTATGCTCAGGAATAGCTGAAGGGATTACAATTCCAATGAGTTACAGCCACTTATTTCTTTTCAGATCTTAGGTCTCTGGCAGTCCTGCCAGTCCAGGCTCGGGGAGGCAAGACGCCATGCCTCACGCCCATGGCGACAATTTTTGGAGGTGGGCGGGTATTTTTCTGCTCTCTGATCTGCCTTCTAGTTTTTTCCCTGCCACTTTTCAATTGTCTGTGCTCTGTTAAGCTTCATGCTGATTTCTCTTCTTTGTCAGAAATGAGCATTTTAAATTTCTCTGGTGAGAAGATTGTGATTTGTGACAGGGAGTTCAAGGAAGAGTGCATCCTGGAGAGGCATGTGTCAGTGAGCACCGGGTAATGAGGGAGGAGGCAGCAAAGAGAGAGGGTCCATTGCAGACCTCAGCCAGGCTCACGGTTGCATGTCCTGGTGTCATCAGTTTCCATGTTTTCTTTCTCTGATCCACTCCTTTCAATGCTCACTGGCCTCTCCTATGTGCTGTTGAGTTACAACTAAATGCCAAATAAAAGTTTGGGATTTTGTGTGTTGCTGTTCTGGTTATCTACACCTAATTTCATAGTTCTTTCAGGGTATAAAACCTAGTATTTTACAGTAAAAATGTCAATGTTCATTTTCTTTAACCATTAACAGAAATAAGTGTTGTGAGAGGCTCACCAGTGACAGCATGCGTGATGAGAGACACTCCAAGTGACCAGAAGTTTCTTCTTAGGTCTAGTTGTGACATCCTTTAAAGTTATGGGGCCAAAATATGGGGTACAGAGGATTATAGAAAAAATAAGAAAAAGTCCACTGATTAAGCAGCTGGCATAAAGCCATGCACAAATCCTGTAACTCTGACAGGAATGAATACCCCCTAAACTGAAAGCCCATAGGACAAGTTCATGGTGTCTGTAAGGGAAGGGTACTCTTTGGTCCCATCACAACAGCGATCTCATCACATCTCATCCACGAGATGAAGATCTTGTTGTGGAAGGCACTACCATCACCACCATCAGCACAGGCAATATGTATGGATGTCTAGGAACATGGCATCATTGTGTACATTCTGCCAGCAATGCTAGGCTTTTGTACCTGCCAAGCCTTTAGAGTGTGAACACTGTGAAAAGTAAAATGGAATCATCTGTGTTAAGTGAAACAAAATACAGCCTTGAAGATATGGAGACAAGGTGCTCACACTTGATAGCCTGAGATTAACTAACATTGAGGCACTCCCAGAATGAAAGGCTAGCACAAAGAGCACCTCAAGCTCCTACCAAAGGTACTTCTGCAGGCACACCTGTTCAAACTCAGTCTGACTTCCCCTGTTTGTGCTCCTTATAGCTCAAGATTAATGTGTGAAAATATCTTGTATAATCTTCTCTTTTGCCTTTAAAATGTGTCTTTAGCCAGGTGCAGTGGCACAAGCCTGTAATCCCAGGACTTTGGTGGTTGAGACAAGAGGATCCAGGTTCAAAGCCAGACTCCGCAATTTAGCGAGGCTCTCATGAACCTAGTGAGACCCTGTTTTCAAATAAGAAATAAAATCAGGATGGAGGTATAGCTTAAAGTTGGGTAGACTGCTTCTGGGTTTGATACACAGCATCATTAAAAAGTGCCTTTGCCTCAACTAACACTTGGAATACTTTACTATAGCCCACATATTCTCATTGCACCCCTGTGCTATTTCCCGCTTCAATACTTTTCCAAAATTAGATGTGAATTTGCTTCTATTCTTTTTTTTAATTAATTTATTTTTTAAATTGGTGCATTGTAGTCATATATCAATCACATTGGAGTACAAGACTTGAGAGGATATACAAGCACACATCATCCAATTAGCCCTCCTCCAGCCCCCATCCCATTCCCTCCCCCTCACTCCATCCCACACTTCTTTGGTGATTTACTTTGATACATTTGTTTATGTACCTCCTGCATTTTAAAGAGGCTCCGTCCTCCAGTATTACATACCTCTGATTGATTTCATTAGTTGCTTCACTATAGGGCCCTTTCTATAGCTCAACCTCTTCCTGTTGCCCTTTTCCTCCTAGTTATTGCTGATTAAGAGAAGCGTCTGATTTATATTTTCAGCGATATTTCTCTGTGCATGCTGCGTTGAAAGTACCAATCCCACTCTTGATGGTCCCAGTAGTGGCCTGGCTACGTGGTGGATTGATCCAGACCTCGCTGGCTCAAGCAGCGGCCTTGCCTCATGGGAGGCCCCAGTTCTGGTCTCGCTGGCCCCTGAACCGGTCTAACCCCTAAGCTGGCTTTGGTCCCGACCTTGGAGGCCGCAGGAGTGAACTTGCCTCACGCCAGGCTCCGATGCTGGCCATTGGCCCCTGCACCGATCTAACCCCTTGGCAGGATTCCAATACCGGCCTCGGAGGCCCCAGCACCGGCCTAGCCTCATGGCAGGCTCCAATGTCGGCCTCGTTGGCCACAGCACCAGCCTAAACCCTCGGCAGGCTCCGATCCCGGCCTCGGAGGCCCCAGCACTGGTCATGCCTCATGGCAGGCTCCGATGCCAGCCTCGCTGGCCCCAGCACCGGCCTAACCCTTTGGCAGGCTCTTATCCTGGCCTCAGAGGCCCCAGTACCGGCCTTGCCTCAAGGCAGGCTCCGATGCATGCCTCGCTGGCCCCAGCACCAGCCTAACCCCTTGGCAGGCTCCGATCCCGGATTTGGAGGCCCCAGCACTGGCCATGCATCAAGGCAGGCTCTGATCCCGGCCTCGCTGGCCCCAGCAGCGGCATAACCCCTCAGCAGGCTCTTATCCTGGCCTCAGAGGCCCAAGTCTTGGCCTTGCCTCATGGCAGGCTCTGATGCCAGCCTCGCTGGCCCCAGCACCGGCGTAACCCCTCAGCAGGCTCCGGTCCCGTCCTCGGAGGCCCCAACACTACCCTTGCCTCACGGCAGGCTCCGATGCCGGCCTCGCTGGCCACAGCACCGGCCTAAACCATCAGCAGGCCCTTATCCTGGCCTCGAGGCCCCAGTACTGGCCTTGCCTCAAGGCAGGCTCCGATGCCGGCCTCGCTGGCCCCAACACCGGCCTAACCCCTCGGCAGGCTCTTATCCTGGCCTCGAGGCCCAGTACCGGCCTTGCCTCAAGGCTGGCTCCGATGCCTGCCTCTCTGGCCCCAGCACCAGCCTAACCCCTCGGCAGGCTCCGATCCCGGCCTCGGAGGCCCCAGCACTGGTCAAGCCTCACGGCAGGCTCCGATGCCTGCCTCGCTGGCCCAAGCACCGGTCTAACACCTCGACAGGCCCTTATCCTGACCTCGGAGGCCCCAGTACCGGCCTTGCCTCAAGGCAGGCCCCAGTGCCGCCTCACTGGCCCCAGCACCGGCCTAAGCCCTCGGCAGGCTCTTATCCTGGCCTCGGAGGCCCCAGTACAGGCCATGCCTCACGGCAGGCTCCGATGCCTGCCTCGCTGGCCCCAGCACCGGCCTAACACCTCGACAGGCCCTTATCCTGACCTCGGAGGCCCCAGTACCGGCCTTGCCTCAAGGCAGGCCCCAATGCCGGCCTCACTGGCCCCAGCACCGGCCTAACCCCTCGGCAGGCTCGGATCCTGGCCTCGGAGGCCCCAGCACTGGTCATGCCTCACGGCAGGCTCCGATGCCTGCCTCGCTGGCCCCAGCATTGGCCTAACACCTCGACAGTCCCTTATCCCGACCTTGGAGGCCCCAGTACCGGCCTTGCCTCAAGGCAGGCCCCAATGCCGGCCTCACTGGCCCCAGCACCGGCCTAAGCCCTCGGCAGGCTCTTATCCTGGCCTCGGAGGCCCCAGTACCGGCCTTGTCTCACGGCAGGCTCCGATTCCGGCCTCGTAGGCCCCAGCACTTGGTCATGCCTCATGGCAGGCTCCGATGCCAGCCTCGCTGGCCCCAGCACCGGCTTAACCCCTCGGCAGGCTCTTATCCTGGTCTCAGAGGCCCCAGTTCCGGCCTTGCCTCAAGGCAGTCTCTGATTCATGCCTCGCTGGCCCCAGCACCAGCCTAACCCCTTGGCAGGCTACGATCCCGGATTTGGAGGCCCAAGCACTGGTCATGCATCAAGGCAGGCTCCAATGCTGGCCTCGCTGGCCCCAGCACCGCCCTAACTTCTAAGCAGGCTCTTATCCTGGCCTCGGAGGCCCCAGTACCGGACTTGCCTCAAGGCAGGCTCCGATGCCGGCCTCGCTGACTCAAGCACCGGCCTAACCCCTCGGCAGGCTCCGATCCCGGCCTCGGAGGCCCCAGCACTGGTCATGCCTCAAGGCAGGCTCCGATGCCGGCCTCGCTGGCCCCATCACTGGCCTAACCCCTCGGCAGGCTCTTATCATGGCCTCGGAGGCCCCAGACCGGCCTTGCCTCAAGACAGGCTCCGATGCCGGACTCGCTGGATCCAGCACCGGCCTAACCCCTCGGCAGGCTCTTATCTTTGCCTCGGAGGCCCCAGTACCGGCCTTGCTTCAAGGCAGGCTCCGATGCCGGCCTCGCTGGCCACAGCACCGGCCTAAGCCCTCGGCAGGCTACGATCCCGGCCTCGGAGGCCCCAGCTCTGGTCATGCCTCACAGTAGGCTCGGATGCCGGCCTCACCGGCCCCAGCACCGACCTAATCCCTCGGCAGGCTCTTATCCTGGCCTCGGAGGCCCACGTACCAGCCTTGCCTCATGGCAGGTTTTGATGCCAGCCTCGCTGGGCCAAGCATGGGCCTAACCCCTCACAGGCTCCGGTCCTGTCCTCGGAGACCCCAACACTGCCCTTGCCTCATGGCAGGCTCCGATGCCGGCGTCGCTGGCCCCAGCACCGGCCTAACCCCTCGGCAGGCTCCGATCCCGGCGTCGGAGGCCCCAGCACTGGTCATGCCTCAAGCCAGGCTTCGATGCCGGCCTCGCTGGCCCCAGCACCGGCCTAACCCCTCGGCAGGCTCTTATCCTGGCCTTGCAGGCCCCAGTACCGGCCTTGCCACAAGGCAGGCTCCGATGCCGGCCTCTCTGGCCCCAGCACCGGCCTAACCCCTCGGCAGGCTCTTATTCTGGCCTCCAGGCCCCAGTACCGGCCTTGCCTCAAGGCAGGCTCCGATGCCGGCCTCACTGGCCCCAGCAATGTCCTAAGCCCTCGGCAGGCTCTTATCCTGGCCTCGAGGCCCCAGTACCGGCCTTGCCTCAAGGCAGGCTCTGATGCATGCCTCGCTGGCTCCAGCACCAGCCTAACCCCTTGGCAGGCTACGATCCCGGATTTGGAGGCCCCAGCACTGGTCATGCATCAAGGCAGGCTCCGATGCCGGCCTCGAAGGCCCCAGCACCGGCTTAACCCCTTGGCAGGCTCTTATCCTGGCCTCAGAGGCCCCAGTACTGGACTTTCCTCAAGGCAGGCTCCGATGCCGGCCTTGCTGACTCAAGCACCGGACTAACCCCTCGGCAGGCTCCGATCCCGGCCTCGGAGGCCCCAGCACTGGTCATGCCTCAAGGCAGGCTCCGATGCCGGCCTGGCTGGCCCCAGCACCGGCCTAACCCCTCGGCAGGCTCTTATCCTGGCCTCGGAGGCCCCAGTACCGGCCTTGTCTCACGGCAGGCTCCGATGCCGGCCTCGCTGGCCCCAGCACCGGCCTAACACCTCGACAGGCCCTTATCCTGACCTCGGAGGCCCCAGTACCGGCCTTGCCTCAAGGCAGGCCCCAATGCCGGCCTCACTGGCCCCAGCACCGGCCTAAGCCCTCGGCAGGCTCTTATCCCGGCCTCGGAGGCCCCAGCACTGGTTATGCCTCACGGTAGGCTCCGATGCCTGCCTCGCTGGCCCCAGCATCGGCCTAACACCTCGACAGTCCCTTATCCTGACCTTGGAGGCCCCATTACCGGCCTTACCTCAAGGCAGGCCCCAATGCCGGCCTCACTGGCCCCAGCACCGGCTTAAGCCCTCGGCAGGCTCTTATCCTGGCCTCGGAGGCCCCAGTACCCGCCTTGTCTCACGGCAGGCTCCGATTCCGGCCTCGTAGGCCCCAGCACTTGGTCATGCCTCATGGCAGGCTCCGATTCCAGCCTCGCTGGCCCCAGCACCGGCTTAACCCCTCGGCAGGCTCTTATCCTGGTCTCAGAGGCCCCAGTTCCGGCCTTGCCTCAGGCAGGCTCTGATTCATGCCTCGCTGGCCCCAGCACCAGCCTAACCCCTTGGCAGGCTACGATCCCGGATTTGGAGGCCCAAGCACTGGTCATGCATCAAGGCAGGCTCCAATGCCGGCCTCGCTGGCCCCAGCACCGCCCTAACTTCTCAGCAGGCTCTTATCCTGGCCTCAGAGGCCCCAGTACAGGCCTTGCCTCACGGCAGGCTCCGATGCCGGCCTCGCTGGCCCCAGCACCGGCTTAACCCCTCCGCAGGCTCTTATCCTGGCCTCAGAGGCCCCAGTACCGGACTTGCCTCAAGGCAGGCTCCGATGCCGGCCTCGCTGGCCCCAGCACCTGCCTAACCCCTCGGCAGGCTCCAATCCCGGCCTCGGAGGCCCCAGCACTGGTCATGCCTCAAGGCAGGCTCCGATGCCGGCCTCGCTGGCCCCATCACCGGCCTAAACCCTCGGCAGGCTCTTATGCTGGCCTAGGAGGCCCCAGACCGGCCTTGCCTCAAGACAGGCTCCGATGCCGGCCTCGCTGGCCCCAGCACCGGCCTAACCCCTCGGCAGGCTCTTATCCTGGCCTCGGAGGCCCCAGTAACGGCCTTGCCTCAAGGCAGGCTCCGATGCCGGCCTCGCTGGCCACAGCACCGGCCTAAGCCCTCGGCAGGCTCCGATCCCGGCCTCGGAGGCCCCAGCACTGGTCATGCCTCACAGTAGGCTCGGATACCGGCCTCACCGGTCCCAGCACCGGCCTAACCCCTCGGCAGGCTCTTATCCTGGCCTCGGAGGCCCACGTACTAGCCTTGCCTCATGGCAGGTTCTGATGCCAGCCTCGCTGGCCCCAGCATGGGCCTAACCCCTCACAGGCTCCGGTCCTGTCCTCGGAGACCCCAACACTGCCCTTGCCTCACAGCAGGCTCCGATGCCGGCCTCGCTGGCCCCAGCACCGGCCTAACCCCTCGGCAGGCTCTTATTCTGGCCTCGAGGCCCCAGTACAGGCCTTGCCTCAAGGCAGGCTCCGATGCCGGCCTCACTGGCCCCAGCAATGTTCTAAGCCCTTGGCAGGCTCTTATCCTGGCCTCGAGGCCCCAGTACCGGCCTTGCCTCAAGGCAGGCTCCGATGCCGGCCTCGCTGACCCAAGCACCGGACTAACCCCTCGGCAGGCTCCGATCCCGGCCTCGGAGGCCCCAGCACTGGTCATGCCTCAAGGCAGGCTCCGATGCCGGCCTCGCTGGCCCCAGCACCGGCCTAACCCCTCGGCAGGCTCTTATCCTGGCCTCGGAGGCCCCAGACCGGCCTTGCCTCAAGACAGGCTCCGATGCCGGCCTCGCTGGCCCCAGCACCGGCCTAAGCCCTCGGCAGGCTCTTATCCTGGCCTCGGAGGCCCCAGTACCGGCCTTGTCTCACGGCAGGCTCCGATTCCGGCCTCGTAGGCCCCAGCACTTGGTCATGCCTCATGGCAGGCTCCGATGCCAGCCTCGCTGGCCCCAGCACCGGCTTAACCCCTCGGCAGGCTCTTATCCTGGTCTCAGAGGCCCCAGTTCCGGCCTTGCCTCAAGGCAGGCTCTGATTCATGCCTCGCTGGCCCCAGCACCAGCCTAACCCCTTGGCAGGCTACGATCCCGCATTTGGAGGCCCAAGCACTGGTCATGCATCAAGGCAGGCTCCAATGCTGGCCTCGCTGGCCCCAGCACCGCCCTAACTTCTAAGCAGGCTCTTATCCTGGCCTCAGAGGCCCCAGTACCGGCCTTGCCTCAAGGCAGGCTCTGATGCATGCCTCGCTGGCCCCAGCACCAGCCTAACCCCTTGGCAGGCTACGATCCCGGATTTGGAGGCCCCAGCACTGGTCATGCATCAAGGCAGGCTCCAATGCCGGCCTCGCTGGCCACAGCACCGCCCTAACTTCTCAGCAGGCTCTTATCCTGGCCTCGGAGGCCCCAGAAACGGCCTTGCCTCACGGCAGGCTCCGATGCCGGCCTCGCTGGCCCCAGCACCGGCTTAACCCCTCGGCAGGCTCTTATCCTGGCCTCAGAGGCCCCAGTACCGGACATGCCTCAAGGCAGGCTCCGATGCCGGCCTCGCTGTCTCAAGCACCAGCCTAACCCCTCGGCAGGCTCCGATCCCGGCCTCGGAGGCCCCAGCACTGGTCATGCCTCAAGGCAGGCTCTGATGCCGGCCTCGCTGGCCCCAGCACCGGCCTAACCCCTCGGCAGGCTCTTATCCTGGCCTCGGAGGCCCCAGACCGGCCTTGCCTCAAGACAGGCTCCGATGCCAGCCTCGCTGGCCCCAGCACCGGCTTAACCCCTCGGCAGGCTCTTATCCTGGTCTCAGAGGCCCCAATTCCGGCCTTGCCTCAAGGCAGGCTCTGATTCATGCCTCGCTGGCCCCAGCACCAGCCTAACCCCTTGGCAGGCTACGATCCCGCATTTGGAGGCCCAAGCACTGGTCATGCATCAAGGCAGGCCCCAATGCTGGCCTCGCTGGCCCCAGCACCGCCCTAACTTCTAAGCAGGCTCTTATCCTGGCCTCAGAGGCCCCAGTACCGGCCTTGCCTCAAGGCAGGCTCTGATGCATGCCTCGCTGGCCCCAGCACCAGCCTAACCCCTTGGCAGGCTACAATCCCGGATTTGGAGGCCCCAGCACTGGTCATGCATCAAGGCAGGCTCCAATGCCGGCCTCGCTGGCCACAGCACCGCCCTAACTTCTCAGCAGGCTCTTATCCTGGCCTCAGAGGCCCCAGTACCGGACATGCCTCAAGGCAGGCTCCGATGCCGGCCTCGCTGTCTCAAGCACCGGCCTAACCCCTCGGCAGGCTCCGATCCCGGCCACGGAGGCCCCAGCACTGGTCATGCCTCAAGGCAGGCTCCGATGCCGGCCTCGCTGGCCCCAGCACCGGCCTAACCCCTCGGCAGGCTCTTATCCTGGCCTCGGAGGCCCCAGACCGGCCTTGCCTCAAGACAGGCTCCGATGCCGGCCTCGCTGGCCCCAGCACCGGCCTAACCCCTCGGCAGGCTCTTATCCTGGCCTCGGAGGCCCCAGTACCGGCCTTGTCTCACGGCAGGCACCGATGCCGGCCTCGCTGGCCCCAGCACCGGCCTAACCCCTCGGCAGGCTCTTATCCTGGCCTCGGAGGCCCCAGCACTGGTCATGCCTCACGGCAGGCTCCGATGCCGGCCTCGCTGGCCCCAGCACCGGCCTAACCCCTCGACAGGCTCTTATCTTGGCATCGGAGGCCCCAGTACCGGCCTTGCCTCAAGGCAGGCTCCGATGCTGGCCTCAATGGCCCCAGAACCGGCCTAAGCCCTCGGCAGGCTCCGATCCCGGCCTCAGAGGCCCCAGCACTGGTCATGCCTCAAGGCAGGCTCGGATGCCGGCCTCACCGGCCCCAGCACCGGCCTAACCCCTCGGCAGGCTCTTATCCTGGCCTCGGAGGCCCACGTACCTGCCTTGCCTCATGGCAGGTTTTGATGCCAGCCTCGCTGGCCCCAGCATGGGCCTAACCCCTCACAGGCTCCGGTCCTGTCCTCGGAGACCCCAACACTGCCCTTGTCTCACGGCAGGCTCCGATTCCGGCCTCGTAGGCCCCAGCACTTGGTCATGCCTCATGGCAGGCTCCGATGCCAGCCTCGCTGGCCCCAGCACCGGCTTAACCCCTCGGCAGGCTCTTATCCTAGCCTCAGAGGCCCCAGTACCGGCCTTGCCTCAAGGCAGGCTCTGATGCATGCCTCGCTGGCCCCAGCACCAGCCTAACCCCTTGGCAGGCTGCGATCCCGGATTTGGAGGCCCCAGCACTGGTCATGCATCTAGGCAGGCTCCAATGCCCGCCTCGCTGGCCCCAGCACCGCCCTAACTTCTCAGCAGGCTCTTATCCTGGCCTCGGAGGCCCCAGAACCGGCCTTGCCTCACGGCAGGCTCCGATGCCGGCCTCGCTGGCCCCAGCACGGGCTTAACCCCTCGGCAGGCTCTTATCCTGGCCTCAGAGGCCCCAGTACCGGACTTGCCTCAAGGCAGGCTCCGATGCCGGCCTCGCTGGCCCCAGCACCGGCCTAACCCCTCGGCAGGCTCTTATCCTGGCCTCGGAGGCCCCAGGCCGGCCTTGCCTCAAGACAGGCTCCGATGCCGGCCTCGCTGGCCCCAGCACCGGCCTAACCCCTCGGCAGGCTCTTATCCTGGCCTCGGAGGCCCCAGCACTGGTCATGCCTCCCAGCAGGCTCCGATGCCGGCCTCGCTGGCCCCAGCACCGGCCTAACCACCTCGACAGGCTCTTATCTTGGCGTCGGAGGCCCCAGTACCGGCCTTTCCTCAAGGCAGGCTCCGATGCTTGCCTCACTGGCCCCAGAACCGGCCTAAGCCCTCGGCAGGCTCCAATCCCGGCCTCAGAGGCCCCAGCACTGGTCATGCCTCAAGGTAGGCTCGAATGCCGGCCTCACCAGCCCCAGCACCGGCCTAACCCCTCGGCAGGCTCTTATCCTTGCCTCGGAGGCCCACGTACCAGCCTTGCCTCATGGCAGGTTCTGATGCCAGCCTCGCTGGCCCCAGCATGGGCCTAACCCCTCACAGGCTCCGGTCCTGTCCTCGGAGACCCCAACACTGCCCTTGCCTCACGGCAGGCTCCGATGCCGGCCTCGGAGGCCCCAGCACTGGTCATGCCTCAAGCCAGGCTTCGATGCCGGCCTCGCTGGCCCCAGCACCGGCCTAACCCCTCGGCAGGCTCTTATCCTGGCCTTGCAGGCCCCAGTACCGGCCTTGCCACAAGGCAGGCTCCGATGCCGGCCTCTCTGGCCCCAGCACCGGCCTAACCCCTCGGCAGGCTCCGATCCCGGCCTCGGAGGCCCCTGCACTGGTCATGCCTCACGGCAGGCTCCGATGCAGGCCTCGGTGGCCCCAGCACCAGCCTAACCCCTCAGCAGGCTCTTATCCTGGCCTCGGAGGCCCAGGTACCGGCCTTGCCTCACAGCAGGCTCCGATGCCGGCCTCGCTGGCCCAAGCCCCGGCCTAACCCTTCGGCAGGCTCCGATCCCGGCCTCGGAGCCCCAGCACTTGTCATGCCTCAAGGCAGGCTCCGATGCCGGCCGCGCTAGCGCCAGCACCGGCCTAACCCCTCGGTAGGCTCTTATCCTGGCCTCGGAGGCCCCAGTACCGGCCTTGCCTCACGGCAGGCTCCGATGCCGGCCTGGCTGGCCCCAGCACTGGCCTAACCCTTCGGCAGGAACTTATCCTGGCCTCGAGGCCCCAGTACCGGCCTTACCTAAAGGCAGGCTCCGATACCGGCCTCACTGGCCCCAGCACCAGCCTAACCCCTCGGCAGGCTCCGATCCCGGCCTCACTGGCCCCAGCACCTGCCTAACCCCTCGGCAGGCTCCAATCCCGGCCTCGGAGGCCCCAGCACTGGTCATGCCTCACGGCAGGCTCCGATGCCCGCCTCGCTTGCCCCAGCATCGGCCTAACACCTCGACAGGCCCTTTTCCTGACCTCGGAGGCCCCAGTACCGGCCTTGCCTCAAGGCAGGCCCCAATGCCGGCCTCACTGGCCCCAGCACCGGCCTAAGCCCTCGGCAGGCTCTTATCCTGGCCTCGGAGGCCCCAGTACCGGCCTTCTCTCACGGCAGGCTCCGATTCCGGCCTCGTAGGCCCCAGCACTTGGTCATGCCTCATGGCAGGCTCCGATGCCACCCTCGCTGGCCCCAGCACCGGCTTAACCCCTCGGCAGGCTCTTATCCTGGCCTCAGAGGCCCCAGTACCGGCCTTGCCTCAAGGCAGGCTCTGATGCATGCCTCGCTGGCCCCAGCACCAGCCTAACCCCTTGGCAGGCTACAATCCCGGATTTGGAGGCCCCAGCACTGGTCATGCATCAAGGCAGGCTCCAATGCCGGCCTCGCTGGCCCCAGCACCGCCCTAACTTCTCAGCAGGCTCTTATCCTGGTCTCAGAGGCCCCAGTACCGGCCTTGCCTCACGGCAGGCTCCGATGCCGGCCTCACTGGCCCCAGCAATGTCCTAAGCCCTCGGCAGGCTCTTATCCTGGCCTCGAGGCCCCAGTACCGGCCTTGCCTCAAGGCAGGCTCTGATGCATGCCTCGCTGGCCCCAGCACCAGCCTAACCCCTTGGCAGGCTACGATCCCGGATTTGGAGGCCCCAGCACTGGTCATGCATCAAGGCAGGCTCCGATGCCGGCGTCGCTGGCCCCAGCACCGGCTTAACCCCTTGGCAGGCTCTTATCCTGGCCTCAGAGGCCCCAGTACCGGACTTGCCTCAAGGCAGGCTGCGATGCCGGCCTCGCTGACCCAAGCACCGGACTAACCCCTCGGCAGGCTCCGATCCCGGCCTCGGAGGCCCCAGCACTGGTCATGCCTCAAGGCAGGCTCCGATGCCGGCCTCGCTGGCCCCAGCACCGGCCTAACCCCTCGGCAGGCTCTTATCCTGGCCTCGGAGGCCCCAGTACCGGACTTGCCTCAAGGCAGGCTCCGATGCCGGCCTCGCTGGCCCCAGCACCGGCCTAACCCCTCGGCAGGCTCTTATCCTGGCCTCGGAGGCCCCAGGCCGGCCTTGCCTCAAGACAGGCTCCGATGCCGGCCTCGCTGGCCCCAGCACCGGCCTAACCCCTCGGCAGGCTCTTATCCTGGCCTCGGAGGCCCCAGCACTGGTCATGCCTCCCAGCAGGCTCCGATGCCGGCCTCGCTGGCCCCAGCACCGGCCTAACCACCTCGACAGGCTCTTATCTTGGCGTCGGAGGCCCCAGTACCGGCCTTTCCTCAAGGCAGGCTCCGATGCTTGCCTCACTGGCCCCAGAACCGGCCTAAGCCCTCGGCAGGCTCCAATCCCGGCCTCAGAGGCCCCAGCACTGGTCATGCCTCAAGGTAGGCTCGAATGCCGGCCTCACCAGCCCCAGCACCGGCCTAACCCCTCGGCAGGCTCTTATCCTTGCCTCGGAGGCCCACGTACCAGCCTTGCCTCATGGCAGGTTCTGATGCCAGCCTCGCTGGCCCCAGCATGGGCCTAACCCCTCACAGGCTCCGGTCCTGTCCTCGGAGACCCCAACACTGCCCTTGCATCACGGCAGGCTCCGATGCCGGCCTCGGAGGCCCCAGCACTGGTCATGCCTCAAGCCAGGCTTCGATGCCGGCCTCGCTGGCCCCAGCACCGGCCTAACCCCTCGGCAGGCTCTTATCCTGGCCTTGCAGGCCCCAGTACCGGCCTTGCCACAAGGCAGGCTCCGATGCCGGCCTCTCTGGCCCCAGCACCGGCCTAACCCCTCGGCAGGCTCCGATCCCGGCCTCGGAGGCCCCTGCACTGGTCATGCCTCACGGCAGGCTCCGATGCAGGCCTCGGTGGCCCCAGCACCAGCCTAACCCCTCAGCAGGCTCTTATCCTGGCCTCGGAGGCCCAGGTACCGGCCTTGCCTCACAGCAGGCTCCGATGCCGGCCTCGCTGGCCCAAGCCCCGGCCTAACCCTTCGGCAGGCTCCGATCCCGGCCTCGGAGCCCCAGCACTTGTCATGCCTCAAGGCAGGCTCCGATGCCGGCCGCGCTAGCGCCAGCACCGGCCTAACCCCTCGGTAGGCTCTTATCCTGGCCTCGGAGGCCCCAGTACCGGCCTTGCCTCACGGCAGGCTCCGATGCCGGCCTGGCTGGCCCCAGCACTGGCCTAACCCTTCGGCAGGAACTTATCCTGGCCTCGAGGCCCCAGTACCGGCCTTACCTAAAGGCAGGCTCCGATACCGGCCTCACTGGCCCCAGCACCAGCCTAACCCCTCGGCAGGCTCCGATCCCGGCCTCACTGGCCCCAGCACCTGCCTAACCCCTCGGCAGGCTCCAATCCCGGCCTCGGAGGCCCCAGCACTGGTCATGCCTCACGGCAGGCTCCGATGCCCGCCTCGCTTGCCCCAGCATCGGCTTAACACCTCGACAGGCCCTTTTCCTGACCTCGGAGGCCCCAGTACCGGCCTTGCCTCAAGGCAGGCCCCAATGCCGGCCTCACTGGCCCCAGCACCGGCCTAAGCCCTCGGCAGGCTCTTATCCTGGCCTCGGAGGCCCCAGTACCGGCCTTCTCTCACGGCAGGCTCCGATTCCGGCCTCGTAGGCCCCAGCACTTGGTCATGCCTCATGGCAGGCTCCGATGCCACCCTCGCTGGCCCCAGCACCGGCTTAACCCCTCGGCAGGCTCTTATCCTGGCCTCAGAGGCCCCAGTACAGGCCTTGCCTCAAGGCAGGCTCTGATGCATGCCTCGCTGGCCCCAGCACCAGCCTAACCCCTTGGCAGGCTACAATCCCGGATTTGGAGGCCCCAGCACTGGTCATGCATCAAGGCAGGCTCCAATGCCGGCCTCGCTGGCCCCAGCACCGCCCTAACTTCTCAGCAGGCTCTTATCCTGGTCTCAGAGGCCCCAGTACCGGCCTTGCCTCACGGCAGGCTCCGATGCCGGCCTCACTGGCCCCAGCAATGTCCTAAGCCCTCGGCAGGCTCTTATCCTGGCCTCGAGGCCCCAGTACCGGCCTTGCCTCAAGGCAGGCTCTGATGCATGCCTCGCTGGCCCCAGCACCAGCCTAACCCCTTGGCAGGCTACGATCCCGGATTTGGAGGCCCCAGCACTGGTCATGCATCAAGGCAGGCTCCGATGCCGGCGTCGCTGGCCCCAGCACCGGCTTAACCCCTTGGCAGGCTCTTATCCTGGCCTCAGAGGCCCCAGTACCGGACTTGCCTCAAGGCAGGCTGCGATGCCGGCCTCGCTGACCCAAGCACCGGACTAACCCCTCGGCAGGCTCCGATCCCGGCCTCGGAGGCCCCAGCACTGGTCATGCCTCAAGGCAGGCTCCGATGCCGGCCTCGCTGGCCCCAGCACCGGCCTAACCCCTCGGCAGGCTCTTATCCTGGCCTCGGAGGCCCCAGACCGGCCTTGCCTCAAGACAGGCTCCGATGCCGGCCTCGCTGGCCCCAGCACCGGCCTAAGCCCTCGGCAGGCTCTTATCCTGGCCTCGGAGGCACCAGTACCGGCCTTGTCTCACGGCAGGCTCCGATTCCGGCCTCGTAGGCCCCAGCACTTGGTCATGCCTCATGGCAGGCTCCGATGCCAGCCTCGCTGGCCCCAGCACCGGCTTAACCCCTCGGCAGGCTCTTATCCTGGTCTCAGAGGCCCCAGTTCCGGCCTTGCCTCAAGGCAGGCTCTGATTCATGCCTCGCTGGCCCCAGCACCAGCCTAACCCCTTGGCAGGCTACGATCCCGCATTTGGAGGCCCAAGCACTGGTCATGCATCAAGGCAGGCTCCAATGCTGGCCTCGCTGGCCCCAGCACCGCCCTAACTTCTAAGCAGGCTCTTATCCTGGCCTCAGAGGCCCCAGTACCGGCCTTGCCTCAAGGTAGGCTCTGATGCATGCCTCGCTGGCCCCAGCACCAGCCTAACCCCTTGGCAGGCTACAATCCCGGATTTGGAGGCCCCAGCACTGGTCATGCATCAAGGCAGGCTCCAATGCCGGCCTCGCTGGCCACAGCACCGCCCTAACTTCTCAGCAGGCTCTTATCCTGGCCTCGGAGGCCCCAGAAAAGGCCTTGCCTCACGGCAGGCTCCGATGCCGGCCTCGCTGGCCCCAGCACCGGCTTAACCCTCGGCAGGCTCTTATCCTGGCCTCAGAGGCCCCAGTACCGGACATGCCTCAAGGCAGGCTCCGATGCCGGCCTCGCTGTCTCAAGCACCGGCCTAACCCCTCGGCAGGCTCCGATCCCGGCCTCGGAGGCCCCAGCACTGGTCATGCCTCAAGGCAGGCTCCGATGCCGGCCTCGCTGGCCCCAGCACCGGCCTAACCACTCGGCAGGCTCTTATCCTGGCCTCGGAGGCCCCAGACCGGCCTTGCCTCAAGACAGGCTCCGATGCCGGCCTCGCTGGCCCCAGCACCGGCCTAACCACTCGGCAGGCTCTTATCCTGGCCTCGGAGGCCCCAGCACTGGTCATGCCTCACGGCAGGCTCCGATGCCGGCCTCGCTGGCCCCAGCACCGGCCTAACCCCTCGACAGGCTCTTATCTTGGCGTCGGAGGCCCCAGTACCGGCCTTGCCTCAAGGCAGGCTCCGATGCTGGCCTCAATGGCCCCAGAACCGGCCTAAGCCCTCGGCAGGCTCCGATCCCTGCCTCAGAGGCCCCAGCACTGGTCATGCCTCAAGGCAGGCTCGGATGCCGGCCTCACCGGCCCCAGCACCGGCCTAACCCCTAGGCAGGCTCTTATCCTGGCCTCGGAGGCCCACGTACCTGCCTTGCCTCATGGCAGGTTTTGATGCCAGCCTCGCTGGCCCCAGCATGGGCCTAACCCCTCACAGGCTCCGGTCATGTCCTCGGAGACCCCAACACTGCCCTTGTCTCACGGCAGGCTCCGATTCCGGCCTCGTAGGCCCCAGCACTTGGTCATGCCTCATGGCAGGCTCCGATGCCAGCCTCGCTGGCCCCAGCACCGGCTTAACCCCTCGGCAGGCTCTTATCCTGGTCTCAGAGGCCCCAGTTCCGGCCTTGCCTCAAGGCAGGCTCTGATTCATGCCTCGCTGGCCCCAGCACCAGCCTAACCCCTTGGCAGGCTACGATCCCGCATTTGGAGGCCCAAGCACTGGTCATGCATCAAGGCAGGCTCCAATGCTGGCCTCGCTGGCCCCAGCACCGCCCTAACTTCTAAGCAGGCTCTTATCCTGGCCTCAGAGGCCCCAGTACCGGCCTTGCCTCAAGGTAGGCTCTGATGCATGCCTCGCTGGCCCCAGCACCAGCCTAACCCCTTGGCAGGCTACAATCCCGGATTTGGAGGCCCCAGCACTGGTCATGCATCAAGGCAGGCTCCAATGCCGGCCTCGCTGGCCACAGCACCGCCCTAACTTCTCAGCAGGCTCTTATCCTGGCCTCGGAGGCCCCAGAAACGGCCTTGCCTCACGGCAGGCTCCGATGCCGGCCTCGCTGGCCCCAGCACCGGCTTAACCCTCGGCAGGCTCTTATCCTGGCCTCAGAGGCCCCAGTACCGGACATGCCTCAAGGCAGGCTCCGATGCCGGCCTCGCTGTCTCAAGCACCGGCCTAACCCCTCGGCAGGCTCCGATCCCGGCCTCGGAGGCCCCAGCACTGGTCATGCCTCAAGGCAGGCTCCGATGCCGGCCTCGCTGGCCCCAGCACCGGCCTAACCACTCGGCAGGCTCTTATCCTGGCCTCGAGGCCCCAGTACCGGCCTTGCCTCAAGGCAGGCTCTGATGCATGCCTCGCTGGCTCCAGCACCAGCCTAACCCCTTGGCAGGCTACGATCCCGGATTTGGAGGCCCCAGCACTGGACATGCATCAAGGAAGGCTCCGATGCCGGCCTCGCTGGCCCCAGCACCGGCTTAACCCCTTGGCAGGCTCTTATCCTGGCCTCAGAGGCCCCAGTACCGGACTTGCCTCAAGGCAGGCTCCGATGCCGGCCTCGCTGACTCAAGCACCGGACTAACCCCTCGGCAGGCTCCGATCCCGGCCTCGGAGGCCCCAGCACTGGTCATGCCTCAAGGCACGCTCCGATGCCGGCCTCGCTGGCCCCAGCACCGGCCTAACCCCTCGGCAGGCTCTTATCCTGGCCTCGGAGGCCCCAGACCGGCCTTGCCTCAAGACAGGCTCCGATGCCGGCCTCGCTGGCCCCAGCACCGGCCTAAGCCCTCGGCAGGCTCTTATCCTGGCCTCGGAGGCCCCAGTACCGGCCTTGTCTCACGGCAGGCTCCGATTCCGGCCTCGTAGGCCCCAGCACTTGGTCATGCCTCATGGCAGGCTCCGATGCCACCCTCGCTGGCCCCAGCACCGGCTTAACCCCTCGGCAGGCTCTTATCCTGGCCTCAGAGGCCCCAGTACAGGCCTTGCCTCAAGGCAGGCTCTGATGCATGCCTCGCTGGCCCCAGCACCAGCCTAACCCCTTGGCAGGCTACAATCCCGGATTTGGAGGCCCCAGCACTGGTCATGCATCAAGGCAGGCTCCAATGCCGGCCTCGCTGGCCCCAGCACCGCCCTAACTTCTCAGCAGGCTCTTATCCTGGTCTCAGAGGCCCCAGTACCGGCCTTGCCTCACGGCAGGCTCTGATGCCGGCCTCACTGGCCCCAGCAATGTCCTAAGCCCTCGGCAGGCTCTTATCCTGGCCTCGAGGCCCCAGTACCGGCCTTGCCTCAAGGCAGGCTCTGATGCATGCCTCGCTGGCCCCAGCACCAGCCTAACCCCTTGGCAGGCTACGATCCCGGATTTGGAGGCCCCAGCACTGGTCATGCATCAAGGCAGGCTCCGATGCCGGCGTCGCTGGCCCCAGCACCGGCTTAACCCCTTGGCAGGCTCTTATCCTGGCCTCAGAGGCCCCAGTACCGGACTTGCCTCAAGGCAGGCTGCGATGCCGGCCTCGCTGACCCAAGCACCGGACTAACCCCTCGGCAGGCTCCGATCCCGGCCTCGGAGGCCCCAGCACTGGTCATGCCTCAAGGCAGGCTCCGATGCCGGCCTCGCTGGCCCCAGCACCGGCCTAACCCCTCGGCAGGCTCTTATCCTGGCCTCGGAGGCCCCAGACCGGCCTTGCCTCAAGACAGGCTCCGATGCCGGCCTCGCTGGCCCCAGCACCGGCCTAAGCCCTCGGCAGGCTCTTATCCTGGCCTCGGAGGCACCAGTACCGGCCTTGTCTCACGGCAGGCTCCGATTCCGGCCTCGTAGGCCCCAGCACTTGGTCATGCCTCATGGCAGGCTCCGATGCCAGCCTCGCTGGCCCCAGCACCGGCTTAACCCCTCGGCAGGCTCTTATCCTGGTCTCAGAGGCCCCAGTTCCGGCCTTGCCTCAAGGCAGGCTCTGATTCATGCCTCGCTGGCCCCAGCACCAGCCTAACCCCTTGGCAGGCTACGATCCCGCATTTGGAGGCCCAAGCACTGGTCATGCATCAAGGCAGGCTCCAATGCTGGCCTCGCTGGCCCCAGCACCGCCCTAACTTCTAAGCAGGCTCTTATCCTGGCCTCAGAGGCCCCAGTACCGGCCTTGCCTCAAGGTAGGCTCTGATGCATGCCTCGCTGGCCCCAGCACCAGCCTAACCCCTTGGCAGGCTACAATCCCGGATTTGGAGGCCCCAGCACTGGTCATGCATCAAGGCAGGCTCCAATGCCGGCCTCGCTGGCCACAGCACCGCCCTAACTTCTCAGCAGGCTCTTATCCTGGCCTCGGAGGCCCCAGAAACGGCCTTGCCTCATGGCAGGCTCCGATGCCGGCCTCGCTGGCCCCAGCACCGGCTTAACCCTCGGCAGGCTCTTATCCTGGCCTCAGAGGCCCCAGTACCGGACATGCCTCAAGGCAGGCTCCGATGCCGGCCTCGCTGTCTCAAGCACCGGCCTAACCCCTCGGCAGGCTCCGATCCCGGCCTCGGAGGCCCCAGCACTGGTCATGCCTCAAGGCAGGCTCCGATGCCGGCCTCGCTGGCCCCAGCACCGGCCTAACCACTCGGCAGGCTCTTATCCTGGCCTCGGAGGCCCCAGACCGGCCTTGCCTCAAGACAGGCTCCGATGCCGGCCTCGCTGGCCCCAGCACCGGCCTAACCACTCGGCAGGCTCTTATCCTGGCCTCGGAGGCCCCAGCACTGGTCATGCCTCACGGCAGGCTCCGATGCCGGCCTCGCTGGCCCCAGCACCGGCCTAACCCCTCGACAGGCTCTTATCTTGGCGTCGGAGGCCCCAGTACCGGCCTTGCCTCAAGGCAGGCTCCGATGCTGGCCTCAATGGCCCCAGAACCGGCCTAAGCCCTCGGCAGGCTCCGATCCCTGCCTCAGAGGCCCCAGCACTGGTCATGCCTCAAGGCAGGCTCGGATGCCGGCCTCACCGGCCCCAGCACCGGCCTAACCCCTAGGCAGGCTCTTATCCTGGCCTCGGAGGCCCACGTACCTGCCTTGCCTCATGGCAGGTTTTGATGCCAGCCTCGCTGGCCCCAGCATGGGCCTAACCCCTCACAGGCTCCGGTCATGTCCTCGGAGACCCCAACACTGCCCTTGTCTCACGGCAGGCTCCGATTCCGGCCTCGTAGGCCCCAGCACTTGGTCATGCCTCATGGCAGGCTCCGATGCAAGCCTCGCTGGCCCCAGCACCGGCTTAACCCCTCGGCAGGCTCTTATCCTGGCCTCAGAGGCCCCAGTACCGGCCTTGCCTCAAGGCAGGCTCTGATGCATGCCTCGCTGGCCCCAGCACCAGCCTAACCCCTTGGCAGGCTACGATCCCGGATTTGGAGGCCCCAGCACTGGTCATGCATCTAGGCAGGCTCCAATGCCCGCCTCGCTGGCCCCAGCACCGCCCTAACTTCTCAGCAGGCTCTTATCCTGGCCTCGGAGGCCCCAGTACCGGCCTTGCCTCACGGCAGGCTCCGATGCCGGCCTCGCTGGCCCCAGCACGGGCTTAACCCCTCGGCAGGCTCTTATCCTGGCCTCAGAGGCCCCAGTACCGGACTTGCCTCAAGGCAGGCTCCGATGCCGGCCTCGCTGGCCCCAGCACCGGCCTAACCCCTCGGCAGGCTCTTATCCTGGCCTCGGAGGCCCCAGGCCGGCCTTGCCTCAAGACAGGCTCCGATGCCGGCCTCGCTGGCCCCAGCACCGGCCTAACCCCTCGGCAGGCTCTTATCCTGGCCTCGGAGGCCCCAGCACTGGTCATGCCTCCCAGCAGGCTCCGATGCCGGCCTCGCTGGCCCCAGCACCGGCCTAACCACCTTGACAGGCTCTTATCTTGGCGTCGGAGGCCCCAGTACCGGCCTTTCCTCAAGGCAGGCTCCGATGCTTGCCTCACTGGCCCCAGAACCGGCCTAAGCCCTCGACAGGCTCCAATCCCGGCCTCAGAGGCCCCAGCACTGGTCATGCCTCAAGGCAGGCTCGAATGCCGGCCTCACCAGCCCCAGCACCGGCCTAACCCCTCGGCAGGCTCTTATCCTGGCCTCGGAGGCCCACGTACCAGCCTTGCCTCATGGCAGGTTCTGATGCCAGCCTCGCTGGCCCCAGCATGGGCCTAACCCCTCACAGGCTCCGGTCCTGTCCTCGGAGACCCCAACACTGCCCTTGCCTCACGGCAGGCTCCGATGCCGGCCTCGGAGGCCCCAGCACTGGTCATGCCTCAAGCCAGGCTTCGATGCCGGCCTCGCTGGCCCCAGCACCGGCCTAACCCCTCGGCAGGCTCTTATCCTGGCCTTGCAGGCCCCAGTACCGGCCTTGCCACAAGGCAGGCTCCGATGCCGGCCTCTCTGGCCCCAGCACCGGCCTAACCCCTTGGCAGGCTCCGATCCCGGCCTCGGAGGCCCCTGCACTGGTCATGCCTCACGGCAGGCTCCGATGCAGGCCTCGGTGGCCCCAGCACCAGCCTAACCCCTCAGCAGGCTCTTATCCTGGCCTCGGAGGCCCAGGTACCGGCCTTGCCTCACAGCAGGCTCCGATGCCGGCCTCGCTGGCCCAAGCCCCGGCCTAACCCTTCGGCAGGCTCCGATCCCGGCCTCGGAGCCCCAGCACTTGTCATGCCTCAAGGCAGGCTCCGATGCCGGCCGCGCTAGCGCCAGCACCGGCCTAACCCCTCGGTAGGCTCTTATCCTGGCCTCGGAGGCCCCAGTACCGGCCTTGCCTCAAGGCAGGCTCCGATGCCGGCCTGGCTGGCCCCAGTACTGGCCTAACCCTTCGGCAGGAACTTATCCTGGCCTCGAGGCCCCAGTACCGGCCTTACCTCAAGGCAGGCTCCGATACCGGCCTCACTGGCCCCAGCACCAGCCTAACCCCTCGGCAGGCTCCAATCCCGGCCTCACTGGCCCCAGCACCTGCCTAACCCCTCGGCAGGCTCCAATCCCGGCCTCGGAGGCCCCAGCACTGGTCATGCCTCACGGCAGGCTCCGATGCCCGCCTCGCTTGCCCCAGCATCGGCTTAACACCTCGACAGGCCCTTTTCCTGACCTCGGAGGCCCCAGTACCGGCCTTGCCTCAAGGCAGGCCCCAATGCCGGCCTCACTGGCCCCAGCACCGGCCTAAGCCCTCGGCAGGCTCTTATCCTGGCCTCGGAGGCCCCAGTACCGGCCTTCTCTCACGGCAGGCTCCGATTCTGGCCTCGTAGGCCCCAGCACTTGGTCATGCTTCATGGCAGGCTCCGATGCCACCCTCGCTGGCCCCAGCACCGGCTTAACCCCTCGGCAGGCTCTTATCCTGGCCTCAGAGGCCCCAGTACCGGCCTTGCCTCAAGGCAGGCTCTGATGCATGCCTCGCTGGCCCCAGCACCAGCCTAACCCCTTGGCAGGCTACAATCCCGGATTTGGAGGCCCCAGCACTGGTCATGCATCAAGGCAGGCTCCAATGCCGGCCTCGCTGGCCCCAGCACCGCCCTAACTTCTCAGCAGGCTCTTATCCTGGTCTCAGAGGCCCCAGTACCGGCCTTGCCTCACGGCAGGCTCCGATGCCGGCCTCACTGGCCCCAGCAATGTCCTAAGCCCTCGGCAGGCTCTTATCCTGGCCTCGAGGCCCCAGTACCGGCCTTGCCTCAAGGCAGGCTCTGATGCATGCCTCGCTGGCTCCAGCACCAGCCTAACCCCTTGGCAGGCTACGATCCCGGATTTGGAGGCCCCAGCACTGGACATGCATCAAGGAAGGCTCCGATGCCGGCCTCGCTGGCCCCAGCACCGGCTTAACCCCTTGGCAGGCTCTTATCCTGGCCTCAGAGGCCCCAGTACCGGACTTGCCTCAAGGCAGGCTCCGATGCCGGCCTCGCTGACTCAAGCACCGGACTAACCCCTCGGCAGGCTCCGATCCCGGCCTCGGAGGCCCCAGCACTGGTCATGCCTCAAGGCACGCTCCGATGCCGGCCTCGCTGGCCCCAGCACCGGCCTAACCCCTCGGCAGGCTCTTATCCTGGCCTCGGAGGCCCCAGACCGGCCTTGCCTCAAGACAGGCTCCGATGCCGGCCTCGCTGGCCCCAGCACCGGCCTAAGCCCTCGGCAGGCTCTTATCCTGGCCTCGGAGGCCCCAGTACCGGCCTTGTCTCACGGCAGGCTCCGATTCCGGCCTCGTAGGCCCCAGCACTTGGTCATGCCTCATGGCAGGCTCCGATGCCACCCTCGCTGGCCCCAGCACCGGCTTAACCCCTCGGCAGGCTCTTATCCTGGCCTCAGAGGCCCCAGTACAGGCCTTGCCTCAAGGCAGGCTCTGATGCATGCCTCGCTGGCCCCAGCACCAGCCTAACCCCTTGGCAGGCTACAATCCCGGATTTGGAGGCCCCAGCACTGGTCATGCATCAAGGCAGGCTCCAATGCCGGCCTCGCTGGCCCCAGCACCGCCCTAACTTCTCAGCAGGCTCTTATCCTGGTCTCAGAGGCCCCAGTACCGGCCTTGCCTCACGGCAGGCTCCGATGCCGGCCTCAATGGCCCCAGCAATGTCCTAAGCCCTCGGCAGGCTCTTATCCTGGCCTCGAGGCCCCAGTACCGGCCTTGCCTCAAGGCAGGCTCTGATGCATGCCTCGCTGGCCCCAGCACCAGCCTAACCCCTTGGCAGGCTACGATCCCGGATTTGGAGGCCCCAGCACTGGTCATGCATCAAGGCAGGCTCCGATGCCGGCGTCGCTGGCCCCAGCACCGGCTTAACCCCTTGGCAGGCTCTTATCCTGGCCTCAGAGGCCCCAGTACCGGACTTGCCTCAAGGCAGGCTGCGATGCCGGCCTCGCTGACCCAAGCACCGGACTAACCCCTCGGCAGGCTCCGATCCCGGCCTCGGAGGCCCCAGCACTGGTCATGCCTCAAGGCAGGCTCCGATGCCGGCCTCGCTGGCCCCAGCACCGGCCTAACCCCTCGGCAGGCTCTTATCCTGGCCTCGGAGGCCCCAGACCGGCCTTGCCTCAAGACAGGCTCCGATGCCGGCCTCGCTGGCCCCAGCACCGGCCTAAGCCCTCGGCAGGCTCTTATCCTGGCCTCGGAGGCACCAGTACCGGCCTTGTCTCACGGCAGGCTCCGATTCCGGCCTCGTAGGCCCCAGCACTTGGTCATGCCTCATGGCAGGCTCCGATGCCAGCCTCGCTGGCCCCAGCACCGGCTTAACCCCTCGGCAGGCTCTTATCCTGGTCTCAGAGGCCCCAGTTCCGGCCTTGCCTCAAGGCAGGCTCTGATTCATGCCTCGCTGGCCCCAGCACCAGCCTAACCCCTTGGCAGGCTACGATCCCGCATTTGGAGGCCCAAGCACTGGTCATGCATCAAGGCAGGCTCCAATGCTGGCCTCGCTGGCCCCAGCACCGCCCTAACTTCTAAGCAGGCTCTTATCCTGGCCTCAGAGGCCCCAGTACCGGCCTTGCCTCAAGGTAGGCTCTGATGCATGCCTCGCTGGCCCCAGCACCAGCCTAACCCCTTGGCAGGCTACAATCCCGGATTTGGAGGCCCCAGCACTGGTCATGCATCAAGGCAGGCTCCAATGCCGGCCTCGCTGGCCACAGCACCGCCCTAACTTCTCAGCAGGCTCTTATCCTGGCCTCGGAGGCCCCAGAAACGGCCTTGCCTCACGGCAGGCTCCGATGCCGGCCTCGCTGGCCCCAGCACCGGCTTAACCCTCGGCAGGCTCTTATCCTGGCCTCAGAGGCCCCAGTACCGGACATGCCTCAAGGCAGGCTCCGATGCCGGCCTAGCTGTCTCAAGCACCGGCCTAACCCCTCGGCAGGCTCCGATCCCGGCCTCGGAGGCCCCAGCACTGGTCATGCCTCAAGGCAGGCTCCGATGCCGGCCTCGCTGGCCCCAGCACCGGCCTAACCACTCGGCAGGCTCTTATCCTGGCCTCGGAGGCCCCAGACCGGCCTTGCCTCAAGACAGGCTCCGATGCCGGCCTCGCTGGCCCCAGCACCGGCCTAACCACTCGGCAGGCTCTTATCCTGGCCTCGGAGGCCCCAGCACTGGTCATGCCTCACGGCAGGCTCCGATGCCGGCCTCGCTGGCCCCAGCACCGGCCTAACCCCTCGACAGGCTCTTATCTTGGCGTCGGAGGCCCCAGTACCGGCCTTGCCTCAAGGCAGGCTCCGATGCTGGCCTCAATGGCCCCAGAACCGGCCTAAGCCCTCGGCAGGCTCCGATCCCTGCCTCAGAGGCCCCAGCACTGGTCATGCCTCAAGGCAGGCTCGGATGCCGGCCTCACCGGCCCCAGCACCGGCCTAACCCCTAGGCAGGCTCTTATCCTGGCCTCGGAGGCCCACGTACCTGCCTTGCCTCATGGCAGGTTTTGATGCCAGCCTCGCTGGCCCCAGCATGGGCCTAACCCCTCACAGGCTCCGGTCATGTCCTCGGAGACCCCAACACTGCCCTTGTCTCACGGCAGGCTCCGATTCCGGCCTCGTAGGCCCCAGCACTTGGTCATGCCTCATGGCAGGCTCCGATGCAAGCCTCGCTGGCCCCAGCACCGGCTTAACCCCTCGGCAGGCTCTTATCCTGGCCTCAGAGGCCCCAGTACCGGCCTTGCCTCAAGGCAGGCTCTGATGCATGCCTCGCTGGCCCCAGCACCAGCCTAACCCCTTGGCAGGCTACGATCCCGGATTTGGAGGCCCCAGCACTGGTCATGCATCTAGGCAGGCTCCAATGCCCGCCTCGCTGGCCCCAGCACCGCCCTAACTTCTCAGCAGGCTCTTATCCTGGCCTCGGAGGCCCCAGTACCGGCCTTGCCTCACGGCAGGCTCCGATGCCGGCCTCGCTGGCCCCAGCACGGGCTTAACCCCTCGGCAGGCTCTTATCCTGGCCTCAGAGGCCCCAGTACCGGACTTGCCTCAAGGCAGGCTCCGATGCCGGCCTCGCTGGCCCCAGCACCGGCCTAACCCCTCGGCAGGCTCTTATCCTGGCCTCGGAGGCCCCAGGCCGGCCTTGCCTCAAGACAGGCTCCGATGCCGGCCTCGCTGGCCCCAGCACCGGCCTAACCCCTCGGCAGGCTCTTATCCTGGCCTCGGAGGCCCCAGCACTGGTCATGCCTCCCAGCAGGCTCCGATGCTGGCCTCGCTGGCCCCAGCACCGGCCTAACCACCTTGACAGGCTCTTATCTTGGCGTCGGAGGCCCCAGTACCGGCCTTTCCTCAAGGCAGGCTCCGATGCTTGCCTCACTGGCCCCAGAACCGGCCTAAGCCCTCGACAGGCTCCAATCCCGGCCTCAGAGGCCCCAGCACTGGTCATGCCTCAAGGCAGGCTCGAATGCCGGCCTCACCAGCCCCAGCACCGGCCTAACCCCTCGGCAGGCTCTTATCCTGGCCTCGGAGGCCCACGTACCAGCCTTGCCTCATGGCAGGTTCTGATGCCAGCCTCGCTGGCCCCAGCATGGGCCTAACCCCTCACAGGCTCCGGTCCTGTCCTCGGAGACCCCAACACTGCCCTTGCCTCACGGCAGGCTCCGATGCCGGCCTCGGAGGCCCCAGCACTGGTCATGCCTCAAGCCAGGCTTCGATGCCGGCCTCGCTGGCCCCAGCACCGGCCTAACCCCTCGGCAGGCTCTTATCCTGGCCTTGCAGGCCCCAGTACCGGCCTTGCCACAAGGCAGGCTCCGATGCCGGCCTCTCTGGCCCCAGCACCGGCCTAACCCCTTGGCAGGCTCCGATCCCGGCCTCGGAGGCCCCTGCACTGGTCATGCCTCACGGCAGGCTCCGATGCAGGCCTCGGTGGCCCCAGCACCAGCCTAACCCCTCAGCAGGCTCTTATCCTGGCCTCGGAGGCCCAGGTACCGGCCTTGCCTCACAGCAGGCTCCGATGCCGGCCTCGCTGGCCCAAGCCCCGGCCTAACCCTTCGGCAGGCTCCGATCCCGGCCTCGGAGCCCCAGCACTTGTCATGCCTCAAGGCAGGCTCCGATGCCGGCCGCGCTAGCGCCAGCACCGGCCTAACCCCTCGGTAGGCTCTTATCCTGGCCTCGGAGGCCCCAGTACCGGCCTTGCCTCAAGGCAGGCTCCGATGCCGGCCTGGCTGGCCCCAGTACTGGCCTAACCCTTCGGCAGGAACTTATCCTGGCCTCGAGGCCCCAGTACCGGCCTTACCTCAAGGCAGGCTCCGATACCGGCCTCACTGGCCCCAGCACCAGCCTAACCCCTCGGCAGGCTCCAATCCCGGCCTCACTGGCCCCAGCACCTGCCTAACCCCTCGGCAGGCTCCAATCCCGGCCTCGGAGGCCCCAGCACTGGTCATGCCTCACGGCAGGCTCCGATGCCCGCCTCGCTTGCCCCAGCATCGGCTTAACACCTCGACAGGCCCTTTTCCTGACCTCGGAGGCCCCAGTACCGGCCTTGCCTCAAGGCAGGCCCCAATGCCGGCCTCACTGGCCCCAGCACCGGCCTAAGCCCTCGGCAGGCTCTTATCCTGGCCTCGGAGGCCCCAGTACCGGCCTTCTCTCACGGCAGGCTCCGATTCTGGCCTCGTAGGCCCCAGCACTTGGTCATGCTTCATGGCAGGCTCCGATGCCACCCTCGCTGGCCCCAGCACCGGCTTAACCCCTCGGCAGGCTCTTATCCTGGCCTCAGAGGCCCCAGTACCGGCCTTGCCTCAAGGCAGGCTCTGATGCATGCCTCGCTGGCCCCAGCACCAGCCTAACCCCTTGGCAGGCTACAATCCCGGATTTGGAGGCCCCAGCACTGGTCATGCATCAAGGCAGGCTCCAATGCCGGCCTCGCTGGCCCCAGCACCGCCCTAACTTCTCAGCAGGCTCTTATCCTGGTCTCAGAGGCCCCAGTACCGGCCTTGCCTCACGGCAGGCTCCGATGCCGGCCTCACTGGCCCCAGCAATGTCCTAAGCCCTCGGCAGGCTCTTATCCTGGCCTCGAGGCCCCAGTACCGGCCTTGCCTCAAGGCAGGCTCTGATGCATGCCTCGCTGGCTCCAGCACCAGCCTAACCCCTTGGCAGGCTACGATCCCGGATTTGGAGGCCCCAGCACTGGACATGCATCAAGGAAGGCTCCGATGCCGGCCTCGCTGGCCCCAGCACCGGCTTAACCCCTTGGCAGGCTCTTATCCTGGCCTCAGAGGCCCCAGTACCGGACTTGCCTCAAGGCAGGCTCCGATGCCGGCCTCGCTGACTCAAGCACCGGACTAACCCCTCGGCAGGCTCCGATCCCGGCCTCGGAGGCCCCAGCACTGGTCATGCCTCAAGGCACGCTCCGATGCCGGCCTCGCTGGCCCCAGCACCGGCCTAACCCCTCGGCAGGCTCTTATCCTGGCCTCGGAGGCCCCAGACCGGCCTTGCCTCAAGACAGGCTCCGATGCCGGCCTCGCTGGCCCCAGCACCGGCCTAAGCCCTCGGCAGGCTCTTATCCTGGCCTCGGAGGCCCCAGTACCGGCCTTGTCTCACGGCAGGCTCCGATTCCGGCCTCGTAGGCCCCAGCACTTGGTCATGCCTCATGGCAGGCTCCGATGCCAGCCTCGCTGGCCCCAGCACCGGCTTAACACCTCGGCAGGCTCTTATCCTGGTCTCAGAGGCCCCAATTCCGGCCTTGCCTCAAGGCAGGCTCTGATTCATGCCTCGCTGGCCCCAGCACCAGCCTAACCCCTTGGCAGGCTACGATCCCGCATTTGGAGGCCCAAGCACTGGTCATGCATCAAGGCAGGCTCCAATGCTGGCCTCCCTGGCCCCAGCACCGCCCTAACTTCTAAGCAGGCTCTTATCCTGGCCTCAGAGGCCCCAGTACCGGCCTTGCCTCAAGGCAGGCTCTGATGCATGCCTCGCTGGCCCCAGCACGAGCCTAACCCCTTGGCAGGCTACAATCCCGGATTTGGAGGCCCCAGCACTGGTCATGCATCAAGGCAGGCTCCAATGCCGGCCTCGCTGGCCACAGCACCGCCCTAACTTCTCAGCAGGCTCTTATCCTGGCCTCGGAGGCCCCAGAAACGGCCTTGCCTCACGGCAGGCTCCGATGCCGGCCTCGCTGGCCCCAGCACCGGCTTAACCCCTCGGCAGGCTCTTATCCTGGCCTCAGAGGCCCCAGTACCGGACATGCCTCAAGGTAGGCTCCGATGCCGGCCTCGCTGTCTCAAGCACCGGCCTAACCCCTCGGCAGGCTCCGATCCCGGCCACGGAGGCCCCAGCACTGGTCATGCCTCAAGGCAGGCTCCGATGCCGGCCTCGCTGGCCCCAGCACCGGCCTAACCCCTCGGCAGGCTCTTATCCTGGCCTCGGAGGCCCCAGACCGGCCTTGCCTCAAGACAGGCTCCGATGCCGGCCTCGCTGGCCCCAGCACCGGCCTAACCCCTCGGCAGGCTCTTATCCTGGCCTCGGAGGCCCCAGTACCGGCCTTGTCTCACGGCAGGCACCGATGCCGGCCTCGCTGGCCCCAGCACCGGCCTAACCCCTCGGCAGGCTCTTATCCTGGCCTCGGAGGCCCCAGCACTGGTCATGCCTCACGGCAGGCTCCGATGCCGGCCTCGCTGGCCCCAGCACCGGCCTAACCCCTCGACAGGCTCTTATCTTGGCGTCGGAGGCCCCAGTACCGGCCTTGCCTCAAGGCAGGCTCCGATGCTGGCCTCAATGGCCCCAGAACCGGCCTAAGCCCTCGGCAGGCTCCGATCCCGGCCTCAGAGGCCCCAGCACTGGTCATGCCTCAAGGCAGGCTCGGATGCCGGCCTCACCGGCCCCAGCACCGGCCTAACCCCTCGGCAGGCTCTTATCCTGGCCTCGGAGGCCCACGTACCTGCCTTGCCTCATGGCAGGTTTTGATGCCAGCCTCGCTGGCCCCAGCATGGGCCTAACCCCTCACAGGCTCCGGTCCTGTCCTCGGAGACCCCAACACTGCCCTTGTCTCACGGCAGGCTCCGATTCCGGCCTCGTAGGCCCCAGCACTTGGTCATGCCTCATGGCAGGCTCCGATGCCAGCCTCGCTGGCCCCAGCACCGGCTTAACCCCTCGGCAGGCTCTTATCCTGGCCTCAGAGGCCCCAGTACCGGCCTTGCCTCAAGGCAGGCTCTGATGCATGCCTCGCTGGCCCCAGCACCAGCCTAACCCCTTGGCAGGCTACGATCCCGGATTTGGAGGCCCCAGCACTGGTCATGCATCTAGGCAGGCTCCAATGCCCGCCTCGCTGGCCCCAGCACCGCCCTAACTTCTCAGCAGGCTCTTATCCTGGCCTCGGAGGCCCCAGTACCGGCCTTGCCTCACGGAAGGCTCCGATGCCGGCCTCGCTGGCCCCAGCACGGGCTTAACCCCTCGGCAGGCTCTTATCCTGGCCTCAGAGGCCCGAGTACCGGACTTGCCTCAAGGCAGGCTCCGATGCCGGCCTCGCTGGCCCCAGCACCGGCCTAACCCCTCGGCAGGCTCTTATCCTGGCCTCGGAGGCCCCAGGCCGGCCTTGCCTCAAGACAGGCTCCGATGCCGGCCTCGCTGGCCCCAGCACCGGCCTAACCCCTCGGCAGGCTCTTATCCTGGCCTCGGAGGCCCCAGCACTGGTCATGCCTCCCAGCAGGCTCCGATGCCGGCCTTGCTGGCCCCAGCACCGGCCCAACCCCTCGACAGGCTCTTATCTTGGCGTCGGAGGCCCCAGTACCGGCCTTTCCTCAAGGCAGGCTCCGATGCTTGCCTCACTGGCCCCAGAACCGGCCTAAGCCCTCGGCAGGCTCCAATCCCGGCCTCAGAGGCCCCAGCACTGGTCATGCCTCAAGGCAGGCTCGAATGCCGGCCTCACCAGCCCCAGCACCGGCCTAACCCCTCGGCAGGCTCTTATCCTGGCCTCGGAGGCCCATGTACCAGCCTTGCCTCATGGCAGGTTCTGATGCCAGCCTCGCTGGCCCCAGCATGGGCCTAACCCCTCACAGGCTCCGGTCCTGTCCTCGGAGACCCCATCACTGCCCTTGCCTCACGGCAGGCTCCGATGCCGGCCTCGGAGGCCCCAGCACTGGTCATGCCTCAAGCCAGGCTTCGATGCCGGCCTCGCTGGCCCCAGCACCGGCCTAACCCCTCGGCAGGCTCTTATCCTGGCCTTGCAGGCCCCAGTACCGGCCTTGCCACAAGGCAGGCTCCGATGCCGGCCTCTCTGGCCCCAGCACCGGCCTAACCCCTCGGCAGGCTCCGATCCCGGCCTCGGAGGCCCCTGCACTGGTCATGCCTCACGGCAGGCTCCGATGCAGGCCTCGGTGGCCCCAGCACCAGCCTAACCCCTCAGCAGGCTCTTATCCTGGCCTCGGAGGCCCCAGACCGGCCTTGCCTCAAGACAGGCTACGATGCCGGCCTCGCTGGCCCAAGCCCCGGCCTAACCCTTCGGCAGGCTCCGATCCCGGCCTCGGAGCCCCAGCACTTGTCATGCCTCAAGGCAGGCTCCGATGCCGGCCGCGCTAGCGCCAGCACCGGCCTAACCCCTCGGTAGGCTCTTATCCTGGCCTCGGAGGCCCCAGTACCGGCCTTGCCTCACGGCAGGCTCCGATGCCGGCCTCGCTGGCCCCAGCATTGGCCTAACCCTTCGGCAGGAACTTATCCTGGCCTCGAGGCCCAGTACCAGCCTTACCTCAAGGCAGGCTCCGATACCGGCCTCACTGGCCCCAGCACCAGCCTAACCCCTCGGCAGGCTCCGATCCCGGCCTCACTGGCCCCAGCACCTGCCTAACCCCTCGGCAGGCTCCAATCCCGGCCTCGGAGGCCCCAGCACTGGTCATGCCTCACGGCAGGCTCCGATGCCCGCCTCGCTTGCCCCAGCATCGGCTTAACACCTCGACAGGCCCTTTTCCTGACCTCGGAGGCCCCAGTACCGGCCTTGCCTCAAGGCAGGCCCCAATGCCGGCCTCACTGGCCCCAGCACCGGCCTAAGCCCTCGGCAGGCTCTTATCCTGGCCTCGGAGGCCCCAGTACCGGCCTTCTCTCACGGCAGGCTCCGATTCCGGCCTCGTAGGCCCCAGCACTTGGTCATGCTTCATGGCAGGCTCCGATGCCACCCTCGCTGGCCCCAGCACCGGCTTAACCCCTCGGCAGGCTCTTATCCTGGCCTCAGAGGCCCCAGTACCGGCCTTGCCTCAAGGCAGGCTCTGATGCATGCCTCGCTGGCCCCAGCACCAGCCTAACGCCTTGGCAGGCTACAATCCCGGATTTGGAGGCCCCAGCACTGGTCATGCATCAAGGCAGGCTCCAATGCCGGCCTCGCTGGCCCCAGCACCGCCCTAACTTCTCAGCAGGCTCTTATCCTGGTCTCAGAGGCCCCAGTACCGGCCTTGCCTCACGGCAGGCTCCGATGCCGGCCTCGCTGGCCCCAGCACCGGCTTAACCCCTCGGCAGGCTCTTATCCTGGCCTCAGAGGCCCCAGTACCGGACTTGCCCCAAGGCAGGCTCCGATGCCGGCCTCGCTGTCTCAAGCACCGGCCTAACCCCTCGGCAGGCTCCGATCCCGGCCTCGGAGGCCCCAGCACTGGTCATGCCTCAAGGCAGGCTCCGATGCCGGCCTCGCTGGCCCCAGCACCTGCCTAACCCCTCGGCAGGCTCTTATCCTGGCCTCGGAGGCCCCAGACCGGCCTTGCCTCAAGACAGGCTACGATGCCGGCCTCGCTGGCCACAGCACCGGCCTAACCCCTCGGCAGGCTCTTATCCTGGCCTTGCAGGCCCCAGTACCGGCCTTGCCACAAGGCAGGCTCCGATGCCTGCCTCACTGGCCCCAGCAGCGGCCTAACCCCTCGGCAGGCTCCGATCCCGGCCTCGGAGGCCCCAGCACTGGTCATGCCTCACGGCAGGCTCCGATGCAGGCCTCGGTGGCCCCAGCACCAGCCTAACCCCTCAGCAGGCTCTTATCCTGGCCTCGGAGTCCCAAGTACCGGCCTTGCCTCACAGCAGGCTCCGATGCCGGCCTCGCTGGCCGAAACACCGGCCTAACCCTTCGGCAGGCTCCGATCCCTGCCTCGGAGCCCCAGCACTTGTCATGCCTCAAGGCAGGCTCCGATGCCGGCCGCGCTGGTGCCAGGACCGGCCTAACCCCTCGGTAGGCTCTTATCCTGGCCTCAGAGGCCCCAGTACCGGCCTTGCCTCACGGCAGGCTCCGATGCCGGCCTCGCTGGCCCTAGCACCAGCCTAACCCCTCGGCAGGCTCCGATCCCGGCCTCGGAAGCCCCAGCACTGGTCATGCCTCACGGCAGGCTCTGCTGCCGGCCTCGTTGGCCCCAGCACCGGCCTAACCCCTTGGCAGGCTCTTATCCTGGCCTCGGAGGCCCCAGTACCGGCCTTGCCTCACAGCAGGCTCCGATGCCGGCCTTGCTGGCCCAGGTACCGGCCTAACCCCTCGGCAGGCTCTTATCCTGGCCTCGAGACCCCAGTATCTGCCTTGCCTCAAGGCAGGCTCCGATGCCAGCCTCGCTGGCCCCAGCACCGGCCTAACCCCGCGGCAGGCTCCGATCCCGGCCTCAGAGGCCCCATCTCTGGTCATGCCTCACGGCACGCTCCGATGCCGGCCTCGATGGCCCCAGCACCAGCCTAACCCCTCAGCAGGCTCTTATCTTGGCCTTAGAGTCCCCAGTACCAGCCTTGCCTCAAGGCAGGATCCGATGCGGGCCTCACTGGCCCCAGCACCGGCGAAAGCCCTTGGCAGGCTCCGATCCCGGCCTCGGAGGCCCCATCACTGGTCATGCCTAAAGCCAGGCTCCGATGCCGGCCTCGCTGCCCCAGCACAGGCCTAATCCCTCGGCAGGCTCTTATCCTGGCCTCGGAGGCCGCAGTACCGGCCTTGCCTCAAGGCAGGCTCCGATGCCGGCCTCATTGGCCCCAGCACCGGCCTAACCCCTCGGCAGGCTCTTTTCCTGGCCTCGAGGCCCCAGTACCGGCGTTGCCTCAAGGTAGGCTCTGATGCTGACCTCACTGGCCCCAGCACCAGCCTAACCCCTCGGCAGGCTCCGATCCCCGCCTCGGAGGCCCAAGCACTGGTCATGCCTCACGGCAGGCTCCGAGACCTGCCTCGCTGGCCCCAGCACCTGCCTAACCCCTCGAAAGGCTCTTATCCTGACCTCGAGGCCCCAGTATCAGCCGTGCCTCAAGGCAGGCTCCGATGCCGGCCTCGATGGCCCTAGCACCGGCCTAACCCCTCGGCAGGCTCTTATTCTGGCCTCGAGGCCCCAGTACCGGCCTTGCCTCAAGGCAGGCTCCAATGCCGGCCTCACTGGCCCCAGCAATGTCCTAAGCCCTAGGCAGGCTCTTATCCTGGCCTCGAGGCCCCAGTACGGGCCTTGCCTCACGACAGGCTCCGATGCCGGCCTCACTGGCCCCAGCAGCGGCCTAACCCCTCGGCAGGCTCCGATCCTGGCCTCGGAGGCCCCAGCACTGGTCATGCCTCACGGAAGACTCCGATGCTGGCCTCGGTGGCCCCAGCACCAGCCTAACCCCTCAGCAGGCTCTTATCCTGGCCTCGGAGGCCCAAGTACCGGCCTTGCCTCACAGCAGGCTCCGATGTTGGCCACACTGGCCCCAGCACCGGCCAACCACTCGGCAGGCACTTATCCTTGCCTCAGAGGCCCCAGTACCGGCCTTGCCTCTCGGCAGGCTCCGATGCCGGCCTCGCTGGCCCCAGCACTGGCCTAACCCTTCGGCAGGCACTTATCCTGGCCTCGAGGCCCCAGTACCGGCCTTACCTCAAGGCAGGCTCCGATACCGGCCTCACTGGCCCCAGCACCAGCCTAACCCCTCGGCAGGCTCCGATCCCGGCCTCACTGGCCCCAGCACCTGCCTAACCCCTCGGCAGGCTCCAATCCCGGCCTCGGAGGCCCCAGCACTGGTCATGCCTCACGGCAGGCTCCGATGCCCGCCTCGCTTGCCCCAGCATCGGCTTAACACCTCGACAGGCCCTTTTCCTGACCTCGGAGGCCCCAGTACCGGCCTTGCCTCAAGGCAGGCCCCAAAGCCGGCCTCACTGGCCCCAGCACCGGCCTAAGCCCTCGGCAGGCTCTTATCCTGGCCTCGGAGGCCCCAGTACCGGCCTTCTCTCACGGCAGGCTCCGATTCCGGCCTCGTAGGCCCCAGCACTTGGTCATGCTTCATGGCAGGCTCCGATGCCACCCTCGCTGGCCCCAGCACCGGCTTAACCCCTCGGCAGGCTCTTATCCTGGCCTCAGAGGCCCCAGTACCGGCCTTGCCTCAAGGCAGGCTCTGATGCATGCCTCGCTGGCCCCAGCACCAGCCTAACGCCTTGGCAGGCTACAATCCCGGATTTGGAGGCCCCAGCACTGGTCATGCATCAAGGCAGGCTCCAATGCCGGCCTCGCTGGCCCCAGCACCGGCCTAACTTCTCAGCAGGCTCTTATCCTGGTCTCAGAGGCCCCAGTACCGGCCTTGCCTCACGGCAGGCTCCGATGCCGGCCTCGCTGGCCCCAGCACCGGCTTAACCCCTCGGCAGGCTCTTATCCTGGCCTCAGAGGCCCCAGTACCGGACTTGCCCCAAGGCAGGCTCCGATGCCGGCCTCGCTGTCTCAAGCACCGGCCTAACCCCTCGGCAGGCTCCGATCCCGGCCTCGGAGCCCCCAGCACTGGTCATGCCTCAAGGCAGGCTCCGATGCCGGCCTCGCTGGCCCCAGCACCTGCCTAACCCCTCGGCAGGCTCTTATCCTGGCCTCGGAGGCCCCAGACCGGCCTTGCCTCAAGACAGGCTACGATGCCGGCCTCGTTGGCCACAGCACCGGCCTAACCCCTCGGCAGGCTCTTATCCTGGCCTCGGAGGCCCCAGTACCGGCCTTGCCTCAGGGCAGGCACCGATGCCGGCCTCGCTGGCCCCAGCACCAGCCTAACCCCTCGGCAGGCTCCGATCCCGGCCTCGGAGGCCTCATCACTGGTCATGCCTCAAGGCAGGCTCCGATGCTGGCCTCGCTGGCCCCAGCACAGGCCTAATCCCTCGGCAGGCTCTTATCCTGGCCTCGGAGGCCGCAGTACCGGCCTTGCCTCAAGGCAGGCTCCGATCCCGGCCTCGGAGGCCTCATCACTGGTCATGCCTCAAGGCAGGCTCCGATGCCGGCCTCGCTGGCCCCAGCACAGGCCTAATCCCTCGGCAGGCTCTTATCCTGGCCTCGGAGGCCGCAGTACCGGCCTTGCCTCAAGGCAGGCTCCGATGCCGGCCTCATTGGCCCCAGCACCGGCCTAACCCCTCGGCAGGCTCTTATCCTGGCCTCGAGGCCCCAGTACCGGCCTTGCCTCAAGGTAGGCTCTGATGCTGGCCTCACTGGCCCCAGCAACAGCCTAACCCCTCGGCAGGCTCCGATCCCCGCCTCGGAGGCCCAAGCACTGGTCATGCCTCACGGCAGGCTCCGAGACCTGCCTCGCTGTCCCCAGCACCTGCCTAACCCCTCGACAGGCTCTTATCCTGGCCTCGAGGCCCCAGTATCAGCCTTGCCTCAAGGCAGGCTCCGATGCCGGCCTCGATGGCCCTACCACCGGCCTAACCCCTCAGCAGGCTCTTATCTTGGCCTCGGAGGCCCCAGTACCGGCCTTGCCTCAAGGCAGGATCCGATGCGGGGCTCACTGGCCCCAGCACCGGCCTAACCCCTCAGCAGGCTCCGATCCCGGCCTCGGAGGCCCCAACACTGGTCATGCCTCAAGCCAGGCTCCGATGCCGGCCTCGCTGGCCCCAGCACAGGCCTAATCCCTCGGCATGCTCTTATCCTGGCCTCGGAGGCCGCAGTACCGGCCTTGCCTCAAGGCAGGCTCCAATGCCGGCCTCATTGGCCCCAGCACCGGCCTAACCCCTCAGCAGGCTCTTATCTTGGCCTCAGAGGCCCCAGTACCGGCCTTGCCTCAAGAAAGGCTCCGATGCCGGCCTCACTGGCCCCAGAACCGGCCTAAGCCCTTGGCAGGCTCCGATCCCGGCCTCGGAGGCCCCAGCACTGGTCATGCCTCAAGGCAGGCTCCGATGCCGGCCTCACCGGCTCCAGAACCGGCCTAACCCCTCGGCAGGCTCTTATCCTGGCCTCGGAGGCCCATGTACCGGCCTTGCCTCATGGCAGGTTCTGATGCCAGCCTCGCTGTCCCAAGCATGGGCCTAACCCCTCAGCAGGCTCCTGTCCTGTCCTTGGAGACCCCAACACTGCCCTTGCCTCATGGCAGTCTCCGATGCCGGCCTCACTGGCCCCAGCACCGGCCTAACCACTCGGCAGGCTCCCATCCCGGCCTCGGAGGCCCCAGCACTGGTCATGCCTCAAGTCAGGCTCCGATGCAGGCCTCGCTGGCCCCAGCACCGGCCTCACCCCTCGGCAGGCTCTTATCCTGGCCTCGAGGCCCCAGTACCGGCCTTACCTCAAGGCAGGCTCCGATGCCGGCCTCACTGGCCCCACCAATGTCCTAAGCCCTCGGCAGGCTCTTATCCTGGCCTCGAGGCCCCAGTACCGGCCTTGCCTCACGGCAGGCTCCGATGCTGGCCTCACTGGCCCCAGCAGTGGCCTAACCCCTCGGCAGGCTCCGATCCCGGCCTCGGAGTCCCCAGCACTGGTCATGACACATGGCAGGCTCCGATGCTGGCCTTGGTGGCCCCAGCACCAGCCTAACCCCTCAGCAGGCTCTTATCCTGGCCTCGGAGGCCCAAGTACCGGCCTTGCCTCACAGCAGGCTCCGATGCCGGCCTTGCTGCCCGAAGCACCGGCCTAACCCTTCGGCAGGCTCCGATCCTGGCCTCGGAGCCCCAGCACTTGTCATGCCTCAAGGCAGGCTCCGATGCCAGCCGCGCTGGCGCCAGCACCGGCCTAACCCCTCGGTAGGCTATTATCCTGGCCTCGGAGGCCCCAGTACCGGCCTTGCCTCACGGCAGGCTCCGATGCCGGCCTAGCTGGCCCCAGCACTGGCCTAACCCTTCGGCAGGCACTTATCCTGGCCTCGGAGGCTCCAGTACCGGCCTTGCCTCAAGGCAGGCTCCAATGCCGGCCTCACTGGCCCCAGCACCGACCTAAGTCCTCGACTGGCTCTTATCCTGGCCTCGGAGTCCCCAGTACCGGCCTTGCCTCACGGAAGGCTCCGATGCCGGCCTCGCTGGCCCAGCACCAGCCTAACCCCTCGGCAGGCTCCGTTCCCGGCCTCGGAAGCCCCAGCACTGGTCATGCCTCACGGCAGGCTCTGCTGCCAGCCTTGTTGGCCCCAGCACCGGCCTAAACCCTTGGCAGGCTCTTATCCTGGCCTCGGAGGCCCCAGTACCGGCCTTGCCTCACAGCAGGCTCCAATGCCGGCCTTGCTGGCCCCAGCACCGGCCTAACCCCTCGGCAGGCTCTTATCCTGGCCTCGAGGCCCCAGTATCAGCCTTGCCTCAAGGCAGGCTCCGATGCCAGCCTCGCTGGCCCCAGCACCAGCCTAACCCCATGGCCGGATCCGATCCCGGCCTCGGAGGCCCCATCAATGGTCATGCCTCACGGCAGGCTCCGATGCCTGCCTCGATGGCCCCAGCACCGGCCTAAGCTCTCAGCAGGCTCTTATCTTGGCCTCAGAGGCCCCAGTACCGGCCTTGCCTCAAGGCAGGATCCGATGCAGGCCTCACTGGCCCCAGCACCGGCCTAAGCCCTCGGCAGGCTCCGATCCCGGCCTCGGAGGCCCCATCACTGGTCAGCCTCAAGCCAGGCTCCGATGCCGGCCTCGCTGGCCCCAGCACAGGCCTAATCCCTCGGCAGGCTCTTATCCTGGCCTCGGAGGCCGCAGTACCGGCCTTGCCTCAAGGCAGGCTCCGATGCCGGCCTCATTGGCCCCATTACCGGCCTAACCCCTCGGCAGGCTCTTATCCTGGCCTCGAGGCCCCAGTACCGGCCTTGCCTCAAAGCAGGCTCTGATGCTGGCCTCACTGGCCCCAGCAACAGCCTAACCCCTCGGCAGGCTCCGATCCCCGCCTCGGAGGCCCAAGCACTGGTCATGCCTCACGGCAGGCTCCGAGACCTGCCTCGCTGGCCCCATCACCTGCCTAAACCCTCGACAGGCTCTTATCCTGGCCTCGAGGCCCCAGTATCAGCCTTGCCTCAAGGCAGGCTCAGATGCCGGCCTCGATGGCCCCAGCACCGGCCTAACCCCTCAGCAGGCTCTTATCTTGGCCTCGGAGGGCCCAGTACCGGCCTTGCCTCAAGGCAGGATCCGATGCGGGCCTCACTGGCCCCAGCACCGTCCTAATCCCTCGGCAGGCTCTGATCCCGGCCTAGGAGGCCCCATCACTGGTCATGCCTCAAGCCAGGCTCCGATGCCGACCTCGCTGGCCCCAGCACAAGCCTAATCCCTCGACAGTCCCTTATCCTGACCTTGGAGGCCCCAGTACCGGCCTTGCCTCAAGGCAGGCCCCAATGCTGGCCTCACTGGCCCCAGCACCGGCCTAAGCCCTCGGCAGGCTCTTATCCTGGCCTCAGAGGCCCCAGTACCGGCCTTGCCTCAAGGCAGGCTCCGATGCATGCCTCGCTAGCCCCAGCACCAGCCTAACCCCTTGGCAGGCTCCGATTCCAGATTTGGAGGCCCCAGCACTGGCCATGCATCAAGGCAGGCTCCGATGCCGGCCTCGCTGGCCCCAGCAGCGGCATAACCCCTCAGCATGCTCCGGTACCGTCCTCGGGGTCCCCAACACTACCCTTGCCTCACGGCAGGCTCCGATGCCGGCCTCGCTGGACCCAGAACCGGCCTAACCCCTCGACAGGCTCTTATCCTGGCCTCGGGGGCCCCAGTACCGGCCTTGCCTCAACTCAGGCTCCGATGCCGGCCTCGCTGGCCCCAGCACTGGCCTAACCCTTCAGCAGGCACTTATCCTGGCCTCCAGGCCCCAGTACCGGCCTTACCTCAAGGCAGGCTCCGATACCGGCCTCACTGGCCCCAGCACCTACCTAGGCCTCGACAGGCTCTTATCCTGGCCTCGGAGACCCCAGTACCGGCCTTGCCTCACAGCAGGCTCCGATGCCGGCCTTGCTGGCCCCAGCACCGGCCTAACCCCTCGACAGGATCTTATCCTGGCCTCGGAGGCCCCAGTACCGGCCTTGCCTCAAGGCAGGCTCCAATGCCGGCCTCACTGGCCCCAGCACCGACCTAAGTCCTCGACAGGCTCTTATCCTGGCCTCGGAGTCCCCAGTACCGGCCTTGCCTCACGGAAGGCTCCGATGCCGGCCTCGCTGGCCCCAGCACCAGCCTAACCCCTCGGCAGGCTCTGATCCCGACCTCGGAAGCCCCAGCACTGGTCATGCCTCACGGCAGGCTCTGCTGCCGGCCTCGTTGGCCCCAGCACCGGCCTAACCCCTTGGAAGGCTCTTATCCTGGCCTCGGAGGCCCCAGTAACGGCCTTGCCTCACAGCAGGCTCCGATGCCGGCCTTGCTGGCCCCAGCACCGGCCTAACCCCTCGGCAGGCTCTTATCCTGGCCTCGAGGCCCCAGTATCAGCCTTGCCTCAAGGCAGGCTCCGATGCCAGCCTCGCTGGCCCCAGCACCAGCCTAACCCCTCGGCAGGCTCCGATCCCGGCCTCGGAGGCCCCATCACTGGTCATGCCTCTCGGCAGGCTCTGATGCCGGCCTCGATAGCCCCAGCACCGGCCTAACCCCTCAGCAGGCTCTTATCTTGGCCTCGGAGGCCCCAGTACCGGCCTTGCCTCAAGGCAGGCTCCGATGCCGGCCTCACTGGCCCCAGAACCGGCCTAAGCCCTCGGCAGGCTCCGATCCCGGCCTCGGAGGCCCCAGCACTGGTCATGCCTCAAGGCAGGCTCCGATGCCGGCCTCACCGGCTCCAGCACCGGCCTAACCTCTCAGCAGGCTCTTATCCTGGCCTCGGAGGCCCACGTACCGGCCTTGCCTCATGGCAGGTTCTGATGCCAGCCTCGCTGTCCCAAGCATGGGCGTAACCCCTCAGCAGGCTCGGGTCCTGTCCTCGGGGACCCCAACACTGCCCTTGCCTCACAGCAGGCTCCGATGCCGGCCTCATTGGCCCCAGCACCGGCCTAACCCCTCGGCAGGCTCTTATCCTGGCCTCAGAGGCCCCAGTACCGGCCTTGCCTCAAGGAAGGCTCCAATGCCGGCCTCACTGGCCCCAGCACCGACCTAAGCCCTCGATAGGCTCTTATCCTGGCCTCGGAGGCCCCAGTACCGGCCTTGCCTCACAGCAGGCTCCGATGCCGGCCTCGCTGGCCCCAGCACCGTCCTAACCCCTCGACAGGCTCTTATCCTGGCCTCGGAGACCCCAGTACCGGCCTTGCCTCAAGGCAGGCTCCAATGCCGGCCTCACTGGCCCCAGCACCGACCTAAGTCCTCGACAGGCTCTTATCCTGGCCTCGGAGTCCCCAGTACCGGCCTTGCCTCACGAAAGGCTCCGATGCCGGCCTCGCTAGCCCCAGCACCAGCCTAAACCCTCGGCAGGCTCCGATCCCGGCCTCGGAAGCCCCAGCACTGGTCATGCCTCACGGCAGGCTCTGCTGCCGGCCTCGTTGGTCCCAGCACAGGCCTAACCCCTTGGCAGGCTCTTATCCTGGCCTCGGAGGCACCAGTACCGGCCTTGCCTCACAGCAGGCTCCGATGCCGGCCTTGCTGGCCCCAGCACCGGCCTAACCCCTCGGCAGGCTCTTATCCTGGCCTCGAGGCCCCAGTATCAGCCTTGCCTCAAGGCAGGCTCCGATTCCAGCCTCGCTGGCCCCAGCAACGGCTTAACCCCTTGGCAGGCTCTTATCCTGGCCTCAGAGGCCCCAGTACCGGCCTTGCCTCAAGGCAGGCTCCGATGCATGCCTCGCTGGCCCCAGCACCAGCCTAACACCTTGGCAGGCTCCGATCCCGGATTTGGAGGCCCCAGCACTGGTCATGCATCAAGGCAGGCTCCGATGCCGGCCTCGCTGGCCCCAGCACCGGCATAACCCCTCAGCAGGCTCTTAACCTGGCCTCGAGGCCCCAGTACCGGCCTTGCCTCACGGCAGGCTCCGATGCCAGCCTCGCTGGCCCCATACCCGCCTAACCCCTCGGCAGGCTCTTATCCTGTCCTCGGAGGCCCTAGTACCGGCCTTGCCTCACAGCAGGCTCCGATGCCGGCCTCGCTTGCCCCAATACCGGCCTAACCCCTCGGCAGGCTCTTATCCTGGCCTCGAGACCCCAGTACCGGCCTTGCCTCAAGGCAGGCTCCGATGCCGGCCTCACTGTCCCCAGCACCAGCCTAACCCCTTGGCTGGCTCCGATCCCGGCCTCGGAGGCCCCAGCACTGGTCATGCATCAAGGCAGGCTCCAATGCCGGCCTCGCTGGCCCCAGTACCGGCCTAACCCCTCGACAGGCTCTTATCCTGGCCTCGGAGGCCCCAGTACCTGCCTTGCCTCAAGGCAGGCTCCGATGCCGGCCTCACTGGCCCCAGCAGCGGCCTAACCCCTCGGCAGGCTCCGATCCCGGGCTCGGAGGCCCCAGCACTGGTCATGCCTCAAGGCAGGCTCTGATGCCAGCCTCTCTGGCCCCAGCCCCGGCCTAACCCCTCGGCAGGCTCTTATCCTGGCCTCAGAGGCCCCAGTACCGGCCTTGCCTCAAGGCAGGCTCCGATGCATGCCTCGCTGGCCCCAGCACCAGCCTAACACCTTGGCAGGCTCCGATCCCGGATTTGGAGGCCCCAGCACTGGTCATGCATCAAGGCAGGCTCCAATGCCGGCCTCGCTGGCCCCAGCACCGGCCTAACCCCTCAGCAGGCTCTTATCCTGGCCTCGGAGGCCCCAGTACCGGCCTTGCCTCATGGCAGGCTCCGATGCTGGCCTTGCTGGCCCCAGCACTGGCCTAACCCCTCGGCAGGCTCTTATCCTGGCCTCGGAGGCCCCAGTACCGGCCTTGCCTCGAGGCAGTCTCCGATGCCGTCCTCGCTGGCCCAAGTACCGTCCTAACCCCTCGGCAGGCTCCAATCCCGGCCTCGGAGGCCCCAGCTCTGGTCATGCCTCAAGGCAGGCTCCGATGCTGGCCTCGCTGGCCCCAGCACCGGCCTAACCACTCGGCAGGCTCTTATCCTGGCCTCGGAGGCACCAGTACCAGCCTTGCCTCACGGCAGTCTCCGATGCCAGCCTCGCTGGCCCAAGCACCAGCCTAACCCCTCGGCAGGCTCTTATCCTGGCCTCGAGGCACCAGTACCGGCCTTGCCTCACGGCAGGCTCCGATGCCGGCCTCATTGTCCCCAGCAGCGGCCTAACCCCTCGGCAGGCTCCGATCCCGGCCTCGGAGGCCCAGCATTGGTCTTGCCTCACGGCAGGCTCCAATGGCGGCCTCGCTGGCCCAAGTACCGGCCTAACCCCTTGGCAGGCTCCGATCCTGGATTTGGAGGCCCCAGCACTGTTCATGCATCAAGGCAGGCTCCGATGCCGGCCTCGCTGGCCCTAGCACCGGCCTAACCCCTCAGCAGGCTCTTTTCCTGGCCTCGGAGTCCCCAGTACCGGCCTTGCCTCGAGGCAGTCTCCGATGCCGGCCTCGCTGGCCCAAGCACCCGCCTAACCCCTCGGCAGGCTCCGATCCCGGCCTCGGAGGCCCCAGCACTGGTCATGCCTCAAGGCAGGCTCCGATGCCGGCCTCGCTGGCCCCAGCACCGGCCTAACCCCTCAACAGGCTCTTATCCTGGCCTCGGAGGCCCCAGTACCGGCCTTGCCTCACAGCAGGCTCCGATGCCGGCCTCACTGGCCCCAGCACCGGCCTAAGCCCTTGTCAGGCTCCGGTCCCGTCCTCGGGGGCCCCAACACTGCCCTTGCCTCACGGCAGGCTCCGATGCTGGCCTCGCTGACCCCAGCACCGGCCTAACCCCTCAGCACATTCCGGACCCGACCTCGGAGGCCCTAGCACAAGCCTTGCATCATGGCAGGCTCCAACGCCGGCCTCGCTGGCCCCAGCATCGGTCTAACCCCTCTGCAGGTTCCAAACCCGGCCACGGAGGCCTCAGTAGTGGCCTTGCCTCACAGCAAGCTCCGATGTTGGCCACTGGCCCCGGCGCCCGCCTAACCCCTCAGCAGGTTCTGATCACTGTCTCTGTGGTTATTATTTCAAAGGTTCCAGTTGTAATGTATCAGATCTCTGCCTCCCCCGAATATTGGCCACTGGCATTGCCACTGCCTCCACCGTTTCAAATCCTTCCCAGGCTCTTTTTCCACTCTGAATGTTGTCCAGTGTTCCGAAGCATGCGTGATGGTAGCATTCCACATTTGGTGTAATTTCTCCAAAAAAATAAAGTTGGTAAGATCCGGTTTCTGCTTCTCCTGAATACAAGTCTCCACCACCATCGCAGAGAACTCTTTCAACACCGCATTTCTCCTTGGTCTCCGCTAAACTCTCTCCTTATATGTGATGTCTGTGATTCTTAAAAATATAGAGAAATAACAGTCCTCTTTCACGGCGAATTTTTCCATAAGTTCCAGTGCATTTAGATAAGTTTTGTCTGCATCTCCTGTGTCCTGGCATCCATAACGGCTTTCTTACCTCCTCTCCGATATTTTTCTTTATCTTTTTCTGTTATGGGCCCGGTTTCTCCAGGGGTCTGGCGTGCTACTCGCAGTTCGGCCCAGGGCCCAGAGTCCCGCGACCCGGGCCCCAGCTGGCGTGCCCCGCGCGCGACCCCTGCCCAGAACCCAGCATCTTACTGGGCCTGGTTTCTCCAGGGGTCTGGCATGCTACTCGCAGTTCTGCCTGGGGCCCAGAGTCCCGCGACCCGGGCCCCATCTGGCGTGCCCAGCCCGCGACCCCCGCCCAGAACCCAGCATCTTACTGGGCCTGGTTTCTCCAGGGGTCTGGCGTGCTATGCGCAGTTCGGCCGGGACCCAGAGTCCCGCGACCCGGGCCCCAGCTGGCGTGCCCTGTGCACGACCCCCGCCCAGAACCCAGCGTCTTACTGGGCCTGGTTTCTCCAGGGGTCTGGCGTGCTACTTGCAGTTCTGCCTGGGGCCCAGAGTCCCGCGACCCGGGCCCCAGCTGGCGTGCCCTGTGCTCGACCCCCGCCCAGAACCCAGCATTTTACTGGGCCTGGTTTCTCCAGGGGTCTGGCGTGCTACTCGCAGTTCAGCCTGGGGCCCAGAGTCCCGCGACCCGGGCCCCATCTGGCGTGCCCAGCCCGCGACCCCCGCCCAGAACCTAGCGTCTTACTGGGTCCGGTTTCTCCAGGGGTCTGGCATGCTACGCGCAGTTCGGCCGGGGCCCAGAGTCCCGCAACCAAATTTGCTTCTATTCTAATCACTTTGTTTTTCTCCTGGCCAACACAGAATATATATATATATATATATATATATATATATATATATATATAGTGAGTGGAGAGTGGACGACTGAGGAACCTTATTAAACCCATAACACTTGAAGCTGGCATGGTGGCACATGCTTGTAATCCCAGAGCTTGGGAGGCTGTAACAGGAGTATTGCACAGGTTTGAAGCCAGCCTCAGCTACTTAGTGAGGCTTTCAGCAACTTAGTGAGAACCTGTTTCCAAATAAAGTATAAAATAGGTCTGGGAGTATAGCCTGGAGGTAGTAAAGCCCCTAGGTTTCACCCCCACTACCACCAAAAATCAAAACAAAACAAAACAAAACAAAACCATAACACTTGAGTTGTTACTTAATCCCTTCACTCCTTGGTCCCTGTACTTGGTCCTTCCGACACCATGGAGAAGAGAGGTGCTAAAATCTTTACTATGCTATCCAAATATACCCAAGGAGGTTCCCTTCCTCAAAGAAAGGGCAGAGTCGATGGACACATTTGTGCAGACAAAATATATTCATCATTTTTGGTGCTTTTTATTGACTAGCACATTTCACCCAAATTCATCAAATTCATTCTCTCTCTCTCTCTCTCTCTCTCTCTCTCTCTCTCTCTCTCTCTTTACCAGGGGTAATAGGCACAGTTTGGGTACATGAGGGGCCCACCCATAGCTGGTGTAAACTCAGAGACATAGTGGCATTGGGGACAGCAATGTAGCATTGGTGAGGGACGAGGCAAAAGTGGCATGGGGACAACAGGCCTAGGAGCCACAACGGGCACAGGCACCCAGGGATTGCAGCAGCAGGGAAGCAGGACAGGAAAAGGAAGGTATGGGGGTTGCACATGGAAACTTTCTCCCGGTGGCACAGCAGGAGAGTCCACCACAGGCCCATAAGAAGGAAGCTGTGGGGGAGGGATGGGCAGACCAATGAAGGGGGACTCTGCAGGCACAGTGGTATTGGCCATTACAGGAAAAGTCTCCTGACCACCTTCTGCCTGCCCCTGGGCCAACTGGGTGACTGCGGTAGGGTTGGCATTTACTTCAGTGAGCTCAGACACCAACACAGGAATGGCTGGAGCAGCAGGTTCTACCTCGATGTGGGGGGTAGCACCAGTACTTTCGTGCTGGTGAGGCAGCTCCTGGTTTTCCTCTGCCCCAGATGCTGTATCTTCTTCCTGTTCAGTGGCTCTAGTTTCCACAGAAAATTCCTGGCATTCCGGCTTGCTTCCCATGTGTCTTAATGTAGATTTAATGCGCACTCTTCTCTTTATCCTCTTAAGCAGGTGAGGGGCATCTCTCTTAAAGTACGGATTATAGTAGAACTGCATCTGAGGTGCAAAGTTTAGGAAAGAGGAAACCCCATGTCACTAGAGTTGTCTGCAATTATAGATCATCTATACGCTGAGAAGCAGAACTCAAGCAGCCCTGAGAGGTCTCTCGAAAACACTCATAGTTCCAACAAGAAGAGGTACATTCATTTTCACACATTCAAGACTCACCAATTTAGGACCAGAATTTCCCCCTTGGAATGCTCCTGATGGTGGCAAATTAAGAGATGTGCAAAGCCAGTGAAAAGAGACTGGAAGGACCCTGGGAGTGAAGAAGATTCTTTGCCATCACTACCCAGTGTGTGCTGGCAAGAGAATGGAGCCCTGGTGGGAGTGCTTGGTCAGGGGAACTTCAGCACCGGAGGTCCCTGGCCAAGACAAGCACACGTCCATTTAATCTACTGTCAGCAGGCTCCCGCCAGTGTGTTCAGTCTAGCAGCTATGCTACAGGAGCTCAGGTACATGGATATTGGCAAAGAAAAGGACTCTCTCACACACCTACACAGTATCAGGGGTTGTGGAGTCAAGGGGACACACAAACTGCCAAGGGCCATTTGACCCACATAGGAGGACAGGAAGATATATAATCACCTATAATCTTTCATGTTCTTGAGACAGCTGACACTGATCTTGGCAGGTTCCCCATACTAACCCTTATGTGCTCTGGCCACCTCCACCCCAGGGGGAAGAGGACAGGAAGGGCTCTACCCCATGGACACCCTGCTCCCAGGGCCAGTCCAGGGACTTCCACCCAACCAGATCTGAATACAGAGCCCATTGAGGAAGCCTCCTGGCCTTGGTTTACCTTGCTCACCACGTAGACTGGTCTTTCTACTTTGTAAAAGCTGCTGAGAAAGAGGGATGTGTGTGCGTCCTGCCGCTTCTTGCTAAAGCCGTAGAGGTTCAGTTGTCGGATGAAGCTCTTCATAGAGTCAGTTTCAAACACTTTGTTGGGGCCACTTCTTCCCAGAATCTCCTTCTGAAACAGTTTCGCATTGATCCCTACATAGGTCCCAGCATTGTCCCAACTGATGGATGGAAACTTGCTGCTATTGACGATCTTCCACAGCTTCTTTGGGAAGGGCAGACTGAAGAGTTTGCCTTTTTCTTCTGATTGGACATTGTTCTCAGGGCATGGGCTTCTGGACAAAGTATCTTGGCCGACAGGCTCAGGAGTGTTTTCTTCAAACACTGGCCTGATTTCAGGGATTTCTCCTGGCAACTGCTGGTCCCAGACAGAGGCAGGACATGCTGGAGGAAAGTCAGTTTCCCTATCCTCACTGGAAGCCCTTGATTCTGTAGGAAAAGGCTCCATCCCCGGATTGTGCCTCCAGCCTGTGGGGTAAAGTTCCTCACATCTAGGCATACTCAGGAATGGCTTTTCTACTTAGTTCAACTTGATCATCATGACCCCCCTCAGGACATCACAAAGGGCCACTGGATCTTTGGGGGTGACATCACATCCTGTCCAGCCAGAGATCTCATAAAGAGCCCAGGCAGACAATCAACCCATCGACATACCTACATTCTGATGTATGCACTATCATTTCCATGGTAACAATGACATATTGCTCATTTCTATTTAAGGTGACCTGACAAAATTTAGGCAGAAACCTTGGAACTTGTGTTCCTTTATCCATTGGCCCACAGAGCCAGAAAGATCACAGGAAAAAAAACACTGACTAAATGAGATTGTGGCTTTTGTCGGACATCACTGGTCGCATGTCCCTGCCAGGATTCACATTTTTAACACATAGCCAATCCTAACAAGCACACATGAATCCATCCAGCTGCAGCCACTCCATCTTTCTGACAGTCACAGTCACCAGGGGCCATGGTATCCTCCACAGAGACCCTCCTAATCATGCCATGCAGGAGGATACAAATTTTGGCCCGACACTTGGGCAAATGCCTCACCTAAATGTTAGCATCCTAGATCACTGTGGTGGATATGATGGTCTGCTGCCTGCCCCTCCTAATCCTGCACAGGGACCCTGCTTCGTAGAGACAATCTTTTATCCCACAAGTTTCTCCAGTCATGGAGTGATGGGTCATGTGGTCTTTATCCTTCACACATGCCTCTTTCTGGTTGATCAGGAAACACAGCCATCCAGACAGGTGTCTGCCCAGTATTTGATCTTTAGTTCTTCAGGTGGGGTGGTACAGTGGGATCCAGTGAGAGACATCCATCCAAAGCAACATCGATCTCACATTGGCTTCATATGCAGAGCCTCCTCTAGAACAAAGTCCCCAACCCATTCTGAGCACACAGTGCCATTATCATGATGTCTATGAACTGATTAAGGACTCTGCACAAGGGTCTGGAGTGGAAGATTGATATCAACAACTCTGCCCAGACATTTCATAGCTGTATGACTTAGGGCTCCCTATAATTAGCTTCTTGCAGCCTCCATTTCCTCACAGGGATCAGGATAGCAGCACCTTCTTCACAGGATCAGGATTCCATGAGGCATATGAGAGGAACAGCTGGCAGCTACTGAGGTTATTGAATGAAGTTTTTTTTTTTTTTTTTTTTTTTTTTTTTGCGATACTGAATATCCTGGAAGCCCTTCTACCTCTGGCCTACACTTCCAGAACTATTTTATATTTTTATTTGGAAACGGTCTCTTAAACCAGCGCGGCTGGCTTCAAACCTGCACAATCTTCCTGTCTCTGCCTCCCAAGCGTGGGGATTACAAGCATGCGCCGCCATGCCTGGCTGGGTGAGGCATTTTCTTCCCCAGCAAGTCAAACCCAATGAGCTCAAGAAAGGGTCCTTCTTTGGCCTTCGGCTGCCTGCAGGGAATCCTTTAGCCAGCATCTACAGTGGGGTTCCTTGTCAATTGCCATTAACCTTGAGCTAAAAGGCTGCTGAGTTAATGTACCACCAAACTGGAGAGACAACTAAGGCAAAAGAGACAGCAGTAGAGAGCATTTGGGAGGTAAGCAACTCTCAGCTGCTGACATGACTGGCATGGCCTCGCAACCTCTAATAAGGCTATTTCAGTTGCAGACTGGTTCTCCATCTCCAGGGACAATGTAGAAAGCCTCCTAAGCTTCATCAGTAGCAGTGTGGCATCAGCTAGCCAACCACAGGATCACCAGCACTTCCCTTCTGTATACCCTTCCTGCTGTCCCCTGAAGACTGACTGATTATAAGTCCTGTTCCCTCTCACCTGCCAGTATTGGCTGCCGTGTAAGCTAGAGATTGCCCTCCTTGCTAGATGATGAAAATTCTAGTTCCACAGCCACCTATAAAACATGATATACACAGCACATGGGTAAAACAAGGAAACAATTTATTGACCAATTACAGGGAGCATAAATAGTAGGCTTGCCTACACATTTCACATACTCAGCAGAAAGGCTATACCATTTCATGATTCTGCTTTTCCTGAAACAAAAGAGTCTTGCTGGACTTGTGATGTGATTCTCAGGTCCTTGCTTAGATATATTGATTCAGAAATGTTGGGGTAGGTTGTATTCATCCATCCATATCACATGGCCCTCCAGGGATTCAGACATGTCCCTGAATTTGATGAGATCTACCACTCCAGTGATTTTTAAATACCCATCTGGTCTTCACCTAATCTTCACATCCCAGGATAAAATCTTGGATGAGAAAGGGTGTCATCCAAACAAAGGATTTCTGTCACCCTCTAAAATCTGGGTCAAGGTCGGCATAAGTGGGTTGAGTCCAGGATGCAGACCGAACACCTCTGGACCCCTTGATATTACAGATGATCCTCATCTTTGTTTAACAGGGTGCCATTGGCTTGGGAAATACAGTAAGAGCACAGCCAACAATGAATCCATGAAGAAAGAAACAAAGAAAACAATTCCTAATTTCCAGAATATACAAATAGCTGAGAAGACTCTACACTAGCAAAACAAATAACCCAATCAAGAAATAGGCGACTGAATTTAACAGACACTTCACAAAAAATAGATACTTATGACCAATAGATGCATGAAAAATATCTTTAACATCATTAGCCATCAGGGAGATGCAAATCAAAACCACACTGAGATTCCATCTGACCCCAATCAGAGTTGCAAGCATAAAGAAGTCAAATAACAAATGCTGGCGAGGATGTGGGGAAATAGGAACTCATTTACACTGTTAGTGGGAGTGCAAAGTAGTTCAGCTGCTATGGAGATAAGTCTGGAGATTCCTTAGAAAGCTGGGAATGGATCAACCATATGATCTGGCTATACCACTCCTGGGCTTGAAATCAGAGAACTACAGGAACATATGCATGCCCAAGTTCATAGCAGCACAGTTTCTAGGTCTCCATCAATAGATGAATGGATTGCAAAATTATGGAAAATACACACAATGGAATTCTACTCAGCAAGAACAAAATTATGTCATTTGCAAGAAGATGGAAAGACCTGGAAAACATTATGTTAAGTGAGATTAGCCAAGCACAGAAGGACAAGGGACATATATTTCTGTAATATCCTCAAGCTAGGTAATATTAGGGATTCCAGAGGGACTCCACATAATGGAGGGGAAACCTCAACAAAGACACAAAGTTGGGGTAGGTGAGGAAAACGACTGAGGTTAATCTATGAAAAATCTACATTTGAATATATGTTATTTATTTATTTTTAATTTTGGGGGTTTTTATTTATTTTCAATCTTTCGCCCCCACCCCAGTTCCCCTTCCCCCTCCCAACAATGAGTGTCCAGGTTAACCATGCTATATTCATACTTTTACACAGATTCAGATTAATTTCAACTCCATTAATCAACTTTAACCTTCTTCATCTCTTATCCTTCCATTCTAGCTTTGCCGAGATTTTCCCTCCATTATATGGAGTACTTCTGTGAATATATGTATACATGTGAATATAACATTGCTAACCTGGACACTCAGTATTGGGATGGAGGGAAAAGAGAAAGTGGGGGAGGGGGGAGGAGGGCACCCTGTACTGTGTATATATACGTCATTGTCAACATCATACACATTATCATGTGAGACTATAGTGGACCAATAAAATAAAATTTAAACAGAGAATGATTTGAAATCACTTGAGAACGTCATGAAGAGGGAAATCACAGAGCACCTTCAAGACCTCAGCATAATGCAGCTGTCCCAATCTACCATTAAAAATGTGATCTGATCAAAGCCTAACAGTAAGCCACACATGAGAAGGAGGAAGAGGGAGGCAATGAGGTGGGAACTGGTGAAGGGCTCAATAAGTGATGTGTACATGTATGCCTCTACCATCCTGTACCCCTTAAGACATACAACTACAATGCAGCAACAAAAAAGTATATGGTATGACATTATGCATGAATATAAGCCCCATGGTAAGACCTACAAGCTTTCTTAAGATTCTAAATAGTTTTGAGTGGAGAAAAAAATCACTTTCAATATGATCACATGTATTTTTAAAATAACTGCTTTAAGGTCCCTTTAACAGAACAGCGATTACTTAGCTAGCTGTTTCTCTGAGAGCGTGGTATGAAGTTGCCTGCCTGCCTTTTCCCACTGGTACTCCTTCCCAGTGGGTACCACTTTTGTAAGTGCTGCCTTATTCTGCCTACCCCGAGTCACTGAAAGCCAGTGCCAGAAAACAGCACATATCTTCAAGTACCAGGAGAAACAGATGCATGGGAAACATGGTGTTGGGCTCAGGCAGCAGAGAAATGATGGAACTATTTGAAGACTGATCCCAGTTTGAACACCTCTGTAAATATTAATTTCAACTAAGGCCAAGACTCTAAATGACAGCAGGTTGTGTTTGATGGACATCAAAAAATATGCCCCATCCTTCCTGGTGCATACAGCATGAAAGGGTGGTGAAAGTATGTGAAAGAGTGTTTGCAGGTGAGCCTCAGAGATGAGGATGTTGAGCCACTTGTTTATCTCAGTGAGTAACTGCCATCTGCTTTCAAACGATTACTGTGAATGGTGTACTCTCAAATGGCCACAGAAGTGAATGACAGAAAGAAGTTGCATGTGTTTCAGGCTAAAGAAATTTGATCCAACAACGTTGTGTGAGTTTCAGGTAATAGCTTAGCTAATAAATATTTCCTAATCTCCTACTGTGTGTGAAGTTCCCTCATGGGCATAAGGAGTGCAGAGCATGACAAGAAATTCTTGCTCTGAGAAACTGATGGTCTAGCAGAATGGTATAGCTACAAAGGAAGTTCTTCATAGTTCTAGGAGTGCTAAAGCATACAGACAAAATATTTTATGATTCAAAATGTGTTTGTTGCGCTGGCCTGGTGGCATACACTTGTAATCCCTGCACTTGGGAGGTGGAAACAGGAGGATCACGCTGGACTGAAGCCAGCAGCACTGGCTTAAGAGACACTGTTTCCAAATAAAACATATAAACTAGGTCTGGGAGTGTATCCCGGAGGTAGAAGGGTTTCCAGGAACCCCAGTACCACACAAAAAAGTGTTTGTTTCTGAAGTAGAATAATATAATTAGACACACTTAGCTTTAAGAGAAGCAACAAAGGGCATGTCTGAGAGCAGGGGCTTTGGGCCCAGTCATAATGCATATGAAGCTCTTGGATCTGCCACTTCCAAGCTTGGTGACCTTGAGTAAGTTTTTGGCTCTTCTGTGTCTCGGTTGCCCCATTTGTATAGAATGGATAGCAATAGTAGATACTTCATAGAAAAGTTATGAGAACTAGGCCAGTACTATAATAGTACTATGTAATAGTACTATTTATAGAGCAGCCTGCCATATATAAAGGGTCAAGTGAGTTTTAACCAAAATGGCAATTCTTGACCTCATTAGTCACTGGTGTTTGGCCTCAGGATTAAGCAAAAGAGTTTATGGATTTTGTTGTTGACAAGGCCACTCTAAATGCACCACTCTTTGTACTGAATTTGGCAGTCACTTGTATTTGTAACTTGTATCTACTTATTAATTAGGGGTTGCAATATAGTAATTCTCTGATTATCTCATTCCTCCTTAGTTATTAAGCTTAAAACCTGTACTTTTAGAAAAATTTCCCTTTCTAAACTTTGGGTATCATGATGCAATAGTATGACATGTATGTTGTAGGTTTTTTTTTTTTTCTGTTTTTCTGTTTTTTTTTTTTTTAGGGGACTTAGATCAAAACGAAGTGTCTTTTGTTTAAATTGTGTCTAATGCCATGTACCTCAGGGTGGGAGGTTTTTTTGATTTCTTTCTTTCTTTCTTTTTTTCATAGGTTCTTGCATCATTTCAATATCTCCTGTATATATCTTTTGTATATTTTTATTTAACTTACATAGTTTGCTTCTAATTTTTCTTTAGTATTTGATCATAGCTGTAATAATTCCAGTTTTATAAATATTTTCAAATAATTGGCATTTGTTAATTGGTATTAATAGCTTTCTTATTCTTTATTTATGTACCTATCTTTATTATTCTATACCTTCTACTACTTTAGGTTTAATAGTATCTTGTTTAATAGGACATTTATTCTATAGCTTCTTGAATTTCTTGGGTTGCTTAAATAGTTCTCATTTTCTAATAGACCTGTTTATATATGTATGTTTCTCACTGAACACCACTTGGCCTATATTAAATAAGTCATGGGTATTGCTTGAGTTTTTCTAATTCAAAATAAAGATATTTTACATGATACATTAAAACAATCACTGCAGATATTTATGGGATACATGTGATGTTTAGATACATGTTTACACCTTCTAATATTTAAATGGGGTCAAATATACCTATCTCTTCAAACATTAATCATTTATTTGTGGTAAAAAACATTCAAATTCCAAATCTTCTAAGTTTTCAAAATATATTATTTCCCCACTCACTCTACTGTGCATTAGACCATAAAAGTTAGTATATTCCATCAAAATATAATTTCTTACCCATCGATCAACATTTACATATATCTCCCTGCCTGCTACTCTCCCAAGAATCTTGTAAACACCATTCTACTCTCAACTTCTATGAAATAATCTTTTAGAAAAATATTCCACATATGAGTCAGGTCATGCCGTATTCACTTTGAAGGGTCTGATTTGTTTCACTAATGGTCTCCAGTTCTACCCTGGTTTTCACAAATGACAGAATTTCATTCTATCCTATGGATGAGTAGTATCCCATGGTGTATATGTGCCACATTTTCTTTATACATTTGATTTAGTCATCATTATCACTGCGGTAGCCCAAATACCTGACACATGCAACTTAGAGTAAGAACGATTTTTATTCCTTCACAGTCCATGATAGATTAGATTGCAGCTGCAGAGCTCATGACATGTTGGAAGAGAGGCAGCTCCCCTCAGATCATGGTGGTGAGAACCAGAAAAAGAAGGGCAGAGAGGAAAAGCTGAAACACTGTCCCTGCAACCACCCCCAAAAAAACCACACAATTAACCATAAGCTGCCTCTGAACATTGATGCCTTGTTAACACTTGAGGGTTTGGAGGGCATCTTAAATACAAGCCATAACACTCTTTCCCTGGCCCCCCCAAGACCTCATATACATTTCTATGCAAAATGTGTTTAGTTCGTCTTCAAGAATCCCATAATTTATACAGTATTAAACTTACTCAAAAGTCCAAAATCCCCACTGAAACTAAAGGCAAACTGTCAGCTGTGAGACCTGTAAAAATACAAAGCAAATCAGTTACATACTTCCAATATACAATGGCATAGCTCATTCCAAAAATAGAAACAGGGGAGTAGAAAGAGGAATGGAATTTTAAAATGACAAAAATCCATCAGAAATTAAGTACTATTGCTTCACTTCCGGCATCTGGGTTACACACTAGTGAGATGCAACCTCCAAATGGCCTTAGTTGTCCCTCTGCCAGGGCCTGTTTGGCTGCAGCAGGCAACATAAGCACAGTTGCTCTTCTATCCTGGCTCCATTGCTTGCAGATTGTAACTTTCCTTAGCAGACGTTCCATGTTTTTGGCATCTAGGTGCAACTTTGGCTTTATCCCCACAGCTTCACATGATTCTCCCTCAGAGACTTCTTACAGGGATTCCAGTTCTGCCACAGGGTTTTGGCCTCCCAAGCCATCCTTTAAATTCTCGGAGAAAGTCTCCATAACTTCTTAATTCCAGAAAGCCGGCATTAGGTATTCAATGCCATGGTGCTGCCAGCTTGAGCTGGTAGCCATGCCCTCTTAATCATAAACACTGAGAACAGTGTTTGCTTAGCTATGCTTTTTCAGTATTTTCCTTTCTCTTTACCCCTGAGCTTGTGATTTTGACATACAGAGGGAGCCCTCTCAGGGCTGTACTCAGGACTGAACACCTTGCAGTATAGTTGCTGGCCAGCTAATAAAGACTTTCTATTCAGCTTAAACTAAGAGTTGTCTTCTCTGGTGGTCGCCCTATAATATTTGGAGGCCCCAGTGAGATATCCACACACTTTGACCCTAGACTTCTGGGGAGCCCCAGTCCCAGAAGCCGGGGCTGAGGGGGCTAGACACTGGAATCCTGGGGAAGGTATCACCTCACATGTTCCAAGTCCTCTGGAGACCTGGTCTCCACTCTCTTCAGCCTCTGGTGGGATGGCCAGGGACCCACCTAAAATTAACATCTAGAAGAAAGTCATCTGTGTCTGAAAACCTCCTGAGGTTGAGTAAATCTGGAAACAGGCACCCATCAGGATGGACAATTTAGGGGAGGCTGGATGCAGCCACTGACCTGGTGTCCAGGAATCTGTGTGAGACATCACTGGCCCTCTGTGACCTCGATTAAGAGCTTTGGTCTAGGTGTGAGGGTGATAAACTGTGTGCACTGGCCAGCATCTTTGTCTTTGTTGTCTGTCTTGTTAATAATGTTAAGTCTTTTGTCTAGGATAAGTACATTTCTAATTGGCCAAACTATGGGCTCAGGAAACAGTTGTCCCAAGACTCCCCCCAGAATGCATGATAAGACATTTGGTGATTATGGAATGCCAGGGCCCAGCCCTAGCAAGAGTCGGGCGTCAGCCCTAGCAAGAGTTGGGGGTCCATGAGTGGTGGGGTGAGTAGTCAGCGAAGTACAGCGGAGAAAAAGCACACAGACTCAATGGAGAGTGAAGCTGCTCTATTTACTTTCGATTTTGGCAAGCGTTTTATACTTTCTTTTTTGGCTACATTCTACTCTTACATTTTTTCCCAGAATTAATACATCAATAAGTATACAAAAAGCCGGGCGTGGTGGCGCACGCTTGTAATCCCAGCATTCGGGAGGCTGAGACCGGAGGATCGCGGTTCGCAGACAGCCTCAGCTACGTAGTGAGGCCCTCTGCAACTCAGTGAGACCCGGTTTCAAAATAAAGAATAAAAAATAGGGCAGGGGGTGTAGCTTGGAGGTAGGATGCCCCTGAGTTCCATCCCCAGACCCGCAAAAAAAAAAAAAAAAAATAAGTATACAAAAAAACTAATACATCAAGGCAATGTGACAGACGGCCAGTTTCTTTTATAAGGGAACATTTCCTCTTACAAGCAAGCATAGAAAAGATCAAAAGTTTATTATTAACTACTAATGTAATATCAAAATAATATCCTATACTAAGCATTATATTCTCTGATTGATATACATCATTGTTTTTTACTCAATAGGCACTACTAAGGAGAGGAACATTTCATACTTTCCCATGTCCCAAAGCTGTTGCTGGGTACCCATCTATTCTGCTGCTGTCCATGTACCCATTGTACAAAAAAAAGGGTTTGGGTTACTGGGGGGTCAGTAGCCACTCTAACATAGCCTACCTCTGATGCTGGCCTCCCAGAACTCATGACAGTGGGAACGACTTGTCTTGGCTCTGTTTTAGGTTTATTGTTAATATTTGCTTGGGAAAAGCCTGGGGAGGATCGGTTGCCTTTAAGGCTTGTTCTGCTTCTTATTGTCTGAGTCTTTATAGAATTCTTGTTAGATCGGTCATTTGGAAATTTAAGTGCAACCCATAAATAAATGTTAAAGCCTCAGAGAGTAAATCTTGAATTATTTTAAACAATGTGGGGCCATTAATAACATAAGTCTAAAGTATCTTTTTGGTTACAAGGCCAATTTCAAAAAATCCCCAAATACCCATACCTAATACTATTCCCCAGAAGGAGATGACACACGCCCATTCCAGGGAATGTGTGTCATGCAGCATTCCTGCTAAAATGAGCCTTTCTCGAGGGAAGAAGGGGCGGCAATGGAATGTTCGGAGCCAGGGAACTCCGAACATTTGGTGAAATTGATTGGCTTTCATTTGATGTGGGCTGACTAGGTGAGGGAACTCTGGACCTGGAAATGGCAGGAGGCGTTAGGAATGTGGTCAAAGGAAACCCTGGGCACACAGACCAGTTCCCCCATATTGATAATTGGTTATTTCTCCTTCAGCACACATCCCCATGGCTTAAGGCTTGTGCCATCTCCCTCAGGAACTGAGGCCTTCTAATGAGCAACTGGGAAGCAAAAGAATTCACCAGTTTTCCACTTTTTCTGGAGGACTTTGATATTTCCCTGCCTTAATTTTCCCAGTTGCCCCCTAATGGGACTGCAGTCAGAGGATCCCTGGGCCAGAACTCTGTATCCTCGACCCTGTGTCCCCATCCCCACCTCATACTCAAGATGGTTCCATGTATGGGGAGGCACAACAAGCACTCACAGCTACAGAGACAGCGTCTGTTCTCCTCCTTTGTGAAGCCCCTCCCCTCAACCCACCCCCGTGGGAGCTGAATTGTGGACCAAAAGGGAAGGGCACTGCCCTCTTTTGGCCTATGTTCCATTCTTCACCAGTCATCTGTGAAACCCAAAATTCTTTCTCTGAAAAAACAAAGAGACTCATTAGTCTTCTTGAGACTGTTTTCTATACCCATCTATACCTGGGATGATTGCCAACAGCTTCTGGCCACTCTCTTCATAGTAGAGGAATGGGATAATATTAAACTGGAAATTTAAAAAAAAATCTTGCCCTGGGACCAGGAACTACCTCTCTGCTGGACAGTGAGGTGTGGTTTAAATGTGTGTTCCCATCCCAGAGGCCTGACTGGGTCCCTAACTCAGACAGGTAAGGAGAATTTGAACAAATATCACCAGTTATTATTGGAAGGCATAAGAGTGGAATCCAGGGGACCCACAAACCTCTCTAAGATAAATGAGGTCATACAAGATTGAGAGGAGTCTCCTGCTGGGTTCTTGAATTACCTCTGGGAGGGTTATTGTGTTTTTACTTCAATAGACCCAGAAGCTCCAGAAAACCAGCAAGCTATTAATATTGCCTTTGTAACTCAGCCCCAGACATAAAAATAAAGTTACAAATGTTAAGAGAGTCTGAGGGTATAAACAGGACTCAGTTGTAAGAAATAACCCCAAAGATATTTAATAATAGGAATTCAGCAGAAAAAAACAATATAATTTCAACATAAAAAAGAGATTGGTTAGGGTAGTGGCAGCCTCCATCAGAAAGACCAGAGAAAAACACCAGTAGCCACTGAAAAGAAGCAGACGTAAGAAGGATAAATGCAGGCTAGGCATGGTTGGTTCATGCCTGTAATCCCAGAATTTTGGAGGCTGAGGCATAAGGATTACAGCTCATGGACAGCCTGAGCTACTACTTAGTGAGGCCCTTTGCAACTCAGTGAGACCCTGTTTCAAAATAAAAAGAATGAAATATTGGGCTGGGTGTGAGCTCCGAGGTAGAATGTCCCTGGGTTCCACCCCCAGGACCAAAAAAGAAGGATAAATGCACTCATTGCAAGCAAAAGGGTTATTAAAATAATAATAAGTAAATGGGCTCAGAGGGGCAAAAGGTGGAAAAATGTACTGTCCCCAACTTCAAAATGGACTAACGGTGCCAGGAGCCCATGATAAAAGTAAATATTAAAGGCTATCCTCTCCGTTTCCTGATAGAAAAAGGAGCAGCTGTCTTGGTGTTCAAAAAACTTAGTGGACCCATCATCCAGCAAAAGATATAGACCCAGGGGGTCACGGGAAAAATTTACAGAGGTAAAAATTCAATCCAGGTCACCAGATCAAACCTGATTGATGCCCCCTTGACTGATGCAAACGATGTACTGTACATGGATGGTAGCAGCTTTGTCCTAGTTGGTACCAGGTATGCAGGGCAGCTGTGCTTACTGAAGAAGAAATCATCTGAGCCCAGTCCCTCAGCCAGGGAACATCCACACCAGAGAACTTTGGCACAAAAAGCTGCACTTATAGCCCTGACCTAGGTGCTCTGCTGGGAAAAGGAAAAGGCTATCACCGCCTGCACTGACAACGAATATACCTTTGCAATGGCCCATGTACATGGGGCTCTATACCAGGAGAGAGGACTGCTCACATCTGCAGGAAAATAAATTCAAAAAACAGGAAAAATTCTGGCTCTGTTAGAGATAGTTGGCTCCCCCAGAAGGTAACCATTGTGCATTGCAAAAGCTGTCACCCAAGATGTCACTCTTTTCACCATCAAGAGGAAAGAGGCAACCACATAGTGAACCAAACAGCTATTGAGGTGGCTCTAGAACCAGTGGGAACTCTCCAGGTCCTGATAGAAATTCTGGAGCCAAGCCTCCCCTTAAGCCCTGTATATGCCCCTGAAATCGAAGCCGGGGCACAGCAGGAAGGGACAACCAGAAACAGAAAAAGGTGATGGATGCTCCCTGACAGAAGACTTGTCCTCACTGCTGCCTTGGGAAACGAGCTAATAGCCTACCTCCACCAGACATTTTACCAAAGGGCAACAAAAACCAGTGAACTTCTCAGACCCAGGTGCTATATCCGTAAACTGGACTTTATGGGAAAAGACCTGGTCTCCAGATACCCCACTTGGGCACAGGTGAACCAATTATGGGGACATCAGGCCTGGGGAAATGTGCCATATGGAGTCTGTGCCTAGGTAAATGTGCCTGATGAACATTGGGAACTGGACTTTACTGCGATCCTACCAACCACATGCTTATAGACACGTTTACAGGGTGAGTAGAGCCATGCAAAGTGAGACCACAACCATTGTTCCTAAAAAGGTAGTTCAGGAGATAATTCTTAGGTTTGGGATGCCCCTCACTTTGGTTCTGAAATGGCTCCACCTTCATGGCTGCCATCTCTCTAAATTTGGCAAAGACATTAAATATTTATTGAAAACTATACTGTGCATAGAGGCCCCAAAGTTCAAGACAGGTAGAAAAAATAAACAGGACTCTTGTAAAAAAAAAAAAAAAAAAACAACTTGATTACATTAAAACTGGCAAGAGTTGGGTCAGTCTCCTTCCCTTTGCCCTCTTCTGGGCAAGGTGCACCCCATGCTGGATAGGGTTCACTTATTGTAAATTAATGATTGGGAGACCTCCACTGTTCCTTCGAAGCTTAGAGACACTCAGCAGGCTGAGATAGCTAATCACATTCTCATCGAGTCCCTACAGACTCTACAACAGACTCAGCAGGCTATCCGCTGGCTGGTTAAGATGGACACCTCCGCACGTTGTCTGAATCAGCCCATCATTATCAGCTTGGTGACCTGGTGTGGATTAAGAAGATTCCTGCTAGACACTGGAGCTTCCTTGGAAAGGCCCATATGTTGAAATCCTCACCACACCAACAGCAGTAAAGGTAGCTGGAAGCATTTTCTGGATACATCACTCACAACTCAAAGAAGCCAAGGAAGACTGTAAACAACTAACTGTTTCTCATACCCCAAGCTTGCTAAAGAGAAGATTGTGCCAGCTACCCCCACCCTTCTCCTTACCCTCCTTGGACTGCTCCTTTCCCAGGGAGAATAGGGATTCTCCCACTGCCCTCCAACCTGAAGTTGGAAATGAAGAAAATGCGGGATGGCATAAAAACCCAATTTCTAGAAACTGCTACATTAGCATGTAACTAAGAAAATTTACTTCCTGTCTCCAAAAAACCCTGGTTGGCTTATACAAATGGCTTGACCAAATGTATAACTTCTGATATGATGGAACAGGAGCCAGTGGCACCCTTTGATTCCTAGTCTGTATCACTCCCCAGGTGTATGTAAATAATGGAGATAAAGAACAGATCCATCTCAAACTCGACCCAGGACAGGATAAAAAAAAAAAAAAAAAAAAAAAAAAAAGGAGGAGCTCGGGCCAGTCTAGTCTCAATCCTAGTTAGTGCCGGAATAGCTGAGTCTGCGGCTATTGACACCTCAGCCTAATAATAGGAGACAAAACTTCTGGGAACTCAGTGCTCATATTGACACTGTCCTTGGACAATTAAGAACCCCCTCTCTAGATGAGAAATGCAACTAGATTCCTTTGCAGAAGTAGTACTCCAGAACCAGAGAAGCCTAGATCTCTTATTCATAAAACAAGGGTCTTATGTGTGGCCCTAGGAAAAACTTGTTGTTTCTATGCCAAACAGTCAGAAGTAATTCCAGAGAGTTTGGCCTTAGTTATAAACAATCTAAAAGAGAAAGAGAGAGCTAGGCTTGATTATGCCAAGTGATATCAGTCTCTGTTCTCCTGGTCCCTGTGTTCAACTATGAACCCCAGCTCTGGCAGGCTCACTTACTCTTCTGCTTCTAGCCCTAAGAGTAGGACCCTGCCTAATTAATTGCCTCATGAGATATGTATGCCAAAGAATTAATTTTGTCAAGCTTCTGGACCTTAGGGGTCAATACAATCCCCTCTCCCACAATGAGTCCACGATTTGATTCATGCCTGTAGAACCAGTGGAAAATGTGATAAAGTGAGTCTACACCTTAGCTTCAGTAACACCATGATGTTACTCTAGGTGACCCCAAGGCACTAATGTTCGTCAGCCTGAACACTAATGTTTGTCACCAGGTACCTCGCTAGTAGCGCAAAACTGCCTGTTTGGCTTCTGTGACTCCTGCTTAGCTTGCACCTACAGAGAAACAAAGGCTTTAAGGAACTTTCTATCCATCAAACAATCACAAGGTGGACAATAGAAGGGACAGACGTTGTGCTGTTCCTGGTTCCTGTGCTTCCTGCTTGACTTGCACACCCACTGAAAGAAACTGTTGGGAATTGTTCATATCTATGAGAGCCTAATCTTTACTCCTGAGCTTGTAATTTTGACATTAAAAGAAGCCCTGAGAAATGGCTCAAGACTACACTCAAGACTAAACATCCTGCAGTGTAGTTGACCAGCTAATAAACTATTCAGCTTTAATTAAGTCTGAGTGGTCTTCTCTGGTGGTCACCCAACTACATTGTGAGAGAGAGAGAGAGAGAGAGAGAGAGAGAGAGAGAGAGAGAGAGAGAGTGTGTGTGTGTGTGTGTGTTATGAGGCATGGAACCCAGGGACTCATGCACACTGAGCATTCACTCTATCACTGAGCTACACCCCCAGCCATGTCCTGTTTTTAGTTTTTTAGAAACGTATTTACTCATTTCCACAGTGGCTCTATTATTTTACATTCCCACCAACAGTGTACAGGGTTCTCTTTTCTCTAGATCCTCACCGGTACTTGTTAACTTTTTTCTTTGTTATAAGAGCCATTCTAACTAGAGTGAGGAGCTATATTGTTGTGGTTTTGATTTGTATTTCCCTGATGATTGATAATGATGTTGGTGATTTGATACTGAGGATTATTTCATATACATGTTGGTCATGTGTAAAAAAATTTTGTTGGTAAATTGTAGTCATACATCTTAATGGGATAAAACATGGTGGAGACATACATGCACACATCACCCAATTAGCCCTTACTCTATTACTGCCCCATTGCCTCCCTCTCCCTCCTTCCCATGCTTGGCTTAGTGTTTGACTTTTTTGATATGTTTTTTTTTTTAAGTACATCATATGCTTTAGAGAATTTCCCTCTTTCCCCTCCCATCCCCTCAGTTAGGTTGCCTTATTTGCTCAAATATAGAATCTCCTTCTTCATCTAGAGTTCCTCCTTTTACTCAGTTCTCCCTAGCTTTTGCAAATTGCGAAAGCATCAGGTTTCCTATTTTTTGTGACTGACTAATCTCACTCAGCATAATGTCCTCCAGCTCCATCCATTTCACTGTAAATGATGTAATTGTGTTTTTCTTTATGGCTGAGTAAAGTTGCATTGTGTACATATTCATCAGAATGGGAGATTTTTGCCACCTACTCCTCCGATAGAGGACAAATAGCTACAATATACAGAGAACTCAAGAAACTCAGCACGAAGAAAACAAATAAAACAATCAAAAAATGGGCAAGTGAATTAAATAGGCACTTCACAAAGGAAGAAATCCAAATGGCCAACAAATGCGTGAAAAAAATTATCAACCTCATTAGCAATCAGAGAGATTCAGATCAAAACTACCCTGAGATTTCACCTAACTCCAACTAGAGTGGCAATCATTCAAAACACAAACAACGGCTTTTTCAAAATGGCGACTGAGGGACACAGCACTTCTCAGTAGCTGAAGCAAATAAAGTTTAAATACTTAGAAAGCAGTGTCTTAATCAACAAAATAAATACATACCAGGAACCAAAACACATCCAGGTACCTAGGCGGAACCCGGAACTTGAAGAAGAAGAACAAAGATCGGACATGGGACCTGCTGCAGATACAATCGGAACGCTGATCGGAACGCCGATCGGCAGGCTGCTTTTGCAGCTGCCCGAGGAACTGCCTGCCCGATATTACCGCGGCAAGATAATCTGGGACTAAAAACGGACTTAGGACAGCATCTTAAGAAGCGAGCAGCACCACATCAGAATTCTGTGTGCTCACCAGCGACTGGATCACAACTGCATAGAGACTCCCACGAATTCCTGCACCAAGTCAGGTACCTGATGGCGCCCTGGTAAGTTGGGGTCCTAGCGTGTGTGCCGCCTCAACCCCCCAGCATGGGCCCAAGCCTCAGAACCGAGCACTCTCCTCGCACACTTTGCCTGTGCCACGGTCCCCTGCTAGTAGTCAGTGCCTGTACCACTGCCACCCCTAAATTGGAGCCTGCTTGTGTGTCTAACCCCTGCCACCTTGCCGAGGCTGCCTTCCAGGCTGCGAAAGCCCTGTGTGACCTGGAAATCTCCTTGGGGAACCCCCAGCTTCTACGTCCCATGGGAGGCAGAGACCATTGCTGGACACCGCGCACTGGACCCTTGAGCACCTACCCTGCACCCCTGGCCCACCGCTGGGTGTTCCCACCCTCCTGGTAGCCAGATGCTTAATTCTAAGCAAGAACACAGCTCAATACACCTTGGAAGAGCATATCAGCAGCAATAGACAGCTGCATCCACTCTCACTTGGGTCCAGTATTAGCAGAGGATCCAGCCTGCACCCTCGGAATAGGCAGAGCTCTGGCAGTAAGTTTGGGCATCCAGGAACCAGTATCCATTTGCCCAGGGTACATCTTGGGACCACACCGGCTAGCCCAGCTGGAATTTTCAGGGACACAAGAAAATCCATCGGGCCACAATATCTGCACAGGATCTCAGGGGGAGGTTCCAATTATACTTTGGTCATTCTCCACCCCTGCTGTAGGGAAGCACAGGCTGGAGGCTAGGGTGGTGAGTGCAGTGGTGCTGACCACAGGTTAGAATTTTGCAGAACCTGTGAATTGTACAGAATCAAATAACAGTGAAACCAGACATCCGGACACATAAACCTAAAGCAGCTAAAGGAGAGAAAGGTGTCCAAACACCCAGAGTGTTAAGAAGATAAAAATAGAGTACAAAGAAAACTAAGAGACATTGGATGGGATTCTGAAAGCTACCAAAGCAATCAGATACGCACATATTATATGGACCTGACCCAATATGCGTAAATAAGGAGGACTGTTTGTTTTACTTTTAATGTGGATGTTTTGTTTTATTTTGCTTTTACAGTGCTTTTGTTTTGGTATGGTTATTGCTGTTTTATTTTTTTTTCTTTTAACCCACACTTTATATATATATATATATATATATATATATATATATATATATATATATATATATGACAGTTTGCCTTATTTTTTAATTTCACACAGCTGCTAGTTCCTTTTATTTTATTCTTGTTCTTTTTTCCTCTTTCTTCCTCTTTCCTTCCTTTTTTTTCATTCTCCTCCTTTGATTGGTTTTCCTTCCTTTTTCTTGGATTACATAATAGTCTTGGTATCTTGTGTGGATTCTTTTTTTTATGTCTGTCTACTCCTTCCATCATCCCTATTTACAAACCTTCCCACACTAACCTACATACTTTTCTCCCCCAAAACTTTTCCCCATAATATACCTCCTGGTTTAATACTCAAAGTATTTCTTATATCCATAATTACTCTACTAACGACAAGAGTCCTAGTAGTTAACTCTCTCTCATTCCTAGCAAGTTATTACCTTACCATACTAAAAGTCTTTCTCAACCTAACATATCCTCTACCTAATCCGACTCCTTTACCAATCACCCCAGCTCCTCACACATCACCCGCCCTCAACACTGGAAAGGTTCTGATGACTAGCCAATACCCCTAAACTCCTAATATTAAGATTTGACTAAGCACATTACTCAAGAACGATGGGTAGAAATCAGAAAAACAGGACAGAGAACGCTATAAATATGAGAACCAGGAATTATGAAGAGACAGCAGTAATCACAAATACTGACCTACTAGAAATGCAAGAAGGGGAGTTCAGAATCTTGATGTACAATATGATGAAAGAATTTAAAACAAGTCTAGAGGAGGTGAAAGGTGAGTTAGAAACACTAAAAAAAATCAGAAAGAGGTCTGGAATGAAATGAAAGAGGCAATAAGTGAAATAAAGACAGCAATAGAAAGAAATTCTCGAAGATTACATGAAATGGAAAACAGAATATCAATATTAGAAGACAGTACATCCCAAACTGAAAACAAAGTCAGCGATATACAGAAATCTTTACAGCAACAAAACGTAAACATCCAGCAATTATGGGATAATATGAAGCGCCCTAATTAACGGATAATAGGCATTGAGGAAGGGATAGAGGTACAGACCAAGGGCATCTGTAATATCTTCAAGGAAATAATCTCAGAGAATTTTCCAAATATGGAAAGAGACTTGAATCTTCAAGTCCAGGAGGCATACAGAACTCCACTGAGACAGAACCAAAGAAAAACCACTCCACGCCACATAATAACCAAATTGACCAATATTGAGGCTAAGGAAGGAATCTTAAAAGCAGTGAGAACAAAAGGACGGGTGACATATAGAGGCAAAACAATACGAATCACCCCAGACTATACAACCTAGGTCAGGAATGCTAGGAGAGACTGGTACGACGTGATTCAGACCCTGGAAGAAAATAACTTCCAACCAAGACTCATCTATCCAGCAAAACTACTATTCAAGATCAATGGGGAAATCAAAGTCTTTCAGGATAAACAGAATCTCAAAAAATTCATGAATTCAAAGCCAACACTAGAGAAAATTCTTAAAGAAATAAACCACAAGGAAGAAAAAAGAAGCAGACTTCAGAATCAGAGAAGAGAGGAAGTTAAAAAGTGGGCCATTTAAGTAAAGAAGAAAGATCACACCACCCAAGAGTAGACAGAACACAAAATGGCAGAAAACGAAAATCACATTTCAATAATATCTCTTAATGTCAAAAGACTTAACTCACCAATCAAAAGACATAGACTGGCAATGTGGATTAGGAAACGTAATCCAAATATATGCTGTCTGCAAGAAACTCAACTCACAGCCAAAGACATTCACAGGCTGAACGTGAAAGGATGGAAAAAGATATACCATGCCACCAGTGACCAAAAAAGAGCAGGGGTAGCAACCCTGATATCCAACAAAACAGACTTTAAACTAAAACACATCAAAAGAGACAAATCAGGGCACTTCCTTTTATTAAAAGGAACAATACACCAAGAAGATATAATGATAGTAAATATTTATGCCCCAATTATGGGTGCAACCACATTTGTAAAACAAACCCTTCTGGACATAAGATCCCAAGTAGACCCAAATACAATAATTCTGGGAGACTTTAATACGCCTCTCACACCACTGGATCGATCTTCAAGGCAAAAGATGAGGAAAGACGATTTAGAACTAAAGGAAACCATAAACCAAATGGACCTAATAGACATTTTCAGAGTATTTCAACCAGGAACTACAGAATACACTTTCTTCTCAGCAGCCCATGGAACCTTCTCCAAAATAGATCACATCCTGGGACACAAAGAAAATACCAGTAAATTCAAAAAATGTAATATAATTCCATGCATCTTTTCAGACCACAATGGAATAAAAGTAGAAATCAACAACAGGAAACTCGAAAGAAAATATTCAAATTCATGGAGAATGAATGATACACTATTGAATGACGAATGGGTAAGAGCAGAAATTAGGGAAGAAATAAAGAAATTTATGGAAACAAACGAAAACAGAGACACAACCTACCAAAACCTATGGGACACCATGAAGGCAATACTAAGAGGAAAGTTTATTGCATTGAGTGCCCACATAAAAAGGACAGAGAACCACCAAGTAAAGAACCTAATGACACAACTCAGGATCTAGAAATTCTGCAACAGTCTATTCCCAAAGCCAGCAGAAGACAAGAAATCATCAAAATTAGAGCAGAAATAAATAAAAGAGAACAAAAAAAAAAAAAAACAATTCAAAGAATCAATAAAACAAAAAGTTGGTTCTTTGAAACGTTAATAGAATTGATAAACCCCTGGCCAACCTAACCAAAAGAAAAAGAGAATCAACTCAAATTATCAAAATTAGAAATGAAAAAGGAGATATCACCACAGATAATGAAGAAATTCAAAATATTATCAGAAACTACTTTAAAAATTTATACTCCAATAGATTTGAAAACCTGGATGAAATTGACAGATTTCTAAGCACAGTTAACCTTCCTACACTCAACCAAGAAGACATAGCAAGCCTAAACCAACCAATAACCACCAAAGAAATAGAAATGGCAATAAAAATTCTTCCACCAAAGAAAAGCCCAGGCCCAGATGGATTCCCAGCTGAATTCTACAAAACCTTCAGTGAACAACTAATACCAATACTTCATAACATGTTCTGGGAAATTGAAAGAGATGGAACTCTCCCAAATTCCTTCTATGAGGCCAGTATCATATTAATCCCCAAACCAAATAAAGATACCTCAAGAAAGGAAAACTACAGACCAATATCCTTAATGAACATAGATGCAAAAATTCTAAACAAAATACTAGCTATACGCATTCAAAACTATATCAAGAGAATAATACAACATGACCAAGTCAGTTTCATCCCAGAAAAACAAGGCTGGTTCAACATATGCAAATCAATACATGTTATTCACCACATAAATAGAACCAAGAACAAAAACCACATCATCATAGCAATAGATGCTGAAAAAGCATTCGACAAAATCCAACACCCATTTATGTTAAAAACACTGCAAAAAATTGGGATAGAAGGAAAGTACTTCAACATCATCAAGGCAATATACTGCAAACCCAAAGCCAACATTATATTGAATAGGGAAATAACTGCAAGAATTTCCGCTAAAGTCAGGAACAAGACAAGGATGCCCACTATCAGATACACTCCTTTTCAATATAGTCCTTGAGACTCTTGCTGCAGCAATCAGACAAGAGAAGGAAATCAAAAGAATCCACATAGGAAGAGTGGAAGTAAAATTATCCTTATTCGCAGATGACATGATCCTTTATCTGGAAGACCCAAAGAACTCAACCAAAAGACTTCTGGAGCTGATTGACAAATTCAGCAAAGTCGCAGGTTACAAAATCAACCTAAAGAAATCAGTGGCCTTTCTTTATGCCAACAACGAATCCACAATGAAAGAAACAAAAACAACAATTCCATTCACTATAACCTCAAAACCAATAAAATACCTAGGAATAAACCTAACCCAAGATGTAAAAGACCTCTACAACAAAAACTATAAAACATTAAAGAAAGAAATTGAAGAAGACCTTGGAAGATGGAAAGATCTCCCGTGCTCATGGTGGGAATAGTTCCACCATATGATCCAGCTATACCACTCCTAGGTATCTTTCCAAAGGGGTTGAATTCAGAGAAATACAGCAACATATGCATACCTATGTTCATAGCAGCACAAGTTGTAATAGCCAAAATATGGAACCAACCCAGATCACCATCATCAGATGAATGGATAGCAAAACTGTGGGAAATACACACAATGGAATTCTATTCAGGCATAAAGAGGAACATAATTATATCATTTGCAAGAAGATGGAAAGCCCTGGAGAGCATCATGTTAAGTGAGATCAGCCAAGCACAGAAGAAGAAGATACACATGTTTCCTCTAATATGCCCAAACTTGAAAACACAAAGGATACCAGTGGGACTCCAGATATTAGAGGGGAAATACTAGCTAAGTTTTAATGGAAAGATAGGAGAGGAGAAAGGCCGATCTTGATTCATGAGGGTCTACACCTGAACATGTGTAAAATTATGAATAAGACATGGTTAACCTGGACAACCATTGGTGGGAGGGGGGAAGAGAAAACGGGGGCGGGGGGGGAGAGGGCACCAAATATAGTGTAAATGTATACTATTTATGTTCAATAAAAAATTGTTAAAAAAATAAAAAATTAGAAAACACAACAACAAATGCTGGAGAGGATGTGGAGAAGTGGGAGCTCTAAAACATTGTTGGTGGGATTGCAAATCAGTGCAACCACTTTGGAAAACAGTATGGAGAATCCTCAGAAGAATGGGAACAAATTTACCATTTGATCCAGCAATACCACTTCTAGGTATCTACCGAAAAGAAAGGAAACCAAAATATCAAACTAATGCATGTGTATTTATGTTCATAGCTGCACAATTCACCATTGCCAAACCATGGAACCAGCCAAGATGCCTATCAACAGATGAATGGATTTCATGTGTACATTTATGTATGTATGTATGTATGTATGTATGTATGTATTTATTGTGGTACTTGGGATGGAACTCAGGGGCATTCTACCTCAGAGCCACAACCCAGTCCTATTTTTTAGTCTTTTATTTTTGAAACAGGGTCTCACTGACTTGTGAAGGGCCTTGCTAAGTAGCTGAGGCTGTCCGTGAATTGCGATCCTCAGGTCTCAAGCTCCCGAATGCTGGGATTACAAGCATGTACCACCACACCCGGCCTATAATATGTGTACTTGTTTTCTTAAATGGTACTGGGGTTCCTGGAAACCCTCCTACCTTCGGGCTACACTCGCAGACATATTTATATTTTTATTTGGAAACAAGTTTTCTTAAGTCAGGGAGGCTGGCTTTGAAACTGCACGATCCTCCTGTCTCAGCCTCCCAAGTGCTGAAATTACAAGCATGTGCCACCATGCCTTGCAATCCCACAGTTTTGTAATTCAACCATTCATCTGTTGATGGACATCGTGGCTGGTTCCGTACCTTGGCTATGTATGGTGAATTGTGCAGCTATGAACATAGACACACATTCATTGGTTTGGTAGTTTGGTTTCCTTTCTTTTGGGTAGATACCCAGAACTTGTATTGCTGGATTAAATGGTAAATTTGTTCCTATTCTTCTGAGAATTCTCCATACTATTTTCTAAAGTTGTTGCACTAATTGACAATACCACCAACAATGTTTTAGAATTCCCACTTCTCCACATCCTCACCAGCATTTGTTGTTGTTTGTGTTTTGAATGGTTGGGGTAAGGTGAAATCTCAGGGTAGTTTTGATTTGCATCTCTCTGATCGCCAATGATGTTGAACATTTTTTCATGCATTTAATGGCCATTTGAATTTCTTCTTTTGTGAAGTGTCTATTTAGTTTTCTTGCACATTCTTATTGGATTATTTGTTTTAGTGTTGAGATTATTGAGTTCTCTCTATATTCTAGATATTAATCCTCTATCAGAGGAAAATGTGGCAAAAATCTTCTCCCATTCTGTTGGCCCTTGATTGAGGTTCTTGACAGCTTCCTTGGCTGTACAGAAGCTTTTCAGTTTCATGTAATGCCAAATATTGATTTCCCTTTTAGTTTGCTGTGCCTTTGGGGTGGAACTTTGGGGTTGAGAAAATTTTTATCTGTGCCTGTGTGTTGCAGTGTTGTATCTATGCCCTCTAAGGAGTCACAAGGTCTCTAGTCTAATTTCCAAGTCTTTGATCCATCTTAAATTGACTCTAGCGCAGGGTTAGAAATTGGGATTAATTTCCAATATTCTGCATATGGTTCACCAGTTTTGCCAACACCATTTGTTGAACAGGCTTTTTTCTAGTGTATGTTTTTGGTCCCTTTGTCAAAAATCAATTGACTGTAAGTGTGTGGACTTGTTTCTGGGTCTTCTATTCTGCTCCATTGGTCTATATATCTGTTTTTTGTGCCATAAAACCATACCATGCTGGTTTTATTACAATGACTTTATAGTATAGTTTAAAGTAAGGTATTGTGATTCCTCCTGCATGGTTTCTATTGCTGAGAAGTACTTCAGATATTCTGGGCTTTTTTGTTCCAAATGAATTTAAAGATTGATTTTTCTATGTCTGTGAGGAATGATCTTGGTAATTTAATGGACATTGCATTGAATCTGTAGATCACTTTTGGAAGGGTGGCCATTTTAATGATCTTTATTCTGCCTATCCATGTACATGGCAGATCTTTCCATCTTCTAAGATCTTTGATTTCTTTTTTCAGTGTTTTATAATTTTCTTGTAGAGATCTTTTACCTCTTAGTTAAGTTTATTCCTAAGTATTTTATCTCTTTGTGGGAGATCCTGAGTGAGAGTGTTTTCTGAATTTCTTTTTCAGTGGATTTATGGCTGGTGTACAGAAAAGCTTCTGATTTTTCAAGAATGATTTTGTATCCAGATACTTTGCTGAATTTTTTGATCAGTTCTATAATCCTTTTGGCTGAATTTGTTGGGTTTTCCAAATAGAGTATCATGTCATTGAAAATAGTGAAAGTTTGTGTTCTTTTCCTATTTGTACTCCTTTGATTTTATTTTCTTACATTATTGCTCTGTCTAGGTTATCAAATACTATATTAAAGAGAAGTGGTGATAATTGACATCCTCGTCTTGTTCGTGTTTTTATGGGGAATTCTCGAAGTTTTTCCCCATTTAATATGATGTTGGCTGTGGACTTATTGTAGATTGCCTTTATGATGTTGAGATAAGTTACTTGTATTCCAATTCTCTGCAGTGTTTTTATCATAAATAATGTTGGATTTTATGAAATGCTTTTTCAGTGTCTATTGAAATGATCATGTGAATTTTGTGTTGGTTCTTTATATGATGAATTACATGGATTGATTTTTGTATGTTGAACCAGCCTTGCATCCCTGGGATGAACCCTACCTGGTCATGGTGCAGGATTTTCTTTTTGTGGTTTTTATTGTGAGTTGTTAGCACTTTGTTTAGCATTTTTGCACCTAAATTCATCAAAGAATTAGGCCTGTAGTTCTGCTTCTTTGAACTATCTTTATTTGGTTTTAGTATTAATGTGATGTTGGATTCATAGAATGTCTTTGGGAGAGTCCTGTTTTTTCTATTTCATAAAATAGATTGAGGAGTATTGGTATTAGTTCTTCTATAAAAGTTTTATAGATTTCACTTGGGAAACCATCTGGTCCTGGACTTTTCTTTGATGGTAGGCTATTTATTGCTGTTTCAATCACTTTGAGTGTTACTGGATTGTTTAAATTCTCTATATCCTTTTGACTCAATTTAGGAAGGTTGTTGTATTTACCTAGAAAGTTTTCAATTTCCTCCAAATTTTCCATTTTGTCGGAGAATAGTTTTCAAAGTACTTTCTGATAATCCTCTGGATTTCTACATTGTCAGTAATACTATCTCCTTTTTCATCTCTTCATAATTTGAGTTGATTCTCTCTTCTCCTTACTTAGGTTGGCTAGTGGTTTATCTATCTTGTTACTTTTTTTAAGAAACCAGTAATTGCTTGTGTTGATTTTTTGTATTGTTTTTTATTCTCTACTTCTTTATTTTATGCTCTGATTTTAGTTATTTTCTATTTTCTACTGGCTTTGGGGTTAGATTCTTCCTGTTTTTCAAGGGTGTTGAGGTGTGTCATTAAGTTATTTGATGATTTTCTGTTTTTCTTATGTGAGCACTCAGTGCTATAAATTTTCTTCTTTACACTGACTTCAAAGTGTTACAGAGGTGTTGATATGTTGTATCTCTATTTTTGTCTGTTTCTAGAAATTTCTTGATTTCACCTCTTATGTCTTCCATGATTCATTCTTCATTCAGATGTGTGGTGTTCAGTCTGCACATAATTAGGACGTTTTCTGGGTCTTGTAATAGTGGATTTCTAATTTCATTCCATTATGGTCTGAAAAGACACAGGGAAGTATGTTACATTTTTTTAATTTCCTAATGCTCACTTTATGGTACAGGATGTGATCTATTTTGGAGAAGGTTCCATGAGCAGCTGAGAAAAATGTGAACTCTGTTGTACTTGGGTGAAATATTCTATATGTGTTCAACAAGTCTGTTTGATTAATGGTGTTTTTTAATTCTGAGGCATCTTTACTTACCTTTCGTCTAGAAGATTGTTCTAATGGTGTGAGGGGTGTTGAATTCTTCTAATATTATTGTATTGGGATTTATGTGTGATTTAATTTCACAGAGAGTTTGTTTTATGAAACTAGCTGCACCTATGTTTGGGGTATAAATGTTGATTATTGTTATTTCCTCTTACTGTCTCGTTCCTTTGACCAGTAGAAAAATGACTTTCTTTCTCTTCTAGTAAGCCTGGGCTTGAAGTCTAACTTGTCTGATATCATAGTTGCTACTGGTGCTTGCCTTCAAGTTCCATTTGAATGGATTACCTTGCTCCAGCACGTTACCTTAAGTTTGTTACTATCTAAACTTGTAAGGTGTGTTTCCTGCTTGCGGCAGATAGATGGGTTCTGTTTTTTAATCCATTTTGTCACTTTTTGTCTTTTTATTGGGGAATTGAGGCCATTTACATTCCGTGTGATTATTGAGATATAATATTTATTTATTTATTTATTTATTTATTTATTTATTTAATTTTTTGCAGGTCTGGGGATGGAAGCCAGGGGCATTTGACCTCCAAGCTACACCCCCTGACCTATTTTTTATTCGTTATTTTGAAACCGGGTCTCACTGAGTCGCAGAGGACCTCACTACGTAGCTGAGGCTGTCTGCGAACCGAGATCCTCCAGGTCTCAGCCTGCCGAATGCTGCGATTACAAGCGTGCGCCACCACGCCCAGCTGAGAGATAATTTTTAATTCTTAACATGTTAAGATTTTCAGTTTGGAAGATGGCGACGGAGGAAAGCAGGGCTTATGAGCCCCGCTAACAACCAACCTCTATTACCACAAAATCAGCACCTTTCATGGCCAGAAAACACCATCAGCAGAGAAACAAAAATTGTAATTACAAGGGACAGAGAAAAAGAGGGCTGGAAAAACGAGACACCAAAAAGAAACCAGACCGCAGTGCTGCAGCCAGAGCCATGGCGCAGAACGGCACGGGCGCCATCTTTTCTTGCAGAACCAGGCCCCAGAGAGGAGGGGGACTCAGAACGGAGCCCAGAGCCACAGAGGAGATACGGCGGCCTCACACACGAGGACGCGGTAGCAGCGTCTTACTGCCAGAAGCAGCGGAGAATTCACCGGATGGCTATAGACCAACGCACTCAACAGCCTACCAGGCTCCAGAGAGGAGCAGTGGACAGTGAGCCGAGGTGAGCTGCTGCGGAACAGCCGGGAGGAATTCAGCAGATTTCTTGGCGCAGGAAGCATCTAAAGCTCCCAGGGGCTGTGCTCGGCACACCTTGCACAGACTCAGAGCGGAGTGCAAAACCAGAGAAGAATTACACCAGCCTCACGGCCGAGTGCGTGGCAGCAGCGCCATATTGCCACCGGCAGCAGCAGCAGCGAATTCACCGAGTCCACTACACCTACATCTGCGCACTCAAAAATAGTGAGTCCAATTGCGGGCCCCGGAGGAGAAATCCCAGTACTGTACTCCCAGGGACTTGACCCAGTTGGGGAGTGGCAGTGGCAGAGATATCACACCATAGGAGAACGCCCAACCTGGCAACCCCCATGGTGTCTGGATGTGTTCAATTGTTTTACTGTATTTTTAAAGGAGTTCCCACCAACTTTTGCCTTGATTAAATTCCATGGCAGGTAAACCAAATCAAAAGCACCATGCACCAGTTTTTCAGTTTACCTCCAGACAGGTTAGGACAGACAAATATAAATCTAAAAATAAGCTCTGCCCTTCTACCTCTGGAACTAGCTGGAGTTCCATCTGGTACTGGAGTTCCAGCCGGTGGGCTGCTCTCTTCAAGACCACTGCTAAGTTGGGAAGGAGACTAAGGAAGGGATGATTTAAGTGTCACAAAGCTTAGCTTCTGTTTTAAGTTGTCATTTTATTCATGTAACATTTGACTAGATAATGCGAACCTTGACTGATTTTCAGTATTTTCACAAATTTGTTCTAACAGTTTCTGCTTGGTTTTGTTGTTGTTGTCATTGTTATTGTTGTTGTTGCTGTTGCTGTTTTTCTGGTACTGGGGATTGAACTAAGGGACATTTTACCTCTGAGCTAAATTATTGACTCTATTTTAGTTTTTATTTGGAAACAGGGTCTCACTAAGTTATGGGGGCCTAAGTCCTGAGGCTGGCTGAGAACCTGTGAGTCTCCTTCTTCAGCTTCTCAAGTACTAGGATTACAGGCATGCACCACCATGCCTGGCTCTCAGTGTGTGTGTGTGTGTGTGTGTGTGTGTGTGTGTACATGCTCAACTAGAGTTTTCTCAATTTTATTGATCTTTTCAAAGAACCAAGTTTTGTTTGCCATCATTTTCTCTACTTCTTGATTTCAGTTTTACTGATTTCTCTTCTTCTTTTCTCCTGCTTCCTTTCATGTTTTCCCTTTCTTTTCCTAAGTTAAGAAGGAAACATAGATTACTCAGCTAAAGTACAAATAACATAATAGTCACTATGTTAAAATGTACAAATCAGTGTTCTTTAATATACACACTAAGATGTTTATCCATCACAACTCCACAGAACATTTTGCTTGCTCCCAAAAGAAGTCACCTACCCATTAGCACTTCCCATTACCCTTTATCTTATCCCGATGCAAGCATTGACCAACTTTGTATCTCTATAATTTTGATAACATCTTGTGTGGATGAAATCATAAAATATATGGTTGTTTATGCAGGGTTTCTTATCCTAAGAATAGTGGATTCAAGGTTCCTAAATATTGTACCACATAATACTACTTTATTTTTACTACCAAATAATATTTTGTCTTACACATATGCCATATATGTATATGTATTAACCAACTACTGACTACTTAGGTTATTTTTGAATTGGGTTATTATGAGGAATGCATGTGATATGTAATTAACTAATATATTTCCCCAAACTGTGTGTGGGGTTTTTACTTCATGTACTTATTCATTTTATTTGTTTATTTATTTGTTTATTTATTTATTTATTTATTTATTTATTTTTGCAGTACTGGGGATGGAACCCAGCTGCATTCTACCTCCAAACTACACGCTAGCCCTAATTTTTTATTCTTGAAGCACAGAAATTTCTAACGTTAATGGAGCCCAATGTATCTATTTTTGTCACTCACTTGTATATTGATGTTGTGTCTAAGAATGGACTGTCTAATACAGGGTATAAAGATTTTATTCAGTAACTATTATTCACAATTATCTCTACTACTTATATATCCTTGTTCCAAGTTCATGTTTGGTAACACAAATGGGCTGTCCTATGAAAAAGAGATGAAGAAATGGGGGGAGAATTAGGCATTGAAAAGAAAGCACCTGCCTAATTGGGTGAGGAGAGTGTTCATAAAGCTTTCACTGAACCCAGCAGGAGATATAGCTGCAGTGTCCACTGTTCAGTGTGATGATGTGCATCTGTGGGGTGGGGAATATGGCAGTCTAGGGGTGCAGGCAACAACCCAATGCTGAAGGGAAGACATAAAGAATGGTACTATTGCTTGGGGAAATAAAAGACATTGCTTTTACAGTCAAAATTTAATGTTCAAACCTACTTTTCTACTGTAAGGTACAATGAAATAGTTTATAAATGAAACTAGTTATAGCATCCATGCATATTTCTTATATTCCTTGCCCTTTTAATCATCAGCTTTCTTCACTCTAAGCATCTATTGGTTGTCCATCAAGATAGGGAGTAGAGTGTACTTCTGTTTGAGTGCCACAGCCCTTTTCTCACATGAAAGGCACTTCTGAAACTGCCTGTAGGAAAGCAGTGGGAATTCCAGGAGATAGATTATAGTCACTTTCAATACCGGGTGCCTTCCATAAGAGTTAATGTAGTATTTTCCCCATCAAAACAGCAACTGCAAACAGTCAGTTGAAGATGTGGTAGTTGCCATTTTGGAGGCTATTTTTGAAGTTCTCAAGGGGCAAGACAGTTTTCATATACTGTGGCCCTGCATGGAGCCTCACGGAATCAGCAGTGGCAGGAAAAAAACGATTTTGTGGAAGATAAGAGAGGACCCAGAATCTAGTTGGGAAGAGGGGTCCTTGTGCTAGCTCCTATGCAATTGGATTGTGAGTCCAAACCAATAGTTGGAGAAATGGCCTGCGAAGCCCAGGGCCAGGGCAGTGTGATCTAGGGCAGAGAGTTTCTCCATATCAAAAACAAATGTCCATTTTTATTACCTCTACAGACCTCGGAATGCCACCGCCCCTCCCCCTCGGCATATATGAGCGTGAAAAACATTAGTATCAATCGGCAAGGTCCAAGGAGGCCACGCCTTGAGGAAAGAGGCGTCATCTCTGGCAGAAATACTCCCTGCTCTTAGATTTCTACACTAAAAAGCTCCAATGATGTAAAACAGGATCCTAAGAATTAGGACTGTGGAAGATATTGAGTCCATGAAAGATACATTTTCTAGTAAAGGACAGCCAAAATTCAGGGGCTGCAAAATTCCTTTTGGTCCCCCCCTCCCCCCGCAGGCCAGGTCCCACCTCTTGCCCCATTTCCCAAAGAGATGCAAAACTGTCTCTGGAACATGGGCCATTTGTTTTTCCTCTTAAGAGATGCTAATAAGCTCTTATCTGGCCTTAACAAGCCTATACTTAGGACTCAGCAGCAGGACAGTAAAAAACTCAAAAGTCTGCCCCAAAATTTTGCATTAAAGAACAATTATAGAAATCCAGTCACCTGTGTTATAATGTTCTTGCCCTGTTTTACTAACTGTAATATAAGTATTGCCTCATAGGTGATGGCGGAGCAGACAGGACCAGACAAATCTGCAACGCAGCCCATAGATCTTGATAAAGGAGGGCCTGGACTAAGCCCTAGAGACAAAAAGACTCTGGAAGGATCAAAGGCGATCCTAGAAGACTGAATTTCCCCAAAACGGACTTTGGGTGTGAACCCCCACCTTTACAGATGCCTGCCTGTTCCGGATGCCTTTCCGGACTCCAGACCTTGCCCCCTAAGGCTCACCCAAGGCCAGAAACCTGATTCCAATGACAAAGGCCAAGGGGGCTGACTTTAATCACCTAGTCCCAGACGAATCTTAAACTGTGACGCCATGGATCTTCTTTTATCCTGTTTATTTTGTTTATACTTAAAGCCTCACTATTGTCCTTTAGTGCACACATGGGGTATAGGGTATAAATACTGGTGATGGCAATTAAAACTTTGTCAACTGCACAGAAGGTGGTTGTCCATGTCAATAATTATTTCAGATTTTTTCCCAGAGAGGAATCTCCACTTTTAGCGCCGTGAACAGGAACTTAAAGGAGTTTATTTCATAAAAGGGAAAAAATTGCTGCAGATAAGTGGCTGTAGAACTGTAACCGAATCTTGTCCTTCTTTCTGAGGATTTTGGTCTCAAACAGACTCAGTTTTTATTGCCCCCGAGGACTGAGCAAGTTCGTTGCAGCATCGGAACATAGTAGCCCATTTCCTTGGGGGAAATTCAGACCCGGGGGGAAACCTTAGGCTTTGATCCTTGAACAGGTATATCCCTGCGAATTTTGATTCACAATACAGGAATTAAATATTAATTCCTCGCTTGTAAAAGCAGGGTCATACAAGCCTGGGATGTGGGAGGAGGCAAGACAGGAAATGGCAGCTTCCAGACCATCCTCAACAAATTAGCAAGACGCTGTTTCCAAACAGAAATTGAAAAAAAAAAAAAAAAAAAAAAAAACCCTGGTGATACAGCTCAGAGGTAGAATGCCCTTTGGTTGAATTCCTATTGCCAAAAAAGAGTTAATCCTTCACTATGTAATTAATTAACATGTTTTGTTTCTAGTTTACTTCAAAGAAGATTAAAAGATGGTTCAAATGATAAAAATATACAAGTCGGGCTTCTGGGAAGATGGTGACCAAGAAAAGCAGTGTTTACGAGTCCTGCTAACACTTGATGTCTATTGCCACAAAATCAGTGCTTTTCATAGCCACAAAGCACTATCAGCAGAGAAATAAAAACTGTAAATACAAGGACAGAGAAAAAGAAGATAAGGAAAACAACCAGAGACCATAAAAGAAACCAGCCTGCTTTGCATTGGCGGACACTATGTGCATGACATCTTCCCTCACAGCACCAGGCTCTAGAGAAGAAAGGTAAACAAGGAGCTGAAGTGAGCAGCTGCAGATCATTTGTGTGTAATTGAGCACTTTTTTCAGCGCAAAGAACACCTAAAACTCCCAGTGGCCAAGCTCATCACATCCTCTAGGGACTCAGAACGGAGCTCAAAACCAAAAAAAGGCCTAGGGCGTAGCAGCAGGGCCATATTGCCAATGGCAACAGTGAGTTCACCACTACCAGGACAGCTCAAGATCAGCTAACTAAAAAACTGTAGGTGAAATTGCAGCCCCTAAAGGAGAAATCCCAGCACTGCACCTCCAGAGACTTGGGCAGCTTTGATAATCTCCCTTGGTCTGAGATTTTTGCAGTCCAACCCAGTGAAGGAGTAGAGGTGGCAGAGATACCACACCCTTGTTTCAGCTCCCCATGGGAAAACACCCAGCCTGGCATTCCTACAGTATACCACAGCCACGATTAACTCCCTGGGTCTGAGACTTTGCGATACAACCCAGTAAAGGAGTAGTGGGGACTGAGATTACCACAGACTCCATACCAGAGGACCCTAAGTAAAGTCATAATGACCCAGGGAAGAACCCAGAGAAGGCACAGACTTCTGAAATTATGGGAAAGAGGAATAACAATGGAACAATGAACACCATAACCCCACAACATCAGAACATGATAACACAGAAATTCACAGAACACCAGAAGATCAAATCAGAAATATAACTATAGAAATAATACAGGGCTATTGAAAAGAATTTAGACAGTGTCTAAAAGAAATAAAGAATGTAATCATTGAAGTAAATGCATCAATTCAAACTATAAACACTCGATTAGACCATATGGAGAATAGGATCTCGCTCCTAGAAGATGATCACTCCAAAAATGAACGCATAGTTTAAAATTTAGAAAAAAAAATCCGACAGCAGAAATTTGATATTGAAGAAATATGGGCCCATTTTAAGAGAGCTAACCTAAGAATAATCAGAATAGAGGAGGGGAAGAAGGGGAAACCAAAGGGATCAATAAACTCTTCAAGGAAGTAATAGCATAAAATTTTCAAAACAGAGCAAGAGGTCAATACACAGGTCCAAGAAACTTATAGAACTCCCTTTAGACAGGATCATAGAAAAGATTCCCCATGCCATATAATTGTCAAAATGACAAACATGGAAGCCAAGGAAAGAATCTTAAAGGCAACAAAAACAAAAGGCCAAGTGACAGTCAGAGGCAAACCAATGAGAATCACTCCAGACTTCCCATATCAATTCATGGAAGACAGAAAAGCTTGGAGTAACATATTCCAAACTCTGAAAGAAAACAATTTTCAGCCAAAAATTTTCTACCCAACAAATTATCTATCAAATTAGATGGAGAAATAAGAAGCTTCCATGACAAACAGAAACTGAAGAATTTATGTCTTCAAAACCAGAGCTAGAGAAAATACTCAAGGAGATTAACTACAAAGAAGAAATAGGTGATACACACCAGAACCAGAGAAACAAGATTTTCTTTCCAGCAGACAACTAAGCAAAGAAGAATAAACAGTATTTCAAACAGAACTAAAATCTTAACATGTTAGAAATTAAGAGTCATCTTTCAATAATCACACTGAATGTAAGTGGCCTCAATTCCCCAATAAAAAGACATAAAGTGGCAAAATGGATTAAAAACCAGAATCCATCCATCTGCTGCTTACAAGAAACACACCTTACAAGTAAAGAGAGTAACAAACTCAAGGTAAAGGGCCAGAGCAAGGTAATCCATGCTAACGGAACTCGAAGGCAAACAGGAATAGCAACCATGATATCACACATGTTAGACTTCATAACCAAACTTAGAAGAGACAAAGAAGGTCATATTATACTGATAAAAGGAATAATCCAGCAAGAGGAAATAACTATAGTCAACACCTATACACCAAACATAGGTGCAGCTACTTTGATAAAACAAATTCTTTGTGACATGAAGTCGCACATAAATCCCAATACATTAATACTGGGAGACTTCAACACATCTCTCACAACATTAGACTGATCTTCCAGACAAAAGGTCAGTAAAAATGCTTTATAGCTGTTTATAGAACTAAAGAACAGCATTAGTCAAATGGGCCTGTTGGACATATATAGAATATTTCACCCAACTGCAGCAGAGTTTACATTTTTCTCAGCTGCTAATGGAAATGTCTCCAAAATAGATCACATGCTGGGACAAAAAATGAGCACATAAGGGGTGAAATCAAGAAATTTCTAGAAACAAATGAAAAGAAAGATACAACATATCATAACCTCTGGGACACTTTGAAGGCAGTATTAAGAGGAAAATTTATAGCACTGAGTGCCCCCATAAGAAAAACAGAATCTTCAAGTAAATAACCTAATGACACACCTCAAAGCCCTTGAAAATCAGGAACAATCAAACCCCAAAGATAAAAGAAGACAGGAATTTATTAAAATTAAAGCAGAAATTAATGAAGTAGAGAAGAAAAAATACAGAAAATCAACAAAACCAAAAGCTGTTTTCTTGAAAAAATTAAAAAGATAAATAAACCACTAGCCAACCTAACTAAAAAAAGAGAGAGAATCAACCCAAATTATGAAGATAAGAGATGAAAAGGAGACATTACTACTGAGAGTGTAGAAATCCAGAGGATTATCAAATACTACTTTGAAAAACTATACTCCAACAAAATGGAAAATCTGGCGAAAATTGACAACTTTCTAGATAAATACAACCGTCCTAAACTGAGTCAGAAAGATATAAAGCACTTAAACTAAAGAAAACAATCCAAGAGATTGAAACAGCTATAAAGAGCTTACCATCAAAGAAAAGTCCAGGACCAGACCATTTCCCAAGTGAATTTTATAAAACCTTTAGAGAAGAGCTATTCGCGATACTCATCAACCTATTTCGTGAAATGAAAAAAAAAAATAGAACTTTACCAAGTACTTGCTATAAAGCCAACATCACATTAATACAAAAAACAAATAAAGACAGTTCAAGGAAGCAGAACTACAGGCCTATACCTTTGATGAACTTAGATGGAAACTGATACGCAAAATAAAAACAACACTCATTCAAAACCACATCAAGAAAATCAAACACCATGACCAGGTAGGGTTCATCCCAGGGATGCAAGCCTGGTTCAACACATGAAAATCAATCCATGTAATTAATCATATAAACAGAACCAAAGACAAAAATCCCATGATCATATCAATAGATGCTGAAAAAGCATTTGATAAAATCCAACATCCATTTATGATAAAAGTACTGCAGAGAATCGGAATAGAAGGAACATACCTCAACATAATAAAGGCAATCTAAGAAATCAGATGATTTTCCTAATATGTGAAAGCTAAGGAGAAATGGGTCATAGGAGGAAATCTAGATGAAAAAGGAAGTCCTATAGTTGAGCAAACAACACAACTAAATGAGGGAATGGGAGGGAGGCAGAAGGAAATTCTCTAAAACACACAATGTGCTTAAGCATAAGTCGAAATCAATGACTAAACCAAGCAAGGAAAGGAGGAATATATATATATATATATATATATATATATATATATATATATATATATATATATATATATATGATTTTCAAGAACTACAAACAAATTGCAGAATTTATAACATGATTTGGGGAATATAGAGTGCTATAGCATCATCATTAGAGAGATTTGACCTCTTTGTTCTGCTGTTACTTTTTTTCTTTTGTAATATGACACTAAATTTGTGGATGCTGGAGGGTAGAGTAATGTATGCCTCTGTGTGCATGTATTTGGGAGGGGGTGACAATTTCAGAGTAAGAACAATTTGAATCAGAAAAGCAGTTCTTATGGTAGGTATTCTCTGTTTCCATGAGTTACTGCTATTCATTCAGGGATGGCAAGGGATTTTGATAGAAGAAAGCTAATATAAAGTTATAATTTGTTTTAAAATTAAACATCTTGAAGTAATCCCCATTCTTGGGAGGCTGAGCCAGGAAGAACACAGATTTGAGGACAACCTCAGTAAGTAATAAGACTTTTATCAACCTAGCAAGACCCTGTTTCAAATAAAAACAAACTAGAGCTGAGTGCATAGCTCAGAAATAGAATGCCACTGAGTTTAATCCCTGGTAATACACACACACACACACACACACACACACACACACACACTCACTCACTCACAATTAAATAACCTGAAAAAATTATGACCTGTAGAATGAATTTCAAAGTGTTATCTGGGACATTGTTTAGGAGCAAAAATGATACAGTGATGCCTGAGAGTTGCTGAAACTTTCCTCCCAATTGAAACTACTTGTTGAAATATGAGAAGGTAATATGGATGAATAAACCCAGAGCTGTAGTTAGAAGTACCTGACGGAAGAAGGCTAGCTGGCTGGAAGTTTGGAGTTTAAGTAAAATCTAGGTTCTCACCAGTTTGCTTGCTTACAAAAGCATAGGGGAAATGAGACTCGTGGACAGTAAGTCACCACGGGAAGAATGATGGTTCCCTAATTTTCTTTAGTTCTTTTCCACAGATCCTTTTAGGTCTTTGAATATTTTTTAAATAGTTTTTCACTAGTAGTCCAATGGCTGGGACAGTTTCTATTCTTTTTTTCTGTAAATTGAATGAAACTTGACATTTTGAACATTGTGATATGTTAACTCTGGAAATCAGATATTCCTCTTCCCAAGGCCTTATTTTTCGCTTGTTTGTTCTGGGTGGTAGTTTTTTTTTTTTTTTAATTGCTCGGTAACTCTTCTAATCTAATTTTGTAAAGTCAATATTATTTGTCCTGTGTAGACACTGACAACTGGTTTGTTAGATTAGTGGTCCCACCTAGGTATTTGACAAAGAATTTCTTAATGTATGGACTATAAAAAGTATCTCGGCTTCCTCTGCTGTGGAGTGTGTACATTTGTGTGTTGGGGCACATCACACCGCAAAAGGCAACCTACTCCACTGTCTTGACCTTTCGTCAATTCAAGAGCTTTTCATGAGCACAGAAATACCTTGGACATTTGTTTGCTATCATTATGACAGAGTCATGTAGTCATAGTGGGCTTCAGTGGCAGACTTTCATGAAGGAAAATTTACACTGTTTAGCCCCAGGTTAAGCATGACAGGATCACAATTGTGAGAGTCATGCTTTCCCTGATGTATGAGCTTTCTGTTGAGAACATGAAAATATTTCACAAGAGGTAATTAGACTTCCCAACACCCACTGGGAACAGATGTTATTATATGCACTAATCTTAATGCATGATTAACCTGAATTAAGCTTTTGACTGCCAAAGCGCCAAGACCCTCTCTAGAAAGTTTTGGTTCAGCTGCCATGTCCATGATCCAGGAGGTGTCCAGTGCCTAGCCCTGAGGAATTTCTCAGTGAGCCCTGAAATACAGAAGAACAAAGACACAGAGACACTGGCATAACATGCCCTTGGCCACCTACCTAGTGATGGTGGAGGAACAAAGATGCAACTTGAGGTCCAACCAATTCTGCAGGTCACACTGCTAGAATGGGGTGCCTTCTAGTGGCCAGAGTGCCCAGCACCGTGTACATTCCCAGTGGCCTCGCCTCAGGTAGGCACCATGAGGGAGGTGGCTTGTCCGTTCTAACACCTGAATATCAGGCATTGTGGCTCTCTCAAAAGCTTTATAGAGACAGTTCACCAGCAATCTGCTCAGAGACCAGATGCTACTTTTGATGAGTTCACAGGGAGTACTAGAACCAAACCACTGTTCTGTGTGCCCACAGATTTGATTCTGGCAGTTTATCAAGAAGCCGCAGAACACAAACAAGCTGCTAATTTCAGTTTTTTCACAGTTGAGTCAAAATTTCCGGGGAAAGCAAGCCAAGGAGGCTGGAACGACCTATATGATAGGGGATCAGAGTTGGAGACATTAGTAAAAACTCATGTTTTTGTTTTATTTTTCACACGCGCGCGCGCACACACACACACACACACACACACACACTATGGTAGTAGAGATTAAACTCAGGGGCATTCTACCTCTGATATTCACCTCACATCCTTTTTAAAAATTTTAAAACAGGGTCCTGCTTAGTTGCTGAGGTCCTTGCTGAGGCTGGCCTTGAACCTACAATCTTCCTGTTTCAGCTTCCCAAGTTCTGATAATACAGGCATGTGCCACTATGCCTAGCTGTAAGAGTATATATATTACTAAACACACATGAAATTCCTTTCTCTGTTAGCTTGGGGAATATAGATGAAACAATACCCTAGAAGCAATGAGCACACCGAGTGCCCAGATGTAGGATTGCGATACCATTCTCTAATAAAAGGAATCAGGGCTTATTGGAGAAACTGCTGACTCTAGAATTAGGGCAGGAAACATGCAAAATGAGCTTGGAACATCTCATGGCGCTTGAAAGTAAAGAAGTAATAGAAAATGTTTAAAAACTATTTTGACCAATGCATGAGAAAGGAATGTATAAATGGAGATAATACAAAGAACTCCCAATGGCCAAACCTGGAGTGATTTGACACCACCCAAAAAAGTAAAGTTTTACCGGATTTTAACCAAAAGTATAAAGCAAACACCCATGAGCCAATACTGAGGTAAATGAATGATAGATTAAATACATAAATATGGAAAAATAGACAAATTTCCCATGAAGGAGAATTCCAATTTCCACTCTTAGTATGGGCCACATAGAATAACTTTCTTCCAAGGAGGACAGTACAAAAGGGGGAGAGAAAGAGCAATGTTTCTATGGGATCCTGACAAATAATACCTTATCCAGCTGACCAACAGTGATAAATCAGTATGTTGGCGTGATGTGATTTAATGTGATGTGATGTTGTGTGATGTGATATGATATGTGATGTGGTGTGATGAGAGTAGCATTTTCTGGAATTCAGTACACTTCCTCTCCCCAAGCCCCAACCAAAGTGTAATAATGAGGAAAGTATCAAACAGACCACAATTGAGGGTTATTATCCAAAATACCAGTAAGTACTCTCCAAAACCGTCAAAATGATTAAAAAGAACAAAACATTCCATGGAAAACAATGGCCTGAAGAGACATTATGACTACATGCAATCTGGTATCCTGGATAGGACTCTGGAAGGAAGGGAATCTTAATAGTTTATCACAAATAATGCATCAGTTTGTTTTAAATATTTACTATGCTTATATGATATGTTAACAAGGGAGACTGAAGAAGAGGCATATATACACTCTGTACCATCTTCACAATTTCCAAATTGTAAAATACTTCAAAATAAAGTGCACTGAAACTAAAATGATGAAAAAGATGAAAACAACTCCAGAAGATAATGAGTACATTAAAACAAAACAAAACAGTAAGTCGGGCATGGTGGCGCACGCTTGTAATTCCAGCATTCGGGAGGCTGAGACCATAGGATCGCAGTTAACAGATAGCCTCAGCTACTTAGTGAGGCAATTTGCAACTCAGTGAGTACAGGTTTCAAAATAAAGAATAAAAAATAGGGCAGGGGTGTAGCTCAGAGGAAGAATGCCCCTGAGTTCCATCCCCAGACCCTCAAAAACCAACCAACAAACAAAAAAAGAGTAAACAAAGCACAAGTGCACAAAGCAAGCAAAGGAAAGAAGAGCATTTCTGAATTATCTTCATCTCTTTGCTTTGTTTTGTTTGTGCTGGGTATTGAAGTCAGGGGCATTGTACCTCTGAGATACATCCCACCCTTATTTTGAAAAAGAGTCACAATAGTTGCTGAAGTTCTTCCTTGGTGCTGAGGCTGTCGGCACACCTATAATCCCCATGGCTCAGCCTCTCGAGTATTGTGATTACAGATTTGTGCTGCCATACTTAGGTAGGTCAGCCCTTTACTTCTACCTCCCAGACTGACTTGTCTACAAGCCCGGCCTCTCTCCCTTTGCAAACATGGCTGCAATCCTTCTTTCTTTCCTAGCCTCTATGCCAGTAGTCTAATTTAAATTCACATGTTTTGCCTGGACCATGGTAGGAGCTCACTATCAAGGCTTGATGAAGGGTTTTAAATTTTTGCCAGTAATATTTGCCATAGAAGGAGGCTGGCACAAGCCAAGTAGGCAGTAAGCCTCTTGCCAATGAGGCTGGAGATCAGAGGGTGTTTTAGCCATGGCTAGTTGGGCAGGTGGACTTTTTCAGAGCAACAGGACCAGGGCTCAAAACTCTCACGACAGCTCCTCAGGAGACAGGCTCCGGGCATCCAGAGGACTTCAGGACTTTGTAACATGTGGGCAAGGAGAAGGCTCCCCACTGCTCTGTCCTTCTCAGGTCAGCATTATCTAGGACTCTGAAAGGTGTGGGTCCACACAGGATACTGACACAGAGGAAGCTGCACAGTGGAAATGTCCCCAGAATAAAGGCACAGGGATCACTTTGGACATCCTGGTTGCTACAGCCCTGCCATACCTAGCCTTTCTGGTTGAGCACTCTCCACACCTGCTACCTACCTCTAAACACTATCCCATGGCATCCCTGTTTCCAGCAATGCCTTGCTTCCAACCTGAAGAGCCACCCAGGGGTCTGCCCTGGATTTTCCATGATCTCCTAGTTCACAATGTGGTCAAGGACTCCAGCTCACTTTCAGGCCACATCCTTCCCCTGGCAAGCCTACCGAAGTTCACATGAATCCAGCAGTGCCTCCTCCTCTTGCCTCTCTTGGGCTTTCTGATCTTCATCACCATCTCAGGGCCCTAGAGTGTTCCTCTCACCTACTCCTTTCCAAGTTCTAAACTGAGCGTGGCTGTATCCTGGGGACTAGGGAGTGTCCTGGGGACTGGGCGCCGTCCACCATCTGCTAGAGCCTTTAGTCAGCACCACCTTCCTGACTGAGGACACCATGGTCCTAGCTGTCTCTGTGAGTGACTGAAAGGACACTCCAATCCTACCATCCAGGATCCACTTCAAAACACCACACCTAGCCGGGCGTGGTGGCACACGCTTGTAATTCCCGTGCTTGGGAGGCTGAAACAGGAGGATCGTGCAGGTTCAAAGCCAGCCTCAGATGGCTTAAGAGACTCTGTTTCCAAATAAAATATAAAATAGGTCTGGGAGTGTAACTGGAGGTAGAAGGCCCCTGGGTTCCATCCCCAGTACCACACCACCAAAAAAAAAAAAAAAAAAAAAAAAAAAACCCACAAAAAAACAAAACCAAAAAAACACCACACCACATTGTCACCCAGGTGTGGTGAACATTTCAGCAAAGGTTGGGCATTATATTGGAGATTGCCTGAATAATAACTCATAATTGTAGTGATTTGCCAGTTATTCATGTAATGGTTATTATTTACCAACCATTAGGAGACTCAGCAAAAGGCTACATCATCTCATCATCTCTGGCCAGTTTTTTTGGAGCCATATCTTGAAAAAGTGTACGTGTGTGTGTGTGTGTGTGTGTGTGTGTGTGTGTGTGTGTTACAAAGTATTGAACCAAGGGACATTGTACCTATACCCCCCCACTTCATTTTATTTTATTTTTAAACGTTGAAGCAGGGTCTTAATAGATTTCTGAAAGTCTCACTGCTTACTAAGCCTGTCCTTGAAACTTTGATACTCCTATCTTCAGCCCTGAAGGACTGGAATTACAGGCATACAACACCATGCCTGATATAGGAAAAGATTCTTTTTGTGTGTGTGCGGGGTCTGGGGATGGAGCCTAGGGGCATTAGATCTCTGAGCTACATCTCCAGCCCAATTTTTATTCTTTATTTTTGAAACAGGGTCTCACTAAATTGCAGAGTATCTCGCTAAGTAGCTGAGGCTGGCTGCAAACCACGATCCTCTTGTCTCAGCCTCCTGCATGCTGCAGTTACAAGTGTGCACCACCATGCCTAGCTGGGAAAAGATTCTTTATTATTGAATATAAAATAAAGATAATTGCATATGATCATCAGTACTGGGCCCCATCTTGGGTGGATCTGGTGTCAGGAATGGTAAAACTTCTAGCTGGGCTGATAGAGACCAAGTAAAGGAGAGTGTTGACAAAGTACTATCCAAAAGAGGTGTTGGTAGTTCTAGGACAAACCCTCACCAAGGAAACACTCAATCCCAACCAGTCAGTTTGGCTTTCTGTCTCTTGCTTTTGCTCAGGAGGACATAACAGCTCTCAGGAGATTTTTGAGTATTTCACAGGGGCAACAAAGGCTGAGACAGTAAGAAGGAAACTGCCAATCAGCATGTGTGGAGTAGCTCCTTTATTGAAGATAACTGCCCCTTCCCAGAGCACTAAAGGCTCAGCATCTAGATTCTCATATAGAAGGGAGTAAACTTACCTGACTTAAGCCCCATAATATGGATAAGAAATGGTCTGTGTTCTGTGTTGTCATCCTTTGAGTATTGACCTATAGCATTTTCAGTGTCTTTTCAGGAAATTAATGTGACAAAAATGCTTCTGTTCCTTAATTCTGGGGCAAACTGAGAAAGAATGACCTTCCTGTTGATTTGTTAAATGTCAATGTAGTGTTCCTATTTGGTCATAAATGAAAGAAGGATGAGATTAATGGGGTATTGTAGTCCCTCCCATAAATTGTCAAAATAGTAGGTCAACAAAAAGCAACTATATTTGTTTTTTAACAAATTTTTTATTAAACATATTTGGTTTACATTTAAGCTATGCTTGGTGCCCTCTCCTCCCCCATTTTCCCTTCACCCCTCCCACCAATTATATTCCAGTGTAACCATGCCACATTCATAATTTTACACATATTCAAATGTAGACCCTCATTAAACAAGTTCAGCATTCCTCCTCTCTTATCCTTCCATTCAAACTTTGCTGGTATTTCCCCTCCATTATCTGGAGTCCCCCGAGTATCCTCTATGTTCCCTAGTTTGGGCATGTTAAAGGAAATATATGTATCTTCTCCTTATGTGCTTGGCTGATCTCACTTATCATAATGCCCTCTAGGACTTTCCATATTCTTGCAAATGATATGATTTTGTTCTTCTTTATGCCTGAATAGAATTCCATCGTGTGTATTTCCCAAAGTTTTGCAATCCATTCATCAGTTTATGTGGGCCTGGTTTGGTTCCATATTTTGGCTATTATAAATTGTGCTGCTATGAACATAGGTATGCATAAGTTGCTGTAGTTCTCTGAATTCAACCTCTTTGGGAAAATACCCAGGAGTGGTAGAGCTGGGTCATATGGTGGATCTATTCCCTGTTTTCTTATGAATCTCCACAAAGATCTCCATAGTGGCTGAACTAGTTTGCACTCCCACCAACAGTGTAAAAGAGTTCCTTTTTCCCCACATCCTCACCAGCATTTGTTGTTATTTGAGTTCTTTATGCTTGCCACTCTGACTGGGGTTAGATGGAATCTCAGTGTAGTTTTGATTTGCATCTCCCTGATGGGCAATGATGTAGAACATCTTTTTCATGTATCTATTGGCCTTTGTGTCTCTTCTTTTGTGAAGTGTCTATTCAGCTCATTTGCCCATTTCTTGATTGGGTTGTTTGTTTTGCTAGTATAGATTCTTTTGATCTCTTTGTATATTGTGGATATTAGCCCCCTATCAGATTGGTGGCTGGTAAAAATCTTCTCCCATTCTGTGGGCTTCCTCTTTAGGTTTTTGATGGTTTCCTTTGATGAGAGGAAACTTTTTAGTTTGATGCTATCCCACTTGTTAATTCTTGCTTTAATTTCCTGAGCTTTGGAGGTTTTGTTGAGAAAGTTACTGCCTGTGCCAATATAGATGTCATGTTGAGCCTATGCCCTCCTCTAATAACTTCACAGTCTCCGGTCTAATTTCTAAGTCTTTAATCCATCTCGAGTTGATTCCTGTGCATGGTGAGATGTAGGGATTTAGTTCCATCTTTCTACAAATGGATAGCCAGTTCTCCCAGCACCATTTGTTAAAAAGGCTGTCTTTTCTCCAGCGTATGAGTTTGGCCCCTTTGTCAAAGATTAATTGACTAAAGATGTGTGGATTTGTTGCTGTATCTTCTATTCTAATCCACTGGTCAGTATATCTGTTATTGTGCCAGTACCATGCTGTTTTTACCACTATTGCTCTATAGTATAATTTGAAGTCTGGGATCGTGATGCCTCCTGAATGTTTCTTATTGCTTTGGCTGTTTTTTTTTTTTCTTTCTCCATACTAAGTTGAAAAAATGGCGACTGTGGGACACAGTACTTCTCAGTAGCTGAAATAAAGTTCAACTACTGAAAAAGCAGTGTCTTAACCAAAAAATAAACACATCTCACAAACCAAGATTGATCCAGGAGCCTTGGCAGAAGATATCCAGAAACCCTGAACTGCAGAAGAAATGAAAAAAAAAAAAAAGTTGAGTATTGGACCCGCTGCAACCATAGCGCGGCTGCCTGGCCGGCGCAGGCCGGGGGCCCAAACCTGTTCCGGGAACCTGACTTACATCAAGAGGAAAATTCCCTCAGGGACCCAGGCTGCCAGCGAGCTGAGCCACCTCAATGCCGGACTGTCCTCAGCCGGTAAGCCACCTCCTCGCCAGACCGCCAGCCGCCGGTAAGCTGCCCCAGGGCCCTGAGGATGCTCAGGCTCCGCTCATCCCGTGCCCCTTCTGGCACCAGACCCGAGAGAGCACTTTCTCAGCAGCTGCAGCTGAGATCCAGCATAGGCTACATCACAGACCCAGAAAAAGACCTAATCTGTGCAGCCCCATCCGGAAGATCCGAGGTCCAGCCATGAGAGGGTGCGGCCCAGCCCAACTTACCTCCCAAATCGGACTCAGACTACAGTAGAAGAGACCCAGGAATTCTGAACTGCGAGAGTCTCACAAAAGTTGCCATATCGAGCCGCCGACCCAAAAAGGGTTTTTGGGAACAGCAACACTGGCAGCCCTGTGAACTAAGAGTCTGAAAGTGTTCATAGAACTTTAACATCCCAATCTGCAAGAGTAGACGAACCCCTGAGCGGCACAGTTGGCACAACAGAAGAGGCACCCACAGAGACACTGGGAGACCTACAGGGTCCCATTCCCCCCAGAAAACCAGATATGGATGTACTGCCTGCCCATCAGAGCTTCTGATTGGTTGGCCAGGTAACAGTGCTCTCAGATGAGGTAAGGGAGCCAGTGGGCACACAGTGAGTGTCACTAGACATGGCAACAACCGAGGGTGCCAGTGTCTGCACAGGGTAACGCGTCCAAACCCAATGACAGAGCAAGGGTGCTTAAGGCGTGACACTTGCACAGAGCCACATGGCATGTTAGTAAAATAGTAGAACTGTTTCCTTCTCTCTCTCTCTCTCTTTTTTCTTTTTCTCTCTTATTTTAGTTTTTTATTGTTTTTATATTTTCTTCATTTTTGTTGCTAATTTTTGTTTTATTGTTGTTGTTGCTTTTTTTTTGTTGTTCCCTCTTTGTTTGATTTTGAAGTCTTTTTTTTCTGTTTGGGGTTTTTTTGGGGGAGAGTTATTCCCGTTTTTTTCCCTCTCTCTCTCTCTCTCTCTCTTTCGGTTTGTTTTGTTTTACTTTTTTCTTTCTTTCTTCTTTTTTTACGATTATTTGGGTTTATTGTTTATTTGAATTTATTTGATGTATAATAGTCTTTCTACCTTATTCTGTTACTTTATCCATTTGTGTGTGAGCCTTCCTCCCACTCCCTCTACAAAACTCTACAATTCACACTATTAACTAGCTTCCTTCAAATCTTTCCCCTTATCCATTAACTGAACCTCTCTCTTTAACACACCAGGTTCCTCACTTCTCCATACTTAAATATTCTAATAAATGCAAGATCCTACCATCTAACCTTCTCACATTCTCAACCTAATTCAACCCCATTATTCTTAAATTTATCCACAACCTACCTATATTCTCTACCTTACCCAACTCCTCCACTTACCTGTTGACTCTTTTAAATTCCTACTACTAAGATGGGACTATACACATCAACCACAATCAATGGGAAGACAACAGAAGAACAGGCCTGAGAACTCTGAAAATATGAAAACCAGGAATAGTGGAGAAACGACAGAAGTCACAAATACTGACCTAGAAATGCAAGAAGGGGAGTTCCAAATCTTGATTTACAATATGATGAAAGGATTTAAAACAAATCTAGAGGAGATGAAAGATGAGTTAGAAACACTAAGAAGGAACCAGAAAGCAGTCCGGAATGAAATGAGTCAATAAGTGAAATGAAGACGGCAATAGAAAGAAATTCTGGAAGATTAGATGAAATGGAAAACAGAATATCAATGTTAGAAGACAGTACATCCAAAACCTAAAACACGGTCAGCGGTATACAGAAATCTTTACAGCAACAAAACCTAAACATCCAGCAAATATAGGATTATATGAAGCTTCCTAACTTACAGATAATAGGTATTGAAGAAGGGATAGAGGTACAGTCCAAGGACATCTGTAATCTTTTCAAAGAAAGAATTTCAGAGAATTTTCCAAACATGGAATGAGACTTGGACCTTCATGTCCAGGAGGCATACAGAACACCATTGAGACAGGACCAAAGAAGGACCTCCTCACGCCACATCATAGCCAAAATGACATAGAAGCCAAGGAAGGAATCTTAAAAGCAGTGGGAACAAAAGGACAGGTGACATATAGAGGCAAAACAAGAATCACCCCAGACTATACAACCCAGGTCATGAATGCTAGGAGAGACTGGTATGATGTGATTCAGACCCTGGAAGAAAATAACTTCCAACCAAAGCTTATTTATCCAGCAAAACTACTATTCGAGATCAATGGAGAAACCAAAGTTTTTCGGGATAAACAGAATCATAAAAAATTCATGAATTCAAAGCCAACACTAGAGAAAATTCTTAAAGAAATAAACCATAAGGAAGAAAAAGGAAGCAGACTTCAGAGCCAGAGAAGAGAGGAATTTAATAAGTATGCCCTCTAAGTAAAGAAGAAAGACCAAACCACCTAATAGTAGACAGAACACAAAATGGCAGAAAACAAAAATCTTATTTCAATAATATCTCCTAACACCAAAGGACTTAACTCACCAATCAAAAGACGTAGACTGGCAATGTGGATTTAAAAATATAATCCAAATACATGCTATCTGTAAGAAACTCACCTTACAGCCAAAGACATTCACAAACTGAAAGTGAAAGGATGGTAAAAGATATACCATGCTATTGGAAACCAAAAAAGAGCAGGGGTAGCAACCCTGATATCAAAAAAAAAAAAAGACTTTAAGCTAAAACACATCAGAAGAGACAAAACAGGGCACCTCCTTTTATTAAAAGGGACAATACATCAAGAAGATATAATGATAGTAAATATTTATGCCCCAAATATGGGTGCAAACACATTTGTAAAACAAACCCTTCTGGACATCAGATCCCAAATAGACCCAAACACAATAATTCTGGGAGATTTTAATGTGACTCTCATGCAACTGGATCGATCTTCAAGGCAAAAGATGAGTAAAGACTCTTTAGAACTAAAGAAAACCATAAACCAAATGGACCTAATAGATATTTACAGAATATTTCAGCCAAAAACTACAGAATATACATTCTTCTCAGCAGCCCATGGAACCTTCTCCAAAATAGATCACATCCTAGGACACAAACAAAGCACCAGCAAATTTAAAAAATGTAATATAATTCCTTGCATCTTTTCAGACCATAATGGAATAAAATTAGAAATCAATAACAGGATACTCAAAAGAAATTATTCAAATACATGGAGATTGAATGATACACTATTGAATGGTGAATGGGTAAGAGCAGAAAGTAGGGAAGAAATAAATAAATGTATGGAAACAAACGAAAACAGAGACACAACCTACCAAAATCTATGGGACACTATGAAGGCAGTACTAAGAGGAAAATTTATTGCAATGAGTGCCCACATAAGAAGGGCAGATAACTACCAAGTAAAGAACCTAATGACACAACTCATGGACCTAGAAAGACTGCAACAGTCTGTTCCCAAAGCCAGCAGAAGGCAAAAAATCATTACTATTAGAGCAGAAAAAAAGTGAAATAGAGAACAAAAAAACAATTCAAAGAATCAATAAAACAAAAAGTTGGTTCTTTGAAAAGATTAACAAAATTGATAAACCCCTGGCCAACCTAAGCAAAAGAAAACGAGAATCAACTCAAATCATTATTATTATTATTATTATTATTATTATTATTATTATTATTATTACTTTTTTAAACTTTTAATTTTGAAAAACACTACTATACATCAAGTCTTTGAAATCAGTTACCATTAGTTATTTAATTCTAAAGCATTTGACACGTCTTGCCTTAACACTTTTAAAAACCACACACATAACTCCATAATTAATACAATAGGCCAAAAGTTTCATCCTATTATGCAGTTTACCCATCTGATCTCTATAATTATATAGTTCTGTCATTTAAAATATACTACCTAATTCTAATTTTTACATTTCAAAAATTATCTTCAGTAGTAACTATATTTTCTGTGAATGTTATTTTTCAGAATGTGGGAATATATATGTATATTTATAATCTTGTGAGCTTAAAAATGATATTTATAATCTTGTGAGCTTATACTACCTAATTCTAATTTTTACATTTCAAAAATTATCTTCAGTGGTAACTATATTTTCTGTGAATGTTATTTTTCAGAATGTGGGAATATATATGTATATTTATAATCTTGTGAGCTTAAAGTCTGGTACCTATGTATATACTTGTAAAAAATTTTGTATAATTTTGTGATAATGTAGTTCCCCTCCAAAAAATTCTATGTTATAGTAAATGAAAGCATTTTAAAGAACTGTCCATTTTTTGTTTTTGTTTTTTTTTCAGTTGTCATTCCAACTGTTTCTTGCCCTATTTTCCCACCTTTCACAGAAGGTGAGGGACTTAAGGAATGTAGGGATCATTTTACCAAAGTGGCACTCACACTGAGAGGCCTATCATGCTTTTCAAACTAAATAATTTAAAAATTAAAAAAGCAAATTTGAATAACATATTTTAAGCTGCCTCTGACTCAATACTTTTGGCCAGTCATGTTTTTATGGTGGATGAAAAACATATCATTGTTGGAGAAAGTGACAGCAGTTCAACTTTCAGAATAATGACACTCTCCTCACTACAACCATGTAAGACTCAGCTGCAGTACCGTCATTAACAATCATGAATGGTGATACTTACACAGAAGTGTACATACATGCCTCAAAGACTTTAATAGAATGTAGCTTTTTCTTAACTGCCTTTTCATAGTCAAAACAACAACAAAAAACACCCAATGTTGTAACTACTGAAATAAACTTACAAACTTGAAAAATTAGACAATTCAGATAGGCAATAAACTTCATATTATGAAAGCAATATATTCCAAGTTTCAAAGATTTGACATCTGTAGAATAATCTTTCATCAGTAGATGGAAACTTTCAAAATGCATGATCTTCCGCTAGGTAGGACTGGGTATCATTCACTGGTTTGAGGCTGAATCCATTTTAAGGCATGTCTTGGTGGTACAGTAATGGTGGGATGATAGAATGTACAGTCTGGTCTTGTACACTGAGTGTTAAACCTACAATGTTTTGGATGATAGAAGGGACACTCCATTTTCTTACATGCTGGGAAGTAACAGCAGAGCTGACTGCTGGAAGATGGAGATGGTGTTGCAACTGGTTTTGGAGACAGTACTGGAACTCTTCTACTCATATGCATTAAGGGACAATCTGGTTTAGTGCACTTTGCATCATATTTACAATTTGGATGAACAAACAAACATTTTTCAGCAAATTTACAATTGGGCAAGGCTTTGCATGGTGAGACAGGGTGGTGGTATGCAAATTCGTCCCCGTTCTTACACACAGGCCAGTACTTGCAGTGCTCCAAAAACTTCTCTGGTTTCTGTGACACACTCAGTTCACTCATCTCAGCATTTGGGTCAGCAAGCTGCCTGCTCATCAACTGCAACTGTGGGTGGAGGAGACCTTTGAGTCCCTTGTTTGAGGCTGCAGTTTGGTTTACAAGTTTCATTCCTTCAAAACACATGTCCTCCTCTTGATCTGACATGTATCCTGAGGGGCTGGGGACACCATCCAGCGTCACTATAAACTTGGGACTTGCAGGTTTATCTGGTTGTACAAGATCTTGTGTCTGCATAAGGTGTTCTGAAAGTACCTGAAGGGTATCTACAGTCTTCATCCCCAACTCTTGATTTGGTGCCACTACTATCTCCTCAGACAGCTTTGGCTTCTTCAGAATAAATGATCTTGTGTCTGCATGGACCATGGATTCCATGTCATAATAATCTTGACTGATCTGCAGCATTTCTGCCATTACCAGGTCAGTTTGCAGTCGGGATAACAATTGTCTCTGTTGAGTTCCTTGATTTTTTTTCCATGTTATCTCCCTTTGTTTCATCTTCTTTAATGGGGGGACTTATTCTGGAGGGCCTGCTTTGCCCCTGAGCCACTTCTGTTAGCAATTCTTTTTGAGAAGTTCGAGTTCTGGGAGCAACTGGAAGTGTCTGTTTCTGCGGAACTCTAGAACAATTAGTTGTTTTTGTTACAGATTCTTGAGCTTCAGATATAGCCTTCAAAATTAGATTCTTGTTAGCTTGTTTAGAAGGTGAAAGAGATGGTCTCCTTTCAAGCTTTGCTGGCACTGACACACTGCTGGACACACTTCCTGTACGGGAACCATAATCATCATCTACCTCCTCGTCTTCTCCATCGTGACTGAATTTCTTTACTTTAACAACTGAATTCACCACAGGCAACTTTCTCTTCCGAAAATTTTCATCCTCAATACTCATTTTTTCTGAGTTGTTTCTGAAAAAAGGACTGTAAGTTTCTTCTAAACTGTCAGCACTTCTGGTTCACACAGATGTGCTGTTTCATACACCCGGCCACTCTGTGTATCTAGCTGCTTGGCAGCATGGATACTGTTTTGCTGCTGTTGAAACTGCAACCTGTTTAAATGAGCACTACTATCTGCATTTGTACTTGCAGGTGGTCAATAAATTTCAATAGAAGGGCGAGAAGAACCATATGTAAATGTCACTGTAGGTTTCTTCTGAGATAAGGAATTCTCCTGCACAAAATTGAGATCTTCATCAATGAGATCATCTGGTTCTGGCTTAATATCAATCACATCTTCTGAGTGAGCTGGTTCCCGCAGAGGTTTCACTGTGGACATCAGTCTGGTTGCAGTTCCATCATCGTAAGTCTGCCTGACATTAGTGGTTTTCTGCTCCTGTGAACTTGTAGAAACCCAGGAATTTCTTTTTTCGGGTCTAGTGCTAGAAATGGCAAGAGGAGGCACTGCAGCTTCGTGTCTCCTTTCATCTCCCCTGCTGAGACTGCTCTTGTTTGAAGGCACATTACTATCAAAGATATTGGTATCAGAAGACTTTAGAATAGAAGGTTCAGTTGTAACAGAGTGAAGTTTATCTAATACACCATGAAGACAATGTAAGCTCCTAATTTTTGCAACTTCCCCTTAATGGCACTCCGGATCTTGCAGCTGACCTCGGTGCTGATCTCCATGCTTCCGTGATGAGCGGCAGGGTCCGCACTGCGCAGCGTTTCACTTACCTGGAGCACGCCGCGGGCTCCCACCATGCAGCCGAGCCTCCACCGCCTCAAATTATTAAAATTAGAAATGAATAAGGAGATATCACCACAGATAGTGAAGAAATTCAAAGGATTATCAGAAACTACTTTAAAAATTTATACTCCAATAGACTTGAATACATGGAAGAAATTGATAGATTTATAAGCACAGTTAACCTACCTAAACTCAACCAAGAGGACATAGCAAGCCTAAACCAACCAAGAGCAATGAAAGAAATCAAAATGGCAATAAAAATTCTTCCACCAAAGAAAAGCCCAGGACCAGATGTGTTTCCAGCTGAATTCTACAAAACCTTCAGTGAACAACTGATACCAATACTGCATAACCTGTTCCAAGAAACTGAAAGAGATGGAACTCTCCCAAATTCCTTCTATGAGGCCAGTATCACATTAATCCCCAAACCAAATAAAGATACCTCAAGAAAGGAAAACTACATACCTATATCCTTAATGAACATAGACGCAAAAATTCTAAACAAAATACTAGACATACGCATTCAAAATAATATCAAAAGAATAATACATGACCAAGTTGGTTTCATCCCAGAAAAACAAGGTTGGTTCAACATATGCAAATCAATACATGTTATTCACCACATAAATAGAACCAAAAACAAAAACCACATCGTCATAGCAATAGATGCTGAAAAAGCATTTGACAAAATCCAACACCCATTTAATGTTAAAAACACTGCAGAAAATTGCGATAGAAGGAACATATTTCAACATCATTAAGGCAATATACTGTAAACCCAAAGCCAAAATTATACTGAATGGGGAAAAACTGCAAGAATTTCCTCTAAAATCAGGAACAAGACAAGGATGCCCACTCTTACCACTCCTTTTCAATATAGTCCTTGAGACTCTTGCCTCAGCAATAAGACAAGATAAGGAAATCAGAGGAATTCACATAGGAAGAGAGGAATTAAAATTACCCTTATTTGCATATGACATGATCCTTTATCTGGAAGACCCAAAGAACTCAACCAAAAGACTTCTGGATAGGCCAGGCGTGGTGGTGCACGGTTGGAATCCTCATGCTTGGGAGGCAGAGAGAGGAGGATCGTGTAGATTTGAAGCCAGCCGCATATGCTGGCTTAGGAGACCCTGTTTCCAAATCAAAATGTAAAAATAGGTCTAGAAGTGTAGCCTGGAGGCAGAAGGGCTTCCAGGAACCCCAGTACCACCAAAAAAAAAAAAGACTTCTGGAGCTGATTGACAAATTCAGCAAAGTAGCAGGATACAAAATCAACCTAAAGAAATCAGTGGCTTTTCTATTCGCCAACAATGAATACACAATGAAAGAAACAAAGAAAACAATTCCATTCACTATAACCTCAAAACCAATAAAATACCTAGGAATAAACCTAACCCAAGATGTAAAAGACCTCTACAACAAAAGCAATAAAACATTAAAAAAAGAAATTGAAGAAGACCTTGGAAGATGGAAAGATCTCCTGTGCTCATGGATAGGCAGAATAAATATCATCAAAATGGCCATCCTGCAAAAACTGATCTATAGATTCAATGCAATTCCCATTAAAATACCAGCAACATTCTTCATAGACCTAGAAAAGCAACTATATTTGTGATTGTAAAATTTCTCTCCCTTCTGGCAGGAGTTTCTGAGAAGTTCAGGTATGCCTGGAAATTCTCCAGCTTTTTCAAGTGCCCACCTACTATGTAACATATGCTTTCAAATACAAGATTACATACAATTTCCAAAGAAAGTCTCAGCAAAGGAGTTTTCCTTTTTTCACTCAATAGCAGTACTTTTGGTAATATATATATATATATATATATATATATATATATATATATATATATATATATATTTTTTTTTTTTTTTTTTCAGTAGGCTGAGAAATTCCCCTCCATTGGATTCATGGTCAGTATTATAACTTGTGAGTTTCTGCTACCTGAACACCTGTATAAGTGCCGTTATGCATAACAAAGGCCAGTATGTTCCTGTAGGGCTTGTTCCTGACAAAAGACAGGAGACATTTTGTTAATTATGATTTGTAAATTCAAGCTTGCATACTCACACGAAAAAGGTTTTCACCTGCGGGGAGCCATTAAAGCTTTCCCCTAGATTGGTGTCTCTGACTCAGCTGACTGTCCTTCTCCCAGAGTCAACAAGGTTTGGGGTTATGGAAAGTTCAAAGAGGTCTGAGAGAGGATCAGGTGGTGATGACACAAGGGTACTGATAGGTCTATCTGTAACGTGCATGTTTTGTATTGGTCTTTATTGTATTCTGGTGGTGGTAGCATGAGAATGTTGATTGACCTGTAGCTGTGTATAAATACCTCTAGAAAAACAAACCCAGCGTTGGCACAATAAAGATAAGATTGACCCAGAAATTGTGTTGGCCAGGAGTATCAATGGGATAGAGAATACTGACCCAGGCATAGTCGTCGATCCGTAGCAAATATTGACCCACGAACAGGGGTCGACCAGTAGAGATAATAGGCTGGCAGCTCCCCCATGTTAGAATTAAAAATTCTCGATCCTCATGCCTCACTTCAGAACCCATATTCTTGCTGGCTGGCTCCGGCAGGTGGTGGCCCGTATGAGGAAAATTCTGAAACTGAGGATCCCATGAAGGACATCGCTGAATAAAAAAGGAGCATGCTCAAAAGATTTTTGGTAGAGGTGAAACGTGGGAAATTTGTAATATATAATCGGTCACTAAAGTATAGCTTTGCGCAAAAGAAACTAAGCCAGAAAATGAAGAAAGAAACTAAGATAGAAAATGAAGGCGCCTAACGTGTAAATAGTAATAGACGATAGGTCAGAAGATTAGTTCCCAGTATAAGAGTTGATAAAATACAATGGGTCAAAAAATATTGTAATATACAAAGCATAGAAAAATTAGTTTTTTGTTTTTTGTACATAGGTTAAAAGATGCTTTAAGTTAAGCTTCCTAAGGAAGAAACTGCTGCTCAGTACTATAGAAATGAGTTGTTTTCTTTAATATCACCGTTTCAAGCAGCGATAAATTGGGCTGCAAAAAAATGGAGAAGATACTAGGGGATTTAGAGTTTTCCCAGATACTGAAGACCCTGATGGTTAAGGAAGTGTTATTAGATTTCTTAGATACCAACAAAACTGGGTCAAGGAGGTGTTCTTAGAGGACATAGACCCTTTCCTTTCAAACAAAATTAAAAGCGGCTTGTGCTCAATATGGAACAACAGCACCTTTTACTCAAGCCATGTTAGAATCTCTCTCTATGGAGGCTCTGTGTCCTTCTGATTGGAAACAGATAGCCCAAGCTTGTTTATCAGGGGGTGATTTTTTATTGTGGAAGTCAATTTGCAGAACAATGCCAATCCACAGCAGATTTAAACATAGCTCAGGGAATACCCATAAATTTTGACATGTTAGCAGGAGAAGGACAATTTAAGGAGACTGCTCAGCAATTAAAATTTAGTCTAGCTTCTTATGCTCAGACCAGTGCTGCTGCACGTCAAGCATGGAACAAGTTGCCTTCTTCAGGAAAATGAACAAAAGATCTTTCAAAAATAAGACAAGGACCAGATGAGCCATATCAGGAGTTTGTAGCCAGGTTATTACAAACTGCTAGTTGATTGATAGGCGACAGTGAAGCAGGGCTATTGCTCATAAAGCAATTAGCCTTTGGGTATGCTAATACTGTTTGTCAAGCTGCCTTACACCCTTTAGAAAGAAAGGAGACCTTTCTGATTATATTCGGTTATGTTCTGATATAGGACCTGCATATACACAGAGACTAGCTATGGCTGCGGCATTACAAGGGAAAACTGTACAAGAAATCCTTTTCCAACAACACAAAAAATGGGGACCTAAGAATAATATGGTTAAAAGCTATGGGTGTAGACAAAATGGTCATTTAGTTAACTGTCCACAGAGGCAGAGTGCTAGTAATAAACGAGAGCCAGGCTTATGCCCTCGATGTAGAAGAGGGAAGAATTGGGCTAAGGAATGTAAATCAAGGACTGATGCACAAGATAATCAGTTCCAGTTGGGAAATGGAAGGGGGGGCCTGCCTCAGGCCCCACAGCAACAATGTTATGGGGCACTTCAGACAGCCGTACCACAGCAGGACAACATTCAACAAAGCAAACCACTCAGGACTTATTCAGAGTAACCCCAGGCAGCGCAGGATTGGACCTCTGTGCCTCCACACAGACAGTATTAACTCTCCAAAAGGGAATGCAAGCCCTTCCTACTGCCGTTTATGGTCCGTTACCTAAAGGGACAGTAGGATTGTTGTTAGGATGGAGTAGTGTCACCATGAAGGGAATTATAGTAGCCCCTGGAGTAGTTGATTCTATGAAGGAGAAATAAAAATTATGATGCATTCTCCTCAAGGGATAGCTGTTATTAATGCAGGTCAATGAATGCCACAATTAGTATTACTACATCAGCGCAAACTAATAATAGTGCTCAGATACCTAAATGAGGTAAAAAAGGATTTGGTTCATCAGATGCCTTTTTGGTTCAAGCGATTGGAACTCAAAGATCAGAATTGAACTTGTTTATTAATGGGAAAGAAATTTCAGGGTTATTAGACACAGGGGCAAATGTTTCTGTCATAACAGCTGATCTATGGCCTAAAAAACGGCCTAAGCATTCTTCCCTCACTCACCTTAAAGGTATAGGACAGATGGAAAACCCTGAACAAAGCAGTGATTGTCTTACTTGGAGAGATGAGGAAGGCCACACTGGAGTTCTTCAGCCCTATATTGTTCCAGGACTTCCTGTCAACTTATGGGGCCGAGATGTTATGCAGAACATGGGTGTCTATCTTTATAGCCCCAGCCCTATAGTGACACAGCAAATGTTAGATCAAGGACTTTTACCAGAGGAAGGTCTAGCGATAAATAATCAGGGTGTTATAGAGCCTTTAAAGCTTCATTTACAACCCCCTAGAGCAGGTCAAGGGTATTTTTAGAAGGGGTTGTTGATCAGCCTGTACTCCATGCCAATCCTATTACTTGGAAAAATGAGGAACCGGTTTGGATTGATCAATGGCCCCTAACCTTAGAAAAAATAAAAGCCGCAGAGTAGTTAGTACAGGAACAGCTTGACTACGGCCATATAGAAAATTCTAACTCCTCTTGGAATATACCCATGTTTGTCATTAAGAAAAAATCTTGTAAGTGGAGACTGTTACAGGATTTAAGGAAAGTTAATAGAACTATGGAATTAAAAGGAGCCTTACAGCCTGAACTACCCAATCCATCCACTATCCCCAAAGACACTTATAAAATAATTTTAGATTTAAAAGACTGCTTTTATACAATACCATTAGCACAACAAGATTGTAAGAGATTTGCCTTTTGTGTTCCATCTACAAATTATAGAGCTCCTATGCAAAGGTATCAGTGGAAAGTGCTACCTCAGGGAATGGCCAGTAGTCCAACTCTGTGTCAAAAATTTGTTGCAAAGGCTATAGCTACTGTCAGAAAGTCCTATAAACCTGTATATATGATGCATTATATGGATATTTTATTAGCACATAAAGACGAAGGGATTTTTTCAGCTTATGCTAGCTTACAAATTGCATTACAAAATAATGGTTTGATTATAGCTCCAGAAAAAGTACAAATAAAACCACCATATACTTACATGGGAAACATTCTTTATCCCAAGACTATTAAGCCACAAAAAAATTCAATTATGTAAAGATAATTTAAAAACCTTAAATGATTTTCAAAAACTTTTAGGAGATATTAATTGGCAAAGACCATCTTTAAATATTACTACTGGAGAATTAAAACCTTTGTTTAATATCTTGAAAAGGTGACTCAGACCCAACTTCCTCTCGGATCTTAACAGAGAAAAGACATGCTGCTCTTAAAAAAGTTGAATTGGCTATTAAATGTCAAAGAAAACAATACATTGATTATACGAAAGAATGGGGTGCATATATATTAACATCAGCACATACGCCCACTGCTGTTTTGTGGCAGGATAGACCATTAATGTGGACACATTTACCCACTACACCAAGCAGAGTTTTAATGCCGTATTGGGAATTAGTTGCCTACATGGTGTGTTCTGTTAGATCAGTTTCTATAAAATATTTTGGAAAAGAGCCTTCACTTATTAGTGTTCTTTTTACTAAACAACAAGTACAATGGCTTTTTCAGAATGATGATTCATGGTCTATTGCTTTTGCATCCTTTATTGAAGAAACTGACAATCATTTACCTCATGATAAACTATTACAATTTGTTAATAAACATGCTTTTATATTTCCTAAAATAAATCATGCCACTCCCATATCTCAGGTGGTCTTGGTATTTACTGATGGCTCCTCAAATGGTAAGGCATCTTATGTAATTAATAAACATAGTATTATAATTCAAACATCTTTTACATCTGCTCAGGTTGTAGAATTACATGCAGTAGCAGCCGTTTTTCAACATCTATATGATACGCCTTTTAATTTATATAATGATAGTTTATATATAGCCAGTGCCCTCCAAGCATTGAAAAACATACCATATATTGATATGCGTAATAAATTGATAGGTAATTTATTCAAATTCAAACTCAGATTTTAACATGGCAACATCCTTGTTTTATTGGGCACATAAGAGTACATTCTGCTTTACCTGGTCCTTTGGCAGAAGGTAATCAAATTGCTGATGATGCTACAAAATTTGTCTGCCCCTCTCAATTGGAACAAGCTCAATGATCACATTCATCACATCATCACATCATCACATCACATTTGATCACATCATCAAAATGTGCTGGTCTGCGTAAACAGTTTCAAATTACTCGAGAAGCAGCATGACAAATTGATAAACAATGTCCCGTATGTCCAGAATATTTACCTCTTCCTCATTTAGGTGTAAATCCACGGGGACTGGTTCCCAATAATTTATGGCAAATGGATGTTACGCACATTTCTGCCTTTGTTAAGCAAAAGTATGTTCATGTGTCTATTGATACTTTTTTGGGTTTTATCATGGCTACAGCCCAAACTGGGGAGGCTGCTAAGCATGTGATTTCCCATTGTTTGAAATGTTTTTTCTTTCTTAGGTCTTCCTACCTGCATTAAAACTGATAATGACTCAGGATATATTAGTATGGCTTTTAAACGATTTTGCAACATATATGATATTCAACATATAACAGGTATACCCTATAATCCTCAAGGGCAGGGCATTGTAAAACGAGCCCATAATTCTCTGAAAACAATCCTTTTGAAAATAAATAAAAAGGGGGAGTTATATCCCCATTCATTATAGAACTCTTTAAATCATGTTCTTTTGATTCTTAATTTTTTTAATGCTGACAAAACTGGTCACACAGCAGCAGATAGTTATTGGCATCCATCCTCCAAAAACAATTTTGCTTTAGTAGAATGAAAAGATCCTTGCACAGGAATTTGGAAAGGTCCTGACCCCGTACTAATATGGGGAAGAGGGCATGTTTGTGTTTTTTCACAGGATGAAGATAATGCACGGTGGATACCTGAGTGGTTTGTGCAACATATGGATCAAGCAAGAATAGAAGATTCTCGGATCAATGCTGATGACTGAAAGATAGAAGACTCTCAGATTAATGCTGATGACCGAAACATGGACTTACATTCCAGATTATCCCATACTTCATTCCAGCTGTGTAGGAGCAGCGGGAGATCACTGTCTTCAGTAACAACTCGCGATTGCTGGGACTTCTTGTTTTGAATTTTGCGCCCATTGCGGAAAATGTTGGTTATACTGGACAAAGAACTGGTAAAATTGTCGGGAAGATGGGATGTCTGCAGTTGACACCCATGGTATTGCAGACAAGTACAGAGACTGATATTTTGGATGGAGAATTGATAGTACAAAGATTGATAGTATTATTTTGGACAAAGAATGGAATTAGTACTTTTGATTATTTTGGACAAAGACTAATACGTAATTGTGCCATTGAAGGTTTGGTCTTGTGGGGCCCTGGTTACCCAGGGAAAAAGATAAAAAGGTTAGCCCACTAATAACTCGTTTACTCTGTAAAACTGATTCAACATGTAAAAATCATTGTGTTAATTGGAGAAAATGTCTTGCTGAAATATCTATGTTACATGATACTCCCAATACCTTGTTTATTAGAGACTCGGAACAAAGTGTGGTCTCAGGACAAAGTGAGAACATTTTTTTCAGCAGAAGTGCGCAATTTACCTTTGAAGGGTACCCCCATTTAAGAGGCTGGTAGTCAATGACGGGTAAGATTTCCTTGGGACAAGGAAAGCTAAGACAGGATATACAGCTTAGCTCTGTATTATCCAAAGACGGCTAATCCTTGATACAAAAAGGAAACAACCTAAGACAGGCACAGTCTTCTTTGAATATAGGAAAAAAGGAGGAAGTGTGGGGAGATATTAAGGCTTTCCCCTAGACTGGTGTCTCTGACTCAGCTGACTGTCCTTTGCCCAGAGTCAACGAGGTTTGGGGTTATGGAAAGTTCAAAGAGGTCTGAGAGAGGATCAGGTGGTGATGACACGAGGGTACTGATAGGCCTATCTGTAATGTGTGTGTTTTGTATTTGTCTTTATTGTATTCTGGTGGTGGTAGCACGAGAATGTTGATTGAACTGTAGCTGTGTATAAATACCTCTGGAAAAACAAACCCAGCATTGGCGCAATAAAGATGAGATTGACCCAGAAGTTGCTTTGGCCAGGAGTGTTGGCGTGATAGAGAATACTGACCCAGGCATAGTCATCGACCCATAGGAAATATTGACCCATGGACAGGGGTCGACCAGTAGAGAGAGTAGGCTGGCGGCTCCCCCAAGTTAGAATAAAAAATTCTCCATCCTCACGCCTAACTTCAGAACCCGTACTCTTGCTGGCTGGCTCCGGCATTCGCCTTCTGGGAGAATCCAGAGATTTACGAGGTCCGCCTCAAGTTGGTGTTTGCTCCAGAGCGATTTCCATGGTATTTCCTCATCTACAGCTTATAAGGTAGTGCTTTTGGACCATGAAGATAAACCCCGTCATTGGTGTATGTATTTTGTGGCCAGTACCAAATAAAAGTTTACAATAAAATTATATTGCAAATACCTATTGGTTTTGAAAATGCTCTATGTTTATATCTCAAGAATGAGACTGTGTGCTAGGAGGGTGTGGTAGCACATGCCTCTAATCCCAGTACTTAGGAGGCTGAGACAGGAGGATTGCAGGTCCAAAGCCAGGCTCAGCAACTTAGTGTGATCCCATTTCAAAAATAAGAAATAAAGTAGGACTGGGATTGCGGCTCAGAGTAGAAGGCCCCTGAGTTCAATCCCCAGGATAAAGACAGACAGACAGAGATACTTTGTACCAAGTCAAACTCCAACTGACAAGTACCTGGAAAAGTTTGAGAGTGTAGTTGTACATTTGGACAGGGTTCCCTTATGTCTTGGTGCTCCAACTGAAGATTTACCTTAAAGTGGCTGCGGAGAACTTAGGAGGTATCAAGTTTGAGCTGCTGGGAATAGTCAGGGAATTTATGCAGGGAGCAGGCATGCTCTGTGCTCCATGGAAAACAGAGACCAGCTGAGCAACAGCCCAGGATGCAAACTCTCGGAAGAGTGGGCACAAAGGGCATCCAGAATAAGGGCACATTAATGTAGAAAAGCCCTGGTAATAGGCAAATATGCCTGCACTTAGGCACACTTGGCTTCCAAGGAATCAATCGTGGTCACCATGAATTATTTTTGATTCATTAGATTTGCTTTTAGTACATTGTTCTTGCCCCCACCTCACCTGCAGATACATACCCAAGCCAATTCCTTTTGTTACCATACAGATGATATGGAGTGCTAAGAAGAGAAACTAAGAGACTATTATGGTTTGAATTTAAAAATGTCCCCCAGACTTCACGTGTTAGACAAGGCGACCATGCTGGAGGCAGGACTCTGTTTGTTTGTTTGTTTGTTTGTTTGTTTTGTAGTACTGAGATTAAAACCAGAAGCATTCAACCTCAGAGCTACAACCCCAACCCTCTTTTAATTCTTTATTTTGAAACAGGGTATCACTAAGTTGCAGAGGGCCTCACCAAGTAGCTGAGGTTGGCCGCGAACTAGTGATCCTCCCATCTCAGCCTCCCAAGTATTGGGATTACCAGTGGACGCTGAGGTAGTACTTTTTGCTGGGGATAAGTCTAGGGATGAAGACTAAAACAGTGTTTTCCCCTATGGCTCCTGCAGTTTGGGCTCCTCTTTCTCCCTGCTGTCATGATCTGGCACAAGCTGGCACCCAATATGTCCTCCATGATGCCCTGAGTGTGATGGTTGTAATGGCGCTGAGGGATATTTTCCTCAATTCAAATAAAATTGGTTGAATTGGGAAATTAAAAGTAACAGGCAGCTCAGTTGCAACTTCATCAAAACATTATACAAATTCAGTATGAAATAAAAATGGAAGAGAAGAAAATCCGCATGCCTGGCAAAGATGCTGGAGAGCCTGAAAATGGAACTCTAACCCTCTGTTAGTCCCACACCCTTAAATACAGATTTTTCTGCATTGCTATGTTCTTATCAGTGTTACCAAGGAAATGGGCTAGTAACTTATTCCTTAGGTAGGTGGTGCCTTCTTGTCTCTGGACAGTGCACTTACTAAGTGCAGGGGTCAATGATCTATCTTTTTCTACATCTGCTTTATCAGTTCCCCTCCAACTATGGGTGTTTTGAAATAAAATACAGATCACAAAGAAGAGGAGGTAAATAGAGACACTGATTACCTCTATGTATTTTTAAGACCAAAGGTGTTTATTGACTCCATGATGTTACTAAGTCTCTACATGCTTTTAGGGCTAAAGGCCCTAATTGCCTTTAACCTTACTATGGGTTAATAATTAGGACAAAGCTTTAGGAGAGACAGACAGACAGACAGACAGACAGACAGAGATATAGAGGGGGAGTAGGAGCTCTGAAGCTCAGGAGGAGACAAAGCTGCCACCTTTCCCTGTCTGAGTGCCTCTGTAACACCCAGACTCTGACCACACATTATATTTCATGGGAAAGAACTACTGGAGCAATTTCTCAATACCAGCATTTCCCCCCCCTCTTTATTTTAACTTATTGATACCCATCAAACAAAGGAATTCGGATGATGAAATCAGTCTGGCTGCTTTGAGCAGAAAGGGGAGAGAGAAGGACTCCAGCTTTGAGGGTGCAAGCAAACGACTTGTGGGGTTCAGATCAGCTGGCATTTCAAGGTGTGCACCCCTTCCAAGGGACTCCAGTTTATGTTCATCTGAGATTCCATCTGTAACACCATCTGGAACTTGTTGGCTTCAAGTCTGTTGGGGACAAACTTAACCACATAATTTAGTAACCTTGGGCAAAATATAAGTATGGACAGAATGGCCTCTAGAGGTCTGAAAAGAGGTAGGCTTAGGAGAATTTTAATGAAAATCTTTTAACTACTTTTTAAAATAAAGCCATCTTTATCACTTTTACAAACATTGATGACCTACACAAACCTTCTGTGATTATCTTAGCCCTTTAATTTTTATCCCAGTTCTTTCTTTCCTATTTGGGACAATCTTTGACTAAAACTTGCTTTATACAAAATACTTTCTTATTCCAATAAAATTATTTTTTTTATCCTTCCTTACCAAAACTTTTCATACCCATGTACTTTCTTTACATTTCTGTCATGTAAAAACAATGCCACTTGACGATGTTGTTCTTCTCAATCCCCAGTTCTGAAATAAATAAATAAATACATACATACACAAATGCATACATAAATAAATAAATGGGCAAAGATAATGTCTGGGAATTGGTCTAAAGTGGCCACCATACTATTGATGTCTCCACAGCAAGTTAGTGCCATTAGCCCAAATTCCACTGGTGTTAATCTAAGATTCTCCCCCATCCATTGCTTTAAATATAGTCTTCATTAATATATCTTAGTTGTTTTTAACCTACCTATTTTTCAGACCCCACAAAAATGCACTCAGTTTCTGCTGGCCATAAATATTAAAAACGCTGTATATATAAAAAATAATCTCAAACTCCTATTTCCTTTCGAGCTCTCTTACCTGGATATTCTAACCTTGCTGCAGAGCAATTTCTTCTAGATATATACACACCATCTCTGACTACCCCTTCTATCCTGAAAGGCCCTTTGCCCTATTACACTTCTGGGTGGTTGCTTTGTACAGCTGCCTCTGGAAAGTTGCCTCTTTGGGCGATTTCTCCCCTTATGCAACCCCATCCATGTGCTATCCAATAAAACTTGCTATATGTCACTCGCTGCCTCTCATGATCCCGTCTCTTCTGCTAAAACGAACTTGCTCAGTCCTGGGGGGGGGGGGCAAATCTGGCACTGAGTCTGTTTGGGACTGAGATCCTCAGAAAGATGGACAAGGGCTTAGGTTGCAGTTCTGCAGCCATGTATCTGCAGCAATTTTTTCCCTTTTATGAAATAAACTCCTTTAAGTCCCTGTTCACAGCACTAAAAGTGGAGATTCCTCTCTGGGGAAAAAATCTGAAATAATTATTGACATGGATAACCGCCTTCTGTGCAATTGACAATGTTTTAATTTCCATCACCAGTATTTATACCCTATACCCTGTGTAAGCACCAAAGGACAATAGTGAGGCATTAAGTGTAAACAAGGTAAACAGGATAAAAGAAGATCCATGGTGTCACCGTTTAAGGTTCTTCTGGGACTAGGTGATTAAAGTCAGCCCCCTTGGCCTTTGTCATTGGAGTCAGGTTTCTGGCCTTGGGTGAGCCTTAGGGGGCAAGGTCTGGAGTCCGGAAAGGCATCCGGAACAGGCAGGCATCTGTAAAGGTGGGGGTTCACACCCAAAGTCCGTTTTGGGGAAATTCAGTCTTCTAGGATCGCCTTTGATCCTTCCAGAGTCTTTTTGTCTCTAGGGCTTAGTCCAGGCCCTCCTTTATCAAGATCTATGGGCTGCGTTGCAGATTTGTCTGGTCCTGTCTGCTCCGCCATCACCTATGAGGCAATACTTATATTACAGTTAGTAAAACAGGGCAAAAACATTATAACACAGGTGATTGGACTTCTATAATTGTTCTTTAATGCATAATTTTGGGGCAGACTTTTGAGTTTTTTACTGTCCTGCTGCTGAGTCCTAAGTATAGGCTTGTTAAGGCCAGATAAGAGCTTATTAGCATCTCTTAAGAGGAAAAACAAATGGCCCAGTTTCCAGAGACAGTTTTGCATCTCTCTGGGAAATGGGGCAAGAAGTGGATTTGCAGCTTCCCCTGCTGGTAGAGAGGTGCCCGGAGCTAATCTTTAGATCAAAGGACTTGCCTTTGGAAAAACCGGAAAGGAATTTTGCAGCCTCTGAATTCTGGCTGCCCTTCATTAGAAAATTTATTTTTCATGGACTCAATTTTTTCTTCCACAGTCCTAATTCTTGGGATCCTGTTTTACATCATTGGAGGTTTTTAGTGTAGAAATCTAAGAGCAGGGAGTATTTCTGCCAGAGATGACGCCTCTTTCCTCGGGGCGTGGCCTCCTTGGACCTTGCAGATTCATACAAGCGTTTGTCACGCTCATATATGCCAAGGTGGGCGGTGGCACTCTTCCTTGATCCTCAAATTAGCACACAATCCAAATATACTAAAGATTTTATTCTATGTTTTCTTCAACAGGCTTTATACTTTTAGTTTTGACATGTAGGCCTATGAACCATTTGGGGTTACTTTTTTATATGGAGCAACATATGAGCTGAAATTTGTATTTTGCATGTAGGTATCTAGTTGTTCCAGAGTCAACTTAGGGAAACTCTATTCTTTCTCCCTTAATTATGCTTTGTATTTTATTAATAATTTTATGTATACAAATACACAAACGTGTGTGGGGGGGTATAATTCTAGATACTCTCTTTTGTTCTACTGAAACATTTCTATTGTTATGCCAATACTACACTGTTCTGATTATTATAACACTACCCCTGCAAACAAGTAATGTACCCTTTCCAATTAGCTCTTTTTAAAAACACATTTAGGCTATTCTAGGATCTTTGCACTTATATACGATTGTGAACATCAGCCTGCCAAATTCTATTTCTTATTTTTTAATTCATTTTTATTGGTGCACTATATTCATACATCATAAATGGGATTAAAAAAAACTTTTTTAGACATACATGAACATACATCGCCCAATTAGCCCCCACCCGATCCCCACCCATTCTCTCCCCATCCCTCCCTCCCATGCTTGGCTTAGTGGTTGACATCTAGTATTAGAGCAATGTATCCAAAATTAAAATGATAATCTCACATAACAGTTTCATTTGTCTGATACCAAGCTTTTGATGACTTAAAGATAACATTTCAATATTTCTTTTTGCTTTCTTTCTTACCAGAAAACATATTTTTTCTTTTTTTTTGGTGAAACTACCATACATTTATTTATTTATTTTTCAGAAAAAATCTATCCTAATGTGGAATATGGACTCTAGATACCCAAAACAATTTTGAAAAAAAACAAAGCTAGAAGATGTATATTTTCTGATTTCAAACCTTATATAAAGCTTCAATAATTGAAACACTGTAGAGCTGTTATAAAGACAGATATATAAAACATTGGAGTTAAATAAAAGCCTAGAGATAAATTGTTCCATATATGGTCAATTTATTTTTGACAAGGTTTCCACGAACATTTGGTGGAAGAAATAATAATCTTTTAAATAAATATTGTTGAAAAATAATAATTACATGAAAAAGAATAAAATTGGACCCTTACCTAACACCATATAAAATATTAATTCAAAACTGATAAAAGATCTAAATATAAATCTTAAGACTATAAAATTTAGAAGAAAATCTGGGTCATTAAACCTTGCAACATTGAAATTGGCAGTGATTTCTTGGATATGATTTCAATGGCACAGGCAACAGAAGGGTAAACAAACTCCCTAAAAATTAAAAAAAAATTATTGTACATCCAAAGACAATGTAAACAGAGTTAAAAGTTACTGAAAGAATGGGATAAAATATTTCAAATTGCTGTATCTGAAGGTATATTAATATTCCAACTAGAAATCCTAAAAATTAACAACAATAAAGGCAAACAATACAATTTAGAGATAGGTAAAAGACTAGCTTAAATAATGAATCTCCACAGATAACTAATCTTATTTGTCTGTTGGATGGAAAATCTTGTTTCTCTGGTTCTGGTGTGTGTTACCTAAATCTTCTTTTTAGTTAATCTCTTTGAGTATTAACTAGCACTGGTTTTGAAGACATAAATTCCTTCAGTTTCTGTTTGTCATGGAAGCTTCTTATTTCCCCATCTAATTTGATAGAAAGTTTTGCTGGGTAAGAAATTTTTGGTTGGAAGTTGTTTTCTTTCAGAGTTTGGAATATGTTACTCCAAGCCCTCTGGCTCTCATGACTTGGTTTGGGAAGTCTGGAGTGATTCTAATTGGTTTGCCTCTGAATTTCACTTGGCCCTTTGTTTTTGTTGCCTTTAAGATTCTCTGCTTGGCTTCCACATTGGTCATTTTGACAATTATGTGGCATGGGGATCCTCTTCTCCGATCCTGTCTAAAGAGAGTTCTATAAGTTTCCTGGATCTGTGTATGAACCTCTTGCTCTATGTTTGGAAAATTTTCTGCTATTACTTCCTTGAAGAGATTGTTGATCCCTTTGGTGTCACCTTCTTTTCCCTCCTCTATTCCAATTATTCTTAGGTTAGCTCTCTTAAAATGGGCCCATATTTTTTCAATGTCAGATTCCTGCTGTCGAATTTTTTTTTCTAATTTAGAAACTATGTTTTCATTTTTGGAGTGATCATCTTCTAAGAGCGAGATTCTATTCTCCATGTGGTCTAATTGGTTGTTTGTACTTTGAATTGAGGACTTTACTTCATTAATTGCATCCTTTATCTCTTTTTGGCTCTCTCTGAATTCTTTTCGAAACCCCTCTATTATTTCTACAGTTATTTTCCTGATTTGATCTTCTAGAAATCTCCGAATTTCTGTTTTATCTGGTTCTGATGTTGTGGGGTTGTGGGAATTCATTGCTCCATTGTTATTCCTCTTTCCCATGATTTCAGAAGTTTGTGCCTTCTCTGGGTTCTTCCCTTGGGTCACTAAGACTTCACTTAAGGTGCTCTGGATCTCGAGTCTGTGGTATCTCAGTCCCCACTACTCCTTTACTAGTTTGTATAGCAGAGTCTCAGACCCAGGGAGTCAATCGAGGCTGCTGTAGACCAGGGGGTTGCCAGGTTGGGCGTTCTCCTATGGTGTAATATCTCTGCCACCGCTACTCCCCCACTGGATCAAGTCCCTGGGAGTACTCTACTGGGATTTCTTCTCTAGGGGCCGCAATTGGACTCACTGTTGTTGTGTGCACCGATGGAGCTGTAGTGGACTCAGTGAATTCGCTGCTGCTGCCACCAGTGGCAATATGGTGCCACTGCTACTCCCTCGGCCGTGAGGCTGGCGTACTTCTTCTCTGGTTTTGCGCTCCGCTCTGAGTCCCTGCAGGGTGTGCTGAGCCCAGCCACTGGGAGCTTTAGATGCTCCCTGCACCGAAAAATCTGCCGAATCCCACCCGGCTGTTCCGCAGCGGCTCACCTTGGCTCGCTGTCCGCCACTCCTCTCTGGAGCCTGGTGGGCTGTTGAGTGCATTCATCTGGAGCCGTCTGATGAACTCGCTGCTGCCGCCAGCAGTATGGTGCTATTGCTGCGTCCTCGGGCGTGAGGTCGGTGTATCTCCTCTGTGGCTCTGACTTCCGTTCTGAGTCCCCCTCCTCTTTGGGGCCTGGTGCTGCAAGGACAGATGGCACCCGCTGCTCTGCACCACGGCTCCAGCCATAGCACTGAGATCCGGTTTCTTTCTGTGTCTCGTTTTTCCAGCCCTCTTTTCCTCTGTACCTTGAAAGTACATTTTTTGTTTCCCTGCTGATGGTGTTTTCTGACTATGAAAGGTGCTGATTTTGTAGTAATAGAGATTGGTTGTTAGCGGGGCTTGTAAGCCCCGCTTTTCTCCGTTGCCATCTCTCTATTTCTTATAAGAAATAAAAAAAAAAAAAACTTTCTTGGCCTGGTGCAGTGGCACAATCCTGTAACCCCAGCTACCTTAAATGCTAAGGCAGGAGGACTGCAACTGTAACTAACTTGGGCAATTGGATTAGTCAGCTGGGCTGGGTTCATGGCTATCACTGGACCTGGGCACGGGTAGGCGCAGATGCCTAGCGCCTGGTCCAGGGCTTGGGCAGGGTGCACAGGACTAGAGCTGGTTCCGAATCTCTGGCTGCAGAGTGGGCACAGATAGCCAGCGGTGGGTCTCGGGTGCAGGGCGGGGGCATTCAGGTCGGCGGGACTGGTGGAGCACAGGGTCTAGCACTGTCTCTGGCTCATTCAGAGCTCAGGAGGGTAGCGCTAGGCCCTAGGGTGTGTGGCAGGTATACACAGCTAGTGCTGGACCCAGTGCATGGGTTAGAGGCCCAAGGATAGCTCCCGTTCTCAGGGTGCAGGTGGAGTGCACACAGCTATTGCCATCCTGGGGAGTGGGCTGGGCCCACGAGGTTAGCGCCTGGGCTCAGGCAGTTCGCACAGGCTAGGCACACAAGCTGAACATCGAGTCTAGGTTTGCAGGTGGCACAGACATTTAGCACGGGTCCTGGGTTGCAGGCAGGGCACACAAGGATAGTGCTGGGTCCTGGGGTGGGGACAGGTGCCCAGGCTAGTGCCAAACCTGGGGTGCACGCTAAGACCCACAGCTTTTCTGGACACACTCAGATACCTGGCTTCCTTGATCCAGGTGTCTGGAGGACTCACTGTGCTGGTGTGGTACCGTCTTTGGTGAGCACACAGGCTTCTGGCTCGGGCGCCGCTCATTGCTTAAGATGTTGGAGTTCTATGTCCGTTTTCAAACTCTTGGGTTATTTTGCCACGGTGGTTTCAGTCAGGTTCATGGATTGCGGTTTGGGCAGGCAACCCGCACTGGTGCTGGCGGGTGGCCCGGTTGGGCCTGCAGCACATCTGACACCCAAACTTTTTAAATTTTTTGCATGGATCTTATAGTTCAGGATTCCTTCCACTGAGGTTCCTGGATCTGTTTTGGTTCCTGAGATATATTTATTTTGTTGGTTAAGACGCTGCCTTCTATGTAATTGAACGTTATTTATTTCAGCTACTGAGAAGTGCTGTGTCTCGCAGTTGCCATTTTTAATTCCCCCTTTGTAAGCTTTTTGAGGTAAATTTACATGCCATAAAATTCACCATTTAAAATATACACTTTAATGACTTTTAGGAAATTTACTGGGCTGTGCAATCATCATTACAGTCCCAGTTTTAGAATATTTTCATTGCACCATAACATCTCTTAGGCCAACTTTTAGTTAATCTGCATTCCCAGTCCACTCCCGGGCAACCACTAATCATCTCTCATTTTTCCTTGATTTCCCTTTACTGAAAATTCCAAATACAAAAATATCATGTCCTGGGGATTATTTGTTTGACCCATGATATACCTGAAGCGCTTTAATTTCTCTCAACAGAAATAAGCATAATTTGCTTGTCCACTGGCCATTTGACAGACATTTCAATTATTTTACCTTTTTAAATTATTGCTAATATTTTGCTCTCAATAAACATGGACAAGTCTTTTTGTGTATATATGTTTCTTTTCTCTTGCACAGTGGAATTACTTGCAATATGGCTACTTTATGTGTACTTTTTATAAGAATATAGTAGTTTATTCAATTATTTATACTGATACCTTAAAACAAAGAATTTTACATGGAGAAATGTGATGTTTTCTCTCATGTACAGATTGTGTTATGTTTAAATCAGGTTAAACATATATATTTCCTCAAATATTTACTATTCACTTATGGTGATAACTTTCAAAATCCTTTCTTCTAGCTTTTGGAAATGTATATTACCTTATTGTCACCTACACTAACTCCACTGTGCCCAACTTCTTGCTCATATCTAATTTTAACTGAACCCTTTGACCAACCTTTGCTTGTCCCGCTCTTCCTTCCATTCTCCTCAGCCACTAGTAACTACAATTCTACTCTCAACTTCATGAGATTAACATTTTTAGATTCCACATATGCGTGAGATCATACGGTGCTTGTTTTTCTGTGACTGACTTATTTCACTTAACGATGATCTCCAGTTCTATCCCTATTGTTGAAAATGACAGGATTTCACTCTTTTGTAGCTAAATAGTATTCTGCTGTATATATCAACCACACTTTATTAAATCCTTCATCCACTGTTTGACATGGAGTTTGTTTCCATTGTGTGCGTATCAAAAAGTATTGCTGCAATGAACATAGGAGAGCAAATGCCTCTTTGAGACAGTGATTTCATTTCTTTGGTTATATATCCAGAAACAAGATTGCTAGTCCTATTTTTACATTCTTGAAGACTTTCTGTATTATTTCCATAATGGTTGTACTATTTTACATTCCCAACAACAGTATTTGAGGGTTTGCAATTGTCTGTGTCCTTGCCAGCACTTGTTATTAGGCTTAAATATTTTAATTTATTTTTATTTTTTGGTGGTACTGGGTTTCCTGGAAACCCTTCTCCCTCTGGGCTACACTCCCACACATATTTATACATATATAATTTTATTTGAAAACAGGGTCTCTTAAGCCAGCGAGGCTGGCTTCAAACCTGCGCAATCCACCTTTCTCCACCTCACAAGTGAGGGGAATACAAGCATTTGCCACCACGCCTGGCCTTGTTATTGTTTTTCATAATAGCCATCCTACTGGTGTGAAGTGTCATGCTAAAGTGGTTTATGATTTGCATTTCGCTGATGAGTTGTGATGTTGATCCCTTCTCATCTACTTATCGATCATTTGTATATCTTCTTTTGAGAAATATCTAGTTAAATCTACTGTTTATTTTTATATTTGGTTATTTGCTTATTGCAATTGAGCTTTGGGATTTCTTTATATCTTCTGAATACTAATTCCTTGTGGGGTGCATAGTTTGTAAATATTTTCTTCCATTCTGTAGGTTGTCTTTTCACTCTGTTGAGTTTTTCCTTTGAGCGCTAGAGGATTTTTAGTTAGATGTGACCTATTTGTCTTTTTTTTTTCTTTGTTTGCTGCGCTATGGGAAACTTGTCCAGAAAATTATTGCCCATCCTAATGTTCTGGAAGCATTTCCTTTCTTGTTTTTTTCCTACTAATTTAATAGTTTCAAACCTTACATTTCACTTTCTTATTCATTTTGAATTGACTTTTGTTTCTAGTGAGATAAAGATATCCGAATTTTCCAGCTTTGTATATTAAAAAGATTGTGAGCCGGGCGTGGTGGCGCATGCTTGTAATCCCAGCATTCGGGAGGCTGAGACCTGGAGGATCGCGGTTCGCAGACAGCCTCAGCTACTTAGTGAGGCCCTCTGCAACTCAGTGAGACCCTGTTTCAAAATAAAGAATAAAAAATAGATCACGGGGTATAGCTCAGAAGTCTAATGTCCCTGGGTTCCATCCCCAGACCCGCAAAAAAAAAAAAAAAAAAGAAAGAAAGAAAGATTGTGGTTTCCCCCTGTTTATTTTCTATCCTCGTAACAAAATATCTAAAGATAATAAAATTATAATGGATAAGGGCTTATTATTTTGACTCACAGTTTTAGAGGTTTAAGTCTGTGATCTGTGTGGGCTGCACTGATTTTGGGCCTGGGGTGAGGCAGTAAATCATAGAATCACATGCTTGAGGAAGCTGTTTGCCCCAACGAAGCTGGGAAGCAGAGAGAGAGAGAGAGAGAGAGAGAGAGAGAGAGAGAGAGAGAGAGAGAGGTGGAGATGGAGATGGAAGGGGAGGGGAGGAGAGGGGAGAGAGAGAAGAGAGAAGATGATGACAATAGTGTCCCATAATCTCCTTCAAGGCACATCCCCAACAACGTATAATAACCCACTAGGCCCCACCTCCTTAAGGTTGTACCTCCTCCCAACAACAGCACATTCTGGGGACCAAGCCTTTATTATGTAGACATTTGGGGGACACTTCTCTAAATCAAAGCAGATGGGTTGACTGAATTTTGGGTACAAGCCAAAAATGGACACCTTTCTCAATACTATCTCAAGCAAGTATGGTCATGAAATATAATGGTTGGCAGAAATGTTCTCAGTGGGCAGAGCTTCAAATGGTACATATGCTCATCTACTTTACAAGTAAAATGAAGGTGGAGCATGCCAGACCCCCGGATAAACCGGGGCCCAGTCGCAAGGCCCTGGGTCCTGGGCGGGGTCAGGTGTGGCATGCCGGACTCCCTGAGAAACCAGGGCCCGGGGTCTGAGCCCCGGACGGGATCGCACGGAGCACGCCAGACCCCCGGAGAAACCGGGGCCTGGTCGCAAGGCCCTGGGCCCCAGGCGGTGATCAGGAGGGGCACACCGGACCCCCGGAAGAGCCGGGGCCCAGGTCGCAGGACTCAGGGCTCCAAGCGGAGTCGTGCGGAGCAAGCTGGACACCAGGAGAAACCGGGCCCAGGTCGCAGTGCTACTCAGTGCCTGATCCCACAACCTCCTCAAACCACACATACTGTCATCTCTTCTTAAAAAAAAAGAAAAGAAAAAGAAAAGAAAAAGAAAAATGAAAAATATCGGAGAGTGGTCAAGAAGGCCATGGCAGATGCCAGGATACTGGAGATGCAGGCAACACTTATCCAAATGAACTGAAAACTTTTTGAAAAATTCCCGGTGAAGTACGACTGCTTCTTCTCTACATTCTTAAGAATCCTGGACTTCACCTGTAAGGAGAGAGTTTAGTGGAGACCTAGGAGGAAGGCGGTGTTGGAAGCGGTCTCTGCGATGGTGGTGGAGACTTTTATCCAGGAGAGGCAGAAATCTGATCCTACCAACATTATTTTTTTGAGAAATTACACCAGATATTCAATACTACCATCATGCATGCTTAGGAACACTGGACAACATTCAGAGTGGTAAAAGAGCTTGGGAAAGATATGAAATGGTGGAGGCAGTGGCAATGGCAGTGGCCAGTACTCAGGGGAGGGAGAGATCTGATGCATTACACCTGGAACTTTTGAAGTAATAATCCCAGAGGAAGACCATGCACCTTCTGGAACATGGGACAACCTGCTGAGCGAAGAGGGTGCTCGGATTGGACCTGCTGAGGGGTGAGGTCGGCAACGGAGACAGCAAAGCTGGGACTGGAGCCTGCAGTGAGGCAAGGCTGGTGCTGGAGCCTCTGAGGCCGGGATGGGAGCCTGCCGAGGGGTTCGGCCGGTGCCGGGGCCAGAGAGGTTGGGATTGGAGCCTGTCGTGAGGCAAGGCCACTGCTGGGGCCTCCAAGGCCAGGATTGGAGCCTGCCAAAGGGTTAGGCCGGTGCCGGGGCTAGCGGCTGGCATCGGAGCCTTCTGTGAGGCAAGGCTGCTACTGAGGCCTCCGAGGCCGGGATCAGAGCCTGCCAAAGGGTTAGGCCGGTGTCGGGGACAGTGAGGCCTGGATCAGAGCCTGCCATGAGGCAAGGCTGGTGCTGGGGCCTCCGAGGCCATGATCAGAGTCTACTGAGGCTGTAGGCTGGTGCCAGGGCCAGCAGCCAGCATTGGAGCCTTCTGTGAGGCAAGGCCGCTACTGAGGCCGCCGAGGATGGATTCGGAGCCTGCCGAGGGGTTAGGCCGGTGCCTGGGCCAGCGGCCGGCATCGGAGCCTGCCGTGAGGCAAGGCCGCTACTGGGAACTCCGAGGCTGGGATCAGAGGTGCCGAGGGGTTAGGCCGGTGCCAGGGACAGAGAGGCCAGGATTGGAGCCGGCTGGGAGGCCAGGCCGCTACCGAGGTCTCCGAGGCCTGGACTGGAGCCTACCGAGGGGTAAGGCCAGTGCCAGGGCCAGTGGGCTGGGATCAGAGTTTGCCATGAGGCACGGCCGCCGCTAAGGCCTCTGGGGCCGGGATCGGAGCCTGCTAAGAGGGTAGGCCAGTGCCGGGGCCAGTGAGGCTGGGATCGGAGCCTGCCATGAGGCAAGTCCAGTGCTGGGGCCTCTGAGGCCAGGACTGGAGCCTGCCAAAGATTAGGCCGTTGCCGGGATCAACAAGGTTGGGATTGGGGCCTGCTGTGAGGCAAGGCCGGCTTGGGGCTCCGAGGCCAGGATTGGAGCCTGCCGAGGGGTTAGGCCGGTGCCGGGGCCAGTGGCCAGCATCCGAGACAGCCGTGAGGCAAGGCCGCTACTGGAGCCTCCGAGGCCGGCATCGGAGCCTGCTGAGAGTTTAGGCTGGTGCTGGGGTGGAGCCTGCCGAGGGGTTAGGCCGGTGCCGGAGCCAGTGGCCGGCATTGGAGACAGCCGTGAGGCAAGGCCGCTACTGGAGCCTCCAAGGCCGGCATCGGAGCCTGCTGAGAGTTTAGGCTGGTGCTGGGGCCAGCGAGGCCCAGATAGGAGCCTGCTGTGAGGCAAGGCCGGTGCTTGGGCCTCCGAGCCATGAACAGAGCCTACCAAGGGGTTGGGCTGGTGCCGGGGCCAGCGGTTTGTCATCGAAGCCTGCTGGGAGGCAAGGGCAGTTCTGGGGCTTCTGAGGCCATGATCGGAGCCTGCCAAGGGGTTAAGCTGGTGCCAGGGCCAGCGAGACTGGGATTGGAGCCTGCTGTGAGGCAACGCCGGTGCTGGGGCCTCTGAGACTGGGATCAGAGCCTGCCGAGGTGTTAGGCCACTGACGGGGTCAACGGCTGGCATCGGAGCCTGCTGTGAGGCAAGGCTGCTACTGGACCTCCGAGGCCAGGATCGGAGCCTGCCGAGGGGTTAGGACAGTGCCGGAGCAGGCGGCCAGCATCAGAGCCTGCTGTGAGGCAAGGCCACTACTGAGGCCTCCGAAGCCAGGATTGGAGCTTGCCGAGGGATTTGAACGGTGCTGGGGCCAGCAAGGCTGGGATCAGAGCCTGATGTGAGGCAAGACAGGTGCTGAGGCCTCTGAGGCCATATTCGGAGCCTGCCAAGGGGTTAGGCCGGTGCCATGGCTACTGGCTGGCATTGGAGCCAGCCATGAGGCAACGCTGCTACTGGGGCCTCTGAGCCTGCCATGAGGCAAGGCCACTTCTGAGGCCTCCAAAGCTGGGATCAGAGCTTGCCGAGGGGTTAGGACAGTGCCGGGGCCAGCGAGGCATGGATAGGAGCCTGCCGTGAGGCAAGGCCGGTGCTGGGGCCTCCGAGGCCATGATCGGAGCCTGCCGTGGGGTTGGGCCGGTGCTAGGACCAGCGGCCGGCATCAGAGCCAGCCGTGAGTTAAGGCCGCTACTGGGGCCTCCGAGGCTAGCATCTGAGCCTGCCATGAGGCAAGGCCACTATTGAGGCCTCTGAGGCCGGGATCGGAGCCTGCCAAGGGTTTAGGTCAGTGCCGGTGCCAGCAAGGCCGGGATCTGAGCCTGCCGTGAGGCAAGGCCGGTGCTGGGGCCTCCGAGGCCATGATCAGAGTCTGCCGAGGGATTAGGCCGGTGCCACGGCCAGCGAGTCTGGGAGCGGAGCCTGCCGTGAGGCAAGGCCATTTCTGGGGCCTCCAAAGCCATGATTGGAGCCTGCTGAGGGGTTAGGCCGGTGCCGGGGCTAGCAGCCGGCATTGGAGCCTTCTGTGAGGCAAGGCCGCTACTGAGGCCTCCGAGGCTGGGATCTGAGCCTGCCGAGGGGTTAGGCCAATGCCAGGGCCAGCAAGGACAGGATTGGAGCCAGCTGTGAGGCCAGGCCGCTACTCAGGTCTCCGAGGCCTGGATTGGAGCCTGCCGAGGGGTAAGGCCGGTGCCAGGGCCAGTGAGGCCCGGATCGGAGCCTACTATGATGCATGGCCACTACTATGGCCTCTGAGGCCGGGATCAGAGCCTGCTGAGAGTGTAGGCCAGTGCCAGGGCCAGCAAGGCCGGGATTGGAGCCTGCCATGAGGCAAGGCCGTTGCTGGGGCCTCTGAGGCCGGGATTGGAGCCTGCCAAAGGAGTAGGCCATTGCCGGGGTCAGCAAGGTTGGGATTGGAGCCTGCCTTGAGGCAAGGCCGGCTGGGTCCTCTGAGGCCAGGATTGGAGCCTTCCCAGGGATAGGCTGGTGCCGCATGCAGTGGTCTGCATCGGAGCCTGCCTTGAGGCAAGGCTGTTACTGAGGCCTCCGAGGCCTGGATTAGAGCCTTTCGAGGGGTTAGGCCGATGCCGGTGCCAGCAAGGCCAGGATCGAGGTCTGCTGTGAGGCAAGGCTGGTGCTGGGGCTCTCGAGACCTGGATTGGTTCTGGGGCTCTTGAGACCTGGATTGGAGCCTGCCAAGGGGTAAGACTGGTGCCGGGGCCAGCGAGGCCGGGATTGGAGCCTACAATGAGGCACGTTCACTACTAAGTCATCGAGATTGGAGCCTGCTGAGAGGGTAGGCTGGTGTCGAGGCCAGCGAGGCTGGGATCGGAGCCTGCCATGAAGCAAGGCCAGTGCCGGGACCTCCGAGTCCGGGATCGGAGCCTGCTGAGGTTTTAGGCTGGTGCCGGGGCCAGTGAGTCTGGGAGCGGAGCCTGCCGTGAGGCAAGGCCGGTGCTGGGGCCTCCGAGGCAATGATCAGAGACTGCTGAGGGTTTAGGCCAGTGCCGGGGCCAGCAGCCAGCATCAGAGCCTTCTGTGAGGCAAGGCCACTACTGAGGTCTCCGAGGCCGGGATCGGGGCCTGCTGAGGGTTTAGGCCGGGTCCAGGGCCAGCAAGTCTGGGAGCAGAGCCTGCTGTGAGGCAAGGCCGGTGCTGGGGCCTCCGAGGCAATGATCAGAGACTGCTGAGGGGTTAGGCCAGTGTCGGGGCCAGAATCCAGCATCTGAGCCTTCCGTGAGGCAAGGCCACTACTGAGGCCTCTGAGGCTGGGATGGGAGCCTGCTGAGGGGTTAGGCCGGTGCCGGGGCCAGCGGCAGACACTGGAGCCTGCCTAGAGGCAAGCCCGTTGCTGGGGCCTCCGAGGCTGGGATCGGAGCTGCCGAAGGGTTAGGCCGGTGGCGGGGTCAGCAAGGTCGGAATCGGAGCCTTCCGTGAGGCAAGGCCAGTACTGGGGTCTCCAAGTCCAGAATCAGAGCCTGCCGAGGGGTAGGCCAGTGCCAGGGTCAGTGAGGCTGCGATTGAGCCTGCCTTGAGGCAAGGCAGTTGCTGGGGCCACCGAGGCTGGGATTGGAGCCTGCCGAGGGGTAGGCCAGTTACGGGGCCAGCGGCCAGCATTGGAGCCTTCATTGAGGCAAGGCCACTACTGGGGCCTCCGAGGCCGGGATCAGAGCCTGCCGAGAAGTTAGGCTGGTGCCAGGGTCAGCGAGGCTGGGACGGAGCCTGCCTTGAGGCAAGGAAGGTGCTGGGGCCACCGAGTCCGGGATGGGAGTCAGCTGAGGGGTTAGGCCGGTGTGGGGGCCAGTGAGACCAGAATCGGGGCCTCCCATGAGGCAAGGCTGCTGCCTGAGCCAGCGAGGTCTGGATCAGGTAGCCAGGCTACTACTGGGGCAGTCAAGCGTGGGATGGGTACTTGCAACACGGCATGCACAGAGAAATATCGCAGAAAATAAAAACCAGATGCTTCCCCTAATCAGCAATACCTAGGAGAAAAGGGGTAACAGGAAGAGGTCGAGGTATAGGAAGGGCCCTATAGAGAAACAATTAAGGTGACAAATCAGAGGGTATGGGATAGGGGAGGATGGAGCCTCTTTAAAACTCAGGAGGTACATAAACAAATGTATCAAAGTTAATCACCAAATAAGCATGGGATCAAGGGAGGGGGAGGGAATGGGATGGGGAGTGGATGAGGGCTAATTGGATGATGTGTGCTTGTATATCCTCTCAAATCTTGTATTCCAATGTGATGCATGATTACAATGCACCAATAAAAAGAAAATAAAAGAAAAAAAAAGAAAACAAGTAAAATGAAATGGTCCAAGCTAAGAATATATGTCAAATTGTGAGCAGTACAAAAGGTATTGTCCAGCTGATCAGGGATACAGATTGAAAAAATATTACAAGACTGCAGTAAACAGACTTTAGGAAAAGGTATATATATGGACCTGTGGGAAAATACACTAAATGTGAGGGTAGCTGTATTTCATATTTAAAAGTGTTTGCCATTGGGTTTTGTTTGGCTAGCTGTGTGTATACAATGTATATATGGTGGGTTGTACAGGAGCCCAAGAAAGAGCAAGAGACACAGGGTGGGAGGGGGTGGGGAAAGGGCAGGGCAGAGATGGAAGGACAGAGAGGAGACCGATTAAAAAATAGAAGCACATCCACACAACAGTAGGAGGGGGCCAAGGGTGACCGATTAAAAAATAGAAGCACATCCACACAACAGTAGGAGGGGGCCAAGGGTGGGGGCCAGACACAGACAAATTACCGTAGAAATGGAGTTGGAGGGGCGGAAGGAAGAGACCCATTTTCCCCCTCCACCTCCCCAGTCACCCTACCCCAGTTATGTACAATAAATAAGATTAAAAATAATTAACAAGAGACTTCCGGGAAGATGGCGACCGAGAAAAGCAGGGCTTAAGAGCCCCGCTAACAACCAATCTCCATTACCACAAAATTAGCGCCTTTCATAGCCAGAAAACACCATCACCAGAGAAACAAAAAAACCACGAGGCTCCAGAGAGAAAGCGGACTGAGAACAGAGCTCAGAGCCACAGAGGAGATACACGCGCCCGAGGACGCGGCAGCAGCGCCATACTGCCGGCGGCAGCGGCGAACTCACCAGACGGCTACATCAAGCCAAGGTGAGCCGCTGCGGAACAGCCAGGTGGGATCTTTCGGCGCAGAGAGCATTTAAAGCTCCCAGTGGCTGAGCTCAGCACATGCTGCAGGGACTCAAAGTGGAACTCAAAACCAGAGAAGAAAAAATATGCCAGCCTCACGGCCGAGGGCGTGGCAGTTGCGCCATATTGCCACCAGCGGCAGCAGCAACGAATTCACCAAGTCCAGTACAGCTACATCTGCGTACTCAAGAACAGTGAGTCAAATTGCGGGCCAAAGAGGAGAAATCCCAGTACTGTACTCCCTGGGACTTGACCCAGTGGGGGAGTGGCGGTGGCAGAGATATCACACCATAGGAGAACGTGAAACCTGGCACCCCCCCATAGTTTAAAGCAGCCTCTATCGACTCCCTGGGTCGGAGACTCTGTGATACAACCCAGTAAAGGAGTAGTGGGGTATGAGATACTACAGACTCGAGATACAGAGCACCTTAAGTGAAGTCATAGTGACCCAAGGGAAGAACCCAGAGAAGGCACAAACTTCCGAAATCATGGGAAAGAGGAATAACACTGGAGCAATGAATGCCCACAACCTCACAACATCAGAACCCGATAAAACAGAAAATCAGAGATTTCTAGAAGATCAAATCAGGAAAATAACGGTAGAAATAATAGAGGTGCTCCAAAAAGAACTCAGAGAGAGCCAAAAAGAGATAAAGGATGCAATTAATGAAGTAAAGGCCTCAATTCAAAGCACAAACAACCGATTAGACCACATGGAGAACAGAATCTCACTCTTAGAAGATGAGCAATCCAAAAATGAACACATAGTTTCTAATCTAGAAAAAAATATCCAACAGCAGGAATCTGACATTGAAGAAATATGGGCCCATTTTAAGAGAGCTAACCTAAGAATAATTGGAATAGAGGAGGGAAAAGAAAGTGACACCAAAGGGATCAACAATCTCTTCAAGGAAGTAATAGCAGAAAATTTTCCAAACACAGAGCAAGAGGTTCATACACAGATCCAGGAAACTTATAGAACTCTCTTTAGACAGGATCGGAGAAGAGGATCCCCATGCCACATAATTGTCAAAATGACCAATGTGGAAGCCAAGCAGAGAATCTTAAAGGCAACAAAAACAAAGGGCCAAGTGACATTCAGAGGCAAACCAATTAGAATCACTCCAGACTTCCCAAACCAAGTCATGAGAGCCAGAGGGCTTTGAGTAACATATTCCAAACTCTGAAAGAAAACAACTTCCAACCAAAAATTTCTTACCCAGCAAAACTTTCTATCAAATTAGATGGGGAAATAAGAAGCTTCCATGACAAACAGAAACTGAAGGAATTTATGTCTTCAAAACCAGTGCTAGTTAATACTCAAAGAGATTAACTAAAAAGAAGATTTAGGTAACACACACCAGAACCAGAGAAACAAGATTTTCCATCCAACAGACAAATAAGATTAGTTATCTGTGGAGATTCATTATTTATGCTAGTCTTTTACCTATCTCTAAATTGTATTGTTTGCCTTTATTGTTGTTAATTTTTAGGATTTCTAGTTGGAATATTAATATACCTTCAGATACAGCAATTTGAAATATTTTATCCCATTCTTTCAGTAACTTTTAACTCTGTTTACATTGTCTTTGGATGTACAATAATTTTTTTTAATTTTTAGGGAGTTTGTTTACCCTTCTGTTGCCTGTGCCATTGAAATCATATCCAAGAAATCACTGCCAATTTCAATGTTGCGAGGTTTAATGACCCAGATTTTTTTCTAAATTTTATAGTCTTAAGATTTAAATTTAGATCTTTTATCAATTTTGAATTAATATTTTATATGGTGTTAGGTAAGGGTCCAATTTTATTCTTTTTCATGTAATTATTATTTTTCAACAATATTTAGTTAAAAGATTATTATTTCTTCCACCAAATGTTCGTGGAAACCTTGTCAAAAATAACTTGACAATATATGGATGAATTTATCTCTAGGCTTTTATTTAACTCCAATGGTTTATATATCTGCCTTTAGAACAGTACTACACTGTTTCAATTATTGTAGCTTTATATGGTTTGAAATCAGAAAATATATATCTTCTAGCTTTGTTCTTTTTCAAGATCGTTTTGGGTATCTAGAATCCATATTCCATATTAGGATAGATTTTTTTCTGAAAAATAAATATATAAATATATGATAGTTTCTCCTAAAATAACAGAAAAAAAATATCCTCTGGTAAGAAAGAAAGCAAAAAGAAATATTGAATGTTATCTTTAAGTCATCAAAAGCTTGGTATCAGACAAAGGAAACTGTTATGTGAGATTATCATTTTTAATTTTGGATAAATTGCTATAATACTAGATGTCAACCACTAAGCCAAGCATGGGAAGGAGGGATGGGGAGAGAATGGGGTGGGGATCGGGTGGGGGCTGACTGGGTGATGTGTGCATGTATGTCTACAAAAGTTTGTATCCCACTATGATGTATGAATACAGTGCACCAATAAAATAAAAATTAAAAATTAAAAAATTAAAAAAAAGAAAGAAAAAGAAAAAATAATAATTAGCAAGATGTGTTTCTCCCTCCCATCTGACACTGAATGCCCTGGGGAGGGAATGGCCTTTATCAAATATCTTGGCCTAAAAATATGGAACACTTAACGAATTTGCATGTCATCCATGCGCAGGGGCCATGCTCATCTTCTCTGTATCATTTCAATTTTAGTATATGTGCTGCCGAAGCGAGCACTGTATTGCATTTTAATGTTCACAAATTTATCTTTGCTTCAAGAGGCAATAAGGCAATCAGGACAGAAGGACCTGACCAGTTGACATTAGCCAGCTTCTGTCGTTGAACACATCAGCCTTCCATGTGGAGTAGCCATGATAGAAGAAATGGATACTATGTATTCATTCAATCGCATGAGATCACACTCACCAAGAAATATTTTGGCTACCGCTGCTGCCAAATGTTTAAAATGCCAGCAACAAAGTTCCATGTTGAATCCCCAGTAGGACAGAAACCAATCCTAAGGAGACAAACCAGCCATGTTGACTATATCAGGCCACTTCCATCCTGGAGGGGGCAGATATTCTTCTTTGCAAGAATTTGTGCACATTTCATGTATGGCCTTGGCTTTCCTGTTTGTCGTGTTTTGTATGTCACCATTGACTAAGGATTAAAGAATACTGGATTCACTGATGAGGGACATTGCATATGACCACCGGAAACTCAGGGTCCCAGTTTTAGCAAAGGAGTTATACAGTGTACCACCCTGAAGCTGCTAGTTTCTTGGGGCAATGCATTGATTTTGTTGTAATGCAAATAAGGTTCAAATTTGAAGGCGATCACCTGTGAGGATTGGAAGTTATTCTCCAGAGTACTGAACACACTCTAACACTATTATCCTTCTCTACCACCAATAGGTAAAAATAAATGAACCAAGGGGTGGGGTGACCCTATTTACTGTCACTCCCAGTTACCTTCCTGGGTGATTTATTCTTTGCCCCACAATTTTAGATTCTGTAGTTCTACAGAATCTAATGAAGATCCACCCCCACCCCATCTGGACACTTTGAGCTCCTGATGTTATGAGAAGAGCAAGTACAATCTTGTCATTGGTAATTGGCCCTAGACATGATAAGAAGGCAAGAATGCTTTTACAGGATAGGAAAAGAGAGGTGTATGTTTGGAAATCACCTGCCTGATTTCTATGGGATAAAGGGCTGAGAACACTTCGGGAGGAAGGAGGTGTCATTCTACCAGGTAAGTCACTGAGAACAGCAGAGGTGCTGGCCATGACTGAAAGGACTCTGGAATGGCAGGTGACAAGAGAGAGAATGCATTGTGGTGTAGAGACAGCTTCAAGAGAGAGCCTGTAATTATGTCCACTGTTCTTTCTCATGAGAGTACCTTTAGGAAGAGGTCAACTGAAATCCTTGAGGAGGTGTACTTAAAGTAGGTGACCTTTCTATATGGTAGTGGTGGATTGAAGCGATACACGAGATAGACTATAGTGGATGGTGTAATGCCACAAGATCTCTTTTTTACAACCAGGGCACTCATGCCAAGGGTATCAATTAATGATGACTCGTAGCCAAGGTCCTCTCCAGGAATTGCCCTCAAGCGCAGTGAACTGATTCTCTGTGTCTATCTCCATTTCAGGGACTAATCAGAGTTCAACGCAGGGAATTCAAAGGCCTGATCCCTTTGCTAAAGTTGGGGTTGTTGCTCCAGGGACTTTTCACCTGATTTCCATTTTCAAAAATTACTGAAACCACTGTGCTCTGAAATGGCAGCAGAAGTGAATGGCAGAATGAAACACAAGATACATCTGGAAACTTCACTATTGGAGGCTAACTCCACAGCCAGGGGCCATCCTTGTGTACTATCAGCAACTCTAGGAACAGAGCTTTCTGGAATTTGGCTTGGGCTCAGTCAAAACCCAGCATAGCAGCTACTGAATCTTGGCAATTGTTTTCACAAATCAGGTAATCCCTGAAACCTATGGAATAACCTGAAAAGTACGAATAAGTACTACATCGTTGTGATAATGATGCCTACTCAGTCTCAATCCACATGAGCCAGCATAGTTATGGATAAGGGCTGGGTTCTAAAATCAAAACACTTCTGCCATTTGATGGCTCTGGTAAATAAATGCCTGATATCCACCCTTAGTGGCATAACACTGCATAATGACAACAGATGTCATTTTCAGCACTGAAGGGCTTCACGAGGAATAGCTTTTGCCAAGTCGCAGAAACAGTAAAAATATCTGATGGGTGCAACAGAGCCCTTTGGATTATCAAAGGATCGGGGCCAGTGTCAAGGATGAGGGTAACCATGCACGATTTACGGATCATCCACCACACCAGGCAGTGGGCTAAGTGCTTCAAGGTCATCACAGCCCAGTGGAGTAGAAAACTTAGCCCTATTTTATAAACCTTCCACAATCTGTTTCACTTAATCCTGAGGCCACACACCAGTGACTAATGAGGTCAAGAGTTGCCATTTTAATAAACACTCACTTGAAACTCTGTACCAAGCACTACATGTTTTACAGATATTACCTGGTTTAGTCCTTATAATGCCCCATGTGGCAGGGTACTCTTGCTGTCCACATTTGAAAGATGGTGGAACCAAGGTGCAGGGAGATCAGAAGCTTGCCCATGACTTCAAACGTATGAAGTGGTGGAGTCAAGACCCATTTGCAGACTGGCCGGCTGTAGAGTATCTGCTCTCAGCTGGATCTCTCAAACTTGAATCAAACTATTCTCACTCAGGAAGAAACACTTTTTAAGATATACATTTTTGTTGGACATACGACAGCTCTGGAACTATACATAATGACCTTCCCAACATGGTTGTATCCTTCTATTTGATCATGAGCTCCTCTGAGCAAGAGTTAAATGGCATGTAATGAAATCATGGTGCCCAGCATAAACCTTAGCAGTCAGTAAGATTGTGATATATTTGTAAAATATCATATTATTCAAAACTCAAATAATCTTATCAGATCCACTTTATCTCATCCCCTGTGTATGTAACAGGCTCTGGTCTGAGTAGTATGTGTTGGTACAGAAGGGAACTGCTGAACGTGCTGGACCCTGGTGATACCTTCTGTGTGGCAATGTAGAATATCATTTGCCTCCTGGCAGAGCACTCTCCACATGCCATCCTCCTCCAAGAACTGTCCTGTAAACTGGCATAGAGGCATGCGCCTTGTAGTCCCAGTACTTGGGAGGCTGAAAAAGGAAGATCACAGGTTCACGGGCAGCTTCAGCAATTTAGCAAGGCCCTCAGAACTTAGTGAGACCCTGTTTCAAAATTTAAAAACTGAACTAAAATATGGCTGTGGACGTAGCTCAGAGGCAGAATATCCCTGGGCTCAATCCCCAGCACCACACACACATACACACACACACACACACACACACACACACACACACGACTGGGCATTATATGGGGGATCGGCTAAATAACAACTCATCATCATAGCAATTTGTCACTCATTCATGTGATTATTATTTAATAACCATTATGAGACACACTAGAAGGCTATGTCATCTCTTGCAAGTTCTACGAGGGCCATAATTTGCCCAGAAGGGGATTCGTTTTTACATTTGTTGTGCTGTGGATCAAACCCAGGGCCTCGTGCATGCTAGGCAAGCACTCTACCACTGAGCTACATCCTCAGTCCCAGGGTGAAGATTCTTTTTTGTACTGTTTTGGCATTCTAACTCTGAGTGATACTCCCAGCCCTTTTTAATTTTTTTATTTTGAAACAGGGTCTCTTGTTAAGTCACCTAGGCTGGCCTTGAACTCGTGGTTCTCCTGTCTCATCTTCCCAAGTACTAGTATTACAGGCATGCACCACCATACCCATCTTAGGAGGTTCTTTATTGGGGAATTTCAAATAAAGATACTTGCATGTTAACTTCAGCACCAAGTCCTGTCTTTGTCTGTGGTTGTTAGAGAAATAGGATAGTGTTCCAAACTGAGTAGACTTAAGGCCAGGTCCAGGAGAGTATGGGCAAATGTGAGTAGAGCAACAGGAAGAGAAAGTCATCTATCACAACAGGGATTCTGGCTATTTTGGCCACTGCCTTCCATTCACACTGGTGAGGACATCGCAGTTCCCAGGATTTGATGAGTGTTCCTCCGGAGCTTTAAGTGTGCAGATACATATGTTAAGAAATTCCTGTAGCCAGCACTTCTGGGCCAGCTTCTGCCCAGGGCTCTCTCACATTTTAGGGAGCAAACATATATTTCTTAATTTCCTAGGTTTGAGAACAGAGGTCTGTGGTCTATGTGGTCATGGCTTGAGGATTAACCCTTGGTTCCTGCAGCACCCCCTATAGAAATGGCTGTGACAAATAATGAGTCTGCTTCTATTACAGTTGCAAATACTCATCTCATGAACTTTTCTAATGACAAGTGGACTACAGTATTATCCTGTCAACAAGGAGAAGAGAAGACAGTTGTAGATGAAGACTTATAATGTCTCTTAGAAATGACTACAACATAGATACTCAACAAAAAGCAACTAGTCTTTAAATAAAATTTATTTTGTATATTGAAGGCATACAACAGTGATGTTGTGGGAGATATATAAATGGTATAATGGAGGACTGCAGGTTTGTGGCCAGCCTCAGCAACTTAATGAGACCTTCTTTCAAAAAATTAAATAGGGCCAGGCGTGGTGGTGCACACTTGTAATCCCAGCACTTGGGAGGCTGAGACAGGAGGATCACACAGGTTTGAAGCCAGCCTCAGCTACTTAGTAGGCTCTCAGCAATTTAGTATGACCCTGTTTCCAAATAAAGTATAAATGGGTCTGGGAGTATAACCCGGAGATAGAAAAGCCCCTGGGTTCCACACCCAGTATATATATTAAACAAATAAAACAGGATTGCAGGTGTAGCTTGTGTGTAGAACCCTCTGGGCTCAATCCCTAGTAACACACACACACACACACACACACACACACACACACATCTGCTCATTTAGCAGAAATCCTAAATACGGTATACTTTTATTAATTATAACTTAGCTTATATTATGCATTAGATATCCATACTTACTCATCCTACATATATGCTGTGTTATATACTCTAACCTACATCTTTCCATTTCCTACATCACCTTCATCCCTGGTAACCAACTACTTCCTTCTCTACACACATTTGGATTTTTTTTTTTAGATTCCACATGTAAGTGTGATTATGAGATATTTTTCTTCCTATGAGTGACTTGACTTATAATAATGTCCTCCAGATTCATCTATACTGTAGAAAATGGAAAAACATTACCACATACACATATAAACCCCACACACATACACATTTGCAGCACAACATTTCAGTCGATGATGATCACATATATGATACTGGTCCCAGGAAATTATAATGAGGCTGAGAAATTTCGATCACCTTGTATTTTTACTGCACTTTTCTATTTAGTTATATTTTAAATATTATTGGTGCGATAAAACTGTACACCATAGTGAGACTGAACATGATAAACTCATATACACATATAACATCTAATGGTTTGTTATGATAAAACATTTTTTTATTTTTCATTTATGAGAAGGATTTCTGAGAAGGCCAGATATGCCGGGAAATTTTCCAATTATTTCAAACGTAAGATCATGTCTGGTTTTCAAGTTGTTTTTTAAAATAACATCAGAAATAAGATGATGTTCTTCACTCAAAGGACATTCCTGGACATCTCTGTGCAATAACCACTAATTTCAGGAGACTATTTTCTCCTTTCTTTTGCTTCATGGTCATCATCTTAATTTGTGATGACCAAACTTGCCTGAACACCTACACAAGTGCCATTAGGCATACTGCAAACCAGAATTTTCCTGCAGAGAGGGATACAGACAAGTAACAGTGGAGAGATGATTATTTTTTCTCTTCCTAAAAATCTAAAATCAGAATTAGCAAGCAAAACAAGGAATCACTTTTTCACCTCCTCAAAGGACTCCAGATTGTGTAGAAATTCACACCTACACAGCCTTGATAGATGTTTTCTCTACAGTGGTTTCCATGGTCTTTCTTCATCTATAGCTTATGAGGAGGACACTTAGCTTTCTGACCACCTATGTAAGCTCGTTCATCTGTGTATGTGTTAAATGGACAATTTCTAGTAAAGCCTTTCATTAAAATCCTTACAAAACTATCCTCATTGACATAGCAACAAGTAGATTATATACCAAAACAGATTTCTTATTACCTACCCATTTGGAAAAGTTTAACTGTATTTTGGTACTCGGGCATCTTGCCAAGTATTTAAACATCACTGTTCATAGATAACTTTTATATGGGGAAGGGCTGTGGCTATAAAAGGGGTCTCAGGATGAGCAATGTAGTAGCCAGGGGATTTCTTCATAAAGTATGAATGCTCTGTGTCAGGGAGATGGCAGGAGAATCTGGATGTTCCACTGGGAGTGGGGTATTCATTGGATATTCATTTTCACCTTATTTTAGGTCAACTTGTACTACCTCAGACCCATGGTCTTTGTGTCATCTGAGAAGAGACATTATACAGTACTGAACAGAAAAATAAGAGACAGAGGTCTGCCTTAAACTTGGAGGAACAGGAACAGCATGGCCTCTAAATGAACTCGCACCAGGGGTCTAGTCCTGACCTTGACATTTACAAACCAGTGACCCTGGCAAATTCCCAGGCCCTCAAAGATTCAAGTTCTTCATCTTTAAAATGAGTTTGAAGCTGGGTGTGGTAGAATACACTTGCAGTCCTGGTACTTGGGAAGCTGACTGAGATAGGAGGATCACATGTCTGAGGACATCCTCAGAAACTTAGTGAGGCCCTTCAAAACTCAGTGAGACCCTGTTTCCAAATAAAAGAATAAAATAGGGCTGTGGGTGTACCTCAGAGTTAGAAAACCCCTGGGATACATCCCCAGTACCACAAAAATAAAATGAAATGTGTTTGAAAGGCATTTTTGCTTCTAGGACTGGTAGAATAGAGTAAATGCATTAAAACACCTGGAGCACTGGCTGGCATATAGTGGATATTCAGAGATTGGCAGTTATTTCTAGTTATTACCTTGATTCCCAAATGCTGCCATGTTCTCCTTTGAGATGTTTTTCCCGGTTCCCAGGCCATCTTGTGGAAGTTGAAACTTCAATAGAAAACTGATCATAAAATCGGTCAAAAATGTTGCTGTTAATGCTCCTGGAATCTCACATAGGGCAAGAGAAACTTCTGGATATGGCCCTGATTCATCCTTGACTGTGCTAGAGGCCATGGCTCCATCTATACTTGGGTGCCTTCTTCCTCATCTCTTCCTACAAGAAAGAGTTGCATCTAGGATCATTCCCAAGGGACACGGCTGAATATTAGGCCCGTGGATGCCACAGAAACTCATAGTGAGCAGGATTTCTGCAAGGTACCTGCCAGTACTCCAGTCACTATTCCTGCACCAGATCTTCAGTGATGAGCTTCCTGGAGTCCTCGTAGATGTTGTGCTCCAACGAGCACACACAACCAAACACTCAGCACTTTTCAGACAACCTCTTCACTGGCATGAGCATCCTCCAGAAACATGATGCACAAGACAATTATATGGGGCCCACCTTGGACATGCTCTGCTCCTCGCTCTGCATAGGTCAAGCCCAAAACATTGGCAATGACTTAGGAGTGACCTGGGCATACCACTTCCTTAACGTTAATACCACACACCCGCTATGTGCACTCAGGGACTTCTTCCCTGAAGATCACAGGGAAGTGGTCCTGGTCATTTTTCATGATGCTATTCAGTGTTTCTGCCTGGGTGACTGGCTCCTTCATTTGGTATTGAGGAGCAGGAAATGCACCAAGTTAACAATTTAACATCCAGTGCATCAAGTAGCAAAACTTAAGGTCCTGCATGTCCTTCTAGGACAACGGCCCTTCCTTTTCTTGTCTGCAGGATCCTTCACTCATTTGGATCCAAGGAGTGGAAGCTAGGACAGTGAGGGGATAGGAGGTTCACCAAGGACTCTGTGTTAAGATTGTTGTCACAGCAGCAGGCACCTTTCTCATAGTGGCTGGCCTCAGAAAAATGAAGGTAGCAGTGGAAGAAGAGATGGTCCATATGACCTGCTCTTCCTCAGTCCTGAGAACCTAGTCACCTACCATACCTGATGCCTTCTTTGGGCCTTAGTGCCAACTGCAGGCTTAGAGTACTAGAGATTCTGAATATGAGGCAACATGGCTATCCTTGTGGATAGCAGGAAAGAGGGTAGGCAGGAGCTGACAGGCCTGAGGGAGAGTTGGGTCCTGTAAGCTGACAACTGGCTCTGTTGAGACTCTCACCTAGGACTGCTATGGATCTTATCCTTGAGTGGTGCTCTAAGGATACACAGGTTCCTGTCCTCCTGGAGGAACTGTCCCTTGAAAACCTGCAGAGAAAGAGAGAAGGCTTCTCACGATGTAGTCAACATGCAGAACACAAGGTCCCAGGCTGAACACAATTCTTCTGGTATCTGACACGGTGAGATCACCCAGGCTACCTATAGTACACAACCCCTCACCTACCCACCAAGCCTTAGAGGAAGAATAGGCTTGCCTCTGTGAGATCCACACAGTTCTGGCATGGATGATAATGTTATACTCACTCTGTACCACAACATTCCACTGGCAGGACCTGCACCCTGGCAGGATCTGGAAGCCTGCCTAGGCTAGACTGTTAGAGACTCTCTGAAAAAGGAATACCCCCCTGACACAGCATGTAAGGAACTGAGGGGGGCCTCATCTCTGAGCAAGGCTGACAGAAAGAGGTGGACAAATCTGTAGAGTCCATGTGTCTTGGGATGGGAAAACTACTCTGTCCTGACCTTGGTGAAAGAGGAGGAATACACATAAAGTCTTCAAGTCCAAGGGTTCCCTGAGGATTAAGGTTTACTTCAGAACACTTCTCCTTGGGTGCCAGTATTGTAATTTATGCAAACCTAGACTATTTGCAGGCCCTTTTATTTGGTTTAGAATACTTCAGTCCACACTCAGCTCTCAGCATGCCTGTTGGACATGACCCAGGCTCTGTCGGCAATTATGGTTTGGACATGGGATGTCCCGGAGAAAAGCTCATGTGTTGGGCAATACAGCCAGTAGGGGACGGCTGGAGGAGGTAGAAGTAGGGGACGGCTGGAGGAGGTAGAACATTGGAGGTGAGGCCTTGGGGATTCTTTCTTCCCCCCACCCCTTCCTTGCTGTCTGCTTTTGCTGGTGCCATGAGGTGAGAGTAGTTTCTCTTCCTCTACCATGCCTTGAAGTGCTGCCACTGCCGCTGCTATTCTTGCTCCAAGATCTCTGACCATGGACTGAAACCTTAGAATCTTCTGAAGCCGTGAACCCAAATAAACCTTTCTTCTACAACATCGTGCATTTCAGAGATTTTGGTCACAATGACAAACAAGCTGACTAAAATACTCCTCCGGCAACTTTATACCCAGGCCTCACTTAAAACCAGAATCTTCCAGAGTACTTGAGGCAGGACACTGAGGATGGTTTAGAGACACTAATGTTAGTGTGTGGTTTCCTCATTTCACCCTCAGCTCTCACGATGACTACTGCAGAGGGTCCGGGCCACCACATTCCACAGACCTTACCTCTAGACCCATTTAACTCCCAGGGGGGCCTAACGCAGAATTACTTGGTGTGGAAATTTTTGCCCGGGGACATAAATGTGATAAAGAAACACACGTGGACTTTTTGGGAACATTTAGCTACAATAAGACCTTCTACACAAGAACTGTGTCCTCTCCATTCCAAAAACATCACAAGGGAATTGCCCTCTGTTCTCACCTCATATATAGCCCAAGGTGTTAGCACCTGCCTTGTCCACTTCTTCCCATAGCCCAAGACCTGCTCACTTTTGAGTCCTAATTTACACAGACCTTCTCCTAAAGGGAGAGCTACTTGGCTATCTCAACACACTCAAAGTACTCACAGACTGATTCTTGTCAATGCATATTTGAAATCAACACGAATCTCAGTGTCGGGAGGGGTGAGATACCCAAGAGAAAGTCACCCTCCAACACACATGAGAGGATACAACTGTGGTTCTTGTGGATCCATGTTCTCTAGCTATTAAGGATTATGTTATCCCCAATATTCACTCTGTACTGGGAGGTTGAGATTTACAGGAGAAAGCCCGCCAGCCTCTCCCCCAAAGGCTGAAGAAACATGAGCCCTGAGCCCACAGGTGATATCAATTGTCCTCTCACAGGGTCAGCACTTTGATAGAGGAAACTACAAGGAGGGTTGAAAGAACCCCTCTACCATCATGTGCCTCAGACCGCAGACCTCTAACCCTTAATCTTGACCGCATGTGTGGGCTCAGCGTCCATGATGTCATGATGCTTTCAGACAAGGTGACGAAGCATTCTCTCAGGATTTCAGCTTTACCTGTTAGCACATGCACTTGGAGGCTGCGACATAAAATGGACGCCACTGGCCTTGTTCCTGAAGGAGGCTGCTAGAATTTTCAGTTAAACAGCCACCATCTGTAAGTTACCTACTGATGTCTTTTTTTCTTAGGCTAAATCTCCCCCCCAACCTTAGGCTAATTCTTAAGACTGAGGATGATATTTCCTATTGGCTTTTATTGGAATGATATTTCCTAGTGGCCTTTCTTTGCTGTACTATCTCCATGTTAGTCCAGACACATACAGGAGGCAGATTTGGTCTATGATGAGGAAAGCATGACTTAGCTCATGGTTCTGGAGGTCATAGCCCAAGACCAGGCAGCCTCACTTCTTAGGGCCTGCGATGAGGGTAACACCTGAAGTCAGCCAGGCGTGGTCCAGCAGAGCAATTACATCTCAAGCCCAAAAGCAGAATGAGAGCCATGATGGGCTAGGGGCTCACAGTCCCTATCTGGGCCATAAGTCCAGCCACCTGAGGACCACCCACAAGGCCATGACCAGAAAATAGTACCACCCTGAAGTGAGGCCTTTAACAAACACACCTTCTGGGGACACTCAACATCCAAACTCTCTCATTAGTTAGGTACTCTACTGAGGACTCTTGAAGGGACCAGGCCCTTGGGTGGGAGGGAAAATGTAATGGAGTTAAGGACTGGGGAAACCACAGTCCTGGTCTCGGCAAGGAGCCCTAATGATGTGATTAGACACAATTAAGGTAGGGTAGTTTCTTCAGCATCTTCAACTAACTACCTACTCTCTTGTAAGTTCTTCAGAGTCCAAAGCGACATTGACTAGCTCAGCCCTGTGTCACATGGTCAACTCTGGGAACTTTATCTGTCTCCATGACATGTGAGCCCCTTTGAGATAAGTGACTGGTTTTCTCTTTAGTGCTCCATAGGCCTTTGAGGACGACTCTTTCGCATGAATGCCTGCTGAAAGGAGACACCGGAGTGGGGCAAGGAGCACAGCTCCCCTTATGCAAGGACAAGTAATCTTGGAGGAAGAAGAGACCAGTCCTGAATTGCCACCGCCTCATCTTCCTCAGCTTCTGCGCGCGTGATCCTGCCGCACATGACGTGGCAAATGCTTAAAGAAAGCAAGCCCTGAGGGCGGCGTTGTCTCTGGCCAGAGTACTCCTTGCTCTTAGATATTCTTTTATAAGCTATTATTCTTTTGGTAATGATTCTATGCTAATGGCTCCAGTGATGTAAAACAGGATCCCAAAATTCAGGACTGTAGGAGAAACTGAGTCCGTGGAAGATAAATTTTCTAGTAATATGTCTGGGCCTTTAAACACCCTCTGCCTTGCTTCAAACTATAATAAAACATAGTCAGAGTTTAGGAGCTGTGTAAACAAATAGGCAGGAGAGGGGCTGCAGAGTTCCTTTCGGTGGCCTTTCCGCAGGCAGGTCCTTTGATCTACAGATTGGCTAGCCCATATCTCAGCACCATCTCTGCCACAGATCTGGCCCAGAGGGGGAGGCTGCAGATTTGCCCTGCCTCCAAACACAGGCTCCTACCTTTTGTTTCATCCCCCTCAAGAGGTGTGAAATTGTTTCTCTGGGATCTGGACCATTTGCTTCTCGTTTAGAAATGTAAAGAAGCCTTTTCCTAGCTCCAGCCTTTTTCCTTTCCCTTAGCTATGTAAAGGAACCCCTTCCCTGGCTTTGGCCTAACAAAAGCCTACCCTTTGTGACTCAGCAGCAAAATAGTAGGGGCTAGAGAAGTACTTCTAACAAATGTAGAAATCCCAAAGTCTGCAATAAAAAAATTGGCTTCAAGGTTATTTATCAGAGAACAATTATAGAAATCAAATCGCCTGTGTCATGATGCTTTTGTCCCTGTCTGCTAACTGTACTGTGAGTATTGCCCCATAGGAGATGGTGTTGCAGACAGGACCGGACAGACTTTCACCGCAGTCCTTTGGATCATCATAGATGCACACAACATGGACCCATCGGATTACACCATGCCAACTACATGCATGATTGTTACCCTAAAGCTGGGGCCCCTAACTTTGTCCCCGCCCAGCTTGCTAGACAGAGGAGGGCATGGACAAAGCCTAAAGAATGGAAGGCTCTGAAAGGTTTAACAGGGATCCTAAAGGGCTGAACTTCTCCAAAAAGACTTTGGGTGTGACTGTGACTCCCACCTTTCCAGACTCTGCCCCCTAGGGCTCACCTGTGAGGCCAGAAATCTGATCTCAATCACAAAGCCAAGGGGGCTGACTTTAATCACAAGGTTCCAGACAAATCTTAACCTGTGATGCCACAGGTCCTCCTTTTGTCTTGTTTATCTTGTTTAAACTTAATGCCTCACTATTGTTCTTTGGTGTTTACACTTTGCCACTGGGGATCAGGGTATAAATCTTGGTTATGAAAAATAAAACTCTGTCAGTTGCACGAAAGGCAATTGTCCGTGTCAGTCATTTTCAGATTTCTCTCTTCCAAGTCCTGGGATAAACCCCCACGTTTAGCGCCGAACAAGGACTTGAAGGAGTTTTACTTGGTGAGAGAGGGAAATCGCTGCAGAGAAGCCTCTGCAGAAGACAGCCAAAGCCTTTTGCCCATCTTCTAGGAACTAAGTCCCACCGACCGAGCTGGTCCGTTGCACTGAATATTGCAGCTTCTGGCTTGACAAAAAACTGCGCCATCTTGAGAGTATTGGGCCCCATGGCCTGTGAAAGGTCAAAATTTCCTGTGTGTTCTGATGACAACTCTGAGGTCATGCTTTCTTGCCCCCCTCTGGGTTAGTTGGACTTTCCTTCAGGTGTGGAAGTGATTTATACTTTGCAATATCTATTTACTAGTGAGTCCTCAACATCTCCAAGGTTGAAGTGTCCTCACTCGTTCCATAGTCCTGAGGGATCTTTCTCAGCTGAGACTCTGGACCGGTTTTTTGTAAAGGCACCTAATCCTCATGTTGTCCAGGGTTACAACATTCATTTCCTCTGCCACCCCTGTACTCACAGCACTTGTGACTCACTCAGGCAACTGCCATGCAGACACTCCCTCGTCTGCCCCTTCTCTCAGCATCTGCTCTGAGCCAGGCCCCAGGCTTGGCACCCCTTGGCCCTAGTGCTTTCAACTGAGCTCACCAGGACATGGGACCTGCCCACACTGTCCCCTTATCCTGGAGTGCACCTCTGTTAATAGAGACTCCTCAGCTTTGTGAGGGCCTTGTGCTCCAGGTCCGGGTCAACTGGGAGGCTCCTTCCTCACAGCTGTTCTTACAAAGCTCTCCACACCCAGTGAGATAGACTCCTCATGGGTTCCTGGAAGTTTGGAGTATGGGTTCCTGTCTGCATTAGGAGGTCCTTGAGGACAGACTCTAGACCACACTGCAAAGGTGGCCACCAGCATGTACACTTGAGAATGAAGACAGTTCTGTGGCCCCAGGTTTGGGTGAGGATTGGCGGATCCTGCGATGGTCTCTGCACGACACCATTGATGAGAAGAGCTCTTATTGCTAGCGTCTGCACCCCAGGCCTTGTGTTGAATGCTCTGTTAGTGGGTGCCATTTACTGTGCACATCCCTGTAAAGGCCAAATGGGGTCTAAGCCACAGGCCCAGGTTGCTCGATGAGGACTCAGGAGAGCCAAATTTGGCCTGCAAAGCCAGGCCTTCAGGCCCAGAAACATGAGGTGTCTTCTTCCTGCCTGTGCTGAGGCCACCCAGTTTGTTGTGTGGAGTGACAAGGGCAGTCATTACCTGATCCTGTCTCATTTTGTAGTTATCCAGGGCTAGGTCACAAAAGGAAGGTCCTCCTCAAAGCCTGAGGAGTGGAAAGTTAAAATGATAACACAGGAACTTTTAAGATCTGGTTGGCTCCTGTATGTGATTCTGTAAAAGGGAATGAGTATTTACTTGAGCTGAGCAGAGGAGATTGGCTTTGTAGGCAGAACAGAGCCAAACTAAGCAGAAACTGAACAAAAAGCAGAGAGGCTACTTCAAAATCTTGCTTTGGAAAATTGGCCCACATCAAAGCTCAGTTTGAAGCACATGTAACTCCACTCTAGTTTGGTCTGGTTATCAGAGGCCTAGTATGGGGGCGGGGCAGAACCTCAGAAATGGACCCTTCCCCCTAAGCCTTGTTTACCAAGTACCACTGGACAAATGTGCCTTTCTAAATAACAGCACTTGCAAGTTGCTCAGAAGCTAGCTTCCCCACCCATTCCTGTGGTCAAGGACACTTGGAGGTTCCTGCCTCTCACTGTGCTTTTTTTCTACAATATCTGAGTATTTTCCCTTTAGAGATGTTTTCCTGTGAGGAACTGTATGTTAACTGCCTCTTTATCAGACTCTATCAAACTCCTTTCTCCCTCTGTGAACTAAGAATGACGTGTGTTGGCACCTTGGTAGGCTGAAGCCTTGCTGGTGTTGAGAACTCAGAATGTTTGTATGTATTTTCTTTTTTTTTTTTTTTTTGGTGGTACTGGGTTTCTTGGTAACCTTTCTCCCTCCGGGCTACACTCCCAGACCTGTTTTTATATTTTTTTATTTGGAAACAGGGTCTCTTAAGACAGCAAGGCTGGCTTTGAACCTGCGAGATCCTCCTGTCTCAACCTCCCAAGTGCAGGGATTACAAGCATGCACTACCACGCCCGGCAAATGTTTGTATTTTCTTTCTTCAACATCTGGGATTTCCAGCAGCACCACTGGACTTCTTCTCCTCCTCTTTGTTATCTTTGTAGCAGTGAGGACTTAACCAGGGATGCTCTACCACTGTGCTATATCCACAGTGTTTTTATTTTCTTATTTTGAGACAGAGTCTCATTGAGTTATCCAGGCTGCCCTTGAATATCTGATCCTCCTGCTTCCTCCTCCCTAAATGGTAAGATTACATTTGAGCACTCACACTCCCAGAAACTCCCTGTTTCTTTGACTTTTGTGTTTGAGAAAACTGAGACATGGTTACTCAAATGGCAAACAGCACCAAATTCAGATTTTCACACATCCAAGGATTTCAAACATTGCTCATTCCAACAGATTGTTAGCCTTTCAGCCTTTATGACTGACAAACTCCATTAAAACTCTCCCTCATCTGGTAAGAGTGGAAAAGATAGATCCACGTGGTCAGGAGACCCACAAGGCATTCAGCCCTGCTAGGGCCACATACGTTGGTAAACTAATTAAATGAGATTTTAATAGACTAAGACCTGAATCTCAGAGACAGACAGAGAAGACACTGGCCAGAATGGCTTCACATCACTGGAGATTCGCCCCTATCTCTTAGGAAATTCTTGAAATTGAAGAGGATAATAGCTCTGAGAAGCCGGGCGTGCTGGCACATGTTTGTAATCCTAGCATTCATTCAGGAGGCTGAGTCCAAAGGACCACGGTTCATGGACAGCCTCAGCTACTTAGTGAGGCCCTCTGCAACTTAGTGAGACCCTGTTTCAAAAATAAAGAATAAAAAAATAGGACAGGGGCTGTAGCTCGGAGGCTGAATGCTCCTGAGTTCCATCCTCAGATCCACACACAGAAAAAAAGTCCCGAGATATCATACTATGTTCAACCATACCACTAACACCAGCTCCACGTGGAGACACCTCTCTGCTTTATCCATCATTGAAGGAACTACTCAGAGCTTTCATCATCTCAGCCTTAAATCACAACACCTGAGGGTCTTGCCTTGGCCACCACACAGCACCACTGAATTCCCCTCCCTCAGAAATCATGGCACTTCCCCCACACCTCAAACTGCCTGGAATCATTTGGAGCCTGGAGCCCCATCGCCACCCTTATTCTTGACATTTTCCTTATGTCTCACAGGACATCTTGCACCCACCAGACAGGTTGCTGCTATTAGTCACTAACATTCAATGACAAGATTGGGTCTGGCTTAGTCAATTATCCTACTATTTCCACTACTAACCCTCCGCCAAAGAGCATGAGTTCCAAGAATGTGGGATGGATAAATGACACGGTGAGTAGGGAGACTTATTCATTAGAATTTAATGTATTATAATCTTTCAAATAGACAAGTAAATCCAAGTCTATATATACATTTTTACGACTATAGGGAGAACAATAAGATAAGAATTAGTCTTTGACTTCTCTATTTCTTTTCTTTTCTTTTTTGTTTTGCGGTACCTGGGATGGAAGCCAGGGCATTCTACCTCCGAGATACATCCCCAGCCCTATTTTTTATTTTTATTTTGAAACAGGGTCTCACCAAGTTGCAAAGGGCCTCACTAAGTAGCTGAGGCTGCCGATGAACCGAGATCCTCCTGTCTCAGCCTCCCAAATGCTGGGATTACAAGTGTGCGCCACCACGCCATGCTTGATTTCTCTATTTCACTATGTGACCCCTCAGATACAAGGAAATATTTTCCCATTGTCATGTTTTCTTGTTCCAGCTCACAAAAAAGGATGATTTTCCAAATCTCTTGAACAAAAATACTCCGATTCCTAAAGTATATGAATTGCAATCAATGTGACTATTTAATGTACTTCCTAATCTTCCATTGCAAAGCAAATTACATTTTCAGCTGAACGGACATTTCTAAAATCCAAAGGAAACAAAGTCCAAGTTTTCATGTCCTTGGGAACTCACTGCGAGAACTTGCATGCTCTTCAGGGCTAGTGCTTCCCTTTGGGCCTGAGGATACCCCTAGCCTGCGGTGGTAGCACTGCTGAAAATGAAGCATCCAAACTTTGCTAGGAGCTGGGCGTGGTGGCGCACGCTCGTGATCTCAGGATTTGGGAGGCTGAGACCAGAGGATCGTGGTTCGTTGGCAGCCTCAGCTGTTAGTGAGGCATTCCATAACTTAGTGAGACCCTGTTTCAAATATAAAGAATAAAAAAACAGGGCAGGGGGTGTAACTGGGAGGTCGAATGTCCCTGGGTGTCATCCCCAGAACTGCAAAAGAAAAAAAAAAAAAAAAAAAAAAAAAAAAAACCTTTGCTAGGCTGTAGGCATCAGGGTGTACAGGAGTGATAGGAACACATGGACCTAAGACAGTAAGGGAATGTAAGAGCAGCTTCTGCACTCTTTGAGGCTCTCACAAACCACAATTAAAGGACCACAGAGGCTCCTGTCTTCTTGGCAGGGCTGTTGCATGAGAAGCTGAGGGAGGAAATGAGATGGCTCCTTGGGGCATAGCCATCCTGCAGATTATGAAGAACATGAGCTGAGAGCAGGGCTTCTGGGTCCTTGCACTGTGGAGATTTCCCTATTTAAGAAGGTATGTGTCCCCTGACACATTCAGGGTGTACACCTCACCAGGACTCTTCACACTGCCTGGACCTCTTCTGCTCTGTGACACAAGGACACTGCCTCAGAACAAAACCTTCACCTCCTGGTTCTTAGAGCTCTGGTAAGAGGCATAGAGGGGCCCCTCAGGCTGCAGACAGCAGGCGCAAACATGGGCCCCCCCACCCCACGCAGGAGAGATGGGCTAGATTCTGTGAGGCCCTCACTGTTCTTGGGAGGGTAGTCTCTGTGCTCACTCAGGTCCCACAGGTTTACCCAGGTGGAGCCTGGATTCTCACCCTCTGCTGGTCTGAGGTAAACTCTGAACAAATGTCCACCTACCTGCAACAGAATAACAAGCAGTGAGGTTGCCTCACATTTGGCCACACCCGCAATGAGTGACAGCAAGATGTGGCCAAATTCAGTGGGGGCCATGCGTTCTGGGTTGGGGGACCTACTCAGTCTTCACTTTGATGAAAACCAAGGTCTGAGAGTTCCTCTTTGATGACCTGAGACCATCTTTCCTAACCCAAAGACCGCTCTGCTGTGAGGAGATGCTGGGATATTTGGCAGAAGCCAGAAAGATGCGCAGAGGAAGAGATCCAGGTGTAGACACTGGCCTGGATACGAATCAGAGCAGGCAATCTTTAAGGCCCTTCAAAGCCCTGAGGCCTCCTGCCATCAAGAAGATACCAATCACCGGACATGTTGGCACATGCTTGATATCCCAGTAGTGGAGACACTGAGACAGAAGGATGGCAGGTTCGAAGCCAGCCTTAGCAATTTTGTGAGACACTCAGCATCTTAGTGAGACTCTGTTTCAAAATAAAAATAGAGCAGGGGTGTAGCTCAGAGAAGGGAAGCTCCTGGAATCAATCAGAAGAAGAAGAAGAAGAAGAAGAAGAAGAAGAAGAAGAAGAAGAAGAGGAGGAGGAGGAGGAGGAGGAGGAGGAAGAGGAGGAGGAAGAAGGAGGAGGAGGAGGAAGAAGGAGGAGGAGAAGAAGAAGGGGAAGAAGGAGGAGGAAGAGGAGTTTGTTCCTTTGCCTGCCCTCAACTTCCCCATATCCTCAAACTTCTCAAGGGAGAGAGTAGGTACTGTTCACTAGAAAAGAGGGGAGAGCAGTCCTTTCTTGATACAGTGTTTATTAAGCAGCTACTCTCAAAGCAGCTACTAAAAGCAGATCCTTCAAAGAATTCAGAAAATTTGCTGTGGCCACAAACTCTCAGAGAGCAACCACAACCCTGGGTTACAAGCACTAAGTCAGGTAGGGTGAAAAGATGCTCACAGAAAAAAAAAAAAAAAACCTAACACTCGGGGGTGAGGCAGTGAAGCTTACCTTAAAGTTGTGCTTTGGAGAACTCATTTGCCAGGACAAGAAGGGCCAGACATTCCAGGCTGTGGAAACCACAATGTTGAAACAAGTAGACATGGTGGAAGCAAGTGGTAAGAGACCAGGGCCTGTACAATCTGGCATGACCTCAACCAGTGTAAGGCCATAAGAATGGAAAGGGCTGGGACTGAGTCCTGAGGTTAGGGTCTGCACCTAAAGCTGAAAAGCTTGGCAGGTTTAAAGTAGGGGACGGATGGAGAAAGATTTACAAATCAGAGGCTGCCTTCTTGTTGTGTGGCAGAGTAGCCTGAAGGAGGCAAGGCAGGAGGCCTCCAGTCCAGACAGGAGTCTCAGGGAAGAGCACAGGCACCAGAAAGTAAAGCCCGACTTGAGTGAGTAGGAATGGGGGCGCAGGAGGAGGACCCTCTTTCCTTACAGGTATTTCAGGAGCTGGGGCCTAGAATTGGCACTAGAGTCAGTGTACAGGATTCAGTAACAGTGTTGAGAAGAAGCACAGAAGCCCTGAGGGAAGGCCAGACCCCTAACTGCAGTGGGAGAAGAAAAGCTGGGTTGTGGGTGAGGAGTTGGATGGTGTTTAGGCAACTTGGGTCTGAGGACAGCAGGACACAGAGCAGGGACTTTCCTCTTCCCTTGCCAGTTATAGGTCTTGAGAAGAGGGCTCCGCCCTGACTCTCTGGCAGTTGCAGACAGTGGGTCAAGGGAGGGTTAAGGAGGGCTGGTGGGAGGCGGAGGTGTTCATCCTTGCCTGTGAGGCCCACTCTAGGGATCTGGGACCCCAGGCAAGTGACTCCACTCTCCCTTCCTTTTCCTCTGCCCTGGGGTACTACTCCCTCTGTGGTCAGGCAAGATAGCTCAGGACCCTGGCCTTGCCATTTTGCCTACTGCATAAGGATGAGCCACACACAAGCCCTACACTCCCTCCTCCACCCCCGCCCGCCTAGCCACTCCCGACCCCAACTCTACAACCGGCACCTAGTTGTAATCTTGCCATAAGCACACCCCCAATTCTATCCTGGCACTCACTGCCCTGGCCCCAATTTCTACCTCAGCACTCGCACCCCCGCCCGCAGCGCCCGCAGGAGCGCTCACGGCCCCACCCCCTCAGCACTCAGCCCGGCCCTGATCTTCCTAAGCCAGGACGGGATGCCCTTCAATCAGACCTGCCAACAACATCAAATTAGCGCAAAGTCCCGCCCTGCCGCTCCCCAGCTCGGGCCCTCTCTCCTACCTGGTGACGCACAGCCCTGGCCTGCTCTTCTTAAGCTCCAATAGCTGCCCTGAGCCCAGCTCTCAACTCCTGCCTCAGCGCTCAGCCCCGCCCCATCACTCCCCCAGCACCACCTCCATCTTCCTCCCTAGCCCTGCCCTGCTCCAGACAATACTACCGGCCCCTCCACCATTAACGTCAGCGCTCACAGCCCCCCTCAGAACTACCTCCTCAGGACTCAGACCCCTGTGCTCCTCCCGTAGCCTCACCCCTAACCACAACTCCGCACTCAAAGCCGGCTCAGTTCCTTTCACAGGTGCGCCCCCAAATCCTGCCTCTACATCGCAGCCCCGCCCAGCTCCTCCCAAGCTCCAACTCTCCTCCTTTAGCTCCGGCCTCGGCCGGCCTCAGCACTCAGACCGCCCCACTCCTCCAACAGGTCCTCTCCGTCTTCTTCAAAGCCCACAGCCCCGCCAGCTCGCTGCCTCCTCAGTACTCAGAGCCCAGCCCAACTCCGCGCACGGCCACACCCGGAACTTTGACCACTCACAGCCCCGCCTCCACGCCTCACTCACCGCCCCGCCCTGCTCTCCCAAAGGCCACGCCCCCAAAGCGAGGGAGGACCCTCGGCCCCGCCCAGCACCACAGGCCCCGCCCCGTGCCCTGCGTCAGCGCTTAAGTCCCGCCCCCTGCCCCGGGCCGCCAAGCCACTCACAGGCTCCACCCCACGCCATGTCTCAGCCCCTTCCTGTCTGTATCATTTCCCTCAACATTCGGCTTTCTGCTCCCACTTCCGGGTTGCGGAACTTTTGCGTCACCAGCGCGCGACCACCAGGGACAGGGAGTTCAAAAGCACCACAGAATTCCCCACACAGTCGTAAGCGCGTGATTACTTAGTTGCCTGCATTCCTATCCTAAGGACACAACTGCATTGCCGTAGTGTCCTTAGGATAGGAATGCAGGCAACTACTGCATTGCCGTAGTGTCCTTAGGACTGGCTGAGCAGGCCCGCGTTGCCTGCCCACGGAGTTGTACGTAACCACGTGTGCATGCTGCCTGCGCCCCTCCTAGAAGGACCTCGGCGGCTGACCGGAGGCGCCAGGGTTAATGCCTGCGAACACCTGTCACCACCTGGCTCCTCCGCAGGCGACAGTGGCCGTGGCACAGGTGGGTCACGGGTGTGGCGCTCTCGGCGGCCCTCCTTGTCTCCTGGCCCGGACGTGGGAGCCATTCTTGGTGGCGCCAGGACCTTCGCCTGGGTTCAGGCAGACAGAGGACTGCCCCAGCCGGGGTCCTCAGGCAGGAAGACCGCCCAGTGCCAGCAGTCCAGAGGTCCTGAGCCAAGTCTGGTCTTTCCCGAACTCGTGGGCTCCGGGGTCTACTGACGGTACCTCTGGACTGGGCTTTCCCTAGATGTGGGACTCAGAACTTGTCTAGGGCCGGCCGGCGGCCGCCATTGCCTGCCCCCGCCCTTTACCAGGCTTACAACCCTAAGAATGTGTATGTGTGTGCGACCTGCTTACTGCTGCACACACACACTGGCCTCGACGTGCCCTTGGGCTGTGCACACCCTGAGAGCCCCCTTCCCCCAGGCAGTGAGGTATTCAGCTCTGTGTGCTGTGGCAGTGAGCCCACGGTGTTCTCCCGAGAAATAAACCGAAGGCGATGGGACTCAGTGCCCCACAGACAGCCAGCCCTGTGACCATATGAGGAGAGGTGGCATTTTTCTCTGCCCTCTTCTGTGTTGTTTCAGACTAAGGAATTAGTCCCCATATTGAAATGGTTTTCTACCCATCTAAGTGGTAATTCGTGTGGTCATTGATTCAGGGAATGGGGTGATTCAGGGAAGGAGGTTCCTACCGCCATGGTCAACATAGGCAAGAACACTGAGGGATGTGCACATGTTTGGTCCCCTTGAGACCCGCACCCCCCATCTCTTCTTGGTCTTAGTGGTCGCCGAGGAGAAGACCTTCCTGGTGCTATTATCCAGCAGTGCTGCTTGTGCATCACCTTTTCTCCTCCTCACCCTGTCCTTGTGCAGGAGAAGCAGCAGCAGAGACAAGCGGAAGTGGTTCCCCCTCAAGCCACAAAGCAGGTACTTTCTACAGTACACTCAGAAGGGTGCTCCACCCCATTCTTCTTCAAGGTGACATCGCATGAGGGGAGGGCTTCCTCCTACTGGCATACTGCCTTGGATTTCTGGAGGATCCAGTGTGAACCAAAAGTCAGCAGAGTCTGATTCTTCTGTGGACTGGGAGACAGAATCTGCTCTGTCCCTCTCCTAGCTCCTGGTAGTCAGCTTGCAATCTTCCGTGGTCCTTGATGTTCCCGTGATATTGCTGTGCTCCTCGCGCTGCACAGTGCGGTCTTTCAGTGGGGAGCCGTGTCCCAAGGTACATGAGAAGAGGGCAAGAGGTGCCTGACATCAGGCCTGTGCCCCTGTGGGCCATTGGCTTTCATCACTCCCTACTTGGTGCTTCTCGTCCATAGAGGGGAGGTGGCAGTGGAACGGATGTTACTGGGTCATTTGAGGAGTAAATTCAGTTTTCTGAAAAGCATGACTTTCCCAGGGCCTGGCACATAGAAGGTTCGTGCGCACTGGTGCCTTTGTTTCTATGCTCAACCCTGTTTTCTCTTGGCTCATGTCACGGGTGCTAGAGGAAGGTGGCACCCAAGGGCTGGTGAGGAAGCACTGACAGGGCCACATGAAATCACAGGGCTTTGTGACAGGTGAGCTGAATTTAGATGCCAAGCCTTTGTGCCCAGCTGCAATGGGGTGGGAGCAGGAAAGTTCAGAGCCTGCTGCACTTGGGGTGTCAGGGGCCAGGGGCCTGGGAGTGGAAGCAGAGAAATGGGGGCAGGCAGGAAAAGCAGCAGAACTGGAACCGTGCTTCTGGGCTAAAGCCAGCCCACTGATCGGTGGGGCCAACTCTAGGCCACCTGTTTTCCTCTAGTGTACAGTGGCCTCTGTCATAGCACTGACCACATACTGTCCTGCCCAAGCCTTTCTTCATCTGTGCCCATCCCACTCTGTGAGTGCCACCAGGACTCTGTCAGCTTGACCTGAATCATGCACACCCGAGCCTTTACATTGGTCTGTGGTGCAGCAGGGCCTCAGTTACCACATGCTGACAGGTAGGGGCACGGAGATGTCGCGGTCAGTGGGGTTTTGTGGCAAATGACAGGCACCTGGGCAAGATCGGTTCCACTGGCTATGAACCTAAAGGGTTAAGTGCGATATGCTTCTATATTTATTGCCAGGTAGCTTGAAGAAGATGAAGTTGGGCTGCCTGTCCTTCCGGCAGCCTTATGCAGCCAGTCAAGACGCTGGAGACCTGTTGGCATCCCCTGCTGAGCAGCCACCAGAATTGTACCACTGCCATCCACATCGCTCACAGGGACTGGGAAGATGACACCTGGGCAGGAGCTGCTGCTGCAAAGGCTTCCGATGACCCCTGGTCAGATTGAGGCCTTGCTTTGGGAGGGGGAGAAGTTTGGTCTAGGTGTTGTAGCAGGTAAGTGTGGATGCAGCCAGCAGGGTGCTCACAGCTTCCAGAATTGTTCCGAGGACGGTGCTCAGGAGGCTTGTGGCTTCTGTTTCCCCTTAGGTGTTGGGTGTGTTCACCGTGGGTTTCCCAAAGCAGCACACATTCAACTGGACAGCAGGGGACTACGGGCTGGGGCTCGTCAGGGCTAGCTTCCACGATGACTAATAAATCATCTCTCCACACTGGGCTTCCGTATCTATTTGTGTTCTGAGAGCCCGGGTGAGGGTTGTCTTGCCATTCCCTTCCCGAGTACTATGCGCTAAGTGTCATTCATGGACATGCATCTGTCCTCCTGTGTAAGGAATGGGAGAGGCGGGAGATTCCTCCTGTGCTTCCTCTTTAGCTCACTCTGAATGTCTCTAGTACTTTGGTCTTTCAGCAAAGACTACAAGGAAGCGTCTCTGTGTCACTGCTAATTTTGTTCCTGCTAATTTGTGGAATGTAGAAATAAACGTGTCTATGATAAATGTATCATGGTTGGGGATTTCTAGTGTGCACTTGGAATATGTCCTTCCTGCCATTCCGAGGCAGGAAGGCAACCACCTGGGGTTCCTCACCTGGTCCTCAACCTTGCCGAGCAAAATCTTTTGCTCAGTGTGTGCAAATGCTGTGGCTTCAGAAGAAAGGACAACAACAGGAACCAAAGTATGGCGGAGCCAAGTAGACACCTTAGAAAGAAAACACACTTGACTCTAGATTCTCCTGTGAATCGTTTATTTGAATTTTTGGAATTTTGTTTTATTAAGAACCCAAATGTGTTTGCATTTGAAGATTCTCAATTTTTTTTTTAATTCACCAATGGTCTGGGTTCAGGGACCCTGGTTGTCCTTGACCTGCTCACAAACTGCACGTTTGTGATCTGAGGACTCCCCTTGCTCCTCGTTGGGGTTCTCCCTTGTGGACATGGTTGAGAGGGTGGCCATCAGGATGGAATAACAACTGTTGTACAGAGTCACGACAGAATCGTAAGTGGGATAATCTGGGGGGCTGTTGGGCTCCTCCCCTGCACCCTCCATTCCAGCAGAAGCCAGAGGTGCGGACATAACATTGCTAGAAGGACCCTCTCCGCTGGGGCTGCTTGGCCCTTGAAGGGCCTGGTTTCCCAGGGTATGTTCAGGGACACTACTCATAGCCCATACACCAGAGAATGGAAAGAGTTGGGAGCTATTGGGTCCCTGGTCACTGGGGATTTCCCCCTGAGCCTGGCTGTTTCCTTCATCCGCAGCATTCTGGTGGAATCTGGGAGAGCGTCGGGTAGGGGCCAGCCTCTTTCTCTTGGCGGCCGATGCAGAGGCTGCCTGCTGAACAGCGTTTCGGAGTGGAGTTGGTATGCAGGCTACCTGCTCAGCAGGGTTTCTGAGGTCATCTTTTCTGCGAACATTCTCGAGGAGCTCTGGATGGGCCCTCTGAAAGTTGTGGTTGCGGTAGATCTGAAACAGAAAGAGATATTTTAGCCATTCTGAGGCAACATGAGCATTGCTTTTCAGTCCTCAAACCCACAGGGTTTGGCACTAGAGAAAAACAGTTCAGTTGCAGGCAAGGGCCCTTATCTGTTCGAGCATAACCTCACTACAGAAAGTTGACAGGTCCCTGTGGAAATGCATATATATGAACGAGCCTTTTTAGTGTCCTGTAGATTGTCTCTAAGGGGAAACAGTTTAATATCAGAACTTACACTTTCAACGGCTACACCTGTTCTTTCAGTAAATCATATCTGCTGCTAAAAATAACCTCAGAAATTAAGCCCTTGCCGTATGTGATCTCTCCAGGGACTGTAGGAAGTTCTTTTCGAATTACAAGGACAGGAGGTAACTGAAATAAATACATTTTACTTTACCATCGTATTCTGTTTTCCATGGAAGTAGCCCCGAGAGGCCCTTGCGCGGATCTTGCTGAATCCGTAGAGGTTAAGCTGGCGGATGAAATTTTTCATGCTGTCGGTCTCAAAAATCTTCTCTGCTCCTCTGCGACGAAGAACTTCCCTCTGGAAAAGAACCACCTTGATGATCACCTTGTCGCCTTCGTCATTCCAGCGCAGAGACTTGAAGGCGTTGTCTTCCACAATCCTCCACAGCTTTCTGGGGAAGGAGAGCCCCGCGAGTTCTTCCCCATCTTCCTCGTTGGCCGCAGGCTGGTTCAGGTGTTCTGGTGGCGGGTTCTCTTGGGGATCTGGATCTGGGTCTCGGATTTCAGCTTGTTCAGCGTCGCCACTCAAGTCAAGGGAAGGATTAGGTGAGGCCTCGCTTGCTAGCTCTTCGCCAGCAACTGGGGCCTGCTTGGCTTCAGGGTCTTCCTCGGTACTCTGACCCTCCATAGCTCTACACTAGCCTCTGGAGCACTTAACTCCAAGGCTGATATCACCCACCGTCGAGCAGGTCAAAAGTGACTGTAGCCCCAGTGGGGACGGCCTATAAATGCTTTCCCAGGGGTTCTAGAGTCCCTGTAGTGGGGCAACCACCTGCTGAAGTCATCGTCCTCATTGTTGGTCCTGTGATGTCACAGGTCACTTGCAGCCAATCTGGAGAGGAGGTGCTGGCCGGAGGGGGAGGGGGTGGGGGGAAGAAGGGAGGGCCCCAGGTTTTCCCTTCTCTTAAAGGGTATTTTCCCAAAAGGCACAAAGCTGTGGTTCATATTCACAGAAAGGTCTCCTTTCTGTTGTGAGGCACATGGTGTCATGGCACAGGCCTTGGATAAGATGAAAAACCAAGGTACCTTGGCCTGTCCCACTCTGGAGGACAGGGGAGGACAATGGTTGCCCTGTCTGCCTTGCCCAAGGCCCGGCTCCCAGTGAGTCTAAATTTGGGTACCACAGAGTTGGCCTGGGTCAGGCGGACTTCAGGGGACTAGTTGATCCTCCAAGGAAGGGTGGAACAGCCTCTGTTGGAAGCCCCCCTTTTCAGTCCTTCCCCCATCCACTTCCTGCTATGGTCTCTTCCAACTGCTCTTGCTTGTTGCTAGGATCTACTCAAATGGGCCCCAGTAATGAGTGTTTTTCCTGTCACTAGTTCGGGTTGGCCCCAGAGGAGGGCCTTGACCCAGGACCGTGGGAGTGCTCCTCTTGTTCTTGAGAGGGAGAGTCACCACACTCTCTTGTGTGACTGAACAGCAGGAGCACTCCTCTCTGCACTATTGTTTCATGTTGAGCTCTCCTTGCTGCCAAGTCTCATCCCTCTGCAGATCACATCTGTTCCCACCTCGTATATAGCCCAAGGAGTTAGCACCGTCCTTGTCCACCTCTTCCCGTAGCCCAAGGCTTGCTCACTTTCAACTCCTAATTAGCACAGACTCTCCCCTAAAGAAAGAGCTACTTGTTCATCTCAACATGCCCAAAGTAATCCCAGACTGATTCCTGTCAGTATATATTTGAAAATGACATGAGTCTCGGTGTCAGGGAGGGCTGGGATACCCAAGTGAAAGTCACCTTCCATCACACATGAGAGGACACAACTGTGATTCTTGTGGATCCATGTTCTCCAGCTGTTAAGGATTATGTTATCCCTAAAGGTCACTTTGTATTGGGAGGTTGAGATTTACAGGAGAAAGCCCACCACTCGCCTCCCACAAAGCCTGAAGGGATACAAGTCCTGGGCCCACAGGGTGATATCATTTGTCCTCTCACAGGGTCAGGACACTTTGATAGAGGAAACTACAAGGAGGGTTGGAAGAACCCTCTACCACTGTGTGCCACAGCCCTCTAACAATCTTGACCCCATGCTTGGGCTTAGCCTCCATTTCAAACAAGGTCACAAAGCATTCACTCAATATTTCAATTTCACTTGTTAGTACACACACTTGGTGGCTCTGACATAAAATGGAGGCCATCGGATATGTTTCAGAAGGAGGCTGCTAGAATTTTCAGTTAAAACAGCCACTGTCTGTCAGTTACCGACATCTATTTCTCTTTGGCTCATTCTCCCCTGCCCCTTAGGGTAATTGTTAAGACAAAATGATATTTCTCATTGGCTTTTATTGGAATGATATTTCCTAGTGGCCTTTCTTTGCTATACTATCTCCATGTTAGTGCAGTCACATACAGGAGGCAGAGTTGATCTATGATGAGGAAAGCATGACTTAGCTCATGGTTCTGGAGGTCATAGCCCAAGACCAGGCAGCCTCACTTCTTTGGGCCTGCGGTGAGGATGATATCTGAAGTCAGCCAGGCATGGTCGAGCAGACCAATTACATCTCGATCCAAGAAGCAGAATGAGAGGCATGATGGATTAGGTGCTCACAGTCCCTGTCTGCCCATGACTCCAGCCACCTGAGGACCACCCACAAGGCCGTGACCAGAAAATAGTACCACCCTGAAGTGAAGCCTTTAACAAGCGCACTTTCTGGGAACACTCAACATCCAAATTCTAGCCCTAGTTAGGAACTCTGCTGAGGACTCTTGAAGAGACCTTGGTGGGAGGGAAAATGTAATGGAGTAAAGGACTGGGAAAACCGTGGCTCTCATCTCAGCAAGGAGCCCTATTGATGTGACTGTGCACACTTAAGGTAGGGTAGCTTCTGCAGCATCATCAACTAACCACCCACTCTTTTATAAGTCCATCAGTGTACACAGGGATTAACCTTATAATAGGGGCAGAATCCTCAGCCCTTTCTGTGCCACATGGTCAACTCCCAGAACCTTTAGCTGTCTCTAGGATGCATAGCAAAGCAGGTGTCAGCTCCTTTGAGAGAAGTGACTGGTTTTCTCTTCAGTGATCCAAAGGCCTATGGGGATCACTGCTCCACACTAGTGCCTGCTAAAAGGAGACACCAGAGTGAGGCGAGGAGCAAGAAGAGACCACTCCTGAATCCTGCAGCTTCTGGCTTGGAGAATGGTTCCATCTTGAGAGTATCGGGCCCCAAGGCCCGTGAACGGTCAAGATTCCCTGTGTCGCCTTGGCTGCCACCACTCCAAAGCCCTGCTTCATTGATCCCTACTGGGTTAGTGGAACTTTCATTGCTGGGCCCCAGTCTGTTCCTCTGTGGTTAGATAAAACCCTTCCAAGGGTGGGTCTTATGTTACTTTCAGTTGTGAAATGCTTTTATACTTTGTAATCTCTAAGTGCTAGTGAGTCTTCAACCTCTCCAATGTTGAAGTGTCCTCAATCCTTCCTTAGTCCTGAGGGATCTTTCTCATCCGAGACTCTGGACCGGTTTTTTGTAAAGACACCTAATCCTCATGTTGTCCAGGGTTACAACATTCATTTCCTCTACCACGCCTATACTCACAGCTCTTATGTCCCACTCAGGCAACCGCCATGCGGACACCCCCTCGCCTGCTCCTCTCAGCATCTGCTATGAGCCAGGCCCCAGGCTTGGCACCCCTTGGCCCTAGTGCTTTCAGCTGAGCTCACCAGGACATGGGACCTGCCCACACTGTCCCCTTATCCTGGAGTGCACTTCTGTTCACGCAGACTCCTCAGCATTGTGAGGGCCTTTGTCCTCCAGGTCTGGGGCAGCTGGGAGGCTCCTTCTCCGCAACTGACCTTACAAAGCCCTCCACACCCAGTGAGACTGACTCCTTGTGGGCTCCTATCTGCATTAGGAGGGCCTTAAGGACAGACTCCAGACTGTGACGCGAACATGGCCACCAGCATGTACACTTGAGAATGAAGACAGTTCTGTGGCCTCAGGTTTGGGTGAGGATTGGTATCACGAGATGGTCTCTGCAGGATACCATTGATGAGAGGAGCTATTATTGGTACCTCCAGCACCCCAGGCCCTCTGCTGAGTGCTCTATTGGTGGGTGCCATTTATTCTGCACAACAGGCTCTCAGGTAGGTCTTGGAGAAGGACCCATCTCTGGAAGGGGCCAACTAGGGTCTAAGCCACAGGCCCAGGTTGCTCGGTGAGGACTCAGGAGAGCCAAATTCAGCCTGCACAGCCAGGCCTTCAGGTCTACAAACGAGATGTCTTCTTCCTGTCTGTGTATCCACTTCAACCCAGGCCTTATGCTGAGTGCTCTGTTAGTGGGTGCCATTTACTATGCACATCCCTGGAAGGGGCCAAATGGGGTCTAAGCCACAGGCCCAGGTTGCTCAGTGAGGACTCAGGAGAGCCAAATTCGGCCTGCACAGCCAGGCTTTTAGGCCGAGAAACATGAGGTGGCTTCTTCCTGTTGTGGTGAGGCCACCTCCAGTTTGCTGTGCGGAGTGACAAGGGCAGTCCTTACCTGATCCTGTCTCATTTTGTAGTTGTCCAGGGTTAGGGCACAAAGGGAAGGTCCTCCTCAGTGCCTGAGGAGAGGAAAATTAAAATGACAATACAGGAACTTTTAAGATCTGTTTGGCTCCTGTGTGTGATTCTGTAAAAGAGAATGAGTGTTCCCTTGAGCCGAGCAGAGGGAGTTGGCTTTGCAGGCAGAACAGGGCTGAAGGAAGCAGAAACAGAACAAAAAGTAGAGAGGCCACTTCAAAACCTTGCTTTGAAAAACTGGCCCACCTCAAAGCTCAGTTTGAAGCACAAGTGACTCCACTCTAGTTTGGTCTGGTTATCAGAGGCCTAGTATGGGGATGGGGCACAGCCCCAGAAATAGACCCTTACCCCTAAGCCTTGTTTACCAGGTACTACTGGATAAATCTACCTTTGTAAAAGGCAGCACTTTCAAGTTGCTCAGGAAGCAGCTTCTCCCCCGCACCCCCTTGCTGTGATCAAGAACACATGGAGGTTCTTGCTTTTCAGTGACTTTCTTTTCTATAGTTTCTGAGTGTCTTCCTTTTAGGGAAGTTGCCTTGTTAGGAACTGTATGTTAAATGTGTCTTTATCAGTCTCTATCAAACACTTTTCTCCGGCTGTTAACCAAGGATGACTTGTGTATTGGCACCTTGGTTGGCTAAAGACTTGCTCGTCTTGAGGACTCAGAATGTTAGTGTTGTCTTCCGTGAACACCTTGAACATCCAGTACTGGTGTCGTTCTTCTCTTCCTCCTCCTCTTATTCCTATTCTTTTCTCCCCATTCTTTCTTTATTTCATTCATTCATTCTTTCTTCTTTTTTTATTGCTCTAAGCAATGGGCAGATTACATCTCCAGGTGGATTTTCTTTTGTGATTGTGATAGGGTCTTTTTGAGTTGACCTGGCTGGACTCAAACATGCAATCCTTATGCTTCAACTTCTAAAGTAGTTGGTCATTAGGGTCATGTTCTTCTAACCACCACTGGTTTTATTTTTTATTTTACTCACAACACTGAAGCATCCTGAGTCAAAGTCCAAGCATCACCAAACTCTATTTTTCACAAACACAAGGGTTTCAAACACAATTCAAACCTACAGATTGCTTTCCTTGAATCCTGCCTGCCTTCCATACCCTTAGAATCCTCATCTTCCATCTTTGATCAGTAGATAAGGTAGAGCTTTGTGTTCATGAGACCCACTCTGCCCTGTGCAGGCCACATCCCATAGACCTGCTCAAACACCCTACTGTGAGCCCCATGTACCTCAGTACTCTTATCTTCTTCCCCTTTTACTGATGGTCCCTGACCTATAATCTTCTCAGTGGTGTAGTGTTGTGATTACTGCCCTTATCCAAGTGCTGCTATTCATGTCTTTTTCCTTGATCAGCCCTGAATTCTGTGAATCAACTATCACTTATGATTAGCGCTTCTCAACCCAGCTAGACCTTTGGAGTCTGATGGTGACTGCATCTGTGGCCCCAGTTCTCGAGGATTCCATTGGACTTGAAGACTGACAAGACCACTATGACTGAAAAAAATACACTCCAGGCAGGCCTGTCAATTGCAGTAGTCAGGCTGCCTCCTGCCAGCCTTGTAACCCGTCTGCTTTCCTACAGCAGAATACCTCCTCACTTTTGGTCATCCCACAGTCACAAATCCTATCAGGCCAGATGTGACTCCAAGCTGAAAACAGGAACTGCCTGCTCTGGGGTGTTTACCCACTTAGCACATGCTGCTCTGAAGGGGAAACTGGCACAGCTCATGAAAAAGTCCCTGGCTCCTGGTCTTTTGTAGATTTTGGGCACCCCTCACTGGGGTCCAATACTGTCAGAGCACAGATGCTCTCTTGGACCACCTGCATCTGTTGTAGATGTTGTGATGAAGGGCTTATTGTCTATGGGAGCAACTGAAATGGAGCTGCCCATGGAAACTATTTCTAATGCAGACACAGAGAACTTTGAGCTCACAATGCCTCCTGAAAGTTGGAGTTAAGACACAGGACAAGGACTGGACTCCTCATGCCCTACTGACAGGTCCATCTGGAATCCCTGCCCTCAGATGTCCTAATGTCAAAGACGTTTTAGTTTAGGTCCCACTGCTTTCATCAGGGGCAGTTTGAGGCAGTAAACTGGTAGCCTGCCACTCCTCCCACCTCCACGCTGCAGGAAACACAGCTATGCCCAGAGAGGGGTTGATCATTTTCAACTGCTCAGAGGCTATAAAGGCAGGGTGCAAATAGGAGGTATGCCAGCTAAAGTAATTGCTATCTGATATATGGATACAACCTAGAATTTTAATGTCTGGACATAATACATATTTGTGGTTTCTGCACACAAATTATAACCTGGTTCATCCAGAAATCTCTGCTCTCAGGTGTCTAGGGACTGGACCGCTTGCATCTCGTGGATCTATCATGTGAATGGGGGGCTGCCGTGTTCACTGTTGAAAGCAGGGAGAAAGCACGGAAATGCATAGCAGCTCTCAAGTCCCTGGATGTGAGAAAGGACGCTTTCACTCATGGTGCAGTTGCAAGGAAGAGTCACGTGTCCCTTCCTAACTACAGGGGGAGGACAGTGCTCCCCGGTGCCCAGGAAGGAGAGGAGGGGAAGATGTTGATGGGAACTTGCACTCTCTCCTCTAAACTATATTAGAGCAGGTGCTCAACAAAATGCAACTACTGTTGTTTATCAGGCAACAATGCTACTTTCTTGGAGCAGTTTCAGAAAAGACCGTATTTGCCTCAAAATGCAATGAATTTTGAAGTCCCTGCTCTATGACAGATGATATTATATCCTATATTAGCCTGTCCTGTTTGAAGGAGATCATGGAAATGCTAGAAGAGAAAATTAAACATCATTCCATTGGGATTTTCTGCACTTCCCTTTGCAATACCATTATGTCAGTAGGATGGCGATTTGCTTTTCCCTTCTCATGAATGATATAAATCTTAACCTGTGAGTTGTTGCTATCCTCCCATGACCATTCTTACCTGAACACCAGTATAGGTGAATTAGTCACATTGTAAGCCTGCATGTTCTTGGGGAGCAGGTGCCTCCCCCAGATGGGAGGCATGGAAGAATGGTGAATTGGTTTGTCATGTTGTTGTTGTTCAAATTTAAGCTTTGTGGTACATGTCTGCAATCTCAGGATACCATGGATCTCAGTTTAAGACAGGAGGATTGCAAGTTTCTGGACAACCTGGAATTTCAGGCAATTTACAAATAAGCTGTCTCAGAATAAAAACTAAAAATGTCAGGGGAGCTGGATGTTTGAGCATACATCCCTAATCTTTAGGATTTGGGAGGCTGATATAGGAGGATCACAGGTTCAAGACCAGCCTCAACAACTTAGAGAGACTCAGCAACCTAGCCAGACCCTGTTCAAAATTAAAAAAAAAATAAAAATAAAAAAGAGCTAGAGGTAGAATCCCCCTGGGTTCAATCCCTACTACCACAAAAAGGAGTGTGGCAAGGATGTAGCTCAGTTCTTGCCTAGCATGTGGGAGGCCCTGGGTTCAATCACAGTAGCACAATTTTATTTTTCAGCTAGCATGCCCTCGCATGAACAAGTTCTCCCCTCTTGTGTGTTATGTAATGAGGAGAAGCAGTCATAGGAACATACCTTTTTTTTTTTTTTTTTCCCCCGGTGGTACTGGGGTTCCTGGAAATCCTTCTATGTCCGGCCTATACTCCCAGACACCTTTTATATTTTTATTTGGAAACAGGGTCTCTTAAGCCAGCGAGGCTGTCTTCAAACCTGCGCGATCCTCCTGTCTCTGCCTCCCAAGTGTGGGGATTACAAGCGTGCACCACCATGCCCGGCGATGGAACATAACTTTAAAAAATATAAAAGTTTTAGCTGGGCATGGTGGTGCACGCTTGTAATACCAGCATTTGGGAGGCAGAAACTGGAGGATCGCAGTTCCCGGAGAGCCTCAGCTAGTTAGTGAGGCCCTCTGCAACTCGATGAGTCCTGATTTCAAAATAAAGAATAAAAAATAGGACTGGGGGTGTAGGTCAGAGGTAGAATGTCCCTGGGTTCCATCCACAGTGCTGCAATACATATATGCAATACATATATATTGATTTAAGGCTTTAACTATTTTGTGTTACTAGTAATCAAGATGGAGTTGATGCAGCTTGGTTTTTCATCTTTTAACTTGGTCTACACTTTTGTGAGGGTCTGTATAACTCTTCCCTTCTAAGTGCAGGTGTGTATATTTTTAGCATTCTGTATTCTGCATCTTAGTTGCTATGACAATCTGTCCGGCTAACAGCCAGCTATTAGCTGGCAAGATCAGCATTGTAGCTTTTGCTGACAGCCCAGAGACAGAGAAAAAGTACTTTATTGTTTTGCCTAAATATAGCTATGCTTATTAACAATCAATGTTACTCTTATTGGCAATCAATACCAACTCAGTCTCCATCACTCTACCTGGGTTGCAAATTCCTCAGCTCACACGTTGCCCCTGCTTCAGCCCTGGTCTCTTTTTGGCCCTCACCTGAAGTCTGGTGCTCAATGAAAGCTCCTAACTCAGAGGATGCCCTGAGGCTAAATGGGTTCCCCTAAGAATTGTGTTCCCCTCCCACCCCCAAGTGGATGTGGTCTCAGACGCAGGCCTGGACTGTTGAGGGACTCTATATCTAAGGTGGGGATTCATCCATCTGCCCTCTCTCTTACCCTGGACATGGATCCAGATGTCTCCATATGGCAAAACCTGAAGACAGGAGCTTGGGCTAAAGCCAGAACTCACAGGTTGCATTCAAGGCAGAGGCAGATCCCTTGAGGATGCTCCTCCGGGATGTAGGGCTGGCCACACAGACCTCCAAGGATTTTTTAGGAACCTTCTTGGGCTTCCTAAGCCTGCCCTTAGCTCACTCTTTGACCTCTGCCTGATTCCTGGTCCTCCCTATAGCACTGACCTGAAACTGGGACCTCAGGAAAATCCCCTAACTCAGCAGGGGTTCACCCAAAATTTGTGTGTCCCCTCTCCCACTGTGAAGCAGGTCTGGCCTCAGAACTAGGACCAGACTGTTCCACACACGTCTGTTTGAGGTGGCATTCCCTCTGGATAGGGAACCATCCCTCTCAGCACCCTGGATGTTGTGAAGCAACGATGTCAAGTGGAGGCCGGAACTCTTGGTGAGCCCTGAGGCAAAAGAGGTCAGCCTAGGAATTGTGTCCCCACCAATCTCAGGATGCTATTTGGCTACCCTCTACCAGAGGTAGGGTCTCCTCCATCCAACCTCAGCTTGCACATGACCTCTGGATGCAGAACTAACTCTTTCAGCACCCCACGACAAGAGAGAAACCTAAATGGGATCCGCCTAGGCCGTGCCTGAATCTGAAGGGGTTCTCCCTTTCTCTATCTTCCGGCTGGCATCACTGGCCCACACTGATTGTGGAAGGACCTTGACTATAGGTAGGGCCTCCTTTGTTCACCCTCGGCTCTCATGTTGAGCCCTTTAGAGCCTGGGACCTCTCCACTCAGCCAACCTGACCGACTAGGAACCCCATGCTGGGGTTGGACCTCTACACCTCCTCGGATTCCCAGAGGGAGAGGAAAGGGGTTCCCCTTACAAGTCTTCCCCAGGGTGCAAGGCTGACCGCAGAGGCTAGCAATGATGGTTTGGGGACCTTATAGGTGGAATGGCACCTCCTGAAGCACAGCCCTCAGAAGAAAGCCCTCGCCTCCCTCCAACCTCTCAAGATGGAACTCAGTGATCCTCACCTATGGTGATGTGACCTGGTCCTCCCAGGGCTCTGGGGGCAGAAATTGATTCTGTGGGGTCCCGGCAGTCCTCCCAGGGCTTCTCACCATTTCCTAGGAGAGCCTGGCCCCCTTTCCTGTGATCACCTCATTTCAGCCCACCCCTCCAAGCTTAAGGTCCCCTTGAATTACAAGGGGGCGTGGCATCTGGCTGCCCTGACCACAGCAGAGAGATGGGCTGGGAAGGAGGGGCTTTTCTATGGGTTGGAGTCATCCCCTAACTCTTCTGAACCCCAGGCTTAAGCTGGAACTTCCCATTTCCCTGGTCCCCAGAGGGAGGTAAAAGCAGTTCCTCTGAATTCTCTACCAGGATGTAGGGCTGGCCACATGGGCCTTCTGGGGCTATCTCAGTCCACCTTCATTTTGCACCTTGACCGAGCCCTAAAGAGCCTGGGACTGAAGTGCAGACCTCAGAACAATGCCCTCAACTCTGTCCGACCTCCCAAGAAGGAACTCAATGATGCTCACCTATTGCATTGTGCTCTGGTCCTCCCAGGGCTCATGGGGGCAGAAGTTGATTTCGTGGGGTCCCCACACACCTCCCAGTGCTCCTGACCATTTCCTAGCAGAGACTAGACTCACTTCCTGTGATCCCCTCATGCCAGTATACGCCCACGCCTAAAGTCTCCTGAAGGTCACAGTGGGGATAGATGTGTAGTCCCATTACAAGGAGGTGTGGTGCCTTGCCTGCCTGACCACAGGAACAGAGATGGACTGAGGGGGGATGCCCTTATGGGCTCAGGGCCATCCCCTAATTCCTCTCTCATTGTATTTGCCTTGGTTCTTGACAGAGCCTCCACCCCCATATTGTGCCAACCATAGTCCACCTCCCTGAAGCATCAGGGGGGAAGGGAATTGTCAGGTTGAGAAGTCTACTTGTCCAGGCTCTCCCAAGGCTCCCAACAGGGGCAGAGTTGTCATGGCCCTGACAGCTGGACATGCCCAGGGCTGCCTCCCCGCACCGTGTACCTGAAGCCTGGCCATAAGGAAAAGAGGCCTTAATCCCCTGGGGCCACTGAGTCAGAAGAGGTGCCTCTGTGAATTCTATCCCGGGGTTGCAGGGCTGGCAACAGATATCAACATGAAATATATGAGGATATTCTACCTGGGTGGAGACTTCCTCAGTGGTTACAGAGTAGGTGCTCAGCTAAATGCTCAACAATGCTACTTTCTTGGAGCAGTTTCAGAAAAGACCAGATTTGCCTTGAAATTCTCTCAATTTTGAAGTCCCTGCTCTGTGACAGATGATATTAAATCAATATCAAAATTTTCTACTCAGATCCTGCCCTCATCATTGAAGCTCATTGATCTATTGATGTGTTCAGTTCACAAATTCCAATAAGAAGCGCATGAAAAAAAAACTGCCAATATCTGAGTGCCTGCAAAAATTCTGGGTCCTGAATCTTCCCCTGGTAGAGCCTGGATGCTTTCCTGGCTGGCCTAAGGCCAGTGAACCTGAGAAATTCACAACCTAGTTAGAGTTAGTCTTTTCGTCTTCACCTGCGAAGTGAGTCTGTCCAGTAGGACTGTTGGGACATGTGTATTTTATTTAAAGCACATGGTGCAGTGCCTGACCTGTTTTGGAATGGTATTGAATGGCAGATGGCTATTACTTCTAATAGTATTTGGTCACAGCCTTTAAGACTCTGGAATGTTGGTCTGAATGTTGTTATTCACAGGAAACATCAGAGATTCTGTAACTAAATGTGACATAAAATAGCTAATCAGTCAAAATCAAAATTTGATGAGTATAATTCAACAAATTATGTTCCCCCTTAGAAGACAAATGGCAAAACCTGTGAAGAGAAGTTTTCCACAACTCCTAGAATTTGAATCAAGGTCTACCTCTTGACTTCTCAGCTTCTCTTCTATCCAAAATACTACCTTCATTCATTCCATCACCACCAGAAATCAACTGCTTACTTAAAAATTGAAAAAAAATATATACTGATTAAGGAAAATGTCATTTTCTAATGGTGTTGGGGATTGAACCCAGGGGCATGCTACCTCTGAGCTACACCCCGGCCCTATCTTTTATTCTTTATTTTGAAACGGGGTCTTACTAAGTTGTGGAGGGCCTCACTAAGTAGCTGAGGCTGGCCACAAACCTGAGATCCTCCTGTCTTGGCCTCCAAAGTACTGGGATTACAAGCATGTGCCACCACACCTGGCTTAAAATGTCATTTCAACGTATTCAGCTCTGGCTCTCCCTCTGGCCACACAGCCCCTATGTAGGGACATCTGAGCCTCTGGTCACTGGTGATTTATCCTCTCTCTCAAAGCCTTGCAGTTGGAAAGGGATAAGGTCCCTTGTTCTTATGCTGTGTTCAACTGCACCTCCTGCAACTGCCCAGGTGGAGATTCCTCTGCACTTTATCCAGCATAAAAAAGGAACTACTCAAAGCAGCCCTCCAGTATCTTGGCCCTAAGTCAAAACATCTGAGTGACTGATCCTGGTTACCACGGAGCTTCACTGAAATCACCTCCCTCAGAAGCCTTTTAGAGTTCCCCAAGCCCCAAACAGTCTGGGCTCAAGGCAGCGACACTCAGCTATTCTGCCCTGGAACCCATCTCCACACCCCTCCGTTACATGTTTTTTTGTTCTCAAGAGGACATCTCATGTCTTTCATACATGGTTGCTGCTCCTAGAAACTAATGATCAATGAAAGATTTGGGTTTGCTAGGAGGGGTGGTTTACATCTGTAATCCCAGTACTTGGGAGGCTGAGACAGGAGGATCCTGGTTCGAATCCAGCATCAGCAACTTAGTGAGACCCTTTTAAAATAAATAAAATGGGACGGGGAGGTTGGAGCTAGAATTACTCAGGCTTCAACCTACAGATACATAGATACACAAAAAGGAAAAAAAGAAGGAATTGGGCCTGGCTTATTGTATTCTTCTATAATTTCCACTTCTAACACAGGGCCTTCGAAAGTGGAAGAATTCCATAAATGTCAGATGAATAAATGACACTGTGAGCATAGAAACTTATTTATTGAGAGGTAATAACTCCTACATTCTAAAATAGACAAGAAAATCCAGGTCTACAAAGACATTTTTATTATTATGGGGAAGACAAAAGAATAAGGGGAGGCAATCATTAGCCTTTGATGCTCTTTCCCATGTTGCAAAAGGGTGGATGAAAAATCTGAGAAGCCAGACACTAAGGAGAAGAAAAGTGCAGCCAAAATGCTGATGACTACTGGTATGGCAAGGTCAAAAAGGACGGCTCTAAAGCTGAGAAGCCCAAGAAACATAAGCCACGCTGAGGCTGGAACACTGACCTAGTTAGAGAAATGGGCAGATATTCCTGATCTGCTATCAATTCCATGTCCAAGAGGAAGTTATCTGCTGTCAAAGCCAAGGTTGACAAGAAAAAGGAGAAGGTTCTTGGTAAACCAGTTGGTCATGACAAGAATGGGTGTACCCAGGTGGTTAAGCTTTGCAAATTGCCTAGATTCTATGATACTGAAAATATGCCACAAAAGCTATTGCACTGGGGGGGGGGGGCGGTGGAGGGCTTCAGGCAGCACTCCTGGGACAATACTGATCATCTTCACCAGATGCCACAGAGCTAAGAGAATCCCCAAACACCCCATTGATGCTTGTTTAAGAATAAGCTGTGAAAGCCCAGACATCCGGAAGGTGAGATATTCGACACGGAAGAAGAGAAATACAGAGCAGCACAGGGTTGAGCAGAAAGCCTCAGACTCATAAGTTTTGTCAAGAATCAAAGCTATTCCTCAGTTCCAGGGGTACATATAATATGTTTTTGCTCTAACAAATAGAATGTATCCTCACAAATTGGTGATCTAAATTTCCTAGCAACAATCAAATTAAGTAATATCTTTTAAAAAGAACACTCAACCTTTGATTTCTCAAATTCTTTATTCTAGCTATTTTACTGTTATTAATTTCCCATATCCAAGGAAATATTTATTCTAATTCCATTGTATCTTTTTCCTTATCACAAAAAATGTGTTTCCCAATTCAAGTGGAAAAATGACTTTTCAACCTAAACTACATTACTGTGTGGCTATATTAATAAATGTGTGACTGCCGTCATTCATAACCTTCCATTTTGAAGCAAATTAAACCCTCAATTAAAAGAGTCATTTGAAGCCAGGTGCCAGGTGTGGTGGTGCATACCTATAATACCAATACTTGGAAAGGTGAGACAGGAGGATTACATGTTTGAGACCAGCCTCAACAACTCAGCGACTTAGCAACATAGTAAGACCCTGTCTCAGAAACAAAACAAAACAAAACAAAACAAAACAAAACAAAAAACTACCTCCCTCTCTATCTAATGTGGCTGGGGATGTAGCTTGGAGGCAAAACACCTCTGGTTCAATACACACACACATACACACACACAGACAGACATTTGAAAAACAACACACTTGAGAGGCTGAGACAGAAGTATCACACAGTTTCAAAGCCAGCCTCAGCTACTTAGTGAGGCTCTCAGCAACTTAGTGAGACCCTGTTCCCAAATAAAGTATAAAACTGGTCTGGGAGTGTAGCCTATAGTTAGAAGGCCTCTGGGTTCCACCCTTAGTACCACAAAAATACAATTTAAAAAAAAACAGAAAAGTAACAACACAGAAACAAACAAACAAAAAAAATCATGTCACCCAAATTGAACAGGAATACAAAAATTCCATATATGAAGCTTCTCTCTACCTACAATGGTTATCCACTAATTATAAAGGTGATTTCTCTCTTCAACCAGAGAGTGAAGAATGAGCCGAATTTCACATGAGTTAGTTAGGCAAAGCTGCTGGATATTTCCCTGGTCATTCCCCTGGCCCTGGAACATTCTTTGACATGCAAGGGCCATGAGTATTTCTGGCTTGTGCTCATCTCTCAACGCCTCTTCATACAGGGAAGGGTAAGATCTAGGATCACTCCCATGGAACTCAGCCCAATACTTAAGGACCTTCATCTTGCTGGTTTCAGCATGGGCCCGCAAACCCCACAGGAACTCATAGGAAGCACGATTTCTGCCAGGTACCTGCTGATACTCCAGGTACTGTTCCTGAACCAGATCTTCAGTGATGAGCTTCCTGGGATCCCCATAGATGAAGTGCTTCACCTCAACAATATACCCCCATCACACTCTGCGCTTCCCAGACAACCTCCTCACTCGCATGACCACCCTCCATGAAAATGATTTAGAGGACTGTTATCAGGAGGCCTGTCTTGGGCATGCTCTGCTCGTCGCTGTGCATCCCATCATAGGCCAGTCCCAAAGCATTGACAAGGATGTAGGAGTGGCCTGGGGATATCACTTGCTTGACATTAATGCCAAAGACCAGATGCATGCACTCAGAAGCTTTCCTGAAGATTATGGGGAAGCGGTCCTGGTAATTTTTGATGACGCTATTCAGCATTTCTGCTGTGTTGACTGTCATTTTTATTCGATACTTGCGGAGCAGGAAATGCACTAAGTCAGCCATCTTCGCATCCAACATGTCTTGTCGCAAGAGCTCGGGGTCTTGCGGGTCTCCCCAGGGTAACTGCTCTTCCTCTTCTTGTCTGTGGGAGCCTTCACTGCATTGGATCCATGGAGTGGAAGCCAGGACAGTAAGGAGAGAGGGTGCTCTCTGAGGACTCTGTGGACAAATTGGTCTGACCGCAGCAGGCACCACCCTCAGGGTGGCTGGCTTCAGAATGGTGAAGGTGGAGGAGGTAGTGGTACAGGCTGTGTGTACCACCTCCTCAGCCCCGAAAACCTGGACATCCAGCACACCTGGTGTCCTCCTTTGGGCCTCAGTGCCAAACTTGGGCTTGCAGTGCAGATCCTGAGTATGAGGCAACATGGTTCTCCTTGGGGACAGTAGTCAAGACAGCGGGCAGGACCTCACAGGCCTGGGTCAACTGCACCTCCTGCAGTTATAAGCTGTCTTATAAGCTGACAACTGTGCTTATTGGGGATCTCATGTAGGCCTGATACAAGTCTTCTCCTTGGGTGGTGCTCTAGGGCTACAAAGGTTTCTGTACTCCTGGTAGAACTGTGCCTTGGGTACCTGTAGGAAAAAGGGGAGGCTTATCAGGGTGCAGCCATCCTACTGAACACAAGGTCCCAGGACTGAGAGCAGGGCTTCTCCAGCCCAGTGCTGTGGGTTTCCTGTGTACGATTGTGTGTGGCCCCTGGTACACCTTCAGTGTGTGCACCTTACCAGAACTCCTCCCGCTGCCTGGGCCTCCTCTGTTCTGTGACCTGAGGATACTGCCTCAGAACAAATCCTTCACCTGCTGGTTCTTAGAGCTCTGGTAAGAAGCTATGAGGGGCCCTTCATGCTACAGAAAGCAGGCACAACCATGGCCCGCACTGGCCCATACAGGAGGAATAGGATGGACTCTGTGAGGTCCCCACAGTTCTGGGATATATGGTGCTCTCTGTGCTAATTCTGGGTCCTGAATTTTCCCCAGATAGAGCCTGGATCTCTTTACTGGCTGGCCTAAGGCAAACTTTTGGAACAAATGTCAACTTCCTAGAGACAGACCCAAAGGCAATGAGGGGGCCCTAAACCATGGACACACATTTGCCCAGTGGTGACAGAAAGAGGTGGACAAAACCAGTGGGGCTCATGTGTGCCAAGATGGGGCAACTTATTTCTCCTCACCTTGATGAAAGGCAAGATTTAGTGCTTCCCCTCTGATGAACTGAGGCCATCTTCCTTACACCAAAGCCCTGTCTCTGTCAGATCCGCAAAGGGGAAGTGAGGGGAATGAGAAGCCCAGGCTCCCACAGTGCCTGGGTCTGTCCCCAGTCGATGGAAAGGAAAAGGTGGTGTTGGGGTCCCATGTGTTCGAATGAGGGATTCTCTGTCTTCATCTTGAACGTGGTTGGACTTGCGATACTTCCCTACTGACCTAATTCCAGCTCCCCCTACAAAGTCCTTTGCTTCCCTGAGGCAAATGAGCCAGCAATAAAGACAGGGGCTGCCTAGGCTTCCTGGGCTGACAGAAGCCACAGGGCAGATGTCTGAGGGACACCTGTCTGTGTTCTGGGCTGCAGTACTCTCAATCCTTCCTCACGTTCTGCATCCTTTACTCTTGGCACATCCTGGAAACCCTTTGTCTATAAACATGATGTTGTGTGCCAACTTGGGATCTTCCTTACACTTCACATTTCTCACCGCCCTGAGCACCCCAGGACTCTCAGAAGCAAGTAGATGCAGAATTTCATTTCTCCTGTGAGGTCTCTCCAGGGCCAGGGTCATAGGCGAACTTATATCCTCCTTTAGTTAATTCATCTTACTCCTCCTCTTCCTTACCCATACCTAGTCTGAGATGAAATGACATCTCCCCTTCAGGCTAAGACCTGATCCCAATACTCTCATCTTCCTGCCTGTGGTAGAAGTGAGTATGCCATTTAGGGCCTCCCAGAGCTGACCACAGGGGACAGGTAGACCCGGTGGAATCCTTTGCATCGGGGGGGGGGATAATATTAATTATAACAAAGTGTTCATGCCTTGGGGTTGGCAGATCCTGTGATTCTTCCCTGTGATAACTATTTGGGGTTCCCATTGCTGACCTGTCATCACCTCTTGGACCAAAGTCCTTACCCTCAAGAGACTTTCCACAACCTAGCATCAGGCAAAAATGAAACCAAGTATTTCCAGGCACCCTGGCTGCCCCCCCCCTCACCCTAGGATTTCTAATAGGGGAAGGAAGGCTCGTTGATGTTCCTTCTGTTTGAGGTGTTCCATACTTTCAGTCCTCATTAGAATTACTCACCTTGATTCCTGGCAGATACTGAACACTTCTCACTTCTGACCAGATGTGGCTCTTCTGCTCTCCCGATGTCTCCTTTCACCAAGACCTCACCTCCCTGATACTAAAGGGACAGAAGTGAGGATATAGCACATTTAGACACCACTGTGTGGGGTGTCCCCAAGGCTGACAAAATGAGAAGGTTCCAGGGATTTCTTCCTTTGTGGCTTCAATGTATCCATATTTAAACCTCACAGGGTCTGAGCTCTTTCCCCTCTGTGGACCTGTGGATACATCCTCATAGGCCAAAGCTACCATTCCCTGCAGACCCCAGAGGAGGAAGTGTGTGGTGGCATGAATTCCTTGCTGCCCTGCCAGGAGATACCCTGGAGGCTGAGAGCAGAAAATTTCCTATTCCTAGTATCCGGGGTCTTCTTGGTCATCTCTCAAGGCTCTGGGACTCTTCCTTCTGCCGACCTGAGAGCATACTATACAGACCAAGCTTAAGCCTCCCTAACACCCAAGAAGCAGAAGAGAAAATGCCCTCTATCAGGCCACCTTACCCAGTGCTTCCCAGCGTAGATGGTAGTGTGAAGGCACCCTTCTGATCTGTAGTGGAATGCCCCCTCAATCCTTCAAGTCCTCCCCTCGAATCTTGAGGGAAGCCCTACTCCGCTGATAACCTGAGCACTCCTCCCTCAGATTCCAGAGTCAGAGTGCAGGCTCTGATCTCAGTCTGAAAAGCAGGGTCTGGCTGGGCCCCTTTTTTGTGTCCTAATCCACTCAGTCCTCTCTCATTACTCACCTTGAATGCCAACAGGACCTGTTCCTTCTACAATTCCCCTAAGCTCCCTCAGATTCAGATTCCAAAGACATAAAACAGATACCTGCAGCAACCCTACACCAGGAGTACTTCTAGGGCTGATGGTAGTGGTGAGGCTAGGCTATGTCCAAGGTCATCATCTCAGTCCTCCCTCAGTCCTGTCCTCAATACCCAGTAGGCCTAGGACCCTACCTCGCCTCACATGAGGATAGGCCTCTTCTAAGAAACCCCTATAAAACTCAGACACCGATGCACAAGGCAGGAATCACGTGCCTCTTATCTCTCTAGGGGGAATCCCTGAACTCTAAGCAGAGGCTGTGTGTGTGTGTGTGTGTGTGTGTGTGTGTGTGTGTGTGTGTGGTCCTCGCTGTTCTGGAGCATTTGATACCCTCTTCTCTCAACAAGGACTTTCCCAGTCACAGACCACAAACTGTGGACGTTAATTTAAGGACTGCACATCTAGCCCTCATGCCTGGAATTTCCCAAGACTAACATCAGTGGCAGAGAAGGATTCTGTAGGGCTTCTGTACTGGGATGGAGTAGGTGCCCTCATTCCTCTCTCTGGCTCCTCTCTTTGGTTCCTGGCAGATCCTGGTCCTCAATCCTCAGCTGCCCTGACTATTCTCTATTCTGATTCCAAGCGTTCCTGAGATGAGAGGGCAGGGCTCACCCCTACACATCATGCCTGTGCGCCTGCAGGGCTTACCACAGAGGCAGACTTGAATACCTCTGTCTGGGGTGATGCTTCTTTATCCCTGAGCATGTCAACTTGTATGTGATTTTTTGTTTGTTTGTTTGTTTGTTTGTTTTGGGGTTGAGGTTAGTTTTTATTTGGTGTTGGGTATTGAACCATGGGTTTTATGCAAACCAGGCAAGTTGCTCTACCACTGAACTCTGCCCATAGTACTTATCTTGACCCTGAACAGAGACAAGGTCCTGTCTACTCTGCAAATCTTAAGTGGGGGCATCAGAAAAAGGTCCTCAAAAATTTCTGATGCTCCAGTGTAAATCCCAGTTGACCTCACATCCTACAACATACCTGGGGACTCACAGGTCTGAGAGTAGGGGAAAACTTGGCTTCACTCAGGCCCTTCCCTGTTATTCTCCTTTGGGTTCCTCACATCAATCCCTTTCAAGACCTAGAATACCACCCCTCATTTATATACCAGTTTGTGCTCCCCTGAGACTAAGGCTCTGACTGATAGATCCTGTGAAGCACACAAGGATGAGGGTGGTTTGCCTGAGAAGTCTGACCCCAGGCACAGAACAATGCTTTCATTTTTGTCTAACCCCCTTCCCCAAGGTGGAAATCAGTGGATGTCACATCTAGTAATGAGTTGGGGCCTCCCAGGGCCAAGAGGTGGGGCCTACTCTGATTCTGTGCAGTGAGGATTAGGGGAGGACCAAAATCCTCTCTTGGCTTCTCAAGTTGGTTCCTGGCAGAGCCTGGATCCTTGTCCTCTATGTACCTGTGTCTGATCCTCTCAGTCCAAGGTTCTGATTGCCACGTCCCAACAGAATAAGAAGGGTAGGGGTTTGCTTGAGAATTCTTTCCCTGGTATGCCAAGCTGAAAACAGAAGCAGGCCTGGACTATTTGGAGATCCTACACCTGGGTTGAGTGGGGCTTCCTTAGTTGGCCCTCAGATCTCACTTTCACCTTAAGACAGAACCCAGATTCTCTCCCTTCTGTTGACCTGAAGCTCAGATGTCAGGCAAAGGACAGTAACTTCCAGGGTCCTCAAAGGGAGAAGGGGTTCCTTGCAAAATTATTTTGCTAAGGCACAGGACTGCCAACAGAAAAAGACCTAGATTTTGTGGGGAACCTTCAACTTGGATGTGGGTTTGTCAGTCCACCTTTGGCTCTTACACTGACCTGTACACACAGCCCAAGAGGTTTCTTCTCTACTCATTTAAACTCTGGAATGCAGGCAAAAGCCAGGACTCCCAGTGTCCACTGAGGTAGAAGGGGTTCCACTGACCCTCTGTGCTCTTCCAACCCTAACCTCAGGGCTTGGGCAAAAGAGCAAATCTCAGGGTCCCCTGAGGCAGAAGAGGTTCACCACGTATTTTGGCAATTGTGTAGTGCACAGCTAAGGGGCTGGGTTGTTTGGGGGGACCCTCTGCATGGAAAGGGGCCCCCTCTCTCTACTCTCAGCTCACCCCTAGACCCTTGACAGCACCCACACCCTCCTGTTACACTGATCTAAAGTGAAGATCTCATGCAAGGTTAATAAGTCCCGGGGGGTATTGGGGCAGAAAGGGTTCTCCTAATAACTGTGCCCCCAGGATGCAGACCTGACATCAGAACCAGGCCTAGATAGTTATAGGACCATCTACATGAACTTGGGTTTCTTCTTTTTCCCCTCAGCTCCTATTTGTTCCCTAGAAAGGTATCTACATCTCTCTGATCCATGGACCACAGACAAAAGCCACAACTCCCAAGATCCCTTGAGTGAGAAGGAGTTCACCTAAGAACTGTGACCCCACGATGCAGCTGTGGCAAACAGAAGCAGACCTAGATTCCTCAGGTACCTTCTACATGATGTGGGGTTTCCTATGTCTGACCTCAACTCCCACCTTGACCCATAAAATGAAACAGGGCCCTGTATGTTTCTCCAATGGGAAGGGGGGAACACACACAAAGGCTGTAGCCAGAAGGAACCCTGAAGCAGAAGGGGTTCGCCTAAAAACTGTACCCTTTTCTGGTGCATGGCAGAGAATATTGACCATCTTGAGCTGTTTGAGAACTTTCTGCATACGGTGGGTTTTCCTCCTTATCCTGAGCTATCAACCTGACCACTGGACAATACTAGATACTTCCTTGATTCAACCAACTGGAATCCCAGACCGCTGTCAAGGGAGGAAGCACCAAGGGTCCCCAGATGTAGAAAGGGTTCTTTGTGGGAAACAGTTGTAAGTCTAAAAAATATTGGCTTAAGAGCTGGGCATGGTGGCACATGCTTGTAATCCCAGTATTTGGGAGGCTACACAGGAGGATCGCGGTTTGTGGACAGCCTCAGCTACTTAATAAGGCCCTTTGCAACTCAGTGAGACCCAGTTTCAAAATTTTAAAAAAGAATAAAAAGGGGGCTGGGGGTGTAGCTCAGAGGTAGAATGCTGGGTTCCATCCCCAGTACCACAAACATATATATATATATATATATATATATATATATATATATATATATGCATGTATATTGGTTTCAGAATTTATACCATCTGCCATCTGCATTACTTTGGCAGAAGACTGCCTTTCTTGAGGGAACTGAAGACAGTAACCTTGGTGCCCCTTTGCTATTGAAGCTATTTCCTTGTGTTTTAATGTAACTTTTGCTTGTTTTGCTTAACGGTAGAAGACCACCAGAAGAAGATATCTGAAGACAGCAACCTCTGTCACTCTTGCAAAAATTGTCAGATAAAAACTTATCTTCTAAAGCAGTTTGAACCCAGTGCTCTACTCCTTAGCCAGAAACAATGATTTTATGACCCAGCCTTAATTCTGTAAACCTGTAATAAAAGAAAGAGCTGAGCTTTGATTTCTTGCCTTCTCCTTCTCCCCTCTCTGAGAGCAGGAATAAAGTCTCAAGAGCATTTTTTTCATCATGTCATCCCACATATTTCACAGGGCATTTGGTGCCCTGGGTAAAGAGGAACACACCAGAGAATCAGAGTTGTGAGCCACTTGGAGAAAGAGAGAGAGAGAAGAGAGAAGAAAGAGGGTGAGAGTAAAAAAGAGGGAGGGAAGGAGGGGAGAGTGGGAAAGAGAGGGAGGAGAGAGGGAGAAGGAAAGAGAGAGGGAGAAAGAGGGGGAGGGAGAGAGAGAGGGAGAGAGAGACACACACACATCAGAGAATTCAGAGTCATGAGCCATTTGTTGAGAGAGAGAAGCCAGTCAGTCCCATGTACTTCATTCCAGCAAGGGACTGTGGCACCTGCTTGCGAGGGTCTCCAATGTGTGGATATTTTAGTGAGAGGTTTCCTATATGGATAATAGTCTGGTCAGGGAGCAGCAGGTTTTTTTTAATAATCCAGTATTGCCCGCAGTTCACACATAGATGAACCTTAGCTTTAGGAGTATGGGAGCTAGGCAGAGCTGCTCCATACTCTATTTCTCAGGGGCCTGAGCCCCCAACCCCACTAGAAGGTGAGTTGACTTTTTAAAATTTAATCTTATTTTATGCAGAACTGTGGATTGAACTCAGGGGCATTCTACCTCTTGGCTACAATCCCCCAGTCCTATTTTTTATTCTTTATTTTGAAACAGGGTCTCACTAACTTGTGGAGAGACTCACTAAATTGCTGAGGCTGGCCACAAACTTGTCATCTCCTGTATCAGCCTCCCCAGTACTGGATTACAAGCTTGTGCCACCAGGCCTGAGGCCCCAACCATACTAGAGGGCATACCTCTAACTCCACCTCTCTCCTCCTCCTCCACCACCACCACCACCACCTCCCTCCTCCTTCTCCCTCCCTCCCTCCCTCCTCCTCCTCCTCCTCCTCCTCCTCTTCCTCCTCCTCCTCCTCTTCCTTCTCGAGTTAGGATACTGTTTGCCCAAGGAGAAAGTTTTTCTTGCCACTTCCCCCTGGCCTTTACTTGCCATCTACCTTGTCTACCCTATGAAGACTTTTGAAAGATCAGAGCTGTAATAGCTGCCTGCTTATGAGAGGCTGCTATCACTAAAAGAACAACAACTACTACAAAACCCCAAAACACTGGCATTCCCTCTCATCAGGACTCAAGGGCAAAATCAGAGACATAAGTCTTTGTTCTTTCAGGTATTTTATTTATTTTTTGGTAGTATTGGGGTTCCTGGAAGCCCTTCTACCTCCGGGCTACACTCCCAGACCTATTTTTGCATTTTTATTTGGAAACAGGGTCTCCTAAGCCAGCGTGCGTAGCTGGCTTCGAACCTGCGCGATCCTCCTGTCTCTGCCTCGCAAGCGCGGGGATTACAAGCGTGCGCCACCACGCCTGGCTTCTTTCAGGTATTTTAAGAGTTAAAATGAAGCATAACAAAACTGACATATTAAAAAATCTTTAAAGCTATATCATTCAACTATAAGTTAATCCATACTCAAGATAATGTACAGCTTTTGGAATATGATGTGCAATGCATGCCTCAGACTTTAAAATATTTAAATCATGCTATCACTAATAACTTAGCCCTTGAGAACATATTCTATAAGTAGAAATTTAAAAAAAACTTAGAAATAAGGGGAAAAACCTAGCTTTTATTTCCTGGCTTGGCCCTAATGAAAATTTTAAAATGATGGTTTAGTCTATAAAAAAAAATTGGAAAAATAACAAAAATCCAAATATTCAGGTTTTCCTCACTAAAAAATAAGCAGTGGCAATGTCTGATGTAGAGTCTGTCTTATGGTGATAAGTAGCCACCTAAAACTATGTTTTAGTGTCAGCCTTGATTGGTGTGACCCTGCCCCATTAATTCCCTGTTACACAGTCTTCCAGTTTTTGTCCACTTTATAATCTATTACTTACTGATACAAAATAGAAATCTGTAATAGGTTGTGTTTCAATATCTGAAACTTTAAATCTGATGCTATGTTTAGTACCCTATCTGTAAAAATACAGAAGGAGTTTGCCTAAAAATTGTGTCCCGCCTCCTCTGGAGGCGAGACTGGCCCCAGAAGCAGGCCTAGACTGTTCGGGTGGGATTTCCTCCATCCACCCACGTCTCCCACCTGAACCCCTGGACAGGGAACCAGCCCTTTTCAGCACCCTTGACAACGAGAAGCTGGGAAAACGCTCAGGCTGCCTTCTGGGGCAGAAGGGGGTTCCCTGGAAATACTCCGTCCCTGTGTCCTCTGGAATGGAAGGCTGGCCATGCCAGCTCACACAGACTGTTCTTGGACTTTGACAGACTGTAGGGTTTCCTCTGTCCACCCTCAGCTCCTACCCAAACCCTTGGACAGAGACTCTGCCTCCGCCAAAGGACCACTTGAAGGTGGAAGTGGTTCCCCTGTATTTCTCCTGTCAGGCTGACACGGGCCTCCACTGTTTGGGACTTTCTGGAGCTTCCTTAGTCCACTCCCAGCTCACACCTTGACCCCTGCCTGAGCCCCAGCTGTGCTCCTGGCACTGGCCTGAAGGCTGGAGCTCAATCAAGGCTCCTAGCTGGCGCTCCTACCTGAGGCGGATGGGGTTAGCCCAAGAATTGTGTCTGCCGGTGAAGTGGTCTGGCCTCAGAAACAGGCCTGGACTGTTCGGTGACTCTCTACGTGAGGTGGTGTTTCCTCTGTCCACCCTCAGCTCTTACTTGGACCGCTAGATGGAGAACCAGCCCTCTCAGTGCCCTTGAAAGTTGAAGTTTGGAACCCACACAGGCCGCACAGAATTCTCCTTCCGCCTCGGGGCGGAAGGGGTTCCCCTGAAAACCCTTCCTCTTTGGCTCACACCTTCAGGAAGGAAAGCTGGCCGCATAGACTGTTCACAGAGCTTGACCAGAGATGGGGTTTCCTCCCTCCACCCTCAACTCTCCCCTTCTCCACTTTGGGGCCCGTCACCTCTCTGATTGGCCAACTTGAATGATTGGGAACCCCACGCTGAGGCCGAAACTCCGCCTCTCCTGGTTTCCAGACGGAAGCCTAAGGAGATTCCCTGATAAGTCTTTCCCTGGGTGCAGGGCTGGCCGTAGAGGTTGGACAGGATGCTTTGGGGCCCTCTAGGTGGGGTGGGGCGTCTTCAGTCCACCTCCAGCTTTTATCTTGACACTTAGTGGGCCCAGGACTCCTCCATCCTCTAACCTCCTCTAAGCGCAAACCTCAGAACAAGGCCCTCACCTCTGAAGAAGGAACTCAAGGAACTCAGCGCCCCTCACTCATGGCGAAGTGCCCTGGTCCTCCCAGGGCTCCCCGGGTCAGAAACTGATTCCATGGGCCACCCGCCACCCTTCCAGTGCTTCTGTTTCCTAGAGGAGCTGGACCTCCTTCCTGAGAACACCTGGGTCCACTACACCCCCCACCAAGCTCAGAGTTTCCTGAGGGTCAAATGCTGTGGTTGAGTTACAAGTGGGCCTGGTTTCCAGCCTGGCCTGACCTCAAGGGCCCAGATGAACGGGGAGCGGTGGGGGGACTTTTCTCCGGGTTGGGGTAATCCTCTAATTCCTCCCTAGGGATCCTCGCCTTGATACCTGGAAGAGCCTGGACCCCTCTCCCAATCCTGTGCCTAACATGGACCACTTCCCTTGGTCTCCCTAAGTCCCCTGAGGTGAAAGTTGGAGGCATAGGAGTGGTCAGGTTGACAATGCTGCTGTCCAGGATCTTCCAGGGCAGACCCACAGGGCCCAAGCCATATGCCCCTGATGAGCCCCTGAAGCCTGCCCTCAGGAAAAGGCCCGAATCCCCAGAGTCCACTGAGTCGGAGGAGGAGCCTCTGAATTCTGCCCCTGGGTGGAGGGCTAGCAACAGAGGTCAACCTGGACTATTTGAGGACACTCTACCTGGGTGGGAAATTCCTCAGCTCACACCTTGCTCCCTACGTAAGCCTCAGCTGTCCTTGTGGCCTGTACCTGAAGCCCAGAGTTCCTAACCAGAGGGAGTACTGAGGCGGAAGTGGTTTGCCTAAGAATTTTGTTGCTTCCCTCCCACGTGGGTCAGGCCTCAAAAGTATCCCTGGACTGTTCAGGGGACCATCTGCCTGAGGTGAAGATTCCTCCGTCCACCTTTGGCTTCCACCTGGACCCCTGGGTAGGAAATCAACGCTGTCAGTGACTTGAAGCAGGGAACATACACAGACCTCCCTCTAAGGAGGAGGGGGTTTCCCTGAAAACCTTCTGTACCTCCTTTCGTCTTTTCTCCTGGATAGAAGGATGGACACAAGGGTCCACACAGACTGTTGCCGGAACTTGACTGAGGGTAGAGTTTCCTCTGTCCACCCTCAGCTCTCGCCTGGACCCCAATAGATCCTGGGACCTCTCCACTCAACCGGCCTGATTGATCATATACTCCAGGCCAAATCCAGCACACAACACATCCCCATAACCAGGGGGAAGCAGAAAGGGTTCCTCTGACCAAGTCTTCCCTGAGGTTCAGGGCTGCCATGGAGGTTGGCCTGCGAGGTTTCCGCCACTCTAGGAAGAGTAGGGTATCCTCAGTCCACCTTCAGCTCTCACCCTGACCTGGCTAGGGACTTCCTCGGTGTCTTCAGCTCGCACCTCAGCCCCTGCCTGAGTCCTGGCGGTCTTGTAGTACTGACCTGAAGCTCGCGGTTCCTAACTGGCCGAACTCCCTGAAGTGGAAGCGGTTCTCCTATGAATTGTGTCCTTGCTGACCCAGGAGGCGGTTCTGTCCCTGGAATCAGACCTGGAATGTTCGGGGGACCCTCTCCCTGAAGTGGGGTTTTCTCTGTTTGCCCTTGGTTTCCACCTGGACCCAGCTACACGTGGCCAGCCTGAAGCCAGGAGCTCAGGCAGAGGCCGGGACTCACAGGCCACACTACGAGGCGAAATTGGCTCACCTCAGAATTCTCCTGCCAGTATGTATGACTGGCCACATGGACCACCACTGTTTGAGGACTTTCTTGAGCATTCCCAGTTCACTTTCAGGTCTCACTTTGAGCCCCTGCCGGAGCTTGAACCATCCTTGTGGCACTGACCTGAATCCAGGAGCTCAATCAAAGCTCCTAACCGGTTGCATGTGCTGAGGCCAAAGAGGTTTGCCAAAGATCTGTGTCCCCCTGGGAGGCGGGTCTGGCCTCAAAATCAGGCCTGAACTGTGTGGCTGATTCTCTATGTGAAGAGCGGTTTTCTCTGTCCACCCTCAACTTCCACTTGGACCCCTGGATGGAGAACCAGCACTCTCATCACTCTCAGAGACATGAAGCTGGGAGGAAATCCTCCCTCGTAATCCACTCGGAGGCGGAAGGGGTTCCCCTGAACATTTCCTCTCTCCCAACCTCCAGGAAACAGGGCTGGCCACACGAGCTCACACAGACTTTATAGACCTTGATTGCGGGTAGGACTGTTTCTACCCACCCTCAGCTCTCACCTCGACCCCAGTAGAGTCTGGGACCTCTCCGCTCGACAGACCTGAATGATTGTGAACCCCAGCCCGAGGTTGGAACTCCCTCCCCTGGAGAGGTGTAAAGGGTTCCCCGGACAATTCTTCTCTAGGGTGCAGGGCTGAACACGAAGGTTTGCCTGGATGGTTTGGGACACTCTAGTTGCGGTGGGGTGTCCTCAATCCACCTGCAGCTCCTACCTTTACCCCTAGAGAGCCCAGAACTTCTCCCTCCTCTAACCTGAAGCACACACCATCAGAACAAGGCCCTCACCAAATTAGACCTCCCAAGAAGGAACTCAGTGACCCTCACCTGTGGCTGAGGGTGGCCTCACCCTATCCTCCATGGACTCACAGGGACATTGATTCTGTGGGGGTCCCACCGTTTTCTCAGAGTTCCTCAGTTTCCTAGCAGAGCTAGAACCCTTCCCGGGATCATCTTAGTTCACCCTCCACCAAGCCCAAGGTTCCCTGATGGTCACAGTGTTAGTAGTGTGGTCAGGTCACAAGTGGGCCTGGATTCTGCTTGGCCTCACCTGAGGGCCAGAGATAGACTCTAGGTTGGGGGGTGTTTCTCTACATACTGGGTTCATTCCCTAATTCCTCTTTCAGGGTCCTTGCCTTGGATCCTGGCAGAACCTGCACCCCCCTCCTGCTTCTACTGTAGTCCACCTCTCTTAGAGGCTCCCTACGACACTGAGGTGGCAGTGGGAGCAGGGGAATGGTCAGGCTGACAGTGCCGCCTGTCTGAGGTTGTTCAGGGCCTACCACATGGCCCAAGCCGATGTGTTCCTAAGAGCTGGAACCGCCCAGGGCTGCCTCCCTGTGTAGCCAACCTGATGTCTGGCCCTCAGGAAAAGGACCTAATCCCCAGGGTCCATGGAATGGGAAGAGGGGCCTCTAAAGTTTGCCCGTGGGTTGCAGGGCTGGCAACAGAGGTTGACCTGGTGTATTTGAGGACACTACCTGGATGGGGACTTCCTCAACCTGCACCTTTACCCCTGCCTGAGCCCCAGCTGTCCTAGTCCTCATGGCACTGACTGAAGTCCTGAGATCAAAGCTCCTATTTCAGGCGGCACCCTGAGGTGGAAGAGGTTTGCTTAAGAAATGTGTCCCCCAGGAGGTGGGTCTAGACTCAGAAGCAGACCCAGATTATTCGGGGGTCCCTCTACCTGAGACGAGGTTCCCATTGTCCACCTACAGTTCCCACATGAACTCTGCATAGGGAACCAGCCCCCTCAGGGCTCTTGATAATGTGAACACGTGGACGCCCCGCCTTGAGGTGGAAGGGGTTCCCTTGAAAATCCTTCGTACTCTGGGGTGGAAGGCTGGACACAGGGACCACACACAGTTTCCAGACAATGACTGAGGGTAGGGTTTCTTCTGTCCACTCTCAGCTCACACCTGGACCCCTGGAAGGAGAACTAGCTCTTTCAGTGCCCTCAACCACGTGAAGGCAGGAACCTACCCAGGTTGCGCCCTCAGGCGGAAGGGTATCCCCTGTGGAGCCTCCTTTCTTTCGTACTCTGGGACACAGGGATGGCCACACTGGCCCACACCGACTGTTCACTGGTCTTGACTGTGGGTGAGACATCCTCTGTTCACATTCTGTTCTCACCTTGGCCCCATACAGCCCCAAAGCTCTCAGTCAACCTGACTGATCTCAACCCCCTGGCCCAGGCCAGAAGTGCCCCTTCATCCCCAGAAGGAGGCAGGAGAATCTCCCCTGACAAGTCTTCCCGGGGTATAGGGCTGTCCACAGAGTTTGCCCTGTGTGGTTTTGGGACCCTCTAGGTGGGGTGGGGAATCCTCAGTCCACCCACTGCTCTCACCTTGACCCACAGAGAGCCCATGACCCTCTTCCTCCTCTAACCTGAAGAGCAGAACTCAGAACATGGCCCGAACCTCAGTATTACCTCCTAAGAAGGAAAGCAGTGACCCACACCTATGATGATGTGCACAGCTCCTTCCAGGACTCACAGGGGTGGAAATTGATTTTGTGGGGGTCCACCCCACCCCACAGGCCTCCTCACAATTTACTAGCAGAGCCTGGCTTCCCTTCCTGTGATCATCTCAGTCCACACCCTCCCCCAAGTCCAGAGTTCCCTGAGGATCACAGTGCGGGTAGTGGTGTGGTCAGGTTACTATGGGGCCTGAGGTTATTAGGGGGCCTGGTGTCTGGCCGGCCTGGCTGCAGGGGCAGTGTTGGACTGGTGGGAGGGGGCGCCTCAATGGGTTGGGATCATCCCCTAATTCCTCTCTCAAGGTTCTCACCTTGGTTCTTGGCAGTAGCTGGCCCACCAGGTCCTAGGTCTACCATAGTCTACCTCTATTGGTCTCCCTGAGTCCCCTGAGGTGGCAGTGGAGGCAGGGGAATCGTCAGGCTCACAATACTTCCTGTGCAGGGTCTTCCAGGGCTGAGGGCAGGGGCAGAGCCACTGTGACCCTGATTGTAGAGGTCTGTTCCAGAAGAAACACCCCTTCCTAGGGTGTCTCTTCACCGGCTGGACACAGACATCTTTCTGAGTCCTTACTTCCAAAAGATTTATGCACAGCAGGGTATTTAAGGAATGTTTGCTTATCCCCCTCTCCTTTCTTCTGCTTTTTTTTTTTTTGGGAGGGGTGTTCTGGGTTGAAACCTGAGTCTTACAAATGCTACGCAGGTGCTCTACCACTCAGCGATTACATTTCCAGGCCTATTTTTATAATTTTGTTTTGAGAAAGGGTCTCGCTAAGTTTCCCAGGCTGGCGTTTCACTTATTTTCTTTCTTCAGTCTCTGGAGTAACTGGGATTACAGGTGTGGAACACTGGACAGGCTAAGGCTTGCTTTTTTAACCTTATCAAATGTGTTCATTTTGCCGGGCGTGGTGGCACATGCTTGTAATTCCTGCGCTTGGGAGGCAGAGACAGGTGGATCGTGCTGGTTCGAAGCCAGCCACGCTGGCTTAAGAGACCCTGTTTCCAAAAATAAAAAAGTATAGAATAGGTCTGAGAGTGTAGCCTGGACGTAGAAGGGCTTCCAGGAACCCCAGTACCACCACCAAAAAAACTCTTCATTTATACTCAGAACTATATGGTACATTCTAACCAACTATTGTGCAGATTATATATATGAGGTGTTAGAGAGCACAACGTGTATATTTACACTATACTTTTGTGTATAGTTTCATAAACATGTATACACATGTATACTGTACCATTATATGTGTAATGTATATGTATTCAATATGGGTGTGTTTATATGTACATGGAAGAGATGTAGTACAGGATATCTACTCTGCTCATGATTCATTCTTACACTTCCTGTTCAATTTTGAGTCCATTCTGTATATTCTGTTAAAATAATGATGTTTTTGAATGGCCAGTCTTCCCCACTAAGGTGGTTTCTGGTGGTAATTACTACTTTCTGGCACCATACTCGAAATATTTTTTTCCTCCTGATATTACCACTGGGATATTAGCATCTGTGGTGTGACGTGTGCCTCAGATTATGAAGGGAAGTTGTGGCAGAACCTTTAAAATTTCCCATTTTGTCCTGTCCTTTGCCATCTATGCAGGTTAAAGGCCCTCCACAATGTCCTTACTGCACAACAATCCCAAACACAAGCACTTCTTCAACACCTTCTTTTTCAAAGATATACTTTTATTAGCGCATTGTAATCGTACATCACAGTGAGGTTTGATGTGATACAAACATAATGCACACCACACTTGGTGTGATTCCCTCTGTATCTGCCTTCCCTTCATGCCACTGTACATGTTAGTGAGCTCTACAGTGATACCTTTATCTATGGACATAACATCATATGAAATGTTGCATTCCTCAAGCCTTCCATTTTCCCCTCTGTACCTCCCTCTTCAATCCTCTTTCACTATTCTACTGGTCTTTCTCCTCAATTATCTGGTCCCCTTTTCTCCTATTTTCTCTCTAGCTTCTACGTAGGAGAGAAGACACATAAACTTTGATGTTCTGAGGCTGACTCAGGGCTTCCTTTTTTAATGTTTTTATGGTACTAGGAATTGAACCCAGAGGATTCTACCACCTAGCTACACCCCCAGACTTATCGATTGGTTGATTGATTACTTATTTATATATTTACTTATTTTGGAAAAGGGGTCTTGCTAGTTTGCCAAGAGCTTCACCAGAATGCTGAAGCTGGTCTCAACCCTGAAATCCTCCTGTCTCAGCCTCACAAGTGCTGGGATTGCAGGCATGCTCCACCACACCCAGGTAATTTGTTTTATTTTGGAACATATTGAAAATGGTATACATTTAGACTGTGTTTTTTGCCTTCTCCCATACATCTCTCCCCTCCGAACATGCTATATTAAAACTTTTTCATATATTTGGAAGTAGCTTCTCCATTAACCAACCTCAACCTTCTTCCTCTCCTATGCTTCCATTCTAGCTTTGCTGAGATTTCCCCTCCATTATCTGGAGTTCCTCTATTACCCACAGTGCTGCCTAGTGTGGGAATATTGGAGAAAACATATGTACCTTATTTTTCTGTGCTTGGCTCATATCACTTAACATAATGTTTTCCAGATCTTTCCATCTTCTTGTGAATGGTATGAATTTTTCTTCTTTATACCTGACCGGAATTCCATTGTGTATATTTCCCATAATTTTGCAATCCATTCATCTATTGATGGAGACCTAGGTTGGTTCCATATTTTGGATATTACAAATTGTGCTGCTATGAACCTAGATATGCATATGTTACTGTAGTTCTCTGATTTCACCCCCTTTGGAAAAATATCCAGGATTGGTAGAGCTGAATCATATGGTCGATCTATTACCAGTTTTCTAAGGAAACTCCACACTGATCTCCATAGTGGCTGAACTAGTTTGCACTACCACCAACAGTGTAAAAGAGTTCTTTCCACATATCCTCACCAGCATTTGTTGTTATTTGATTTCTTTATGCTTGCTACTCTGAATGGGGTTAAATGGAATCTCAGCATAGTTTTAATTTGCATCTCCTTGATGGATAATGACATAGAACATCTTTTCATGTATGTATTGGTCATTTATATCTCTTCTTTTGTGAAGTATCTATTCATTTCAGTTGCCCATATCTTGATTGGGTTATTTCTTTTGCTACTGTAGAGTATTTTGTGCTCTTTGTATATTCTGGTTATTAGCCCTCTATCAGAGTGGTGGCTGGTAAAGATTTCCCATTCTCTAGGATGTCTCTTTAGGTTTTTGTTGGTTTCCTTTGATGAGAAGAAACTTTTTTAGTTTGATCCCATCCCACTTCTTAATTCTTGCTTTAATTTACTGTGCTTTGGAGTTCTTGTTGAGAAAGTTACTGCCTGTGTCTGTATGTTGGAATGTCTAATAAATTCACAGTCTTTAGTCTAATTTCTAAATCTTTGATCCATCTCAAGTTGATTACTGGACACAGCGAGAGGTAAGGATTTAGTTCCATCTTTCTACAAATGGATAGCCAGTTCTCACAGCACTATTTGTAGAAGAGGCTGTCTTCTCTCCAGCATATGAGTTTGGCCCCTTTGTCAAAGATTAATTGACTATAGGTGTATGGGATTCTTTCTGTATCTTCTATTCTGTTCTACTGGTCAGTCGGCCTGTTGTTTGCCAATATCCTGCTGTTTTACTACTATTTCTCTGTAGTATAATTTGAAGCCAGGGATTGTGATGCCTCCTGCATGGTTCTTATTGCTGATAATTGCTTTGGTTATTCTGGGTCTTTTCTTTCTCCACAGAAATTTCATGACTGATTTTTCTAGGTCTATAAAGAATATTGTTGTTATTTTAATGGGATTGCATTGAATCTATAGATCACTTTTGGCAGATTGGCTATTTTGATTATATTTATTCTGCCTATCCATGAGTATGGGAGATCTTTCCATTTTGAAGGTCTTCAATTTCTTTCTTTAATGTTTTATAGTTTTCTTTGTAGAGGTCTTTTACATATTTGGTTAGGTTTATTTCTAGGTATTGTATTGGTTTTGAGGTTAGAGTGACTGGGATTGTTTTATTTCTTTCATTGTGGGTTCATTGTTGGCATAAAGAAAAGCAACTGATTTCTTTAGGTTTATTTTGTATCCTGAGACTTTGCTGAATTGGTAAATCAGCTCCAGAATTCTTTTGGTTGAGTTCTTTGCATCTTCTAGATAAAGGATCATGTCATCTGCAACTAAGGATAGCTTTAATTCCTCTCTTTCTATTTGAATTCCTTTGATTTTGTTTTCTTGTATTATTGCTGTGGCAAGAGTCCCAAGGATTATATTGAAAAGAAGTGGTGATAGTAGTAATTCTTGTCTTTTTCATGATTTTAAGGGGAATTATTGAAGTTTTTCCCCATTCAATATCATGTTGGCTATGGGGTTATTGTATATTGCCTTAATGGTGTTGAAATACATTCAATATGTTCCTTTTATTTCAATTTCCTGCAGTGTTTTTATCATAAATGGGTGTTGGATTTTGTCAAATACTTTTTCAGCATCTATTGATAAGATCATGTGGTTGTTCTCAGTTCTCTTTATGTGGTGAATAACATGTATTGATTTGCATATTGAACCAGCCTTGCTTTTCAGGGATGAAACTGACTTGGCTGTGGTGTACAGTTCTCTTGATATTGTTTGAATGTGTATGACTAGTATTTTGTTTGAAATTTTTGCATCTATGTTCATTAAGGATATTGGCCTGTAATTTTCCTTTTTTGAAGTATCTTTATTTGGTTTGGGGATTAATATGATACTGGGCTCATAGAAGGAATTTGGAGAATTCCATTTCTTTCAATTTCACAGAAGAAGTTGTGGAGTATTGGGATTATTTCTTCAATGAAGATTTTGTAGAAGTCAGCTGGAAACCCATCAGGGCTTGGGCTTTTCTTTGATGGCAGAATTTATATTGCTGTTTCTAGTATTTTGTTTGCTATTTGTTCGTTTAGGCTTGCTATGTTCAGTTTACGTAGGTTTTATGTGCTTAGAAATCGATCAATTTCTTTCATGTTTTCCAGTCTATTGGAGTTTTTTACCTTTATCCCTTCTTCAATGCCTTTTTTTGTATGTTAGGATGTTTTATATTGTGCCATAGTAGTTGGATGTTTAAGTTTGGTTGCTGTAATGACTTCTGTAAGCTGTTGACTGTGTTTCAGTTTTGAATGAGCTGTCTTCTAAAAACGATATTCTATTTTCCATTTTATCTTATCTTCCAGAATTTCTTTCTATTGTTGTCTTCATTTCATTTATTGACGCTTTCATTTTCTTCCAGACCTCTTTCTGATTCATTCTTAGTGTCTCCATTTCCTCTTTCATTTTCTGTACACATGATCTGAGTTCTCATATTTTCAAGATTCCCATGCTTGTTTTTCTGATATTTCGACATCTTTTGTGGTTGTTATGTCTAATCCAGTCTTAGTAGTAGGAATTTAGAGGTTTCAGCAGGTAAGCAGTACTTTTTCCAGTGGTGAGGGTTGGGTGATGGAGGAGGACCTGGGGTTATGGGTGCAGGAGTCAGTTAAGGTAGAGGATATGATTAGATTGAGTAAGAATTTAAGTATAATAACTTAGTGCCGCAAACCTTGCTCAGTCCAAATTGGGTGCAAGTCCTCTCGCGATCGAGAATCTCAGAAAAGATGGGGAAGGATAGGGTGACGTACTGCAGCCTCTTATCTGCAGCGATTCTTTCCCTTCTAGGAACTAAATTTCTTTAAGTTCCTACTGGCAGCACTTTCTGGAAAGAATCTGATATGGACAAGAGCTTCTTGAGCTAATGACACTTTATTACAAGAACCCTGAAAAATTTATACCCTTCACCAGTAAAGTTAATAATAAGAGAAAAGGAGGTGAATGCAATCACTGTGAAACAATAGTGAATAACATGTAAACAAAGGTAAAAAAAAAAAAAAAAACTGCTCTGGGCTTTTGGCTTTCAAGAGATTAACTCCGGATCTTCTCCCGGATCTGCAGACAGGCAGTTCCAAAGGGCAATCTCCCAGAAAAAAACAGGCACACCCAAGGCTTGGAGGCCTCTTGGGGAACCTTCTTTAACTTTCTTGGAACTTTCCATCTTTTGGGCTCAGTCCGTATGGCAGGCATGGGGAGATGTGGTGATTCAGGTGGATGTGATAGAGTTTTCTCAGGTGTTGCCGTCTTACCTTCTAAAATCTGAAAGCTTAAGAAAACTCACAACACAGTTTGGCAGACAAACACCAAAAATACCATGTAGTTTTTAGATTTAGTTGTCAGATATACTTCCTTAGCTGTGAAACACTTTTCCCCAAACGATAGGCTTATTAGAAACCTATTCATCTTATAAATAATCCATATTCCTGTCCCAGACCCTTTGCAATATCCTTTCCTTGGCCACGTGGCACCTCTCCCATCTCGGGCAGGGCTCATACTGGGTGTAAAGGTCAAGAATCTTCCTAGCCTTCAGCTCCATTGTATTGGGCAGTATTAGTTGCTCATAAACTGGGTTGCTTTGATGCTCCACCCAACGTTTGTCTTCCTGTATCTGGACAGGATCACAAAGAGGGGTAAATAGAGGCATCAGGTCGCCTCCCCCTCTAGGTTAGTTAGTGATTAGGTTGAAGGTCAGAGATTGAGAGGAAATCTGCATTTGTAATTACTGCCTGGAATGTTACAACTGCATCTAATTTCTATCTAATTTCTATTACCATTTGAAGAAAGCCAAGGACATTTAGAGGTTTGGACAAATTACCAGAAATTTTATTTTCCATGGACTCAGTTTCTCTCACAGTCCTGATCTTACATCACCTCAGCAATTCATGTGGAGAGTTAAAAGAATCATTATTAAAAGAATAATAGTTATGAAAGAATATCTAAAAGTGGAGAGTACTTTCGGCCAGCGACCACAGCTTCTCTCGGGGCTATTTCTCACTTTGAGATTTTGCCTATGGACTGCATGAGTAATTAACATGCAGATGCCGAGAGGGCGTAGCTGTAGCTGGTATCTGCAACTTAGTACCTGGTTGAGAATGGTAAAAGTTTAGATAGTAGGACTCGATTAGTTAGTAGAATATTTAAGTATGGATATATGAAATTCCTTAAGTATTAAACAAGGAGATACAGTAAGAGAAAAAAGTTTTGAGAGAAGAGAGTAGATAGGCTAGAGTGAAGAAGTTTGTAAAAGAAATGAGGGGGGAGCAAAGAACATAAATAAACTAACAAAACAAGATACATCAAAGACAAAAAACAAAAGAGAAAAAAGTAACAAATGATAAAAAGGACAAAATAAAATAAAAAGAACTAGTGACCATGTGAGACAACAAAGTAAACCTAACAAACAAAAAACCCAAATAAAAGATAAAACCAAAAACCAAAACAAGACCAAAAACAATCCTACTAATTTATGAATATGGATAACCTGAGGTCATCCTTTATATCATGTTCTTCACCTCCCCAATAGATCTGAGACTCCTATGACAAGTGAGCAAATGCCACATCCCACTACCCCTGTGTATGCTTTGTGAGGCTCATAGGAAGAACTGGGACACTTGTCTTCTGAGCTGGGAGTCCCTAGGTCCTTCCTTTAGATTCTTCATCTTACTTCTGCCCGCTTCTCTTCATCATCACCCCCCAACTCACCTGAGATGAATGGATAGTCCTCTTGAGACAGAGACCTTATCTTCCATAATTCTCTCACCTTCTTGCCCATGGTAAGAATGAGCATGCCACATATGTGGCTGTCTCTGAGATAACCATAAAAGACAGACAGATTGTTAGGGTCCCAAACACTGGAAGCTAGCGATACCTTAAATCCTCATAAAGATGCCATATTTTGGGTCCTAACAAGAATCCCTAGGGATTTCTCTCTGTTAACCAATTGTGGAACCCTCTGCTGATCTGAAACCACCCACTGGACCAAGGTTCTTTTATCCCTGAGACCTCCCATCCCCACACATGAGACAGAAATGAAAGCTAGTCACATCTAGCCACTCTATATGCCCCCCAGGGCTGATAAAAAGACAGGGTCTTTGAGGATTTTTTTCTTGTTGAGGATGTGGATTACCTTTTTACATACAGTGCTTGACAAAGTTCCTCACCTTGATTCCTGGAAGATCCTAGAATCCTCCCTCTATTGACCAGATATGGCTCTTTTGTTGTCCCAATGACTCCCCTCATGACAATGCCCACCTCCTTGATACCAGAGGCATAGAAGTGAGGATGCAACATATCTGGATACCACTGTGTGTGTTTCCAGGCTGACAAAAGGTGATCTATTCCAGAAGAGCTATCCCATCCTAAGCACTCTCTTCACCTTCCAGACATAGTTTTCCAAAACCTTACTTCTAAAATATTTACTTTTTTTTTTTTTTTTTTTTTGGTGGTACTGGGGTTCCTGGAAGCCCTCCTTCCTCCGGGCTACACTCCCAGACCTATTTTATATTTTTGAAACAGGGTCTCTTACGCCAGCACGGCTGGCTTCGAACCTGCGCAATCCTCCTGTCTCCGCCTCCCAAGCGCGGGGATTACAAGCGTGCGTGCGCCACCACGCCCGGCTTAAAATATTTACTTTTACACAAAACCAGTCACTATCAGCAGGGGATTTAGATAAGTTTTCCTTTTCTCAATCTATTTCTTTTATTTCTTCTTTCTTTCTTTGTATTGTGTATTGGACTGAGGGCAATTGCTCTACCACCTGGCTAAATTCATTCCTAGTCCTTTCTTTCTTGTTTTGGTACTAGGGATTGAATACAGGAATATTCAAACTCTGAGCTACAAACCCCAAACCCTATTTCATTTATCATTTTGAAACGTGTCTCACTAAGTTGCCAAGGGACTTGGCTAAGTTGCTGAGGCTGTGAACCTGTCATACTCCTATTTCAGCCTCCAAAGTACTGGGATTACACATGTGTGCCACCATGCCTGGCTCTTTCTGATTTTTAAAAAAATTGAGACAATTTCTCCTAAAGTTGTTCAGGTTGACCTTAATTTGCAATCCTTTTGCCTGAACTCAGAGTAGCTGGGATTATAATTCTTGGCCTAGCTAAGACTTTCTTTTTAAAATGTATCTATCAGCCGGGCGTGGTGGCACACGCTTGTAATTCCAGCATTCGGGAGGCTGAGACCGGAGGATCGTGGTTCGTGGACAGCCTCATCTACTTAGTGAGGCTCTCTACAACTTAGTGAGACCCTGCTTCAAAATAAAAATAAAATATAGGGCAGAGGGGTGTATCTCGGAGGTCAAATGCCCCTGTATTCCATCCCCAAAGCCGCAAAAAATAAAATAAAATAAAATAAAATAAAATTTATCTATCATTTAATGGTTTAGTGCACTGGTTTTCTTTTTAAACTCTCATTTGGAGTCAGAAATATATTTTGCATCTTTACCAAATAAATATATAAATCTATATATACACAGAACATATATAAATTGCATATGTAGATTATACTTATATTTAGATACATAATCATGTATACACATGCAAACATGTATTTTATATGTATAATATTTATATGTTTTATGTGTGTATGCTTTATATGTGCTTACATGTATGTATAAGGATTATATATACTTATTTCATTAAGGATTACTCTATTTTTTCTGGGGAATTCTGAGTGAAAGTGTTTTCTGGATTTATTTTTCAGTGGATTTATGGGGGTGTACAGAAAAGCTTCTGATTTTTTAAGATTGATTTTGTAACCAAACACTTTTGCTGCATTTGTTGATCAGTTCTATAAGCCTTTTGGTTGAGTTTGTTGGGTCTTCTAAGTATAGTATCATGTCATCTGCAAATAATGAAAGTATGTGTTCTTCTTTTCCTCTTTGTACTCCTTTGCTTTCCTTTACTTGCCATATTGCTCTGGCTAGAGTCTCAAGTACTATATTGAAGAGAAGTGGTGATAATAGGCATCCTTGTCTTGTTCCTGTTTCAGGGAAAATCCCCAAAGATTTTCTCCATTTAATATAATGTTGGCTGTTGTTGAGGTATATTCCTTCTATTCCAGTTCTTTGCAGTGCTTTTTAGCATGTGTATCTATGTTCATAGCTGCACAATTCACCATTGTCAAGCTATGGAACCAGCTAAGATGTCCATCAACAGATTAATGTATTACAGACCTGAGATATGTACACAATGGAATTTCACTCAGCCATAAAGAAAATGCACATCATTTACAGGGAAATAGATAGAACTGAAGGACATTATGCTAAGTGAGATTAGTCAGTCAGAAAAAAAATCAGATGCTCTCCCTAATATGCAAAATCTAGGGAGAAATGGTCATAGGAGGAACTCTAAATGAAGAAGGAGATACTATTGATGAGCAAATAAGGAGACCTAACTGAGGGGATGGTAGGTGGAAAGAGGGAAATTCTCTAAATCACATGATGTACTTTAACATACATATCAAAGTAAATACTAAGCCAAGCATGAGAAGGAGGGATGGGGAAGGAATGGGACTGGAATTGAGTAAAGGCTAATTGGGTGATGTGTGCATAAATGCCTCCACCACCTTGAACTCCATTAAGATGTACGGCTAAAATGAACCAATAAAAATTTTAAGAGATTACTCTAAATATGCATGATTCATTCTTAAACTCATTACTTTATTTCTAGTGCATTTTTAATATTTTGTTAAAATAATTATTGCTTTGAAAAGCCAGTCCTTACCCACTAAGTTGGTTTTAGGTGGTTATTAACACAGATTCCAGAGCCATACTCTCAATCAGCCAGATTTTCCTGCTCACCTGATATTAAAGGGATGCAGGAAGAGGAGTCTTCCCCAGCATTAGAGTTTAGTTGGGAAGACTTTCTCTCCTAATGAGAATGAGATGTGAAATAAGATATTGATAATATTAGTGTGTGGAACCTATTAGGAATAAGAAAGTAGGATATTAGAATTAAGGCAGGATCCTTGTAGAAGTAAGAGATTAGAATATAGAGTTAAGATATAGAAGTAAGGTAAGGTTGGAAACAGAATGAAGATCTGTGAGCCCAGATGCCCAGAAGGCCCCCCTCCAGCTTGTCGGACAAGGTCTCTGTCCTCCCTGCACTGCCCCGCTACAGCTGCGAGTAACATGAGCCCCATATCTCTGAGCTGGATCAACCCTCTCCCTCCAGCCTCCAGAACAAGGCCATTCTAATTTGCTCCCCAGACAGGTTCCTCAGGGCAGAGATAAGCCTGGCCCAGCCAAGGTAAATGGGAAAGGCAGCTACTCCTTGGAGGGGGATTTTCCAGTCCAAAGAACATTTTACAAGCACTTCCACTCAGCCCGGGTCTGGTTTATGCGGGGAATTCAGACTGAGCACAGGAGGCCACATGTGTGCCTTCCTCGCCGCTTTCATCCTTGTAATGTTCTGCAGGTCCTCCGCAGGTCCCCGCGGGAAGGCCAGGGGCTTCGGACAGTCACACCACCACGCACGGCCCTGTGCGGGGACAGAGCAGCTCCCTGCCAGGCCCAGGGTGGCCACAAGGCAATGTTTGGAGAGGTCCTCCTCCATCCCCCCAACCCTGCGGTGCCAGGGCTGGTGCCAGGGCCTGAGCGGACCCTCTGGAGGGATCTGGATGCCGAGGCATGTGTGGGCAGCGGCATGGATACCGAATATTCCTGGCTCACAGGAACGGAGTCCAGATCCTGGCTGCAGGGCAAGTCTGAGGGGTCAGGAAGAGAAGGGCAGAAGGGAACGGCCAGGCGGGTCTAGGACAGCAGGCCTGCAGGAGCCCATGGAGTGGAGCAGGCTGCGGGTCAGGACCCCCTGGCCTCGCCCTTCCACTACTCCTCTGACGGCACAAGACAGGGACCCCTGCGGTCCACCATGGGCTACAGCCTCGGGCCTGACCCCTGACCTCTGGCCAGGCGTCCCTGGTACTGTTAAGAATGACTTCAGAGAATTAAGACATTGGGATTTAGGATTCAGAATCTAGTTAACTTGTAAGTCGCGGTCTTTCTTTAATAACTGCCTGCTCAAGTTCTGGCTTCTGTACAACTGCTTATGTATAGGTTCAACATCTGTTCAGTAATAGTCTTTTTCGTTTTAGACTTGCTTGATGTTTAAAGAATAATAGAAATTGCTTTTTAGGAATTGCTTTTAAGTGCTTTAGAATGTAAGAGTAGTTCTTCCTGAGTTACAAGCCTGTACCTACCTGGAATCATTAGCATTCCACAAAATTGGCCAGAGGCAGCTCTAGCGAATGAGCACATATCATAAGGGAGATAAGCAGTCTTTGGCAGGCTCAGACTCTTGGCGGGCTCTGACATCTGGTGGGCTCAAAATTATTGGTTGTACTTGTTTGTCCTTGTATCTGATTGGTTGTATTCTAAGGTTGGCGGGCTCTGACGGGTATGGATGCATGTTTTAAAATTATTGGTTGTACTTGTTTACAAGTTCATATGATTGGATTTGCCTTTAGCGGGCTCTGACATGTGTGCACACCCCCTCTTTGGGCTATAAATCCAGAGCTTTCAGTGAGCTCGCGATCGGCCCTTGACGGAACTCCCTCAACTGGTGAGTGACATCTGGGTTTCGACCCCTGGCTAACCAGGAAAGAGCTGCAGCACAATAAACCTTGCTTGTCTCTTGCATCTCTAGAGTGTCCTTCGTTATTTGGGGTAGTGGGCTTCTCTTGAACTCTTCAATATAACCTTTATTATACTGGTGTTTTTGGTGTTAGTTGTTGCCTCAAATAATGAAATGAAAGGGGAGAAGTTATAAACTTTCTTCCTGACCATCCTGTCATCTGACATCAGTTTAGGCTACATACTATACCTGACTTCTCTGTTGCATCCCCCATCTCAAACACAAGTACTAGTTCTATAGTCTTCAGTCTACCCAGAGCTTTCTGATTTTTTTTTAACATTTCACTGACAGAGCTAAACTTCATTTCCATGTTTATTACATGTTTATATTTGATATTGAATACATATTAGAATTAACATACAACTTGGGAGAAAATGTAACATTCTCCTCTGAATGAGTTAAAAAGGTATGCAAAACTACAAAACACTTGTTTAAGTGTGAGCTCTAAATAATAGTAAACAGAACAATAAAGCACTGCTAGTTTTCACTTTCTAATTATCTAAGATGCATTTAATTATAAAACATTTTCATAACAATTTATTTCAAGGAAGAATATAAGGAATTTTCATAAAACATTTTTTACTTTAAGTGAGTTTTAATACAGAACTCCTACATTCTATTTAAAATTATGAATTGAGGGGGATTAATTAATGTCAGCTGCAAATCTAATGTGTACTAGTATTAGGAAGAGATTTCAAAATGTATTACTGTATCAGTATTGGGAAAGATTTCCAATTTTGAAAATATATCTCCTGTATACTAAAAAAAAGCCAGTATGGGCAGAGGGGGAGTCTTGTAATTTACATTTGTAAAAGAGGAGGAAGTCTGGAGCCAGAAAAAAAAAGGTTTCTTTACATTTCTAAAAGAAACAATTTCACACATTGTGGGGGATAAAACAAAAGGTAGAGGCCTGTGTTTGGAGACAGGACTGCTCCCCCCTCCTGCCCCAAATCTAGCTGCAGAGATAGCAGAAGCAGAGCTGGGGCTGGAGGTAAGGGGTAGCATTATCTCCAGATCTAAGGGCCTGCCATGGACTTGGTCAGGATAAAGACACTCAGTAAACTGGAGTTTTTTGGGCATTTTTATTCGAATTGCACCCCCTCCCCCGTGCCCCGCTCAGGCACAGGGCTGTAACTATCTCTGTATTTCTATCTTTTTAATAAACTTCTTTAAATCATCAGCAACTGTCCAAGCAATGAATATTTATTCTTAGCTTAGGACAAGAATCCACAGTCTTTTTCTTCTGTTTGGGGTCATTTTGCATTTTGTTATGGGTTGGGGGAAAGTGTATCCAGGACCCTAGCAGTGGTCCCAGGGGAATGGTTTCCCCACAACCATACTCTCCCAATCCGTAACAATGTATTTTTCTTTTGGTGATACTGAGGATGGAACCCAGGGACATTCTCCCTCTGAGCTATAGCTCTAGCCCTAGTTTTTATTTTTTATTTTGAAACAGGGTCTCACTGAGTTCCAAAGAGCCTCACTAAGTGGATGGCTGGAAACATTGATCTTCCTGTCTCAGCCTCTCAAATGCTGGGATTACAAGTGTGCACCACCATGCCCAACTCAAATCTAATGTCATAAACCCATATATGCTATTAGCTTTTGTCAGGAAGAATTAGGCTGATTTAAGGGTAACACAAAACACAATTCTACTTGACATTTATGTTGGTCACTTGGTGCTCAGAATGGGGATGGCCAAATACTAAGTGCTTAATGAAATTCAGAATTAATCAGTGCCAAATGACTCAGAGCTGAGAATTAAATCATTCTACCTCCTGACTTATGGTTGAGTATGAAGGCATACCATTTTAACTTTCACTCAAAGTTTCAAGACAAAATTCCTCTAGATATTCTGAGCTGCTGAAATTCACAGAACACAAAGAATACTGCATATAATAATATTTCACTGTTTACACCTGAGCAAAATTATGGTGGTTATCAAAATTGTTATTGTTTATATATAGTTTATTTCAGTTTTCTATAAGCTTTTAGCACATCTTTTGAAGAAAATATCTTTTTAATGCCAGTAATCTTTACTTAATTACATTTATCAAGTCAGGCTAAAATTATTTTGTATCTTGGGTTATAGAATGAAAATTCCTACTAAATCAAATAGTTCTTAATGTACTTATATTCTTTTTGATGCCACTGATTAAATACATTGAATATGGTTAACTTACCTTTCATTAGGTTATTTTAACAATAAAACATTTTCTCATCTAAAAAGATGATTTACAGCTTTTCAGTTTTTTTTAAAAAATTTCACAATTAGTGTTATTTTGCTATATATTTTCTTAATCAGTCTCTAGTATCTGATTCTTAAATAAAAAAGGACAAAGAGATATGAACTCCATATCAATTATTTAGCCTCCTTCTTTCCTTGAAAACCAATATTTCCCTTACAATGCAAAGGCACCATCCTTTTCTTAGAACACAGGCCAGCAAACGTTTTGTGTAGTCTTGTGAAAAGGGCCATATAACAAACACTTGGGGCTTTGTGGGTCATTTTATCTCAGCCCTTGCCATTGTAGTGGGGCAATAAAGAAATAAGCCATAGACAAGAACAAAAAAGGAGCAGTCAACCAAGTTTGACCCATGGGCATAGTTGGCTAATCCTGCCTTAGAAAAACAGATCAAGTATCTGAGAGCATTTGGGAGAAACTAGCCTCTAGTCATATGTGATAACTAACTGAATCTGACAGTTAATCACTCAATATTTTCATACTGACACTTGGAATTTAGCCAAGTATTTGCATTTATTTAAAATTCTTCTCTTAAAACTCATGTCATTATGCTTTTTATTGGGGATAACTTATCCTGATTTCACAACCTGCCTAATATTAGCTGTTGAGGGATTCCATTTAAATGTAATAAATGATGTTCATATAATTTAATAACCAATTTAAATTTAATGAAACTATAACAATCACGATATTTAAATAAGTATACTCACTACCCACTCCAGTAATTCATTTAAGACATACCAACCACAGAATATGACAAATAAATTCAGAAGTGTAATTACTTTAAAATACACTACTTCCACTTTTGTCCGTATTTTACATTTATGTATATATTCTATAGTAGAAGCAGAAATTCTCTCTACAAACATTATCTCCTTAAAATTTTGAGGTCCATATTAGAGCCACAGGCAATATCTGACATAAAAAATTGCAGTACAGTACTTTCAGTTTTGGCATTTCACTGTTATTATACAAAGAATATATCTACACAATGCTTAAACATTACAGAATAAACCATTATTCAGTGTACCACGATTTAAACATATTCTACAAGTCCCAGTGAATTTAATAATTCTATAGAGTATGTCATGATTTTTTTTGTGTGTGTGGTACTGGGACTGGAACCCAGGGGCATTCTACCTCCAAGCTACACCCCCCAGCCCTACTTTTTATTCTTTATTTTGAAACAGAGTCTCACTAAGTTGCAAAGGGCCTCACTAAGTAGTAGCTGAGGCTGTCCAAGAACCGCGATCTTCCTGTCTCAGGTTACAAAATGTTGGGATTACAATCATGCACCACGAAGCCCAGCTATCATGATATAATTTTAAAATATACAATAACACAACCCTTTTAAGACCATGTTTCATTTGCTAATTAATAGACAAAAGGCGGGGAAAGAGAGTGATCATGGGGAAGCAAAAGAAAACAAGGAAGTACGCGACCATGAAGCGAATGCTTAGTCTTAGAGATGAGAGACTTAAAGAAAAGGATAGATTAAAACCAAAAAAGAAACCAAAGAAAGATCCCAGTGTATTGAAAGAAAGAGAAGTCCCCCAACACCCTTCATGCTTATTCTTCCAATATAACACTCAGTTGGGCCCACCTTACCACATTCTGGTTGATACCAACTTTATCAACTTTTACATTAAAGCCAAATTGGACTTAGTGCAATCAATGATGGATTATCTATATGCCAAGTGTATCCCTTGTATAACTGATTGTGTAATGGCTGAAATTGAAAAACTGGGGCAGAAGTATCGAGTGGCTTTAAGAATTGCCAAGGACCCACGGTTTGAATGATTACCATGCACACACAAAGGAACCTATGCAGATGACTGCTTAGTACAAAGAGTAACTCAGCACAAGTGTTACATCGTGGCCACAGTTGACCGTGACCTTAAATGAAGAATCCGGAAGATCTCTGGAGTTCCTATCATGTACATTTCTAACCATAGGTACAACATTGAGCGGATGCCCGATGATTATGGAGCCCCTCGGTTCTAATTCTTACAAAAAAGTTCCTCTGCCTGCTTTCAACCAACTTTGTCTGCTTCAGTTCACTAAACATGCTATATAGCATGGATTATTCTTCTTGTCACCCATTTGCTCTATTGAGCTGATTTTGGTTAAATATACTCACTTTTTGATGCTTTTTGAAAAAAATAGACAAAAGGCAATGTAATTATTTTATTTTGAAGAATTTTCTTGAAAGTCTGCTCATAAAAATCATGAAATGTTGGAGAGACTGTTAAATCACTGAAACCTTAAATATATCTTACACAATCTTGTTTGTACAAAAATATAAGTTAAATATAAACATAAAGCAATCATAATAAGTTTAGGTAAATCTGTTTCATGTGATCTTTAGTAATATATAAAAGTTTCTTTTTCTGTTGTTTAAAAATATCAATACCAGATTGTGTTACTATCTATTGGCAAAAAGCCCTAAAAAGCTTGCATTAGCATTAATCTTACATGGTTATGTGTGTTTCCTATTTGAGATCACCTGGATTAATAAAAGAAATAAAAAGGGGACAGTATGTATCATAAAACACAAAGAAACCCCATACACTTATTTAATAAACATGTTTTACAAACATACAGGTAGGTATATACATGCATACAAGCATGTATACACATCTACAGACACACACACCCATATATCCAGTTGTAAAACAAAGCCTAATGAGGTCCTGATTCCAGTTGAATATTCAGCTGTGTGGTTTTTCTTCATCAAATGAATAGCTTTTTGTCAATTTCCCATTCTTGAAGACAGTAAAAAGAAGATTGTAACCATATTCCTCAAAATTTCCTCAGCCTTAGCTACTGAGTACTGAGTGAGGATCTTTGAAACTCAATGAGACCCTGTTTCAAATATAAAAATGACACAAAAATAAGGCTGGGGGTGTAGCTTGGACATACAATGCCCCTGGGTTCCATCCCCAGTACCACAAAAGAAGAAGAAGAAGAAGAAGAAGAAGAAGAAGAAGAAGAAGAAGAAGAAGAAGAAGAAGAAGAAGAAGAAGAAGAAACTGCAACCCATATAATACTGTTTCTTCATATTTCACCTTCTTACTTTGGATTCTTCTGTCTTCTTTTCATGGCATTAAAAGTAGGAATAAACTTTATTTGTGTTGGGTGAATATTATTTATTTATTTATTTATTTATTTATTTATTTATTTATTTTTTAGAGAAAAATCCCTTTTTATTTTCCTGAAGGTGGAGTGAATTTATCTAGGGGTTCTCTGCATTCTTTTTTTTTTTTATTGGTGCACTGTATTCATACATCATAGTAGGATACATACTTTTGTAGACATACATGCACACTTTTCCCAGACAGCCCCCACCCAATCCCCACCCCATTCTCTCCCTATCCCTCCCTCCCATGCTTGGCTTAGTAGTTGACATCTAGTATTATGGCAATTTATCTAAAATTAAAAATGATAATCTCACATAACAGTTTAATTTGTCTGATACCAAGCTTTTGATGACTTAAAGATAACATTTCAATATTTTTTTTGCTTTCTTTCTTACCAGAGAATATTTTTTTCTATTTTTTAGTTAAAACTATCATATATTTATATATTTATTTTTCAGAAAAAAATCTATCCTAATATGGAATATGGACTCTAGGTACCCAAAACGATCTTGAAAAATAACAAAGCTAGAAGATATATATTTTCTGATTTCAAACCATATAAAGCTACAATAACTGAAACAGTGTAGTACTATTCTAAAGGCAGATATATAAACCATTGGAGTTAAATAAAAGCCTAGAGCTAAATTCTTCCCTATATTGTCAAGTTATTTTTGACAAGGTTTCCACGAACATTTGGTGGTGGAAATATTAATCTTTTAACTAAATATTGTTAAAAAATAATAATTACATGGAAAAGAATAAAATTGGACCCTCATTCTAATCCCATATACAAATATTAACTCAAAATAGATAATATACCTAAATATAAATCTTAAGACTATAAACTTTTATAAGAAAATCTGGGTCATTAAACCTCACAACATTGAAATTGGCAGTGATTTCTTGGTTATGATTTCAATGGCACAGGCAACAGAGGAGTATACAAACTCCCTAAAAAATAAAAAAAATATTGTATATCCAAAGACAATGTAAACAGAGTTAACAGTTACTAATAGAATGGGATAAAATATTTCCAAATGCTATATCTGAAGGTATATTAATATTCCAACTAGAAATCCTAAAAATTAACAACAATAAAGGCAAACAATACCCTTTAGAGATAAGTAAAAGACTAACATAAATAATGAATCTCCACAGATAACCAATCTTAGTTGTCTGTTGGATGGAAACTCTTGTTACTCTGGTTCTGGTGTGTGTTACCTATTTCTTCTTTGTAGTTAATCTCTTTGAGTATTTTCTCTAGTGCTGGTTTTGAAGACATAAATTCCTTCAGTTTCTGTTTGTCATGGAAGCTTCTTATTTCTCCATCTAATTTGATAGAAAGTTTTGCTGGGTAGGAAAATTTTGGCTGGAAGTTGTTTTCTTTCAGAGTTTGGAATATGTTACTCCAAGCCCTTCTGGCTCTCATAACTTGGTTTGGGAAGTCTGGAGTGATTCTAATTGGTTTGCTTCTGAATGTCACTTGGCCCTTTGTTTTTGTTGCCATTAAGATTCTCTGCTTGGCTTCCACATTGGTCATTTTGACACTTATGTGGCGTGGGGATCCTCTTCTCTGATCCTGTCTAAAGGGAGTTCTATAAGTTTCCTGGATCTGTGTATCGACCTCTTGCTCTATGTCTGGAAAATTTTCTGCTATTACTTCTTTGAAGAGATTGTTGATCCCTTTGGTTTCACTTTCTTTTCCCTCCTCTATTCCAATTATTCTTAGATTAGCTCTCTTAAAATGGGCCCATATTTCTTCAATATCAGATTCCTGCTGTCGGATATTTTTTTCTAGATTAGAAACTATGCATTCATTTTTGGTTTGCTCATCTTCTAAGAGTGAGATTCTGTTCTCCATGTGTTCTAATCGGTTGTTTGTGCTTTGAATTGAGGCCTTTACTTCATTAATTGCATCCTTTATCTCTTTTTGGCTCTCTCTGAGTTCTTTTCGAAGCACCTCTATTATTTCTACAGTTATTTTCCTAATTTGATCTTCTAGAAATCTCTGATTTTCAGTTTTATCGGGTTCTGATGTTGTGGGGTTGTGGGCATTTATTGCTCCAGTATTATTCCTCTTTCCCATGATTTCGGAAGTTTGTGCCTTCTCTGGGTTCTTCCCTTGGGTCACTATGACTTCACTTAAGGTGTTCTGGAGCTCGAGTCCGTAGTATCTCAGACCCCACTACTCCTTTACTGGGTTTTATCACAGAGTCTCCGACCCAGAGAGTCGATAGAGGCTGTTTTAGACTGTGGGGCATGCCAGGTTGGGTGTTCTCCTATAGTATGATATCTCTGCCACCGCCCTCCCCCACTGGGTCAAGTCCCAGGGAGTACAGTACTGGGATTTCTCCTCTGTGGCCCGCAATTTGACTCACTGTTCTTGAGTACGCAGATGTAGCTGTACCTGCCTCGCTGAATTCGGTGCTGCTGCTACGCCCTCGGCTGTGGGGCTGGTGTTTTTCTTCTTGGTTTTGATTTCCACTCTGAATCGCTGCAGTGTGTGCTGAGCTCGGCCACTGGGAGCTTTAGATGCTCTCTGCGCGGAGAAATCCCGCCTGGCTGTTCCGCAGTGGCTCACCTCGTCTTGCTGTAGCCGTCCCGTGAATTCGCCGGTGCCGCCTGCAGTATGGCGCTGCTGCCGCGTCTGCCGCGTCCTCGGGCGTGAGGCCGGTTATCTCCTCTGTGGCTCTGTTCTCAGTCCGCTTTCTCTCTGGAGCCTGGTGATTTTTTGTTTCACTGCTGATGGTGTTTTCTCGCTATGAAAGGTGCTGATTTTGTGGTAATGGATATTTGTGTTAGCGGGGCTCTTAAGCCCCGCTTTTCTCGGTCGCCATCTTCCCGGAAGTTCTGAATATTATTTATAGTGAGTAACCTTGTAGAAGTTGGTGGCTGGGCAGATGTTGAACTCGGTTTTTGCTGCAGCATTCATCTCTGGCCAGAGCAAAGGGCCATGGCCAAGAACTCTCTGGAGCTCCTGCAAGGTAGAAGAAAAATGAGCTTTGGCCAACTCCATTGCTTAAGTCACCACGTGTGTCTTTCTGATGTTTTGTTTAGATTTTGTTGCTGATATTATTTTTCTTTCACCCTTCTATAGTTTTCCAGGGTTGACTTTTGGAAGCAAAGAGAAGCTTGAGCTCTACTGTCACTTTAGCAACTACAATAAGGCACTGAATATAAATAACTTAAACAACAATGACATCTTTATACTATTCTATTCCTTGCCAGTAGATATGGTATATTGCTCCCTTTATTTGGTAATTCTTTGACCTGAATTAATAAGTACTTTTCTAGTTGCCTGCATAATGATCTTGCGTGCTTTTTTTAGTCTTCTTCTTAGGTAATTTTTGGATTTTGTTGCCTTTCACAAATGGGATGTTTTCTGTTAAAAATAAAGGTGCTTATTCTTTATATATTGCAAGTCTTATACTTTTGTTATTAATTTCTGTATACTAGTTTTTCTGAAGTCTGTTACTCATTAGACATTCATTTATATATTCCTTTGAATTTTCTAGATAAATTGTGGAATTGTCATATCATAATTAACTCTTTATGTTCAGTTATCATGCTTTTCATTTATTTCATTTATTATTATTTCATTTATATGTGTAACAGTGCCCTCATATTCCAGTGCAGCTTCAAAAAGGAGAGGTGATAGTGTATGTCCTTGACAGTAATGCTTTAATATTTCATACTTGTGTACTGATTGTAAATTATAGAAATGGGAGCGCTGCAATTCCCTACTAACCTCATTTTGCTAAATTCTCTTAGCATGAATTTTTATATATCCACTCATGATGAAATGATTTGCTCCTCAATTAACTTCTTTTTTAATAAATTTTTATTGGTGCATTGTAGTCATACTTCTTAATGGGATAAAAAAAATCTTGAGATATACATGTACACATCACCCAATCAGCCCTTACCCAATCGCTAACCTCTACCCTCCTCTTTCCTCCTTCCTATGTTTGGTTTCCTGATAAACATTGATATGTTTATTTAAGTACATAATTTGTTTTAAAAAATATCCCTCTTCCCCCCTCCTATCCTCTCAGGTCACTTTAGTTGCTCCTCTATAGGATCTCTTCTTCATGTAGAGTTCCTCCTGTTACCCATTTCTCCCTAGTTTTTGCACATTAGGGAAAACATTTGATTTCTTATTTTTTGTGACATTTCACTGCAAATGCCATAATTTTGTTCTCCTTTATGGCTGGGCAAATTCCACTGTGTACACATTCCAGAGTTTTGTAATCCACTCATCTGTTGAAGGACATCTTTGCTGGTTCCACAGTTTTGCAATGATGAATTGTGCATCAATGAACATGGTTGCTCATGTATTAGTTTTGTATTTTTGTTTTCATTCTTCTTGGTAGATACCCAGAGGTGGCATTGCTGGGTCAATTGGTAAGTTTGTTTTCATTCTTCTGAGGATTTTCCATACTGTTTTCCAAAGTGATTGCATTATTTTTTTTATTGGTGTTCAATTCCAACTTTTTTTACTTTATTTTATTTTAATTGTATACATTTACTTATTTATTTATTTTCAGAAAAATCTATCCTAACATGAAATATGAACTCTAAACACCCAAAATAATCTCAAAAAATAACACAGCTAAAAGAAGTACAATTTCTGATTTCAAACGTTATAAAGCAACAATAATCGAAACAGTGTAGTACTGCTATAAAAGCAGATATGTAAACCAGTGGATTAAAATAAAAAGTCTAGAAATAAATTCTTCTATATATGGTCAAGTTATTATTGACAAGGTTGAAAAGAATATTTGGTGAAGGAAATAATAATCTTTTCTCTAAATATTGTTGAAAAATAACAATTACATGGAAAGGCATAAAACTGAACCCTTACCTAACACCATATACAAATATTAACTCAAAATAGATAAAATACCTAAATGTAAATCTTAAGATTATAAACTTTTAGAAGAAAACCTGGGTTATAAAACTTCACAACATTGAAATTGGCAGTGATTTCTTAGATATGATCCAAAAGGTACAGGCAACAAAAGAATAAACAAACTTCATAAAATATAAAAAAATTTTGCATCCAAAGACAATGTAAAGAGAATTAGAAGTTACTGATAGAATGGGATAAAATATACCCAAATGCTATATCTGAAGGTATATTAATATTCCAAATAGAAATCCTAAAAATTAGCAACAGTAAAAGCAAACAATACAATTTAGAAATAGGTAAAAGATTAAAATAGGTAATGAATCTTCAAAGATTTTTATATGACCAATAAACACATGAATATCACTCATCATTATCATAATATAAGTAATCATTAAGGAACTACAAATAAAAACAATAGTGAAATACCACTTCACATCTGTTAGGATGGCTACTTAACATGAATTACCCTGCTCCAGCCCTTTACCTTGTATTTGTTACTATCTTTACTTGTAAAGTGTGTTTCTTCTAAGCAGCAGATGGATGGATTCTGGTTTTTAATCCATTTTGCCACTTTATGTCTTTTTATTGGGGAATTGAGGCCACTTACATTCAGTGTGATTATTGAAAGATAAGTTTTAATTCCTAATATGTTAAGATTTTATTTCTGTTTAAAATACTGTTTATTCTTTTTTGCTTAGTTGTCTGCTGGATGGAAATCTTGTTTCTCTGGTTCTGGTGTGTATTACCTAATTCTTCTTTGTAGTTAATCTCTTTGAGTATTTTCTCTAGCGCTGATTTTGAAGACATAAATTCCTTCAGTTTCTGTTTGTCATGGAAGCTTCTTATTTCCCCATCTAATTTGATAAATAGTTGTGCTGGGTAGAAAATTTTGGGCTGGAAGTTTTTTTCTTTCAGAGTTTGGAATATGTTACTCCAAGCCCTTCTGGCTCTCATGACTTGGTTTGGGAAGTCTGGAGTGATTCTTATTGGTTTGCCTCTGAATGTCACTTGGCCTTTTGTTTTTATTGCCTTTAAGATTCTTTCCTTGGCTTCCACGTTTGTCATTGGCATGGGGAACCTTTTCTCTGATGCTGTCTAAAGGGAGTTCTATAAGTTTCTTGGACATGTGTATCGACGTCTTGCTCTATGTTTGGAAAATTTTCTGCTATTACTTCCTTGAAGAGATTGTTGATCCCTTTGGTTTCACCTTCTTTTCTCTCCTCTATTCCAATTATTCTTAGGTTAGCTCTTGTAAAATGGGACCATATTTCTTCAATGTCAGATTCTTGCTGTCTGATTTTTTTTCTAAGTTATAAATTATGCATTCGTTTTTGGAATGATCATCTTCTAGGAGAGAGATTCTATTCTCCATGTGGTCTAATCAATTATTTATTGTTTGAATTGATGGCTTTACTTCAATGTTTGCATCGTTTATTTCTTTCATATGCTCTCTAAATTCTTTTCAAAAGCCCTGTATTATTTCTACAGTTATATTCCTGATTTGATCTTCTGGAGGTCTCTGAATTTCTGTGTTATCAGGTTCTGATAATATGGGGTTGTAGGCATTCATTACTCTATTGTTGTTCCTTTTTTCCATGATTTCAGAAATTTGTGCCTTCTCTGGGTTCTTCCCCGTGTCACCATGACTTCACTTAGGGTGCTCTGAAACTGGAGTTTGTGGTTATCTCAGCTGCCACTACTCCTTTACTGGGTTGTATCATAAAGTCTCAGACCCAGGGAGTTAATCGAGACTGCATGAGACCTTGGGGGTGCTGGCCTGGGAGTTTTCCCACAGGGAGCTGCAACAAGGGTGTGGTATCTCTGCCACCGCTACTCCTTCACTGGATAGGTCTGTAAAATTTCAGTTCCAAGGAGGTGATTAAAGCTGCGCAAGTCCCTTGGCATGCAGTGCTGGGATTATTCCCTGTAAGGGCCACAATTTCACTTACGGTTATTGTGCACGCCTATCTGGACCTGTTGCAGGCCTGGTGAACTCACCTCTGTTGCTGGCAATATGGAGCCGATGTCACGCCCTCAGCCGTGAGGCTGGCATATTTCTTTTCTGGTTTTGAGCTCTGTTCTGAGTCCCTGGAAGGAGTGATGATCTTGCCCACTGGGAGTTTTAGACGTTCTTTGCACTGGAAGAACTGCTGAATTACACCTGAATGATCTGCAGCTGCTCATTTCAGCTCCTTGTTTACCTTTCTTTTCTGGAGCCTGGTGCTGTGAGGGAAGATGGCGCTGGTGCGGCTCTGCCACTGCATTGCAGGCTGGTTTCTTTTCTGGTCTCTGGTTGTTCTTCTAGACTTCTTTTTCTCTGTCCCTTGTGTTTACATTTTTTATTTCTCTGCTTGATAGTGTTTTCTGGCTTTGAAAAGTGCTGATTTTGTGGCAATAGAGATCGAATCTTAGCAGGACTCGTAAACACTGCTTTTCTTGGTTGGCATCTTCCTGGAAGTCTCAGTTAATTTCTTAATTTTGGAAAATTACAATTGAAAATATGTTCTTATATTACATCATATTTTTGTCTCCATACTCATATACCTTCTTTACCTCTCTCTCTCATCCCAAAATACTGGTTACTTTCTGCCATAATTCCCTACATAACTTTATATTTTGAAATAATTTTGTACATTTTTTGTGGTACTGGGGTTCCTGGAAGCCCTTCTACCTCTGGGCTACACTCCCAGACCTATTTTTTAGTATATTTTTATTTGGAAACATGGTCTCTTAAGCCAGCACGGCTGACTTCGAACCTGCACGATCCTCCTGTCTCTGCCTCCCAATCGCGGGGATTACAAACGTGTGCCACCACGCCCGGCAATTTTGTACATTTTTTAACAAAATATGAAGCAAATTAAAATCATCTAAGTTTTACAGTGGCCTGTACTTTAAAGAATTATAGTTTTTCTTTTCAGATGTTTACATTTTAGCTATAACAGTCTGAAATATAAAAGTTTTAAGCAAACTTGAATAGTAAACTTATCTTAAGAGCAGAAGAAGGAAAAAGAGAAAGCCAACTTGAAAACTTGAATGTATCAGTTTGGGTCCCCCCTTTTTTTGTTAGCCCTATTATTTTGTCTGAACTCTGTGGCCTATACGTGGAGTGCAGCTCTCAAGTGATGTTCAGGGAGATTGTCATGACCTAGGTGACTTTTATGGCAAAGGTCGGTACATGGCTTGCTTTTAAGTCTGGCCTCATTGAGTGGATTTGCATCAGCACTTTTTTACAATCGTGGATCATTGACTTATTGATGTGTGGCAGCAGGGTGACTGGATTTAAGGTATGTACCTCCTTCAACAATATATAAGAGTTTTTACACGGTAAGACTGGTATTGGTTTCTAGACCAGAACGTGGACTGTGGTCCTTCTTTTTGAGACAAACGAGGTGAAAAGAAGTTTCTTCTTCTTCTTCTTCTTCTTCTTCTTCTTCTTCTTCTTCTTCTTCTTCTTCTTCTTCTTCTTCCTCTTCTTCTTCCTCTTATTCCTCTTCTTCCTCTTCTTCTTTTGTCTGCAATAGTCTCTTATCTGTTTAGATGGTGAATCTCAGACACTTCACTTTTTGGTGGGAGATATGGTACCTTGGTCTTTTTTTTAGAAACCTTGCAACCGCAGTGTGCACTGGAGTACATTTTTGGTACAACATTTAAGAGTCTTGTGTCTGAAGAGAAGGTCATCAACATCCTGAAGGAGGGTGTAGCCCAAGGTGTGAGAAGAAAAAGACTTGAGGTCTCAGGCCAGAGACTCTCCAAAAACAGTAGGGGAGTTCTTAAACTCTTGAGGCAATCTAGTTTAAGTGTGTACCCATTTTTGGTTTTAGCTTTTGGGTCTTCTTATTTAAAGGCAAACCTTTTTTGGCTCACAGCAGTCAGACAGGTACTGAATAAAACATCCTTTAAGATGTGAATTAGGCTGCAGAGGCTGAGAGCAAACTAAGAAGATGAACAGGTTAGGCGCAGTGGGATACAGAATGACTGTGTTCTGATGGATGACCCATAAGTCCTGTACTGGTTGGTAGTCCTGGCTTTCAAGCTTTGACTGGCAAAAGAGTGACACAATGTGATAATACCATATTGTTGAAGTCTCATTAAATGGAGCTGCATTTTTCCAGGGCTAGCCAGAGGATTGGGACTTTTGTGTTTCCTTTGATTTCCTCCTCTTGTCTTATTGCTCCAGCAAGAGTCTCAAGGACTATATTGAAAAGGAGTGGTGATAGTGGGCATCCTTGTCTTGTTCCTGACTAGCAGAAATTCTTGCAGTTTTTCCCTATTCAATATAATGTTGGCTTTGGGTTTACAGTATATTGCCTTAATGATGTTGAAGTACTTTCCTTCTATCCCAATTTTTATGCAGTGTTTTTAACATAAATGGGTGTTGGATTTAGTCGAATGCATTTTTCAGCATCTATTGCTATGATGATGTGGTTTTTGTTCTTGGTTCTATTTATGTGGTGAATAACATGTATTGATTTGCGTATGTTGAACCAGCCTTGTTTTTCTGGGATGAAACCAACTTGGGCATGATGTATTATTCTCTTGATATAGTTTTGAATGTGTATAGCTAGTATTTTGTTTAGAATTTTTGCATCTATGTTCATTAAGAATATTGGTCTGTAGTTTTCCTTTCTTGTGGTATCTTTATTTGGTTTGGGGATTAATGTGATACTGGCCTCATAGAAGGAATTTGGGAGAGTTCCATCTCTTTCAATTTCCCGGAACAAGTTATGAAGTATTGGTATTAGTTGTTCACTGAAGGTTTTGTAGAATTCAGCTGTAAACCCATCTGGGCCTGGGCTTTTCTTTGGTGGAAGAATTTTTATTGCCATTTCTATTTCTTTGGTTGTTATCTGTTGGTTTAGGCTTGCTATGTCCTCTTGGCTGAGTGTAGGAAGGTTAACTGTGCTTAGAAATCTATCAATTTCTTCCAGGTTTTCAAGTCTATTAGAGTATAAATTTTTAAAGTAGTTTCTGATAATCTTTTGAATTTCTTCACTATCTGTGGTGATATCTCCTTTTTCGTTTCTAATTTTGATAATTTGAGTTGATTCTCTTTTTCTTTTGGTTAGGTTGGCCAGGGGGTTATCAATTCTATTAATCTTTTCAAAGAACCAACTTTTTGTTTTATTGATTCTTTGAATTGTTTTTTGTTCTCTATTTCATTTATTTCTGCTCTAATTTTAATGATTTCTTGCCTTCTGCTGGCTTTGGGAATAGACTGTTGCATAATTTCTAGGTCCTTGAATTGTGTCATTAGGTTCTTTACTTGGTGGTTCTCTGTCCTTCTTATGTGGGCACTCAATGCAATAAACTTTCCTCTTAATACTGCCTTCATGGTTTCCCATAGATTTTGGTAGGTTGTATCTCTGTTTTCATTTGTTTTCATAAATTTCTTTATTTCTTCCTTAATTTCTGCTCTTACCCATTCATCATTCAATATGTGGCTTTGTTGCTGTTGTGAATGGCATATCATCTCTTCTACTAGTGCTTTTGTGAAACACATATTTATTTTCTGTCATTATTGGACATAACTGGTTCAGAGTTTAGTGGAATATTCCACAAGCGAATTAGTTCCATTTACTTTTCAAGATTGATATCTTTTCAAGATTGATACTTTTCAAGTTTGATATCAATGCTCAACATTTTCCCCCAATATTCATATACACATTATTTATTTTGGTTTTCGTAGCTCTAGTTTGGTGTCTCAGTGCTGCTTTGAAGCACACAGGCAAGAACATACATCTGTGTTTTCTACATTACTTTCACAAAAATTCTTCTAACATTTTAAATCTAGGATTATTATTATTATTATTATTATTATTAGCCGTACTGGGGATGGAACCTAGGGGCATTCTACCTCCAACCTACACCCTCAGCCTTATCTTTTAAAATTATTTTTAATTTGAAAGAGGATCTCACTGAGTTGCAAAGGGATTCACTAAGTAGCTGAGGCTGTCCCAAATCCGCAATCCTCCTGTCTCAGCCTCCCAAATGCTGGGATTACAAGCATGTGCCAACATGCTTTTTTTTGGTGGTACTGAGGATTGAACTCAGGCCCATATTACTTTTGTGCTAGACCTCTACCCCGTTTTTATTTTTGTTATGTCAAAGCAGGATCTCACTAAGTTTAAGAGGGCAGCAGGAGGTTACGGAGGATAGCCACAAACCTGCAATCCTCATTTCTCAGCCTCCCACGTACTGGGATTACAAGTGTGCACCACCACAGTCAAAACATTAATTTAACATCAAAATATTATTTTAAACATAAATATTATTTTATTATTAACATTTAACATTAATTGGTTTTTATGTTGAATGTATGGTGAATTTTTTTGGGGGGGATGGTGGTACTGAGTATTGGACTCAAGGGCATTCTACCACTGATCTATACTTGAAGCCCTTTTTATTGCAGTAGTGTTGATTGAACCCAGGAGCATTCTACCTCTGAGCTACATCCCCAGCCCACTTTTTATTCTTTATTTTGAAACAGGATCTCACTAAGTTGCAGAGGACCTCACTAAATAGCTGAGGCTGGCCATGAACCTGCGATCCTCCTTTCTCAATCTCCCAAGTACTGGGATGACAAGTGTGTGCCACCATGCTCAGCTGGAAGCCCTTTTCAGTTTTTTACTTTCAAACGGTGTTTCACTACGTTACTTCAGGGTTGCCTTAAACCTGCAAGCCTCCTATTTCAGCCTCCCAGGTATTAGAATTACAGGCATGCACAACTGTTAATTTCTTTTTCTATGTCATTGATACTATTATTCCTCTTCTATTTTACAAGTATGGAATTACAATAAAAAGATGCTTTTCTAGTTTTATATCATAATGCTATTTCTTTTGTATAGGCTGTTTGTTCATTTAATTCATTCCTATGTTAGGTATGCTACAAATTTATTTAGGATATTTTCTGAAATATGAGAGCTTGCCTCATTGTTATCATGGGGGAGTCTTTATCCGGTTTTCAAATCCAGAGAGCTAGCCTGAGTCAATTAGTTGAACATATGCCATCTTTTTGTATGCTAAGGAAGGGTTGACAATAGATGGTGATTCATATTCCATGACCATTCTGTGGATTTGGCCTCCACAACTACTTCTCTTGAAGCAATTGAGGGTAGTTTGAGCTTTTAATATATCTTTGGTTTGGTTTGTGTGGCTTATTTTTTTCTTTGAGGGTCAGTTTGGTCATTTCTTTGTTTTATTTTATTTATTTTTTTGATAATTGGGAATGAACCCAGGACATTCTACCTCTGAGCTACATCCCCAGCCCTATTTTTAAAAATTATTTTATTTTGAAAACAGGATCTCACTGACTTGTGGAGGGCCTCACTAAGTAACTGAGGCTGGCTGCTAATCTGCAGTCCTCCTGTTTCAGCTTCCCAAGACTGGGATTACAAGTGTGCGCCACCACATCCAGCCATGTTTTATTTTATTTATTTGGTCATTGTGCTTTTTTATTTTAAAACGTGGTCAGGGATCACTTAGGATTTCACCTGTTATGCATGGCATTTGTAATGTAATCCTTTCATTACAGAAAGGCTCAAACATATAGTAGAGAGAATAGTATAATGAACCCAGTAAACCTGACACTCAACATACAAAACCTTAAATACTACTTATCAAATCTGGCTTCATTTAAATTGCTCACTTACCTTCATCTTAGCCACTGGAGTAATGTGGAGCAACCCCAATCATTATTTCATCTCTAAATATTTCAGTGTATACTTCTAAAAGATAAGGATAATTTTATAAGCTATGAACCCAATACACTTGCCATTTCTTTTTTTCTTTTTCTTTCTTTTTTTTTTTTTTTTTGGTGGTACTGGGGTTCCTGGAAGCCCTTCTACCTCCGGGCTACACTCCCAGACCTATTTTTACATTTTCATTTTTGGAAACAGGGTCTCCTAAGCCAGCGCGCGCTGCTGGCTTCGAACCTGCGCGATCCTCCTGTCTCTGCCTCCGAAGAACGGGGATTACAAGCGTGCGCCACCACGCCCGGCCGTACACTTGCCATTTCTAAAAAATCGCAGAAATGATTCTGCCAGGTATGCTGGTACAATCCTGTACCAGTACTTAAGATGGTGAGCCAGGAGAATCACAGGTTCAAGAACATTACAGAGTAATTTAGTAAGATCCTATTTAAAAAAATGAAATAGGGCTGGGATGTAGCTTAGAGGTAGAACCTCCTCCGGTTCAATCCCCAGTGCTACCAAAAAATGGTCATCAAATATCCAACTGCTTTACAAACTTTTCTGATACACTTGTATTTAAAAATATTTCCTTTAATGAGTATACAGATATGGTCTATATTTGGTCTAAATCATTCTAAATTCCTTTTTATGTGTGTGTGTGTGTGTGTGTGGTACTGTGGATTGAACTCATGGATGTCCTACCACTGAGACACACTCCCAGACCTTTTCTTCTTTATCATCATCATCATCATCATCATCATCATCATCATCATCATTATCATTTGTTATTGGAAATAGGTTCTTGCTAAGAAACTACATGCTGGACTTGAACTGTAACCTTTTTGTCTCAGCCTTCCAAGTGCTGGGATTACAGGCATGTATCAACAGGCTAGGCTAAGTCTTTTTAAAATATGTCTATCTTTCCCCATTTTTCTTTTTTCTTGTAATTTTGTTGTTGAAAAATTAGCCATTTATTCTGGAAAGTTTTCCATATTCTGGTGTTTGTGAATGCAATACCGTAGTGTTTTTAAACATATTATATATCTATTAATTTCTAGGGATATTTTATGCTCCATATTCATATTGTATATGTCCTACCCCCAAAACTAAATTCAGCCATTTCTCAAATGATGTCTGATTCTTTTTTTTTTTTTTTTTTTTTTTTTTGCGGGTCGAGGCATTTGACCTCCGAGCTACACTCCCTGCCCAATTTTTTATTCCTTATTTTGAAACCGGGTGTCACTGAGTTGCAGAGGACCTCACTAAGTAGCTGAGGCTGTCTGCGAACCGCAATCCTCTGGTCTCAGCCTCCCAAATGCTGAGATTACAAGCATGTGCCACCATGTCCGGCTCCTGATTCTTTTTATTGGGAAATTGTTCTAGAACTCTACATCTGGTTCCTTGGGGTACTCTTCTCTACTTGTGAGTTTTTAGTTATAGGCCTTCCCTACTGAAAGACCAATGGAATATATGTATGCATAGGCCATGTTTATACATATACCCATGAACATTTATGTTTGTAAACATGTTTCTGTTAAATTAAATGTGACTTTATACTGACATTTCCACCTTTAATCCATTACCACAAGTATTATTACAAACTCCTCCTCCTCTTGTTCATCTGTAGCCTCCTACTCCAACAGTGAGAAACCTGGTTCCCACCATTAACCATTCTTTTAATTAATGGTTCAGTTTCAGTATACGGCTTCAGATTTGTTAAAATAGAACCTTGTAAGCCCATGGAAAACAACTTTCAATTAGAAAGCAGTGTTTATGTGTAGTTTCCTTGACCTCTAATATGATAGACTCCACTCATTTGCAACATGATTTAGACTAGGAATTTTCCACCCACCTATTTCACTGATGTTGTTTCATTTGTTTCATAAGTCTGTAATACAGTTCTACCTCTCCCCTCTCTTCTCTTCTCTTCTCCCCACCTCATCTACATTATAACCTGGGGGGTCCCCATCTCTTTAAATTGTTTTTCATATTTACATATATTAAGGTACATCATGCTGTAAATTTCTATGAACTTTTAAAAAGTTTTCATTGGTGTAATTGTTCATGATAGTAGGAATTATAGTGATAGTAATATATGTACCTACCATTATATGGTCTGTTTCTTTCCCCACACCTGTTGCCCCCCTGCTCTTCCTTTCCTGATACCCTCTACTTCATTATTGGTCTCTCTCCTCATTTTAATTAAGTCTCTTTACTCTTATTTCTCTAGCTCCCACTTACAGGATATAACATATGGTTCTTGATTTATTTTCTTCCTTCCTTCCTCCCTTCCTTCCTTCCTTCCTTCCTTCCTTCCTTCCTTCCTTCGTTTCTTTGTTTCTTTCTCATGTGTGTCTCTGGGGATTAAACCCAGAGACATTCTACTTCTGAGCTATACCCTCAGCCCTATTTTATTTCTTATTTGGAAACAAGGTCTCAATAAGTTTCCAAGGGTCTTCCTAAGTTGCTGAACCTGGCTTTGGATTCTCCCGTCTCAGTCTCCCAAGTACTGGGAGTACAAGCATGTGTCATCACGCCCAGCTGGTCCTTGATTTTCTGAGTATGGCATATCTCATTTAGCATGATGTTCTTCACTTCCAATCATTTTCCTGCAAGTGACATAGTTTTGTTCTCCTTGTGGCTGAATAAAACTGCATTGTCAAACCAAGCGTGGTGGCACACACTTGTAATCCCAGCATTTGGGAGGCTGAGACAGAAGGATTGCACAGGTTCAAAGCCAGCCTCAGCTACTGAGTGAGGCTCTCAGCAACTTAGTAAGACCCTGTTTCCAAATAAAGTATAAAATAGGTCTGGGGGTATAGCCTGGAAGTAGAAAAGCCCCTGGGTTCTACCCTCAGTACCACAAAAACAAACAAAAACTCCATTCTGTGCACATACCACATTTTCTTTAACCACTCATCTAGGTGTTATTAAATACCTAGGATGGTTCCATAACTTGGCCATATGAATTGTACTGCTACAAAATGGATATATGCATGCATCATTTTAGTACTCTTAATTCTGTGGAAAAGATAATAGGAAGTAATATAGCTGGTTCATATTGTGGCTCTCTTCCTAGTTGTTTCTTGTTTTTGATAAACCATATTTTTCTCCATAATGGTTGTACTAATGCATAATTCTACCAGCAATATATAGGTGTTCCTTTTCCCCCAGATCTTTGCCAGAATGTATTATCATTTGTATTCTTGATGATTGCCAAAAACAACCTGGAGTTATATAGGTTAGCAGAAGGGCCACCTCAGCTTCCTACAAAATGTACTTTGGCAAGCACACCTGTCCAATAATTGTCTTTCTAATATCAGGCTTACTTCCCCCTTTTGTGGTCGTTGTAGGCAAAGAATAATGTATAAAAATATCTTGTGCAATCCACTATTTTGCTGTTAAAATATCTCTTTGCCTCAACAAACTCTTGAAACACACCCCAAATTCACTGTGGCCCATGTATTCCCATTGCAACACTCTCCTATTCCAACAGCAACAATATTCCCAAATTGAACCTGATTTTACTTCCATTGTAACCACTTTGTTTTCTCCTGGCTGATAAAGGATATCTGTAAAGAGTAGAAAGATAATCTTTGGGGAGCTTAATCAGCCCATACTACTGGTTCCTATATTACACCAGGGAGTAAACAACTTTAACATACAAGCCAAATTTACCAAAGGGGGCTTTGTTACTGCAAAGAAAGAAAGACAGAGATGATGGGTACTTTTGTGCAGACAGAATATTAGTCATGTTCTGGTGCTTTTTATTGAACAGCACATGTTCTTCCCAAATGCTCTTTTTTTTTCTTACCACTGATGATATGCACAATGTGGATACATGAGAGGCCCACTGATAGTTGGCATGTACTCTGAGACACAGTGGCAGTTGGGACAGCAGTGTAGTGGAGTTGAAGGATGAGGGAACAGGGACACATGGGCAGCAGACCCAGGAGCCACAATGGGTACAGGCATCCAAGGATGGCTGTAACAGGGCACAAGTGTAGGAAAAGGAAGGTGTGGGGAATGCACATTGAGAAATCCTCCTGGTGACACAGCAGGAGGGCCCACCATAGGACCATACGAGGTAACCTGTGGGGAAGGTATGGTCATACAGATGAAGGGGAACTCTGCAGGCATAGTAATGCCAGCCACCAGAGTCAAAGGCTCCTGACCACCTTCTGTCTGCCCCTGGGCCAGCTGGGTGACTGTAGCAGGGTTGCCATTCACTCCGGTGGGCTCAGATACCAACACAGGAGCAGCTGGAGTAGCAGGTTCTACCTCAATGTGGGAGGTAGCACCAGTACTTTCATGCTGGTGAAGCAGCTCCTGGTTTTCCTCCACTCCAGATGCTCTATCTTCTTCCTGTGCAGTGGCTCTGGTTTCCACAGAAGATTCCTGGCATTCCGGCTTGCTTCCCATGTGTCTTAATGTAGATTTAATGCCCACTCTTCTCTTTATCCTCTTAAGCAGGTGTGGGGAATCTCTTTTAAAGTATGGATTATAGTAGAACTGCAACTGAGGTTCAAAGTTTAGGAAAAAAAGAAACTCCAAGTCACTAGATCTGCAATTATAGATCAACTATACCCTGAGAAGTAGAACTCAAGCAGCCCAGGGAGGCCTCTTGGGAAAACTCATAGTTCCAACAGGAAGAGACACATTCATTTTCACACACAAAAGACTCACCAACTTAGGACCAGAATTTCCTGCTTGGAATGCTCCTAACAATGGCAAATTAGGAGATGTACAAAGCCAGTGAAAAGAAACTGGAAGGACCCTGGGAGTAAAGAAGACTCTTTGCCATCACCACCCAGTGTGTGCTGGCAAGAGAATGGAGCCCTGGCAAGAGTGCTTGGTCAGAGGCACTTCAGCACCAGAGGTCCCTGGCCAAGACAAGCACACACACATTTAATCTACTGTCAGCAGGCTCCCGTTAGTGTGTTCAATCTAGCAACTATGCCATAAGAGTTCGGGTACATGGATATTGGCAAAGAGAAGCACTCTCTCACATACCTACATCACAGTATCAGGGGCTGTGGAGTCAAGGGGACACACAAACTGCCAGGGGCCAATTGATCCACACAGGAGGGCAGGAATATATATAGTCACCTATAATCTTTCATGTTCTTGAGACAGCTGACACTGATCTTAGCAGGTTCCCCATACTAACCCTTATGTGCTCTGGCCACCTCCACCCCAGGGGGAAGAGGACAGGAAAAGCTCTACCCCATGGCCACCCTGCTCCCAGGGCCAGTCCAGGGACTTCCACCCAAACAGACCTGAATACAGAGGCCATTGAGGAAGCCCCCTGGCCTTGGTTTACCTTGCTCACCACGTAGACTGGTCTTTCTAAGTTGTAAAAGCTGCTGAGAAAGAGGGATGTGTGTGTGTCCTGCCGCATCTTGCTAAAGCCGTAGAGGTTCAGCTGTCGGACAAAGCTCTTCATAGAGTCAGTTTCAAACACTTTGTTGGGGCCGCTCCTTCCCAGAATCTCCTTCTGAAACAGTTTCTCATTGATCCCTACATAGGTCCCACCATCATCCCAGCAGATAGATGCAAACTTGCTGCTATTGACGATCTTCCACAGTTTCTGCGGGAAGGGGAGACTGAAGAGTTTGCCTTTTCCTTTTGGCAGGACGTCCCTCTTAGCATATGGCCTTCTGGACAAAGTCTCTTGGGTGACAGGCTCAGGAACATTTCCTTCAAACAGTGACCTGAAGTCAGGAAACACCACTGGCAATTGCTGATCCCAGATACAGACAGGACAAGCTGGAAGATGGTTATTTTCTCTACTCCAACTAGGAGCCCTTGATTCTGTAGGAAAAGGCTCCCTTCCGGACCTGTGCCTCCAGCCTCTCGTGTTACGTTCCTCACATCTAGCCATACTCAGGGATAGCTTGTCCTTGGTTCAACTTGATCATCATGCTGCCTCAGGAGATCACAAAAGATCTCAGGTTACTTGAAGGTGACATCACATCCTGTCCACCCAGAGATCTCATAAAGAGCCCAGACAGACAACTGACGCATAAGTATGCCAACGTTATGTTGTACACACTCATCTCCATGGGAACGATGACATCAGTTCCCATTTGTGTTTAAGGTGTCCTGCCAAAACTTAGGCAGAAACTTCAGAACTGTCCTCTTGTCCTCCAGCCCACGGGCTATCAGAGTCAAAGAAAACACTGACTAAATGAGGTGGTGATCTCTTGTAGAGAGCACTGGCCACTTATTCCTGTTGTTTTTATATTTTTAACACACAGTCAATTGAAAGACAGCTAGGTCCCATGCTTTCACTGGGCTGCACTTACACAATCCTTCCGAAACTCACAGTCACCAGGTGACATAGTGTCCTCCACAGAGACTCTGGGTGAAGAAAAATGTTGGGCCAACACTTGGGTGAATGGTTCAGATAGTAGCATCCTATCCCACTGCAGTGGAGATGGTCATCTGCTGCCTGACCCTCCTCATCCTGCACAGGGACCCTGCCTCATAGAGATAGCCTTTTAGTCTACAGGTTCCTCCAGTCATAGAGTGCCAGATCACATGGCCTTTAGTCTGTGCCCAGTGTTTGATCTGTAGTCCTTCCTGTGGAGGTGGTACAGGGGGATCCAGTGAGAGACATCCATCCAAAGCAACCTCAATCTCACATTGACTCCATATTCAGGGCCTCCTCTAGACCAAACTGCCCAACCCATTCTGAGCACACAGTGCCACTGTCATCCAGAGGTGTCCAGGAACTGATTAAGGACTCTGTACAAGGGTCTGGAGTGGAAGACTAAAATAAACATCTCTGCCCAGACATTTCATAGCTGTGTGACTTGGGGCTCCTTAATTAGCTTCTCGTAGCCTCCGTTTCCTCACAGGGATCAGGGCAACAGCATCTTCTCCACAGAATCAGAATTCCATGAGGCATACGAGAGAAACAGAATACCTGGCACCCACTGAGGTTATTGAATGAGGCATTTTCTTTCCCAGCAAGTCAAACCCAATGAGCTCAAGAAAGGGTCCTTCTTTGGCCTTCGGCTATCTGCAGGAAATCTTTAGCCAGCATTTACAGGGGGGTTCCTTGTCAACTGCTATTAATCTTGAGCTCAAAGGCTACCTGAGTTAAGGTCCCACTGAACTGGAGAGACAAGGGTGGGAGAGATAGTAGTAGAAAGAATTTGGGATATACGCAAACCTCAGCAGCTGACATGACTGGTATGACCTCACAACCTCTACCAAGGCTATTTCAGTTGCAGACTGGTTCTGCATCTCCAGGGACAGTATAGAATGCCTCCTAAACATTACCAGTGACAGTGTGGCATCAGCTAGCAAACCATAAGATCACCAGCAGTTCCCCTCTTTCCTTCTGTTTACCCTTCCTAGTGTCCCCTGAAGACTGACTCATAAATGCTGTTCACTATAGTGGACATTAGATACTACCTTCCATGCTGGTTGAGAACAATTCCAGTTCCCAAGTCACCTAAAAAAAGGATACACAGCACATGTGTAAAACAAGGAAACAGTTTATTGAACAACTACAGGGAGCAAAAATAGTGGAATTGGCTACATAGTTTACATAACCAGAAGAAAGGCTACACCATTCCATCACCCCCTTTTCCCTGAAACAAAACAGGCCTGCTCAAGGCTAGTACCAGTAGCATTGTCAGGGACATGCTGGTCTTCAATTATGCCTGACTGAGGCCTTTAGCAGTTGACCATGGAAAGATATGCCCTTACTTTCTAAGCTGGAACATTAATGGTCCTCTTTACTGTCCTTTATAAAATGAACTATTTGACTTCAGACAGAAGGCTATTTCACTTGCAGGATTAGATTGGTTTCCAGGCTATAGCAGCAGAACCTGGGGAAACTGTGCTTAAGGACAACACAATCAGCCCCCTGTAAAGTGCTCTCCTTGCAGGCAGGCAGAAAGCTCCAGACTCTTAACACAGAGAGAAGTCCCTGGCCCTTTCTGTGCTGGGAAACCTTTTCCAGTGTTCCAGTTTTAAGGAATGCTTTCTAGGTTCTTGCTAGCCAGTTTTCCTCAAATGCTAGAAAAAGTACATATTATTTCTTGCCCGTTGTGGCTGTGATGGCAGGAACAACTATGCACGTGAAGGAATTCCAAGGGTAATGTCTGGTAAAGGTGCAGCACTCCTCTGGGACTCGCAAGTGTGCCCCCTTCTTTTGCTTCAGTAGCAGAACAAATCTGTCTCTAGCACAAGCTTGTAAAAAAATACTTTAACAGAATATGCTGTACAGAACTAGAATTTGACACTGTATATTACAATGCTAAAATACTTGTATAAATACTATACAGACATGGAGTTACTCCATTGGGAAGGCTCATGGATGAAGCCATGAGAACCTGATGTCAGCATGCCCAAGGAAAACCTCTCCATGGTAGGGTTTGGAAAAAGCCTGGCTGTGCTGTATCTGAACGCCAGGTATACTCTGACCTGGTTATAGCCTCACTGGCTACCTGCAATAGGACAGCTCTGCACTGTGAGTGGATTTGTTAACCACTTTTTCCAACATCTCTTTTGATGGGAATCTTAGCAGTGTGAAAAACTGCCCCACATTTTATTTCCTGTGTACCTACTGAGGAGCCATTCCCAAGTGGGTTCTATGGGGGTGAGCACATGCCTCAGGTGCCCATCCTGACAAAAGTGAGTTCCTTCCTCTCTCACATGCTCCTTGGCATCCACATCTGTGAACACCTTCAGTACCCTACCACCTCTGCATTCCATCATGAAGAGTGTCTTATTGGCACTGAATGCAATTGAGGCATGAAATGAATGTCCCTGGAGGCCCACCTCCTCCAGGGTCTACGCAGGGTGAAGGAGAGGCAAAAGAAATGAGGAGAGTGTGTCCCAGTCCATTCATGCTCTGGCCCTCCACAATGTCATTTAGTCTGGCATTTCAATATTTAATTTGGGAGGTGGGAGGACATACTTTCCGGGACTCTGGGTAATAACTACCCTGGCTTTTTTGCGAAACATAGGTGCAATTTTAGGAGGCTCTGGAACTGGGGTTTCTTCAGTTTCTTCATTATCTTCGTGGTGGAGATCGTATGAAATGTTTCCATATTCTCTCAAAAATGGGAAGACTTCAAGCAGAAACTGGCAGAAATCTTTGCGAATACCAAACCACCCTGAAAAATAAGAATTTTCTTTTTCAAATGTTATACTTAATGGACTTTCCTATGTTTCATCTTTGCTTAATAGGAAGTTGTAATAAAAAATACAACACTTTATCCATATTCCTCAGAAATAATTAATGACCAGGGGCTGAATGTCCAATAAGGAGTAGAATTAAGACCCCTAGCTCTAGATTCTAACAGTGGAAAAATGACAGCATCCACAGGACCCTGTTAGGATGTGATCCTCAGTCCCATTCCCAGATATCCTGATTCAGAAATTACAAGGTAGGGTTTGAAGAATTGCTTTACCTAGCCCTCCAGGAATTCATAAGGGTCCTTGAGTTTTAAGATCCACTGCTGTAGTGATTCTGAAATACCTGGGCACCTAGATCATCTTGTCTTCCCTGAACCTTCCCCTCCCAAGATAAAATTATGTATGAAAAAGAATGTCATCCAAGCAAAGCATTTATTTTGTCCTCTGGAATCTAGGTGGAGGTTGGCATAAGTTGGTCCAGGCCAGGAGGTAGCCTGAGCTCATGATGTCCCATCAAACTATTTTCCTGAGGTCTTATCTCCCTCTTTGGGTCCCAGAGAACTGTTCTTTTGGTGCTATCTCTCTTAGGAAACAAGCACAGCCTTTTATGTGGACTCTGTACAATCCCCTGTGCTTTCCAAAGTGTGGTGGTATGGGTCACATACAGTAGAGTTCACAGCATTAGGACAAAGGGCCCCTCCTCAAGGGTCATCTCAAATCTGTGCCAAACCATTCATGTGAAGACACAGAGTGGTCCATCTAGGTAAAATGAAGAAGGACGAGAACATGGAGATCGAGGAGGAGAAAATGGTGATGGAGAGATGCAGCATATCTCACTAGCTGAAGCAAATTAAGTTCAAATACTGAGAACACAGCATCTTAATAAAGAAAATTAAATTCAGTGTACAACCCAAAACAGACTCGGGGTCTACAGTGGAAGAAATCCAATAACTCTGAACTCCAAAATTCACCGCAGCACACAAAGAAAGAAGAAAGTGGGCTGAAGAAGCAGGCAGCCGTGGGGCTGCAGACGCAGGGGGCCACTGGCCCAAACAGCTTTTGGGACCTTGGCAATCTGAGATTGGCCCTAGAGTCTGAAAGTGGCCATAGAGCTCCAACATCTTAAATTGCGAGCTCACTCGAGCTCCTGAGCGGCACCGTTTGTCCACCAGGAGCGGCCCCCGCAGAGGCGCCCAGAGATCTTCAGGGACTCGGAAACAGACCTGCTAACCATGCAAGCATAGAATCAGTGTGATATGGAAGAGCTGCCAGGACTTCAGAGCCTCAGAATGGGCTGCTAGGTAACAGTGTGAGCTCAGATGAGCCATGGGACCCAGTGAACACAGAGTGAGTGTCACCAGACATCGTGATAACTGTGGGTGCCAGTGTGCACCAAGGGGGCAGCTTCAACCGAAGTGTCACAGAAGCATGCTTAAGGCATGATACCTGCACAGGTCCACAAGGGGTCGCTTCAAGCAAATACAAGGCACTGGCATATACACTGTATATTCATAACATAGTAGGACTGTTATTTTTTCTTTCTTATTTTTTATATTTTATTTTTCATTTTTGCTGTTTTATATTGTTTATTTTAGTTTTTGATATTTGGGTTTGTTTTGTTTTTTTTCATTTTCTGGGGGGGATAATCTTTTATTTCTTCTTTTTTTACCTATACTTGGGTTTCTTTGTTGGGTGCTTTCACTTCATACCACATGGTGGTTAATTTTGTTTTATTTTATTTTATTTTTATCCTGTTTATTCTCTTAACCCTTTTTGTTCCCTCTTGACGGTCTATTTTTGTTTTTATCGATATTGTTTATACATGATGTATAATAGTTAGCCTTTGTACCTTATTTTGTTTCTTTATCCATTTGTCTTTGCTCCTTTCCCCCATTCCTTCTACAAAGTCCTCAATTTAGACTATATACTATCTTCCCTCAAAACTTTATCTTTGTCCTCTAACTATATCTCTTTAATACACAATGCTTCTCACACCTCCATACTTAAATATTCCAATAAATACAAGAGTCTTACTATCTAAACTCCTCCTATTCTCAACCTGATACACCTTATTATACTTAAATTCTTCCACAATCTAATTATATTCTCTACCTTACTTGACTCCTGCACCCATCACCCTAGCTACTCCACCATCACCCAACCCTCACCACTAGAAAAAGTACTGCTTACTGGTTGACTTTTCTAAATTCCTACTACTAAGACTGATATAAACCACAAACAATGGGAAGACAGGCCTGAGAACGTTGAAAATATGAGAACCAGGAATAGTGGAGAAATGACAGAAGTCACGAATACGGACCTACAAGAAATGCAAGAAGGGGAGTTCTGAATCTTGATCTACAATATGATGAAAGGATTTTAAACAAATCTAGTGGAGATGAAAGACGAGCTAGAAATACTAAGAAAGAATCCGAAAGAGGTCTGGAATGAAATAAAAAAGTCAATAAATGAAATGAAGTCAGCAATAAAAAGAAATTCTGGAAGATCAGATGAAATGGAAAGTAGAATATCACTGTTAGAAGACAGTACATCCAAAACCGAAAACACAGTCAACACTATACAGAAGTCATTATAGAAACAAAACCTAAACATCCAACAAATGTGGGACAACATGAAACACCCTAACTTAAGGATAAAAGGCAATGAAGAAGAGATAGAGGTACAGACCAGAGGCATCCGTAATCACTTCACAGAAATAATTTCAGAGAATTTCCCAAATATGGAAAGAGACATAGATCTTCATGTTCAGGAGGCATACAGAACACTATTAAGACAAGATCAAAAAAGACCTCCCCATGCAACATAATAGTCAAAATGAATAACATAGAGGCCAAGGAAAAGATCTTAAAGTGGACGGAGAGGACTTCCGGGAAGATGGCGACTGAGAAAAGCGGGGCTTAAGAGCCCCGTAACAACCAATCTCCATTACCACAAAATCAGCGCCTTTCATAGCCAGAAAACACCATCACCAGAGAAAACAAAAAAATCACCAGGCTCCAGAGAGAAAACGGACTGAGAACAGAGCTCAGAGCCACAGAGGAGATAACCGGCCTCACACCCGAGGACGCGGCAGCAGTGCCATACTGCTGGCGGCAGCAGCAAATTCACCTGAAGGCTACAGCAAGCCTAGGTGAGCCGCTGCGGAACAGCGAGGCGGGATTTCTCGCCGCAGGTAAAATCTAAAGCTCCCAGTGGCTGAGCTCAGCACACGCCGCAGGGATTCAGAGTGGAAATCAAAACCAAGAAGAAATACGCCAGCCTCACGGCCGAGGGCGTAGCAGTGGTGCCATATTGCCACCGGCGGTAGCAGCAGAGAATTCACCCGACTCCAGTACAACTACATCTGCGTACTCAAGAACAGTGAGTCAAATTGCGGGCCACAGAGGAGAAATCCCAGTACTGTACTCCCTGGGACTTGACCCAGTGGGGGAGGGGCGGTGGCAGAGATATCACACCATAGGAGAACGTGAAACCTGGCACCCCCCACAGTCTAAAGCAGCCTCTATCGACTCTCTGGGTCGGAGACTCTGATACAACCAGTAAAGGAGTAGTGGGGTCTGAGATACTACTGACTCGAGATCCAGAACACCTTAAGTGAAGTCATAGTGACCCAAGGGAAGAACCCAGAGAAGGCACAAACTTCCGAAATCATGGGAAAGAGGAATAATACTGGAGCAATAAATGCCCACAACCCCACAACATCAGAACCCGATAAAACTGAAAATCAGAGATTTCTAGAAGATCAAATGAGGAAAATAACGGTAGAAATAATAGAGGCGCTTCGAAAAGAACTCAGAGAGAGCCAAAAAGAGATAAAGGATGCAATTAATGAAGTAAAGGCCTCAATTCAAAGCACAAACAACCGATTAGAACACATGGAGAACAGAATCTTGCTCTTAGAAGATGATCATTCCAAAAATGAACGCATAGTTTCTAATCTAGGAAAAAATATCTGACAGCAGGAATCTGACATTGAAGAAATATGGGCCCATTTTAAGAGAGCTAACCTAAGAATAATTGGAATAGAGGAGGGAAAAGAAAGTGACACCAAAGGGATCAACAATCTCTTCAAGGAAGTAATAGCAGAAAATTTTCCAAACATAGAGCAAGAGGTTGATACACAGGTCCAAGAAACTTATAGAACTCCCTTTAGACAGGATCGGAGAAGAGGATCCCCACGCCACATAATTGTCAAAATGACTAATGTGGAAGCCAAGCAGAGAATCTTAAAGGCAACAAAAACAAAGGGCCAAGTGACATTCAGAAGCAAACCAATTAGAATCACTCCAGACTTCCCAAACAAGTCATGAGAGCCAGAAGGGCTTGGAGTAACATATTCCAAACTCTGAAAGAAAACAACTTCCAGCCAAAAATTTCCTACCCAGCAAAACTTTCTATCAAATTAGATGGAGAAATAAGAAGCTTCCATGACAAACAGAAACTGAAGGAATTTATGTCTTCAAAACCAGCACTAGAGAAAATACTCAAAGAGATTAACTACAAAGAAGAAATAGGTAACACAGAACCAGAGAAACAAGAGTTTCCATCCAACAGTCAACTAAGATTGGTTATCTGTGGAGATTCATTACTTATGTTACTCTTTTACCTATCTCTAAATGGTATTGTTTGCCTTTATTGTTGTTAATTTTTAGGATTTCTAGTTGGAATATTAATATACCTTCAGATATAGCATTTGGAAATATTTTATCCCATTCTATTAGTAACTGTTAACTCCGTTTACATTGTCTTTGGATATACAATATTTTTTTAATTTTTTATGGAGGTTGTATACTCTTCTGTTGCCTGTGCCATTGAAATCATATCCAAGAAATCACTGCCAATTTCAGTGTTGTGAGGTTTTATGACCCAGATATTCTCCTAAAAGTTTATAGTCTTAAGATTTATATTTAGGTCTTTTATCTATTTTGAGTTAATATTTGTATATGGGATTAGGTAAGGGTCCAACTTTATTATTTTCCATGTAATTATTATGTTTTAACAATATTTAGTTAAAATATTATTATTTCTACCACCAAATGTTCGTGGAAACCTTGTCAAAAATAACTTGACAATATAGGGAAGAATTTAGCTCTAGGCTTTTATTTAACTCCAATGGTTTATATATCTGCCTTTAGAATAGTACTACACTGTTTCAATTATTGTAGCTTTATATGGTTTGAAATCAGAAAATATATATCTTCTAGCTTTGTTCTTTTTCAAGATCGTTTTGGGTATCTAGAGTCCATATTCCATATTAGGATAGATTTTTTTCTGAAAAATAAATATATAAATATATGATAGTTTCACCTAAAAAAAGTAGAAAAAAATATTCTCTAGTAAGAAAAAAAGTAAAAAGAAATATTGAAATGTTATCTTTAAGTCATCAAAAGCTTGGTATCAGACAAATGAAACTGTTATGTGAGATTATCACTTTTAATTTTGGATAAATTGCTATAATACTAGATGTCAACCACTAAGCCAAGCATGGGAGGGAGGGATGGGGAGAGAATGGGGTGGGGATCGGGTGGGGGCTGACTGGGCGATGTGTGCATGTATGTCTACAAAAGTTTGTATCCCAATATGATGTATGAATACAGTGCACCAATAAAAAAAAAAGAAAGAAATGGGCAAATGAACTAAATAGACACTTCACAAAAGAAGAGATACAAAGGGCCAATAGATACATGAAAAGATGTTCTTCATCACTGGCCATCAGGGAGATGCAAATCAAAACTACAGAGATTCCATCTAACCCCAATCAGAGTGGCAAGCATAAAGAAATCAAATAACAAGAAATGCTGGCGAAGATGTGGGGAAAGAGGAACTCTTTTACATTGTTGGTGGGAGTGCAAACTAGTTCAGCCACTATGGAGATCTGTGTGAAGATTCCTTAGAAAACTGGGAATAGATCCACCATATGATCCAGCTTTACCACTCCTGGGTATTTTTCCAAAGGGGTTGAAATCAGAGAACTGCAGCAAATTATGCATACCTATGTTCATAGCAGCACAATTCCTAATAGCCAAAATATGGAAACAACCTAGGTCCCCATCAACAGATGAATGGTTTGCAAAATTATGGGAAATACACACAATGGAATTCTATTCAGCTATAAAGAAGAACAAAATCAGGTCATTTGTAAGAAGATAGAAAGTCCTGGAGAGCATTATGTTAAGTGAGATCAGCCAAACACAGAAAGAGAAGGGACATATGTTTCCTCTAATATGCCCAAACTAGGGAGCATTAGGGATACCAGAGGGACTCCAGATATTGGAAGGGAAATCTCAGCAAAGTCTGAATGGAAAGCTAGGAGAGGAAGAAGGCCAAACTTGATTAATGAAGGCTACTTCCAAATATGTGTAAAATTATAAATATAGCATGGTTAGTCTGGGTATTCATTGTTGGGAGGGGAGAAGGTAAAGTGCAGAGTGAAGAGAGCATCAAGTACAGTTTAAATGTATACCATTTACTTTCATTAAAAATAAAAATAGCCGGGCGTGGTGGCGCACGCTTGTAATCCCCGCGCTTGGGAGGCGGAGACAGGAGGATCGCGCAGGTTCGAAGCCAGCAGCGCTGGCGTAAGAGACCCTGTTTCAAAAATATAAAATAGGTCTGGGAGTGCAGCCCGGAGGAAGAAGGGCTTCCAGGAACCCCAGTACCACCAAAAAAAAATAAATTAAAAAAAATAAAAATAAATAAAATGGAGAAGGACCTGTGGTATCATGACTGATACACAGGAAAGGGAAGAAAAAAGAGTACCTGGGATGACTCCAGGGTTTCTGATGTGATACGTGGGAGTTTTCAGCTAGTCTTAAAAACCCTGCGATGAGGTATCTTGAGCCCCACTTTGTATGGAAGGAATGGAAGCTCAGAGGGGAGGCTTGCTTTGTTTGATTCTTCCTGTAACAGAAGCATGACCTAGAGGAGAGCTGTGGTTCAGGCCAGTAAAAAGCAAGGGTAACACCATACCCCACTCTTGAGAGGGACAGTTCCAGATCTTCCTCACTCCAGGAATCCTCACACCAACTAATAAATTAGGGCCCACAGACTCATCTTTTCATATAGAACATGGCCTTTCTCTCTGTATTGTGTCTGTTTCACCACCCACTAACATTCAGAGCTTCTGAGATGCTGAATACATACAGTGGTTTCCACCCTTCTGTCCGAATGTAGTTGCCATCAGCGTGATCAACGAGAGCCACAGAGGAACAAATATAGGAATACAAGAGAAAGCATTGTGACCATCCAATTTGTGAACCAGCAGAATCTAGAAGAAAAGAGAGTTAAGGTCCTATTGATGTGTCACCTGAAAATATAAAAAGTCTGAAATTGCCTCACTAGGCAGCATCTCCCAGTCAGTTCTAAGAAGAGAGAAAGATGCCAGAAGAAATGCCAGAAAACCACCCAGGTGGGGAAGAACCAGGTGTCCCTTTGCATCTCTCTTTAGGATCAAGCAATCTATCCACTCAGCAAATTTCCATCCTGGTGCTTGCTTTAAGTAGTTAACAGTGTTCATTTTAGCATTTTCTATACTACTTCAAATAGAAAACTCTGACATGCAGCTCTCCCTTTAAAAATGTGGCAGCCAGCCAGGAGTGGTGGCGCACGCTTGTAATCCCTGCACTTGGGAGGCTGAGACAGGAGGACTGCACAGGTTCGAAGCCAGCCCCAGCTACTTAGTGAGGCTCTCAGCAACTTAGTGAGACCCTGTTTCCAAATAAAATATAACAAAGGTCTGGGAGTGTAGTGTGGAAGTAGAAAGCCTCTGAGTTCCACCCCCAGTACCTCCAAAAATAAATACATAATTACATAAATACATAAATAAATAAATAAAATAAATAAAATAAATAAAATAAATAAAATAAAAAATGTGGAGGCCCCACACATGCAGACCCATTGTGGTTGGAGAAGCCACTGTTCTCTTCCAGTGCCCCCCCAACCCCAGGAAGAGAGGATATTCCCATGTCCTTGTCATTCCTGCTAGTTTTCCCTCCTACAAGAGTTAACTGTGATGTCAAGAACTAGCAAGTTGCCTTTTTAGTTATATAGCATGTAGTTGTAAGGAAGAGTGGGCTTCAGGATTGAAGAATTTTCCCACAAAAAAACTTACCTCAAAAGTAAGAAGAGGCACGACAATGGTCATCCAGCTCAGTGCCATGGTTATGTGTGTCCTTCGCTGTTCTGCAATCACGTCCATAGAGCGCAGGAACAAGACAGACCACACAATGTAATATAGGACCACCAGGCACAGAAAGGACATGAGAATCCACAGGGGGACACACACCACCTATGGGGCAGAATAGACAGGAAATGTCTTCAGAGCTTCTACCCTAGCCTCTGTTGGTTATTACTGTCATTGCCTGGCTGGGTCTTTCCAGTTAAGACAATGCAAACCTAGTCAGTGAACAATTCTACTGTCCAGGACTCTAGTGAGAACAGCATGGGAAAGCAAATGTACAGCATGTTGAGCACAGATCCTGCCACAGGAAACAGTCCTTGAAATACCTAATGCCCTTGAAATACTCCCTTACACACTCATTCTTGTACACTCAGCCACTCACTCCTTCAGGCTCTGCCTGGCCCTACTGGTGTGTACATATAGGTCTTCTCACCCTTACCTACTCTCTTCACAGGTACATATTCACAACCTGCTGGAAGTCCCTTGATAATACATTCGGGATCCTGTAACTTTAATTGCCTGTGATATGGGGATCCTCTATCCTGACACACACCAGGCAAGTGAACTTGGCTGATTCATGCTGGGTATGCCAGGCTACTCCAACCCTGTCACCATGCCAAAACACATTCTGAGTATGTCACTGTCCTGGCAGAAACACGTTGTTCCTGGGTTCAATTCCCAGTAACTAACACACACACACACACACACACACACACACACACACACACACACACACACGATAAACCAGACCAGCTCCCAGCTCCCTTGACATCTTTCCCCCTCCTGTCCTGCCCACCAAAGCTACTGATAAGTTGTCCCATTTAACTAATGACCATAATGTAGACTGTTTTTGGCATATATTTCTGTGAGTTTTAACACCTGCAGATTGCTATACTTATAGTTAGTACAGAGAATAATTGTTATTCTGTGAAACCCCTTGTGCTGCTCCTTCATTCATTCCGCAGAATCCCCAGCAACCAAGGATCTGTCCGCTGTCACTATATTTTTGTTTTTACATGAATATTGCATAGATGGATTTGTACAGCACATAACTTTCTGAGACCAGCTTTCGATCAGTATAATAGCTTTGAGATTCATCATTGCTGCTTCTTGTAGCCACACGTTGTTCTCTTTAGTTACTGATGACATCTCATTGTATGAATGACCACAGTTTATTTGTTCCACCCTTTATTAAAGGTGGTTTTGAACTCTTGAATGTCAAAATCACAGCTACTATTAATGCTTTGTATCTGGTTTGTGTGAGTGTATCTATTTTTTCTAAGGAAAATATCCAGGATGGGTCTCCTAGGTGACATAAGTACATGTTTTAACTACATAAGAAACTGCAAAACTGTTTCCTAGAGTGCCTATACAGTTATTGTAAAAAACTGTTCTAAGCCTAAAGAGGATTGGCTTAAGGATTCATAGCTTTTTGCTTGCTTTGGCAGAAGACTTTCTTGAGAGAATTGAAGACAGTGTCATCCATGCCCCTTAGCTATCTAAACTATTTCCTTCTGCTTTACTATACCTTTTGTTTGCTTTGCTTAAGGGTGCAAGACCACCTCAAGGAGGGAGCTAAAGACAGCAATCTCTGCACTCTTGCAAAAGTGTCAAATAACAATTTATATTCCAAAGCATATCTAACACAATTTTCTGCTCCTTAGCCAGATACAGTCAATGATTTAACGACCCAACCTTAATTCTGTAAACCTGTAATAAGATGAAGAGCTGAGTTTTGCTTGGGGAATTTGGCTCTTTTGCTTTTTCCCTTCTCACATCTCCAGGACTAGGAATAGAGTCTTAAGAGTACTTTTTTCATTGTGTTGTCCTGTGCCCTGATGATGCAGAGCCTGACAGTTATGCCTACATGCCAGTAACACAAGAGTGGTGCAGGTTTCTTTGCTTTCCACCCAGCACTTGGTATTGCCAGTGGGTGGGGGTGGTAGCTGGTGGGAAGCATAGGGTATGGTGTGTGTGTGTGTGTGTGTGTGTGTGTGTGTGTGTGTGTGTGTGTGTTACTGGGGATTTAACCTAGGGGTGATCTAGTTTCTTTGCATCCTGCCTGGAACTTGGTATTGCCAGCAGGTGTGCGTGTGTGTGTGCGTGTATGTGTGTTACTGGGAATTGAACCCAGGGACATTCTACTTATGAGCTACACCCTCAGCCTTATTTTATTTTTTTTATTTTGAAACAGGGTCTTACTAAATCTCTGAGGGCCTTGATAAATTGCTGAGGCTAGCTTTGAACCTGAAATCTTCCTATCTCAGCGTTCCAAGTACTGGGATTAGAGGCAAGTACCACCATGCCTGGCTACCAGTGTTTTTTATTTTCACTATTCTGATAAATGTGGCAGGACCTCACCTTGGTTTTATTTTGCCTACCTGGATGCATAATGATGCTGAACATCCTTTCTTATGCTTATTCACCATTTCTACATTGTCTCAAGTCTTTTGTTAATGTTTAAATTGGGTATTTGCTTTCTCATTTTTGAGTTCCTTAAAAATCTTTGTGTGTTTTAAGATACAAATCAAAGTTCTGATACTTTAAAAATATTTTCTTCTAGTCTGTGACCTGTATTTTCCTTCAAATCATTCTGGTTTAAGGAAGTATTTATTATTTTTTATGTTTGATATTATTGATATCATTTCTAAGAACTCTTCACTAAGTTTTAGATCCCAAAGATTTTGTCCTTATTTTCCTCTAATATTTTTATTGTTCACCTTTCAGTTTTAGATCAATGACTTGAGTTGATGGGTGATTTTTAATATTCCTGACTAGCTTAGAGTTCTTGACATTGATTTTGCTAAAAAAGTCTACATACATGTAATTTGTTTTGCTTCCCTAAAGCACATCTTTGATGAGGCTTACTTATGGATTTTCTTTCATGGGTGACATGATAGTGATCTTAACCCTCATTTATTCTCTCTTGCTTTTTATAGGAAACATGTGATCAGACTACATTATCCACTGGAATCTGCAGGACTGCAGGGGGAGACTTTCAGCTGAAGTCATAAATCTCAACTTTAATTTGGGAGTCTATATTCCCTTCATTTCTTCTCTGCCCCCAAATGAATATTTTGCTTTTTTATTATAGATTTCCTTTTTTATTAAAGGTACACTATGTTTAACACAGAAAATGTCATGTGTGCAAAAGTACACATCAAGAAGAAAAACAAAAACAGTGGCATGACTTCACATCCCAGAGGCAGTGTAACTCTCCCACCTCTATCCCCAATCTTCTATGCATTTACAAGTTGAAACAATATTGCATTCTCTAATTTATGTCTTGCCATTTATCTACATATCCTCTCCTCCATCCATACATCATGCATACATGCATCCATCCACCTACAATTAATTTTAACCAAACATCCATTCCTGAACTCATAATTTAGAGATATGACTTATGACTACACCCCTGGCAAGTGTAAATTGGTACTGACTTTTTGAAAAGCAAGTTAGCAGCAGAGCACACATACTTAATCATGAAATGTTCCCTCCCAATAGCCTAGTAGCACTATTTCTGTAACACCTCCTGAGAAAACAATAAAAATATGAGACAAGGGATTTTTATTCACTAAATACCTACATCAGGCTAAACAGGAGGGAAAACTTCTAATGTTTATAGCATAGTAAAATAACTATGGTTGACAACAATTAATTGCAAATTTCCAAATAGCTAGGAGAAAGGATTTAGAAAGTTATTGACAAAAAGGAATGATAAATATCTGAGCTAACAGATGAATCAATTACCCCGATCTTATTATTACACATTGTAAACATGTACTGAAATGTCACACTGTACCCCATAAATATGTAAATTACTACACATCAATTAAAAGCTTTAAAATATATATGTACACACACATATATACACACACACTGGCAAAAATAGAAATGTTCAGAATTAAGGGGACAGTTTGATAAACACAAATAAAAAATACTATGCATCAACTAAACTTTACTTTTTTGTGGTACTGGGGATTGAACCCATGGGTGTTCTACCTATGAGCTACACCTCCAGCCCTATTTTTTATTCTTTACTTTGAAACAGATCTTACTAAGTTGCAGAGGGCCTCATAAGTAGTTGAGGCTGGCTGTGAACCTGCAATCCTCCTGTCTCAGTCTCCCAAGTACTGGGAGTGCACCACCAAGCCCAGTTTAACTTAACTTTAAGTGATGCATATAGAGATAGTTTATTGGCATGGGCATAGTCTTAATCAAAAGCTTGGTATCAGACAAATGAAACTGTTACGTGAGATTATCATTTTTAATTTTAGATAAATTGCCATAATACTAGATGTCAACTACTAAGCCAAGCATGGGAGGGAGGGATAGGGAGAGAATGGGGTGGGGATTGGGTGAGGGCTGACTGGGAAAAGTGTGCATGTATGTCTACAAAAGTATGTATCCTACTATGATGTATGAATACAGTGCACCAATAAAAAAAAAAGATATGTTAAGACAAAAAAGCAGGACAGAGAATTTTATGCACAGTATAATTTTATTTGTATAAAACAAGGGAGTAAGCCAGGCGTGGCGGTGCATGCTTGTAATCCCAGCACTCGGGAGGTTGAGACTGGAGGATCACGGACAGCCTCAGCTACCTAGCGAGGCCTTCTGCAACTCAGTGAGACCCGGTTTCAAAATAAAGAATAAAAAATAGGGCAGGGGGTATAGCTCGGACGTTGAATGCCCCTGGGTCCTACCCCCAGACTGGCAAAAAAAAAATAAAAATAAAAAATAAAACAAGGGAATAGAAACACTAAGATGTTATCTATCAGTGGTGGGATTATGGATGATTATTAGTCTATTATCTATGGCTGCTTGCCTTTTCCAAGTTTCCTCCAATGAACATGAATTATTTTTCTAATAAAAGTTTGATTACGGGCTTAAAAGTTTACATACAAGCCAGGGCCAGTGGATGATCTTGTCCAGTCTTAAGGCAATGAATATAAACTGGAGAATGTTGACAGAACACAGGATTTCTAACTAAAAATGAAGAAAAGAATCAGTTATATAAAGTAAAAATTGTAATTCAATACTACAATTTTTTGGTTAATACACTAAAATGCAATGCAAATTATAATACAATAAAAGTTTTATTACATTATATGGAAGGTCCTGATATTCCACACCAGAAGGGGATGGCAGTGCTGTATCAAGGAAAAATGCACCTGACTTGTCTAGCCCCTCTGCTCATTGGCTACTTGTCCCTTTTGTAGCTTGAGGCCTAAGAACTGCTGGCCCAATTTGTTTCTAGGTGTACTTTGTTTCTAGGTGTACTGAGAAGAGGCAATCTTCAGTGAACTCCACTTCCTATCCTCCCTCCTCCTCCTCCTCCTCCTCCTCCTCCTCCTCCTCCTCCTCCTCCTCCTCCTCCTCCTTCTTCTTCTTCTTCTTCTTCTTCTTCTTCTTCTTCTCTCTCTCTCTCTCTCTCTCTCTCTCTCTCTCTCTCTCTCTCTCTCGTAGTAGGGATTGAACCCAGAGACATTCTACCTCTGAGCTACACTCCCAGCCCTATTTTATTCTTTTTTAATTTATTTTTTATTGGTGCATTGTATTTATACATCATAATGAGGTAAAAAAAAACTTGTATAGGCTTTAAATGTACACATCACCCAGCCAGCCCCCACCCAGTCCCCACCTCACTCCCTCCCCATTCCTCCCTCCCATGCTTGGCTTAGTGGTTAACTTCGATAATAATAAGTACGTCATGCACTTTGAAGTATTTCCCTCTCCCCACCTCCCATCTCCATAGTTAGGTTGTCTTATTTGCTCCTCTGTAGGGTCTCTATTCACCCTATGACCCCATTCACCCTAGGTTTCACATGTTAGGGAAAGCATCCAATTCCTTACTTTTTGTGACTGACTAAACCACGATCTCACTATGTTGTGGAGGGCCTCACTAAGTAGCTGAGGTTGGCTGTGAACCTGCAATCCTCCTGTCTCAGCCTCCCAAGCACTGGGATTCCAAGCAAGAGCCAGCAGACTTTGCTTCATCTCTCTTCTTTTTCTTTCTTTCTTTCTTTCTTTTTTTTTTTTTGTGGTACTGGGGATAGAACCCAGACATTCTACCTCCAAGCTACACTCACAGTCCTATTTTTTATTCTTTATTTTGAAACAGGGTCTCACTGAGTTGCAAAGGACCTCACTAAGTAGCTGAGGATGTCCGCAAACTCTGATCCTCCTGTCTCAGCCTCCCAAATCCTGGGATTACAAGCCTGTGCCACCATGCCCGGCTCAACTCTATTTTAACTACTCTTTTATTTCCTTTTATTCATATCTAGGACTTGGCCCTACATCTCACTTCTTTCTTTTTGGCTCCTTGAGGACCCTGTAACATCAAGCCATCAATTATAGATTCTTTACTATTTCCTTAACCCTACCTATGCCATCAATCCTTCCCAGCAAGAAACAAGTTTCCAGTTAAAAAGAGAAACACAGCTGGGTGTAGTGGCCCATGCTTGTAATCTTGAGAGGCTGAGACAGGAGGATAAGAAGACTGAAGCCAGACTTAGCAACTTGGTAAGGCCTTCAATAATTTAGTGAGACCCTGTTTATAGGGCTGGGAATGTGGTCACAGGTACAATGCCCCTGGGCTCAATCCCTAGTACCACAAAAGAAGAAACCACCCCCAAATCCAAATAGGCTCACCCCTCCTGTGATTTAGGATCTCTCTTAGCCTTACTTTTTTGCTGAGGTCCAACTTTGTGAGAAAGAAATGGCTAGTGAGCCCTATTCCAAATCCCTCTTCCCCAGCCAAGTGATTTGGTGTCTGTCAATATGACTATCCCACTGGGAAATTACCTTCATCAAGGCCACCAATATCAAGAGGGAGCACATCCTCCTGGATATTTGAGACATGTGCTATGGCTTACCACTTCTTCTTTCTTATACTTCTCATTCTGGGCTTCGAGCATCCTACTCAGTGTCCTCCAAGAGCTCTGACAATTTCTTCCTAGACTTCTTTTCCTCCCATTAAATGGCAATATTCCTCAGAGCCTAAAACATAGTCTTTTCTCCCCAATAAAGAAATATGCACAACATACTCAGTCACTCCAGCCTGGGGGTGGAGAAGTTTCAGTTACACTCCAGCTTCCATTACCACCTAGTGGTTCGTACTTAAATCTGTCTTAAAGCCAGCCTTCCTACTATGTATCAGACCCTCTGTGCAGATGCCACTTGGCTTTCCTAGAGATACCCTAAATAAAACTTGTCTCTAATTGAGCTCATTATTTGCAGCACCCTATACCTTGTCTTTCTCTTTCCTATCACTGTAAGGCAAACTGATTCCTCAAATCACAAACCTGGGAAGCACCTTATATTCTATTCTCCACATTCATATTCAGTCACCTAAACTGTCCACTCTCCCACCCAAACTTCTCCTAAATCTCCCACCTATACTCTATCCTAATTACAACTGCCTCATCAGGCCCTGTCACCAACCCCCAAACCACTTCCACAGCCTCCTTACTAGCCTCTTTGCCTTCAGCCTGGATGACCCTCTGTTCCCAAAGGTCTCTGGGCTGCTCTTTCTTCTGGTGACAGTCCCTGTCCTTGCCTATATAATGAAAATATGTCATCTGACCAAGAATTTCCCCAAAGTTCTTGATCTACAGGGCATTTAGTGATAGAGTAATTCATTCAGACCTCTAGGCCAAAAGAAATGCCTGATAATTCCATTGGATTAAGTAATTAAGTCTAAACTTATTATTTCTATTAAGTCATTTGAAAAATAAATCACCTAAATAAAAGGAAAAATCCTTCCTTCTCTTCTTTCACTGGGGATTTAAAACCAGAGGCATTCTATCTCTGAGCTACACCCTTAAACTTATTTTTATTCTTTATTTGAAAAAGAGTCTCACTAAGTTGCAGAGGGCCTAAGTAGTTGAGGCTGGCTTTGAACCTTGGATCCTCCTATCTCAGCCTCCCAAGTACTGCGATTACAAGTGTGTATCACCATGCCCAGCTAGTTTATTATTTAAAACCACAAATGATTCCTAATGGGATGTGTGTGCCTATCAGGTAGTACACAATTTTCCAAACCTTGGTGTTAGATATGGCATTTCTTCTCATTACTCTTATTTTCCCACTATACTAGCTTTTATTTTATTTTTAAAAAAATACTTTATTTGGAAACAGGGTCTCACTAAGTTGCTGAGAGCCTCACTCAGTAGTTGAGGCTGGCTTTGAACCTGTGCAATCCTCCTGTCTCAGCCTCCTAAGTGCTGGGATTACAAGTGTGTACTACCACACCCGGCTCTATACTAGCTTTTAATCACAGTAACTGCCAAAAACCCAGCTTCTTAAAAATATGACATCTTCAAAGGAAATGGTATATGACCTAATAATAACACTAAACTATTTGAGCTACTAGTTAGTATGATATTTGAATACATGTCAAGTATCAGTGTTTCCTCAAGTGTATACTATCCCTGACACCCTGAATTTACTAGGGTTCCTGGGGTATCTCAGCACTTGGTGTGCTGAGAATGTGTCTCCTGTTCAGCTCCAGAACTGTGTAGGAGTTTCCTTTCCTTTAGTTTCCACACTTCCCTACTGTATCTGCTCCAGGCATATCAGAGCTACTCTGGAGTCCAAGAAGGAGGGAACTTCAGGGAGAAGCTGGATAAGGAGGCTAGAGCTAGTGCAGAAAGCTGAGGTCAGAAACAGGAACTGAGAAGACATAAGAACAGGAGAGGTTGTGGAGGCAGGAGTGTCAAATAGTCCATTTGTATCAAGTATGAACAGTGAGGAAAAGGATGCCCAAGGTCAGAATGCTAAGAGAAACTTGTAAGAAGTAGTGGGAGCAAGAAGTTGACAAAGTTCTTGACATCCAGAGGGTCCAAGAACCAAAAGCCAGAGCAGTGACAGTGTTGACAAGAAACACTCAGCAGTGTCTGAAGCTCCAGGCTGGTCAATGGTCCGAAAAGATGAGGCCTGCAAGGGGCTGTTGGACTTGGCCTCAGGTGTTAGTGCCAGGTCCAAGGGAGTTCTTGTTCGAGCAGAGATTGAGAGACAAGGAATAAGACAGTGGAGAATAAACAGCAGGCACATTTTGAGGAGCCGTCTCCTGAACAAAGGGAGAGAGCACCAGAGCTGAGCAAAGGCCTGATTTTATCTTTCAGAGAGAGAGAGAGAATAAAGTGGCTTATGCAAGTGTGGTTAAGTTCCAGAGCTAATACTGAAGGGAAAAGTCTGTAAAGAGGAAAGGAAGAAAATACAATGGTTTTAGAGGGGCAGAGACTCAAATGGTCCTTGGAAATGGGGGCCCTTTGCACATACAGACGGCACCAGGCTGTTCAGTGCTGCTCAACCTTACTTCTATTACTGCCTGCCAAGAAGCATTGTTAAACATTTGTTTCGTTAATTGTACACCTTATGAAATTTTAATACCATACATATTTTGTAGGTAATGTACTTTATTCGTTTTCCACCCTTACCTACAAACCAATTTTTAACCCTTGGGGACTCGAGTGCTATGGACTTGCTAACACATGGTCAGGGCTAAAGCTGGAGACCACACCGAGGCCGGGATCGGAGCCTGCCGAGTGATTAGGCCGGTGCTGGGGCCAGTGAGGCCGGCATCGGAGCCTGCCATGAGGCAAGGCCGGTACTGGGGCCTCCGAGGCCAGGATAAGAGCCTGCCAAGGGGTTAGGCCGGTGCTGGGGCCAGCGAGGCCGGCATCGGAGCCTGCCGTGAGGCAAGGCCGGTACTGGGGCCTCTGAGGCCAGGATAAGAGCCAGCCGAGGGGTTAGGCCGGTGCTGGGGCCAGTGAGGCCGGCATCGGAGCCTGCCTTGAGGCAAGGCCGGTAGTGCGGCCTCCGAGGCCAGGATAAGAGCCTGCCGAGGGGTTAGGCCGGTGCTGGGGCCAGCGAGGCCGGCATCGGAGCCTGCCGTGAGGCAAGGCCGGTACTGGGGCCTCCGAGGCCAGGATAAGAGCCTGCCGAGGGGTTAGGCCGGTGCTGGGGCCAGCAAGGCCGGCATCGGAGCCTGCCGTGAGGCATGACCTGTGCTGGGGTCTCCGAGGCCAGGATCGGAGCCTGCCGAGTGGTTAGGCCGGTGCTGGGGCCAGTGAGGCCGGCATCGGAGCCTGCCGTGAGGCATGACCAGTGCTGGGGCCTCCGAGGCCGGGATCGGAGCCTGCCGAGGGGTTAGGCCGGTGCTGGGGCCAGTGAGGCCAGCATAGGAGCCTGCCGTGAGGCAAAGCCGGTACCGGGGCCTCGAGGCCAGGATAAGAGCCTGCCGAGGGGTTAGGCCGGTGCTGGAGCCAGCGAGGCCGGCATCGGAGCCTGCCGTGAGGCAAGGCCGGTACTGGGGCCTCCGAGGCCAGGATAAGAGCCTGCCGAGGGGTTAGGCTGGTGCTGGGGCCAGCGAGGCCGGCATCGGAGCCTGCCTTGAGGCATGACCAGTGCTGGGGCCTCCGAGGCTGGGATCGGAGCCTGCCGAGGGGTTAGGCTGGTGCAGGGGCCAATGGCCAGCATCGGAGCCTGGCGTGAGGCAAGTTCACTCCTGCGGCCTCCAAGGCCGGGACCAAAGCCAGCTTAGGGGTTAGACCGGTTCAGGGGCCAGCGAGACCAGAACTGGGGCCTCCCATGAGGCAAGGCCGCTGCTTGAGCTAGCGAGGTCTGGATCAGTCCACTGAGTAGCCAGACCACTACTGGGACCATCAAGAGTGGGATTGGTACTTGCAACGCAGCATGCACAGAGAATTATCGCTGAAAATATAAATCAGATGCTTCTCTTAATCAGCAATAACTAGGAGGAAAAGGGCAACAGGAAGAGGTTGAGCTATAGAAAGGGCCCTATAGTGAAGCAACTAATGTGACCAATCAGAGGGTATGTATTACTGGAGGACGGAGCCTCTTTAAAACGCAGGAGGTACATAAACAAATGTATCAAAGTAAATCACCAAAGAAGTGTGGGATGGAGGGAGGGGGAGGGAATGGGATGGGGGCTGGAGGAGGGCTAATTGGATGATGTGTGCTTGTATATCCTCTCAAGTCTTGTACTCCAATGTGATTGATATAAGACTACAATGCACCAATTTAAAAAATAAATTAATTAAAAAAAAAAAAAAGCTGGAGACCACAGATGTGTTGGCTTGGTCTAAGTTGGGTGACTTTCTTTAGCAGCCTCCAACAAGCAACCAGGAATAAAAGATAAGTGACTGGACTGCTTAAAGCTTAGGGAACTGCTGAGAGGGTGGCAGTAGGCTGGAGGATATACTTCTTTTCCTCCACAGCCCACTCCAACCTATTAGCCACATACATGCTGTGACTTTCCATCAGTTCCAAAGTGGTGAACCACTCCTTCAAGGACAAACCCTTCCTGTTGTTCTGGGTTCTATTCTTCCTGGGTTTCACAGTGCCTTGATCCATCCCTATTTTTTGGTCTTGTTCTCAAAACTACACCTGGGGTGAAGGCACACATCAGGCCAAGGCTCATCCTCTGTCTGCTATGTTCTCTACCAACTCAAAAGCAGTCTTCTTCCTCCACTCTATATCCAAAAGGCACCTACAGTCATTCCCCCTTATCAGCAGGGGCTATGTTTCAAGACTCCTATGTTTGAAACTACAGATAGTAACAAGCCCTATATATATTGTTTTTCTAATACATACATGCCCATGGTAAAGTTTAATCTATATATTAGGTACAATAAGAGATTAATAATACCTAATAGTAAAATGAACAATTTTTATTAATATACTGTAATAAAGTAATGTAAATGTCTTCTCCCCACTCTCAGAACATATTACTGTACAATCAGACCATGTTGTACAGTACAATCAGAACTATACTGTACAATGAACATAGGTAAGTGAAACCATGCAAAATGAAACCATGGATAAAGGAGAGACCACAGTAGAGTCTTTAGTTCTCTCCTCAAACCTATAGATATACAGCTTTGGGCCCTTAGTTTGCATGTAACTAAATGACTGGGCTCTGGAGTCTGGCTGAATGAAAGGAAATTGGACTCTGCCCCTTAATGAGTAGCCGTGAACAAATTACATGCTCTGGAAAACAACTGTACCTAATTCACAGAGTTGTTGTGAATACTTAATAAGATACTACTGCACATAATGGAAATTTATTCAATCATAAGGAAGAATAACAATATGTGATTTGCAGGAAAATGGATAGAATTAGAGAATATTATTCTAAGTGAGATTGTAAAGTCTCAGAAGGTCAAGAGTCAAATGTTTTCTTTCTTAGGTCAAAGGTCAAATGTTCTTCTCTCTCTCTTATGTAGATACTACAGAGAAAACAGAAAACAAAAGAGACTTCAGATAAAGGAGAATGAAAAGGGATTAGAAGAGAGAGATGATAAGGAGAAAAAGGATTGAGGAAGGAAATAGTTCAAACAATGCTATGTCCATATGTGAAGGTATCACTACCAATCTCACTAATAGCATGGAAAGGAAAAGAAGGAAGCAAGGTGGAATGCAGAGGAAAATACACCAAGTGATGTGTGCCTATAAAATGTATTACTTTGGATATCATCATGTTGTAAAATTAAAATGTACCAATAACATTACAGAAATAAAACACAGCCATCATTTGAAGTAAAAAAAGATATTACCCATGTAAAGTACCTATCCCAATGACTGGTACACAGTGAATGCACCATAAATATCACCCATAATTATTTTACTTATCATTGTTATTAGTCTTGGTAATTTATTCACCTGTGTTTTCTTTGTTATGCAAAAGGGGCTTGGCAAAGAATTGGTAAATGTATACTGAATAAATCAATAAAATTTCGAGGAGCTAGCTAGCTCATGGGGTTTGAGATGGCAAGATGGCTAGTTTTATGTGTCAGTTTAGATGGGCTACAGCATACTATTTAAATATATAGTATATTATGTCAATAGTATATTGTTTAATACAACACAAAACTAGGTGTTATTGTGAAAGTATTGACTTTAAACAAAATTTGCCTCAATAATGTGGGTGGGCCCCATCTAATCAGTTGAAGGCTTTAAGGCTTTTTAGAGAAGAAGAAATTCTGCCTTAGTACTGCATTGTCAACTCCTGCCAAGTCTCCAGACTGTCTTTCTGCCTTCCTCAATTCAGACTTGCCAGGCCCACAATGGTATGTTCCAGTTCCTTAAAACCTCTTTACATCTTAACCTATCCTATAGGTTCCATTTTTCTGGAGAAGCTGGACTAATGTAGGTTGGTCAGAAAGAGAGGAAGCTGAAAAAAGTCTGACAGTCTGGGGGGAAAGCTACTGTTCAGAGGCAAGAAAGAGAAACCATTATTTGCATTATATTCTCTTTCTTTTATAGCATGATTCAGAGTTAATGACCAATCAGTCAATCTCTTCCTAACAATGGACAAGAAATTGACATTAGACTGTTTTAAAAGCATCTGTAAATATATAAAATCTTACCTCTAGTGACCTGTCATGTCGAAAGCCCCAGACACAAGCTGCAACTGAAACTGGGGAAACAAAAAACAGTGGCATGAAGACTAGAAGCCAGAAATGGCTTCCTCTCTCGATCCTGTCACAGACCAGAACTTCAAACATCAACAGGAGCAAGTGGATGCCCACAGCAATTAACATGGCTTTAAACTCCACACATGTTTCTCCTTCTGCTCTAAAAAGATATAGAAAAAGAAAACAAAACACCCTCAGTTCAGAATCTCCATTATATGCAAACAGTCCATGGCAAATACTAAGTTATGTTGACATTTTGAATTTACTTGTAAATTTGACAAAAGGTAAAGGAAAATCAGGTAGAAAGCTTACTTAAATATAATCTTTAATAGGCAATCTTTTAAACATCAAAGGACTACTACATGACAAGAAATAATCATTATAACCAAATGAGACGTTAACTGTAAAAAGATAGTCTCCGAAGCAATATCCATAGTTATTATTTCACTGGCAATATAAATAAACATTTTTGTTCATAACTTTTTGTGGTATTGATGAGTGAATCGAGGAGCATTCTTATTTTGAAACAAGGTCTCACAAGTTGCTGAGGGCCTTGCTAAGTTTCTGAGGCTGGCTGTGAATCTGGGATCCTTCGGTCTCAGGCTTCCAAGGACTAGGATTATAGGCATGCACCACTATGCCTGGCTTGTTCAAATTTTTATTTATTTACTTATTTTTTGCAGCATTGGAAATGGAACCCAGGGGCATTCTACCTCCAAGCTACACTCCCATCCATATTTTTTATTCTTTATTTTGAAACAGTGTCTCACTGAGTTGCAAAGGGCCTCACTAAGTAGCTGAGGCTGGCTTCAAACCTGCCTGATCTTCCTGTCTCTGCCTGCCAAATGCTGGGATTACAAGCATGTACCATCATGCCCAGCTTTGCTCAAAACTTTAAATTTTCCTATAAGAGTTATTTCCAAGATTATTCAAACTGATTGCTTCTATTGTTAAAAATTGACAAATATCTCTTAAATCTCATGATTCTCATCTCTCATATTAAAACTCATCTTCTGAAATATTTTAGAGATTTCTAGTTTTTATTGTAGAGGTCTTTTACTTCTTTATTCCTAAGTGTTTTATCCTTTTTGAAGGTTATTGTGAATAATCATATAAACCACATTGCCAATATTTAACAAATCTGGCTATATGAACAAGTGAGTTATATTCGATAAGATATGGTTAGCTCTCTGCTAGTGGCTATTGTAAAATGAAAATAAAAAATATAAATGTTTTAGCTAGGTATGGTGGCATATTTTTTTAATCCCTATTGCTTGGGAGGCTGGTACTGGAGGATTTCAGGTTTGAGACCAGCCTGAAATAAAAAATAAAATTTGGTTGGGAGTGTAGCACAGAGGTAGAATGTCCCTGAGTTCAATTTCCAGCACCACAAAAAAATATATGTCTTTGTATTTTCATTTCTATTCCATTAGAATGAATTAAGTATCATCCATTAGAATGAATTAAAACCTGCAGATGAAAGAGAAAGAACAAATAAATCAAGTCTATCATCAAACAAAATTAGTTTAATTAGCTATTTAAATACTGTTCATGACTCTTATAAATTAATAAATGGAAATAGGGTCATAAATCAAGAAATACTTTATAATGTTTTTGTTCAGTGAAAATACATGCAAACATTTCTGATGTGCATATATTATTAGTGGTAAATACACCTAGGCTTAGGATGTAAAGAAAGTGAAGTCAAAAGTTATTTACAGAGTTCCACTAGTTAATGTGAACACTAGATGACTGTGTCTATACGTTCCATATATTTAACAACATACACATATGCACACATGCACATAATTCTCCTCTTTGCTGAAAACATCTTAAACCAAGAGAAAAATATTCAAGTTGCTTATAAATTATCAATTTCTTGGCCTAAAATATTAAGTACCTTTTCATTCTTTTTTTCCCAAGTACTGGGAATTAAACCAAGGGGCATTCTGCCTTTGAGCTATGCCCTCAGCTTCTATTTTTTATTTTTTTTATTTTGAAACAGGGTCTTACTAAGTTGTGAAGGGCCTCATTAAGTAGCTGAGGCTGGCTATGAGTTTGTGATCCTCTTGTCTCAGCCTCCCAAATACTAAAATTACAAGTATATTTTTTATTTTGAAACACTAAGTTACCTTTTCATTCTTTGAGAAACAAACATTATATATCTGAAAATGTCTCATAAAGAAAAGATGTGCAACTAATGCTGGGCACGGTGGCACATGCTTACATCCCAGTACTTTGGAGGCTAAGACAAGAGGATCACACAAGTTCAAAGCCAGCCTCCGCAGCTTAGTGAGGCTCTCAACAACTTAGCAAGACTCTGTTTCCAAATAAAATACAAAATAGGTCTAGGGGTGTAGCTCGTAGGTAGAAGGCCCCTGGGTTCCATCCCCAGTACCACAAAAAAAAAAAGAAAAGAAAAGAAATGATGTGCAGCTATATAGGTAATCAATCTTTTATTTTAATTTTTTCTGTGGTACTGGGGATTGAATCCAGGGGGCATTCTAACTCTAAGCTGTACCTCCAACCTTATTTTATTCCTTATTTTGAAACAAGGTCTCACTAAGTTGTGGAGGGCCTCACAAGTTGCTAAGGCTGGCTTTGAACCTTCTATCCACTTTCTCAGCCACTCAAATACTAGGATTACTAGCATGTGCCACCACACCTAGCTGTAATCTGTCTTTTAAAAGAATTCAAAAGAGCTGAGCGTGATGGCACAGGCTTATAATCCCAGCGCTTGGGAGGCTGAGACAGGAGGATCACACAGGTTCAAAGCCAGCCTCAGCTACTTAGTGAGGCTCTCAGAAACTTAATGAGACCCTGTTTCCAAATAAAGTATAATATAGGTCTGGGAGAATAGCCCGTAGGTTAAAAAAAAAAAAAAAGTTGAGGTAGCCCCAACTTCTACACTCTCTCCACATGAGCCTCCCTCTACCCTTCCCACTTGCCTATTGGGCTTTGCTTCACTCCCCAATTTCCTGGTGAAGGTTTTAGAAGAGCATATAGTTTCCAACCCTCCCTCTTTTTTCTGTATGTAGTTCCAGTCTCTGTGAGAGAGAAGGGAAAGACTACCACAGAACTCAGCAACAGCAGCCTACACTTCCCTATAAAACTCTGTCTTCCTTTTCAGCATCTAAGGGATTCTAAGGCTTCTAGCCAAACTACCCCCTTTATAACACTAACAGGTCTAATATCCCAGGAGGAGAGTAGGACAAGAGGAGATACAGCAGCAAAAGTCAAATCCCTGATGATCAAGGCTAGAACTATGAATGCCTTTTAACCACAGGTTCCATGCTTCTTCTTCTAGGATGGTATAAATAATTATGTATTTTGAAGTATGTTTTAGATTTCATAGGAATTTGTAGGCTGGTGGAACACATTTACTCACCCAAACTAACAATGCTTTTCTAAGGATATGTGTCGAGCAACTGCTTTTTAAAAATGTTGAAGAGATCTGTTTGCCTGTACTACAGTTTTTTATAAAATCCCAAATATGAAAAGAAAATGGTCCTTATTTTGTAACAAGAAAAACCAAGATAGAGCTTTCTCAAGACAGAGACCAATGAGTTTTATAAAAGCAGTATTACCGATACTGAGGATTTCGTGCCCAGACTCCAGTTCCAACTGAGGCTCCAACAATAACCATCAACTTCCACAGCCATATTGGAGCAAAGACAGCCCAGTAACTCCACTGAATGATGCCATCCAGGCGAAGGGCCAGCAGCACAGAGAACAGCAGCAGACAGGCATAGATGAGGAATTTACTAGGAGAAAATAAAATGATTTAAAGATGATTCACTTTACAAACAGTTGATAACTGAAATGGGGTGATAGCAATCATTTCTAGAACATAAGGAGTCAGTAATTCAACAACTCTTATTAAAAAGTTCATATCGGCCGGGCGTGGTGGCGCACGCTTGTAATCCCCGCACTTGGGAGGCCGAGACAGGAGGATCGCGCAGGTTCGAAGCCAGCCGTGCTGGCTTAAGAGACCCTGTTTCCAAAAATATAAAATAGGTCTGGGAGTGTAGCCCGGAGGTAGAAGGGCTTCCAGGAACCCCAGTACCACACACACACACACAAAGTTCATATTGTGGATAAGGGAAATACAAAGAAGACTAATCAGTCTCCTATCTTAAAAGGCTTCCTGATAGGCAGGAGTCCACAGAAACATACAATTAAAATACAGCATGATGTAAACATCATCATATATGGTGCTATATGCAGAGTTTGATGAGAATCAAGAAGAAATAAGGGTTCTGTCTAAGGCTCAGGGAAGCAGAGAGGTGGTGACCATGCAGCTCATTTCAAAGAATGTTTGAAAAGCTGCTGGGCAAGAAAGGAGGTGAGATAAGGAAATATTGTAGGAAGAATTAAATAGTTATACCAAGACACGGAGAATGGAAAGGTTGATATGTTCAGGATATGGTCAAGTTCAGTTCTGTCACAATTATTTTATTCTATTTGTAAAAAGGTGACCATTTGCCATGTTCATATGGCATATATATTTGGTACATTATTATACTTTCCATAGCTGAATAAATCAAACAACACCTGTGTGTCTGTGCCCATGTGCACCTACACACACACTCACATCTCACATAAAAAAGAACTGCTGTAAGGCCAAGCATGGTGGTCCACGCTTGTAATTCCAGCATTCGGGAGGCAGAGACCAGAGGATTGTGGTTTGTAGACAGTCTCAGCTACTTAGCAAGGCCCTTCGCATGAGACACTGTTTCAAAAAATAAAAAGAATAATAAATAAGAACAGGATATAGCTCAGAGGTAGAATGAATGCCTCTGGGTTCCATCCCCAGTACTTAAAAAAAAAAACAAAGAATTGTTGTAGACGGTGTCCTTGAAACACTATTTGGAAATTGCTTTGTTAAAGGCTTATTCTGGCCTTGATATATAAAATAAAAGGAATAAGATTTGCCTTCCCACCTTAAAAAAGGAACTGAACAAAAATATACAAAACATTGACTTTTCACACATTGAAAAATAGGCATGAAGAAACAAGAAAGAAGATAGGGAAGGAAGGAGAGAGGAAAAAAGACAATAAATACTGACTGGAGGCAGTTTCCAGGCTGTAGCAAGAAGATAGTTAAAACAAAAGATTGCAAATAATTACGTTAAAAGTAAATAGTCTAAATATCAATTTAAAGACAAAGATTACTAGACCGGATAAATAAGAATGGAAACTATATGCTGCCCGTAAGAAATCTACTTTATTTATAATATAATAGATTAAAAGCAAAATAATGAAAAAGTTATTCCAAATAAATAATAACCAAAAGAAAGCTGGAGTAACTATATTTATATCTATTTTTAATTATCTATTGTTGCTGTAACAAATTACAATAACTTAACAGATTAAAACAACACAAATTTATTATCTCACTGTTTTGTATGACAAAATGCCAAATGGATATGGTCTGTTTCTCTGATTAGAGTCTTACAAGGCTAAAATTGAGATGTCTGTTGTTGGGACCCTTATTAGGATACTCTGGAAAGAATTAACTTCCAAACTCAAATCAGGTTGTTGGCAGAGCTGGGCTTCTTTTGATTGTATGACTGAGATCCCTATTTCTTTGTTGTACATCAGCTTGGGGCCATCCTTACATACTCTACACTTATCTTCCATTCTCTTTTTTTCAGTACTGGGGATGGAACCCAGGAGCAGTCTACCTCTGAGCTACACCTCCAGCCCTATGTTTTTATTCTCTATTTTGGAATAGGGTCTCACTGAGTTACAAAGGGCCTCACTAAGTAGTTGAGGCTGGCTGTGAATCGCTATGCTCCCATCTCAGCCTCCCAAATGCTGGGATTACATGCATGCGCCACCACACCTGGCTTATCTTCCATTCTTGAGGGTCCCTATATCCCAAAGCCAGCAACAGCACACTGAATCTTTATCATGCTTGGATTTTTTCAATTTCTCATCCTGCCATTTTTCTCCTGCTTCCTATAAGAGAAAGCTGATGTGATTAGACTGGGTCTACCTAGATAAACCAGAATAATCTCCCTATTTTAACATCCACTAATGTGGAAGGGGAAATTCAAAAGATGATTTCAAAGATTCCTGTCCCCTGGTCATTTAAACACTTTTCTAGGTACTATTTGAAGAAACTTTTCAGATGAAATTAAGGCTGTTAATCAGCTAACTTTAAATAAGGAGATTGTCCTAGATTATGCAGGTGGGCTCACATGAGTCCACATACATGTGTTCTTCCTTAGAAGAACATGAAGGCAAAAGAGTAAGTTAGAGATGTGGCAAAAGCAGAAATCAGGTGGAGCCAAAGAATGCAAGCAACCTCTAGAAGCTGAGAATGGTTCTTGGCTAACATCGGAAAGATGGAAACTCAGCCCTCCAAGTGCAAGGATCTAAGTTCTCACAAAAACCCCAAATGACTTTGGAATTAGATTAATCCCCAGTACCTCTAGAAGGGAATACAGCCCTTCTAATACTTTGATTTCAACCTGTTAAGACTCTAAGCAGAAGATCCAACTAAGCCACGCTATATTCAGAATTACAACCTATCAAACTGAAAAATGATAAGGTTGTGTAGTTTTAAGCCACCAAGTCCATGGCTATTTGTCATAGTACAATAGAAACTAATACTATAAGCTTAAATACATCTACAAACTCCTCTTTGCCATGTAATATAATTTTTTTTCAGGTTCCAGTGCTGAGGGCAGATATATCTTTGAAGAGTGCATTCTGCCTAGCATAATATAAGACCAGTATATTTCTGAACAAGGGATATTATCAGAGACAAATAGGGGCAGTACATAATGATAAAGGGGTCAGTTTGCCATGGGGACCTAAATATAATAAAAATTTATGTACCTAATAACAAAAATCCAAATTATTGTAGAAAATAAGAACAACAAAAGGAGAAACAGAAAAATCCATAATTATAAATGGAAATTAATACTTTTCTCTCAATAAGTGATGCAACACATGGAATGAAAACTACTAAAGATATACAGAACTGCAACAACAAGATCAACTAACTTGACCTAACTTATATTAATAAACAGATCCTCTTAACAATAGCAAAATATAAATTATTTTCAAATCCACAAGGGACATTCACCAATACAGACTGAATTCTGGGCAATGAGATATGCTTCACCAAATTTAAAAGCTATAAAATCATATAAAGAAAATCTCTAAGTACAGTGAAATTAAATTAGAAATGAAAACAGAAAAGTAACTAAAATAATCTTAAAATACTTTAAATACTATGTGTGTGTGTGTGTGTGTGTGTGTGTGTGTGTGTGTGTGTTTTACTAGAGGCTGAAACCAGGGGCATTCTCTATCTCTGAGCTATACCCTCAGCCATTCATTATTTTGGAACAGGGTCTCACTAAGTTCCAGAGGGCCGCAATAAGTAGCTGAGGCCGTCCTTGAACCTGGGAACCTCCTGTCTCGGCCTTCCAATTATTGAGATTACAGGCATGTGCTACCATGCCCAACTTAAATACACTTCTAAATAATCTACAGGCAAAAGAATAAAATAAGGAAAATCAGAAAAAAATTCTGGCTAAATGAAAGTGAAAACACAATATACCCTAATTTGTGAGATATATGTAAAGCAGTATTTAAGGAAAATTTAGCATTAAAGACTTATATTAGAAAGAAGCTTTATAAATTATTATAGCCATTATGAAAATCAGTATAGAGGTTCCTCAGAAAATTAAAAATAGAACTACCATATGATTCAGCAATCCCACTTGTGGAAATGAATTCAGCATATCAAAGAGACATCTGCATGTCCATATTTGTTGCAGCACTATTCACAAATTCAGAATAGCCAAGAAATAGAAACAACCTAAATATCCATCAGAGTATTAATGAATAAAAAATGTGGTACATGTGCACAATGAAATACTATTCAGACTTAATCTAACTTATATGTGACATCTAAAAAAGCTGATACCATACAAAATGAGAGTAAAGTAGTGGTTACTAGAGGTTGGGGAGAGTGGGAGAAAAAGAACAGGGAGGAGTTTATTAATGGATACAAAGTTACAGTTAGGTATAAGCAAGAAATTCTGGTCTGTTATTGCACAGTAAAGAGCCTATAGATAACAATAACATATACATTGTAAAAATCTGGAAGAAATTATTTTGAAAGTTTTAAAATGATAAATATGTTCAATCTGATTTAAATGTTATACAATAGCCAGCTGTGGTAGCACACACTTGTAATCCCATATTTGGGATGCTGAATCACAGGTTCATGGCAGCCTCATCTACTTAGTGAGGCCCTTTGCAACTTAGTAAAATCCTGTTTCAAAATAAAGAATAAAAATAGATGCAGGGGTGTAGTTATGAGGTAGAATGCCCTTGGATTCCACCTCTAGTTCTGCAAAATAATAAATATTGTACAATATGCATATATATTGAAACATAATATGGTACAGTCTAAGTTTTTACTTGCCAGTTAAAATGTATTCAATTTCAATTAAAAATAAGTTAAAATTTACAAAAGGAAAGAGGATCTCAAGTCAATAATCTAAGTCTCCACTTTAAACAACTAGGAAGAGAAAGAATTTTTTGAAAGGTAAACAGAAGGAAGAAAATAATAAACATAGACACTCAAATCAATAACATACATTAGAAACATATTAGAGAAAGTCCAGGAAATGAAGAGCTAGTCATTTGAAAAGATTTTAAAAATGGCAAATCTATATCCAGAGTGATAAGGGGAAAATAAAGTACATATAAATTACTAGTATCAAGGATGGAAGCAGGCAATTCTTATAAAGTTTTGTAAAGTCTACAAACATTAAAGATATATGAATCTGAAATTTCCAAAAATAATTATCAAATAACTCTTCCTTCCTCTAAATCATATTTAGAGTTGTGAGAATACTAAGTCCTTCCCTTGACTTTTTTAATTATTATTTTTAATTGGTGCATTGAATCATATATCACATTGGAATACAAGACTTGAGAGAATATACAAGCACACATCATCCAATTAGCCCTCATCCAGCCCCCATCCCACTCCCTCCCCCTCCCTCGATACCATGCTTATTTGGTGATTAACTCTGATACATTTGTTTATGTATCTCCTGCGTTTTAAAGAGGCTCCATCCTCCCCTATTCCATACCATCTGATTGGTCACCTTAGTTGCTTCACTATAGGGCCCTTTCTATAGCTTGACCTCTTCCTGTTGCCCCTTTCCTCCTAGTTTTTGCTGATTAGGGGAAGCGTCTGATTTTTGTTTTCTGTGATATATTTTCTGCAGCCTTGCCTCAAGGGGGGCCCTGATTCTGGTCTCGCTGGCCCGGACACCAACATAACCCCGCAGCTGGCTCCGATCCCGGCCTCAGAGGCCCCAGCATTGGCCAAGCCTCACGGCAGGCTCTGATGCCGGCCATTGGCCCCGGCACTGGCCTAACCCCCTCGGCAGACTCCGATCCCGGCCGCAGAGGCACCAGCACCAGCCTAGGCTCATGACAGGCTGTGATCCCAGCCTCGCTGGCCCCAGCACCAGCCTAACCCCTCAGCAGGCTCTGATCCCAGCCTCGGAGGCCCCAATAGCAGCCTTGCCTCCTGTCAGGCTCCGATGCTGGCCGTTGTCCCTGGCATCAGCCTAACCCCTCGGCAGGCTCCGATCCCGGCCTCGGAGGCCCCAGCACTGGCCTTGCCTCATGGTGAGCTCTGATCCCGGCCTTGCTGGCCACAGCAAAGGCCTAACCCCTCGGCAGGCTCTGATCCAAGCCTCGGAGGCCCCAGCACCGGCCTTGCCTCACAGCAGGCTCCGATGCCGGCCTCACTGGCCCCAGCACCAGTCTAACCCCTTGGCAGGCTTCGATTCGGCCTCGGAGGCCTCAGTAGTGGCCTTGCCTCACGGAAGGCTCCGATGCAGGCCATTGGCCCCGGCACCGGCCTAAACCCTCGGCAGGCTCCGATTACGGCTTCGGAGGCCCCAGTAGTGGCCTTGCCTCACGGCAGGCTCCAATGCCAGCCATTGGCCCCAGCACCGGCCTAACTCCTCAGCAGGCTCTTATCCTAGCCTCGAAGGCCCCAGCACCGGCCTTGCCTCACGGCAGGCTCCAATGCCAGCCGCTGGCCCCGGCACCGGCCTAACCCCTCGGCAGGCTCAGATCCCGGCCTTGGAGGCCCCAGCACCGGCCTTGCCTCACGGTGAGCTCCGATCCCGGCTATGCTGGCCCTGGCACTGGCCTAACCCCTTAGCAGGTTCCGATCTCGGCCTCGGAGGCCCCAGCACCGGCCTTGCCTCATGGCATGCTCCGATGCCAGCCTCCTGGCCCCAGCACCGGCCTAACCACTCGACAGGTTCCGATCCCGGCCTCGGAGGCCTCAGTAGTAGCCTTGCCTCACGGAAGGCTCCGATGCCGGCCATTGGCCCCAGCACCGGCCTAACCCCTCGGCAGGCACTTATCCTGGTCTCAGAAGCCCCAGCACCGGCCTTGCTGGCCCCACCACCGGCCTAATCCCTTGGCAGGCTCTTATCCTGGCCTCGGAGGCCCCAGCTCCGGCCTTGCCTCACGGCAGGTTCTGATGCTGGCCTTGCTGGCCCCAGCACCAGCCTAACCCCTCGACAGGCTCCAATCTAGGCCTTGGAGGACCCACCACTGGCCTTTCCTCACGGTGAGCTCTGATCCCGGCCACGCTGGCCCTGGCACCGGCCTAACCCCTCGGCAGGCTCCGATCCTGGCCTTGAAGGCCCCAGCACCAGCCTTGCCTCACAGCAGGCTCCAATCCCGGCCTCACTGGCCCTAGCATCGGCATAACCCCTCGGCAGGCTCTGATCTCGGCCTCAGAGGCCCAATAAGTGGCCTTGCCTCACGGCTGGCTCCGATGTTGGCCATTGACCCGGCACCGGCTTAACCCCTCGGCAGGCTCCTGTCACTGCCTTGAAGCTCCAGCACCGGCCTTGCCTCACGGCAGGCTTCGATCTCGGCTTTGCTGGCCCCGGCACTGGCCTAACTCCTCAGCAGGCTCCGATCCCGGCCTCACTGGCCCCAGAACCGGCCTAACCCCTCGGCAGGCTCCGATCCCGGCCTCGGAGGCTCCAGCACCGGCCTTGCCTCACGGCAGGCTTCAATCCCAGCTTTGCTGTGTCCATCACTGGCCTCAACCCTCGGCAGGTTCCAATCCGAGCACTGTCTTTGCCCAACCAATTGTCCCACGTTCTCGAGGGTGCGTGGTGGTAGCATTCTGCCTCTGGGGTTATTATTTCAAAGGTTCCAGGTGTAATCCATCAGATCTTTGCCTCCCCTGAGTACTGGCCACTACCATTGCCACTGCCTCCACCATTTCAAATCTTTCCCAAGCTCCTTTTCCACTCTGAATGTTGTCCAGTGTTCCTAAGCATGCGTGACGGTAGCATTCGACATTTGGTGTAATTTCTCAAAAAAAAAAAAAATAAGGTTGGTAGGATCTGATTTCTGCTTCTCCTGAATACAAGTCTCCACCGCCATCGTGGAGACCGCTTTCAATACCGCCTTTTTCCTTGGTCTCCGCTAAACTCTCTCCTTACAGATGATGTCCAAGATTCTTAACAATATAGAGAAACAGCAGTCCTCCTTCACGGGGAATTTTTCCATAACTTCCAGTGCATTTGGCTAAGTTTTGTCTGCATTTCCAGTATCCTGGCATCCTCAATGGCCTTCTTAACCCCTCACTGATATTTTTCTTTTTTCTTTTTCTTTTCCTTCTTTTTTTCTCAATAAGAGAAGACAGTATGTGTGGTTTGAGGAGATAGTGGGAACAGGCACTCAGTAGCACTGTGACCCGGCCCGGTTTCCACATGGGTCCAGCATGCTCCGTAGTACTCCACGTGGGGCCCGGGTCACTCCCCGGCTGGCGTGCCCTGCGCGACCCCCGCCCAGAGCCAGGGCACTGGGCACAGTTTCTCCAGGGGTCTGGCATGCTACGCGCGGTCTGGCCCGGGACCCAGAGTCCTGTGACCCAGGGCCCGGATGGCATACCCCGTGCGCATTCCCTTGACTTTTAACCTAACAATACACAGAAAATTTCATGTAAAATGGACCACAGACTTAAATGTAATACGCCAAACTGTTTTTATTTGTGATAATGTGGATGGAACCCTGGGGCATTTTAATTCTGAGCTATACACTCAGATTAATTTTATTCTTTTATTTTAAAAGAGGGTCTCACTAAGTTGTGGAGGGCCTCACAAAGTAGCTAAGGTTGGCTATGAACCTTTGATAAACCTGTCTCAACTTCTCAAGTATTGGGATTATAAGTGTGCAGCACCATGATCAGCTTACCCCAAACTACTAAACATCTGAAACACATATTAAAAACTATTTGTGGGAAGATGATAACCGAGGGAAGTAGCATATACCAGTACTGCTGACACCCAATCTCCATTTCTCCATTGCCTTAAAAATAATGTTCTTACAAAAGCCAGAAAGCACCATAACTACACACACACACACACACACACACACACAAAGTAAAAGTTGGCAGGAAAAAACTAAAGACCGATCGGAAAGCAGAAAAGAAAACCACCCGCCTTGATGCCGCGGGCACTACAGCAGTGCCATCTTGCACCCAACTCCAGAGATGAAAAGGAAATCAACCGAGGACTTGAAGTAAATGACTGTAGATCATCGGAATTGTAAGCCATCAGTCCCTCCTATGCAAACAATGGTTTATAATGCAGCAGTGGTGGTGGAGCTCACCATACTCTCCAGAGATCCAGACAACAAAACCTTAAGTAAAGCCATCATACCTGCGGGAGAACACCCAGCATGGTGTCCCAAAGGACTCATGCAGCCACGATAAACTCCCTGGATCTGAGACTTTGCGATTAAACCCGGCAAACCTGGGGGTGGAAACTGCTGTTGGACATAGCAGAGGCTCAGACAAACTCAGGCTCTGCATCAATGGAAAGTGTGGGGGGAGACCAATACTTAACACTAGATCCAACTAGTAGGATCTCTAGGATCACCACAGACCACCCAATTATGTTGAACAGGGAGAGGTTAGACCAGCCCAGCACTAGCTGTGGAGAACAATGACTCTTACATTGAGTTTGGTCTCAGAACCATCTGCCACCTATGCAGGCAGGGAGAGACCAAGACTCTACATCTGTGGAAAGTGTGGTGACTGACCTACTCTTAACACTAGGTCCGCCCCACTGATACCGGCCATCTGCATAGACTGAGAAAAGAACCAGGCTTGCAGCAGGAAAGGTGTTGTGGTACCCGATTTCTGCACAGAGAAACACTACAGAGGCCTAGTGTGTTGAATATTCATATATTTGTAGGGTTGCATGTTTGTTTGCTCTCTTCCAAACCCTCTCCCAAGATTCTTCCTTTGTACATACCTACTATCTTTTCTCCATCCCTTTTCTTTTTTCCTTTCTTCTTTTCTCTTCTTTGTCTTGTATTAAACCCACTTCATATCACTATACCAGAAACTCTACATTGGTTACTAGAATACTGCTACATAGTCAATATCTCTAATATCTCTTATATACTACCTTACCAAAATCATACTCCCATTTTATTTGATCCTATCTGTGGCTTTATCCTGTTCTTGAATTTACAACTTCATTTCCCTCCTCACTCAACCTTCACTGTTGAATACAACACAACTTGTCCTTGAATATAACAGCTGCAACTTAGGGACTCAGAGAAAACAACCACAAGCAACAGATACAAACTTCTGAAAGCATGAGGAGGAGAAATAACAAAGAAGCAATTAGCTCCCACAAAACAATAACAGAACCTAACACACAGATAGCATAGATCTCCAGAATGTCAAGCCAGGAATGTAACTGTAAAAATAATGGAGGACTTCTGAATTTAGAGAGAGTCTGAAAGAAATAAAGGATGCAATCATTAAAGTGAAAACATCAATTCAAACTATAAACAATCAATTAGATCACATGGAGAATAGAATCTCACTCTTAGAAGATGATCACTCCAAAAATGAATTCATAGTATATAACTTAGAAAAAAACAATTTGATAACATGAATTAGACAATGAATAAATATGGGCCCATTTTAAAAGACCTTACCTAAGAATAATTGGCATAGAAGAGGGAATACAAGGTAAAACTGAAAGGATCAACAATCTTTTCGAAGAAGTAATATCAGAAAATTTTCCAAACACAGAGTAAGAGGTCAATACACAAGTACTGGAAACGTATAGAACCCTCTTTAGACAAGATCAAAGAAAAGGTTCATCACACCACATAATAGTCAGACTGACCAATGTAGAAAACAAGGAGAGAATCTTAAAGGCAACAAAAACAAAAGACCAAGTGACATTCAGAGACAAACCAATTAGATTCACTCCAGACTTCCCAAACCAATCCAGAAATCCAGAAGGGCCTGGAGTAACATTCCAAATCTGAAAGAAAAAAACTTGCAGCCAAAAATTTCCTACCCCCAAAAAACTATCCCTCAAATTAGATAGAGAAAAATCTTCCAAGACAAACAGAAGCTGAAGGAATTTATGTCTTTCAAACCAACACTAGAGAAAATACTCAGAGATTAACTCCAAAGAAGAAATAAGTAATACATGCCAGAACCAGAGAAATAATTTCCACTTAGCAAACAACTGAGAAAAGAAGAAGAGACACTACCTCAAACAGAAGTTAAATCTCAATATGGTAGGAATGAAAAACCATCTCACAACAAACACACGGAACATAAATGGCCTCAACACCCAGATAAAAAGACATAAGTTGGGAAATGGATTAAAAACCAGAATCCATCTATCTGCTGCCCCAAGAAACACACTTTACAAGGAAAAACAATAACAAACTAAAAGCAAAGGCTTAGATCAAGTTATCCATGACAACAGAACTCGAAGACAAGCAGGAGTAGTTACTATGATATCAGACTAGTTAGACTTCAAGCCCAAGCTTATTAGAAGAGACAAAACAGATCATTTTTTCTGGAAAAAGGAAACATACAACAAGAAGAAATAACGAGAGTCAACATTTATGCCCCAAATATAGTTGCAAGCTACTTTCATAAAACAAACTCTTTGTGACATTAAGTCATACATAAGTCCCAATACAATAATATTGGGAGACTTCAACACCCCTCTCACAATGTTAGACCAATATTCTACATAAAAAGTCAGTAAAGATGCTTCAGACCTAAAAAACACCATCAACCAAATGGACCTAACGGACACATATAGAATATACTAACCAACTACAGCACAGTTAACATTTTTCTCAGCTGCTCATAAAACCTTCTCCAAAACAGATCACATCCTGGGCCTCAAAGTGAGCACTAGCAAATTCAAAAAATATGACATACTTCCCTGTGTCTTTTCAGACCATAATGGAATGAAATTAGAAATCAACTATAAGAAGACCCATGTGGAGACAGAATACCACATGCTGAATGAAGAATGAGTCATAGAAAAAATAAGGGGTGAAATCAAGAAATTTCTAAAAACAAACAAAAATAGAGATACAACATATCAATATCTCTGGGATACTTTGAAGGCACTATAAGGAAAACTCACAGCACTGAATGCCCACATTAAAAGAACAGAAAACCACCAAATAAATATTCTAATGACACACCTCAAAGCCCTTGAAAAACAGGAAAAATCTATCCCCAAAGCCAGTAGAAGGGAAATTAAGATCAGAGCAGAAATCAACGAAATAGGGAATAAAAAACACAGAAAATAAACAAAAACAAAAGCTGGTTTCTCAAAAAAATAACAAGATAAATAAACCACTAGCCAACTTAAAAAAAGAGAGAATCAACCCAAATTATTAAGATAAGAGATGAAAACAGTATAGAAATCCAGAGGATTACCAGAAACTACTTTGAAAAACTATACTCAAAAAAAGTGGAAAATTTGGAAGAAATTGATAACTTTCTCCATAAATAGAACCTTCCTAAACTGAGTCAAGAAGATATAGAAAATTTAAACCAACCAATATCAATCAAAGAGTTTTAATCAACAATAAAGAGACTACCATTGAATAAAAGCCCAAAACCAGATGACTTCCCAAGTGAATTTTATAAAACCTTTATAGAAGAGCAGATCCCGATACTTCTCAAACTATTTCACAAAATAGAGAGAAATGGGACTCTCCCAAATACATTCTATGAAGCCAACATCACATTAATACAAAATCCAAATAAAGACAGCTCAAGAATGGAAATTACAGACCTATATCATTGATGAACTTGGATGGAAAACTGCTAAACAAAATACTAGCAATACACATTCAAATCCACATCAAGAAAATCATACACCATGACCAAGTATGATTCATCCCAGGTATATAAGGCTGGTTCAACATACAAAAATCAATCCATGTAATTCATCACATAAACTGAACCAAAGACATAAATCACATGATCATTTCAATAGATACTGATAAAACATCTGACAAAACTCAACATCCATTTATGCTAAAAGCACTGCAGAGAATTGGAAAAGAAGGAACATACCTCAGTATCCTAAAGGCAACCTACAAAAGGCCCAAAGCCAATGTTATATTAAATGGGGAAAAACTGCAAGAATTAGCCCTAAAAACAGGAGAAAGACAAGGATGTCCATTATCACCACTTCTCTTCAATATAGTACTTGAGACTCTAGATAGAGCAATAAGGCAAGATAAGAACATCAAAGGAGTACAAATAAGAAAAAAGAACTAAAACTTTCACTATTTGCAGATGACATGATGCTATACTTAGAAGACACAACAAATCAACCAAAAAGTTTATAGAACTGACCAACAGATTCAGTAAAGTATCTGGATACAAAATCAGAAGCTTTTCAGTATACCAACTATATATCCACTAAGAAATAAATCCACAAAACACCACCACTCAGGGTATCCTACAAAAAATAAAATATTTAGGAATAAACTTAACCAAGGAGGTAAAAGACCTCTACAAAAAATATAAAACAAAGGAAAAATAAAAAAGACCTTAGAAGATGAAAAGATCTTCTATGTTTATGGATAGGCAAAATAAATATCATAAAAATGACCATACTTCCAAAAGTGATCTACAGATTCAACATAATACCTATTAAATTAACATTCCTTACAAACATAGAACAATTAGCCCTTAAATTCATTTGAAACAACAAAACACCCAGAATAGCCAAAGTAGTTCTCAACAACAAAACCATGCAGGAAAAATCACAATACCTGACTTTACAGTATACTACAAAGCCATAGTAATAAAAACAGCATGGCACTGGAACAAATACAGATACATAGACCAACGGAGCAGAATAGAAGACCCAGAAACAGGTCCACAGACTTACAGCCAATTGATTTTTGACAACGGGGCCAAAAACATACATTAGAAAGATGAGAGCCTGTTCAACAAACAGTGTTGGCAAAACTGGTTAACCATCTATAGAAAAAAATAAGCCCCAATTTCTCACCTTGCACAAGAGTCAATTCAAGATGCATCAAAGACTTGGAAATTAGACCAGAGACCTTGAGGCTCCTTGAAGAGGGCATAGATCCAACACTGCAACACACAGACATAGGTAAAAACTTTCTCAACAAGACCCCAAAGGCACAAGAAACTAAAAGGCAGATCAATATGTGGGATTGCATGAAACTGAAGAGCTTCTGTACAGTAATGGATACTATCAAGAACCTCAACCCAGAGCCAACAGAATGGGAGATTTTTGCTACCTACTCCTCTGATAGAGGACTAATATCTAGAATATACAGAGAACTCAAGAAACTCAACACTAAAAAAACAAATAACCCAATCAAAAATGGGCAAATGAACTATTCAGACACTTCATGAAAGAAGAAACTCAAACGGCCAATAATGCATGAAAAAATGTTCATCATCATTAGCAATCTGAGAGCTGTGAATCATAATTACCCTGAGATTTCACCTAACTCCAACTAGAATGGCAATCATTCAAAACACAACAAATTTTGACCAGGATGTGGAGAAGTGGTAAATCTAAAACATTGTTGGTAGGACTGCAAATTAGTGCAACCACTTTGGTAAACAGTATGGAGGATCCTCAGAAGAATGGGAACAAACTTACCATTTGATGCAGCATTACCACTTCTGGGTATCTACCCTAAAGAATGGAAACCAAACTACCAAACTAATGCATGCGAATCTATGTTCATAGCTTTATAATTCACAATTGCCAAACTCTGGAACCAGCCAAGATGTCTATCAACAGATAAATGGATTACAGAAATATTCGATATGTACACAATGGAATTTTACTCAGTCATAAAGAAAAACACAATTTTGCCATTTACAGGGAAATGGATGGAACTGGAGAACATTATGCTAAGTGAGATTAGTCAGTCACACACACACACACACACACACACACACACACACACAAATAAATTGGATGCTCTCCCTAATATATAAAAGCTAGGGAGAAAATGGGTCATAGGACAAACTCTAGAAGAATAAGGCAATACTATAAATGATCAAATAAAGCGACCTGAGGGGAAGGGAGGTGGGGAGAGGGGAATTCTCTAATGTTTATGAAGTATATTAACAAACATATCAGAGTCAATCACTAAGCCAAACATGAGGAGGGAGGGTGAGGGAATGAGGCGGGAACTGGGTATGGGATAATTGGGTAATGTGTACATGTATGCCTCCAACACCTTGTACTATATTAAGGTGTATGATTACAATGCACCAATGAAAAATAAAAAAAAAATATTTCCAATGCAGAGTTAGGCAAAGATTTCTTAAATGGGATACAAAATCAGAATTTTTTAAATTAAACTCTTACTTTTAAAAAGATAAAATTAAGAAAATTACAAGTTAAACCACTAAGTAGGAAAACACATTCTGAAAAGATATTTGACAAAATATCTGTATCTAGTTTATTGAAATGATGTTTGCAACTAAAAAAACAACAACTCAATTAAAAATGGCCAAAAATAGGAAAACATAGACCATCATAGAAAATATACTAAAGACAAATAAACGCATTAACAGATGATCAGTATTTTCAGGCATTAAAAAGTACAAATTACAGTTGGGCATGATGACACATGCCTGTAATCCCAGTACTTGGGAAACTTAAGACAGAAGGATCACAGGTTTGAGGCCAGCCTCAGCAACTTCATGAGGTCCTTCACAACGTAGTGAGATCCTGTTTCAAAATTAAACATAAAAGTAGAGCTGGGGGTGTAGCTAAAAAAAAAAAAAAAAGAATAAAGAACAACAACAACAACAAAAAAATCCAGGCATGGTAGTGCACTTTTTTTTTTTTTTTTTTTTTTTTTTTTTTTTTTTTTTTTTTTGGCGGTACTAGGGATGGAACCCAGGGGCATTCTGCCACCAAGCTACATCCCCAGCCCTATTTTTTATTATTTATTTTGAAATAGGGTCTCACTTGAGTCTCAAAGGGCCTCATGAAGTAGCTGAGGCTATCTGCAAACCCAGATCCTCCTATCTCAGCCTCCCAAATGCTGGCATTACAAATGTGCGCCACCACACCAGGTGATGTGCACACTTTTAATCTCTGGACCTGGGAAGCTGAGATAGTTGGATCGCAGATTTAAGATCAGCCTTTGCAACTTAGTGAGACCCTGTTTCAAAATAAAGAACAAAATAGCACTAGGAATATAGCTCAGAGGTAGCATGCCCCTGGGTTGGATTCCCAGTACCACACAAACACACACACAAACACACACACACACATGCACACACACAAATAGAAATGGGGTAGAATGTCCCTGGGTTCAAAATCCAGTATCACAAAAAGGTGCAAATTTTAACAACAATGAGATAAAATTACAGTGACTAGAGTGGCTAAAATTAAAATGATTGACAAGTGCTGAGAAGGATGTGAAACAACTGGAATTTGCATATATGTTGGTGGGGACAGAAAAGAGTAGTCATATTAGAAACACATTAGCAGTTTCTTATTAAGTACTTATTTTATGGCTGAGCAATCCCACAACTAAGTATTTACCCAAGAAAAAGAGAAACATGACAGCACAAAGGCTTGTATTTAAATTTCCACAGCATGTAACTTTACTCTTAATAGCCATTGGAAAAAAAAAACCCCAAATAGTAGATATTCATCAATAGAACACTACAACTCAACAAGTAGTAGTTTCTTCTTTTTTTGGTGGTACTGGTGGTGGAACCCAGAGGCTTTTCTACCTCCAGGCTATACTCCCATACCTATTTTATACTTTATTTAGAAAATAGGGTCTCACTAAGTTGCTGAAAGCCTAAGTAGCTTAGGCTGGCTTTGAACCTGGGTGATCCTCCTGTTTCAGCCTCCCAAGCACTGGGTTTACAAGCATGCGTCACCACACCCAGCTCTATAAGTGATAGTTTCTTAAAGGTTAACTACAATGTGAAGTCTGAAATCTTGTTAATGAACTTTTTGTATTTCACTACATTAAAATCTACTGATCTTTTTTATACGTTGAATTACTCTTTTATCCCTGTATGTTTTTGTAATATCATGTCGTTTCACTGGGAAAATTGGTTCACTGATGAAGATATTCTACATGGAGGCACATTTTACTATGCAACACCAAACATCATAGCATTTATTATATCCACTTGCTTCATCAAGTATTTACGTTCTGTGAGGTCATTAAGTTCATGGTGGTAGACACAAGTTTTTTTTTTTTTTTTTTTTTTCTTTAAAACTGGTTTCTGGGAAACCACAAAAGCTCAAATTTTAATATGTGCAAAAATGCCATGAATTGTTTTACTTGAAGTGGTAGATTTACTTCTGGCATTTCAAAAAAGATGCCTACCAAATACTCTAAGCCAAAAAACCAGTCTTGTCTGCTAACTGTTCTTCTGAATAAAAATGACATTCCATGAAAACAGCAGTTTACAACTTAAGCACAAAAGTATTTCTACTTCAGTGAACTGTGGGACATTAGTTTATAGCAGGAAGCCTTTATGTGTTCTTCATATCTCATCACTTGGACTGTTAAACTAAATGTGTACTTAGGGGTCAAAATTAAACTAGTATTTTTGTGCTTCTGAAGCTGGCATTTCAAACTGCAAATATGTAGCAGTGAAGAATCTCATGACAATTAGTACAATGGGTGGCACTACCCTGAGTCATGCTCAGGTGTTTGCTATTTGACCACTACGGTGTCCACACCACCACTGATGACTGTCAAACCAGATAAAAAGCCATAGAATGACAACGTTATTATGAAAATAATTTTGACCTTTCAGACCCCTAGAAAGTATATCAAGGTCTTCCAGGAAATCTGTGGATATCTGATAAACACTGGATTAAGTACATGTTAGGTATTATTATTATTATTATTATTATTATTATTATTTACTTTGTGGGTCTGGGGATGGAACCCAGGAACATTCAACCTCTGAGCTATACCCCCTGCCCTATTTTTATTATTTATTTTGAAACAGGGTCTTACTAAGCCATGGAGGGCCTCACTAAGTAGCTGAGGCTGTCTATGAACCGCGATCCTCTGGTCCCAGCCTCCTGAATGCTGGGATTAGAAGCATGTGCCACCATGCCCGGCTACGTATTATTATTAATACACAAAATGAAGGTTTTTATAAGAAGCTACAAAGAAAAATAGAGCTAAGACTGAAAGGTGCCAAGATTAAGAATGACTGTTTCTTAAACCTTGGAGAAAGTGGCTTGTGTGCTGGTGGGGGGGGGGGCAGGGATTCACAAGCTAATAGAGTGGAGTCATCACAAATATAGTACGTAAAGAACACAGAAACTTTTTTCTGCCTTAAAGCAGAGGTGGTGTTCCAAAATCTAGAAAATCAAAATTGGTTTGTCAACCAAAGCTTGTGGCTATAAATATCATTACCAAAACAATGGCCTTAAAAACAAAATATTTAAAAGAAATAATTAAACTGAAACATTAATAAATACAAGGACAATAACAGAAATAGAATTCATAGGTTAAAAAAAAGAAAAGAAAGATACTACATCAGGAAGGAGTTTTTGACCATAAACAAAAAATTGATGGAGGATAAACACTGTAAATTAAACTTATTATTCTTAGCTGGGCATGGTGGTACATGCTTGTATTCCCAGTACTTGGGAGGCTGAGACAGAAGAATCCCAGGTTTGCTACCAGCCTCCTCTATTTAGTGAGGCCCTTTGCAACTTAGTGAGACACTGTTTCAAAATACAGAATAAAACAGGGCTGGGGGTATAGCTCTGAGATTTAATGCCTCTGGCTCAATCATTAGTACCAAAGAGAAAAAAGACCTTATTAATCTCTATAAAAGAGAGTTTTCTTGCCCAATAAGAGTAGTGAAAATAATGAAAATAGAAGTATTGAAATGTTTGTGTTAGAAAAGTCATTGTCTTATGGCTTTTGATATAATTTAAAGGGGAATTAATATTTTGTCTATTAAGTAAAAAGAAGAAAAAAAGAAAACAAGATGAATTTTAAAAAGGACAAATAATAGTATAAAATAAAATTTATGATTCACTTACTAGAGTTAGAAAGGGTTGAATGCTCTCATGTTTACCTTCTGCTGCTACCATACAAAATCACCACAAACTTAAGTGTCTTAAAAAGCAAAAACTTATCTTATTGTTCTGTTGATGAGAAGTCCAATCTTGGTTTCATTTGGCTAACCTCAGGGTAGCAGCAAGGCTACATTCCTTCTGGAGGCTCTAGAAGACAATGTTTCACTGACTTTCCCAGCCACATTCCTTAGTGCTTGGCCTCTTCCTCCATTTTCAAAGTCAGCAATGGAGAATTAAGTATTCCTCAAACTGAATCACTCTAACTTCCTATTCTGTCTCCATCTTTTTTTCTTTGCAGTGCTGGGGATTGAGCCCAGGGCCTCCCACATGCTAGGCAAACACTCTACAATAAACTACATCTTAACCCCGCTGTCTTCCTTCTTTTACACTTAAGAACCCTGTGATTATTTGGTTCAGCAAAGCAAAAGAATTCAGAGTAATCTCCACATTTTAAGGTCAGCTGATGTCACCTGCTATTTTAATATATTTTTTGCCATGTAAAGGAATATATTCCCAGATTGTCAGGATTAGGGTGTGGGTATATATGGGGGAGGTCATTATTTTGTCTACCATAGCTCTGTTTTTTTTTAAAAGATCATTTACTGGATTAAGAAATGAATTCTAAATTTGTTGCATTGAGAAGTCACACTTGGAACCATTGTTGAAGTTAGGAACTAAAAGAAAAATCTGAGATGACAAGGTTTATCACCCTGGGATGAGAACAAGACAAATGCTTTACTATTGTGACATATTTCAAGCAAAAAAGCATTAAAATACTAAAAGGTCTGAAAGGAAAAGCCTAAATAATGAATAAACCACATAGCCATAGAACATGGGATTAATCTGACAACCTTCTTTGAAAATACAGGAAATGGGTATAGTTACACAAAACTGTAATCCAGTATTTGGGAGGCTGACACAAGATACTCCCAGGTTTGAGGCTAACCTTAGCAATCTAGCCAGACACTAAGTAACTTAGACTCCATCTCAAAATTTAAAAAAAAAAAATAAGCTGGGTGTGGTGGTGCACGCTTCTAATCCCAGCATTGGGGAGGCTGAGACCAGAGGATCGTGGTTCACAGACAGCCTCAGCTACTCAGTGAGGCCCTCTACAACTCAGTGAGACCCAGTTTCAAAATAAAGAATTAAAAATAGGGCAGGGCTGTAGCTCGGAGGTAGAATGTCCCTGGGTTACATCCCCAGACCTGCAAAAAATAAAATAAAATAAAATAAATAAAATAAAAATAAATAAAATAATAATAAATAATAAAACTAAATAAGGTTGGGGATGCAGCTCAGACATAAGAGTACCAGAGTTCAATCTTTAGTACTACACACTCACACAAGAAATATTTTCATTCTTGGCCTGTACCTGCTGCTATTAAATCATGACAAATAAAGTAGACAATTTTCTATAAAAATATGGAAATGGACACTAAGTAGATAAAATAGTATAGTTATAATGAGAATTAGTAGGATAAGAAAACACAATTTCTAGCTGGGTATGGTGGTGCATATTCAGCAACTTGGCAAGACCCTCAGCAATTTAGTGAGACGTTGTTTCAAAATAAAAAAATAAAAAGGTCTGGGAATGCAGCTCAGAAATAGAATGCCTATGTGTTCAATCCCAGGAAGGAAGGAAGGGAGGGAGGATAGGAAGATGGAAGACACAATTTTATTTTTTTGTGGATCTGGACATGGAGCCCAGGGGCATTCGACCTCCAAGTTACATCCCTGCCCTATTTTTTATTCTTTATTTTGAAACAGGGGCTCACTAAGTTGCAGAGGGCTTCTCTAAGTAGCTGAGGCTGTCTGCAAACTTCGATCCTCCAGTCTCAGCCTCCTGAATGCTGGGATTATAAGCATGTGTCACCACATCCGGATTCACAACTTCTTTACATATATATATATTTTTTTTTTTTCAGGAGCAGCAATAAACACATATCTAATTTAAAACTTAAAATGGTGTTCGAGTGGCTAAAATGTGTGGAATGTCATAAAATAAAGAAGAAAAATACTTTCTTCTCTCCTGATGCTCAAAGACTAACAAGAATGGTAGGGGAGCTGGGCATGGTGGCACACACTTGTAATCCCTGAGCTTGGGAGGCAGAGACAGGAGGATCGCACAGGTTTGAAGCCAGCCTCGCTGGCTTAAGAGTCCCTGTTTCCAAATAAAAATATAAAAATAGGTCTGGGAGTGTAGCCCAGAGGTAGAAGGGTTTCCAGGAACCCCAGTACTACCAAAAAAAAAATAGTGGGCGATAATGTAACAACAAGTAACTACGTGTCATAGCAAATTGGTGGATCTGGGAGATTATTCCTCTGGGAAAACTGGGAAGGAAGGTACAGTCTAGACACAATTTGGGGATGGGGAATTCCAGACAAAGGGAATAAGAGTTTTAAAAGTCATAGGCAGGATTTGATTTCTCAATAGACTGACACACAGTGTATGTTCTATAAATCCCAATTGTTGGGGCACTGGAAAGACATGAGAAAAAGGTGTTTGAGGGAAAAAGCAAGAGGCAGGCTGGAAGCCAGGTGTGGTGGTGGACACCTGTAATCTCAGTACTTGGGAGGCTGAGATAGGAGTATCACAAGTTTGTGGCCAGCCTCAGCAACTTAGAGAGACCCTCTGCAATGTAATGAGATCCAATTTCTAAATAAAAAATAAATTATATAGCTAGGGGTATAGCTTAGAGGTTGAATGTCCCTAGGTTCAATCCCTAGTAATACATACACACACACACACACACACACACACACACACACACACACACACACAAGACTGGCTGGGGTAAAATGCTAGGGAGGTTTGATTCTCAAGTTATAGTTCTTAGAATCTGTTAATAGGCAATAGGGTATCACTGGAGATTTTCTGAGCAAAATAGTGACAGAAGGCATATATGAGTGTGTAAAGTAGGTTGAATTCTGTAGAAACTAGAGGTAGAAACTCTATACATTTCATAATAAACTAACAAAAAAGGCTGAAAATTACCTATTCATATGGATCTTTTTCAGCACTGACTTATTAAGTATTATTTATGTTGATAAGTTGATGAGAATATCTGTGTAAACTTTGAGTTTCATGTTCCTCATGAAAAAAAGGCAGATAATATTCCTCTACTGGAGAGTACTGAGGTAAGGATTAAATAAACTTATCAGTAATAATAAGAATAAAGCACTTTACTAGTAAAGCACTTTAATAGTAAAGTACTTGCTGCAAGGCTTGGCATTATGCAAGTAATGTTCAATCAATGTTAGTTTTCTTCCTTTTAAACTTTAGTTTCCTTAAATAATGAGTAAATTAAGGATGAAACACAACACCATTAAAGAACATTTAAAATATTACTGAAACACAACTAAAACACCAAAATGCCTGCGTGGGCTCCTGCCAAAGCAAAACTCAAAGAAAAAAAAAGAATCAAAGGGAAAACTAACTGAATATTTTTTCTCTAGCTCTTTCCATGGTTTATTTTTCTTTTAAAAATAAATTTATTTAAAATTAACAAATAATAATTTTGTATATTTATGCAGCACGACGGATAGTTTAGTCCTTATGTATTTGATGTATTTGTACAAAGAGTAAATGAAGGTTTTTCTTTAAAAAAAGAATTGATGTGTTGGCTTCTATGTTCAACAGTTTTACCATTTTGGGAGAGGTCCATCCTTGTTTTACAATGTTTATAAAGCTTCAGGCACAAGAGAACTAATTTTGGGGAGGCTGTATCATTCACAGAATGGATAGATGTTTACTAATTGAGTTTCTATCAAAGAAATTTATGGGGGGAAAAACAAGCCCAAATATGCAAATTAAAAAATAAAAGTAAGCTGGGCATGGTGGTATAAGCCTATAACTCCAGTACTTGGAAGGCTTGAGACCGGAAGATTGCAGGTTTGAAACCATCCTCAGCAACTTAGATCCTGTTTGAAAATAAAAAAATTATAGGCAAATTCATATATATTGCATATTTACAGTTATGTATAATTTATGCATTTTATGTTATACATTTACACACATATATGTAATTTATATTCTTTTACTTGGGAGAAAAAATAATATCTCAACTCTACCAATACATTTTGGAACCAAGTCCAAAAGAGGACACAGATGACATAGCAAACAGTAAATACCAAGCTTGATTGGCAAGAGAAAGATACTTCAAAAATATAGTGAAATAAATTTATTTATTTATTTAGTTAGTTAGTTATTTTTGTGGTACTGGGGATGGGACCTAGAGAGCTACACCCCCAGCCCTGTTTTTTATTCCTTATTTTGAAACAGGGCCTCACTAAGTTGCAGAGGGCCTCACTAAGTAGCTGAGGCTGTCAGCAAACCAGGATCCTTTTATCCCAGCCTCCCAAATACTGGGATTAAAAGCATGTACCACCACACCCAGCTCTTATTTATTTTTATACTTTTATTGGTACATTATAGTTTTATGTTGTAATGTATAATTCATAGGGATAGTGAAATATACACTCATATAGCCCTTGGTGAGATTTTTCTGGCTACTTTGAAATTCATTTCCCTTTTTATTTTTTTGTTTGGAATTAGGGTCTTTCTAGGTTGCTAAATCTTGCTAGGTGGCTGAGGCTGTCCTTGATCTTGCAATCCTCTTGTCTCAGCATCCCAAATACTTGGATTATAGGCATATACCACAATACCTGGATTCTTTTCTTTTTAAGAAACATTTGAACCAGAGCTCAGATATAAAAAATAGACTGCTGCCAGGCATGGTGGCACACGCTTGTAATCCCAGCATTTGGGAGGCGGAAACAGGAGGACTGCATTTTGTGGACAGCTTCAGCTACTGAGAGAGGCCCTTCAAGACTCAATAAGACCCTACTTCAAAAAAAGACTAAAAGCTAGGGCTGGGGATATAGCTTGGAGGTAAAATGCCCCTGGGTTCCAGCTGTAGTATCAGCTCTAGTAAAAAGTAATAATAATAATAGATTGCTTAATTATCTACAAAAGAGAACATGGCTGTTCTACTAGATATTCTAGAATTAACCACTACTTCCTAAAGTCCATTTTTTCTTTTTCTCTTTCTTTCTTTCTTTTTTGTTTTTGTTTTTGTTTTTGCGGTACTGGGGATGGAACCCAGGGACATTCTACCTCTGCGCTACATACCTAGCCTGATTTTTTATTCTTTATTTTGAAACAGGGTTTCACTAAGTTGTGAAGGGCCTCACTAAGTAGCTGAGGCTGGCTGCAAACCCAGATCCTCCTGTTTTAGTCTCTCAAAAGCTGGGATAACAAGTGTGCACCATCATGCCCAGCTAAAGTTTATTTTTCTAATTGGACCTCAGTGAGTCTTCCATTGCCATAATTGAATACCATATACTGGGTAATATATTAATAATAAAAGTTTATTCAGCTCTGACTTCTAAAGGCTGTTACGCCAAAAAGAATTGTGCCAGCACCTGCTTGGCATCTGTGAAAACCTTCTCTTTTTTCTTTTCTTTTTTGCTATTGGTGCATTGCAGTCATACATCTTAATGTGGTACAAATGGTAAAGTCATATATGCACACATATATCACTCATTTAGCCCTTCCCCAATTCCCACTCTTCCCCTCTCTCTCATGTTTGGTTCAGTGATTGATTTTGATATGTTTGTGAATGTACATGATGGTACACCTATTAGGTACTTCCCTAGTGAGGACTCTCTAACAAACCCACTTCCAACCTCATATTTCTTCTCAGCACCACTACAATGGGGACTCTCACAATAGTTTCACCCCTTGGCAGGATTCTGCCTGAACCTACAGGTAACCTTATACATCTTTTGAAATCCAGATGGAAGAAGCCAAACCTGCCGAGCTCTCACATTCTGCAGGACTACAAAACTAATATCACATGGATACTGCCAATGTTTACGGTTTATGCTTCCTGTAGCATCAGCCTAAGACACATATGGAGTTGCCTGAGCCTTGGCTATAGTGGCCAAAGAACACTGTACTGTTATTTATGGAGTAGACGCAAGGTGGGTCCTGGGTAGTAAGCCTGTGAAGAGTGAGTGCCCCAGGCTCATGCCTCCAAATCATTCATCCTTTCAGCACATTGATTCAGTGTCTCAAAATGCTGGCCCTCAAAGAATTCACAACCAAGAAAAATATGTGTGTAGTTATCAAGTAGGAATATTTTCAAAACCAGAAATTATACATTCAGATGAGACTGGTCTCTTTTAACCAACCCCCATGGAAGGCTATGCACAATTCCAGTATGTTACTGCTCAAACCATCTTTGAAACATTCCTCTTGGAAGGCTCCTTAAGAGCCTGCAGTCTGTTCCTTTGAGTATCCTAAATGATGCCAAATCTTCACCGAGAGTGAATTTGATTTTTGGAAACTGCCAAAAGCCAGCAGGAGCCAAGTTTAGTGAATAAGATGTGTAATCAAACTAGGTGGCACTATCTTGGTTCAAAATGGTATATGATTATAATGCAATAAGACAGATTTTTTATATGATTCGTAAAACTGACTCCAAAAGGGAATTCTAGATGAGTAACAATACAAGCAATAAAATAGATGTGTGTGTGTGTGTGTGTGTGTGTGTGTGTGTGTGTATGGTGTGCCCTTTCTCCAAGAAACTTTTTAAATAATACTCCTTTGACAATATAATCTCCCATATAAGGTTTTGTTTTATCACTTATAAATAGAAGTTTCCTTAGTACATTAGACCTATTCTAAAATAGGGGAGGGGGCCATCATTAAACTAGTGAAATGCCTTGGCATGAGGGGAAGAGCACAGTCTTCAGAAGGAGACTGAGATAGATTAGAATCCTGACTTGGCCCCTTACTGCCTATGCAACTTTAGGAAAGGCACAGATGCTCTAAAACTCTCTAAAATGTGGCTGATATCTCAAGCTCCATAAGTCACAGTTATTACTAATAACCTCAATAAACTCAAGACAGATTTTTTTTTTTTTTTACTATAGGTGGCTTGACATGACAAACAACAGATAAATGGTCATTTGGGTAACTGAATACTTTAATGAGAGTACTAACAAAACACTCATACTGATGATCAGGAGCCTGCTTTTTAAAATAAAAATCTGTGAGCTATGTGTGGTGGCACATACTTGTAATCCTAGTACTTGGGAGGCTGAGACAGGAGGATTGCAGGTTCAAGGACAGCATCAGTAAGTATAGTGAGACTCTCATCAATCTAGCAAGACCTTATTTCAAAATAAAAATTAAATAGAACTGGGGGTTTACCTGGGAGGTAGAAAGCCTGTTTAAACCCCATTACCAGAAAAGAATCTGTGAACCCCGTGTAGTGGTGCACACCTGTAATCTCATACTAGGAGCAATTCAGCAGCACCAAGATCTGAGGTTCTAGTACAAGGAAATACCATGTCATGTTCTTTACTTTACTCTCTAGCTGTCCAGGAGGCTTTTTTTTTTTCAGCCTGGAACAAGATTTAAAGCACAATGCCAAAAGTGAGGTGTGTCCACAATGCATAAAACTTGACTAGTGTAAAAATTTAAATTGCCAATATTCAGTCTATGTGTGTGTGTCTGTTACTGGGGATTGAACTACTCAGGGGCATTCTACCTCTGAGCTACAGCCCCAGCCCAATTTTATTTTATTTTTTTTATTTTGAAACAGGGTCTTGCCAAGTTGCTGAGGGCCTCATTAAATTGCTGAGGCTGGTCTCAAACTTAAAATCCTCCTGTCTCAGCCTCCCAAGTACTAGGATTACAAGAATGTGCCACCACTCTCAGCCAAAGTTTTACTGAAATATCTGTAACACAGATCTCTCCCACTGATAACAGTGAATCAAGAAAATGAAACAATAAAAAAAAGACCTTTAAACTTTTCAGGTACAGATGCATTTTAATTCAGGTATAATTAAAGTACTGATAAATATGTTGATTACTATAAATCTATTTAGATACAGAGTATCCCATGATAATTTTCACATATTAGTGTTTGGGGAAAATACAAAGCTAAAGGCAAAAATGGCACTGCTTTTATTCAGAAACTCTGTTATCCTTGTTAGATCACTTGAGACAGTTACTTGTGACTTCTGAATTTTTGCCACCATGGAAACATGCCATGGAATTTTCTTTTCCTAAACTACTGCAATCAATCATTAATTCAGCCTCACTGTCCAGCTTAAAAATTATACACATACAGACAGATAAGTGGGTTGCCCAAGGACACAAAACAATTCAGCTTTTACTTATCTTTCTTATCACCTTCTTCAAACAATGAAGAAGGTACACAAAGCATATACAGTTGCAGCACCACCCCTGTAGCTCTACAGACCAATCAACTCCTAGGAACAGCAAAGGAAGGCACTACAGTTAGTTTTCTGTTCCCTACTGTAGATAAATTCCTCTATGCAGTGTCTTCGAGGCCAGAAATGATAATGACTTCATTGTGATGGAGACTCTGGAACTCCAGACCAGAAAAATGAAATTAAAGAGGAATAAGAGCACTTAGGAAGTGTAAATGTCACCTTCCCTAAGGAGACTATACTCCCAAATTCTCTTTCATCCCCCAAAGCAGCCAAGATAATGGTCTCCACTTGGCTCATATAGTTCACTACTGCACGACTGCACGGTACAGTAAATCATCTGTTTACATGCCCTTCCTCAACCCCAAACTGGGATTGCCCAGCATCTGAAGTGCATAACATAGTACCTAGCATACAAATGCTTTACTGAGCGCATGTGCATGCCTTCCCACCTGCAAATAAAGGAAATACGATGTTCCCAAAGTAGTGGAATTAAGAGATCAGTTAGGACAACCCTTTATTTTACAGATGAACCAAAAAGGCAGAGAATCACTTCATTATATATGGCTTGGTCTCCAATTCAGGTCTTTTGGCTCAGTTTAGTTAAACAGACATTTTATATGTGCCTACTAAGTGCCAGGGGAAGGAGAAGCACCTGCAGTGAAGATCAGCAAGGGGTGATCTCGACTTCCTGGAGCTCACAGCTCAGAGGGAACAGAGAGTTAAAGAACAGTTGGGTAAGTGCAAGGGCAGATACTTGAATCTTTAGCAAGTGTTTTTTCTACATTGTTCACTGGGCGTTCCCAATCTAGGAAATAAGGACAGCAACATCTACTTCCTGCAAGTAAACTTATAGTGAAGAATGATGAGAAAATACATAGGATCAGGTTCGCCTCCAAAGGTATTATGTAAGGTACTACCAGAACCTGACACCGACTCTAAGAATTCGATATCGTATCAGATATCACATCAACAAATAAGCAAACAAACAAGGAAATGGGCATAAATTAAAAAAAAAAAAACACCTCAAGCAAGGGCGGACAGGACTAGAGGAAACAGCTGGGGCAGGGGGTAGGGGTGCCTGGTCAAGTGAGATGGCCCTTGGACAGGCAGTGAGGAAGGAGAGAGGATGGAACCGAGACAGGGAAGTTGGGTTACCTATGAGGAAGGGTAAGCAGTTTTAAATGGGGGACTCCCTCGGAGAAAACGGGGCTTGGGCCCTGCGCCTGGGGCCATGGCTGGGTGGCTCCAGTTGGTGCGGGAGAAGGAAGTGGGCAGATTTGCTCCGAGGCCGACTGCTTTCCCCGGAGAGCCTTTCATACCAGCAAGAAGGCTGGAGTAGAAGTCCGGGTCCTCAGGCTAAAGCATCACGGCAGCCGCGCCTCCCAGCCCGGACTCCCGGAGCCCCATCCTGTGCCCGAGCCTTCGGCCCAGAATCCAAAAGGCGCTGTCAACGCCGCCGCCTCACCTCGGGTTGAAGTCCTGGAAGAGGCCCCTCAGGTTCATGGCGGAGAACTTCACCGCGTCGTCCTCTGCTTCCCCCCTCCCCCCGCGCCGTGCAGCCTGCGACTCACAGCGGGTTCATGGTGCCAGCAACAGCCGCGTCCCTACCACCTCCGCGAGAAACCTGAACCACCGCCCCCCCCTCCCCTCCTTCCGGGCTTCCGTATGCCGTTTGCGCATGCGCCGGGAGCCCCGCCCGATTCGCGCAGCGTCCTAGAGGGCCCCAACGCTGGGACCCTGTGCAGCCAGAGAAACAGACATAGAGGATACTGGAGACAAGGGGAGAGATGTGACCCCGAGGAAGAAAGCAGAGAATCATGTGGGGATGCTGACTGGTTGAAGGCCCTCCCAGGAGTCCTGCGGTGACACATGTCTCTTAGGCCCTTGCTTCCTTTTGTGGATTTACCCCAATGATGATTGAACCTGAGGTCTGGGGGGGCTAGTGGAAGCTGCCCGCAGGCTCAGTCATCCAGCTAGTGGGTGAGATACTGGATTTTTGCTCTCATCCCAGGCTCCACCTGTCAGTTCTGCCAATGAACCCACAGCTTGCATATCAATTTCCCTTCTAAGCCCCCAGGACATGTCAAGATATGCTGGCCATCCTAAACTCTTATTACCCAGCAGCAAAGTCTTCTCCTCTGCGTGAAGGCTTCCCCTCGTGGGTTTCCTCTGACTCTTGGCATCAGGCCTATTCTTGAGGATGTCCAAAATGGAGATGTGGAACTCATCCTCACTTTTCTAACATGTTTCAGATACTCCTTGCCTCTGGCCTAGACTTTGTGGTCATCTTAGTTGACCATATAGTTTCTTCCTTACTACCAGACATTCTACTTAGAACTTCCAGTTTCATCTTCTGTGGCAAGTCAACATCTTTAAGCCTCAGTTTTGCTCCTCTGCAAAATGGAGATAATAAATTCTACTTTCACAGCTTGTTAGAAAAATTCATTGAGGGGGGTGTATAACACACTGATTAGTGTGTGTTAGGAGCTCGAAGAATGCTGCTCATCCTCAAGAATTATGTTTGCTTTTGAAATTCAAGAGCAGAATAAACTTATAGCTGATGTCCTATGATCTTCATTTCCAGATGAATTAAAGAGTTTTCCATGAACACACCAATACCTTAAACATTAGTCTAATATCATTATGAATAAAAGTCATAGTGTGGTTCAGTGGCAGACTTTCATGAAGGACAATTTATGCTGTTTAGCCCCAGGGCAAGCTTGAGAGGATCACAATTGTGAGATTCATGCTTTGGCCTGATGTATGAGCTTTCTGATGAGAACATGAAAACATTTCACAAGAGGTAATTAGACTTCCCAACACCCACTGGGGAACAGATGTTATTATATGCACTGATCTTAAGCATGAGTAACCTTAATTAAGCTTTTGACTGCCAAAGCACCAGGACCTTCTCCAGGAAGTTTTGGTTCAGCTGCCATGTCCATGATCCAGGTGGTGTCCAGTGCCTACCCCTGAGGAGTTTCCCAGTGAACCCTGAAATACAGGAGAAGAACAAAGACACAGAGACACTGGCATAACATGCCCTTGGCCACTTACCTAGTGATGGTGGAGGAACAAAGATGTGATTTGAGGTCCAACCAATCCTGCAGGCCACATTGCTAGAAAGGGGTGCCTTCTAGTGACCATAGTGCCCAGCACCGTGCTAATTCCCAGTGTCTTCACCTCAAGTAGGCATCATGAGTGAGATGGCTTGTCAGCTCTGACACTTGAATAACAGGCATCGTGGCTCTCTCAAAAGCTTCATAGACAGTGGCCCAGTAGCCTGCTCAGAGACCAGATGCTAATTTTGGTGAGGTCACAGGGAGTACTAGAACCAAACCACTGTTCTATGTGCCCACATAGTCAATTTTGGTAGTTTTCCAGAGATGGCTAGGCTATGGGGGTTTCCTAGCCTGAATAACAAAACACTAACACACAAAACTGCTTGTCCACACATTCTTTAGTTCTGACAAGCCAAATTGCCAAGGGAAGCATACAAGCTTGCCTATAAAGACATACAGGAAGAACTGGAGTATCCCAAAGCTTCAGATCCCCAGTCTTCAAGAGGTGGATTACCTTGACTTACCTCTACTATAACAAAGGCCCAGTCATGTACTCTACCAGTGTTCTCATGGAAACAAGGGGCAGAAACTCCCAGTGTCCTAAGAATTGCAAAGACCCTTCTGCTAATCTGCTTCCCACTTCTGATCCCTGGCTTGGTGTTCAAACCTGAATAGAGGCCCCAAATTTTACTAAATTGTGTGGATAGAAAAGTAAGTGACCTTGATATTGAATAAAGGCTCTGGTCTATATGTGGATTACACCCCCATATTTTTCTCTAAAAAAAGACTTTTTTTTACTTTATCTTTCTCTTGACTTGCCACCATATTCTAGGGCAATCTTGTGATAGGCCCCAATATTCTACACCCAAAATGGTTCTGGATTGAAAAGACTAGGTCACCTAATAAGCCAGACATTATATACATGTATTTATACAGGTTACGGTGTTCAGAAATATCAGTGTATCTGTACCATGATTTTAAAGATTATTTTGGATTTGTGTCATCCTTTAGATAAATTGAGCTTGCCCAATCTAATATTCACATTAGGCTTTATGCAATAGTTTGGAGGGATGACTTCTAAAGAGCAGGGCCCTGGGAGAGGGGATCTTCATGCATTCTGACATTAGGGGTCCTGGTTGTGGGAACAAAGTGCCAGTGGCCCAGGTTTCCACACCACCAGGGCCCCTCCACTGGGCTACAGCAGCATAAGAGAGTGTGCAATTAGAAAACTTGCACTCAACACTAGTGTCAACACTGCTTCAGTGGCCAGGGGTGGCTGTCATCCAACCCTGGTAAAGACCACTGGGCATACTAAAGAGATCTTCAGGGTAATATTGACAAATTCTTTAGCCAGGAAATATTGAGGTGTCAGCTTCTAAGGCTGCCCTTTCTCAGCATCAATCTCCCCATCTTCAATGCTACCTATTAGAGAATTTCTGGAGACCCCAGGACTTTGTCTACTTGCAAAATGCAACCTGCCTTTTCCCAAGGGAGCCTTTGTTTCTGGCATCTATAGCCTGATTTAGATAAATATGTGGGATTTCTGGTCCTGAGATATCCCTGGAAGGTGGTGAGGTCTAGAGTCTGGACAAGGGTTTGGTGAAATATAGAGCTGGATTTGGGGGCAAGGGGTTCTAGGTAAGGGGTTAGAATTCTATTGAAGAGATTGAATAGGTCATACCTATAGTTCTGTTTGAATCTGCAACTGCCCCTTAGCCTTCTTCCAGAGCCCTTAAAAATATACTTCCTCAGGGAAGCTTCTCTTAGGCATGCACACTACAGTTGCTGATAGAGAAGGTGAGGACAGTCCCTCTGTCCTAGTGGCCCTGCTTTCTCCCAGCATACAAGAGAAGGCAGATCATACTTCATGGAGCATGCTTTCCACTGAAGAAAACAGAGGCAATTTTCTGTTGAAAGGCAGAGTGGAGAGACTGAGCCTGGGCCTGCAGACCCACTATGGTATACCTAAGCTTTTCCTCTGAAACATTCTTTCTGCCGGGGGTTCCCAGAAGGATTTGTGGGTGGAGAGGGGAGTTCCTGGGATCCTCTCCTATAATAATATGTGCTTGCAAAGCTAAAGTCAAGTACATGTGGCCAGGCACATGGAGAAGACAGCCCCATTTTTTCCTCTAGAAATGTTTGACTTCATCTTTCTCTTGACTTGCCACCATATTCCAGGGATTGTCTCTACCAGAGGTCACCAACCAGCTGCCCATGAAACTGCCTTCTCACCCTCATTTGACTCTCTTTCTGAGTCTCCACTCTGTCTTCCCTTACTTTTTGGTTCCACATTGGTTTTTTGTCACATTTCTCTGGGACCTTCTGCCCTAATTCAGATGCATCTCTTTCCCCTAAAGCACAGGTAGCCTGTAATCTTTTGTTCTTTAGTTGCCTTCAACCAACATGTATTTTTGAACACACAAAAATTAATAATCAAACAGAGCATTGTACATGACAAGGTTCAGGAACTTGGGGACTACTGAGTCAAATCTGAAAGGACAAATAAAATTTCAGGCTGGAATAAGAGGAAAGGATATTTCAGGCAGATGCAACATTTGTAAAGGCAGAGATGTAGGCAAGTGGACCTTTTTGGAGACCTGTCTTCAGTTATACTCAGATTCCCTACATTTCCTGGGTCATAAGATGAGATCTTTCACCCAGATTGAGCAGCACTTGTTTAATAGCAGCCATATGGCCAGGGGCATTGGGCTGAGCCCCATACTCTAGCCACAAGCTTAAACAGCTTCTAAACAGCCTAAGATTAATTAATTAATGCACATCTGAAATGTAAGATACATACATTTGTGACTTGCATCTGGAATGTCCCTCCAAAAGCTTATGTATTGAAGTCTGGTCTCCAAAGCAACAAGGAGGTTGGGCATGGATAGAGGTGGATTATTAGGGATGTGGCCTTGGGGACTATGTTTAACCCTAGCCCCCACCTCTGTTTCCTGCTTTCCATGAGCTGAGCATCTTTGCTCTGCCACAGTGATGTTTCTGCCTTAGACCCAGCTTGCCATGTACTGAACCTCTGAAATTGTAAGTCAAATCAACCTTTCTTCCTCTAATTTGTTCTTGTCACGTATTTAGATCACAAAATGAAAAATTGACACTCATACTAATTTAGAAATATTGAAGTCTAGGGGAATCAAGATGTGATGCATGGCTATAATCATTTATTTGGGCGGCTGACAAAGAAGTAGCACAAGTTTGAGGTCAGTGGGCAGTAACTAGTGACACCTTATTTCAAAATGAAAAATAAAAAGGGCTGGGGTATAGTTCAGAGTTAAATTCCCCTGTGTTCAATCCCCCACCCCTCAAAAAATTCTAGGGGAGAAAGTGGATCTTAGATGTTCAGTAATAATAGCTCTGTTGTATTGGTCACCTACATTGGGTAAACTTGGATAATCTTTCTATGGATTGAATTGTGACCTCCAAAAAGACATATTAAAGTCCTAATTCCCAATACCTGTGAAGGTAAACTATTAAGATTTATTTCATAATAGGAATTATGTATATGTAATCAAGTTAATATGTGGCTATTAGAATGGGCCCCATATTGAACTATGTCTAATATGACTATGTCCTTAATAGAATAAAGGAATTTGGACACAGTCACAGGGGAAAGAGAGCCACATAAAAAACTGAAGGAATACTGAAGATACTGTTACAAGGAATGGAAAATCTGGGACCACCAGAAGTTGAAAAAGGCAAAGAAGTATTCTCTCTTAAAGTCTGAAAAAAAAACCTGCCAACACCTTGAATCTAGACTTAAAACTTCAGAACCATGAGAGAATAAATTTCTGTTGCTTTATTTTTTTAATTTATTTTTATTGGTGCAATGTATTCATACATCATAATGGTATAAAAAATACTTTTGTAGACATACATGCACAAATCGCCCAGTTAGCCCCTACCCAATCCCCACCCCGTTCCCTCCCCATCCCTCCTTCCCATGCTTGGCTTAGTGGTTGACATCTAGTTTTATAGCAATTTATCCAATATTAGCAAGGATAATCTCACAAAACAGTTTCATTTGTCTGATACCAAGCTTTTGATGACTTAACGATAACATTTCAATATTTATTTTTGCTTTCTTTCTTACTAAAGAATATATTTTTTTCTTTTTTTAGGTGAAACTATCATACATTTATTTATTTTTCAGAAAAAATCTATCCTGATATGGAATATGGACTCTAGATACCCAAAAAAATCTTGAAGAAGAACAAAGCTAGAAGATGTATATTTTCTGATTTCAAACCATATAAAGCTATAATAATTGAAACAGTGTAGTACTTTTTTAAAGGCAGATATATAAACCATTGAAGTTAAATAAAAGCCTAGAGATATATTCTTCCATATATTGTCAAGTTATTTTTGACAAGGTTTCCACGAACATTTGGTGGAGGAAATACTAATCTTTTAACTAAATATTGTTGAAAAATAATAATTACATGAAAAAGAATAAAATTGGACCCTTACCTAACACATATACAAATATTAACTCAAAATAGATAAAAGACCTAAATATAAATCTTGATACTATAAAATTTTATAAGAAAATCTGGGTCATAAAACCTCACAACATTGAAATTGGCAGTGATTTCTTGGATATGATTTCAATGGCACAGGCAATAAAAGGGTAAATAAACTCCCTAAAAAATAAAAAAAAATATTGTATATCCAAAGACAATGTAAACAGAGTTAAAAGTTACTGATATAATGGGATAAAATATTTCCAAATGCTATATCTGAAGGTATATTAATATTCCAACTAGAAATACTAAAAATTAGTAACAATAAAAGCAAACAATACAATTTAGGGATAGGTAAAAGACTAACATAAATAATGAATCTCCACAGATAACCAATCTTAGTTGTCTGTTGGATGGAAAATCTTTTTTCTCTGGTTCTGGCGTGTGTTACCTATTTCTTCTTTGTAGTTAATCTCTTTGAGTATTTTCTCTAGTGCTGGTTTTGAAGACATAAATTCCTTCAGTTTCTGTTTGTCGTGGAAGCTTCTTACTTCCCCATCTAATTTGATAGAAAGTTTTGTTGGGTAGGAAATTTTTTGGCTGGCAGTTGTTTTCTTTCAGAGTTTGGAATATGTTACTGCAAGCCCTTCTGGCTCTCATGACTTGGTTTGGGAAGTCTGGAGTGATTCTAATTGGTTTGCCTCTGAATGTCACTTGGCCCTTTGTTTTTGTTGCCTTTAAGATTCTCTCCTTGACTTCCACATTGGTCATTTTGACAATTATGTGCCGTAGGGATCCTCTTCTCTGATCCTGTCTAAAGGGAGTTCTATAAGTTTCCTGGACCTGTGTATCGACTTCTTGCTCTACGTTTTGAAAATTTTCTGCTATTATTTCCTTAAAAAGATTGTTGATCCCTTTGGTTTCACCTTCTTTTCTCTCCTCTATTCCAATTATTCTTAGGTTAGCTCTCTTAAAATGGGCCCATATTTCTTCAATGTCAGATTCCTGCTGTGAGATTTTTTTTTCTAAATTAGAAACTATGTGTTCATTTTTTGAATGATCATCTTCTAGGAGCGAGATTCTATTCTCCATGTGTTCTAATCGGTTGTTTGTGCTTTGAATTGAGGCCTTTACTTCATTAATTGCATCCTTTATCTCTCTGGCTCTCTGAATTCTTTTCAAAACACCTCTATTATTTCTACAGTTATTTTCCTGATTTGATCTTCTAGAAATATCTGAATTTCTGTTTTATCAGGTTCTGATAATATGGGGTTGTGGGCATTCATTGCTCCATTGTTATTCCTCTTTCCCATGATTTCAGAAGTTTGTGCCTTCTCTGGGTTCTTCCCTGGGTCACTACGACTTCACTTAAGGTTTTGTGGATCTCGAGTCTATGGTATCTCAGTTCCCATTACTCCTTTACTGGGTTGTATCGCAAAGTCTCAGACCTTGAGAGTCAATCGAGGCTGTTTTAGACCATGGGGGGGGGGTGCCTGGTTGGGCGTTCTCCTATGGTGTAATATCTCTGCCACTGCCACTCCCCCACTGGGTCAAGTCCCTGGGAGTACATATTGGGATTTCTCCTCTAAGGGCCACAATTTGACTCACTGTTGAGTGTGCAGATGGAGCTGTCGTGGACTCGGTGAATTCGCTGCTGCTGCCGCCGGTAGCAATATGGCGCCGCTGCTTTGCCCTCAGCCGTGAGGCTGGCATATTTCTTTTCTGTTTTTGAGCTCAGCTCTGAGTCCCTGCAGGATGTGCTGAGCCCAGCCTCTGGGAGCTTTGGACGCTCCCTGCACCAAGAAATCTGCCGAATTCCTCCCAGCTGATCTTCAGCAGCTCACCTCAGCTCACTGTCCGCCACTCCTATCTGGAGCTTGGTGGGCTGTTGAGTGCATTGGTCTGTAGCCATCCGGTGAACTCACCGCTGCCGCCAGCAGTAAGGCGCTGCTGACACATTCTCAGGCATGAGGCCGGCATATCTTCTCTCTGGTTTCTGAGCTCTGTTATGAGTTCCCTTCCTCCCTGGAGCCTGGTGCTACAAGGGAAAATGGTGCCCACCGCTTCACGCCGCGGTTCTGGCTGCAACACTGCAGTCTGGTTTCTGGTGTCTCATTTTTCCAGCCCTCCTTTCCTCTTTCCCTTGAAATTACATTTTTTGTTTCTCTGCTGATGGTGTTTTCTGGCTATGAAAGGCGCTGATTTTGTGGTAATAGAAGATTGGTTGTTAGCGGGGCTCGTAAGCCCCGTTTTGCTCCGTTGCCATCTTCCCGGAAGTCTTCTGTTGCTTTAAACCACCCAGCTGGTGATACTTTGTTCCATCAGCTCCAGAAACTATTACAATGACACACCAAAGCTCCAATGTTATACTGTTATTATCGGTATTTTACAGATGAAGAAACTGGCAGATTACTAGAGATCAAGCATGGAAAATATGCAGTCAGGTAAACTAACATTTTTCAGAGTTCTATCCAAACCAGTAGGAGGCAGCTTCTAGCTCATTATGTGCACAAAATCATATCCTGGGGATATAACTCCTATTTTGGCTGCTTCCTTGGAGGAAATTAAAAAAAGGGAATTGAAAATGTTATATACACAAGAGAGGTTTTTAGTCAGAAATTAGGCAACACCAGGCTTTTCATAACTTGAAAATTATGTGAGCTAGAAAAGTTTTTAATTAGCCATATAAATGACTCTCCTACAACTCCAGGCCATCACAGAGATAATTTGAATGTCTTTCTAGCACTTCAGAGAAATATGAAGCTGAGGGATTGGGAGAAGGCATGGTGGAGGACATTTCCTTTATGTTCACTGTATGGCACTGGGACGTTGGCACTGGGAAGGACTATCCTCATAGAGTTTTGGATTATGAGTTGAGTACAAAGAGATGGGCTTGGGCATATCTTTTGATCACTCCAGGGACAACTCCCATAGATCAGTCTACTTATTCCTGACCTAGTTCAGGAGCATTATCCCAGCTGGGGATACAACAGATGATACCATGTCTTCATAGCTCCAAGACATCAGATGAAGCATGCACAATAACAGCTTGCCAGGGGAAAAGGAAAAATCATACCAAGTAATGCATATGTGGATCAAAAGACATATAGGCTCCGAAATATTAAAAGAAATGGAGACATTTTAAAAATATGTGCACGCATTGGAAGATTCAGTTGAATCAATATTTCTGTATTTTTTTTGTATGTGTGTGTGTGTGTGTGTGTGTGTGTGTGTGTGTGTGTGTGTGCTTTTGGGGATGGAACCCAGAGGCCTTCTACTTCTGGGCTACACTATCAGACCTATTTTATATTTTATTTTGAAACAGCGTCTCACTAAATTGCTGAGAGCTTCACTAAGTAGCTGAGGCTGGCTTCAAACCAGCACGATCCTCCTGTATCAGTCTACCAAGTACTGGTATTACAATTGTGCACCACCACGCCCAGCTGATATCAGTTCTTTCTAACTTAATTTATCGATTTAAAAATCCAGTTAGCATAATGTCCTCCAGTTCCATCCATCTCCCTGAAAATGGTGTAATTGAGTTTTTTTTGATGACTGAGTAAAATTCCATTGTGTACATATACCACAGTTTTGTAATCCATTCATCTGTTGATGGGCATCTTGGCTGGTTCCATAGTTTGGCTATAGTGAATTGTGCAGCTATGAACATAGATACACATGCATTAGTTTGGTAGTTTGGCTTCCTATCTTTTGGGTAGATACCCAGAAGTGGTATTGCTGGATCAAATGGTAGGTTTGTTCCCATTCTTCTGAAGATTCTCCATACTATTTTCCAAAGTGGTTGCACTAATTTGCAACCCCACCAACAATGTCTTAGAATTCCCACTTCTCCACATCCTCGCCAGCATTGGTTGTTGTTTGTGTTTTGAATGATTGCCATTCTAGCTGGAGTTAGGTGAAATCTCAGGGTAGTTTTGATTTGCATCTCTCTGATTGCCAGTGATGTTGAGCATTTTTTCATGCATTTATTGGCCATTTGAATTTCTTCTTTTGTGAAGTGTCTATTTAGTTCATTTGCCCATTTTGTTATTGGATGCTTTGTTTTCTTAGTGTTGAGTTTCTTGAGTTCTCTGTATAATCTAGATATTAGTCCTCTATCGGTGGTGTAGGTGGCAAAAATCTTCTCCCATTCTGTTGGCTCTCGATTGAGGTTCTTGATAATTTCCTTTGCTGAACAGAAGCTCTTCAGTTTCATGCAATCCCATGTATTGATTCTCCTTTTAATTTGTTGTGCCTTTGGGGTTTTGTTGAGGAAATGTTTATCTGTGCCTATGTGTTGTAGTGTTGGACCTATGCCCTCTTCAAGGAGCTTAAAGGTCTCTGGTTTAATTTCCAAGTCTTTGATCCATCGTGAATTGACTTTTGTACAGGGTGAAAAAGTGGGATTAATTTCCAATTTTCTGCATATGGTTAACCAGTTTTGCCAACACCATTTGTTGAAGAGGCTACCTTTTTCCAGTGTATGTTTTTGGCCCCTTTGTCAAAAATCAATTGGCTGAAAGTGTGTGCACTTGTTTCTGGGTCTTCTATTCTGCTCCATTGGTATATATGTCTGTTCTTTTGCCAGTACCATGCTGTTTTTATTACAATGGCTTTGTACTATAGTTTAAAGTCAGGTATTGTGATTCCTCCTGCACGGTTTTTGTTGCTGAAAACTACCTTGACTATTCTGGGCTTTTTGTTATTCCAGATAAATTTAAGGACTGATTTTTCTTTTTTTTTTCTAGAAGATATATATATTTTCTGATTTCAAACCATATAAAGCTACAATAAATGAAACAGTGTAGTACTATTCTAAAGGCAGATATATAAACCATTGGAGTTAAATAAAAGCCTAGAGCTAAATTCTTCCCTATATTGTCAAGTTATTTTTGACAAAGTTTCCACGAACATTTGGTGGTGGAAATGATAATCTTTTAACTAAATATTGTTAAAAAATAATAATTACATGGAAAAGAATAAAATTGGACCCTTACCTAATCCCATATACAAATATTAATTCAAAATAGATAATAGACCTAAATATAAATCTTAAGACTATAAACTTTTAGGAGAAAATCTGGGTCATAAAACCTCACAACATTGAAATTGGCAGTGATTTCTTGGTTATGATTTCAATGGCACAGGCAACAGAGGAGTATACAGACTCCCTAAAAAATAAAAATAAAAAATTGTATATCCAAAGACAATGTAAACAGAGTTAACAGTTACTAATAGAATGGGATAAAATATTTCCAATTGCTATATCTGAAGGTATATTAATATTCCAACTAGAAATCCTAAAAATTAACAACAATAAAGGCAAACAATACCATTTAGAGATAGGTAAAAGACTAACATAAATAATGAATCTCCACAGATAACCAATCTTAATTGTCTGTTGGATGGAAACTCTTGTTTCTCTGGTTCTGGTGTGTGTTACCTATTTCTTCTTTGTAGTTAATCTCTTTGAGTATTTTCTCTAGTGCTGGTTTTGAAGACATAAATTCCTTCAGTTTCTGTTTGTCGTGGAAGCTTCTTATTTTTCCATCTAATTTGATAGAAAGTTTTGCTGGGTAGGAAATTTTTGGCTGGCAGTTGTTTTCTTTCAGAGTTTGGAATATGTTACTCCAAGCCCTTCTGGCTCTCATGACTTGGTTTGGGAAGTCTGGAGTGATTCTAATTGGTTTGCCTCTGAATGTCACTTGGTCCTTTGTTTTTGTTGCCTTTAAGATTCTCTGCTTGGCTTCCACATTGGTCATTTTGACACTTATGTGGCGTGGGGATCCTCTTCTCCGATCCTGTCTAAAGGGAGTTCTATAAGTTTCCTGGACCTTTGTATCAACCTCTTGCTCTATGTTTGGAAAATTTTCTGCTATTACTTCTTTGAAGAGATTGTTGATCCCTTTGGTTTCACTTTCTTTTCCCTCCTCTATTCCAATTATTCTTAGGTTAGCTCTCTTAAAATGGGCCCATATTTCTTCAATATCAGATTTCTGTTGTCAGATATTTTTTTCTAGATTAGAAACTATGAGTTCATTTTTGGATTGCTCATCTTCTAAGAGCGAGATTCTGTTCTCCATGTGTTCTAATCGGTTGTTTGTGCTTTGAATTGAGGCCTTTACTTCATTAACTGCATCCTTTATCTCTTTTTGGCTCTCTCTGAGTTCTTTTCGAAGCACCTCTATTATTTCTACAGTTATTTTCCTGATTTGATCTTCTAGAAATCTCTGATTTTCAGTTTTATCGGGTTCTGATGTTGTGGGGTTGTGGGCATTCATTGCTCCAGTATTATTCCTCTTTCCCATGATTTCCGATGTTTGTGCCTTCTCTGGGTTCTTCCCTTGGGTCACTATGACTTCCCTTAAGGTGTTCTAGATCTCGAGTCAGTAGTATCTCGCACCCCACTACTCCTTTACTGGGTTTTATCACAGAGTCTCCGACCCAGAGAGTCGATAGAGGCTGCTTTAGACTGTGGGGGGTGCCAGGTTGCATGTTCTCCTATGGTGTGATATCTCTGCCACCACCCCTCCCCCACTGGGTCAAGTCCCAGGGAGTACAGTACTGGGATTTCTCCTCTGTGGCCCGCAATTTGACTCACTTTTCTTGAGTACGCAGATGTAGCTGTACTGGCCTCGCTGAATTCACTGCTGCTGCCACCCGTGGCAATATGGCGCCGCTGCTATGCCCTTGGCTATGGGGCTGGCGTTTTTCTTCTTGATTTTGATTTCTTCTGAATCCCTGCAGCGTGTGCTGAGCTCGGCCACTGGGAGCTTTAGATGCTCTCTGAGCGGAGAAATCCCGCCTGGCTGTTCCGCAGTGGCTCACCTCGGCTTGCTGTAGCCGTCCCGTGAATTCGCCGGTGCCGCCGGCAGTATGGCGCTGCTGCCGCGTCTGCTGCGTCCTCGGGCGCAAGGCTGGTTATCTCCTCTGTGGCTCTGTTCTCAGTCCGCTTTCTCTCTGGAGCCTGGTGATTTTTTGTTTCACTGGTGATGGTCTTTTCTGGCTATGAAAGGCGCTGATTTTGTGGTACTGGAGATTTGTTGTTAGCGGGGCTCTTAAGCCCCGCTTTTCTCGGTCGCCATCTTCCCGGAAGTCCTGATTTTTCTATGTCTGTGAGGAATGGTCTTGGTAGCTTAATGGGCATTGTGTTAAGTCTGTAGATCACATTCGGGAGGATGGCCATTTTAATATTTATCCTGCCAATCCATGAACATGGAAGATCTTTCCATCTTCTAAGATCTTCTTCGATTTCTTTTTTCAGTGTTTTATAATTTTCTTTGTAGAGATCTTTTACCTCCTTGGTGAAATTTATTCCTAGGTATTTTAGTTTTTTGTGGGAGATCCTGAGTGGAAGTGTTTTCTGAATTTCTTTTTCAGTGGATTTATGGTTGATGTACAGGAAAGCTTCTGATTTTGTATCCAATACTTTGCTGAATTTGTTGATCAGTTCTATAAGCCTTTTGGTTGAGTTTGTTGGGTTTTCTAAATATAGTATCATGTCATCTGCAAATAGTGAAAGCTTGAGTTCTTCTTTTCCTATTTGTACTCCTTTGATTTCCTTGTCTTGCCTTATTGCTCTGGCTAGAGTCTCTAGTACTATATTGAAGAGAAGTGGTGATAGTGGCCATCCTTGTTTTTTCCAGTTTTTAGGGGGAATTCTTGAAGTTTTTTCCAATTTAATATGATGTTGGCAGTGGGCTTATTGTAGATTGCCTTAATAATGTTGAGAAATGTTCCTTCTATTCCAATTCTCTGCAGTGTTTTTATCATAAACGGATGTTGAATTTTATCAAATGCTTTTTCCGCATCTATTGAGATGATCATGTGATTTTTGTCTTTGATTCTGATTATATAATGAATTACATGGATTTATTTTCGTATATTGAACCAGCCTTGCATCCCTGGGATGAACCCTACCTTGTAATGGCGTATGATTTTTTTGATGTGGTTTTGAATGTGTGTTGCTAGTATTTTGTTTAATAGTTTTGCATCCAAGTTTATCAGAGATATAGGCCTGAAGTTTTCCTTCCTTGAACTGTCTTTATTTGGTTTGGGTATTAGTGTGATGTTGGCTTCATAGAATGTATTTGGGAGAGTCCCGGATTTTTTCTATTTCGTGAAATAGTTTGAGTAGTATTGGGGTTAGCTCTTCTATAAAGGTTTTATATAATTCATTTGGGAAACCATCTGGTCCTGGGCTTTTCTTTGATGGTAACCTTCTTATTGCTGTTTCAATCTCTTTGTTATTGGTTGGTTTAAGTGTTCTATTTCTTCGTGACTCAGTTTAGGAACGTTGTATTTATCTAGAAAATTGTCGATTTCTTCCAGATTTTCCATTTTGTTGGAGTATAGTTTTTCAAAGTAGTTTCTGATAAGCCTCTGGATTTCTACGCTGTCAGTAGTAATGTCTCCTTTTTTATCTCTTATCTTCATAATTTAGGTTGATTCCCTCTTTTTTTTAGTTAGTTTGGCTAGTGGTTTATCAATCTTGTTAATTTTTTCAAGAAACCAGCTTTTGGTTTTGTTGATTTTCTGTATTGTTTTTTTTTTTACAATTTTTTATTGAACATAAATAGTATACATTTAAACTATATTTGGTGCCCTCTCCCCCCCGCCCCCATTTTCCCTTCCTCCCTCCCACCAATGGTTGTCCAGGTTAAGCATGTCTTATTCATAATTTTACACATGTTCAGGTGTAGACCCTCATTAATCAAGATCAGCCTTCCTCCTCTCCTATCTTTCCATTCAAACATAGCTAGTATTTCCCCTCTAATATCTGGAGTCCCACTGGTATCCTTTGTGTTTCCTAGTTTGGGCATATTAGAGGAAACATATGTATCTTCTCCTCCTGTGCTTGGCTGATCTCACTTAACATAATGTTCTCCAGGGCTTTCCATCTTCTTGCAAATGATATAATTTTGTTCTTCTTTATGGCTGAATAGAATTCCATTGTGTGTATTTCCCACAGTTTTGCTATCCCTTCATCTGTTGATGGTGATCTGGGTTGGTTCCATATTTTGGCTATTACAACTTGTGCTGCTATGAACATAGGTATGCATATGTTGCTGTATTTCTCTGAATTCAACCCCTTTGGAAAGATACCTAGGAGTGGTAAAGCTGGATCATATGGTGGAACTATTCCCACCTTTCTTAGGAATCTCCACACGGATCTCCATAGTGGATGAACTAGTTTGCATTCCCACCAACAGTGTAAAAGAGTTCCTCTTTCCCCACATCCTCACCAGCATTTGTTGTTGTTTGATTTCTTTATGCTTGCCACTCTGACTGGGTTTAGATGGAATCTCAGTGTAGTTTTGATTTGCATCTCCCTGATGGCCAGTGAAGAAGAACATCTTTTCATGTATCTATTGGTCCTTTGTATCTCTTCTTTTGTGAAGTATCTATTTAGTTCATTTGCCCATTTCTTGATTGGGTTGTTTGTTTTGCTAGTGTAGAGTCTTTTGAGCACTTTGTATATTCTGGATATTAGCCCCCTATCAGAATGGCGGCTGGTAAAGATCCTTTCCCATTCTGTAGGCTTCCTCTTTAGGTTATTGATAGTTTCCTTTGATGAGAAGAAACTTTTAATTTGACGTTATCCCACTTGTTTATTTTTGCTTTAATTTCCTGAGCTTTGGAGGTTTTGTTGAGAAAGTTACTGCCTGTGCCAATATGTTGTAGTGTTGTTTTTTTATTCTCTATTTCCTTAATTTCGGCTCTTATTTTAATAATTTCCCATCTTCTGCTGGCTTTGGGGTTCAATTGTTCCTGCTTTTCAAGGGCTTTGAGGTGTGTCGTTAGGCTATTTATTTGAAGATTTTCCGTTTTTCTTATGTGAGCACTCAGTGCTATAAATTTTCCTCTTAATACTGCCTTCAAAGTGTCCCAGAGATTTTGATATGTTGTTTATTTTCATTTGTTTCTAGAAATTTCTTGATTTCACCTCTTACATCTTCTGTGACCCATGCTTCATTCAAAAGTGTGGTGTTCAGTCTCCACATATTTATGTTGTTTCTCTGGGTCTTCTTATAGTTGATTTCTAGTTTCATTGCTTTATGGTCTGAAATGACACAGGGAAGTATGTAACATTTTTTTAAATTTGCTAGTGCTCATTTTGTGTCCCAGGATGTGATCTATTTTGGAGAAGGTTTTGTGAGCAGCTGAGAAAAATGTGAACTCTGCTGTAGTTGGGTGAAATATTCTATATGTGTCCAAGAGGTCCATTTGGTTAATGGTGTTCTTTAGTTCTGAGGCATGTTTACTGGCCCTTTGTCTGGAAGATCAGTCTAGTATTGTGAGAGGTGTTTTGAAGTCTCCCAGTATTATAATGTTGGGATTTATGTGTGACTTCATGTCACAAAGAGTTTGATTTATGAATGTATCTGACCCTTTGTTTGGGGTATAGATGTTGATTATTGTTATTTCCCCTTGCTGGACTATTTCTTTTACCAGTAAAATGTGACCTTCTTTGTCTCTTCTAATAAGTTTGGGTTTGAAGTCTAACTTGTCTGATATCATAGTTGCTACTCCTGTTTGTCTTCGAGTACCATTAGCATTACCTTGCTCCAGCCCTTTACCTTGTGTTTGTTCCTATCTTTACTTCTAAGGTGTGTTTCTTGTAAGCAACAGATGGATGGATTATGGCTTTTAATCCATTTCGCCACTTTATGTCTTTTTATTGGGGAGTTGAGGCCGTTTATATTCATTGTGATTAGATAGAGATAATTTTTAATTACCAAAATGTTAAGATCTTATTTCTGTTTGAGATACTGTTTATTCTTTTTTGCTTAGTGGTCTGCTGGATGGGAATTCTTGTTTCTTTGGTTCTGGCGTGTATTACCCATTTCCTCTTTGCAATTAATCTCCTTGAGTATTTTCTCTAGCGCTGGTTTTGAAGAAATAAATTCCTTCCATTTCTGTTTGTTATGGAAGCTTCTTATTTCTCCATCTAATTTGATGGATAATTTTGTTGGGTAGGAAATTTTTGGCTGGAAGTTGTTTTCTTTCAGAGTTTGGAACATGTTACTCCAAGCCCTTCTGGCTTTCAAGACTTGGTTTGGAAAGTCTGGAGTGATTCTAATTGGTTTGCCTCTGACTATCACTTGGCCTTTTGTTTTTGTTGCCTTTAAGATTCTCTCCTTGGCTTCCACATTGGTGATTTTGACAATTATGTGGCATGGGGAACCTCTTCTCTGATCCTGTCTAAAGGGAGTTTGATACGTTTCCTGGACCTGTGTATTGACCTCTTGCTCTATGTTTGGAAAATTTTCTGCTATTACTTCCTTGAAAAGATTATTGATCCCTTTGGTTTCACCTTCTTTTCTCTCCTCTATTCCAATTATTCTTAGGTTAGCTCTCTTAAAATGTGCCTATATTTCTTCAATTTCAGATTCCTGCTGTCGGATTTTTTTTTCTGAATTAGAAACTATGCGTTCATTTTTTGAGTGATCATCTTCAAGAAGCGATATTCTATTCTCCATGTGGTCTAATCTGTTGTCTATACTTTGAATTGAGGCCTTTATTTCAATGATTGCATCCTTTATCTCTTTTTGACTCTCTCTGAATTTTTTCGAAAGTCCTCTATTATTTCTAAAGTTATTTTCCTGATTTGATCTTCTAGAGATCTCTGGATTTCTGTGTTATCAGATTCTGATGTTGCGGGGTTGTGGGCATTCACTGCTCCATTGTTATTTCTGTTTCCCATGATTTTGGAAGTTTGTGCCTTTTCTGGTTTCTTCTCTGGGTAACTATGAGTTCACTTAAGGTGCTCTGGATCTCAAGTCTGTGCTATCTCAGTCACTACTACTCCTTTACTGGGTTGTATCACAAAGTCTCAGACCCAGGGAGTCAATCGATGCTGCTTAGACTGTAGGGGGTGCCATGTTGGGCGTTCTCCAGCGGGGAGTTTTGCCTATGGTGTGATATCTCTGCCACTGCCACTCCCCCACTGGGTTGCACTGATAAAATCTCCGACCCAGGGAGACTATCTGCGCAAGTCCCTGGGAGTGCAGTACTGGGATTTCTCCCCTAGGGTGCGCAGTTTGACTCACGGTTATTGAGTGCGCTGATGGAGCTGTAGTGGACACGGTGGATTTGCAGCTTCCGCCACTGGCTATATGTAACCATTGCCATGCCCTCTGCCGTGAGCTGGTGTATTTCTTCTCTGGTTTTGAGCTCTGCTCTGAGCCCCTGCCAGGTGTGCTGTGCCCGGCCCTTGGGAGCTTTAGATGTTCCCTGCACCGAAAAAACTGCTGACTGCCTCCTGGCTGTTCAGAAACTGCTCACCTCGGCTCACTCTCCATCCCTCCTCTCTGGAGCCTGGTGGCTAGTTGAGTGCGTTGGTCTTCAGCCATCCGGTGAATTCGCCGCTGCCACCAGCAGTAACACGCTGCTGTCACGTCCCCGGCCGTGAGGTTGGCATAGTTCTTCTCTGGTTTTGAGCTCCTCTGAGTCCCTGCGGCGTGTGCTGATCCCCGCCCTTGGGAGCTTTATACGCTCCTTGCGCCAAAAACACTGCTGACTGCCACCCGGCTATTCAGTAGCTGCTCACCTCGGCTCGCTGTCCACCCCTCCTCTTTGGTGCCTGGTGGCTGGTTGAGTGCGTTGGTCTAGAGCCGTCCGGTGAATTTGCCGCTGCCACCGGCAGTAAGGCACTGCTGCTGTGCCGTAGGCCGCAAGGCCGGCGTAGCTCCTCTCTGGAATTGAGCTCCGTTCTGAGTCTCCCTTCTCTCTGGAGCCTGGTGCTGCTAGGGAAGATCTAGCCCACACCACTCTGTGCCATGGCTCTGGCCGTTCCGGCTGCTCTGTGCCACAGCTCTGGCTGCTCCAGCCGCTCTGCCCCGTGGCTCCAGTTGCTCCGTGCTGTGGCGGCTGCAGCACTTCAGGCTGGTTTCTTTCTGGTGTCTCACTTTTCCAGCCCTCTTTTTCTCTGTCCCTTGTATTTACAGTTTTTATTTCTTTGATGGTGGTGTTTTCTGGCTCTGAAAGGCGCTGGTTTTGTGGCAATAGAGATCGATTGTTATCGGGACTTGTAAGTGCTACTTTTCTCCGTCGCCATCTTCCCGGAAGTTGTTTTTATTTTAGAAAAGTTTTATGTTAACAAAATTATTGCAAAGATAGTACAGAGAATTCTCATATACACCATACCAGATTTCCCTATCATTATCATCTTATTTTAAAGTTGTACATTTATTGTAAATTTTTCACAATTATTGAAAGGGAAGACCAAGACAAGAAAACTAGAGGAATCTAAAGCCTCTGGCACCTATAGTTAGAAGCAATTAAGCCCAACTTCTAGCCAGATTAACATGAATCTTTAGAAATAGAGGCCAAATTCATGTTTTTTTTTTATTTTTAAGCTTTACTTTATGTCTCCATCAGCAGTCTCACTTCTGTGATTAAGAACTTGACCTAACACATTATGGGAAATAAGATTTCTTTGCTCATAGATTTTGGAGATTTCAGAGTTTCAATCCATGTCAAGCAGTGTCTGCAGAGCTCATGATATAGAAGTGAGAGAGGGATAGATGAAAGTCTCTGTTCTCACATCATGGGGAATGAAAGCAACAGAGGAATCAAGGGGAGGAGGGAATGTAAATAATCCCTAAGGACACATACCTTCTGCAGTAAGCAAGTTCTACCTTCAATATGGCTACCTACTCTCTATGAGGTCTCAGGGAATATTATAAATCCAATTTTATCACTCTTATCAAACACACATCAGAAAGCTTATCAAAAGAAACTTAACTACTTCTGTTACTCTATCAAAAAAAATACAAGGGACACCAGGAGATAAGAAAATACACTCTGAAGAGAGAATGCAAAAATCAGAACTAGACTCAAATGTGACACAGATATTGGAATGATCAGAAAAATAATTTAAAATAACGCTGGGCGTGGTGGCGCACGCTTGTAATCCCAGCATTTGGGAGGCTGAGACTGGAGGATCGCGGTTCACAGACAGCCTCAGATACAACCTAGTGAGGCCCTCAGCAACTTAGTGAGACCCTGTTTCAAAATAAACAATAAAAAATAGGGCAGGGGGTGTAGCTCGGAGGTCGAATGCCCCTGTGTTCCATCCCCAGACCTGCAAAAAGAAAGAAAGAAAGAAAGAAAGAAAGAAAGAAAGAAAGAAAGATAAAATAACTATGTTTAAAATGTTAAGAGGTAAGACAGGCATGGTGGCACATGCTTGTAATCCCGGTGCTTGGGAGGTGGAGACAGGAGGATCACACAGGTTCAAAGCCAGCCTCACTGGCTTAAGAGACCCTGTTTCAAAACAACACGGCATGCACAGAGAAATATCGCAGAAAATTAAAATCAGATGCTTCCCCTAATCAGCAATAACTAGGAGGAAAGGGGCAACAGGAAGTGGTTGAACTATAGAAAGGGCCCTATAGTGAAGCAATTAAGCTGACCAATCAGAGGGTATGGAATAGGGGAGGATGGAGCCTCTTTAAAAAGCAGGAGTACATAAACATATGTATCAAAGTTAATCACCAAACAAGCATGGGATCGAGGGAGGGGGAGGGAATGGGATGGGGACTGGATGAGGGCTAATTGGATGATGTGTGCTTGTATATCTTCTCAAGTCTTATATTCCAATGTGATGTATGATTACAATGCACCAATAAAAATAAATTTTAAAAATTAGTTTAAATTAAAAACTAAAATACACACACACACACATATATATATATATACACGCACATACACATATATATACATATATATATGTATATATGTATATATGTGTGTGTGTGTATATATATATATATATATATATATATATATATGGTCTGGGAGTGTAGCCTGGAGGTAGAAGGGTTTCCAGGAACCTCAGTACCACCAAAAAAATTTTAAGAGGTAAGCTGAGCATGGTGGCACAAGCTTGTAATCTCAGTACTTGGGAGGCTGAGACAGGAGGATTTTGAGTTTGCACCAGCCTCAGCTACATAGTGAGGCTCTCTAAAACTTAGTGAGATCCTGTTTCAAAATAAAGAATAAAAAATATGGCTAGGGGTGTAGTTCACAGGTAGAATGCCCCTGGATTAAATCCTCAGTACCGCCCCCAACAAAAAAATGTTAAGAGGCTGTAATGAAAAATATAGACAGGGTGAAAAACAGACTGTTAATAAAAAAAAAAAAAGGAAGTATGGTATTCAGCAAAGTTCAGAGTATGGGAACTGGAAAGAACACAAGACATATATTTATTTTCAACAAATAGATTGTGAAAAGTTAGTAATGTGGAGAGAGAATCTATAGATTTAAAAATGCAGTTGATATAAACAATGATATAAAAAATGTATAGATGATATTTGAAAACTAATTCAAAGGAACTTTTTTGTTTATATTAATTGAATTTGTTGCATATTTATTATTTATTTTCATATTTTGGTGCATGTCATTTTTGTCCACAACAGTGAGATTAATAGTGATACATTCACATATGACCATATCATTATTTGGTCTGTTATCTTTCCCAGCCTCCCATTCTCTCCACTACTCCCTACCCAATTGATTTGTAGTGACAAATTCATGTATGAATGTAACAGACTGTTTCCTTCTCCATACTCTACTCTCCTCTCCCATCCAAACTTCCCTAGTTTCCTTACAATATTTTATTGGTCTCTCTCTCTTAATTTACTTGGGATCACATATCTTTACCATATTTCTCTATCTAGGGTACGTATTGAAAGAAAACATGTTGCCCTTGATTTTCTGAATTTGGCTGATCTCACTTAACATGATTTTCTCCAGAAATTGTAAAATGAGTCTATGGATAACAGATGCATGTGACAAATAATTGGATATTAATTAATTAATTAAATGTTTATAAATAAAAATGTTTTTATATTTTATAAAATAGCAGTTTTCTTTAGAAATCACAATGTGTTAGTTAGCTTTCTGTCACTGTGACAAAGTACTTGAGAAATTCAACTAGAGGTGGAAAGATTTATATTTGCTCATGGTTTCAGATGTTTCAGCCCATGGTCACCTGGTTCCATTGTTTTTGTGCCTGGGGTGAGGCAGTATATCACGGCAGATGGGTATGGTGGAGCAAAGCTACTAACCTCATGGTGGCCAAAAGCAGAGAGTGAGAGTCAGGGACAGGATATAATTTCCAAGGGCACTTCTCCAAGACCCACTCTGTTGAAAGCATTGTTAGTTCTACCAGTATTGGGAATGGCCTAAGAAGATTTGAGAAAGCTTTGATTATTAATAAATATATTTCAAAATTGGGTGAGGGGCAGATATGTGAAAGGACTTGGTTTCTGCCAAGAAGCAGGTAGCTATTGTAATGTAAATTTATCTAGATAAAGGTAAGTAGCAAGTGGAAAAAGAAGGGGAGCTAGGACTTCCTCTTTCTAAAGACAGGTTTACATAATAATTAGCATCTAGTTTGGATGGGAGGAGGGCATCAACCTTCAAGAAAGGAGAAATCTGGGCTTAGACCAAAGTTTGGTGGGAAAAGCAAGAGGAGGGACTTGACATATATCAGAATTATATAGAATAAGATGGAGGGCCTTATGTCTATAAAAACTATTCTGGGGTTTGTATTTTGGTGAATTCATTCAAAACACCCTTCATGCCACTCCTGAATGGCATGGGGCTGTAACTATCTTATGTATTTCTATCTTTTTAATAAACTCCTTTAAATATTCAGCAAGAGTCCTTAGCTCAGGACAAGAACCCACAGTTTTTTTTTAAGGGAATTATTTCCGGGGGTCTAACAAAGGTCCCCAGGGACTGTTCCCCTAAACGGTAACCCTTACCCCCAAACAGTAACATTCATCTTTCATGATAACATCTTAAAGGTTTTTGGGCCTGGAGTGAGGCAGTATATCACGGCAGATGGTGGAGCAAAGCTACTAACCTCATGGTGGCCAAAAGCAAAGAGTGAGAATCAGGGACAGGATATAATCTCCAAGGGCACTTCTCCAAGGACCCACTCTGTTGAGAGCATTGTTCGTCATCTGCTTTGAGATCACCTCCGCCCAGCTTGGGAGGGGCACAAACTGCATCCCCAAGTGGGAATTGTTTGCACACAGACAAGCTTACAAGGACCAAATGGGACCTATAACCAGGGGTCCTGACTGATAAGCAAAGACCTTGACGGTTTTCTTGCTTACCCTTTCCTTCCCTGATTCATTTGTGACTACCTTGGTGCTATTCCCTGACTCACCCCATGATTGTTTTGTTATTTCTTGTAACTAATAATATAATGTTTTGGTTATAACTCTCAATAAAAGCAAAATGCTAGTGGAAGGACAGGAGGTGTAGAGGCATCTCTCTTCTCCCCAGCCTCCCCAGCTGCCATGTTGACTCCGTTGTCATTCATGTGATAATCAGTCAACATCAGTCAATCAACATCAATGCCATATGCTACTAATGGAGCCTAATATGGGCCCAAGAAACCTAAAGAGTTTCAGTGAGTCTCTTGCATCCTTTCAGCTGCCAAGGTCGCAACCAGTCTGGAAGGGGATTTCTCAGATCCGGATAACATTTAAAGAATAATTTGTCTCATATTCACTGTTTGCTTAGACAGGGATTGGAGGTTATTGTTTTCTCTGCTTAGGCTCTCATTAAGAATACCCCTTCCTCTGTTAAAAGTAAATCCTTATTTGACTATATACAGGTAGTTTAAACTATGGAGACACAGCAGCATAAATAATCTGTAGCCTTAAGGAAGGTATTAAAACAACATACTGGGTCTAAAGTACAATGTTATAAATGCAAAAATTATGAACTTACTCAAAAACAATGCCCTTTTGTTAGCTTTCCATCTGAGCTTCCAGGAATTTGCCTCTGGTGTAAAAAGGGAAAACATCAGGCAAATCAATGACACTCTAAATTTGATAATCTGGGGAATCTTTATTCAAAAAATAGGAATATAAACACTCCCAGGCCACAGACAAACAAGAAATAGTACTTCTTGCGAGTGACAAACACATTGCTCAATCTAACAACTGCTAGAGACAAAGGATTTCCTGTGATTTCTGGGGAGGTTTCTCAGCCAGGGATACCCTGTGTTGCTGCTCAGCCTTTGACTCCCACTTAATCGGCTGTGGGGAAAACCAAAAGTAAAAACAAAATTCTTTTCCTCTTCTACCTGATAAATGGTCTCCTAACAATTATTTTAAAAATATTTATACTCCATTATATACTGTGCTTCAATTTATGTGACTAATAAGGTCTAGATAAGAGCTTAACTGATGGGGATCCTATCTTTTAACAGATAATGTCTATTATATCCTATTATTCAAGGTCCTAAACCAAATAATCTACAGCAAATTTTAAGAAAATATGTCCTTTTATTTTCAGTTGTTTAAAATCACTCATCTCTTATTGAACCCTCTTAAATTATATTTGGCTTTTAAAAATATATAGTGAGGGCTGCATATATCAGGCTTAAAATTTTTTAGAATTATATTCTCTAATGTTTGTTCTCTTACACTCTAAAAGTTTCTAAAGCTCTACAACTTAACCAGTTCCCTCCTCTTCTTGTCCACAAACAAGAAGGAAAAATAAGACAAATTTACAATAATACAAGGCTTTTCACTACAGAAACCATGATCTTTCATTTTTGAGCTCATAAATTTTTATAAATTTACATTGGGATAACATGCATACATTTTTGTTGTTCTGGTTTATTTTTGTTTTTTCCTGACTAATGCTTTCTTTACTTTTTTTCTCCTCCTGCTTAACAGCTACTTAAGGGTTACTTCTTTATTTAATACCTTGAGAAGGAGGATATACAGTGGTGATGTCTGGTGTGGAGTCTTCTTCAAGGATTGACAAGTGGTCACCTAAATCATTTGATCACCAGCCTTGACTGGTGGACCCTATCCAAGGCATCCTTTACTGTACAGGCTTCTATCTCTCTGTTATATCGTCTTTTGCTCACAGTCACAAAATACCTGTAAAAAAAAAAAAAAAAAATATATATATATATATATATATATATATATATATATATATATATATATATATATATATATATATATATAGTGGGGCCTGGGAATGGAACCCAGGGGCATTCAACCTCTAAGCTACATCCCCTGCCCTATTTTTTATTCTTTATTTTGAAACAGGGTCTCACTAAGTTGCAGAGGGCCTCACTAAGTAGATGAGGCTGTCCACAAACCGTGATCCTTCCGGTCTCAGCCTCCCAAATGCTAGATTACAAACATTCACCACCATGCCTGGCTTGTATTTTAATATTTAAAACTTTAGAACTTCCAGGAAGATGGCGACCAAGAGAAGCAATGCTATAAGTTCTGCTGAAACTCGATCTCTGTTGCCTCAAAAATGGCACTCTACAAAGCCAGAAAATACTATTAGTAGAGGAATAAAAATGATAAATACATGGGACAGAGAAAAAGATGAGAATACAGACCAGAAAGCAGAAAAGAATCCTGCCTGCCTTGTGGTGGCAGGCACCATGTTGGCGCCATTTTACCTCACAGCAACAGAATTCAGAAACAAAAAGGAAGACAAGTACCTGAAGTGAACAGCTGCAGATCAGTCAGTTGTAATTCATCAGTTCTTCCTGTGCAAAGAAAGACCAGCTACAACTTCCAGCAGCCAAGATCACCACACCCTCCAGGAATCCAGAGTGGAGCTCAGCACCAGAAGAAAAACCTGCCAGCCTCGCAGCTGAGGGCACCACGGCTGTGCCATCTTGGCAGCAGCAGCCAGCTCATCATACCTGCCAGAGACACGGAACAGTGCACACCAAAATTATCAGTGAAACTGCGGTCCCCGCTGGAGAACTCCCAGCAATGCTACCCTGAGGTACTTGCACAGCTGCAATAAATTCCCTTGGTCTGAGACTTTGTGATTCAACCCAGTGAAGGACAAACAGCTGCAGAGATTCCCACACCCTCCAGAGATCTAGAGCAGTGCTCAGTAACATATAAGTGAAGTCATGATACACTCAAGAAAACACCCAGCCTGGAGCCCCCAGGTACTCATGCAGCCCCGATAAACTCCATATGTCTGAGACTTGGCAGTACATCAGAAAAAGTGGGAGGGGCACCTGCCATTGGACATAGCAGAGGCTCAGACAGACCCAGGCTCTGATCCGGGCAAAGCATAGGGGGAGACCTATGCTTAACACTAAACCCAACTAGTAGGATCTGCGGTATCATCACAAACCTCCAAATCATGGTGAACAGGGAGAAGTCAGACTATCCCAGCCCTAGCTGTAGAGAACAGAGCCTACTGCATTGAATTTGGTAGCAGAGGCATATGCAACCAAAGGAGGCAGGGAGAGACTGAGATGCCAAATCTGTGGAAAGCATGAAGGGTGACCTGCACTTTATATTAAATCAAGATCCATTGATACCAACCATCTGCATAGACTGAGAAAGATTCAGAGAAACAGACTCACAGTGGGAAAGGTGCTGGTGGCACTTGGTATCTACACAGAGAGAGACTGCAGAGGATTTGTGTGCTGAATAGTCATTTATTTGTAGAGTTGGAGTAATTTGTTGTTGGGTTTGTTTTGATTTTTGTTCTCTCTCTCTCTCTCTCTCTCTCTCTCTCTCTGTGTGTGTGTGTGTGTGTGTGTGTGTGTGTGTGTGCCTGATTTTTTAACCTTCTTCCCAAATTATCTCCCAAGTTTCTTCCCTTGTACATACCTACTCTCTTCTCTCTATCCCTTTTCTATCTTTATTCTTTTTTAAATCTCTCTTTTTTCTTATATTAAATCCATTTGATATCACTATACGAGAAACTCTACAATGGTTACTAGAATACTACTACATATTTAATATCTCTAATCTCTAGTATATACTACCTTACCAAACTCATACTCTCATTCTATTAGACCCTATCTGAGACTTTACCCTATTCTTCCATTTAATCCTTCACTTCCCTCCTTACTCAACCTTCACTGTTGAATACAAAACAAATTGTCCTTGGATATACCAGCTGACACCTAGAGACTGAGAGAAATCTATCAAAAAGAACAGATACAAACTTTTGAAATCACGAGAAGGAGGAAAAACAAGGGAGAAATGAGCTCCCACAACCCTACAATAACAGAACTTGATAACACAGAATTGCAGGGATCTCCAGAAGAACAAATCAGGAATGTAACTATAGAAATAAGAAAGTATTTTTGAAAAGACTTTAGAATAACCAAAGCAATTCTCAGCAATAAGAACTATGCAGGAGGCATCACAATCCATGACTTCAAATTATACTACAAAGCAATAGTAGTTAAACAGCACGGTTTTGGCACGATTACAGGCACACAGATCAATGGAACAGAATAAAAGATACAGAAACAAACTCACCCACTTATAGTCAATTGATCTTTGACAAAGGGGCCAAATTTATATGCTGGAAAAAAGACAGCCTTTTCAACAAATGGTGCTGGGAGAACTGGCTATCCATTTGTAGAAAGATTGAACTAAATCCTTACCTCTCACCATGCACAGGAATCAACTAAATATGGAACAAAGACCAGAGTCTGTGCAGCTATCAGAGGAGGCACAGATTCAATACTCCAACACATAGGCACAGGTAGTTACTTCCACAAAAAGACCTTCAAAGCATAGAAAATTAAAATAATAATTAACAAGTGGGATGGCATCAAACTAAAAAGTTTCTGCTCATCAAAGAAAACCATCAAGAATCTAAAGAGAAAGCCTACAGAATGGGAGAAGATTTTTACCAGCTACCTCTGTGATAAAGGGCTATTATACAGAATATACAAAGAGCTCAAAAGACTCTACAATAGCAAAACAAACAACTCAATTAAGAAGTGGGAAAAGGAGCCGGGCGTGGTGGCGCATGCTTATAATCCCAGCATTTGGGAGGCTGAGACAGGAGGATTGCGGTTTGTGGACAGCCTCAGCTACTTAGTGAGGCCCTTTGCAACTCATTGAGACCCTGTTTCAAAATAAAGAATAAAAAATAGGACTGGGGATTTAGCTTGGAGGTAGGATGCCCCTGGGTTCCGTCCCCAGTACCACACCAAAAAAAAAAAAAAAAAAAAAAGAAGTGGGCAACTGAATTGAATAGACACTTCACAAAAGAAGAGATACAAATGGCTAATAGATACACAAAAAATGTGTATAAACATAGTTGACATAGACACTTAGTATTGGGAAGGAGAAAAAAGAGGAAGCAGGAGGGGCAAAGGGCACCAAGTATAGTGTGAATATATGCTACTGTCAACATAATCCATATTATGATATGAGATTATAGTGCACCAAAAATAAATAAAATGCCAACTATGCCAAGACCTACTTCCTCTCGGCATCTGCGTGTGTGTGACAACCCCCCACGTAGTCAAATTGGCAATTATCCCCAAGAGAGGGTGTCGTCTCTGGCCAAAATACTCCTCCACTTTAAGATATTCTTTCATAACTATTATTCTTTTGGTAATGATTCTTTTAACTCTCCACATGAATTGCTCCGGTGGTGTAAGATCAGGACTGTGAGAAAAACTGAGTCTGTGGAAAATAAACTTTCTGGTAATTTGTCTAAGCCTCTAAACATCCTCAGCTTTGTTCAAATGGTAATAAAATCTAGTTAGAATTTAGATGCAGTGGCAGCATTCCAGTAAGTAATTACAAACGCAGATCTCCCCTCAATCTCTGACCTTCAACCTAATCACTAACTTATAAAAAAAGGCCCTAGAGGGGGAGGCGACCCGATGCCTCTATTTACCCCTCTCTTTGTGATCCTGCCCAGATACAGGAAGACAAACGTTGGGTGTGACATCAAAGCAACCAGTTTATGAGCAACTAATACTGCCCAATACAATGGAGCTGAAGGCTAGGAAGATTCTTGACCTTAACACCCAGTATGAGCACTGCCCGACCACGTGGCTAAGGAAAGGATATTGCAAAGGGTCTGGGACAGGAATATGGATTATTTATAAGATGAATAGGTTTCTAATAAGCCTATTGTTTGAGGGAAAGTGTTCTGCAGCTAAGGAAGTATATCTGACAACTAAATCTAAAAACTACATGGTATTTTTGGTGTTTGCCAAACTATGTTGTGAGTTTGCTTAAGCTTTCAGAATTTAGAAAGCAAGATGGGCGACACCTGGGAGAACTCCATCACATCCACCTGGATCGCCACATCTCCCCATGCCTGCCATATGGACTAAGCCCTAAAGATGAAAAATTCTAAAAAAGTTAAAGAAGATTCCATGAGAGGCCTCCAAGCCCTGGGCGTTCCCATTCCTTCTGGAATTTGCCCTTTGGAACTGCCTGTCTGCAAGATCCGGAGAAGATCCGAGCTAATCTCTTAAAAGCCAGACTAGTTTTTTTTTTTTTTTTTTTTACCTTTGTTTACATGTTATTCACTATTGTTTTACAGTGATTGCACTTCCCTCTTTTCTCTTATTATTAACTTCACTGGTGAAGGGTATAAATTTTTCTGGGTTCTTGTAATAACATGTCATTAGCTCAAGAAGCTCTTGTCCATGTCAGATTCTTTCCAGAAGTGCCGTAAATAGGAACTTAAAGAAATTTCTTTCCTAGAAGGGAAAGAATCGCTGCAGATAAGTGGCTGCAGTACGGCACCCTATCCTCACCTATCTTTTCTGAGATTGATTCGATCGCAAGTGGGATCACGCCTATCTTGACTGAGCCAGTCTGCGGCACAACTATGCTTGTTTGATATCTTGATTTTCATGATGTAATTTTAAACTACTAAAATGGGTAAATTGAGTAAATATAAATGGTATGAGTTTTTATACATGTCTTTCTAAATTTTTTCAATTGTGTACAAGTAAGTAAAATACTAAACATCAATGGCTAAGTATAAAGTATTCTTGGCCTTTTTAACATCAGCAAGAACAATATATCTAAATGTATCAAATATCTTTACAATTGCATTCTTTTACATGTTTATGCATAAATTACCAAATATAAATGACTAAGTTAAAATTATAATTAAAACGTGATTCTATATATAAAAGGCTAAAGAATTTTAAGCTGGATCTTGTTAAAAAAATATTAAAAACAAAGCATTTTACCTTACTTAAAAAGGTAATTTGTCCAAATTAAAAGATCGTTTTATATTTTTTAAACTTAACCCAATGGATACAAAGGGATATTTATAGATACAAACCGTGGCTAGCTTATAACAGCTAAGTGGCAATACAGCAAGATCTAAAAATAGTTACTTGGTCTGACCAAAGTTAGGCTGTTTATTAGTCTGCCTTTATCAAGAGATGGCTTAAAAACCTGTGCAGGGAGGATGGCTGGTGTTGTCTATTATCTGATTGTTATCTGTTTTAGGCATCCCAACAGTAGTCTGGACTCTCTACGTAAAATTTAGACGGAAACAGAGAAAACCCACTTCCTTAGGCTTCACGATTGAAAAAAAAAAAAAACTTTAAGAAGAGCTTATACAGATATTTGTAGACCCAACGTAGCCCCAGAAAAAAATCTACACACCATGTGCAAGATAAGATGGTCAATTTTTACAAAATATTAGTTGTGAAAAATACTCATTAAATCTAGGCATCACCCAATGGATTTGGGACCAAGTCACAGATAGCCCAAAATGTTCAGACCATTTCCATTGTCAATTGGTTCTAATTGGTTCATAACTCCTGCTTGCTTTAAGGTCCTATATACTCTAGTGATCAATCAAAAACTTGGAGGCAGCAACAAGGTAAAGCCCAAATATTGGCATGACAGCAGCAGCCAGCTCAACCAGCACCCATAACCACATCCTCACCCATCCAACCAAATGGGACACTGGCTCTGCCATCTTTTCTGTGCCATCCCATTTATCAAAATCTGGCAGAGCTACAAATTATTCTTGTTCAATAAAGATAATAACATCAAAAACACCAAAATGTCACAGGTTCTGGGTGACCTTCTCTAGTCTATCTTCAACAGACAAAATCCTACTTTGCCTGACTGCTGCCAGCTTCTCCTGTCTCTTCTCAATGCAAAAATGATGCTTCATTTTGCACACTTTGCTGGGATAAGAGAAACACAAAAGTCCCAATCCTCTGGCTAGCCCTGGAAAAATGCAGCTCCATTTAATGAGACTTCAACAATATGGTATTATCACATTGTGTCACTCTTTTGCCAGTCAAAGCTTGAAAGCCAGGACTACCAACCAGTACAGGACTTATGGGTCATCCATCAGAACACAGTCATTCTGTATCCCACTGCGCCTAACCTGTTCATCTTCTTAGTTTGCTCTCAGCCTCTGCAGCCTAATTCACATCTTAAAGGATGTTTTATTCAGTACCTGTCTGACTGCTGTGAGCCAAAAAAGGTTTGCCTTTAAATAAGAAGACCCAAAAGCTAAAACCAAAAATGGGTACACACTTAAACTAGATTGCCTCAAGAGTTTAAGAACTCCCCTACTGTTTTTGGAGAGTCTCTGGCCTGAGACCTCAAGTCTTTTTCTTCTCACACCTTGGGCTACACCCTCCTTCAGGATGTTGATGACCTTCTCTTCAGACACAAGACTCTTAAATGTTGTACCAAAAATGTACTCCAGTGCACACTGCGGTTGCAAGGTTTCTAAAAAAAAGACCAAGGTACCATATCTCCCACCAAAAAGTGGAGTGTCTGAGATTCACCATCTAAACAGATAAGAGACTATTGCAGACAAAAGAAGAAGAGGAAGAAGAGGAATAAGAGGAAGAAGAAGAGGAAGAAGAAGAAGAAGAAGAAGAAGAAGAAGAAGAAGAAGAAGAAGAAGAAGAAGAAGAAACTTCTTTTCACCTCGTTTGTCTCAAAAAGAAGGACCACAGTCCACGTTCTGGTCTAGAAACCAATACCAGTCTTACCGTGTAAAAACTCTTATATATTGTTGAAGGAGGTACATACCTTAAATCCAGTCACCCTGCTGCCACACATCAATAAGTCAATGATCCACGATTGTAAAAAAGTGCTGATGCAAATCCACTCAATGAGGCCAGACTTAAAAGCAAGCCATGTACCGACCTTTGCCATAAAAGTCACCTAGGTCATGACAATCTCCCTGAACATCACTTGAGAGCTGCACTCCACGTATAGGCCACAGAGTTCAGACAAAATAATAGGGCTAACAAAAAAAGGGGGGACCCAAACTGATACATTCAAGTTTTCAAGTTGGCTTTCTCTTTTTCCTTCTTCTGCTCTTAAGATAAGTTTACTATTCAAGTTTGCTTAAAACTTTTATATTTCAGACTGTTATAGCTAAAATGTAAACATCTGAAAAGAAAAACTATAATTCTTTAAAGTACAGGCCACTGTAAAACTTAGATGATTTTAATTTGCTTCATATTTTGTTAAAAAATGTACAAAATTGCCGGGCGTGGTGGCACACGTTTGTAATCCCCGCGATTGGGAGGCAGAGACAGGAGGATCGTGCAGGTTCGAAGTCAGCCGTGCTGGCTTAAGAGACCATGTTTCCAAATAAAAATATACTAAAAAATAGGTCTGGGAGTGTAGCCCAGAGGTAGAAGGGCTTCCAGGAACCCCAGTACCACAAAAAATGTACAAAATTATTTCAAAATATAAAGTTATGTAGGGAATTATGGCAGAAAGTAACCAGTATTTTGGGATGAGAGAGAGAGGTAAAGAAGGTATATGAGTATGGAGACAAAAATATGATGTAATATAAGAACATATTTTCAATTGTAATTTTCCAAAATTAAGAAATTAACTGAGACTTCCAGGAAGATGCCAACCAAGAAAAGCAGTGTTTACGAGTCCTGCTAAGATTCGATCTCTATTGCCACAAAATCAGCACTTTTCAAAGCCAGAAAACACTATCAAGCAGAGAAATAAAAAATGTAAACACAAGGGACAGAGAAAAAGAAGTCTAGAAGAACAACCAGAGACCAGAAAAGAAACCAGCCTGCAATGCAGTGGCAGAGCCGCACCAGCGCCATCTTCCCTCACAGCACCAGGCTCCAGAAAAGAAAGGTAAACAAGGAGCTGAAATGAGCAGCTGCAGATCATTCAGGTGTAATTCAGCAGTTCTTCCAGTGCAAAGAACGTCTAAAACTCCCAGTGGGCAAGATCATCACTCCTTCCAGGGACTCAGAACAGAGCTCAAAACCAGAAAAGAAATATGCCAGCCTCACGGCTGAGGGCGTGACATCGGCTCCATATTGCCAGCAACAGAGGTGAGTTCACCAGGCCTGCAACAGGTCCAGATAGGCGTGCACAATAACCGTAAGTGAAATTGTGGCCCTTACAGGGAATAATCCCAGCACTGCATGCCAAGGGACTTGCGCAGCTTTAATCACCTCCTTGGAACTGAAATTTTACAGACCTATCCAGTGAAGGAGTAGCGGTGGCAGAGATACCACACCCTTGTTGCAGCTCCCTGTGGGAAAACTCCCAGGCCAGCACCCCCAAGGTCTCATGCAGTCTCGATTAACTCCCTGGGTCTGAGACTTTATGATACAACCCAGTAAAGGAGTAGTGGCAGCTGAGATAACCACAAACTCCAGTTTCAGAGCACCCTAAGTGAAGTCATGGTGACACGGGGAAGAACCCAGAGAAGGCACAAATTTCTGAAATCATGGAAAAAAGGAACAACAATAGAGTAATGAATGCCTACAACCCCATATTATCAGAACCTGATAACACAGAAATTCAGAGACCTCCAGAAGATCAAATCAGGAATATAACTGTAGAAATAATACAGGGCTTTTGAAAAGAATTTAGAGAGCATATGAAAGAAATAAACGATGCAAACATTGAAGTAAAGCCATCAATTCAAACAATAAATAATTGATTAGACCACATGGAGAATAGAATCTCTCTCCTAGAAGATGATCATTCCAAAAACGAATGCATAATTTATAACTTAGAAAAAAAATCAGACAGCAAGAATCTGACATTGAAGAAATATGGTCCCATTTTACAAGAGCTAACCTAAGAATAATTGGAATAGAGGAGAGAAAAGAAGGTGAAACCAAAGGGATCAACAATCTCTTCAAGGAAGTAATAGCAGAAAATTTTCCAAACATAGAGCAAGACGTCGATACACATGTCCAAGAAACTTATAGAACTCCCTTTAGACAGCATCAGAGAAAAGGTTCCCCATGCCAATGACAAACGTGGAAGCCAAGGAAAGAATCTTAAAGGCAATAAAAACAAAAGGCCAAGTGACATTCAGAGGCAAACCAATAAGAATCACTCCAGACTTCCCAAACCAAGTCATGAGAGCCAGAAGGGCTTGGAGTAACATATTCCAAACTCTGAAAGAAAAAAACTTCCAGCCCAAAATTTTCTACCCAGCACAACTATTTATCAAATTAGATGGGGAAATAAGAAGCTTCCATGACAAACAGAAACTGAAGGAATTTATGTCTTCAAAATCAGCGCTAGAGAAAATACTCAAAGAGATTAACTACAAAGAAGAATTAGGTAATACACACCAGAACCAGAGAAACAAGATTTCCATCCAGCAGACAACTAAGCAAAAAAGAATAAACAGTATTTTAAACAGAAATAAAATCTTAACATATTAGGAATTAAAACTTATCTTTCAATAATCACACTGAATGTAAGTGGCCTCAATTCCCCAATAAAAAGACATAAAGTGGCAAAATGGATTAAAAACCAGAATCCATCCATCTGCTGCTTAGAAGAAACACACTTTACAAGTAAAGATAGTAACAAATACAAGGTAAAGGGCTGGAGCAGGGTAATTCATGTTAAGTAGCCATCCTAACAGATGTGAAGTGGTATTTCACTATTGTTTTTATTTGTAGTTCCTTAATGATTACTTATATTATGATAATGATGAGTGATATTCATGTGTTTATTGGTCATATAAAAATCTTTGAAGATTCATTACCTATTTTAATCTTTTACCTATTTCTAAATTGTATTGTTTGCTTTTACTGTTGCTAATTTTTAGGATTTCTATTTGGAATATTAATATACCTTCAGATATAGCATTTGGGTATATTTTATCCCATTCTATCAGTAACTTCTAATTCTCTTTACATTGTCTTTGGATGCAAAATTTTTTTATATTTTATGAAGTTTGTTTATTCTTTTGTTGCCTGTACCTTTTGGATCATATCTAAGAAATCACTGCCAATTTCAATGTTGTGAAGTTTTATAACCCAGGTTTTCTTCTAAAAGTTTATAATCTTAAGATTTACATTTAGGTATTTTATCTATTTTGAGTTAATATTTGTATATGGTGTTAGGTAAGGGTTCAGTTTTATGCCTTTCCATGTAATTGTTATTTTTCAACAATATTTAGAGAAAAGATTATTATTTCCTTCACCAAATATTCTTTTCAACCTTGTCAATAATAACTTGACCATATATAGAAGAATTTATTTCTAGACTTTTTATTTTAATCCACTGGTTTACATATCTGCTTTTATAGCAGTACTACACTGTTTCGATTATTGTTGCTTTATAACGTTTGAAATCAGAAATTGTACTTCTTTTAGCTGTGTTATTTTTTGAGATTATTTTGGGTGTTTAGAGTTCATATTTCATGTTAGGATAGATTTTTCTGAAAATAAATAAATAAGTAAATGTATACAATTAAAATAAAATAAAGTAAAAAAAGTTGGAATTGAACACCAATAAAAAAAATAATGCAATCACTTTGGAAAACAGTATGGAAAATCCTCAGAAGAATGAAAACAAACTTACCAATTGACCCAGCAATGCCACCTCTGGGTATCTACCAAGAAGAATGAAAACAAAAATACAAAACTAATACATGAGCAACCATGTTCATTGATGCACAATTCATCATTGCAAAACTGTGGAACCAGCAAAGATGTCCTTCAACAGATGAGTGGATTACAAAACTCTGGAATGTGTACACAGTGGAATTTGCCCAGCCATAAAGGAGAACAAAATTATGGCATTTGCAGTGAAATGTCACAAAAAATAAGAAATCAAATGTTTTCCCTAATGTGCAAAAACTAGGGAGAAATGGGTAACAGGAGGAACTCTACATGAAGAAGAGATCCTATAGAGGAGCAACTAAAGTGACCTGAGAGGATAGGAGGGGGGAAGAGGGATATTTTTTAAAACAAATTATGTACTTAAATAAACATATCAATGTTTATCAGGAAACCAAACATAGGAAGGAGGAAAGAGGAGGGTAGAGGTTAGCGATTGGGTAAGGGCTGATTGGGTGATGTGTACATGTATATCTCAAGATTTTTTTTATCCCATTAAGAAGTATGACTACAATGCACCAATAAAAATTTATTAAAAAAGAAGTTAATTGAGGAGCAAATCATTTCATCATGAGTGGATATATAAAAATTCATGCTAAGAGAATTTAGCAAAATGAGGTTAGTAGGGAATTGCAGCGCTCCCATTTCTATAATTTACAATCAGTACACAAGTATGAAATATTAAAGCATTACTGTCAAGGACATACACTATCACCTCTCCTTTTTGAAGCTGCACTGGAATATGAGGGCACTGTTACACATATAAATGAAATAATAATAAATGAAATAAATGAGAAGCATGATAACTGAACATAAAGAGTTAATTATGATATGACAATTCCACAATTTATCTAGAAAATTCAAAGGAATATATAAATGAATGTCTAATGAGTAACAGACTTCAGAAAAACTAGTATACAGAAATTAATAACAAAAGTATAAGACTTGCAATATATAAAGAATAAGCACCTTTATTTTTAACAGAAAACATCCCATTTGTGAAAGGCAACAAAATCCAAAAATTACCTAAGAAGAAGACTAAAAAAAGCACGCAAGATCATTATGCAGGCAACTAGAAAAGTACTTATTAATTCAGGTCAAAGAATTACCAAATAAAGGGAGCAATATACCATATCTACTGGCAAGGAATAGAATAGTATAAAGATGTCATTGTTGTTTAAGTTATTTATATTCAGTGCCTTATTGTAGTTGCTAAAGTGACAGTAGAGCTCAAGCTTCTCTTTGCTTCCAAAAGTCAACCCTGGAAAACTATAGAAGGGTGAAAGAAAAATAATATCAGCAACAAAATCTAAACAAAACATCAGAAAGACACACGTGGTGACTTAAGCAATGGAGTTGGCCAAAGCTCATTTTTCTTCTACCTTGCAGGAGCTCCAGAGAGTTCTTGGCCATGGCCCTTTGCTCTGGCCAGAGATGAATGCTGCAGCAAAAACCGAGTTCAACATCTGCCCAGCCACCAACTTCTACAAGGTTACTCACTATAAATAATATTCAGAACTTCCGGGAAGATGGCGACCGAGAAAAGCGGGGCTTAAGAGCCCCGCTAACACAAATATCCATTACCACAAAATCAGCACCTTTCATAGCGAGAAAACACCATCAGCAGTGAAACAAAAAATCACCAGGCTCCAGAGAGAAAGCGGACTGAGAACAGAGCCACAGAGGAGATAACCGGCCTCACGCCCGAGGACGCGGCAGACGCGGCAGCAGCGCCATACTGCAGGCGGCACCGGCGAATTCACGGGACGGCTACAGCAAGACGAGGTGAGCCACTGCGGAACAGCCAGGCGGGATTTCTCCGCGCAGAGAGCATCTAAAGCTCCCAGTGGCCGAGCTCAGCACACACTGCAGCGATTCAGAGTGGAAATCAAAACCAAGAAGAAAAACACCAGCCCCACAGCCGAGGGCGTAGCAGCAGCACCGAATTCAGCGAGGCAGGTACAGCTACATCTGCGTACTCAAGAACAGTGAGTCAAATTGCGGGCCACAGAGGAGAAATCCCAGTACTGTACTCCCTGGGACTTGACCCAGTGGGGGAGGGCGGTGGCAGAGATATCATACTATAGGAGAACACCCAACCTGGCACGCCCCACAGTCTAAAACAGCCTCTATCGACTCTCTGGGTCGGAGACTCTGTGATAAAACCCAGTAAAGGAGTAGTGGGGTCTGAGATACTACGGACTCGAGCTCCAGAACACCTTAAGTGAAGTCATAGTGACCCAAGGGAAGAACCCAGAGAAGGCACAAACTTCCGAAATCATGGGAAAGAGGAATAATACTGGAGCAATAAATGCCCACAACCCCACAACATCAGAACCCGATAAAACTGAAAATCAGAGATTTCTAGAAGATCAAATTAGGAAAATAACTGTAGAAATAATAGAGGTGCTTCGAAAAGAACTCAGAGAGAGCCAAAAAGAGATAAAGGATGCAATTAATGAAGTAAAGGCCTCAATTCAAAGCACAAACAACCGATTAGAACACATGGAGAACAGAATCTCACTCTTAGAAGATGAGCAAACCAAAAATGAATGCATAGTTTCTAATCTAGAAAAAAATATCCGACAGCAGGAATCTGATATTGAAGAAATATGGGCCCATTTTAAGAGAGCTAATCTAAGAATAATTGGAATAGAGGAGGGAAAAGAAAGTGAAACCAAAGGGATCAACAATCTCTTCAAAGAAGTAATAGCAGAAAATTTTCCAGACATAGAGCAAGAGGTCGATACACAGATCCAGGAAACTTATAGAACTCCCTTTAGACAGGATCGGAGAAGAGGATCCCCACGCCACATAAGTGTCAAAATGACCAATGTGGAAGCCAAGCAGAGAATCTTAATGGCAACAAAAACAAAGGGCCAAGTGACATTCAGAAGCAAACCAATTAGAATCACTCCAGACTTCCCAAACCAAGTTATGAGAGCCAGAAGGGCTTGGAGTAACATATTCCAAACTCTGAAAGAAAACAACTTCCAGCCAAAATTTTCCTACCCAGCAAAACTTTCTATCAAATTAGATGGAGAAATAAGAAGCTTCCATGACAAACAGAAACTGAAGGAATTTATGTCTTCAAAACCAGCACTAGAGAAAATACTCAAAGAGATTAACTACAAAGAAGAAATAGGTAACACACACCAGAACCAGAGAAACAAGAGTTTCCATCCAACAGACAACTAAGATTGGTTATCTGTGGAGATTCATTATTTATGTTAGTCTTTTACTTATCTCTAAAGGGTATTGTTTGCCTTTATTGTTGTTAATTTTTAGGATTTCTAGTTGGAATATTAATATACCTTCAGATATAGCATTTGGAAATATTTTATCCCATTCTATTAGTAACTGTTAACTCTGTTTACATTGTCTTTGGATATACAATATTTTTTTTATTTTTTAGGGAGTTTGTATACTCCTCTGTTGCCTGTGCCATTGAAATCATAACCAAGAAATCACTGCCAATTTCAATGTTGTGAGGTTTAATGACCCAGATTTTCTTATAAAAGTTTATAGTCTTAAGATTTATATTTAGGTATATTATCTATTTTGAGTTAATATTTGTATATGGGATTAGAATGAGGGTCCAATTTTATTCTTTTCCATGTAATTATTATTTTTTAACAATATTTAGTTAAAAGATTAATATTTCCACCACCAAATGTTCGTGGAAACCTTGTCAAAAATAACTTGACAATATAGGGAAGAATTTAGCTCTAGGCTTTTATTTAACTCCAATGGTTTATATATCTGCCTTTAGAATAGTACTACACTGTTTCAGTTATTGTAGCTTTATATGGTTTGAAATCAGAAAATATATATCTTCTAGCTTTGTTATTTTTCAAGATCGTTTTGGGTACCTAGAGTCCATATTCCATATTAGGATAGATTTTTTTCTGAAAAATAAATATATAAATATATGATAGTTTTAACTAAAAAATAGAAAAAAATATTCTCTGGTAAGAAAGAAAGCAAAAAAAATATTGAAATGTTATCTTTAAGTCATCAAAAGCTTGGTATCAGACAAATTAAACTGTTATGTGAGATTATCATTTTTAATTTTAGATAAATTGCCATAATACTAGATGTCAACTACTAAGCCAAGCATGGGAGGGAGGGATAGGGAGAGAATGGGGTGGGGATTGGGTGGGGGCTGTCTGGGAAAAGTGTGCATGTATGTCTACAAAAGTATGTATCCTACTATGATGTATGAATACAGTGCACCAATAAAAAAAAAAAAGAATGCAGAGAACCCCTAGATAAATTCACTCCACCTTCAGGAAAATAAAAAGGGATTTTTCTCTAAAAAATAAATAAATAAATAAATAAATAAATAAATAAATAAATAATATTCACCCAACACAAATAAAGTTTATTCCTACTTTTAATGCCATGAAAAGAAGACAGAAGAATCCAAAGTAAGAAGGTGAAATATGAAGAAACAGTATTTTATGGGTTGCAGTTTCTTCTTCTTCTTCTTCTTCTTCTTCTTCTTCTTCTTCTTCTTCTTCTTCTTCTTCTTCTTCTTCTTCTTCTTCTTCTTCTTCTTCTTTTGTGGTACTGGGGATGGAACCCAGGGGCATTGTATGTCCAAGCTACACCCCCAGCCTTATTTTTGTGTCATTTTTATATTTGAAACAGGGTCTCATTGAGTTTCAAAGATCCTCACTCAGTACTCAGTAGCTAAGGCTGAGGAGATTTTGAGGAATATGGTTACAATCTTCTTTTTACTGTCTTCAAGAATGGGAAATTGACAAAAAGCTATTCATTTGATGAAGAAAAACCACACAGCTGAATATTCAACTGGAATCAGGACCTCATTAGGCTTTGTTTTACGACTGGATATATGGGTGTGTGTGTCTGTAGATGTGTATACATGCTTGTATGCATGTATATACCTACCTGTATGTTTGTAAAACATGTTTATTAAATAAGTGTATGGGGTTTCTTTGTGTTTTATGATACATACTGTCCCCTTTTTATTTCTTTTATTAATCCAGGTGATCTCAAATAGGAAACACACATAACCATGTAAGATTAATGCTAATGCAAGCTTTTTAGGGCTTTTTGCCAATAGATAGTAACACAATCTGGTATTGATATTTTTAAACAACAGAAAAAGAAACTTTTATATATTACTAAAGATCACATGAAACAGATTTACCTAAACTTATTATGATTGCTTTATGTTTATATTTAACTTATATTTTTGTACAAACAAGATTGTGTAAGATATATTTAAGGTTTCAGTGATTTAACAGTCTCTCCAACATTTCATGATTTTTATGAGCAGACTTTCAAGAAAATTCTTCAAAATAAAATAATTACATTGCCTTTTGTCTATTTTTTTCAAAAAGCATCAAAAAGTGAGTATATTTAACCAAAATCAGCTCAATAGAGCAAATGGGTGACAAGAAGAATAATCCATGCTATATAGCATGTTTAGTGAACTGAAGCAGACAAAGTTGGTTGAAAGCAGGCAGAGGAACTTTTTTGTAAGAATTAGAACCGAGGGGCTCCATAATCATCGGGCATCCGCTCAATGTTGTACCTATGGTTAGAAATGTACATGATAGGAACTCCAGGGATCTTCCGGATTCTTCATTTAAGGTCACGGTCAACTGTGGCCACGATGTAACACTTGTGCTGAGTTACTCTTTGTACTAAGCAGTCATCTGCATAGGTTCCTTTGTGTGTGCATGGTAATCATTCAAACCGTGGGTCCTTGGCAATTCTTAAAGCCACTCGATACTTCTGCCCCAGTTTTTCAATTTCAGCCATTACACAATCAGTTATACAAGGGATACACTTGGCATATAGATAATCCATCATTGATTGCACTAAGTCCAATTTGGCTTTAATGTAAAAGTTGATAAAGTTGGTATCAACCAGAATGTGGTAAGGTGGGCCCAACTGAGTGTTATATTGGAAGAATAAGCATGAAGGGTGTTGGGGGACTTCTCTTTCTTTCAATACACTGGGATCTTTCTTTGGTTTCTTTTTTGGTTTTAATCTATCCTTTTCTTTAAGTCTCTCATCTCTAAGACTAAGCATTCGCTTCATGGTCGCGTACTTCCTTGTTTTCTTTTGCTTCCCCATGATCACTCTCTTTCCCCGCCTTTTGTCTATTAATTAGCAAATGAAACATGGTCTTAAAAGGGTTGTGTTATTGTATATTTTAAAATTATATCATGATAGCTGGGCTTCGTGGTGCATGATTGTAATCCCAACATTTTGTAACCTGAGACAGGAAGATCGCGGTTCTTGGACAGCCTCAGCTACTACTTAGTGAGGCCCTTTGCAACTTAGTGAGACTCTGTTTCAAAATAAAGAATAAAAAGTAGGGCTGGGGGGTGTAGCTTGGAGGTAGAATGCCCCTGGGTTCCAGTCCCAGTACCACACACACAAAAAAAATCATGACATACTCTATAGAATTATTAAATTCACTGGGACTTGTAGAATATGTTTAAATCGTGGTACACTGAATAATGGTTTATTCTGTAATGTTTAAGCATTGTGTAGATATATTCTTTGTATAATAACAGTGAAATGCCAAAACTGAAAGTACTGTACTGCAATTTTTTATGTCAGATATTGCCTGTGGCTCTAATATGGACCTCAAAATTTTAAGGAGATAATGTTTGTAGAGAGAATTTCTGCTTCTACTATAGAATATATACATAAATGTAAAATACGGACAAAAGTGGAAGTAGTGTATTTTAAAGTAATTACACTTCTGAATTTATTTGTCATATTCTGTGGTTGGTATGTCTTAAATGAATTACTGGAGTGGGTAGTGAGTATACTTATTTAAATATCGTGATTGTTATAGTTTCATTAAATTTAAATTGGTTATTAAATTATATGAACATCATTTATTACATTTAAATGGAATCCCTCAACAGCTAATATTAGGCAGGTTGTGAAATCAGGATAAGTTATCCCCAATAAAAAGCATAATGACATGAGTTTTAAGAGAAGAATTTTAAATAAATGCAAATACTTGGCTAAATTCCAAGTGTCAGTATGAAAATATTGAGTGATTAACTGTCAGATTCAGTTAGTTATCACATATGACTAGAGGCTAGTTTCTCCCAAATGCTCTCAGATACTTGATCTGTTTTTCTAAGGCAGGATTAGCCAACTATGCCCATGGGTCAAACTTGGTTGACTGCTCCTTTTTTGTTCTTGTCTATGGCTTATTTCTTTATTGCCCCACTACAATGGCAAGGGCTGAGATAAAATGACCCACAAAGCCCCAAGTGTTTGTTATATGGCCCTTTTCACAAGACTACACAAAACGTTTGCTGGCCTGTGTTCTAAGAAAAGGATGGTGCCTTTGCATTGTAAGGGAAATATTGGTTTTCAAGGAAAGAAGGAGGCTAAATAATTGATATGGAGTTCATATCTCTTTGTCCTTTTTTATTTAAGAATCAGATACTAGAGACTGATTAAGAAAATATATAGCAAAATAACACTAATTGTGAAATTTTTTAAAAAAAACTGAAAAGCTGTAAATCATCTTTTTAGATGAGAAAATGTTTTATTGTTAAAATAACCTAATGAAAGGTAAGTTAACCATATTCAATGTATTTAATCAGTGGCATCAAAAAGAATATAAGTACATTAAGAACTATTTGATTTAGTAGGAATTTTCATTCTATAACCCAAGATACAAAATAATTTTAGCCTGACTTGATAAATGTAATTAAGTAAAGATTACTGGCATTAAAAAGATATTTTCTTCAAAAGATGTGCTAAAAGCTTATAGAAAACTGAAATAAACTATATATAAACAATAACAATTTTGATAACCACCATAATTTTGCTCAGGTGTAAACAGTGAAATATTATTATATGCAGTATTCTTTGTGTTCTGTGAATTTCAGCAGCTCAGAATATCTAGAGGAATTTTGTCTTGAAACTTTGAGTGAAAGTTAAAATGGTATGCCTTCATACTCAACCATAAGTCAGGAGGTAGAATGATTTAATTCTCAGCTCTGAGTCATTTGGCACTGATTAATTCTGAATTTCATTAAGCACTTAGTATTTGGCCATCCCCATTCTGAGCACCAAGTGACCAACATAAATGTCAAGTAGAATTGTGTTTTGTGTTACCCTTAAATCAGCCTAATTCTTCCTGACAAAAGCTAATAGCATATATGGGTTTATGACATTAGATTTGAGTTGGGCATGGTGGTGCACACTTGTAATCCCAGCATTTGAGAGGCTGAGACAGGAAGATCAATGTTTCCAGCCATCCACTTAGTGAGGCTCTTTGGAACTCAGTGAGACCCTGTTTCAAAATAAAAAATAAAAACTAGGGCTAGAGCTATAGCTCAGAGGGAGAATGTCCCTGGGTTCCATCCTCAGTATCACCAAAAGAAAAATACATTGTTACGGATTGGGAGAGTATGGTTGTGGGGAAACCATTCCCCTGGGACCACTGCTAGGGTCCTGGATACACTTTCCCCCAACCCATAACAAAATGCAAAATGACCCCAAACAGAAGAAAAAGACTGTGGATTCTTGTCCTAAGCTAAGAATAAATATTCATTGCTTGGACAGTTGCTGATGATTTAAAGAAGTTTATTAAAAAGATAGAAATACAGAGATAGTTACAGCCCTGTGCCTGAGCGGGGCACGGGGGAGGGGGTGCAATTCGAATAAAAATGCCCAAAAAACTCCAGTTTACTGAGTGTCTTTATCCTGACCAAGTCCATGGCAGGCCCTTAGATCTGGAGATAATGCTACCCCTTACCTCCAGCCCCAGCTCTGCTTCTGCTATCTCTGCAGCTAGATTTGGGGCAGGAGGGGGGAGCAGTCCTGTCTCCAAACACAGGCCTCTACCTTTTGTTTTATCCCCCACAATGTGTGAAATTGTTTCTTTTAGAAATGTAAAGAAACCTTTTTTTTTCTGGCTCCAGACTTCCTCCTCTTTTACAAATGTAAATTACAAGACTCCCCCTCTGCCCATACTGGCTTTTTTTTAGTATACAGGAGATATATTTTCAAAATTGGAAATCTTTCCCAATACTGATACAGTAATACATTTTGAAATCTCTTCCTAATACTAGTACACATTAGATTTGCAGCTGACATTAATTAATCCCCCTCAATTCATAATTTTAAATAGAATGTAGGAGTTCTGTATTAAAACTCACTTAAAGTAAAAAATGTTTTATGAAAATTCCTTATATTCTTCCTTGAAATAAATTGTTATGAAAATGTTTTATAATTAAATGCATCTTAGATAATTAGAAAGTGAAAACTAGCAGTGCTTTATTGTTCTGTTTACTATTATTTAGAGCTCACACTTAAACAAGTGTTTTGTAGTTTTGCATACCTTTTTAACTCATTCAGAGGAGAATGTTACATTTTCTCCCAAGTTGTATGTTAATTCTAATATGTATTCAATATCAAATATAAACATGTAATAAACATGGAAATGAAGTTTAGCTCTGTCAGTGAAATGTTAAAAAAAAATCAGAAAGCTCTGGGTAGACTGAAGACTATAGAACTAGTACTTGTGTTTGAGATGGGGGATGCAACAGAGAAGTCAGGTATAGTATGTAGCCTAAACTGATGTCAGATGACAGGATGGTCAGGAAGAAAGTTTATAACTTCTCCCCTTTCATTTCATTATTTGAGGCAACAACTAACACCAAAAACACCAGTATAATAAAGGTTATATTGAAGAGTTCAAGAGAAGCCCACTACCCCAAATAACGAAGGACACTCTAGAGATGCAAGAGACAAGCAAGGTTTATTGTGCTGCAGCTCTTTCCTGGTTAGCCAGGGGTCGAAACCCAGATGTCACTCACCAGTTGAGGGAGTTCCGTCAAGGGCCGATCGCGAGCTCACTGAAAGCTCTGGATTTATAGCCCAAAGAGGGGGTGTGCACACATGTCAGAGCCCGCTAAAGGCAAATCCAATCATATGAACTTGTAAACAAGTACAACCAATAATTTTAAAACATGCATCCATACCCGTCAGAGCCCGCCAACCTTAGAATACAACCAATCAGATACAAGGACAAACAAGTACAACCAATAATTTTGAGCCCACCAGATGTCAGAGCCCGCCAAGAGTCTGAGCCTGCCAAAGACTGCTTATCTCCCTTATGATATGTGCTCATTCGCTAGAGCTGCCTCTGGCCAATTTTGTGGAATGCTAATGATTCCAGGTAGGTACAGGCTTGTAACTCAGGAAGAACTACTCTTACATTCTAAAGCACTTAAAAGCAATTCCTAAAAAGCAATTTCTATTATTCTTTAAACATCAAGCAAGTCTAAAACGAAAAAGACTATTACTGAACAGATGTTGAACCTATACATAAGCAGTTGTACAGAAGCCAGAACTTGAGCAGGCAGTTATTAAAGAAAGACCGCGACTTACAAGTTAACTAGATTCTGAATCCTAAATCCCAATGTCTTAATTCTCTGAAGTCATTCTTAACAGTACCAGGGACGCCTGGCCAGAGGTCAGGGGTCAGGCCCGAGGCTGTAGCCCATGGTGGACCGCAGGGGTCCCTGTCTTGTGCCGTCAGAGGAGTAGTGGAAGGGCGAGGCCAGGGGGTCCTGACCCGCAGCCTGCTCCACTCCATGGGCTCCTGCAGGCCTGCTGTCCTAGACCCGCCTGGCCGTTCCCTTCTGCCCTTCTCTTCCTGACCCCTCAGACTTGCCCTGCAGCCAGGATCTGGACTCCGTTCCTGTGAGCCAGGAATATTCGGTATCCATGCCGCTGCCCACACATGCCTCGGCATCCAGATCCCTCCAGAGGGTCCGCTCAGGCCCTGGCACCAGCCCTGGCACCGCAGGGTTGGGGGGATGGAGGAGGACCTCTCCAAACATTGCCTTGTGGCCACCCTGGGCCTGGCAGGGAGCTGCTCTGTCCCCGCACAGGGCCGTGCGTGGTGGTGTGACTGTCCGAAGCCCCTGGCCTTCCCGCGGGGACCTGCGGAGGACCTGCAGAACATTACAAGGATGAAAGCGGCGAGGAAGGCACACATGTGGCCTCCTGTGCTCAGTCTGAATTCCCCGCATAAACCAGACCCGGGCTGAGTGGAAGTGCTTGTAAAATGTTCTTTGGACTGGAAAATCCCCCTCCAAGGAGTAGCTGCCTTTCCCATTTACCTTGGCTGGGCCAGGCTTATCTCTGCCCTGAGGAACCTGTCTGGGGAGCAAATTAGAATGGCCTTGTTCTGGAGGCTGGAGGGAGAGGGTTGATCCAGCTCAGAGATATGGGGCTCATGTTACTCGCAGCTGTAGCGGGGCAGTGCAGGGAGGACAGAGACCTTGTCCGACAAGCTGGAGGGGGGCCTTCTGGGCATCTGGGCTCACAGATCTTCATTCTGTTTCCAACCTTACCTTACTTCTATATCTTAACTCTATATTCTAATCTCTTACTTCTACAAGGATCCTGCCTTAATTCTAATATCCTACTTTCTTATTCCTAATAGGTTCCACACACTAATATTATCAATATCTTATTTCACATCTCATTCTCATTAGGAGAGAAAGTCTTCCCAACTAAACTCTAATGCTGGGGAAGACTCCTCTTCCTGCATCCCTTTAATATCAGGTGAGCAGGAAAATCTGGCTGATTGAGAGTATGGCTCTGGAATCTGTGTTAATAACCACCTAAAACCAACTTAGTGGGTAAGGACTGGCTTTTCAAAGCAATAATTATTTTAACAAAATATTAAAAATGCACTAGAAATAAAGTAATGAGTTTAAGAATGAATCATGCATATTTAGAGTAATCTCTTAAAATTTTTATTGGTTCATTTTAGCCGTACATCTTAATGGAGTTCAAGGTGGTGGAGGCATTTATGCACACATCACCCAATTAGCCTTTACTCAATTCCAGTCCCATTCCTTCCCCATCCCTCCTTCTCATGCTTGGCTTAGTATTTACTTTGATATGTATGTTAAAGTACATCATGTGATTTAGAGAATTTCCCTCTTTCCACCTACCATCCCCTCAGTTAGGTCTCCTTATTTGCTCATCAATAGTATCTCCTTCTTCATTTAGAGTTCCTCCTATGACCATTTCTCCCTAGATTTTGCATATTAGGGAGAGCATCTGATTTTTTTTCTGACTGACTAATCTCACTTAGCATAATGTCCTTCAGTTCTATCTATTTCCCTGTAAATGATGTGCATTTTCTTTATGGCTGAGTGAAATTCCATTGTGTACATATCTCAGGTCTGTAATACATTAATCTGTTGATGGACATCTTAGCTGGTTCCATAGCTTGACAATGGTGAATTGTGCAGCTATGAACATAGATACACATGCTAAAAAGCACTGCAAAGAACTGGAATAGAAGGAATATACCTCAACAACAGCCAACATTATATTAAATGGAGAAAATCTTTGGGGATTTTCCCTGAAACAGGAACAAGACAAGGATGCCTATTATCACCACTTCTCTTCAATATAGTACTTGAGACTCTAGCCAGAGCAATATGGCAAGTAAAGGAAAGCAAAGGAGTACAAAGAGGAAAAGAAGAACACATACTTTCATTATTTGCAGATGACATGATACTATACTTAGAAGACCCAACAAACTCAACCAAAAGGCTTATAGAACTGATCAACAAATGCAGCAAAAGTGTTTGGTTACAAAATCAATCTTAAAAAATCAGAAGCTTTTCTGTACACCCCCATAAATCCACTGAAAAATAAATCCAGAAAACACTTTCACTCAGAATTCCCCAGAAAAAATAGAGTAATCCTTAATGAAATAAGTATATATAATCCTTATACATACATGTAAGCACATATAAAGCATACACACATAAAACATATAAATATTATACATATAAAATACATGTTTGCATGTGTATACATGATTATGTATCTAAATATAAGTATAATCTACATATGCAATTTATATATGTTCTGTGTATATATAGATTTATATATTTATTTGGTAAAGATGCAAAATATATTTCTGACTCCAAATGAGAGTTTAAAAAGAAAACCAGTGCACTAAACCATTAAATGATAGATAAATTTTATTTTATTTTATTTTATTTTATTTTTTGCGGCTTTGGGGATGGAATACAGGGGCATTTGACCTCCGAGATACACCCCTCTGCCCTATATTTTATTTTTATTTTGAAGCAGGGTCTCACTAAGTTGTAGAGAGCCTCACTAAGTAGATGAGGCTGTCCACGAACCACGATCCTCCGGTCTCAGCCTCCCGAATGCTGGAATTACAAGCGTGTGCCACCACGCCCGGCTGATAGATACATTTTAAAAAGAAAGTCTTAGCTAGGCCAAGAATTATAATCCCAGCTACTCTGAGTTCAGGCAAAAGGATTGCAAATTAAGGTCAACCTGAACAACTTTAGGAGAAATTGTCTCAATTTTTTTAAAAATCAGAAAGAGCCAGGCATGGTGGCACACATGTGTAATCCCAGTACTTTGGAGGCTGAAATAGGAGTATGACAGGTTCACAGCCTCAGCAACTTAGCCAAGTCCCTTGGCAACTTAGTGAGACACGTTTCAAAATGATAAATGAAATAGGGTTTGGGGTTTGTAGCTCAGAGTTTGAATATTCCTGTATTCAATCCCTAGTACCAAAACAAGAAAGAAAGGACTAGGAATGAATTTAGCCAGGTGGTAGAGCAATTGCCCTCAGTCCAATACACAATACAAAGAAAGAAAGAAGAAATAAAAGAAATAGATTGAGAAAAGGAAAACTTATCTAAATCCCCTGCTGATAGTGACTGGTTTTGTGTAAAAGTAAATATTTTAAGCCGGGCGTGGTGGCGCACGCACGCTTGTAATCCCCGCGCTTGGGAGGCGGAGACAGGAGGATTGCGCAGGTTCGAAGCCAGCCGTGCTGGCGTAAGAGACCCTGTTTCAAAAATATAAAATAGGTCTGGGAGTGTAGCCCGGAGGAAGGAGGGCTTCCAGGAACCCCAGTACCACCAAAAAAAAAAAAAAAAAAAAAGTAAATATTTTAGAAGTAAGGTTTTGGAAAACTATGTCTGGAAGGTGAAGAGAGTGCTTAGGATGGGATAGCTCTTCTGGAATAGATCACCTTTTGTCAGCCTGGAAACACACACAGTGGTATCCAGATATGTTGCATCCTCACTTCTATGCCTCTGGTATCAAGGAGGTGGGCATTGTCATGAGGGGAGTCATTGGGACAACAAAAGAGCCATATCTGGTCAATAGAGGGAGGATTCTAGGATCTTCCAGGAATCAAGGTGAGGAACTTTGTCAAGCACTGTATGTAAAAAGGTAATCCACATCCTCAACAAGAAAAAAATCCTCAAAGACCCTGTCTTTTTATCAGCCCTGGGGGGCATATAGAGTGGCTAGATGTGACTAGCTTTCATTTCTGTCTCATGTGTGGGGATGGGAGGTCTCAGGGATAAAAGAACCTTGGTCCAGTGGGTGGTTTCAGATCAGCAGAGGGTTCCACAATTGGTTAACAGAGAGAAATCCCTAGGGATTCTTGTTAGGACCCAAAATATGGCATCTTTATGAGGATTTAAGGTATCGCTAGCTTCCAGTGTTTGGGACCCTAACAATCTGTCTGTCTTTTATGGTTATCTCAGAGACAGCCACATATGTGGCATGCTCATTCTTACCATGGGCAAGAAGGTGAGAGAATTATGGAAGATAAGGTCTCTGTCTCAAGAGGACTATCCATTCATCTCAGGTGAGTTGGGGGGTGATGATGAAGAGAAGCGGGCAGAAGTAAGATGAAGAATCTAAAGGAAGGACCTAGGGACTCCCAGCTCAGAAGACAAGTGTCCCAGTTCTTCCTATGAGCCTCACAAAGCATACACAGGGGTAGTGGGATGTGGCATTTGCTCACTTGTCATAGGAGTCTCAGATCTATTGGGGAGGTGAAGAACATGATATAAAGGATGACCTCAGGTTATCCATATTCATAAATTAGTAGGATTGTTTTTGGTCTTGTTTTGGTTTTTGGTTTTATCTTTTATTTGGGTTTTTTGTTTGTTAGGTTTACTTTGTTGTCTCACATGGTCACTAGTTCTTTTTATTTTATTTTGTCCTTTTTATCATTTGTTACTTTTTTCTCTTTTGTTTTTTGTCTTTGATGTATCTTGTTTTGTTAGTTTATTTATGTTCTTTGCTCCCCCCTCATTTCTTTTACAAACTTCTTCACTCTAGCCTATCTACTCTCTTCTCTCAAAACTTTTTTCTCTTACTGTATCTCCTTGTTTAATACTTAAGGAATTTCATATATCCATACTTAAATATTCTACTAACTAATCGAGTCCTACTATCTAAACTTTTACCATTCTCAACCAGGTACTAAGTTGCAGATACCAGCTACAGCTACGCCCTCTCGGCATCTGCATGTTAATTACTCATGCAGTCCATAGGCAAAATCTCAAAGTGAGAAATAGCCCCGAGAGAAGCTGTGGTCGCTGGCCGAAAGTACTCTCCACTTTTAGATATTCTTTCATAACTATTATTCTTTTAATAATGATTCTTTTAACTCTCCACATGAATTGCTGAGGTGATGTAAGATCAGGACTGTGAGAGAAACTGAGTCCATGGAAAATAAAATTTCTGGTAATTTGTCCAAACCTCTAAATGTCCTTGGCTTTCTTCAAATGGTAATAGAAATTAGATAGAAATTAGATGCAGTTGTAACATTCCAGGCAGTAATTACAAATGCAGATTTCCTCTCAATCTCTGACCTTCAACCTAATCACTAACTAACCTAGAGGGGGAGGCGACCTGATGCCTCTATTTACCCCTCTTTGTGATCCTGTCCAGATACAGGAAGACAAACGTTGGGTGGAGCATCAAAGCAACCCAGTTTATGAGCAACTAATACTGCCCAATACAATGGAGCTGAAGGCTAGGAAGATTCTTGACCTTTACACCCAGTATGAGCCCTGCCCGAGATGGGAGAGGTGCCACGTGGCCAAGGAAAGGATATTGCAAAGGGTCTGGGACAGGAATATGGATTATTTATAAGATGAATAGGTTTCTAATAAGCCTATCGTTTGGGGAAAAGTGTTTCACAGCTAAGGAAGTATATCTGACAACTAAATCTAAAAACTACATGGTATTTTTGGTGTTTGTCTGCCAAACTGTGTTGTGAGTTTTCTTAAGCTTTCAGATTTTAGAAGGTAAGACGGCAACACCTGAGAAAACTCTATCACATCCACCTGAATCACCACATCTCCCCATGCCTGCCATACGGACTGAGCCCAAAAGATGGAAAGTTCCAAGAAAGTTAAAGAAGGTTCCCCAAGAGGCCTCCAAGCCTTGGGTGTGCCTGTTTTTTTCTGGGAGATTGCCCTTTGGAACTGCCTGTCTGCAGATCCGGGAGAAGATCCGGAGTTAATCTCTTGAAAGCCAAAAGCCCAGAGCAGTTTTTTTTTTTTTTTTTACCTTTGTTTACATGTTATTCACTATTGTTTCACAGTGATTGCATTCACCTCCTTTTCTCTTATTATTAACTTTACTGGTGAAGGGTATAAATTTTTCAGGGTTCTTGTAATAAAGTGTCATTAGCTCAAGAAGCTCTTGTCCATATCAGATTCTTTCCAGAAAGTGCTGCCAGTAGGAACTTAAAGAAATTTAGTTCCTAGAAGGGAAAGAATCGCTGCAGATAAGAGGCTGCAGTACGTCACCCTATCCTTCCCCATCTTTTCTGAGATTCTCGATCGCGAGAGGACTTGCACCCAATTTGGACTGAGCAAGGTTTGCGGCACTAAGTTATTATACTTAAATTCTTACTCAATCTAATCATATCCTCTACCTTAACTGACTCCTGCACCCATAACCCCAGGTCCTCCTCCATCACCCAACCCTCACCACTGGAAAAAGTACTGCTTACCTGCTGAAACCTCTAAATTCCTACTACTAAGACTGGATTAGACATAACAACCACAAAAGATGTCGAAATATCAGAAAAACAAGCATGGGAATCTTGAAAATATGAGAACTCAGATCATGTGTACAGAAAATGAAAGAGGAAATGGAGACACTAAGAATGAATCAGAAAGAGGTCTGGAAGAAAATGAAAGCGTCAATAAATGAAATGAAGACAACAATAGAAAGAAATTCTGGAAGATAAGATAAAATGGAAAATAGAATATCGTTTTTAGAAGACAGCTCATTCAAAACTGAAACACAGTCAACAGCTTACAGAAGTCATTACAGCAACCAAACTTAAACATCCAACTACTATGGCACAATATAAAACATCCTAACATACAAAAAAAGGCATTGAAGAAGGGATAAAGGTAAAAAACTCCAATAGACTGGAAAACATGAAAGAAATTGATCGATTTCTAAGCACATAAAACCTACGTAAACTGAACATAGCAAGCCTAAACGAACAAATAGCAAACAAAATACTAGAAACAGCAATATAAATTCTGCCATCAAAGAAAAGCCCAAGCCCTGATGGGTTTCCAGCTGACTTCTACAAAATCTTCATTGAAGAAATAATCCCAATACTCCACAACTTCTTCTGTGAAATTGAAAGAAATGGAATTCTCCAAATTCCTTCTATGAGCCCAGTATCATATTAATCCCCAAACCAAATAAAGATACTTCAAAAAAGGAAAATTACAGGCCAATATCCTTAATGAACATAGATGCAAAAATTTCAAACAAAATACTAGTCATACACATTCAAACAATATCAAGAGAACTGTACACCACAGCCAAGTCAGTTTCATCCCTGAAAAGCAAGGCTGGTTCAATATGCAAATCAATACATGTTATTCACCACATAAAGAGAACTGAGAACAACCACATGATCTTATCAATAGATGCTGAAAAAGTATTTGACAAAATCCAACACCCATTTATGATAAAAACACTGCAGGAAATTGAAATAAAAGGAACATATTGAATGTATTTCAACACCATTAAGGCAATATACAATAACCCCATAGCCAACATGATATTGAATGGGGAAAAACTTCAATAATTCCCCTTAAAATCATGAAAAAGACAAGAATTACTACTATCACCACTTCTTTTCAATATAATCCTTGGGACTCTTGCCACAGCAATAATACAAGAAAACAAAATCAAAGGAATTCAAATAGAAAGAGAGGAATTAAAGCTATCCTTAGTTGCAGATGACATGATCCTTTATCTAGAAGATGCAAAGAACTCAACCAAAAGAATTCTGGAGCTGATTTACCAATTCAGCAAAGTCTCAGGATACAAAATAAACCTAAAGAAATCAGTTGCTTTTCTTTATGCCAACAATGAACCCACAATGAAAGAAATAAAACAATCCCAGTCACTCTAACCTCAAAACCAATACAATACCTAGAAATAAACCTAACCAAATATGTAAAAGACCTCTACAAAGAAAACTATAAAACATTAAAGAAAGAAATTGAAGACCTTCAAAATGGAAAGATCTCCCATACTCATGGATAGGCAGAATAAATATAATCAAAATAGCCAATCTGCCAAAAGTGATCTATAGATTCAATGCAATCCCATTAAAATAACAACAATATTCTTTATAGACCTAGAAAAATCAGTCATGAAATTTCTGTGGAGAAAGAAAAGACCCAGAATAACCAAAGCAATTATCAGCAATAAGAACCATGCAGGAGGCATCACAATCCCTGGCTTCAAATTATACTACAGAGAAATAGTAGTAAAACAGCAGGATATTGGCAAACAACAGGCCGACTGACCAGTAGAACAGAATAGAAGATACAGAAAGAATCCCATACACCTATAGTCAATTAATCTTTGACAAAGGGGCCAAACTCATATGCTGGAGAGAAGACAGCCTCTTCTACAAATAGTGCTGTGAGAACTGGCTATCCATTTGTAGAAAGATGGAACTAAATCCTTACCTCTCGCTGTGTCCAGTAATCAACTTGAGATGGATCAAAGATTTAGAAATTAGACTAAAGACTGTGAATTTATTAGACATTCCAACATACAGACACAGGCAGTAACTTTCTCAACAAGAACTCCAAAGCACAGTAAATTAAAGCAAGAATTAAGAAGTGGGATGGGATCAAACTAAAAAAGTTTCTTCTCATCAAAGGAAACCAACAAAAACCTAAAGAGACATCCTAGAGAATGGGAAATCTTTACCAGCCACCACTCTGATAGAGGGCTAATAACCAGAATATACAAAGAGCACAAAATACTCTACAGTAGCAAAAGAAATAACCCAATCAAGATATGGGCAACTGAAATGAATAGATACTTCACAAAAGAAGAGATATAAATGACCAATACATACATGAAAAGATGTTCTATGTCATTATCCATCAAGGAGATGCAAATTAAAACTATGCTGAGATTCCATTTAACCCCATTCAGAGTAGCAAGCATAAAGAAATCAAATAACAACAAATGCTGGTGAGGATATGTGGAAAGAACTCTTTTACACTGTTGGTGGTAGTGCAAACTAGTTCAGCCACTATGGAGATCAGTGTGGAGTTTCCTTAGAAAACTGGTAATAGATCGACCATATGATTCAGCTCTACCAATCCTGGATATTTTTCCAAAGGGGGTGAAATCAGAGAACTACAGTAACATATGCATATCTAGGTTCATAGCAGCACAATTTGTAATATCCAAAATATGGAACCAACCTAGGTCTCCATCAATAGATGAATGGATTGCAAAATTATGGGAAATATACACAATGGAATTCCGGTCAGGTATAAAGAAGAAAAATTCATACCATTCACAAGAAGATGGAAAGATCTGGAAAACATTATGTTAAGTGATATGAGCCAAGCACAGAAAAATAAGGTACATATGTTTTCTCCAATATTCCCACACTAGGCAGCACTGTGGGTAATAGAGGAACTCCAGATAATGGAGGGGAAATCTCAGCAAAGCTAGAATGGAAGCATAGGAGAGGAAGAAGGTTGAGGTTGGTTAATGGAGAAGCTACTTCCAAATATATGAAAAAGTTTTAATATAGCATGTTCGGAGGGGAGAGATGTATGGGAGAAGGCAAAAAACACAGTCTAAATGTATACCATTTTCAATATGTTCCAAAATAAAACAAATTACCTGGGTGTGGTGGAGCATGCCTGCAATCCCAGCACTTGTGAGGCTGAGACAGGAGGATTTCAGGGTTGAGACCAGCTTCAGCATTCTGGTGAAGCTCTTGGCAAACTAGCAAGACCCCTTTTCCAAAATAAGTAAATATATAAATAAGTAATCAATCAACCAATCGATAAATCTGGGGGTGTAGCTAGGTGGTAGAATCCTCTGGGTTCAATTCCTAGTACCATAAAAACATTAAAAAAGGAAGCCCTGAGTCAGCCTCAGAACATCAAAGTTTATGTGTCTTCTCTCCTACGTAGAAGCTAGAGAGAAAATAGGAGAAAAGGGGACCAGATAATTGAGGAGAAAGACCAGTAGAATAGTGAAAGAGGATTGAAGAGGGAGGTACAGAGGGGAAAATGGAAGGCTTGAGGAATGCAACATTTCATATGATGTTATGTCCATAGATAAAGGTATCACTGTAGAGCTCACTAACATGTACAGTGGCATGAAGGGAAGGCAGATACAGAGGGAATCACACCAAGTGTGGTGTGCATTATGTTTGTATCACATCAAACCTCACTGTGATGTACGATTACAATGCGCTAATAAAAGTATATCTTTGAAAAAGAAGGTGTTGAAGAAGTGCTTGTGTTTGGGATTGTTGTGCAGTAAGGACATTGTGGAGGGCCTTTAACCTGCATAGATGGCAAAGGACAGGACAAAATGGGAAATTTTAAAGGTTCTGCCACAACTTCCCTTCATAATCTGAGGCACACGTCACACCACAGATGCTAATATCCCAGTGGTAATATCAGGAGGAAAAAAATATTTCGAGTATGGTGCCAGAAAGTAGTAATTACCACCAGAAACCACCTTAGTGGGGAAGACTGGCCATTCAAAAACATCATTATTTTAACAGAATATACAGAATGGACTCAAAATTGAACAGGAAGTGTAAGAATGAATCATGAGCAGAGTAGATATCCTGTACTACATCTCTTCCATGTACATATAAACACACCCATATTGAATACATATACATTACACATATAATGGTACAGTATACATGTGTATACATGTTTATGAAACTATACACAAAAGTATAGTGTAAATATACACGTTGTGCTCTCTAACACCTCATATATATAATCTGCACAATAGTTGGTTAGAATGTACCATATAGTTCTGAGTATAAATGAAGAGTTTTTTTGGTGGTGGTACTGGGGTTCCTGGAAGCCCTTCTACGTCCAGGCTACACTCTCAGACCTATTCTATACTTTTTTATTTTTGGAAACAGGGTCTCTTAAGCCAGCGTGGCTGGCTTCGAACCAGCACGATCCACCTGTCTCTGCCTCCCAAGCGCAGGAATTACAAGCATGTGCCACCACGCCCGGCAAAATGAACACATTTGATAAGGTTAAAAAAGTAAGCCTTAGCCTGTCCAGTGTTCCACACCTGTAATCCCAGTTACTCCAGAGACTGAAGAAAGAAAATAAGTGAAACGCCAGCCTGGGAAACTTAGCGAGACCCTTTCTCAAAACAAAATTATAAAAATAGGCCTGGAAATGTAATCGCTGAGTGGTAGAGCACCTGCGTAGCATTTGTAAGACTCAGGTTTCAACCCAGAACACCCCTCCCAAAAAAAAAAAAGCAGAAGAAAGGAGAGGGGGATAAGCAAACATTCCTTAAATACCCTGCTGTGCATAAATCTTTTGGAAGTAAGGACTCAGAAAGATGTCTGTGTCCAGCCGGTGAAGAGACACCCTAGGAAGGGGTGTTTCTTCTGGAACAGACCTCTACAATCAGGGTCACAGTGGCTCTGCCCCTGCCCTCAGCCCTGGAAGACCCTGCACAGGAAGTATTGTGAGCCTGACGATTCCCCTGCCTCCACTGTCACCTCAGGGGACTCAGGGAGACCAATAGAGGTAGACTATGGTAGACCTAGGACCTGGTGGGCCAGCTACTGCCAAGAACCAAGGTGAGAACCTTGAGAGAGGAATTAGGGGATGATCCCAACCCATTGAGGCGCCCCCTCCCACCAGTCCAACACTGCCCCTGCAGCCAGGCCGGCCAGACACCAGGCCCCCTAATAACCTCAGGCCCCATAGTAACCTGACCACACCACTACCCGCACTGTGATCCTCAGGGAACTCTGGACTTGGGGGAGGGTGTGGACTGAGATGATCACAGGAAGGGAAGCCAGGCTCTGCTAGTAAATTGTGAGGAGGCCTGTGGGGTGGGGTGGACCCCCACAAAATCAATTTCCACCCCTGTGAGTCCTGGAAGGAGCTGTGCACATCATCATAGGTGTGGGTCACTGCTTTCCTTCTTAGGAGGTAATACTGAGGTTCGGGCCATGTTCTGAGTTCTGCTCTTCAGGTTAGAGGAGGAAGAGGGTCATGGGCTCTCTGTGGGTCAAGGTGAGAGCAGTGGGTGGACTGAGGATTCCCCACCCCACCTAGAGGGTCCCAAAACCACACAGGGCAAACTCTGTGGACAGCCCTATACCCCGGGAAGACTTGTCAGGGGAGATTCTCCTGCCTCCTTCTGGGGATGAAGGGGCACTTCTGGCCTGGGCCAGGGGGTTGAGATCAATCAGGTTGACTGAGAGCTTTGGGGCTGTATGGGGCCAAGGTGAGAACAGAATGTGAACAGAGGATGTCTCACCCACAGTCAAAACCAGTGAACAGTCGGTGTGGGCCAGTGTGGCCATCCCTGTGTCCCAGAGTACGAAAGAAAGGAGGCTCCACAGGGGATACCCTTCCGCCTGAGGGCGCAACCTGGGTAGGTTCCTGCCTTCACGTGGTTGAGGGCACTGAAAGAGCTAGTTCTCCTTCCAGGGGTCCAGGTGTGAGCTGAGAGTGGACAGAAGAAACCCTACCCTCAGTCATTGTCTGGAAACTGTGTGTGGTCCCTGTGTCCAGCCTTCCACCCCAGAGTACGAAGGATTTTCAAGGGAACCCCTTCCACCTCAAGGCGGGGCATCCACGTGTTCACATTATCAAGAGCCCTGAGGGGGCTGGTTCCCTATGCAGAGTTCATGTGGGAACTGTAGGTGGACAATGGGAACCTCGTCTCAGGTAGAGGGACCCCCGAATAATCTGGGTCTGCTTCTGAGTCTAGACCCACCTCCTGGGGGACACATTTCTTAAGCAAACCTCTTCCACCTCAGGGTGCCGCCTGAAATAGGAGCTTTGATCTCAGGACTTCAGTCAGTGCCATGAGGACTAGGACAGCTGGGGCTCAGGCAGGGGTAAAGGTGCAGGTTGAGGAAGTCCCCATCCAGGTAGTGTCCTCAAATACACCAGGTCAACCTCTGTTGCCAGCCCTGCAACCCACGGGCAAACTTTAGAGGCCCCTCTTCCCATTCCATGGACCCTGGGGATTAGGGCCTTTTCCTGAGGGCCAGACATCAGGTTGGCTACACAGGGAGGCAGCCCTGGGCGGTTCCAGCTCTTAGGAACACATCGGCTTGGGCCATGTGGTAGGCCCTGAACAACCTCAGACAGGCGGCACTGTCAGCCTGACCATTCCCCTGCTCCCACTGCCACCTCAGTGTCGTAGGGAGCCTCTAAGAGAGGTGGACTACAGTAGAAGCAGGAGGGGGGTGCAGGTTCTGCCAGGATCCAAGGCAAGGACCCTGAAAGAGGAATTAGGGAATGAACCCAGTATGTAGAGAAACACCCCCCAACCTAGAGTCTATCTCTGGCCCTCAGGTGAGGCCAAGCAGAATCCAGGCCCACTTGTGACCTGACCACACTACTAACACTGTGACCATCAGGGAACCTTGGGCTTGGTGGAGGGTGAACTAAGATGATCCCGGGAAGGGTTCTAGCTCTGCTAGGAAACTGAGGAACTCTGAGAAAACGGTGGGACCCCCACAGAATCAATGTCCCTGTGAGTCCATGGAGGATAGGGTGAGGCCACCCTCAGCCACAGGTGAGGGTCACTGAGTTCCTTCTTGGGAGGTCTAATTTGGTGAGGGCCTTGTTCTGATGGTGTGTGCTTCAGGTTAGAGGAGGGAGAAGTTCTGGGCTCTCTAGGGGTAAAGGTAGGAGCTGCAGGTGGATTGAGGACACCCCACCGCAACTAGAGTGTCCCAAACCATCCAGGCAAACCTTCGTGTTCAGCCCTGCACCCTAGAGAAGAATTGTCCGGGGAACCCTTTACACCTCTCCAGGGGAGGGAGTTCCAACCTCGGGCTGGGGTTCACAATCATTCAGGTCTGTCGAGCGGAGAGGTCCCAGACTCTACTGGGGTCGAGGTGAGAGCTGAGGGTGGGTAGAAACAGTCCTACCCGCAATCAAGGTCTATAAAGTCTGTGTGAGCTCGTGTGGCCAGCCCTGTTTCCTGGAGGTTGGGAGAGAGGAAATGTTCAGGGGAACCCCTTCCGCCTCCGAGTGGATTACGAGGGAGGATTTCCTCCCAGCTTCATGTCTCTGAGAGTGATGAGAGTGCTGGTTCTCCATCCAGGGGTCCAAGTGGAAGTTGAGGGTGGACAGAGAAAACCGCTCTTCACATAGAGAATCAGCCACACAGTTCAGGCCTGATTTTGAGGCCAGACCCGCCTCCCAGGGGGACACAGATCTTTGGCAAACCTCTTCGGCCTCAGCACATGCAACCGGTTAGGAGCTTTGATTGAGCTCCTGGATTCAGGTCAGTGCCACAAGGATGGTTCAAGCTCCGGCAGGGGCTCAAAGTGAGACCTGAAAGTGAACTGGGAATGCTCAAGAAAGTCCTCAAACAGTGGTGGTCCATGTGGCCAGTCATACATACTGGCAGGAGAATTCTGAGGTGAGCCAATTTCGCCTCGTAGTGTGGCCTGTGAGTCCCGGCCTCTGCCTGAGCTCCTGGCTTCAGGCTGGCCACGTGTAGCTGGGTCCAGGTGGAAACCAAGGGCAAACAGAGAAAACCCCACTTCAGGGAGAGGGTCCCCCGAACATTCCAGGTCTGATTCCAGGGACAGAACCGCCTCCTGGGTCAGCAAGGACACAATTCATAGGAGAACCGCTTCCACTTCAGGGAGTTCGGCCAGTTAGGAACCGCGAGCTTCAGGTCAGTACTACAAGACCGCCAGGACTCAGGCAGGGGCTGAGGTGCGAGCTGAAGACACCGAGGAAGTCCCTAGCCAGGTCAGGGTGAGAGCTGAAGGTGGACTGAGGATACCCTACTCTTCCTAGAGTGGCGGAAACCTCGCAGGCCAACCTCCATGGCAGCCCTGAACCTCAGGGAAGACTTGGTCAGAGGAACCCTTTCTGCTTCCCCCTGGTTATGGGGATGTGTTGTGTGCTGGATTTGGCCTGGAGTATATGATCAATCAGGCCGGTTGAGTGGAGAGGTCCCGGGATCTATTGGGGTCCAGGCGAGAGCTGAGGGTGGACAGAGGAAACTCTACCCTCAGTCAAGTTCCGGCAACAGTCTGTGTGGACCCTTGTGTCCATCCTTCTATCCAGGAGAAAAGACGAAAGGAGGTACAGAAGGTTTTCAGGGAAACCCCCTCCTCCTTAGAGGGAGGTCTGTGTATGTTCCCTGCTTCAAGTCACTGACAGCGTTGATTTCCTACCCAGGGGTCCAGGTGGAAGCCAAAGGTGGACGGAGGAATCTTCACCTCAGGCAGATGGTCCCCTGAACAGTCCAGGGATACTTTTGAGGCCTGACCCACGTGGGAGGGAAGCAACAAAATTCTTAGGCAAACCACTTCCGCCTCAGTACTCCCTCTGGTTAGGAACTCTGGGCTTCAGGTACAGGCCACAAGGACAGCTGAGGCTTACGTAGGGAGCAAGGTGTGAGCTGAGGAATTTCCCACCCAGGTAGAGTGTCCTCAAATAGTCCAGGTTGACCTCTGTTGCTAGCCCTCCACCCAGGGGCAGAATTCAGAGGCTCCTCCTCCGACTCAGTGGACTCTGGGGATTCGGGCCTTTTCCTGAGGGCAGGCTTCAGGGGCTCATCAGGGGCATATGGCTTGGGCCCTGTGGGTCTGCCCTGGAAGATCCTGGACAGCAGCATTGTCAACCTGACCACTCCTATGCCTCCAACTTTCACCTCAGGGGACTTAGGGAGACCAAGGGAAGTGGTCCATGTTAGGCACAGGATTGGGAGAGGGGTCCAGGCTCTTCCAGGTATCAAGGCGAGGATCCCTAGGGAGGAATTAGAGGATTACCCCAACCCGGAGAAAAGTCCCCCCACCGCTCCCCGTTCATCTGGACCCTTGAGGTCAGGCCAGGCTGGAAACCAGGCCCGCTTGTAACTCAACCACAGCATTTGACCCTCAGGAAACTCTGAGCTTGGTGGGGGGTGTAGTGGACCCAGGTGTTCTCAGGAAGGAGGTCCAGCTCCTCTAGGAAACAGAAGCACTGGAAGGGTGGCGGGTGGCCCATGGAATCAGTTTCTGCCCCGGGGAGCCCTGGGAAGACCAGGGCACTTCGCCATGAGTGAGGGGCGCTGAGTTCCTTGAGTTCCTTCTTCAGAGGTGAGGGCCTTGTTCTGAGGTTTGCGCTTAGAGGAGGTTAGAGGATGGAGGAGCCCTGGGCCCTCTAAGTGTCAAGATAAAAGCTGGAGGTGGACTGAAGACGCCCCACCCCACCTAGAGGGCCCCAAAGCATCCTGTCCAACCTCTACAGCCAGCCCTGCACCCAGGGAAAGACTTATCAGGGAATCTCCTTAGGCTTCCGTCTGGAAACCAGGAGAGGCGGAGTTTCGGCCTCAGCGTGGGGTTCCCAATCATTCAAGTTGGCCAATCAGAGAGGTGACGGGCCCCAAAGTGGAGAAGGGGAGAATTGAGGGTGGAGGGAGGAAACCCCATCTCTGGTCAAGCTCTGTGAACAGTCTATGCGGCCAGCTTTCCTTCCTGAAGGTGTGAGCCAAAGAGGAAGGGTTTTCAGGGGAACCCCTTCCGCCCCGAGGCGGAAGGAGAATTCTGTGCGGCCTGTGTGGGTTCCAAACTTCAACTTTCAAGGGCACTGAGAGGGCTGGTTCTCCATCTAGCGGTCCAAGTAAGAGCTGAGGGTGGACAGAGGAAACACCACCTCACGTAGAGTGTCCCCGAACAGTCCAGGCCTGTTTCTGAGGCCAGACCACTTCACCGGCAGACACAATTCTTGGGCTAACCCCTTCCGCCTCAGGTAGGAGCGCCAGCTAGGAGCCTTGATTGAGCTCCAGCCTTCAGGCCAGTGCCAGGAGCACAGCTGGGGCTCAGGCAGGGGTCAAGGTGTGAGCTGGGAGTGGACTAAGGAAGCTCCAGAAAGTCCCAAACAGTGGAGGCCCGTGTCAGCCTGACAGGAGAAATACAGGGGAACCACTTCCACCTTCAAGTGGTCCTTTGGCGGAGGCAGAGTCTCTGTCCAAGGGTTTGGGTAGGAGCTGAGGGTGGACAGAGGAAACCCTACAGTCTGTCAAAGTCCAAGAACAGTCTGTGTGAGCTGGCATGGCCAGCCTTCCATTCCAGAGGACACAGGGATGGAGTATTTCCAGGGAACCCCCTTCTGCCCCAGAAGGCAGCCTGAGCGTTTTCCCAGCTTCTCGTTGTCAAGGGTGCTGAAAAGGGCTGGTTCCCTGTCCAGGGGTTCAGGTGGGAGACGTGGGTGGATGGAGGAAATCCCACCCGAACAGTCTAGGCCTGCTTCTGGGGCCAGTCTCGCCTCCAGAGGAGGCGGGACACAATTTTTAGGCAAACTCCTTCTGCCTTAGGGTGTCCCCCTGAGTTAGGAGCTCTGAGCTTCAGGTGAGTGCCAGGAGGATGGACAGGGTCCAGGCAGGGGTCGAGGTGCTAGGTGATGAAGCCCCCGCCCAGTTAGAGTGTCCTCAGAGAGTCCAGATTGGCCAGACCTGCACCCCAGGGAAAGAATTCAGAGGCACTGCTTCCAACTCATTGGACCTTGGGGATTAGGGCCTTTTCCTGAGGGTCAGGCTTCAGATTGGCTATGTGGGGAGGCGTCCCTGAGCATGTCCAGCTGTCAGTGTCACAATGGCCGGAGCCATGCTATTGACCCTGGAAGACCCCAGATTAGTAGCACTGTCAACCTGACCGCTCCACTGCCACCTCAGGGGAATCAGGGAGACCTAGGGATAAAGATTATAGTAGGCACAAGATGGGGTTCTAGGCTTTGCCAGGAACCGAACCAAGGCTTGGACTCCCAAGAGAGGAATTAGGTGATGACCCCAAACTGTATGAGAGCCCCCAGCCGATCTCCACCCCTGAAGTCATGCAGGCCAGATACCAGGCCCCCTTGTAAACCAACCATACCACTACCCCCCACTGTGACCCTCAGGCAACCCTGTGCTTGGAGGGGGGTGAATTGAACTGGGGTGATAACAGGAGCGGGGTCCCATGCTGTGAGGAGCCCTAGGAGGACTCTTGGGACCTCAAGGAATCAATTTCTATCCCAGGAGGATAGTAGGGAGGTTTCTCAGTTGAACCTCTCAGTTGAGCCCTGGGAGGACAGGGGTACATTACCACAGGTGAATGCGGCAGACTGGCTCAGTCGGGATGGCCGCTGAATCCGTTCGAGATCGATTTATCTCAGAAAGGTGGACAAAGGTTTAGGTGGTAGTTCTGCAAACACTTATCTGCAGCGATTCTTTCCCTTTTATGAAATAAATTCCTTTAAGTTCCTATTCATGGTGCTCCGGGAAAGAATCTGACATGGACAAAAACCTCTTGTGCGATTGACACTTTATTACAAGAACCCAGAAAATTTATATCCTCAGCAGTGAGATTAATAGTAAAAAAAAAAAAAAAAGAAAGGAGTATAATCACCACAAATCAATAGTGAAGGACATGTAAACAAAGTAAAAAAAAAAAAAAAAAAAAAAAAGAACTAGTCCGGGCATTCAAGATTAGCTCCGATTAGCTCCGGATCCTGTGACCAAATCCAGCCCCCTGTCCTTGAGCCTCCTGCCCTTACAGACAGGCGGCTCCAAAGGGCAAATTCACAGTCACGCCCAGGGCTTGGAGAATGCGGCCTCTCATGGAATCTTCTTTAACTTTTTGGAACTTTCCATTCCTAGGGCTTAGTCCATATGGCAGGCATGGGGAGATATGGCGATCCAGGGGGGTGCGATGGAGGTCTCCCAGGTTTCATCTGCATTACCTTCTAAAGTCTGAAAGCTTAAGCAATCTTTCACACAGTTTAGCAGGTAAACACCAAAAAATAACATGAAGTTTTTAGGTTTAGTTGTCAGATGTACTTCTCTAGCTGCTGAGCACTTTTCCTCAAATGATAGGCTTATTAGAAGCCTATTCCTCTTTTAATAATCCATATTCCTATCACTGACCCTCTGCAACTCCCTTTTCTTTTCTGATTACCCTGATTCTCTCTTTCCCATTTGGGACAATCTTAGGATAAGCTCTTCTTCATACAAAAATCCTTCCTTATTCTCATCATATTTCCTTTCTTTCACACTTGTAAGAATAAATATATAATAAATGTGTACATTTATTATATCTGTCCTTTGTTCTGACATATTCATTTCTTAGCCACATGGCACCTCCCTGTTTCAGGAAGCGCACATACTGGGTGTAAAGGTCAAGAATCTTCCTAGCCTTCAGCTCTATTGTATTGGGCAGTATTAGCTGCTCATCAACTAGGCTGCTTTGATGTCACACACAAAGTTTATCTTCTCTGTCTCTAGGCAGGATCACAAGGAGAGGGAGTAAAGAGAGGCACGGTTGCCTCCCTTTTAGAGCTAATGGTTTCAGCTGACTCAATGCTTTCACTGTAAGTTAATGATTAGAATGAAGGTCAGAGATAGAGGGGAAATCTGCGTTTGTAATTACTGTGACTGGGATGTTTCCACTGCATCTGAATTCTAACTAGATTTTATTACCATTTGAGCAAAGCTGAGGGCATTTAGAGGCTTAGACAAATTACTAGAAAATTTATTTTTCACGGGTCAGTTTCTCTCACAGTCCTGATCTTACATCACTGGAGCAATTCATGTAGAAAGTTAAAAGAATCATTACCAAAAGAATAATAGTTATGAAAGAATATCTAAGAGTGGGGGAGTACTTTGGCCAGAGACAACACTTCCACTCAGGGCTCTGCTTCCTTGAAGCCAGCCAATTTCCTGCGTGGGAAATTATCTTCACGCAGATGCCGAGGAGAAGGAAGTAACCTCGGCAGGTGAGGGTCACTGAGCTCTTTCTTGAGAGATCAGACCAGTGTGAGGGCCTTCTTCAGAGGTTTGCTCTTCGGGTTAGAGGACGGAGTGGTCCCAGCACCCTACGGGTCAAGGTGAAAGCTGCAGGTGGATCCAGGACATTCCACCCACCTAGAGAGTCCCCAAACCACTGAGGCCAACCTCAGTGGCCAGCCCTGCACCAGGGGGAAGACTTTTCAGGGAACCCCTTCTGCCTCCATCTGGGGATGGGAGAAGGGGTGGAGGTGGGCCTCTGGCCTTAGCCTGGGGTTCGCAATCCACCAGGTCGGCTGAGCGGAAAGGTGCTGGGCTCTATCTGGGTCCAGGTGAAAGCTGAAGATGGACAAAGAGTCACACCTTGATCAAAATCTGTAAACACTTTGTGCAGGCTCCTGTGGCCAGCCCTGCATCCCAGAGGATAGTAGGGAGGGTTCTCAGTTGAACTCCTTTTTGCCTCAGGGCACAGCTTGTGTGAGTTCCCTCCTGGTTTCTCTAGCTTCAGGGGCGATGAGGGCTGGTTCCCCCGTCCAGGGTTCCACGTCAGAGCAAGGGTGGACAGAGGAATCCCCAGCCAGGGAGGATGTCCCAAAACAGTCTGTGTGGGCCCCTGTGTTCAGCTCATCATCCAGAAAGTTTCTCAGGGGAACCCCTTTCACCTCAGGGAACCTCCTGAATGTAGACCTGACTTCACATCTGTTGTCAGGGGTGCTGGGAAGGCTAGTTCCCTGGAGTCCAGGTTGGAGCTGAGAGTGATAGAGGGAACCACTCCTCAGGTAGAGGGTTCCCCAAAACAGTCCAGGCCTGCTTCTGAGGCCAGACCCACATCCCTGTGGTGGGATACAACTCTTGGGGGAACCACTTCCACCTTAGGGCCCCGGGCAATTTAGGAGCTTTAGGTCAGTGCCACAAGGATGCTCAGGGCTCCGGCAGGGATCAAGGTGGGAGCTGAGGACTCACTGAGGAAGTTCCAGAAGGTCCCCAAACAATTCTTGTAGCCCTGTGTGGCCAGTACTAATCCTAATGGTAGAACTCTCAGGTGAAACCCTTCTTCCTCGGGGCACTTCCTGCCAGCTCTGGCTTCGCTTTAGGTCAAGCACATGGAGGGGGAGATAGTTCCCTCTTACAGTGGTCAAGGTGAGAGTCAAGGTTGGACAGAAGAAACCCGACCTCACATGAAGGGTTCCTGGAACAGCCCAGGCCTGCTTCTGAAGCAACACCTGCCTGGTGAGGGGAGATACAGTTCTTAGGTGAACTCAGGGTGCCCTGCCAGTTAGGGACTTTGAACATCAGGTCAGCACCACAAGGGACTCAGGCAGGTGTCAAGGTGCAAGCTGAGGAAGTTCTTACCCTGGTAGAATGTCTTCAGATGGTCCAGGTCGACTTCTGTTGCCAGATCCTCAGCCAAAGGAACAGAATTCATAAATGTATATCTTCCAACTCAGTGGACCCTGGAGATTGGGGCCTTTTCCTCAGAACGGCAAGGGCTTTAGGATAACTGTGTGGGGAGGTGGCCCTGGGCATGCCCATCTGTCACAAGAAGATCTGAGGGGTGACTAAAGAAGCCCTACCCTTTCTACAGGGCCTACAAAGAGTTCAAGCTTTTTTTTTAATGCCCTTCAACTGCAGGAGAGAATTCCCATGAAAATCCTTTGTGGCTCAGGGGACCCTGAATTCCAGCTTTTGTGTTTGCCATGGGCAGGGTGGAGAGAGTCAGGTCCTTTCCAGAGAGCAATGTGAGAGCTGAGGCTGGTCTCAGGAAATCTCATCTTACCCAAAGCATCCCCAAAGTGTCCATACCATCTTATATTGCAGAGCTAACCACCAAGGGGAGAATTCTAAGGAGAGGTACTGGGAGGTACTGGGCTCTGTAGCAGCAGGACACAGGAAATGAAAAAAAAAGCTCTCAAATATTTCCTGGTCTCAAAGGGGTGAGAGGGGAGAGGGCAAGATAAGCAAACTCCTTGAGCAAAACTCAACTCTTTTATTACATGTTTACAGAATTAAGGCTGGGTCACCAACTCATTAATTGCCTCTTGCTCAAGAATAGAGCATTGGGTTAAGGATGCTTTAAAAGACAAGTTGTTATCTGCCAGTTTTTGAAAGAGCCTCAGAGGTTGCTGTCTTCAGATCTCTGCTTAGGGTGGTCTTCCACTCTTAAGCAAAGTATGCAACGTATGGTAAGAAGGAGGAAATAGCTTTGATAGCAGAAGGGCATCACGGTCACTGTCTTCAGTTCCCTCAAGGAAGGCGGTCTTCTGCCAAAGCAAATGAGAAGTTATAAATACTTAAGCCAATAAATTTTAGACTTAGAACAGTTTCCCACATTTTCCCCTTTTGGTTTTGTAGATGATATAGCTTCATGAAGGTCACAACTTTTTCTCTTGTCTTGTGGTGATATTGAATCACGACTGGGAGCCTCTCATTTACTATAAGAAGAGTGAATAATATTAACATAGCAAATCCTATCAGTACCCAGATGTACAAATTGAAAACCAAAACACCATGTTTGAGGGTTTATCCACTGGAAGGACTCCTGTAGGTGCTGTAATACCTGAGTTTGAGTTTGTTGTTGAGTCATAATTATTTTTTAACTCTTGTGCCAAGCTGGTTATGTCTGATTGCAGATTGCCTTACTCTAGACCAATCATGTTGGGTGTTATTAGATAACAAAGGGGTAAATCATATGGTCACGAAAAGAGTCACGATGCAGGGTCTGCCTTTCAATGAGAGCCTGCTTTTGTTCTCCCATCCATATAACTGATGCCTCTAAGGTACCCACTCTCACTGGTGTCATTGAATCTGTATGTGTCTGAGATAATTTCTTGGGTGACATTGGCCATAACTTCATTAACTAAATGAGAGATATGGATGGATTCTGCAAGGGAAACTGCAGTAGCACTTGTTGTGACTGCAATAATAATGGCAGAATGAGAGTAATTTCCATGTGAGATATTTCTAGGAAACCACAGAAGTCCAAGCCTCCAAACCTAAAAATGCCAGGGGCCTATCTGTCCAGGTTCATTAATTCACAGGACAGGCCCTGAAACTCCCCCTTCACTCCATGAAATGGAATTGTTGCTAGGGGTAGAAAAGCTAAGCTGATGATGATTACTAGTTAAATGTCCAAGAGGTCTCCAGTTTTGTATATGACATGACCTGCAGAGATACATCTTGGGTGAGGACTGTGCCTGGAGTGTCCAATTAATTCTTTGGTGTTCAGGCTCCCAAGAAATTTTCATTTTGCATGGTGGAATATTAAGTGGATCACAGCGAGGGCAAGCTGACGTAGTATTTACCCAGACTCCTGAGATAATGGTTAGGTTAGTAGGACCAGAGGACAATTTCTGGTAATGTAAATATTCCTGAGATGCCATCTGAGCACAAGGGCCTGACAGTAGTATGGATAGGCAAAAGGGTAATGATACCAAGTATAACTCTAAAGTCTCAGTAAGTAGTAACCAACTCCTTGTTTTCTTCTAGAGCATTTACAGTCCATGAGGAATCCTTAGTAGAAATAGGAGGGTCGGTATCCCACAGCATCCTAAGCCATGTCATAGGCTTAAACAGAAGAGGATTGATTACATTGACCCAACATACATATTGACTTATTTCTGAACTAAAAAGAAAAGCAAAGATAAAGAACCATAACACCTTGCTTTATTGTTTGGAATTAGAACACAGAGAGGCTATGAACAATTCTCTGGCATGTAAAGAGCTCCCATGTGGGTGAGAGTCTCTTCAGCAATCTGAGTGACCTGTTTTATTCCTCCCCAGCTTACCCCTGGACTTGTTAGAGTGGTGACATGTAAGCTGATCGGAGACACTCCTGGTGTCCGGAGGGCAGTGTTGTTTCTATTCTGTAGGTACTGCATCTGAGGAATCAGTTTGGCCAGTCAAATTTTCTAGCTTATGATAAGGCTCTTGACTCATCTGTCAGGCAGCAAAAGTGGTCCATTTTTTGCAGAGACACAAGTATATCCTTTTCCCCATGTTACCAAGAAAGCGGCACAATTCCATCTTGTTTACCATGTGGATCTTTGTAAAAAAAAAAAAAAAAAAAACTTAGGATAAGGTCTTAACAATGAATGTTTTGAACATGTTTATAGATATCGCAAACCAAAAAGTTCAGAGTTTTAAACTCCATTTATGTCTTTAGGAGACAATCCCTGACTCCCCCCACCTTTTCTTTTTTTAATATGGTAGGGTATATCCAAACTTTTGAAGTGAAGTTTGCAAAGTGACAGTTTTAAAAGGTGGGAGTCAGGAACGTGTTTAATTGGGGCTATTTTAATTATGTGTAAAGTGTACACCACACATTTTGAGTTAGCCACTATGTTTAATGAGCTATTAGGGAATTGTTGGCAGCAAAGTAGCCAATTTTCCCTTTTGAGTAGAGGAATGATTTTTGAAAGTTAGGGAATCCCACTGGTCAGTAAACTAGGTCTTAAATTACAGTAAACACAAGAGATTACCTTGACAGAACACACTCTTTTTAAGCTAGATTTTAGAAAATGATAAAAGCAGAAAATCATTATTTATTTATTTATTTATTTATTTGCAGTACTGGGTATTGGAACCCAGGGGCATTCTACCTGTGAGCAACACCCCCAGTCCTATTTTGCCAAGATATCCTGCTGCCTCGGCATCTATGTGTTGAGACCCCACTCCACATAGTAATGGGCAAGAAAGCCCCGAGAGGCAGGTATCGTCTCTGGCCAAAGCCCCCCAACTTATAGATACCCTTCACTCTTATTCCTTTTAACTTTCTATATGAATTGCTCCAGTGATGTGATTTATAAAACTGAGTCAGTGAAGATGAACACTCTAATAATCTGTCCAAGTGTCCTTGGCTCTGCTCAACAATAATGAGAAACTGGCCAGAATTCGGGTACTGTGATAAGCACCCCAGCTGCAGCAATCACAAATGGCCTCCGACCTTCATCGTTAACTCTGGCAAATCCTGCCAAGAGACAGAGAAAAACCTTGTGTGTGACCTTAAAGAAACAACTTAGCTGCCCAAATACAATAGACCCAAAGAAAAAGACTGTTAACTTTTACCTCAGTGTGAGCACTCCAGGAGACAGAAAAAATGGCCGCATAGTTAGAAATGAATATGACAGAATAAAGGACAGACATTCTAAATATATATATGTATGAAGAAAAGGAAATACCGTAAGAGTAAGAAAAGCATTTTTGCATGAAAAAGAGCTTATCATAAGAAAGTCCCAACTGGAAAAGAAAGGAATTAGAAAGTTAGAAGCAGGTTGCAGAGAGTTTGTGACAGGGAAGTGAATTATTAAAGATAAGTAGACTTTTAATAGGCTTGTCTAAAGAAGAATGCTCAGCAGTTAAGAAAATACATCTGACAATTAGAACTAAAAACCTTGTGGTGCTGTTTGTGGTATTTTGTCTGCCAAACTGTGTTGTGAGTATGCTTAAGCTTTCAGATTTAGAAGATACCTGAATTACCAAATCTCCCCACACTTGTTATATGAACTGAGCCCAAAAGATGGAAAGTTCCAGGAAGGGTTAAAAGAAGATTCCCCTGAGAAGCTCCCAAGCCTCGACTATCCTGGGAGGCTGCCACCTGGAGCTGCTTATCTGCAAGACCTTGGAGAGAAACAGAAGTTAATTCTTCAAAGGCCAACAGCCAGCTGAGAGACACCCGCCCCCCTTTCTCTTAACTTTACTGGTGAAGTGTATAAATTTCTTGGGTTTTTCATAATAAAGTGTCATTGGCTCAAGAAGCCTTTGTCCACCTCAGGTCCTTTTTCCAAAGCGTCGTGACTAAAAACTTAAAGAATTCATAGAGGGGAAAGGACCGCTGCAGATAAGGATCTGCAGGACTTCGCCTGCCTTTTGTCCCATCTTTCTGAGGCCCCCGACCGCTAGTGGACTTGCCCCCCACAGAACTGAGCTAGTCGGTAACAGCTGGCACCCAAGGTGGAATCTAAACAGGTCGGACCCAGAAAGGTAAGCTATCTCTCCTCTTTATTTCTCTAAAAAATTTCAGGCAAAAGGATAGGCTCTCGTCAGAGTGGTGCAGACTCGCCGATAAAGGACATCGGTTAAGTACGAGCAATTACTACTAAGTTGAAAAATTATGGGGCATTCACAATCTAGAAATAAGGAATTTTTTGTGTCAGTGCTTAGTCATATGCTTGAGTCTCGAGGACTCAAAGTTTCAAAGAAAAATCTCACGGAATTTTATGATTTTATTTTAACTGCGAGCTCTTGGTTCCCTGAGGAAGGCAGCCTTTCTTTACGGGACTGGAAAGAGGTGGGAAGAGATATAAGAAAACATTATGAACAAAAGGGCCCTAATGGAGTGCCTGTACAAGCTTTTAGTTTGTGGTCTCAAATTAGAGACATCCTGAGTGAAAAATCAGAATTGGAGTGTCTTACAGAAGAGACACCTTCAGATAATGGCAAAAATGAATCTGAGCCGTTAACAAAGCTCTCTCAGGATGAGCAAGGATGTAGCTCAGATAAATCTCCAGAAAATAAACAGAAAAAACTTGGAAATTCTGATTATTGTGATTTAGACAACTTGGCATGGGAGACAGATGAAAAAGAGGCGAACGGAGATCATGAGAATGAATCCGTTGGAAAGATTTATCCTGTAGTTGCCTCAGCTCCTCCCTTGCCTAACAAATCTCTGCCTGACCCAGGCTTTCTGGGAGCTATGAAAGAGGCCAGACAAACAGGAGACAGTTCTTTTGCTTTTCCTGTAATACACATTAATGAACAGGAACCTGGCTGGGAACCTTTAACACTGAAAACTTTGAAAGAATTACAAACAGCTGTTAAAACTATGGGACCAACTTCCCCATATACCTTACAGATAATAGAGATGTTAGCAAATATGTGGCTCACACCTTTTGATTGGCATCAAACGGCGAAAGCAGTCTTGAGCCCTGGACAATATGTCCTATGGAAAATAGATTATGAGGATCGAGCAAATGCTCAAGTACAATTAGGTTCATCAAAAAAAGGAACTAAACCCACCATGTCCATGTTTATGGGAAGAGATGATTATTCATCTCCCCGATCACAAGTGAAAATTCCTAAAGATGTGTTACAAGAAATTTCAAAGATAGCTGTACAAGCCTGGAGTAAGCTTCCTTCTAAGGAAGGCAAACCTACGGTGCTAACAGGAATTCATCAAAAGCAGGATGAGCCGTATGAAGATTTTGTAGCTAGATTACAGGAGGCTCTGGAAAGGATGATGCCTCCTTCGGAGGCTAGTGACATTTTGCTCAAACAATTGACATGGGAAAATGCTAACAAATACTGTCAGGAACTCATACGACCTATCAAAAAGACAGGCAATATACAAGATTACATTAAGGCATGCTTAAACGCCTCACCGGCAGTCATTCAGGGAATGGTGTATGCTGCTGCCATGCAGGGAAAAACATTTAATTCGTATATAAAAGCTAATAGGAGTATTGCTAAGAAAGCAACAGAAAACAGTATGGGAAATCAAGTAAATAAAAATCCTTTTACAAAATTAGTGTATCATCTTTTAAAGCAATATAAGATAAAGATGTCATCAAAAGAACTGCAAAATTGCTATAAACTATCAATAACATACATTCCTTGCCTTCCAGAGGAAGGAACTCTAGAAAAAGAAATATGGAATATACATATCTATTATGAAAGCCTGTTGGCAAGAGGGGAAACACCTCCCCCTAGTAGTGGGTCATTTAGTCTTTAATTAGAATTACCATTCAACAAATTGACGGCACAATTTTTGATATAGGAAAGTGAAACTGAAAAATTGCTTCATGTAATAAATTCTCAGAGGAAAATCTAGATCATGCTAAAAATCAGAAAGCTATATTTGCATCAAAAAGTCCAGGAAATGAAATTGGGATAAGTGCTCTGGCGCCAGCGCTCACTTCCAATTTTTGCCCCTGTGGCAGTAAAAATATATATATATATATATATATAAAATAACCATACAATCTTTTGAACAAAGAGTGGATCCAGTCCTGCCAAAACTTTGGTCTTTTAAATCTTGGGCCTAGCTTTCACCTTTCCTGTCGCTTTTAACCCTAATCTGCTGCAGCAAACTCATTGGGGAGGGTCTAACTTTGACATGCATGCTTTATGGGCTTATTTCTAATTACTGCACTAAATTCTTACACTCTTGAGCAGAGAAATGGATCCTTTGTGATTTCTGTACAGCAACAGATCCTTACAGGACAACAATATTTGCAATGGTAAACTTGCCTCAATAAAAAGGCAAAATAAATTATTTTACTAAAATTGGAGTTTAATTAAACATAAAGACTCAGGTCAGAAATGTACAACTGTGGCAGCCGTATTGGATTTGAAAAGCTGCTGTTATGAATTGGCAAAATAACTGAAATAAAAACAGGAAAGCCGTCTACAAAAATTTTACAAAGACCCACCGAAGTATATAGTTCTTTTAATTAAAAACTGCAAGATTCTATTATAAATAAAAAATAAATAAAAAGAGCAAAACAAAAAAACAACAACAAAAAAAATTAATAGGCAAGTGTTCTCTCAGCCATAACTAAGATGAGAGATAATTTTCTAAAACAGGAGTTTAAAGAAATATAGTCCTCTCCTGCAACTTTGTCAGACATACCGACACTCACTGTGTCCAGGCAAAAAAGTGCTGCTATAAATTTACCAACTCTTCATTCTCAACAATTATCAGTTATTAATAATCTTCATAAAATAAATCTTAAAAATGTGGGCCTTATTCCAAAAAATACTGCAGGGTTGAACTCTGGTTGTAGCAACAACAAAAGTAATTCCTGTCATGATATATGTTTCCAATATTATAGAGATAAAGAAAAATATCACTTAATTGCTAATCTTTCCCCATACCTGACCTAATACCAAAAATAACAAAAACCCATAAAAAACAGTAAAATATAAAAACAAATTAATGTCTCATAGACCCTGGAAAAAATATTTTAAAGCAAAATACAAAAATTTAAAGCATTTCTTTCTTTAATTTTGTGATAACTGGGAAATTGAGCATGTTACAGGAATACCTTATAATCCTCAAGGGCAAGCAATTATAGAAAGAACTCATCAAATCCTAAAGAATCAATTGTTAAGGCAAAATAAAAATCATTATTTTTCACCTCATCAAACTTTACATCATGCTTTGTTATTATGACCAAAATCACACTCCCATGCAGAGACATTGGGAGAAAATATCTTTGGCTAAACAGCCACAAATGCTTTAAAAGACCTCCATGGGGCCTGAAAAAGGCCTGATAACCTCGAGGAGAAGGATGTGCGTGTGTTTTTTCCACAGAATTCAGAATCACCCATCTGGATCCCAGACCGACTCATCAAGCCTTTCCAGGCGAGAAACACAAAAAAGGAGGAGACAAAAAATGAGGATGAAGGGGATGATGCTGGCGTTTAAGCACTTAAACCTTTCCTCTACACAGGCAAGAGCTACAAGGGAGGCAAGTACCCCGACCTGGAATCAACTTCAGAATCTCACTAAGAGAGCAGAAGAAGCTATAACTTCTGCAGGGAAGGTTGTTACAGTGGAAAATATGTTTTTAGCAATGTTAGCAATTATTTCTTTGCAGGTACCTAATGCAGAGGGAGTCAGTTATTGGACCTATGTACCTGACCCTCCCATCCTACATCCTGTGGGATGGGGAGACAGTGATATTATAAAGGTTACAACTAATAATAGTTATATATTAGGAGGTATACAGGATAGTTCTATTCCACTGGTATCAAAAACAATAAATTATGAAGGAATGTCTGATACTACTCCAATTTGTGTCACCATGTCAGGAAGGTCGCCTGCAGGGTGCCTTCCCTTAAATTATAGAACATTTTTGACTAATGCTCCTGATTATGCTGATAAAAAACGGACAAAGCGTCTAATTTGGGAACTGCAAATGATGACGCTAGGATATCATAATTTTAATGATACATATTTGGAAAGGAAATCGCACTTGCCCAACTGTGCGCAGACGTACAAAGACCCAGATCAGTTCTGGAATACTTTTAATACCAGACCAAAATGGCTTCAATGTAGCTTTGATAAGGCCGCCGTATTCATACCCAGTGAGTCACAAGACCAAATTCTAGATTTCTCAGTGTCAAGTCCATCTTATGATTATACTCAGTACTTAAGGAATAATTCTAAAAAAATCAATAATTATCAGCCACAAACTCTAGGGGAGCCACTGCGAAGATGGTTCACTCCAGGCTGGGTGGCACCGGTGTTTATAATTCACTCTCCCTTTTATAATGAAATAGGCATTCAACCTGAATTGTTTCGTCTCTTTGCGGCCTCAAATATGATTCTTTTGAAGAAGCCTAAAGAAACTAATTCTGCTCCAATTGGAGTTAAAACATGCATACAATATCCTATGGGAATTTTAGCTGGTAAACCTGAAAATTTAGCTATAAATAGATTTGGAAGATCTTATCATATTTCATGCAAAAATTGTATATTTACAAATTGTTTAACATCAGACTTAAATAAGCAATACTCTGTGATTATGATTCTTAAAAGACCACAATATGTAATGTTACCAGTAGATTTAAAGGATGATCCTTGGTTTGAAAATCCAGCTTTACAGACACTTAAAGAACTGCAATATTTATTGCGACCGAAACGTTTTGTCGCTTCTATATTCTTAGGTGTAAGTGCTTTGATCATGATTTTAACTTCATTAGCAACTGCCACTGTGGCCTTAATCCAGGAAGTACAAACTGCTAATTATGTAAATGACTTAAGTAAGAATGTCTCTCTAGCATTAGCACAGCAAGAGATTATTGACAGGAAATTGGAAACAAAAGTAGATGCCTTAAAACAAGCTGTTCTGGGACTGGGACAGGAAATACAGAATATAAAAATCTTATTGTCCACACGCTGCCATGCCAGTTTTAAGTATATTTGTGTTACCCCTATGCCATACAATTCTTCACTTGATTGGAATAATACTAGAAATCATCTGTTAGGTATTTGGAAGGATACAGATATTACACATAATTTGCAGCTTTTATGGTCTGACATCACTATTATGAGCAAAGCGCATTTGGATGTTGAAAATATTAAAACTTTGGCTGATTCTTTATTAACAGGCTTAAAAGAACTTAATCCTTTCAATTGGACAAATAATATAATTGGCTTTGCAGTCATTGGAGCAATTTTATTCTTCATACTTCTCATATTTCCAATTGTCTTTCGCCTAATCTGTCATTCTATCTCTACCATTCAACGTGAAACCTATGCCTTTCTTTTAAAATCAAAAATGGGAGAAATGCCAAGACATCCTGCTGCCTCGGCATCTATGTGTTGAGACCCCACTCCACATAGTAATCGGCAAGAAAGCCCCGAGAGGCAGGTATCGTCTCTGGCCAAAGCCCCCCAACTTATAGATACCCTTCACTCTTATTCCTTTTAACTTTCTATATGAATTGCTCCAGTGATGTGATTTATAAAACTGAGTCAGTGAAGATGAACACTCTAATAATCTGTCCAAGTGTCCTTGGCTCTGCTCAACAATAATGAGAAACTGGCCAGAATTCGGGTACTGTGATAAGCACCCCAGCTGCAGCAATCACAAATGGCCTCCGACCTTCATCGTTAACTCTGGCAAATCCTGCCAAGAGACAGAGAAAAACCTTGTGTGTGACCTTAAAGAAACAACTTAGCTGCCCAAATACAATAGACCCAAAGAAAAAGACTGTTAACTTTTACCTCAGTGTGAGCACTCCAGGAGACAGAAAAAATGGCCGCATAGTTAGAAATGAATATGACAGAATAAAGGACAGACATTCTAAATATATATATGTATGAAGAAAAGGAAATACCGTAAGAGTAAGAAAAGCATTTTTGCATGAAAAAGAGCTTATCATAAGAAAGTCCCAACTGGAAAAGAAAGGAATTAGAAAGTTAGAAGCAGGTTGCAGAGAGTTTGTGACAGGGAAGTGAATTATTAAAGATAAGTAGACTTTTAATAGGCTTGTCTAAAGAAGAATGCTCAGCAGTTAAGAAAATACATCTGACAATTAGAACTAAAAACCTTGTGGTGCTGTTTGTGGTATTTTGTCTGCCAAACTGTGTTGTGAGTATGCTTAAGCTTTCAGATTTAGAAGATACCTGAATTACCAAATCTCCCCACACTTGTTATATGAACTGAGCCCAAAAGATGGAAAGTTCCAGGAAGGGTTAAAAGAAGATTCCCCTGAGAAGCTCCCAAGCCTCGACTATCCTGGGAGGCTGCCACCTGGAGCTGCTTATCTGCAAGTCCTTGGAGAGAAATAGAAGTTAATTCTTCAAAGGCCAACAGCCAGCTGAGAGACACCCGCCCCCCTTTCTCTTAACTTTACTGGTGAAGTGTATAAATTTCTTGGGTTTTTCATAATAAAGTGTCATTGGCTCAAGAAGCCTTTGTCCACCTCAGGTCCTTTTTCCAAAGCGTCGTGACTAAAAACTTAAAGAATTCATAGAGGGGAAAGGACCGCTGCAGATAAGGATCTGCAGGACTTCGCCTGCCTTTTGTCCCATCTTTCTGAGGCCCCCGACCGCTAGTGGACTTGCCCCCCACAGAACTGAGCTAGTCGGTAACACTATTTTTTTGTTTTGTTTTTTTTTTTTTTGTGGTACTGGGATTCCTGGAAGCCCTTCTACCTCCGGGCTACACTCCCAGACACCTATTTTGTATTTTTATTTGGAAACAGGGTCTCTTAAGCCAGCACACGCGCCTGGCTTCGAACCTGCGCGATCCTCCTGTCTCTGCCTCCCAAGCGCAGGGATTACAAGCGTGCACCACCACGCCCGGCCCAGTCCTATTTTTTTATTCCTTATTTTGAAACAGGTTCTCACTGAGTTGCAGAGGTACTCACTAAGTAGCTGAGGCTATCCTCGAACCACGATCTGCCTATCTCAGCCTCCCAAATGCTGGGATCACAATCACATGCCACCACGCCCAGCTCAATTTATTGCTTTAAATATAAAGAACATGGGAAATTATCTTAATGAAATGAAAAATAAATTTGCTCTCTCGGCTAGTTTTTTGTAAAATTTTACCAAGTGCAAATTAATATCTTAAGACAAATTAAATGTTTAAAGATAGAATTAATGCATTAACTGTGACTTTTCAGAAACCCTTTAAATAATTCCTTCTAACTTTAACCAGCTTTATTACACATACAGAATTTCTAAGTTTTATTCTTCTCAAATCCATCTGAAACTTCCTTAAACCCTCTGTGACTTGCTTAACCTGATTTTTTTCTTTTTTCCCCCCTCTATGGGATAACTCAGTCATTTAGAACAAAAATTATTGCTATACATAATCTTTTCTAATTTCATAGAATTTTTATCTTTCCTTTAAATTTCTTTATTAAAATACCTCTTTATAAGCATAAATATCATTTTGTATTGTATCTATTTTGTTTTCTTACATCTAAAATAATTCTTAATAAGGAAAAGTTTTATTTGAATTAAATTCCCTTTTTAAGTAAGGTAAAAATACTTTGTTTTTAATACTTATTAATCAAAACTTAGCCTAATAATTTTATCCTTATAGTCACATATTAGAATTTTAACTTGTTTTGTGTGGTAGTGGGAATGGAATCCAGGGGCCTTCTACCTCCGGGCTACACTTCCAGACCTATTTTTTATATTTTATTTAAAAACAGGTCTCACTAAGTTGCTGAGAGCCTCACTAAGTAGCTGAGGCTGGATTCGAACCTGCAATCCTCCTGTCTCAATCTCTCAAGTACTGGCATAACAAGGGTGCATCCCCACACCCTACTGTTAACTTTTTAGTAATGTATGTTTCGTTAACATCTAAAACAAGACAGTCTGAGACTGTTTCTTAACAAATATGAAAATATATTTAATAGACAAGTATATTTTCGTTTGCTGATGTTAAGAAGCCAAGAATACTTTATATTTAGCAATTGATTTTAACATTTTAATTTACACACAAATAAGATTTTGAAAAGATAGACCCCCTCAGTTATAAAAACGTATGCAATTTATATGTACCTAATTGAAAAACTTAATAATTATTTTAGATTGTCCATGAAAATCAAGATGTTAAGTAAGCATAGGTAACATTTTAACCATCTTTTCTGTAAAAGAAAAAAAGGCTAAAAATGGTCATCACACTAAATATCTAAGAAAAATAGACAGATACAATCCTGATTCGCAAGGCTCCTGGAAAATAATTACTTTTATATTTTTAGTAGTATCTTTTATTTTTATTTTTATCAATAAATTTAAATTAGCACCTATTTATTTATTTATTTATTTATTTATTGTGGAACTGGGGATCGTAACCAGGGGAGTTCTATATCTCAGTTACATCCCAGTCCTATTTTTTTTATTGTTTATTTTGAAACAGGGTATCACTGAGTTGCAAAGGGCCTAAGTAGCTGAGGCTGTCCGCGAACCGTGATCCTCCTGTCTCAACCACCCATATGTATTGGGATTATAAGCATGCACTACCAGGCCCAGATAAATTAACTTATTTTTTTAAGAATTTAAGTCACATGAACTAAAAGGTATTTGGATCCATTTATGTTGTTGTTTGTTATCATTGTTTTTTATTTATGAGTGTTTTTTTATCTATATAAGCCAATTTGGGTACCATGTAGACAGTAGACTGACATTACAATTATGAATAAAAACATACATAAAAATAGACAGCAAACAAATATCTTATTGCTTTAATTTGTCAGGCATTGTATTTTTACAGATAGGGTACTAAACATAGCATCAGATTTAAAGTTTCAGATATTGAAACACAACCTATTACAGATTTCTATTTTGTATCAGTAAGTAATAGATTATAAAGTGGACAAAAACTGGAAGACTGTGTAACAGGGAATTTCTGGGGCAGGGTCACACCAATCAAGGCTGACACTAAAACATAGTTTTAGGTGGCTACTTATCACCATAAGACAGACTCTACATCAGACATTGCCACTGCTTATTTTTTAGTGAGGAAAACCTGAATATTTGGATTTTTGTTATTTTTTCCAATTTTTTTTATAGACTAAACCATCATTTTAAAATTTTCATTAGGGCCAAGCCAGGAAATAAAAGCTAGGTTTTTCCCCTTATTTCTAAGTTTTTTTTAAATTTCTACTTATAGAATATGTTCTCAAGGGCTAAGTTATTAGTGATAGCATGATTTAAATATTTTAAAGTCTGAGGCATGCATTGCACATCATATTCCAAAAGCTGTACATTATCTTGAGTATGGATTAACTTATAGTTGAATGATATAGCTTTAAAGATTTTTTAATATGTCAGTTTTGTTATGCTTCATTTTAACTCTTAAAATACCTGAAAGAAGCCAGGCGTGGTGGCGCACGCTTGTAATCCCCGCGCTTGCGAGGCAGAGACAGGAGGATCGCGCAGGTTCGAAGCCAGCTACGCACGCTGGCTTAGGAGACCCTGTTTCCAAATAAAAATGCAAAAATAGGTCTGGGAGTGTAGCCCGGAGGTAGAAGGGCTTCCAGGAACCCCAATACTACCAAAAAATAAATAAAATACCTGAAAGAACAAAGACTTATGTCTCTGATTTTGCCCTTGAGTCCTGATGAGAGGGAATGCCAGTGTTTTGGGGTTTTGTAGTAGTTGTTGTTCTTTTAGTGATAGCAGCCTCTCATAAGCAGGCAGCTATTACAGCTCTGATCTTTCAAAAGTCTTCATAGGGTAGACAAGGTAGATGGCAAGTAAAGGCCAGGGGGAAGTGGCAAGAAAAACTTTCTCCTTGGGCAAACAGTATCCTAACTCGAGAAGGAAGAGGAGGAGGAGGAGGAAGAGGAGGAGGAGGAGGAGGAGGAGGAGGAGGAGGGAGGGAGGGAGGGAGAAGGAGGAGGGAGGTGGTGGTGGTGGTGGTGGAGGAGGAGGAGAGAGGTGGAGTTAGAGGTATGCCCTCTAGTATGGTTGGGGCCTCAGGCCTGGTGGCACAAGCTTGTAATCCAGTACTGGGGAGGCTGATACAGGAGATGACAAGTTTGTGGCCAGCCTCAGCAATTTAGTGAGTCTCTCCACAAGTTAGTGAGACCCTGTTTCAAAATAAAGAATAAAAAATAGGACTGGGGGATTGTAGCCAAGAGGTAGAATGCCCCTGAGTTCAATCCACAGTTCTGCATAAAATAAGATTAAATTTTAAAAAGTCAACTCACCTTCTAGTGGGGTTGGGGGCTCAGGCCCCTGAGAAATAGAGTATGGAGCAGCTCTGCCTAGCTCCCATACTCCTAAAGCTAAGGTTCATCTATGTGTGAACTGCGGGCAATACTGGATTATTAAAAAAAACCTGCTGCTCCCTGACCAGACTATTATCCATATAGGAAACCTCTCACTAAAATATCCACACATTGGAGACCCTCGCAAGCAGGTGCCACAGTCCCTTGCTGGAATGAAGTACATGGGACTGACTGGCTTCTCTCTCTCAACAAATGGCTCATGACTCTGAATTCTCTGATGTGTGTGTGTCTCTCTCTCCCTCTCTCTCTCCCTCCCCCTCTTTCTCCCTCTCTCTTTCCTTCTCCCTCTCTCCTCCCTCTCTTTCCCACTCTCCCCTCCTTCCCTCCCTCTTTTTTACTCTCACCCTCTTTCTTCTCTCTTCTCTCTCTCTCTTTCTCCAAGTGGCTCACAACTCTGATTCTCTGGTGTGTTCCTCTTTACCCAGGGCACCAAATGCCCTGTGAAATATGTGGGATGACATGATGAAAAAAATGCTCTTGAGACTTTATTCCTGCTCTCAGAGAGGGGAGAAGGAGAAGGCAAGAAATCAAAGCTCAGCTCTTTCTTTTATTACAGGTTTACAGAATTAAGGCTGGGTCATAAAATCATTGTTTCTGGCTAAGGAGTAGAGCACTGGGTTCAAACTGCTTTAGAAGATAAGTTTTTATCTGACAATTTTTGCAAGAGTGACAGAGGTTGCTGTCTTCAGATATCTTCTTCTGGTGGTCTTCTACCGTTAAGCAAAACAAGCAAAAGTTACATTAAAACACAAGGAAATAGCTTCAATAGCAAAGGGGCACCAAGGTTACTGTCTTCAGTTCCCTCAAGAAAGGCAGTCTTCTGCCAAAGTAATGCAGATGGCAGATGGTATAAATTCTGAAACCAATATACATGCATATATATATATATATATATATATATATATATATATATATATATGTTTGTGGTACTGGGGATGGAACCCAGCATTCTACCTCTGAGCTACACCCCCAGCCCCCTTTTTATTCTTTTTTAAAATTTTGAAACTGGGTCTCACTGAGTTGCAAAGGGCCTTATTAAGTAGCTGAGGCTGTCCACAAACCGCGATCCTCCTGTGTAGCCTCCCAAATACTGGGATTACAAGCATGTGCCACCATGCCCAGCTCTTAAGCCAATATTTTTTAGACTTACAACTGTTTCCCACAAAGAACCCTTTCTACATCTGGGGACCCTTGGTGCTTCCTCCCTTGACAGCGGTCTGGGATTCCAGTTGGTTGAATCAAGGAAGTATCTAGTATTGTCCAGTGGTCAGGTTGATAGCTCAGGATAAGGAGGAAAACCCACCGTATGCAGAAAGTTCTCAAACAGCTCAAGATGGTCAATATTCTCTGCCATGCACCAGAAAAGGGTACAGTTTTTAGGCGAACCCCTTCTGCTTCAGGGTTCCTTCTGGCTACAGCCTTTGTGTGTGTTCCCCCCTTCCCATTGGAGAAACATACAGGGCCCTGTTTCATTTTATGGGTCAAGGTGGGAGTTGAGGTCAGACATAGGAAACCCCACATCATGTAGAAGGTACCTGAGGAATCTAGGTCTGCTTCTGTTTGCCACAGCTGCATCGTGGGGTCACAGTTCTTAGGTGAACTCCTTCTCACTCAAGGGATCTTGGGAGTTGTGGCTTTTGTCTGTGGTCCATGGATCAGAGAGATGTAGATACCTTTCTAGGGAACAAATAGGAGCTGAGGGGAAAAAGAAGAAACCCAAGTTCATGTAGATGGTCCTATAACTATCTAGGCCTGGTTCTGATGTCAGGTCTGCATCCTGGGGGCACAGTTATTAGGAGAACCCTTTCTGCCCCAATACCCCCCGGGACTTATTAACCTTGCATGAGATCTTCACTTTAGATCAGTGTAACAGGAGGGTGTGGGTGCTGTCAAGGGTCTAGGGGTGAGCTGAGAGTAGAGAGAGGGGGCCCCTTTCCATGCAGAGGGTCCCCCCAAACAACCCAGCCCCTTAGCTGTGCACTACACAATTGCCAAAATACGTGGTGAACCTCTTCTGCCTCAGGGGACCCTGAGATTTGCTCTTTTGCCCAAGCCCTGAGGTTAGGGTTGGAAGAGCACAGAGGGTCAGTGGAACCCCTTCTACCTCAGTGGACACTGGGAGTCCTGGCTTTTGCCTGCATTCCAGAGTTTAAATGAGTAGAGAAGAAACCTCTTGGGCTGTGTGTACAGGTCAGTGTAAGAGCCAAAGGTGGACTGACAAACCCACATCCAAGTTGAAGGTTCCCCACAAAATCTAGGTCTTTTTCTGTTGGCAGTCCTGTGCCTTAGCAAAATAATTTTGCAAGGAACCCCTTCTCCCTTTGAGGACCCTGGAAGTTACTGTCCTTTGCCTGACATCTGAGCTTCAGGTCAACAGAAGGGAGAGAATCTGGGTTCTGTCTTAAGGTGAAAGTGAGATCTGAGGGCCAACTAAGGAAGCCCCACTCAACCCAGGTGTAGGATCTCCAAATAGTCCAGGCCTGCTTCTGTTTTCAGCTTGGCATACCAGGGAAAGAATTCTCAAGCAAACCCCTACCCTTCTTATTCTGTTGGGACGTGGCAATCAGAACCTTGGACTGAGAGGATCAGACACAGGTACATAGAGGACAAGGATCCAGGCTCTGCCAGGAACCAACTTGAGAAGCCAAGAGAGGATTTTGGTCCTCCCCTAATCCTCACTGCACAGAATCAGAGTAGGCCCCACCTCTTGGCCCTGGGAGGCCCCAACTCATTACTAGATGTGACATCCACTGATTTCCACCTTGGGGAAGGGGGTTAGACAAAAATGAAAGCATTGTTCTGTGCCTGGGGTCAGACTTCTCAGGCAAACCACCCTCATCCTTGTGTGCTTCACAGGATCTATCAGTCAGAGCCTTAGTCTCAGGGGAGCACAAACTGGTATATAAATGAGGGGTGGTATTCTAGGTCTTGAAAGGGATTGATGTGAGGAACCCAAAGGAGAATAACAGGGAAGGGCCTGAGTGAAGCCAAGTTTTCCCCTACTCTCAGACCTGTGAGTCCCCAGGTATGTTGTAGGATGTGAGGTCAACTGGGATTTACACTGGAGCATCAGAAATTTTTGAGGACCTTTTTCTGATGCCCCCACTTAAGATTTGCAGAGTAGACAGGACCTTGTCTCTGTTCAGGGTCAAGATAAGTACTATGGGCAGAGTTCAGTGGTAGAGCAACTTGCCTGGTTTGCATAAAACCCATGGTTCAATACCCAACACCAAATAAAAACTAACCTCAACCCCAAAACAAACAAACAAACAAACAAACAAAAAATCACATACAAGTTGACATGCTCAGGGATAAAGAAGCATCACCCCAGACAGAGGTATTCAAGTCTGCCTCTGTGGTAAGCCCTGCAGGCGCACAGGCATGATGTGTAGGGGTGAGCCCTGCCCTCTCATCTCAGGAACGCTTGGAATCAGAATAGAGAATAGTCAGGGCAGCTGAGGATTGAGGACCAGGATCTGCCAGGAACCAAAGAGAGGAGCCAGAGAGAGGAATGAGGGCACCTACTCCATCCCAGTACAGAAGCCCTACAGAATCCTTCTCTGCCACTGATGTTAGTCTTGGGAAATTCCAGGCATGAGGGCTAGATGTGCAGTCCTTAAATTAACGTCCACAGTTTGTGGTCTGTGACTGGGAAAGTCCTTGTTGAGAGAAGAGGGTATCAAATGCTCCAGAACAGCGAGGACCACACACACACACACACACACACACACACACACACACACACACAGCCTCTGCTTAGAGTTCAGGGATTCCCCCTAGAGAGATAAGAGGCACGTGATTCCTGCCTTGTGCATCGGTGTCTGAGTTTTATAGGGGTTTCTTAGAAGAGGCCTATCCTCATGTGAGGCGAGGTAGGGTCCTAGGCCTACTGGGTATTGAGGACAGGACTGAGGGAGGACTGAGATGATGACCTTGGACATAGCCTAGCCTCACCACTACCATCAGCCCTAGAAGTACTCCTGGTGTAGGGTTGCTGCAGGTATCTGTTTTATGTCTTTGGAATCTGAATCTGAGGGAGCTTAGGGGAATTGTAGAAGGAACAGGTCCTGTTGGCATTCAAGGTGAGTAATGAGAGAGGACTGAGTGGATTAGGACACAAAAAAGGGGCCCAGCCAGACCCTGCTTTTCAGACTGAGATCAGAGCCTGCACTCTGACTCTGGAATCTGAGGGAGGAGTGCTCAGGTTATCAGCGGAGTAGGGCTTCCCTCAAGATTCGAGGGGAGGACTTGAAGGATTGAGGGGGCATTCCACTACAGATCAGAAGGGTGCCTTCACACTACCATCTACGCTGGGAAGCACTGGGTAAGGTGGCCTGATAGAGGGCATTTTCTCTTCTGCTTCTTGGGTGTTAGGGAGGCTTAAGCTTGGTCTGTATAGTATGCTCTCAGGTCGGCAGAAGGAAGAGTCCCAGAGCCTTGAGAGATGACCAAGAAGACCCCGGATACTAGGAATAGGAAATTTTCTGCTCTCAGCCTCCAGGGTATCTCCTGGCAGGGCAGCAAGGAATTCATGCCACCACACACTTCCTCCTCTGGGGTCTGCAGGGAATGGTAGCTTTGGCCTATGAGGATGTATCCACAGGTCCACAGAGGGGAAAGAGCTCAGACCCTGTGAGGTTTAAATATGGATACATTGAAGCCACAAAGGAAGAAATCCCTGGAACCTTCTCATTTTGTCAGCCTTGGGGACACCCCACACAGTGGTGTCTAAATGTGCTATATCCTCACTTCTGTCCCTTTAGTATCAGGGAGGTGAGGTCTTGGTGAAAGGAGACATCGGGAGAGCAGAAGAGCCACATCTGGTCAGAAGTGAGAAGTGTTCAGTATCTGCCAGGAATCAAGGTGAGTAATTCTAATGAGGACTGAAAGTATGGAACACCTCAAACAGAAGGAACATCAACGAGCCTTCCTTCCCCTATTAGAAATCCTAGGGTGAGGGGGGGGGCAGCCAGGGTGCCTGGAAATACTTGGTTTCATTTTTGCCTGATGCTAGGTTGTGGAAAGTCTCTTGAGGGTAAGGACTTTGGTCCAAGAGGTGATGACAGGTCAGCAATGGGAACCCCAAATAGTTATCACAGGGAAGAATCACAGGATCTGCCAACCCCAAGGCATGAACACTTTGTTATAATTAATATTATCCCCCCCCCCGATGCAAAGGATTCCACCGGGTCTACCTGTCCCCTGTGGTCAGCTCTGGGAGGCCCTAAATGGCATACTCACTTCTACCACAGGCAGGAAGATGAGAGTATTGGGATCAGGTCTTAGCCTGAAGGGGAGATGTCATTTCATCTCAGACTAGGTATGGGTAAGGAAGAGGAGGAGTAAGATGAATTAACTAAAGGAGGATATAAGTTCGCCTATGACCCTGGCCCTGGAGAGACCTCACAGGAGAAATGAAATTCTGCATCTACTTGCTTCTGAGAGTCCTGGGGTGCTCAGGGCGGTGAGAAATGTGAAGTGTAAGGAAGATCCCAAGTTGGCACACAACATCATGTTTATAGACAAAGGGTTTCCAGGATGTGCCAAGAGTAAAGGATGCAGAACGTGAGGAAGGATTGAGAGTACTGCAGCCCAGAACACAGACAGGTGTCCCTCAGACATCTGCCCTGTGGCTTCTGTCAGCCCAGGAAGCCTAGGCAGCCCCTGTCTTTATTGCTGGCTCATTTGCCTCAGGGAAGCAAAGGACTTTGTAGGGGGAGCTGGAATTAGGTCAGTAGGGAAGTATCGCAAGTCCAACCACGTTCAAGATGAAGACAGAGAATCCCTCATTCGAACACATGGGACCCCAACACCACCTTTTCCTTTCCATCGACTGGGGACAGACCCAGGCACTGTGGGAGCCTGGGCTTCTCATTCCCCTCACTTCCCCTTTGCGGATCTGACAGAGACAGGGCTTTGGTGTAAGGAAGATGGCCTCAGTTCATCAGAGGGGAAGCACTAAATCTTGCCTTTCATCAAGGTGAGGAGAAATAAGTTGCCCCATCTTGGCACACATGAGCCCCACTGGTTTTGTCCACCTCTTTCTGTCACCACTGGGCAAATGTGTGTCCATGGTTTAGGGCCCCCTCATTGCCTTTGGGTCTGTCTCTAGGAAGTTGACATTTGTTCCAAAAGTTTGCCTTAGGCCAGCCAGTAAAGAGATCCAGGCTCTATCTGGGGAAAATTCAGGACCCAGAATTAGCACAGAGAGCACCATATATCCCAGAACTGTGGGGACCTCACAGAGTCCATCCTATTCCTCCTGTATGGGCCAGTGCGGGCCATGGTTGTGCCTGCTTTCTGTAGCATGAAGGGCCCCTCATAGCTTCTTACCAGAGCTCTAAGAACCAGCAGGTGAAGGATTTGTTCTGAGGCAGTATCCTCAGGTCACAGAACAGAGGAGGCCCAGGCAGCGGGAGGAGTTCTGGTAAGGTGCACACACTGAAGGTGTACCAGGGGCCACACACAATCGTACACAGGAAACCCACAGCACTGGGCTGGAGAAGCCCTGCTCTCAGTCCTGGGACCTTGTGTTCAGTAGGATGGCTGCACCCTGATAAGCCTCCCCTTTTTCCTACAGGTACCCAAGGCACAGTTCTACCAGGAGTACAGAAACCTTTGTAGCCCTAGAGCACCACCCAAGGAGAAGACTTGTATCAGGCCTACATGAGATCCCCAATAAGCACAGTTGTCAGCTTATAAGACAGCTTATAACTGCAGGAGGTGCAGTTGACCCAGGCCTGTGAGGTCCTGCCCGCTGTCTTGACTACTGTCCCCAAGGAGAACCATGTTGCCTCATACTCAGGATCTGCACTGCAAGCCCAAGTTTGGCACTGAGGCCCAAAGGAGGACACCAGGTGTGCTGGATGTCCAGGTTTTCGGGGCTGAGGAGGTGGTACACACAGCCTGTACCACTACCTCCTCCACCTTCACCATTCTGAAGCCAGCCACCCTGAGGGTGGTGCCTGCTGCGGTCAGACCAATTTGTCCACAGAGTCCTCAGAGAGCACCCTCTCTCCTTACTGTCCTGGCTTCCACTCCATGGATCCAATGCAGTGAAGGCTCCCACAGACAAGAAGAGGAAGAGCAGTTACCCTGGGGAGACCCGCAAGACCCCGAGCTCTTGCGACAAGACATGTTGGATGCGAAGATGGCTGACTTAGTGCATTTCCTGCTCCGCAAGTATCGAATAAAAATGACAGTCAACACAGCAGAAATGCTGAATAGCGTCATCAAAAATTACCAGGACCGCTTCCCCATAATCTTCAGGAAAGCTTCTGAGTGCATGCATCTGGTCTTTGGCATTAATGTCAAGCAAGTGATATCCCCAGGCCACTCCTACATCCTTGTCAATGCTTTGGGACTGGCCTATGATGGGATGCACAGCGACGAGCAGAGCATGCCCAAGACAGGCCTCCTGATAACAGTCCTCTAAATCATTTTCATGGAGGGTGGTCATGCGAGTGAGGAGGTTGTCTGGGAAGCGCAGAGTGTGATGGGGGTATATTGTTGAGGTGAAGCACTTCATCTATGGGGATCCCAGGAAGCTCATCACTGAAGATCTGGTTCAGGAACAGTACCTGGAGTATCAGCAGGTACCTGGCAGAAATCGTGCTTCCTATGAGTTCCTGTGGGGTTTGCGGGCCCATGCTGAAACCAGCAAGATGAAGGTCCTTAAGTATTGGGCTGAGTTCCATGGGAGTGATCCTAGATCTTACCCTTCCCTGTATGAAGAGGCGTTGAGAGATGAGCACAAGCCAGAAATACTCATGGCCCTTGCATGTCAAAGAATGTTCCAGGGCCAGGGGAATGACCAGGGAAATATCCAGCAGCTTTGCCTAACTAACTCATGTGAAATTCGGCTCATTCTTCACTCTCTGGTTGAAGAGAGAAATCACCTTTATAATTAGTGGATAACCATTGTAGGTAGAGAGAAGCTTCATATATGGAATTTTTGTATTCCTGTTCAATTTGGGTGACATGATTTTTTTTGTTTGTTTGTTTCTGTGTTGTTACTTTTCTGTTTTTTTTTAAATTGTATTTTTGTGGTACTAAGGGTGGAACCCAGAGGCCTTCTAACTATAGGCTACACTCCCAGACCAGTTTTATACTTTATTTGGGAACAGGGTCTCACTAAGTTGCTGAGAGCCTCACTAAGTAGCTGAGGCTGGCTTTGAAACTGTGTGATACTTCTGTCTCAGCCTCTCAAGTGTGTTGTTTTTCAAATGTCTGTCTGTGTGTGTGTATGTGTGTGTGTATTGAACCAGAGGTGTTTTGCCTCCAAGCTACATCCCCAGCCACATTAGATAGAGAGGGAGGTAGTTTTTTGTTTTGTTTTGTTTTGTTTTGTTTTGTTTTGTTTCTGAGACAGGGTCTTACTATGTTGCTAAGTCGCTGAGTTGTTGAGGCTGGTCTCAAACATGTAATCCTCCTGTCTCACCTTTCCAAGTATTGGTATTATAGGTATGCACCACCACACCTGGCACCTGGCTTCAAATGACTCTTTTAATTGAGGGTTTAATTTGCTTCAAAATGGAAGGTTATGAATGACGGCAGTCACACATTTATTAATATAGCCACACAGTAATGTAGTTTAGGTTGAAAAGTCATTTTTCCACTTGAATTGGGAAACACATTTTTTGTGATAAGGAAAAAGATACAATGGAATTAGAATAAATATTTCCTTGGATATGGGAAATTAATAACAGTAAAATAGCTAGAATAAAGAATTTGAGAAATCAAAGGTTGAGTGTTCTTTTTAAAAGATATTACTTAATTTGATTGTTGCTAGGAAATTTAGATCACCAATTTGTGAGGATACATTCTATTTGTTAGAGCAAAAACATATTATATGTACCCCTGGAACTGAGGAATAGCTTTGATTCTTGACAAAACTTATGAGTCTGAGGCTTTCTGCTCAACCCTGTGCTGCTCTGTATTTCTCTTCTTCCGTGTCGAATATCTCACCTTCCGGATGTCTGGGCTTTCACAGCTTATTCTTAAACAAGCATCAATGGGGTGTTTGGGGATTCTCTTAGCTCAGTGGCATCTGGTGAAGATGATCAGTATTGTCCCAGGAGTGCTGCCTGAAGCCCTCCACCGCCCCCCCCCCCCAGTGCAATAGCTTTTGTGGCATATTTTCAGTATCATAGAATCTAGGCAATTTGCAAAGCTTAACCACCTGGGTACACCCATTCTTGTCATGACCAACTGGTTTACCAAGAACCTTCTCCTTTTTCTTGTCAACCTTGGCTTTGACAGCAGATAACTTCCTCTTGGACATGGAATTGATAGCAGATCAGGAATATCTGCCCATTTCTCTAACTAGGTCAGTGTTCCAGCCTCAGCGTGGCTTATGTTTCTTGGGCTTCTCAGCTTTAGAGCCGTCCTTTTTGACCTTGCCATACCAGTAGTCATCAGCATTTTGGCTGCACTTTTCTTCTCCTTAGTGTCTGGCTTCTCAGATTTTTCATCCACCCTTTTGCAACATGGGAAAGAGCATCAAAGGCTAATGATTGCCTCCCCTTATTCTTTTGTCTTCCCCATAATAATAAAAATGTCTTTGTAGACCTGGATTTTCTTGTCTATTTTAGAATGTAGGAGTTATTACCTCTCAATAAATAAGTTTCTATGCTCACAGTGTCATTTATTCATCTGACATTTATGGAATTCTTCCACTTTCGAAGGCCCTGTGTTAGAAGTGGAAATTATAGAAGAATACAATAAGCCAGGCCCAATTCCTTCTTTTTTTCCTTTTTGTGTATCTATGTATCTGTAGGTTGAAGCCTGAGTAATTCTAGCTCCAACCTCCCCGTCCCATTTTATTTATTTTAAAAGGGTCTCACTAAGTTGCTGATGCTGGATTCGAACCAGGATCCTCCTGTCTCAGCCTCCCAAGTACTGGGATTACAGATGTAAACCACCCCTCCTAGCAAACCCAAATCTTTCATTGATCATTAGTTTCTAGGAGCAGCAACCATGTATGAAAGACATGAGATGTCCTCTTGAGAACAAAAAAACATGTAACGGAGGGGTGTGGAGATGGGTTCCAGGGCAGAATAGCTGAGTGTCGCTGCCTTGAGCCCAGACTGTTTGGGGCTTGGGGAACTCTAAAAGGCTTCTGAGGGAGGTGATTTCAGTGAAGCTCCGTGGTAACCAGGATCAGTCACTCAGATGTTTTGACTTAGGGCCAAGATACTGGAGGGCTGCTTTGAGTAGTTCCTTTTTTATGCTGGATAAAGTGCAGAGGAATCTCCACCTGGGCAGTTGCAGGAGGTGCAGTTGAACACAGCATAAGAACAAGGGACCTTATCCCTTTCCAACTGCAAGGCTTTGAGAGAGAGGATGAATCACCAGTGACCAGAGGCTCAGATGTCCCTACATAGGGGCTGTGTGGCCAGAGGGAGAGCCAGAGCTGAATACGTTGAAATGACATTTTAAGCCAGGTGTGGTGGCACATGCTTGTAATCCCAGTACTTTGGAGGCCAAGACAGGAGGATCTCAGGTTTGTGGCCAGCCTCAGCTACTTAGTGAGGCCCTCCACAACTTAGTAAGACCCCGTTTCAAAATAAAGAATAAAAGATAGGGCCGGGGTGTAGCTCAGAGGTAGCATGCCCCTGGGTTCAATCCCCAACACCATTAGAAAATGACATTTTCCTTAATCAGTATATATTTTTTTTCAATTTTTAAGTAAGCAGTTGATTTCTGGTGGTGATGGAATGAATGAAGGTAGTATTTTGGATAGAAGAGAAGCTGAGAAGTCAAGAGGTAGACCTTGATTCAAATTCTAGGAGTTGTGGAAAACTTCTCTTCACAGGTTTTGCCATTTGTCTTCTAAGGGGGAACATAATTTGTTGAATTATACTCATCAAATTTTGATTTTGACTGATTAGCTATTTTATGTCACATTTAGTTACAGAATCTCTGATGTTTCCTGTGAATAACAACATTCAGACCAACATTCCAGAGTCTTAAAGGCTGTGACCAAATACTATTAGAAGTAATAGCCATCTGCCATTCAATACCATTCCAAAACAGGTCAGGCACTGCACCATGTGCTTTAAATAAAATACACATGTCCCAACAGTCCTACTGGACAGACTCACTTCGCAGGTGAAGACGAAAAGACTAACTCTAACTAGGTTGTGAATTTCTCAGGTTCACTGGCCTTAGGCCAGCCAGGAAAGCATCCAGGCTCTACCAGGGGAAGATTCAGGACCCAGAATTTTTGCAGGCACTCAGATATTGGCAGTTTTTTTTTCATGCGCTTCTTATTGGAATTTGTGAACTGAACACATCAATAGATCAATGAGCTTCAATGATGAGGGCAGGATCTGAGTAGAAAATTTTGATATTGATTTAATATCATCTGTCACAGAGCAGGGACTTCAAAATTGAGAGAATTTCAAGGCAAATCTGGTCTTTTCTGAAACTGCTCCAAGAAAGTAGCATTGTTGAGCATTTAGCTGAGCACCTACTCTGTAACCACTGAGGAAGTCTCCACCCAGGTAGAATATCCTCATATATTTCATGTTGATATCTGTTGCCAGCCCTGCAACCCCGGGATAGAATTCACAGAGGCACCTCTTCTGACTCAGTGGCCCCAGGGGATTAAGGCCTCTTTTCCTTATGGCCAGGCTTCAGGTACACGGTGCGGGGAGGCAGCCCTGGGCATGTCCAGCTGTCAGGGCCATGACAACTCTGCCCCTGTTGGGAGCCTTGGGAGAGCCTGGACAAGTAGACTTCTCAACCTGACAATTCCCTTCCCCCCTGATGCTTCAGGGAGGTGGACTATGGTTGGCACAATATGGGGGTGGAGGCTCTGTCAAGAACCAAGGCAAATACAATGAGAGAGGAATTAGGGGATGGCCCTGAGCCCATAAGGGCATCCCCCCTCAGTCCATCTCTGTTCCTGTGGTCAGGCAGGCAAGGCACCACACCTCCTTGTAATGGGACTACACATCTATCCCCACTGTGACCTTCAGGAGACTTTAGGCGTGGGCGTATACTGGCATGAGGGGATCACAGGAAGTGAGTCTAGTCTCTGCTAGGAAATGGTCAGGAGCACTGGGAGGTGTGTGGGGACCCCACGAAATCAACTTCTGCCCCCATGAGCCCTGGGAGGACCAGAGCACAATGCAATAGGTGAGCATCATTGAGTTCCTTCTTGGGAGGTCGGACAGAGTTGAGGGCATTGTTCTGAGGTCTGCACTTCAGTCCCAGGCTCTTTAGGGCTCGGTCAAGGTGCAAAATGAAGGTGGACTGAGATAGCCCCAGAAGGCCCATGTGGCCAGCCCTACATCCTGGTAGAGAATTCAGAGGAACTGCTTTTACCTCCCTCTGGGGACCAGGGAAATGGGAAGTTCCAGCTTAAGCCTGGGGTTCAGAAGAGTTAGGGGATGACTCCAACCCATAGAAAAGCCCCTCCTTCCCAGCCCATCTCTCTGCTGTGGTCAGGGCAGCCAGATGCCACGCCCCCTTGTAATTCAAGGGGACCTTAAGCTTGGAGGGGTGGGCTGAAATGAGGTGATCACAGGAAAGGGGGCCAGGCTCTCCTAGGAAATGGTGAGAAGCCCTGGGAGGACTGCCGGGACCCCACAGAATCAATTTCTGCCCCCAGAGCCCTGGGAGGACCAGGTCACATCACCATAGGTGAGGATCACTGAGTTCCATCTTGAGAGGTTGGAGGGAGGCGAGGGCTTTCTTCTGAGGGCTGTGCTTCAGGAGGTGCCATTCCACCTATAAGGTCCCCAAACCATCATTGCTAGCCTCTGCGGTCAGCCTTGCACCCTGGGGAAGACTTGTAAGGGGAACCCCTTTCCTCTCCCTCTGGGAATCCGAGGAGGTGTAGAGGTCCAACCCCAGCATGGGGTTCCTAGTCGGTCAGGTTGGCTGAGTGGAGAGGTCCCAGGCTCTAAAGGGCTCAACATGAGAGCCGAGGGTGAACAAAGGAGGCCCTACCTATAGTCAAGGTCCTTCCACAATCAGTGTGGGCCAGTGATGCCAGCCGGAAGATAGAGAAAGGGAGAACCCCTTCAGATTCAGGCACGGCCTAGGCGGATCCCATTTAGGTTTCTCTCTTGTCGTGGGGTGCTGAAAGAGTTAGTTCTGCATCCAGAGGTCATGTGCAAGCTGAGGTTGGATGGAGGAGACCCTACCTCTGGTAGAGGGTAGCCAAATAGCATCCTGAGATTGGTGGGGACACAATTCCTAGGCTGACCTCTTTTGCCTCAGGGCTCACCAAGAGTTCCGGCCTCCACTTGACATCGTTGCTTCACAACATCCAGGGTGCTGAGAGGGATGGTTCCCTATCCAGAGGGAATGCCACCTCAAACAGACGTGTGTGGAACAGTCTGGTCCTAGTTCTGAGGCCAGACCTGCTTCACAGTGGGAGAGGGGACACACAAATTTTGGGTGAACCCCTGCTGAGTTAGGGGATTTTCCTGAGGTCCCAGTTTCAGGTCAGTGCTATAGGGAGGACCAGGAATCAGGCAGAGGTCAAAGAGTGAGCTAAGGGCAGGCTTAGGAAGCCCAAGAAGGTTCCTAAAAAATCCTTGGAGGTCTGTGTGGCCAGCCCTACATCCCGGAGGAGCATCCTCAAGGGATCTGCCTCTGCCTTGAATGCAACCTGTGAGTTCTGGCTTTAGCCCAAGCTCCTGTCTTCAGGTTTTGCCATATGGAGACATCTGGATCCATGTCCAGGGTAAGAGAGAGGGCAGATGGATGAATCCCCACCTTAGATATAGAGTCCCTCAACAGTCCAGGCCTGCGTCTGAGACCACATCCACTTGGGGGTGGGAGGGGAACACAATTCTTAGGGGAACCCATTTAGCCTCAGGGCATCCTCTGAGTTAGGAGCTTTCATTGAGCACCAGACTTCAGGTGAGGGCCAAAAAGAGACCAGGGCTGAAGCAGGGGCAACGTGTGAGCTGAGGAATTTGCAACCCAGGTAGAGTGATGGAGACTGAGTTGGTATTGATTGCCAATAAGAGTAACATTGATTGTTAATAAGCATAGCTATATTTAGGCAAAACAATAAAGTACTTTTTCTCTGTCTCTGGGCTGTCAGCAAAAGCTACAATGCTGATCTTGCCAGCTAATAGCTGGCTGTTAGCCGGACAGATTGTCATAGCAACTAAGATGCAGAATACAGAATGCTAAAAATATACACACCTGCACTTAGAAGGGAAGAGTTATACAGACCCTCACAAAAGTGTAGACCAAGTTAAAAGATGAAAAACCAAGCTGCATCAACTCCATCTTGATTACTAGTAACACAAAATAGTTAAAGCCTTAAATCAATATATATGTATTGCATATATGTATTGCAGCACTGTGGATGGAACCCAGGGACATTCTACCTCTGACCTACACCCCCAGTCCTATTTTTTATTCTTTATTTTGAAATCAGGACTCATCGAGTTGCAGAGGGCCTCACTAACTAGCTGAGGCTCTCCGGGAACTGCGATCCTCCAGTTTCTGCCTCCCAAATGCTGGTATTACAAGCGTGCACCACCATGCCCAGCTAAAACTTTTATATTTTTTAAAGCTATGTTCCATCGCCGGGCATGGTGGTGCACGCTTGTAATCCCCACACTTGGGAGGCAGAGACAGGAGGATCGCGCAGGTTTGAAGACAGCCTCGCTGGCTTAAGAGACCCTGTTTCCAAATAAAAATATAAAAGGTGTCTGGGAGTATAGGCCGGACATAGAAGGATTTCCAGGAACCCCAGTACCACCGGGGGGAAAAAAAAAAAAAAAAGGTATGTTCCTATGACTGCTTCTCCTCATTACATAACACACAAGAGGGGAGAACTTGTTCATGCGAGGGCATGCTAGCTGAAAAATAAAATTGTGCTACTGTGATTGAACCCAGGGCCTCCCACATGCTAGGCAAGAACTGAGCTACATCCTTGCCACACTCCTTTTTGTGGTAGTAGGGATTGAACCCAGGGGGATTCTACCTCTAGCTCTTTTTTATTTTTATTTTTTTTTTAATTTTGAACAGGGTCTGGCTAGGTTGCTGAGTCTCTCTAAGTTGTTGAGGCTGGTCTTGAACCTGTGATCCTCCTATATCAGCCTCCCAAATCCTAAAGATTAGGGATGTATGCTCAAACATCCAGCTCCCCTGACATTTTTAGTTTTTATTCTGAGACAGCTTATTTGTAAATTGCCTGAAATTCCAGATTGTCCAGAAACTTGCAATCCTCCTGTCTTAAACTGAGATCCATGGTATCCTGAGATTGCAGACATGTACCACAAAGCTTAAATTTGAACAACAACAACATGACAAACCAATTCACCATTCTTCCATGCCTCCCATCTGGGGGAGGCACCTGCTCCCCAAGAACATGCAGGCTTACAATGTGACTAATTCACCTATACTGGTGTTCAGGTAAGAATGGTCATGGGAGGATAGCAACAACTCACAGGTTAAGATTTATATCATTCATGAGAAGGGAAAAGCAAATCGCCATCCTACTGACATAATGGTATTGCAAAGGGAAGTGCAGAAAATCCCAATGGAATGATGTTTAATTTTCTCTTCTAGCATTTCCATGATCTCCTTCAAACAGGACAGGCTAATATAGGATATAATATCATCTGTCATAGAGCAGGGACTTCAAAATTCATTGCATTTTGAGGCAAATACGGTCTTTTCTGAAACTGCTCCAAGAAAGTAGCATTGTTGCCTGATAAACAACAGTAGTTGCATTTTGTTGAGCACCTGCTCTAATATAGTTTAGAGGAGAGAGTGCAAGTTCCCATCAACATCTTCCCCTCCTCTCCTTCCTGGGCACCGGGGAGCACTGTCCTCCCCCTGTAGTTAGGAAGGGACACGTGACTCTTCCTTGCAACTGCACCATGAGTGAAAGCGTCCTTTCTCACATCCAGGGACTTGAGAGCTGCTATGCATTTCCGTGCTTTCTCCCTGCTTTCAACAGTGAACACGGCAGCCCCCCATTCACATGATAGATCCACGAGATGCAAGCGGTCCAGTCCCTAGACACCTGAGAGCAGAGATTTCTGGATGAACCAGGTTATAATTTGTGTGCATAAACCACAAATATGTATTATGTCCAGACATTAAAATTCTAGGTTGTATCCATATATCAGATAGCAATTACTTTAGCTGGCATACCTCCTATTTGCACCCTGCCTTTATAGCCTCTGAGCAGTTGAAAATGATCAACCCCTCTCTGGGCATAGCTGCGTTTCCTGCAGCGTGGAGGTGGGAGGAGTGGCAGGCTACCAGTTTACTGCCTCAAACTGCCCCTGATGAAAGCAGTGGGACCTAAACTAAAACGTCTTTGACATTAGGACATCTGAGGGCAGGGATTCCAGATGGACCTGTCAGTAGGGCATGAGGAGTCCAGTCCTTGTCCTGTGTCTTAACTCCAACTTTCAGGAGGCATTGTGAGCTCAAAGTTCTCTGTGTCTGCATTAGAAATAGTTTCCATGGGCAGCTCCATTTCAGTTGCTCCCATAGACAATAAGCCCTTCATCACAACATCTACAACAGATGCAGGTGGTCCAAGAGAGCATCTGTGCTCTGACAGTATTGGACCCCAGTGAGGGGTGCCCAAAATCTACAAAAGACCAGGAGCCAGGGACTTTTTCATGAGCTGTGCCAGTTTCCCCTTCAGAGCAGCATGTGCTAAGTGGGTAAACACCCCAGAGCAGGCAGTTCCTGTTTTCAGCTTGGAGTCACATCTGGCCTGATAGGATTTGTGACTGTGGGATGACCAAAAGTGAGGAGGTATTCTGCTGTAGGAAAGCAGACGGGTTACAAGGCTGGCAGGAGGCAGCCTGACTACTGCAATTGACAGGCCTGCCTGGAGTGTATTTTTTTCAGTCATAGTGGTCTTGTCAGTCTTCAAGTCCAATGGAATCCTCGAGAACTGGGGCCACAGATGCAGTCACCATCAGACTCCAAAGGTCTAGCTGGGTTGAGAAGCGCTAATCATAAGTGATAGTTGATTCACAGAATTCAGGGCTGATCAAGGAAAAAGACATGAATAGCAGCACTTGGATAAGGGCAGTACTCACAACACTACACCACTGAGAAGATTATAGGTCAGGGACCATCAGTAAAAGGGGAAGAAGATAAGAGTACTGAGGTACATGGGGCTCACAGTAGGGTGTTTGAGCAGGTCTATGGGATGTGGCCTGCACAGGGCAGAGTGGGTCTCATGAACACAAAGCTCTACCTTATCTACTGATCAAAGATGGAAGATGAGGATTCTAAGGGTATGGAAGGCAGGCAGGATTCAAGGAAAGCAATCTGTAGGTTTGAATTGTGTTTGAAACCCTTGTGTTTGTGAAAAATAGAGTTTGGTGATGCTTGGACTTTGACTCAGGATGCTTCAGTGTTGTGAGTAAAATAAAAAATAAAACCAGTGGTGGTTAGAAGAACATGACCCTAATGACCAACTACTTTAGAAGTTGAAGCATAAGGATTGCATGTTTGAGTCCAGCCAGGTCAACTCAAAAAGACCCTATCACAATCACAAAAGAAAATCCACCTGGAGATGTAATCTGCCCATTGCTTAGAGCAATAAAAAAAGAAGAAAGAATGAATGAATGAAATAAAGAAAGAATGGGGAGAAAAGAATAGGAATAAGAGGAGGAGGAAGAGAAGAACGACACCAGTACTGGATGTTCAAGGTGTTCACGGAAGACAACACTAACATTCTGAGTCCTCAAGACGAGCAAGTCTTTAGCCAACCAAGGTGCCAATACACAAGTCATCCTTGGTTAACAGCCGGAGAAAAGTGTTTGATAGAGACTGATAAAGACACATTTAACATACAGTTCCTAACAAGGCAACTTCCCTAAAAGGAAGACACTCAGAAACTATAGAAAAGAAAGCCACTGAAAAGCAAGAACCTCCATGTGTTCTTGATCACAGCAAGGGGGTGCGGGGGAGAAGCTGCTTCCTGAGCAACTTGAAAGTGCTGCCTTTTACAAAGGTAGATTTATCCAGTAGTACCTGGTAAACAAGGCTTAGGGGTAAGGGTCTATTTCTGGGGCTGTGCCCCATCCCCATACTAGGCCTCTGATAACCAGACCAAACTAGAGTGGAGTCACTTGTGCTTCAAACTGAGCTTTGAGGTGGGCCAGTTTTTCAAAGCAAGGTTTTGAAGTGGCCTCTCTACTTTTTGTTCTGTTTCTGCTTCCTTCAGCCCTGTTCTGCCTGCAAAGCCAACTCCCTCTGCTCGGCTCAAGGGAACACTCATTCTCTTTTACAGAATCACACACAGGAGCCAAACAGATCTTAAAAGTTCCTGTATTGTCATTTTAATTTTCCTCTCCTCAGGCACTGAGGAGGACCTTCCCTTTGTGCCCTAACCCTGGACAACTACAAAATGAGACAGGATCAGGTAAGGACTGCCCTTGTCACTCCGCACAGCAAACTGGAGGTGGCCTCACCACAACAGGAAGAAGCCACCTCATGTTTCTCGGCCTAAAAGCCTGGCTGTGCAGGCCGAATTTGGCTCTCCTGAGTCCTCACTGAGCAACCTGGGCCTGTGGCTTAGACCCCATTTGGCCCCTTCCAGGGATGTGCATAGTAAATGGCACCCACTAACAGAGCACTCAGCATAAGGCCTGGGTTGAAGTGGATACACAGACAGGAAGAAGACATCTCGTTTGTAGACCTGAAGGCCTGGCTGTGCAGGCTGAATTTGGCTCTCCTGAGTCCTCACCGAGCAACCTGGGCCTGTGGCTTAGACCCTAGTTGGCCCCTTCCAGAGATGGGTCCTTCTCCAAGACCTACCTGAGAGCCTGTTGTGCAGAATAAATGGCACCCACCAATAGAGCACTCAGCAGAGGGCCTGGGGTGCTGGAGGTACCAATAATAGCTCCTCTCATCAATGGTATCCTGCAGAGACCATCTCGCGATACCAATCCTCACCCAAACCTGAGGCCACAGAACTGTCTTCATTCTCAAGTGTACATGCTGGTGGCCATGTTCGCGTCACAGTCTGGAGTCTGTCCTTAAGGCCCTCCTAATGCAGATAGGAGCCCACAAGGAGTCAGTCTCACTGGGTGTGGAGGGCTTTGTAAGGTCAGTTGCGGAGAAGGAGCCTCCCAGCTGCCCCAGACCTGGAGGACAAAGGCCCTCACAATGCTGAGGAGTCTGCGTGAACAGAAGTGCACTCCAGGATAAGGGGACAGTGTGGGCAGGTCCCATGTCCTGGTGAGCTCAGCTGAAAGCACTAGGGCCAAGGGGTGCCAAGCCTGGGGCCTGGCTCATAGCAGATGCTGAGAGGAGCAGGCGAGGGGGTGTCCGCATGGCGGTTGCCTGAGTGGGACATAAGAGCTGTGAGTATAGGCGTGGTAGAGGAAATGAATGTTGTAACCCTGGACAACATGAGGATTAGGTGTCTTTACAAAAAACCGGTCCAGAGTCTCGGATGAGAAAGATCCCTCAGGACTAAGGAAGGATTGAGGACACTTCAACATTGGAGAGGTTGAAGACTCACTAGCACTTAGAGATTACAAAGTATAAAAGCATTTCACAACTGAAAGTAACATAAGACCCACCCTTGGAAGGGTTTTATCTAACCACAGAGGAACAGACTGGGGCCCAGCAATGAAAGTTCCACTAACCCAGTAGGGATCAATGAAGCAGGGCTTTGGAGTGGTGGCAGCCAAGGCGACACAGGGAATCTTGACCGTTCACGGGCCTTGGGGCCCGATACTCTCAAGATGGAACCATTCTCCAAGCCAGAAGCTGCAGGATTCAGGAGTGGTCTCTTCTTGCTCCTCGCCTCACTCTGGTGTCTCCTTTTAGCAGGCACTAGTGTGGAGCAGTGATCCCCATAGGCCTTTGGATCACTGAAGAGAAAACCAGTCACTTCTCTCAAAGGAGCTGACACCTGCTTTGCTATGCATCCTAGAGACAGCTAAAGGTTCTGGGAGTTGACCATGTGGCACAGAAAGGGCTGAGGATTCTGCCCCTATTATAAGGTTAATCCCTGTGTACACTGATGGACTTATAAAAGAGTGGGTGGTTAGTTGATGATGCTGCAGAAGCTACCCTACCTTAAGTGTGCACAGTCACATCAATAGGGCTCCTTGCTGAGATGAGAGCCACGGTTTTCCCAGTCCTTTACTCCATTACATTTTCCCTCCCACCAAGGTCTCTTCAAGAGTCCTCAGCAGAGTTCCTAACTAGGGCTAGAATTTGGATGTTGAGTGTTCCCAGAAAGTGCGCTTGTTAAAGGCTTCATTTCAGGGTGGTACTATTTTCTGGTCACGGCCTTGTGGGTGGTCCTCAGGTGGCTGGAGTCATGGGCAGACAGGGACTGTGAGCACCTAATCCATCATGCCTCTCATTCTGCTTCTTGGATCGAGATGTAATTGGTCTGCTCGACCATGCCTGGCTGACTTCAGATATCATCCTCACCGCAGGCCCAAAGAAGTGAGGCTGCCTGGTCTTGGGCTATGACCTCCAGAACCATGAGCTAAGTCATGCTTTCCTCATCATAGATCAACTCTGCCTCCTGTATGTGACTGCACTAACATGGAGATAGTATAGCAAAGAAAGGCCACTAGGAAATATCATTCCAATAAAAGCCAATGAGAAATATCATTTTGTCTTAACAATTACCCTAAGGGGCAGGGGAGAATGAGCCAAAGAGAAATAGATGTCGGTAACTGACAGACAGTGGCTGTTTTAACTGAAAATTCTAGCAGCCTCCTTCTGAAACATATCCGATGGCCTCCATTTTATGTCAGAGCCACCAAGTGTGTGTACTAACAAGTGAAATTGAAATATTGAGTGAATGCTTTGTGACCTTGTTTGAAATGGAGGCTAAGCCCAAGCATGGGGTCAAGATTGTTAGAGGGCTGTGGCACACAGTGGTAGAGGGTTCTTCCAACCCTCCTTGTAGTTTCCTCTATCAAAGTGTCCTGACCCTGTGAGAGGACAAATGATATCACCCTGTGGGCCCAGGACTTGTATCCCTTCAGGCTTTGTGGGAGGCGAGTGGTGGGCTTTCTCCTGTAAATCTCAACCTCCCAATACAAAGTGACCTTTAGGGATAACATAATCCTTAACAGCTGGAGAACATGGATCCACAAGAATCACAGTTGTGTCCTCTCATGTGTGATGGAAGGTGACTTTCACTTGGGTATCCCAGCCCTCCCTGACACCGAGACTCATGTCATTTTCAAATATATACTGACAGGAATCAGTCTGGGATTACTTTGGGCATGTTGAGATGAACAAGTAGCTCTTTCTTTAGGGGAGAGTCTGTGCTAATTAGGAGTTGAAAGTGAGCAAGCCTTGGGCTACGGGAAGAGGTGGACAAGGACGGTGCTAACTCCTTGGGCTATATACGAGGTGGGAACAGATGTGATCTGCAGAGGGATGGGACTTGGCAGCAAGGAGAGCTCAACATGAAACAATAGTGCAGAGAGGAGTGCTCCTGCTGTTCAGTCACACAAGAGAGTGTGGTGACTCTCCCTCTCAAGAACAAGAGGAGCACTCCCACGGTCCTGGGTCAAGGCCCTCCTCTGGGGCCAACCCGAACTAGTGACAGGAAAAACACTCATTACTGGGGCCCATTTGAGTAGATCCTAGCAACAAGCAAGAGCAGTTGGAAGAGACCATAGCAGGAAGTGGATGGGGGAAGGACTGAAAAGGGGGGCTTCCAACAGAGGCTGTTCCACCCTTCCTTGGAGGATCAACTAGTCCCCTGAAGTCCGCCTGACCCAGGCCAACTCTGTGGTACCCAAATTTAGACTCACTGGGAGCCGGGCCTTGGGCAAGGCAGACAGGGCAACCATTGTCCTCCCCTGTCCTCCAGAGTGGGACAGGCCAAGGTACCTTGGTTTTTCATCTTATCCAAGGCCTGTGCCATGACACCATGTGCCTCACAACAGAAAGGAGACCTTTCTGTGAATATGAACCACAGCTTTGTGCCTTTTGGGAAAATACCCTTTAAGAGAAGGGAAAACCTGGGGCCCTCCCTTCTTCCCCCCACCCCCTCCCCCTCCGGCCAGCACCTCCTCTCCAGATTGGCTGCAAGTGACCTGTGACATCACAGGACCAACAATGAGGACGATGACTTCAGCAGGTGGTTGCCCCACTACAGGGACTCTAGAACCCCTGGGAAAGCATTTATAGGCCGTCCCCACTGGGGCTACAGTCACTTTTGACCTGCTCGACGGTGGGTGATATCAGCCTTGGAGTTAAGTGCTCCAGAGGCTAGTGTAGAGCTATGGAGGGTCAGAGTACCGAGGAAGACCCTGAAGCCAAGCAGGCCCCAGTTGCTGGCGAAGAGCTAGCAAGCGAGGCCTCACCTAATCCTTCCCTTGACTTGAGTGGCGACGCTGAACAAGCTGAAATCCGAGACCCAGATCCAGATCCCCAAGAGAACCCGCCACCAGAACACCTGAACCAGCCTGCGGCCAACGAGGAAGATGGGGAAGAACTCGCGGGGCTCTCCTTCCCCAGAAAGCTGTGGAGGATTGTGGAAGACAACGCCTTCAAGTCTCTGCGCTGGAATGACGAAGGCGACAAGGTGATCATCAAGGTGGTTCTTTTCCAGAGGGAAGTTCTTCGTCGCAGAGGAGCAGAGAAGATTTTTGAGACCGACAGCATGAAAAATTTCATCCGCCAGCTTAACCTCTACGGATTCAGCAAGATCCGCGCAAGGGCCTCTCGGGGCTACTTCCATGGAAAACAGAATACGATGGTAAAGTAAAATGTATTTATTTCAGTTACCTCCTGTCCTTGTAATTCGAAAAGAACTTCCTACAGTCCCTGGAGAGATCACATACGGCAAGGGCTTAATTTCTGAGGTTATTTTTAGCAGCAGATATGATTTACTGAAAGAACAGGTGTAGCCGTTGAAAGTGTAAGTTCTGATATTAAACTGTTTCCCCTTAGAGACAATCTACAGGACACTAAAAAGGCTCGTTCATATATATGCATTTCCACAGGGACCTGTCAACTTTCTGTAGTGAGGTTATGCTCGAACAGATAAGGGCCCTTGCCTGCAACTGAACTGTTTTTCTCTAGTGCCAAACCCTGTGGGTTTGAGGACTGAAAAGCAATGCTCATGTTGCCTCAGAATGGCTAAAATATCTCTTTCTGTTTCAGATCTACCGCAACCACAACTTTCAGAGGGCCCATCCAGAGCTCCTCGAGAATGTTCGCAGAAAAGATGACCTCAGAAACCCTGCTGAGCAGGTAGCCTGCATACCAACTCCACTCCGAAACGCTGTTCAGCAGGCAGCCTCTGCATCGGCCGCCAAGAGAAAGAGGCTGGCCCCTACCCGACGCTCTCCCAGATTCCACCAGAATGCTGCGGATGAAGGAAACAGCCAGGCTCAGGGGGAAATCCCCAGTGACCAGGGACCCAATAGCTCCCAACTCTTTCCATTCTCTGGTGTATGGGCTATGAGTAGTGTCCCTGAACATACCCTGGGAAACCAGGCCCTTCAAGGGCCAAGCAGCCCCAGCGGAGAGGGTCCTTCTAGCAATGTTATGTCCGCACCTCTGGCTTCTGCTGGAATGGAGGGTGCAGGGGAGGAGCCCAACAGCCCCCCAGATTATCCCACTTACGATTCTGTCGTGACTCTGTACAACAGTTGTTATTCCATCCTGATGGCCACCCTCTCAACCATGTCCACAAGGGAGAACCCCAACGAGGAGCAAGGGGAGTCCTCAGATCACAAACGTGCAGTTTGTGAGCAGGTCAAGGACAACCAGGGTCCCTGAACCCAGACCATTGGTGAATTAAAAAAAAATTGAGAATCTTCAAATGCAAACACATTTGGGTTCTTAATAAAACAAAATTCCAAAAATTCAAATAAACGATTCACAGGAGAATCTAGAGTCAAGTGTGTTTTCTTTCTAAGGTGTCTACTTGGCTCCGCCATACTTTGGTTCCTGTTGTTGTCCTTTCTTCTGAAGCCACAGCATTTGCACACACTGAGCAAAAGATTTTGCTCGGCAAGGTTGAGGACCAGGTGAGGAACCCCAGGTGGTTGCCTTCCTGCCTCGGAATGGCAGGAAGGACATATTCCAAGTGCACACTAGAAATCCCCAACCATGATACATTTATCATAGACACGTTTATTTCTACATTCCACAAATTAGCAGGAACAAAATTAGCAGTGACACAGAGACGCTTCCTTGTAGTCTTTGCTGAAAGACCAAAGTACTAGAGACATTCAGAGTGAGCTAAAGAGGAAGCACAGGAGGAATCTCCCGCCTCTCCCATTCCTTACACAGGAGGACAGATGCATGTCCATGAATGACACTTAGCGCATAGTACTCGGGAAGGGAATGGCAAGACAACCCTCACCCGGGCTCTCAGAACACAAATAGATACGGAAGCCCAGTGTGGAGAGATGATTTATTAGTCATCGTGGAAGCTAGCCCTGACGAGCCCCAGCCCGTAGTCCCCTGCTGTCCCGTTGAATGTGTGCTGCTTTGGGAAACCCGCGGTGAACACACCCAACACCTAAGGGGAAACAGAAGCCACAAGCCTCCTGAGCACCGTCCTCGGAACAATTCTGGAAGCTGTGAGCACCCTGCTGGCTGCATCCACACTTACCTGCTACAACACCTAGACCAAACTTCTCCCCCTCCCAAAGCAAGGCCTCAATCTGACCAGGGGTCATCGGAAGCCTTTGCAGCAGCAGCTTCTGCCCAGGTGTCATCTTCCCAGTCCCTGTGAGCGATGTGGATGGCAGTGGTACAATTCTGGTGGCTGCTCAGCAGGGGATGCCAACAGGTCTCCAGCGTCTTGACTGGCTGCATAAGGCTGCCGGAAGGACAGGCAGCCCAACTTCATCTTCTTCAAGCTACCTGGCAATAAATATAGAAGCATATCGCACTTAACCCTTTAGGTTCATAGCCAGTGGAACCGATCTTGCCCAGGTGCCTGTCATTTGCCACAAAACCCCACTGACCGCGACATCTCCGTGCCCCTACCTGTCAGCATGTGGTAACTGAGGCCCTGCTGCACCACAGACCAATGTAAAGGCTCGGGTGTGCATGATTCAGGTCAAGCTGACAGAGTCCTGGTGGCACTCACAGAGTGGGATGGGCACAGATGAAGAAAGGCTTGGGCAGGACAGTATGTGGTCAGTGCTATGACAGAGGCCACTGTACACTAGAGGAAAACAGGTGGCCTAGAGTTGGCCCCACCGATCAGTGGGCTGGCTTTAGCCCAGAAGCACGGTTCCAGTTCTGCTGCTTTTCCTGCCTGCCCCCATTTCTCTGCTTCCACTCCCAGGCCCCTGGCCCCTGACACCCCAAGTGCAGCAGGCTCTGAACTTTCCTGCTCCCACCCCATTGCAGCTGGGCACAAAGGCTTGGCATCTAAATTCAGCTCACCTGTCACAAAGCCCTGTGATTTCATGTGGCCCTGTCAGTGCTTCCTCACCAGCCCTTGGGTGCCACCTTCCTCTAGCACCCGTGACATGAGCCAAGAGAAAACAGGGTTGAGCATAGAAACAAAGGCACCAGTGCGCACGAACCTTCTATGTGCCAGGCCCTGGGAAAGTCATGCTTTTCAGAAAACTGAATTTACTCCTCAAATGACCCAGTAACATCCGTTCCACTGCCACCTCCCCTCTATGGACGAGAAGCACCAAGTAGGGAGTGATGAAAACCAATGGCCCACAGGGGCACAGGCCTGATGTCAGGCACCTCTTGCCCTCTTCTCATGTACCTTGGGACACGGCTCCCCACTGAAAGACCGCACTGTGCAGCGCGAGGAGCACAGCAATATCACGGGAACATCAAGGACCACGGAAGATTGCAAGCTGACTACCAGGAGCTAGGAGAGGGACAGAGCAGATTCTGTCTCCCAGTCCACAGAAGAATCAGACTCTGCTGACTTTTGGTTCACACTGGATCCTCCAGAAATCCAAGGCAGTATGCCAGTAGGAGGAAGCCCTCCCCTCATGCGATGTCACCTTGAAGAAGAATGGGGTGGAGCACCCTTCTGAGTGTACTGTAGAAAGTACCTGCTTTATGGCTTGAGGGGGAACCACTTCCGTTTGTCTCTGCTGCTGCTTCTCCTGCACAAGGACAGGGTGAGGAGGAGAAAAGGTGATGCACAAGCAGCACTGCTGGATAATAGCACCAGGAAGGTCTTCTCCTCGGCGACCACTAAGACCAAGAAGAGATGGGGGGTGCGGGTCTCAAGGGGACCAAACATGTGCACATCCCTCAGTGTTCTTGCCTATGTTGACCATGGCGGTAGGAACCTCCTTCCCTGAATCACCCCATTCCCTGAATCAATGACCACACGAATTACCACTTAGATGGGTAGAAAACCATTTCAATATGGGGACTAATTCCTTAGTCTGAAACAACACAGAAGAGGGCAGAGAAAAATGCCACCTCTCCTCATATGGTCACAGGGCTGGCTGTCTGTGGGGCACTGAGTCCCATCGCCTTCGGTTTATTTCTCGGGAGAACACCGTGGGCTCACTGCCACAGCACACAGAGCTGAATACCTCACTGCCTGGGGGAAGGGGGCTCTCAGGGTGTGCACAGCCCAAGGGCACGTCGAGGCCAGTGTGTGTGTGCAGCAGTAAGCAGGTCGCACACACATACACATTCTTAGGGTTGTAAGCCTGGTAAAGGGCGGGGGCAGGCAATGGCGGCCGCCGGCCGGCCCTAGACAAGTTCTGAGTCCCACATCTAGGGAAAGCCCAGTCCAGAGGTACCGTCAGTAGACCCCGGAGCCCACGAGTTCGGGAAAGACCAGACTTGGCTCAGGACCTCTGGACTGCTGGCACTGGGCGGTCTTCCTGCCTGAGGACCCCGGCTGGGGCAGTCCTCTGTCTGCCTGAACCCAGGCGAAGGTCCTGGCGCCACCAAGAATGGCTCCCACGTCCGGGCCAGGAGACAAGGAGGGCCGCCGAGAGCGCCACACCCGTGACCCACCTGTGCCACGGCCACTGTCGCCTGCGGAGGAGCCAGGTGGTGACAGGTGTTCGCAGGCATTAACCCTGGCGCCTCCGGTCAGCCGCCGAGGGCCTTCTAGGAGGGGTGCAGGCAGCATGCACACGTGGTTACGTACAACTCCGTGGGCAGGCAACGCGGGCCTGCTCAGCCAGTCCTAAGGACACTACGGCAATGCAGTAGTTGCCTGCATTCCTATCCTAAGGACACTACGGCAATGCAGTTGTGTCCTTAGGATAGGAATGCAGGCAACTAAGTAATCACGCGCTTACGACTGTGTGGGGAATTCTGTGGTGCTTTTGAACTCCCTGTCCCTGGTGGTCGCGCGCTGGTGACGCAAAAGTTCCGCAACCCGGAAGTGGGAGCAGAAAGCCGAATGTTGAGGGAAATGATACAGACAGGAAGGGGCTGAGACATGGCGTGGGGTGGAGCCTGTGAGTGGCTTGGCGGCCCGGGGCAGGGGGCGGGACTTAAGCGCTGACGCAGGGCACGGGGCGGGGCCTGTGGTGCTGGGCGGGGCCGAGGGTCCTCCCTCGCTTTGGGGGCGTGGCCTTTGGGAGAGCAGGGCGGGGCGGTGAGTGAGGCGTGGAGGCGGGGCTGTGAGTGGTCAAAGTTCCGGGTGTGGCCGTGCGCGGAGTTGGGCTGGGCTCTGAGTACTGAGGAGGCAGCGAGCTGGCGGGGCTGTGGGCTTTGAAGAAGACGGAGAGGACCTGTTGGAGGAGTGGGGCGGTCTGAGTGCTGAGGCCGGCCGAGGCCGGAGCTAAAGGAGGAGAGTTGGAGCTTGGGAGGAGCTGGGCGGGGCTGCGATGTAGAGGCAGGATTTGGGGGCGCACCTGTGAAAGGAACTGAGCCGGCTTTGAGTGCGGAGTTGTGGTTAGGGGTGAGGCTACGGGAGGAGCACAGGGGTCTGAGTCCTGAGGAGGTAGTTCTGAGGGGGGCTGTGAGCGCTGACGTTAATGGTGGAGGGGCCGGTAGTATTGTCTGGAGCAGGGCAGGGCTAGAGAGGAAGATGGAGGTGGTGCTGGGGGAGTGATGGGGCGGGGCTGAGCGCTGAGGCAGGAGTTGAGAGCTGGGCTCAGGGCAGCTATTGGAGCTTAAGAAGAGCAGGCCAGGGCTGTGCGTCACCAGGTAGGAGAGAGGGCCCGAGCTGGGGAGCGGCAGGGCGGGACTTTGCGCTAATTTGATGTTGTTGGCAGGTCTGATTGAAGGGCATCCCGTCCTGGCTTAGGAAGATCAGGGCCGGGCTGAGTGCTGAGGGGGTGGGGCCGTGAGCGCTCCTGCGGGCGCTGCGGGCGGGGGTGCGAGTGCTGAGGTAGAAATTGGGGCCAGGGCAGTGAGTGCCAGGATAGAATTGGGGGTGTGCTTATGGCAAGATTACAACTAGGTGCCGGTTGTAGAGTTGGGGTCGGGAGTGGCTAGGCGGGCGGGGGTGGAGGAGGGAGTGTAGGGCTTGTGTGTGGCTCATCCTTATGCAGTAGGCAAAATGGCAAGGCCAGGGTCCTGAGCTATCTTGCCTGACCACAGAGGGAGTAGTACCCCAGGGCAGAGGAAAAGGAAGGGAGAGTGGAGTCACTTGCCTGGGGTCCCAGATCCCTAGAGTGGGCCTCACAGGCAAGGATGAACACCTCCGCCTCCCACCAGCCCTCCTTAACCCTCCCTTGACCCACTGTCTGCAACTGCCAGAGAGGCAGGGCGGAGCCCTCTTCTCAAGACCTATAACTGGCAAGGGAAGAGGAAAGTCCCTGCTCTGTGTCCTGCTGTCCTCAGACCCAAGTTGCCTAAACACCATCCAACTCCTCACCCACAACCCAGCTTTTCTTCTCCCACTGCAGTTAGGGGTCTGGCCTTCCCTCAGGGCTTCTGTGCTTCTTCTCAACACTGTTACTGAATCCTGTACACTGACTCTAGTGCCAATTCTAGGCCCCAGCTCCTGAAATACCTGTAAGGAAAGAGGGTCCTCCTCCTGCGCCCCCATTCCTACTCACTCAAGTCGGGCTTTACTTTCTGGTGCCTGTGCTCTTCCCTGAGACTCCTGTCTGGACTGGAGGCCTCCTGCCTTGCCTCCTTCAGGCTACTCTGCCACACAACAAGAAGGCAGCCTCTGATTTGTAAATCTTTCTCCATCCGTCCCCTACTTTAAACCTGCCAAGCTTTTCAGCTTTAGGTGCAGACCCTAACCTCAGGACTCAGTCCCAGCCCTTTCCATTCTTATGGCCTTACACTGGTTGAGGTCATGCTAGATTGTACAGGCCCTGGTCTCTTACCACTTGCTTCCACCATGTCTACTTGTTTCAACATTGTGGTTTCCACAGCCTGGAATGTCTGGCCCTTCTTGTCCTGGCAAATGAGTTCTCCAAAGCACAACTTTAAGGTAAGCTTCACTGCCTCACCCCCGAGTGTTAGTTTTTTTTTTTTTTTTTTCTGTGAGCATCTTTTCACCCTACCTGACTTAGTGCTTGTAACCCAGGGTTGTGGTTGCTCTCTGAGAGTTTGTGGCCACAGCAAATTTTCTGAATTCTTTGAAGGATCTGCTTTTAGTAGCTGCTTTGAGAGTAGCTGCTTAATAAACACTGTATCAAGAAAGGACTGCTCTCCCCTCTTTTCTAGTGAACAGTACCTACTCTCTCCCTTGAGAAGTTTGAGGATATGGGGAAGTTGAGGGCAGGCAAAGGAACAAACTCCTCTTCCTCCTCCTTCTTCCCCTTCTTCTTCTCCTCCTCCTTCTTCCTCCTCCTCCTCCTTCTTCCTCCTCCTCTTCCTCCTCCTCCTCCTCCTCCTCCTCCTCCTCCTCCTCCTCTTCTTCTTCTTCTTCTTCTTCTTCTTCTTCTTCTTCTTCTTCTTCTTCTTCTTCTGATTGATTCCAGGAGCTTCCCTTCTCTGAGCTACACCCCTGCTCTATTTTTATTTTGAAACAGAGTCTCACTAAGATGCTGAGTGTCTCACAAAATTGCTAAGGCTGGCTTCGAACCTGCCATCCTTCTGTCTCAGTGTCTCCACTACTGGGATATCAAGCATGTGCCAACATGTCCGGTGATTGGTATCTTCTTGATGGCAGGAGGCCTCAGGGCTTTGAAGGGCCTTAAAGATTGCCTGCTCTGATTCGTATCCAGGCCAGTGTCTACACCTGGATCTCTTCCTCTGCGCATCTTTCTGGCTTCTGCCAAATATCCCAGCATCTCCTCACAGCAGAGCGGTCTTTGGGTTAGGAAAGATGGTCTCAGGTCATCAAAGAGGAACTCTCAGACCTTGGTTTTCATCAAAGTGAAGACTGAGTAGGTCCCCCAACCCAGAACGCATGGCCCCCACTGAATTTGGCCACATCTTGCTGTCACTCATTGCGGGTGTGGCCAAATGTGAGGCAACCTCACTGCTTGTTATTCTGTTGCAGGTAGGTGGACATTTGTTCAGAGTTTACCTCAGACCAGCAGAGGGTGAGAATCCAGGCTCCACCTGGGTAAACCTGTGGGACCTGAGTGAGCACAGAGACTACCCTCCCAAGAACAGTGAGGGCCTCACAGAATCTAGCCCATCTCTCCTGCGTGGGGTGGGGGGGCCCATGTTTGCGCCTGCTGTCTGCAGCCTGAGGGGCCCCTCTATGCCTCTTACCAGAGCTCTAAGAACCAGGAGGTGAAGGTTTTGTTCTGAGGCAGTGTCCTTGTGTCACAGAGCAGAAGAGGTCCAGGCAGTGTGAAGAGTCCTGGTGAGGTGTACACCCTGAATGTGTCAGGGGACACATACCTTCTTAAATAGGGAAATCTCCACAGTGCAAGGACCCAGAAGCCCTGCTCTCAGCTCATGTTCTTCATAATCTGCAGGATGGCTATGCCCCAAGGAGCCATCTCATTTCCTCCCTCAGCTTCTCATGCAACAGCCCTGCCAAGAAGACAGGAGCCTCTGTGGTCCTTTAATTGTGGTTTGTGAGAGCCTCAAAGAGTGCAGAAGCTGCTCTTACATTCCCTTACTGTCTTAGGTCCATGTGTTCCTATCACTCCTGTACACCCTGATGCCTACAGCCTAGCAAAGGTTTTTTTTTTTTTTTTTTTTTTTTTTTTTTTTTCTTTTGCAGTTCTGGGGATGATACCCAGGGACATTCGACCTCCCAGTTACACCCCCTGCCCTGTTTTTTTATTCTTTATATTTGAAACAGGGTCTCACTAAGTTATGGAATGCCTCACTAACAGCTGAGGCTGCCAACGAACCACGATCCTCTGGTCTCAGCCTCCCAAATCCTGAGATCACGAGCGTGCGCCACCACGCCCAGCTCCTAGCAAAGTTTGGATGCTTCATTTTCAGCAGTGCTACCACCGCAGGCTAGGGGTATCCTCAGGCCCAAAGGGAAGCACTAGCCCTGAAGAGCATGCAAGTTCTCGCAGTGAGTTCCCAAGGACATGAAAACTTGGACTTTGTTTCCTTTGGATTTTAGAAATGTCCGTTCAGCTGAAAATGTAATTTGCTTTGCAATGGAAGATTAGGAAGTACATTAAATAGTCACATTGATTGCAATTCATATACTTTAGGAATCGGAGTATTTTTGTTCAAGAGATTTGGAAAATCATCCTTTTTTGTGAGCTGGAACAAGAAAACATGACAATGGGAAAATATTTCCTTGTATCTGAGGGGTCACATAGTGAAATAGAGAAATCAAGCATGGCGTGGTGGCGCACACTTGTAATCCCAGCATTTGGGAGGCTGAGACAGGAGGATCTCGGTTCATCGGCAGCCTCAGCTACTTAGTGAGGCCCTTTGCAACTTGGTGAGACCCTGTTTCAAAATAAAAATAAAAAATAGGGCTGGGGATGTATCTCGGAGGTAGAATGCCCTGGCTTCCATCCCAGGTACCGCAAAACAAAAAAGAAAAGAAAAGAAATAGAGAAGTCAAAGACTAATTCTTATCTTATTGTTCTCCCTATAGTCGTAAAAATGTATATATAGACTTGGATTTACTTGTCTATTTGAAAGATTATAATACATTAAATTCTAATGAATAAGTCTCCCTACTCACCGTGTCATTTATCCATCCCACATTCTTGGAACTCATGCTCTTTGGCGGAGGGTTAGTAGTGGAAATAGTAGGATAATTGACTAAGCCAGACCCAATCTTGTCATTGAATGTTAGTGACTAATAGCAGCAACCTGTCTGGTGGGTGCAAGATGTCCTGTGAGACATAAGGAAAATGTCAAGAATAAGGGTGGCGATGGGGCTCCAGGCTCCAAATGATTCCAGGCAGTTTGAGGTGTGGGGGAAGTGCCATGATTTCTGAGGGAGGGGAATTCAGTGGTGCTGTGTGGTGGCCAAGGCAAGACCCTCAGGTGTTGTGATTTAAGGCTGAGATGATGAAAGCTCTGAGTAGTTCCTTCAATGATGGATAAAGCAGAGAGGTGTCTCCACGTGGAGCTGGTGTTAGTGGTATGGTTGAACACAGTATGATATCTCGGGACTTTTTTTCTGTGTGTGGATCTGAGGATGGAACTCAGGAGCATTCAGCCTCCGAGCTACAGCCCCTGTCCTATTTTTTTATTCTTTATTTTTGAAACAGGGTCTCACTAAGTTGCAGAGGGCCTCACTAAGTAGCTGAGGCTGTCCATGAACCGTGGTCCTTTGGACTCAGCCTCCTGAATGAATGCTAGGATTACAAACATGTGCCAGCACGCCCGGCTTCTCAGAGCTATTATCCTCTTCAATTTCAAGAATTTCCTAAGAGATAGGGGCGAATCTCCAGTGATGTGAAGCCATTCTGGCCAGTGTCTTCTCTGTCTGTCTCTGAGATTCAGGTCTTAGTCTATTAAAATCTCATTTAATTAGTTTACCAACGTATGTGGCCCTAGCAGGGCTGAATGCCTTGTGGGTCTCCTGACCACGTGGATCTATCTTTTCCACTCTTACCAGATGAGGGAGAGTTTTAATGGAGTTTGTCAGTCATAAAGGCTGAAAGGCTAACAATCTGTTGGAATGAGCAATGTTTGAAATCCTTGGATGTGTGAAAATCTGAATTTGGTGCTGTTTGCCATTTGAGTAACCATGTCTCAGTTTTCTCAAACACAAAAGTCAAAGAAACAGGGAGTTTCTGGGAGTGTGAGTGCTCAAATGTAATCTTACCATTTAGGGAGGAGGAAGCAGGAGGATCAGATATTCAAGGGCAGCCTGGATAACTCAATGAGACTCTGTCTCAAAATAAGAAAATAAAAACACTGTGGATATAGCACAGTGGTAGAGCATCCCTGGTTAAGTCCTCACTGCTACAAAGATAACAAAGAGGAGGAGAAGAAGTCCAGTGGTGCTGCTGGAAATCCCAGATGTTGAAGAAAGAAAATACAAACATTTGCCGGGCGTGGTAGTGCATGCTTGTAATCCCTGCACTTGGGAGGTTGAGACAGGAGGATCTCGCAGGTTCAAAGCCAGCCTTGCTGTCTTAAGAGACCCTGTTTCCAAATAAAAAAATATAAAAACAGGTCTGGGAGTGTAGCCCGGAGGGAGAAAGGTTACCAAGAAACCCAGTACCACCAAAAAAAAAAAAAAAAGAAAATACATACAAACATTCTGAGTTCTCAACACCAGCAAGGCTTCAGCCTACCAAGGTGCCAACACACGTCATTCTTAGTTCACAGAGGGAGAAAGGAGTTTGATAGAGTCTGATAAAGAGGCAGTTAACATAAAGTTCCTCACAGGAAAACATCTCTAAAGGGAAAATACTCAGATATTGTAGAAAAAAAGCACAGTGAGAGGCAGGAACCTCCAAGTGTCCTTGACCACAGGAATGGGTGGGGAAGCTAGCTTCTGAGCAACTTGCAAGTGCTGTTATTTAGAAAGGCACATTTGTCCAGTGGTACTTGGTAAACAAGGCTTAGGGGGAAGGGTCCATTTCTGAGGTTCTGCCCCGCCCCCATACTAGGCCTCTGATAACCAGACCAAACTAGAGTGGAGTTACATGTGCTTCAAACTGAGCTTTGATGTGGGCCAATTTTCCAAAGCAAGATTTTGAAGTAGCCTCTCTGCTTTTTGTTCAGTTTCTGCTTAGTTTGGCTCTGTTCTGCCTACAAAGCCAATCTCCTCTGCTCAGCTCAAGTAAATACTCATTCCCTTTTACAGAATCACATACAGGAGCCAACCAGATCTTAAAAGTTCCTGTGTTATCATTTTAACTTTCCACTCCTCAGGCTTTGAGGAGGACCTTCCTTTTGTGACCTAGCCCTGGATAACTACAAAATGAGACAGGATCAGGTAAGGACTGCCCTTGTCACTCCACACAACAAACTGGGTGGCCTCAGCACAGGCAGGAAGAAGACACCTCATGTTTCTGGGCCTGAAGGCCTGGCTTTGCAGGCCAAATTTGGCTCTCCTGAGTCCTCATCGAGCAACCTGGGCCTGTGGCTTAGACCCCATTTGGCCTTTACAGGGATGTGCACAGTAAATGGCACCCACTAACAGAGCATTCAACACAAGGCCTGGGGTGCAGACGCTAGCAATAAGAGCTCTTCTCATCAATGGTGTCGTGCAGAGACCATCGCAGGATCCGCCAATCCTCACCCAAACCTGGGGCCACAGAACTGTCTTCATTCTCAAGTGTACATGCTGGTGGCCACCTTTGCAGTGTGGTCTAGAGTCTGTCCTCAAGGACCTCCTAATGCAGACAGGAACCCATACTCCAAACTTCCAGGAACCCATGAGGAGTCTATCTCACTGGGTGTGGAGAGCTTTGTAAGAACAGCTGTGAGGAAGGAGCCTCCCAGTTGACCCGGACCTGGAGCACAAGGCCCTCACAAAGCTGAGGAGTCTCTATTAACAGAGGTGCACTCCAGGATAAGGGGACAGTGTGGGCAGGTCCCATGTCCTGGTGAGCTCAGTTGAAAGCACTAGGGCCAAGGGGTGCCAAGCCTGGGGCCTGGCTCAGAGCAGATGCTGAGAGAAGGGGCAGACGAGGGAGTGTCTGCATGGCAGTTGCCTGAGTGAGTCACAAGTGCTGTGAGTACAGGGGTGGCAGAGGAAATGAATGTTGTAACCCTGGACAACATGAGGATTAGGTGCCTTTACAAAAAACCGGTCCAGAGTCTCAGCTGAGAAAGATCCCTCAGGACTATGGAACGAGTGAGGACACTTCAACCTTGGAGATGTTGAGGACTCACTAGTAAATAGATATTGCAAAGTATAAATCACTTCCACACCTGAAGGAAAGTCCAACTAACCCAGAGGGGGGCAAGAAAGCATGACCTCAGAGTTGTCATCAGAACACACAGGAAATTTTGACCTTTCACAGGCCATGGGGCCCAATACTCTCAAGATGGCGCAGTTTTTTGTCAAGCCAGAAGCTGCAATATTCAGTGCAACGGACCAGCTCGGTCGGTGGGACTTAGTTCCTAGAAGATGGGCAAAAGGCTTTGGCTGTCTTCTGCAGAGGCTTCTCTGCAGCGATTTCCCTCTCTCACCAAGTAAAACTCCTTCAAGTCCTTGTTCGGCGCTAAACGTGGGGGTTTATCCCAGGACTTGGAAGAGAGAAATCTGAAAATGACTGACACGGACAATTGCCTTTCGTGCAACTGACAGAGTTTTATTTTTCATAACCAAGATTTATACCCTGATCCCCAGTGGCAAAGTGTAAACACCAAAGAACAATAGTGAGGCATTAAGTGTAAACAAGATAAACAAGACAAAAGGAGGACCTGTGGCATCACAGGTTAAGATTTGTCTGGAACCTTGTGATTAAAGTCAGCCCCCTTGGCTTTGTGATTGAGATCAGATTTCTGGCCTCACAGGTGAGCCCTAGGGGGCAGAGTCTGGAAAGGTGGGAGTCACAGTCACACCCAAAGTCTTTTTGGAGAAGTTCAGCCCTTTAGGATCCCTGTTAAACCTTTCAGAGCCTTCCATTCTTTAGGCTTTGTCCATGCCTTCCTCTCTCTAGCAAGCTGGGCGGGGACAAAGTTAGGGGCCCCAGCTTTAGGGTAACAATCATGCATGTAGTTGGCATGGTGTAATCCGATGGGTCCATGTTGTGTGCATCTATGATGATCCAAAGGACTGCGGTGAAAGTCTGTCCGGTCCTGTCTGCAACACCATCTCCTATGGGGCAATACTCACAGTACAGTTAGCAGACAGGGACAAAAGCATCATGACACAGGCGATTTGATTTCTATAATTGTTCTCTGATAAATAACCTTGAAGCCAATTTTTTTATTGCAGACTTTGGGATTTCTACATTTGTTAGAAGTACTTCTCTAGCCCCTACTATTTTGCTGCTGAGTCACAAAGGGTAGGCTTTTGTTAGGCCAAAGCCAGGGAAGGGGTTCCTTTACATAGCTAAGGGAAAGGAAAAAGGCTGGAGCTAGGAAAAGGCTTCTTTACATTTCTAAACGAGAAGCAAATGGTCCAGATCCCAGAGAAACAATTTCACACCTCTTGAGGGGGATGAAACAAAAGGTAGGAGCCTGTGTTTGGAGGCAGGGCAAATCTGCAGCCTCCCCCTCTGGGCCAGATCTGTGGCAGAGATGGTGCTGAGATATGGGCTAGCCAATCTGTAGATCAAAGGACCTGCCTGCGGAAAGGCCACCGAAAGGAACTCTGCAGCCCCTCTCCTGCCTATTTGTTTACACAGCTCCTAAACTCTGACTATGTTTTATTATAGCTTGAAGCAAGGCAGAGGGTGTTTAAAGGCCCAGACATATTACTAGAAAATTTATCTTCCACGGACTCAGTTTCTCCTACAGTCCTGAATTTTGGGATCCTGTTTTACATCACTGGAGCCATTAGCATAGAATCATTACCAAAAGAATAATAGCTTATAAAAGAATATCTAAGAGCAAGGAGTACTCTGGCCAGAGACAACGCCGCCCTCAGGGCTTGCTTTCTTTAAGCATTTGCCACGTCATGTGCGGCAGGATCACGCGCGCAGAAGCTGAGGAAGATGAGGCGGTGGCAATTCAGGACTGGTCTCTTCTTCCTCCAAGATTACTTGTCCTTGCATAAGGGGAGCTGTGCTCCTTGCCCCACTCCGGTGTCTCCTTTCAGCAGGCATTCATGCGAAAGAGTCGTCCTCAAAGGCCTATGGAGCACTAAAGAGAAAACCAGTCACTTATCTCAAAGGGGCTCACATGTCATGGAGACAGATAAAGTTCCCAGAGTTGACCATGTGACACAGGGCTGAGCTAGTCAATGTCGCTTTGGACTCTGAAGAACTTACAAGAGAGTAGGTAGTTAGTTGAAGATGCTGAAGAAACTACCCTACCTTAATTGTGTCTAATCACATCATTAGGGCTCCTTGCCGAGACCAGGACTGTGGTTTCCCCAGTCCTTAACTCCATTACATTTTCCCTCCCACCCAAGGGCCTGGTCCCTTCAAGAGTCCTCAGTAGAGTACCTAACTAATGAGAGAGTTTGGATGTTGAGTGTCCCCAGAAGGTGTGTTTGTTAAAGGCCTCACTTCAGGGTGGTACTATTTTCTGGTCATGGCCTTGTGGGTGGTCCTCAGGTGGCTGGACTTATGGCCCAGATAGGGACTGTGAGCCCCTAGCCCATCATGGCTCTCATTCTGCTTTTGGGCTTGAGATGTAATTGCTCTGCTGGACCACGCCTGGCTGACTTCAGGTGTTACCCTCATCGCAGGCCCTAAGAAGTGAGGCTGCCTGGTCTTGGGCTATGACCTCCAGAACCATGAGCTAAGTCATGCTTTCCTCATCATAGACCAAATCTGCCTCCTGTATGTGTCTGGACTAACATGGAGATAGTACAGCAAAGAAAGGCCACTAGGAAATATCATTCCAATAAAAGCCAATAGGAAATATCATCCTCAGTCTTAAGAATTAGCCTAAGGTTGGGGGGGAGATTTAGCCTAAGAAAAAAAGACATCAGTAGGTAACTTACAGATGGTGGCTGTTTAACTGAAAATTCTAGCAGCCTCCTTCAGGAACAAGGCCAGTGGCGTCCATTTTATGTCGCAGCCTCCAAGTGCATGTGCTAACAGGTAAAGCTGAAATCCTGAGAGAATGCTTTGTCACCTTGTCTGAAAGCATCATGACATCATGGACGCTGAGCCCACACATGCGGTCAAGATTAAGGGTTAGAGGTCTGCGGTCTGAGGCACATGATGGTAGAGGGGTTCTTTCAACCCTCCTTGTAGTTTCCTCTATCAAAGTGCTGACCCTGTGAGAGGACAATTGATATCACCTGTGGGCTCAGGGCTCATGTTTCTTCAGCCTTTGGGGGAGAGGCTGGCGGGCTTTCTCCTGTAAATCTCAACCTCCCAGTACAGAGTGAATATTGGGGATAACATAATCCTTAATAGCTAGAGAACATGGATCCACAAGAACCACAGTTGTATCCTCTCATGTGTGTTGGAGGGTGACTTTCTCTTGGGTATCTCACCCCTCCCGACACTGAGATTCGTGTTGATTTCAAATATGCATTGACAAGAATCAGTCTGTGAGTACTTTGAGTGTGTTGAGATAGCCAAGTAGCTCTCCCTTTAGGAGAAGGTCTGTGTAAATTAGGACTCAAAAGTGAGCAGGTCTTGGGCTATGGGAAGAAGTGGACAAGGCAGGTGCTAACACCTTGGGCTATATATGAGGTGAGAACAGAGGGCAATTCCCTTGTGATGTTTTTGGAATGGAGAGGACACAGTTCTTGTGTAGAAGGTCTTATTGTAGCTAAATGTTCCCAAAAAGTCCACGTGTGTTTCTTTATCACATTTATGTCCCCGGGCAAAAATTTCCACACCAAGTAATTCTGCGTTAGGCCCCCCTGGGAGTTAAATGGGTCTAGAGGTAAGGTCTGTGGAATGTGGTGGCCCGGACCCTCTGCAGTAGTCATCGTGAGAGCTGAGGGTGAAATGAGGAAACCACACACTAACATTAGTGTCTCTAAACCATCCTCAGTGTCCTGCCTCAAGTACTCTGGAAGATTCTGGTTTTAAGTGAGGCCTGGGTATAAAGTTGCCGGAGGAGTATTTTAGTCAGCTTGTTTGTCATTGTGACCAAAATCTCTGAAATGCACGATGTTGTAGAAGAAAGGTTTATTTGGGTTCACGGCTTCAGAAGATTCTAAGGTTTCAGTCCATGGTCAGAGATCTTGGAGCAAGAATAGCAGCGGCAGTGGCAGCACTTCAAGGCATGGTAGAGGAAGAGAAACTACTCTCACCTCATGGCACCAGCAAAAGCAGACAGCAAGGAAGGGGTGGGGGGAAGAAAGAATCCCCAAGGCCTCACCTCCAATGTTCTACCTCCTCCAGCCGTCCCCTACTTCTACCTCCTCCAGCCGTCCCCTACTTCTACCTCCTCCAGCCGTCCCCTACTGGCTGTATTGCCCAACACATGAGCTTTTCTCCGGGACATCCCATGTCCAAACCATAATTGCCGACAGAGCCTGGGTCATGTACAACAGGCATGCTGAGAGCTGAGTGTGGACTGAAGTATTCTAAACCAAATAAAAGGGCCTGCAAATAGTCTAGGTTTGCATAAATTACAATACTGGCACCCAAGGAGAAGTGTTCTGAAGTAAACCTTAATCCTCAGGGGACCCTTGGACTTGAAGACTTTATGTGTATTCCTCCTCTTTCACCAAGGTCAGGACAGAGTAGTTTTCCCATCCCAAGACACATGGACTCTACAGATTTGTCCACCTCTTTCTGTCAGCCTTGCTCAGAGATGAGGCCCCCCTCAGTTCCTTACATGCTGTGTCAGGGGGGTATTCCTTTTTCAGAGAGTCTCTAACAGTCTAGCCTAGGCAGGCTTCCAGATCCTGCCAGGGTGCAGGTCCTGCCAGTGGAATGTTGTGGTACAGAGTGAGTATAACATTATCATCCATGCCAGAACTGTGTGGATCTCACAGAGGCAAGCCTATTCTTCCTCTAAGGCTTGGTGGGTAGGTGAGGGGTTGTGTACTATAGGTAGCCTGGGTGATCTCACCGTGTCAGATACCAGAAGAATTGTGTTCAGCCTGGGACCTTGTGTTCTGCATGTTGACTACATCGTGAGAAGCCTTCTCTCTTTCTCTGCAGGTTTTCAAGGGACAGTTCCTCCAGGAGGACAGGAACCTGTGTATCCTTAGAGCACCACTCAAGGATAAGATCCATAGCAGTCCTAGGTGAGAGTCTCAACAGAGCCAGTTGTCAGCTTACAGGACCCAACTCTCCCTCAGGCCTGTCAGCTCCTGCCTACCCTCTTTCCTGCTATCCACAAGGATAGCCATGTTGCCTCATATTCAGAATCTCTAGTACTCTAAGCCTGCGGTTGGCACTAAGGCCCAAAGAAGGCATCAGGTATGGTAGGTGACTAGGTTCTCAGGACTGAGGAAGAGCAGGTCATATGGACCATCTCTTCTTCCACTGCTACCTTCATTTTTCTGAGGCCAGCCACTATGAGAAAGGTGCCTGCTGCTGTGACAACAATCTTAACACAGAGTCCTTGGTGAACCTCCTATCCCCTCACTGTCCTAGCTTCCACTCCTTGGATCCAAATGAGTGAAGGATCCTGCAGACAAGAAAAGGAAGGGCCGTTGTCCTAGAAGGACATGCAGGACCTTAAGTTTTGCTACTTGATGCACTGGATGTTAAATTGTTAACTTGGTGCATTTCCTGCTCCTCAATACCAAATGAAGGAGCCAGTCACCCAGGCAGAAACACTGAATAGCATCATGAAAAATGACCAGGACCACTTCCCTGTGATCTTCAGGGAAGAAGTCCCTGAGTGCACATAGCGGGTGTGTGGTATTAACGTTAAGGAAGTGGTATGCCCAGGTCACTCCTAAGTCATTGCCAATGTTTTGGGCTTGACCTATGCAGAGCGAGGAGCAGAGCATGTCCAAGGTGGGCCCCATATAATTGTCTTGTGCATCATGTTTCTGGAGGATGCTCATGCCAGTGAAGAGGTTGTCTGAAAAGTGCTGAGTGTTTGGTTGTGTGTGCTCGTTGGAGCACAACATCTACGAGGACTCCAGGAAGCTCATCACTGAAGATCTGGTGCAGGAATAGTGACTGGAGTACTGGCAGGTACCTTGCAGAAATCCTGCTCACTATGAGTTTCTGTGGCATCCACGGGCCTAATATTCAGCCGTGTCCCTTGGGAATGATCCTAGATGCAACTCTTTCTTGTAGGAAGAGATGAGGAAGAAGGCACCCAAGTATAGATGGAGCCATGGCCTCTAGCACAGTCAAGGATGAATCAGGGCCATATCCAGAAGTTTCTCTTGCCCTATGTGAGATTCCAGGAGCATTAACAGCAACATTTTTGACCGATTTTATGATCAGTTTTCTATTGAAGTTTCAACTTCCACAAGATGGCCTGGGAACCGGGAAAAACATCTCAAAGGAGAACATGGCAGCATTTGGGAATCAAGGTAATAACTAGAAATAACTGCCAATCTCTGAATATCCACTATATGCCAGCCAGTGCTCCAGGTGTTTTAATGCATTTACTCTATTCTACCAGTCCTAGAAGCAAAAATGCCTTTCAAACACATTTCATTTTATTTTTGTGGTACTGGGGATGTATCCCAGGGGTTTTCTAACTCTGAGGTACACCCACAGCCCTATTTTATTCTTTTATTTGGAAACAGGGTCTCACTGAGTTTTGAAGGGCCTCACTAAGTTTCTGAGGATGTCCTCAGACATGTGATCCTCCTATCTCAGTCAGCTTCCCAAGTACCAGGACTGCAAGTGTATTCTACCACACCCAGCTTCAAACTCATTTTAAAGATGAAGAACTTGAATCTTTGAGGGCCTGGGAATTTGCCAGGGTCACTGGTTTGTAAATGTCAAGGTCAGGACTAGACCCCTGGTGCGAGTTCATTTAGAGGCCATGCTGTTCCTGTTCCTCCAAGTTTAAGGCAGACCTCTGTCTCTTATTTTTCTGTTCAGTACTGTATAATGTCTCTTCTCAGATGACACAAAGACCATGGGTCTGAGGTAGTACAAGTTGACCTAAAATAAGGTGAAAATGAATATCCAATGAATACCCCACTCCCAGTGGAACATCCAGATTCTCCTGCCATCTCCCTGACACAGAGCATTCATACTTTATGAAGAAATCCCCTGGCTACTACATTGCTCATCCTGAGACCCCTTTTATAGCCACAGCCCTTCCCCATATAAAAGTTATCTATGAACAGTGATGTTTAAATACTTGGCAAGATGCCCGAGTACCAAAATACAGTTAAACTTTTCCAAATGGGTAGGTAATAAGAAATCTGTTTTGGTATATAATCTACTTGTTGCTATGTCAATGAGGATAGTTTTGTAAGGATTTTAATGAAAGGCTTTACTAGAAATTGTCCATTTAACACATACACAGATGAACGAGCTTACATAGGTGGTCAGAAAGCTAAGTGTCCTCCTCATAAGCTATAGATGAAGAAAGATCATGGAAACCACTGTAGAGAAAACATCTATCAAGGCTGTGTAGGTGTGAATTTCTACACAATCTGGAGTCCTTTGAGGAGGTGAAAAAGTGATTCCTTGTTTTGCTTGCTAATTCTGATTTTAGATTTTTAGGAAGAGAAAAAATAATCATCTCTCCACTGTTACTTGTCTGTATCCCTCTCTGCAGGAAAATTCTGGTTTGCAGTATGCCTAATGGCACTTGTGTAGGTGTTCAGGCAAGTTTGGTCATCACAAATTAAGATGATGACCATGAAGCAAAAGAAAGGAGAAAATAGTCTCCTGAAATTAGTGGTTATTGCACAGAGATGTCCAGGAATGTCCTTTGAGTGAAGAACATCATCTTATTTCTGATGTTATTTTAAAAAACAACTTGAAAACCAGACATGATCTTACGTTTGAAATAATTGGAAAATTTCCCGGCATATCTGGCCTTCTCAGAAATCCTTCTCATAAATGAAAAATAAAAAAATGTTTTATCATAACAAACCATTAGATGTTATATGTGTATATGAGTTTATCATGTTCAGTCTCACTATGGTGTACAATTTTATCGCACCAATAATATTTAAAATATAACTAAATAGAAAAGTGCAGTAAAAATACAAGGTGATCGAAATTTCTCAGCCTCATTATAATTTCCTGGGACCAGTATCATATATGTGATCATCATCGACTGAAATGTTGTGCTGCAAATGTGTATGTGTGTGGGGTTTATATGTGTATGTGGTAATGTTTTTCCATTTTCTACAGTATAGATGAATCTGGAGGACATTATTATAAGTCAAGTCACTCATAGGAAGAAAAATATCTCATAATCACACTTACATGTGGAATCTAAAAAAAAAAATCCAAATGTGTGTAGAGAAGGAAGTAGTTGGTTACCAGGGATGAAGGTGATGTAGGAAATGGAAAGATGTAGGTTAGAGTATATAACACAGCATATATGTAGGATGAGTAAGTATGGATATCTAATGCATAATATAAGCTAAGTTATAATTAATAAAAGTATACCGTATTTAGGATTTCTGCTAAATGAGCAGATGTGTGTGTGTGTGTGTGTGTGTGTGTGTGTGTGTGTGTTACTAGGGATTGAGCCCAGAGGGTTCTACACACAAGCTACACCTGCAATCCTGTTTTATTTGTTTAATATATATACTGGGTGTGGAACCCAGGGGCTTTTCTATCTCCGGGTTATACTCCCAGACCCATTTATACTTTATTTGGAAACAGGGTCATACTAAATTGCTGAGAGCCTACTAAGTAGCTGAGGCTGGCTTCAAACCTGTGTGATCCTCCTGTCTCAGCCTCCCAAGTGCTGGGATTACAAGTGTGCACCACCACGCCTGGCCCTATTTAATTTTTTGAAAGAAGGTCTCATTAAGTTGCTGAGGCTGGCCACAAACCTGCAGTCCTCCATTATACCATTTATATATCTCCCACAACATCACTGTTGTATGCCTTCAATATACAAAATAAATTTTATTTAAAGACTAGTTGCTTTTTGTTGAGTATCTATGTTGTAGTCATTTCTAAGAGACATTATAAGTCTTCATCTACAACTGTCTTCTCTTCTCCTTGTTGACAGGATAATACTGTAGTCCACTTGTCATTAGAAAAGTTCATGAGATGAGTATTTGCAACTGTAATAGAAGCAGACTCATTATTTGTCACAGCCATTTCTATAGGGGGTGCTGCAGGAACCAAGGGTTAATCCTCAAGCCATGACCACATAGACCACAGACCTCTGTTCTCAAACCTAGGAAATTAAGAAATATATGTTTGCTCCCTAAAATGTGAGAGAGCCCTGGGCAGAAGCTGGCCCAGAAGTGCTGGCTACAGGAATTTCTTAACATATGTATCTGCACACTTAAAGCTCCCGAGGAACACTCATCAAATCCTGGGAACTGCGATGTCCTCACCAGTGTGAATGGAAGGCAGTGGCCAAAATAGCCAGAATCCCTGTTGTGATAGATGACTTTCTCTTCCTGTTGCTCTACTCACATTTGCCCATACTCTCCTGGACCTGGCCTTAAGTCTACTCAGTTTGGAACACTATCCTATTTCTCTAACAACCACAGACAAAGACAGGACTTGGTGCTGAAGTTAACATGCAAGTATCTTTATTTGAAATTCCCCAATAAAGAACCTCCTAAGATGGGTATGGTGGTGCATGCCTGTAATACTAGTACTTGGGAAGATGAGACAGGAGAACCACGAGTTCAAGGCCAGCCTAAGTGACTTAACAAGAGACCCTGTTTCAAAATAAAAAAATTAAAAAGGGCTGGGAGTATCACTCAGAGTTAGAATGCCAAAACAGTACAAAAAAGAATCTTCACCCTGGGACTGAGGATGTAGCTCAGTGGTAGAGTGCTTGCCTAGCATGCACGAGGCCCTGGGTTTGATCCACAGCACAACAAATGTAAAAACGAATCCCCTTCTGGGCAAATTATGGCCCTCGTAGAACTTGCAAGAGATGACATAGCCTTCTAGTGTGTCTCATAATGGTTATTAAATAATAATCACATGAATGAGTGACAAATTGCTATGATGATGAGTTGTTATTTAGCCGATCCCCCATATAATGCCCAGTCGTGTGTGTGTGTGTGTGTGTGTGTGTGTGTGTGTGTGTGTGTATGTGTGTGTGGTGCTGGGGATTGAGCCCAGGGATATTCTGCCTCTGAGCTACGTCCACAGCCATATTTTAGTTCAGTTTTTAAATTTTGAAACAGGGTCTCACTAAGTTCTGAGGGCCTTGCTAAATTGCTGAAGCTGCCCGTGAACCTGTGATCTTCCTTTTTCAGCCTCCCAAGTACTGGGACTACAAGGCGCATGCCTCTATGCCAGTTTACAGGACAGTTCTTGGAGGAGGATGGCATGTGGAGAGTGCTCTGCCAGGAGGCAAATGATATTCTACATTGCCACACAGAAGGTATCACCAGGGTCCAGCACGTTCAGCAGTTCCCTTCTGTACCAACACATACTACTCAGACCAGAGCCTGTTACATACACAGGGGATGAGATAAAGTGGATCTGATAAGATTATTTGAGTTTTGAATAATATGATATTTTACAAATATATCACAATCTTACTGACTGCTAAGGTTTATGCTGGGCACCATGATTTCATTACATGCCATTTAACTCTTGCTCAGAGGAGCTCATGATCAAATAGAAGGATACAACCATGTTGGGAAGGTCATTATGTATAGTTCCAGAGCTGTCGTGTGTCCAACAAAAATGTATATCTTAAAAAGTGTTTCTTCCTGAGTGAGAATAGTTTGATTCAAGTTTGAGAGATCCAGCTGAGAGCAGATACTCTACAGCCGGCCAGTCTGCAAATGGGTCTTGACTCCACCACTTCATACATTTGAAGTCATGGGCAAGCTTCTGATCTCCCTGCACCTTGGTTCCACCATCTTTCAAATGTGGACAGCAAGAGTACCCTGCCACATGGGGCATTATAAGGACTAAACCAGGTAATATCTGTAAAACATGTAGTGCTTGGTACAGAGTTTCAAGTGAGTGTTTATTAAAATGGCAACTCTTGACCTCATTAGTCACTGGTGTGTGGCCTCAGGATTAAGTGAAACAGATTGTGGGAGGTTTATAAAATAGGGCTAAGTTGTCTACTCCACTGGGCTGTGATGACCTTGAAGCACTTAGCCCACTGCCTGGTGTGGTGGATGATCCGTAAATCGTGCATGGTTACCCTCATCCTTGACACTGGCCCCGATCCTTTGATAATCCAAAGGGCTCTGTTGCACCCATCAGATATTTTTACTGTTTCTGCGACTTGGCAAAAGCTATTCCTCATGAAGCCCTTCAGTGCTGAAAATGACATCTGTTGTCATTATGCAGTGCTATGCCACTTAGGGTGGATATCAGGCATTTATTTACCAGAGCCATCAAATGGCAGAAGTGTTTTGATTTTAGAACCCAGCCCTTATCCATAACTATGCTGGCTCATGTGGATTGAGACTGAGTAGGCATCATTATCACAATGATGTAGTACTTATTCGTACTTTTCAGGTTATTCCATAGGTTTCAGGGATTACCTGATTTGTGAAAACAATTGCCAAGATTCAGTAGCTGCTATCCTGGGTTTTGACTGAGCCCAAGCCAAATTCCAGAAAGCTCTGTTCCTAGAGTTGCTGACAGTACACAAGGATGGCCCCTGGCTGTGGAGTTAGCCTCCAATAGTGAAGTTTCCAGATGTATCTTGTGTTTCATTCTGCCATTCACTTCTGCTGCCATTTCAGAGCACAGTGGTTTCAGTAATTTTTGAAAATGGAAATCAGGTGAAAAGTCCCTGGAGCAACAACCCCAACTTTAGCAAAGGGATCAGGCCTTTGAATTCCCTGCGTTGAACTCTGATTAGTCCCTGAAATGGAGTTAGACACAGAGAATCAGTTCACTGCGCTTGAGGGCAATTCCTGGAGAGGACCTTGGCTACGAGTCATCATTAATTGATACCCTTGGCATGAGTGCCCTGGTTGTAAAAAAGAGATCTTGTGGCATTACACCATCCACTATAGTCTATCTCGTGTATCGCTTCAATCCACCACTACCATATAGAAAGGTCACCTACTTTAAGTACACCTCCTCAAGGATTTCAGTTGACCTCTTCCTAAAGGTACTCTCATGAGAAAGGACAGTGGACATAATTACAGGCTCTCTCTTGAAGCTGTCTCTACACCACAATGCATTCTCTCTCTTGTCACCTGCCATTCCAGAGTCCTCTCAGTCATGGCCAGCACCTCTGCTGTTCTCAGTGACTTACCTGGTAGAATGACACCTCCTTCCTCCCGAAGTGATCTCAACCCTTTATCCCATAGAAATCAGGCAGGTGATTTCCAAACATACACCTCTCTTTTCCTATCCTGACACAGAGAATCAGTTCACTGCGCTTGAGGGCAATTCCTGGAGAGGACCTTGGCTACGAGTCATCATTAATTGATACCCTTGGCATGAGTGCCCTGGTTGTAAAAAAGAGATCTTGTGGCATTACACCATCCACTATAGTCTATCTCGTGTATCGCTTCAATCCACCACTACCATATAGAAAGGTCACCTACTTTAAGTACACCTCCTCAAGGATTTCAGTTGACCTCTTCCTAAAGGTACTCTCATGAGAAAGGACAGTGGACATAATTACAGGCTCTCTCTTGAAGCTGTCTCTACACCACAATGCATTCTCTCTCTTGTCACCTGCCATTCCAGAGTCCTCTCAGTCATGGCCAGCACCTCTGCTGTTCTCAGTGACTTACCTGGTAGAATGACACCTCCTTCCTCCCGAAGTGATCTCAACCCTTTATCCCATAGAAATCAGGCAGGTGATTTCCAAACATACACCTCTCTTTTCCTATCCTGTAAAAGCATTCTTGCCTTCTTATCATGTCTAGGGCCAATTAACAATGACAAGATTGTACTTGCTCTTCTCATAACATCAGGAGCTCAAAGTGTCCAGATGGGGGCTGGGGGTGGATCTTCATTAGATTCTGTAGAAGTACAGAATCTAAAATTGTGGGGCAAAGAATAAATCACCCAGGAAGGTAGCTGGGAGTGACAGTAAATAGGGTCACCCCACCCCTTGGTTCATTTATTTTTACCTATTGGTGGTAGAGAAGGATAATAGTGTTAGAGTGTGTTCAGTACTCTGGAGAATAACTTCCAATCCTCACAGGTGATCGCCTTCAAATTTGAACCTTATTTGCATTTCAACAAAATCAATGCATTGCCCCAAGAAACTAGCAGCTTCAGGGTGGTACACTGTATAACTCCTTTGCTAAAATTGGGACCCTGAGTTTCCGGTGGTCATATGCAATGTCCCTCATCAGTGAATCCAGTATTCTTTAATCCTTAGTCAATGGTGACATACAAAACACGACAAACAGGAAAGCCAAGGCCATACATGAAATGTGCACAAATTCTTGCAAAGAAGAATATCTGCCCCTTCCAGGATGGAAGTGGCCTGATATAGTCAACATGGCTGGTTTGTCTCCTTAGGATTGGTTTCTGTCCTACTGGGGATTCAACATGGAACTTTGTTGCTGGCATTTTAAACATTTGGCAGCAGCGGTAGCCAAAATATTTCTTGGTGAGTGTGATCTCATGCGATTGAATGAATACATAGTATCCATTTCTTCTATCATGGCTACTCCACATGGAAGGCTGATGTGTTCAACGACAGAAGCTGGCTAATGTCAACTGGTCAGGTCCTTCTGTCCTGATTGCCTTATTGCCTCTTGAAGCAAAGATAAATTTGTGAACATTAAAATGCAATACAGTGCTCGCTTCGGCAGCACATATACTAAAATTGAAATGATACAGAGAAGATGAGCATGGCCCCTGTGCATGGATGACATGCAAATTTGTTAAGTGTTCCATATTTTTAGGCCAAGATATTTGATAAAGGCCATTCCCTCCCCAGGGCATTCAGTGTCAGATGGGAGGGGGAAACACATCTTGCTAATTTTTTTTTTCTTTCTTTTTTTTAATTTTTTAATTTTTAATTTTTATTTTATTGGTGCACTGTATTCATACATCATAGTGGGATACAAACTTTTGTAGACATATATGCACACATCACCCAGTCAGTCCCCACCCGATCCCCACCTCATTCTCTCCCCATCCCTCCTTCCCATGCTTGGCTTAGTGGTTGACATCTAGTATTATAGCAATTTATCCAAAATTAAAAATGATAATCTCACATAACAGTTTCATTTGTCTGATACCAAGCTTTTGATGACTTAAAGATAACATTCAATATTTCTTTTTGCTTTCTTTCTTACCAGAGGATATTTTTTTCTGTTATTTTAGGAGAAACTATCATATATTTATATATTTATTTTTCAGAAAAAAATCTATCCTAATATGGAATATGGATTCTAGATACCCAAAACGATCTTGAAAAAGAACAAAGCTAGAAGATATATATTTTCTGATTTCAAACCATATCAAGCTACAATAATTGAAACAGTGTAGTACTGTTCTAAAGGCAGATATATAAACCATTGGAGTTAAATAAAAGCCTAGAGATAAATTCATCCATATATTGTCAAGTTATTTTTGACAAGGTTTCCACGAACATTTGGTGGAAGAAATAATAATCTTTTAAATAAATATTGTTGAAAAATAATAATTACATGAAAAAGAATAAAATTGGACCCTTACCTAACACCATATAAAATATTAATTCAAAATTGATAAAAGATCTAAATATAAATCTTAAGACTATAAAATTTAGAAAAAAATCTAGGTCATTAAACCTCGCAACATTGAAATTGGCAGTGATTTCTTGGATATGATTTCAATGGCACAGGCAACAGAAGGGTAAACAAACTCCCTAAAAATTAAAAAAAAAATTATTGTACATCCAAAGACAATGTAAACAGAGTTAAAAGTTACTGAAAGAATGGGATAAAATATTTCAAATTGCTGTATCTGAAGGTATATTAATATTCCAACTAGAAATCCTAAAAATTAACAACAATAAAGGCAAACAATACAATTTAGAGATAGGTAAAAGACTAGCTTAAATAATGAATCTCCACAGATAACTAATCTTATTTGTCTGTTGGATGGAAAATCTTGTTTCTCTGGTTCTGGTGTGTGTTACCTAAATCTTCTTTTTAGTTAATCTCTTTGAGTATTAACTAGCACTGGTTTTGAAGACATAAATTCCTTCAGTTTCTGTTTGTCATGGAAGCTTCTTATTTCCCCATCTAATTTGATAGAAAGTTTTGCTGGGTAAGAAATTTTTGGTTGGAAGTTGTTTTCTTTCAGAGTTTGGAATATGTTACTCCAAGCCCTCTGGCTCTCATGACTTGGTTTGGGAAGTCTGGAGTGATTCTAATTGGTTTGCCTCTGAATGTCACTTGGCCCTTTGCTTTTGTTGCCTTTAAGATTCTCTGCTTGGCTTCCACATTGGTCATTTTGACAATTATGTGGCGTGGGGATCCTCTTCTCCGATCCTGTCTAAAGAGAGTTCTATAAGTTTCCTGGATCTGTGTATGAACCTCTTGCTCTATGTTTGGAAAATTTTCTGCTATTACTTCCTTGAAGAGATTGTTGATCCCTTTGGTGTCACTTTCTTTTCCCTCCTCTATTCCAATTATTCTTAGGTTAGCTCTCTTAAAATGGGCCCATATTTCTTCAATGTCAGATTCCTGCTGTTGGATATTTTTTTCTAGATTAGAAACTATGTGTTCATTTTTGGATTGCTCATCTTCTAAGAGTGAGATTCTGTTCTCCATGTGGTCTAATCGGTTGTTTGTGCTTTGAATTGAGGCCTTTACTTCATTAATTGCATCCTTTATCTCTTTTTGGCTCTCTCTGAGTTCTTTTTGGAGCACCTCTATTATTTCTACCATTATTTTCCTGATTTGATCTTCTAGAAATCTCTGATTTTCTGTTTTATCGGGTTCTGATGTTGTGGGGTTGTGGGCATTCATTGCTCCAGTGTTCTTCCTCTTTCCCATGATTTCGGAAGTTTGTGCCTTCTCTGGGTTCTTCCCTTGGGTCACTATGACTTCACTTAAGGTGCTCTGTATCTCGAGTCTGTAGTATCTCATACCCCACTACTCCTTTACTGGGTTGTATCACAGAGTCTCCGACCCAGGGAGTCGATAGAGGCTGCTTTAAACTATGGGGGGGTGCCAGGTTTCACGTTCTCCTATGGTGTGATATCTCTGCCACCGCCACTCCCCCACTGGGTCAAGTCCCAGGGAGTACAGTACTGGGATTTCTCCTCTTTGGCCCGCAATTTGACTCACTGTTCTTGAGTACGCAGATGTAGCTGTACTGGACTCGGTGAATTCGGTGCTGCTGCCGCTGGTGGCAATATGGCGCAGCTGCCACGCCCTCGGCCGTGAGGCTGGCATATTTTTTCTTCTCTGGTTTTGAGTTCCACTTTGAGTCCCTGCAGCATGTGCTGAGCTCAGCCACTGGGAGCTTTAAATGCTCTTTGCGCCGAAAGATCCCACCTGGCTGTTCCGCAGCGGCTCACCTTGGCTTGATGTAGCCGTCCGGTGAGTTCGCCGCTGCCGCCGGCAGTATGGCGCTGCTGCCGCGTCCTCGGGCGCGTGTATCTCCTCTGTGGCTCTGAGCTCTGTTCTCAGTCCGCTTTCTCTCTGGAGCCTGGTGGTTTTTTTGTTTCTCTGGTGATGGTGTTTTCTGGCTATGAAAGGCGCTAATTTTGTGGTAATGGAGATTGGTTGTTAGCGGGGCTCTTAAGCCCTGCTTTTCTCGGTCGCCATCTTCCCGGAAGTCTCTTGTTAATTATTTTTAATCTTATTTATTGTACATACCTGGGGTAGGGTGACTGGGGAGGTGGAGGGGGAAAATGGGTCTCTTCCTTCCGCCCCTCCCACTCCATTTCTACGGTGATTTGTCTGTGTCTGGCCCCCACCCTTGGCCCCCTCCTACTGTTGTGTGGATGTGCTTCTATTTTTTAATCGGTCTCCTCTCTGTCCTTCCATCTCTGCCCTGCCCTTTCCCCACCCCCTCCCACCCTGTGTCTCTTGCTCTTTCTTGGGCTCCTGTACAACCCACCATATATACATTGTATACACACAGCTAGCCAAACAAAACCCAATGGCAAACACTTTTAAATATGAAATACAGCTACCCTCACATTTAGTGTATTTTCCCACAGGTCCATATATATACCTTTTCCTAAAGTCTGTTTACTGCAGTCTTGTAATATTTTTTTCAATCTGTATCCCTGATCAGCTGGACAATACCTTTTGTACTGCTCACAATTTGACATATATTCTTAGCTTGGACCATTTCATTTTACTTGTTTTCTTTTTTTTTTCTTTTATTTTCTTTTTATTGGTGCATTGTAATCATACATCACATTGGAATACAAGACTTGAGAGGATATACAAGCACACATCATCCAATTAGCCCTCATCCACTCCCCATCCCATTCCCTCCCCCTCCCTTGATCCCATGCTTATTTGGTGATTAACTTTGATACATTTGTTTATGTACCTCCTGAGTTTTAAAGAGGCTCCATCCTCCCCTATCCCATACCCTCTGATTTGTCACCTTAATTGTTTCTCTATAGGGCCCTTCCTATACCTCGACCTCTTCCTGTTACCCCTTTCCTCCTAGGTATTGCTGATTAGGGGAAGCATCTGGTTTTTATTTTCTGCGATATTTCTCTGTGCATGCCGTGTTGCAAGTACCCATCCCATGCTTGACTGCCCCAGTAGTAGCCTGGCTACCTGATCCAGACCTTGCTGGCTCAGGCAGCAGCCTTGCCTCATGGGAGGCCCCGATTCTGGTCTCACTGGCCCCCACAACGGCCTAACCCCTCAGCTGACACCCATCCCAGACTCGGTGGCCCCAGCACCTTCCTTGCCTCAAGGCAGGCTCCGTCCCAGCCTCGCTGACCCTGGCACCAGCCTAACTTCTCGGCAGGCTCTGATCCCGGCCTCGGAGGCCCCAGTAGTGGCCTTGCCTCAATGAAGGCTCCAATGCTGGCCGCTGGCTCCGTAACTGGCCTACCCCTCGGCAGGCTCCAATCCCAGCCTCGGTGGCCCCAGCAACTGCCTTGCCTCAAGGCAGGCTCAATCGCAGCCTCACTGACCCTGGCACTGGCCTACCCCTCGGCAGGCTCTGATTCTGGCCTTGGAGGCCCCAGTACTGGCCTTGCCTCACGGAAGGCTCCGATTCCGACCTTGCTGACCCCGCCACCGGCCTAACCCTTCGGCAGGCTCCGATCCCGGCCTCGGAGGCCCCAGCAACGGGCTTGCCTCTAGGCAGGCTCCAGTGTCTGCCGCTGGCCCCGGCACCGGCCTAAACCCTCAGCAGGCTCCCATCCCAGCCTCAGAGGCCTCAGTAGTGGCCTTGCCTCACGGAAGGCTCAGATGCTGGATTCTGGCCCCGACACTGGCCTAACCCCTCAGCAGTCTCTGATCATTGCCTCGGAGGCCCCAGCACCGGCCTCGCCTCACAGCAGGCTCTGCTCCCAGACTTGCTGGCCCTGGACCCGGCCTAAACCCTCAGCAGGCCCCGATCCCGGCCTCAGAGGCCATAGTAGTGGCCATGCCTCATGGTAGGCTCCGATCTGGGCCTCAATGTCCCCGGCACTGGCCTTACCCCTTGACAGGCTCCAATCCAGGCCTCGGAGACCTCAGTAGTGGCCTTGCCTCACGGAAGGCTCTGATGCTGACTGCTGGCCCCGGCACTGGCCTAAACCCTCAGCAGTCTCTGATCATTGCCTCGGAGGCCCCAGCACCGGCCTTGCCTCACGGCAGGCTCCTCTCCCAGACTCACTGGCCCCGGCACCAGCCTAAAACCTCGGCAGGCTCCGATCCCGGACTCGGAGGTCCCGGCACTGGCCTTGCCTCATGGCAGGCTCCGATCCCAGCCTCGCTGGCCTCGACACCAGCCTACCCTCTCAGCAGGCTCCAATCTCGGCCTCGGATGCCTTAGTAGTGAACGTGCCTCATTGTAGGCTCCAATCCCGGCCTCGCTGGCCCCGGCACCAGTCTTACCCCTTGGCAGGCTCCAATCCAGGTCTCGAGAGCCCCAGAACCAATCCAGGTCTCGAGAGCCCCAGCACCAGCCTTGCCTCACAGCAGACCTCGATCCTGGCCTTGCTGGCACCGGCATCGGCCTAACCCCTCGAAAGGCTCTAATCCAGGCCTCGGAGGCCTCAGTAACAGCCTTGCCTCAAGGCAGGCTCCGATGCAGACCACTGCATGCGGCACCAGCCTATCCCTGGGAAGGCTCCAATCCTGGCCTCAGAGGACCCAGCCGGCCTTGCCTCAAGGCAGGCTCCAATCCCAACCTTGCTGACCCCGGCAATGGCCTACTCCTTTGGCAGGCTCCAATCCCGGCCTCAGAGGCCCCAGCAACGGCCTTGCCTCATGGCAGGCTCCAATCCCGGCCTTGCTGGCCCTGGCACCGGCCTACACTCTCAGCAGGCTCTGATCCCGGCCTCAGAGGCCATAGTAGTGGCCATGCATCATAGTAGGCTCCGATCCGGGCCTCACTGGCCCTGGCACCGGCCTTACCCCTCGGCAGGCTCCAATCCAGGCCTCGGAGACCTGAGTAGCGGCCTGGCCTCACAGCCGGCTCCAATCCTGTCCTTGCTGGCCCTGGCATTGGCCTAACCCCTCGGCAGGCTCAGATCCCAGCCTCGGAGGCCTCAGTAGCGGCCTTGCCTCACGGAAGGCTCCAATGCCGGCTGCTAGCCCCGGCACCGGCCTAACCCCTCAGCAGGCTCCAATCATGGCTTTGGAGGCCCCACAAATGGCCTTGCCTCACGGCAGGCTCCGCTCCCAGACTCGCTGGCCGTGGCACCGGCCTAATCCCTCGGCAGACTCTGATCATGGCCTCGGAGGCCCCAGCACCGGCCTTGCCTCACGGCAGGCTCAGATCCCGGCCTTGCTGGCACCGGCACTGACCTAAACCCTTGGCAGGCTCCGATCCCGGCCTCAGAGGCCTCAATAGTGGCCTTGCCTCATGGCAGGCTCAGATGCTAGCCTCGGAGGCCCCAGTAGCGGCCTTAACTCACGGCTGGCTCTGATGCCGGCCGCTGGTCCTAGCACCGGCCCAACCCCACGGCAGGCTCCGATCATGGCCTCGGAGGCCCCAGCACCGGCCTTGCCTCACGGCAGGCTCCTATCCATGCCTCGCTGGCCCCGGCACTGTCCTAACCCCTCGGCAAGCTCTGATCCCAGCTTTGGAGGCCTCAGAAGTGGCCTTGCCTCATGGCAGGCTCAGAGGCCCCAGTAGCAGCGTTGCCTCATGGCTGGCTCCAATGCCAGCCAGTGGCCCTGGCACCGGCCTAACCCCTTGGCAGGCTCCGAATATGGCCTCAGAGGCCTCAGCACCTGTCTTGCCTCACATCAGGCTCTGATCCCAGCCTTGCTGGCCCCAGCACCGTTCAAATCCCTCGGCAAGCTCCAATCCTGGCTTCGGAGGCCTCAGTAGTGGCCTTGCCTCACAGCAGGCTCTGATGCCGGCCGCCTGCTCCGGCACTGTCCTAACCCCTCGGCAGGCTCCGATCCTGGCCTCGGAGGTCCAGTAGCAGCCTTGCCTCACAGCAGGCTCCGATGCCAGCCATTGACCCCGTCAGTGGCCTAACACCTCAGCAGGCTCCGATCCCAGTCTCAGAGGCCCCAGCACCGGCGTTGCCTCACAGCAGGCTCCAATCCCAGTCTCGCTGGCCCTGGCACCAGCTTAACCCCTCGGCAGGCTCTGATCATGGCCTCAGAAGCCCCAGAACTGCCCTTGCCTCACAGCAGGCTTCGATGACAAACCGCTGGCCCCGGCACCAGCCCAACCCCTTGGTAGGCTCTGTTCATGGCTCGGAGGCCCAAGCACCGGCCTTGTCTCACAGCAGGCTCCTATCTGGGCCTCGCTGGCCCCAGCACCAGCCTAAACTCTCAGCAGGCTCTGATGCTGGCCGCCTGCTCCGGCACTGTCCTAACCCCTCGGCAGGCTCCGATCCTGGCCTCGGAGGTCCAGTACCAGCCTTGCCTCACAGCAGGCTCCGATGCCAGCCGTTGACCCCGTCAGTGGCCTAACACCTCGGCAGGCTCTGATCCCAGTCTCAGAGGCCCCAGCACCGGCGTTGCCTCACAGCAGGCTCCAATCCCAGTCTCGCTGGCCCTGGCACCAGCTTAACCCCTCGGCAGGCTCTGATCATGGCCTCAGAAGCCCCAGAACTGCCCTTGCCTCACAGCAGGCTTCGATGACAAACCGCTGGCCCCGGCACCAGCCCAACCCCTTGGTAGGCTCTGTTCATGGCTCGGAGGCCCAAGCACCGGCCTTGTCTCACAGCAGGCTCCTATCTGGGACTCGCTGGCCCCAGTACCAGCCTAAACTCTCAGCAGGCTCTGATGCTGGCCGCCTGCTCCGGCACTGTCCTAACCCCTCGGCAGGCTCCGATCCTGGCCTCGGAGGTCCAGTACCAGCCTTGCCTCACAGCAGGCTCCGATGCCAGCCGTTGACCCCGTCAGTGGCCTAACACCTCGGCAGGCTCTGATCCCAGTCTCAGAGGCCCCAGCACCGGCGTTGCCTCACAGCAGGCTCCAATCCCAGTCTCGCTGGCCCTGGCACCAGCTTAACCCCTCGGCAGGCTCCGATCATGGCCTCAGAAGCCCCAGAACTGCCCTTGCCTCCCAGCAGGCTTCGATGACAAACCGCTGGCCCCGGCACCAGCCCAACCCCTTGGTAGGCTCTGTTCATGGCCTCGGAGGCCCAAGCACCGGCCTTGCCTCACAGCAGGCTCCTATCTGGGCCTCGCTGGCCCCAGCACCAGCCTAAACTCTCAGCAGGCTCCGATGCCGGCCTCGGAGGCTCTTGTAGCGGCCTTGCCTCACGGCTGTCTCCGATGCTGGCCACTGGCCCCGGCACCGGCCTAACCCCTCGGCAGGCTCCAATCCTGGCCTCGGAGCCCCAAGCCGGCCTTGCCTCACAGCAGGCCCCAATCCCAACCTTGTTGATCCCGGCAATGGCCTAATCTTTGGCAGGCTCCAGTCCTGGCCTCAGAGGCCCCAGCACTGGACTTGCCTCATGGCAGGCTCCGATCCCGGCCTCGCTGGCCCCGGCACTGGCCTACCCTCTTAGCAGGCTCCGATCCTGGCCCCAGAGGCCTTAGCGGCGGCCGTGCCTCATGGCAAACTCTGATCCCAGCCCACTGGCCCTGGCACTGGCCTTACCCCTCGGTAGGCTCCAGTCCAGGCCTCGGAGACCTCGGTAGCGGCCTGGCCTCCCAGCCGGCTCCAATCCTGGCCTCTCTGTCCCTGGCACCGGCCTAACCCCTCGGCACCTCTGATCCCAGCCTCGGAGTTCCCAGTAGTGGCCTTGCCTCACAGCAGGGTCCGATGCCGGCCTCTGGCCCAGGCACCGGCCTAACCCCTTGGCAGGCTCCGAATCCATCCTCGGCGGCCTCAGTAGCGGCCTTGCCTCACAGAAGGCTCCAATGCCTGCTGCTGGCCCTGGCACCAGCCTACAGCCTCAGTAGACTCTGATCATGGCCTCGGAGGCCCCAGCACCAGCCTTGCCTCATGGCAGGCTCTGATCCAGGCCTCACTGTCCCCGACACCGGCCTAACCCTTTGGCAGGCTCTGATCCCGGCCTCGGAGGCCTCAGTAGCAGCCTTGCCTCACAGAAGGCTCCGATGCCAGCCGCTGGCCCCGGCACCGGCCTAACCCTTTGGCAGGCTCCGATCCTGGCCTTGGAGGCCCCAGCAGTGGCCTTGCCTCACGGCAGGCTCCAATCCCAACCTCTCTGGCCCCGGCACCGGCCGAACCCCTCGGCAGGCTCCCATCCCGGCCTCAGAGGCTCCAGCACCAGCCTTGCCTCACTGCAGGTCCAGTCCCAGCTTTGCTGTCTCCGTTGCCGACCTCACCCCTCAGCAGGCTCCAATCAGAGCACCCTCTTCACTCAGCAGGTTGTCCCCTGTTCCCGAAGGTGCATGGTGGTAGCATTCTTCCTCTGGGGTTATTACTTCAAAAGTTCCAGGTGTAATGCATCAGATCTCTCCCTCCCCTGAGTACTGGCCACTGCCATTGCCACTGCCTCCACCATTTCATATCTTTCCCAAGCTCTTTTACCACTCTGAATGTTGTCCAGTGTTCCTAAGCATGCATGATGGTAGTATTGAATATCTGGTGTAATTTCTCAAAAAAATAATGTTGGTAGGATCAGATTTCTGCCTCTCCTGGATAAAAGTCTCCACCACCATCGCAGAGACCGCTTCCAACACCGCCTTCCTCCTAGGTCTCCACTAAACTCTCTCCTTACAGGTGAAGTCCAGGATTCTTAAGAATGTAGAGAAGAAGCAGTCGTACTTCACCGGGAATTTTTCAAAAAGTTTTCAGTTCATTTGGATAAGTGTTGCCTGCATCTCCAGTATCCTGGCATCTGCCATGGCCTTCTTGACCACTCTCCGATATTTTTCATTTTTCTTTTTCTTTTCTTTTTCTTTTCTTTTTTTTTAAGAAGAGATGACAGTATGTGTGGTTTGAGGAGGTTGTGGGATCAGGCACTGAGTAGCACTGCGACCTGGGCCCGGTTTCTCCTGGTGTCCAGCTTGCTCCGCACGACTCCGCTTGGAGCCCTGAGTCCTGCGACCTGGGCCCCGGCTCTTCCGGGGGTCCGGTGTGCCCCTCCTGATCACCGCCTGGGGCCCAGGGCCTTGCGACCAGGCCCCGGTTTCTCCGGGGGTCTGGCGTGCTCCGTGCGATCCCGTCCGGGGCTCAGACCCCGGGCCCTGGTTTCTCAGGGAGTCCGGCATGCCACACCTGACCCCGCCCAGGACCCAGGGCCTTGCGACTGGGCCCCGGTTTATCCGGGGGTCTGGCATGCTCCACCTTCATTTTACTTGTAAAGTAGATGAGCATATGTACCATTTGAAGCTCTGCCCACTGAGAACATTTCTGCCAACCATTATATTTCATGACCATACTTGCTTGAGATAGTATTGAGAAAGGTGTCCATTTTTGGCTTGTACCCAAAATTCAGTCAACCCATCTGCTTTGATTTAGAGAAGTGTCCCCCAAATGTCTACATAATAAAGGCTTGGTCCCCAGAATGTGCTGTTGTTGGGAGGAGGTACAACCTTAAGGAGGTGGGGCCTAGTGGGTTATTATACGTTGTTGGGGATGTGCCTTGAAGGAGATTATGGGACACTATTGTCATCATCTTCTCTCTTCTCTCTCTCCCCTCTCCTCCCCTCCCCTTCCATCTCCATCTCCACCTCTCTCTCTCTCTCTCTCTCTCTCTCTCTCTCTCTCTCTCTCTCTCTCTCTCTCTGCTTCCCAGCTTCGTTGGGGCAAACAGCTTCCTCAAGCATGTGATTCTATGATTTACTGCCTCACCCCAGGCCCAAAATCAGTGCAGCCCACACAGATCACAGACTTAAACCTCTAAAACTGTGAGTCAAAATAATAAGCCCTTATCCATTATAATTTTATTATCTTTAGATATTTTGTTACGAGGATAGAAAATAAACAGGGGGAAACCACAATCTTTCTTTCTTTCTTTTTTTTTTTTTTTTTTTGCGGGTCTGGGGATGGAACCCAGGGACATTAGACTTCTGAGCTATACCCCGTGATCTATTTTTTATTCTTTATTTTGAAACAGGGTCTCACTGAGTTGCAGAGGGCCTCACTAAGTAGCTGAGGCTGTCTGCGAACCGCGATCCTCCAGGTCTCAGCCTCCCGAATGCTGGGATTACAAGCATGCGCCACCACGCCCGGCTCACAATCTTTTTAATATACAAAGCTGGAAAATTCGGATATCTTTATCTCACTAGAAACAAAAGTCAATTCAAAATGAATAAGAAAGTGAAATGTAAGGTTTGAAACTATTAAATTAGTAGGAAAAAAACAAGAAAGGAAATGCTTCCAGAACATTAGGATGGGCAATAATTTTCTGGACAAGTTTCCCATAGCGCAGCAAACAAAGAAAAAAAAAAGACAAATAGGTCACATCTAACTAAAAATCCTCTAGCGCTCAAAGGAAAAACTCAACAGAGTGAAAAGACAACCTACAGAATGGAAGAAAATATTTACAAACTATGCACCCCACAAGGAATTAGTATTCAGAAGATATAAAGAAATCCCAAAGCTCAATTGCAATAAGCAAATAACCAAATATAAAAATAAACAGTAGATTTAACTAGATATTTCTCAAAAGAAGATATACAAATGATCGATAAGTAGATGAGAAGGGATCAACATCACAACTCATCAGCGAAATGCAAATCATAAACCACTTTAGCATGACACTTCACACCAGTAGGATGGCTATTATGAAAAACAATAACAAGGCCAGGCGTGGTGGCAAATGCTTGTATTCCCCTCACTTGTGAGGTGGAGAAAGGTGGATTGCGCAGGTTTGAAGCCAGCCTCGCTGGCTTAAGAGACCCTGTTTTCAAATAAAATTATATATGTATAAATATGTGTGGGAGTGTAGCCCAGAGGGAGAAGGGTTTCCAGGAAACCCAGTACCACCAAAAAATAAAAATAAATTAAAATATTTAAGCCTAATAACAAGTGCTGGCAAGGACACAGACAATTGCAAACCCTCAAATACTGTTGTTGGGAATGTAAAATAGTACAACCATTATGGAAATAATACAGAAAGTCTTCAAGAATGTAAAAATAGGACTAGCAATCTTGTTTCTGGATATATAACCAAAGAAATGAAATCACTGTCTCAAAGAGGCATTTGCTCTCCTATGTTCATTGCAGCAATACTTTTTGATACGCACACAATGGAAACAAACTCCATGTCAAACAGTGGATGAAGGATTTAATAAAGTGTGGTTGATATATACAGCAGAATACTATTTAGCTACAAAAGAGTGAAATCCTGTCATTTTCAACAATAGGGATAGAACTGGAGATCATCGTTAAGTGAAATAAGTCAGTCACAGAAAAACAAGCACCGTATGATCTCACGCATATGTGGAATCTAAAAATGTTAATCTCATGAAGTTGAGAGTAGAATTGTAGTTACTAGTGGCTGAGGAGAATGGAAGGAAGAGCGGGACAAGCAAAGGTTGGTCAAAGGGTTCAGTTAAAATTAGATATGAGCAAGAAGTTGGGCACAGTGGAGTTAGTGTAGGTGACAATAAGGTAATATACATTTCCAAAAGCTAGAAGAAAGGATTTTGAAAGTTATCACCATAAGTGAATAGTAAATATTTGAGGAAATATATATGTTTAACCTGATTTAAACATAACACAATCTGTACATGAGAGAAAACATCACATTTCTCCATGTAAAATTCTTTGTTTTAAGGTATCAGTATAAATAATTGAATAAACTACTATATTCTTATAAAAAGTACACATAAAGTAGCCATATTGCAAGTAATTCCACTGTGCAAGAGAAAAGAAACATATATACACAAAAAGACTTGTCCATGTTTATTGAGAGCAAAATATTAGCAATAATTTAAAAAGGTAAAATAATTGAAATGTCTGTCAAATGGCCAGTGGACAAGCAAATTATGCTTATTTCTGTTGAGAGAAATTAAAGCGCTTCAGGTATATCATGGGTCAAACAAATAATCCCCAGGACATGATATTTTTGTATTTGGAATTTTCAGTAAAGGGAAATCAAGGAAAAATGAGAGATGATTAGTGGTTGCCCGGGAGTGGACTGGGAATGCAGATTAACTAAAAGTTGGCCTAAGAGATGTTATGGTGCAATGAAAATATTCTAAAACTGGGACTGTAATGATGATTGCACAGCCCAGTAAATTTCCTAAAAGTCATTAAAGTGTATATTTTAAATGGTGAATTTTATGGCATGTAAATTTACCTCAAAAAGCTTACAAAGGGGGAATTAAAAATGGCAACTGCGAGACACAGCACTTCTCAGTAGCTGAAATAAATAACGTTCAATTACATAGAAGGCAGCGTCTTAACCAACAAAATAAATATATCTCAGGAACCAAAACAGATCCAGGAACCTCAGTGGAAGGAATCCTGAACTATAAGATCCATGCAAAAAATTTAAAAAGTTTGGGTGTCAGATGTGCTGCAGGCACAACCGGGCCACCCGCCAGCACCAGTGCGGGTTGCCTGCCCAAACCGCAATCCATGAACCTGACTGAAACCACCGTGGCAAAATAACCCAAGAGTTTGAAAACGGACATAGAACTCCAACATCTTAAGCAATGAGCGGTGCCCGAGCCAGAAGCCTGTGTGCTCACCAAAGACGGTACCACACCAGCACAGTGAGTCCTCCAGACACCTGGATCAAGGAAGCCAGGTATCTGAGTGTGTCCAGAAAAGCTGTGGGTCTTAGCGTGCACCCCAGGTTTGGCACTAGCCTGGGCACCTGTCCCCACCCCAGGACCCAGCACTATCCTTGTGTGCCCTGCCTGCAACCCAGGACCCGTGCTAAATGTCTGTGCCACCTGCAACCCTAGACTCGATGTTCAGCTTGTGTGCCTAGCCTGTGCGAACTGCCTGAGCCCAGGCGCTAACCTCGTGGGCCCAGCCCACACCCCAGGATGGCAATAGCTGTGTGCACTCCACCTGCACCCTGAGAACGGGAGCTATCCTTGGGCCCCTAACCCATGCACTGGGTCCAGCACTAGCTGTGTATACCTGCCACACACCCTAGGGCCTAGCGCTACCCTCCTGAGCTCTGAATGAGCCAGAGACAGTGCTAGACCCTGTGCTCCACCAGTCCCGCCGACCTGAATGCCCCCGCCCTGCACCCGAGACCCACCGCTGGCTATCTGTGCCCACTCTGCAGCCAGAGATTCGGAACCAGCTCTAGTCCTGTGCACCCTGCCCAAGCCCTGGACCAGGCGCTAGGCATCTGCGCCTACCCGTGCCCAGGTCCAGTGATAGCCATGAACCCAGCCCAGCTGACTAATCCAATTGCCCAAGTTAGTTACAGTTGCAGTCCTCCTGCCTTAGCATTTAAGGTAGCTGGGGTTACAGGATTGTGCCACTGCACCAGGCCAAGAAAGTTTTTTTTTTTATTTCTTATAAGAAATAGAGAGATGGCAACGGAGAAAAGCGGGGCTTACAAGCCCCGCTAACAACCAATCTCTATTACTACAAAATCAGCACCTTTCATAGTCAGAAAACACCATCAGCAGGGAAACAAAAAATGTACTTTCAAGGGACAGAGGAAAAGAGGGCTGGAAAAACGAGACACAGAAAGAAACCGGATCTCAGTGCTGTGGCTGGAGCCATGGTGCAGAGCGGCGGGTGCCATCTGTCCTTGCAGCACCAGGCCCCAAAGAGGAGGGGGACTCAGAACGGAAGTCAGAGCCACAGAGGAGATACACCGAACTCACGCCCGAGGACGCAGCAATAGCACCATACTGCTGGCGGCAGCAGCGAGTTCATCAGACGGCTCCAGATGAATGCACTCAACAGCCCACCAGGCTCCAGAGAGGAGTGGCGGACAGCGAGCCAAGGTGAGCCGCTGCGGAACAGCCGGGTGGGATTCGGCAGATTTTTCGGTGCAGGGAGCATCTAAAGCTCCCAGTGGCTGGGCTCAGCACACCCTGCAGGGACTCAGAGCGGAGCGCAAAACCAGAGAAGAAGTACGCCAGCCTCATGGCCGAGGGAGTAGCAGTGGCACCATATTGCCACTGGTGGCAGCAGCAGCGAATTCACTGAGTCCACTACAGCTCCATCGGTGCACACAACAACAGTGAGTCCAATTGCGGCCCCTAGAGAAGAAATCCCAGTACAGCACTCCCAGGGACTTGATCCAGTGGGGGAGTAGCGGTGGCAGAGATATCACACCATAGGAGAACGCCCAACCTGGCAACCCCCTGGTCTACAGCAGCCTCGATTGACTCCCTGGGTCTGAGACTCTGCTATACAAACTAGTAAAGGAGTAGTGGGGACTGAGATACCACAGACTCGAGATCCAGAGCACCTTAAGTGAAGTCTTAGTGACCCAAGGGAAGAACCCAGAGAAGGCACAAACTTCTGAAATCATGGGAAAGAGGAATAACAATGTAGCAATGAATGCTCACAACCCCACAACATCAGAACCAGATAAAACAGAAATTCAGAGATTTCTAGAAGATCAAATCAGGAAAATAACTGTAGAAATAATAGAGGGGTTTCGAAAAGAATTCAGAGAGAGCCAAAAAGAGATAAAGGATGCAATTAATGAAGTAAAGTCCTCAATTCAAAGTACAAACAACCAATTAGACCACATGGAGAATAGAATCTCGCTCTTAGAAGATGATCACTCCAAAAATGAAAACATAGTTTCTAAATTAGAAAAAAAAATTTCGACAGCAGGAATCTGACATTGAAAAAATATGGGCCCATTTTAAGAGAGCTAACCTAACAATAATTGGAATAGAGGAGGGAAAAGAAGGTGACACCAAAGGGATCAACAATCTCTTCAAGGAAGTAATAGCAGAAAATTTTCCAAACATAGAGCAAGAGGTTCATACACAGGTCCTGGAAACTTATAGAACCACCTTTAGACAGGATCAGAGAAGAGGATCCCCACGCCACATAATTGTCAAAATGACCACTGTGGAAGCCAAGCAGAGAATCTTAAAGGCAACAAAAACAAAGGGCCAAGTGACATTCAGAGGCAAACCAATTAGAATCACTCCAGACATCCCAAACCAAGTCATGAAAGCTTGGAGTAACATATTCCAAACTCTGAAAGAAAACAACTTCCAACCAAAAATTTCTTACCCAGCAAAACTTTCTATCAAATTAGATGGGGAAATAAGAAGCTTCCATGACAAACAGAAACTGAAGGAAATTATGTCTTCAAAACCAGTGCTAGTTAATACTCAAAGAGATTAACTAAAAAGAAGATTTAGGTAACACACACCAGAACCAGAGAAACAAGATTTTCCATCCAACAGACAAATAAGATTAGTTATCTGTGGAGATTCATTATTTATGCTAGTCTTTTACCTATCTCTAAATTGTATTGTTTGCCTTTATTGTTGTTAATTTTTAGGATTTCTAGTTGGAATATTAATATACCTTCAGATACAGCAATTTGAAATATTTTATCCCATTCTTTCAGTAACTTTTAACTCTGTTTACATTGTCTTTGGATGTACAATAATTTTTTTTTTAATTTTTAGGGAGTTTGTTTACCCTTCTGTTGCCTGTGCCATTGAAATCATATCCAAGAAATCACTGCCAATTTCAATGTTGTGAGGTTTAATGACCCAGATTTTCTTCTAAATTTTATAGTCTTAAGATTTATATTTAGATCTTTTATCAGTTTTGAATTAATATTTTATATGGTGTTAGGTAAGGGTCCAATTTTATTCTTTTTCATGTAATTATTATTTTTCAACAATATTTACTTAAAAGATTATTATTTCTTCCACCAAATGTTCGTGGAAACCTTGTCAAAAATAAATTGACAATATATGGAACAATTTATCTCTAGGCTTTTATTTAACTCCAATGTTTTATATATCTGTCTTTATAACAGTTCTACAGTGTTTCAATTATTGAAGCTTTATATAAGGTTTGAAATCAGAAAATATACATCTTCTAGCTTTGTTTTTTTTCAAAATTGTTTTGGGTATCTAGAGTCCATATTCCACATTAGGATAGATTTTTTTTGAAAAATAAATAAATAAATGTATGGTAGTTTCACCAAAAAAAAAGAAAAAATATGTTCTCTGGTAAGAAAGAAAGCAAAAAGAAATATTGAAATGTTATCTTTAAGTCATCAAAAGCTTGGTATCAGACAAATGAAACTGTTATGTGAGATTATCATTTTAATTTTGGATACATTGCTATAATACTAGATGTCAACCACTAAGCCAAGCATGAGAGGGAGGGATGGGGAGAGAATGGGTGGGGATCGGATGGGGGCTAATTGGGCGATGTATGTTCATGTATGTCTAAAAAAGTTTTTTTAATCCCATTTATGATGTATGAATACAGTGCACCAATAAAAATGAATTAAAAAATAAGAAATAGAATTTGGCAGGCTGATGTTCACAATCGTATATAAGTGCAAAGATCCTAGAATAGCCTAAATGTGTTTTTAAAAAGAGCTAATTGGAAAGGGTACATTACTTGTTTGCAGGGGTAGTGTTATAATAATCAGAACAGTGTAGTATTGGCATAACAATAGAAATGTATCAGTAGAACAAAAGAGAGTATCTAGAATTATACCCCCCCACACACGTTTGTGTATTTGTATACATAAAATTATTAATAAAATACAAAGCATAATTAAGGGAGAAAGAATAGAGTTTCCCTAAGTTGACTCTGGAACAACTAGATACCTACATGCAAAATACAAATTTCAGCTCATATGTTGCTCCATATAAAAAAGTAACCCCAAATGGTTCATAGGCCTACATGTCAAAACTAAAAGTATAAAGCCTGTTGAAGAAAACATAGAATAAAATCTTTAGTATATTTGGATTGTGTGCTAATTTGAGGATCAAGGAAGAGTGCCACCGCCCACCTTGGCATATATGAGCGTGACAAACGCTTGTATGAATCTGCAAGGTCCAAGGAGGCCACGCCCCGAGGAAAGAGGCGTCATCTCTGGCAGAAATACTCCCTGCTCTTAGATTTCTACACTTAAAACCTCCAATGATGTAAAACAGGATCCCAAGAATTAGGACTGTGGAAGAAAAAATTGAGTCCATGAAAAATAAATTTTCTAATGAAGGGTAGCCAGAATTCAGAGGCTGCAAAATTCCTTTCCGGTTTTTCCAAAGGCAAGTCCTTTGATCTAAAGATTAGCTCCCGGCACCTCTCTACCAGCAGGGGAAGCTGCAAATCCACTTCTTGCCCCATTTCCCAGAGAGATGCAAAACTGTCTCTGGAAACTGGGCCATTTGTTTTTCCTCTTAAGAGATGCTAATAAGCTCTTATCTGGCCTTAACAAGCCTATCTTTAGGACTCAGCAGCAGGACAGTAAAAAACTCAAAAGTCTGCCCCAAAATTATGCATTAAAGAACAATTATAGAAGTCCAATCACCTGTGTTATAATGTTTTTGCCCTGTTTTACTAACTGTAATATAAGTATTGCCTCATAGGTGATGGCGGAGCAGACAGGACCAGACAAATCTGCAACGCAGCCCATAGATCTTGATAAAGGAGGGCCTGGACTAAGCCCTAGAGACAAAAAGACTCTGGAAGGATCAAAGGCGATCCTAGAAGACTGAATTTCCCCAAAACGGACTTTGGGTGTGAACCCCCACCTTTACAGATGCCTGCCTGTTCCGGATGCCTTTCCGGACTCCAGACCTTGCCCCCTAAGGCTCACCCAAGGCCAGAAACCTGACTCCAATGACAAAGGCCAAGGGGGCTGACTTTAATCACCTAGTCCCAGAAGAACCTTAAACGGTGACACCATGGATCTTCTTTTATCCTGTTTACCTTGTTTACACTTAATGCCTCACTATTGTCCTTTGGTGCTTACACAGGGTATAGGGTATAAATACTGGTGATGGAAATTAAAACATTGTCAATTGCACAGAAGGCGGTTATCCATGTCAATAATTATTTCAGATTTTTTCCCCAGAGAGGAATCTCCACTTTTAGTGCCGTGAACAGGAACTTAAAGGAGTTTATTTCATAAAAGGGAAAAAATTGCTGCAGATACATGGCTGCAGAACTGCAACCTAAGCCCTTGTCCATCTTTCTGAGGATCTCAGTCCCAAACAGACTCAGTGCCAGATTTGCCCCCCCCCCCAGGACTGAGCAAGTTCGTTTTAGCAGAAGAGACGGGATCATGAGAGGCAGCGAGTGACATATAGCAAGCTTTATTGGATAGCACATGGATGGGGTTGCATAAGGGGAGAAATCTCCCAAAGAGGCAACTTTCCAGAGGCAGCTGTACAAAGCCACCACCCAGAAGTGTAATAGGGCAAAGGGCCTTTCAGGATAGAAGGGGTAGTCAGAGATGGTGTGTATATATCTAGAAGAAATTGCTCTGCAGCAAGGTTAGAATATCCAGGTAAGAGAGCTCGAAAGGAAATAGGAGTTTGAGATTATTTTTTATATATACAGCGTTTTTAATATTTATGGCCAGCAGAAACTGAGTGCATTTTTGTGGGGTCTGAAATATAGGTAGGTTAAAAACAACTAAGATATATTAATGAAGACTATATTTAAAGCAATGGATGGGGGAGAATCTTAGATTAACACCAGTGGAATTTGGGCTAATGGCACTAACTTGCTGTGGAGACATCAATAGTATGGGGGCCACTTTAGACCAATTCCCAGACATTATCTTTGCCCATTTATTTATGTATGCATTTGTGTATGTATGTATTTATTTATTTATTTATTTCAGAACTGGGGATTGAGAAGAACAACATCGTCAAGTGGCATTGTTTTTACATGACAGAAATGTAAAGAAAGTACATGGGTATGAAAAGTTTTGGTAAGGAAGGATAAAAAAAATAATTTTATTGGAATAAGAAAGTATTTTGTATAAAGCAAGTTTTAGTCAAAGATTGTCCCAAATAGGAAAGAAAGAACTGGGATAAAAATTAAAGGGCTAAGATAATCACAGAAGGTTTGTGTAGGTCATCAATGTTTGTAAAAGTGATAAAGATGGCTTTATTTTAAAAAGTAGTTAAAAGATTTTCATTAAAATTCTCCTAAGCCTACCTCTTTTCAGACCTCTAGAGGCCATTCTGTCCATACTTATATTTTGCCCAAGGTTACTAAATTATGTGGTTAAGTTTGTCCCCAACAGACTTGAAGCCAACAAGTTCCAGATGGTGTTACAGATGGAATCTCAGATGAACATAAACTGGAGCCCCTTGGAAGGGGTGCACACCTGGAAATGCCAGCTGATCTGAACCCCACAAGTCGTTTGCTTGCACCCTCAAAGCTGGAGTCCTTCTCTGTCCCCTTTCTGCTCAAAGCAGCCAGACTGATTTCATCATCTGAATTCCTTTGTTTGATGGGTATCAATAAGTTAAAATAAAGAGGGGGGAAAGTGCTGGTATTGAGAAATTGTTCCAGTAGTTCTTTCCCATGAAATATAATGTGTGGTCAGAGTCTGGGTGTTACAGAGGCACTCAGACAGGGAAAGGTGGCAGCTTTGTCTCCTCCTGAGCTTCAGAGCTCCTACTCCCCCTTTATGTCTCTGTCTGTCTGTCTGTCTGTCTCTCCTAAAGCTTTGTCCTAATGATTAACCCATAGTAAGGTTAAAGGCAATTAGGGCCTTTAGCCCTAAAAGCATGTAGAGACTTAGGAACATCATAGAGTCAATAAACACCTTTGGTCTTAAAAATACATAGAGGTAATCAGTGTCTCTATTTACCTCCTCTTCTTTGTGATCTGTATTTTATTTCAAAACACCCATAGTTGGAGGGGAACTGATAAAGCAGATGTAGAAAGAGATAGATCATTGACCCCTGCACTTAGTAAGTGCACTGTCCAGAGACAAGAAGGCACCACCTACCTAAGGAATAAGTTACTAGCCCATTTCCTTGGTAACACTGATAAGAACATAGCAATGGGGAAAAATCTGTATTTAAGGGTGTGGGACTAACAGAGGGTTAGAGTTCCATTTTCAGGCTCTCCAGCATCTCTGCCAGGCATGCGGATTTTCTTCTCTTCCATTTTTATTTCATACTGAATTTGTATAATGTTTTGATGAAGTTGCAACTGAGCTGCCTGTTACTTTTAATTTCCCAATTCAACCAATTTTATTTGAATTGAGGAAAATATCCCTCAGCGCCATTACAACCATCACACTCAGGGCATCATGGAGGACATAGTGGGTGCCAGCTTGTGCCAGATCATGACAGCAGGGAGAAAGAGGAGCCCAAACTGCAGGAGCCATAGGGGAAAACACTGTTTTAGTCTTCATCCCTAGACTTATCCCCAGCAAAAAGTACTACCTCAGCGCCCACTGGTAATCCCAATACTTGGGAGGCTGAGATGGGAGGATCACTAGTTCGCGGCCAACCTCAGCTACTTGGTGAGGCCCTCTGCAACTTAGTGATACCCTGTTTCAAAATAAAGAATTAAAAGAGGGTTGGGGTTGTAGCTCTGAGGTTGAATGCTTCTGGTTTTAATCTCAGTACTACAAAACAAACAAACAAACAAACAAACAGAGTCCTGCCTCCAGCATGGTCGCCTTGTCTAACACGTGAAGTCTGGGGGACATTTTTAAATTCAAACCATAATAGTCTCTTAGTTTCTCTTCTTAGCACTCCATATCATCTGTATGGTAACAAAAGGAATTGGCTTGGGTATGTATCTGCAGGTGAGGTGGGGGCAAGAACAATGTACTAAAAGCAAATCTAATGAATCAAAAATAATTCATGGTGACCACGATTGATTCCTTGGAAGCCAAGTGTGCCTAAGTGCAGGCATATTTGCCTATTACCAGGGCTTTTCTACATTAATGTGCCCTTATTCTGGATGCCCTTTGTGCCCACTCTTCCGAGAGTTTGCATCCTGGGCTGTTGCTCAGCTGGTCTCTGTTTTCCATGGAGCACAGAGCATGCCTGCTCCCTGCATAAATTCCCTGACTATTCCCAGCAGCTCAAACTTGATACCTCCTAAGTTCTCCGCAGCCACTTTAAGGTAAATCTTCAGTTGGAGCACCAAGACATAAGGGAACCCTGTCCAAATGTACAACTACACTCTCAAACTTTTCCAGGTACTTGTCAGTTGGAGTTTGACTTGGTACAAAGTATCTCTGTCTGTCTGTCTTTATCCTGGGGATTGAACTCAGGGGCCTTCTACTCTGAGCTGCAATCCCAGTCCTACTTTATTTCTTATTTTTGAAATGGGATCACACTAAGTTGCTGAGCCTGGCTTTGGACCTGCATTCCTCCTGTCTCAGCCTCCTAAGTACTGGGATTAGAGGCATGTGCTACCACACCCTCCTAGCACACAGTCTCATTCTTGAGATATAAACATAGAGCATTTTCAAAACCAATAGGTATTTGCAATATAATTTTATTGTAAACTTTTATTTGGTACTGGCCACAAAATACATACACCAATGACGGGGTTTATCTTCATGGTCCAAAAGCACTACCTTATAAGCTGTAGATGAGGAAATACCATGGAAATCGCTCTGGAGCAAACACCAACTTGAGGCGGACCTCGTAAATCTCTGGATTCTCCCAGAAGGCGAATGCCGGAGCCAGCCAGCAAGAGTACGGGTTCTGAAGTTAGGCGTGAGGATGGAGAATTTTTTATTCTAACTTGGGGGAGCCGCCAGCCTACTCTCTCTACTGGTCGACCCCTGTCCATGGGTCAATATTTCCTATGGGTCGACGACTATGCCTGGGTCAGTATTCTCTATCACGCCAACACTCCTGGCCAAAGCAACTTCTGGGTCAATCTCATCTTTATTGCGCCGATGCTGGGTTTGTTTTTCCAGAGGTATTTATACACAGCTACAGTTCAATCAACATTCTCGTGCTACCACCACCAGAATACAATAAAGACAAATACAAAACACACACATTACAGATAGGCCTATCAGTACCCTCGTGTCATCACCACCTGATCCTCTCTCAGACCTCTTTGAACTTTCCATAACCCCAAACCTCGTTGACTCTGGGCAAAGGACAGTCAGCTGAGTCAGAGACACCAGTCTAGGGGAAAGCCTTAATATCTCCCCACACTTCCTCCTTTTTTCCTATATTCAAAGAAGACTGTGCCTGTCTTAGGTTGTTTCCTTTTTGTATCAAGGATTAGCCGTCTTTGGATAATACAGAGCTAAGCTGTATATCCTGTCTTAGCTTTCCTTGTCCCAAGGAAATCTTACCCGTCATTGACTACCAGCCTCTTAAATGGGGGTACCCTTCAAAGGTAAATTGCGCACTTCTGCTGAAAAAAAATGTTCTCACTTTGTCCTGAGACCACACTTTGTTCCGAGTCTCTAATAAACAAGGTATTGGGAGTATCATGTAACATAGATATTTCAGCAAGACATTTTCTCCAATTAACACAATGATTTTTACATGTTGAATCAGTTTTACAGAGTAAACGAGTTATTAGTGGGCTAACCTTTTTATCTTTTTCCCTGGGTAACCAGGGCCCCACAAGACCAAACCTTCAATGGCACAATTACGTATTAGTCTTTGTCCAAAATAATCAAAAGTACTAATTCCATTCTTTGTCCAAAATAATACTATCAATCTTTGTACTATCAATTCTCCATCCAAAATATCAGTCTCTGTACTTGTCTGCAATACCATGGGTGTCAACTGCAGACATCCCATCTTCCCGACAATTTTACCAGTTCTTTGTCCAGTATAACCAACATTTTCCGCAATGGGCGCAAAATTCAAAACAAGAAGTCCCAGCAATCGCGAGTTGTTACTGAAGACAGTGATCTCCCGCTGCTCCTACACAGCTGGAATGAAGTATGGGATAATCTGGAATGTAAGTCCATGTTTCGGTCATCAGCATTAATCCGAGAGTCTTCTATCTTTCAGTCATCAGCATTGATCCGAGAATCTTCTATTCTTGCTTGATCCATATGTTGCACAAACCACTCAGGTATCCACCGTGCATTATCTTCATCCTGTGAAAAAACACAAACATGCCCTCTTCCCCATATTAGTACGGGGTCAGGACCTTTCCAAATTCCTGTGCAAGGATCTTTTCATTCTACTAAAGCAAAATTGTTTTTGGAGGATGGATGCCAATAACTATCTGCTGCTGTGTGACCAGTTTTGTCAGCATTAAAAAAATTAAGAATCAAAAGAACATGATTTAAAGAGTTCTATAATGAATGGGGATATAACTCCCCCTTTTTATTTATTTTCAAAAGGATTGTTTTCAGAGAATTATGGGCTCGTTTTACAATGCCCTGCCCTTGAGGATTATAGGGTATACCTGTTATATGTTGAATATCATATATATTGCAAAATCGTTTAAAAGCCATACTAATATATCCTGAGTCATTATCAGTTTTAATGCAGGTAGGAAGACCTAAGAAAGAAAAAACATTTCAAACAATGGGAAATCACATGCTTAGCAGCCTCCCCAGTTTGGGCTGTAGCCATGATAAAACCCAAAAAAGTATCAATAGACACATGAACATACTTTTGCTTAACAAAGGCAGAAATGTGCGTAACATCCATTTGCCATAAATTATTGGGAACCAGTCCCCATGGATTTACACCTAAATGAGGAAGAGGTAAATATTCTGGACATACGGGACATTGTTTATCAATTTGTCATGCTGCTTCTCGAGTAATTTGAAACTGTTTACGCAGACCAGCACATTTTGATGATGTGATCAAATGTGATGTGATGATGTGATGATGTGATGAATGTGATCATTGAGCTTGTTCCAATTGAGAGGGGCAGACAAATTTTGTAGCATCATCAGCAATTTGATTACCTTCTGCCAAAGGACCAGGTAAAGCAGAATGTACTCTTATGTGCCCAATAAAACAAGGATGTTGCCATGTTAAAATCTGAGTTTGAATTTGAATAAATTACCTATCAATTTATTACACATATCAATATATGGTATGTTTTTCAATGCTTGGAGGGCACTGGCTATATATAAACTATCATTATATAAATTAAAAGGCGTATCATATAGATGTTGAAAAACGGCTGCTACTGCATGTAATTCTACAACCTGAGCAGATGTAAAAGATGTTTGAATTATAATACTATGTTTATTAATTACATAAGATGCCTTACCATTTGAGGAGCCATCAGTAAATACCAAGACCACCTGAGATATGGGAGTGGCATGAATTATTTTAGGAAATATAAAAGCATGTTTATTAACAAATTGTAATAGTTTATCATGAGGTAAATGATTGTCAGTTTCTTCAATAAAGGATGCAAAAGCAATAGACCATGAATCATCATTCTGAAAAAGCCATTGTACTTGTTGTTTAGTAAAAAGAACACTAATAAGTGAAGGCTCTTTTCCAAAATATTTTATAGAAACTGATCTAACAGAACACACCATGTAGGCAACTAATTCCCAATACGGCATTAAAACTCTGCTTGGTGTAGTGGGTAAATGTGTCCACATTAATGGTCTATCCTGCCACAAAACAGCAGTGGGCGTATGTGCTGATGTTAATATATATGCACCCCATTCTTTCGTATAATCAATGTATTGTTTTCTTTGACATTTAATAGCCAATTCAACTTTTTTAAGAGCAGCATGTCTTTTCTCTGTTAAGATCCGAGAGGAAGTTGGGTCTGAGTCACCTTTTCAAGATATTAAACAAAGGTTTTAATTCTCCAGTAGTAATATTTAAAGATGGTCTTTGCCAATTAATATCTCCTAAAAGTTTTTGAAAATCATTTAAGGTTTTTAAATTATCTTTACATAATTGAATTTTTTTGTGGCTTAATAGTCTTGGGATAAAGAATGTTTCCCATGTAAGTATATGGTGGTTTTATTTGTACTTTTTCTGGAGCTATAATCAAACCATTATTTTGTAATGCAATTTGTAAGCTAGCATAAGCTGAAAAAATCCCTTCGTCTTTATGTGCTAATAAAATATCCATATAATGCATCATATATACAGGTTTATAGGACTTTCTGACAGTAGCTATAGCCTTTGCAACAAATTTTTGACACAGAGTTGGACTACTGGCCATTCCCTGAGGTAGCACTTTCCACTGATACCTTTGCATAGGAGCTCTATAATTTGTAGATGGAACACAAAAGGCAAATCTCTTACAATCTTGTTGTGCTAATGGTATTGTATAAAAGCAGTCTTTTAAATCTAAAATTATTTTATAAGTGTCTTTGGGGATAGTGGATGGATTGGGTAGTTCAGGCTGTAAGGCTCCTTTTAATTCCATAGTTCTATTAACTTTCCTTAAATCCTGTAACAGTCTCCACTTACAAGATTTTTTCTTAATGACAAACATGGGTATATTCCAAGAGGAGTTAGAATTTTCTATATGGCCGTAGTCAAGCTGTTCCTGTACTAACTACTCTGCGGCTTTTATTTTTTCTAAGGTTAGGGGCCATTGATCAATCCAAACCGGTTCCTCATTTTTCCAAGTAATAGGATTGGCATGGAGTACAGGCTGATCAACAACCCCTTCTAAAAATACCCTTGGCCTGCTCGAGGGGGTTGTAAATGAAGCTTTAAAGGCTCTATAACACCCTGATTATTTATCGCTAGACCTTCCTCTGGTAAAAGTCCTTGATCTAACATTTGCTGTGTCACTATAGGGCTGGGGCTATAAAGATAGACACCCATGATCTGCATAACATCTCGGCCCCATAAGTTGACAGGAAGTCCTGGAACAATATAGGGCTGAAGAACTCCAGTGTGGCCTTCCTCATCTCTCCAAGTAAGACAATCACTGCTTTGTTCAGGGTTTTCCATCTGTCCTATACCTTTAAGGTGAGTGAGGGAAGAATGCTTAGGCCGTTTTTTAGGCCATAGATCAGCTGTTATGACAGAAACATTTGCCCCTGTGTCTAATAACCCTGAAATTTCTTTCCCATTAATAAACAAGTTCAATTCTGATCTTTGAGTTCCAATCGCTTGAACCAAAAAGGCATCTGATGAACCAAATCCTTTTTTACCTCATTTAGGTATCTGAGCACTATTATTAGTTTGCGCTGATGTAGTAATACTAATTGTGGCATTCATTGACCTGCATTAATAACAGCTATCCCTTGAGGAGAATGCATCATAATTTTTATTTCTCCTTCATAGAATCAACTACTCCAGGGGCTACTATAATTCCCTTCATGGTGACACTACTCCATCCTAACAACAATCCTACTGTCCCTTTAGGTAACGGACCATAAACGGCAGTAGGAAGGGCTTGCATTCCCTTTTGGAGAGTTAATACTGTCTGTGTGGAGGCACAGAGGTCCAATCCTGCGCTGCCTGGGGTTACTCTGAATAAGTCCTGAGTGGTTTGCTTTGTTGAATGTTGTCCTGCTGTGGTACGGCTGTCTGAAGTGCCCCATAACATTGTTGCTGTGGGGCCTGAGGCAGGACCCCCCTTCCATTTCCCAACTGGAACTAATTATCTTGTGCATCAGTCCTTGATTTACATTCCTTAGCCCAATGCTTCCCTCTTCTACATCGAGGGCATAAGCCTGGCTCTCGTTTATTACTAGCACTCTGCCTCTGTGGACAGTTAACTAAATGACCATTTTGTCTACACCCATAGCTTTTAACCATATTATTCTTAGGTCCCCATTTTTTGTGTTGTTGGAAAAGGATTTCTTGTACAGTTTTCCCTTGTAATGCCGCAGCCATAGCTAGTCTCTGTGTATATGCAGGTCCTATATCAGAACATAACCGAATATAATCAGAAAGGTCTCCTTTCTTTCTAAAGGGTGTAAGGCAGCTTGACAAACGGTATTAGCATACCCAAAGGCTAATTGCTTTATGAGCAACAGCCCTGCTTCACTGTCGCCTATCAATCAACTAGCAGTTTCTAATAACCTGGCTACAAACTCCTGATATGGCTCATCTGGTCCTTGTCTTATTTTTGAAAGATCTTTTGTTCATTTTCCTGAAGAAGGCAACTTGTTCCATGCTTGACGTGCAGCAGCACTGGTCTGAGCATAAGAAGCTAGACTAAATTTTAATTGCTGAGCAGTCTCCTTAAATTGTCCTTCTCCTGCTAACATGTCAAAATTTATGGGTATTCCCTGAGCTATGTTTAAATCTGCTGTGGATTGGCATTGTTCTGCAAATTGACTTCCACAATAAAAAATCACCCCCTGATAAACAAGCTTGGGCTATCTGTTTCCAATCAGAAGGACACAGAGCCTCCATAGAGAGAGATTCTAACATGGCTTGAGTAAAAGGTGCTGTTGTTCCATATTGAGCACAAGCCGCTTTTAATTTTGTTTGAAAGGAAAGGGTCTATGTCCTCTAAGAACACCTCCTTGACCCAGTTTTGTTGGTATCTAAGAAATCTAATAACACTTCCTTAACCATCAGGGTCTTCAGTATCTGGGAAAACTCTAAATCCCCTAGTATCTTCTCCATTTTTTTGCAGCCCAATTTATCGCTGCTTGAAACGGTGATATTAAAGAAAACAACTCATTTCTATAGTACTGAGCAGCAGTTTCTTCCTTAGGAAGCTTAACTTAAAGCATCTTTTAACCTATGTACAAAAAACAAAAAACTAATTTTTCTATGCTTTGTATATTACAATATTTTTTGACCCATTGTATTTTAGCAACTCTTATGCTGGGAACTAATCTTCTGACCTATCGTCTATTACTATTTACACGTTAGGCGCCTTCATTTTCTATCTTAGTTTCTTTCTTCATTTTCTGGCTTAGTTTCTTTTGCGCAAAGCTATACTTTAGTGACCGATTATATATTACAAATTTCCCACGTTTCACCTCTACCAAAAATCTTTTGAGCATGCTCCTTTTTTATTCAGCGATGTCCTTCATGGGATCCTCAGTTTCAGAATTTTCCTCATACGGGCCACCACCTGCCGGAGCCAGCCAGCAAGAATATGGGTTCTGAAGTGAGGCATGAGGATCGAGAATTTTTAATTCTAACATGGGAGAGCTGCCAGCCTATTATCTCTACTGGTCGACCCCTGTTCGTGGGTCAATATTTGCTACGGATCGACGACTATGCCTGGGTCAGTATTCTCTATCCCATTGATACTCCTGGCCAACACAATTTCTGGGTCAATCTTATCTTTATTGTGCCAACGCTGGGTTTGTTTTTCTAGAGGTATTTATACACAGCTACAGGTCAATCAACATTCTCATGCTACCACCACCAGAATACAATAAAGACCAATACAAAACATGCACGTTACAGATAGACCTATCAGTACCCTTGTGTCATCACCACCTGATCCTCTCTCAGACCTCTTTGAACTTTCCATAACCCCAAACCTTGTTGACTCTGGGAGAAGGACAGTCAGCTGAGTCAGAGACACCAATCTAGGGGAAAGCTTTAATGGCTCCCCGCAGGTGAAAACCTTTTTCGTGTGAGTATGCAAGCTTGAATTTACAAATCATAATTAACAAAAGGTCTCCTGTCTTTTGTCAGGAACAAGCCCTACAGGAACATACTGGCCTTTGTTATGCATAACGGCACTTATACAGGTGTTCAGGTAGCAGAAACTCACAAGTTATAATACTGACCATGAATCCAATGGAGGGGAATTTCTCAGCCTACTGAAAAAAAAAAAAAAAATATATATATATATATATATATATATATATATATATATATTACCAAAAGTACTGCTATTGAGTGAAAAAAGGAAAACTCCTTTGCTGAGACTTTCTTTGGAAATTGTATGTAATCTTGTATTTGAAAGCATATGTTACATAGTAGGTGGGCACTTGAAAAAGCTGGAGAATTTCCAGGCATACCTGAACTTCTCAGAAACTCCTGCCAGAAGGGAGAGAAATTTTACAATCACAAATATAGTTGCTTTTCTAGGTCTATGAAGAATGTTGCTGGTATTTTAATGGGAATTGAATTGAATCTATAGATCAATTTTTGCAGGATGGCCATTTTGATGATATTTATTCTGCCTATCCATGAGCACAGGAGATCTTTCCATCTTCCAAGGTCTTCTTCAATTTCTTTTTTTAATGTTTTATTGCTTTTGTTGTAGAGGTCTTTTACATCTTGGGTTAGGTTTATTCCTAGGTATTTTATTGGTTTTGAGGTTATAGTGAATGGAATTGTTTTCTTTGTTTCTTTCATTGTGTATTCATTGTTGGCGAATAGAAAAGCCACTGATTTCTTTAGGTTGATTTTGTATCCTGCTACTTTGCTGAATTTGTCAATCAGCTCCAGAAGTCTTTTTTTTTTTTGGTGGTACTGGGGTTCCTGGAAGCCCTTCTGCCTCCAGGCTACACTTCTAGACCTATTTTTACATTTTGATTTGGAAACAGGGTCTCCTAAGCCAGCATATGTAGCTGGCTTCAAATCTACGCGATCCTCCTCTCTCTGCCTCCCAAGCATGAGGATTCCAACCGTGCACCAAAACGCCTGGCCTATCCAGAAGTCTTTTGGTTGAGTTCTTTGGGTCTTCCAGATAAAGAATCATGTCATCTGCAAATAAGGGTAATTTTAATTCCTCTCTTCCTATGTGAATTCCTCTGATTTCCTTATCTTGTCTTATTGCTGAGGCAAGAGTCTCAAGGACTATATTGAAAAGGAGTGGTGATAGTGGGCATCCTTGTCTTGTTCCTGATTTTAGAGGAAATTCTTGCAGTTTTTCCCCATTCAGTATAATGTTGGCTTTGGGTTTACAATATATTGCCTTAATGATGTTGAAATATGTTCCTTCTATCGCAATTTTCTGCAGTGTTTTTAACATTAAATGGGTGTTGGATTTTGTCAAATGCTTTTTCAGCATCTATTGCTATGACGATGTGGTTTTTGTTTTTGGTTCTATTTATGTGGTGAATAACATGTATTGATTTGCATATGTTGAACCAACCTTGTTTTTCTGGGATGAAACCAACTTGGTCATGTATTATTCTTTTGATATTATTTTGAATGCATATGTCTAGTATTTTGTTTAGAATTTTTGCGTCTATGTTCATTAAGGATATAGGTATGTAGTTTTCCTTTCTTGAGGTATCTTTATTTGGTTTGGGGATTAATGTGATACTGGCCTCATAGAAGGAATTTGGGAGAGTTCCATCTCTTTCAGTTTCTTGGAACAGGTTATGCAGTATTGGTATTAGTTGTTCACTGAAGGTTTTGTAGAATTCAGCTGGAAACACATCTGGTCCTGGGCTTTTCTTTGGTGGAAGAATTTTTATTGCCATTTTGATTTCTTTCATTGCTCTTGGTCGGTTTAGGCTTGCTATGTCCTCTTGGTTGAGTTTAGGTAGGTTAACTGTGCTTAGAAACCTATCAATTTCTTCCATGTATTCAAGTCTATTGGAGTATAAATTTTTAAAGTAGTTTCTGATAATCCTTTGAATTTCTTCACTATCTGTGGTGATATCTCCTTATTCATTTCTAATTTTAATAATTTGAGGCGGTGGAGGCTTGGCTGCACGGTGGGAGCCCGTGGCGTGCTCCAGGTAAGCGAAACGCCGTGCAGTGCGGACCCTGCCACTCATCACGGAAGCATGGAGATCAGCACCGAGGTCAGCTGCAAGATCCGGAGTGCCATTAAGGGGAAGTTGCAAAAATTAGGAGCTTACATTGTCTTCATGGTGTATTAGATAAACTTCGCTCTGTTACAACTGAACCTTCTATTCTAAAGTCTACTGATACCAATATCTTTTATAGTAATGTGCCTTCAAACAAGAGCAGTCTCAGCAGGGGAGATGAAAGGAGACACGAAGCTGCAGTGCCTCCTCTTGCCATTTCTAGCACTAGACCCGAAAAAAGAGATTCCTGGGTTTCTACAAGTTCACAGGAGCAGAAAACCACTAATGTCAGGCAGACTTACAATGATGGAACTGCAACCAGACTGATGTCCACAGTGAAACCTCTGCGGGAACCAGCTCCCTCAGAAGATGTGATTGATATTAAGCCAGAACCAGATGATCTCATTGATGAAGATCTCAGTTTTGTGCAGGAGAATTCCTTATCTCAGAAGAAACCTACAGTGACATTTACATATGGTTCTTCTCGCCCTTCTATTGAAATTTATTGACCACCTGCAAGTACAAATGCAGATAGTAGTGCTCATTTAAACAGGTTGCAGTTTCAACAGCAGCAAAACAGTATCCATGCTGCCAAGCAGCTAGATACACAGAGTGGCCGGGTGTATGAAACAGCACATCTGTGTGAACCAGAAGTGCTGACAGTTTAGAAGAAACTTACAGTCCTTTTTTTCAGAAACAACTCAGAAAAAATGAGTATTGAGGATGAAAATTTTCGGAAGAGAAAGTTGCCTGTGGTGAATTCAGTTGTTAAAGTAAAGAAATTCAGTCACGATGGAGAAGACGAGGAGGTAGATGATGATTATGGTTCCCGTACAGGAAGTGTGTCCAGCAGTGTGTCAGTGCCAGCAAAGCTTGAAAGGAGACCATCTCTTTCACCTTCTAAACAAGCTAACAAGAATCTAATTTTGAAGGCTATATCTGAAGCTCAAGAATCTGTAACAAAAACAACTAATTGTTCTAGAGTTCCGCAGAAACAGACACTTCCAGTTGCTCCCAGAACTCGAACTTCTCAAAAAGAATTGCTAACAGAAGTGGCTCAGGGGCAAAGCAGGCCCTCCAGAATAAGTCCCCCCATTAAAGAAGATGAAACAAAGGGAGATAACATGGAAAAAAAATCAAGGAACTCAACAGAGACAATTGTTATCCCGACTGCAAACTGACCTGGTAATGGCAGAAATGCTGCAGATCAGTCAAGATTATTATGACATGGAATCCATGGTCCATGCAGACACAAGATCATTTATTCTGAAGAAGCCAAAGCTGTCTGAGGAGATAGTAGTGGCACCAAATCAAGAGTTGGGGATGAAGACTGTAGATACCCTTCGGGTACTTTCAGAACACCTTATGCAGACACAAGATCTTGTACAACCAGATAAACCTGCAAGTCCCAAGTTTATAGTGACGCTGGATGGTGTCCCCAGCCCCCCAGGATACATGTCAGATCAAGAGGAGGACATGTGTTTTGAAGGAATGAAACCTGTAAACCAAACTGCAGCCTCAAACAAGGGACTCAAAAGTCTCCTCCACCCACAGTTGCAGTTGATGAGCAGGCAGCTTGCTGACCCAAATGCTGAGATGAGTGAACTGAGTGTGTCACAGAAACCAGAGAAGTTTTTGGAGCACTGCAAGTACTGGCCTGTGTGTAAGAACGGGGACGAATTTGCATACCACCACCCTGTCTCACCATGCAAAGCCTTGCCCAATTGTAAATTTGCTGAAAAATGTTTGTTTGTTCATCCAAATTGTAAATATGATGCAAAGTGCACTAAACCAGATTGTCCCTTAATGCATATGAGTAGAAGAATTCCAGTACTGTCTCCAAAACCAGTTGCAACACCATCTCCATCTTCCAGCAGTCAGCTCTGCTGTTACTTCCCAGCATGTAAGAAAATGGAGTGTCCCTTCTATCATCCAAAACATTGTAGGTTTAACACTCAGTGTACAAGACCAGACTGCACATTCTATCATCCCACCATTACTGTACCACCAAGACATGCCTTAAAATGGATTCAACCTCAAACCAGTGAATGATACCCAGTCCTACCTAGCGGAAGATCATGCATTTTGAAAGTTTCCATCTACTGATGAAAGATTATTCTACAGATGTCAAATCTTTGAAACTTGGAATATATTGCTTTCATTATATGAAGTTTATTGCCTATCTGAATTGTCTAATTTTTCAAGTTTGTAAGTTTATTTCAGTAGTTACAACATTGGGTGTTTTTTGTTGTTGTTTTGACTATGAAAAGGCAGTTAAGAAAAAGCTACATTCTATTAAAGTCTTTGAGGCATGTATGTACACTTCTGTGCAAGTATCACCATTCATGATTGTTAATGACGGTACTGCAGCTGAGTCTTACATGGTTGTAGTGAGGAGAGTGTCATTATTCTGAAAGTTGAACTGCTGTCACTTTCTCCAACAATGATATGTTTTTCACCCACCATAAAAACATGACTGGCCAAAAGTATTGAGTCAGAGGCAGCTTAAAATACGTTATTCAAATTTGCTTTTTTAATTTTTAAATTATTTAGTTTGAAAAGCATGATAGGCCTCTCAGTGTGAGTGCCACTTTGGTAAAATGATCCCTACATTCCTTAAGTCCCTCACCTTCTGTGAAAGGTGGGAAAATAGGGCAAGAAACAGTTGGAATGACAACTGAAAAAAAACAAAAACAAAAAACGGACAGTTCTTTAAAATGCTTTCATTTACTATAACATAGAACTTTTTGGAGGGGAACTACATTATCACAAAATTATACAAAATTTTTTACAAGTATATACATAGGTACCAGACTTTAAGCTCACAAGATTATAAATATACATATATATTCCCACATTCTGAAAAATAACATTCACAGAAAATATAGTTACCACTGAAGATAATTTTTGAAATGTAAAAATTAGAATTAGGTAGTATGAGCTCACAAGATTATAAATATTATTTTTAAGCTCACAAGATTATAAATATACATATATATTCCCACATTCTGAAAAATAACATTCACAGAAAATATAGTTACTACTGAAGATAATTTTTGAAATGTAAAAATTAGAATTAGGTAGTATATTTTAAATGACAGAACTATATAATTATAGAGATCAGATGGGTAAACTGCATAATAGGATGAAACTTTTGGCCTATTGTATTAATTATGGAGTTATGTGTGTGGTTTTTAAAAGTGTTAAGGCAAGATGTGTCAAATGCTTTAGAATTAAATAACTAATGGTAACTGATTTCAAAGACTTGATGTATAGTAGTGTTTTTCAAAATTAAAAGCTTAAAAAAGTAATAATAATAATAATAATAATAATAATGATTTGAGTTGATTCTCTTTTTCTTTTGCTTAGGTTGGCCAGGGGTTTATCAATTTTGTTAATCTTTTCAAAGAACCAACTTTTTGTTTTATTGATTCTTTGAATTGTTTTTTTGTTCTCTATTTCACTTTTTTCTGCTCTAATAGTAATGATTTTTTGCCTTCTGCTGGCTTTGGGAACAGACTGTTGCAGTCTTTCTAGGTCCATGAGTTGTGTCATTAGGTTCTTTACTTGGTAGTTATCTGCCCTTCTTATGTGGGCACTCATTGCAATAAATTTTCCTCTTAGTACTGCCTTCATAGTGTCCCATAGATTTTGGTAGGTTGTGTCTCTGTTTTCGTTTGTTTCCATACATTTATTTATTTCTTCCCTACTTTCTGCTCTTACCCATTCACCATTCAATAGTGTATCATTCAATCTCCATGTATTTGAATAATTTCTTTTGAGTATCCTGTTATTGATTTCTAATTTTATTCCATTATGGTCTGAAAAGATGCAAGGAATTATATTACATTTTTTAAATTTGCTGGTGCTTTGTTTGTGTCCTAGGATGTGATCTATTTTGGAGAAGGTTCCATGGGCTGCTGAGAAGAATGTATATTCTGTAGTTTTTGGCTGAAATATTCTGTAAATATCTATTAGGTCCATTTGGTTTATGGTTTTCTTTAGTTCTAAAGAGTCTTTACTCATCTTTTGCCTTGAAGATCGATCCAGTTGCATGAGAGTCACATTAAAATCTCCCAGAATTATTGTGTTTGGGTCTATTTGGGATCTGATGTCCAGAAGGGTTTGTTTTACAAATGTGTTTGCACCCATATTTGGGGCATAAATATTTACTATCATTATATCTTCTTGATGTATTGTCCCTTTTAATAAAAGGAGGTGCCCTGTTTTGTCTCTTCTGATGTGTTTTAGCTTAAAGTCTTTTTTTTTTTTTTATATCAGGGTTGCTACCCCTGCTCTTTTTTGGTCTCCAATAGCATGGTATATCTTTTACCATCCTTTCACTTTCAGTTTGTGAATGTCTTTGGCTGTAAGGTGAGTTTCTTGCAGATAGCATGTATTTGGATTATATTTTTAAATCCACATTGCCAGTCTACGTCTTTTGATTGGTGAGTTAAGTCCTTTGGTGTTAAGAGATATTATTGAAATATGATTTTTGTTTTCTGCCATTTTGTGTTCTGTCTACTATTAGGTGGTTTGGTCTTTCTTCTTTACTTAGAGGGCATACTTATTAAATTCCTCTCTTCTCTGGCTCTGAAGTCTGCTTCCTTTTTCTTCCTTATGGTTTATTTCTTTAAGAATTTTCTCTAGTGTTGGCTTTGAATTCATGAATTTTTTATGATTCTGTTTATCCCGAAAAACTTTGGTTTCTCCATTGATCTCGAATAGTAGTTTTGCTGGATAAATAAGCTTTGGTTGGAAGTTATTTTCTTCCAGGGTCTGAATCACATCATACCAGTCTCTCCTAGCATTCATGACCTGGGTTGTATAGTCTGGGGTGATTCTTGTTTTGCCTCTATATGTCACCTGTCCTTTTGTTCTCACTGCTTTTAAGATTCCTTCCTTGGCTTCTATGTCATTTTGGCTATGATGTGGCGTGAGGAGGTCCTTCTTTGGTCCTGTCTCAATGGTGTTCTGTATGCCTCCTGGACATGAAGGTCCAAGTCTCATTCCATGTTTGGAAAATTCTCTGAAATTCTTTCTTTGAAAAGATTACAGATGTCCTTGGACTGTACCTCTATCCCTTCTTCAATACCTATTATCTGTAAGTTAGGAAGCTTCATATAATCCTATATTTGCTGGATGTTTAGGTTTTGTTGCTGTAAAGATTTCTGTATACCGCTGACCGTGTTTTAGGTTTTGGATGTACTGTCTTCTAACATTGATATTCTGTTTTCCATTTCATCTAATCTTCCAGAATTTCTTTCTATTGCCGTCTTCATTTCACTTATTGACTCATTTCATTCCGGACTGCTTTCTGGTTCCTTCTTAGTGTTTCTAACTCATCTTTCATCTCCTCTAGATTTGTTTTAAATCCTTTCATCATATTGTAAATCAAGATTTGGAACTCCCCTTCTTGCATTTCTAGGTCAGTATTTGTGACTTCTGTCGTTTCTCCACTATTCCTGGTTTTCATATTTTCAGAGTTCTCAGGCCTGTTCTTCTGTTGTCTTCCCATTGATTGTGGTTGATGTGTATAGTCCCATCTTAGTAGTAGGAATTTAAAAGAGTCAACAGGTAAGTGGAGGAGTTGGGTAAGGTAGAGAATATAGGTAGGTTGTGGATAAATTTAAGAATAATGGGGTTGAATTAGGTTGAGAATGTGAGAAGGTTAGATGGTAGGATCTTGCATTTATTAGAATATTTAAGTATGGAGAAGTGAGGAACCTGGTGTGTTAAAGAGAGAGGTTCAGTTAATGGATAAGGGGAAAGATTTGAAGGAAGCTAGTTAATAGTGTGAATTGTAGAGTTTTGTAGAGGGAGTGGGAGGAAGGCTCACACACAAATGGATAAAGTAACAGAATAAGGTAGAAAGACTATTATACATCAAATAAATTCAAATAAACAATAAACCCAAATAATCGTAAAAAAAGAAGAAAGAAAGAAAAAAGTAAAACAAAACAAACCGAAAGAGAGAGAGAGAGAGAGGGAAAAAAGCGGGAATAACTCTCCCCCAAAAAAACCCCAAACAGAAAAAAAAGACTTCAAAATCAAACAAAGAGGGAACAACAAAAAAAAGCAACAACAACAATAAAACAAAAATTAGCAACAAAAACGAAGAAAATATAAAAACAATAAAAAACTAAAATAAGAGAGAAAAAGAAAAAGAGAGAGAGAGAGAGAGAGAAGGAAACAGTTCTACTATTTTACTAACATGCCATGTGGCTCTGTGCAAGTGTCACGCCTTAAGCACCCTTGCTCTGTCATTGGGTTTGGACGCGTTACCCTGTGCAGACACTGGCACCCTCGGTTGTTGCCATGTCTAGTGACACTCACTGTGTGCCCACTGGCTCCCTTACCTCATCTGAGAGCACTGTTACCTGGCCAACCAATCAGAAGCTCTGATGGGCAGGCAGTACATCCATATCTGGTTTTCTGGGGGGAATGGGACCCTGTAGGTCTCCCAGTGTCTCTGTGGGTGCCTCTTCTGTTGCGCCAACTGTGCCGCTCAGGGGTTCGTCTACTCTTGCAGATTGGGATGTTAAAGTTCTATGAACACTTTCAGACTCTTAGTTCACAGGGCTGCCAGTGTTGCTGTTCCCAAAAACCCTTTTTGGGTCGGCGGCTCGATATGGCAACTTTTGTGAGACTCTCGCAGTTCAGAATTCCTGGGTCTCTTCTACTGTAGTCTGAGTCCGATTTGGGAGGTAAGTTGGCCTGGGCCGCACCCTCTCATGGCTGGACCTCGGATCTTCCGGATGGAGCTGCACAGATTAGGTCTTTTTCTGGGTCTGTGATGTAGCCTATGCTGGATCTCAGCTGCAGCTGCTGAGAAAGTGCTCTCTCGGGTCTGGTGCCAGAAGGGGCACGGGATGAGCAGAGCCTGAGCATCCTCAGGGCCCTGGGGCAGCTTACCGGCGGCTGGCGGTCTGGCGAGGAGGTGGCTTACCGGCTGAGGACGGTCCGGCATTGAGGTGGCTCAGCTCGCTGGCAGCCTGGGTCCCTGAGGGAATTTTCCTCTTGATGTAAGTCAGGTTCCCGGAACAGGTTTGGGTCCCCAGCCTGCGCCGGCCCGGCAGCCGCGCTATGGTTGCAGCGGGTCCAATACTCAACTTTTTTTTTTTTTTCATTTCTTCCGCAGTTCAGGGTTTCTGGATATCTTCTGCCGAGGCTCCTGGATCAATCTTGGTTTGTGAGATGTGTTTATTTTTTGGTTAAGACACTGCTTTTTCAGTAGTTGAACTTTATTTCAGCTACTGAGAAGTGCTGTGTCCCACAGTCGCCATTTTTTCAACTTAATATGGAGAGAAAAAAAAAAAAAACAGCCAAAGCAATAAGAAACATTCAGGAGGCATCACAATCCCAGACTTCAAATTATACTATAGAGCAATAGTGGTAAAAACAGCATGGTACTGGCACAATAACAGATATACTGACCAGTGGATTAGAATAGAAGATACAGCAACAAATCCACACATCTTTAGTCAATTAATCTTTGACAAAGGGGCCAAACTCATACGCTGGAGAAAAGACAGCCTTTTTAACAAATGGTGCTGGGAGAACTGGCTATCCATTTGTAGAAAGATGGAACTAAATCCCTACATCTCACCATGCACAGGAATCAACTCGAGATGGATCAAAGACTTAGAAATTAGACCGGAGACTGTGAAGTTATTAGAGGAGGGCATAGGCTCAACATGACAACTATATTGGCACAGGCAGTAACTTTCTCAACAAAACCTCCAAAGCTCAGGAAATTAAAGCAAGAATTAACAAGTGGGATAGCATCAAACTAAAAAGTTTCCTCTCATCAAAGGAAACCATCAAAAACCTAAAGAGGAAGCCCACAGAATGGGAGAAGATTTTTACCAGCCACCAATCTGATAGGGGGCTAATATCCACAATATACAAAGAGATCAAAAGAATCTATACTAGCAAAACAAACAACCCAATCAAGAAATGGGCAAATGAGCTGAATAGACACTTCACAAAAGAAGAGACACAAAGGCCAATAGATACATGAAAAAGATGTTCTACATCTTTGCCCATCAGGGAGATGCAAATCAAAACTACACTGAGATTCCATCTAACCCCAGTCAGAGTGGCAAGCATAAAGAACTCAAATAACAACAAATGCTGGTGAGGATGTGGGGAAAAAGGAACTCTTTTACACTGTTGGTGGGAGTGCAAACTAGTTCAGCCACTATGGAGATCTGTGTGGAGATTCATAAGAAAACAGGGAATAGATCCACCATATGACCCAGCTCTACCACTCCTGGGTATTTTCCCAAAGAGGTTGAATTCAGAGAACTACAGCAACTTATGCATACCTATGTTCATAGCAGCACAATTTGTAATAGCCAAAATATGGAACCAAACCAGGCCCACATAAACTGATGAATGGATTGCAAAACTTTGGGAAATACACACGATGGAATTCTATTCAGGCATAAAGAAGAACAAAATCATATCATTTGCAAGAATATGGAAAGTCCTAGAGGGCATTATGATAAGTGAGATCAGCCAAGCATATAAGGAGAAGATACATATATTTCCTTTAACATGCCCAAACTAGGGAACATAGAGGATACTCGGGGGACTCCAGATAATGGAGGGGAAATACCAGCAAAGTTTGAATGGAAGCATAAGAGAGGAGGAATGCTGAACTTGTTTAATGAGGGTCTACATTTGAATATGTGTAAAATTATGAATGTGGCATGGTTACACTGGAATATAATTGGTGGGAGGGGTGAAGGGAAAATGGGGGAGGAGAGGGCACCAAGCATAGCTTAAATGTAAACCAAATATGTTTAATAAAAAATTTGTTAAAAAAACAAATATAGTTGCTTTTTGTTGACCTACTATTTTGACAATTTATGGGAGGGACTACAATACCCCATTAATCTCATCCTTCTTTCATTTATGACCAAATAGGAACACTACATTGACATTTAACAAATCAACAGGAAGGTCATTCTTTCTCAGTTTGCCCCAGAATTAAGGAACAGAAGCATTTTTGTCACATTAATTTCCTGAAAAGACACTGAAAATGCTATAGGTCAATACTCAAAGGATGACAACACAGAACACAGACCATTTCTTATCCATATTATGGGGCTTAAGTCAGGTAAGTTTACTCCCTTCTATATGAGAATCTAGATGCTGAGCCTTTAGTGCTCTGGGAAGGGGCAGTTATCTTCAATAAAGGAGCTACTCCACACATGCTGATTGGCAGTTTCCTTCTTACTGTCTCAGCCTTTGTTGCCCCTGTGAAATACTCAAAAATCTCCTGAGAGCTGTTATGTCCTCCTGAGCAAAAGCAAGAGACAGAAAGCCAAACTGACTGGTTGGGATTGAGTGTTTCCTTGGTGAGGGTTTGTCCTAGAACTACCAACACCTCTTTTGGATAGTACTTTGTCAACACTCTCCTTTACTTGGTCTCTATCAGCCCAGCTAGAAGTTTTACCATTCCTGACACCAGATCCACCCAAGATGGGGCCCAGTACTGATGATCATATGCAATTATCTTTATTTTATATTCAATAATAAAGAATCTTTTCCCAGCTAGGCATGGTGGTGCACACTTGTAACTGCAGCATGCAGGAGGCTGAGACAAGAGGATCGCGGTTTGCAGCCAGCCTCAGCTACTTAGCGAGATACTCTGCAATTTAGTGAGACCCTGTTTCAAAAATAAAGAATAAAAATTGGGCTGGAGATGTAGCTCAGAGGTCTAATGCCCCTAGGCTCCATCCCCAGACCCCGCACACACCCAAAAAGAATCTTTTCCTATATCAGGCATGGTGTTGTATGCCTGTAATTCCAGTCCTTCAGGGCTGAAGATAGGAGTATCAAAGTTTCAAGGACAGGCTTAGTAAGCAGTGAGACTTTCAGAAATCTATTAAGACCCTGTTTCAACGTTTAAAAATAAAATAAAATGGAGTGGGGGGTATAGGTACAATGTCCCTTGGTTCAATACTTTGTAACACACACACACACACACACACACACACACACACACACACGTACACTTTTTCAAGATATGGCTCCAACAAAACTGGCCAGAGTTGATGAGATGATGTAGCCTTTTGCTGAGTCTCCTAATGGTTGGTAAATAATAACCATTACATGAATAACTGGCAAATCACTACAATTATGAGTTATTATTCAGGCAATCTCCAATATAATGCCCAACCTTTGCTGAAATGTTCACCACACCTGGGTGACAATGTGGTGTGGTGTTTTTTTGGTTTTGTTTTTTTGTGGGGTTTTTTTTTTTTTTTTTTGGTGGTGTGGTACTGGGGATGGAACCCAGGGGCCTTCTACCTCCAGTTACACTCCCAGACCTATTTTATATTTTATTTGGAAACAGAGTCTCTTAAGCCATCTGAGGCTGGCTTCGAACCTGCACGATCCTCCTGTTTCAGCCTCCCAAGCACGGGAATTACAAGCGTGTGCCACCACGCCCGGCTAGGTGTGGTGTTTTGAAGTGGATCCTGGATGGTAGGATTGGAGTGTCCTTTCAGTCACTCACAGAGACAGCTAGGACCATGGTGTCCTCAGTCAGGAAGGTGGTGCTGACTAAAGGCTCTAGCAGATGGTGGACGGCGCCCAGTCCCCAGGACACTCCCTAGTCCCCAGGATACAGCCACGCTCAGTTTAGAACTTGGAAAGGAGTAGGTGAGAGGAACACTCTAGGGCCCTGAGATGGTGATGAAGATCAGAAAGCCCAAGAGAGGCAAGAGGAGGAGGCACTGCTGGATTCATGTGAACTTCGGTAGGCTTGCCAGGGGAAGGATGTGGCCTGAAAGTGAGCTGGAGTCCTTGACCACATTGTGAACTAGGAGATCATGGAAAATCCAGGGCAGACCCCTGGGTGGCTCTTCAGGTTGGAAGCAAGGGCATTGCTGGAAACAGGGATGCCATGGGATAGTGTTTAGAGGTAGGTAGCAGGTGTGGAGAGTGCTCAACCAGAAAGGCTAGGTATGGCAGGGCTGTAGCAACCAGGATGTCCAAAGTGATCCCTGTGCCTTTATTCTGGGGACATTTCCACTGTGCAGCTTCCTCTGTGTCAGTATCCTGTGTGGACCCACACCTCTCAGAGTCCTAGATAATGCTGACCTGAGCAGGACAGAGCAGTGGGGAGCCTTCTCCTTGCCCACATGTTACAAAGTCCTGAAGTCCTCTGGATGCCCGGAGCCTGTCTCCTGAGGAGCTGTTGTGAGAGTTTTGAGCCCTGGTCCTGTTGCTCTGAAAAAGTCCACCTGCCCAACTAGCCATGGCTAAAACACCCTCTGATCTCCAGCCTCATTGGCAAGAGGCTTACTGCCTACTTGCCTTGTGCCAGCCTCCTTCTATGGCAAATATTACTGGCAAAAATTTAAAACCCTTCATCAAGCCTTGATAGTGAGCTCCTACCATGGTCCAGGCAAAACATGTGAATTTAAATTAGACTACTGGCATAGAGGCTAGGAAAGAAAGAAGGATTGCAGCCATGTTTGCAAAGGGAGAGAGGCCGGGCTTGTAGACAAGTCAGTCTGGGAGGTAGAAGTAAAGGGCTGACCTACCTAAGTATGGCAGCACAAATCTGTAATCACAATACTCGAGAGGCTGAGCCATGGGGATTATAGGTGTGCCGACAGCCTCAGCACCAAGGAAGAACTTCAGCAAACTATTGTGACTCTTTTTCAAAATAAGGGTGGGATGTATCTCAGAGGTACAATGCCCCTGACTTCAATACCCAGCACAAACAAAACAAAGCAAAGAGATGAAGATAATTCAGAAATGCTCTTCTTTCCTTTGCTTGCTTTGTGCACTTGTGCTTTGTTTACTCTTTTTTTGTTTGTTGGTTGGTTTTTGAGGGTCTGGGGATGGAACTCAGGGGCATTCTTCCTCTGAGCTACACCCCTGCCCTATTTTTTATTCTTTATTTTGAAACCTGTACTCACTGAGTTGCAAATTGCCTCACTAAGTAGCTGAGGCTATCTGTTAACTGCGATCCTATGGTCTCAGCCTCCCGAATGCTGGAATTACAAGCGTGCGCCACCATGCCCGACTTACTGTTTTGTTTTGTTTTAATGTACTCATTATCTTCTGGAGTTGTTTTCATCTTTTTCATCATTTTAGTTTCAGTGCACTTTATTTTGAAGTATTTTACAATTTGGAAATTGTGAAGATGGTACAGAGTGTATATATGCCTCTTCTTCAGTCTCCCTTGTTAACATATCATATAAGCATAGTAAATATTTAAAACAAACTGATGCATTATTTGTGATAAACTATTAAGATTCCCTTCCTTCCAGAGTCCTATCCAGGATACCAGATTGCATGTAGTCATAATGTCTCTTCAGGCCATTGTTTTCCATGGAATGTTTTGTTCTTTTTAATCATTTTGACGGTTTTGGAGAGTACTTACTGGTATTTTGGATAATAACCCTCAATTGTGGTCTGTTTGATACTTTCCTCATTTTTACACTTTGGTTGGGGCTTGGGGAGAGGAAGTGTACTGAATTCCAGAAAATGCTACTCTCATTACACCACATCACATATCATATCACATCACACAACATCACATCACATTAAATCACATCACGCCAACATACTGATTTATCACTGTTGGTCAGCTGGATAAGGTATTATTTGTCAGGATCCCATAGAAACATTGCTCTTTCTCTCCCCCTTTTGTACTGTCCTCCTTGGAAGAAAGTTATTCTATGTGGCCCCTACTAAGAGTGGAAATTGGAATTCTCCTTCATGGGAAATTTGTCTATTTTTCCATATTTATGTATTTAATCTATCATTCATTTACCTCAGTATTGGCTCATGGGTGTTTGCTTTATACTTTTGGTTAAAATCCGGTAAAACTTTACTTTTTTGGGTTGTGTCAAATCACTCCAGGTTTGGCCATTGGGAGTTCTTTGTATTATCTCCATTTATACATTCCTTTCTCATGCATCGGTCAAAATAGTTTTTAAACGTTTTCTATTACTTCTTTACTTTCAAGCACCATGAGATGTTCCAAGCTCATTTTGCATGTTTCCTGCCCTAATTCTAGAGTCAGCAGTTTCTCCAATAAGCCCTGATTCCTTTTATTAGAGAATGGTATCGCAATCCTACATCTGGGCACTCAGTGTGCTCATTGCTTCTAGGGTATTGTTTCATCTATATTCCCCAAGCTAACAGAGAAAGAAATTTCACGTGTGTTTAGTAATATATATACTCTTACAGCTAGGCATAGTGGCACATGCCTGTATTATCAGAACTTGGGAAGCTGAAACAGGAAGATTGTAGGTTCAAGGCCAGCCTCAGCAAGGCCCTCAGCAACTAAGCAGGACCCTGTTTCAAAATTTTTAAAAAGGATGTGAGGTGAATATCAGAGGTAGAATGCCCCTGAGTTTAATCTCTACTACCATAGTGTGTGTGTGTGTGTGTGTGTGTGTGCGTGCGTGTGAAAAATAAAACAAAAACATGAGTTTTTACTAATGTCTCCAACTCTGATCCCCTATCATATAGGTCGTTCCAGCCTCCTTGGCTTGCTTTCCCTGGAAATTTTGACTCAACTGTGAAAAAACTGAAATTAGCAGCTTGTTTGTGTTCTGCGGCTTCTTGATAAACTGCCATAATCAAATCTGTGGGCACACAGAACAGTGGTTTGGTTCTAGTACTCCCTGTGAACTCATCAAAAGTAGCATCTGGTCTCTGAGCAGATTGCTGGTGAACTGTCTCTATAAAGCTTTTGAGAGAGCCACAATGCCTGATATTCAGGTGTTAGAACGGACAAGCCACCTCCCTCATGGTGCCTACCTGAGGCGAGGCCACTGGAAATGTACACGGTGCTGGGCACTCTGGCCACTAGAAGGCACCCCATTCTAGCAGTGTGACCTGCAGAATTGGTTGGACCTCAAGTTGCATCTTTGTTCCTCCACCATCACTAGGTAGGTGGCCAAGGGCATGTTATGCCAGTGTCTCTGTGTCTTTGTTCTTCTGTATTTCAGGGCTCACTGGGAAATTCCTCAGGGCTAGGCACTGGACACCTCCTGGATCATGGACATGGCAGCTGAACCAAAACTTTCTAGAGAGGGTCTTGGTGCTTTGGCAGTCAAAAGCTTAATTCAGGTTAATCATGCATTAAGATTAGTGCATATAATAACATCTGTTCCCAGTGGGTGTTGGGAAGTCTAATTACCTCTTGTGAAATATTTTCATGTTCTCAACAGAAAGCTCATACATCAGGGAAAGCATGACTCTCACAATTGTGATCCTGTCATGCTTAACCTGGGGCTAAACAGTGTAAATTTTCCTTCATGAAAGTCTGCCACTGAAGCCCACTATGACTACATGACTCTGTCATAATGATAGCAAACAAATGTCCAAGGTATTTCTGTGCTCATGAAAAGCTCTTGAATTGACGAAAGGTCAAGACAGTGGAGTAGGTTGCCTTTTGCGGTGTGATGTGCCCCAACACACAAATGTACACACTCCCCAGCAGAGGAAGCCGAGATACTTTTTATAGTCCATACATTAAGAAATTCTTTGTCAAATACCTAGGTGGGACCACTAATCTAACAAACCAGCCCTAGGCCTTTTTTTGGTTTTGAGCTCCGTTCTGAGTCCCTAGAGGATGTGATGAGCTTGGCCACTGGGAGTTTTAGGTGTTCTTTGCGCTGAAAAAAGTGCTCAATTACACACAAATGATCTGCAGCTGCTCACTTCAGCTCCTTGTTTACCTTTCTTCTCTAGAGCCTGGTGCTGTGAGGGAAGATGTCATGCACATAGTGTCCGCCAATGCAAAGCAGGCTGGTTTCTTTTATGGTCTCTGGTTGTTTTCCTTATCTTCTTTTTCTCTGTCCTTGTATTTACAGTTTTTATTTCTCTGCTGATAGTGCTTTGTGGCTATGAAAAGCACTGATTTTGTGGCAATAGACATCAAGTGTTAGCAGGACTCGTAAACACTGCTTTTCTTGGTCACCATCTTCCCAGAAGCCCGACTTGTATATTTTTTATCATTTGAACCATCTTTTAATCTTCTTTGAAGTAAACTAGAAACAAAACATGTTAATTAATTACATAGTGAAGAATTAACTCTTTTTTTGGCAATAGGAATTCAACCAAAGGGCATTCTACCTCTGAGCTGTATCACCAGGGTTTTTTTTTTTTTTTTTCAATTTCTGTTTGGCAACAGCGTCTTGCTAATTTGTTGAGGATGGTCTGGAAGCTGCCATTTCCTGTCTTGCCTCCTCCCACATCCCAGGCTTGTATGACCCTGCTTTTACAAGCAAGGAATTAATATTTAATTCCTGTATTGTGAATCAAAATTCGCAGGGATATACCTGTTCAAGGATCAAAGCCTAAGGTTTCCCCCCGGGTCTGAATTTCCCCCAAGGAAATGGGCTACTATGTTCCGATGCTGCAACGAACTTGCTCAGTCCTTGGGGGCAATAAAAACTGAGTCTGTTTGAGACCAAAATCCTCAGAAAGAAGGACAAGATTCGGTTACAGTTCTACAGCCACTTATCTGCAGCAATTTTTTCCCTTTTATGAAATAAACTCCTTTAAGTTCCTGTTCACGGCGCTAAAAGTGGAGATTCCTCTCTGGGAAAAAATCTGAAATAATTATTGACATGGACATCCACCTTCTGTGCAGTTGACAAAGTTTTAATTGCCATCACCAGTATTTATACCCTATACCCCATGTGTGCACTAAAGGACAATAGTGAGGCTTTAAGTATAAACAAAATAAACAGGATAAAAGAAGATCCATGGCGTCACAGTTTAAGATTCATCTGGGACTAGGTGATTAAAGTCAGCCCCCTTGGCCTTTGTCATTGGAATCAGGTTTCTGGCCTTGGGTGAGCCTTAGGGGGCAAGGTCTGGAGTCCGGAAAGGCATCCGGAACAGGCAGGCATCTGTAAAGGTGGGGGTTCACACCCAAAGTCTGTTTTGGGGAAATTCAGTCTTCTAGGATCTCCTTTGATCTTTCCAGAGTCTTTTTGTCTCTAGGGCTTAGTCCAGGCCCTCCTTTATCAAGATCTATGGGCTGCGTTGCAGATTTGTCTGGTCCTGTCTGCTCCGCCATCACCTATGAGGCAATACTTATATTACAGTTAGTAAAACAGGGCAAGAACATTATAACACAGGTGACTGGATTTCTATAATTGTTCTTTAATGCAAAATTTTGGGGCAGACTTTTGAGTTTTTTACTGTCCTGCTGCTGAGTCCTAAAGATAGGCTTGTTAAGGCCAGATAAGAGCTTATTAGCATCTCTTAAGAGGAAAAACAAATGGCCCATGTTCCAGAGACAGTTTTGCATCTCTTTGGGAAATGGGGCAAGAGGTGGGACCCGGCCTGCGGGGGGAGGGGGTGACCAAAAGGAATTTTGCAGCCCCTGAATTTTGGCTGTCCTTTACTAGAAAATGTATCTTTCATGGACTCAATATCTTCCACAGTCCTAATTCTTAGGATCCTGTTTTACATCATTGGAGCTTTTTAGTGTAGAAATCTAAGAGCAGGGAGTATTTCTGCCAGAGATGACGCCTCTTTCCTCAAGGCGTGGCCTCCTTGGACCTTGCTGATTGATACTAATGTTTTTCACGCTCATATATGCCGAGGGGGAGGGGCGGTGGCATTCCGAGGTCTGTAGAGGTAATAAAAATGGACATTTGTTTTTGATATGGAGAAACTCTCTGCCCTAGATCACACTGCCCTGGCCCTGGGCTTCGCAGGCCATTTCTCCAACTATTGGTTTGGACTCACAATCCAATTCCATAGGAGCTAGCACAAGGACCCCTCTTCCCAACTAGATTCTGGGTCCTCTCTTATCTTCCACAAAATCGTTTTTTTCCTGCCACTGCTGATTCCGTGAGGCTCCATGCAGTGCCACAGTATATGAAAACTGTCTTGCCCCTTGAGAACTTCAAAAATAGCCTCCAAAATGGCAACTACCACGTCTTCAACTGACTGTTTGCAGTTGCTGTTTTGATGGGGAAAATACTACATTAACTCTTATGGAAGGCACCCGGTATTGAAAGTGACTATAATCTATCTCCTGGAATTCCCACTGCTTTCCTACAGGCAGTTTCAGAACTGCCTTTCATGTGAGAAAGGGGCTGTGGCACTCAAACAGAAGTACACTCTACTCCCTATCTTGATGGACAACCAATAGATGCTTAGAGTGAAGAAAGCTGATGATTAAAAGGGCAAGGAATATAAGAAATATGCATGGATGCTATAACTAGTTTCATTTATAAACTATTTCATTGTACCTTACAGTAGAAAAGTAGGTTTGAACATTAAATTTTGACTGTAAAAGCAATGTCTTTTATTTCCCCAAGCAATAGTACCATTCTTTATGTCTTCCCTTCAGCATTGGGTTGTTGCCTGCACCCCTAGACTGCCATATTCCCCACCCCACAGATGCACATCATCACACTGAACAGTGGACACTGCAGCTATATCTCCTGCTGGGTTCAGTGAAAGCTTTATGAACACTCTCCTCACCCAATTAGGCAGGTGCTTTCTTTTCAATGCCTAATTCTCCCCCCATTTCTTCATCTCTTTTTCATAGGACAGCCCATTTGTGTTACCAAACACTTGGAACAAGGATATATAAGTAGTAGAGATAATTGTGAATAATAGTTACTGAATAAAATCTTTATACCCTGTATTAGACAGTCCATTCTTAGACACAACATCAATATACAAGTGAGTGACAAAAATAGATACATTGGGCTCCATTAACGTTAGAAATTTCTGTGCTTCAAGAATAAAAAATTAGGGCTAGCGTGTAGTTTGGAGGTAGAATGCAGCTGGGTTCCATCCCCAGTACTGCAAAAATAAATAAATAAATAAATAAATAAACAAACAAATAAATAAACAAATAAAATGAATAAGTACATGAAGTAAAAACCCCACACACAGTTTGGGGAAATATATTAGTTAATTTCATATCACATGCATTCCTCATAATAACCCAATTCAAAAATAACCTAAGTAGTCAGTAGTTGGTTAATACATATACATATATGGCATATGTGTAAGACAAAATATTATTTGGTAGTAAAAATAAAGTAGTATTATGTGGTACAATATTTAGGAACCTTGAATACACTATTCTTAGGATAAGAAACCCTGCATAAACAACCATATATTTTATGATTTCATCCACACAAGATGTTATCAAAATTATAGAGATACTAAGTTGGTCAATGCTTGCATCGGGATAAGATAAAGGGTAATGGGAAGTGCTAATGGGTAGGTGACTTCTTTTGGGAGCAAGCAAAATGTTCTGTGGAGTTGTGATGGATAAACATCTTAGTGTGTATATTAAAGAACACTGATTTGTACATTTTAACATAGTGACTATTATGTTATTTGTACTTTAGCTGAGTAATCTATGTTTCCTTCTTAACTTAGGAAAAGAAAGGGAAAACATGAAAGGAAGCAGGAGAAAAGAAGAAGAGAAATCAGTAAAACTGAAATCAAGAAGTAGAGAAAATGATGGCAAACAAAACTTGGTTCTTTGAAAAGATCAATAAAATTGAGAAAACTCTAGTTGAGCATGTACACACACACACACACACACACACACACACACACACACACACACTGAGAGCCAGGCATGGTGGTGCATGCCTGTAATCCTAGTACTTGAGAGGCTGAAGAAGGAGACTCACAGGTTCTCAGCCAGCCTCAGGACTTAGGCCCCCATAACTTAGTGAGACCCTGTTTCCAAATAAAAACTAAAATAGAGTCAATAATTTAGCTCAGAGGTAAAATGTCCCTTAGTTCAATCCCCAGTACCAGAAAAACAGCAACAGCAACAACAACAATAACAATGACAACAACAACAAAACCAAGCAGAAACTGTTAGAACAAATTTGTGAAAATACTGAAAATCAGTCAAGGTTCGCATTATCTAGTCAAATGTTACATGAATAAAATGACAACTTAAAACAGAAGCTAAGCTTTGTGACACTTAAATCATCCCTTCCTTAGTCTCCTTCCCAACTTAGCAGTGGTCTTGAAGAGAGCAGCCCACCGGCTGGAACTCCAGTACCAGATGGAACTCCAGCTAGTTCCAGAGGTAGAAGGGCAGAGCTTATTTTTAGATTTATATTTGTCTGTCCTAACCTGTCTGGAGGTAAACTGAAAAACTGGTGCATGGTGCTTTTGATTTGGTTTACCTGCCATGGAATTTAATCAAGGCAAAAGTTGGTGGGAACTCCTTTAAAAATACAGTAAAACAATTGAACACATCCAGACACCATGGGGGTTGCCAGGTTGGGCGTTCTCCTATGGTGTGATATCTCTGCCACTGCCACTCCCCAACTGGGTCAAGTCCCTGGGAGTACAGTACTGGGATTTCTCCTCCGGGGCCCGCAATTGGACTCACTATTTTTGAGTGCGCAGATGTAGGTGTAGTGGACTCGGTGAATTCGCTGCTGCTGCTGCCGGTGGCAATATGGCGCTGCTGCCACGCACTCGGCCGTGAGGCTGGTGTAATTCTTCTCTGGTTTTGCACTCCGCTCTGAGTCTGTGCAAGGTGTGCCGAGCACAGCCCCTGGGAGCTTTAGATGCTTCCTGCGCCAAGAAATCTGCTGAATTCCTCCCGGCTGTTCCGCAGCAGCTCACCTCGGCTCACTGTCCACTGCTCCTCTCTGGAGCCTGGTAGGCTGTTGAGTGCGTTGGTCTATAGCCATCCGGTGAATTCTCCGCTGCTGCTGGCAGTAAGACGCTGCTACCGCGTCCTCGTGTGTGAGGCCGCCGTATCTCCTCTGTGGCTCTGGGCTCCGTTCTGAGTCCCCCTCCTCTCTGGGGCCTGGTTCTGCAAGAAAAGATGGCGCCCGTGCCGTTCTGCGCCATGGCTCTGGCTGCAGCACTGCGGTCTGGTTTCTTTTTGGTGTCTCGTTTTTCCAGCCCTCTTTTTCTCTGTCCCTTGTAATTACAATTTTTGTTTCTCTGCTGATGGTGTTTTCTGGCCATGAAAGGTGCTGATTTTGTGGTAATAGAGGTTGGTTGTTAGCGGGGCTCATAAGCCCTGCTTTCCTCCGTCGCCATCTTCCAAACTGAAAATCTTAACATGTTAAGAATTAAAAATTATCTCTCAGCTGGGCGTGGTGGCGCACGCTTGTAATCGCAGCATTCGGCAGGCTGAGACCTGGAGGATCTCGGTTCGCAGACAGCCTCAGCTACGTAGTGAGGTCCTCTGCGACTCAGTGAGACCCGGTTTCAAAATAACGAATAAAAAATAGGTCAGGGGGTGTAGCTTGGAGGTCAAATGCCCCTGGCTTCCATCCCCAGACCTGCAAAAAATTAAATAAATAAATAAATAAATAAATAAATAAATAAATAAATAAATAAATAAATATTATATCTCAATAATCACACGGAATGTAAATGGCCTCAATTCCCCAATAAAAAGACAAAAAGTGACAAAATGGATTAAAAAACAGAACCCATCTATCTGCCGCAAGCAGGAAACACACCTTACAAGTTTAGATAGTAACAAACTTAAGGTAACGTGCTGGAGCAAGGTAATCCATTCAAATGGAACTTGAAGGCAAGCACCAGTAGCAACTATGATATCAGACAAGTTAGACTTCAAGCCCAGGCTTACTAGAAGAGAAAGAAAGTCATTTTTCTACTGGTCAAAGGAACGAGACAGTAAGAGGAAATAACAATAATCAACATTTATACCCCAAACATAGGTGCAGCTAGTTTCATAAAACAAACTCTCTGTGAAATTAAATCACACATAAATCCCAATACAATAATATTAGAAGAATTCAACACCCCTCACACCATTAGAACAATCTTCTAGACGAAAGGTAAGTAAAGATGCCTCAGAATTAAAAAACACCATTAATCAAACAGACTTGTTGAACACATATAGAATATTTCACCCAAGTACAACAGAGTTCACATTTTTCTCAGCTGCTCATGGAACCTTCTCCAAAATAGATCACATCCTGTACCATAAAGTGAGCATTAGGAAATTAAAAAAATGTAACATACTTCCCTGTGTCTTTTCAGACCATAATGGAATGAAATTAGAAATCCACTATTACAAGACCCAGAAAACGTCCTAATTATGTGCAGACTGAACACCACACATCTGAATGAAGAATGAATCATGGAAGACATAAGAGGTGAAATCAAGAAATTTCTAGAAACAAACAAAAATAGAGATACAACATATTAACACCTCTGTAACACTTTGAAGTCAGTGTAAAGAAGAAAATTTATAGCACTGAGTGCTCACATAAGAAAAACAGAAAATCATCAAATAACTTAATGACACACCTCAACACCCTTGAAAAACAGGAAGAATCTAACCCCAAAGCCAGTAGAAAATAGAAAATAACTAAAATCAGAGCATAAAATAAAGAAGTAGAGAATAAAAAACAATACAAAAAATCAACACAAGCAATTACTGGTTTCTTAAAAAAAGTAACAAGATAGATAAACCACTAGCCAACCTAAGTAAGGAGAAGAGAGAATCAACTCAAATTATGAAGATATGAAAAAGGAGATAGTATTACTGACAATGTAGAAATCCAGAGGATTATCAGAAAGTACTTTGAAAACTATTCTCCGACAAAATGGAAAATTTGGAGGAAATTGAAAACTTTCTAGGTAAATACAACCTTCCTAAATTGAGTCAAAAGGATATAGAGAATTTAAACAATCCAGTAACACTCAAAGTGATTGAAACAGCAATAAATAGCCTACCATCAAAGAAAAGTCCAGGACCAGATGGTTTCCCAAGTGAAATCTATAAAACTTTTATAGAAGAACTAATACCAATACTCCTCAATCTATTTTATGAAATAGAAAAAACAGGACTCTCCCAAAGACATTCTATGAATCCAACATCACATTAATACTAAAACCAAATAAAGATAGTTCAAAGAAGCAGAACTACAGGCCTAATTCTTTGATGAATTTAGGTGCAAAAATGCTAAACAAAGTGCTAACAACTCACAATAAAAACCACAAAAAGAAAATCCTGCACCATGACCAGGTAGGGTTCATCCCAGGGATGCAAGGCTGGTTCAACATACAAAAATCAATCCATGTAATTCATCATATAAAGAACCAACACAAAATTCACATGATCATTTCAATAGACACTGAAAAAGCATTTCATAAAATCCAACATTATTTATGATAAAAACACTGCAGAGAATTGGAATACAAGTAACTTATCTCAACATCATAAAGGCAATCTACAATAAGTCCACAGCCAACATCATATTAAATGGGGAAAAACTTCGAGAATTCCCCATAAAAACACGAACAAGACGAGGATGTCAATTATCACCACTTCTCTTTAATATAGTATTTGATAACCTAGACAGAGCAATAATGTAAGAAAATAAAATCAAAGGAGTACAAATAGGAAAAGAACACAAACTTTCACTATTTTCAATGACATGATACTCTATTTGGAAAACCCAACAAATTCAGCCAAAAGGATTATAGAACTGATCAAAAAATTCAGCAAAGTATCTGGATACAAAATCATTCTTGAAAAATCAGAAGCTTTTCTGTACACCAGCCATAAATCCACTGAAAAAGAAATTCAGAAAACACTCTCACTCAGGATCTCCCACAAAGAGATAAAATACTTAGGAATAAACTTAACTAAGAGGTAAAAGATCTCTACAAGAAAATTATAAAACACTGAAAAAAGAAATCAAAGATCTTAGAAGATGGAAAGATCTGCCATGTACATGGATAGGCAGAATAAAGATCATTAAAATGGCCACCCTTCCAAAAGTGATCTACAGATTCAATGCAATGTCCATTAAATTACCAAGATCATTCCTCACAGACATAGAAAAATCAATCTTTAAATTCATTTGGAACAAAAAAGCCCAGAATATCTGAAGTACTTCTCAGCAATAGAAACCATGCAGGAGGAATCACAATACCTTACTTTAAACTATACTATAAAATCATTGTAATAAAACCAGCATGGTATGGTTTTATGGCACAAAAAACAGATATATAGACCAATGGAGCAGAATAGAAGACCCAGAAACAAGTCCACACACTTACAGTCAATTGATTTTTGACAAAGGGACCAAAAACATACACTAGAAAAAAGCCTGTTCAACAAATGGTGTTGGCAAAACTGGTGAACCATATGCAGAATATTGGAAATTAATCCCAATTTCTAACCCTGCGCTAGAGTCAATTTAAGATGGATCAAAGACTTGGAAATTAGACTAGAGACCTTGTGACTCCTTAGAGGGCATAGATACAACACTGCAACACACAGGCACAGATAAAAATTTTCTCAACCCCAAAGTTCCACCCCAAAGGCACAGCAAACTAAAAGGGAAATCAATATTTGGCATTACATGAAACTGAAAAGTTTCTGTACAGCCAAGGAAGCTGTCAAGAACCTCAATCAAGGGCCAACAGAATGGGAGAAAAATTTTGCCACATTTTCCTCTGATAGAGGATTAATATCTAGAATATAGAGAGAACTCAATAATCTCAACACTAAAACAAATAATCCAATAAGAATGTGCAAGAAAACTAAATAGACACTTCACAAAAGAAGAAATTCAAATGGCCATTAAATGCATGAAAAAATGTTCAACATCATTGGCGATCAGAGAGATGCAAATCAAAACTACCCTGAGATTTCACCTTACCCCAACCATTCAAAACACAAACAACAACAAATGCTGGTGAGGATGTGGAGAAGTGGGAATTCTAAAACATTGTTGGTGGTATTGTCAATTAGTGCAACAACTTTAGAAAATAGTATGGAGAATTCTCAGAAGAATAGGAACAAATTTACCATTTAATCCAGCAATACAAGTTCTGGGTATCTACCCAAAAGAAAGGAAACCAAACTACCAAACCAATGAATGTGTGTCTATGTTCATAGCTGCACAATTCACCATACATAGCCAAGGTACGGAACCAGCCACGATGTCCATCAACAGATGAATGGTTGAATTACAAAACTGTGGGATTGCAAGGCATGGTGGCACATGCTTGTAATTTCAGCACTTGGGAGGCTGAGACAGGAGGATCGTGCAGTTTCAAAGCCAGCCTCCCTGACTTAAGAGAACTTGTTTCCAAATAAAAATATAAATATGTCTGCGAGTGTAGCCCAAAGGTAGGAGGGTTTCCAGGAACCCCAGTACCATTTAAGAAAACAAGTACACATATTATAGGCCGGGTGTGGTGGTGCATGCTTGTAATCCCAGCATTCGGGAGCTTGAGACCTGAGGATCGCAATTCACAGACAGCCTCAGCTACTTAGCAAGGCCCTTCACAAGTCAGTGAGACCCTGTTTCAAAAATAAAAGACTAAAAAATAGGACTGGGTTGTGGCTCTGAGGTAGAATGCCCTGAGTTCCATCCCAAGTACCACAATACATACATACATACATACATACATACATACATACATAAATGTACACATGAAATCCATTCATCTGTTGATAGGCATCTTGGCTGGTTCCATGGTTTGGCAATGGTGAATTGTGCAGCTATGAACATAAATACACATGCATTAGTTTGATATTTTGGTTTCCTTTCTTTTCGGTAGATACCTAGAAGTGGTATTGCTGGATCAAATGGTAAATTTGTTCCCATTCTTCTGAGGATTCTCCATACTGTTTTCCAAAGTGGTTGCACTGATTTGCAATCCCACTAACAATGTTTTAGAGCTCCCACTTCTCCACATCCTCTCCAGCATTTGTTGTTGTTTGTGTTTTCTAATTTTTTATTTTTTTAACAATTTTTTATTGAACATAAATAGTATACATTTACACTATATTTGGTGCCCTCTCCCCCCCCGCCCCCGTTTTCTCTTCCCCCCTCCCACCAATGGTTGTCCAGGTTAACCATGTCTTATTCATAATTTTACACATGTTCAGGTGTAGACCCTCATGAATCAAGATCGGCCTTTCTCCTCTCCTATCTTTCCATTAAAACTTAGCTAGTATTTCCCCTCTAATATCTGGAGTTCCACTGGTATCCTTTGTGTTTTCAAGTTTTGGCATATTAGAGGAAACATGTGTATCTTCTCCTTCTGTGCTTGGCTGATCTCACTTAACATGATGCTCTCCAGGGCTTTCCATCTTCTTGCAAATGATATAATTATGTTCCTCTTTATGCCTGAATAGAATTCCATTGTGTGTATTTCCCACAGTTTTGCTATCCATTCATCTGATGATGGTGATCTGGGTTGGTTCCATATTTTGGCTATTACAACTTGTGCTGCTATGAACATAGGTATGCATATGTTGCTGTATTTCTCTGAATTCAACCCCTTTGGAAAGATACCTAGGAGTGGTATAGCTGGATCATATGGTGGAACTATTCCCACCATGAGCACGGGAGATCTTTCCATCTTCCAAGGTCTTCTTCAATTACTTTCTTTAATGTTTTATAGTTTTTGTTGTAGAGGTCTTTTACATCTTGGGTTAGGTTTATTCCTAGGTATTTTATTGGTTTTGAGGTTATAGTGAATGGAATTGTTGTTTTTGTTTCTTTCATTGTGGATTCGTTGTTGGCATAAAGAAAGGCCACTGATTTCTTTAGGTTGATTTTGTAACCTGCGACTTTGCTGAATTTGTCAATCAGCTCCAGAAGTCTTTTGGTTGAGTTCTTTGGGTCTTCCAGATAAAGGATCATGTCATCTGCGAATAAGGATAATTTTACTTCCTCTCTTCCTATGTGGATTCTTTTGATTTCCTTCTCTTGTCTGATTGCTGCAGCAAGAGTCTCAAGGACTATATTGAAAAGGAGTGTATCTGATAGTGGGCATCCTTGTCTTGTTCCTGACTTTAGCGGAAATTCTTGCAGTTATTTCCCTATTCAATATAATGTTGGCTTTGGGTTTGCAGTATATTGCCTTGATGATGTTGAAGTACTTTCCTTCTATCCCAATTTTTTGCAGTGTTTTTAACATAAATGGGTGTTGGATTTTGTCGAATGCTTTTTCAGCATCTATTGCTATGATGATGTGGTTTTTGTTCTTGGTTCTATTTATGTGGTGAATAACATGTATTGATTTGCATATGTTGAACCAGCCTTGTTTTTCTGGGATGAAACTGACTTGGTCATGTTGTATTATTCTCTTGATATAGTTTTGAATGCGTATAGCTAGTATTTTGTTTAGAATTTTTGCATCTATGTTCATTAAGGATATTGGTCTGTAGTTTTCCTTTCTTGAGGTATCTTTATTTGGTTTGGGGATTAATATGATACTGGCCTCATAGAAGGAATTTGGGAGAGTTCCATCTCTTTCAATTTCCCAGAACATGTTATGAAGTATTGGTATTAGTTGTTCACTGAAGGTTTTGTAGAATTCAGCTGGGAATCCATCTGGGCCTGGGCTTTTCTTTGGTGGAAGAATTTTTATTGCCATTTCTATTTCTTTGGTGGTTATTGGTTGGTTTAGGCTTGCTATGTCTTCTTGGTTGAGTGTAGGAAGGTTAACTGTGCTTAGAAATCTGTCAATTTCATCCAGGTTTTCAAATCTATTGGAGTATAAATTTTTAAAGTAGTTTCTGATAATATTTTGAATTTCTTCACTATCTGTGGTGATATCTCCTTTTTCATTTCTAATTTTGATAATTTGAGTTGATTCTCTTTTTCTTTTGGTTAGGTTGGCCAGGGGTTTATCAATTCTATTAACGTTTCAAAGAACCAACTTTTTGTTTTATTGATTCTTTGAATTGTTTTTTTTTTTTTGTTCTCTATTTTATTTATTTCTGCTCTAATTTTGATGATTTCTTGTCTTCTGCTGGCTTTGGGAATAGACTGTTGCAGAATTTCTAGATCCTTGAGTTGTGTCATTAGGTTCTTTACTTGGTGGTTCTCTGTCCTTTTTATGTGGGCACTCAATGCAATAAACTTGCCTCTTAGTATTGCCTTCATGGTGTCCCATAGGTTTTGGTAGGTTGTGTCTCTGTTTTCGTTTGTTTCCATAAATTTCTTTATTTCTTCCCTAATTTCTGCTCTTACCCATTCGTCATTCAATAGTGTATCATTCATTCTCCATGAATTTGAATATTTTCTTTCGAGTTTCCTGTTGTTGATTTCTACTTTTATTCCATTGTGGTCTGAAAAGATGCATGGAATTATATTACATTTTTTGAATTTACTGGTATTTTCTTTGTGTCCCAGGATGTGATCTATTTTGGAGAAGGTTCCATGGGCTGCTGAGAAGAAAGTGTATTCTGTAGTTCCTGGTTGAAATACTCTGAAAATGTCTATTAGGTCCATTTGGTTTATGGTTTCCTTTAGTTCTAAAGCGTCTTTCCTCATCTTTTGCCTTGAAGATCGATCCAGTGGTGTGAGAGGCGTATTAAAGTCTCCCAGAATTATTGTATTTGGGTCTACTTGGGATCTTATGTCCAGAAGGGTTTGTTTTACAAATGTGGTTGCACCCATATTTGGGGAATAAATATTTACTATCATTATATCTTCTTGGTGTATTGTTCCTTTTAATAAAAGGAAGTGCCCTGATTTGTCTCTTTTGATGTGTTTTAGTTTAAAGTCTGTTTTGTTGGATATCAGGGTTGCTACCCCTGCTCTTTTTTGGTCACTGGTGGCATGGTATATCTTTTTCCATCCTTTCACGTTCAGCCTGTGAATGTCTTTGGCTGTGAGTTGAGTTTCTTGCAGACAGCATATATTTGGATTAGGTTTCCTAATCCACATTGCCAGTCTATGTCTTTTGATTGGTGAGTTAAGTCTTTTGACATTAAGAGATATTATTGAAATGTGATTTTCGTTTTCTGCCATTTTGTGTTCTGTCTACTCTTGGGTGGTGTGATCTTTCTTCTTTACTTAAATGGCCCACTTATTAACTTCCTCTCTTCTCTGATTCTGAAGTATGCTTCTTTTTTCTTCCTTGTGGTTTATTTCTTTAAGAATTTTCTCTAGTGTTGGCTTTGAATTCATGAATTTTTTGAGATTCTGTTTATCCTGAAAGACTTTGATTTCCCCATTGATCTTGAATAGTAGTTTTGCTGGATAGATGAGTCTTGGCTGGAAGTTATTTTCTTCCAGGGTCTGAATCACGTCGTACCAGTCTCTCCTAGCATTCCTGACCTGGGTTGTATAGTCTGGGGTGATTCTTATTGTTTTGCCTCTATATGTCACCCGTCCTTTTGTTCTCACTGCTTTTAAGATTCCTTACTTAGCCTCAATATTGGTCAATTTGGTTATTATGTGGCGTGGAGTGGTTTTTCTTTGGTTCTGTCTCAGTGGAGTTCTGTATGCCTCCTGGACTTGAAGATTCAAGTCTCTTTCCATATTTGGAAAATTCTCTGAGATTATTTCCTTGAAGATATTACAGATGCCCTTGGTCTGTACCTCTATCCCTTCCTCAATGCCTATTATCCGTAAATTAGGGCGCTTCATATTATCCCATAATTGCTGGATGTTTATGTTTTGTTGCTGTAAAGATTTCTGTATATCGCTGACTTTGTTTTCGGTTTGGGATGTACTGTCTTCTAATATTGATATTCTGTTTTCCATTTCATGTAATCTTCCAGAATTTCTTTCTATTGCTGTCTTTATTTCACTTATTGCCTCTTTCATTTCATTCCAGACCTCTTTCTGATTTTTTTTAGTGTTTCTAACTCACCTTTCACCTCCTCTAGACTTGTTTTAAATTCTTTCATCATATTGTACATCAAGATTCTGAACTCCCCTTCTTGCATTTCTAGTAGGTCAGTATTTGTGATTACTGCTGTCTCTTCATAATTCCTGGTTCTCATATTTATAGCGTTCTCTGTCCTGTTTTTCTGATTTCTACCCATCGTTCTTGAGTAATGTGCTTAGTCAAATCTTAATATTAGGAGTTTAGGGGTATTGGCTAGTCATCAGAACCTTTCCAGTGTTGAGGGCGGGTGATGTGTGAGGAGCTGGGGTGATTGGTAAAGGAGTCGGATTAGGTAGAGGATATGTTAGGTTGAGAAAGACTTTTAGTATGGTAAGGTAATAACTTGCTAGGAATGAGAGAGAGTTAACTACTAGGACTCTTGTCGTTAGTAGAGTAATTATGGATATAAGAAATACTTTGAGTATTAAACCAGGAGGTATATTATGGGGAAAAGTTTTGGGGGAGAAAAGTATGTAGGTTAGTGTGGGAAGGTTTGTAAATAGGGATGATGGAAGGAGTAGACAGACATAAAAAAAAGAATCCACACAAGATACCAAGACTATTATGTAATCCAAGAAAAAGGAAGGAAAACCAATCAAAGGAGGAGAATGAAAAAAAAGGAAGGAAAGAGGAAGAAAGAGGAAAAAAGAACAAGAATAAAATAAAAGGAACTAGCAGCTGTGTGAAATTAAAAAATAAGGCAAACTGTCATATATATATATATATATCAACAAGTTAAAGTGTGGGTTAAAAGAAAAAAAAATAAAACAGCAATAACCATACCAAAACAAAAGCACTGTAAAAGCAAAATAAAACAAAACATCCACATTAAAAGTAAAACAAACAGTCCTCCTTATTTACGCATATTGGTCAGGTCCATATAATATGTGCGTATCTGATTGCTTTGGTAGCTTTCAGAATCCCATCCAATGTCTCTTAGTTTTCTTTGTACTCTATTTTTATCTTCTTAGGTCACTCTGGGTGTTTGGACACCTTTCTCTCCTTTAGCTGCTTTAGGTTTATGTGTCCGGATGTCTGGTTTCACTGTTATTTGATTCTGTACAATTCACAGGTTCTGCAAAATTCTAACCTGTGGTCAGCACCACTGCACTCACCACCCTAGCCTCCAGCCTGTGCTTCCCTACAGCAGGGGTGGAGAATGACCAAAGTATAATTGGAACCTCCCCCTGAGGTCCTGTGCAGATATTGTGGCCCGATGGATTTTCTTGTGTCCCTGGAAATTCCAGCTGGGCTAGCCGGTGTGGTCCCAAGATGTACCCTGGGCAAATGGATACTGGTTCCTGGATGCCCACACTTACTGCCAGAGCTCTGCCTATTCCGAGGGTGCAGGCTGGATGCTCTGCTAATACTGGACCCAAGTGAGAGTGGATGCAGCTGTCTATTGCTGCTGATATGCTCTTCCAAGGTGTATTGAGCTGTGTTCTCGCTTAGAATTAAGCATCTGGCTACCAGGAGGGTGGGAACACCCAGCGGTGGGCCAGGGGTGCAGGGTAGGTGCTCAAGGGTCCAGTGCACGGTGTCCAGCAATGGTCTCTGCCTCCCATGGTACGTAGAAGCTGGGGGTTCCCCAAGGAGATTTCCAGGTCACACAGGGCTTTCGCAGCCTGGAAGGCAGCCTCGGCAAGGTGGCAGGGGTTAGACACACAAGCAGGCTCCAATTTAGGGGTGGCAGTAGTACAGGCACTGACTACTAGCAGGGAACCGTGGCACAGGCAAAGTGTGCGAGGAGAGTGCTCGGTTCTGAGGCTTGGGCCCATGCTGGGGGGTTGAGGTGGCACACACGCTAGGACCCCAACTTACCAGGGCGCCATCAGGTACCTGACTTGGTGCAGGAATTCGCGGGAGTCTCTATGCAGTTGTGATCCAGTCGCTGGTGAGCACACAGAATTCTGATGTGGTGCTGCTCGCTTCTTAAGATGCGGTCCTAAGTCCGTTTTTAGTCCCAGATTATCTTGCCGCGGTAATATCGGGCAGGCAGTTCCTCGGGCAGCTGCAAAAGCAGCCTGCCGATCGGCGTTCCGATCAGCGTTCCGATTGTATCTGCAGCAGGTCCCATGTCCGATCTTTGTTCTTCTTCTTCAAGTTCCGGGTTCCGCCTAGGTACCTGGATGTGTTTTGGTTCCTGGTATGTATTTATTTTGTTGATTAAGACACTGCTTCCTAAGTATTTAAACTTTATTTGCTTCAGCTACTGAGAAGTGCTGTGTCCCTCAGTCGCCATTTTGAAAAAGCCGTTGTTTGTGTTTTGAATGATTGCCACTCTAGTTGGAGTTAGGTGAAATCTCAGGGTAGTTTTGATCTGAATCTCTCTGATTGCTAATGAGGTTGATAATTTTTTTCACGCATTTGTTGGCCATTTGGATTTCTTCCTTTGTGAAGTGCCTATTTAATTCACTTGCCCATTTTTTGATTGTTTTATTTGTTTTCTTCGTGCTGAGTTTCTTGAGTTCTCTGTATATTGTAGCTATTTGTCCTCTATCGGAGGAGTAGGTGGCAAAAATCTCCCATTCTGATGGATATGTACACAATGCAACTTTACTCAGCCATAAAGAAAAACACAATTACATCATTTACAGTGAAATGGATGGAGCTGGAGGACATTATGCTGAGTGAGATTAGTCAGTCACAAAAAATAGGAAACCTGATGCTTTCGCAATTTGCAAAAGCTAGGGAGAACTGAGTAAAAGGAGGAACTCTAGATGAAGAAGGAGATTCTATATTTGAGCAAATAAGGCAACCTAACTGAGGGGATGGGAGGGGAAAGAGGGAAATTCTCTAAAGCATATGATGTACTTAAAAAAAAAAACATATCAAAAAAGTCAAACACTAAGCCAAGCATGGGAAGGAGGGAGAGGGAGGCAATGGGGCAGTAATAGAGTAAGGGCTAATTGGGTGATGTGTGCATGTATGTCTCCACCATGTTTTATCCCATTAAGATGTATGACTACAATTTACCAACAAAATTTTTTTAAACCTACACATGACCAACATGTATATGAAATAATCCTCAGTATCAAATCACCAACATCATTATCAATCATCAGGGAAATACAAATCAAAACCACAACAATATAGCTCCTCACTCTAGTTAGAATGGCTCTTATAACAAAGAAAAAAGTTAACAAGTACCGGTGAGGATCTAGAGAAAAGAGAACCCTGTACACTGTTGGTGGGAATGTAAAATAATAGAGCCACTGTGGAAATGAGTAAATACGTTTCTAAAAAACTAAAAACAGGACATGGCTGGGGGTGTAGCTCAGTGATAGAGTGAATGCTCAGTGTGCATGAGTCCCTGGGTTCCATGCCTCATAACACACACACACACACACACACACTCTCTCTCTCTCTCTCTCTCTCTCTCTCTCTCTCTCTCTCTCACAATGTAGTTGGGTGACCACCAGAGAAGACCACTCAGACTTAATTAAAGCTGAATAGTTTATTAGCTGGTCAACTACACTGCAGGATGTTTAGTCTTGAGTGTAGTCTTGAGCCATTTCTCAGGGCTTCTTTTAATGTCAAAATTACAAGCTCAGGAGTAAAGATTAGGCTCTCATAGATATGAACAATTCCCAACAGTTTCTTTCAGTGGGTGTGCAAGTCAAGCAGGAAGCACAGGAACCAGGAACAGCACAACGTCTGTCCCTTCTATTGTCCACCTTGTGATTGTTTGATGGATAGAAAGTTCCTTAAAGCCTTTGTTTCTCTGTAGGTGCAAGCTAAGCAGGAGTCACAGAAGCCAAACAGGCAGTTTTGCGCTACTAGCGAGGTACCTGGTGACAAACATTAGTGTTCAGGCTGACGAACATTAGTGCCTTGGGGTCACCTAGAGTAACATCATGGTGTTACTGAAGCTAAGGTGTAGACTCACTTTATCACATTTTCCACTGGTTCTACAGGCATGAATCAAATCGTGGACTCATTGTGGGAGAGGGGATTGTATTGACCCCTAAGGTCCAGAAGCTTGACAAAATTAATTCTTTGGCATACATATCTCATGAGGCAATTAATTAGGCAGGGTCCTACTGTTAGGGCTAGAAGCAGAAGAGTAAGTGAGCCTGCCAGAGCTGGGGTTCATAGTTGAACACAGGGACCAGGAGAACAGAGACTGATATCACTTGGCATAATCAAGCCTAGCTCTCTCTTTCTCTTTTAGATTGTTTATAACTAAGGCCAAACTCTCTGGAATTACTTCTGACTGTTTGGCATAGAAACAACAAGTTTTTCCTAGGGCCACACATAAGACCCTTGTTTTATGAATAAGAGATCTAGGCTTCTCTGGTTCTGGAGTACTACTTCTGCAAAGGAATCTAGTTGCATTTCTCATCTAGAGAGGGGGTTCTTAATTGTCCAAGGACAGTGTCAATATGAGCACTGAGTTCCCAGAAGTTTTGTCTCCTATTATTAGGCTGAGGTGTCAATAGCCGCAGACTCAGCTATTCCGGCACTAACTAGGATTGAGACTAGACTGGCCCGAGCTCCTCCTTTTTTTTTTTTTTTTTTTTTTTTTATCCTGTCCTGGGTCGAGTTTGAGATGGATCTGTTCTTTATCTCCATTATTTACATATACCTGGGGAGTGATACAGACTAGGAATCAAAGGGTGCCACTGGCTCCTGTTCCATCATATCAGAAGTTATACATTTGGTCAAGCCATTTGTATAAGCCAACCAGGGTTTTTTGGAGACAGGAAGTAAATTTTCTTAGTTACATGCTAATGTAGCAGTTTCTAGAAATTGGGTTTTTATGCCATCCCGCATTTTCTTCATTTCCAACTTCAGGTTGGAGGGCAGTGGGAGAATCCCTATTCTCCCTGGGAAAGGAGCAGTCCAAGGAGGGTAAGGAGAAGGGTGGGGGTAGCTGGCACAATCTTCTCTTTAGCAAGCTTGGGGTATGAGAAACAGTTAATTGTTTACAGTCTTCCTTGGCTTCTTTGAGTTGTGAGTGATGTATCCAGAAAATGCTTCCAGCTACCTTTACTGCTGTTGGTGTGGTGAGGATTTCAACATATGGGCCTTTCCAAGGAAGCTCCAGTGTCTAGCAGGAATCTTCTTAATCCACACCAGGTCACCAAGCTGATAATGATGGGCTGATTCAGACAACGTGCGGAGGTGTCCATCTTAACCAGCCAGCGGATAGCCTGCTGAGTCTGTTGTAGAGTCTGTAGGGACTCGATGAGAATGTGATTAGCTATCTCAGCCTGCTGAGTGTCTCTAAGCTTCGAAGGAACAGTGGAGGTCTCCCAATCATTAATTTACAATAAGTGAACCCTATCCAGCATGGGGTGCACCTTGCCCAGAAGAGGGCAAAGGGAAGGAGACTGACCCAACTCTTGCCAGTTTTAATGTAATCAAGTTGTTTTTTTTTTTTTTTTTTACAAGAGTCCTGTTTATTTTTTCTACCTGTCTTGAACTTTGGGGCCTCTATGCACAGTATAGTTTTCAATAAATATTTAATGTCTTTGCCAAATTTAGAGAGATGGCAGCCATGAAGGTGGAGCCATTTCAGAACCAAAGTGAGGGGCATCCCAAACCTAAGAATTATCTCCTGAACTACCTTTTTAGGAACAATGGTTGTGGTCTCACTTTGCATGGCTCTACTCACCCTGTAAACGTGTCTATAAGCATGTGGTTGGTAGGATCGCAGTAAAGTCCAGTTCCCAATGTTCATCAGGCACATTTACCTAGGCACAGACTCCATATGGCACATTTCCCCAGGCCTGATGTCCCCATAATTGGTTCACCTGTGCCCAAGTGGGGTATCTGGAGACCAGGTCTTTTCCCATAAAGTCCAGTTTACGGATATAGCACCTGGGTCTGAGAAGTTCACTGGTTTTTGTTGCCCTTTGGTAAAATGTCTGGTGGAGGTAGGCTATTAGCTCGTTTCCCAAGGCAGCAGTGAGGACAAGTCTTCTGTCAGGGAGCATCCATCACCTTTTTCTGTTTCTGGTTGTCCCTTCCTGCTGTGCCCCGGCTTCGATTTCAGGGGCATATACAGGGCTTAAGGGGAGGCTTGGCTCCAGAATTTCTATCAGGACCTGGAGAGTTCCCACTGGTTCTAGAGCCACCTCAATAGCTGCTTGGTTCACTATGTGGTTGCCTCTTTCCTCTTGATGGTGAAAAGAGTGACATCTTGGGTGACAGCTTTTGCAATGCACAATGGTTACCTTCTGGGGGAGCCAACTATCTCTAACAGAGCCAGAATTTTTCCTGTTTTTTGAATTTATTTTCCTGCAGATGTGAGCAGTCCTCTCTCCTGGTATAGAGCCCCATGTACATGGGCCATTGCAAAGGTATATTCGTTGTCAGTGCAGGCGGTGATAGCCTTTTCCTTTTCCCAGCAGAGCACCTAGGTCAGGGCTATAAGTGCAGCTTTTTGTGCCAAAGTTCTCTGGTGTGGATGTTCCCTGGCTGAGGGACTGGGCTCAGATGATTTCTTCTTCAGTAACCACAGCTGCCCTGCATACCTGGTACCAACTAGGACAAAGCTGCTACCATCCATGTACAGTACATCGTTTGCATCAGTCAAGGGGGCATCAATCAGGTTTGATCTGGTGACCTGGATTGAATTTTTACCTCTGTAAATTTTTCCCGTGACCCCCTGGGTCTGTATCTTTTGCTGGATGATGGGTCCACTAAGTTTTTTGAACACCAAGACAGCTGCTCCTTTTTCTATCAGGAAACGGAGAGGATAGCCTTTAATATTTACTTTTATCATGGGCTCCTGGCACCGTTAGTCCATTTTGAAGTTGGGGACAGTACATTTTTCCACCTTTTGCCCCTCTGAGCCCATTTACTTATTATTATTTTAATAACCCTTTTGCTTGCAATGAGTGCATTTATCCTTCTTTTGTGGTCCTGGGGGTGGAACCCAGGGACATTCTACCTCGGAGCTCACAACCAGCCCAATATTTCATTCTTTTTATTTTGAAACAGGGTCTCACTGAGTTGCAAAGGGCCTCACTAAGTAGTAGCTCAGGCTGTCCATGAGCTGTAATCCTTATGCCTCAGCCTCCAAAATTCTGGGATTACAGGCATGAACCAACCATGCCTAGCCTGCATTTATCCTTCTTACGTCTGCTTCTTTTCAGTGGCTACTGGTGTTTTTCTCTGGTCTTTCTGATGGAGGCTGCCACTACCCTAACCAATCTCTTTTTTATGTTGAAATTATATTGTTTTTTTCTGCTGAATTCCTATTATTAAATATCTTTGGGGTTATTTCTTACAACTGGGTCCTGTTTATACCCTCAGACTCTCTTAACATTTGTAACTTTATTTTTATGTCTGGGGCTGAGTTACAAAGGCAATATTAATAGCTTGCTGGTTTTCTGGAGCTTCTGGGTCTATTGAAGTAAAAACACAATAACCCTCCCAGAGGTAATTCAAGAACCCAGCAGGAGACTCCTCTCAATCTTGTATGACCTCATTTATCTTAGAGAGGTTTGTGGGTCCCCTGGATTCCACTCTTATGCCTTCCAATAATAACTGGTGATATTTGTTCAAATTCTCCTTACCTGTCTGAGTTAGGGACCCAGTCAGGCCTCTGGGATGGGAACACACATTTAAACCACACCTCACTGTCCAGCAGAGAGGTAGTTCCTGGTCCCAGGGCAAGATTTTTTTTTAAATTTCCAGTTTAATATTATCCCATTCCTCTACTATGAATAGAGTGGCCAGAAGCTGTTGGCAATCATCCCAGGTATAGATGGGTATAGAAAACAGTCTCAAGAAGACTAATGAGTCTCTTTGTTTTTTCAGAGAAAGAATTTTGGGTTTCACAGATGACTGGTGAAGAATGGAACATAGGCCAAAAGAGGGCAGTGCCCTTCCCTTTTGGTCCACAATTCAGCTCCCACGGGGGTAGGTTGAGGGGAGGGGCTTCACAAAGGAGGAGAACAGACGCTGTCTCTGTAGCTGTGAGTGCTTGTTGTGCCTCCCCATACATGGAACCATCTTGAGTATGAGGTGGGGATGGGGACACAGGGTCGAGGATACAGAGTTCTGGCCCAGGGATCCTCTGACTGCAGTCCCATTAGGGGGCAACTGGGAAAATTAAGGCAGGGAAATATCAAAGTCCTCCAGAAAAAGTGGAAAACTGGTGAATTCTTTTGCTTCCCAGTTGCTCATTAGAAGGCCTCAGTTCCTGAGGGAGATGGCACAAGCCTTAAGCCATGGGGATGTGTGCTGAAGGAGAAATAACCAATTATCAATATGGGGGAACTGGTCTGTGTGCCCAGGGTTTCCTTTGACCACATTCCTAACGCCTCCTGCCATTTCCAGGTCCAGAGTTCCCTCACCTAGTCAGCCCACATCAAATGAAAGCCAATCAATTTCACCAAATGTTCGGAGTTCCCTGGCTCCGAACATTCCATTGCCGCCCCTTCTTCCCTCGAGAAAGGCTCATTTTAGCAGGAATGCTGCATGACACACATTCCCTGGAATGGGCGTGTGTCATCTCCTTCTGGGGAATAGTATTAGGTATGGGTATTTGGGGATTTTTTGAAATTGGCCTTGTAACCAAAAAGATACTTTAGACTTATGTTATTAATGGCCCCACATTGTTTAAAATAATTCAAGATTTACTCTCTGAGGCTTTAACATTTATTTATGGGTTGCACTTAAATTTCCAAATGACCGATCTAACAAGAATTCTATAAAGACTCAGACAATAAGAAGCAGAACAAGCCTTAAAGGCAACCGATCCTCCCCAGGCTTTTCCCAAGCAAATATTAACAATAAACCTAAAACAGAGCCAAGACAAGTCGTTCCCACTGTCATGAGTTCTGGGAGGCCAGCATCAGAGGTAGGCTATGTTAGAGTGGCTACTGACCCCCCAGTAACCCAAACCCTTTTTTTTGTACAATGGGTACATGGACAGCAGCAGAATAGATGGGTACCCAGCAACAGCTTTGGGACATGGGAAAGTATGAAATGTTCCTCTCCTTAGTAGTGCCTATTGAGTAAAAAACAATGATGTATATCAATCAGAGAATATAATGCTTAGTATAGGATATTATTTTGATATTACATTAGTAGTTAATAATAAACTTTTGATCTTTTCTATGCTTGCTTGTAAGAGGAAATGTTCCCTTATAAAAGAAACTGGCCGTCTGTCACATTGCCTTGATGTATTAGTTTTTTTGTATACTTATTGATGTATTAATTCTGGGAAAAAATGTAAGAGTAGAATGTAGCCAAAAAAGAAAGTATAAAACGCTTGCCAAAATCGAAAGTAAATAGAGCAGCTTCACTCTCCATTGAGTCTGTGTGCTTTTTCTCCGCTGTACTTCGCTGACTACTCACCCCACCACTCATGGACCCCCAACTCTTGCTAGGGCTGACGCCCGACTCTTGCTAGGGCTGGGCCCTGGCATTCCATAATCACCAAATGTCTTATCATGCATTCTGGGGGGAGTCTTGGGACAACTGTTTCCTGAGCCCATAGTTTGGCCAATTAGAAATGTACTTATCCTAGACAAAAGACTTAACATTATTAACAAGACAGACAACAAAGACAAAGATGCTGGCCAGTGCACACAGTTTATCACCCTCACACCTAGACCAAAGCTCTTAATCGAGGTCACAGAGGGCCAGTGATGTCTCACACAGATTCCTGGACACCAGGTCAGTGGCTGCATCCAGCCTCCCCTAAATTGTCCATCCTGATGGGTGCCTGTTTCCAGATTTACTCAACCTCAGGAGGTTTTCAGACACAGATGACTTTCTTCTAGATGTTAATTTTAGGTGGGTCCCTGGCCATCCCACCAGAGGCTGAAGAGAGTGGAGACCAGGTCTCCAGAGGACTTGGAACATGTGAGGTGGTACCTTCCCCAGGATTCCAGTGTCTAGCCCCCTCAGCCCCGGCTTCTGGGACTGGGGCTCCCCAGAAGTCTAGGGTCAAAGTGTGTGGATATCTCACTGGGGCCTCCAAATATTATAGGGCGACCACCAGAGAAGACAACTCTTAGTTTAAGCTGAATAGAAAGTCTTTATTAGCTGGCCAGCAACTATACTGCAAGGTGTTCAGTCCTGAGTACAGCCCTGAGAGGGCTCCCTCTGTATGTCAAAATCACAAGCTCAGGGGTAAAGAGAAAGGAAAATACTGAAAAAGCATAGCTAAGCAAACACTGTTCTCAGTGTTTATGATTAAGAGGGCATGGCTACCAGCTCAAGCTGGCAGCACCATGGCATTGAATACCTAATGCCGGCTTTCTGGAATTAAGAAGTTATGGAGACTTTCTCCGAGAATTTAAAGGATGGCTTGGGAGGCCAAAACCCTGTGGCAGAACTGGAATCCCTGTAAGAAGTCTCTGAGGGAGAATCATGTGAAGCTGTGGGGATAAAGCCAAAGTTGCACCTAGATGCCAAAAACATGGAACGTCTGCTAAGGAAAGTTACAATCTGCAAGCAATGGAGCCAGGATAGAAGAGCAACTGTGCTTATGTTGCCTGCTGCAGCCAAACAGGCCCTGGCAGAGGGACAACTAAGGCCATTTGGAGGTTGCATCTCACTAGTGTGTAACCCAGATGCCGGAAGTGAAGCAATAGTACTTAATTTCTGATGGATTTTTGTCATTTTAAAATTCCATTCCTCTTTCTACTCCCCTGTTTCTATTTTTGGAATGAGTTATGCCATTGTATATTGGAAGTATGTAACTGATTTGCTTTGTATTTTTACAGGTCTCACAGCTGACAGTTTGCCTTTAGTTTCAGTGGGGATTTTGGACTTTTGAGTAAGTTTAATACTGTATAAATTATGGGATTCTTGAAGACGAACTAAACACATTTTGCATAGAAATGGATATGAGGTCTTGGGGGGGCCAGGGAAAGAGTGTTATGGCTTGTATTTAAGATGCCCTCCAAACCCTCAAGTGTTAACAAGGCATCAATGTTCAGACGCAGCTTATGGTTAATTGTGTGGTTTTTTTGGGGGTGGTTGCAGGGACAGTGTTTCAGCTTTTCCTCTCTGCCCTTCTTTTTCTGGTTCTCACCACCATGATCTGAGGGGAGCTGCCTCTCTTCCAACATGTCATGAGCTCTGCAGCTGCAATCTAACCTATCATGGACTGTGAAGGAATAAAAATCGTTCTTACTCTAAGTTGCATGTGTCAGGTATTTGGGCTACCGCAGTGATAATGATGACTAAATCAAATGTATAAAGAAAATGTGGCACATATACACCATGGGATACTATTCATCCATAGGATAGAATGAAATTCTGTCATTTGTGAAAACCAGGGTAGAACTGGAGACCATTAGTGAAACAAATCAGACCCTTCAAAGTGAATACGGCATGACCTGACTCATATGTGGAATATTTTTCTAAAAGATTATTTCATAGAAGTTGAGAGTAGAATGGTGTTTACAAGATTCTTGGGAGAGTAGCAGGCAGGGAGATATATGTAAATGTTGATCGATGGGTAAGAAATTATATTTTGATGGAATATACTAACTTTTATGGTCTAATGCACAGTAGAGTGAGTGGGGAAATAATATATTTTGAAAACTTAGAAGATTTGGAATTTGAATATTTTTTACCACAAATAAATGATTAATGTTTGAAGAGATAGGTATATTTGACCCCATTTAAATATTAGAAGGTGTAAACATGTATCTAAACATCACATGTATCCCATAAATATCTGCAGTGATTGTTTTAATGTATCATGTAAAATATCTTTATTTTGAATTAGAAAAACTCAAGCAATACCCATGACTTATTTAATATAGGCCAAGTGGTGTTCAGTGAGAAACATACATCTATAAACAGGTCTATTAGAAAATGAGAACTATTTAAGCAACCCAAGAAATTCAAGAAGCTATAGAATAAATGTCCTATTAAACAAGATACTATTAAACCTAAAGTAGTAGAAGGTATAGAATAATAAAGATAGGTACATAAATAAAGAATAAGAAAGCTATTAATACCAATTAACAAATGCCAATTATTTGAAAATATTTATAAAACTGGAATTTTTACAGCTATGATCAAATACTAAAGAAAAATTAGAAGCAAACTATGTAAGTTAAATAAAAATATACAAAAGATATATACAGGAGATATTGAAATGATGCAAGAACCTATGAAAAAAAGAAAGAAAGAAAGAAATCAAAAAAACCTCCCACCCTGAGGTACATGGCATTAGACACAATTTAAACAAAAGACACTTCGTTTTGATCTAAGTCCCCTAAAAAAAAAAACACCTCAAAACAGAAAAAAAAAAAAACCTACAACATACATGTCATACTATTGCATCATGATACCCAAAGTTTAGAAAGGGAAATTTTTTCTAAAAGTACAGGTTTTAAGCTTAATAACTAAGGAGGAATGAGATAATCAGAGAATTACTATATTGCAACCCCTAATTAATAAGTAGATACAAGTTACAAATACAAGTGACTGCCAAATTCAGTACAAAGAGTGGCGCATTTAGAGTGGCCTTGTCAACAACAAAATCCATAAACTCTTTTGCTTAATCCTGAGGCCAAACACCAGTGACTAATGAGGTCAAGAATTGCCATTTTGGTTAAAACTCACTTGACCCTTTATATATGGCAGGCTGCTCTATAAATAGTACTATTACATAGTACTATTATAGTACTGGCCTAGTTCTCATAACTTTTCTATGAAGTATCTACTATTGCTATCCATTCTATACAAATGGGGCAACCGAGACACAGAAGAGCCAAAAACTTACTCAAGGTCACCAAGCTTGGAAGTGGCAGATCCAAGAGCTTCATATGCATTATGACTGGGCCCAAAGCCCCTGCTCTCAGACATGCCCTTTGTTGCTTCTCTTAAAGCTAAGTGTGTCTAATTATATTATTCTACTTCAGAAACAAACACTTTTTTGTGTGGTACTGGGGTTCCTGGAAACCCTTCTACCTCCGGGATACACTCCCAGACCTAGTTTATATGTTTTATTTGGAAACAGTGTCTCTTAAGCCAGCGCTGCTGGCTTCAGTCCAGCGTGATCCTCCTGTTTCCACCTCCCAAGTGCAGGGATTACAAGTGTATGCCACCAGGCCAGCGCAACAAACACATTTTGAATCATAAAATATTTTGTCTGTATGCTTTAGCACTCCTAGAACTATGAAGAACTTCCTTTGTAGCTATACCATTCTGCTAGACCATCAGTTTCTCAGAGCAAGAATTTCTTGTCATGCTCTGCACTCCTTATGCCCATGAGGGAACTTCACACACAGTAGGAGATTAGGAAATATTTATTAGCTAAGCTATTACCTGAAACTCACACAACGTTGTTGGATCAAATTTCTTTAGCCTGAAACACATGCAACTTCTTTCTGTCATTCACTTCTGTGGCCATTTGAGAGTACACCATTCACAGTAATCGTTTGAAAGCAGATGGCAGTTACTCACTGAGATAAACAAGTGGCTCAACATCCTCATCTCTGAGGCTCACCTGCAAACACTCTTTCACATACTTTCACCACCCTTTCATGCTGTATGCACCAGGAAGGATGGGGCATGTTTTTTGATGTCCATCAAACACAACCTGCTGTCATTTAGAGTCTTGGCCTTAGTTGAAATTAATATTTACAGAGGTGTTCAAACTGGGATCAGTCTTCAAATAGTTCCATCATTTCTCTGCTGCCTGAGCCCAACACCATGTTTCCCATGCATCTGTTTCTCTTGGTACTTGAAGATATGTGCTGTTTTCTGGCACTGGCTTTCAGTGACTCGGGGTAGGCAGAATAAGGCAGCACTTACAAAAGTGGTACCCACTGGGAAGGAGTACCAGTGGGAAAAGGCAGGCAGGCAACTTCATACCACGCTCTCAGAGAAACAGCTAGCTAAGTAATCGCTGTTCTGTTAAAGGGACCTTAAAGCAGTTATTTTAAAAATACATGTGATCATATTGAAAGTGATTTTTTTCTCCACTCAAAACTATTTAGAATCTTAAGAAAGCTTGTAGGTCTTACCATGGGGCTTATATTCATGCATAATGTCATACCATATACTTTTTTGTTGCTGCATTGTAGTTGTATGTCTTAAGGGGTACAGGATGGTAGAGGCATACATGTACACATCACTTATTGAGCCCTTCACCAGTTCCCACCTCATTGCCTCCCTCTTCCTCCTTCTCATGTGTGGCTTACTGTTAGGCTTTGATCAGATCACATTTTTAATGGTAGATTGGGACAGCTGCATTATGCTGAGGTCTTGAAGGTGCTCTGTGATTTCCCTCTTCATGACGTTCTCAAGTGATTTCAAATCATTCTCTGTTTAAATTTTATTTTATTGGTCCACTATAGTCTCACATGATAATGTGTATGATGTTGACAATGACGTATATATACACAGTACAGGGTGCCCTCCTCCCCCCTCCCCCACTTTCTCTTTTCCCTCCATCCCAATACTGAGTGTCCAGGTTAGCAATGTTATATTCACATGTATACATATATTCACAGAAGTACTCCATATAATGGAGGGAAAATCTCGGCAAAGCTAGAATGGAAGGATAAGAGATGAAGAAGGTTAAAGTTGATTAATGGAGTTGAAATTAATCTGAATCTGTGTAAAAGTATGAATATAGCATGGTTATCCTGGACACTCATTGTTGGGAGGGGGAAGGGGAACTGGGGTGGGGGCGAAAGATTGAAAATAAATAAAAACCCCCAAAAATTAAAAATAAATAAATAAATAACATATATTCAAATGTAGATTTTTCATAGATTAACCTCAGTCGTTTTCCTCACCTACCCCAACTTTGTGTCTTTGTTGAGGTTTCCCCTCCATTATGTGGAGTCCCTCTGGAATCCCTAATATTACCTAGCTTGAGGATATTACAGAAATATATGTCCCTTGTCCTTCTGTGCTTGGCTAATCTCACTTAACATAATGTTTTCCAGGTCTTTCCATCTTCTTGCAAATGACATAATTTTGTTCTTGCTGAGTAGAATTCCATTGTGTGTATTTTTCCATAATTTTGCAATCCATTCATCTATTGATGGAGACCTAGAAACTGTGCTGCTATGAACTTGGGCATGCATATGTTCCTGTAGTTCTCTGATTTCAAGCCCAGGAGTGGTATAGCCAGATCATATGGTTGATCCATTCCCAGCTTTCTAAGGAATCTCCAGACTTATCTCCATAGCAGCTGAACTACTTTGCACTCCCACTAACAGTGTAAATGAGTTCCTATTTCCCCACATCCTCGCCAGCATTTGTTATTTGACTTCTTTATGCTTGCAACTCTGATTGGAGTCAGATGGAATCTCAGTGTGGTTTTGATTTGCATCTCCCTGATGGCTAATGATGTTAAAGATATTTTTCATGCATCTATTGGTCATAAGTATCTATTTTTTGTGAAGTGTCTGTTAAATTCAGTCGCCTATTTCTTGATTGGGTTATTTGTTTTGCTAGTGTAGAGTCTTCTCAGCTATTTGTATATTCTGGAAATTAGGAATTGTTTTCTTTGTTTCTTTCTTCATGGATTCATTGTTGGCTGTGCTCTTACTGTATTTCCCAAGCCAATGGCACCCTGTTAAACAAAGATGAGGATCATCTGTAATATCAAGGGGTCCAGAGGTGTTCGGTCTGCATCCTGGACTCAACCCACTTATGCCGACCTTGACCCAGATTTTAGAGGGTGACAGAAATCCTTTGTTTGGATGACACTCTTTCTCATCCAAGATTTTATCCTGGGATGTGAAGATTAGGTGAAGACCAGATGGGTATTTAAAAATCACTGGAGTGGTAGATCTCATCAAATTCAGGGACATGTCTGAATCCCTGGAGGGCCATGTGATATGGATGGATGAATACAACCTACCCCAACATTTCTGAATCAATATATCTAAGCAAGGACCTGAGAATCACATCACAAGTCCAGCAAGACTCTTTTGTTTCAGGAAAAGCAGAATCATGAAATGGTATAGCCTTTCTGCTGAGTATGTGAAATGTGTAGGCAAGCCTACTATTTATGCTCCCTGTAATTGGTCAATAAATTGTTTCCTTGTTTTACCCATGTGCTGTGTATATCATGTTTTATAGGTGGCTGTGGAACTAGAATTTTCATCATCTAGCAAGGAGGGCAATCTCTAGCTTACACGGCAGCCAATACTGGCAGGTGAGAGGGAACAGGACTTATAATCAGTCAGTCTTCAGGGGACAGCAGGAAGGGTATACAGAAGGGAAGTGCTGGTGATCCTGTGGTTGGCTAGCTGATGCCACACTGCTACTGATGAAGCTTAGGAGGCTTTCTACATTGTCCCTGGAGATGGAGAACCAGTCTGCAACTGAAATAGCCTTATTAGAGGTTGCGAGGCCATGCCAGTCATGTCAGCAGCTGAGAGTTGCTTACCTCCCAAATGCTCTCTACTGCTGTCTCTTTTGCCTTAGTTGTCTCTCCAGTTTGGTGGTACATTAACTCAGCAGCCTTTTAGCTCAAGGTTAATGGCAATTGACAAGGAACCCCACTGTAGATGCTGGCTAAAGGATTCCCTGCAGGCAGCCGAAGGCCAAAGAAGGACCCTTTCTTGAGCTCATTGGGTTTGACTTGCTGGGGAAGAAAATGCCTCACTCAGCCAGGCATGGCGGCGCATGCTTGTAATCCCCACGCTTGGGAGGCAGAGACAGGAAGATTGTGCAGGTTTGAAGCCAGCCGCGCTGGTTTAAGAGACCGTTTCCAAATAAAAATATAAAATAGTTCTGGAAGTGTAGGCCAGAGGTAGAAGGGCTTCCAGGATATTCAGTATCGCAAAAAAAAAAAAAAAAGCTTCATTCAATAACCTCAGTAGCTGCCAGCTGTTCCTCTCATATGCCTCATGGAATCCTGATCCTGTGAAGAAGGTGCTGCTATCCTGATCCCTGTGAGGAAATGGAGGCTGCAAGAAGCTAATTATAGGGAGCCCCAAGTCATACAGCTATGAAATGTCTGGGCAGAGTTGTTGATATCAATCTTCCACTCCAGACCCTTGTGCAGAGTCCTTAATCAGTTCATAGACATCATGATAATGGCACTGTGTGCTCAGAATGGGTTGGGGACTTTGTTCTAGAGGAGGCTCTGCATATGAAGCCAATGTGAGATCGATGTTGCTTTGGATGGATGTCTCTCACTGGATCCCACTGTACCACCCCACCTGAAGAACTAAAGATCAAATACTGGGCAGACACCTGTCTGGATGGCTGTGTTTCCTGATCAACCAGAAAGAGGCATGTGTGAAGGATAAAGACCACATGACCCATCACTCCATGACTGGAGAAACTTGTGGGATAAAAGATTGTCTCTATGAAGCAGGGTCCCTGTGCAGGATTAGGAGGGGCAGGCAGCAGACCATCATATCCACCACAGTGATCTAGGATGCTAACATTTAGGTGAGGCATTTGCCCAAGTGTCGGGCCAAAATTTGTATCCTCCTGCATGGCATGATTAGGAGGGTCTCTGTGGAGGATACCATGGCCCCTGGTGACTGTGACTGTCAGAAAGATGGAGTGGCTGCAGCTGGATGGATTCATGTGTCCTTGTTAGGATTGGCTATGTGTTAAAAATGTGAATCCTGGCAGGGACATGCGACCAGTGATGTCCGACAAAAGCCACAATCTCATTTAGTCAGTGTTTTTTTTTTCCTGTGATCTTTCTGGCTCTGTGGGCCAATGGATAAAGGAGCACAAGTTCCAAGGTTTCTGCCTAAATTTTGTCAGGTCACCTTAAATAGAAATGAGCAATATGTCATTGTTACCATGGAAATGATAGTGCATACATCAGAATGTAGGTATGTCGATGGGTTGATTGTCTGCCTGGGCTCTTTATGAGATCTCTGGCTGAACAGGATGTGATGTCACCCCCAAAGATCCAGTGGCCCTTTGTGATGTCCTGAGGGGGGTCATGATGATCAAGTTGAACTAAGTAGAAAAGCCATTCCTGAGTATGCCTAGATGTGAGGAACTTTACCCCACAGGCTGGAGGCACAATCCGGGGATGGAGCCTTTTCCTACAGAATCAAGGGCTTCCAGTGAGGATAGGGAAACTGACTTTCCTCCAGCATGTCCTGCCTCTGTCTGGGACCAGCAGTTGCCAGGAGAAATCCCTGAAATCAGGCCAGTGTTTGAAGAAAACACTCCTGAGCCTGTCGGCCAAGATACTTTGTCCAGAAGCCCATGCCCTGAGAACAATGTCCAATCAGAAGAAAAAGGCAAACTCTTCAGTCTGCCCTTCCCAAAGAAGCTGTGGAAGATCGTCAATAGCAGCAAGTTTCCATCCATCAGTTGGGACAATGCTGGGACCTATGTAGGGATCAATGCGAAACTGTTTCAGAAGGAGATTCTGGGAAGGAGCGGCCCCAACAAAGTGTTTGAAACTGACTCTATGAAGAGCTTCATCCGACAACTGAACCTCTACGGCTTTAGCAAGAAGCGGCAGGACGCACACACATCCCTCTTTCTCAGCAGCTTTTACAAAGTAGAAAGACCAGTCTACGTGGTGAGCAAGGTAAACCAAGGCCAGGAGGCTTCCTCAATGGGCTCTGTATTCAGATCTGGTTGGGTGGAAGTCCCTGGACTGGCCCCGGGAGCAGGGTGTCCATGGGGTAGAGCCCTTCCTGTCCTCTTCCCCCTGGGGTGGAGGTGGCCAGAGCACATAAGGGTTAGTATGGGGAACCTGCCAAGATCAGTGTCAGCTGTCTCAAGAACATGAAAGATTATAGGTGATTATATATCTTCCTGCCCTCCTATGTGGGTCAAATGGCCCTTGGCAGTTTGTGTGTCCCCTTGACTCCACAACCCCTGATACTGTGTAGGTGTGTGAGAGAGTCCTTTTCTTTGCCAATATCCATGTACCTGAGCTCCTGTAGCATAGCTGCTAGACTGAACACACTGGCGGGAGCCTGCTGACAGTAGATTAAATGGACGTGTGCTTGTCTTGGCCAGGGACCTCCGGTGCTGAAGTTCCCCTGACCAAGCACTCCCACCAGGGCTCCATTCTCTTGCCAGCACACACTGGGTAGTGATGGCAAAGAATCTTCTTCACTCCCAGGGTCCTTCCAGTCTCTTTTCACTGGCTTTGCACATCTCTTAATTTGCCACCATCAGGAGCATTCCAAGGGGGAAATTCTGGTCCTAAATTGGTGAGTCTTGAATGTGTGAAAATGAATGTACCTCTTCTTGTTGGAACTATGAGTGTTTTCGAGAGACCTCTCAGGGCTGCTTGAGTTCTGCTTCTCAGCGTATAGATGATCTATAATTGCAGACAACTCTAGTGACATGGGGTTTCCTCTTTCCTAAACTTTGCACCTCAGATGCAGTTCTACTATAATCCGTACTTTAAGAGAGATGCCCCTCACCTGCTTAAGAGGATAAAGAGAAGAGTGCGCATTAAATCTACATTAAGACACATGGGAAGCAAGCCGGAATGCCAGGAATTTTCTGTGGAAACTAGAGCCACTGAACAGGAAGAAGATACAGCATCTGGGGCAGAGGAAAACCAGGAGCTGCCTCACCAGCACGAAAGTACTGGTGCTACCCCCCACATCGAGGTAGAACCTGCTGCTCCAGCCATTCCTGTGTTGGTGTCTGAGCTCACTGAAGTAAATGCCAACCCTACCGCAGTCACCCAGTTGGCCCAGGGGCAGGCAGAAGGTGGTCAGGAGACTTTTCCTGTAATGGCCAATACCACTGTGCCTGCAGAGTCCCCCTTCATTGGTCTGCCCATCCCTCCCCCACAGCTTCCTTCTTATGGGCCTGTGGTGGACTCTCCTGCTGTGCCACCGGGAGAAAGTTTCCATGTGCAACCCCCATACCTTCCTTTTCCTGTCCTGCTTCCCTGCTGCTGCAATCCCTGGGTGCCTGTGCCCGTTGTGGCTCCTAGGCCTGTTGTCCCCATGCCACTTTTGCCTCGTCCCTCACCAATGCTACATTGCTGTCCCCAATGCCACTATGTCTCTGAGTTTACACCAGCTATGGGTGGGCCCCTCATGTACCCAAACTGTGCCTATTACCCCTGGTAAAGAGAGAGAGAGAGAGAGAGAGAGAGAGAGAGAGAGAGAGAGAGAGAATGAATTTGATGAATTTGGGTGAAATGTGCTAGTCAATAAAAAGCACCAAAAATGATGAATATATTTTGTCTGCACAAATGTGTCCATCGACTCTGCCCTTTCTTTGAGGAAGGGAACCTCCTTGGGTATATTTGGATAGCATAGTAAAGATTTTAGCACCTCTCTTCTCCATGGTGTCGGAAGGACCAAGTACAGGGACCAAGGAGTGAAGGGATTAAGTAACAACTCAAGTGTTATGGTTTTGTTTTGTTTTGTTTTGTTTTGATTTTTGGTGGTAGTGGGGGTGAAACCTAGGGGCTTTACTACCTCCAGGCTATACTCCCAGACCTATTTTATACTTTATTTGGAAACAGGTTCTCACTAAGTTGCTGAAAGCCTCACTAAGTAGCTGAGGCTGGCTTCAAACCTGTGCAATACTCCTGTTACAGCCTCCCAAGCTCTGGGATTACAAGCATGTGCCACCATGCCAGCTTCAAGTGTTATGGGTTTAATAAGGTTCCTCAGTCGTCCACTCTCCACTCACTATATATATATATATATATATATATATATATATATATATATATATATTCTGTGTTGGCCAGGAGAAAAACAAAGTGATTAGAATAGAAGCAAATTTGGTTGCGGGACTCTGGGCCCCGGCCGAACTGCGCGTAGCATGCCAGACCCCTGGAGAAACCGGACCCAGTAAGACGCTAGGTTCTGGGCGGGGGTCGCGGGCTGGGCACGCCAGATGGGGCCCGGGTCGCGGGACTCTGGGCCCCAGGCTGAACTGCGAGTAGCACGCCAGACCCCTGGAGAAACCAGGCCCAGTAAAATGCTGGGTTCTGGGCGGGGGTCGAGCACAGGGCACGCCAGCTGGGGCCCGGGTCGCGGGACTCTGGGCCCCAGGCAGAACTGCAAGTAGCACGCCAGACCCCTGGAGAAACCAGGCCCAGTAAGACGCTGGGTTCTGGGCGGGGGTCGTGCACAGGGCACGCCAGCTGGGGCCCGGGTCGCGGGACTCTGGGTCCCGGCCGAACTGCGCATAGCACGCCAGACCCCTGGAGAAACCAGGCCCAGTAAGATGCTGGGTTCTGGGCGGGGGTCGCGGGCTGGGCACGCCAGATGGGGCCCGGGTCGCGGGACTCTGGGCCCCAGGCAGAACTGCGAGTAGCATGCCAGACCCCTGGAGAAACCAGGCCCAGTAAGATGCTGGGTTCTGGGCAGGGGTCGCGCGCGGGGCACGCCAGCTGGGGCCCGGGTCGCGGGACTCTGGGCCCTGGGCCGAACTGCGAGTAGCACGCCAGACCCCTGGAGAAACCGGGCCCATAACAGAAAAAGATAAAGAAAAATATCGGAGGAGGTAAGAAAGCCGTTATGGATGCCAGGACACAGGAGATGCAGACAAAACTTATCTAAATGCACTGGAACTTATGGAAAAATTCGCCGTGAAAGAGGACTGTTATTTCTCTATATTTTTAAGAATCACAGACATCACATATAAGGAGAGAGTTTAGCGGAGACCAAGGAGAAATGCGGTGTTGAAAGAGTTCTCCGCGATGGTGGTGGAGACTTGTATTCAGGAGAAGCAGAAACCGGATCTTACCAACTTTATTTTTTTGGAGAAATTACACCAAATGTGGAATGCTACCATCACGCATGCTTCGGAACACTGGACAACATTCAGAGTGGAAAAAGAGCCTGGGAAGGATTTGAAACGGTGGAGGCAGTGGCAATGCCAGTGGCCAATATTTGGGGGAGGCAGAGATCTGATACATTACAACTGGAACCTTTGAAATAATAACCACAGAGACAGTGATCAGAACCTGCTGAGGGGTTAGGCGGGCGCCGGGGCCAGTGGCCAACATCGGAGCTTGCTGTGAGGCAAGGCCACTACTGAGGCCTCCGTGGCCGGGTTTGGAACCTGCAGAGGGGTTAGACCGATGCTGGGGCCAGCGAGGCCGGCGTTGGAGCCTGCCATGATGCAAGGCTTGTGCTAGGGCCTCCGAGGTCGGGTCCGGAATGTGCTGAGGGGTTAGGCCGGTGCTGGGGTCAGCGAGGCCAGCATCGGAGCCTGCCGTGAGGCAAGGGCAGTGTTGGGGCCCCCGAGGACGGGACCGGAGCCTGACAAGGGCTTAGGCCGGTGCTGGGGCCAGTGAGGCCGGCATCGGAGCCTGCTGTGAGGCAAGGCCGGTACTGGGGCCTCCGAGGCCAGGATAAGAGCCTGTTGAGGGGTTAGGCCGGTGCTGGGGCCAGCGAGGCCGGCATCGGAGCCTGCCTTGAGGCATGACCAGTGCTGGGGCCTCCGAGGCCGGGATCGGAGCCTGCCGAGGGGTTAGGCGGGTTCTTGGGCCAGCGAGGCCGGCATCGGAGACTGCCTCGAGGCAAGGCCGGTACTGGGGACTCCGAGGCCAGGAAAAGAGCCTGCTGAGGGGTTAGGCCGGTGCTAGGGCCAGCGAGACCGGCATCGGAGCCTGCCTTGATGCATGAACAGTGCTGGGGCCTCCAAATCCGGGATCGGAGCCTGCCAAGGGGTTAGGCCGGTACTTGGGCCAGCGAGGCCGCCATTGGAGCCTGCCTTGAGGCAAGACCAATGCTGGGCCTCCGAGGCCGGGATCGGAGCCTGCCGAGGGGTTAGGCCGCTGCTGGGGACAATGAGGCCGGCATCGGAGCCTGCCGTGAGGCAAGGCCGGTACTGGTGCCTCGAGGCCAGGATAAGAGCCTGCCGAGGGGTTAGGCTGGTGCTTGGGCCAGCGAGGCTGGCATCGGAGACTGCCGTGAGGCAAGGCTGGTACTGGTGCCTCCGAGGCCAGGATAAGAGCCTGCCGAGTGGTTAGGCCGGTGCTGGGGCCAGCGAGGCCGGCATCGGAGCCTGCCTTGAGGCATGACCAGAGCTGGGGCCTCCGAGGCCGGGATTGGAGCCTGCCGAGGGGTTAGGACGGTACTTGGGCCAGCGAGGACGGCATCGGAGACTGCCTCGAGGCAAGGCCGGTACTGGGGCCTCCGAGGCCAGGATAAGAGCCTGCCGAGGGGTTAGGCCAGTGCTGGGGCCAGCGAGGCCGGCATCGGAGCCTGCTGTGAGGCAAGGCCGGTACTGGGGCCTCCGAGGCCGGGATAAGAGCCTGTCGAGGGCTTAGGTCGGTGCTGGGGCCAGTGAGGCCGGCATCAGAGCCTGCCTTGAGGCAAGGCCGGTACTGGGGCCTCCGAGGCCAGGATGAGAGCCTGCCGAGGGGTTAGGCCGGTGTGGGGCCAGCGAGGCCGACATCGGAGCCTGACTTGAGGCATGACCAGTGCTGGGGCCTCCGAGGCCGGGATCGGAGCCTGCCGAGGGGCTAGGACGGTGCTGGGGCCAGCGAGGCCGGCATCGGAGCCTGCTGTGAGGCAAGGCCGGTACTGGGGCCTCCGAGGCCAGGATAAGAGCCTGTCGAGGGCTTAGGTCGGTGCTGGGGCCAGTGAGGCCGGCACTGGAGCCTTCCTTGAGGCAAGGCCGGTACTGGGGCCTCCGAGGCCATGATAAGAGCCTGTCGAGGGGTTAGGCCGGTGCTGGTGACAGCGAGGCAGGCATCGGAGCCTGCCGTGCCTCATGACCAGTGCTGGGGCCTCCAAGGCCAGGATCGGAGCTTGAGGAGGGGTGAGGCTGGTCCTGGGGCCAGTGAGGCCGGCATTGGAGCCTGCCTTGAGGCAAGGCCGGTACTGGGGCCTCGAGGCCAGGATAAGACCCTGCCGAGGGGTTAGGCCGGTGCTGGGGCCAGCGAGGCCGGCATCGGAGCCTGCCTTGAGGCAAGGCCGGTACTGGGGTCTCCGAGGCCAGGATAAGAGCCTGTTGAGGGGTTAGGCTGGTGCTGGGGCCAGCGAGGCCGGCATCGGAGCCTGATTTGAGGCATGACCAGTGCTGGGGCCTCCGAGGCCGGGATCGGAGCCTGCCGAGGGGTTAGGCCGTTGCTTGGGCCAGCGAGGCCGGCATCGGAGACTGCCTCGAGGCAAGGCCGGTGCTTGGGCCTCCGAGGCCCGGATAAGAGCCTGCTGAGGGGTTATGCTGGTGCTGGGGCCAGCGAGGCCAGCATCGGAGCCTGCCCTGAGGCATGACCAGTGATGGGGCCTCCGAGGCCGGGATCGGAGCCTGCCGAGGGGTTAGGCTCGTGCTGGGCCAGTGAGGCCGGCATCGAAGCCTGCCTTGTGGCAAGGCCGGTACTGGGGCCTGCAAGGCCAGGATAAGAGCCTGCCGAGGGGTTAGGCCTGTGCTGGGGCCAGAGAGGCCGGCATCGGAGCCTGGCTTGAGGCATGACCAGTGCTGGGGCCTCCGAGGCCGGGATCGGAGACTGCCGAGGGGTGAGGCCGGTGCTGGGGCCAGCGAGGCCGGCATCGGAGCCTGCCATGAGGCAAGGGCAGTGTTGGGGTCCCCGAGGACAGCACCGGAGCCTGCTGAGGGGTTAGGCCCATGCTTGGGACAGCGAGGCTGGCATCAGAACCTGCCATGAGGTAAGGCCGGTACGTGGGCCTCCGAGGCCAGGATAAGAGCCTGCCGAGGGGTTAAGCCGGTGCTGGAGCCGGTGAGGCCGGCATCGGAGCCTGCCTTGAGGCATGACGAGTGCTGGGGCATCCGAGGCCGGGATCGGAGCCTGCCGAGTGCTTAGGCCGGTTTTGGGGCCAGTGAGGCCGGCATCGGAGCCTGCCTTGAGGCAAGGCCGGTACTGGGGCCTCCGAGGCCAAGATAAGAGCCTGCTGAGAGGTTAGGCCGGTGCTGGGGCCAGCGAGGCCGGCATAGGAGCCTGCTGTGAGGCATGACCAGTGATGGGGCCTCCGAGGCCGGGATCGGAGCCTGCCGAGGGGTTAGGCTGGTGCTGGGGCCAGCGAGTCTGGCATCGGAGCCTGCCTTGAGGCAAGACTGATACTGGGGCCTCGAGGCCAGGATAAGAGCCTGCCGAGGGGTTAGGCCGGTGCTGGGGCCTGCGAGGCCAGGATAAGAGCCTGCCGAGGGGTTAGGCCAGTGCTGGGGCCAGCGAGGCCGGCATCGGAGCCTGCCATGAGGCAAGGGCAGTGTTGGGGTCCCCGAGGACAGGACCGGAGCCTGCTGAGGGGTTAGGCCCATGCTTGGGACAGCGAGGCTGGCATCAGAACCTGCCATGAGGCAAGGCCAGTTCGTGGGCCTCCGAGGCCAGGATAAGAGCCTGCCGAGGGGTTAGGCCGGTGCTGGAGCCGGTGAGGCAGGCATCGGAGCCTGCCTTGAGGCATGACCAGTGCTGGGGCCTCCGAGGCCGGGATCGGAGGCTGCCGAGTGCTTAGGCCGGTTTTGGGGCCAGTGAGGCCAGCATCGGAGCCTGCCTTGAGGCAAGGCTGGTACTGGGGCCTCCGAGGCCAAGATAAGAGCCTGCTGAGGGGTTAGGCCGGTGCTGGGGCCAGCGAGGCCAGCATCAGAGCCTGCCGTGAGGCATGACCAGTGATGGGGCCTCCGAGGCCAGGATCGGAGCCTGCCGAGGGGTTAGGCTGGTGCTGGGGCCAGCGAGGCTGGCATCGGAGCCTGCCTTGAGGCAAGGCTGATACTGGGGCCTCGAGGCCAGGATAAGAGCCTGCCGAGGGGTTAGGCCGGTGCTGGGGCCAGCAAGGCCTGCATCGGAGCCTGCTGTGAGGCAAGGCCGGTACTGGGGCCTCCGAGGCCAGGATAAGAGCCTGCCAAGGGTTTAGGCCGGTGCTGGGGCCAACGAGTCTGGCAGCAGAGCTGCCGTGAGGCATGACCAGTGCTGGGGCTTCCGAGGCCGGGATCGGAGCGTGCCGAGGGGATAGGCTGGTGCTGGGGCCAGCGAGGCCAGCATTGGAGCCTGCCGTGAGGCAAGGCCAGTACTGGGGACTCCGAGGCCAGGATAAGAGCCTGTCGAGGTGTTAGGCCGGTGCTAGGGCCAGCGAGGCCGGCATCGGAGCCTGCCGTGAGGCAATGCCGGTACTGGGGCCTCCGAGGCCAGGATAAGAGCCTGCCGAGGGGTTAGGCCGGTGCTGGGGCCAGCGAGGCTGGCATCGAAGCCTGCCTTGAGGCATGACCAGTGCTGGGGCCTCCGAGCCTGGCATCGGAGCCTGCCGAGGGGTTAGGCCGCTGCTGGGGCCAGTGAGTCCGGCATCGGAGCCTGCCTTGAGGCAAGGCCGCTACTGGGGCCTCCGAGGCCAGGATAAGAGCCTGCCGAGGGGTTAGGCCGGTGCTGGGGCCAGCGAGGCCGGCATCGGAGCCTGCCGTGAGGCAAGGCCGGTACTGGGGCCTCTGAGGCCAGGATAAGAGCCTGCCGAGGGGTTAGGCCAGTGCTGGGGCCAGCGAGGCCGGCATCCAAGCCTGCCTTGAGGCATGACCAGTGCTGGGGCCTCCAAATCCGGGATCGTAGCCTGCCAAGGGGTTAGGCTTGTGCTGGGGCCAGCGAGGCATGCATCAGAGCCTGCCTTGAGGCAAGGCCGGTACTGGGGCCTCTGAGGCCAATATAAGAGCCTGCCGAGGGGTTAAGCCGGTGCTGGGGCCAGCGAGGCTGGAATCGGATCCTGCCATGAGGCATGACCAGTGCTGGGGCCTACGAGGCCGGAATCGGAGCCTGCCATGAGACAAGGCCGGTACTGGGGCCTCCGAGGCCAGGATAAGAGCCTGCCGAGGGCTTAGGCCGGTGCTGGGGCCAGTGAGGCCGGCATTGGGGCCTGCCTTGAGGCAAGACCGGTACTGGGGCCTCCGAGGTCAGGATAAGGGCCTGTCGAGGTGTTAGGCCGGTGCTGGGGCCAGCGAGGCAGGCATCGGAGCCTGCCGTGGGGCATGACCAGTGATGGGGCCTCCGAGGCCGGGATCGGAGCCTGCCGAGGGGTTAGGCTGGTCCTGGGGCCAGTGAGGCCGGCATCGGAGCCAGCCTTGAGGCAAGGCCAGTACTTTGGCCTCGAGGCCAGGATAAGAGCCTGCCGAGGGGTTAGGCCGGTGTTGGGGCCAGCGAGGCCGGCATCGGAGCCTGCCTTGTGGCAAGGCCAGTACTGGGGCCTTCGAGGCCGGGATCGGAGACTGCCGAGGGGTTAGGCCGGTGCTGGGGCCAGCGAGGCCGGCATCGGAGACTGCCATGAGGCAAGGGCAGTGTTGGGGTCCCCGAGGACAGTACCGGAGCCTGCTGAGGGGTTAGGCCTATGCTTGGGACAGCGAGGCTGGCATCAGAACCTGCCATGAGGCAAGGCCAGTTCGTGGGCCTCCGAGGCCAGGATAAGAGCCTGCCGAGGGGTTAGGCCGGTGCTGGAGCCGGTGAGGCTGGCATCGGAGCCTGCCTTGAGGCATGACCAGTGCTGGGGCCTCCGAGGCCGGGATCGGAACCTGCCGAGTTTTTAGGCCGGTTTTGGGGCCAGTGAGGCCGGCATCGGAGCCTGCCTTGAGGCAAGGCCGGTACTGGGGCCTCCGAGGCCAAGATAAGAGCCTGCTGAGGGGTTAGGCCGGTGCTGGGGCCAGCGAGGCCGGCATCGGAGCCTGCCGTGAGGAATGACCAGTGATGGGGCCTCCGAGGCCGGGATCGGAGCCTGCCGAGTGGTTAGGCTGGTGCTGGGGCCAGCGAGGCTGGCATCGGAGCCTGCCTTGAGGCAAGGCTGATACTGGGGCCTCGAGGCCAGGATAAGAGCCTGCCGAGGGGTTAGGCCGGTGCTGGGGCCAGCGAGGCCGGCATTGGAGCCTGCCTTGAGGCATGACCAGTGCTGGGGCCTCCGAGACCGGGATCGGAGCCTGCCGAGGGGTTAGGCTGGTGCTGTGGCCAACGAGGCCGACATTGGAGCCTGCCATGAGGCTAGGCCGGTGCTGGGGCCTCCGAGGCCGGTATTGGAATCCTGCCAAGGGGTTAGATCGGTGCAGGGGCCAATGGCCAGCATCGGAGCCTGGCGTGAGGCAAGTTCACTCCTGCGGCCTCCAAGGTCGGGACCAAAGCCAGCTTAGGGGTTAGACCGGTTCAGGGGCCAGCGAGACCAGAACTGGGGCCTCCCATGAGGCAAGGCCGCTGCTTGAGCCAGCGAGGTCTGGATCAATCCACCATGTAGCCAGGCCACTACTGGGACCATCAAGAGTGGGATTGGTACTTTCAACGCAGCATGCACAGAGAAATATCGCTGAAAATATAAATCAGACGCTTCTCTTAATCAGCAATAACTAGGAGGAAAAGGGCAACAGGAAGAGGTTGAGCTATAGAAAGGGCCCTATAGTGAAGCAACTAATGAAATCAATCAGAGGTATGTAATACTGGAGGACGGAGCCTCTTTAAAACGCAGGAGGTACATAAACAAATGTATCAAAGTAAATCACCAAAGAAGTGTGGGATGGAGTGAGGGGGAGGGAATGGGAGGCTGGAGGAGGGCTAATTGGATGATGTGTGCTTGTATATCCTCTCAAGTCTTGTACTCCAATGTGATTGATATATGACTACAATGCACCAATTTAAAAAATAAATTAATTTAAAAAAAGAATAGAAGCAAATTCACATCTAATTTTGGAAAAGTATTGAAGCGGGAAATAGCACAGGGGTGCAATGAGAATATGTGGGCTATAGTAAAGTATTCCAAGTGTTAGTTGAGGCAAAGGCACTTTTTAATGATGCTGTGTATCAAACCCAGAAGCAGTCTACCCAACTTTAAGCTATACCTCCATCCTGATTTTATTTCTTATTTGAAAACAGGGTCTCACTAGGTTCATGAGAGCCTCGCTAAATTGCGGAGTCTGGCTTTGAACCTGGATCCTCTTGTCTCAACCACCAAAGTCCTGGGATTACAGGCTTGTGCCACTGCACCTGGCTAAAGACACATTTTAAAGGCAAAAGAGAAGATTATACAAGATATTTTCACACATTAATCTTGAGCTATAAGGAGCACAAACAGGGGAAGTCAGACTGAGTTTGAACAGGTGTGCCTGCAGAAGTACCTTTGGTAGGAGCTTGAGGTGGTCTTTGTGCTAGCCTTTCATTCTGGGAGTGCCTCAATGTTAGTTAATCTCAGGCTATCAAGTGTGAGCACCTTGTCTCCATATCTTCAAGGCTGTATTTTGTTTCACTTAACACAGATGATTCCATTTTACTTTTCACAGTGTTCACACTCTAAAGGCTTGGCAGGTACAAAAGCCTAGCATTGCTGGCAGAATGTACACAATGATGCCATGTTCCTAGACATCCATACATATTGCCTGTGCTGATGGTGGTGATGGTAGTGCCTTCCACAACAAGATCTTCATCTCGTGGATGAGATGTGATGAGATCGCTGTTGTGATGGGACCAAAGAGTACCCTTCCCTTACAGACACCATGAACTTGTCCTATGGGCTTTCAGTTTAGGGGGTATTCATTCCTGTCAGAGTTACAGGATTTGTGCATGGCTTTATGCCAGCTGCTTAATCAGTGGACTTTTTCTTATTTTTTCTATAATCCTCTGTACCCCATATTTTGGCCCCATAACTTTAAAGGATGTCACAACTAGACCTAAGAAGAAACTTCTGGTCACTTGGAGTGTCTCTCATCACGCATGCTGTCACTGGTGAGCCTCTCACAACACTTATTTCTGTTAATGGTTAAAGAAAATGAACATTGACATTTTTACTGTAAAATACTAGGTTTTATACCCTGAAAGAACTATGAAATTAGGTGTAGATAACCAGAACAGCAACACACAAAATCCCAAACTTTTATTTGGCATTTAGTTGTAACTCAACAGCACATAGGAGAGGCCAGTGAGCATTGAAAGGAGTGGTTCAGAGAAAGAAAACATGGAAACTGATGACACCAGGACATGCAACCGTGAGCCTGGCTGAGGTCTGCAATGGACCCTCTCTCTTTGCTGCCTCCTCCCTCATTACCCGGTGCTCACTGACACATGCCTCTCCAGGATGCACTCTTCCTTGAACTCCCTGTCACAAATCACAATCTTCTCACCAGAGAAATTTCAAATGCTCATTTCTGACAAAGAAGAGAAATCAGCATGAAGCTTAACAGAGCACAGACAATTGAAAAGTGGCAGGGAAAAAACTAGAAGGCAGATCAGAGAGCAGAAAAATACCCGCCCACCTCCAAAAATTGTCGCCATGGGCGTGAGGCATGGCGTCTTGCCTCCCCGAGCCTGGACTGGCAGGACTGCCAGAGACCTAAGATCTGAAAAGAAATAAGTGGCTGTAACTCATTGGAATTGTAATCCCTTCAGCTATTCCTGAGCATACCCAGGCTACGACTTGTAGCAGTGGCAGCCAAGTTCACGGTGCCCTGCAGAGATCCACAGCAATGCTCAACAACACTGTAAGTGAACCTGCTGTTTCTACAGGAGACCATTCCCACAGGAGACCACCCTACACAGCCACCGGGACTCATGAAGAACTGAGCGATAGTTTCCCAGGGTTGAGACTTTGCAATTTCTCCTGGCGAGAGTGGGGGTGGAGTCTGCTGTTGGGCATAGCAGAGGTGTGGATTAAAAGGCAGACCCCAGGGCCAATCAGGCAACAAGGCTGACAGTACCCAGGACTCAGAGCCCTAGTTGAACCTCCAGAGATCATCACAGACCACCCAAATATGGTGACCAAGAAGTCAGACCAATGCTGCCCTCGCTGGGGATACTGGTCGCCTGAATAGGCTGAAAGAGTCTCAGAGACAGGATTAGTCTGAGTTCAGAGAGCCAGGTTGCATCAGGAAAGGTACCAGTAGACCTCGGTGCCTGCACAGAGACTGCAGAGGTCAAGTCTGCTCAGTATTCATCTATTTCTAGGGTTGCATTATTTTGTTGTCTTGGGTTTTTTTTTGTTATTTTTTGTGTATGATTGTTTGCTCTCTCCTTCATCCCGTTCACAAGCCTCTTCCCTTGTACATATCTACTCTCACCGCTTTTTTCATTTTTTTCATTTTTTCTTCTTTCTTTTCTTTGTCTTGTATCAAATCCACTTCATATGACTATACTAAATACTCTACATTGGTTACTAGAATCCTACTACATATTAACTATCTCTAATCTCTACTACATACTACATTACCAGACTCATACTTTCATTCTCTTTTATATGACTTTTCACTTTCCTTCTCACTCAACCTTCACGATTGAATACAACACAACTTGCACTTGTACATATCAGATGATACCTAGAGACTGAGAGAAATCTATCAAAAGCAACAAAGATACAAACTTCTGAAATCATGAAAAGGAAGAAAAATAAGGAAGGAATGAGCTTCTACAACTCCACAATAACAGAACTCACCAATAAGAATTACAGAGATTGCCAGTAATTTAACAGTAGAAAGGAGACAGGATTTCAGAAAAGAATTTGGAGAGAGCCAGAAAGAAATAAAGGAGGAAATCATTGAAGTGAAGGCATTAATAATAAACAATGGATTAGACCACATGGAGAATAGAATCTCACTCTTAGAAGCTGATTCCTCCAAAAATGAACACATAGTATATAATTAAAAAAAAAAAACAATTTGATAGTAGCACTAGGGTCCAGGGCATGTGGCAGGCATACATGCTGGTGCTGGATCCGGTGCATGAGCTGGGGGCCCAAGGATATCTCACGGGCACACGGAGCTTTGGCCACCTGGGAAGCAGGCAGGACCCGAGAGGTAAGTGCCCAGGCTCTGGCAGGCGCTGGGTCTAGGTGCACAAGGTGAGCGCTGAGTTTAGGGGTGGGGATGGCACAGGCATAGGCAACTAGCAGAGTTCCTGGGGCACAGACAGGGTGCATGAGGACAGTGCTGGGTTCTGGGGCAGGGGACAGACGCCCAGGGCCAGTGCTGGATCTGGGGCACACGCTAAGGCCCGCAGCTTCTCTGGACGCACTCAGACACCTGGCTTCCTTGATCCATGTGTCTGCAGGACTCACTGTGCCACTGTGGTCCCATCTTTGGTGAGCACACAGGATTGTGGTGTGGGCGCTGCTCGTTGTTTAAAATGGTGAGGATGTAGGGAAAGAGGAACTCTTTTAATCTGTTGGTGCGAGTACAGAGTAGTTCAGCCACTATGGAGATCATTATGGAGATTCCTTAGAAACCTGGGAATAGATTCACCACTTGATCCAGCTCTTCCACTCCTGGGTATCTTTCCAAAGGGGTTGAAATCAGAGAACTACATTAACATATACATACCCATGTTCATAGCAGCACAGTTTGTAATAGCCAAAATAGGGAACCAACCTAGATCTCCATCAACAGATGAATGGATTGCAAAATTATGGTAAATGCACACAATGGAATTATATTCGGCTATAAAGAAGAATAAAATAATAGCATTTGCAAGAAGATGGAAGGAAGTGGAGAACATTATGTTTAGTGAGATTAGTCAAGCACAGAAAGAGAAGGAACATATGTTTTCTCTAATATGTTCAAGCTAGGGAGTGGTGGTAATACCAGAGGGATTCCAGATGATGGAGGGGAAATCTCAGCAAAGCTTGAATGGAAGGATAGGAGAGGAAGAAAGCCGAGGTTGTTCAGTGGAGGAGCTACATACGAATATGTGTAATAGCATAAATACAACATGATTAATCTGGACACTCTCTATTGGGGGGGATGGGAGGCGGAAGGGCATGAAGCACAATGTAAATGTACACCACTCTCAATATGTTCCACTTATAAAAATAAAAATTAAATAAAAAAATAAAACCAGACTGAGATTGCAAAATAAATAAATAAATAAATAAATAAATAAATAACCAAATAACAAAAAAGAGAGTAAAAGTCCCAAATTATTTTTCTTCGTATAAAAAGCATGGAAGAGAGTTTACTTCCCCCCACCTCATCCCCTCAGTTAGGTTGTCTTATTTGCTCCTCAATAGGATGTACTTAAACATATCAAAGTCAACCACTAAGCCAAGCATGGGAAGGAGGGATGAGGAGGGAATGGGGTGGGGATTGGGTAGGGGCTAACTGGATGATGTGTGCATGTATGTCTACACAAGTTTCTTTTTACCCCATTATGATGTATGAATAAAATGCACCAATAAAAAATTTTAAAAAGTCGAGAACATGAATTGGACATTGAAGAGATATGGGACCATCTCAGAAGAGCTAACCTAAGAATAATAGGCAGAGAAGAGTGAATGGAAGGTGAAACAAAAGGGATCAACAATACTTTCAATGAAGTAATTTTAGAATATTTTCCAAAAATAGAACAGGGACTAGCATACACCTATGTCTTCTTTCTCACTTTCATGATAATTCTGACTTTTCTCATTTAATTATATGAGTAATCAACTTTAGGAAATGGAATTTTCCTTTTAAAATTAAGAAATGTTTATAGAATAAACTCATTACAAATTATTTTTTCCAAACAATACCCAGCATTTCCCTTCAACTATTTTATATTTATGTATGTAAGAACTTACAATGGAAGTATTTTTCTAATTTTGCATACTAAGTATTTTCTGCTTTAAGTCTGTTTACTAATTCAACTCACCACTATAGTAGATGTGCTCCTTAATTTATGTAAGAAGTTTTGTGCTATATAAGATAGCTTGCCAAAAGTATTCTTATCATGGTGTGTGTGTGTGTGTGTGTGTGTGTGTGTGTGTGTGTGTGTGTAGGGGTTGGTGTTCACCTAGTTTCTGAATCTCAGAGAACTGTCCTGAGAAAATGGGTTCAGCAATTGTCACCTTCTGGTAAACTATGGAAAGGTTGACACCAGAGAGTGATTGATTTTCCTTGGAACTGGCCTCCAAAACTGCCTTGTCTCAAAACATTGGAAGTAAGGCTCAAGCTTGGAGGACAGCTTTGGTTTCTGTAATGTAATATTTCCTTTTTCTTTGTAGACAAGTTTGATCATTGCTATATGTTATTACTTAACAGTGATCAGTAGGCCACTCATCCCCATCCGAGCTCTTCTGTTTTCAGGCTGTGCTCCAGTGCAGTGATGTTCCTTTGGCTCAGTCTCCATCTGTCCCCTCAGCTGACCCTCTGTTGATCTTAACGATAACTATAGGTGGAATCGGTTGTATTTGCAGAATAAACAAAAGTCCTTGATTCAGAAATGTATGGGGTAGAGTAAGCATTCCTAAGACTAGTGTATGCAAGTGTGGTGGTGTACTTGGGAGGCTGAGACAGGAGAATTGCAGGTTCATGGCCAACCTCAGGTACTTAGGCCCTCTGTAACTTAGTGAGATCCTGTTTCAAAATAAAGAATAAAATAGGTCTGGGGTGTAGCTTGGAGGTGTAATGCCCCTGGACTCAACCCTCAGTTCTGGAACAAAAGACTAAAAGCTCCTGCTTTGCCCTGACTGCAAAATAACAGAATAAGCAAATAGAGAACAAAGTAGAGAAATGAAGAAGTAGCCAGGAGGCCCAGGTCAGGCAAAGTCCAGTGAGACCTGTATGCTAGCACAGGCAGGGTGTCTCTGCTCACCTGTCACCCTGCCCAAGCCTCTTAGGAGTCACAACAGCCCATCCACAGCAGCTCTCTATGTATATAAGAGGGGTTTTAGCTCACACACACATACAATACACACACATATATCTAGAAGATTTTCAACAGAAACAGATTGGTTGATCTTTAGCACCTTTAATTCTTGTGAAGTTTTCTCTAGTTAATTTCATGAGTAAGTCAACTTATTTGCTGTATTTGAGCCACTTTGCCTGTAAAAATTCTGTAATTCTGTCTGTGTTGGATGAGGGATGTCTGTTATATGCACATGTACCCAAAACGTCAAATTAAATTGGCTGAAGTGTGAACGAAGTTTAGAAAGGTGGAAAACTTTGATTATGTTGGAGTGCTTATGTTTTGATATATTCATAAGTGTTCCTCATCAGCATTTAAAAATATCGCAAGCAAATATAGGTAATTTCAGTGCAATCTCAAATTTACATGGCTATATGTCAGAAAAGACCATTTGCAAGATAAACTGGGGAGTTATAAAAATACAACTGACATATAAAAAAGATCAGTATCCATTAGGTTTTCACTTTTAATGCATGATATTTATAATGCAAACTGTTCATTGCAGAAAGTCCCATACATTTAGTAGAGAGGATGGTATAATGAAACAGAGCTCTCTCTTCTCTAGGTAGGGGAAGAAATTCCCTGTTACTGCAAGCATGTGTGTAAGGTTTCAGAACCAACATTTCCCCAGGGATCAGCACATGCTCAGTCAGAACTCTTACTCCTACCCTGCTATGAGATAGTTCCCTTCCTGTCAGCCTGGTTCCCAGGTAAGCCTTGGGAAACAGGTGACACTGTGCAACTCGTACAGTGAGATCAGGAAGTAAGAGGCAGTGATATTTAGAAAAGTGGCTGGTGATGTGGATGAGAAGGTGGGGTTCCTGGCAGCAGGCTGCTCATTGAGTACCCTGGTCTCTGAGTGAAAGTGCAGTTAATACATCCAGGGATGATAGGCCCACCAGTGTTTTCTTCCCAGGTGTCTGAGGAGCCTACTGTCCTTTTCCTTTTTTCTTTCTCAGCATCCTTTGTGAGGTGGTCCCAAGGTATCAAAGGGAAAGTGACTGGCTAGGTTCTGATGACAGGTTTGTTCCACGTATTCACCGGGGGAAGGTTTAGGAGGTGGGCACATGCCTCATGGGGTCTGTGCAGCTTTTAGAAAGGCTAGGAATGTCTCTCTCATTCAGGTTCCACAGCCTCTCCTTGGGATGGTACTGTCCTAAGTTCCCCCTTTGCAAAAACCTAGGGCCATTAGGAAAGCCAGTGGTGTGTGAGAAGGTGTGGTGTCCGAAGTACAACAGCTAAGTCCAGGGTGGCCAGGGCTTTGAGGTATGTCACTAGGTTATTTATTTGAAGATTTTCTGTTTTTCCTATGTGAGCACTCTGTGCTATAAATTTTCCACTTAGCACTGCATTAAAAGTGTCCCAGAAGTTTTGATATGTTGTATCTTTGCTTTCTTTTGTTTCTAGAAATTTCTTGATTCCACCTCTTACATCTTCTATGACCCATTCTTCATTCAGAAGTGTGGTGTTCAGTCTCCACCTGTTTATGTGGTTTCACTGAGTCTTCTTATAGTTGACTTCTAACTTCATTCCATTATGGTCTGAAAAGACACAGGGAAGTATGTCACATTTTTTTAATTTGCTAGTGCTCACTTTGTGGCCCAGGATGTGACTCATTTGGGCTAAGGTTCTGTGAGCAGCTGAGAAAAATGTGAACTCTGCTGTAGTTGGGGAAATATTCTATATTTGTCCAACAGGTACATTTGATTAATGGTGTTCTTTAGTTCTGACCTTTTGATTAGAAGTTCGGTCTAATGATGTGAAAGGGGTGTTAACGTCTACCAGTATTATTGAATTGGGATTTATGTGCGACTTCATGTCACAAAGAATTTGTTTTATCAAAGTAGCTGCACCTATGTTTGGGGCATAAATGTTTATTATTATTATTATTATTATTATTATTATTATTATTATTATTTCCTCTCACTGGATTCTTTCTTTTACCATTAAAAAAACGATTTTTGTCTCTTCTAATAAGTTTGGGTTTGAAGTCTAACTTGTGTGTTATCATAGTTGCTACTCCTGCTCTCCTTCATGTTTTGTTGGCATGGATTACCTTGCTCCAGCCTTTTACCTTAAGTTTGTTACTATCTTTATTTGTAAGATGTACTTCTTGCAAGCAGAAGATAGATGGGTTCTGGTTTTTAATCCATTTTGCCACTTTGTGTTTTTTTTTAATTTAATATATTTTTATTGGTGCATTGTAGTCAAACATCTCAGTGGAATACAAGACTTGTGAGGGTATACAAGCACACATCATCCAATTAGCCTTTCTCTAATCCCCATCCCATTCCCTCCCCTTAACTTGATCCCATGCTTGATTCAGTGATTAAATTTGATATATTTGTTTAGGTACATCATGTGCTTTAAAGAGATTCCATCTTTCCCCATCCCATCCCCTCTGACTGGTCAACTTAATTGCTCTTCCATAGGGCCCTTTCTTCAACTGGATTTCCTCCTATTACCCATTTCTTCCTAGTTTTTGCATATTAGGGAAAGCACCTGATTTTTTTTAAATTTTCTGTGATATTTCTCTGTGTATGCCGCATTATAAGTTCCGATCCCACTCTTGAAGGCCCTGGCACTGGCCTGGCCACCCGGCATTCTCTGATCTTGGCCTTGTTGGCTCATCACTGACCTTGCCTCATGGCATGCTCCAATCCTGGCCTCATATTCCGGCAGCAGCCTCACCCCTCAGCAGGCTCTGCTTCCAGCTTTGGAAGCCCGAGCACCAGCCTTGCCTCATAGCAGGCTCCGATCCCAGCCTTGCTGGCCCCGGCACCAGCATCACCCCTCAGCAGGCTCTGATCCTGGCCTCAGAGGTCCCAGTACCAGTCTTGCCTCACAGTAGGCTTTGATCTCAGCCTTGCTGGCTCTGGGACCAGCCTCACCATTTGACAGGCTCTGATCCCAGCCTCGGATGCCCAGCACTGGCCTTGCCTCAGGGAAGGCTTCAATCCCAGCCTCACTGGCCCGAGTAATGGCCTCATTCCTCGGCAGGCTCCAATCCTGGCCTTGGAGGCCCCAGCACCAGCTTTTCCTCATGGCAGGCACTGATCCCAGCCTTGCTGTTCCTGGCACCAGCCTCACCTGTCCTGGGCACGCTCCAATCCTGGCCTCAGAGGCCCCAGCACTGGCCTTTTCTCACAGTAGGTTCCGATCCCAGCCTCACTGGCCCAGGCACCGGACTCACACCTTGGCAGGCTCCGATCCTGGCCTCAGAGACCCCAGCAATGACCATGCCTCATGGCAGGCTCCGATCCCGGCCTTGCTGGTCCCAGCACCAGCTTCACCCCTTGGCAGGCTCTAATCCTGGCCTCAGAGGCCCCGGCACCGGCCTCACCACTCAGCTGGCTACGATCCTGGCCTCAGAGGACCCAACACCGGCCTTGCCTCACAGTAGGCTCCCATCCCAGCCTTGCTCACCCCGGCACCAGCCTCACTCCTTGGCAGGCTCTGATCCTGGCCTCAGAGGCCCCAGCAAGGTTCCATGGGCAACTGAGAAGAATGTGTATTCTGCTGTTCCATGTTGAAATATTCTGTATATGTCTATAAGGTCTATTTAGTTTATACATTTATTTTGTTCAGAAGAGTCTTTGCTCATCTTCTGCCTTGAAGTTCAATCTATTGGTGTGAGTGGTGTGTTGAAATCTCCCAGTAACATTGTATTTGGGTCTTTTTGAGATTTGATGTCCTGAAGAGTTTGTTTTACAAATGTGGATGCACATATATTTGGTGCATAAACATTTACTATAATTATATCTTCTTTCTGAATTATCCTTTTAATAAAAGAAAGTGTTCAGCTTTTTCTCTTATGATGTGTTTTAACTTAAAGTCTGTTTTGTTGAATATCAGCATTGATATCTCTTTTCATTTTTGATCTTCATTCTTCTCTATAGTGTATATATATATATATATATATATATATATATATATATATATATCCATTCTTTTTTGAATGTCTTTGGCTGTAAGGTGATTTTCTTGAAAGCATCATTTATTTGGATTATATTTTTTAATCCACATTGCCAATCTATTTCTTTTAATTGGTGAGATAAGTCCTTTGATGCTCAAGGTTTTTATTTAAATATGATTTTTGTTTCCTGCCATTTTGTTCTCTATCTTCTGTTCGATATGTTATTTCTTCTTTGCTTAGTTTACCCGCTGATCACTTTCATCTCATCTCTGGTTCTGAATTGTGCCACAATTTTTTCTTTATACTTTATTTCTTTAATTATTTTCTCTAGTGTTGGATTGGTATTCATGAATTTTTTGAGATTCTACTTCTCCTGAAACACTATTTTTTCCTCCATTGATTTTGTGTAATAACCTTGCTGGATATATCAGTTTTGGTAAGAAGTTGATTTCTTCCATGGGATGATTACATCATATCAGTCTATACTGGCATTTATGACTTGGGTTGTCACATGTGGGGTGATTTTTAATTTTTTGCCCTCTGTTCCACCAGTTCTTTTGTTCTCACTGCTTTCAAGATTCTTTCCTGAGACTTCCGGGAAGTTGGTGACAGAGAAAATGTGCTTACGAATCCTGCTAACACTCGATCTCTATTGCCACAAAATCAGTGCTTTTCATAGCTAGAAAACACAATCAGCAGAGAAATAAAAACTGTAAATACAAGGGACAGAGTAAAGAAGACTAGAAGAACAACGAGAGACAAAAAAGAAACCAGCCTGTGTTGGCGCCATCTTCTCTCACAGCACCAGGCTCCACAGAAGAAAGGTAAACAAGGAGATGAAGTGAGCAGCTACAGATCATTCTGGTGTACTTCAGCAGTTTTTTCAGCACAAAGAACGTCTGAAAGTCCCAGTGGCCAAGCTCATTATGCCCTCCAGGGAATGAGAATAGAGCTCAAAACCAGAAAAGAAATACACCAGCCTCACTGCCGAGGGCGAGACAGTGGCTCCATATTTCCAGTGGCAGTGGTGAGTTCACCATGCCTGAGATAGCTCCATATCAGTGCACAAAATAACTATATGTGACATTGCGGTATGTAAAGGAGATATCCCAACACTGCACCCCCAGGGACTTGTGCAGCTTTGATAATCTCCCTGGGTCTGAGATTTTGCAGTCCAGCCCAGTGAAGGAGTAGCGTTGGCAGAGATACCACACCTTAGTCTCAGCTCCCCGTGAGAAATAACCCAGCCTGGCAACCCCACAGTCTTGCACAGCCTCTATTAACTCTGTGGGTCTGAGTCACTGCGATACAACCCAGTAAATGAGTAGTGGTGACTGAGAATACCACTGACTCAAGATCCAGAGCACCCTAAATGAAGTCATAATGAGCCAGGGAAGAACCCAGAGAAGGCACAAACTTCTGAAATCATGGGAAAGAGGACTAACAATGTAGAATATGAATGCCCACAACCCCACAACAACAGAACCTAATAACACAGAAATTCAGAGTTCTCCAGAAGATCATATCAGGAATATAACTGTAGAAATAATATAGGACCTTCTAAAAGAATTTATGGATAGTTTAAAAAAAAATAAAGGATGAAGTCATTGAAGTAAAGGCATCAATTCAAACATAAACAATTGCTTAGACCACATGGAGAATAGAATCTCGCTCCTTGAAGATGACCACTCCAAAATTTATAAATTAGAAAAAAAATCCGACAGCAGGAATTTGATATTGAAGAAATATGGGACCATTTTAAGAGAGCTAACCTAAGAATAATTTGAACAGAGGAGGGAAAAGTAGGTTAAACTCAAAGGATCAATAATCTCTTCAAGGAAGTAATAGTAGAAAATTTTCCAAACATAAAACAAGAGGTCAATACACAGGTCCAAGAAACTTATAGAACTCCCTTTAGACAGAATAATAGAAGAGGTTCCCTATGCCATATAATTGTCAAAATGACCAATCTGGAAGCCAAGGAGAGAATCTTAAAGGAAACAAAAACAAAAGGCCAGTTGACATTCAGTGGTAAACCAATTAAAATCACTCCAGACATCCCAAGCCAAGTCATGGAAGCCAGAAAAGCTTGGAGTAACATATTCCAAACTCTGAAAGAAAACAAATTCCAGCCAAAAATTACCTACCCAACAAAACTATCTATCAAATTATATGGGGGTAATAAGAAGCTTCCATGACAAGCAGAAACTGAGGAATTTATTTCTTCCAAACCAGAGCTAGAGAAAATACTCAAGGAGAAAAGTACAAAGAAGAGATAGGTAATACACACCAGATCCAGAGAAACAAGATTTTCTATCCAGCAGACAACTAAGCAAAGAAGAATAAACAGTATCTCAAACAGAAACAAAAAATCTTAACATGTTAGGAATTAAAAATTATCTCTCAATAATCACACTGAATGTTAATGGCCTCAACATCTCAATAAAAAGACATAAAGTGGCAAAATGGATTAAAAACAAGAATTTATTCATTTGCTGCTTACAAGAAACACACCTTACAAGAAAATAAGAGTAACAAACTCAAAGTAAAGGGCTAGAGCAAGTTAATCCATGCTAATGGAACTCAAAAGCAAGGAGGAATAGCAACTATGATATCAGACTAGTTAGACTTCAAACCCAAACATATTAGAAGAAACAAAGAAGGTCATATTTTACTGGAAAAAGAAATAATCCATCAAGAGGAAATAACTATAATCAACATCTATGCCCCAAACTTAAGTGCAGCTACTTTCATAAAACAAACTCTTTGTGACATGATGTCACACATAAATCCCAATAAAATAACACTAGGAGAATTCACACCACTCACAACATTAGACCAATCATCCAGACAAATGTTCAGTAAAGATGCCTCAGAACTAAAGAGCACCATTAATCAAATGGACCTGTTGGACACATATAGAATATTTCACCCAACTACAGCAGAGTTCAGATTTTTCTCAGCTGCCCCTCCAGAACATTTTCCAAAATAGATCACATCCTGGGACACAAAATAAGCACTAGCAAATTAAAAAAATGTTACACACTTCTTTGTGACTATAATGGAATGAAACTAGACCATGACGGAATGAAACTAGAAATAAACTATAAGAAGACCCAGATAATTAAAATAAACATGTGGAGACTGAACATCACACTTCTGAAAGAAGAATGAGTCATAGAAGACATAAGAAGTGAAATCAAGAAATTTATAGAAACAAATGAAAATAAAGATAAAACATATCAAAACCTCTGGGACACTTTAAAGGCAGTATCAATTGGAAAATATATAGCACTGAATGCTCACTAAAGAAAAAAACAAAAAATCCTCAAATAAACAACCTAATGACACACCTCAAATGCCATGAAAAGCAGGAACAATCGAACCCCAAAGCCAGTAGAAGACTCCAAAAAAAAAAAAAAAAGAAAATCTGGAGGAAATTGAGAATTTTCTACATTAATAGAACTACAAAGTCAATCTTAAAAAATCAGAAGCTTTTCTGTACACCAATCATAAATCCACTGAAAAAGAAATTCAGAAAACACTTCCACTCAGGATATCCCACAAAAACATAAAATACTTAGGAATAAACTTAACCAAGGAGGTAAAAGATCTCTACAAATAAAATTATAAAACAGTGAAAAAAGATTCAGAGAAGACGATGGAAAGATCTGCCATGTTCATGGATAGGCAGAATAAATATCACTAAAATGGCCATCCTTCCAAAAGTGACCTACAGATTCAACACAATGCCCATGAAACTACCCAGATTATTCCTCATAAGCATAGAAAAATCAGCCATTAAATTTATTTGGAATAACAGAAAGTCCACAAGAGCCAAAGTGGTTCTCAGCAACAAAAAATATGCAGGAGGCATCACAATACCTGACTTTATACTACAAAGCCATTGTAATAAAAACAGCATGGTACTGGCACAAAAACAGATAGACCAATGCAACAGAATAGAAGACCCAGAAACAAGTCCACACTCTTTCAGCCAATTGATTTTTGACCAAGGTGCCAAAAATATACACTGCATAATAGATAACCTGTTCAACAAATGGTGTTGGCAAAACTGGTTAACCATATCCAGAAAATTGGACATTAAGCCCACTTTCTCACCCTGCACAAGAGTCAATTCAAGATGGATAAAAGACTTGGAAATTAAACCAGAGACCTTGAAGCTCCTTGATGAGGGCATAGGTCCAACACTGCAACACTTATGCATAGATAAACACTTTATCAACAAGACCCCAAAGGTACAATAGATTAAAAGGAGAATCAATATATGGATTTACATGAAACTGAAGAGCTTCTGTTCAGCAAAGGAAACTGTCCAGAACCTCAACTGAGAGCCAACAGAATGGAAAAGATTTTTGCCACTTACAACTTTGATAGAGGACTAATATCAAGAATATACAGAGAACTCAAGAAACTCAACACTAAAAAAAATCATCCAATAACAAAATGGGCAAGTGAACTAAATAGACAGTTCATGAAAGAAGAAATTCAGATGGGCAATAAATGCATGAAGAAATGCTCAACATCATTGGCAATCAGAGATATGGAAATAAAAACTACCCTGAGATTTCACCTAACTCCAACTAGAATGGCAATCATTCAAAACACAAACAACAAAAAATGCTGATGAGGATATGGAGAAGTTGGAACTCAAAACCCTGTTGGTGGGATTGCAAATTAGTGCAACCCTTTGGAAAACGGTATGGAGAATCCTCAGAAGAATGGGAACAAATCTACTATTTGATCCAGCAATAAAACTTCTGGGTATCTACCCAAAAGAAAGGAAACTAATCTACCAAACTAATGCATGTGTATCTATGTTCATAGCTGTAAAATTCACCATAGCCAAACTGTGGAACCAGCCAAGATATCCATCAACAGATGAATGCATTACAAAACTGTGTGATATGTACACAATAAAATTTTACTCAGACACTAAAAAGAAACTCAATTACATCATTTTCAGGCAAATGGATGGAAGTGGAGGACATTATGCTAAGTGAGAATAGTCACAAAAAATAAGAAATAAGATGCTTTCCCTAATATATGAAAGCTAAGGAGAAATGGGTCATAGAAGGAACTCTAGATGAAACAGGAAATCCTATAGAGGAGCAAACAAGACAACCTAAATGAGGGGATGGGAGGGGGAAGAAGAAAATTCTCTAAAACACACAATGTACTTAAGTATATCGAAGTCAATGACTAAGCAAAGCAAGGGAAGGAGGGATGGGGAGGGAATGGAGTGGGAATTGAGTAGAAGTTAAATCAGTGATGTATACATCTTAAGTCTACACTATTTTTTTACACCAATATGATGTATGAATATAATGCACCAATTAAAAAATTAAAAAATTAATTCCTTCGCCTATATGTTGGTCATTTTCATTATTCCATTGCATGTGGAGGTCCTTCTTTGACCTTAACAGTGTTCTGTATGTTTCCTGTTTGTGTAATCCAAGTCCCTTTTCATGTTTGAAAAATTCTCTAAAATTATTTTTCACAAGAAATTACAAATACCCTTGGTCAGTACCTCTATTCCTTCTTCAATGCCTTTTATCTGTAAGTTAGGATGTTTTTTTTTGTTCCATAGTTGTTGGATGTTTAAGTTTTGTTGTTGTAATGTCTTCTGTATGCTGCTGACATGAACTGTCATTCTAACAGTGATATGTCTTTCCTTTCATCTAATCTTCCAGAATTTCTTTCTATTGTTGTCTTCATTTCATTTACTGATTCATTCATTTCATTCCAGCCCTCTTTCTGATTCTTTCTTAATGTTTCCATTTTCTCTTTCATTTCCTGTATACTTACTGTGAGGCCTTTCATCATATTGAAGATCAGGATTCAGAATTATCCTTGCATCTCTTGTAGGTCAGTATTCGTAATTTTCCTTATTTCTTCACTGTTCCTAGTTCTCATGTTTTCAGGGATTCTAGGTTTATTTTTCTGATGTCTTGACATCTTATTTTTTGTTTTTGACTCTGTGGGTAATATGACTGATCCAATCTTTTCAGTAGGGATTTATAGGTGTCAGCAGATTCGTGCACTGGTAAGCAGTTCTTTTTTCAATGGTGAAGGTTGGGAAAGGGGTGAAAGAACTGGGGTGATGAGTACAGATGTTGGATAAAGTAAAGGTTATGATCAAGTTGAGTAAGAAATTAAATATAAAGTAGTAGAGAATGAGATAAGGTCAGATAGTAGAATTCTTGTAGTTAGTACGGAGTATTCAGGTATGGAGATATGAAATAGATTGAATAATGTGGAGATTCCTCTCCGGAACTTGGGAGGGAGAAACCTGAAATGATGGACCCGGACAATTGCCTCTTCTCATGCAACTGACAAAATTTATTCTCTAAAACCAAGATCTTTATACTCTTCTCCAGTTAGGTTAATCATCAGATCCTAGTAGAAAAGAGTAAACCCCAAAGTACAATAGTGGGGTTTTAAGTGAAGGACATGTAAATCACTAAGATATAATCATAAGGAAGACCTGTGACATCACAGGTCTTGTGATTAAGATCAGCCCCCTGCCCTCACCGGTGGACCTTAGAGGACAAATTCTGCAAAGGACAGGATTCACACCCAGAGTTTTGGAGGATTCGACCTTTTGTAGAATCTCCTTTAACACTTTCATTCGTCAGGCTTCGTCCATGTCCTCTGTCATTTCCCCCTCTTTTGTTAAGCTGAAAGGCAGTTGCAGTGAGCGCGAGGGTAGAGGACTTGGATCCGGATAAGGCTCTCTGGACCCACCCAAGTCCTGAAAGTACAAGCATAAGACATAGCCCAATAAGTATCAATTGGAATATTCCAGCTGGCGTTTTCACTAAATTTGACAAAGGGTTATTTGTCATAATATTATTTAAAGCATTGAAAAATCTATCATCATATTCTGAAGAGAGTACATGAGTGAATGTTTTTTTGATATCTTTTTTCAAGGCAGTAATATCCAAGGAATTGTTACCAGAAATGCTGGCAAAATGTGGATGAACAGTCCCATTTATACTTTGTCTGTTTGTATTCTAAATTAGTAACACAAAATTGACTAATGTTCCAATGACATCTCAGAGATAATCGATACTTTGTTTCTACCAATTGATTCCCTATCCATTGAAGAGCTTCTCTAAATTCATTTACCTCATTTAACAATTGTTGATCTACTCTAGCTTGGTGTTCCCACAGAGCATGAGATTGATTGTGCCAATTAGTTACAAATCCCTCATTTTGGATAGAATTATGTAGTGCCATTTCTGCCACTGCTCTCACTGAGGCAACAGTTATAAGTCCTATTATTCCTACAATGACCCACTCTATGAAACGTTTTCCCCTATGGAGGACATACTGATGAAAAGCATGAACAAAAGACAATTCCTCCCAGGGGTAGTTTAAGGTGACAGGTATCCAAATATGTGATCTCTGTCTGAGAATCATAAGACTGTTTTTAGACCTATCAAAGCTGATAGATGCATTAATGCAGGTATATAATCTACAGTTATAGCATGTTACTTTGTTTTGTTGATCTATCAAAGTGCCTATGGCTAGCAGACAAGGGGGTTTTACACATGCCTGTATCCGGAATTCTGTAGTGTAATTTATAGAATACCTTCGTGGAGCTACCACAGAAGCATATGCTCCAGGCAATAAATGAAAACCAACTACGAGTTTCCATACATGCCACTGTTCTGGCCCTAAAAATCCATCAGCCACAATGCGAGGTCTAGGTGGAGCCAAACCGCCATTGAGCCTGGAGATTACACTACCTGTCGCCAAAAGGAAATGTTTCCCTGGCGCTTGGTTCTAGTAATATTCCAATGTACAGTGTTAATATTACAATAAACATCATTACGTTCTTTATCACAATCAGTAAAATACCCATATGGATGCAAATGTACAAAAGTAAAATTTCTATGAGTAGCAACACGGGCTAGTTTTCCCCTGCATGTACTCCATTGTAATGGAGCATGGTTTTTCTTTCTCCAAGAGACTGTTTCACAATGTAGCTCTGGGGGGATTAAGAAAGTCGTCGTATAATTACTCATACAGTTAGGAGCCCTCAAATTTGCAGCATCCAGCAAGAAAGAAAAAACAGCAAAAAATCCAATATGTAATCCATTCCCATCGTTAGCATTGTACACCCACCATTGGGGAAATATCGGAAGACATATGTTAATTCCTCCAAAACAATTAAGTATAGTCTTATATCCCAATAGGAAGGTTATCAGTTTTCCTTCCTCATGAGGATGGCTTGGTGGTGTCTTCTTCCAGGGAGGTGGCAACATTCCTGAATAGTTGGTGAACACTAGTGGTGCATCATCTGTCCAGTCAACAAATTCTAAGTCCAATAGGTGTATTTGTCACTATGCCCCCCTTGAGATACAGAACAATATGGCAATCTGCTGGAGCCTGCCAGCAAAAGTATGGGTTCTGAAGAGAGGAGTGAGGATGAAAATAATTTTATTCAATGAATTTTATTCATAGAATACTTCATTCTCTCATGGAAGGATCGGCAGTACACTCCCGGCTCGATATCTCTACTAACCGATCCCGGTTTTATCGCTCTCCTCCTATTTATACCGCTCCTGGTCAACCAACCCTCGTGACGTCACCACCTATGCACGCAAGGGTCAAACCAATCAAGCCTGTGCCGTCACCACCTGTATGCTTAACGGTCAAAGCAATCAATTCCACCTGAGCTTCTCTCAGATGTTGAACTTTCCATGACCCCAAACCTTATTGGCTCTGGGCAAAGGACAGTCAGAAGTATTCTTAAGGGGGAAAACCTTAATGGCTCCCCACAGCAATCATTGCTAAAAACATCTTGTTTGGTGTTACCGGTCCTCCAGCTTCTTTTACTATCATCTCTGCCTTCCTACTTAGATTCTTTGTGCCCATGCAAAAATTTGATATTTACATCCAATGAAGCTGGAACCATATGTTTTTCATCTTTCTTTCTCCACCAGAGTTTTTGTTCAGACATCCAGAATAGTTCGCCATTATCTACAGAAACAAGAGCATCACCTCTACCTAGGAAATGTAGTTTTCCTGGCTTTCATTCATTATTATAATCTTTAACCCAAATAGCTTGATATTGTAATGCCATCCTTTTTGTATGGAAATATTTTTCTGCTCTGATGATATCAGAGGAATTTTTTAATTTAGATAATTTAAAGTATAAATAATTGTATATAAGGCCTCTAATTTAAAGTATAAATAATTGTATATAAGGCATCTCTAGGGTCCATATTCCCCCTCTTTTGTTAAGAAGAAGCTTAATAGTAGCATTAGCACATTTAACTAATGTTTGGCCTTGGGGGTTGTATGGGATTCCAGTAACATGAGAACTATTCCACTTGTTAAGGAATTATTTGAATGGTTTGGAAGTAAAAGCAGGTCCATTATCTGTTTTTATTTGGAGAGGCACTCCCATAATCTTGAAAATATTTATCAATGCTAATTTTGTTGTCTTAGAAGTTTCACTTTTAGTAGGTACTGTCCATATGAAAGAAGAATAAGTATCTATAATTACCAGAGCTAGAGAGTAAAGGGGTAAAATATTATGAGTAAAATCTACCTGTCAGAGATCATTAGGTTTTAGACCCCTGGGGTTAACACCTACAGATTGTTCTGTTAGATGAAAAGGCTGGCATACTGGCATACTGGGAAACCCCAGGTGATTTGTTTGGCTTGATAAAAGTGGATTTTATATGCTACATGTAGCCTATTGGCATTAGAATGAAAAAAAAGAAACATATGTCCCTCTTGAGGTGAAGAAAAAATTGTTCCCAAGAGGGTGTCAGAATGGGCCAGGGAGATTGGAATGTGATCTGATATGGGTAATGTAAAAAAGACACAGACCAACTTCTGATTAAACACTGAAGCCTGAGAAAAAGTTGTGTAATAGGCACAGGACTGTCAGGAATATATGCGGTCTCTATACCAGGAAACAAGTTAACTACATAAGCTGAATCAGATAGTACATTTAAAGTATTAGAACACTTTTCTAACAGGGCAATTAAAGCAAACAATTCATTTTTTGGGTAAATTTGTAAGGGACTGGGATTTGTAATTTTAAATCCAGACCATAAACATCAGCCTTTGTTGTTTAGAAGAAGGAGCTTTAGTAATAGGTTGTGAAACAATAGAATTAATAATCCAGTCACATCTAGTGAGAAAATTTTATAATTTTCCCTGAGGATCATTAACAAAATCAACTAATCAATTTGTAATAAAGTATAAAGGTTCAGAAGATTATGTAAAGTTTTCTTATTAAATGATATACTAATAAAACTGGTATCATATTTAAAGATAAATTATCTTTTTTTTTTACCTACAACAATTATTGCAGACAAATGGTCAATGTAAGGTATAATTGTATTTGACCCTTATTATGGGTACACACCCATTTTAATGGCTTATCCTACTGAAATATAATTTCTGTTGGCATACTGGATGTGCCCATAATCAATAATCCTATTTCTGTGTTAGATTTTAATCATTGAACACACGCCTCAGAGATTCTTTATGTTACCAATTCTAACTCTTGTTTTGTTTGTGCAGTAAGCACTCGCAGGCTGTCTTTCTAAAGTGGCAAAAAATGTTGTAGGGTATTGTTTGGAATTCCTAGAGTGGGTCAAATCTAATTAATATCTCCTAACAATTTTTGCCCATTATTTAGAGTACAATTAGCTGGGATATCTATTCAGGGAATCTTTGGTTTCACTGTCTGCCTCTGTACTACATAACCTAGATAATTGTAAGGAAGCATAATTTGAATTTTCTTTGGGGCAATTTTGAAACCCTGAGCTTGTAAGGCCCAAACTGTTTCTTTAAGAAGATTAAGTAGGGCTTCCTTTATATGCCTTTGGGAACAATTTTTTGATTGGCTGTGAAGTTGTGTCAGCCTCAGGTTAATATTGATACATAGTTGGAGAGTTAGCCAAACCCTAAGTTAGTACTCTCCACTGAAATCATTTTACAAGCTGAACATTATCAAATAGAGAAGAATAGAAACAAATCTTTGACCATCTTTTAGAAGATGCAATATTTTAAAACAATTATAGTGATCTCCCAATCTTGGGGTATCATGGGTGGGGCAGGTATGCCTGGCTGCAGTGCACCCATGAATTGAGAGTTTTATTAACATTTTTTAGATTAATAATCATTTTTTATTATTTTATTATTATTTAATTTTTACTTATTTATTTTTTACTGTTTAAGGAACTTTTATTAAAGCAATAATTTTATAATCCAAATTATGTTTCCTTGTTTAGTTATCAATTTTATTACTTAGAACAAAACTGATATTTTGAGCTATTCCACAGTAAAAATTACAAAATTAAAGAAAGGAATGCTTCAAATTTTTGTACTTGGTTGAGAATTCTGTTTTTCAGGGTCTATAAAGCATTAATTTGTTTTTATATTTAACTATTTTTGTGTTTTTTATTTTTAGTATTAGGTTTGATGTAGGGAAGAATTAGCAATTGAGTGATATTCTCCTTTATCTCTATATTATTGAAAACATGTATCATGACAGAAATCACTTTTGTATAATCCTCATCAATCACATCATTATGCACAAGGAGGCCCTTGAAGGTATTGCTGCTACAACCAAGAATTAACCCTACAGTATTTTTTGAAATCAAGCCCACTGATTCAAGATTTATTTTATGAGGATTATTAATAAATAATTGTTAAGAATGAGCTGATAAGTCTATAGCAGCACTTCCTTGCCTGGCCGCAGTGTCTTTCTCTCCCTTTCTCTCTCTCTCTCTCTCTCTCTCTCCATATATATATATATATATATATATATATATATATATATATATATATATATATATATTTTTTTTTTTTTTTGGCGGGTCTGGGGATGGAACCCAGGGGCATTCGACCTCTGAGCTACACCCCCTGCCCTATTTTTTATTCTTTATTTTGAAACTGGGTCTCACTGAGTTGCAGAGGGCCTCACTAAGTAGCTAAGGCTGTCCATGAACCGCGATCCTCCAGGTCTCAGCCTGGGATTACAATGCTGGGATTACAAGCGTGCACCACCACGCCCGGCAAGTGTCATTATATTTGACAACAAAGTTACAGGAGTGGTATTTTTTTTTTGATGGTCATATTTTTTTTAAATATTTTCTAATTTTAAGCTCCTTTTCAGAAAATTGTCTCTCATTTTGCTCAGGGCTGAGAGAACACCCGCCTATTTGTTTTCCTGATTTTTTAAAATTTGCTTTCATCCTTATCAAATTTGGATCACATTTATTTTTATTCATTTATTTTTTGCTTATTTATTTAAATATTTTTCTTTTTTACACCTAGGGCATATTCTAGGGAGTGGCTTTTTCCTCCCTTCTGTCCATCTTTTTTTACTTGTACTTCCTTTATTTTACTTTCTTTACTTTATATATCTTGGCTTCCCATAATTAAAACACTTTTGTTTACTCATGTTTTGTATCCTTTTTTTGTTTCAATTGCCTCTATCTGGGCATTATGTCTTATTGTTTTTATGTTTTGACATGCTTTTATATAATCTAAATCATTCCTGCTTTCCTTAATGGGCCACATAGCCGCTTGACAATCTTCATCAATGTTATTGAAAACTAGTTGTCTAATCAACATTTCTTTTTTTTTTCTATTAAATGTTTTTATTGGTACATTATATTCAAACATCATATTGGGGTAAATACTTGTGTGTACAAACTTGTACTCATTGCTGATTTAACCCCTACCCAATTCCCACCCCATTCCCTCCCCATCTCTCCCTCCCTTGCTGGGCTTAGTGATTGACTTCGATAACATTTCTGACAATTTTGCATTCTTTTCTTATAGTGTTTAATTAAAAGAACTATATTCTTCAGTTGGTCCTTGTAAGATTTTTGTAAATGGCTCTCCTGTTCCTGTTTCAGTTCTTTTGCCAATCTATAACAGCAGCTTCTCGAATCCAATACAGCTGCTGTGGTTGTACATTTTTTACCTGAGTTCTTAAGTCTGACCAAGCTCCAGTAAGTTGACTCATAGGACAACAGGACTGGATTTCCCCGAGCCATTTGATCATGCATAATTTGTTTTGCCTCCTCAACGAAGCCATATCTGCCACTGTAAATATTGTTGTCCTGTAAGGACCATCTTTGCTACTATACAGAAATCATAAGGGATCCATTTCTCAGCTCAAGAGTGTAAATATTCAATGCAGTAGTTAGAAACAGGCCCATAGAGCATTCGTGCTTTATTCAGGCCGATCAGTTTAAAAGTGACAGAAAAGGCGAAAGCAATGTGCATAGGATAGTCCCAAGATTTAAAAGATATAAGTCTGCAGAACTGGATCCACTCTTTATTCTAAAGGGTATATGCTTTTGTTTCCCACAGCGGCCGAAGTGGGAGTGAGGGCTGGTGCTAGGGCATTCGTTCTGACTTCTTTTCCTGGGCTTTCTGAGGCAAACATTATCTCCTTCTATTTTTTAGCATAATCTAGATCTTCCTCTGACAATTTATATACATGAAGCAATTTTTCAGTTTCACTTTTCATATCAAAACCATGCCGTCGATTTGTTGAATTATCATTTTTATTAAAGACTAAGTGACCCACCACTGAGGGGGAATCTTCTCCCCTTGTTGATAGGCCTTCATTATATTTTCTCAAACTCGGCAGACGCGGCAGCAGTGCCATACTGCCGGCGGCACCGGCGAATTCACGGGACAGCTACAGCAAGCCGAGGTGAGCCACTGCAGAACAGCCAGGCGGGATTTCTCCGCGCAGAGAGCATCTAAAGCTCCCAGTGGCCGAGCTCAGCACACGCTGCAGGGATTCAGAGTAGAAATCAAAATCAAGAAGAAAAACGCCAGCCCCATAGCCGAGGGCGTAGCAGCGGCACTATATTGCCACCGGCGGCAGCAGCAGTGAATTCACCAAGTCCAGTACAGCTACATCTGCGTACTCAAGAACAGTGAGTCAAATTGCGGGCCACAGAGGAGAAATCCCAGTACTGTACTCCCTGGGACTTGACCCAGTGGGGGAGGGGCGGTGGCAGAGATATCACACCATAGGAGAACGCCCAACCTGGCACCCCCCACAGTCTAAAGCAGCCTCTATCGACTCTCTGGGTCGGAAACTCTGTGACAAAACCCAGTAAAGGAGTAGTGGGGTCCGAGATACTACTGACTCGAGATCCAGAGCACCTTAAGCGAGGTCATAGTGACCCAAGAGAAGAACCCAGAGAAGGCACAAACTTCCGAAATCATGGGAAAGAGGAATAACACTGGAGCAATTAATGCCCACAACCCCACAACATCAGAACCCAATAAAACAGAAAATCAGAGATATCTAGAAGATCAAATCAGGAAAATAACTGTAGAAATAATAGAGGTGCTTCGAAAAGAACTCAGAGAGAGCCAAAAAGAGATAAAGGATGCAATTAATGAAGTAAAGGCCTCAATTCAAAGCACAAACAACCGATTAGAACACATGGAGAACAGAATCTCGCTCTTAGAAGATGAGCAATCCAAAAATGAACTCATAGTTTCTAATCTAGAAAAAAATATCTGACAACAGGAATCTGATATTGAAGAAATATGGGCCCATTTTAAGAGAGCTAACCTAAGAATAATTGGAATAGAGGAGGGAAAAGAAAGTGAAACCAAAGGGATCAACAATCTCTTCAAAGAAGTAATAGCAGAAAATTTTCCAAACATAGAGCAAGAGGTTGATACAAAGGTCCAAGAAACTTATAGAACTCCCTTTAGACAGGATCGGAGAAGAGGATCCCCACGCCACATAATTGTCAAAATGACCAATGTGGAAGCCAAGCAGAGAATCTTAAAGGCAACAAAAGCAAAGGGCCAAGTGACATTCAGAGGCAAACCAATTAGAATCACTCCAGACTTCCCAAACCAAGTCATGAGAGCCAGAAGGGGCTTGGAATAACATATTCCAAACTCTGAAAGAAAACAACTTCCAGCCAAAAATTTCCTACCCAGCAAAATTTTCTATCAAATTAGATGGAAAAATAAGAAGCTTCCATGACAAACAGAAACTGAAGGAATTTATGTCTTCAAAACCAGCACTAGAGAAAATACTCAAAGAGATTAACTACAAAGAAGAAATAGGTAACACACACCAGAACCAGAGAAACAAGAGTTTCCATCCAACAGACAATTAAGATTGGTTATCTGTGGAGATTCATTATTTATGTTAGTCTGTTACCTATCTCTAAATGGTATTGTTTGCCTTTATTGTTGTTAATTTTTAGGATTTCTAGTTGGAATATTAATATACCTTCAGATATAGCAATTGGAAATATTTTATCCCATTCTATTAGTAACTATTAACTCTGTTTACATTGTCTTTGGATATACAATTTTTTTTTAGGGAGTCTGTATACTCCTCTGTTGCCTGTGCCATTGAAATCATATCCAAGAAATCACTGCCAATTTCAATGTTGTGAGGTTTTATGACCCAGATTTTCTCCTAAAAGTTTATAGTCTTAAGATTTATATTTAGGTATATTATCTATTTTGAGTTAATATTTGTATATGGGATTAGGTAAGGGTCCAATTTTATTTTTTCCATGTAATTATTATTTTTTAACAATATTTAGTTAAAAGATTATCATTTCCACCACCAAATGTTCGTGGAAACCTTGTCAAAAATAACTTGACAATATAGGGAAGAATTTAGCTCTAGGCTTTTATTTAACTCCAATGGTTTATATATCTGCCTTTAGAATAGTACTACACTGTTTCAATTATTGTAGCTTTATATGGTTTGAAATCAGAAATTATATATCTTCTAGCTTTGTTCTTTTTCAAGATCGTTTTGGGTACCTAGAGTCCATATTCCATATTAGGATAGATTTTTTTCTGAAAAATAAATATATAAATATATGGTAGTTTCACCTAAAAAATAGAAAAAAAATATTCTCTGGTAAGAAAGAAAGCAAAAAGAAATATTGAAATGTTATCTTTAAGTCATCAAAAGCTTGGTATCAGACAAATGAAACTGTTATGTGAAATTATCATTTTTAATTTTAGATAAATTTCCATAATACTAGATGTCAACTACTAAGCCAAGCATGGGAGGGAGCGATAGGGAGAGAATGGGGTGGGGATTGGGTGGGGGCTGACTGGGAAAAGTGTGCATGTATGTCTACAAAAGTATGTATCCTACTATGATGTATGAATACAGTGCACCAATAAAAAAAAAAAAGAAAAAAAAATTTTCTCAAACTCTATCCCATATCTCTTCGTCTAGAGTTCCTTCCTCGGGAAGCCAAGGAATGTAGTCTGTTGCTAATTCATAGAAATTTCGCAATTCTTCTTGTGATATCTTTATCTTACATTGCTTTAAAAAATGATGTACTATCTTTACAAAAAAATTTTTATTTACTTTATGTCCCATAGCTGCTTACCTCTTTCTGCAGTGATTTCTCCCTCTTCTCAAATTCACTCCTTCAAGTCCCTGTTCTATGGCACCATTTGTGGGGAATCCTCTCAGGAACATGGGAGGGAAAATCCTGAAATGACGGACTTGTACAATTTCCTCTTCTCGTGCAATTGACAAAATTTATTCTCTAAAACCAAGATCTTTATACCCTTCTCCAGTTAGGTTAATCATCAGATTCTAGTAGAAAAGAGTAAACACCAAAGTACAATAGTGGAGTGTTAAGTGAAGGACATGTACATCACTAAGAAACAATCATAAGCAAGACAAAAGGAAAGCCTGAGACATCACAGGTCTTGTGATTAAGATCAGCCCCATGATTATAGGTCTTGTGATTAAGATCAGCCCCCTGCCCTCCCTGGTGGACCTTAGAGGGCAAATTCTGGAAAGGACAGGAGTCACACCCAGAGTTTTGGAGGATTCGACCTTTCATAGAATCTCCTTTAACTCTTTCGGAAACTTTTGTTCCTCAGGCTTCGTCCACGTCCTCCATCAGAATATAAAACATAGATACAGTAAGAGGAAAAAAAAAGTTTTGAGAGACGAGAATAGATAGGCTGGAGGGAGGAATCTTGTAAAAAGAATGGGGAGGGACCAAACAAACATACATAAATTAACAAAACAAGTTACAAAAACTATTATAAAACAAAGACAAAAAAACAAAAACAAAAAAAGAAAAAGAACAAAATGAAGTAGCGAAGGTTGTGAAAAAAGCAGCCCTGCTAATTTACATACGTAAAGTACAAGCCCATATACTAACTGAATGTCTATTCACTGTGGTAGATTCTGGAGTATGCCAATGTCTCTCCTTTGCTCCATAACCTACTCTAAGCTTTTGGACTCACTTTGTGAATGTTTGTGCCCTTTCTTGCCTCTGACAGCGTTGTTCTCAGGTGTCAGGGTGTCGGATGTCACTGTAAATGGGTTCTGTGTAAGCTCAGAGTTTTGTGTTTTCCGATCTTGTGCTCTGCACTCTCTGGCCATGTGTTCTGCACTTTCTGGCCCTGGCTCTGTGCTCACCACCCTGGCCTTTGCAATCTCAAGCCCTGTGCTTTGCCCTTTCAGCCCCTCAACTCTCTCTTTCCAGACCTCATCTCTAAGCTTTCTGGACCTCAGCTCTGTGCTTTCCAGGCATGGGCTCTGTGCCATCTGACCTGGGCTCTGTACCTTTCTGGCCCTAGGCCTGTGCTTCCCTACCCATACCGGTGGAAGGTATCCAGTGTAGTCTTTGAGCAAACCTCTGTCACCCTGTGCAGGTACCATGCACTGAGCACTATGGGCCTTTCCTGTGTCTCTGGAGGTTCTAAATGGACTACCTCTGGGATGGGCCACCAGATTTTGTCTGCTGGAGTCCCGTGGTTGCTCTGGGTGATCTGCCAAGTAATGTAAAATACTTCCTTTGCTGTCCTGCATGACAGGTCTCTGGAGAGTACCATGTGCTGCCGCAGTGCTGGTCTCTGGTGAGCACATGGGCTTTTGGATCTTTTTCTGCATCCTTGTAGTGTGGTGCTCGTCATGTAAGATATTGTAGCTCTGCTGTGACTTTCAGCACTTCAAGTTCTTGGATTACTTTTTGGAAATTCTTGGGACTGTGGAGCTGGAGCTGGAGTCAGCAATCGTAGTTCAGGCCTGTGGCCCATGATGGTACCAGCCACCACTCCAAGTCAGTCACATGCTCAGGCTCTTTGCAGTGCATGTTGTGTTCAGAGTATTGGATTTCTTTCCACCATTGTTCCCTTTTTTGTATTTTTGTTATGCCATTTGTAAATATCTTCCACTGCTTCTTTATTTTTTGTCAAGATGCTGCCTTCTCAGTAGCTGAATTTTATCTGATACATCTACTTGGATGTGCTGTGTCACATCCAAGTTGAATACCTCGGTCATGCACATTTTGTAGGAGAACCCCTTTCACGTTAGGGCATCTGGCAGGTTACAAGTCTTTATTGAATGCTTGGCCTCATGTCAGTGTCACAAGGTTGGCCAGAGCTGAGTCAGGGGTCAAGGCTGAAAAGAGTTTCAGATGGACTGCTGCATTTCACATAGGCCCTTGTGGCCAGCCCTAATCCTGGTGAAAGTATTCTCAGGGAAACTCCCTTCTTCCTCAAGGAACTGCCTGCAAGTTCTGGCCATTTTCTGCAAGTTCTTGCCTCTGCCTCAATTGCTGGCTTCAGGCCGACGACATGAAGAGGGTTGGTTCCCCATTCCAGAGGTCTAGGTGAGAGCCTGGGTTGGACAGAAGAAACCAACCTCATGAAGCGGTTTCCCAGAATAGTCCAGGCCTGCTTCTGAAGCTACAGTAGCTTGGGGCAGGGATACCATTCTTAGGTGAACCGATTCCACTTCAGGGCACCTTACCATTTAGAAGCTCAATCAGAGCCATAAGGATGCCCAGGATTTGAACATGTGTCAAGGTGCAAGCTGAGGAAGTTCTGACCCAGGTAGAATGTCGTCAAATAGACCAGGTCAGCCTCTGTTGCCAGCCCTTCAACCAAAGAAACAGAATTGACAGAGGTATATCTTTCAAATCAGGGGACCCTGGGGATTAGGGACTTTTACTGAAAACTAGGCTTCAGGATGGCTGTGCAGTGAGGTGGCCCTAGGCATGTCCAGCTGTCACAAGAAAACCAGAGGGTTGCCCCGAAGAAGCCCTACCCTTGGTTAAGTTTATTCCAAAGTTTTTCTTTTTCTGTAGGAAATCCTGAGTGGAGTGTTTTCTGAATTTCTTTTGCAGTGGATTTATGGTTGGTGTACAGAAAATCTTCTGATTTTTTAAGATTGATTTTATATCCAGACACTTTGCTGAGTTTTTGATCAGTTGTATAAGCCTTCTAATTGACTTTGTTGGGTTTTCTAAATATAGCATCATGTCATCTACAAATAGTGAAAGTTTGTGTTCTTTTCATATTTGTACTCCTTTGATTTCCTTTACTTGCCTTATTGCTCTGGCTAGGTTCTCAAGTACTATATTGAAGGAAAGTGGTGATAATGGACATCCTTGTCTTGTTCCCGTTTTTAGGGAGAATTATTGAAGTTTTCCCTCATTTAATATGATGTTGGCTGTGGGTTTATTGTAGATTGCCATTATGATGATGAGGTATGTTCCTTCTATTCGATTCTCTGCAGTGCTTTTATCATAAATGGATGTTGGATTTTATCAAATGCTTTTTCCACATCTATTGAAATGATCATGTGCATTTTGGCTTTGCTTCTGTTTATATGATGAATTACATGGATTGATTTTTGTATGTTGAACCAGCTTTGCATCCCTGGGATGAACCCTACCTACCTGGTCATGATGTATGATTTTCTTTATGTGTTTTTGAATGTGTGTTGCTAGTATTTTGTTTCACAGTTTTGCATCCAAATTCATCAAAGATATAGGCCTGTAGTTCTACTTCCTTGAACTGTCTTTATTTGGTTTTGATATTAATGCCATGCTGGCTTCATAGAATGTATTTGGGAGAGTCCTGTTTCTTTCTATTTCATGAAATAGATTGAGGAGTATTGGGATTATTCTATAAAGGTTTTAGAAAATTCACTTGGGAAGCCATCTGTTCCTGGCCATTTCTTTGATGGTAAGCTCTTTATTGCTGTTTTAATATCTTTGACTGCTATTGGTTTGTTTAATTTTCCATGTCTTCTTGACTTAGTTTATGAAGCTTGTATCTAGATAGAAAGTTGTCAACTTCCTCCAGATTTTCCATTGTGTTGGAGTATTGTTTTTCAAAGTAGTTTCTAATAATCCTCTGGATTTCTGCACTGTCAGTTGTGATATCTTCTTTTTCATCTCTTATATTCATAATTTGGGTGGATTCTCTCTTTGTTTTAGTTAAGTTGCCTCGTGGCTTATCTATTTGTTAATTTTTTTGAGGAAACAGCTTTTGGTTTGGTTGATTTTCTGTACTGTGATTTTATTCTCTACTTTGTTTATTTCCGTTATGATTTTAAAAATTTCCTGTCTTCTACTGGCTTTGGTGTTAGATTGTTCCTGTTTTTCAAGGGCTTTGAGGTGTGTCATTAAGTTATTAATTTGATGATTTTCTGTTTTTCTTTTTTTGTTTTTTTGCGGGTCTGGGGATGGAACCCAGAGGCATTTGACCTATGATCCACACCCTCTGCCCTATTTTTTATCCTTTATTTTGAAAGAGGGTCTCACAAAGTTGTGGAGGGACTCATTAAGTAGCTGAGGCTGTCTGCAAACTGCAATCCTCTGGTCTCAGCCTCCCAAATGCTAGGATTACAAGTGGGTGCCACCACACCCAGCTTTTTCTGTTTTTCTTATGTGAGCACTCCGTGCTATAAAATTTCCTTTTAATATTGCCTTCAAAGTGTTCCAGAGGTTTTGATATGTTGTATCGCTATACCTCCGAGCTATACTTTCAGACCTATTTTATACTTTTTTATTTTTGGAAACAGGGTCTCTTAAGCCAGCGCAGCTGGCTTTTAACTTGCGCAATCCTCCTCTCTCCACCTCCCAAGCATGGGGATTACAAGTGTGCACCACCATGCCCAATGTATGTCACAGTTTTTGAATTTGCTAGTGCTTACTTTGTGGCCGAGGATGTGATCGATTTTGAAGAAGGTTCTGTGAGCATCTGAGAAAAATGTGAACTCTGCTGTAGTGTAAAATATTATATATGTGTCTAACAGGTCCATTTGATTAATGGTGTCCTTTTGGTGTGTGCTATCTTTACTGACCTTCTGTCTAGAAGATCGGTCTAATGATGTGAGAGGTATGTTGAAGTCTCCCAGTATTACTGTATTGGGATTTATATGTGACTCAATGTCACAAAGAGTTTGTTTTATGAAAGTAGCTGCACCTAAATTTGTGGCATAAATAATGATTATCATTATTTTCTCATGCTGGATTGTTCCTTTTACCAGTAAAAAAAAAAAAAAAAAAAAAAAAGACCTTCTTTGTCTCTTCTAATAAGCTTGGGATTGAAATCTAACTTATCTAATATCATATTTACAACTCCTGCTTGTCTTCGAGTTCCTTTGGCAAGGATTACCTTGCTCAAGCCCTTTACCTTAAGTTTATTGCTATTTTTACTTTTAAGTTGTGTTTCTTGCAAGCAGCTTATAGATGGCTTCTAGTTTTTAATCCATTTTGCCACTTCATGTCTTTATATTGGGGAGTTGAGTCGATTTAAATTCAGTGTGATTACTGAGAGATGATGTTTTTCAAAGAATTTCATATTTTATTTTTTAAGGTGAAACTATGATACATTTTTAAATTTTCTTTTCAGAAAAAAAAATCTATCCTAACATGAAACATGAACTCTAAATACCCCCAAAAAATCATGAAAAAGAACAAAGCTAGAAGCTGTACATTTTCTGATTTCAAACCTTATAAAGCTACAATAACTGAAACAGTGAAGTACTGCTATAAAGGCAGATGTATAAGCCAGTGGAATAAGATAAAAAGCCTAGAAATAAATTCTTCCATATATGGTCAAGTTATTTTTAACAAGGTTTCCAAGAACATTTGGTGAAAGAAATAATAATCTTTTCACTAAATATTGTTGAAAAATAATAATTACATGAAAAAGAATAAAGTTGGACACTTACCTACCACCATATACAAATATTAACTCAAAATAGATAAAAGATCTAAATGTAAATATTAAGACTATAAACTTTTAGAAGAAAATCTGGGTCGTAAAACTTCACAACATTGAAATCAGCAGTGATTTCATGGATTTGATTTTAAAGGCACAGGCAACAAAAGAATAAACAAACTTCCTAAATAATGAAAAAATATTGTACATCCAAAGACAATGTAAACAGAGTTAAAAGTTGCTGGTAGAATGGGACAAAATATTTCCAAATGCTATATCTGAAAGTATATTAATATTCCAAATATAAATCCTAAAAATTAGCAACAATGAAACCAAACAATACAATTGAGTAATAGGTAAAAGACTAAAATAAATAATGAATCTCCAAAGATTTTTATATAACCAATAAACATATGAAAATCACTCGTCATTATCATAATATAACTAATCACTAAGGAAATACAAATAAAATGTATAGTGAAATAGTACTTCACATTTGTTAGGATGGCTGCTTAACATGAATTACCTTGAGTTTGTTACTCTCTTGTAAATTGTGTTCCTTGTAAGCAGCAGATGGATGGATTCTGGTTTTTAATCCATTTTCCCACTTTATGTCCTTTTATTGAGAATTTGAGGCCAGTTACATTCAGTGTGATTATTGAGAAAAAACTTTTAATTCCTAACAAGTTTTTATTTCTGTTTGAAATATTGTTTATTTTCTTTGCTTAGTTGTTTGCTGGATGGAAAATCTTGTTTCTCTGGTTCTAGTGTGTATTACTTATTTCTTCTTTGTAGTTAATCTCTTTGATTGTTTTCTCTAGTGCTGGTTTTGAAGACATAAATTCCTTCAGTTTCTGTTTGTCATGGAAGCTTCTGTTTCCCAATCTAATTTGATAGATAGTTTTGTTGGGTAGAAAATGTTTGGCTGGAAGTTGTTTTTTTTCAGACTTTGGAATATGTTACTCCATGCCTTTCTGGGTTTCATGACTTGGTTTGGGAGGTCTGGAGTGATTCTAATTGGTTTGCCTCTGAATGTCACTTGGCCTTTTGTTTTTGTTGCCTTTAAGATTCTCTGCTTGGCTTCCACATTGGTCATTTTGACAATTATGTGGCATGGGGATCCTCTTCTCTGATCCTGTCTAAAGGGAGTTCTATAAGTTTCCTGGACCTGCGTATCGACCTCTTGCTCTATGTTTGGAAATTTTTCTGCTATTATTTCTTTGAAGAAGAAAAAAACAACACCAACAATGAATTAATGCAACTCTACAAAGAAATGACTAATTGCCTGATAGTTTAGCTGCATTCTCTCTGTTTGGAGATAGCTTGTGCTACCATCCCCATTCCTGCTGTGCATTGGTTCTCTGAGTTTTTCTCATTTTATTCAGATGGTTGAAATATTTGGGGTTGAATTTAGTATTAAGTGCAGGTCACCCTCCATACTTTCCACAGATTTGGAGTCTTCATCTCTCCCTGCCAACATTGGTGGCATATGCCTCTGAGACCAAAAATCAATGTAGGATTCTCTGTTCTCCACAGGAAGGGCTTGTCTGGTCTGACTTCTCCCAGTTTGCCACAATTGAGATGTTTGTGGTGATCCTGGAGCTTCTATTGGTTGGGTCTAGTGTTAAGGTAGACTTTCCCCACACACACACTTTCCGCTGATCAAAGCTTGAGTCTGTCTGAGCTTCTGTTATGTCCAACAGCAGCCCCCACTCACACTTTCTTCTGGTTATATCGAAAAGTCTCAGACCCAGGGCGTTTATTGGGGCTGCGCAACTCTCTAAGGATGCCAGGCTGGGCTTTTTCCCACAGGAACCATGACCCCTCTTACAGTGTTATTGAGCCCTGCTCTGCTTCTCTTGAAGGTGTGGTAATCTCTGCCACCACTCCTCCTTCACTGGGTTGAACCACAAGATCTCAGACCCAGGGAGTTTATCGTGGCTGCACGAGTCCCTAGTAGCACAGCACTGGAAGAAACTTTATAAAAGTTTATAGAAGCTTCAGGAAAGAAGAGATTCAAATGGCCAATAAATGTATGAAAAAAATTCTCAACAACTTTAGCAATCAGTGAAATGCAAATCAAAACTACACCCGAGATTTCACTTAACTCCAACTAGAATGGCAATCATTCAAAACATAACAATAAATGCAGGTGAGGATGTGGAGAAGTGGGAACACTAAAATATTGTTGGTGGAATTGCAAATTAGTGCAATCACTTTGGAAAACAGTATGGAGAATCCTCAGAAGAATGGGAACAAATCTACCATTTGATCTAGCAATACCACTTCTGGGTATCTACCCAAAAGAAAGTAAACCAAACTTCCAAACTAATGCATGTGTATCTATGTTCATAGCTGCACAATTCACCATAGCCAAACTATAGAACCAGTCACGATGTCCATCAACAGATGAATGGATTACAAAATTGTGGGATACATACACAATGGAATTTTACCCAGCCATAAAAATATACAATTACATCATTTACAGGGAAATGGATGAAAATGGTGGACATTATGCTCAGTGTGATTAGTCAGTCATAAAAAATAAGAAATCAGATGCTTTCTCTAATATGTGAAAGCTAAGGAGAAATGGGTCATAGTAGGAACTCTAGATGAAAAAATAAATCCTACAGAGGAGCAAATAAGGCAATCTAACTGAGGGGATGGGAGGGGGAAAGAAGGAAACTCTCTAAAGCATATGATGTACTTAAACAAACATATTAAATCAACCACTAAGCCAAGCATGGAAAGGAGAGATGGGGAGGGAATGGGGTGGGATTGGGTAGGGGTTAACTGGGCGATGTGTGTATGCTTGTTTACACAAGTTTTTATCCCATTATGATGTATGAATATAATGCACCAATAAAAAAAATTAAAAAAAGAAGTCCTAACCTTTCTATAGGGCCTGCAAAGTGTTCAAGACTTTTTTTTTTTTTTTTTTTTTTTTTTTTGTCCTTCAACTCCAGGGGAGAATTCATATGCAAATTCGGGGACTCCAGAATCCCAGCTTTTAGATTTTCTGTTGGCAGGATAGAGCGGGCCCAGTCCCTTCCTGAATGCAATGTAAGAGCTGAGGTTGGTCTCAGGAAATCCTATCTGACCCAAAGTGTCCATACCAACATATATTGCAGAGCTAACCACCAGGGAAAGAATTCTAAAAAGAAGAACCCATTCTGCATCAGTGGACCCTTTGTGCTTCCCCCTTTGCAAGTGGCTCATGTTTCCAGCTGGTTGGACAAAGAGAGGTCCCAGACACTCTCCCGTGGTCAAGGTGAGAGCTAAAGATGAAGAGAAAAACCCACTGGATGTAGAAGGTCATCAAACAGCGCAGGATGGCCTATGTTTTCAGCTGTGTTCCACACATGAGCACAGTTTTCAGGCAAATTCCTTCCACTTCAGAGTCCCTTCCAGTTACAGCATTTGTGTGTGTTCCCTGCTTCCCTTTGGAGTAATAGAGAGAGCCCTGTTCCTTTCTAAGGCTCAAGATGAGAATTGAAGACAGACATAGGGGACCCCACATCATACAGATGGTCCCTGAGGAATCCAGATCTGCTTCTATTTGCCACATCTGCATCATGGGTTCACAGTTCTTAGGTGAGCACTTCTGTTTTTGTAGATCCTGGTAGTTGTGGCTTTTGTATGTGTTCCCTGGAGCTGAGAGATGCAGTTACTACTGCGAGACAGAGACAAAAAATCACAGCTTTAGAGGTAAAGAATTTATTAGCCAAGGCAACTGCAATTCCACTCAGCACGGTGCATAGAGAGCAGTGTCTCACTTTTAAAAATTGCACAATTTTAAGCACTCTCAGGCAGTTTGGGGGTGGCTAATTTCGCAAGCAAGCACAAATTACAGAAGCAGAATTTTTCAGTTAACAGACATGCAGATACATACACACACATCATATATACATGATTTGAACTATAGTTATACGAACCTTTTAGGAACCAACTAAGCAGCCCCTTTTTTTTGAGGAACTAACTTTTGGTAGCTTTTTAACCTGTTACTTGTCATTTTGGATCTTATTCTTAACATTCATCACTATTTTTTAACTCATAAAACCATTGAGGAATATTTGCCTCCTGATGCTACCTCTACATACTTGCCCTCAGGCATTTGACTTAAAGGTTGGTAGCATACTTGTTCTTGAAGAAGTAGGACTGTTACCGGTTAAAATGGTGCTGTGGGATCGTTTTCTTATCCAACTAAAGTTTCTTGAATAGAAAAATTTAAAATAATAGGCATCTCTGTGCTGCTTTAACAAAACTTTATTACAAAATCAGTAGGAAATAGAGAAGAAAAAAGCAGTGTGCTAGCGTATGTTGGAAAGCCAAAAATGGAACTCTGACCCATTTTTGGAACAGGCCCAAGCCTTTCAACAGATTTTGTATTGGTATCTTATCAGCAGTGCCAAGGTAATGGGCAAGTAACTTATTCCTTAGGCATGTGGTGCCTCTTTGTCTCTGCACAGCACACTTAACTAAGTGCAGGAATCAATGATCTACCTGTCCTTTGCTTCTATTGTATTTGGCAGTATTGTTTGGTCATTAACTATGAGTGCTTCAAAGAAGCACATGAAGTTTACCTTTTATACACACAGGCCAGGTCACAGAGGAGAGGAGGTAAACAGAGACACTGATTGCCTCTATATATTCTTAGGGCTAAAGGTTTCAATTGACTCTAAATCTTTTACTATAGGTTAATCATTATAATGAAGGGCAGAGAGAGGGGGGAGGGAGAAAGAATGAGAGCGAGAGCAAGAGCGAGAGCGAGAGAGAGAGAGAGAGAGAGAGAGAGAGAGAGAGAGAGAGAGAGAGAAAACTCTACATTTTAACAGCTATTTCCTCTCCCTGCCTGAGTGCCTGCACAGCTCCCAGGCTCTGACTTCTTTTTACATTTTAGAAATTAATACCAAAGCAATTTCCAATACCAGCACAGTAAATGGCCTGAATACAGTCTTGAATATATTTGGTGATACAATTTATAAGGCCCAATTAGGAGGACTAAACAAATTTTGAATAAGGGTCTTAATAGGGGCAAAATGTAGGGCAGCCACCCCTCTAAACCAGTCCAAATGTAAATTGGACTGTGAGAGCTCTTTTTGTCTCTTTCCTAAGTTATCTTGAAATTGCTTTACCTTATCTTGAAATATACCTGATCAATTAGCATAAAAAGCATTCTTCATTTAAAAATAAACATAGCCCTCCTTTTTTGGCTATAAATAAATCGAGGCCACTCCTGTTGTGTAGCACAATTTCTGCAAGGGAATCTAATTGAGTTTGTAGATCTAGTATGGTTCCACATATGTGTTTAAGATCTTCTGTCATCTGGAATGACAATTTTTTGTACTGATGCAATGAGGTCACTAGGCCAGCTACTCCAGTTCCTATTCCAGAAGCGACTCCCGATTCTATTAAAAATAGATGAAACATCTGAATGACCCTTTTAGTTCTAGGGTTAATGTGTTTGAGTATTGTGATAGAAATACTCTGATTATTTGGTAAAACTTTAAGGTCTGGGTGTAATAGAGCAAGGACACATTTTCGAAATCAACTGGGTGGCAGAGTGCTATAGACTGTTTCTCCATAGAGAAATGTAGTTCCATTAAAGGAGGACATAGAAATCTTCCCATGGAATTTATCGTGACAGTGAAAGCACAGAGATATCAATTAATTGTTTCTACATCATTGGTTCCATTATAACACATTAAATAGGGAATAGGAGTTTGATGGAATGGTAAATTAACACAAAGTAAGTGGGTTTTTTTATACCAATATGAAGAAAAACTAAAATTGACTAAGAGTGCAGTGGTATGGAGGAGACCAGGATTTAGACATAACCAAGAATCTTGGGCCAAGGAAGGGTTAGTTAAATTTAGCAGGCCGTGAGATGATTTTAAGAGGTTTTGAGTTTCTGGCTCCAGGAGAAGTGATCCTTTTGCATTGGGTAGTTGCATAGGACATTAGCCAGTGGGTGTTAAATCTGATTTTAGTTTTTCTATTACCTTGTTGATATGTGCCTCTCGAGTCATATCTTGAACTCCTCCCTCATTAGATCATCCTAGTAGGGGGCATAAACACCCTGTTTTCTGGGTCATGTTTTTCCAGCATATTTGGCCACTGAAATCCCAGCCCAAAATTTCTGATCTTTAAGTATGCATTCCTTTGGGCTCTCATAATATCCATTTTGTGCAAATGAATGAACAATAAACTCAGTACCCCTGTTGGAATCTGCTTTTAGACATGGCATGGTGGAGGCCCCTTTTGTTCTGGGGGTGGTAGGGGTCTTGACCAGCATTGTATATTTCCATTTCCCCCTGGGAAGCTGATTGTATATCTTTTTATCATAACTGCTGTCCAGTAAGTAAAGGAGCCTGAGGTACAGGCCCTTTTTAGGTAATAACAGCTTTGGGGATTAACTGAGAAATGAGAAACTTCCCTTCCTCTTACAACTTGAACATAGGTCTCAAAATTCTCTCGCTTGGACAAATAATAACAAGATCCTTAGGCCTATCATTTAGAGAATTTGAGTCTCACGGATTTTCAGGATTCCTTATGGCTCTTTATGTTTTGTCAGCCTGGTGATGATTGTCTGGATACATCTTGATATGAAAGCAGTAAAACCAGAACTTTTTTTCTGCCACCTTGACTGTGGGGAGGGTGTTGAGAATGACAATAATGGTCAAGTCCATCTCACGTCAAGTGGCCCCACCAGCCAATCTTTCAGTCATACCAGTTGCCCAAGCTTAACAGGTTTCAGTTTCTCGTTTCCAAAGGGCTCTGGCAATTAAGTGAATTGTTGACCTCAACATCTGTTGGAGTGCCCATAGGGACTGGAGGAGGCTACGGTTGGAAATTTTAGTTAATTCAACATTGACAAGTCTCAGTAGGAAGGGAGGAGGTCTTTCAAAGAGTATTTCATAGGGGGAGAATTCACAAAAGTAAAGCATACATTTTATTTTTTAACATGGCAGAGGGTAGGAGGGTCACCCAGTCACCATCTAGCACTGCTGGAAGTTTGGGTTATAGTTTAAGTGTTCTGTTAACACTTTCTACCTCTCCTGAGCTCTGAGGCATGTAAATACAGTGTAATTTTCACACTATTTTTAAGCAGTTGGACACAATTTTAGTTATTTCAGCCTTAAAGGCTAGACATTGTCTGACCCCACTACTTTTGGAAGACCAAATTGGGAAAAACTTTCTTGTAACAATTTTTTAGCCATAATTTGAGCCATTTCATTTTGGGTTGGAAAAGCTTAAGTCCATTCCCAAAAGATGTCTACCATAAACAAGAGGTACTTGTCCATACCTTGTTCAGGCTTTACCTCAATGAAGTCAGTTTCCCAGCATTCCACAGAACTTTTTCCTCTGGCTTGAACACCTCTCCAGGTATAAGGGGCTCCACTACTTACTTTTTTTCTTTTTTTGGTGGTACTGGGGATGGAACCCTTTTATCTCTGGGATACACTCCCAGACTTATTTTTGTATATTTTTTATTTGGAAACTGGGTCTCTTAAACCAGAAAGTCTGGCTTCAAACCTGCGCGATCCTCCTGTCTCCTCCCAAGCACTGGGATTATAAGCATGCGACCCCATGCCCTCCCGGTGACTACTTACTTTTTGATGGGTGACACAGTGGGAGACTGTTTGATGGATGAAGTACTCTAGTCTTGGAACAAAGTGGTATACTTTTGTCAGGAGCTGGTAGAGTTTTGTCTCCCCCAAATAGGTATTTTAATGGTCTTGTTTTTAACAATTCTTGGTCCAAGGCTGAAGGTATAAAAATCTGTTGTCTGGGAGGATCTCCTAACCTGATTGATGGATAATCAAGGACTCCATGGATTTTAACTCTGAGGGGCTATAATGAGAGCTGTTGGGGAGCTCTGGGAGAGGGGTGACAACCCCAGAACCTCTATGGGGATCACTTTTCCTTTTTACCTCTTTTGTAGCACAGTCTATGGCTTGGTTTCCCTTACTCTCAGGGAATGCATCCTTCCGGTGTCCTCAATGATGGATTATGGCTACCTCTGGGGGAAGCCATATTACTTCAAGAAATGCTAAAATTTCTGGCATATTTTTAATATGTTTTCATTTGGAAGTTAAGAGTCCCCTTTACCAGTATATTGTCTTGTGAACATAGGCTGTTGCAAAAGTGTAGTGATTGTCAGTATGAATACTGAAAGCTTTTCCTTTTCCCAGCCTTAGGGTCTGGGTTAAAGCTATTAGTTCAGAGCCGGGTGTGGTGGTGCATGCTTGTCATCCCTGCACTTGGGAGATAGAGGCAGGAGGATCGTGCAGGTTCGAAGCCAGCCTCGCTGGCTTAAGAAACCCTGTTTCTAAATAAAATATAAAATAGGTCTGGGAGTGTAGCCTGGAGGTAGCAGAGTTCCATCCCCAGTACCACCAAGAAAAAGCTATTAGTTCAGCTTTTTTTCAGCAGAGGTGCCATGTTCAAGTGTTCCAGAGCCCATTTTACCCCAGACTGAGTCACCACTGCTGCCCCTGCATACCTGATTTCATGCTCAAAAAATTAAAGAACTGCATCCATCTATGAAGAAAGTTTTGTCTGGCATGTGCAAGGGTTGGTCAGTGAGATCTTCTCTGGTGCCCTGGGTGATGTCCAGGATTTTCTGGCAACAATGAGAGGGTGTCTGTTTTTCAGTATCAGGCAAGGAAGGTGGCAGGATTTAGTGCCCCGTAATGAACAGAACAGAGGCAGGGTTGATCCAAGAGCTATACCTGTAATTGGGTAATTTTGGCATTTGACATCCATCTTTTGGGTGGTCCCCCTATTAAGGTTACCACAGCATGAGAAACAAGGATAATTAAGTTCTGTCCCAGGGTTAATTTATCAGCCTCTTTTACCAACAGATGTTCCTGCAGTGGTTCTCAGGCAGCTTGGTCACCCAGCTGCCACCAGGTCTAGTCTTTTTGATAGATAGGCTACTGGTCATTTTCATGGTCCCAGGATTTGTGCTAATGCCCCTTTTGTGATTCCTGATCTTTTTGCCACAAATAGGAAGAAGAAATTGTGAAAATTAGGAAGAGCCAGTTCCAGGAGTGAGGATAGAGCTGATTTGAGATTGTTGAAGGATTTGTTCTTCTTTCTCTCACCAGGCTAAAAGTGTGTCTCTGCCAGTTGTGGCTTTGTACGAGGGTTTTTCTGTTTCTGCAAGCTCCAGTATCCAGGGGCAGCAGTATTCTGTGGCCTCCTAAAATTCTCAAACTGGCCTTTTGGTTATAGGTAAAGAGATTTGGAGTATAGCCTCAATACTTCACTTTGGTAGAGTCCTTTTCCCTTTTTCTATTTCAAATTCTAAAAAAAAGTAACTTTAGTTTTGTATAGGTGGGCCTTTTTGGCTGACACTAGATATCCCATTTGATCCAGTTCCTGTAGCAGATCAACTGTTCCCTGTTTACAGGGTTTTTTTTTTTTTTTTTTTTTTTTTTTTTTTGTGTGTGTGTGTGTGTGTGTGGTACTGGGGTTCCTGGAAGCCCTTCTACCTCTGGGCTACACTCCAAGACCTATTTTTTACATTTTTATTTGGAAACAGGGTATCTTAACCCAGCGTGGCTGACTTTGAACCTGCACGATCCTCCTGTATCCAACTCCCAAGTGCGGGGATTACAAGCCTGCACCACCACACCCGGCTGTTTACAGGTTTTTAAAGAGTCTGCTGCCAGAGGTAGATCATCCACATACTAGAGTAGGGTAAATTGACAGTGAGAGGCTTTGAAGTTTGACAGGTTCTGACTTCGTGCTTTTTCAAACAGAATGGGGGAATTTATTTTTTTGGTGGCATGGGGGGTGGAACCCAGAGGCTTTCTACCTCTGGGCTGTACTCCCAGAACTTTTTTATATTTTATTTGGAAACAGGGTCTCACTAAGTTGCTGAAAGCCTCACTAAGTAGCTGAGGCTGGCTTTGAACCCATGCGATCCTCCTGTCTAAGCCTCCCAAGCGCGGGGATTACAAGCGTACGCCACCATGCCCGGCCAGAGGGATTTTTTTAAACCCCTGAAGGAGGGAGTCAATTGACCTTTAACTCTATTTGAATCTGTCCATTAAAAGGCAAACATGGGTTGACTAGTTTTAGATTCAGGTAGGCTAAAGAATGCATTCCCCCCACCCTGCCCCCACTTCCTTCCCTTCCTGTCTGTCTCTTTCTTCATTCAGTGTCCCTTGCCTTAAAAGAATACATCTTTTAAGCCAGAAATGGTAGTGCATGCTTGTAATCCCAGCATTCTGGAGGCTGAGACTGGAGGATTGCAGTTCATGGACAGCCTCAGCTACTTAGTGAGGCCATCAACAACTTAATGAGACCCTGTTTCAAATTAAAAAGAATAAAAAAAAATAGGGCAGGGGTTATAGTTCAGAGGTTGAATGCCCCTGGGATCCATCCCCAGACCCACAAAAAATACATCTTTTATATTTAACACAGTATAGTACGTTTTTAGGCAAGAGAAGGCTGAAGAGAGTATAAGGATTGGGGACTGAAGAATGTATAGTCTCAACCCTTTTGTTTACCTCTTGTGTACCAATATTGGGAAGAGGCCTCAAAATATATTAATGTACCAGTATTGGGAAGATTTTCAAATTTTCAAATATATCTTTGGTAGAAAATAAGCCAGAAGCTTCAGAGAAAGGGGCTGCAGGGTTCCAGGCATGAAGGGAGATTAGCAAGACAACAGAGATAGTTTTAGGGCCTTTTTCATTATAAAGATAAGATTTCCCAAAGAAGTGGAAGGATGCCATAAACCTTCAGGAGATCCCAGACTTCAATAATCATGAGAGGATACCATAAGAAATGATCAAATAACACATTTGGGGACTTAGAGAAACAGGAAAGACCAGCAGGAAGGAATCCCTACATCAAAATAATGGTCCTAGCTAGGTGTGGTGGTACTTGGGAGGTGAAGGCAGGAGGATCACGTAGGTTCAAAGCCAGCCTCGCTAGCTTAAGGGACCCTGTTTTGAAATATTAAAAAATATAAGATAGGTCTGGGAGTATAGCCTGGAGGTAGAAGGGTTTCCAGGAACCCCAGTACCACACACACACACAAAAAAAGAATGGCCCTGGGGGAATTTTTGTGGGGTAGAAGACTGGCTAAAAGAATACTCTGGGTCCAGATTTCTTCAGTGAATTCCTTTTAACCCGCCCCATGCCACTTCTTAATGGCATGGGGCTGTAACTGTCTTCTGTATTTCCATCTTTTTAATAAACTCATTTAAATCTTCAGCCAGAGTCCGGGCTATTGCATATCTATCCTTAGTTCAGGAAAAGAACCTATGGTTTTATGGGAATAGTCTTGGGGAGCCTAACAAAGGTCCCCAGGGACAGTTCTCCCAAACTATAACAGTCAAACCATAACATCTTGGAGGACTTGCAGAAAATTAATATTTCCTCTTGTATAAACCTTTCAGTATGTTTTCCAATGTCTGCATTAGCCTTTTGGTTAATGAGGTGTTGCTTAACATTAAGCAGAAGGACTGAGGTTGGGGACTTTTGGGAGGCAGCAGGGATGGAAAAGGTGAAAGGACAAAGTTTGACACACCAGAGACCAGCTTGTAGCCAAGAGATTTATTGAAGGGGTCGGTAAGAAAGGAAGAAACAGAGAGAGAAAAAGAAAGAGAGAGGGGGGAGAGAGAAAGAAGAATCCAGGAAAAAATGGAGCACATGCTGGGGTCAGTTTTATGTAGGGGCTTGGGGTTACGGATTGGGGGCTAATAGGCTAGGAGAAATGCCCTTTGAACTAATTGGCTAGAATCCCATGGGAGGGGGTCGTGTGGCCAGGTAATTGGCTCAGGGTCAGCAAGGAATGTCCCTTTAACTGATTGGCCAAAGGCACCAGGAGGGGGCAGGTCTCCCAGGTAAGTGACCAGGTGCGGTCAGAGGAGGATGGTAGCTTAACTGGTCAGACCAGGGCCTTTCAGGAAACTTAATTTATGGGGGGATTTCTGAAATAAGAACCTAATTCATCTAATAAAGGAGAATCAAAGTAGCCATTCCCAATAAGTTCATATGTTTAAGGGATCCTCAGGCAATAGCAATTATTCTTCTCCTAACTGGCATATAACAATGGTACAGTTTTTTTTTAATTTATTTATTTTTTTAAATTGGTGCATTGTAGTCATATATCAATCACATTGGAGTACAAGACTTGAGAGGATATACAAGCACACATCATCCAATTAGCCCTCATCCAGCCCCCATCCCATCCCCTCCCCCTCCCTTGATCTCATGCTTCTTTGGTAATTAACTTTGATACATTTGTTTATGTACCTCCTGGGTTTTAAAGAGGCTCCGTCCCCTACTATTCCATACCCTCTGATTGGTCACATTAGTTGCTTCACTACAGGGCCCTTTCTATAGCTCAACCTCTTCCTTTTGCCCCTTTCCTCCTAGTTATTGCTGATTAGGGTAAGCATCTGATTTATATTTTCTGCGATATTTCTCTGTGCATGCCGTGTTGCAAGTACCGATCCCACTCTTGAGGGCCCCAGTAGTGGCCTGGCTACGCGGTGGACTGATCCAGACCTCGCTGGCTCAAGCAGCAACCTTGCCTCATGGGATTCCCTGTTTCTGGTCTCGCTGGCCCCAACACCGGCCTAACCCCTCAGCTGGCTTCGATCCCAGCCTCGGAGGCCACAGTAGTGACTTTGCCTCACGGCAGGCTCCAATCCCGGCCTCGCTGGCCCCAGCACCGGCCTAACCCCTCGGCAGGCTCCGATCCCAGCCTTGGAGGCCCCAGTAGCGGCCTTGCCTCCTGTCAGGCTCCAATAACGGCCTCGTTGGCCCCAGCCCTGGTCTAACCCCTCGGCAGGTTCCAATCCGGCCACAGAGGCCTCAGTAGCAACCTTGCCTCATGGAAGGCTCCTATACCGGCTGCTGGTCCCGGCACAGGCCTAACCCCTCGGCAGGCTCTGATCACTGTCTCTGGGGTTATTATTTCAAAGGTTCCAGGTGTAATGTATCAGATCTCTGCCTCCCCTGAGTACTGGCCACTGCCATTGCCACTGCCTCCACCATTTCAATTTCTTCCCAGACTCTTTTTTCCACTCTGAATGTTTTCCAGTGTTCCTAAGCATGTGTGATGGTAGCATTCAACATTTGGTGTAATTTCTCCAAAAAAAAAATAAGGTTGGTAGGATCCGGTTTCTGCTTCTCCTGAATACAAGTCTCCACCGCCATCGTGGAGACCTCTTTCAACACCACCTTTCTCCTTGGTCTCCACTAAATTCTCTAATTACAGGTGATGTCCAAGATTCTTAACAATATAGAGAAACAGCAGTCCTCCTTCACGGGGAATTTTTCCATAAGTTCCAGTGCATTTAGATAAGTTTTGTCTGCATCTCCAGTGTCCTGGCATCCGCAACAGCTTTCTTTTTCTTTTCCTTTTTTTTTTAATAAGAGAAGACAGTATATGTGTTTGAGGAGGTAGTGGGATCAGGCACTCACTCAGTAGCACTGTGACCTGGTCGGTTTCCCCATGGGTCCAGAGTGCTCCGCACTACTCCACCTGGGGCACAGGGTCCTGCTACCCAGGCCCAGGCTGGCATGCCCCGCGTGACCCCCACCCGGGTCCCAGAGTACTGGGCTGGGTTTCTCCAGGGGTCTGGCATGCTACGTGCATTCAGGCCCAGGGCCCAGAGTCCCGCGACCCGGGCCCTGGCTTGTGTGCCCCACATGACCCCCACCCAGGACCCAGCGTCTTACTGTGCACGGCTTCCCAGTTTTTGTTTGTGTTTGTGTTTTTGTTTTTGTTTTTGTTTTTGTTTTTGATGGTACTGGGGGTGGAACCCAGAGGCTTTATACCTCTGGGCTATACACCCAGACCTTTTTAATATTTTATTTGGAAACAGGGTCTCACTAAATTGCTGAAAGCCTCACTTAAGTAGCTGAGGCTGGCTTCGAACACATTCTATCCTCCTGTCTCAGCCTCCCAAGCGCAGGGATTACAAGTGTGCACCACCACGCCAGGCCAATTGTACAGGTTTTGGACTGTGACTGTTACCATCTGGGGGATCTGTCCCCAAGGACCTTTGTTAGAGCCCTGGGAATAATTCCTCCCAAAACCACAAAAACTGCGAGTTCTTGTCTTGAGCTAAGGATTGATATGCAATAGCCTGGACTCTTACTGAAAATTTAAAGAAGTTTATTAAAAAGATAGAAATACAGAAGATAGTTACAGCCTCATGTTACCCAGAGGTCTACCCAGGGGTAACATGAGGGGGTGCTTCAAACGAAGTACAAAACATGGAACAGACTTTTTTTACACATGACATTCTCCATCTTGTTTCACGTAATTCTGACATAGTAAAAGTCCCTGTAAAATTCCTCCCCTTACTTTTCCCACTGAACTCTTAGCTTACACCCAGATGCCTCCTTTCAGGAAAGTCAACCCTCTCCTCCCATCCTAGCTAGATTATCCAATTATTATGTAAACCTGCCTTTAGAATGAGGAAGTCCTAGTTTCCCTCTCCTATAGACTTGTTAATTACCTTTATCTAGATTAATTTACATTGGAATAGTTGTCTACTTCTTGGCAGAAACCAAGTCCTTTCACAGATCTGCCCCTCACACAATTTTTGAAATATATTTATTAATAAACAGAGCTTTATCAAATCTTCCTAGGCCATTCCCAATACTGGTACAAAAAGTTGTTAAATGGGCTTGTCTCCGTTGTTTCTTTTATTCTTCTCCTAACAGGCATGTAACAAGATGTTGAATGGGCTTGCCTCCTTCCTTTCTTTCTGAGGCTTACACTTTATCTCCTCCCCTGAAATGATACTGTTGCTTGTAATATTTGAAGGATATTTTTACCTCATAGTGAGCACAGGCAGTCCAGAAAGACCACAAAAGTGGAGTAATGGTTCCTGTCCCCAAATTTGTAATCCATGTCTGAGTCCAAGGGTAGGATTCAATCTTTCCTATAGCACCTTGGATTTTTTAGCCTTTCTTTTGTTAGATTTATTTATTTATTTATTTATTTATTTATTTATTTATTTATTTTTGCTGATTTTAGGATTGAGTAGGCTGCTTCTCTATCAAGTAGAACTTTGTCTTTTCCCTCCTACCTTAAGAGAAACCTTTGGCTCATGGAGAGACTTTGAGTCTAGGCCCCATCAATTTTCCTCCAGATTTAATATCAGGCTCATCTTGGTCTTATGCCTAGGATATTTGTTTTTCAAATGCTCTTCCTCTTTGCAGAAGGCACATTGGTTTTTCTTAAGTGGTATTCTCTTTCCTTTTCCCTCTTGCCTTCTGAATGGAGAGTTATGTTTCTCTTGTTCAGCAGCTGCTATGGCTGCGATTACAGTATTTTTAGTACATTTATCCCACTTGGTATCTTCCTCTGTATCATCTCTATTTTGAAACACCTTTTGGGCTATCTCGAATAAACCTAAAATGACATTTCCCAGCTGGGCGTGGTGGCGCACGCTTGTAATCCCAGCATTTGGGAGGCTGAGACTGGAGGATCGTGGTTCATGGACAGCCTCAGCTACTTAGTGAGGCCCTTTGCAACTCAGTGAGACTTGGTTTCAAAATAAAGAATAAAAAATATGGCAGGGGGTGTAACTCGTAGGTCAAATGCCCCTGGGTTCCATCTCCAGACCCACAAAAAAATAAAAAATAAAAAATAAAATAAAATTTCCCTCAAATCCTTCTAACATTTTTTTTTTTGGTGTGGTACTGGGGGTGGAACCCAGGGGCCTTCTAATTCTGGGCTACATTCCAGACCTATTTTATACTTTACTTGGAAACAGGGCCTCACTAAGATGCTGAGGGCCTCACTAAATAGCTGAGGCTGGCTTCAAACCTGCATGATCTTTCTGTCTCAGCCTCCCAAGTGTGGGGTTTACAAGCGTGTGCCACCATGCCTGGGAAATCCTTCAAACTTCTGAAGCTTTCTCTGAATATCAGGGGTCAATTGAGAAATGAATGCCACATTTTTAATGCACTGATTTTTCAGGAGCCTCGGGGTCTAGGGGGGGTGTGGATTTGACAGGCCTCCATTAGATGCTCTAAAACAGAAATAGGGCACTCTCTTACCCCTAGCACCACATCATTTACCTTGGACCTGTTAGTGGGTATTTGAGAGGCACTTCTGACTCCTCCAAGCAGAGTCTGGTGGTATCTGGCTATTGTTCCTCACTTGCATCTGAGTTGTAGTCCCAGTTAGGCTGACTAGAAGGGTTCACATGTTCTAGGTGCTGGGGATCCAAAGTACGTGCTCTGTCAAGACCTAAAACAGTTTTGTAGACCCAATTCCAGACTCTCTCCCTTTATTCAGAAATAAATAAGGTCTGAAAAATTTGCTGGCAATCATCCCATATGGGTTGATGGGTTAAAAATAGTTTCTAACAAATGTGTAAGTGTCTGGGGCTTCTCAAAGAAGGAGCTATTTTGGTGTTTCTAGTTATGTAAAATCAGTTGTTGAGGAGGAGACATACCCTAATTGTCCCTGGCTTGATTCAGGCACCAATCATAAAGGCAAAAGGGCAGGGGCTTCAGACTTCTATACAAGGCTCCAGCTCACATTTGAGACTGGCTAAGTATGGGTAAGTCAGAGGAAATAGGTCTGAGGTCAGATGGTCTAGGTAATGCGGAATGAGGATATATAAGATTGGGTGCCAAGGGACTGGGGTCAGACTGCCTGAACATCAGGGGTGCTGATGGGTAAGGGGGTGGGGTGTTAAGCCTGGGGACAGGGGTCCATTTCAGCACTTTGAAGATCTTTCTGAAATACTGGAGGTTTCTTTTGGTTTAAGGGTTTGAACATGAGGACAGGAGGGGTAGCGATTTCTTGATATATTCTTTTAATCCATGAATGATTGTCAGAAATCAAATCAATCCAAACTAGGATATAGGGTACTTGGTCAGGGTTTCCTGGTGAGCCAATGAAGGGTCCGAGAATAGCCCACCAAGCCAAATATCGAAGGACTCACAAGAGATGTAAAATGCAAGCGAGGTTTATTGTGCTGCAGCTCTATCCCAGCTAGCCAGGGGTCGAGACCAAGACACTAAATGGTCGAGGTTCGACCCCTCCCCACTCCACGCTCTGAATTTTATAACCCTAAGAGGGAGTGGTTACACACGAGGGAGCGGTTACACATGTCAGAACCCGCCAAAAGTTCGAGCCTGCCAACCTTAGAATACAACCAATCAGATACAAGGACAAACAAGTACAACCAATAATCTTAAAATATGCATCCACACACGTCAGAGCCTGCTAAGGACTGCTTATCTCCCTTATGGTATGTGTTCGTTCCCTAGGGCTGCCTTTCCCACCCACCTTGGCTGGGCCAGGCTTATCTCTGCACTGAAGAATCTGCCTAGAGTGCAGATTAGCCTGGCCTTGTTTGCTGATCTAGCTCAGAGATACGGGGATGGGGTCCCATTTACAAAGACCTTGGCCGGCAAGCTGGAGATTAGAGGCTTTGACCTTGTGGGTCCCCTACCCTCGTCCTTGAATCCTGCAACCTGGGCAGCTGGGCGTATGGATCTTCATTCTATTTCCAATCCTACCTTACTTCTATATATTAACTCTATATTTTAATACCTTATTTCTAATCCTAATATGGAAGAAGACTTCTCTAGTTAACTTCTCATACTGGGGGGAAAGCGCTTCTTCCAGCCTGCTTTCTAGCACCCCTACAGCCAAAAATAACCATTTTAATTTTATAAAAAAGAGGAAGGGAAAGGGACCTCTGTAAAGACCATCCTATTGAAAATGCAGGCCATTCGAACTCACAGAATGTCTGCAAATGGCCTTTGGAAATGGAATACCCATATTGTAGTGATTTCCTGCTGGAAGGAAGGAAAATGGTCTAAGACCAATGAGAGAGGGGAAGTGGACTCAATTTGCCCCATGTTTGGCAGTCACATGTAATAAGAGTGCCGCTCATAAATTTTTTTAACCTTAAACTGAGGAATCTTTCTATGAAATCATAAACTCACTCATACTGCAAATACTCCATCCAGGTTTTAAGGTAAATCGTTGTGGTCAGACTAATTCAGTGAACAGAATCACCTATGTCCTTCAGGCATATATTGGCTTTTTGAGAGTTTTACTCTTCCATCATATATGTATGGCTTCAGCAAAGGACTAGCACCATCAATAGCCTGGTCTTAAGACCCATCGGAGTTGCCAAGCTTTGCACAAGGTTAGTCTTTTGTGATGAGCCTGTGCCTTCATGTGGTGTCTGTCAAATGCAATTAAGATGATACATATACATCTTATTGCTTCTTTAATTTGAACAGAATAAAGACCAAATAATTTCAGTTGAGAGACTCAGGGACTCAGGGTTTACTCTAATTCCAGGGACTCTAAGAGGAGCTGGCCAACAGCTACTTGCTCATAAAAGCTGAGTCAGCATTCATCATCTACAGTCCAACTAGACTAAAACTTCCCCTGGGTCCTTCTGATCAGCCTCAACTGAGCACTAAGTTTAAATTTTAATTGGGGCTTGTCCACTGTCCCTTCTTATCACTGGAAGAAGTAAGAAATACTAAGAAAGAAGGAACAAATAAAGATGTACCCAACTGTAAGTAAAAGGCATTTTACCCACGACTAGTCTCATGGGCTAGCAGAACTCAAGCCAATAGAAAAATAAAAAATCAGGGAGATGTAGAGACCTAAGATCCAAAAGTAAGAAAACCATCCAAAGGAAAACAAAGTGGGGCCCTTGAACATTTTTTTGTGTGTGTGTGGTACTGTGGATGGAACCCAGGAGCATTCTGAGCTTCACCCCAGCCCTGTATTTTATGTTACAGTTTAGGAGAATATGGTTGTGGTGAAACTGTTACTGGGGTCCCCTGTTAGGGTCCCGAACACAATTTCCCTCAAACCACAGCAAAACCCAAAACGCCCAAAAACAGAAAAACCGCGGGTTCTTGTCCTAAGCTAGGAATAAATATGCATATCTTGGACAGTTGCTGAAGACTTAAAGGAGTTTATTAAAAATATAGAAATACAGAAAATAGAAATACAGAAAATAGTTACAGCACCATGCCAAACTGGCATGAGGGGGGAGGGTGGCTCAGGCCAACTCACCACTCCCCAGATACAGCACATGGACCAGAATTTTTATACCCATGACCTCCATCTTGTTTATGTAATTTTGATGTGGTGAACGTCCATATAAGGTACCACCCCTTAACCCTGTAAGGTACCTCCCCTTATCCTGTAAGGTACCTCCCTCAGCAAGATGTGGCAGGGTGTCTCCTTTCATGAAGATCGACCCCTCCTACAATCTTAGCTGGCTTATCACGTAGATCTGTCTTTGGATAGAGAAAGGCCTAGTTCTCCTCTCCTATTGACTTGTTAATTACTTTTAGCTATGTTAATTTACATTGGAATAGTTGCATGCTTTTAGGCAGAAACCAAGTCCTTGCACAGATTTGCCCCTCACCCAATTTTTGAAATATATTAATAATCATAACTTTCTCAACTCTTCCTAGGCCATTCCCAATACTGGTACATTATAGTTTGAAACAGGGTCTCACTGGATTGTAAAGGGCCTCACTACATAGTTGAGTCTATCCACAAACCGTGATTCTCCTGTCTCAGCCTCCCAAATGCTGGGATCACAAGCATGCACTACCATTCCAGGCTTGCCCCAACTTTTAAGAAGCCAGATAAATACAGAATGCTAAAAGGGCCTTCACTTCAAACAAAACAATCATTTGCACAGAAGACAAACAATACAGAACACAAAGAGAAGAAAATTTACAAAGATACCAAAAGAGACCACAGAATTCACCTTGTAAGTTAACCTGGAATAAAAAAAAAATGACCAAATTAAACAAAAGAGGAGGACAATGTCTTGTCCTGCCTCCAGGATGGAGAAGTAATGCCTTGTCTGACCTTCTTCTGATTTTCCCAGAAGAGTGGACTCACCACAACAGATGCCTCTGGAGGCATCTCACCTTTCTCACCTGTTGGCTTGGGAGTACCTTGACCCCATAGAAGGAGCCCCGCCCAGGGCTAAGGAACTTCTCTCAGTGCCCATCCTCTAAATGGGCTCTCCTCCTGCGGGAAAACAGCGAATCCTGTTCCAAGGTCTGGGTCCCTGTTAAATTTCTCTGAGGCCTCCAAATGTTATATCCCAACATGAGACAGGGACTCAAAATCATCGGTTAAGAGATAAAAGATTTATGAGCCACAGCAACTGCAACTCCACCCAAAACACTGAGTACAGAGCAGTGCTTCAGTTTTAAAAACTGTACATTTTATAGGCTAGTACCACTCACAGGCAGTTTGGGGTACCACTCACAAGCACAAACTACGAAAGAAGAATTTTGCAATTAGCTAACATGCAGAATATATATATATATATATATATATATATATATATATATATATATATAATATTGTGCTCGTATTGGGAACAGCCTAAGAAGATTTGGGAACGCTCTGATTATTAATATATTTCAAAAGAAAATATTTCAAAAATAGTTGTGTCAAAATGACAGCAGACATGGGTAAAGACAGAACTTGATTTCTGCCTAAAACAGGCAGCTATTCCAATGTAAATTAACCTAGCTCAAAGCAATTAACCAGTCAATAGAGGAGAGCTAGAACTTCTGCTTTCTAAAGAGATCTACTTGATGATCTAGGGAGGATAGGGCAGGGTTTTACCTTGCCCTTCAGGAAAGGAGACACCTCACCACATCCTTGCTAGGAGAGGTAACTTACAGGGACGTTCACTACATTCACTGCATCAGAATTACATAAACAAGATGGAGGTCATGGGTATAAAAAGTCCGATCCACATGTAGGACCTTTGGTGTATTCATTTCTATTTTCTGTATTTCTGTCTTTCTAATAAACTTCTTTAAATCTTCAGCAACTGTCCAAGCTATGCATATTTATTCTTAGCTTAGGACAAGAATCCACGGTTTTGTTCTTCTGTTTGTGGGTCGTTTTGGGTTTTTGTTATGGGTTGGGGGAACGTGTGTCTGGGACCCTAGCAGGGGTCCCCGGGGAACGATTTCCACAAACCATATTATCCCAATCCGTAACAATTATAGCTACATAAACTTTTCAGGAAACAACTAAGCAGCCCCTTTTTTGAGGAACTAACTCTTGGTATATTTTCAACCTGTTGCTTTCCATTTGGGATCTTGTTGTTAACTGTTATATTTCCAAGAATCAAGGTGAGAGCTGAGGGTAGAAACAGGAAACAGAAACTTCTGTCTAGGCCACGTTCTGATGCCAGGCCTGCACCCTGGGGGAACAGTTATTCAGAGAACCCTTTTTTGCCTTAGCCTCACCCCCAGGACTTATGGGCCTCCCATGAGATCTTGAATTTAAGTCAGTGCAACAGAAAATTGTGGACTCTATCAGGAGTCTAGGAATGAATTGAGAGCAGAGTGAGGGGGCCTCTTCCCATGCACATTGTCCTCAAATAACCCAGCTTCTTCTCTGTACACCACACAAGGACCAAAATACTTGGTGAACCTCTTCTGCCTCAGGGGACTCTGAGATTTGGGCCTTTGCCTGAGCCCTGCAATTAAGGTTGGAAGAGCACAGAAGGTCAGTTGAACCCCTTTTACCTCAGTGGATGCCGTGAGTTCAGGCTTTTGCTGTATTCCAGAGTTTAAATGGGCAGAGAAGAACCCTCTTGGGCCCTGTATAGGTGTCAGTGTGAGAGCCAAGGGTGGACTAACAAACCCACATCCAAGTAGAGGGTCCCTGCAAAATCTAGGTATTTTTATGTTGACAGACCTGTACTTTAGTAAAATAATTTTGCAAGGAACCCCTTCTCCCTTTGAGGACCCTGGAAGTTATTGGCCTTTTCCTGATGTCTGAGCTTCAGGTCAGCAAAATGGAGAGAATCTAGGTTCTGTCTTAAGGTGAAACTGAGATCTGAGGGCCAAATGAGGAAGCCCCACCCAACTCAGGTGTAGGGTCTCCAAATAGCCCAGGCCTGCTTTTGTTGTCAGCTCGGTATCCCAAGGAAATAATTCTCAAGCAAACTCCTACACTTCTTATTCTGGCATGATGTGGCAATCATAACCTTGGTCTGAGAGGATTAAACACAGGTACATAGAGGACAAGGATTCAGGTTCTGCCAGGAACCATCTTGAGAAGCCAAGAGTCCTCCCCTAATCCTCGCCCCACAGAATCCCAGCAGGCCTCACCTCTTGACTTTCATAGGCCTTAACACATTGCTAAATATGACATCCACTGAGTTCTACCTAGCAGGGGGTAAGACAGATATGAAAGCATTGATCTATGCTGTAGGGTCAGATTTCTTAGGTAAACCACCCTCATCCCTGTCTGCTTCACAGGATCCAACAGTCAGAGCCTTAGCACCAGGGGAGCACAAACTGGTATATAAATGAGGGTGGCATTCTAGGTCTTGCAAGGAATCCTTGTGAGCAACCCAGTGGAAAATAACAGGGAAGGGCCTGAGAGAAACCAAGTATGCCCCTACTCTAAGCCCTGTCAGGACCCAGGCATGTTGTAGAATGTGAGATCAACTAAAATTTACCCTGGAGAATCAGAAATTTTTGAGATTCTTGTTCTGATGCCCTCACTTAAGATCTGCAGAGCAGACAGGGCCTGGCCTTTGTTTGGGGTCAAGGTAAGTACTAAAAGTATATAGTTCAGTTGTAGAAAGCTTGCTTGCCTTCCATAAAACCCAGGAATCAATCTCTAGCATCAAAAAAACACATACAAGTTGACATGCTGAGAGTGAAGAAGCAGCACCCCAGACAGAGATATTCGAGTCTGCCGCTGTGGTATAAGCCCTATAGCACACAGCCACAACGTGTAGGGATGAGCCCTTCCCTCTCATCTCAGGAACCCTTGGAGTCAGAACCTTAGTCTAATAGAACACGGACTTCTGGGAAGATGGCGACCGAGAAAAGCGGGGCTTAAGAGCCCCGCTAACAACAAATCTCCATTACCACAAAATCAGCGCCTTTCATAGCCAGAAAACACCATCACCAGAGAAACAAAAATAATCACCAGGCCCCAGAGAGAAAGCGGACTGAGAACAGAGCTCAGAGCCACAGAGGAGACACACCGGCCTCACGCCCCAGGACGCGGCAGCAGCGCCATAGTGCCGGCGGCGGCAGCGGCGAATTCACCGGACGGCTACAGCAAGCCAAGGTGAGCCGCTGCGGAACAGCCAGGCAGGATCTTTCGGCGCAGGAAGCATCTAAAGCTCCCAGTGGCTGAGCTCAGCACACGCTGCAGGAACTCAGAGTGGAACTCAAAACCAGAGAAGAAAAAATACGCCAGTCTCACGGTCGAGGGTGTGGCAGCGGCGCCATATTGCCACCGGCGGCAGCAGCAGTGAATTCACCAAGTCCAGTACAGCTACATCTGCGTACTCAAGAACAGTGAGTCAAATTGCGGGCCACAGAGGAGAAATCCCAGTACTGTATTCCCTGGGACTTGACCCAGTGGGGGAGTGGCGGTGGCAGAGATATCACACCATAGGAGAACTTGCAACGTGGCACCCCCCCATAGTCTAAAGCAGCCTCTATTGACTCCCTGGGTCAGAGACTCTGTGATACAACCCAGTAAAGGAGTAGTGGGGTCAGAGATACTACAGACTCGAGATCCAGAGCACCTTAAGCGAAGTCATAGTGACCCAAGGGAAGAACCCAGAGAAGGCACACACTTCCGAAATCATGGGAAAGAGGAATAACACTGGAGCAATGAATGCCCACAACCCCACAACATCAGAACCCGATAAAACAGAAAATCAGAGATTTCGAGAAGATCAAATCAGTAAAATAACTGTAGAAATAATAGAGGTGCTTCGAAAAGAACTCAGAGAGAGCCAAAAAGAGATAAAGGATGCAATTAATGAAGTAAAGGCCTCAATTCAAAGCATGAACAACCGATTAGACCACATGGAGAACAGAATCTCGCTCTTAGAAGATGATCATTCCAAAAATGAACGCATAGTTTCTAATCTTGAAAAAAATATCCAACAGCAAGAATCTGACATTGAAGAAATATGGGTCCATTTTAAGAGAGCTAACCTAAGAATAATTGGAATAGAGGAGGGAAAAGAAAGTGAAACCAAAGGGATCAACAATCTCTTCAAGGAAGTAATAGCAGAAAATTTTCCAAACATAGAGCAAGAGGTTGATACACAGGTCCAGGAAACTTATAGAACTCCCTTTTAGACAGGATCGGAGAAGAGGATCCCCATGCCACATAATTGTCAAAATGACCAATGTGGAAGCCAAGGAGAGAATCTTAAAGGCAACAAAAACAAAGGACCAAGTGACATTCAGAGGCAAACCAATTAGAATCACTCCAGACTTCCCAAACCAAGTCATGAGAGCCAGAAGGGCTTGGAGTAACATATTCCAAACTCTGAAAGAAAACAACTTCCAGCCAAAAATTTCCTACCCAGCAAAACTTTCTATCAAATTAGATGGAAAAATAAGAAGCTTCCATGACAAACAGAAACTGAAGGAATTTATGTCTTCAAAACCAGCACTAGAGAAAATACTCAAAGAGATTAACTACAAAGAAGAAATAGGTAACACACACCAGAACCAGAGAAACAAGATTTTCCATCCAACAGACAACTAAGATTGGTTATCTGTGGAGATTCATTATTTATGTTAGTCTTTTACCTATCTCTAAATGGTATTGTTTGCCTTTATTGTTGTTAATTTTTAGGATGTCTATTTGGAATATTAATATATCTTCAGATATAGCATTTGGAAATATTTTATCCCATTCTATTAGTAACTTTTAACTCTGTTTCCATTGTCTTTGGATATACAATATTTTTTTTTATTTTTTATGGAGTTTGTATACTCTTCTGTTGCCTGTGCCATTGAAATCATATCCAAGAAATCACTGCCAATTTCAATGTTGTGAGGTTTTATGACCCAGATTTTCTTCTAAAAGTTTATAGTATTAAGATTTATATTTAGGTCTTTTATCTATTTTGAGTTAATATTTGTATATGGGATTAGGTAGGGGTCCAATTTTATTCTTTTCCATGTAAGTATTATTTTTCAACAATATTTAGTTGAAATATTATTATTTCTACCACCAAATGTTCGTGGAAACTTTGTCAAAAATAACTTGACAATATAGGGAATAATTTAGCTCTAGGCTTTTATTTAACTCCAATGGTTTATATATCTGCCTTTAGAACAGTACTACACTGTTTCAATTATTGTAGCTTTATATGGTTTGAAATCAGAAAATATATATCTTCTAGCTTTGTTCTTTTTCAAGATCATTTTGGGTATCTAGAGTCCATATTCCATATTAGGATAGATTTTTTTTTCTGAAAAATAAATATATAAATATATGATAGTTTCACCTAAAATTAGAAAATATATTCTCTGGTAAGAAAGAAAGCAAAAGGAAATATTGAAATATTTTCATGTAATTTTAATTTTTCAACATTATTTAGTTAAAAGACTATTATTTCCTCCACCAAATGTTCGTGGAAACCTTGTCAAATATAACTTGACAATATATGGAATAATTTAGCTCTAGGCTCTTATTCAGCTCCAATAGTTTATATATCTGCCTTTAGAACAGTACTACACTGTTTCAATTATTGTAGCTTTATATGGTTTGAAATCAGAAATTATACATCTCCTAAATTTGTTCTTTTTCGAGATCGTTTTGGGTATCTAGAATCCATATTCCATATTAGGATAGGTTTTTTTCTGAAAAATAAATATATAAATATATGATAGTTTCACCTAAAAAAAAGAAAAAAATATTCTCTGGTAAGAAAGAAAGCAAAAAGAAATATTGAAATGTTATCTTTAAGTCATCAAGAGTTTGGTACCAGACAAATGAAACTGTTATGTGAGATTATCAATGTTAATATTGTATAAATTGCTATAATACTAGATGTCAACTACTAAGCCAAGCATGGGAAGGAGGGATGGGGAGGGAATGGGGTGGGGATTGGGTAGGGGCTAACTGGGCGATATGTGCATGTTTGTCTACAAAAGTATTTTCTTTATACCACTATGATGTATGAATACATTGCACCAATAAAAAATAAATTAAAAAAAAAGAAATATTGAAATATTATCTTTATGTTATCAAAAGCTTGGTATCAGACAAATAAAATTGTTATGTGTGATTATCATTTTTAATTTTGGATAAATTGCTATAATACTAGATCTCAACCACTAAGCCAAGCATGGGAAGGAGGGATGGGGAGGGAATGGGGTGGGGATTGAGTGGGGGCTGACTGGGCGATATGTGCATGTATGTCTACAAAAGTTTTCTTTGTATCCCACTATGATGTATGAATACAGTGCACCAATAAAAAATTTAAAAAAATAATAATAGAACACAGGTTAACTGAGGATGGAGGTCCAGGATCTGCCAAGAACCAAGGAGAGGAGCCAGAAAGAAGAATGAGCGTACCTACCCAAACCCAGTACAGAAGCCCTACAGAATCCATCTCTGCCACTGATGTTAGACTTGGGAAATTCTAGGCATGATGACTGGAGGTGCAGTTCTTAAAATTCTGCAGTTTGGGGTCTGAGAATAGTAAAGGCCTTGTTGAGAGAGGAGGGTGTCAAAGGCTCCAGAACAGTAAGGGTCTGACACACACAAAAAACTGCCTCTGCTTACATTTCTGGGAGGCCCCATAGAGAGAGAAGAGGCATGTGATTCCTGTATTGTGCATTGGTGTCTGAGTTTTATAGGGGTTTCTTAGAAGAGACCTAGCCTCATGTGAGGCGAGGGAGGGTCCCAGGCCTACTGGGTACCGAGGACAGGACTGAGGGAGGACCGAGATGATGACCTTGGACATGGCCTAGCCTTACCACTACTGTCAGCCCTAGAAGGACTCCTGGTGCAGGGTTGCTGCAGGTACCTGCTTTATGTATTTGTAATCTGAATCTGAGGAAGCTTAGGGGCATTGTAGAAGAAACAGGTCCAGTAAGCAGTCACGGTGAGTAATGAAGGAGAACTGAGTGGCTTAGGACACAATAAAGAAGGTCCAACCAGACCCCTCTTTTCAGACAAGTTTCAGCCTGCACTCTGACTCTGGAATTGGAGGGAGGAGTGCTCACGTTTCCAGAGGAGTAGGGCTTCTCTCAAGAGTCAAGGGGAAGACTTGAAGGATTGAGGGGCCTTCCACTACAGATCAGAAGGGTGCCTTCACACTACCATCTATGCTGGGAGGCACTTGGTAAGGTGGCCTGATGCAGGGCACTTTCTCTTCTGCCTCTTGGGTGTTAGGGAGGATTAAGATTAGTCTAAATAAAAGGAAGAGTCCCAGAGCCTTGAGGGATGAACAAGAATACTCCAGACACAAAGGTACAAGTGATCTGCTTCTGCTTTCAGCCTCCAGGGTGTATCTAGGTAGGGCATTGAAGAATTGATACTGCCCCACACTTTCTCCTCTGGGATCTCCAGGAGATGTTTTAGTCCCTCTTCCACCCTCATGTTCCACCTGGACTCATGAACACATCAGTGGATAGATGAGCTTCAGGATATGGTCAGGATCTGTGGCCCCCTCATCATTCCTAGATAAGAAGCAACCATCAGCTGAAGCTGAATTGCTAGTACCCAGAAATCCAAAGAAGAGTCAAGAACTTGTTCCTCAGAGGGCAGGCTAGCTCAAAAATAAAATCGTGATACTCTGAACCCAGGACCTTCCATATGCTAGACAATGCTAGACAAGAACTGAGCTACATCCCCTGCTGCTCCCCCCCCCTTTTTTTTTTTAGTATTAGGGGTTGAAACCAGTGACATTCTAACTCCATTCCTTTTTAATTTTTTAAAACATTTTGAATAGGATCTTGCAAGTTTGCTGAGATTCTTGCTAAGTAGCTGAGTCTGGTCTAGTGCTGTGGTCCTCCTATATATGCCTCCCAACGTACTATAAGCCCCCCCCCCACATACTAAGGATTACAGGTGTGCGCCACCGTATCCAGCTCCCCTTCACTTTGTAACTTTTATTTTGAGAAAGGTTCTTGCTAAAGTGTTCAGAGTGACCTGGAACTTGCAATCCTCCTGTCTCAACCTGGGATATATAGTATCCTAGGATTATAGGCATGTGTCACAATGCCTGGATGCTACCTTAAATTTCAACAACAACCAAAAACAATTCACCATCCTTCCATACCTCTGGTCTGAAACATGATCCCCAGGAAAATGAAGGTTTACCATGTGACTAATGCACCTACCCAGGTGTTCAGCTAAGAATGGTCATGTGGAGGACAGAAAGATTCACAAGTTAAAATTTAAATCCTGCATGAGAAGGAAGAAGCAAATCCTCAGCCTTCTGACAGGAATGGTATGGCAAAGGGACGTGCATAACATTCTCGTCTAGCTTTTCTATGATCATCTTCAAATAAGACAGGTTAGTATAGGATTGAATATCATCTTTTACAGAGCAGGGACTTCAAAACTGAGAGAATTTCAAGCATAATCTGATGTTTTCTGAAACTGCTCCAGGAAAGTAACATTGTTGCATAACCAACTTCAGTAATTGCATTTAGTTGAGCACCTACTCTGTAACAGCTGAGGATGTCCCCACCCAGGTAGAATATCCTCAAATAGTCAAGGTTGATGTCTGTTGCTAGTCCTGCAACCCTGGGACAGAATTGACAGCACTTCTTCTGACTCAATGGACTTGGGGGATTAAGGCCTGTTCCTGATGGCCAGGCTCCAGGTACATGGTGCAGGGAGGCAGCCCTAGGCATGTCCAGCTGTCAGGGTCATGGCAGCTCTGCCCCTGTTGGCAGCCTTGGAAGATCCTGGACAGGTAGCATTCTCAAAAACCTGACTATTCCCCTGCCCCCACTGATGCTTCAGGGAGGAAGACTATGGTAAGCACAATATGGGGGTGTAGGCTCTGTCAAGAACCAAGGCAAGGTCCATGAGAGGGGAGTTAGTGGATGACCCCCAACCCATAAGGGCACCCCCCTTAGTCCATCTCTGCTCCTGTGGTCACACTGGAAAGGCACCAGGCCTCTTTGTAATGGGACTACACCTCTACCCTCATTGTGACCCTCAGGAGACCTTAGGCTTGGGGGTGGACTGCAATGAGGTGATCACAGGAAGCAGGTCCAGTCTCTGCTAGGAAATGTTGAGAAACACAGGGAGGTCTGTGGGGATCCCATGAAATCTGTCTCTGCCCCTGTGAACCCTGAGAGGAACGGTTCACAATGCAATAGGTGAACGTTGTTGTGTTCTTTCTTGGGAGGTCAGACAGAGTTGAGGGTGTTGTTCTGAAGTCTGTACTTTGGGTTAAAAGAGTGAGAGGTCCCAGGCTCTTTAGCATTGAAGGTGAGAGTGGTGGGTGGACTACGGATGCACCATTCCACCTACAAGGTTCTCAAACTATCCTTGCCAACCTCTATTGCCAGCCCTGTACCCAGGGAAGACCTGTTAGAAAACTTGTTCTGCCTCCCTCGAGGGACTCAAGGAGAGGTGGAGTTCCGGCCTCAGCAAGGAGTTCCCAGTTGGTCAGGTTGGCTGAACAGAGAGGTTTGAAGCTCTAAAATGGTCAATATTAGAATTGAGGGTGATTGAAACAAGCTCTACCTGTGGCCAAGTTCTACCAACAGTCTGTGTGGGCCCATGAAGCCAGACCTATGTACAGAGGACAGAAGGAAGGAGGGAGGATTCTCAAAGAAACCCCTTTCATCCTAAGGAGGCAGAACCTGTGCAGGTTCCATCCAGGCTTCTCTATCACTGTGGGCACTGAGAGGGCTGGTCCCTATCCAGGGGTCCAGGTGGTAACCAACATTGGATGGAGGGATTTTCACTTCAGGTAGAGGTTCTTCAAATAGTCCATGCTGGCTTCAAGCACAGATCTACCTCCCAGAGGTGGTGGGGACACAATTCCTTGGAGAAGCACTACCACCTCAGGGTGCCCCAAGTGTTCTGACCGCTGCTTGTAATCCTTGGTTTACAATATCTGGAGTGCTGAGAGGATGATTCCCTATCCAGAGGTCCAAATCAGAGCTGAGGGTGGACAGAGGGGATGCCACCTCTAGTTGAGGGTCCAAGGAACAGTCTGGTACTATTTCTGAGTCCAGAACCACATTATTGTTAGGAGGCACAAATCTTAGTTGAACCTCTTCTACCTCAGGGCACTTGGCAAGTTAGGAGCTTTTCCTGAATTCCAGTGAAACAGGGAGGACAAGAAATCAGGGAGGGGTCAAGGAGTGGGCAAAGGGCACAATAAGGAAGTGCGAGGAGGTCCCCAAAAAATCTGCAGAGGTCCATGTGTCCATCCCTAAATCCTGGGAAACCATGCTCAGGGGATCCGCTTCTGCCTTGGTTGCTGCCTGCAAGTTTCGGCCTCAGACCAAGTTATTGGCTTCAGGTCAGCCATGCGGAGACAGCTGATTCCCTGTCCAGGTGATGGTGGATGAAGGAAACGCCACCTCAAGTAGAGGGTCCCCAAACAGTCCAGGCCTGTTTCTGAGGTAAGATCTGTTTGGAGCAGGGTGCAGGGTCACAATATTTAAGCAAACCCATTCTGCCTCAGGGTACCCCCTGAGTTAGGAGCTTTGACGTCAGGACTTAAGGTGAGTGCCATGATGATGGCCAGGGTCGAAGCAGGGGGCAAGGTGTGAGCTGAGGAATTTCCAACCCAAGTACAGCAATAAGGATGGAGTTGGTATTGATTGTCAGTAAGAATAGTATTGATTGCTCATAAGTATAGCTATATTTAGGTAAAAACAATAAGATCCTTTGTCTCAGGACTGTCATCAAAAGCTTCAATGCTGATCTTGCCAGATAAAAGCTGGCTGTTAGCTGGGCTGACTGTTATACCAACTAAGATAAGATACATAACACTGAATGCTAAAAATGTAGACACCTGCACTTAGAAGGAGTTATGCAGACCCTCACAAAGTTTAGACCAAGTTAAACTATGAAAAAGCTAGGTGCATCGATTCAATATTGATTACTCTTAACACAAAATAGATAAAGCCTTCAAGCCTTTTTCTGATAAAAGATATGTTCCTGTGTCTTTATTTTCCTTATTACAAAAGACTTTGGACATGGAAAGTAACTGCTAGGAGACAGAAGATAAGGGGTACTGAAACTTACCCAAGGACACAGATGGTCAGTATAGGCTTTAAACTTTGACAGTAAAAATAACAATGCAGGCATCTACTATGCAGCCCCTGAACTTGTTCACTAAGTGACACATTTTGATCAGCGATGTCAGACCTGTCTGTCCTTGTGAAGATAAACAAAGAAAGCTAACAGAAAAAATAATACACAGCAGAGATGACTGGTGGATAAGCATCTGCATTTGGTGGGGAAAGAAAACTATTGGCTATCAGGATAAGAGGGACAAGATAATAAATTCGTATATAAAGACTAAAGTTTCAAAGGTGACAGTATATTGCTTCTGAGACACTCCATTATGCCCCTCTCTGACATGGTGCTTTCTCTTGCTCTGCCCCCCCTGCCATTTCTGCCTGTAATAATAAAACCTGGCTAAGCTTGCAGCAATTCTGGCTTTTTTTTCTAAACTAGCTGAGAACGGAACCCACGACGACTCCTTCCAAATAGTAACAGGTTTGAAGCCTACTAAAGTAATGCAGGGCTGGACAGGATATGCAGCAGTGGTTTAATGCCACTGTATCTTAAAGGTAAGTAGCCCCTTCCCAAGACAGAATAAGATCCTGGCATATGACTAGAATACTGGTCCAATATTACTTTAATGACTGTTGAGACTTCCCTGATCACTGCCTACCTAAGATTGGCTCTCCAGGGGAGGGTAAAATCCCTTTAAATAGTGTAGCATAAAGGAAAAGGGACTTCAGACCTTCCCTAAGCTTACCAAATAAGCTAAGTGGTGGCCAGTCAGCAATTTAGAAATTTCACGGTCCTTTGGGTAACACTCCATGCTTTCAACATCTACATAAGCAGGGATTGGTCTATATTGTGGTGCTGGGGAAAACTATTATTGTCTTGTGAGCCCCCCCCCCCCAGTGAGTGCTCATTCATTCTGTTCTCACGTAAGATGAGACACTCTTTTAAAAGAGCTCTGTGGTGAGGCTATTCACAACTCAGTAAGACCCTATTTCAAAAATTAAAAAAAAACAATAAAAATAGGGCTTGTGGTGTATCTCAGAGGTACAATGCCCCTGGGTTGCCAAAAAAAAAAGAAAAGAAAAGAAAAGAAAAGAGAAAGAGAAAGAGAAAGAAAGAGAGGAAGAAAGAAAGAAGAAAAGAAAGAAAGAAAGAAAGAAAGAAAGAAAGAAAGAAAGAAAGAAAAGAAAAAAAAAGAAAAGAAAATGAGAGCTCTGGGAAATAGAGCTTTGGGGAAATGCTCACATTTTGATATTCTGGCTGTGTCCTCAGGAAAACCTATGCCTCTACTGTCCTCAGGAAAATCTAAGCCAATAAAGACTCTGTATTGGAGGCTAGAGAACATTTGTTGTCTGATTCCTTCACCCCCTCCTCCATCACCTGACAGAACACCCTTTTTATATGTACCCAAAAGCTGTCTGTGCAGAGATTGTGAAGGAGAAATTCTCATAGATAGCCATTTCTGATCTCTTGTCAGCCTTAGACTTTTATCCCTGCCTAAGTCATGCAACATTCTCCTTGAGGTGAATTATTGAGAGACAGGATCCCCTCACACACGAGATTGTGGCCTTAATGGTCAAGACCCTTCTGTGGCTAATGAGAATACTTTGGGAGCTACAGTGTTTTTTAGTTGGACATATCAACGATATATGCAATGCAGGCGAGGCTCCATGGGACCCCATCAGGACAGAGAGAGGGGAAGCTTCAGGCAGGGAAGGATGAACCAAAGCAAAGGTAAGAGTGACTAACCCTCACACTTCTAAGAGTCCTTCCCTGGTGGGCTATGAAGTGCCACACTCACAAAGCTCATGATAGGTGTTTAGCCAGACTCAACCCTGGCTAAGCTTCACTCTCATAGGGTGCATGCTGAGGCATGATGGAGAGGGGATGACCTTCCCAACACAAACCAGTAAGCTTTCTCTCTCTTAGATAAGTTTCCAGCAGTAAAAAGTAGAAGCTCAAATTCCCCTAGCATACATCCTCCAATCTGGGGATTATTTCGATGCCCAGCCCCACCAAAAAGAAAAACAAAAACAAAAAACATTCAGGACCAGTACCGGGAAGACAGGGAGGGATGTTTTCTCTTGTGGCAGTAGGAAAAAAAAAAGTTTTGGACCCCAAATTATCCATAAGGCATTTTTACGTGCTGAGCTTAAGGAGATAACAAAAAGATCTAGGTGGTTATACAAATAACCCTGATCAGTATGTACAGGCCTTTGAGCTACTGACCTCCTTATACAGCCTCATTTGGAGGGACACACAGCTGCTCCTAGACCAGACCATAACATCCTTGCAAAGGGAGCAAATTTATCAAGGAGACCAGAAAGCAGGCAACAATTATTATTTACATTAATTCTGGAAAGACTATAAAAGGCTAAAGTTAAAACTCTCAGTTATGAACAGCTAACAGTCATACATCAAGGCCTAAATGAATCCCCGATAACCTTCCTGGAAAGACTTTGGGAAGCTATGGTTAAATTCACTAGGAGAGGCCATCCTTAAAGATAAATCTTTAAAAATCTACTTTAGATCAACCAGTGCAGGTGGCTAATTCAGTATATTATAACAAAGGCTTGAAAATGGAAAGACAAATAAAAGTGCCATGGAAACATTCTGCCTGCCATGTGTATAAATGATAATCCAGTGGGGGCCCAGCCTTAGGTCTGTTTTAGGTGTGGGAAACCAGAACACTTCAAATGCAAATGTCCTCAACAAGGTGGCCACAAACACCCACCAAGAAAGGCCTTGCTCATGATGTAAAGGGGACCAATGGAAGTCTGAGTGTACCAAGATCCACATGGATCTGGAGTCCTTACCTCAGGTCCCCAATGATGAGTCCCAAATCCACCACTCCAGGATGCCACAGCTTTGGTTCAGACCAAATAATAACCTTGGGCAACCCTGAACATGGAATTTCAGTCTGTATGGTTCATCATGGACACAAATACCAGATTCCCCACACTGCTTTTCTTACCTGGTCCAAGGTTCTTTTCTAAAGAGACTGTTGAGGGCATATCAGATGAACCCTTAAACCTTTCTTTATTCAAGATTTAGCCTGTTCCCGGGATAATATCTACTCCTCTCATTCCTTCCTATTCATCAGGAAAGCATGCTTATATGTGGTCAGAAAATCCTCCAAAAGAAAACAAAAAGAAAAACCTGAGCAGCTCTTTTCTGTCTTTTACTATCTGTACTAAGTTAATGTTCAAGGTTATTTAGAGACTTGTCACTTTAGGCAGTCCTAGCTAAAATGTAAACATCTTTAAAAAAGCTAAAATTATTTAATATTCAGGCCACTGTATAACTTAGATAAATAATTTTGTTTTTTACCTTGTTAAAAATTCACACAATTGATTCAAAATGTGGGGTCAAGAAGAAAATAAGACAGAAAAAAAACAATATGTAGAAAGGAGAGATGTAAAAATGGTACGTGAGTATGAAAATTTTGGTAAGAAAGGATATAAAAAAAGAATACTTTGAAAATAAAAAAAAACATTTTGTGTGGTAAAGTGAATTTTATCCTAATATTGTCCCAGGTGAAAAAGAAGCTTTGAGTACTTTGCAGAATATTTGTGGAGGATAAGTTTATGAAATGAATATTATAGATGCGTTAAAGATGGCTATATTTGAAAAGTAGTTAAAAGGTTTACAGTGAAGTTGTATTAAGCCTATCCCTTTTGAGACCTCTAGTGGCCATTCTGTTCATACTCATATTTGCCCATGTTTACTAAATTATATAGTCGAATTTTGTCTCCGGCAGGATGGAAGCTATCAAGCTCCAGACGATACTCCAGACAAAACCACAGATGAGCATCTACTGGAGCCCCCTGGATGGTCATGGAAACTCCTGCCAACATCCATCAGCTTAACCCCTTCCCCCAGGACAAGCTGTTTGCATGTACCCTCAATGCTGGGGCCCCACTTTTTCCCCTTTCAGCATGGATGTCGTCAGAGGGAGTTCTATGACCCATTCTCTTGCCTGAGGCATAAGCACATTAATAGAAAAGGGTGAAATGATCCGGTTATGGACAAATAATTTCACATCACGCTCTGCTCTGAAGCAGAGCAGGCATTGGAGGGGTTAAAACAGGCTGCTGCTATTTGAGCTTTTTGCAAGGCACAGTCTGTCTCATATTCTGCAGGCCAACAGGCTGCACCGAGACTCACTGTGCCATCAAGGCAACGGAAATAAGATAAATTCCAACACTAAGAAAGTTACAAACTTTAAAACGTAGAGGTAAAACTAAGAAATCATGAAGCCTCCTTTTGTCTGGATGAATAAACTTAGTGACTTCAGGCCAGACTGACCTTTTTCATAAAGATAAAAGGCCAAACAGGGGGAATTAAAGAAACATTACGCAGATGCTGCTATGAAGCAAGTTATTAAAAATAAGCTAATGCTGCGATTTTGGGGGGAAAAACAAGAGATAAAATGTGGGCCAAGGCTGGTAACTGGGCTGAGAAAGACAAATTAACTGGGCACCTGCACTTTGAATGTAATTAACTGTTTTTAACCTGGTTAAAAATTCCTACATAAAACCAAGGACTTCAGGAGAGGGCGCTTCTCTGCTCTACATCCCACCATGTCCCTTTTCTGGAGTGATGCTTTCTCCTCCCCCCCTCCAACCCCCTTTGTTTCTTCCCCCTCTCTCTGTTTGTAATAAAAACTTGTTCAAACATTGCAATTGGAAGTCTCCCAGCTTCCTTTTTTTTTTTTCTAAACTAGCTGAGAAGAACTTGGAGTGTCCTCAAAGAGTCCAGGTCAAACTGTTGCCAGCCCTGCAAGCCAGAGACAGAATTCAGAGGCACCACTTCCCACTTAGTGGAGTCTGTGGATTAGGGCCTTTTCTTGATGGTGGGGCTTCAGGTTTGATGTGCAGGAAGGCAGCTGTCACGGGAACAGTAGCTCCAGCCCTGCCTTCAGCCCTGGAAGACTTGGGACAGGCAGCACTGTCAACCTGCTGCCCATTCCCTTGCCTCTACTGCTACCTTAGAGGCAAAATCAGAGAGACCAAGGCAGGTACACTGTGATAGGCACAGGATGGGGATCCAGGCTCTGGCAGGAAGCCAGGTAAGAACCTTGAGAGTGGAATTAGGAGATGATCTCATTCCATGGACGAGCCCAGCCCCCAATCCATCTCCAACCCTGAGGTCAGGCGGGCCAAACCCCAGGCCCCCCCAGGCCCACTTGTAACTCGACCACACCACTACCTGCATTGTGATCCTCAGGGAACTCTGGGCTTGGGGGATGGTGGAATGAGGGGATCACAGGAAAGGTTCCAGTTCTTTTAGGAAATGGTGAGGAGCTCTGGGAGCATTGTGAGGACCCCACAGAATTAATTTCCGCCCCTGTGACCCCTGAGTGGGCCGGGTCACATCGCTATAGGGAAGGTCACTGAGTTCTGTCTTGGGAGATCAGAGGGAAGTGAAGGCTTCGTTCTGTGGTTTGTGCTTCAGGTGAGAAGGGAAAGAGGTCCCGGGCTCTCTAGGGGTCGAGGTGAGAGCTGCGGGTATACTGCGGATGCCCCACCCATCTAGAGGGTCCCCAAACCACCCAGGCTAGCCTCTGCGGTTCACCTTGCGCCCCGGGGAAGACTTTTCAAGGGAACACTTCCGCCTCTACCCGGGGATCCCGGGTGGCAGTTCAGGTCTCTGCTTGGGGTTTACAATCGGTCAGTTCTGCCAAACAGAGAGGTCCTGGGCTGTCTCGGTTTGGCGGTGAGAGCCGAGGGTGGGCAGAGGTAACCCCACTTGTGGTCAAGGTTCCTGAACCATATGATTGGGCCAGTGTGGTCAGCCCAATGTCCCGCAGGATGGAGAGAGGGAGGGAGGGAGGGAGGGAGGGAGGGAGGGAGGGAGGGATGTTCCTCAGGGGGAGGCCTTCCGCCTCAGGGATGTTCCTCAGGGGAAGGCCTTCCGCCTCAGGCACAGCCTGCGTGGGGTTTCCTGCCAGATATTCTCTCATCCCCAGGGGTGCTGAGAGGCATGTTTCCCTGAGCAAGGGTCCAGATGGGAGCTGAGAAAGAGGACAGTGGACAGGATTCTCCCACCCTTGGTCAGGGTGCCAATAAAGTATGTGTGTGGGGAGGGCAGTGTGTCTAATGATTGGTCCCAGAGGCTGAGGGGATGGAGGGAAGGAGGGAGGGGAAAGATTCTTCAGCAGAACCTCTTCTGCCTCAGGTGTGACCTGCCTGTGTTCCCAACTTCATATTTTCCTGTCCAGGGTGCCGAGAGGACAGAATCTCCTAATTGCAGGGATCCAGGTGAGAGCTGAGGGTGGACAGGAAGACCCATCCGAGGTCAAGCTCTGCAAACAACCTGTGTGGGCCCTAGAATCGAGCCCTGGTCGGGGAGGATGTAGGGGTGCTGAGGGCAGCAGAGGATTCTTCTTAGGGTGTGGCCTGCACGGGTTCCCTCCTAGCTTCAAGTGGTAGACAGCACTGAGAGGGCTGGTTTTCTGTCCAGGTGTCCAAGTGAAGCCAAAGGTGGAAGGAGGAAACCCTACATCAGGTAGAGGCTTCCCGAATATTCCAGGCCTGCTCCCAAGACCAGACCCACCTCCTGGGGGCAGTGGAGACACAATTCCTAGGAGAACCCCTTCTGCCTCAGGGCACCCTAAACACTCCAGCCCCCTCCCGAGCTCCTGGCTTCATGGAGTTGGCAGCTCTAAGAGGGCTGATTTCCCATCTAGGGGTCAAGGTGGGAGCTGAGTGTGAACAGAGGAAACCTCACTTCAGGTAGATTGTACCCTGTTTAGTCTAGGGCTGCTTCTGAGGCCAGACTTGAACTTCCGGGGCATGTTTCTAAGGCACATCTCTTCTGCCTGAGAGATGCTGGGAGTTAGGAGCATTGATTGATCTCTGGGCTTCAGATCAGGGCCACAAGGATGGCTTGGGCTTAGACATGGATCAAGGTATGACCTGAAGGTTGACTGAGGAAATCCCTACCCAGGGAGGTGTCCACAAATAGTTCAGATCAGACTCTGTTGGGAGCCCTGCATCCCAGGGGCAGAATTCACAAAGGCGCTTTTATTGAGTATGTTCAGTGCTTCAGGTTAGAGAGGCAGAGAGGGCCTGGGCCCTGTCCAGGAGTCAAGGAGAGAGCTGGAAGTGTACCAAGGAGCACAACCTTATTTAGATGTTCGGAAAACTGACAAGTTCTGCCTCGGTTGCCAGCTGCACACCTCATGGGCAGAATTCTTAGGGCACTGAGTTCTGCCTCAGGGCTTCCTTGGACTTTTGGCTTCTGTGTAAGGTCCTCACATAATGGTCAGCTTAGCAAAGAATGTGCCCAGGCCCTGTGCAAGGATCTCGGTGAGTGCTGAAGGTAGACTGAGTAGGCTCCACCCCAGGGAGAGGATCCCCAAACAATCCAGTTCTGCCTCTTTTGCTAGCTTCACACCACTGGAGAAGAAGTTTCAGAGAACGCCCTTCCACTTCCAGGAACCCTGAGAGCTGTGCCCTTTTGCGTGAGTTCCAGGCATAAGGTCTCTGTGTCTTAGAGGACCCTGCCCTGTCCTGTGGTCCACAAGACAGCTTATGGTTGCCTAAGAAAGCCTCACCTCATGGAGAGGATCTGCCCATAATACAAGGCAGGTCCACCTCTGTTGACAGGTCTGCACCTTGGAGGCTGAATTCTCAGGTGAACTTCCTCCAACTCAAGGGACCGTGGGATTTACTACTTCTGCCTGAGGATGGAAGGGCATGTTGGTATGGAGAGGGCCCAGGCCCTGTCCAGAAATGAAGGTGAGAGCAGAGAATTGATGGAGAAATTCCCACTTGTGTTACAGGGTCCCCCAAAAGTCAATGGGTACTTTTGTTTTCAACCAAGCACTCCAGGAGAAGAGTTCTCAGACCAACGTATTTTACCTCAGATGTGACTGGATATTACATCCTTTTCCTGAGGTCTGTGATTCACTTTGGCAGGTCAGAAAGAGTCTGGCCTTTGCAGGGGTCAAGGCGAGAGCCAAGGGTGAAGCGAGGAAGCCCCATGCCAGGTAGAGAGTCCCCAAAATGTCCAGTGATGCCTCTATTGCCATCCTTGAACCCTGGGGGCTGAAATTTTAGAGCACCTCTTCCAACTCAGGCAAGCCTAGGAGTTTAGGCCTCTGCTTGGATTTGTATTAAGGTAAACGGGGAGTAGAAGGCCTGGGGCCCTTTCCAGCCATCCAAGTATGAGCTGAGGGTGGACTGAGGAAGCCCTATCTGAGGTGGGGTATACTCAAACAATCCGGGTTGGGCTACATCCCAGGAGCAGAATTTTCATGTGAACCCATTCTGACGTAGGGAATGGTCTTTGAGTGAGTTCAGGCCTTCAGATTAACAAAGCAGAAAGGATTCACTGTATCTAGGGGTCAGAGTGAGTGTTGGGGGTGGGTTTAGGAAATTGAACCTCATGTACATATTCCTATAATATCTCAGGCCTGCTTTTGTTAACAGCCCAGCATCCTGCGGGCAGTATTCTCAAGGGACTCCTTCTGCCCCAGGGGACTATGATAGTTTCCATCTTTTTGTGAGGTCCAGGGGTAAGGAATCTAGAGCAGACAGACCTATGACCAGTGGTCAAGGTGAGAGCTGAGGATGGACTGAACTGATGAACCTCCATTCAACATAAAGAGCCTGCAAATAATCCGCATTTGCCTATGTTGCAAGCACTGCTCCACTGAGGCAGAATTCTCAGGGTAAACACTTCAGAGGATTCTGGGAGTTACAGCTATTGAATGTAGTCAGAACTTCTTGTTGGTGGAGTGAGAGAACACTTAGGTTCTGTCAGGAATGAAGGGGAGACCAACATGGTGGTGCACACTTGTAATCCCAGTACTTAGGAGGCTGAGACAGGAGGATCTCAGGTTCTTGGCCAGCTTTAGCAACTTGTGAGACCCTCCTCAACTTATTGAGACCCCTGTTTCAAAACAAAAGAATATAATTGGTGTGGGATATAGTTTGGAGGTAGAATGTCCCTGAGTTCCATCCCCAGTACTGGGGAAAAAAAAGACCAAAGGAATGAAGGGCAAAACTGAAGGTGGACTGAGGAGGTCCTAGCCCCAGGAGAACACCTGCAAATAGTAAAAATTCCTTTCTGTTGCCAGCCTTGCACTGCATGGGCAGAGGTCTCATGTGCATCTCTTTTGATTCAGGGTACCCTGTGCACTATGGCCTCTGCATTAGGTCTGCCCTTCAGATCAGTGGACAGGAGAATGCCTGGGTTCTGAACAGTGGTCCGGGTGAGTGCTGAGGAAGCCCCAAGCTGAGTAGAGGGTCCCCAAGCAATCCCAACTTGCCTCTGTTACAATCCCTGCATGGGGATTAGGGGGTGGGAAGATTCTCAGGCAAGCCCCTTTCACCTCAGGAGATTCTAAGAGTTGAGCCTTTTCCTGAGCTCTGTGCTTCATGTTGGTAGAAGGTAGAGGATCTGGGTTCCTCCAGGCCTCAAGATGAGAGCTGAGGATGGACTGAGGAAGCCCTGCCCCAGGTTGAGAGTGCCCAAACAACTGAGGTCCACTTCTGTTGTCAGAGCTGTATCCTGGGGGAAGAATTCTCAGACCAAAACCTTTTACTTCAGGAGACTGTGAGTATTATGGTCGTCACATGAAGTTTGCACTTCTGATTGGCTGCCCGTAGAATTACTGGGCATTGCACAGTGATCACGGTGAGTACTGAGTACTGACTGATGAAGTTCCACACCTGGTAGGGAGCCCCCCAAAATCCAGGTTGGCTTTTGTTTCCCAATCTGCACAGTAGGGGCAGAATTCTCATGTAAACCACTTTAGCCTCAGGGCACCCAGGTATTATTACGTGTGTTTGAGTTGCATGCTTCAGGTCAATAGAACTGAGGGTGCCTGGGCCCTGTCTAGGATTAAGGTGATAGCTGAGGGTGGACTGATGAAATCCCAATTTACGCAGCAGATCCCTGCAACAGACCAGCTCAGTTGGACACCGGGACCACTGGGATTAAGTTCTCAGAAGGTGGACAAAGCGATTCGGCTGTGTTCTGCAGAGGCTTTTTCTGCAGTGATTCCTTTCCCTTATCAAATAAAACTCCTTCACGTCCCCGTTCACAATGCTAAAAATGGGAATTTCGTCCCAGGGGTTTGGGAGAAAGAAATCTGGAAAAGACTGACACGGACAACTGCCTCTTGTGCAATTGATGGGTTTATTATCAAAACCCAACAAATTTATATTCTTCCACCGGTGTGATTCCTAGTAAAAAGTGTAAATACCACAGAACAGTAGTGAAGGACATGTAAACAAGGTAAAATGACACTGGCCTTCAAGATTAGCCCTGGATCCTGTGATCAAGTCCATCCCCCTGCCGTTGCAGATGGGCAGCTTCAGAGGGCAAATTCCAGAAAGGACAGGCACACCCAGGGCTTGGAGAATTCGGCCTCTCATGGAATCTTCTTTAACTCTTTTCGGAACTTCAGTTCCTAGGGCTTAGTCCATATAGTTGGCATGGGGAGATATGACGATCCAAGGGGCCGCGATGGAGGTCTGCCAGGTTTTGTCTGCAACACCATCTGAAGTCTGAAAGCTTAAACAAGCTCACAACACAGTTTAGCAGATAAACACCAAAAAGTAACATGAAGTTTTTAGATTTAACTGTCAGATGTACTTCTCTAGCTGCTAAGCACTTTTCCTCAAGTGGTAGGCTTATTAGAAACCTATTCCTCTTTCAATAATCCATTTTCCTACCACAATCGTTCTGCAACTTCCTTTTAATCTTTCTGATTATTACCCCGATTCTTTCTTTCCCATTTGGGACAATCTTAGGATAAAATTTTCTTCATACAAAATGCTTTCTTATTCTCACAAGATTTCCCTTCTTTATAACCACCAAAACTTCATACCTGTACATTTATTATTCTGACATATCCATCTTTTTAGACAGGTGGTGTCTCCCTGTCTCCAGCAGCGCACGTACTAGGTGCAAAGATCAAGAATCTTCCTACCCTTCGGCTCTATTGTATGGGACATTATTGGCTGCTCATCAACGAGGCTGCTTTGAAGTCACTCACAAAGTTTATCTTCTCTATATCTGGGCCGGATCACAAGGAGAGCAGGTAAACAGAGGCACCAGTTGCCTCCCTTGCAGTTTTTAGGGCTAATGGCTTCAGCTGACTCTTAATGCTTTTACTATAGGTTAATGATTAGAATGAAGGTCAAAGATAGGGAGGAACTCTGCATTTGTAAATGCTGCGGCTGAAGGCTTTCACAGCAATCAAACTTTAACTAGATTTTATTATAGATTTGGAGCAAGACAGAGGGCGTTTAAAGGCCCAGACATATTACTAGAAAATTTATCTTCCATGGACTCAGTTTCTCCCAGAGTCCTAATCTTGGGAGCCCATTTTCCATCACAGGAGCCATTAGTATAGAATCATTACCAAAAGAATAATAGCTTATAAAAGAATAAGAGCAAGGAGTACTCTGGCCAGAGATAATGGTTCCTCTGGGCTGCTTTCATTAAGCATTGCCAGTCATGCGTGAAGGCTCACGCACGCAGAAGCCGAGGAAGACTATGCAGTGGCAGGTCCCCAAATAGTCTAGACCTGCTTCTTTTGTCCATCATGCATCTTAGGACCAGAATTCTTAAGGGTACCTTTTCTACCTCAGGGAACCCTAGAAGTTACAGCCTTTGTGTGAGATCTGTTCTTCAGGTCAGCCTAGTGGAGAACACACAGGCCTTGTGCTGGGGTCAAGGTGAGAGATGTGCATGGGTGGAGGAAGCCCCCTTCCCAATAGAGGTTACTGCAACAGAAGATATGTGCCTTGGTTTTCAGCCCTGCACCATGAACAAAGGATTATCAAGAGAACTCTATGTGCCACAGGGGACCCTGGGAACTTTGGCCATTGTGTGGCCCAGTCTTCATGCCAGCAGTGAGGAAAGAACTCAGGGCCCTTTGCTGGAGTCAGAGTGAGAGCTGAAGTTGAAATGAAGAATCCCACACCCCCAGTTTAGAGGGTCCTCAAACAATCCATCTGTGCCTCTAATGTCAGCCCAGAATTCTCAGAGGAATTCCTCCCATCTCAAGAGTATGCTGGCAGTTCCAGCCTTTGCCTGATGACTGTGTGTCATGTGGGCAGAGCAGAAAGCACTCAGGTCCTGTTCAGAAGCCAACGTGAGGGGATGGTAGACTGAGGAAAGCACATCCCATGTAGAGTGTCCGCTAGGAGCCTGGTATAACCTCTCTTGCCCCACTGGAACCTTGGGAAAAGAATTCTCAGTGGCACCACTTCTGCCTCAGATGACCCTTGTTCTTATGGCACTTTCCTGAGGTCTGCCTTTCAGGTCTGTGGAACAGCAGGGACCTGCAACCTGTCCAGCAGTCAAGGTGAGTGCTCATTACTGACTCCGAAGCCCTAACCCATGGAGAGGCTCCCACAGCAGTCTCCCTCTGTTTCTGTTCCCAGACCTGCCACCCTGGGGCAGAATCCTTAGAAGAACCTCTTCTACCTCAAAGTAACTTGGGACTTGAGGTGTTCACATGTGGTCAAGCCTTCATTAAGATGGGCTGAGGAGCCTCCGCCAGGCCTTGAGAACTGAGGGTCGACTCATTCCAAGTAGAGGGTCCCCAATGATCTAGGTTTTTCTCTGTCGCCAGACCTGTACCGAGTGTGAGTGTGTGTGTGTGCGTGTGTGTGTGTGTGTGTGTGTGTGTGTGTGTGTGTGTGTGTCAGGGGTGGGAAGAGTTCTTCAGTGAATCCTTTCTGCCTCAGGGACCCTGGCAGTACTGTTCTTTGCCTCAAGACTGACTAGCATGTAAACAGAGTGCAGAGGTCCTGAATCTGTCCAGCTTTCAAGGTGGAGAGCTAGCGAGGACTCAGGAAAGCCTCACCTAAAAATAGGGTCCATTTTGACTTCTGTTGCTATGCCTGAACTCTGGGAGAGAATTATAAGTAGAAGCCCTTCTGCTTTAAGGGTCATGGGTGATTTTGCATCTGCTTATGGTCTGGACTTCTGATCATTGGACTAGAGAGGAGGGCCCAGGCTATGACCGGTCATCAAGCTAAGAACATAGACTGAAGAAACCCCAAATCACAAAGGAGGCCCCAGTCAATCAGATTGGCTTGTATTCTCAGTCGTGGGCCACCTAGGTAACCCCTACCCCCACAGGGGACCCTTTTCTACAGCCTACAATTAATATTGGTATACTGTGGAAGATCCAGTCTCTTTCAGGGGTCAAAGTAAGAGCTGAGGGTGGACTGAGGAAAAACCATTCATTGTAGAAACCACCCCTACTTCTACAAATCCGGGTCAGACTGTGTTTCTTGCATGACACCACTTGGGCAGAATCCTTAGGGGAACCTCTTCACCTCAAGGCACTTTAGCCTTTGCATGTGATTTAAGTTTCACATAGATGGAAACAAGAGTACCTCACCCTGTTTAGGGGTCAATGTGAGATTTGAGGGGTCAAGAGTACCTCACCCTGTTTAGGGGTCAATGTGAGATTAGGGGTACAACAAGGAAGCCCCATCACAGGTAGAGGGTCCCCAACAATCAAAATCTGCATCTGTTGTTGAGCTTGTGGACTGACACCACAGGGGAGGAATTCTCTGGAGAATTCCTTCCAATTCAGTGTCCCTGGGAGTTACAGTCTTTGCCCAAGGATCAGGGGAGATGTTTGTGGAACGAAGAGGACACAGTCCTTGTCCAGAGGGCTCCACTGTAGCTACATGTTCCCAAAAAGTCCACGTGTGCTTTGTTGTCAAATTCATGTCCTGTAGCAAGAATTTCCAGACCAAGTAATTCTGCCTCAGGGCCCCCTGGGAGTTACATAGGATCTAGAGGTAAGGTCGGTGTGGAATGTGGTGGCCCAGACCCCTTGCAGTGGTCACAGTGATAACTCAGGGTGGAATGAGGAAACAACACTCTAGTACAAGAGTCCCTAAACCATCCTCAGTGTCCTGCCTCAAGTACTCGGGAAGATTCTGGTTTTAAGTGAGGTCTGGGAATAAAGTTGCTGGAGCAGTATTTTAGTCAGTTGTCTGTCATTGTGGCCAAAATACCAGAAAAGCACAACATGAGGAAGAAAAGTTTACTTAGAGATCATGGTTTTATAAGTTTCAAAGGTTTCATGAGTTCATGGTCAGAGGTCTCCAAGGCCAGAATAGCAGCGGCAGCGGCGGCGGCATTTCAAGGCATAGTGGAGGAAGAAAAACTATTCTCACCTCATGGCACCAGCAAAAGCAGGCAGCAAGGAAGGGGTGGGGGAAGATAGAGCCCCCAAGGCTGCATCCCCAGTGTTCTACCTCCTCCAGCCATCCCCTACTTCTGAACCTGGCTGCATTGTCCAACACATGAGCTTTTCTCCGGGACATCTCATGTCCAAACCATAATTGCCGACAGAGCCTGGGTCATGTCTAACAGGCATGCTGAGAGCTGAGTGTGGACTGAAGTATTCTAAACCAAAGAAGAGGGCCTGCAAAAAAGTCTAGTTTTGCATATATTGCAAGACCTGCACCCAAGGAGATGAATTCTGAAGTAAACCTTAATCCTCAGGGGACCTTTGGACTTTTAGACTTTATGTGTATTCCTCCTCTTTCACCAAGGTCAGGAAAGAACAGGTTTCACATCCCAAGAAACAGGGACCCTACAGAATTTCTCAAACTCTTTCCTTCCCCCTTGCACAGAGAAGAGGCCTCCCTCAGTTCCTTACATGCTGTGTCAGGGTGGGTGTTCCTTGTTCAGAGAGGTTCTGTCAGTCTACCCTAGGAAGGCATCCAGGTCCTGCCAGGGTGCAGGTCCTGCCAGTGGAAAGTTGTGGCCCAGAGTGAGCATAACATGATTATCCATGCCAGAACTGTGGGGACCTCACAGAGTCGAGCCTATTCTTCATCCTAAGGCTGGGTGGGTGGGTGGGGGGTTATGTAGTATATGTAGTGTGAGCAGCCTCAAAGTGTCAGAAACCAGAATCCTTGCTGTCAGCCTGGGACCTTGTGTTCTGCATGTTGACTACAACCTGAGAAGCCCTCTCTCTTTCTCTGCAGGTTTTCAAGGGACAGTTCCTCCAGGAAGACAAGAACCCTTGTAGCCTTAGAGAACCATCCAAGGATAAGATCTGTAGCAGTCCTAGGTGAGAGTCTCAACAGATGCAGTTGTCAGCTTACAGGACTCAATTTTCCCTCAGGCCTGTGAGCTCCTGCCTACCCTCTTTCCTGCTGTCCACAAGGAGAGCCATGTTGCCTTATATTCAGAATCTCTATCACTGCAAATATGAGGTTGGCACTAAGGTCAAAAGAAGGCATCAGGTCTGGTAGGTGCCTGGGTTCTCAGTACTGAGGAAGAGCAGACTATATGGAGCATCTCTTAGTCTATTGCTATGTCCATTTTTCTGAGGCCAGCCACTATGAGAGTGGTGCCTGCTGCTGTGACAACAATCTGTCCACAGAGTCGTTAGTGAACCTCCTATCCCCTCACTGTCCTAGCTTCTACCCCTTGGCTTCAAATACAGTGAAGGCCCCTGCAGACAAGAAAAGGAAGGGCTGTTGTACTGGAAGGACGCGCAGGATCTTAAGCCTTGCTCCTTTATGCACTGGATGATAAATGGTTAACTTGGTTCATTTCCTGCTCCTCCATACCAAGTGAAGGAGCCAGTCACCCAGGCAGAAACACTGAATAGCATCATAAAAAATGACCAGGACCACTTCCCTGTGATCTTCAGGGAAGAAGTCCCTGAGTGCAGGCAGCTGGTCTATGGTATTAATGTTAAGGAAGTGGTACTCCCAGGTCACTCCTAAGTCATTGCCAATGCTTTGGGCTTTACCTATGCAGAGTGAGGAGCAGAGTATGTCCAAGGTGGGCCCCCTATAATTGTCCTGTGCATCATCTTCTTGGGGGGTGGTCATGCCAGTGAAGAGGTTTTCTGGGAAGTGCTGACTGTGATGTGGTGAAAGCTGGGGTGGAGCATTTCATCTATGAGGGCCCCAGGAAAACCATCACTGAAGATCTGGTGCAGAAATAGTGCCTGGAGTACTGGCAAATTTCTTGCACAAATCCCGCTCACTTTGAGCTTCTGTGGCATCCAGGGGCCCAGCTGAAACCAGCAAGATGACACTCCTGACGTATAGGGTTGTGTGCCATGGGAGTTATTTGAGATACTACCCTTCTCTGTATGAAGAGGCTTGGAGAGTTGAGGAAGAGAGTACCCAAGTACAGGATGGTGCCATGGCCTTTAGTGTAGTCAGGGAATTCACCAGAACCATATCCGGAAGTTTCGGTTGCCCCATGTGATATGTGCCCATCCTTTACCTTGTGTTCAAAGAGAATTCACTCTTGCAATTAGTGGAGGGCCAGGGTAGATGGATGATACATTATACAGGATAGACTGTATAATGTTTTTCTGTTCCTGTTCAGATTGGGTGACATTAAAACTTGGACTTTGTTTCCTTTGGATTTTAGAAATGTCTGTTCAGCTAAAAATTTAATTTGCTTTGGAATGGAAGATTAGGAAGAACATTAAGTTGTCACATTGATTACAATTAATACACTTTAGGAGTTGGAGTATTTTTGTTCAGCAGATTTGGAAAATCATCCCTTTTTGTGAGCTGGAACAAGATAGCATGGCAGTGGAAAAATATTTCCTTGTATCTGGGGGGAAACATAGTAAAACAGTTGCAGTGAAGAAATAGAGAAATCAAAGACTAACTCTTATCTTATTGTCCTCCCTGTAGTCTTCAAAATGTATATAGAGACTTAGATTTACTTGTATATTTGAAAGCTTAGAAAAAAATTAAATTTCAATAAATGTGTCTTCCTACTCATCTTGTCATTTATCCATCCTACATTCTTGGAACTTCTGCCCTTTATGGCAGTGCATTATTAGTGGAAATAGTAGGATAATTTGATAAGCCAGACCCAATCGTGTCACTGAATGGAGCAGCAACTATGACTGGAGTGTGCAAGATGTGAGACATAAGGAATATGTCAAGAAGTGGGGTTGAGATGGGGCTCCAGGGAAGCCCTGCCAACAATCAAAGTCCTGAGTCCAGGCAATGTGTGGTGTGGGGAATTGCCATTGTTTCTGAGGGAGGGGAATTCAATGGTGCTTTGTGGTGTCCAGGGCAACACCCTCAGGTGTTGTGACTTAGGGCTGAAATGAAGAAAGCTCTGAGCTGTTCCTTCCATGGCAGGTAAAGCAGAGGTGTCTCCACCTGGAGCTGTTATTAGTGGTATGGTTGAACACAGTATGATATCTTGGAGCTTTGTTCTCTTCAATTGCAAGGATTTCCTAAGAGATAAGGGCAAATCTCCAGTGATGTGAGGCCATTCTGGCCAGTGTCTTCTCTGTCTGGCTCTTAAGAGGCAGGTCTTAGTCTATTAAAATCTCATTTTAATTAGTTAACCAGGGTAATGTCGCCCTAGCAGAGCTGAATGGCTTGTGGATCTTCGAAACACATGATTCTATCTTTTCCACTCTTACCAGATGGGAGTGAGGTTTAATGGGGGTTGTAAGTCATGAAGGCTCAAAAGCTAACAATCTGTTGGCATGAGCAATGTTTGAAATCTTTGGATGTGTAAAAATTCGAATTTAGTGCTGTTTGCCATTTGAGTAACCATGTCTCAGTTTTCTCAAACACAAAAGTAATGGAAACCAGAAGTTGCTGGGAATGTGCTTGCTCAAAAGTAATCATATCCTTTAGAGAAGAGGAAGCAGGAGGATCACATATTCAAGGGCAGCCTGGATAACTCAGTGAGACTCTGTCTCAAAATAAGAAAATAAAAACACTGTGGATATAGCACGGTGGTAGAGCATCCCTGGTGTGGTCTTCGCTGCTACAAAGATAAAAAAGAGGAGGAGAATTCCAGTGGTGCTGCTGAAAATCCCAGATATTGAAAGAAAATACAAACATTGTGAGTCCTCCACACCAGCAAGGCTTCAGAGTACGAAGGTGCTGACACACAAGTCATTCTTGGCTCACAGGGAAAAAGAAATTTGATAGAGTCTGAAAAAGAGGCACTTAACATACAACTTCTCTAAAGGGAGAATACTCAGATATTGTAGAAAAAAAGGCCAGTGAGAGGCATGAACCTCCAAGTGTCCTTGACCACAGGAATGGGTGGGGAAGCTGGCTCCTGAGCAACTTGTAAGTGTTTAAATAACAGCACATTTGTACCAGGGCGTGGTGGCACATGCTTGTAATCCCCTCGCTTGGGAAGCAGAGACAGGAGGATCGCGCTGGCTTAAGAGACCTAGTTTCCAAATAAAAATATAAAAATAGGTCTGGGAGTGGAGCCCGGAGGTAGAAGGGCTTCCAGGAACCCCAGTACCACCACCAAAAAAAAAAAAAAAAAAAAAAAAAAAAGGCACATTTGTCCAGTGGTACTTGGTAAACAAGGTTTAGGGGGAAGGGTCCATTTCTGAGGTTTTGCCCACCCCCATACTAGACCTCTGATAACCAGACCAAACTGGAGTGGAGTCACATGTGCTTCAAACTGAGCTTTGAGGTGGGCCAATTTTCCAAAGCAAGGCTTTGAAGTAGCCTCTCTGCTTTTTGTTCAGTTTCTGCTTAGTTTGGCCCTGTTCTGCCTACAAAGCCAATCTCCTCTGCTCAGCTCAAGTAAATACTCATTCCCTTTTACAGAATCACATACAGGAGCCAACCAGATCTTAAAAGTCCCTGTGTTATCATTTTAACTTTCCACTCCTCAGGCTTTGAGGAGGAGCTTCCTTTTGTGACCTAGCCCTGGATAACTACAAAATGAGACAGGATCAGGTAAGGACTGCCCTTGTCACTCCTCACAACAAACTGGGGGTGGCCTAACCACAGGCAGGAAGAAGACACGTCTGGTTTCTGGGCCTGAAGGATTGGCTGTGCAGGTCGCATTTGTCTCTCCCAAGGCTTCGCCGAGCAAACTGGGCCTGTGGCTTAGACCCCATTTGGCCCCTTCCAGGATTTGCACAGTAAATGGCACCCACTAACAGAGCACTCAACAAAAGGCCTGGAGAGAAGGAGCTACCAATAATAGGTCCTCTCATCAATGGTGTCCTGCAGAGACCATCTCAGGATGCCAATCCTCACCCAAACCTGAGGCCACAGAACTGTCTATATTCTCAAGTGTACATGCTGGTGGCCATGTTTGCACTGCAGTCTGGAGTCTGTCCTTAAGGACCTCCTAATGCAGACAGGAGCCCACAGGGAGTCAGTCTCACTTGGTATGGAGGGCTTTGTAAGGTCAGTTTCAGAGGAGACTCCCAGCTGCCCCGGACCTGGAGAACAAAGGCCCTCACAATGCTGAGGAATCTCCATGAATAGAAGTGCAGTCAGGATAAGGGGACAGTGTGGGCAGTTCCCATGTCCTGGTGAGCTCAGGTCAAAGCACTCAGGCCAAGGGGTGCCCAGCCTGGGGCCTGGATCATAGTTGATGCTGAGAGAAGGGGCAGACAAGGGAGTATCTGCATGGCTGTTGCCTGAGTGGAACACAAGAGCTGTGAATAGAGGGGTGGCAGAGGAAATGAATGTTGTAACCCTGGACAACATGAGGATTAGGTGTCTTTACAAAAAACCGGTCCAGAGTCTCAGCTGAGAAAGATCCTTCAGGACTAAGGAAGGACACTTCAACCTTGGAGCAGTCGAGGACTCACTAGCACTTAGAGATTACAAACTATAAAAACATTTCACAACACAACTGAAATAAAAATAAGAAAGACCCCCCCCCCCCCGCTTGGAGGGGTTTTAACTAACCACAGACATACAGCCTTGGGCCCAGGAAGGAAAGTCCCACTAACCCGAGGAGGGGGTCAATGAAGCAAGGCTTCAGAGTGGGTGGCAGCCAAGGACACACAGGGAATCTTGACTTTTCATAGGCCTCTGGGCCCAATATTCTCAAGATGGCACCACTTTTAATCAAGCCTGAAGCTGCAGGATTCAGGACTGGTCTCTCCTTGCCCCAAAGATACCGGTCCTTGATCCAGGCAAGCTTTGCTCCCAGCCCCACTCTGGTGTCTCCATTCAGGAGGCACTAATGCAAAGCAGTCATCCCCACTGGCCTTTGGAGCATTGAAGAGAAAGCCAGTCACTTCTCTCTAAAGGGCTCACTCCTGCTATGCTATGCATCCTGGAGACAGCTAAAGGTCCCTGGAGTTGGCCTTGTGGTACAGAAAAGGCTGAGGATTCTGCCCCTATTATAATGCTAATCCCTGAGTACATTGAGGGACTTATAACAGAGGGGGTAGTTAGTTGAGGATGCTGCAGAAGCTACCCTACCTTAATTGTGGGTAATCACATCAATAGGAATCCAGGGCCATGGTTTTCCTGGTCTTTTGCTCCATTACATTTCCCTCCCACCCAAGGTCCTGGTCTCATCAAGAGTCCTCAGCAGAGTTCCTAACTAGTTTGAGAGTTTGGATGTTGAGTGTCCCCAGAAGGTGTGTTTGTTAAAGGCCTCACTTCTAGGTGGTACTATTTTCTGGTCACGGCCTTGTGGGTGGTCCTCAGGTGGCTGGACTCATGGCCCAGACAGGGACTGTGAGCCCCTAGCCCATCATGTCTCTCATTCTGTTTCTTGGCTTGTGATGTAATTGGTCTGGTGGACCACACCTGGCTTAGTTCAGGGTGTCATCCTCATCGCAGGCCCTAAGAAGTGGGCCTGCCTGGTTTTGGGCTATGACCTCCAGAACATGAGCTAAGTCATGTTTCCCTCATCACAGATTAACTGTGCCTTGTGTATGTCACTGAACTAACATGGAGGTAGTATAGCAAATAAAGGCCGCTAGGAAATGTCATTCCAATAAAAGCCAATGGGAAATATCCTCGCCTTAATAATTAGCCTAAGCAAGGCGAGAATTAGCTTAAGAGAAAAAAGTATCTGTGGGTAACTGACAGATGGTGGCTGTTTAACTGGAAATTCTAGCATCCTCCTTCACAGACAGGGCTGATGGCCTCTATTTTATGTTGGAGCCTCCAAGTGAATGCTTTGTGACCTTGTTTGAAAGCATCATGACCATGGAGCCTGAGCCCACACATGGGGTCAAGATTAAGGGTTAGAGGGCTCTGGGCTGAGGCACATTGTGGTAGAGGGTTTCTTTCAACCCTCTTTGTACTTTACCAAAGTGTGGACCCTGTGACCCTCTGAGAGGACAAATGATATCTCCCCATGGGCCCAGGACTTGTGTCCCTTCAGGCTTTGTGGGAGGGGAGTGGTGGGCTTTCTCCTGTAAATCTCAACCTCCTAATACAGAGTGGCTTTTAGGGATAACATAATCCTTAACAGCTAGAAAACATGGATCCACAAGAATCACAGTTGTATCCTCTCATGTGTGATGGAAGGTGACTTTCACTTGGGTGTCCCATCCCTTCCCGACACTGAGACTCTTGTCATTTTTAAATATATACTGACAGGAGTCAGTCTTGGATTACTTTGGACATGAAGAGATAAACAAGTAGCTCTTTTTTTTAGGGGAGAGTCTGTGCTACTTAGGACTTAAAAGTGAGCAGGCCTTGGGCTACGGGAAGAGGTGGACAAGGTTGGTGCTAACTCCTTGGGCTATATATGAGGTGGGAACAGATGTGATCTGCAGAGGGATGGGATTTGGCAACAAGGAGAGCTCAACATGCAACAATAGTGCAGAGAGAGAGGAGTGCTCCTGCTGTTCAGTCACACAAGAGAGTGTGGTGAATCTCCCTCTCAAGAACAAGAGGAGCACTCCTACGGTACTGGGTCAAGGCCCTCCTCTGGGGCCAACCCAAACAAGTGGCAAGGAAACACATTTACTGGGGCCCATTTGAGTAGATCCTAGCAACAAGCAGGAGCAGTTGGAAGAGACCAAAGCAGGGAGAGGATGGGGGAGGACTGAAAAGGGGGGCTTCCAACAGAGGCTGTGCCACCCTTCCTTGGGGGAATAACTAGTCCCCCTACAGCCCGCCTGCCCCAGGCCAACTCGGTGGTACCCAAATTTAGACTCCTTGAGGGCTAGCCTTGGGCAAAGCAGACAGGGCAACCACAGTCCTCCCCTGTCCTCCAGAGTGGGACAGGCCAAGGTACCTTGGTTTTTCATCTTATCCAAGGCCTGTGCCATGATATCATGTGCCTCACAACAGAAAAGAGATCTTTCTGTGAATATGAACAACAGCTTTGTGCCTTTTGGGAAAATACCCTTTGAGAGAAGGGAAACCCTGGGGCCCTCCCTTCTTCCCCCCACCCCCTCCCCCTCCGGCCAGCACCTCCTCTCCAGATTGGCTGCAAGTGACCTGTGACATCACAGGACTAACAATGAGGACGATGACTTCAGCAGGTGGTTGCCCCACTACAGGGACTCTAGAACCCCTGGGAAAGCATTTATAGGCCGTCCCCACTGGGGCTACAGTCACTTTTGACCTGCTCGACGGTGGGTGATATCAGCCTTGGAGTTAAGTGCTCCAGAGGCTAGTGTAGAGCTATGGAGGGTCAGAGTACCGAGGAAGACCCTGAAGCCAAGCAGGCCCCAGTTGCTGGCGAAGAGCTAGCAAGCGAGGCCTCACCTAATCCTTCCCTTGACTTGAGTGGCGACGCTGAACAAGCTGAAATCCGAGACCCAGATCCAGATCCCCAAGAGAACCCGCCACCAGAACACCTGAACCAGCCTGCGGCCAACCGGGAAGATGGGGAAGAACTCACGGGGCTCTCCTTCCCCAGAAAGCTGTGGAGGATTGTGGAAGACGACGCCTTCAAGTCTCTGCGCTGGAATGACGAAGGCGACAAGGTGATCATCAAGGTGGTTCTTTTCCAGAGGGAAGTTCTTCGTCGCAGAGGAGCAGAGAAGATTTTTGAGACCGACAGCATGAAAAATTTCATCCGCCAGCTTAACCTCTACGGATTCAGCAAGATCCGCGCAAGGGCCTCTCGGGGCTACTTCCATGGAAAAAAGAATACGATGGTAAAGTAGAATGTATTTATTTCAGTTACCTCCTGTCCTTGTAATTCAAAAAGAACTTCCTACAGTCCCTGGAGAGATAACATACGGCAAGGGCTTAATTTCTGAGGTTATTTTTAGCAGCAGATATGATTTACTGAAAGAACAGGGTGTAGACGTTGAAAGTGTAAGTTCTGATATTAAACAGTTTCCCCTTAGAGACAATCTACAGGACACTAAGAAGGCTCGTTTATATATTTGCATTTCCACAGGGACCTGTCAACTTTCTGTAGTGAGGTTATGCTCGAACAGATAAGGGCCCTTGCCTGCAACTGAACTGTTTTTCTCTAGTGCCAAACCCTGTGGGTTTGAGGACTGAAAAGCAATGCTCATGTTGCCTCAGAATGGCTAAAATATCTCTTTCTGTTTCAGATCTACCGCAACTACAACTTTCAGAGGGCCCATCCAGAGCTCCTCGAGAATGTTCGCAGAAAAGATGACCTCAGAAACCCTGCTGAGCAGGTAGCCTGCATACCAACTCCACTCCGAAACGCTGTTCAGCAGGCAGCCTCTGCATCGGCCGCCAAGAGAAAGAGGCTGGCCCCTACCCGACGCTCACCCAGATTCCACCAGAATGCTGCGGATGAAGGAAACAGCCAGGCTCAGGGGGAAATCCCCAGTGACCAGGGACCCAATAGCTCCCAACTCTTTCCTTTCTCTGGTGTATGGGCTATGAGTAGTGTCCCTGAACATACCCTGGGAAACCAGGCCCTTCAAGGGCCAAGCAGCCCCAGCGGAGAGGGTCCTTCTAGCAATGTTATGTCCGCACCTCTGGCTTCTGCTGGAATGGAGGGTGCGGGGGAGGAGCCCAACAGCCCCCCAGATTATCCCACTTACGATTCTGTCGTGACTCTGTACAACAGTTGTTATTCCATCCTGATGGCCACCCTCTCAACCATGTCCACAAGGGAGAACCCCAACGAGGAGCAAGGGGCGTCCTCAGATCACAAGCGTGCAGTTTGTGAGCAGTTCAAGGACAACCAGGGTCCCTGAACCCAGACCACTGGTGAATTTAAAAAAAAAATTGAGAATCTTCAAATGCAAACACATTTGGGGTCTTAATAAAACAAAATTCCAAAAATTCAAATAAACGATTCACATGAGAATCTAGAGTCGTGTGTTTTCTTTCTAAGGTGTCTACTTGGCTACGCCATACTTTGGTTCCTGTTGTTGTCCTTTCTTCAGAAGCCACAGCATTTGCACACACTGAGCAGATTTTGCTCGGTAAGGTTGAGGACCAGGTAAGGATCCCCAGGTGGTTGCTGAAGCCCTTGCCTCGGAATGGCAGGAAGGACATATTCCAAGTACACACTCGGAATCTCCAACCATGATACATTTATCATCGACACATTTATTTCTACAATCCACAAATTAGCAGGAACAAAATTAGCAGTAACACAGAGATGCTTCTTGGCAGCCTTTGCTGAAAGACCAAGCTACTGGAGACATTCAGAGTGAGCCAAAGAGGCAGCACACAAATAAACTCCCGCCTCTCCCATCCCTTTCACAGGAGCACAGATGCCTGTCCATGAAAAACACCTAGCGGGAAGTACTCGGCAAGGCAATGGCAGTTCAGAGTAAACCTGATTTTGGTTGGTCCACAGCATCATTGAGTTGGCTTCCCAATAGTGTCCTGTTTTGGAGTCCACACTGGTCACAACCTGTGTCTACGGGATCAGATGCTCTGGAATTTCCACCTGGAATATGTCCCTCCTTCCTTTCCAAGGCAAGGGCTTCAGCAACCACCTGGGGTTTGAAACCACAGTCAGGAACTTCTGCTTCAGGTTGGTCAGTACAGCTTGATTTTCCAGGTCCACAATCTCGTCAGGAGCTACGTTTTCAGCGCACTGCCAAGTTTCCTGGATGTCAACAAGCCCTGTACACAAAAAGAGAGAAGCATACACAGGCCCTTCTTTTCAGAATCCAAGATTGGGGAGTGTGATAACAAGGTTATTCAAAGTTACAGCCACTCCAGTTGGAGACAGCCCTAAAAGGACATGAAGGAGGTCAAGTCTTTCTGATTAAAGACTAATTACATGCCAATCTCTGCTCATGCAATTCTTGCCCCAGCAGCTGCAGAACTCCAGAAATGCAGAGCAGGCCTTATCGCCAATGGAACACCAGTTTTGGGGGCCGGGGAATACCAACTAGCATGCTGAGGGTGGCAGTTACATTCTCAGAGCACGCCAGCCACATATGTGGAATCTACAGTCAACAAGATACCTAAGCAGGTCACCAGGTGGTAGTTGCTGGTGCTCCAACTGAACCCCAGAGAAGCTGGGTGGTGTGCCCCATGTGCAGTGCGGGTTTAAAAGGCACATAAAACTCAGCAGGCAGCCTAACTCTTGAGGCCAGCTGAGAGGCTCAGTGTGTCATGTTTACTCTCATGAACTTGGGTGCACCTGTGCGCACGCATGGCATAGGCATACCTACAGCCAAACACCACATGGCAAGCTAGCCCTCACCCAGGCTCTCAGAACACAAAAAGATACGGAAGCCCAGCGTGGAGAGATGATTTATTAGTCATTGTGGAAGCTAGCCCTGATGAGCCCCAGCCTGTAGTCCCCTGCTGTCCTGTTGAAAGTGCGCTGCTTTGGAAAACCCGCAGCAAACACACCCAACAGCTAAGAGGAAACAGAAGCCACAAGTCTCTTGAGCACCGTCCTCGGAGCAACTCTGGAAGCTGCATGCACCCTGCTGGCTGCATCCACACTTACCTGCTACAACTCCTCGACCAAACTTCTCCCCCTCCCAAAGCAAGGCCTCAATCTGTTCAGGGGTCATCTGAAGCCTTTGCAGCAGCAGCTCCTGCCAGGTGTCATCTTCCCAGTCCCTGTGAGCGATGTGGATGGCAATGGTACAATTCCGGTGGCTGCTCAGCAGGGGATGCCAACGAGTCTCCAGCGTCTTGACTCCATTTAAGACAAAACCGGCATAAGGCTGCCGGAAGGACAGACAGCCCAACTTCATCTCCCTCAAGCTACCTGGCTATAAATACAAAAACATATCATACTTAACCCTTTAGGCTCATAGCCAGTGGAACCTATCTTGCCCAGGTGCCTCTCATTTGCCACAGAACCCTACTAACTGTGACATTGCTGTGCCCCTACCTGTCAGCATGTGGTAACTGAGGCCCTGATGCACCACAGACCAATGCAAAGGCCCGGGTGTACATGTTAAAGGAACACCTGACAGAGTCCTGGCGGCGCTTACAGAGTGGAATGGGCACATATGGAGAAAGGCTTGGGCAGGACAGTATGTGGTCAGTGCTATGGCAGAGTCTAATGTACACTAGAGGAAAACAGGAATGGAGGTTCCCTGTGGCCTACAGTTAGCCCCACCGCTCAGTGGGCTGGCTTTGGCATAGAGGCACGGTTCCAGTTCTGTTGCTTTTCCTGTCTGCCCCCGTTTCTCTGCTTCCACTCCCAGGTCCCTGGCCCTGACACCCCAAGTACAGGAGGCTTCATTCAGGAAATGAGGTTCCTACCGCCATGGTCAACATAGGCAAGAACACTGAGGGATGTGCACATGTTTGGTCCCCTTGAGACCCGCACCCCCCATCTCTTCTTGGTCTTAGTGCTCGCTGAGGAGAAGACCTTCCTGGTGCTGTTATACAGGAGGGAGTGATTTGTCCCACTCCCACCCCAGGGCAGCTGGGCACAAATGCTTGGTATCCAAATTCAGCTCACCGGTCACAAAGCCCTGTGATTTCATATGGCCCCATCAGTGTTTCCTCACCAGCCCTTGGGTGCCACCTTCCTCTAGCACCCGTGACATGAGAGAAGAGAAAACAGGGTTGAGAATAGAAACAAAGGCACCAGTGCGCATGAACCTTCTATGTGCCAGGCCCTGGGAAAGTCATGCTTTTCAGAAAACTGAATTTACTCCTCAAATGACCCAGTAACATCCGTTCCACTGCCACCTCCCCTTTATGGACTAGAAGCACCAAGTAGGGAGTGATGAAAGCCAATGGCCCACAGGGGCACAGGCCTGATGTCAGGCACCTCTTGCCCTCTTCTCATGTCCCTTGGGACATGGCTCCTCACTGGAAGACCGCACTGTGCAGCGGGAGGAGCACAGCGATATCACGGGAACATCAAGGGCCACAGAAGATTGCAAGCTGACTACCAGGAGCTAGGAGAGGGACAGAGCAGATTCTGTCTCCCAGTCCACAGAAGAATCAGACTCTGACTTTTGGGTTCACTCCAGATCCTCCAGAAATCCAAGGCAGTACGCCAGTAGAACAGTGGTTAGGAAAATTATGGGACGAAGGACAATGAGATAGCATGCAAGGAGCAGAAAGTCAACGTAGACAGAGAGGTTCCCACAGAAATAACGTGACTGATGTGTTGTTCATTAAAAAGGTCTGGCCCTAAACCCTGCTGTGGACATGTGTGGGGAAACACTTATGCCTATGTGTTAAGTTTGCCATTTGGTTTCTTCAGACGACAACCTTTCTCGTCAATGCCACACAGTTACAACAATCAAACATGAAGAATGTGGGGAGGAATCCTTCCCCTCATGCGATGTCACCTTGAAGAAAAATGGGGTGGAGCACCCTTCTGAGTGTGCTGCAGAAAGTACCTGCTTTGTGGCTTGAGGGGGAACCACTTCCGCTTGTCTCTGCTGCTGCTTCTCCTGCACAAGGACAGGGTGAGGAGGAGAAAAGGTGATGTAGAAGCAGCACTGCTGGATAACAGCACCAGGAAGGTCTTCTCCTCAGCGAGCACTAAGACCAAGAAGAGATGGGGGGTGCGGGTCTCAAGGGGACCAAACATGTGCACATCCCTCAGTGTTCTTGCCTATGTTGACCATGGCGGTAGGAACCTCATTTCCTGAATCACCTCATTCCATGAATCAACGACCACATGAATTACCACTTAGATGGGTAGAAAACCATTTCAGTATGGGGACTAATTCCTTAGTCTGAAATAACCAGAAGAGGGCAGAGAAAAATGCCACCTCTCCTCATATGGTCACAGGGCTGTCTGTGGGGCACTGAGTCCCATCACCTTCAGTTTATTTCTCGGGAGAACACCGTGGGCTCTCTGCCACAGCATAGAGCTGAACACCTCACTGCCTGGGGGAAGGGGGCTCTCGGGGTGTGTACAGCCCAAGGGCACCTCGAGGCCAGTGTGTGTGTGGAGCAGTACGCAGGTCGCACACACACACACATATGCTTAGGAAAAGGGCTGTGAGCCTGGCAAGGGGCGGGGCAGAGGCAGGCAATGGCGGGCGCCGGCCGGCCCTACACAGGTTCTGAGTCTCACATCTAGGGAATGCCCAGTCCAGCGGTACCGTCAGTGGACGCCGGAACCCACGAGTTCAGGGAAGACCAGACTTGGGTCCCTTCGCCCTCAGCTAGGCTCAGGACCTCTAGACTGGTGGCACTGGGCGGTCTTCCTGCCTGAGGACCCCGGCTGGGGCAGTCCTCTGTCTGCCTGAACCCAGGCGAAGGTCCTGGCGCCACCAGGAGTGGCTCCCACGTCCGAGCCAGGAGACAAGGAGGGCTGCCGAGAGCGCCACACCCGTGACCCACCTGTGCCACGGCCACTGTCGCCTGCGGAGGAGCCAGGTGGTGACAGGTGCTCTCAGGCATTAACCCTGGCGCCTCCGGTCAGCCGCCGAGGTCCTTCTAGGAGGGGCGCGGGCAGCATGCACACGTGGTTACGTACAACTCCGTGGGCAGGCAATCCAGGCCTGCTCAGCCAGTCCTAAGGACCTACGGCAACGCAGTTGTGTCCTTAGGATAGGAATGCAGGCAACTAAGTAATCACGCGCTTACGACTGTGTGGGGAATTCTGTGGTGCTTTTGAACTCCCTGTCCCTGGTGGTCGCGCGCTGGTGACGCAAAAGTTCCGCAACCCGGAAGTGGGAGCAGAAAGCCGAATGTTGAGGGAAATGATACAGACAGGAAGGGGCTGAGACATGGCGTGGGGTGGAGCCTGTGAGTGGCTTGGCGGCCCGGGGCAGGGGGCGGGACTTAAGCGCTGACGCAGGGCACGGGGCGGGGCCTGTGCTGCTGGGCGGGGCCGAGGGTCCTCCCTAGCTTTGGGGGCGTGGCCTTTGGGAGAGCAGGGCGGGGCGGTGAGTGAGGCGTGGAGGCGGGGCTGTGAGTGGTCAATGTTCCGGGTGTGGCCGTGCGCGGAGTTGGGCTGGGCTCTGAGTACTGAGGAGGCAGCGAGCTGGCGGGGCTGTGGGCTTTGAAGAAGACGGAGAGGACCTGTTGGAGGAGTGGGGCGGTCTGAGTGCTGAGGCCGGCCGAGGCCGGAGCTAAAGGAGGAGAGGTGGAGCTTGGGAGGAGCTGGGCGGGGCTGAGATGTAGAGGCAGGATTTGGGGGCGCACCTGTGAAAGGAACTAAGCAGGCTTTGAGTGTGGAGTTGTGGTTAGGGGTGAGGCTACAGGAGGAGCACGGGGGTCTGAGTCCTGAGGAGGTAGTTCTGAGGGGGGGCTGTGAGCGCTGACGTTAATGGTGGAGGGGCCGGTAGTATTGTCTGGAGCAGGGCAGGGCTAGGGTGGAAGATGGAGGTGGTGCTGGGGGACTGATGGGGTCTTTATGCTTGCCACTCTGACTGGGGTTAGATGGAATCTCAGTGTAGTTTTGATTTGCATCTCCCTGATGGCCAGTGATGAAGAACATCTTTTCATGTATCTATTGGCCCTTTGTATCTCTTCTTTTGTGAAGTGTCTATTTAGTTAATTTGCCCATTTCTTGATTGGGTTGTTTGTTTTGCTAGTGTAGAGTCTTTTGAGCTCTTTGTATATTCGGGATATTAGCCCCCTATCAGAATGGTGGCTGGTAAAGATCCTTTCCCATTCTGTCGACTTCCACTTTAGGTTATTGAGAGTTTCCTTTGATGAGAAGAAACTTTTAATTTGACGTTATCCCACTTGTTTATTTTTGCTTTAATTTCCTGAGCTTTGGAGGTTTTGTTGAGAAAGTTACTGCCTGTGCCAATATGTTGTAGTGTTGAACCTATGCTCTCCTCTACTAACTTCACAGTCTCAGGCCTAATTTCTATGTCTTTGATCCATGGAAGAATTTTTATTGCTGTTTCTATTTCTTTGGTTGTTATTGGTTGGTTTAGGCTTGCTATGTCCTCTTGGCTGAGTGTAGGATGGTTAACTGTGCTTAGAAATCTATCAATTTCTTCCAGGTTTTCAAGTCTACTGGAGTATAAATTTTTAAAGTAGTTTCGGATAATATTTTGAATTCCTTCACTATCTGTGGTGATACCTCCTTTTTCATTTCTAATTTTGATAATTTGAGTTGATTCTCTTTTTCTTTTGGTTAGGTTGGCCAGGGGTTTATCAATTCTATTAATCTTTTCAAAGAACCAACTTTTTGTTTTATTGATTCTTTGAATTGTTTTTTTGTTCTCTATTTCATTTATTTCTGGTCTAATTTTGATGATTTCTTGCCTTCTGCTGGCTTTGGGAATAGACTGTTGCAGAATTTCTAGGTCCTTGAGTTGTGTCATTAGGTTCTTTACTTGGTGGTTCTCTGTCCTTTTTATGTGGGCACTCAATGCAATAAACTTGCCTCTTAGTACTGCCTTCATTGTGTCCCATAGATTTTGGTAGGTTGTGTCTCTGTTTTTGTTTGTTTCCATAAATTTCTTTATTTCTTCCCTAATTTCTGCTCTTACCCATTCGTCATTCAATAGTGTATCATTCATTCTCCATGAATTTGAATTCTTTCTTTCGAGAGTCCTGTTGTTGATTTCTACTTTTATTCCATTGTGGTCTGAAAAGATGCAAGGAATTATATTATATTTTGTGAATTTGCTGGTATTTTCTTTGTGTCCCAGAATGTGATCTATTTTGGAGAAGGTCCCATGGGCTGCGAGAAGAAAATGTATTCTGTAGTTCCTGGTTGAAATAATCTGAAAATGTCTATTAGGTCTATTTGGTTTATGGTTTCCTTTAGTTCTAAAGCGTCTTTACTCATCTTTTGCCTTGAAGATCGATCCAGTGGTGTGAGAGGCGTATTAAAGTCTCCCAGAATTATTGTATTTGGGTCTACTTGGGATCTTATGTCCAGAAGGGTTTGTTTTAAAAATGTGGTTGCACCCATATTTGGGGCATAAATATTTACTATCATTATATCTTCTTGGTGTATTGTTCCTTTTAATAAAAGGAAGTGCCCTGATTTGTCTCTTTTGATGTGTTTTAGTTTAAAGTCTGTTTTGTTGGATATCAGGGTTGTTACCCCTGCTCTTTTTTGGTCACCGGTGGCATGGTATATCTTTTTCCATCCTTTCATGTTCAGCCTTTGAATGTCTTTGGCTGTGAGGTGAGTTTCTTGCAGACAGCATTTTTTGGATTATGTTTCCTAATCCACATTGCCAGTCTATGTCTTTTGATTGGTGAGTTAAGTCCTTTGATATTAAGAGATATTATTGAAATATGATTTTTGTTTTCTGCCATTTTGTGTTCTGTCTACTCTTGGGTGGCATGATCTTTCTTCTTTACTTAAATGGCCCACTCATTAACTTCCTCTCTTCTCTGATTCTGAAGTCTGCTTCTTTTTTCTTCCTTATGGTTTATTTCTTTAAGAATTTTCTCTAGTGTTGGCTTTGAATTCATGAATTTTTTGAGATTCTGTTTATCCTTAAAGACTTTGGTTTCACCATTGATCTTGAATAGTAGTTTTGCTGTATAGATTAGCTTGGGCTGGAAGTTATTTTCTTCCAGGGTCTTAATCACGTCTTTGCAGTCTCTCCTAGCATTCCTGACCTGGGTTGTATAGTCTGGGGTGATTCGTATTGTTTTGCCTCTATATGTCACCCGTCCTTTTGTTCTCACTGCTTTTAAGATTTCTTCCTTAGCCTCTATATTGGTCATTTTGGTTATTATGTGGTGTGGAGTGGTCTTTCTTTGGTCCGGTCTCAGTGGAGTTCTGTATGCCTCCTGGACTTGAAGGTCCAAGTCTCTTTCCATGTTTGGAAAATTCTCTGAGATTATTTAATTGAAGATATTACAGATGCCCTTGGTCTGTACCTCCATCCCTTCTTCAATGCCTATTATCTCTAAATTAGGATGCTTCATATTATCCCATATTTGCTGGATGTTTACGTTTTGTTGCTGTTAAGATTTCTGTATATCGCTGACTGTGTTTCCTAGCATTCATGACCAAGTCTCTTTCTAAAGTTGGAAAATTCTCTGAGATTATTTCCTTAAAGACATTACAGATGCCCTTGGTCTGTACCTCTATTTCTTCTTCAATGCCTATTATCTGTAAGTTAGGGCGCTTCATATTATCCCATATTTGCTGGATGTTTACGTTTTGTTGCTGTAAAGATTTCTGTATATCACTGACTGTGTTTTCAGTTTGGGATGTACTGTCTTCTAATATTGATATTCTGTTTTCTATTTCATCTAATCTTCCAGAATTTCTTTCTATTGCTGTCTTCATTTCACTTATTGCCTTTTTCATTTCATTCCAGACCTCTTTCCGATTCTTTTTTAATGTTTCTATCTCACCTTTCACCTCCTCTATACTCGTTTTAAATCCTTTCATCATATTGTACATCAAGATTCTGAATTCCCCTTCTTGCATTTCTAGTAGGTCAGTATTTGTGATTTCTGCTGTCTCTTCATAATTCCTGGTTCTCATATTTATAGCGTTCTCTGTCCTGTTTTTCTGATTTCTACCCATCGTTCTTGAGTAATGTGCTTAGTCAAATCTTAATATTAGGAGTTTAGGGGTATAGGCAAGTCAGCAGAGCCTTTCCATTGTTGAGGATGGGTGATGTGGGAGGAGTTGGGGTGATTGGTAAAGGAGTCGGTTTAGGTAGAGGATATGTTTAGGTTGAGAAAGACTTTAAGTATGATAAGGTAATATCCTGATAGGAATGAGAGAGATTTAACTAGTAGGACTCTTGTCGTTAGTAGAGTAATTATGGATATAAGAAATACTTTGAGTATTAAACCAGGAGGTTTATTATGGGGAAAAGTTTTGAGGAAGAAAAGTATGTAGGTTAGTGTGCGAAAGTTTGTAAATAGGGGTGATGGAAGGAGCAGACAAACATAAAAAAAAAATCCACACAAGATACGAAGACTATTATGTAATCCAAGAAAAAGAAAGGAAAAACCAATCAAAGGAGGAGAACGAAAAAAGGAAGGAAAGAGGAAGAAAGAGTAAAAAAGAACAAGAATAAAATGAAAGGAACTAGCAGCTGTGTGAAATCAGAAAATAAGCCAAAGTATCCAACATATATATAAAAAAACCAACAAGTTAAAGTAAAAGAAGTGTGGGTTAAGAAAAAAAATAAAACAGCAATAACCATACCAAAACAAAAGCACTGTAAAAGCAAAATAAAATATAATATCTACGTTAAAAGTAAAACAAACAGTCCTACTTATTTACACATATGGGGTCAGTTCCATATAATATGTGCGTATCTGATTGGTAGCTTTCAGAATATAATCCAATGTCTCTTAATTTTCTTTGTACTCTATTTTTATCTTCTTAGGTCACTCTAGCTGTTTGGATACCTTTCTCTCCTTTAACTGCTTTAGATTTATGTGTCCGGATGTCTGGTTTCACTGTTATTTGATTCTGTACAATTCACAGGTTCTTTGAAATTCCAACCTGTAGCTAGCACCTCTGCATTTACCACCCTAGACTCCTGCCTGTGCTTCCCTACAGCAGGGGTGGAGGAAGACCAAAGTATAATTGGAACCTCCCCCTGAGGTCCTGTGTAGATATTGTGGCCCGATGGATTTTCCTGTGTCTCTGGAAATTCCAGCTGAGGTAGCCGGTGTGGTCCCAAGATGTACCCTGGGCAAATGGATGCCAGTTCCTGAATGCCCACACTTACTGCCAGAGCTCTGCCTATTCCGAGAGTGCAGGCTGGGTGCGCTGCTATTACTGGACCCAGGTGTGAGTGGATGCAGCTGCCTTTTGCTGCTGGTATGCTCTTCCAAGGTGTATTGAGCTGTGTTCTCTCTTAGAATTAAGCATCTGGCTACCGGGCGGGTAGGAACACACAGCAGTGGGCCAGGGGTGCAGGACAGGTGCTCAAGGGTCCAGGTGCACAGGCAGTGCGCGGTGTCCAGCAATGTTCTCTGCCTCCCATGGGACGAAGAAGCTGGGGGTGCCCCAAGGAGATTTCCGGGGCACACAGGGCTTTCGCAGCCTGGAAGGCAGCCTCTGGCAAGGTGGCGGGGGTTAGATACACAGGCAGGCTCCGATTTAGGGGTGGCAGTGGTGCAGGCACTGGCTACTAGCAGGGGACCAGGGTACAGACAAGGTGCACGAGGAGAGTGCTGGGTTCTGAGGCTTGGGCCAGTGCTGGGGTTGGGGCTGGGGCACACACTAGGACCCGCACTTTCCCTAGACACACTTAGGTACCTGGCTTCCTTGGTTCAGGCTTCTGTGGGAGTCTCTGTGCTGTTGTGATCCAGTCACTGGTGAGCACACAGAATTCTGACGTGGGTGCTGCTCGCTGCTTAAGATGAGGTCCTAAGTCCGTTTTCAGTCTCGAATTATCTTGCCGCGGTAATTTCAGGCAGGCAGCTGCGCAGACAGCCTCGCAAGCAGCCCGCCAACGGGCATTCCGATTGTATCTGCAGCAGGTCCGGTGTCCGATCTTTGTTCTTCTTCTTCTTTAAGTTCAGGGTTCTGCCGAGGTACCTGGATCTGTTTTGGTTCCTGTAAGCTTGGTATCCAGGGGACAGTAGCTTCTTTGTAAACTGAATCTACAAAGGACTGTTCTCCGCTCTCTTCTAGTGAGCGCTATCTGTTCTCTCCCTGAAGAAGTTTGACAACATGAGAAAGTGGGAGATGAGGAGAAGGACATATATCTTCTTGATGGGAGGAGGCCTCAGAGCCTTGAGAGGCCTTAAAGTTCATCTGTTCTGAATACACATCCAGGCCAGTGTCTGTATCTGTACTCCTTCCCCCTCAAATGGCTCTGGCTTCTCCCAAACACTCCAGCATCTCTTCCCAGCAGTTGCAAATCTTGAGCGAGGGTCCTCTGCATGTGCGTTGTCGCAGTTCTCCCTGTGTCCTGTTGTTTTAGAGCTGGAACCTTCCTGAGGAGCTGAATTCTCACAGTACATGGCTGATCTCATTTCTGACCTCCAGTTCACCTTCTCTTCACTGACTGTTTTTTTTCCCTACTCCCATGGATGCACTCACCAATACTCTCCCACCACTGCCACCATCTCTGGGTAGGTTGACCTCTTCTCCTCAGACCCATCCTACTCCCACCTCCCACTCTATGATCTTTTTGGGGCTCTCTGGCTCCCCCATCTTCAGGTAGTATGTGGACATGGGAGGAGGCTCTTGGCTCCCTCTCAGCCCCTTTCCCTCAGCTTCACTTCAATAGCACCCACTCAGTTTTGCCCAAATCCCGGGACCAGGAGTAAATGTTTACTGCAAGTTCTGCTTTCTTCTCGAGACCACAAGTCCTCTCCATCACGCAGAGTGTCTTCCTCTTAAGAAGTTCTTGGCATTCCCAAGGATGTCATTTTGCACTAGGACATTGCCTCCTTTCCTAAATCCATGGCAGCCCTTCAGACTTCCTCCCTTTCTCATCCCCAGAGGGTACCCTGTGGTACTCACTACCCAGCCTATGGCCTTTGGACCTTGTCTTTCTGTTTCTTATCCACTCCTGTCCACCACAGTAATTGGCTGGTTTCCCTGGCTAGCACTATCTCTGAGAACTCATGTGCACTGTGCATCTCTGTTCAGTACATCTGGCTCTGCAATGTTTAATCTAGATGCTTCTCTAGTGAGCACATTCGTTAGCCAAAGTGTGCTTTCTGTGTGACTCCTCTGAGCCTGTTGCCCTTTCCCTTACCTGATATCCCCTGCACATTCTGTAGTGCTGCCACATCACCTCCGCTTGCTTTTTTGACTCAGAGGCCCTGGGTGAAGGTACCATCCTCCAGAAAGGCTTCACATTCCTCCTGCTTGGTGATCTGGGGCACCACCAATCTCAGGTTGCTTTGATCTAGATTCATGGCTTCCCTTCAGACACTTCCTGGACAGTTCTCTGCCAGGAAATGCTTTTTGCTTGTTTGTCTGTTGAGTTTTTTGTCTTGTTTGAATGGAGTAGTAGGAGCTCTTTTTGACATCTGAGCAATTATCCCCTTCTGGTTATTTACATTTGAGAGATTGTTCCCTCCTTCCCCCCACCCCTGGAGCTCCTTTGCTTCTGTGTTTGTGGGGCTGTTTTGGACTCAATATTCACCGAGTTGCTCTGGATTATAAGTAGCCTCAAAGGTCATAGAGTGAGCCGGGCATGGTGGCACATGCTTGTAATCCCAGTTGGGAAGCAGAGACAGGAGGATCACACAGGTTCAAAACCAGGTGTGCTGGCTTAAGAGACCCGGGTTTCCAAATAAAAAACCTAAAGATAGGTCAGGAAGTGTAAACCGGAAGTAGAAGGGTTTCCAGGAACCCCAGTCCCACAAAAAAAAAAAAAAAAAGATCATAGAGTGACCTTTACATTCCGCTGCACCATGCATCCCTCTGCAAACTGACCCTCATCTTCTGGTGAACATTCCCTCAGAAGAAATTGCTCAGCTGTCCAGCGTTCTCACCATTAGAAAAGGCTTATTTTCACTATTGGATTTATTTCTTTACTGTCTATCTTTTATTTTGTGGCCAGACGCACAGATAGTCCTGTGCACTCAGTATACACATATGCAGAAGGAGCCTGGGCTGCCTTACAGCTGTTTGAAGACTGCAAAACTTGTTTTCTCCTTCCCAGCTGCTCTTTGTTTTGCCCCCATGACCCTGAATCAGCCTGATCCCCAGATCTCCTTCATCTGTTTTCTCCATCTTCCTGAGTAGCTCAAGTTTTATTGTGTCTCTCTCAATATTGCTCAGATCACCTGTTTACCCTGTGAACTGCATTCATTTGTTTTGTCTTTATGACACTCTGAAGAATAGGAAGCAGTTTTACCCTAGTAATACTGAGGATATGGACAGGCTGGTTGGACTCCATTATGTTGGTGTGTAGGTGAAGTTTAGGGATGCTGTGGTCATCAGATTTGTATTGATGTGGTGAAATACCTGATAAAATAGAGGAAGAAAGTTTTCTTCAGAAGTTTTAGTCACTTTTCTGCTGGCTCCCTTGCTAGGAAACTGTGGAGAGGGAGAAGATCATGGCAGCAAGGGTGCAGGAGATTATATCTCTCACCTTATGATGAACAGGCAGCACTAAGGGGGGAAGGGATGGTTTCAGGGACAAAATATACCATTCAATGGCACAGTCCCAGTGACCTACTCTTTACAACTAGGTTCTACCTCCTCCTGATAGAACCACCACCTATGGACCAAACCTTAAATGTTGCAGGGGATAGGTTGGGGGGGGGGGAGGTGTGTGGTGTGAAATAACCCCCCCACCACCACCAGACACACAGAGACAAACAGAAAAACCGTGGATTCTTGTCCTAAGCTAAGAATAAGTATTCATCGCTTGGACAGCTGCTGCAGATTTAAAGAAGTTTATTAAAAAGATAGAAATATAGAGGTAGTTACAGCCCTGTGCCGGAGCAGAAACAGGGGGGCAATTCGAATGAAAATGCCAAAGACCTCCAGTTTACTTGAGTTTTTATCCTGTCTAAGTCCGAGGAAGGTCCTTTGATCTGTAGATATGCTAGCCCTATCTCTAGTGTGAAATTGTTTCTCTGGTATCTGGGATTTCTTCAGATTTCCCTTAGGCCATTTGTTTCTCTCAGGCATCTGGGATTTCTTCAGATTTCCCTTAGGCCATTTGTTTCTCTTTCAGAAATGTAAAGGAGCCTCTCAGGCTTCCTTTCCTTCCCTTTAGAAATGTAAATTACAAGTCCCTCCTTTCTGCTAGCCCTGGCCTTCTTAGTATAAAGGATATATTTTTAAAATTGGAACTCTTTTCCCAATACTTATACCTTAATACATTTCAAACCCTCTTCCCAATACCAGTACATTAAACACATAAGTCATTGGCAGACATTCCCAATCCAATCTATAACAAACACAGTCTGTAGAAGAACATAGTTTGATGCTTCTAAGTTTATGTGAACTCCTGGTGCCCAGCTGTTATATCAATTTTTAATTTAGGGGCCAAAGGCACTCGTTTTCAGATTTCCATGGTACCAAACTCTTTAGTCAGCCCACACTTTCTTTAATTTCCTGGTAAGTCACCCATTAAGCAAGCAAACAGTGACCCTGTGCTTTGCACTTTAAGACTGGAGGGAGGACTTTGAGGGTCATGTGGTGGTCAACTAACCATGTGGTCCAGCCTATTTGCTCCATGATTTATATGGGGAGAGGATATTGGGGGACAAGTTGTCAGCTCATAACCCCAATGGCATCCAGACCTGGAGTGTATGATCAGTGTGCTCTCTTTATGTAAAGACACATGCAGCTGATTTGTATAACTTCAAAATCACCGGAGCAATGCAGAAAAGTACAAAAAACTATGAAAATAGGGAGCAAAGACTGTCTCAAAGCCATTTCTCAGAGGCACTATTGTTTGTAGTTTTTTTGGTGGTACTGGGGTTCCTGGAAGCCCTTGTACCTCGGGCTACACTCCCAGACCTATTTTATACTTTTTATTTTGGAAACAAGGTCTCTTAAGCCAGTACGGCTGGCTTCAAACCTGCGCGATCCTCCTGTCTCCGCTTCCCAAGCGTGTGGATTACAAGCGTGTACCACCACGCCCGACCTATTGTTTGTAATTTAAAACATTTTTTTCTTGCTGGATTTCCTATGCTTTTCTTGGTATTCAACTAAGCACATGGTATATTCCACTTTCCCCTTGTATTTTTTTTATTACAGCAAGTATTAGCCCATAACCTGAAAAGTTCCTCAAAAATATACCTGCCATTGTAGTATCCCTGTAGTCTATTGTGGGCTTCAGACTCTCAATGCTGAAGACCAACAGAAAAATCCACAGGGAGTGAATCACCTCACATTGAATATGATGGCACCTTATGTCCAGAAATGTAAGCACAGGAAGTCTTCCTGAGGCAAGCTGAGACTCTGGATATCAATGGCACATGGGACACCATGCAACAGCCCTATCTGGTTATTCCCATTTCCCCTTTGTTCACTGACTGGGCACACAACCACAGGCCCCTTTGAAAAGAGTGGTGGGCCCATGCCTTGGTCCTGGAGTGCACTTCTTTTTTTAATTTAATTTTTTATTGGTGCATTGTATTTATAAATCATAATGGGGTAAAAAACTTGTGTAAGCATAAATACACACATCACCCAGCCATCCCCCAACCAGTTCCCACCTCACTCCCTCCCTAACCCTCCCTCCCATGCTTGGTTTACTGGTTGACTTCGATATGAATAAGTATATCATATGCTTTAAAGTGTTTCCCTTTCCCCACTTCCCATCCCCACAGTTAGGTTGTCTTATTTTCTCCTCTATAGGATCTCTTTTTTCACCTGGAGCTCCTCCTATGACCCCATTCACCCTAGCTTTCACATATTAGAGAAAGTATTTGATTCCTTACCTTTTGTGATTGACTAATCTCACTTAGCATAATGTCCTCCAGTTCCATCCATTTCCCTGAAAATACTGCAATTTTATTTTTTTTTATGGCTGAGTAAAATTCCATTGTGTACATATCCCACAGTTTTGTAATCCATTCATCTGTTGACAGGCATCTTGGCTGGTTCCATAGTTTGGCTATGGTGAATTGTGAAGCTATGAACATAGATACATATGCATTAGTTTGGTAGTTTGATTTACTTTCTTTTGGGTGGATACCCAGAAGTGGTATTGCTGGATGGAATGGTAGATTTGTTCCCATTCTTCTGAGGATCTCCATACTGTTTTCCAAAGTGGTTGCACTAATTTGCAGTCCCCCCAACAATGTTTTAGAGTTCCCGCTTCTCCACAACCTTGCCAGCATTTGTTATTGTGCAGTTAGGTGAAATCTCAGGGTAGTTTTGATTTGCATCTCTCTGATTGCCAATGATGTTGAGCATAGGTCCAACACTGCAACACATAGGCACAGATAAAAACTTTCTCAACAAGACCCCAAAGGCACAACAAACCAAAAGGCAAATCAATGCGTGGGATTGCATGAAATCGAAGAGCTTCTGTTTAGCAAAGGAAACTGTTAAGAAACCTCAATCGAGAGCCAACAGAATGGGAAATTTTTGCCACCTACCCCTCCGATAGAAGACTAATATCTCGAATATACAGAGAACTCAAGAAACTCAACACTAAAAACCCAAATCATCCAACCAAAATGGGCAAGTGAACTAAATAGACACTTCATGAAAGAAGAAATTCAAATGGCCCTGGTCACCACTACAATTAGTTAGTTCCAGGTCTGAAGACTGGGATGGGGCTGGAAGTGGACAGAGATTGTGACTGGGTTTTAAGGTAGTCATCTTCAGCCTCCTCACCCATCCTACTCTCTATGTCTTTTTTCAGTGCTCACTTTGAGCTATACTGAGTCAGCACTGCATTTTTTGTGCCCCTAGGGAAGCTGGTTTGTGCTGACAATCTCCATCACCCTCTCATCCCCAGCTTCTGAATGTTCAGTGCCATCCAGTGCTGCCCCTGACCTCTACACATGCTCCTGGAGCTGGAGAAGAAATTAAGGAGGAGGAGGAGCAAGAGAAGGAGTAGGAGGAGGAGGAGGTGACAGGCTATCAGGCCTTGTTCATAGGGAGCCTAGTTATAGAAAGGGTTTCCTGTGGTGTACCCTGGCCTGTAGAGGAACGACTTCTGAACTTCTGATCAATGCCAGTGGCTTTTCTCCAGCACATTTTTTCATCCATGGTACAACATGTGTCCCCTGGGCCCTCTCAAGGGACTGACTTCCTCATAAAGTCCTCTGCCCTCACCTCGTCTGTGCAATTTCAGAAGATCTGCTTCCCTCTGCCTTTGACTCCTTCCTTCATTTGCTCTGTGGCATGGCCATGGAACGCTGCTCACCATGGCCTATTGCTGTTCCTAGATTTCTAGCACCCATCTCAACACTGAGTTTGTACCATATTCTGAGGGCCTTGCCAGGGCATGAAGTTCATAGTCCCTATATCCTCTGGTAGAGCACCCTCGGAGTCCTATCCCACAGGAACTCCTTCCACTGTGACTGCAGGTGCATGCTGGTAATTTGCCCCTATGGATGTCAGCCCTTTCTTCTCTTACCAGCCCTGCATTCCCTGCTTAAATTTTATTGTGTTTCACCTTCACTCTGGCTACAGTCCTGGCAGCAAGTTTGTAACCTCTTCCTGCTTTTGCCTGGAACTGTCCTGGTTTTAGTGATATGTCTACAAGTCACAGCCACCTAGATGGCAAGTCTTCCTACCTGGAATCCAATGACAGGTGAGAAAGCTCCTAAGAGGGGGGACCTAGGTGAGGGAAAGACTTGTGTATGTTTTTTATTCTTCCAGGGCAAGGGGATGGGGTACACTGCCTCTCACGGGAGTGTATGGACTGTTGCTAAATACCCAGACATTCTAAGAAGCATCTGGGAATTGATATTCAGAGACCTTCTCTTGTATGTCCAAGTTGCAGGTTTCCCCAAAGTGCTTCTGTTTTTTGCCTCAGACTCCTTGGTTGAGTGTCCAGCTCTCTATAGAGGCCAGCCCCTTTATCAAAGCCTGGGTTTGTTCTTCAGCTTTTGCTGCTTGCCAGGCCTGACAGGGAGATATTGGTGTTCCCCCAGCTTTCAGTTGTTCATTAATTATCTGCATCCTTTCATTAATCTCTCTGTGGGTCACCCAAGCAATGTGGTCATCATAGTCCATTCTCATTGTCCTTGGAATTTTCATTCCCATTTCTTCCACATGCCTGAATATCTTCACATATCAGGAGCTTTTGTTCCATATGCCAGCCATCCTAGCAAACTTCTAACACCAGAGGTCTAGGAGCTGGGCTGCCACTTGTGCCCAGGACTGTCTGCATGCCTCCTACCCCGCTCCATGGGATCCTCATTTCCAGTAATGCAGATACAAGGAAATACCATACCAAGACCCCAGCTTAGCACCCACTTTTCTGGAGCACTGCATAATCTGCTGTACAATATTGGTTCCCCCAGGCAGCAGAGCATGAGAGGGAGTTAACAGTGCCAAAGGTTTATTGCTAATAACACTCATGGGAAGGACTCAGGTTGGAAAGCAGGTTGGGCCTGGCCTAACAGTCTCTAGCAGCCCAACAGGCAGTAAGGATTTCCCAGTGCAAGAGACTATATTGGGCATGTAAAGTCATGTCAGTTCTTCCTTGGGCATACTCACTGATTCAATGAACACTTAGAACATGTGTTCTGGAGAACAAGTGTGAACTGAGGAATAGTGCAAAAGAGTCTGCAGCTGTGTTACCACTAGCAGAACTGTACTCTGGTATGCAGAAGGCTCCTTTGCATGCTTTGACATCCAGGGGCACTGGACAGCTGCCTGTGGTCTTATTGATATGGGCTTCCAGGACATTTGTTCATAGAGGGTCTCATGATCTTTTAACATGAGCAAGTGCACGGAATCCTGGGAGAAGGAATAAAGCATCAGAACACACTACAGAGTGAAATAGGCACCCATTTTCTTGTTAGGGGCTCCTTAGAGGTGCACACTTACCAATTATATTGCTCATAGACTGTTATGGACATCTTCAAGGCTGACCTGTGAACCATAGAGCCTTAACTGAGGCAAATGAGTTACATAAATGTAAAAGATTATGTGTATATGTATGTTTCTATTGCTCTGAACTGCATTATAATGTATAACGGCAATACACCATAACTCTGGGAGAAGGGTTGGGAAGGTCTCACAGAGAAGGTCTCTACATCTTGAGGACAAGAGGATTTTGTTGTGTGAACAATGGGGAAGGGCAGCCCATGGTTAGATGTGTCCCAGGAACTGAGAGCGGATTTCTGGCTGAAGCAGACCTATTTGTGGAGCAAGGTCATGGGATGGGAGGCTGGGGAACTAGATTCAGCTCATCTCATTAAGGATGACAAAGGAGTCTGGGCTGCACTGTGTGCAGGGGCAGTTTCCTCACTTGGGTTCCACTGTGAGCATTTGTACAAACTGTTGGCTTTTCCTGAGATAAAAAAAATAATTGTTTACTCATTTGGCTAGTCAGTCATCTGACAAACCTTTGTGAGAATCCTATGGGCCAGAAGTATGTAGATACAGGGGCACAGGGATGATAAGGTACCACCTGTGAGGCTCAGGAGAAGCCCTTTATGGAAGAGTGGCTTATCCCTATAGGGTGCTCTTGATTTGCTGGTCTAAACATATGCCTTGTTTCCTCTGAACAAACCTTAAGACTGCCCCATTATCTGGGCTTATCACAAGGCTTCAAACTCAAATTCAAAGACATTACAGTGAAGTTTGGAAAGATGATATGAGGTATTTAGGTTCTGAGGACGGTTCAAGAGAGAACAGGGTAGTGACTGGGAGAAGTGACTGGGACAAGATACTTCCAGTCAACTTGCTCCATGTAATACCCTGAGTTGTTCAGCAGAGTGGCTGTTGCTGATAGCTCAAAGAAAGAAGGCAAGTTTCCCAGGAGTTTTCCACATGGCCCAAGTTGGGGCAGTGTCAAAGTCCAGGTGAGGTTTGGCAGCATGGGCTTCTCACTCACTGCTTCTAATGGCGGAGGGTGAGTGATAAAGACAATAGAGTTCAGGAGAGAGGTTTTGTTTGGCATATAATAGTGCCTAACTATAATGATGCTTGAAGGAATCTTTGGAAAGAGACTGCTTTGTGAATGAAATGATGCTAGCTAATGTTTGACCACAATCTTGTGCTGGCACAATGAGATTGTGCCATCTGCTGGCCTATTCATCCAATTTTATTTTGAATTAAAGTTAGTGGGTGATCAAATACATGATCAGTGAGCATGGTAGAAAGTTCCACGCAGTGCTTGGAGGGTGTGAATATAAAGTGAGTGGCTTCCACATATAAGAGAATATATATGATCATTCTCTTTCTTTGACTGACAAATTAATTTAACATAATGTTCTCCAGGTCTATCCAGTTTTTCTGCAAATGATCTTATTTTATCCTTTTTGATTGCTGAGTAGAATTCCATTGTATGAATATTCCATAATTTTGTAATCAATTCATCTGTTGATGAATACTAAATTGATTCTATAATTTGGCTATTGTGAATTATGCTGCTATAAAAATGGATATTCATATATTACTATAATATTCTGATTTCATTCCCTTTGGAAAGATAACCAGGAGTAGTAGTGTCGGACTATATGGTGGATCCACTCCCAGTTTTTAAAAAAATCTTCAAATTAATCTTCATAGCAGCTGCACTAATTTGCAATCCCGACAACAGTTTAGAAGAGTTCCAATTTTCACCAACATCTATTGTTATTTAATTGTTGATGATTGCCATTCTGAATGTGATTAGATAGAATATTAGTATAGTTTTGACTTTCATTTCCCTGACTGCTAATAATGTTTAACATTTTTCATGCAATTACTGGCCACTTGTATCTCTTCTTTCATGAAGTGTCCATTTGGTTAAATTGCCCATTTCTATATTGAGTGTTTTTTTTTATGTTAAGTATTTCAAGTTCTTTGTATAATCTATATATTGGTCCTCTACCAGAGGGATAACTGACAAAGATCTTCTCCCATTCCATAGGCTTTCTCTTTAGACTCCTGATTGTATTCCTTTGATGAGCAGAAACTTTTAGTTTAATGCCACCCCATTTATTAATATTTTGTTTTAATTTCATGTGTTTTGGGGGCTGATTTGAGGAAGTTTCCACCTTTACCTATATGTTGGAGTGTTGGACCTATGCCGTCCTGTAGTAATTTCAAAGTCTGTTCTTGTCTAACTTCCAGGTCTTTGATCCAACTTGAGTTGACTTTTGTACATGGTGAGAGGTAAGAATTAAATTCCATTTTCTACAAATGAATAATCAGTTTTCCCAACACCTTTTGTTGAAAAGACTGTCATTTCTCCAATGTATGTGTTTGGCACCTTTGTCAAAAATCAGTTGATTATAAGTGTGTGGGTTTGTTTCTGTATCTTCTATTTTGTTTCATTGGTCTATATGTTTGCTTTTGTGCCAATACCATGCTGTTTTATTACTAGAGTGACATCAGATAATGTAGGAGAAATTTCAGTGGAGCCAGGGAGGTGATCTAGAGGAAGGGGATGGAGAGAAGGAAGGTCAATGAAGGAATTACTTCCATAGATATTATGTACATAGGTGAGAACACCAATGTCAAACTCAATACCCTGTATGGGGAAGAGGAAGGGAGTGGGAAGGGAACTGGAATCTGGTGAGAAGCTCAGCTAATGCTGTGAGCATGTATGGTGCTATCACTACAAACTACATTATGATGTGAGATTACAGTGCACTAATAAAAGTATATATAAAATGAGAGTCTAAGTGTCCTAGATGGATACATTGTAAAGCATTTCTATTCTTTCACTCCTTTAACTATCCTTGCCTTTATCTTTACAGTTTTCCCAAAGTATATAACCTAGGATGATATGTATAATGATGGATGTTAAGACAAACACAGATTCCTAATGCTTGTTACCATAAAAACTTAGCTTTGTCAAACAATTTTCTTGTCTCTACTGTGATTCCTCAGTCATTCTAACAGTTATCTGTTGTTTCTCACAATGGTTCTATTTCTAATACTGCATATCCCAGCATGGGAGAGGCTGTGTATGGATTTGAATAATAATGACCATTAGATTTGAAATAATGAAAATGTCCTATTCCAAAGCTTAGATTCTTATTTGCTATAATATTTTAACCACAATAATTTTATTTATAGGGTAGAATTTGTAAACTTGGCACTATTGAAATTTGGAGACAGATCATTCTTTGCTCTCTCTATGTGGGTTGTGCTGTGAATTTTAGGACATTGAACAGCATCTCTGACTTCCCTATATTGGATACTAGGAGCAGCTCCTCTTGTTTTCAAGGTGCAGCAACTCCAAATGCCTTCAGATATTACTAAATGTGCCCTGGTGGGACAAATATACCCTTGATTGGGAACAACCTTTGTAAATAATATTCCTCAAAATAATTAGTAAATTAGGCTTGGAGAAATTTTTTTGGTTCATTTTCATTGCAAAGCAAGGAAAGGAAGTCCCTATTAAACTGTTGGTGTTCAGAGTTTGTGCATTAAACATTATTTGGGGGATCTTAAGCTTACTGTGATATCCTCTCAATTTGTTTGATTAATGGGATACAAATAGATTTAAGTTACTTGGAAAGAGAAGGATGGTCTGCTTTATTTTCACATTTTATTACACCCCAGAAACAAATTGTGACTTTTGCCTTATATGTCCTGCTCCTTATTATAATCACAAGGTAGATCAATTGAGAGGAACAGCAATACATGTGAATTTGTTTTGAAATCTCTGGTCACCAGAATAATGTTTGGTGTCACCTTATGTACTACTGTTTAATCTCTAAAGTCAGGGTAATTTTGAGGTTATATCCATGATTTTAGAACCAATAATCCAGTGCTCCAAAATATTTAACAGCTGTCAGTTTGGATTTCACAAATGTGCATCTGATCAGTTAGCATTCATACAGCATGCCAGGTTGGGTGGATACAAGTCCTAACCTCAGCCATACTCAACTCTTCTGGGGAACTATGTCATTCTTTTCCTTTTTTTTCCTTTTATTTTTTTTCTTTCTATATATGAGCTATACCCCCAACCTATTTTATTTTGATATAGGGCCTATATTGTTGAGAGTCTTACTAATTTGCTTTGTTTGGCCTAATTTTTGCAGTCATTCTGTGTCATTCTCTCAAGTACTGGGATTTCAGGCATGAGCTACCATACTGTCATTTTCTTGGAATGATATAAAACTTCATTGAAAAAACTCTATTGTTGAGGTGAGATTTACTATTACTAGGTAGAAATTATTAAAGAATAAATTTATGTCTTTGAACATTTTCTCAGCCTGGGTAATCTTAACATTTGGAGGCATATTATTCATTCTTTGTTGTAGGTATTGTCCTGTGCACTCTAGGATGTTTAGCAGCATTCCTAGTCTCCAATCCCTAGATATAGATATAAGTGATACTCTCCCCAAGTCACAGCCAACTCCAGCATATACATTGTATCTTCATACTTTGAAGTCTCACTGATGGGTGAGAATGCTGGGGCACCAGGATTTCCATCAACAAATATGTCACTTGCATAGTCCAGAGCCATGTGATTTAACATTGCATACTTCTTTTATAGTATATTTATGGTTGGTGTACAGAAAATCTTCTGATTTTTTAAGATTGATTTTTTATCCAGACACTTTGCTGAATTTGTTGATCACTTCCTTTTGGTTGAGTTTATTGGGTCTTCTTAGTATCATGTCATCTGCAAATAGTGAAAGTTTGAGTTCTTGTTTTCCTATTTGTACTCCTTTGATTTATTTTTCTTGCCTTATTGCTTTGGCTAGAGTCTCAAGTACTATATTGAAGAGAAGTGGTGATCATGGACATCCTTGTCTTGTTCCTGTTTTTAGGAGAAATTCTTGAAGTTTTTTTCCATTTAATGTAATGTTGGCTGTGGACCTATTAGAGATTCCCTTTATGATGTTGAGATATGTTCTTTCTATTCTGAATCTCTGCAGTGCTTTTACCATGAGTATATATGTTCATAGCTGTACAACTCACCATTGCCAAACTATGGAACCAGCCAAGATGTTCATCAACAGATGAATGAATTACAAAACTATGGGATATGTACACAATGGAATTTTACTCAGCCCAAAAGAAAACCATAATTACGTTATTTACAGGGAAATGGATAGAACTGGAGAACTTTATGCTATGTGATATAAGTCAGTCACAAAAAATAAGAAATCGAATGCTCTTCCTAATATGTGGAAGCTAGGGAGAAAATAGGTAAATGCTAGACAAAGAAGGAGGTTCTATAGATGAGCACATAAGGTGACCTAACTGAAGGGATGGAAGGGGGGGAAGAGGGAAATTTTCTAATGCACATGATGTACTTTAACAAACATATCAATGTCAATCGCTAAGCCAAACATGAAAAGGAGGGAGGAGGAGGGAATGGGGTGGAAACTGGGTTATGGCTAATTGAGTGATGTGTGCATGTATGTTTCCACCATCCTGTAACAAATTAAGATGTATGAATACAATGCACCAATAAAAAATTAAAAAATAAAGCTGTTGTGAACATCATTGTATTTACTCTTTTGATGGATATATGTATCTATTATGTATATTTCTAGAGGCAGAAGTGATGATTAATAGATGTGCAATTTGTTTGATTTTATCATATATTGCCAAATAATTTTCAAAAGTGTGTGTAGCAATTTACAGTACCATTATCCTTCATAGCACACGATGTCATTAGGTGGGTGTGCCTAAAGATCTTATTTTTGTTTATTTCCTTACATGAAGAAAACTTCTGTGGTATACTATTTTGACTTTTCTATTATGCATCTCTCTCTCTCTCTCTCTCTCTCTATATATATATATATATATATATATATATATATATATATATATCAGCTAGGTATGATGGTGCACACCTGTAATTCTAGTACTTGTGAGTCTGAGATAAGAGGATCACAGATTTGAGGTCAGCTTCAGCAACTTAGTGAGACTTTGTTTCAAAATTGAAAATAATTGGGAAGAGGGTATAGCTCAGAGTTAGAATGCCTTAGATTAATCCTCAGTAACACACACACACACACACACACACACACACACACACACACAGCAGTTCCATTTCCTGACCTCAATTTAACTTGTGTTTCATCTTTTTATTCCATCTCATCCTCATAGTTTTCCTATTTTAAAATAAACAGAATCAGACCTCTGCCCTGGACCTACAGCCACCGGTAAGCTGCACCGGGGCCCCGAGGCTCGGGCTATGCTCTGTCCAGAGCCCCCTGGGCTGCTACCATCTCCGGCCCCAGCCCAGCTCAAGCCCAGCCCCAGCCCAGCAAGGGCCCAGAACCAGCCAGCAGCTTCTCAGAGCCTGCAGCACCAGGCTCTAGCACAACCCCCACCCAGCACCAGCAGACCTCCAGCCCAAACCGCAGCCCCGGGACCTGACTTACACCAACATGGCAACAAAATTCAAAAGCCCCTTCGGAGACCCAGGAAGCACGGAGACTGCGTGGGACCTACAGCCGCCTCTCCTTCGGAGACCCAGGAAGCAACGAGACCTAGGAGTCACCTCTGTGCCGGACCTACAGCCTCCGGAGAACCAGATATGGAAGAACTACAAGCCCGTCAAAGGTTCTGATTGGGCTGCCAGCTACTCCACAATCATCCAATCTGTACCAGAGACACAACCTACCAAAATCTCTGGGACACTATGAAGGTAGTATTAAGAGGAAAGTTTATTGCATTGAGTGCACACATAAGAAGGACAGAGAACTGCCAAGTAAAGAACCTAATGACACAACTCAAGGACCTAGAAAGTCTGCAACAGTTTACTCCCAAAGCCAGCAGAAGGCAAGAAATTATTAAAATTAGAGCAGAAATAAATGAAATAGAGAATAAAAAAATTCAAAGAAACAATAAAACAAAAAGTTGGTTCTTTGAGAAGATCAAAAGAATTGATAAACCCCTGGCCAACCTAACCAAAAGAAAAAGAGAATCAACTCAAATTATCAAAATTACAGATGAAAAAGGAGATATCACCACAGACAGTGAAGAAATTCAAAAGATTATCAGAAACTACTTTAAAAATTTATACTCCAATAGACTTGAATACATGGAAGAAATTGATAGATTTCTAAGCACAGTTAACCTACCTACACTCAGCCAAGAGGATATAGCAAGCCTAAATGAACCAATAGCAACCAAAGAAATAGAAACAGCAATAAAAATTCTTCCACCAAAGAAAAGCCCAGGCCCAGATGGGTTTACAGCTGAATTCTGTAAAACCTTCAGTGAACAATTAATACCAATACTTCATAACTTGTTCCAGGAAATTCAGAGATGGAAGTCTCCCAAATTCCTTCTATAAGGCCAGTATCACATTAATCCCCAAATCAAAAATACTTCAAGAAAGAAAAATTACAGACCAATATCCTTAATGAACATAGATGCAAAAATTCTAAACAAAATACTAGCTATACGCATTCAAAACTACATCAAGAGAATAATACATCATGACTAAGTTGGGTTCATCCCCGAAAAACAAGGCTGGTTCAACATATGCAAATCAATACATGTTATCCACCACATAAATAGAACCAAGAACAAAAACCACATCATCATAGCAATAGATGCTGAAAAAGCATTTAACAAAATCCAACACCCATTTATGTTAAAAACACTGCAGAAAATTGGGATAGAAGGAACATACTTCAACATCATTAAGGCAATATACTGTAAACCTAATGCCAACATTATATTGAATGGGGAAAAACTACAAGAATTTCCTCTAAAGTCAGGAATAAGACAAGGATGCCCACTATTACCACTCCTTTTCAATATAGTCCTTGAAACTCTTGCTGCAATAAGACAAGAGAAGGAAATAAAAGAAATTCACATAGGAAGAGAGGAATTAAAATTATCCTTAGTCACAGATGACATGATCCTTTATTTGGAAGACCCAAAGAACTCAACCAACAGACTTCTGGAGCTGATTGACAAATTCAGCAAAGTCGCAGGATACAAAATCAACCTAAAGAAATCAATGGCTTTTCTTTACACCAACAATAAATCCACAATGAAAGAAACAAAGAAAACAATTCCATTCACTATAACCTCAAAACCAATAAAATATTTAGGAATAAACCTTAAACAAGATGTAAAAGACCTCTACAACAAAAACTATAAAACATTAAAGAAAGAAATTGAAGAAGACCTTGGAAGATGGAAAGGTCTCCCATGCTCATGGATAGGCAGAATAAATATCATCAAAATGGCCATTCTACCAAAACTGATCTATAGATTCAGTGCAATTCCAATTAAAATACCAGCGACATTCTTCAGAGTCCTAGAAAAATCAATCATAAACTTTATATGGAGAAAGAAAAGACCCAGAATAGCCAAAGCAATTCTCAGCAATAAGAAACATGCAGGAGGCATCACAATCCCAGACTTCAAATTATACTATAGAGCAATAGTAGTAAAAACAGCATGTTACTGGCACAATAACAGACATACTGACCAGTGGATTAGAATATAAGATACAGAAACAAACCTACACATCTTTAGTCAATCAATCTTTGACAAAGGGACCAAACTCATACACTGGAGAAAAGATAGCCTTTTCAACAAATGGTGCTGGGAGAACTGGCTATCCATTTGTAAAAAGATGAATCTAAACCACTATATCTCACCATGCACAGTAATCAACTCAAGATGGATCAAAGGCATAGAAATTAGACCTGAGACTATGAAGTTAGTAGAGGAAAGCATAGGTTCAACACTACAACATATTGGCACAGGCAGTAACTTTCTCAACAAAACCTGAATTCTATTCAGCCATAAAGAAGAACAAAATCATACCTTTTGCAAGAAGATGGAAAGTCCTGCAGAGCATTATGTTAAGTGAGACCAGCCAAGCACAGAAGGAGAAGGTACATATGTTTCCACTAATATGCCCCAAATAGGGAATCCAGAGGATACCAGTGGTACTCCAGATAATGGAGGGGAAATACCAGCAAAGATGAATGGAAAGATAGAGGAGGAGTAAGGCTGAACTTGATTAATGAGAGTCCACATCTGAATATATATAAAATTATGAATATGGCATGGTTACCTGGGACAATCATTGTTTTATTGCTGGGAGGGGGGAGGGAAAACAGGGGTGAGGGGGAGAGGGCATCAAGTATAGGATAAATGTATACCATTTATGTTCAATAAAAAATTTTAAAAAATAAAAAAATAAAAAGTAAAAAAATAAATAAAAAATAATTGGAATCAGCCGGGTGTGGTGGTTCACCCTTGTAATCCCCGTGCTTGGAAGGCAGAGACAGGAGGATCACACAGGTTCGAAGCCAGCCTCGCTGGTTGAAGAGACCCTGTTTAAAAAAAAATTGGTCTGGGAGTGTAGCCCGGATGGTAGAAAGGCTTCCAGGAACCCCAGTACCACCAAAATAAATAAATAAATAAATAAATGGAATCAGATGGCCTGTAACTTTCATCTAACCTGAATTAGATATGACTTTTTTAACTTCACAAAATGCCTTTGAGATTCATCCATAAATATGTATCAGTACTTCATTCCTTTTTATTACTGTGTAGTAATCCACTGTGTAAAAATTTATCAATTTCTCAGGGATAATTGCTTTGTTTCCATTTTTCTCTTATGAATTAAAATTATTATAAAATGTGAATACAGAATTTTGTGAATATAAGTTTTTATATCTTTTGAGTAAATGTCAAGATGTAGTATTATTAGGTTACATGATACATTGCTGAGTTATAGGTTCTTTGTAAGAACCTGTGGAACTTTTATAAAGTGACTGTATCATTCTCTATTCCTATTAACAAGGTATGCTATTTCCAGTGGCTCCATATCCTTCTTAGAAATTGGTATTGAAATTTTTAAAATTTATTTTAGTCATTCTAAGATGTATAGTAGTATCTTCATTGTGGTTTTACTTTTAATGTCTCCCATAATTAATAATGTTGCTGGGCGTGGTGGCGCACGCTTGTAATCCCAGCATTTGGGAGGCTGAGACCGGAGGATCGTGGTTCGCAGATAGCCTCAGTTACTTAGTGAGGCCCTCTGCAACTCAGTGAGACCTTGTTTCAAAATGAAGAATAAAAAATAGGGCAGGAGGTGTAGCTCAGAGGTCGAATACCCCTGGGTTCCACCCTCACACCCGCAAAAATAAATTAATAATAATAATGTTGAACATATTTCATATGCTTCTTTTCCATCAACATAACTTATTTGGTGAATTTTCTGTTTATCTTTTGCTTCTTATTGTTAATTAATAAAACATTTTATTTTGAAATAATTATAGATGCATAATAAATTGCAGAGAAATGCATAGGGAGGTTCCACACACCCTTTACTCAACCTTCTTTTTTTTTTTTTTTGGTGGTACTGGAGTTCTTGGAAGTCCTTCTACCTCCGGGCTACACTCCCAGACCTATTTTTTATTTTTGGAAACAGGGTCTCTTAAGCCAGCGTGCGTGGCTGGCTTCAAACCTGCGCGATCCTCCTGTCTCTGCCTCCCAAGTGCAGGGACTACAAGTATGCGCCACCACACCCGGCCTCAGCCTTCTTTAATATTGACATCTTGCATAAATATGGGACAACATTAAGACAAAATAGCTGGCATTGCTACAATCAACAGAGCCTATTCATATTTTATTTTTATATATACACTTGTGTGCGTTTATATGCAATTTTATCGCATGTGTAGCTTTGTGTAACACCATAATCAAGGTACAAAAATCTACCATGACCACATATCCCTTCTCCTTGACAACCACTATTTTATTTACCATCTTCATAATTTTGTCGCTCCCAAAATTTTGTATATGTGGGATTATACTATAATATGTTACCTTTTTGAAACAGATAGTTTTCTTACTAGGGTTCTTGTCTATGAAGTGCGAAGAATGACATTCATAGACAACAGAAAGGTAAGGAGAGCAGGGAATTTATTGTAAAGAGAATGGGGAAAGACAAAGAAGCAGAACACCTTTTTGGGCAATGGGGACCCTGGAGTCTGACAGCTGCCTTCTAGACACTACTTGGGAGTAACCCAAGCCATGCTGTCAATTTCTTTTTTTTAAACAAATTTTTTATTGAACATAAATGGTATACATTTAAACTATATTTGGTGTCCTCTCCCCCACCCCCATTTTCCCTTCCCCCCTCCCACCAATGGTTGTCCAGATTAGCCATGTCATATTCATAATTTTACACATATTCAGATGTAGACCCTCATTAATCAAGATCAGCCTTCCTCCTCTCCTATCTTTCCATTCAAACTTTGCTGATATTTACCCTCCATTATATGAAGTCCCACTGGTATCCTATGTTTCCTAGTTTGGGCATATTAGAGAAAACATATGTACCTTCTTCTGTGCTTGGCTGATCTCACTTAACATAATGCTCTCCAGGACTTTCCATCTTCTTGCAAATGATATAATTTTGTTCTTCTTTATGGCTGAATAGAATTCCATTGTGTGTATTTCCCAAAGTTTTATTATCCATTCATCTGTTGATGATGGAGATATGGGTTGGTTCCATATTTTGGCTATTACAAACTGTGCTGCTATAAACATACGTATGCATATGTTGCTATAGTTCTCTGAATTCAACCCCTTTGGAAAAATACCCAGGAGTGGTAGAGCTGGATCATATGGTGGATCTATTCCCACATTTCTTAGGAATCTCCACACAGATCTCCATAGTGGCTGAACTAGTTTGCATTCCCACCAACAGTGTAAAAGAGTTCCTCTTTCCCCACATCCTCACCAGCATTTGTTGTTATTTGATTTCTTTATGATTGCCACTCTGACAGGGGTTAGATGGAATCTCAGTGTAGTTTTGATTTGCATCTCCCTGATGGGCAATGATGTAGATCATCTTTTCATGTATGTATTGGCCCTTTGTATCTCTTCTTTTGTGAAGTGTCTAGTTCATTTGCCCATTTTTTGATTGGGTTGTTTGTTTTGCTAGTGTAGAGTCTTTTGAGCTCTTTGTATATTCTGGATATTAGCCCCCTATCAGAATGGTGGCTGGTAAAGATCTTTTCCCATTCTGTAGACTTGCTGTCAATTTCAAACTGCTTTTTCCTAATGTCTAGGCAATCTACCTGAGAAAGGTGAAGGCCACTTCCTGGGACCTCAGTTAGTTTTAATATGCAGCAGGGTCTTTTGTTCACTATTTGAGAGTTGCCTTGGTACAGTTACACACTTCTTTCATTACACACTGCTTTCTCCCAAAGCTAATGCAATCTGTGTGTGAAAGAAAAGCTCTCAAAAGGGAGGGTTTCTCAGAATGAATAACTGTTTAGAATGGTTAGTCTATACTTATTTTCGTTTCTATTTCAGGTTATGGTCTTAGACAGTTTTCTCGACTTTCCTGGAAATCTCCTGAGATTGCTTATCAGCAGAAACAACTGGAGTTTTGTAAAGCTCTGGTTACTCTCAGGATGCTTTTGATTTCATTATCTCTTGACATTTAGTTAGCATCTATTGCTTCTCAGGAAATGAATTTTTTCCCACTGTGGCCCATTGGCTAATCTGCCTGCTTCTTTCTACTTCCTAAATTCCCTCTGGCGATATCTACCCACTTCTTTCTACCTCATCATTTTCGTAATGGTTTTTTAACTCAGGTTAATACTCTGGTGGTTCATTCATGTTGTTGCCTATTTCAATAATACATTTTTATGATGAATAATATTTACTAGCAGAGATATGCACAGTTTAACCATTCATGCCATTTCAGGAGTTCCCAGTCTGGAGTTATTTTGAGTAAAGTTGCTGTGAACATTCATATACAATTGTTGGCAGTAACACAAGTTCCCAATACTATGGGATATATGTCCAATTGTGAAATTTCTGGTAATCTGTTAAGTCCATTTTAGTTCCTAAAGAAAATGCTCAACTATTTTCCAGAGGGGCTGAACCATTTTATATTCTTATGAATAATATGTAAATGGATCATTTTTCCACATTCTCATTGACATTTGGTGTTTACAAACTTTAGTCATTTTTCTAAGCTTGTAGCAATATTGTAAACTTAATTTTCATTTTTTGATAACTAATAATATTGAACATATTTTCACGTGCTTATTTTATATATGTGTATGCTCTTCTGTTAAATGTTTCATGTATCTTGCATATTTTGTAAATGCATGGTTTATTTTTGATGTTGAGTTTTTGAGAATTCTTTAAATGTTCCAGACACAGGACCTTTGATTTCTTCAAGGCTATATTTGTAACTTTTTCTCTCTGAGAGGCTTTCACAAAGCAGAAGTTTTAAAAAATTTTTGGTGCATTGTAGTCATACATCTTAATGGGGTACAAGATGGTAGAGGCATACATGCACACATCACTCATTTAGCCCTTCCCCAATTCCCACTACATTCCATCTCCACTACCCCTTCTTATCATGCTTGGATTACTGATTGATATGTTTTTGGATGTATATCTTGTTCAATAGGAAATTTCCTTCTTCCCATCCTCCTCAGCTATGTCACCTTATTTGCTCATTGAAGGTTTCTCCTTTGTCTAGAGTTCCTCCTATGAGCTTTTTTTCTCTGTGGCTTTGGCGTATTAAGGAGAGCATTAGAATTTTACTTTTTTTCCCCATGTATATATAGTTAAATAAGCAAAACTGTTTTGTCATAAGTCAGCTACCTTTGAAGGTAAGTAACAATAAGGTAGACACCAGGAGATGTATAAAATTATTTTGTGTTGTATATATTCTGAATAATAATATAGATAACAATTACATGAATATACACTAAAACTAATAAAAGCTGAGAAAATATGCAGTTGCTTTTAGTCTTTGTTTCTTTACATTAACATTTTCTTTTTTTTTCTTTTTTTAAATTTTTTATTGGTGCATTGTAATCATATATCACATTGGAATACAAGACTTGAGAGGATATACAAGCATATATCATCCAATTAGCCTTCATCCAGCCCCCATCCCATTCCCTCACCTTCCCTCGATCCCATGCTTGTTTGGTGATTAACCTTGATACATTTGTTTATGTTCCTCCTGCGTTTTAAAGAGGCTCCATCCTCCCCTATTACATACCCTCTGATTGGTCACCTTAGTTGCTTCATTATAGGGCCCTTTCTTTAGCTCAACCTCTTCCTGTTGCCCCTTTCCTCCTAGTTTTTGCTGATTAGGGGAAGCATCTGATTTTTATTTTCTGCGATATTTCTCTGTGCATGCTGTGTTGCAAGTACAGATCCCACTCTTGATGGCCCCAGTAGTGGCCTGGCTACCCTGTGGACTGATCCAGACCTCACTGGCTCAAGCAGCGGCCTTGCCTCATGTGAGGCCCCAATTCTGGTCTTTCTGGCCCTGACACTGGACTAACCCCTCAGCTGGCTCCGATCCCAGCCCACTGGCCCCAGCACCGGCCTAGCCTCAAGGCAGGCTCCAATACCGGCCTCGGAGGCCTCAGTAGCGACCATGCCTCACTGAAGGCTCCTATGTCGGCCACTGAACCTGGCACTGGCCTAACCCCTCAGCAGGCTCTGATCCTGACCTTGGAGACCTCAGCTCCGGCCTTGCCTCACGGCAGGGTCTGATCCCGGCCTCGCTGGCCCAGGCATCGGCCTAACCCCTCGGCAGGCTCCGATCCCAGCCTCGGAGGCCCCAGTAGCGGCCTTGCCTCCTGTCAGGCTCCAATGCTGGCCGTTGGCCCTGGCATTGGCCTAACCCCTCAGCGGGCTCCAATCCCGGCCTTGAAGGCCCCAGCACCGGCCTTGCCTCACGGCAGGCTCCCATCCCAGCCACGCTGGCCCTGGCACTGGCCTAACCCCTCGGCAGGCTCTGATCTTGGCCTCGGAGGCCCCAGCACCAGCCTTGCCTCACGGCAGATTCTGATGCCGGCCTTGCTAGCCCCAGCACCAGTCTAACCCTTCGGAAGGTTCTGATCCCGGCCTCGGAGGCCTCAGTAGTGGCCTTGCCTCATGGAAGGCTCCGATGCCGGCTGCGGGCCCCAGCACCATTCTAAACCCTCGGCAGGCTCCAATCCCAGCCTCAGAGGCCCCAGCACCAGCCTTGCCTCCAGTCAACTCTGATGCTGGCCACTGGCCCCGGCATCAGCCTAACCCCTTGGTAGGCTCCGATCCAGGCCTCAGAGGCCCCAGCACTGGCCTTGCCTCATGGCAGACCCCGATGCCAGCTGCTGGCCCTCATATCGGCCTAACCACTGGGCAGGCTCTGATCCCAGCCTCGGAGGTCCCAGCACCGGCCTTGCCTCACAGCAGGCTCCGATGCCGGCCATTGGCCCTGGCACCAGCCTAACCCTTCAGCAGGCTCTTATCCCGGCCTCGGAGGCCCCAGGACTGGCCTTGCCTCACAGCAGGCTCTAGATGCCGGCCGCTGGGACCAGCACCGGCTTAACCCCTGGCAGGCTCTTATCCTGGCCTCGGAGGCCCCAGCATCAGCCTTGCCTCACAGCAGGCTCTGATGCCAGCCTTGCTGGCCCCAGCACCGGCCTAACCCCTCAGCAGGCTCCAATTCTGGCCTTGGAGACCCCAGCACCGGCCTTGCCTAACGGCAGACTCCAATGCCGGCTATTAGCCCCAGCCCCGGCCTAACCCTTCGGCAAGCTCTTATCCCGGCCACGGAGGCCCCAGAACCGGCCTTGCCTCATGGCAGGCTCCAATGCTGTCCGCTGGCTCCGGCATCAGCCTAACCCCTTGGCAGGTGCCAATCTTGGGCTCGGAGGCCCCAGTAGCGGCCTTGCCTCATGGCAGGCTCTGTTGTCGGCTATTGGCCCTGGCACTGGCCTAACCCCTCGGCAGGCTCTTATTCTGGCCTTGGAGGCCCCAGAACCGTCCTTGGCTCACGGCAGGCTCTGATGCCAGCCTCGCTGGCCCCAGCACCGGCCTAACCCCTCGGCAGGCTCCAATCCCAGCTTCGGAGGCCCCAGCACTGGCCTTCCCTCATGGTAAGCTCCGATCCCAGTCTTGCTGGCCCCGGCACCGGCCTTGCCTCACGGCAGGCTCCGATCTCGGCCTCACTGGCCCCAGCATTGGCCTAACCCTTCAGCAGGCTCCGATCCTGGCTTCGGAGGCCCCAGAACCGGCCTTGCCTCACAGCAGGCTCCTATGTCAGCCATTGGCCCCAGTACCAGCCTAACTCCTCGGCAGGCTCCAGTCCCTGCCTTGAAGTCCTCTGTACCGGCCTTGCCTCATGGCAGGCTCCAATCCCAGCCTTGCTGGCCCTGGCACTGGCCTAACCCATCAGCAGGCTCCAACCTGGCCTTGGAGGCGCCAGCACCAGCCTTGCCTCACGGCAGGCTCTGATCCCGTCCTTCCTGGCCCCAGCATCAGCCTAACCCTTCGGCAGGCTCCGATCCTCGCCTCAGAGGCCCTAGCACCGGCCTTGCCTCACGGTAGGCTCTGATGCCGGCCACTGGTCCTGGCATCAGTTTAACCTGTTGGCAGGCTCCGATCCCAGCCTTGGAGGCCCCAGCACTGGCCTTGCCTCACGGCAGGCTCCGATGTCAGCCATTGGCCCCGGTACCGGCCTAACCCCTCGGCAGGCTCCATTCCCTGCCTTGAAGGCCCCAGTACTGGCTTTGCCTCATGGTAGGCTCTGAACCCAGCCTTGCTGGCCCCAGCACTGGCCTAACCCCTCGGCAGGCTCCAATCCTGGCCTCGAAGGCCCCAGCACTGGCCTTGCCTCAAGGCAGGCTCTGATCCCGGCCTCATTGGCCCCAGCACTCGCCTAACCCCTCGGCAGGCTTCGATCCTGGCCTTGGAGGCTCCAGCACCAGCCTGCCTCATGGCAGGTTCCAATCCCAGCTTTGTTGTGTCCGTCACTGGTCTCACCCCTGGGCAGGCTCCAATCTGAGCACCCTCTTCACCCAACCAATTGTCCCACATTCTCGAGGGTGCGTGGTGGTAGCATTCTGCCTCTGGGGTTATTATTTCAAAGTTTCCAGGTGTATTGCATCAGATCTCTGCCTCCCCTGAGTACTGGCCACTGCCATTGCCACTGCCTCCACCATTTCAAATCTTTCCTAAGCTCTTTTTCCACTCTGAATGTTGTCCAGTGTTCCTAAGCATGCACTATGTTAGCATTTGACATTTGGTGTAATTTCTCCAAAAAACTAAGGTTGGTAGGATCCAATTTCTGCTTCTCCTGAATACAAGTCTCCACCACCATCGCGGAGACCACTTTCAACCCCGCCTTTCTCCTTGGTCTCCGCTAAACTCTCTCCTTACAGGTGATGTCCAAGATTCTTAACAATATAGAGAAACAGCAGTCCTCCTTCACAGGGAACTTTTCCATAAGTTCCAGGTCGCTTGGATAAGTCTTGTCTGCATCTCCAGTATCCTGGCATCTGCCACGGCCTTCTTAACCCCTCTCCGATATTTTCAGCATGCTCTGCACTACTCCGCCTGGGGCCCAGAGTCCTGAGACTTAGCCCAGCTGTTCCGGGGTGTGCCCCGCCCGACCCATGCCCAGGACCCAGGGTCTTACTGGGCCCAGTTTTTCCAGGGGCTGGTGTGCTATGCGGGGTCCAGCCCAGGGCCCAGAGTCCTGTGACCCTGGATGTTCCGGGGTCCGGTGTGCTCCGCGCGACCCCTGCCCAGGACCCATGGTCTTACTGGGACTGGTTTCTGCAGGGGTCTGGCATGCTATGCGTGGTCCAGCCAGTCTGCAAACTGTGATCCTGTCTTTGCCTCCCAAATGCTGGGATTTCAAGCGTGTACCACTACACTCAGCTATGACCCCTTTTTGGGGGTCATACTATGTGTGTGTGTGTGTGTGTGTGTGTGTGTGTGTGTGTGTGTGGTGAGTGTGTATACCTCTGAGCAACACACTTAGCCCTTTTATTTTTTGTTTTAAAACAGGGTCTCACTAGGTTTCAGAAAGGTTCACTGAGTTGCTGTGTCTGTCCCAGGAACTCACGATTCTCTGTCTCATCCCCCTAAGTATAGAGATGAGTACAGACATGTACCATCATATCTGGGAAGGGCATGCTTTTAATGTATAGCATGTTTTTAATGTCTAGCATAAGAACTTATCTAATTTTAAAACTGAAGAATTTCACTTATGTATGTGTGTGTTTACAGTTTTATAGTTTTACAGCTCACTGTTAGTCTTTAATCCATCAATCCATTTTGAGTTGAAGTTTGACACTTATCTTTAGGTTCATTTTCTTTTTCTTCTTAATGTAACTTTATTGACCAAGTAAAATTCCATTGTGTATATATCCATTCATCTGTTTTATAATCCATTCATCTATTGATGGACATCTTAGCTTATTCCATAGTTTGGCAATTGTGAACTGTGCAGTTATGAACATAGATATGCAGGCATTAGTTTGGTGAGAATTTGGATTTTTAAGAATGCTGAAGCTATGGCCCAGAACAAAATGAATAATTGCTCATGGCACATAAGTTGTATGTGGCAGAGCTGAGATTCTTTGGCCATAGTCTGTGCAATGTATTGTGTTTATTTTAATTTTAATATAATTTTAAACTTAATACTTTTACAGATTCATGGAATTTATTTCTTTCATTCTGTACATGCATATACTATGCTTTGATCATATCCACCTTCCCTACAGTCTTCTTTTATTCTTTCCCCTCTCATCAGTGTCTTCATCCCTTGCCCTGAGAGTACCTTTTCCAGTCTATTTTCAGATTTTATTTTTGTTTCTACATATGAGAGAAAACATATGATACTTCTTTCTCTGTGTCTGGCTTATTTTACTAACCATGATGGTCTCCAGTTCCATTCAATTTTCTGCAACTGATATTATTTAATTCTTGATTATTGTGGAAAAATACTCTATTATGAATATATATAATACTTTTTATCCAGTCATCTGTTGATAGACACCTAGGCTGAGTCTGTTTCTTGGTGAATAGTGCCATAATAAAGAGTTATTCAGGTATTTTTTATATATTTATTTCATTGCCTTTGAGTGTATACCATAGCTAAATTATATGGTAATTTTATTTTTAGGTTTTTGATGAACAGATATACTATCTTCCATAGTGTCTATAATAATTTACATTCCTACCAACAGTGTATAGATGTTCCTTTTCTTCACATCCTTACCAACACTCATATTTTTATAATAGCCATTATTACTGGGATATCAGTGTGTGTTTGATTTACATTTCCTGATGAGTGAGAATTTATCATATATTTATTGGTAGTTTATACTTCTTTCAAGAATTATCTGTTCAGAATATATGTCCATCTTATAGATTGAATTGCATATTATTTTGTGGGCAAAGATTTACTCCCATTCTGTACGTTGCTTCTTCATGCTGATTTTTTTTTTTTTTTGCTCTGCAGATTTTTTTTTAAATTTTTTTATTGGTGCACTGTATTCATACATCATAGTGGGATACAAAAAACTTTTGTAGACATACATGCACACATCGCCCAGTCAGCCCCCACCCGATCCCCACCCCATTCCCTCCCCATACCTCCTTCCCATGCTTGGCTCAGTGCTTGACATCTAGTATTATAGCAATTTATCCAAAATTAAAAATGATAATCTCACATAACAATTTTATTTGTCTGATACCAAGTTTTGATAACTTAAAGATAACATTTTAATATTTCTTTTTGCTTTCTTTCTTACCAGAGAATATTTCTTTTCTTTTTTTTTAGGTGAAACTATCATATATTTATATATTTATTTTTCAGGAAAAAATCTATCCTAATATGTAATATGGACTCTAGATACTCAAAATGATCTTGAAAAAGAACAAAGCTAGAAGATATATATTTTCTAATTTCAAACCATATAAAGCTACAATAATTAAAACAGTGTAGTACTGTTCTAAGGGCAGATATATAAACCAATGGAGTTAAATAAAAGCCTAGAGATACATTCTTCTATATATTGTCAAATTATTTTTGACAAGGTTTCCACGAACATTTGGTGGGGGAAATAATAATCTTTTAACTAAATATTGTTGAAAAATAATAATTACATGAAAGAGAATAAAATTAGACCCTTACCTAATCCCATATACAAATATTAACTCAAAATAGATAAAAGACCTAAATATAAATCTTAAGACTATAAACTTTTAGAAAAAAATCTGGGTCATAAAACCTCACAACATTGAAATTGGCAGTGATTTCTTGGATATAATTTCAATGGCACAGGCAACAAAAGGGTATACAAACTCCCTAAAAAATAAAATATTGTATATCCAAAGACAATGTAAACAGAGTTAAAAGTTACTGATAGAATGGGATAAAATATCTCCAAATGCTATATCTGAAGGTATATTAATATTTCAACTAGAAATCCTAAAAATTAACAATAAAAGCAAACAATCCAATTTAGAGATAGGTATAAGACTAACATAAATAATGAATCTCCACAGATAACTAATCTTATTTGCCTGTTGGATGGAAAATCTTGTTTCTCTGGTTCTGGTGTGTGTTACCTATTTCTTCTTTGTAGTTAATCTCTTTGAGTATTTTCTCTAGTGCTGGTTTTGAAGACAAATTCCTTCAGTTTCTGTTTGTCATGGAAGTTTCTTATTTCTCCATCTAATTTGATAGAAAGTTTTGCTGGGTAGGAAATTTTTGGCTGGAACTTGTTTTCTTTCATAGTTTGGAATATGTTACTCCAAGCCCTTCTGGCTCTCATGACTTGGTTTAGGAAGTCTGGAGTGATTCTAATTGGTTTGCCTCTGAATGTCACTTGTCCCTTTGTTTTTTTTTTTTTGTTTTTTTTTTTTTGTTTGTTTTTTTTTTTGCCTTTAAGATTCTCTGCTTGGCTTCCACATTGTTCATTTTGACAATTATGTGGCGTGGAGATCCTCTTCTCCGATCCTGTCTAAAGGGAGTTCTATAAGTTTCCTGGACCTGTGTATTGACCTCTTGCTTTATGTTTGCAAAATTTTCTGCTATTACTTCCTTGAAGATATTGTTGATCCCTTTGGTTTCACCTTCTTTTCCCTTCTCCCATTTTCAGTTCTTCCTTTTATTTTTCTGAGCTATTAATGTTTTATTGAGAAAAGTTTTGTATGCATCAATATCTTGATATTTTTTCTATGTTTTTCTGTTATAATTTCAAATTTCTGGGTACTACATTAAAGTTTCTGATCCATTTTGAGTTCATTTTGGTATTGGATGAGCAATAGTAATCTAGTTGTAATCTTCTACATGTGAATAACCAGTTCTCCCAGTGGAATTTAAAAGGCTGCTTTTCCCCACATATTTTTTGCAATCTTGGTTGATAATCAGATGGCTATAGATGTGTAGGTTTATTTCTGAATGTCTTATTCTATTCCATTCGTCTTTGTGTATGTTTTTATGCTAGTATCATGCTGGTTTTCTTATTCTGGTTCAATAGTATATTTTGAATCAGATTTTGTGATAACTCCAGCTCAGAATTGCTTTGGCATTTCAAGGTATTTTGTGCTTCCATATAAATTTTAGGATCATTATTTTTTCTATTTCTGTGAAAAATCACTATGGTACTTTTGTGGGAATTGCATTGAATATGTAGATCTTGTTTATTATTATGGCCATTTTAACAATATTAATTTTTCCCAGCCAATGAATATGGAAGGTTTTTCTATCTTAAAGTGTCCTCTTAAATTTCTTTCCTACTCAAAGCAAAATTTATTTTTTGCTTACAGTTTCAGAGGTTTCAGTCCATGATCAATTGGTCCAGGGGTTTTAGGGCCTATAGTGAGACAGGTCATCGTGTCAGAATTACATAGAAAATTGCTTGCTTCATGGTAGCCATAAAGAAAGAGAGGGGAGAGTTGGGGGACATAATTTAATCTTGAAAAGTATAATCCCAATAACCTGCTTCCTCTAACTAAGCCCCACTTTGTAAAGTTTCTACCACCTCCTAATAGCCATTATTATGATTCCAGCAATAGATAAAACATTTGATAAGGTCAGAGTCCTCTTGATCCAATCACCTCCCAAAGCCTCCACCTCTGACCACTGTTGTACTGGGGACCAAGCCTTAAATACATGCGTTTTAAGGGGATATTTAATATCCAAAATATATTCTCACAAAGAGGGTTGTTATAAAAGGCTAAGCCTGGCCCTACCATGCTTTCTAGCTTCCTGTTTGTCAAGTCATTGTTGTTTCTCACACATGCTCCTATCATCACCTCCATCATTTTGTCGTGCAGTCAGGAGGTTTCCTCACCAGAACTGAACAAATGTCAGAATCATGCCTTTGAATCTCCAAATGGTAAACAAATCTCTCTTTATAAAGTTAGTATGCCTCAGGAATTTTATTGTAGTAATGTAAAATTTTCTGATATAGACTGCCTTGAAGAATTTTTCTTACACTTTGTTTTCAGAAGATTGAATATGCTGTTCCTAGGGATGGTTCATTGGGGGCTCTAAACTTCTCACATCTTTATGGGTATGGTGTATATAATTTAATATTTAGGAATTCTCATCCGTTATGTATTAATAAATTAAATAATAAAATAATACAAATTATCTCTCATACTTTCCTTCTGGGATTCTAGTTACATTCATGTTAAACTGTATTATTTTATCTTAGAATTTTTTTCTGTTTATAATTTTATCTTTTATCTGGGTGTGGTGGCACATGCTTGTAATCCCAGCATTTGGGAGGCTGAGACAGGAGGAACATGGTTCGAGGAAAGCCTCATATACTAATTAGTGAGGCCCTTTGCAACTCAGTGAGACCCTGTTGCAAAATAACAAACAAAAATAGGGCTGATTGTGTAGCTCAGAGGTAGAATTCCCCTGGGTTCCATCTCCAGTATATATATATATATATATATATATATATATATATATATATATATCCAGGAGTGAGTGTATCTCAAAGGTAGAATGGCCCTGGATTTCATCCCTAGTACCACAAAAATAATTTTATCTTTTATGTTTCAACTTAATAATTTGTGTTAACTGATATTCACATTCACTTATTCTTTGGCTGTTTTGGAACCACTTATGAACTTATTGAGGGTATTTTGTACCTCTGCTATTGTATTTTTTCATTTTTAGTATTTACATTTAATTCTTTGTTAGGATTTTCATTTCACTACTTCAGTTATCTGCCGATCTTGCATGATGTTTATCTATTCTATTAGAGACTTTGACATGTTAATCATAATTATTTAATTTTTTTCTTATTCCCCTACTCTCTGCATCACATCAGATTCTATTTCTGATGCTTGCTTTTTTTTGGACTGTGATTTTTCTCACTATTTTGTGTGTCTTGATTTTTGTTTGTTTGAAGCCAAGAAATTTATGTAGGATAGTGGAAACTAAGGAAAATAGTTCTTAATCTTAGAAATAGGTGACACATACTTTCTTTTATGAGACATTCATAGGGGTCCTATCTTCAGAAGAGATTAAGCTTGTTTTCCTGTGATCCATTTGTCATTTTCTGTATTGGTGGTGCAAATAAAATAGTACTTGGTAACTGCAGAAGAAGGAAGACATTTTTAAAAATTTATTTTTATTTATTTATTTATTTATTTATTTATTTATTTATTTATTTTCAGTACTGGGGATTGAACCCAGGGACATTATTCTTCCCAGTTATACTCCCAGCCCTATTTCTATTCTTCATTTTGAAACAGGGTCTCATTAAATTGTCAGGACTTCACTAAGTAGCTGAGGCTGGCCATGAACCTGCGATCTTCCTGTTTCAGCCTCCCAAATACTGGGATTACAAGCATTTGATACCATGCCTGGATTAAAAATTCCTTTTAAGATAAACTTATCATTGCTCTTCAAAAAGAAAGACTCTCAAAGGTCAGCACATAACCAAGACTGAAGGAGACTGTATTACATTACTACATGATTTACTTGAACTCTGTTTTAGGGTAAAAAAGGGAAGAAATAAGTTAATATTAGATTAGTTATTCTTGAAAACTAGTTTCTCATGAATACCTCAAAGACAGAGATTAATCCTGGATTCTGTACTTTTAGAATCTGAAGGAATGAGACAATACTTCCGTATAGTCATTTTGAAGCCAATAGAAAGTCTCCTAATTACAATATTTCCTCTTTGTAGAATATTTTTTTAACAAAACACAAAAAATAATTTGTATGTTTTTCAGAGACTCAGACATAGGTGGAGACAATAAATCATAGGAGAAATGTCCTTTTTTGGAAACAGAGAATACCATACTGAAGAATTTACCAGGGAAGAAGTCCCTCAAGAATAGAATCAGTTCTACTTATTATTGTGATTTCTTCTACTATGCCAAAGACACCCTTGACTGTATGTTCCACAGCTGCATAGAAAGATTTCAAGAGAAGAATATACTGTGTTTTCTGCAAATTCTGCTTCCTTAAGACTCCCCAGAAATCATGATAGGGCCACAAGAAAGATGAGAACTGTCTTCTGTTCACAGGCCTTCAATTGTCATGAAACGTAGTGTTTGGGTCTCAGCTGTACTTACCAGTTGCATGAACCTTTGCCACTCACCTCTTCATGCATAAAGTTCTTCAATTCTAAAATTATTCCATAAACATTGGCTTTATAAGGCAGTTTGGAGAATCAACTATAATGGGGTGGGGAGAAAGACATTAGCAAAATTCAAAGAGCAGCATACTGGTCAGAGGTCAACATGATCAATGATTCCTCCCTGATTATAACTCATGTGTTCCTAGTTTGGAAGATATTTAATCCTGCATATCACTCACTGAAGTGATCTTTCCAATTTCAAATGAAAATGGCTAGTTAGGTATTTGCTTAGAAAGTTTATTCAGAGATAACAGAGCTTTCCTTTGTGCTTGTTTTCCAGTTAATACCCTGAGTTCTGGAGATCTGGAACTTATGGGTCCCTGTATCTGAGGAAGTTGTTTGGTTTTGCCTAGTTTCTGGTCCATGAGACTTTCAGCCTTGTGTTGGGATGTCTAGTCAACTCTGAGAATGATCTTAGTTTAATATAAACACATGGATATTCCTAGAGGAAAGCAAGTGCCAGTCCATTTTTCCAGAGTTTATTTTGTGTCTTTTAAATATACATCTTCCTCTGAAAGGTCAAAGTTGCCCATGATTCTAGGTATAAACTAAGGCACCTTTCAACTTAAGCAGCTGCTTAATAGTGAGGAAGCAAAAGTACTTAAAAATTGGGAGGGGATGTTTAGCAGTTTTTTTCTTTTTTTTTTTTTGTGGTACAGGGGACGTAACCTAGGAACGTTCTACCTCCTGGTTACACCCCAGAACTATTTTATATTTTATTTGGAAATAGGGACTCACTAAGATGCTGAGAGCCTCACTAAGTAGCTAAGGCTGGCTTTGAACCTGCGCAATCCTCCTGTCTCAGCCTCTTAAATTCTGGGATTACAAGCATGTACCATCATGCCCAGCCTAGCACTTTAACATTAGGTAACAAATAATTTGCATTAGCCTCTTTCGTTATATACAAAATAGTCATAGGATCTTAAGTTATTAAGTCGTGTGTGTGTGTGTGTGTGTGTGTGTGTGTGTGTGTGTCTTTTGTCTTGAGGATTGAACTCAGGAACATTCTACCTCCAATCTACACCCAAGCCCTATTTTAATTTTATTTGGAAACAGGGTCTCACTAAATTGCTGAGGCTGGCCTGAGCAATTGAGGGTCACCCTATGATCCTCCTGTCTTAGCTTCCCAAGTACTGGGATTACCTCACATTAGTTATTTCACCAAGTGATTATCACGTGAATATGTAGATTACCAAGTGATACTTTTTAACTCTGGGACCAGTAAATTAGCACAATCCCTTTGATATTTACTAAGTGCTATAACAAGTGATCTCTAGGGGTCTTTTTGGCTCTAAAATAGGTATTCAATTCTTGAGTTCTACCTTAGTCAGTTGGGGATGTTGTAATAAAGTAATAAAACCAGGAGGGCTTTTTGTTTTAGCATGTTTTCTGTTGCTATAAAAGAATACCAAAGACTGGGTGATTTATTGAGAGAAGAAGTTTATCAGGCTCACCATTCTGGAGGCTGGGAAGTCCAAGGGCATGGTCGTGGCATCTGGCATGCTGTATCATAACATGGCAGAAGGTGAAACCATTAAATTAAGCAGAAAGAGACAGCTGAGCCTGCCTAATTCACTTGTATAACAACCCACTCTCACATGAACAAACCTAATCCTGTGAGAATGGCATTAATCCATTCAGAAAGAGGAAGCCTTCATGACCTATGAACTTCCTATTAGGCCTCAACTCCAGATATTGTTGTGTTAAAGAATTAAATTTTAAACACATGCACTTTTGAGATAAGCATTCAAACAGTAGCATGTATAAAAAATAAAAATTTATTTCTCAGAATTGGTGGCTGGAAGTCTGATATCAGAGTACCATATGGTCATGTTCTGGTGAGGGACATGGTTTTGAGACTGCTGTAATTTTGCTTGTGCTTATGTGGTAGAAAGAGAGTAAGCTAACTCTCTGGCCTCTTGATATAAGGATGCTAAATTCCATTAATGAGTTTTTTACCCTTATGACCAAATTATCTCCTAAAAGAGAGTAAGCTAACTCTCTGGCCTCTTGATATAAGGATGCTAAATTTCATTAATGAGTTTTCTACCCTTATGACCAAATTATCTCCTAAAGGCTCACCTCCTCATACCATCATATTGGATATTAGGACTTCAACATATGACTTTGAGGAGAGCACAAACATTCATTTCATAACAGACTCCTGACTGTATTTCTTTTAAAATAACTTGGACTATTTCCCAGTCCAGTGGGGAAGGGCTTCTTTTTCAGCCCAGAGGCAAAGCAGTAGCCTGGATGGCCTTAACTTTTATCTAAGACTCTGGAAAATTGTAGAACTTCTATTTATAGTTGGAGTTACAGTCTATTGTTGGGATTTTCCACAGACTTTTACTTGGAAAAGTTCAAACTCTTAGAGACAGGACAGTTGCAATAAAACAATTCTACACAAAATAATTGGCTGAATTGTGATTGCAAACAAAATAGTTTTTTGGGCAAATACAGTCTTCACATGGGAGACTTGTTTCTTTTCCAATATCTTTTCCCATGGCTTCTCTTCTCTTTACAGATTCTACTCAGCAATAAAGAAGAACAAAATCATGTCATTCACAAGAAAATGGAAAGACCTGGAGAACATAATGGTAATTGAGATTAGCCAAGCAGTGAAAGAGAAGGGACATATGTTTTCTCTAATATGCTCAAACTAGGGTATATTGGGGATACCAGAGAGACTCCAGATAATGGAGAGGAAACCTCAGCAAAGCTATAATGGAAGAGGTAGGAGAGGAAAAAGGCTGAGGTTGATTAATGGAGGAGCTACATTTGAATATGTGTAAAAGTATGAATGTAGCATGGTCAATCTGGATATTCATTGTTGGGAGGAGGAAAGGGGAATTAGGGAAAGGGCATCAAGCACTGTCTGAATGTATACCATTTTAAATATAATCTACATAAAAATAAAAAAAACTCTTAAAAAAGAAACATTTCAACTGAGAACTGAAGAAAAATTAATATTATCTTCTCAAAATTCTGAACATTCCTTCCTTACCTCAGAAGGGACTTATTTTTTTTCACAGAGGTTAAAGATAATGCCAAAGTTCATTTACTTCTCAAGGGAAATTCTGTTTGGATGCTGTATCTATACCTTTTCAAGCATTGTGATCTTCAAATATCATGCCAGTAACATAGCCTGAAGGAATTTTATGTCTCTGTGTTATCAAACAATATGATTGTCTCATATTTTGTTGGTAATATTTAGAATTTTTAATAGTAATATCTGTTATCATAATAAAAAATCTGTAGGTTAGGAGATTTGGGAAAAAGTAGGCACAACATTAGTTCATGTCTTGTAGGTGGAAACAATAAAGCATAAAGAAATGAAAATATTAGCCAAGACTGATGCTCAACTTCATCATTGGGAAATTTCAGGGTATCTCATAGGATTTCAAAATGCCTCACACAACTGCTCTGCAATTCTCACAGCCAAGTTCATTTAATTAATTTTATTTTTTTAAAATTTGCAGCATCGGGGGACAGAAAATGGCGACGGAGAGATACAGTATATCTCATTAGATGAATGCAAATTAAGTTCAACTACTGAGAAGGCAACGTCTTAAACAAAATTAAATTCATCTTACAACCCAAAACACACTCAGGGACTATGGCGGGAGAAATCCCGTAACTCTGACCTGTGAGATTCACCGCAGAGTAAGAAAAGCATAAGTGAGCTGTAGAGACAGGCCATAGATCAGTGGAGCTGTAGACCAGTGCCATAACAGGCCACCAGCCCAAACAGGCAGTCTGAGAATTGCATGAAAAAAACCATGACTCTGAAAGTGGCCATAGAGCTTCAACACCTTAAGCTGTGAGCTCACCTGAGCACATGAGCTGCATCATTTGCTCACCAGAGGTGGCACACACAGAGGCATAGGGAGACCTAAAGGACCTGGAACCGGACCTACTAACTGTGTGTTCAGAGAATCAGTGGGATATGGAAGAGCAGCCAGCCCTTCAGAGCCCCAGACTGGGCTGCCAGGTAACAGCTTGAGCTCAGATGAGCCACAGAACCCAGTGGGCACAGTGAGTGCCACCAGACATGGTAATAACTGTGGGTGACAGTGTGCACCTAGGGGAACAAGTTCAACTCCAGTGACACAGGAAAGGTGCTTAAGGCACAATACTTGCACAGGGTCACAAGGGGTTGCTTCAAGCACATATGAGGCATTGGAATATACTCCAGAAGCTATCACAGTAATGAGACATTCAGAAATTATATTGGCCCTCTCTATATTTGTAAAGTAGTAGGACTGTTTTTTTTGTTATTGTTGTTTTGTTTTGTTTTTGTTTTTGTTTTTTTCTGTTTTTTGGATTTGGGGGGTTCATTTTTTTCCTTTTTTTACTTTTATTTGGGTTTCTTGTTTGGTTCTTTCACTTCATCTCACAAGATTGCTAGTTTGTTTTATTTTATTTTTATCCTGTTTTTTTTTCTCTTAACCCTTTTTCTTCTATCATGATGGTCTATTTTTGTTTTTGTCGGCGTTTATATTTGATGTATAATAGTTAACCTTTGTACCTTATTTTGTTACTTTATTCATTTTTGTTTGCTCCTCCCCCCGCTCCTTCTACAAAAGTCTTCAATTTAGCCTATCTGCTATCTTCTCTCAAAACTTTCTCTTTGTCCCTTAACTATCCCTTTGTTTAATACACAAAGTTTCTCAAATCTCCATACTTAAATATTCTAATACAAGAGTTCTACTATCTAACCTTCTCCTATTCTCAACCTGATACAACCTTATTATACTTAAATTCTTCCACAACTTAATTATACCCTTTACCTTACCGGATTCCTGCACCCATCAGCCTAGCTACTCTACCATCACCTAACCCTCACCACATGAAAAAGTACTGCTTACCTGTTGACTCTTCTAAATTCCTACTACTAAGACTGGACTAAACATAATACCCAAAAATGATGGGAAGACATCAGAGAAAAAAAAGGCCTGAGAAATTTGAAATATTGGAACCAGGAAGTGAAGAAATAACAGAAATCTCAAATACTGACCTACAAGAAATGCAAGAAGGGGAGTTCTAAAATCTTGATCTACAATGTGATGAAAAGATTTAAAATAAGTCTAGAGGAGATGAAAGATGAATTAGAAATTCAAAGAAAGAATCAGAAACAGGCCTGGAATGAAATGAAAGAGTCAATAAATGAAATGAAGACAGCAAAAGAAAGAAATTCTGGAAGATTAGATGAAATGGAAAGTAGAATATCACTGTTAGAAGACAGTTCATCCAAAACTGAAAACAAAGGCAACAGTATACAGAATTCATTGCAGTAACAAAACCTAAACATCCATCAACTATGGGACATCATGAAGCATCCTAACTTACAGATAAAAGACATTGAAGAAGGGATAGAGGTATAGACCTAGGGCATCCATAGTCACTTCAGAGAAATAAATTCACATAATTTTCCAAACATGAAAAGAGACTTGGATCTTCATGTCCAGGAGACATACAGAACACCATTAAGACAAGATCAAAGAAGGACCTCCCAATGCCACATAATAGTCAAAATGACCAGCATAGAGGCCAAGGAAAGAATCTTAAAAGCAGTGAGAACAAAAGGACAGGTGACATATAGAAGCAAAACAATAAGAATCACCCCAGAATATACAACCCAAGTCATGAATGGTAGGAGAGACTGGCACGACGTGATTCAGACCCTGGAATAAAATAACTTCCAACAAAAACTACTATATGTAGCAAAATTACTATTCAAAATTTATGGAGAAACAAAAGTGTTTCAAGACATACAGTATCTCAAAAAATTCATGAATTCAAAGCCAACACTAGAGAAAATTCTTAAAGAAATAAACCATAAAGAAGAAAAAAGAAGCAAACTTCAGAACCAGAGAAGAGAGGAAGTTGATCAGTGAGGCGTCTAAGAAGAAAAACTACCAAACATAAGACAGATCACAAAATGACAGAAACAAAATCATATTTCAATAATAACTCTTAATGTCAAAGGACTTAGCTCACCAGTCAAAAGACATAGACTGTCTATGTGGATTAAAAAACATAATCCAAATATATGCTGTTTAGCCAGGCATGTTGGCACATGCTTGTAATTCCCGTGCTTGGGAGGCAGAGACAGGAGGATCGTGCAGGTTCGAAGCCAGTCATGCGCTCTGGCTTAGGAGACCCTGTTTCCAAATTTAAAAAAGGTAAAAATAGGTCTGGGAGTGCAGCCCAGAGGTAGAAGGGCTTCCAGGAACCCCAGTACTACCAAAAAAAAAAAAACCCACAAAAAACAAAAAACAAAAACAAAAACAAAACCAGAAACAAAAACAAAAAAACAAATATATGCTGTTTGCAAGAAATTCACCTTACAGCCAAAGACATTCACTGACTGAAAGTTAAAGGATGAAGAAAGATAAAGCATGCTATTAGAGCAAAAAAGCAACCCTGATATCCAGCAAAACAAAATTTAAGCTAAAACACATAAGAAGAGACAAAACAGGGCACTTCCTTTTATTAAAAGGAACAATCCACCAAGATGATATAATGATAGTAAATGTTTATGCCCCAAATGTGGGTACAACCACATTTGTAAAACCAACCCTTCTGGACATCAGATCTCAAATATACCCAAGATACAAATATTCTGGGAGACTTTAACACACCTCATAACACTAGACCAATCTTCAAGGCAAGAGATGAATAAATACTCTTTAGAACTAAAGAAAACTGCAAACCAAATGGACCTAATAGACATATACAGAATATTTCAACCAAGACCTACAAAATACACATTCTTCTCAGCAGCCCATGGAACCTTCTCCAAAATAGATCACATCCTGGGACACAAAGCAAACACCAGCAAATTTAAAAGATGTATTATATGTCCTTGCATCTTTTCAGACCATAATGGAATGAAAGTAGAAATCAACAACATGAAAATAAAAGAAATTATTCAAATACATGGAGTTTGAATGATACACTATTGAATAATAAATGAGTAGAGTATAAATTAGGGGAAAGTAGAGAAATTTATGGAAATAAATGAAAATAGAGACAGAACTTACCAAAGTCTATGGGACACCATGAAGGCAGTATTAAGAGGAAAGTTTATAGCATTGAGTGTCCAAATAAGAAGGACAAAGACTCATCAAGTAAATAACCTAATGACACAACTCAAGGACCTAGGAAGACTGCAACAGTCTAATCCTAATCCTAGAATAAGGCAGGAAATTATTAAAATCAGAGCAGAAATAAATGAAATAGAGAACAAAAAAAAAAAAAACAATTCAAAGAATCAACAAAACAAGAAGCTGGTTCTTTGGAAAAATTAATAGAATTGATAAACCCCTGTCCAACCAAACCAAACGAGAGAATCAACTCAAATTATTAAAATCAGAAATGAAAAAGGTGACATAACCACAGATAGTGGAGAAATTCAAAGGATTATCAAAAATATTTTGAAATTTTATACTCCAATAGAATAGAAAACATGGAAGAAATAGATAGATTTCTAAACACATATAACCTACCTAAACTGAACCAAGAGGCCATAGCAAGTCTAAACCAACCAATAGTAAACAAAGAAATAAAAATGGTGATAAAAAATTCATCCATCAAAGAAAAGCCCAGGCCCAGATGAGTTTCCAGCTGAATTCTACAAAACCTTCAGTGAAAAACTAATACCAATACTTCACAACTTGTTCTGGGAAATTGAAAGAGATGGAACTCTCCCAAATTCCTTCTAGGAGGCCAGAATCACATTAATCCCCAAACCAAATAAAGATACTTCAAGAAAGAAAAACTACAGACCAATGTACATAATGAACATAGATGCAAAACTTCTGAACAAAATACTAGCCATATGCATTCAAAACCATATCAGAGAATAATACAACATGAACAAGTTGGTTTCATCCCAGAAAAAGAAGGCTGGTTCAACATACACAAAAATCCAACACCCATTTATGTTAAAACACTGCAGAAAATTTGAATAGAAGGAACATATTTCAACATCATTAAGGCAATATACAAGAAACAGAAAACCAACAGTATATTGAACGGGGAAAATCTACAAGAATTTCCTCTAAAATTAGGAACAAGACAAGAATACCCATTATCACCACTCCTTTTCAATATAATCCTTGAGTCTCTTGCTGCAGCAATAAGACAAGAGAAGGAAATCAAATGAATTCAAATAGGAAGAGAAGAATTAAAATTATCCTTATTTGCAGATGACATGATCCTTTATCTAGATGATCCAAAGAACTCAACCAAAAGACTTTGGGAGCTGATTAACACATTCAATAAAGTTGCAGGATAATGAAAGAAATAAAGAAAACAATTCCACTTACCCTAACTTCAAAAACAATAAAATACCTAGGAATAAACCTAACCAAAGACGTAAAAGACCTCTACAACAAAAACTATGAAACATTAAAGAAAGAAAATTGAAGAAGACCTTGCAAGTGGAAAGATCTCCCTTGCTCATGGAAAGGCAGAATAAATATCAAAATGACCATTCTCCCAAAAGTGATCTATAAATTCAATGCAATCAAATTAAAAAGCTTCTTCTTATCAAAGGAAACCATCAAGAACCTAAAGAGGAAGCCTACAGAATGGGATAATATATTTACCAGCCACCACTCTGATAGAGGGCTAATATCCAGAGTATACAAAGAGCTCAAAAGACTCTACATTAGCAAAACAAACAACCCAATCAAGAAATGGGCAAATGAACTAAATAGACACTTCACAAAAGATGAGATACAAATGATCAATAGATACCTGAAAAGATGTTCTACATCATTAGCCCTCAGGGAGATGCAAATCAAAACTACGTGGAGATTCCATTTAACTGCAGTCAGATTGGCAAGCATAAAGAAATCAAACAACAACAAATGCTGGCAAGGATGTAGGGAAAGAGGAACTCTTTTACACTGTTGGTAGGAGTGCACACTAGTTCAGCCACTATGGAGATCAGCATGGAGATTCCTTACAAAACTGGGAATGGATCCACCATATGATCCAGCTCAACTACTCCTGGGTACTTTTCCAAAGGGGTTGAAATCAGAGAACTACAGCAACATATGCATACCTATGTTCACAGCAGCAAAATTCATAAAAGCCAACCCAGGTTCCCATCAACAGAAGAATGGATTACAAAATTATGGGAAATATACACAATGGAATTCTATTCAGCTATAAAGAAGAACAATATCATGTCATTCGCTAGAAGATGGAAAGTCCTAGAGAGCATTATGTTAAGTGAGATCAGCCAAGCACAGAAAGAGAAGGAACATATGTTTCCTCTAATATGCCCAAACTAGGGAGCATTGAGTATACCAGAAGGACTGCAGATAATGGAAGGGAAATCTCAGCAAAGTTAGAATGGAAGGGTAGGAGAAGAAGAATGAATTTGATTAATGAGGGGCTGCATCTGAATATATGTAAAAGCAGGAATATAGCATATTTACCCTGGACACTCATTGTTGGGAGGGGGGAAGGAAAAACCGGGGTGGGGAGGAGAGGGCACAAAGTACAGTTTAAATGTATACCATTTATTTTCAACTAAAATTTTAAAAAACGTTGCAGCATCTTGGAGGTGGAGTGAGCAAATTTTATAAGAACAATACAAAAGGTTGTTGTAAGTAGTACTGATGAAATTTCAAATCTCCAGAGATATTGAGAAAGCAGTGGAATAATTAGTATAAGAACACATATGAGTAAATAAGGTGACCTAACTGAGGGGGCTGGGAGGAAGGAAGGGGGAAGTTCCCTAATGTACAAGATTCACATTCATAAACATATCAAAGTCAATCAGTAAGCCAAACTTGAGAAGGAGGGAGTGAATGGGGTGGGACTTGGGGAAGGGTTAAATGAGTGATGTATGTATGTATGTCTCTATTATCTTGCATGCCATTAAGATGTATGACTACAATGTACCAATAAAAAAGAACAAACATTAAAATAACCCAGATCAGGTGATAAGAAGTATAAACTCCTCTCTTGTATTCCATGGATCTGCTTTTTCAAAGATTGTGTGATATTTGTGTTATGGCACAATTGAGGCTACTCCTTTTTTGGAAAGGTTTTTTTAAAGAAATTGAGACACATATGCACACATAACACATTTAGCCCTTACCCAATTCCTACCCTACTCCCTCCACCTCCCTTCTTTCCAAATTCAGGTTAGTGACTGACTTTGGTATGTTTGTGAGTATACACCATGTGCAAAGATATGCTTCTATAATCCTGTACCTCATAATGATGTATGATTAAAGTGCAACAATAACTTTTTAAAAAAAGCATTTGAGAGTTATTCTAATAACTTTTTGGGGGGTGACATCATTTTTTTCCACTTCCAGAAAGGGCAAAATATAATAATATACTTACAGTGAGAAAGTTTGGCTAGAAAATATATTCATGATGGTAGAATTATATCAAATTTACTTGAAAAGGTAGGTTGAGGGCCATGTTTTTGAGGTATTTGAATGACATACTTAGGTGCTCAGCTTTTTAAAATAGGCAATATAGAAGTGTTGGAGGTATTTGAGAAGGGATTAGAGGATAAATATGAAATAATTATAGACTAATAACATTAATATGTCTAGAATGAATAGGTTTGGTCATATTGGGACAAGCAAAGACAGAGGAGTAAGTAAAAAACTTGCAACAGTTGGATTAAAGGTGCTCTGAAGATTATCTAACTTTACTAAGAGCTCTCTTATTGATTGAGTGTTTAAAAGCAGGTGAAGTGTTACCTCTTGAATCCCACAGACTCTCTAGTTATACTGGCTAGTATCTTCTGGCTGAACTAAAAAAGAGAAACTCCTTGCTTTGACTTTTGAAGACACTAATTTAGAATAGGTGTCTCAAACTATGTGTCAAACCTTTGGCATCATCAATTCTATATGGTTACATGAAGCTGCTTTAAGTTCAAAGTGATTGTTTCCTATCTATCACATAGACATCAAAAGCATCCTTGCAAAGATACCATATCAGAGGTATTTAACCCACACATGAATTCAGACGTACTCTCCGACAGCTTAAGCAACGGGGCCTTATCCATCTTGTGTGGAGAGATTTCCTTACGCTCAGTTCAACAACCATTATTTGGCTTCTATTTGAAGGAGAAAAGATAAGAGCTATGAAAATTTGACCTGAATTTTCTGTCATTAAAGTTTTTTTTCTAAGAGGACTAGCAAATGCCTTGGGAAACTGAACGAATATTTAAGTAGTTATTTTGCTTTAATGAAAAAGTTTTTACATACACTTCATAATATGAATGGTTAGAAAAGGAGATTTATACTATTAAATTTTTCTTATGATAGACAAATTATGTAATCTCTACACTAAGAAAATCAATCTTGAAAATGTTATAATAATTTTAAAGTTATGGAACTGCCATAGTATACATAGGGACCTTGAGTAAGTACCAGGAACCCTAAACCTTAGTCTTAATTTGTAAGCTCTTGGCACTGAGATAGGATGCGGTCTTTTTGTTTGAAACAATGAAACCTATTGAACCAGAGATAAGTTAATATATTCATCCCATATTGACCTTCTTTCTGTCATGTCCTCACATATACAGTTTGTTTGATCCCTGCCATTCCACTTGTGATATATTTTTTATTCAGAAGATCTGTTTGAACCAGCTTTTATTGCTCAGACATGCTTTCATAACTGTTTATGCCTATATGATTCCACTAGGTGGCATTCTTAGCCATGAAACTACTGCAGCTGTGCTCACTCCAAGAAGTGACCAATCCTTGGGATGGGTTACACTTTCTTGAGAAGATGAAATGCTTCTGGGCTGCTGATGTCAGTGTGCTTCTAAGTCAGGCATCAAAACATTTTCATTATTCTTGCTTTTCAAAGCCTCACAGATGTTCCTTGACTGTGTACACTATGTAAGGCACAGAGGCAAGATTTGAGCTGAACCACAGTTCTAGGCCTCCAGTATTCCTCAGTCAAGATGGCAAAAGAGCTAGGCCTGTCCTGAGAACAGGCTTGTGGCAAGGGAAAGAATGCTTCTGACTGGAGGTTTAACATGTTGGAGGTTCTGAAGATTTAGAGGCCTATGACCCTGATCCATGGGAATGTTGTCACATGGTGAGGGGCTCCCTGGCATACAATGAATGGAGAGACTGTTTCATTGGCAGTCCCCTGGTTTTTAGTACTTGAGACCAAGGGGAGTAATTAGGGGCACTTATTGCTCCCTACTATTTCAGGAACTGACTGGGCTTTCCCAGAGTGTCAGAGACAGAAGATCAAATGTGCCTGCACCAATCTAACACCAGGGAAAGAAACTATAGCTCTTTCATTTGTAGTTTTGTTTTGGAAAATAGTAAAATGTATAAAAGCCACACTCATAGTAAAATAATCATTACTTATCTTCCTATCAACTGAAGTTAACCATTCTTAACCTCTCAACATGTTGATGTCCCAATTTTTCTGTTATACTTTAAAAATTATACACAACATTTTAGTACATTATCTCTCTTTTGATTTGTGTTAATATACATTACTCAATTTATCCAGGATGAATTCTTGGACTTAGTAAATTTGTGCTAGAATGCTCTGATATAAATGACCTGCAGTATAACAATAGCAGAGAGAATTGTTCTTTTTTATTTTTCATTTTGCCATTTTTTATTGTTCATGAAAAGCAAACTTAATTTTTTTCTGGAGTTAAAAAGCATATTGTAGAAAATATATAATACATATGAAGATGAAAATAAGAATAAAAAAATCAACTGTTCTTTAATTTATTGGAGAGAACTGTAGTTGATAATCATTTTGGTATATTTTCCTCTAGTCTTTTTTTTCTACATAGTTTAAAAATTATCTTTATACTATTTTATAATTAGTATTGTTACTTAATTTTCTAGGTCTTTATTTGCTCTTCTCCCACAGAATTTTTGGTAGTGGCCCAGCATTCCATTGTACAGTTATAGCTTTATCATATTTAATAACTGCCATTGCAGCTGAACACAGTGGTGCATGCCAACAATCCTAGTACCTGAGAGGCAGACAGGAGAATAACAGGTTCAAGTTAAATTTCAGCAACTTAGCAAGAACTTGATTCAAAATAAAACAAAAAATAAAAAGTGTTGGTGGTGTATTTCAGAAGTAGAATGCCCCTCAGATTAATTCCCAGTACAAAAATAATAATAAAAATATTTGTCATTGCTAGGCATTTTATTGGTCTCTTTTTACTGTTATAATAATGTGTGTTCTTATATAAAAAATCTCTACATGAATTTCTGATTTTTAGGATAAATTTTTAGCAGTGGAACTTTTTATAAAATATAAACATGAAAAGACACTATTGTACTTTTATTTAGCAAGTTATCACATTTATTATAAAACATGTAGGAAACACAGATATATAAAAAGAGAGCATAAAAGTCACTCATTCTTATCATTCAGAGATAAGCACTATGAACATTTTATTATAGCAATTCAATTTTATTTTCTCTATACTCTATATGTTCCTTCATAAGCTTTTTACTTAATGCATTCTGAACATCCTTTTAAGTTTATTATTCTTTTATAACTTCACTGGTGGAATAAATTTTCATTGTATGAAAGTATCACAATTTATTTAACCAATATGATCTGATTGGGCATTTATTTAGGTTATTTTCTGGTTTTCTCTACTATAAACAACACAGATGAGCATTCTGTGGCTAAGTCTTTGCAGAAGTCCTTGATTATTTCCCTTGAATAATTTCTTATATATGCAATTGTTGGTTCCATCTGTATATACATTGTAACAAATTTGATGGGTATTTCTAAAGGTCCTGTCACAATTCTCATCATGGATACAGAGTATGGGCATATGCTTTTCCCTATGAATTCTGGTATCAATGAATATTTTGTTAATTTGAATACAAATAATTGCTATCTTATTTTATAGTTTACATTAATTACTAATGAAGCTGAAATTTTAAAATAATTTGATCAATATTTGTTATTACATAGGATTTTATTCTTAATTTCTTAATAAAGTTTTTATATGCTCATTCTCTCCCTCCCTCTGTGATTTGGTACTGAAGATTGAACACAGGGGCATTCTACCACTGAGATATACCTACAACACTTTTAATTTTTTTTAATTTTGAAATAGAGTCTCAATAAGTTTGTTCAGAATGGCCTTGAACCTGCAATCTTCCTGTTTTCACCTCCTAAATACTGGATTGCAGGCATATGTCACCTTATGCAGCTCTTAATAAAGTTTTAAATAAGCTTAAAATGTTAATTCCTTGTCACTCATGCAGATTTTGTCCTTTGACTTATTGTTTATATGAACTATGTGTCTAGATTTTCTAATAATAAACTGCACTCCCGGAATAAGCTCTTTTGGCTATTTGCTAGCATTTTACTTAGGATTTTTGTATCTATAGTCATAAGTGATATTAGTCTAGTTTTCTTTTTGTGTGCCTATGTGTATGCTCATTTGATTTTGTGATCAAAATAACTTTAGCTCATAAAATAAGTAAAGATTATTTTCCTTTTTCTCTATACTGGTAACCACTTTTGGAGCATGGAGATTGTTTGTTCCTTATAAATTAAAAAGAATTTGCTCATAAAACTGTCTAGGAATTGTGACAATCATTGAAAGAAATGAACTTTAACAGCCTAATTTTTGTTCTATGTTTTGTATTTTGTGATTCTAGTTTACTAATTTTCCTATAAAATTGTATATTTTGAGATTTTCAAATTTGTTAGCATTTTAGTGCATTAGTCATAATACACATATACTACAAATTTAAGGTGATTATTAGTAGATCCACAGAATATTAAAACCATCACTACAGTCATCACAATAAATTTTACAATTTTTTCAAAACCCCCCAAATTAAATCCAAGATCCATTAGCAATCACCTTTCATTTCCTCTTAATTCCCTCCAGTGCTAGACAACCACTAATCTACTTTCTGTCTACATAAATTTGTGTATTCTAGATATATCGTATAAATTGAATCATACACTATGTGGAATTTGTGTTGGGCTTCTTTCATTAAGCATAATATTTTCAGGGCTTCCCATGTTATACCAGGTATTATTCCATTGTTTTTAGACTTTTTTGTTTTTAGTTAGAATATTATTTTTAGAACAATATTAGGTGCACAAAAATTGAACATCTTTTATAGAGTTTCCATATTTTCCCTTCCTCCCATTCCACTAACTCCAGTTTTACCCTCTAACATCCTACATTGCTGTGAAACATTTATTGCAACTGAAGAACCAATATTGATACATGATTATTAACTAAAGTTTATAGTTTAAATCAGGGCTACCTCTTTGTGTTCATGGGTTTTGTGGGTTTCAGTAAATGCTTAATGTCATGTATTCACCATTACAGTATGTTATAGTTTGGATTTAGAATATCCTCTAGACCTCATGGAAGCAAGGCAGCCATGTTGGGGGTGGTTCTTGATTTCTGAAAAAGGGTCCTTGTGGTATAAAACTGAGGATTATATATAGTCCCTCTGCTTGTTCTCTCTCTCTCTCTCTCTCTCTCTCTCTCTCTCTCTCTCTCTCCCTCTCTCCCTCCCTCCCTCCCTCCCTCCCCTTCTCACCTCCATGATATGAGAGCAGATAATACCTTTGTGAAGTTAATTTCCAATATTTACTTCCAACTCTGATCTTTCTCTACAACTTGATTTAGTTTCTCATCTGCTTACTAGACATTAACAGTCTGGTTGTATTTCAGAATCCATGTATCAAAACTAAGCACAGGTGCCTCCTCCTGAGATATTTATTCCTCCTTTATTTCTATTCATTATGCAACTATTCTTCTAATCCTCAAACTTTAGACTTGGTATCATAACTGGGTATAAGAGAAATTAAATAGGGATATTTATTTGTTGTCAAGTTCTGTTATTTTATACTATTTTGCATTTCTGTCAATTCTTCCCTTCATGAAATTTACCCTTTTCAAAATTTCTTTATACCTTACCCTCCTGGTTCTTGATCTCTGTTAATCTTATCTTGAATTATGTTTTGCCTACACATTAAATGACCTATCACTTTCCTGACCACGCCCTTTTGCAATGAATATCTATCTTCTTCCTTAGTTGATTTTGTATAATCCCCAGATTTTAACAATTACTTTTATAACTATAATTTCCAAACATATTTCTACCCTGGAAATCCTGGGAATTTCAGACATATTTATCCAACTCTCTATAGGGCATCTCTACTTCTCAAATTCAGTATTTTCAACATGAATTATCTCCTCCCCTTCTACCCCAGAAACAAATAGTCACTAGTTTGAGTTTATATTTTATATTCCTGCTATTTCTTTATCCAAGCTTTCATAGCTCAGTAAGACTATTTCAATTATCTTCAATCTTGCCTTACTTTGTCTATTCTCTTACCATAAGAACATAATGCATTTTTTGCAGTCCACTGACTCAAAGTGATTTTCCAAACTGAAAATTTAGTTATGGAATTGCACTGCAAAATAAACAAAAGTAAAACAAGAATAACAAAATAAAATTGAGAAATATTTAGAGTCTCCCTGGTAGCTATGTAGTTTTCTGAATGATATACTTTATTCTTCTTAGCAAGGAATGTTGATTTGCTTTCTTCCTTTCTTCATGTTTTATCACTACTCCACTCCTACCTTATCTCAAAGTTCAAAAATATTCTTCTGTGTCTTTCAGCATGTCCCTTCTGCTTAGACTTTGCTGCCTGTTTTGTCAGATTAATGAACCACCATTCAGCCTTCAAAAACATGTCTTCTCTGGAATGACTTTTCTGAAGCCTCCATGAATTACATTCACTTCTGATATTTTTTCTGTATATTATGTATGTCATATTGCAACTTTTTGGCTTACATGACCATCTTACCTATAAGTCTGTGAGCCATCCAGTGACAGACTTGTTGAATTCTCAGAAATATAGTTGGTGCTCAGTAAAAATTTATTGAATTAACTATTCAGATATCCAATGGGCTGACAACTAGGCTGCCCGCCGGCGCCAGCGTGGGTTGCCAGCCCAAACCTCAATCCCTGGACCTGACTGACAGCACCCAAGAGTTTGGAAATGGGCATAGAGCTCCAACATCTTAAAAAGCAAGTAGGCCTGAGCCAGAAGCCTGTGTGCTCACCAAATACGGGACCAAAGTGACACAGTGAGTCCTCCAGACCCCTGAATCAAGGAAGCCAGATATCTGAGTCCGTCCAGAGAAGCTGTGGGTCTTAGCATTTGGCCCAGGTCTGGGACTAGCCCTGGGCACATGACCCCCACCCCAGGACCCAGCACTATCCTCGTGTACCCTGCCCGCACCCCAGGAACTGCGCTAGTTGTCTGTGCCACCCACACCACTAGACTCAGTGCTCACCTTGTGCGCCTAGTCTGTGCACCCTGCCTGAGCATGGGCATTAACCTTGCAGGCCCTGCCTGCTCCCCGGGTGGCAATAGCTGTGTGCACATCTGCACTCTGAGATCAGGAACTATCCTTGGGTCCCCAGCCCACGCACCCAGTCCAGTACTACATGTGTATGCCCGCCCCATGCCCTGGGACCTAGCGGTACCCTCGTCTGCCCTGCCTGAGCCAGAGACCAGTGCTAGACCCTGTGCTATGTTTGTGACCCCAGACCCATCTGCACCTGCCCCGCACCCCTGACCCACCTTGGCTGTCTGGGCCCACTCCACAGCTGGAGACTCAAGCACTAGTCTAGAGTGCCCAGCCCACTTCCTGGGTCTGGTTCTTGCACTGTGCACCCTGCCTGAGCCCAGGACCAGGCACTAAGCTTCTGCGCCCATCTGTGCCCAGTTCCAGTAATATACGTGCACCCAGCCCACACCCTGGGACCTGGCAGTGCTCTGGCGGTAATTTTGTGTGCCTAGGACCCTACAGCAACCCTTTGCCCAAGGTGCATCTTGGTACCCCATGGACTAGCCCAGTTAGAATTTCCAGAGGCACAGGAAAAGTCATGAAGGAGTTCCAAGACTACTTTGGACATCCTCCAACCCTGCAGTAGGAAAACACAGGCCTGAGTCTAGGGTGGAGAGTGCAGAGGCACTGACTACAGGCTGGAAATACACATAACCCGGGACTTGTACAGAATTTATTAACAATGACACCAGACATCCTGACACCTAAACCCAAAGCTGTCAAAGGAAAGAAAGGTGTCCAAACACCCAGAAAGTGGCTTAAGAAGCTGACAATAGAGTACAGAGCAAATTAAATGACATTGGATTATACTCTGAAAGTTACCACAGCAATCATTCAAATATTATATGGACCTGACCTTATATCCAAAAATTAGTAGGACTCATTTTTTGTTTTGTTTTGTTATTGTTTTGTTATTTTTCCCCTTCTTTCTTTTACTTTTATTTGTTTTTTAATATATATCTGATAGTTTGCTTTGTTTTCTGGTCTCACACAATCGCTAGTTCTTTTTGTTTTATTTTATCCTTCTCCTTTTTTTCCTCTTTCTTACTCTTTTTTTTCTTTTTTTCTTTGTTCTCTTTCAGTTTTTTCTTTGATTATATAATAGTTAGCTTTTGTATCTTGTGTTGATACTTTATTTGTGTTTGTTTGTTACTCCACCCATCCTCTTACCAACTTCCCTACTCTAACCTATTTTTTCTCTTCCCTCAAAACTATTTCCTGTACTATATCTCCTTGTTTAATATTAAAAGTATTTCATATCTCCATACTTAAATACTCTACTAACTACAAGAGCCCTACTATTTAACTTCTCTCTCATTCTCAACAACATATTACCTTATCATACTTAAATTCTTACTCAACCTAAACATATCCTCTACCTAACCCGACTCCTGTACCCATCACCCCAGCTCCTCCCCCATCAGCCAAACCTCAACACTGGAGAAAGCACTGCTAACATGCTGATACCTCTAAATTCCTAATACTAAGATTGGATTAGACATAACATTCACAAACGATGGGTAGAATGGTTTGAAATCAGAAAATATATATCTTCTAGCTTTGTTCTTTTTCGAGATTGTTTTGGGTATCTAGAGTCCATATTGCATATTAGGATAATTTTTTCTGAAAAATAAATAAATAAATATATTATAGTTTCACCTAAAAAAAAAGAAAAAAAAATTCTCTGGTAAAAAAGAAAGCAAAAAGAAATATTAAAATGTTATCTTTAAGTTATCAAAAGCTTGGAATCAGACAAATGAAATTGTTATGTGAGATTATCATTTTTAATTTTGGATAAATTGCTATAATACTAGATGTCAACCACTAAGCCAATCATGGGAAGGAGGGATGGGGAGGGAATGGGGTGGGGATTGGGTGGGGGCTGACTGGGCGATGTGTGCATATTTGTCTACAAAAGTTTTTTGTATCCCACTATGATGTATGAATACAGTGCACCAATAAAAAATTAAAAAAGAAAGAAATTCTGGAAGATTAGATGAAATGGAAAGTAGAATATCACTGTAAAAGACAATTCAAGCAAAACCAAAAACACAGTCAACAGTATACAGAAGTCAGTACAGCAACAAAATCTAAACATCCAGCAACTATGGGACAATATTAAGACTATTAGTTATGGATAAAAGGCATTGAAAAAGGGATAGAAGTACATACCAAGGGCATCTGTAATCTCATCAAAGAAATAATTTCAGATAATTTTCCAAACATGGAAAGAGACTTGGATCTTCACGTTCAGGAGACATACAAAACACCACTAAGACAAGATCAAAGAAGAACATTCCCACGTTATATAATGATCAAAATAATCAACATAGTTGTCAAGGAAAGAATCTTAAAAGCAGTGAGAACAAAAGGATGGGTGACATATAGAGGCAAAACAATAAGAATCACTCCATACTATACATCCCAAGTCATGAATTTCAGGAGAGACGGGTATGATGTGTTCTAGAACCTGGAAGAAAACAACTTCCAACTAAAACTGCTATATGCAGCAAAACTATTATTCAAAATTTATGGAGAAACAAAAGTGTTTCAAGATAAGCGGAACTTCAAAAAATTCATGAATTCTAAGCCAATACTAGAGAAAATACTTAAATAAACCATAAAGAAGAAAAACGACGCAGACTCCAGAACCAGAGAAGAGATGAAGTTGATCAGCAGGACATCTAAGTATGAAGAAATAATACTATATCCAACAGAAGATAGAACACAAAATGACAGGAAACAAACAACATATTTCGATACTAACAATGAATGTCAAAGGACTTACCTCTCCAATAAAAAGACACAGACTGGCAAGGTGGATTAAAAATATAATCCAAAAATATGCTGTTTGCAAGAAGCACACCTTACAGAAAAAAGACATTCACAAACTGAAAGTGAAAGGATGGAAAAAGATATATCATGCTAATGGGAATCAAAATCAGGCAAGAGTAGCAACACTGATATCCAACAAAACAGACTTTAAGATAAAACACATCAGAAGAGACAAAGAAGGGCACTTCCTTTTATTAAAAGAAACAATCTACCAAGAAGATATAATGATAGTAAATGTTTATGCCCCAAATGTGGGTGCAGCAACATTTGTAAAACAAACCTTCTTGGACATCAGATCTCAAAGAGTCCCAAAGACAATAATAGTGGGAGACTTCAATACACCTCTCACACCACTGGATAGACCATCAAGGCAAAAGATGAGTAAAGACTCTTCAGAACTAATAAAAACTATAAACCAAATGGACTTAATAGACATATACAGAATATTTCAATCAGGAACAACAGAATACACATTCTTCTCAGCAGCCAATGGCACCTTCTCCAAAATAAATCACATTCTGGGACACAAAGCAAGCACCAGCAAATTCAAAAGATGTAATATAATTCCCTGCATCTTTTCAGACCATAATGGAATGAAAATAGAAATAAATCAACAACAGGAAACTCAGAAGAAACTATTTAAATACATGGAGATTGAATGATACAATATTGAAGGATGAGTGGGTAAGATTGGAAATTAGGGGAGAAATAAAGAAATTTCTAGAATTAAATGAAAATAGAGAAACAACATACCAAAGTCTATGAGACACTTTGAAGGCCACATTGAGAGGATAGTTCATAGCATTTAGTGCCCACATAAGAATAACAGAAAGTCACCAAGCAAACAACCTAATGACACAACTCAAGGACCTAGGAAGACTACAACAGTCTAATCCCAAAGTCAGCAGAAAGCAGGAAATTATTAAAATCAGAGTAGAAATAAATGAAATAGAGAACAAAAACACTTCAAATAATCAACAAAACAAAAATCTGGTTCTTTGAGAAGATTAATAGAATTGACAAACCCCTGGCCAACCTAATCAAAAGAAAGAGAGAATCAACTCAAATATTAAAATCAGAAATGAAAAAGGAGACATCAACACAGACAGAGGGGAAATTCAAGGGATTATCAGAAAGTATTTTGAGAATTTATACTCCAACAGCCTGGGAAACATGGAAGAAATCGATAGATTTCTAAGCATATATAATGTACCTAAATTGAACCAAGAGGACATATCAAGCCTAAACCAAACAATAGCAAACAAAAATCAAAACAGCAATCAAAATTCTGCAAACAATGAAAAGCCCAGGCCCTGATGGGTTTCCAGCTGAATTCCACAAAACTTTCAGTGAAGAACTAATAGTAATAATTCACAACTTGTTCTGGGAAATTGAAAGAGATGGAATTCTCCCTAATTCCCTCTATAGCCAGTATCACATTAATCCCCAAACCAAATAAAGATACTTCAAGAAAGGAATATTACAGACCAATATCCTTAATTAACATAGATACAAAAATTCTAAACAAAACACAAGCTATACGCATTCAAAACCATATCAAGAGAATGGTACACCATGACCAAGTTGGTTTCATCCCACAAAAGCAAGGCTGGTTCAACATATGCAAATCAATACATGTTATACACCACATAAATAGAGCTAAGAACAAAAACCACATGATCATTTCAATAGATGCTGAAAAATTATTCAACAGAATCCAATACCCATTTATGTTAAAAACACTACAGAAAATTGGAATAGAAGGAACATATTTCAACATCATTAAGGCTATATACAATAAACTCAAAGCCAACATCATATTGAATGGAGAAAAACTGCAAGAATTCCCTTTAAAATCAGGCACAAGTCAAGGATGCCCATTATCACCTCTCCTTTTCAATATAGTCCTTGAGACTCTTGCCAAAGCAATAAGACAAGAGAAGGAAATAAAGGGAATTCAAACAGGAAGAGAGGAGATAAAACTATCCTTAATTGCAGATGATATGATTCTTTATCTAGAAGATCCAATGAACTCAACCAAGAGCCTGCTGGTGCTGATTAACCAATTCAGCAAAGTTGCAGGATACAAAATCAACCTAAATAAATCAGTTGCTTTTCTTTATGCCAGTAATGAATCCACAATGAAAGAAATAAAGAAAACTATTACATTTACTATAACCTCTAAATCAATAAAATACCTAGGAATAAACCTAACCAAAGATGTAAAAGACCTCTACAGAGAAAACTACAAAACATTAAAGAAAGAAATTGAAGAAGACCTTGGAAGATGGAAAGATCTCCTTGCTCATGGATAGGCAGAATAAATATCACCAAAATGTCACTTCTCCCAAAACTGATCTATAGATTCAATGCAATTCCCATTAAAATACCAACACCATTTCTCATAGACCTGGAAAAATCAGTTATAATTTTTTTGGAGAAAGAAAAGACCTAGAATAGCCAAAGCAATTCTGAGCAACAAGAACCAGGCAGGAGGCATCACAATCCCGGACTTCAAATTATACTATAGAGCAATAGTATTAAAAACAACATGGAATTGGCACAATAGGCAGACTGACCAGTGGAACAAAATAGAAGATACAGAAACAAACCCATCCATCTATAGTCAACTGATTTTTGACAAAGGGGCCAAACTCATACTCTGGAGAAAAAACAGCCTTTTCAACAAATGGTGCTAGGAGAACTGGTTATTCATTTGTAGAAAGTTGGATCTAAATCCTTACTTCTCACCATTCACTGGAATCAACTCGAGATGTATCAAAGCCTTAGAAATTAGACCAGAGACTCTGAAGTTATTAGAGAAAGGCATAGAGTCAACACTCCAACATATAGGCACAGGCAGTAACTTTCTCAGTAAGACTTCAAAATCACAGGAAATTAAAACAAGAATTAATAAGTGGGATTTAATCAAACTAAAAAGTTTCTTCTCATTAAAGGAAACCATCAAGAACCTAAAGAGGAAGCCTACAGAATGGGAGAAGATCTTTACCAGCCACAACTCTGATAGGGGGTTAATATCCAGAATATACCAAGAGCTTAAAAGACTCTACACTAACAAAACAAACAACCCTATTAAGAAATGTACCACTGAACTGAATAGACACTCCACAAAAGAAGGATACAAATGGCCAATAGATACATGAAAAGATGAGCAACATAACTAGCCATCAGGGAGATGCACATCAAAACTATGCTGAGATTCCATCTAACCACAATCAGAGTGGCAAGCATAAAGAAATCAAACACTACCAATTGCTGGCAAGGATGGGGGAAAAGAGGAATTCTTTTACACTGTTGGTGGGAGTGCAAAGTATTTCGGCCACTATGGAGATCAGTGTGAGATTCCTTAGAAAATTGGGAATAGGCACGGGAGGGGTATGTGCGCGCACGTGGGGTCCCGCCGCTAGCACCCCCAGGAGGCCCCAGAGGCCCAGGCTGCGAGGCCCTGAATCCGGGCGGGGGGCACATTTTGGGGGTCTGTCAGGACCTCCTGGAAGGACCGGGGCCTGGGCGGCACAGCCTACCCCTGGGAAGGCATGGTGCTGGGCAGGAGACCAAGCCCGAGTTCCAGGAGTTCCGGTACCAAACAGGAGGCCCAGCCACAAGGTACAAAGGAACCCAGCACCGCTGTGCTGTTCCAGGCCATGGTGTGCTTAGAACTGCAAATTCTGCTCTGCATGATGAGGCTGTTGGACTCTGCTCTTGGAAGGGAAGAAAGAAAAAATTAATCGCTAACGAGTGCCTGATCCCACAACCTCCTCAAACCACACATACTGTTTTCTCCTATTTAAAAAAAAAGGAAAATAAAAAAGAAAATAAAAATACTGGAGAGGGGTCAAGATGTCCACGATGGCAGCCAGGATGCTGGAGATGCAGAAAAAACATATCCAACTGAACTGGAACGTTTGGAAAAACTCCCCGCAAAGGAGGACTGCTTCTCCTCTACATCCTTAAGAATCCTAGACATCACTTGTAAAAAGAAAGTCTAGCGGAGTCCTAGGAGGAAGGCAGTGCTGGCACTGGTGGCCACAATGGCGGTGGAGGCTTGTATTTGGGAGAGGCAGAAAACTGATCCAAACCAAACTGATCTTCTGAACAAATTACCCTAAAGGTCGAATGCTACCATCGCGCATGCTTAGGAACACTGAACAAGATTCAGTGTGGGAAAAGAACTTGGGAAAGATTTGAAAGGATGGAGGCAGTGGCAATAGCAGTGGAAAGTACTCAGGGGAGGCAGAGATCTGATGCAATACACTTGGAACTTTTGAAGAATTAACCCCAGATGCAGAATACTACCATCACGCACCCTCGGGAATGTGGGACAACCTGCTGGATGAAGAGGGTGCTTGGATCGGAGCCTGCCGAGGGGTGAGGCCGGTGATGGAAACAGCAAAGCTGGGAATGGAGCCAGCCAAGAGGCAAGTCTGGTGCTGGGGCCTCTGAGGTGGGGATCAGAGCCTGCTGAGGGGTGAGGTCGGTGGCGGGGCCAGCGAGGCCAGGATTTGGGTTTGCCGTGAAGCAAGGCTTGTGCTGGGGCCTCTGAAACCTGGATAGGAGCTTGCCAAGGGGTTCGGTTAGTGCCAGGGCCAGTGAAGCTGGGATCAAAGCCTGCCATGAGGCAAGGCCGCTACTGAGGCCTCCGAGGCCGGGATCGAAGACTGCCAAGGGGTTAGGACAGTGCCGGGGCAGCGAGGCCAGGATCAGAGCCTGCCATGTGGCAAGGATGGTACTGGGTCCTCCGAGGCCGGGATCGGAGCCTGCCGAGGGGTTAGGCTGGCGCCGGTGTCAGCAAGGCCAGGATCAGAGCCCACTGTGAGGCAAGGCCAGTACTGGGGCCTCCAAGGCCTGGATAGGAGCCTGCCAAGGGGTTAGGTCAGTGCCAGGGCCAGTGAGATCAGGATCGGAGCCTGCCGTGAGGCAAGGCTAGTGCTGGGGCATTCGAGGCCTGGATAGGAGCCTGCTGAGGGGTTAGGTGGTGCTGGGGCCAGCGAAGCCAGGATTGGAGCCTTCCATGGGGTTAGGTGGTGCTGGGGCCAGCGAAGCCAGGATTGGAGCCTTCCATGAGGCAAGACCGCTGCTGGGACCTCTGAAGTCGGGATCTGAGCCTGCCAAGGAGTTAGGCCGGTGCCGGGGCCAGCGAGTCCAGGATCGGAGCCTACTGTGAGGCAAGGCCCGTGCTTGGGCCACCAAGGCTGGAATTGGAGCTTGCCAAGGGGTTAGGCCAGTGCCAAGGCCAGCAAGGCCGGGATCGGAGCCTTCCATGGGGCAAGGCTGGTACTGGGTCCTCCGAGGCCAGGATAGGAGCCTGCCGAGGGGTTAGGCCAATACCAGGGCCAGCAAGGCCTGCATTAGAGCCTGCCATGAGGCAAGGTCGGTGCTGGGTCCTCTGAGGCCTGGATAGAAGCCTGCCAAGGGTTTCAGTCAGTACCAGGGCCATCGAGGCCAGGATCAGAGTCTGCCATGAGGCAAGACTGCTACTGAGGCCTCTGAGGCCAGGATTGGAGCCTGCCAAGGGGTTACGCCAGTGCTGTGGCCAACGAGGCCAGAATTGGAACCTGCAGTGAAACAAGGCTGGTGCTGGGTCCTCCGAGGCTGGGATTAGAGCCTGCCAAGTGGTTAGTCAGTGCTGGGGTCAGCGAGGCCGGGACAGAGTCCACCGTGAGTCAAGGCCAATGCTGGGGCTTCTGAGTCCTGTATAGGAGCCTGCCGAGTGGTTAGGTCAGTGCCAGGGCCAGCAAGGCCAGGATCGGAGCCTGCTGCGAGACAAGGGCGTTGCTGGGGCCTCCAAGGCTGAGATTGGAGTCTGCTGAGTGATTAGGCCAGTGTCGGGACTAGCGAGGCCAGGATCCAAACCTGCCGTGAGGCAAGGCTGCTGCTGGGGCTTCCAAGGTCGATATTAGAGCCTGCCTAGGGTAGGCCAGTGCCAGGGCCAACGAGGCCGGTATGGGAGCCTGCCAGGAGGCAAAGCCGGTGCTCAGGTCTTTAAGGCCAGAATTGGAGCCTGCTGATTGTTTCAGCCAGTCCAGGGCCAGCGAGGCCGAGATTGGAGCCTGCCATGAGGCAAGGCTGGTGCTTGGGCCTCCAAGGCCGGGATTGGAGCCTGCCAAGGGGTTATGCCAGTGCCGGGGCCAGTTAGGCTGGGATCGGAGCCTTCTGTGAGGCAAGGCTGGTGCTGGGTCCTCCGAGGCCAAGATCGGTGCCTACCGAGGGGTTAGGCCAGTGCTGGGGCCAGCAAGGTCAGGATCAGAGCCTGCAGTGAGGCAAGGCTGGTGCTGCGTCCTCTGAGGCCTGGATAGGAGCCTGCTGAGGGGTTCGGTCAGTGCCGTGGCCAGCGAGGCCGGGATCAGAGCCTGCCATGAGGCAAGGCCGCTACTGAGGCCTCCCAGGCCAGGATTGGAGCCTGCCGTGGGTTTAGACAGGTGCCGGGGCCAGCGAGGCCAGGATCGGTGCCTGCAGTGAGGCAAGGCTGGTGCTGGTTCCTCCGAGGCTGGGATTGGAGCATGCCGAGTTGGTTTAGCCTTTTCTGGGGTCAGCAAAGCCAGGATCAGAGCCTGCTGTGAGGCAAGGCTGGTGCTGGGGCCTCCGAGGCCTGGATAGGAGCCTGCCAAGGGGTTAGGTGGTGCTGGGGCTAGAGAAGCCTGGATCAGAACCTGCCATGAGGCAAGGCCGCTGCTGGGGCTTCCGAGGTTGGGATTGGGGCCTGCCGAGGGGCGAGGCCAGTTCCAGGGCCAGTGAGACTGGGATTGGAGCCTTCCATGAGGCAAGGCTGGTGCTGGTTCATTTGAGGCTGGGATCAGAGCCTGCCGAGTGGTTTAGCCTTTGCTCGGGTCATCCCTAAAACAAGGGCAGCAGGAATATCTTCTTCACAGGATTATTGAGGTGGACCAGTGTGAGCATATGCATGAAAAATGTCATGTAAAAACCCATAGAAACATTAGGGATTTCACCCTAAAAATTTGGACTAGTATGTAAAAAATATAAGTATGCAGACTTTGGCCTTATAAAGAAAAGGCTGCCTAATGCTTTGTCTTTTGGACAATAGAAAGAGATTTGGGAGGGCTCTATGCAGAATCTGGATTGCTGGGCTTATGTTGAAGGTATCATTGCCAAGGAGTAGATTGTTTTGCATGACGTCCAAGCTGTCCTTCATGACTCAGATAGCATGAGAGTTACTAGAATACTTTTTTACCCAATTTCTGATTTTTTTTACCTTTTTTATTTTAATTTTTAAATTTTTATTTTATTGGTAATATACTGAAAATGACATATATTCAGACTTTGCTTGGTGACCTCTCCCTCCCTCACTTTCCCTTTCCCCCTCCCAACAATGAGTGTCCATTGTAACTATGCTATATTTATATTTTTACACAAATTTGGATGTAGCTCCTTTATTAATCAACCTCAGCCTTCTTCGTCTCCCATACTTCCATTCCAGTTTTGATGAGGTTTCTCCTCCATTGTGTGGAGTCTCTCTGGAATCCCTAATGCTCCCTATTTTGAGCATATTAGAGGAAACATAAGTCCCTTCTCTTTCTGAGCTTGGCTGATCACTCTTAACATAATGTTCTCCAGGTCTTTCCATTTTCTTGTGAATGACATGATTTTGTTCTTCTTTATAGCTGAGAAGAATTCCATTGTGTGTATTTCCCAAAATTTTGCAATCCATTCATCTGTTGATGGAGACCTAGGTTGGTTCCATAGTTTGGCTATTACAAATTGTGCTACCTCTCACTGCGCACAAAAAGCAACTCAAGATGGATCAAAAATTTAGAAATTAGACCAGAAACAGTGAAGTTATTAGAAGAGGGCATAGGCTCAACATTCCAACATATAGGCACAGGCAATAACTTTCTCAATAAGACCTGCAAAGTGCAGAAAATTGAAACAAAAATTAACAAGTAGGATGGCATCAAACTAAAAAGTTTTTTCTCATCAAAGGAAACCATCAAGAACCTAAAGAGAAAGTTTACAGAATGGGAGAAGTTCTTTACCAGCCACTATTCTGATAGAGGGCTAATATCTAGAATATACAATGAGCTCTAAAGACTGTACATTAGCTAAACAAATAACCCAGTCAAGAAATGGGTAGTTGAACTGAATATACATTTCACAAAAAAGAGATAAAAATGGCCAATAGATTACATGAAAAGATGTTCAACATAATTAGCCATTAGGAAGATGCAAATCAAAACTACACTGAGATTCCATCTAACCCCAATCAGAGTGGTAAGCATAAAGAAATAAAATGACAACAAATGCTGGCGGGGATGTGGGGAAGGAGGAACTCTTTTACACTGTTGGTGGGAGTGCAAACTAGTTCAACCACTATGGAGATCAGTGTGGAGATTCCTTAGAAAACTGGGAATAGATTCACCACATGATATCATAATTTTTAGAACAGTACAGGTTGAATATTTTTTGAATTATTTTTTTTTCCATTCACTGGTCTAATCTTCATTTGTTAATGAGGCCAAATTTTCTTACTAACATTTTCTACCCAGAGGTTCTTTCTTTTTTTTTTAACAATTTTTTATTGAACATAAATAGTTTACATTTAAACTATATTTGGTGCCCTCTCCCTCCCCGCCCCCGTTTTCCCTTCCTCCCTCCCACCAATGGTTGTCCAGGTTAACCATGTCCTATTCATAATTTTACACATATTCATATGTAGACCCTCATTAATCAAGATCAGCCTTCCACCTCTCATATCTTTCCATTCAAACTTTGCTGGTATTTCCCCTCCATTATCTGGAGTCCCACTGGTATCCTCTGTGTTTCCTAGTTTGGGCATATTAGAGGAAACATATGTACCTTCTCCTTCTGTGCTTGGCTGATCTCACTTAACATAATGTTCTCCAGGGCTTTCCATCTTCTTGCAAATGATATAATTTTGTTCTTCTTTACGGCTGAATAGAATTCCATTGTGTGTATTTCCCAAAGTTTTGCTATCCATTCATCTGTTGATGGAGATCTGGGTTGGTTCCATATTTTGGCTATTACAACTTGTGCTGCTATGAACATAGGTATGCATATGTTGCTGTAGTTCTCTGAATTCAACCCCTTTGGAAAGATACCCAGGAGTGGTAGAGCTGGATCATATGGTGGATCTATTCCCATCTTTCTTAGGAATCTCCACACAGATCTCCATAGTGGTTGAACTAGTTTGCATTCCCACCAACAGTGTAAGAGAGTTCCTCTTTCCCCACATCCTCGCCAGCATTTGTTGTTGTTTGATTTCTTTATGCGAGCCACTCTGACTGGGTTTAGATGGAATCTCAGTATAGTTTTTATTTGTATCTCCCTGATGGCCAGTGATGAAGAACATCTTTTCATGTATCTATTGGCCCTTTGTATCTCTTCTTTTGTGAAGTGTCTATTTAGTTAATTTGCCCATTTCTTGATTGGGTTGTTTGTTTTGCTAGTGTAGAGTCTTTTGAGCTCTTTGAATATTCTGGATATTAGCCCCCTATCAGCGTGGTGGCTGGTAAATATTCTTTCCCATTCTGTAGGCTTCCTCTTAGGTTATTGATAGTTTCCTTTGATGAGAAGAAACTTTTTAGTTTGATGTTATCCCACTTGTTAATTCTTGCTTTAATTTCCTGAGCTTTGCGGGTTTTTTTTGAGAAAGTTACTGCCTGTGCCAATATGTTGTAGTGTTGAACCTATGCTCTCCTCTACTAACTTCACAGTCTCAGGCCTAATTTCTATGTCTTTGATCCATCTTGAGTTGATTCCTGTGCTTGGTAAGATATAGGGGTTTAGATTCATCTTTTTACAAATGGTTAGCCAGTTCTTCCAGCACCACTTGTTGAAAAGGCTGTCTTTTCTCCAGTGTATGTGTTTGGCACCTTTGTCAAAGATTAATTGACTAAAGATGTGTGGGTTTGTTTCTGTATGTTCTATTCTAATCCACTGGTCAGTATATCTGTTTTTGTGCCAGTACCATGCTATTTTTACTACTATTGCTCTATAGTATAGTTTGAAGTCTGGGATTGTAATGCATCCTGCATGTTTCTTATTGTTGAGAATTGCTTTGGCTATTCTAGGTCTTTTCTTTCTCCATATGAATTCATGATTGATTTTTCTAGGTCTCTGAAGAATGTCACTGGTATTTTAATGGGAATTGCATTGAACCTATAGATCAGTTTTGGCAGAATGGCCATTTTGATGGTATTTATTCTGCCTATCCATGAGCATGGGAGATCTTTCCATCTTCCAAGGTCTTCTTCAATTTCTTTCTTTAATATTTTATAATTTTTGTTGTAGAGGTCTTTTACATCTTGGGTTAGGTTTATTCCTAGGTAATTTATTGGTTTTGAAGTTATAGTGAATGGAATTGTTTTCTTTGTTTCTTTCATTGTGGATTCGTTGTTGGAATAAAGAAAGGCCACTGATTTCTTTAGGTTAATTTTGTATCCTGCGACTTTGCTGAATTTGTCAATCAGCTCCAGAAGTCTTTTGGTTGAGATCTTTGGGTCTTCCAGATAAAGGATCATGTCATCTGTGAATAAGGATAATGTTAATTCCTCTCTTCCGATGTGAATTCCTTTTATTTCCTTCTCTTGTCTTATTGCTACAGTAAGAATCTCAAGGACTATATTGAAAAGGAGTGGTGATAGTAGGCATCCTTGTCTTGTTCCTGACTTTAGCGGAAATTCTTGCAGTTTTTCCCCATTCAATATAATGTTGGTTTTGGGTTTACAGTATATTCCCTTAATCATGTTGAAGTACTTTCCTTCTGTCCCAATTTTTTGCAGTGTTTTTAACATGAATGGGTGTTGGATTTTGTCGAATGCTTTTGCAGTATCTATTGCTATGATGGTGTGGTTTTTGTTCTTGGTTCTATTTATGTGGTGAACAACATGTATTGATTTACGTATGTTGAACCAGCCTTGGTTCTCTGGGATGAAATCGACTTGGTCATGAAGTATTATTCTCTTGATATAGATTTGAATGCGTATAGCTAGTATTTTGTTTAGAATTTTTGCATCTATGTTCATTAAGGATATTGGTCTGTAGTTTTCCTTTCTTGAGGTGTCTTTATTTGGTTTGGGGATTAATATGATACTGGCCTCATAGAAGGAATTTGGGAGAGTTCCATCTCTTTCAATTTCCCGGGACATGTTATGAAGTATTGGTATTAGTTGTTCACTGAAGGTTTTGTAGAATTCAGCTGTAAACCCATCTGGGCCTGGGCTTTTCTTTGGTGGAAGAATTTTTATTGCTGTTTCTATTTCTTTGGTTGTTATTGGTTGGTTTAGGCTTGCTATGTCCTCTTGACTGAGTGTAGGATGGTTAACTGTGCTTAGAAATCTATCAATTTCTTCCAGGTTTTCAAGTCTACTGGAGTATAAATTTTTAAAGTAGTTTCTGATAATCTTTTGAATTTCTTCACTATCTGAGGTGATATCTCCTTTTTCATTTCTAATTTTGATAATTTGAGTTGATTCTCTTTTTCTTTTGGTTAGGTTGGTCAGGGGTTTATCAATTCTATTAATCTTTTCAAAGAACCAACTTTTTGTTTTATTGATTCTTTGAATTGTTTTTTTGTTCTGTATTTCATTTATTTCTGCTCTAATTTTAATGATTTCTTGCCTTCTGCTGGCTTTGGGAATAGACTGTTGCAGAATTTCTAGATCTTTGTGTTCTGTCATTAGGTTCTTTACTTGGTGGTTCTCTGTCCTTCTTATGTGGGCACTCAATGCAATAAACTTTCCTCTTAATACTGCCTTCATGGTTTCCCATAGATTTTGGTAGGTTGTATCTCTGTTTTTGTTTGTTTCCATAAATTTCTTTATTTCTTCCCTAATTTCTGCTCTTACCCATTCATCATTCAATAGTGTATCATTCATTCTCCATGAATTTAAATTCTTTCTTTCGAGTTTCCTGTTGTTGATTTCTTTTTTTTTTTTTTTTTTTTTTTTTTTTTTTTATTTTTTTAACAATTTTTTATTGAACATAAATAGTATACATTTACACTATATTTGGTGCCCTCTCCCCCCGCCCCCATTTTCTCCCCCCCCCCCACCAATGGTTGGCCAGGTTAACCATGTCTTATTCATAATTTTACACATGTTCAGGTGAAGATGCTCCTTAATCAAGATCGGCCTTTCTCCTCTCCTATCTTTCCATTAAAACTTAGCTAGTATTTCCCCTCTAATATCTGGGGTCCTACTGGTATCCTTTGTGTTTTCTAGTTTGGGCATATTAGAGGAAACATGTGTATCTTCTCCTTCTGTGCTTGGCTGATCTCACTTAACATGATGCTTTCCAGGGCTTTCCATCTTCTTGCAAATGATAAAATTTTGTTCTTCTTTATGGCTGAATAGAATTCCATTGTGTGTATTTCCCACAGTTTTGCTATCCATTCATCTGTTGATGGTGATCTGGGTTGGATCCATATTTTGGCTATTACAAATTGTGCTGCTATGAACATAGGTATGCATATGTTGCTGTATTTCTCTGAATTCAACCCTTTTGGAAAGATACCCAGGAGTGGTATAGCTGGATCATATGGTGGATCTATTCCCACCTTTCTTAGGAATCTCCACACAGATCTCCATAGTGGCTGAACTAGTTTGCACTCCCACCAACAGTGTAAAAGAGTTCCTCTTTCCCCACATCCTCGCCAGCATTTGTTGTTGTTTGATTTCTTTATGCTTGCTACTCTCACTGGGGTTAGATGGAATCTCAGTGTAGTTTTGATTTGCATCTCCCTGATGGCCAGTGATGAAGAACATCTTTTCATGTATCTATTAGCCCTTTGTATCTCTTCTTTTGTGAAGTGTCTATTTAGTTCATTTGCCCATTTCTTGATTGGGTTGTTTGTTTTGTTGGTGTAGAGCCTTTTGAGCTCTTTGTATACTCTGGATATTAGCCCCCTATCAGAATGGTGGCTGGTAAAGATCCTTTCCCATTCTGTAGGCTTCCTCTTTAGGTTATTGATAGTTTCCTTTGATGAGAAGAAACTTTTTAGTTTAATGTTATCCCACTTGTTTATTCTTGCTTTAATTTCCTGAGCTTTGGAGGTTTTGTTGAGAAAGTTACTGCCTGTGCCAATATGTTGTAGTGTTGAACCTATGTTCTCCTCTACTAACTTCACCGTCTCAGGTCTAATTTCTAAGTCTTTGATCCATCTTGAGTTGATTCCTGTGTTAGGTGAGATATAGGGGTTTAGCTTCATCTTTTTACAAATGGCTAGCCAGTTCTCCCAGCACCACTTGTTGAAAAGGCTGTCTTTTCTCCAGCGTATGTGTTTGGCCCCTTTGTCAAAGATTAATTGACTAAAGATGTGTGGGTTTGTTTCTGTATCTTCTATTCTAATCCACTGGTCAGTATATCTGTTTTTGTGCCAGTACCATGCTGTTTTTACTACTATTGCTCTATAGTATAGTTTGAAGTCTGGGATTGTAATGCCTCCTGCGTGTTTCTTGTTATTGAGAATTGCTTTGGCTATTCTAGGTCTTTTCTTTCTCCATATGAAGTTCATGATTGATTTTTCTAGGTCTCTGAAGAATGTCACTGGTATTTTAATGGGAATTGCATTGAACCTATAGATCAGTTTTGGCAGAATGGCCATTTTGATGATATTTATTCTGCCTATCCATGAGCACGGGAGATCTTTCCATCTTCCAAGGTCTTCTTCTATTTCTTTTTTTAATGTTTTATAGTTTTTGTTGTAGAGGTCTTTTACATCTTGGGTTAGGTTTATTCCTAGGTATTTTATTGGTTTTGAGGTTATAGTGAATGGAATTGTTGTTTTTGTTTCCTTCATTGTGGATTCGTTGTTGGCATAAAGAAAGGCCACTGATTTCTTTAGGTTGATTTTGTAACCTGCGACTTTGCCGAATTTGTCGATCAGCTCCAGAAGTCTTTTGGTTGAGTTCTTTGGGTCTTCCAGGTAAAGGATCATGTCATCTGCGAATAAGGATAATTTCACTTCCTCTCTTCCTATGTGGATTCCTTTGATTTCCTTCTCTTGTCTGATTGCTGCAGCAAGAGTCTCAAGGACTATATTGAAAAGGAGAGGTGAAAGTGGGCATCCTTGTCTTGTTCCTGACTGTAGCGGAAATTCTTGCAGTTTTTCCCCATTCAATATAATGTTGGCTTTGGGTTTGCAGTATATTGCCTTGATGATGTTGAAGTACTTTCCTTCTATCCCAATTTTTTGCAGTGTTTTTAACATAAATGGGTGTTGGATTTTGTCGAATGCTTTTTCAGCATCTATTGCTATGATGATGTGGTTTTTGTTCTTGGTTCTATTTATGTGGTGAATAACATGTATTGATTTGCGTATGTTGAACCAGCCTTGTTTTTCTGGGATGAAACCGACTTGGTCGTGATGAATTATTCTCTTGATATAGTTTTGAATGCGTATAGCTAGTATTTTGTTTAGAATTTTTGCATCTATGTTCATTAAGGATATTGGTCTGTAGTTTTCCTTTCTTGAGGTATCTTTATTTGGTTTGGGGATTAATGTGATACTGGCCTCATAGAAGGAATTTGGAAGAGTTCCATCTCTTTCAATTTCCCGGAACGTGTTATGAAGTATTGGTATTAGTTGTTCACTGAAGGTTTTGTAGAATTCAGCTGGGAACCCATCTGGGCCTGGGCTTTTCTTTGGTGGAAGAATTTTTATTGCCGTTTCTATTTCTTTGGTTGTTATTGGTTGGTTTAGGCTTGCTATGTCCTCTTGGTTGAGTGTAGGAAGGTTAACTGTGTTTAGAAATCTGTCAATTTCATCCAGGTTTTCAAATCTATTGGAGTATAAATTTTTAAAGTAGTTTCTGATAATGTTTTGAATTTCTTCACTATCAGTGGTGATATCTCCTTTTTCATTTCTAATTTTGGTAATTTGAGTTGATTCTCTTTTTCTTTTGGTTAGGTTGGCCAGGGGTTTATCAATTCTATTAATCTTTTCAAAGAACCAACTTTTTGTTTTATTGATTCTTTGAATTGTTTTTTTGTTCTCTATTTCATTTATTTCTGCTCTAATTTTGATGATTTCTCGTCTTCTGCTGGCTTTGGGAATGGATTGTTGCAGAATTTCTAGATCCTTGAGTTGTTTCATTAGGTTCTTTACTTGGTGGTTCTCCATCCTTTTTATGTGGGCACTCAATGCGATAAACTTTCCTCTTAGTACTGCCTTCATGGTGTCCCATAGGTTTTGGTGGGTTGTGTCTCTGTTTTCGTTTGTTTCCATAAATTTCTTTATTTCTTCCCTAATTTCTGCTCTTACCCATTCGTCATTTAGTAGTGTATCATTCATTCTCCATGAATTTGAATACTTTCTTTCGAGTTTCCTGTTGTTGATTTCTACTTTTATTCCATTGTGGTCTGAAAAGATGCATGGGATTATATTACATTTTTTGAATTTGCTGGTATTTTCTTTGTGTCCCAGGATGTGATCTATTTTGGAGAAGGTTCCATGGGCTGCTGAGAAGAAAGTGTATTCTGTAGTTCCTGGTTGAAATACTCTGAAAACGTCTATTAGGTCCATTTGGTTTATGGTTTCCTTTAGTTCTAGAGCATCTTTACTCATCTTTTGCCTCGAAGATCGATCCAGTGGTGTGAGAGGCGTATTAAAGTCTCCCAGAATTATTGTATTTGGGTCTACTTGGGATCTTATGTCCAGAAGGGTTTGTTTTACGAATGTGGTTGCACCCACATTTGGGGCATAAATATTTACTATCATTATATCTTCTTGGTGTATTGTTCCTTTTAATAAAAGGAAGTGCCCTGATTTGTCTCTTTTGATGTGTTTTATTTTAAAGTCTGTTTTGTTGGATATCAGGGTTGCTACCCCTGCTCTTTTTCGGTCACTGGTGGCATGGTATATCTTTTTCCATCCTTTCACCTTCAACCTGTGAATGTCTTTGGCTGTGAGGTGAGTTTCTTGCAGACAGCATATGTTTGGATTATGTTTCCTAATCCACATTGCCAGTCTATGTCTTTTGATTGGTGAGTTAAGTCCTTTGACATTAAGTGATATTATTGAAATATGCTTTTTGTTTTCTGCCATTTTGTGTTCTGTCTACTCTTGGGTGTTGTGATCTTTCTTCTTTGCTTAAATGGCCCACTTATTAACTTCCTCGCTTCTCTGATTCTGGAGTCTGCTTCTTTTTTCTTCCTTATGATTTATTTCTTTAAGAATTTTCTCTAGTGTTGGCTTTGAATTCATGAATTTTTTGAGATTCTGTTTATCCTGAAAGACTTTGACTTCCCCATTGATCTTGAATAGTAGTTTTGCTGGGTAGATTAATTTGGGCTGGAAGTTATGTTCTTCCAGGGTCTGAATCACGTCATACCAGTCTCTCCTAGCATTCCTGACCTGGGTTGTATAGTCTGGGGTGATTCTTATTGTTTTGCCTCTATATGTCACCTGTCCTTTTGTTCTTACTGCTTTTAAGATTCCTTCCTTGGCCTCTATGCTGGTCAATTTGGTTATTATGTGGCGTGGAGTGGTTTTTCTTTGGTCCTGTCTCAGTGGAGTTCTGTATGCCTCCTGTACTTGAAGATTCAAGTCTCTTTCCATATTTGGAAAATTCTCTGAGATTATTTCCTTGAAGATATTACATATGCCCTTGGTCTGTACCTCTATCCCTTCCTCAATGCCTATTATCCGTAAATTAGGGCGCTTCATATTATCCCATAATTGCTGGATGTTTAGGTTTTGTTGCTGTAAAGATTTCTGTATATCGCTGACTGTGTTTTCGGTTTGGGATGTACTGTCTTCTAATATTGATATTCTGTTTTCCATTTCATCTAATCTTCCAGAGTTTCTTTCTATTGCTGTCTTCATTTCACTTATTGCCTCTTTCATTTCATTCCAGACCTCTTTCTGATTCTTTTTTAGTGTTTCTATTTCACCTTTAACCTCCTCTATACTTGTTTTAAAACCTTTCATCATATTGAACAACAAGATTCTGAACTCCCCTTCTTGCATTTCTAGTAGGTCAGTATTCGTGATTTCTGCTGTCTCTTCATAACTCCTGGTTCTCATATTTATAGTGTTCTCTGTCCTGTTTTTCTGATTTCTACCCATCGTTCGTGAGTAATGTGTTTAGTCAAATCTTAATATTAGGAGTTTAGGAGTATCGGCCAGTCAGCAGAGCCTTTCCAGTGTTGAAAGTGGGTGATGTGGGAGGAGCTGGGGTGATGGGTAAAGGAGTCAGATTAGGTGGAGGATATGTTAGGTTGAGAAGGACTTTAAGTATGATAAAGTAATAACTTGCTATGAATGAGAGAGAGTTAACTACTAGGACTCTTGTTGTTAGTAGAGTAGTTATGGATATAAAAAATACTTTGAGTTTTAAACCATGAGGTATATTATGGGGAAAAGTTTTGGGGGAGAAATGTATGTAGGTTAGTGTGGGAAGGTTTGTAAATAGGGATGCTGGTAGGAGCAGGCAGACATAAAAAAAAAAAAAAAAAAAAAAGAATCCGCTCAAGATACCAAGACTATTATGTAATCCAAGAAAAAGGAAGGTAAACCAATCAAAGGAGGAGAATGAAAGAAAAGGAAGGAAAAGGGAAGAAAGAGGAAAAAGGAAGAGGAATAAAATAAAAGGAACTAGCAGCCGTGTGAAATAAAGAAATAAGGCAAACTATCCAATGTATATATATATATAAAACAACAAGTTAAAGTAAGAGAAGTTTGGATTAAAAGAAGAAAGAAAACGAAAAAAAAAGAAAACAGCAATAACCATACTAAAACAAAAGCACTTTAAAAGCAAAAGAAAACATAACATCCACATTAAAAGTAAAACAAACAGTCCTACTTATTTACGCATATGGGGTCAGGTCCATATAATATGTGTGTATCTGATTGCTTGGTAGCTTTCAGGATACCGTCCAATGTCTCTTAGTTTTCTTTGTACTCTATTTTTATCTTCTTAAGTCACTCTGGGTGTTTGGACACCTTTTTCTCCTTTAGCTGCTTTAGGTTTATGTGTCCGGGTGTCTGGTTTCACTGTTATTTGATTCTGTACAGTTCACAGATTCTGCGAAATTCTAACCTGTGGTCAGCACATCTGCACTCACCACCCTCGCCTCCAGCCTGTGCTTCCCTACAGCAGGGGTGGAGAGTGACTAAAGTGTAATTGGCACTTCCCCCTGAGGTCCTGAGCAGATTTTGTGGCCCGATGGATTTTCTTGTGTCTCTGGAAATTCCAGCTGGGCTAGCCAGGTGTGGTCCCAAGATGTGCCCTGGGCAAATGAATGCTGGTTCCTGGGTGGCCACACTTACTGCCAGAGCTCTGCCTATTCCAAGAGTGCAGGCTGGATGCCCTGTTAATACTGGACCCTAGTGAGAGTGGGTGCAGCTGTCTATTGCTGCTGGTATGTTCTTCCAAGGTGTATTGAGCTGTGTTCTCACTTAGAACTAAGCATCTGGCTACCAGGAGGTTGGGAATACCCCGCGGTGGGCCAGGGGTGCAGGGTAGGTGCTCAAGGGTCCAGTGTGCGGTGTCCAGCAATGGTCTCTGCGTCCCGCGGGACGTAGAGGCTGGGGGTGCCCCAAGGAGATTTCCGGGTCTCCCAGTGCTTTTGCAGCCTGGAGGGTAGGCTCTGGCAAGGTGGCAGGGGTTAGCCACAGAAGCAGGCTCCAATTTAGGAGGGCAGTGTACAGGCGCTGATTACTAGTAGGGGACAGGCAGGAAGCGCGAGGAGAGTGCTCTGAGGCTTGAGCCCTGGTGGGGGTTTGAGACTGCGACTCCGCACACGCTAGGACCCCAGTTACTAGGGCGCCCTCAGGTACCTGTCTTGGTGCAGGAATCCGTGTGAGTCTCTGTGCCGATGTGATCCGGTCGCTGGTGGGCAGACAGAGTTCTGGAGGGTGCTGCTCGCTGCTTAGGATGCGGTCCTAAGTCCGTTTTTATTCCCGGATTATCTTGCCGTGGAAATATCGGGCAGGCAGCTCCTTGGACAGCTGCCAAAGCAGCCCGCGGCTCAGCGTTCTGGTCCGCGGTCAGATTGTATCTGCAGCAGGTCCCGTGTCCGATCTTTGTTCTTCTTGTTCAAGTTCAGGGTTCCGCCGAGGTACAGGATGTGTTTTGGTTCCTGGTATGTATTTGTTTTGTTGATTTAGACACTGCTTTCTCAGTATTTAAACTTTATTTACTTCAGCTACTGAGAGGTGCTGTGTCCCTCAGTCGCCATTTTGAAAAGAAAAAAAAAAAAGCCTGTTGTTGATTTCTACTTTTATTCCATTGTGGTCTGAAAAGATGCAAGGAATTATATTATATTTTGTGAATTTGCTGGTATTTTCTTTGTGTCCCAGGATGTGATCTATTTTGGAAAAGGTTCCATGGGCTGCGAGAAGAAAGTGTATTCTGTAGTTCCTGGTTGAAATAATCTGAAAATGTCTATTAGGTCCATTTGGTTTATGGTTTCCTTTAGTTCCAAAGCATCTTTACTCATCTTTTGCCTTGAAGATCGATCCAGTGGTGTGAGAGGCGTATTAAAGTCTCCCAGAATTATTGTATTTGGGTCTACTTGGGATCTTATGTCCAGAAGGGTTTGTTTTAAAAATGTGGTTGCACCCATATTTGGGGCATAAATATTTACTATCATTATATCTTCTTGGTGTATTGTTCCTTTTAATAAAAGGAAGTGCCCTGATTTGTCTCTTTTGATGTGTTTTGTTTAAAGTCTGTTTTGTTGGATATCAGGGTTGTTACCCCTGCTCTTTTTTGGTCACCGGTGGCATGGTATATCTTTTTCCATCCTTTCACGTTCAGCCTGTGAATGTCTTTGGCTGTGAGGTGAGTTTCTTTCAGACAGCATATATTTGGATTATGTTTCCTAATCCACATTGCCAGTCTATGTCTTTTGATTGGTTAGTTAAGTCCTTTGACATTAAGAGATATTATTGAAATATGATTTTTGTTTTCTGCCATTTTGTGTTCTGTCTACTCTTGGGTGGTGTGATCTTTCTTCTTTACTTAAATGGCCCACTTATTAACTTCCTCTCTTCTCTGATTCTGAAGTCTGCTTTTTTTTCTTCCTTATGGTTTATTTCTTTAAGAATTTTCTCTAGTGTTGGCTTTGAATTCATGAATTTTTTGAGATTCTGTTTATCCTGAAAGACTTTGGTTTCTCCATTGATCTTGAATAGTATTTTTGCTGGATAGATTAGTTTGGGCTGGAAGTTATCTTCTTCCAGGGTCTGAATCACATCGTACCAGTCTCTCCTAGCATTCCTGACCTGGGTTGTATAGTCTGGGGTGATTCTTATTGTTTTGCCTCTGTATGTCACCCGTCCTTTTGTTCTCACTGCTTTTAAGATTCCTTCCTTAGCCTCAATATTGGTCATTTTGTTTATTATGTGGCGTGGAGTGGTCTTTCTTTGGTCCTGTCTCAGTGGAGTTCTGTATGCCTCCTGGACATGAAGGTCCAAGTTTCTTTCCATATTTGGTAATTTTCTGAGATTATTTCCTTGAAGATATTACAGATGCCCTTGGTCTGTACCTTCATCCCTTCTTCAATGCCTATTATCCCTAAATTAGGATGCTTCATATTATCCCATATTTGCTGGATGTTTAGGTTTTGTTGCTGTAAAGATTTCTGTATATCACTGACTGTGTTTTAAGTTTGGGATGTACTGTCTTCTAATATTGATATTCTGTTTTCCATTTCATCTAATCTTCCAGAATTTCTTTCTATTGCTGTCTTCATTTCACTTATTGCCTTTTTCATTTCATTCCAGACCTCTTTCTGATTCTTTTTTAATGTTTCTATCTCACCTTTCACCTCCTCTATACTCGTTTTAAATCCTTTCATCATATTGTACATCAAGATTCTGAATTCCCCTTCTTGCAAATCTAGTAGGTCAGTATTTGTGATTATTGCTGTCTCTTCATAATTCCTGGTTCTCATATTTATAGCGTTCTCTGTCCTGTTTTTATGATTTCTACCCATTTTTCATGGGTATTATGCTTAGACCACTCTTAATATTAGGAGTTTAGGGGTATCAGCAAGTCAGCAGAGCTTTTCCAGTGTTGAGGATAGGTGATGTGGGAGGAGCTGGGGTGATTGGTAAAGGAGTTGGATTATGTAGAGGTTATGTTTAGGTTGAGAAAGACTTTAAGTATGATAAGGTAATATCTTGCTAGGAATGAGAGAGATTTACCTAGTAGGACTCTTGTCGTTAGTAGAGTAATTATGGATATAAAAATACTTTAAGTATTAAAGCAGGAGGTATATTATGGGGAAAAGTTTTGGGGGAGAAGAGTATGTAGGTTAGTGTGGGAAAGTTTGTAAAGAGGGGTAATGAAAGGAACAGACAAACATAAAAAAAAATCCACACAAGATACCAAGACTATTATGTAATCCAAGAAAAAGAAAGGAAAAACCAATCAAAGGAGGAGAACGAAAAAAGGAAGGAAAGAGAAATCAAGAGGAAAAAAGGACAGGAATAAAATAAAAGGAACTAGCAGCTGTGTGAAATCAGAAAATAAGGCAAACTATCAAATATTTATATAAAAAAACAAGTTAAAGTAAAAGAAGCATGGGTTAAGACAAATTATAAAACAGCAATAACCATACCAAAACAAAAGCACTGTAAAAGCAAATCAAAACAATACATCCACAATAAAAGTAAAACAAACAGTCCTACTTATTTACGCATATGGGGTCAGGTCCATATAATATTTGCGTATCTGATTTCTTTGGTAGCTTTCAGAATATAATCCAATGTCTCTTAGTTTTCTTTGTATTCTATTTTTATCTTCTTAGGTCACTCTGGGTGTTTGGATACCTTTCTTTTAACTGCTTTGGGTTTATGTGTCATGATGTCTGGTTTCACTGTTATTAGATTCTGTACAATTCCCAGATTCTGCAAAATTCCAACCTGTAGTCAGCACCTCTGGACTCACCACACTAGACTCCCACCTGTGCTTCCCTACAGCAGGGGTGAAGGATGTTCAAAGTATACTTGGAACCTCCCCCTGAGGTCCTGTGCAGATACTGTGTCTTGATGGATTTTCCTGTTTTTCTGGAAATTCCAACTGGGCTAGCCGGTGTGGTCCCAAGATGTACCCTGGGCAAAGGGATGCCGGTTCCTGGATGCTCACACTTACTGCCAGAGCTCTGCCTATTCCAAGAGTGCAGGCTGGGTGTGCTGCTATTACTGGAACCAGGTGTGAGTGGGTGCAGCTGCCTATTGCTGCTGCTATGCTCTTCCAAGGTGTATTGAGCTGTGTTCTCGATTAGAAATAAGCATCGGGCTACTGGGCGGGCGGGAACTCCCAGCAGTGGGCCAGGGTTGCAGGATAGATGCACAAGGGTCTGGGTGCACAAGCAGTGCGGCCTCCCGTGGAACGTAGAAGCTGGCGGGGGGGGGGAGGGCGAGGGATTTCAGGGGCATACAGAGCTTTCGCCGCCTGGAAGGCAGGCCTCTGGCAAGGTGGATGTCTGGGCTCCAGTGGGGGGCAGGGGCTAGACACACAAGGTAGGCTCCAATTTAGCGGTGGCAGTGGCACAGGGACTGACTACTTACTAGCAGGGGTCTGGGGCACAGAAAAGGTGCGCGAGGACAGTGCTGGGTTCTGAGGTGTGGGACAGATGCCCCGGGCCAGTTCTGTGGTTGGGGCTGGGGCGCATGCTAGGACCCGCACTTTCCCTGGATGCACTCAGGTACCTGGCTTCCTTGGTTCAGGCTTCCATGGGAGTCCCCGTGCTGTTGTGATCGAGTCGCTGGTGAGCACACAGAATTCTGACATGGGTGCTGCTCACTACTTAAGATGAGGTCCTATGTCCATTTTCAGTCCCGGATTATCTTGCTGCAGTGACTTCATTAGGGCTCGGGAGTGCCTTTTGGGCTGGCAGGCAGCCGCACAGGCAGCCCACCGGTGGGCAACCTGATTGTATCTGCAGCAGGTATGCTCTCTGATCTTTGTTCTTCTTCTTCGAGTTCAGGGTTCCGCCGAGGTACCTGGATCTGTTTTGGTTCCTGGTATGTATTTATTTTGTTGATTAAGACACTGATTTTTAAGTAGTTGAACTTTATTTGTTTCAGCTACTGAGAAGTGCTGTGTCCCTCAGTTGCCATTTTGAAAAAAAAAAAAACAGAGGTTATTTCTTTAAATGAAAGTTCTGCACCCACATCAATAAAGAATTATCTTTATGATTGTTGAGGTGACTTCCTAGTGCTTTAAAAACCACACCAAAATGATTGTCCCAATAATAGTAATTTTGTATGTAGAAAATATTCTACTAGAATCCATTTCCCCATATATAAGATGAGGATCAAGAAGGTGCAGATGTATAATACACCTATTTTACTCAGCCATAATAAAACACAATGGCAGCATTTACAAGGAAATGGATCAAACTGGGGGACATTATGCTAAATGAGATTAGTCAGTCGCAAAAAGTAAGAAACTGGATGATTTCCCTAATATGTGAAAGCTATGGTGAAGTTGGTAATAGGAGGAACTCCAGATGAAAAAGGAGATTCTGTAGAGGAGCAAGTAAGGCAACCTAACTGTTGCCTTATGGGAGGGGAGAAGAAGGAAACTCTTTAAAGCACACAATGTACTTATTAATATCATAGTCAACCACTAAGCCAAGCATGGGAGGGAGGGATGGGGAGGGATTCGGGTGGGGACTGGCTAGATAATGGATGCATTTATGTCTAGACAAGTTTTTACCCCATTATGATGTATAAATACAATGCACCAATAACAAATTTTTAAAAAAAGACAATAATTTTGTGGACTTGGGCATTTGGGTTTTTTAACCTGAGTAAAATAAATACAGCTTAGGGAATGTATTTGAACTGAACCTTTGAGAACTCTAATAGTCAAAATCAGCTATAAATTGTCAAATTCTTTCCCTAGTTTATGAGCCAAGAATGTTGAAGACAGTCAAATTTTAGCATTTGTGGAAATGGTAGGAAGCAAACTGAACAAGGCTGAACAGCCTCTGTAGATTTGATAGCTTATATACTGGTATACACCAGAGATCTGATGTGTTACAGGAGCTTTAATGGAGCAGGCAGATCCCTAGTAAGACATGTGGCACCAACAACCGTTTGTTCTTTTTCAAAACCACACATGGCTTGTTTGCTGAGGGCTTTGGTAAGAGTAAGTACCTCTTTTGAACAGTCCATCATATTGGTCTTGCTAGGGTAAGACAAAAGACACAGAGACCTCCAGAACCTTCAATGGACTTTAAAATGTTCATTTAAAAATAGCCATTAATTATAAAAACTAGCCTTAATTTTAGTTACCATAAACAGTCCAAATTTTCTAAATAGTTTAACAAACAAGAGAACAAGTAAATAGTTATTAAGTGTTGCTGGGTTCATTTTCATCCTGAAGTTCTAATGCTTCAACATCACAATTTACATCCAAATTACAAGCACAACATAATTTGTTAATTTCCCTTTCATTGTACTACAAATAGAAATACTTCTAATTTTTTACTTCTTTTGACATAGAGGGTTCATCTTAAAATCATTTTAAGATGGGTAAACATGTCTATAACAAATAAAATTTATTTTCACTTTTTCTTACCTACCCAGCTAAGATTTATACATTAATTATTCAACTGATGCATCTTAAATATTCTAGTTAAAATACTCCTGCTGGCTAGGAGTTGTTCAACCCTTAGCACACTTTTATTTGTTTATAAGGAATAATACATAGAACTGTAAATGGGTAAACCCACTCTTTCCACACAGTGAAATCAAAAGAATTCATGGTGAACATGAAATACAAAAGATAGGGTTCTATTTATTACCAAGATTCAGGTAAGCGATTTCTTAGGCATTTTAGTTGTCATGCTGTGGAATAATTGTGAACCCACCAGGAAGGAATTGCAAAACACAACCTACTTATCCTTTCCCCAATGGCTATATAGATTTTTTCTGTCCTGTAATTTGTGCCAAATCTCTATTTAATCATTAGAAGAAATGTTTTTAAGTATTGCTTCCTTAATAACAGTGTTTGACTGAAACCCTACAGATTGGTGACTTTGCCCATAGTGATGCTTCAATATGCTAGCATGATTTGAGGCAATCAGAGTTATTAGTAATGGAATTCAGAGCTCTGTAGCAATTTTATTTAAAGTTTTGCTTAAGTTAGTATTACATCTGACTAATGTAACCATCTGTATCCAGCCCCATCAGTGGCAAAATAAAATTGTTAAACACCATTTCATAGGCATCAAGTGCTTTGTTTGATAAATTTTATGATCATGCCTTATTGTAGTACTTTATTACTATCATTTACATATAAGTAACTATAGCAGTAAATATTCTAGGCATATCACAGAGACTAGAGTAATGGGTATCCCAGCTTTGTGAGAAAAGTCTTCCTGTTTTCAATGCTTCACATGGTAGATTTCATTGTTCTGGAATGCCCTTTAAGTCTGAGCTTTAAGGCTTTTCAGAGAGCATCTTTTTCCATCCTCTAATATACCATATCACTGTATACATTTCACAGTATTTATCACAATTTAAATAATACCTATACTTTTTGTTCTTTTTACTTGTCTTTCTCACCAGAATATAAATTATACAAAATCAAGAACATGTTTATTTTTATTATAATTTAATTTTAGTTATAATTTGGCAAATTATAGTTGTATATATTTATGGGATACAAAGAGATATTATGACCTATGATTCAGGATAGAACAATTAATTAAACTACCATATTCATCACTTCAAATATTCACCCATGTATCCTCTTGCCTAATAAAATTGGTAGGGTCCCTAAATATTTTGGCAAGGGGAGAACCTTAAATACTTTAATAAATAGATGAGGCAATATGGTAGAATTATAAGGAAGCAGGGTCCCTATATGCTGAAGACTTCCAAATTAATCTCATAGTGGCATTAACCCTCAGCCTGTGTGACTTTATATCAGTATACACAAGTATTTGCTGGATATTTTTCATCTAGTGGCCCTCAAATATTTTGACTTTGAAACTATCATCATGCATCTTAAATCACTTTTTTCTCCATACAGTCATAGTTTGGACAATGGCATCAGCATATGTGCTGCCACCCAAGTAAGCGACTTGGCGTTCACTCTTCCATTCTCTCTCCTCTAACTAGCACATAGTCATGTCAATTGTCCTGAATGTCTCTTAGATCTGTCTTTTCCTCTCTGCATCCATGGACATGGCTTTGGATCAGGTACTTAACATTTCTTATCTAGACTACTGTGATTGCTGATCTTATTCCCTAAAGAACACCTCCATCCCCTTAAACAGGGAAATACTATTATCTTTCCCTTGGTCCAGAAGTCAGTTAAAGGCTGGCATTATACAGAAGTAATTGGAACCTTACTGAGTAAGAGATATTAAAAGATTTCAAGTATATAATTTCTTCAATATTAATTTCCCTGCTATGAGTCCAACCTAATAAGTTATTAAAATGTTTTGAGGTTCTGAATAAAAGCACAGATTCATGCTATTTAAAAAAGCATAAAGAGTCCCTTTATTTTCCTCAAGTATCTATCTGTGATGGATGATGGCACCATGAATCTTCACTTAAATATGACATCCTAAAATATCATAAAATCGCCGAGCGTGGTGACACACGCTTGTAATCCCCACGCTTGGGAGGTGGAGACAGGAGGATCGCGCTGGTTCGGAGCCAGCCTCGCTGGCTTAAGAGACCCTGTTTCCAAGTAAAAAGTATAAAATAGGTCTGGGAGTGAGGCCCATCGCTAGAAGGGCTTCCAGGAACCCCAGTACCACCAAAAAAATAAATAAAATAAAATAAAATATCATAAAATCCCAGAGCATCAGAGCTGGACAAAGCCTGTCTGGATTATATATCTGAGGGAAAAGCTTTAACTCACAGAGTGAGTTAGCTGCAGAATTAGACTTTTTACTTTGTATTCTTTAAGTGATAGTGAAACATCATTTGGATGTATTATTAAAACATTTGGTAGATCTATGACCCACTCCCTAGATCATTGTGACATGCCTTCTTCCCTTATCTCATCATTTTTCCTCCTTTTGTGCCTGAGTGCTAATCAGTGAGATTAGGGAGAAAGTCTGATCTTACTAAAGCAATATTTATTTCAATGATGATTTTCAAATGAGGTACACTTGAAAGCACCAGAGGTTTCCTAGAACTACTTTTATTGTATGTATAAATCATTGGGCTTCCAAGTGAATATAACCCTAAGTTGTCAAGCCCATTTTAACAAGATAGCTATGACTTTATTTTGATTTAGTATCACACTGCAACTGGATTTATATAAGTGATCCCATGTAATAAAAGTCTTGAGAACTACTGTGCCTCAAGAAAGCATTTTATGGTTGTTCCTCAAGTTGAATATTCCAACTAAACAATATTTCTTTGTCTTTTCTGTTTATTTTTATTTTTTACTTATAATGATAAAAAACAAACAGGAAAAGTCCATGCTTGCTCATGTGGGATTGGTAATTGGAATATATATTGTCTGCCACTAGCTAATGGACTAAAAGTGCCTAAGGCTCTTGTTTTATGAATTTTTGGCTATGTGTTAGCATGGGGATGATCAGGTACACATAAAGGTTCCTGTTCTCACCCTCTCACCAGGGAGTACAAGAGATGGCTTAGTGGAGGTTGTATTGTCATTATGGATCTATATCTCCTTTCTAGCTTGCTTGAATTCTAAATCTTAAGTCTTTGAGGCTGACTGCTGTTTTGTAAGATAGAATGTACTTCTAGGGGCTATGCATTGTATCAGGGTAGAAAAACTGCATGTGAAGCTCATAGAAAGTGAAAAAAATATATATATATATACATTATATATGTATATATATTGTATATATATTTATATATTAATCCATTCTTGGAAAGATAGAACCAAAGAAGAGAATCACCCAGGACCAAATGCTGGATTGGGACACATGAGCAGGGCATTTTAAGACCCAGCCTAAAATAAGGAAGCATGGACTATGGTTAGCAATTTCCCTGTATATTCCTTGCCCTTTAGGAAGCCATGTGACTGGAGCAGGCCCAGAGCAAGCCCCATAAATTCTGGGGCTTAAGGTGGGAACCTGGATGTCCCAGTCCATGAGAGACACTATTGAAAGGTATTCTAAATGTCCATTGAAATGGGAGTGGGATGGGAGTTTTTCATATCTTCTTGAGATACTGGCTGGATGTGAGTGCCTTGGTGGCCCTTTAAAGTATGGGAAAATTGTAGTGGGCTATTACTGCTTTAAGAGGAAAATAAAGTGAACTATTATAAGCAAACCTTTTAGTAGTTAGAGAGACACATTTTGATTTACCTGTAGAAGGTGTACTGTGAAAGCACTTCCTTCACTGCCTAATAACAGTTTGATTAAACCAGCAGTTGGCCTCCTTCAGGAGATAAGTGATGTGGATGTGGAGCTTTGAAGACTTCTTCTATTATAGTATTCAAGCAGTTTTTCTTGATGAATTAAAAATAGTGGCTAATATTGTTAGGTAATTGTGACTGTTGGAGAAGAGAAGTATTTCATTTCGTGTCCACCACATCACATGAATGATGCCATGGTGGTGGGACAAAAGATTATCTAAAATGAAGCCAAATATACTGTTGCCATAACTGTTATATCTTAGCTTTTTATCTGTAAATGGGGCAGTCCTTGTCCTACCTACCTGGCAGAGATGTTGCCTGGCTCTAGTGAGATGATGAATATGAAAGTGATTTATAACCTGCCAGGTAGGACACACATAAGGAGATGATGATTTTTCCACCATTAGTTGTCTTCTCTCTGTGAGTGTAACTTCATCTGTGCTTGTTTCCCATGTCTGTTTTCTTCTCCTCAACATTGCAGCTCTCAGGTTTCCACAGCACACAAGACTTGATACAAAGCCAGATTGTGTCCACTGTCTGACACCTTCCAGTACCTCACATGTAGATATATTGCTATGATTTTGAGTTCCATGGGCAAGGGGGGGATGTGAGATTTTATATTGGAAAACATTTCTAAAGAGACAAATAATTGCCTCTGGAAAGAGGTTTCTTTTCTCTTCCAAAATTTTGTATTTGCTGGTCTAAATTGTTGTGACTTTATTTTTTTGGCTAGAACTCTGTAGTATTCCACTGAGCAGTAATTATTCCTTTGGTGTTGCAGGAATTTACTGAGAGAAGGGAACTAAATCTAAGAGAGTGAAACCATCTGGTACATATATTGAGGCTCTCTCTGAGGCCACTGATGTGAATGTTAGATTTTTATCTGCTGGTATCATTAAAATAGTGATATAATGCGAGCTAGTGCCCCAGGTCACTAAACCAAAGGCTGAATTCCATTTCCTTACATGGCACTGGGTGCCCCATGCAGTGGATTAATGACCCTTTTGGCAGAGGCCAATGATAAGATAGATCCTGCATTCCATTCCTGCCACCAAGTTTTTGTCAGGCCTCCCTAGTACCTGAGACATCAAAAACCAAGCTGTTAGTTTAGAAGTCCTCCACCCTAGTAGGTGAATAATTCTAGATTAGTCTAAAACCTCAAGTATCAAGTGTCCTTGGAAAAAGTGCCTAAGAGAATTTCACTAGTTTAAAATCTTTCTTTTTACATTATGCTGAAGCCAGAATGTGCTTCAAGATCCATTGATGGCTATCCTGGTTGGTTGGGGCATTGGCATCCTGCCTAGCTTTCTTTACACGCCCTTTCCCTGGGATTTTGAACTCTTTTTATTTTCTACCTCACTGCCACCTAGGGTCTAATCCAAATAAAACCCTTTGGAAGCTTGGTGCTGCCATCTGCCTCATGTTTAGTATTGCCACTGTACCCAGGTCTATCTTAAAGAGATTGCAACCTGAAATAGCCAACTTGCATTTATCATGGTTTTGACCTTTGTTACTTGGGCAACCAGTCATCTCCCCATGTGACAACTCTGAGGACCTTAGAGTTCTGACTATGCTCGAAGTGTGCCCTTTCTGCTTTTTTCTCTCCTTGATTTAACTCTTAGAAGTTCCCAATATTTCTACACAAGTTTTTTTTTAATGTACAACAAATAACCCACTTTATCCAATAGTCCAGTTACACATTCATAGAAACCTGTAGATATTTCACTTTTGAGAATGAATACAAAGTTCCTGCCTTCCCTCTCTAAGAAGTATTAATCAAAGAGGTCACAAGAGATTTGCCAGTCATCTGTAAAATAAAATGCTACGAGATAGCAAAGAGCTAACTGTCTAGATTTATTAGCAAAATCTGGCTGATTTTAGCTTTTTGACATTTTTCTCTTTCCTCTGTAGTCCAGTGTAATAGAGATTCTCCAGAGCAAATTGTCACTGGGAGGAATTCAGAGCTGCTGTATGTCATTGGTACATGGCTAAGGAGAAGCCAACAAAAGGATTAATGCCATTTATCCCAAAAAAAAACTATTAAAGAAGATTATTGATTCTCTCCCAAATAATTTCTACCTTTCTCATAGAATATGGCAATCAGTAAAAAGTCACTGTCATGTATCTTTTAAAAACAGCCTTCTCCTTTTGTGTTTTCTTAATAATTGCTGTGCCAAGTTTCCTCTTTAGAGATACAAAGTTATGTTTCTTTCTTTGCTTATAAGATTTATCTTTTACTCTTCTGGTAAATGGACTTGACTTGTTACTGCTTCTGCTAGCTGGCAGTGGCATTTGCTTTAAGATCTTTGGGTAGACTAGACACGTCCAACCATACAAACCAGTATTGATTGCTAACAACCTATTATACCTCTCTTTCATGTTTTTTTTCTACCCCTATCTCCTACTACTTTCCATATAAAAATTGGAGGTGTTATTTTTTTTTCTTCCTGAATTTCAGGCCTTTGGGTAAACCAGGTTCCTAAAAGTATGTCATTAGATTTTTCAGGGGCATTTAAAGTAGAGAGGCATTTGATCTATAGAGTAAGCATTTCTCCATCATATGTAGATTACCCACAGCATACCTTGTTTAAAAATTTCAATGTCACCCATTAAGCTTAATTGCTTAAACCAATTCATGGGAGTGTAGGATCATTGTAGCATTACTGCACTGTGGGTGTAGGAAATGTTGACATTTGGTCTCTTAGCTCTTGAACAATCCCTTGGGGGAGCTTCAACCATTTTGTATTGATGGATGGAGTTATATATTTTTTTCTTTTTATTCTGTATTCATTTAAACACAATGAGCATCATGGACCCATCAGTTAAGAACATTTGACTATGTTATTATGCCATCTTTCTCATTTCTCAATGCACATTACAGAAACAGAGTCTATGAATAGCAGTGGTATTTTCATCAGGCTAAGAACACACAGAGGGCACAGAACCATAGATTGTACCTTTGTTTCAGATATGGAAAACTTCTATGGGCATCTCAAGCCTTCTGGACATACTAAAGTAATGTTTTTATAAGTGAGATTTTCCTCTTTGTTTAAATATGGGAGCTAAGATTATCTATGTCTAATTTTTCTAATTATTTACTTTCTTAGGTATGCGGCTCATATTGAGGATTATAAGCTTTAGCATTGGCCATTTGCAGCATAATGTGGAGTTATATGCTTCAGTTGGTTACATTTGTTACTTTAGAAATCAGAAAATGGTTTGTGATGCCTTTTAAGGTTCATTTAGCACATATTTATCAAGTATCTCCTATGAGATAGGGGCTGTGCTAGATGCTGGGAAAGCACACATGCGCTCTCAAGTTATCTGAGTCTAGTAGGAGAGACAGTGTTTTGGTTTGAATCTGAAATATCCCCCTAAAGCTCATGTGTTGAAGACTTGGTCTTCAACTTATGGGCTTGAGATAGTTGATAGCACTATTGAGAAGTGGTAGAAATATTCAGAGAAAACTCTAGTTGGAGGAAGTAAGATATTGGCAGCATTCCTTTGAAGACTATATTGCGACCCTGGCACCTTCCTTTCACTTTACTTCCTTGATGCCATGAAATGAGCAGCTTTTCTCCTCCATACATTTTCATCATGATAGATTGTCTCAGGCCCAAAAGCTTCTGGGCCAAGCTACCACAGACTAAAAGCTCTGAAACCATGAGACCAAATTAACCTTTCCTCTTTTCAAGTTGTTTCTCTGAGGCATTTTATCACCATGACAGAAAGCAGACTAACTCAGACATCAATAACTAATTCTGCTCTAAAGAGCTGTATAGAAAACTTCTGATCACGGCATTGACATGAGCAAATGTAAATGCATGATTTATCCAGGGGATTACAATAAAGTAAGCATGTGGATATTGGTAGAAAATGACTAGAGACAGGCCTGAAAGGTAGATTCAGGTCAGATTTTGAAGAGTTGAGGTGGAATAGGAAGTTGCTGAAGCTGAAGCAGTGGTTTTCAGTCATAAAGGATGCATATAAGTTAGGTTAGTGTATCCAGCCTGGCTTGAGGTCAGAACACTGCATTATTTGGAGATATATGTGATATATTTTATCCAAGGGAAGGAGAGAATATCTGGTTTTAAAGGATAGTGTAGAAAGGAAAGAGAGAACAGGAGAGTTTAGAGCTACTTTCTAGTAAAAATGCATAGTTTGATTTCATTATTATATTCAAATATTGTGATACCTCAGAATGCATAAATATCCATATTTATGAACATTTCACATCCAATTCAAATATAGGACCAATTTAGTTTATTTTTGTGGATCTTTTTCATGATCAACCATGATAAAATGCTGATTAGACTCAAAAGAGAACACAAAGGTCAAGCCATTTTGGAACATATTGGGCATGATAGTCAAGAGATATTAGAGTACATCTTCATCCTAGCATATGTATCATTGACCTCAGGTCCATAGACCGCTACACTATCTTTTTTCCAAACCCACTCCCTTCCAAATGGTGTTGTGCTTATAAAAGGGAACATGACTGGACTGATGTTGTTCTCTATGTGAAAACAAAAATTTCATAGCTTTCGAGGAATATCCTTAGTTTTTGTATTAACTTACTATCCCACCAACTGTGTAGAAGAGTCTCTATTTCCTTACATCCTCACCATCATTTATATTCTTGATGATTACCATTCTATTTGGAGTAAGATGAAATCTCTGTAGTTCAATGTAGTTTTGATGTGCATTTCCCAAATTGCGAATGATATGGAACTTTTTTTCATTTATTTATTGACCATTTCTATTTCTTCTTTTGAGAAAAGTCTATTCAGTTCATTTTCCCCCATTTTTTTATTTTTTGGTGTTAGTATTTTTTAGTTCTTTACAAAGTCTAGATATTAGTCTTCAAGCAAAGTTGTTACTAAGATTTTTCTCCTATTATGTAGGCTCTCTCTTTAGACTCTTTGTTATTGCTTTTGATGCATAGATTCATTTTAAATTGATGTCATGCCATTTATTGGTTCTCCATTTTATTTTCTGAGTTTGGGATGTTTTATTAAGAAAGTTTCTAGCAGTTCCTTTATGTTTGAGAGTTGGTCCTAGGTTTTCTTCTTGTAATTGCAAATTTTCTCATCTAATTCCTAGGTCTTACATCCATACTAAATTGATGTTTGTGCCCAGTGAAAGAGATCTAATTTTGCTCTTCTTCAAATGGATATCCAGTTTCCCCAGCACTATATATTGAAAAAGCTTTTATTTTTCTAGAATATGTTTTTAGCTTCTTTGTTGGAAGTCAACTAGCCATAGTGTGAGTATTGGTCTCTTTATGTTCTATTCTATTTCATTGGCCTATGTGTTTGTTTTTGTACCAATACCATGCTCTTTCTTATTATAGGTCTGTACTATAATTTGAAATCAGATATTGTGATATCTCTAGCATGGTTCTTACTATGTAGGCTTGCTTTGTCTATTCTGGGTCGTTTTTTTTTTCCATATGAATTTTAGGAACGTTTTGTTCTAGCTCTGTGAAGAATATCATTGGTATTTTGATACATTATTCAAACCATGAGGAGATAAACTCATTAAGAAAGAAAACATTTTGGAAGTTGATATCAATAGAAAGAAGCCATATTGTAAAACCTGAGAAACACATTTCTGCTCAGCCCTTGGAGAAATGTGATTTGTTGGATTTAATGAAATGGCTTTTCAATAATACAATCAAGTCCTTTGTGTAGACTTATGCTAAGTATCCCTGATTACTTACTATGATAACTCTCTTCATTCATCTATTTGTACTGTTTTTAAGCATTGTTGCTTTTGAAATTGTGACCCTGGAGGTAAAAGTCCCACAGCATGCCTATGTTTAAACTAAAATAACCTATCTCAAGGGTCAGATGATAATTGATAACCCCTATTAAAATGAACAAGAAAAGCTCGCCAGTCAGGTTTGGTGGTGCACAACTATAATTTCAGTATATGGAAGACTGAGATAGGATCATAAGTTCATGGTCAGCCTCAGAAAAGTATCAAGAACCTCAATAACCTAGTGAGAACCCTGTTTCAAATGAAAAAATTAAAAGGGCTGTGGGTGAAGCTTGGAGTTAGAATGCCCCTGGATTCAATCCCCAGTACAAAACAAAAAAGACAGAGAGCAAAGAAGGAAGGAAGGAAGGAAGGAAGGAAGGAAGGAAGGAAAAAAATTTATACCCTTTTGTCTCTATTAGGAATCCTGAGCATTGGTGAGGAAATTATAAAAACCCTGTTATTACCAGTATTTTGTTACTTATACAGGATTCTTTCTAAAATATGCAGATATAGAATAATTTAAAATTATTTTATCAATATAGTATACAAATAATGTTTTAAAAATCTTATTTATAACGGCATCAAAAACAAAATAATCAGGTCAGAATTGCTCCCGTCCAATCCTATTTTTGTGGGTAACTGCTTTTTATTTTATTATTTTTATTTATTTATTTTGGTGGTACTGGAGGGGGAACCCAGAGGCTCTCTACCTCCAGGCTATACTCCCAGACCTATTTTGTATTTTATTTGGAAAGAGGGTCTCACTAAGTTGCTGAGAGCCTCACTAAGTAGCTGAGGCTGGCTTTGAACCTGTGTGATTCTCCTGTCTCAGTCTTTCAAGTGTGTGGATTACAAGCATGCACCACCACGCCTGGCAGGGTAACTGCTTTTTATGTTCTTTTTTTTTTTAAGATCTAATCCAAGTTATATTTAGACAAGTTTTCCTTTTAGATCCTTTTTGAAAGCACACAAACTCTTACAACCAAATTTCACCAGCCTAAATCAATGATATCAATCATATGATATTTTTATTATTTTTATTAACAATATCTGTAATAATGCTCATCAAGTATCCAATATAATGCAAAGAAAGTTTATTCTATACTTGATCGTTATTAAGGTAATTTTTTCTAAATTTATTTTAAAATATATTTAAAATACTTTTAATTTTCTTTTTTCTTTTTTAAAATTTTTTATTGGTGCATTATATTCATACATCATATTGGGGTAAAAAACTTGTGTGTACATACATGTACACATCACTGATTTAACTCCTACCCAATTCCCACCCCATTCCCTCCACATCCCTCCTTCCCTTGCTTGGCTTAGTGGTTGACTTTGATATGTTTAAGTACATTGTGTGTTTTAGAGAATTTCCTTCTTCCGCCCTCCCATCACCTCATGTAGGTTGTCTTGTTTGCTCCTCTGTAGGATTTTCTTTTTAATCTAGAGTTCCTCCTATGACCCATTTCTCCTCAACTTTCACATATTAGGGAAAGCATCTGATTTCTTATTTTTTGTGACTGACTAATCTCACTTAGCATAATAATTTTCAATTAGCACAGTAATGATATATATTATGAGGTACAGTGTGACATTTCAATGCATATATACAATATATCATGATCATACCAGAGTAAAAATTATATTTATCACCTCAGAAACTTATTATTTCTTGTGTTGAGAACATTTAAAATCCTCATCAGTATGTATTTTTAAATTAAATGTTATCCATAATTTCCCTTTGGTCCTGTAGGACGTTAGAAGTTATTAGTCCTAACTGCACTCCTGTCCCCATTTGCTTTTCTCTCTCCATTTCCCCCTTTTCCTATACTCTTTCCTTAACTATTTCAGATATTGCTTTGGTATTTACTTCTTTATTTTATATAATATTATTATACTATAATTACTTGATTCATTATTTAAAATATTTGTTGACTTTTGTGATAGTAGATGAAGGTCTAGCTGTTTGATCGTCTCTATCTGCCAGACTCCTATGGTTTGTTTTGCACAACAAGACACATACCATGGTGGTTATGGTGGCTCAGGCCTGTAAATCCCAGTAATTCGGAGGCCAAGACAGGATGATCACAGGTTCAAGGTGATCAGAGCAAGGTAACCTGGCAAGACCCTGTATAAAAATAAATAATAAAATAGAGCTGGAGGAGTAGCACAGATGTTGAATGCTCAAGGGCTCAATACTCAGTACAATACACACATCCACAAAGATACTCCTAATTTCCATTTGTTTACACAACAAGAGTTTACTTCTTGTACATGCTATACATTCAGCATAAGAGAACAGAGGGCCTTTTGTTTATCAACTAAGGGACCCAGGTAGATGAAGCTCCCACCTCAATACCTGATTCCATTATCTCTGAAACATAAATAATGGCAAAATTGTACACTGGCTTTTAAAGATTAGGCCCAGATATGATACAAGTCAGTTTCATTCATATTTTATTGACTAAAGCATGTTACATGTTTATACTTAAAAGGAAAGGAGACTGGAAAGTATAATTCTACCACATACTTGGGAGATGTCCTGGAATATCTGTGGACACTCCTAATGTTTGCCACACAGCCCATCTTTTTTCCCTTCCTTATTGCCCCAGTATAAGTAAATCACATATTTTAATATGTCTTCAGTGCTTTTGTTATTATAGCTTTGCAAGTATTTTATGCTGCTAAGTCAAGCAATACATTATGCTTGCCTTTCCTTTTTTCCAGTAATATTTTATTTTCCCCAGAGTGATAACTATTTAATTCTTATTAGCCTAGTTTTGATTCATTCTTTGTTTTCTTTATAACATTTTTCACTTTTACCAACTAGTCATCAGTATATTTTCTAAATATTATAATATATCAGATAACCTATCGTTTTTTTTCTGGAGTCTTCCAGTCTCCTGCTTCAGTCTTGGTTAGTTATTTTCTATGTCTGCTGATTAGGAATTACTATGGGACCTGCCTTTGCCAGTTTCCTGCATTAGGGTCCTAGTTTTCTGGCTCCCGTGTTCCATTCTTTTTGTTTCTTTTCTTACTTGTTTTGTGGGAGCACATACTCTAATAGCTTCCTAAGTAGCACATACTCTAATAGCTTCCTAAGTAAAAAGATACAGGAAGCATACAGGTCAGGTTTTGAGTAGGTTATGCTGTGGTTGTGAATGATTCTAAAACCCCAATGGCTTATAAAGCAACATTTCTTTTTCACTCATATCCTATGCACTCCATTGGTTAGCTAGAGCTATACAGATATTTTTCATTCTGGGACCCAGATTAAGGTAGCATCCATTCTCTGTTAAAAAAAAACAACAATAATTATGGAGAAGGAAAAGGAATTAGAAACAGTGATGGCTCTCAACACTTTGGTTCAGGAGTTCTACGTATCACTTCTCTTCACATTTTATTGGCAAAATCAAGACAATGACCAAGACTGATGTCAATGAGCATGGAATAATGATCTTCATACGGCAAGATAACATGATTTGTCATAGAAAATAGATAGCTATACTGCATATAAAATTATAGGTTGATTGTTTTTCAAGAATTTTGAAAGTATCATCACTCAATTGTCTCTTAGTTTTCATTGTTATTTAAGTCTGATGCTAAACCCCAGCATGGTGGTGTCCCAAAGCTTGGAAAGCTGAGACAGAAAGATTGCAGGATAGAGGCTACTGCATAAATCCTAGCAAAACACTGTTTCAAACTTTAAAAAAAACTGGAAGTATGGCTCAGAAATAGAACCCCTGCGAATTCAATTGCCAGTATCACATACAAAAAAATCTGATGCTACTATAAATTCTGTTCCTCTGTATAAGATGGTTTTTGTTTGCTCTGAAATTCCTTAGGATCTTCTTTTAATACTCACTATTCAGATATTTTATTTATTTATTTATTTATTTATTTATTTATTTATTTATTTATTTATTTTTGTCTTACTAGAGAAGGAACCCAGGGGCATTCTACCTCTGAGCTACACCCCCAGACCTATTTTTTAATTCTTTATTTTGAAAAAAAATCTCACTAAGTTTCAAAGGGCCTCATTAAGTAGCTGTAGCTGGCCATAAACCTGGATCCTCCTGTCTCAGCCTCTCAAATGCTGGGATTACAAGTGTGTTCTACCACGCCTGCCCTATTCAGACATTTTATGATTGTGTTATTTGGTATAGATTTTTTATACTTTTATTGGTGCACAATAGTCACATCATATAGTTCATAGTGATAGAGACATACACGCACACATCAGTTCGTGGGCTTTCCCCCAGCCTCCCTCTCCAATATGCAACCCTTCCCAACACAGAGTATTGAGATTGACATTGGTAATCTTTCATAGGTACATAATGTCAATGGAAGTGTTTCTTATGGTACTGTGGATTGAACTCAGCAGCATTCTACCTCTGAGATACATGTCCAGCCTACTTTATTGTTTATTTTGAAACAGACCAATTTACTAAGACTGGTCTCAAACCTGAAATTCTACTGTCTCAGCCTCCCAAGTACTGGGATTACAGGTGTCTGCCACCACATCTGGTTGATTTAGATCATTGTGCATTTTTTTTTTTTTTGGTGGTACTGGGATTCCTGGAAGCCCTTCTACCTCTGGGCTACACTCCCCGACCTATTTTATAATTTTTTTTAAATTTGGAAACAGGGTCTCTTAAGCCAGCTTGCTGGCTTCGAACCTGTGTGATCCTCCTGTCTCTGCTTCCCAGGCGCAGGGATTACAAGTGTGCACCACCATGCCCGGCTTCATTGTGCAATTTTTTATACTGATGTTTCCTTGGGACCTTTAAGTGTAGAAATTCATTCCATTTTCCAACAATTTTTTATTAATAATTTTATACCTCCATGTTTTGTGAAATTGTAATGATTTGAATGCTAGATATATTCAATTGTTCCTCTAAATTTCTTATATTTTTCTTTTTTGTTTTTTATGATTTATTTTGGAGAGATAACCTTATTTTAATCTTGCTATCTCCCTTGTTTTCAAATTCAAGCACCATATTTTTCAGAGCCCATAATTTTTTTGTTTACTGTCTTTTTATTTTCCATGGTATCCTGTATATACATACATTTATTTCCAAGGATATCAATTATGGTTTTTGTTTCTAGTTTTCTTCTGTCCTCATATCATCTTTGTTCTCTCTGGATTCCATTTCTTAGTTGGTTTTGGCTTCTCTGCTGTTGGAGGCTCCCCTCAAATAGCTTATAATGCTTAGATGTCTATATTTAAGTAAAGAGTCCTCCAAGACTATGTTTTGTGGTAGTGGGGATTAAACCCAGGGGCATTCTACCACTGAGCTACATCCCTAACCTTTTGGTACTGGTGACTGAACCCAGGTGAATTCTACCTCAGCAATATACCTTAGCCCTACTTTATTCATTATGTTGAAGCAGGATCTTGCCAAGTTGCAGAGGGCCTTACAAGTTTCTGAGACTGGCTGCAAACCTGCAATCCTCCTGTCTCAGCCTCTTGAGTACTGGGATTACAAGCATGTGCCACCATGTCTGGCTCTTTTATTTTATTTATTTTTTATTTTATAACAGTGCCTCACTAAATTGCTGAGGATTTATCTAAGTTGCTGAGGCTGGCCTTAAACTTAGTATTTTCCTATCTCAGTATACCAAGTACTGGGATTATAGACATGTGACATCATGCTTGGTTTACAAAGGCTAATTGGAAGTATTTGGGGGTGAATGCAAAAGTTGCGGACTAGTGAGTTTTGCTGTGGAATGATTATACAGTGATTTTTGTCAGAAGACTTACTAATATCAGTATGTGGTGGATTTTCCTTTGGTGACTATCACTTATTTAAAGATAGAATCATCTAGTCTATCTGCAAGTATTTTGTGATTGAGTAGACTGGCTGAGTTTCTGCCATCTCGTATATAGAATTTTATTTAATCTCTCCATTTCTTGTCATTTGCCTCACCCATTTTCTACTATACTTGATGTTACTAGTGTCCTGAGACTTGGTCTGAACAAGTGTCTTTGGAGAGTACATCTCTTGTTTTCTTGGGGCAAAAACAGAGGATAAAATAGTTACCTGGCTAGCTGCATGAAGTCAAAGAAATGTGGGAGCCTGCTGCTCCATAGACAAATTTTAAATTTCACTTTTCCTGAGTCTTACCTCTAATTTCTGTGGTACTTATTATTTCTAAGTCCTAAGCCTGCCCGGGATCAATTTGGGCTTTTTCACTTTTCATTGTCATATCTCTCTTGATGTGCTATGTTATAACTTCCTCCCTTACCCTAAATCAATATGTATGCTTCCAACAATTTCCCGTCTTCAAAACATTTGTGGACAATTCTCACTAAAACATCTTTTCCCATTTCTTAGTTCATGTGCACTTCTAGTTTCCCATACACATTGTTTTTATTTATGTTTTTTTATTCTTTTAATGATACTTAAGAAAGAATATAATAACACGAGGTCAATGTTTTCTGCTTAACTCAAAGCTAAATTGTGGAAGAATTTTTAAAAGCATAGTTTTTTTTTTTACCTCATAATGAATTAAGCATGGTCTTAAAATCTACTCTTGGTATCCTAAGTGAAAATAGCATTATACTTGGATAGGTGACATTAAAATTGATAAAAAGTTAAGATAAAATTTAAATATTGATAAAATTAGATGTGTTTATTTTCTGACACTGATAATGGTAGATGAATAAATGAATTAATTAATGAAAAAGGAAAGACACTCTAGCGGATATGCTGAGCTTACCACTCTAGCTCTTCTCTCTGTCCTTCTCTACCCTACTCTAGTTCCCTGTATCCTGGCTTCTATGGATTACATCATCTAGTCTCCTTTGCTCTCTGGCTTCAAGTTATGTTTCACTGTAAGAGGTGTCAGTAAGAGAGGGCTATGAATCAGAGGGTTGGGAGGAAAGAGAAATATAGGCATTTATTTTTCCATCTCCCTCTCTGCCAGTTCACATTTAGCAATATCTGTGTTTCTATGCCTTATGCCATACTTTCTGTTGAGTTCCTCACTCTCTTTGACAGCCTAAGCACTTACTAGGTTTTGGTACTCACTGCTCTACTTCCCACCTCAGGCCCAGGAACAGGGATGGTTTTTTCCTGCTTCTTATATAGGACTACTGCATGATACCTTGGTATACCTTTAATTATACCTTTTGAATTTCTTCTTTGTTTCCTCCCAGAACCCTGATTGTTACAAATGCTATAGTAGAGCTTTCTTATTATTATCTATGTACTTTGGACAAAATGCTTCCCTTCATGGATGTCAGCTGCATCTGACAATGACTGAGGTGGCAATAAATGGCCTAACATCACATCTGAGAATGTTTTCCAGTGTTTACACCTGTAGTTCTATGTGATCAATAGTGGTCAAATGCCAGATCTAGCTCTAATTTGGATGTTTTAACGCTGTGGACAATTAAGGATAATCCTGAGTTGTGTATAATCATGAAATAATTACTTTCTGTCTTGGGTAGGCAGGTTGCTTTAGTGATAATATACACTTTGCAGTCAGACCAAGATTAAAATTCAGTCTGTGCTACTTTCTTCCTGTGTGACCTTGATTACATTGCACAACCCTTCTCAGTTTCAGGTTCTTCATCTTAAGATGAGGGTTGTTACAAACAGTGCAACCTATCTAGTAGCTATTTTCTTCTTTACTAAAAACATGCTTATTTCCAGTAGATATGTAACTGAAGGCTTAGTTGGATTTTTTTTGGTGGTACTGGGTTTCTGGAAGCCCTTCTACCTCTGGGCTACACTCACAGACATATATATATATATATATATATATATATATATATATATATATATATATATAAATTTGGAAATAGGGTCTCTTAAGCTAGCATGGCTGGCTTTGAACCTGCGTGATCCTCCTGTCTCCGCCTCCCAAGCACGGGGATTATAAGCGTGTGCCACCGCGCCCAGCTAGTTGGATATTTTAATACTTAAAGATTGTGCTACACATTATTAGTGTTTCCTGACATCTGGTTCTTGCCTTCTGGGAATATGAAAGATTAACTTTCAAGTTCCCTGTAGTAGGTAGTAGGTACTATTATATGATTAGATCTAGCAAGTGAGTTGTGAATACAAAGGACTACATAACTTCCAGGATAAAACAGAGAAGAGATACTGTGTGAGCTTCATGTGCTCTCTTACCACTACTTGAAATCTCCATGGTAAAGCCTCCATATTCAGAAGTCCCTAAGTGACTACATAGCACATAGATCCTCATTAATTTGCAATGGACATGTACAATGGGTGATAAAACAAACCATTACTGTGATAAACCAATGGAGTTGTAAGGTTAATTTGTCAGTTAATCTATAGTTGAAAGCATCCCTATAGGTATATGACATTATTTTTCTTAAAAGGTTATTTATATAGATTATAATTTCTATATTTTATTCTTAGCTCTGTTATTTATGAACTTTTATGAACTTAGTCAACCTTTCTTTGCTTTGGTTTCCTCATTTTCTTGGGGTCAGAGTGATTACTGAAAAAGTAATATTCAGGAAGAACTTAGAACAAGACCTGGCAGGTGGAAAGTGCTATGCAGTGATTTCTTTCAGGGAAAGTAACCAGTATGAGGCCTGGCTCTCATATTGTTTTAATTACATTTGTTGATATTGTAAGGATTACAACGATCCAAAAAAAGTCTTTATACATCATGGGCCCTTAATATGAGGTCATTGTTATTTGGTGTTTGTGCTTTTGTATTTAATTATGAATTCATGCCCTTCATCCATAAGGTCCCCTAGAATGATAATATTTACCTCTAATGCTTTCCTCATGACATGCAAGGTAACATGAATTTCCAAGTATGTTTCAAGATAAACAGTAAAAAATACACTGAGATGACAGGAAAACCTTATGCAAGAAAGGCACTAATAAGAAGTGGTGCTGTACATAAGTTTGAAGACAAAGCAATCCACAGAGAAGCTACACTTGTAAAAAAATAGCTTTGGACAATGATGATTTGATCATATTTTACATTTGGAGCCCTTTAAACACTGTCTTATCTGTTTTTTTAATTGGTGTATTGTAGCCATACATCTCAATGAGGTATACATGCACCCATCACTCATTTAGCCCTTCCCCATTTCCCACCTCATTTTCTCTACCCACCCTTCTTCTAATGTTTGGCTTGGTAATTGATATGTTTGTGAATGTATATCATGTACATTAGGGAATTTCCCTCTTCCTCTCTCACATTCCTCTCAGGACTTCTTATTTGTTCATCTATTGTTTCTTTTTCTTTGTCTAGAGTTCCTCCCATGATCCCTTTTCTCCCTAGCCTCGGCATATTAGAGAGAGCAGCCAATTTTTTACTTTTTGTGACTGACTAATCTTACTTAGCATACAGTTCTTCAGTTCCATCCATTTCTCTGCAAATGACATAATTTTATTCTTCTTTATGGCTGAGTAAAATTCCATTGTGTACCTATCCCATAGTTTTTTTAATCCATTCATCTGCTGATGAACATCTTGGCTGGTTCCATAGTTTGACCATTGTGAATTGTACAAGTGCCAACATAGATACACATGCATAAGTTTGGTTTCCATTCTTTTGGGTAGATATCCAGAAGTGGTATTGCTGGAGCATATGGTATGTTCATTCCTATTCTTCTGAAGATCCTTCATACTGTTTTTCAAAGTGCTTGCACTAATTTGCAATTCCACCAACAATGCATTAGAGTTCCCACTTCACACATCCTCACCAGCACTTTTTGTTGTTTTTGTTTTGAGAGATTGCCATTCTAGTGGGAGTTAGGTGAAATCTCAGGATAGTTTTGATTTGCATCTATCTGATTGCTAATGATGTTGAATATTTTCATACATTTATTGGCCATTTGATTTTCTTCTTTTATGAATTATCTATTTAGTTCACTTGCCCATTTTTGATGGCATTATTTGTTTTATTATCAGCCAGTTTCTTGAGTTCTCTATAGATTCTAGATATTAATTATCTATAGGATGAGTAGTTGGCATGATTTTCTCCCATTCTATCTGCTTTTATGCTCTGTCCATTTTGTTTGTGATGGTTGTTAGTTCAAGTCTTTGGATTCATCAAAGTGGTTCAGTTTTTCTTTGTCTGTTCATTGGCTACAAAGGTGTCCCATCTATTCCAGATTTTGGATGGACTGCCCAGAATCAACATGGGCTTTGCTTCTTAGTCTACTAGAGGAAGGCAGAAATGAAAGAGGCCTGCTAGTGTGTTCTCTTTGTGTGAATTCCCTTGGACACAAACACAGGAGTGGAGTCTCTATGGAGCAGCTAGCCTCCCCATTTTGAATTTTGCTGAGGCAGGTAGTTGACCTCTTTAAGAAAGTCTGGGTTTTCTCTGTCTTGGGAAATTACTGATAACATCAGAGCCAGAAGGGGGTGAATAAAATGGAAAGAAAATTAATAAGTCATGCTAAGATTAAGACTTCCATCTCTACCTGGTTCTCCCCCAGCTCTCATTTCAGTTGCTACTTGCTCAGCAGTAAACAGAAAACAATAAGCTACTGACTGATACTAGGACTAAACATCAGGCAATTAAAGGTGAGGGAAGTAAGACATAGTTATGCTTATAATCCAAGTCTATATATTTCTACCAAGATGAATAATGTATATGCCTCATACTTTATAGGGTCGTTCTGATTCTGAAGCCAAACATGGAAGCCTATTCATTTAGGTAATTATTATCTTGCTCAAAATTTTCAATTGGATATTTGGAGTTAATATTTTCCAAAAAATACAAATGTCTTACAATGAAGAGAAGGAAAAGCAAATTAATGTTATCTGGACTGAGTCCATATTATGAGAGCTGAAAAAAACTGAGATTTTGGGATCAAAGGACAACCATTGAACAGCTAGACTTTATGGTAGATAACAGCATAAAGACACAGTTGTTTCTTTTTCCCCCTCTAGGAGAATTTAAGTCAAGTGTCTTTTCTGGTGAGCTTCCCTGAATAGGTACCGTATTATTTAGAAAATTATATTCATTTGTCTAAAATTGTTTCACATATAACAATTGACATTTGTAAATCCCCTTTATCATTCTATGATAGCCATTTTTTCTATGTTTCTTTTAGCACTCATTCCTTCAGTCAGCAAATGTGCACTGTATGTCAACTTCATGCTATCCATAGTATCACCAGTAACACTGATATAATGGTGACTAATTTGGTGTTTCACTTGTCTACTGCTGTGTATTAAAATCCTCAAAACTTAGTGGCTCACTGCAATAACCACTTTACTATATTTCTCAATTCAGGCAGGACTCATCTGGACAACTCTTTAGATCAATTTGAATTATTTACTGGTATTCAGCTGGCTGATGGGCTGCCTTGGAGGGCCTTAAACAGTGTTTGGTTATATGTTTAGTGCCTTGACCAGGATGGTTGAAATGATAGGCTCAGCTCTTCCTATTATCCAGGGTGCCTATCTGTGGCCTCACCAGGATGGAAGTCTTAAGTTGGTTGGATTTCTTTTTAATATATTATTACTTTTTAATTGATTCATATTGATCATACATATTCATAGAGTATAGTGTGACATTTCCTTTTTATTCTTTTATGTTTTTATTGGTGCATTGTAATCATATATCACATTGGAATACAAGACTTGAGAGGATATACAAGCACACATCATCCAATTAGCCTTCATCCAATCCCCATTCCATTCCCTTCCCCTCCCTCGATCCCATGCTTGACTGGAGATTATCTTTGATACATTTGTTTACATACCTCCTGAGTTTTAAAGAGGTTCCATCCTCCCCCATCCCATACCCTCTGACTGGTCACCTTAGTTGCTTCGCTATAGGGCCCTTTCTATAACTTGACCTCCTCTTGTTACCCCTTTCCTCCTAGTTATTGCTAATTAGGGGAAGCATCTGGTTTTTATTTTCTGTGATATTTCTCTGTACATGCTGCATTGAAAGTTCTGATCCCACTCTTGATGGCCCCAGTAGTGGCCTGGCCACACGGAGGACTCTGATCCCAATCTGGCTGGCTCCAGCACCAGCCTTGCCTCATGGGAGGCCCCAATTCTGGCCTTGCTGACCTGCGCAACAGCCTAACCCCTCAGCTGGCTACAATACCCATCTCGGAGGCCCCAGCACCAGCCTTGCCTCAAGGCAGGCTCTGATCCCAGTCTCGCTGGCCCCGGCACCAGCCTTACCCCTTAGTGGGCTCCAATCCAGGCCTCCGAGGCCCCAGCACCGGCCTTGCCTCATGGCAGGCTCTGATCCTGGTCTTGCTGGCCCTGGCACTGGCATAACCCCAAGGCAGGCTCCGATCCCAGCCTCGGAGGCCCCAGAACCGGCCTTGCCTCACAGCAGGCTCCAATCCCAGCTTTGCTGTTCCCGTCACCGGCCTCACCCCTTGGCAGGCTCTGATCCAAGCACCCTCTTCACCTAGCAGGTTGTCCCACATTCCCAAAGGTGCATGGTGGTAGTATTCTGCCTCTGGGGTTATTTCTTCAAAAGTTCCAAGTGTAATGCATCAGGTCTCTGCCTTTCCTGAATACTGACTGCTGCCATTTCCACTGCCTCCACCATTTCAAATCTTTCCCAAGCTCTTTTTCCACTCTGCATGTTGTCCAGTGCTCCTAAGCATGCACAACGGTAGCATTCAATGTTTGGGGTAATTTCTCCAGAAGATAAGGTTGGTAGGATCATATTTCTGCCTCTTCTGAATACAAGTCTCCACCGCCATCGCAGCGACCACTTCCAAAACCACCTTCCTCCTAGGTCTCCGCTAAACTCTCTCCTTACAAGTGATGTCCATGATTCTTAAGGATGTAGTGAAGAAGCAATCCTCCTTTTGGGGAATTTTTCCAAAAGTTCCAGTTCAGTTGAATAAGTTTTGTCTGCATCTCCAGTATCCTGGCAGCCGCCATGGCCATCTTGACCCCTCTCCGATATTTTTCTTTTCTTTTTTCTTTTTCTTTTCCTTTTTTTTTAAATAAGAGAAGACAGTATGTGTGGTTTGAGGAGGTTGTGGGAAGAGGCACTCAGTAGCACTGCGGCCCTGGCCCCAGTTCTTCTGGAGATCCAGTGTGCCCCGCGCGACCCCCACCCGGGGCCCAGGGCCTTGCGACCCGGGCCCCGGTTTTACTGGGGGTCCGGCGTGCCCCGCGTGACCCCCGCCTGGGGCCCAGGGCCTTGCAACCTGGGCCTCGGTTCTTTTGGGGGACCGGCATGCCCTGCACAACCCCGCTGTTTACAATGTGTAATAATCAAATCAGAGAAATCAGCATATCTATTACTTTAGAAATCTTTTTTTTTGTTGTTGTTGGGAACATCCAAGAGTGTTTAGTTTTCTTACATTGCAGCTCAGAGAATCAAAGTGAATTTTCCAGTGACCCCGGAAGAAGATTCGTAGCTTTTTATGATCTAGTCTCTGGTGTCCCAGAGTGTCACTCTCATTCTATTCTCCTAGTAAAGCAAACCCAGATTCAAAGAGAGGGAAACTAGATTAAACCTCTTAATGAAGGAAAAGAAAAATAGCAAATGTGTTGTACCTCTTCAACATATCACAGATAGCAAAAGCTTCTTCCTCAAGCAGATTATATGTGAAAGCATTAAGAAGCAGACTGATCTAAAATATTCCAGAGGCTCAGGACACCTTGAGAAAATGATTAGAAATCCTATTAAGCAGTATAATGAATAACCTTTTATGATTAAACCATAGAGAATCTGAGGTTGTTTTTTTCTGCTCTCCGGGAAGGTTCCTGTGACACCCCTTACCTCCTGCTCAGCATCTTATGCTTCACCAGAAAACAGCCAAACTATCCAACCCACACATGCACAAGGCATGGTGCACAGCCTCTGTCTGCACATAGCTGATTTCAGCATTCTGATTGGTTAAAATGTAATTGTCTGACTAGACTGAGAGGTTGCTAAGTGATTACTAATTATGATAGTTCAGTCAGAACTAGCAATTGCCATTGTAATTCCATTTGCCAGAACTCTCCCCCCTCTATTTTCTTATTTTTTGATTTCAGTGTGAGGAGCCCTTATTTTACTAGAACACATTTCTTGATCACCTTCATTCCAAATGGATTTAGTTGCTTTGCCCTGAACTACCTTAGTCCTCTTTCCTTCTAGCTTATCTTTATCATTTCTATGCATTTATATTTTATTGTAATATTTTATTTACTTGACTTTCCAATTCTCTCCTCCAAGAGGTATACAGTTAATCCAGTTGAGATGTCTGCAATGGGGTGGACAGCTGTATACCAGGTCCTCTCTGAGGGATATCAGATACTGGGATGATTCAAACTATCACACTCAGTACACATGTCAATCTCCCAGGTGAAGGCATATTTTGAGCAATAAAAAATGTATTGAGTGTTCAAAATGCCCGAATCTGAGTCCCACCAGTACTGTTTGAGACTGTGTCATCTTTGTGTGTTGTTGTCATGGGGAATGGCATATAATAGCACCTCAATAAATGTATGAATGAATGTTGGTGGTGTGTACTTTGAATGTGAGGACAGGTATATCAGCAGAATGTAATTTCTCTTGTTAGAGTTCCCCTAAGATTTTACCAGGCTGGGCCATGATTACTTCTATTAAGAAGTACTAATAACTGGGTGTGATGGCATACACTTGTAATACCAGCATTTGGGAGGCTGAGACCTGAGGATGGCAGTTCTCAGACAGCCTCAGCTACTTATTGAGGCCCTCCACAACTTAGTGAGACCCTATTTCAAAATAAATAATAAAAAGTAGGGCAGGGGTGTAGCTTGGAGGTCGAATGTCCCTGGGCTCCATCCCCAGACCTGCAAAAAAAAAAAAAAAAGTAGTAAAACAGAGGCAACATTTAACATTTGGATCTGGTCAATACCCTTTGTTACCACCTGGATGATGCTGGACTATGCTCATTTCTGAATCAGTCTGATATCTGGTGGGGCTAGAAGTTGATGCCTCTCAGATCAGTTTGGTACTCTTCCCTGTTAGCCTTTGGCTTCAACTAGCATGGGCCTGTTGGTGGATTAACTACAATGTACTACTGTCCATTATGTCTGATTCTTGATTCTTCAGAATAGTCTGTAGAGATTCTTAAATGGGGCTGCTGAAACATAGACTTATCCTGGGCAGACACATCTTGACATCAGTCATGGCCTGATGTAGTTGGCAGCTACATTGACCCTTCCTGGTAGTCTATCCTTCCAGTATTAGTTTTTCCTGAATATGATATCTAGATCTCATGTTTCTAGAAAAAAAAATGCATAGCCTTTGGAGTGAGACAAAACTGAATTCAAAGGCATTCTACTAGGTAGATTTATCTGTCTGAGCATAATTTTCTCATCTGTTAAAGTGACACTAAGCCAGGTATGGTGGCACACACTTGTATTCCAGTACTTGGGAGGCTGAGACAGGAGGATCACAGGTTTGTGGATAGCCTCAGCTACTTAGTGAGGCCTTCTGTAATTTAGTGAGAACCTGTTTCAAAATAAAAAAATAAAAAATAGGGCTGGGGTATAGCTCAGAGGTAGAATGCCCCTTAGTTGGATCCCAAGTTGTGCAAAAAAAAAATGGGGACAATGTTCTCCAGGTCCATCCATTTTGCAGCAAATAATATTATTTTGTTCTTCTTTATTGGTGAGTAAAATTCCATTATGTGTGTACCCCATAATTTTTAATCCATTCATCTGTTGATGTACATCTAGGTTATGTTAAGTGAGAATAGCCAGTCACAGGAAGGGAGGGTTATATTTTCTCTCATATGAGGGATCCAAGGAGTAATGAAGATATCAGAGGGACTTCAAATAATGGAGAAGAAACTCCAGTGGAGTCAGGGAGCTGGTCTAGGAGAAGTGTTTGGGAGGTCCAATGAAGAAATGATTTCCATTGACATTATGTACTTATATGAGAATACTAATGTCAATCTCAATATCCTGTAGAGAAAAGGGAAGGAGTGGGAAGTGAGCTGGGGAAAGCCTGTCAAGTATTATATGCATGTATGTCACTATCAACATGAACAACATTATGATGTGATATTACAATGCACCAATAAAAGTATAAAAGGGGAATAATAATCATGACACTGTAGGGTTGTTTTAGGTATAGTGCCTAAAATGTAATTGCTAAGAAATTGATAGTAATTTCCCATACATTATTACAGTATATTGATTTTTGTATTCAAAGAAGAAATTACTGATCTCTTATCTCTAGTTTATAATTTACTTTAGGGTGTTTTTTATAGGTGAGGATAATAGTTTGCTTTCAGGGCTGATTTTGACCACATCATTATTGGCATTTCTAGACTAGAGTCACCTAGAGAATTCAGGCTCTGTGGTCCCTGGCACAATGAGTTTACTGTAGCTACAACACTACCTTCTCCTTCCAAACCTAGCTTGGTGCTAGGGTATAAAATAAACACAAATGAGTGGGGTACTATTTGAGTGGGGAGACTTTTGAAGAAGACATACCTTCACTGCCCTGGATAGTATGTTGTAGGTGCCCTCAATCCCCACCAGATGTTGCCTTCATCCACCACCCTCATTTCTGGTTCTTTGATGTAGAAGTTAGAGAAATATATTCAGGTGTCATATAAAGTGGTATTACCTCAGTCTTTGAGCTCACACAGATTTTAAGCACTTATTGTCTGTACGTTGCTTTGTTTAATGTTATTAGATATTTTTCTGAACATATGTATTATAAAATATGACATTCAAAACAGCCAAAAAATAAGATTAAGGTCTTTAATGATAGATGCTATTAATAAAGACCTCAGTGTCTGAATACAGTTTGAGAATCACTGATTTAGGGAGTAGAATTTAAAGAGAAGTCAGGGAAGAAAACAGAGAAGAAATGAGAGAAGCAGAAGAAAATGCAGCAAAGAATTTTAGAGAACTCTAGTGAGGATAGTTTAGGAAGGCTAGATGACAGAACATTGGCTGCAAGATCATTTGGAGAGCTTTGGGTACATTCCATGCACAGGGTCAGAAGACCAATGATGTTGGAATCCAGCTGAGTTTTCATTAGTGCCAAAGAGAGCAGGACCAGCTGTCCCTTGATTCAAACTTTTAAATTTTAATTGACATTAGAATTCACAAACCCAGGTCTTTTTTATGAATATTCTATTTCAATATGTAAGATCAGATATTCTGCATTTTATTTTTACATTTTATTAGTGCAATGCAATTATATATTATAATGAGTTGTAAGGTGAAACAATCATGCATACACACTGCAGTTGATGTATTTCCATCCCCATTTCACCCCACTCTTCCCTTTTCCCTCCTCATTCACTTTAGTAAGATTGGTAGAAATATCTTCATATTATATATAACATTATATACAGCATTTTTTGAATTGTTCCCTTCTTTAGTCCTCCTTTCCCCCCTTCCTACCTTCTATCTCACATCCTGTTCAGCCATCGCCGGTAATTGTGAGGCTGGTGGTCCCCCACAGAATACACTGGAGTCTCCTGTTTATAAAGTAGTCCAAGATTTTATTCATAGTTTCACAGCTCTATGATGCTTTTCTGGTGAGTTAATGCTACCCAAGTACTGGAGTGACTTCTGGAGGGATAGTCTACCAAATGCTACTCAAGGTGAGTACTATTGACATTTTGGGTGGGATCATTTTTTTAAGGGGGCTGACTTTTCTGTGTATTGCAAGATGTGAAACATGTCATTTCTAACAACTATATTCTAATATCATCCCTCAGTTGTACTAATAATCAACACACCCAACCCAAATATTTTCTCATGCCTCAAAAGGGGGGTAGTATCATCCCTGTTGAGAATCACTGCCAGTATAACTACTTCATTTCAAATAGGAAGGAAATACATGGCTGAGCAGGGAAAGGGGTTTTCCAAGGTCTTACAGTGATCTCTTCTTGAAATAAAATACTATCAGTACAAATCTCCCCAATCATATATTTCTGTTACTGAATTTGGGAATATAAATGCAGTATTGCCTCCCTAGTTGAATGGTAAGCTCTATTAGAAAATATGGAGGCTAATAAAAAAGATGGCGATGGAGTAAGGACCCTATGATGAGCCTATCTTTAACTCATCTCATAGAGTTTGGAAGAGTAGCAGTCCACATCCCAGACTACCTAACTAAAGACAGAGAAACTCAGTAACACTCACAAAGCCATTTTTAAACACCAGAGCTGAAAAAGAGGGGAAAAAGTAACAAAACAGAGTTGGGAGAACAATAACATTCACTACGCCCCGTGGACCTGCAGAAATTTTGGAAGACTCCAAAAATCTTATAATCAGCAACCTGAGAACTACTTCACAGACATTGAGATCAACAACCACAGAATCACACAGCTCTGCAAGGACAGGACAGAGAAGTAAAACCACATCCACTTCCCAAACCCCTTTTCACTAATGCCAGGGAGGTTAGTCCATGGACCCTAGGGTGGTAAGTGCAATTGCCTCATGGAGAAACTGAAAAGAAAGAATACAAAGGGTGTGGTAATACATGCAGACTATGGCAGCACACCACACACTAAACTCTGAGGAGTACACAGGCTTGAAAGTTATAGACCAACCCAGCCATCTTTGTGGAGACTGTGGTGTCCCATGTTTGCCTTGGGACAGAACCTGCATCGGGGGCCAAACACTTGGCACCCATGAAGACAGAGATAGACACCAGGCCAACATCTCATCATAGGAGATCATAGCATTGGGGCTGCAAACTAACACATTTGCTATAGGTTTCTGAGGAATTGAAAATACTTTGAACATGTTTGAGAACCTACAGCAATAAATGGACCTTAATCTGCTCAAAGTATCCACACAGACCCAAGAGGATCTCAGAGGCCAAGTGCAAGAGTTTTTTTTTTATTATTATTTTATACTTTCCCTCTTCACATTTTTTACTACTGCCCTATATTTTTGTATTTGTAGGTTTTTTTTTACCTTACTGGAGATGGAATCCAGGAGCTTTCTACTGCAAGGCTATACTCTCAGACCTATTTAATATTTTATTTGGAAACAGAGAGCCTCACTAAGTAGCTGATGCTGGATTTAAACCTATGCAATCCTCCTGTCTCAGCCTCCCAAGTCCTGGGATTACAAGCATGCACCATGACAACCTGTTTTCCATCTGAATTTTATAAAACCTTTATAGAATCGTTAATCCCAATACCTTTCAATCTACTCCATAAATATAGAGACAGGACACTCACAAAGACATTCTATTAAGCCAATATCACATTAATACCAAAACTGAATAGACAGCTCAAGAAAACTACAGAACAATATTGTTGATGAACTTAGATGCAAAACTGCTAAGCCAAATATTAGTGACACCCACTCAAAACCGTATCAAGAAAATTCTACACCACATTAAATTTGGGTTCATCCCAGGGATGCAAGGCTGTTTCAACATACAAAAAGCAATCCAAGTTAGACGTGGTGGCACACGCTTGTAATCCCCGTGCTTGGTGCTTGGGAGGCTGAGACAGGAGGATTGCACAGATTCGAAGCCAGCCTCACCTACTTAGTGAGGCTTTCAGCAATGTAGTGAGACTGTTTCCAAATAAAGTATAAAATAAGTCTGGGAGTATAGCTTGGAGGTAGAAAAGCCCCCACCCCCAGTACCACAAAAAATAAAAGCAATCCAAATAATCCACTACATAAACAGAACTAAGGACAAAAAAATCACATGATCATTTCAATAGACTGAAAAAGCATTCGAAAAAATCTAACACCAATTCATACTAAAAACACTGCAGAAATTTAGAATAGAAAGAACGTACATAAACATTATAAAGGCAACATACAATAGGCCCACAACCAACATCATACTGAATGGGAAAAAATATGAGAGTTCCCCTTACAAAAAGGAAAAAGACAAGGATGTCCATTATCACCCCTCATTTTCAATACAGTACTTGAGCCTCTACTTAGAGCTATAAGGCAAGAAAAAGATATCAAAGAAGTACAAATAGAAAAAGAAGAAATGGAACTACTTCTATTGGCTGATTGAATTACACTATATTTAGATGACCCAATAAACTCAACCAAAAGGCTTTTAGAACTGATCAACACATTCAACAAAATGTCTGGATACAAAATCAATCTTCAAAAATTAAATGCTTTTCTGTATGCCAAACATAAATTCACTGAAAAAGAAATCTAGGAAGCATTTCTACTCAAATATCCCCCCAAACAATCAGACACTTAGGAATAAATCTAACCATGTATGTAAAAGAACCCTACAAAGAAAATTATAAAACATTAAAAAACAAAATTAAAGAATATCTTAGAAGATGAAAGGATCTCTCATGCTCTTGGTTAGACAAAATAAATATTATCAACATGGCCATTTTTCCAAAAATGAGCTACAGATTTAATGCAATACACATTAAACTATCAAGGTCATTACTCACAGACATAGAAAAATCAGTCCTTAAATGATTTTGGAACAACAAAACACCCACAGTAGACAATGTAATTCTCAGCAACAAAAAAACTTAAGGAGGCATCACAATACCTGACTTCAAACTATTCTACAAAGCTATAGTAATAAAACAGCACAGTATTGTCACAGAAACAGACACATAGACCAATAGAGTAGAATAGAAGAGTCAGAAACAAATGTACAAACTAACAGCCAATTTATTTTTTACAAAGGAGCCAAAAAACATACACTGGAAAAAAGATAACCTCTTTAAAAAATGGTTTTGACAAAACTAGTTATCAGTATGCATTAAAATGGAAATAAACCACACTTTATCATCCTGCACAAGAGTCAATTTAAGATGGATTAAGGACCTCTAAATTAGATCAAAGAACTTGAAGGTACTTGAAAAAGGCATAAGACCAACACTCCAACATATAGGCATGAATAAAAACTTCCTCAACAAGACTCTGAAGACTCAAGAGATTAAAATGAGGATCAATACATGGAATTGAATTAAACTCAGGAGCTTCTGTGCAGCAAAAGGAACTGTCAAGAACCCCAAAATACGACCCAATAGAGTGGGAGAAGATTTTTGTCAGCTATTCCTCTGATAGAGGACCAATGTCTAAAATCAACAGATAACTCAGGAAACTCACCATCAAAATAAATAAATAACCCCATAAAAATGGGCAAGTGAATTATATAGAAACATCACAAAAGAAATCCAAATGGCCAATAAATGTATGAAAAAAAAAGTTCAACATTATTAACAATCAGAGAGATGCAAATGAAACTACCCTAAGATTTCACTTAACTCCAACTAGAAGGGCAATCATTCAAAACCAAAACAACAGCCACGTGTCGTGGTGCATGCTTGTAATCCCAGAACTTGGGAGGCTGAGACAGGAGGATTGCATAGGTTCAAAGCCAGCCTCAGCTACTTAGTGAGGTTCTCAGCAACTTAGTGATACTCTGTTCCAAATAAAGCATAAAATAGGTCTGGGAGTATAGACCGGAGGTAGAAAAGCCCCTGGGTTCCACCCTCAGTACAAAAGAAAATACACAAACAACAACAAATGCTGGTGAGGATGTGGAGAAATAGAAACTCTAAAACATTTTTAGTGAGATTGCAAATTAGTGCAACCACTTTGGAAAACAGTATGGAGGATGCTCAAAAGAATGGAAATGAAAGTACCATATTTTCTAGCAGTACACTCCTGAATATCTACCCAAAATAATGGAAATCAAACTAATGCATGCATATCTATGTTAATAGCTGCACAATTCGCAATAGCGAAACTATGGAACCAGCCAAGATGTCCATCAACAGATGAATGGATTACAAAACTATGGAATATGTAAACAATGGAATTTTACTCAGCCATAGAGGAGAACAAAATTATGTCATTTACAGGGAAATGGATGGAAATGGAGAACATTATGCTAAGTGAGATTAGTCAGTCACAAAAAGTGAAAAATTGAATGCTATCCCTAATATATGGAAGATAGGGAGAAATTACAACATAAGATGGACTCCACATAATGGAGGAGAAACCTTAGATGAGTGAAGAAGGGGACCTAACAGGGAAATGAGAGGGGATAAGAGGGAAACATCTTAATGGACATGATGTACATACACAAATTTATAAAAGCCAAACATTGTATTGAGTATGGAAAGAGTGATGGCGAAAGAAATAGGATAGGAAATGTGTGTGTGGGTATTCATATATATATATATATATATATATATATATATATATATATATATATATATATATATATATATTCCTCCGTCACCCTGAACTTCATCAAGATATATGATTGCAGTGCACCAATAAAGAAGTTTTTCTCTAGGTGTAGAATAAATAGCTTCTTTTCTCCAAAGTTATTTTTCCACAGCTGGGTGTGGTAGTTCACACTTGTAATCCCTGCACTTGGGAGGTGGAAACAGGAGGATTGCGCAGGTTTGAAACCAGGCTCACTGGCTTAAGAGACCCTGTTTCCAAATAAAAAGTATAAAATAGGTCTTGGAGTGCAGCCTGGAGGTAGAAGGATTTCCAGGAACCCCAGTACCACAAAAAAGGTTATTTTTCCACAGAAATATTATATTAGATAAATTTATTTTGTTCTGCATTAGTAAGAAGTTTACAAAATTTCAATGTAGCTTAAGTCTGAAATGTTCTTAATGCAAATTTTTTAAAAAATAAATAATTTAATTTGAGGGGGAAAATACCCGGAATTTTAGCATAAACCACATTGCATGTCTGTGTGTGTGTGTGTGTGTGTGTGTGTGTGTGTGTGTGTGTGTGTTTGTGTTACTGAGAATTGAACCTAGGGATATTCTACCTCTGAGACACACCCTGATTCCTATTTTATTTTGAAAGAGGGTCTCACTAAGTTGCTGAGAGTCTTGCTATGTTCTGAGACTGGCCTTGAACCTGTTATCCTCCTGTCTCAGCCTCTCAAATACTATATTGCAGGATTATGCCACTTCAACAGTCTTATATAAACATATTTCTTTAAAACTATTTTTATTTGAATTTTCTCTCTAGGTTCTACTTATGTTAGAAAAGATGTGACCTCTGGTTTTCTAAGAATGGCTGATCTCACTTAGATACTGAAGAATGGTATAGGTGTGTCAGATGTTCGTGCAATTCCTAGTGTTTTGAAGAAGGTACACACTGATCTTTATAGTGGTTCTGCTAATTTACCATCTCTCCAACAGAATATAAGTATTCATTTTTCCCTACATCCTGACCAGTATTTATTATTGTTTGTATTCTGATGATTGTTGGATGTGGAGGAAAACACAAGAGATGTTGTATACATAAAATTTTAAATTTCAATATGATGTGTAATTACATCAATAAAAAGTTGAGTATAAAGATAAAAAGACCATCTTTCTAGGTCCCTATTTTTTCTGACAGGTACAATGCTAGCTACGCATGAGGTACCTCACAGAGACTTGTCAAATTGAATAGAAACATAAAATTCTTTCTGTGGGACTTTTGCCTGTAATACCTGGTACATAGGTAGACATTCTGTTAATATTTATGGATTATGGATATTTATGGAATTACTTGCCCTATAAATAAAAAATTGTTTACTTTATTCAGACAAAGGTAATAGAAGAAAAGGTTTGCAAGAATCTTATCCCCTTGAAGAAAAATAAGAAATATGAGTTAAAAGGAATAGTCTGTATTTGCAAAGAATATTTCTTTCTGAAACTCAAAGCCCTTTTTCATCTTTTAAAGAAATAGTAGAAAACTGTGCCAGTTTTAGCCTGTGGAGATAGAGGCTGATGCCTAGACTAAAGTACTCCAAGAGAAGCTGCTGTTGCTTTTGCTCAGGACACTGTTCCTTCCTTTGTTTGAGAATGACATGAAGAGATGATGACATGGGATGAGATTGGCAGGGAACCAGGCATACAAGTGCTCTCAGATAGCAACAGAAGACAAAAAACAAAAGGATGAAATGTAACAGAAACAGAACAGTGAGCTCCAAACTTCAAAAGAACACATAAAGGTGACCTGCTTTAATATCAGCAGATGGGATAAGAGCCTTCAGAATTTCAATTGATGAAAAGTCGAACTGTGTCCAACTGACAGTCATTGCTCTTCAAAAGGAATAATGTGACTCCAGACCATAGTATCAAAGTCTAGTACCTACAGTACAAGAGGCAGCAATCCATACCTACACATATCTGTTTATGTTTACATCTTACTTGCATGCACATTACACTTTGCAAGGCATCTAGACAAATCATGACTTGTAACCCAGTTATATAGGGAACCATGGAAATAACTGGACATAATTCACTTGTGTAAAAGAGGCCTCTTAGCACTATTATGCCAACTTGCAAATATTTATAGGGCTGGAAGGCAGGACAAGGAACAGCCTAGTTCTCTATGTCCCTTAAGAACAGACTAGTGACCCATGATTTTAATTGCCTGCATGTCAGATTATTGGCTTAGTGCAAAGGAAAACTTTTTATTACTCTATGCTATCTAGCACTGGGATAAATTAGTTCATTAGATAGTCGGTTTCTTATCACTTGAATTGTTCAAATAGTGATTGATTGTCCACTCGGCAGGGAAACCATGGATAAGACCTAAACCTGTGATGATATTGAACTTCATGACTTTTCAGGTCCTGCTCAAGCCTGAACAAAAGTTTGTGGGTTTGGGGTATTTATTTATTTATTTATTTATTTATTTATTTATTTATAGTACTGGGAATTGAACCCTGGAATATTCTACTTCTGAGCTATACCCCCAGCCTTATCTTATTTTTAATTTTGTAACAGGTCTTGCTAGGTTTATGAGAGACTCACTATTTGCTTAGATTGTCCTTGGCCCTCCAGACTCAGCCTCCCAAGTAATGGAATCACAGGTTTATGTTACCACACCTAGCTTGGTTTGGATTTTTAAGGTAATAAGTGAATTGATTCAATATATATATATATATATATATATATATATATATATATATATATTGCAACTGTCACTAGGATAGTGCTGAGTCATAATTTAAGTAGCCATTGCTATTAAAATATCCATTTTTGGATAGATTTTTAGAAAATTTTATCAGAGCTTTTACAAGAATACATGCTTAATGTGCATTTAAGGAACAGTCCCTCTGCCAGAAAACCCTCTGTGCCCTCTGACTTACCTTCTGTTAGCCAGACATTCTCAGTTATTGCTGTAGATATGCAGGTCAGGCTTGCTCAGGATTAATTTGAAGCAAGGTGTGAAGGGAACAAATAAAATCTATGATCTGAACACCACTACTCTTGGAGTCAGGGTGAAGGTGATTGGCCTTACCTTGATTTCTGGCTTGTCTTGTTTGATTAGGTCAGGAAAATATTGCTGGTTTTCTGTCCTTTGAACATCATGTGCTCAACATTTTTAACTTTCAACATTTCCACTATTCTTAATTGCTGACATGTCTTCTTTTAATATACTCTTTTTTTGGTAAAAAGACATACATGATAAAACTTCAGATAAAAATTATATTATGTGAAATGTAAGGGATAAGGTCACAGTTAGCTGATTCTACATCCTCTAGCACCCTCTATAAGAAACAACTCTACTACTTTCTTCCTTGTGGATCCTTCCAGAGCGAGTCTTTGCACACATAAACATGAAAGGCGATTTTTAAATGGTCTTAGGGATTCCTATTTGACTCTGCTCACCAATTTGTGCTTTCTTTTGCTTAGCCTCAGCTTCAGTTCTCTGAACCCAGTCCTCTCTATCCTGTCCTTACTTTATATTTTATACTTCTCACATGTTCTCAATTGGCCACTCTGACCTGGTAAGATCATAATCTGGGTCAAGAAGGAGTAGAATTCATTATTTAGGAAAAGAAACACATTTCTAGTTTCTATTTTATATTTTTTATTTGCACAAAATTAAATTATGCCTGTTCATCTGCTACTGACTCACTGTATTCCACAGGCAAGCCATTTGCATTTTTCTTCATAACAACATCTTTCTCCTCAGGATGCTCTGGCAACTAATGTTTTAAGATTCTCAGAAAAAGTAATAATAATAAAACCTTTATATTCTAAGCATCTAAAAATTGAATTGAGACCAAAGCATAAATATTATCAAAGAAGCAAAACAATATACAAACTCAGCAATACCACATTGAAGATTAAACCCTGTAGGTTGGAATTCATTTGGGACATATTTGCATTCTGTTTTTTTTCTAGACATGGCCAGGTACACAGTTCACCTAATATATCTCCACAGAACATTATGTATTAAGGTATTCAAAAAATTCGAGCGATATCTGTGAAGGTGAGAAAAAAAGTGGGGAAGAAATTAACCTATAGAATATTAGAATTGGAAGGGATCTCAGTGATCAGTTAACTAAGGCTAAGTATCTTTGGTTGCATCCCTAACAAATGGTTGCCTAGCATTTGTTTTGAATACTTTCACTGACTGAGTGCTCATCACAAAGCAGTTTGTTCCATTCTCAGTTTGTTCCTCTTCAGACTACAACAAAACCCACAAACTAGTGTCTTTTACTATTTGATCCTAGATTAAACTCCATTGGACTACACAGTCCACATCAAGTCCTTTGCCTATATGAAAACTCTTCATATACTTAACAGCAATTCTCATGGACTGCCATGCCTTCTCTTGTCTGGAGTAAGCATTTAAAGATTTTTTCAGTGGTTATCAAATGACATTATTTCCCATCCACTCATCTGTGAAGGCATGACCATTTTTATATGGAGTAAATTGTGTCAGCTTCTTTTTGTGTGTGTCATGTTGTTTGTTCAGATATTTTCAGTAAGGTATATGAAATGGGCCATGCATTCAAATCAACTTGAGCACGATACAATATGGAAATATTTAAGAATGAGATAATAAAGGTCAATCTGGTGACAGAAATTCAGAAACTTAAGCCTTTTCAGGCTGATGGTGATTTTGAGGAGTGTGGACATTAGAAAATTGAGAATGAACCTCACTATTATTTGCAGAATGAAAATATTAGGAAACACCATAGATTCTGGGGTAGGAAAGACCATTAGATATCAACTAATCTATGTCCATTATTTTATAGATGGGGACAGGCAAAGGACATGCCCTATGTCCCACAGTTAATAAGTGAAAGAAAAAAGACTAATCCATATCTTTTGATACTCAGTTCAGTGTTTTTTCTACAACTGTTTTCTTAATTTGGGACACAAGCAAGGGCCATTTAATAAAGGACATCCTTTTATCACCTTTTCTTTAGTCACTGCCAACAAATTATAATATGCTGTAAAACATATTTCAAAAGTTGTATAATTATATTTAAAAAGTTCTTAAAACTCTTCAATTGATCTGCAAAGCACCCTTACCACATTTACCAAAGAGTCAGAAGCTTGTGTCTTTCTGAGTTTTGAATTGATATGAACATCAGCGAGGGTAAGTCCTCACTATTGAAAGAAATTTGAACATTTAGTGTCTTAATAATGTAGATGCAGCATGGAAATGTTGATAAGTCATTTAGGAACAAATATGGAAATAGTGACAAATAATTCACATTTTTAATGAGCAAGCACTATGTCATAAAATCATATTATTGTGACATTGGTCTACATAGAAATTCAGAATGGCTCAATTCCTTTTGACATGTCCACAATGTACATGTTTTCAAATGTTGGAAATGGAGAGTTTTGCAAGGTCTCAGGGATTGGAGACATGGTTCACACTCTGCAGGCACTCAGTATGGATTTTTAATTTAAAAAACAAATAGAGTGTCAATCTCAAGATTTCACATCCATTCATGTTCCCCCAAAAGCCATAATAGTAGACTTCTCATGAGACTAGGTTCCTCTCAAGCTGAGGGCTTCCCAGTGGAAACTACACTGACTCAGATGAGCTCCTATCTTTGTTTGAGTACTACCCAAGCCTCATTATGTCACTGTGAAGGAATTTCAGAGCCTTGTGAGGACTCTGCACTGTGGCCAAATAAAAGTTGTCCCTCTTAAAGGCAAAGTCACATATCACAGTTGTGTCTACCAGGTAAGTAGCACAGTGCATAAGCACTACAATCATTTTACTGGAACCTAGTACATGTTGGTGTCTCATATGTATATCACACTCCCAAGTATTCATAGACATGAGGGACTATTAGAGAATATTCTCTTAGTGATGTGCTATAATCTGTTCTCATAACTCCTTCACAAGAAAGTGTACTTTACCAATTTATATATACATGAATAGAACAACTCCAGTAGGTATGTATGAATGATTTTTTGAAAAGTCCATTTAAACTCAGACATAGATCTTTTTTTCCAGAAAGCATGTGCCCATAAAATACCACAATATGCAGAGAAAATTAACAGTCAAGAGAAGGGATCACAGAAAACCACCAAATACTTACTTATTTATTTATTTATTTATTTATTTATTTATTTTTCATGGTACTGGGGTTCCTGGAAACACTTCTACCTCTGGGCTATACTCCCAGACCTATTTTCATACTTTTTAAATTTGGAAACAGGGTCTCTTAAGCCAGCGCGTCTGGCGCATCCTGTCTCCACCTCCCAAGTGCGGGGATTACAAGCGTGCACCACCACGCCCGGCCCAAATGTCCTTTTAAAAATGGGCCTAATTCTGCCAAAAGTGATCTATAGATTCAATGCAATTCCCATTAAAATACCAACAACATTTCTCATAGACCTGGGAAAATCAGTTATGAATTTTGTATGGAGGAAGAAAAGACCCAGAATAGCCAAAGCAATTGTCAGCAACAAGAACCAGGCTGGAGGCATCACAATCCTGGACTTCAAATTATACTATAGAGCAATAGTAGTAAAAACAGCATGGTATTGGCACAACAATAGGTAGACTGACAAGTGGAACAGAATAGAAGACACAGAAATACACACAATGAAATTCTATTCAGCTATAAAGAAAAATAAAATAATAGCATTTGCAAGAAGATGGAAGGAACTAGAGAACATTGTTAAGTGAGATTAGTCAAGCACAGAAAGAGAAGGGACATATGTTTTTTCTAATATGTTCAAGCTAGGGAGTAGTGGTAATACCAGAGGGATTCCAGATGATGGAGGGGAAATCTCAGCAAAGCTTGAACGGAAGGATAGGAGAGGAAGAAAGCCGAGGTTGTTCAGTGGAGGAGCTACATACGAATATGTGTAATAGCATAAATACAACACAATTAAACTGGACACTCTTTATTGGGGGGGAGAATAAGGGAGGGGGAAGGGCATGAAGCACAATGTAAATGCTCACCACTCTCAATATGTTCCACTTATAAAAAATAAATATTAAATTTACAAAAATGGGCCTAGCTCTGAGGCCAGGATCAGAGCCTGCCGAGGGGTGAGGAAAGTGCCGGAGCCAGGAAGGCTGGAATCAGAACCTACCATGAGGCAAGGCCAGTGCTGGGACCTCTGAGGCTGGGACTGGAGCCTGCTGTGAGGCAAGGCCTGTGCTGGGGCCTCCAAGGAACCTGTCGAGGGGTGAGGCAGGTGCCAGGGCCAGCAACACCAGGATCAGAGCCTTCCATGAGGCAAGGCCAGTGCTGGTGCCTCTGAGGCTGGAATAGAAGCCTGCTGAAGGGTGAGACCAGGGCCAGGACCAGCAAAGTTGGGATTGGAGCTTGTTGTTGGTCAAGTCCAATGCTGGGGCCTCTGAGGCCAGCATTTGAGCCTGCCGAGGGGTGAAGCTTGTGCCTGGGCCAGCAAGGCCAGGATCAGAGCCTGCTGTTAGGCAAGTCCAGTGCTGGGGCCTCTGAGGCCAGAATCAGAGCCTGCTGAGGGGTGAGGCCAGTGCCGGGGCCAGCGAGGCAGGATCGGAGCCTGCCATGAGGCAAGGCTGGTGCTGGGCCCTCTGAGGCCAGGATCAGAGCCTGCCATGAGGCAAGGCCTGTGCTGGCGCCTTTGAAGCTGGGATTGGAACCTGCCGAGTGATGAGGCCAGTGCTGGGGCCAGCGAGGTTGTTATCGGAGCCTGCTGTGAGGCAAAGCCAGTGCTGGGGCCTCTGAGGCCAGGATTGGAGTCTGCTAAGGGGTTTGGCCGGTACCAGCGCCAGCGAGGTCATGATCAGAGTCTGCCATGTGGTGAGGCCATTGCTGGAGCTAGTGAGGCTGGGATCGGAGCCTGCCATGAGACGAGGCTGGTGCTGGGGCCAGTGAGGCCGGGTCAGAGCCTGCAATGAGGCAAGGCCGGTGCTGGGGCCTCCGAGGATGGGATCAGAACCTGCCATGTGGCAAGCCTGGTGCTGGGGTCAGCAAGGCCGGGATTGGAGCCTGCCATGTGGTGAGGCCATTGCTGGAGCTAGCGAGGCTGGGATAGGAGCTTGCCTTAAGGCAAGGCAGGTGCTGGAGCCTATGAGGCTGGGATCGGAGACTGCCATGATGCAAGGCTGGTGTTGGGACCAGCGAGGCCGGAATCAGAGTCTGCTCAATGGTGAGGCCATTTCTGGGGCCTTAGAGAGTGGGGTCAGAGACTGCAATATGGCATCCACAGAGAAATATCACAGAAAATAAAAAATCAGATTCTTTCCCTAATATGAAAAAACTAGGAAGAAATGGGTAATAGGAGGAAATCTAGTTGAAGAAAGGGCCCTATGGAGGAGCAATTAAGGCAACCTATCAGAGAGGATGGGATGGGGGGAGATGGAATCTCTTTAAAGCACATATATATAATTAAATATATCAAAGTCAATCACTAAATCAAGCATGGGATCGAGGGAGGGAAATGGAATGGGATGGGGATTTGATAAAGGCTAATTGGATGATGTGTGCTTGTATATCTTTACAAGTCTTATATGTCATTGAGAAGTTTGACTACAATACTATATATATATATATATATATATATATATATATATATATATATATATATACCTAGCTCTACTGTCCAATCCTATAAGATAGTATGTCATTACAAATCCATACCATAATTTATATTGTATTAATTTTATTGTCACAACTTTGTAAATACTCTGTCATTTATATTTATGATAGATCATAAATGTTCAGAATAACAGAGACCAAGTCATTCTTAATATTTCAATGAAATAGTCTTATAGAGAGGTTAGAGGCTATTAATAGGCCCAGTGCACAGACCTAAGAAATTTGCCTAAACATCTCATGAAATTCAAGTAACGGAAGCTATTAAATAATAGGAATTTATGATGGAAATTCAGAAATGGAAGGCTGTGTGACCCAAAGCAATGACTATATTTAAAAGTACTAATTTTTTGTCTATGGATTGCTGAATGATAGGTTTGTAAAGGGAATTGTTGCATAGACATACAGTATAATCAAAAGGATTCTCTGGATGAGCAGGTGACAGTTTTGTCACATTAGCACACCCTGAATATGTAACTTCCAGTTGTAGATCTGTTGTTACTCACATCATCAAGTCAATACTTCAGGATTCAGGGCTCTAGTTGTATTTGGACCAGATGAGAAGTCAATATGTTATCCAACATGGACTAGTTAAGGGACTTTGCTCCTGAGAATGGGCAGGAGATAATGTAACTGTTTTGTTCCCATTTCATTTTCCTCATCCTGTATTTAAAAATAAAAGCACAAAGTTGGCCCGAATCAGTATCATCATTGCCCATAGCTGCTGAACTCTGATTTCACCAGATGCCATAAGTATAAAAATGAGAAAATATTTAACATGCTTTGAAGTTTATTAAGCATAGCACACTTTGTGATGGGTTGCATATTGTATATGCCATTTATTTTCCAAATGACAAAATAAGTTAGGCTTTGGAAGAAAAGTTAATATATTGTATATGGTGGCTGCTCAAGTTTCCTCATCCCATTTATCTGTCTCTATAAATGTGTTTTGAAACCAAATGAGATAAATAAATTTGATTGTTGAAAGTATGGATGTAAATCAGACTGTCAAAGATCAATCTTCAGATTTGTGTGTGTTGGAATATTCTTCTTTGGAGTTTAATGGAAAGAATTTCAGGCTGTTCTGTAGGGTCATAGTCCTGTCACTTATGCTTGGACCATTAAAACAGATCATTAGCCCTCATTTCTCAACTTTCATTGGAGACCCTCATCTCAAAGCCATCATGGGCCTAACTGTTGTCTGTACTCTGAATCTCCCTAGTCTGGTCTATTCTATTCCTGGCCAAGTTCTAATTATAGCCTACCTGGTCCCAGTCCTATGAGTCCCTCCTGAGGGATGAAAGCCAGTATGTCCAGACTCTCACTCACTATATATCACTTAACAAAAGCCTTGCAAAAATTTTGCAATCATTGACTTTGTAGGCTAAAGTCAAGTTGAGATTCTCAGATAGATGATGAGGGAGGATTTTTGCATCTCTAAAGCATAAGGCAGGAAGAGGAATGCTATTGGGAATTTTTTGAGCCAGCAGGAGATAATACGTTGAGATTAGAAATGTCATTTTGGAAGGGAAAACGGGGGCAGGGGGGAGAGGGCACCAAGTATAGTTTAAATTTATACCATTTATGTTCAATAAAAAATTAAAAAAAGAAATGTCATTGTGATCTTTTAAGAAGCAAAGTTATATATGAATCTAGGGTAGCATTGTTATTTTTACTGGTCATCAGCACAGTAGTATTCAACTACTTACATGGTGCTTCTGGCTTGAAGTAACAACTTAGAGTCCCAGCCCTATGTCAGCAGAATATGTAGTGTTTGAGGAATTACTCTTTCTGAACCTTGATTTTCTTATCTGTCAAATTGGGTTTTTCTTTTTTGGCCTTTTTATTTTTTTATTGATTTGTTGTAGTCCTATATCTTAATGGAATACAAGACTGTAGCGACATACATGCACACATCACTCATTTATTCCTTCCCCAGTTCATACACCATTTCCTCCCCCTCCCTCCTCATATTTGGCTTAAAAATTGATTTGATATGTTTGTGAATGTACATCATGTACATTAGGGAATATATATGTTCTCCCTCCTATCCCCCTCAGTTCAGTTACCTTATTTTCTCATCTATGTTTTCTCATTCTTCATCTAGAGTTCCTCCATGACCTATTTTTTCCTCTAGCTTCAGCATATTGGAGAGAACATTCAATTTTTTACTTTTGTGACTCACTAATCTCACTTAGCATAATGTTTTCCAATTTCATCAATTTCTCCACAAATGACATAATTTTGTTTCTTATGGCTGAGTAAAATTCCATTGTGTACATATCCCATAGTTTAGTAATCCATTCATCTGTTTGGAAAACAGTATGGAGGATCCTTAGGAGAATGGAAACAAACCTAGCATATAACCCAGCAATACCACTTCTGGGTATCTACCCAAAGGAATAGAAACCAAACTACCAAAGTAAAGCATGTGTATCTATGTTCATGGCCCAACAATACACAATTCATAGCTCCTCAATTCACAAAATTATGAAATCCAGTGAGGCTTTCTGAAGATGATATCTTTTCTTCACTATACTCTCAGGTGATCTTGAGTAATACCAGGTACTAGGTAGCGGATGCGAAAGTTTGTATTTTTGGTTTTTTGTTTGTTTTTTAGAGAAACATGTTATACTAGTTGTTTTGTTTTACTTTCCCGGGGGCTGGGGTTCATAAACAAGAAGCAAAGATAGGGATCAATATCCTGAGGGAATAACTTCCTGAAATGGAGCTAAATGAGACTGGGGAGACAGTACATGGAACCTATGCTTTGGGAATTGAGCAGTGTGGATGCATGAAAAAGCTGGAAGGAGAGGAATTTCCTGAGTAGATGGGAATTTCCTGAGCTACAGGGGCTAATGTTGCAGGCCCAGCAGCTCAGATTTAAGCTAACTTGGAAATAATTAAAGTGGAGAAGAGGAACAAACCAAATATGAGGGACTACTCTTATAAAATCTGGAAGGACTTAGGAATCAGATAAAGGATAAAGTAACAGTCTTAGCTTGCCAAAGTAAATCCAGTTTAAAGAAGGATGAAATGTGGCTTTGAAGAACAAAGAGGCAAGCCATATTTGGACACTCTGAGGGTTAATTTTATGTATCAACTTAGTTAAGCTATGGTGCACAATTGTTTGGTCAAACTCTGGTTGAAGTGTTTTCAGGAAACTTCTTGTAATTTTAAATGACATTACCATTTAAATCATCAGACTCTGAATAAATCAGATTACCTTACATAAAAATGAAGTTGGCTTCATCTAATCAGTTGAAGGCCTTAAGATAAAACACTGAGATTTCCCAAAGGAAAAGGAATTCAGCCTCACAACTAAAACATAGAAACCCTGCTTGAGATTCCAGTCTGCCTGCCCTGCCTCATAGATATAGGACCAGAGGTTACAATACCAGTTCATAGCTGGGTTTCTAGCCTGTTGTTTTCTGTTACAAGTTCCAAATTTTTGGCTTTCATAAACATCTCAGAAATGTGAGGAGTAGCATTTTTCTCTTCTGACAGGTGCAAATCTTCAAGGTACCATCTTAAAGTGAAAACTGGGCCCATACCAGATATCATACTGTTCATCACCTTGATTTTGAATTACCAGACTCCAGAAATGTAAGAAATAAATTTTCCCTAAGGAAAGCAATGAATACCTGGTGTTTTCCATCAGGGGTGGGGATCTGACTAAAGAGGAACTCTTGCTTTGTCAGGTTGATAAAGGGATCAAGAAGAAATTCCTTCACCAAATGTTCTTGGAAACCTTGTCAAAAATAACTTGACCATATATGGAAAATTTTACTTCTGGGCTTTTTATTTTACTCCACTGGTTTATATATGTCTTTATAGCAGTACTACACTGTTTTGATTTTTGTTGCTTTATAAGGTTTGAAATCAGAAATTGTACATCTTCTAGCTGTGTTCTTTTTTGAGAATGTTTTGGGTGTTTAGAGTTCATATTTCATGTTAGGATATATTTTTTTCTGAAGATAAATAAACATGTAAATGTATAAAAATAGAAAATAATAAAACAAAGTAAAAAAAAAGAAAGTTGGAATTGAACACACACAAAAAAATTAATGCAACCACTTTGCAAAACAGTATGGAAGATCCTCAGAAGAAGGAAAACAAACTTACCATATGACCCAGCAATACCATCTCTGGGTATCTACCAAAAAGAATGAAAACCAAAATATCAAACTAATGCATGAGCAACCATGTTCATAGATGCACAATTCACCATTGACAAATTGTGGAACCAGTCAAGATGTCCTTCAACAGATGAGTAGATTACAAAACTGTGAGATGTGTACACAATGGAATTTTCCCAGCCATAAAGGAGAACAAAATTATGGCATTTGCAGTGAAATGTCATAAAAATTAAGAAATCAGATGCTTTTTGTAATGTGCAAAAACTAGGGAGAAATGGGTAACAGGAGGAATTCTAGATGAAGAAGAGATCCTATAGAGGAGCAACTAAAGTGACCTATCTGAGGGGATGGGAGGGGGGAAGAGGGAAATTCTCTAAAGCAAATGATGTACTTAAACACACATATCAAAGTTAATCACTAATCCAAGCATGGGAAGAAGGGAGGGGGATGGTAGGGGTTAGGGATTGGGTAAGAGCTGATTGGGTGATTTGTGCAGTTTTTTTTATCCTATAGAAGAAGTATGACTATAATGTACCAATAAAAAATTATTTTAAAAAAGAAAGAAACCTTTGGCTGTCTTACAGGCACAAAAAAGAAGAATTTCTTAGAGACCTCTTACTCAAATTTAATAGACTCAGTATGATTGAGAGTTAATACTCATTTTATGAGAGAGAAGGAGTTACTTCTTTAGGCTACACAGAAATTTGGCAGTGTGGCCTGGCCTAGTACTCAAATCTTCTGACCATAACTAAGAAACTAAGAAAGAGAAGAAAGGAGAAAGAAAGAGATAAAGGTAGTTTCATGAAGAGGATTCTGGATTCCCATTGACTGACTCTCTCTCCTCTCTCTCTCTCTCTCTCTCTCTCTCTCTCTCTCTCTCTCTCTCTCTCTCTCTCCCCTACACCCCAACAGCTTTTAATTTTAATTTTTAAATTTATTGTATTTATTGTACTGAGGATCGAAGCCATGGTCATGGTCATTCTACCTATGAGCGACATCCCCATAACATTTATTTATTTATTTATTTATTTATTTATTTATTTATTTATTGCAGTACAGATTGAACCTAGGAGCCTACTACATCCAAACTTTACCCTCAGCCTCAGCCCACTAACAGTGTGAAACAGGGTCTCATTAATTTCCTGAGCATCTAGCTAAGTTTCTGAAGCTCACCTTGAACCTGCACCTGTCTCTGCCTCCTAAGTACTGGTATTACAGGCATGTGCCACCACACCTTGCTGGCTCCCTTTGTCTTTTATGCTATGGGCCACTTGATGAACATTGGTCTCAAAGTCAAGAAGTATCTTATTTTTTCACAAATGAGTAAAAAGGAGGAAAATACGCAGTCTGAAAAATGAAGTGAAATAAATTAGAAAACACATTCTTAAGGGCCCCTCATTGCCAAACTACAAAATTGAAAATAATCAGTATAGACAGATTTCATTGGCAAGTAAATAAGCTCTTCTATGGACTTCTCGAGTGGCAAAAAAGCTACTGCTCTCAGTCCAATCACCTAAGCTAATGAGTTTTTGTCTTTAATAAAGGTACACTGTGCTTGATGCAGGATCAGGTTTACCCGTATTTTCCCCTTATTTGTTTAAGATTTTGGATATCTTCAGTGGGCATACTAAATTGATCAATAAAAATGACATGTCAGTTTGTTCAACTTGGCTCTTACAGCTTGATTCATTACACTTCCAGTGAAGTTTCACTGAACTCTTCATAATTACTGCAGAATGTATCAAGATGGATTGGTAAAGATGACTCTCTTTCCATTGCATTCAGATTACTGCTTTGTGTTTGTTTCCATCTAGAATTTACTAATGTAAATTCTCCTTCTACATCATTAAAAGTGTTAATATTTATATGTAATTAATTCCAGTCTAGAACACACAAGATTACCTAGTAAAATTTTTTCTACATTTAATTTCTACAGTTCTTCTTGGAAAATAATTTCATAATAAATATTTCATATGTCATATTTGGGAAATCAGGGTTCTGCAACCTGTAAGTATTATTGCCAATGTACGTTGTTTCACTGCCTTCATGGAGTCCTGGGTTCCTTGCTGAGATGCATTTTCATAGCAATGTATCTTCCATAGACAAAAGGAGGAGGTTAAACTCTGCTCTGCTCCTTCCCTGTTTGGAGTATGACACAGCACTGATAAATGCTTTAAAGAGCCTTCTGTTAATACCCTTTCATAGATCTGCAGACAATATCTGCAAAGCACACTCAGATTTTAACACCAGGAACCTATGGGGTGGAGAAGGTACTTGTTTTTTTTTATTTTTTTTATTTTTATTTTTTTAATTTATTTATTTTTATTGGTGCACTGTATTCATACATCATAGTAGGATATATACTTTTGTAGACATACATGCACACTTTTCCCAGTCAGCCCCCACCCAATCCCCACCCCATTCTCTCCCTATCCCTCCCTCCCATGCTTGGCTTAGTAGTTGACATCTAGTATTATGGCAATTTATCTAAAATTAAAAATGATAATCTCACATAACAGTTTCATTTGTCTGATACCAAGCTTTTGATGACTTAAAGATAACATTTCAATATTTCTTTTTACTTTCTTTCTTACCAGAGAATATTTTTTTCTGTTTTTTTTAGGTGAAACTATCATATATTTATATATTTATTTTTCAGAAAAAAATCTATCCTAATATGGAATATGGACTCTAGGTACCCAAAACGATCTTGAAAAAGAACAAAGCTAGGAGATATATATTTTCTGATTTCAAACCATATAAAGCTACAATAATTGAAACAGTGTAGTACTATTCTAAAGGCAGATATATAAACCATGGAAGTTAAATAAAAGCCTAGAGCTAAATTCTTCCCTATATTGTCAAGTTATTTTTGACAAGGTTTCCACGAACATTTGGTGGTGGAAATATTAATCTTTTAACTAAATATTGTTAAAAAATAATAATTACATGGAAAAGAATAAAATTGGACCCTTACCTAATATCATATACAAATATTAACTCAAAATAGATAATAGACCTAAATATAAATCTTAAGACTATAAACTTTTAGGAGAAAATCTGGGTCATAAAACCTCACAACATTGAAATTGGCAGTGATTTCTTGGTTATGATATCAAAGGCACAGGCAACAGAGGAGTATACAAACTCCCTAAAAAAAAATTGTATATCCAAAGACAATGTACACAGAGTTAACAGTTACTAATAGAATGGGATAAAATATTTCCAAATACTATATCTGAAGGTGATTAATATTCCAACTAGGAATCCTAAAAATTAACAACACTAAAGGCAAACAATACCCTTTAGAGATAGGTAAAAGACTAACATAAATAATGAATCTCCACAGATAACCAATCTTAGTTGTCTGTTGGATGGAAAATCTTGTTTCTCTAGTTCTGGAGTGTGTTACCTATTTCTTCTTTGTAGTTAATCTCTTTGAGTATTTTCTCTAGTGCTGGTTTTTTTTTTTTTTTTTGCTATTAAAAGCAATTATTTATTTATTTATTTTAATTTTTAATATATTTTAATTGGACATGATACTGTAGTAAAAGATTTAGTGTATTTTTATTTGTCCTGAGATAGAGAAAACTGAGAGAAAGAATATTAGGGAAAAAATTCAGATTATCTATAAGAATATGATTAAATAATTAGAGTATAAAACATATACAGTTAGTATAAAATATGTATAACATAAATTTAAATGTTTATTATAAAATGTATAATATATAAAAGATACAACTCACATAATTCTTATGCCTGAAAAATAAAAAAGAGTGGGATTAACCAAAATATTCTGAGATCAAGGGACAGGATAAAGTTTATCTTAAAGGACTTGTTAGAGTAGCGCATGGTGGCCCACACTTGTAATTCCATCAATTGGGAGAATGAGACAGGAGAATCACAGTTTCCCATCCAGCCTCAGCTACTCAATGAGATCCTCTTTTAAGAGTAAAACATTAAAAAAAAAAAGAAAGAAAGAAAGCTGGGGGTGTAGGTTGTAGGGAGAATGCCATTAGGCCCAATTCCTAATACCACACACAAAAAATGTTCTTGTTGGTAGGCAAGAGTTGAAGATTAATTAAAGGTATATTTTAAATGGCCACATTTATTATATGAATAAATGTAAATCAGTTGCATTGATATATCCAAATACTACCTAATATGTACACATGGGTTTCTAGTGCTGGTTTTGAAGACATAAATTCCTTCAGTTTCTGTTTGTCATGGAAGCTTCTTATTTCTCCTTCTAATTTGATAGAAAGTTTTGCTGGGTAGGAAATTTTTGGCTGGAAGTTCTTTTCTTTCAGAGTTTGGAATATGTTACTCCAAGCCCTTCTGGCTCTCATAACTTGGTTTGGGAAGTCTGGAGTGATTCTAATTGGTTTGTCTCTGAATGTCACTTGGCCCTTTGCTTTTGTTGCCTTTAAGATTCTCTGCTTGGCTTCCACATTGGTCATTTTGACAATTATGTGGCGTGGGGATCCTCTTCTCCGATCCTGTCTAAAGGGAGTTCTATAAGTTTCCTGGATCTGTGTATCGACCTCTTGCTCTATGTCTGGAAAATTTTCTGCTATTACTTCTTTGAAGAGATTGTTGATCCCTTTGGTTTCACTTTCTTTTCCCTCCTCTATTCCAATTATTCTTAGGTTAGCTCTCTTAAAATGGGCCCATATTTCTTCAATATCAGATTCCTGCTGTCGGGTATTTTTTTCTAGATTAGAAACTATGCGTTCATTTTTGGATTGCTCATCTTCTAAGAGCGAGATTCTGTTCTCCATGTGTTCTAATCGGTTGTTTGTGCTTTGAATTGAGGCCTTTACTTCATTAATTGCATCCTTTATCTCTTTTTGGCTCTCTCTGAGTTCTTTTCGAAGCACCTCTATTATTTCTACAGTTATTTTCCTGATTTGATCTTCTAGAAATCTCTGATTTTCAGTTTTATCGGGTTCTGATGTTGTGGGGTTGTGGGCATTTATTGCTCCAGTATTATTCCTCTTTCCCATGATTTCGGATGTTTGTGCCTTCTCTGGGTTCTTCCCTTGGGTCACTATGACTTCACTTAAGGTGCTCTGGATCTCGAGTCAGTAGTATCTCAGACCCCACTACACCTTTACTGGGTTGTATCACAGAGTCTCCGACCCAGAGAGTCGATAGAGGCTGCTTTAGACTGTGGGGGGTGCTAGGTTGCATGTTCTCCTATGGTGTGATATCTCTGCCACCGCCCCTCCCCCACTGGGTCAAGTCCCAGGGAGTACAGTACTGGGATTTCTCCTCTGTGGCCCGCAATTTGACTCACTGTTCTTGAGTACGCAGATGTAGCTGTACTGAACTCGTTGAATTCTCTGCTGCTGCCGCCGGTGGCAATATGGCGCCGCTGCTATGCCCTCGGCTGTGGGGCTGGTGTTTTTCTTCTTGGTTTTGGTTTCCACTCTGAATCCCTGCAGCGTGTGCTGAGCTCGGCCACTGGGAACTTTAGATGCTCTCTGCGCGGAGAAATCCCGCCTGGCTGTTCCGCAGTGGCTCACCTCGGCTTGCTGTAGCCGTCCTGTGAATTCTCCGGCAGTATGGCGCTGCTGCCGCCGCGTCTGCCGCGTCCTCGGGCGCAAGGCCGGTTATCTCCTCTGTGGCTCTGTTCTCAGTCCGCTTTCTCTCTGGAGCCTGGTGATTTTTTGTTTCACTGGTGATGGTGTTTTCTGGCTATGAAAGGCGCTGATTTTGTGGTAATGGAGGTTTGTTGTTAGCGGGGCTCTTAAGCCCCGCTTTCTCGGTCGCCATCTTCCCGCAGATTCGAGAAGGTACTTGTCATCTTTTTCCTTTGTTGAGTTTCCTGTTATTTTTCTCTTTTGATAGAGTGAAAATAGTTCCAAGTTGCTTCTGTAATCTCACAATTCTTCTCTTATTTCTTTTTTATTATATCCTTTTTTCCCTTTCTATAGACCAACTGATGGAGTGGTTGAGTGACTATCATCCATTCATTCAAGTATTTACTGAGTCCTACATTGTGCATAGCACTGTGAAATGCACTGAGTCTTCACAGTTATTTTTTCTGCTGTTGTTGTACCTTTTTAAATTAAAATAGTAATACATATTCATGGTAAAAATGCAAACAGCACAAAATATATAAAATGAAAAGAAAAATTTTCCTTTTTCAGCTCCTAGTCTCACTCCTTAAGCATAATTTCATTAGCAATTTCTTGTGTATAATTGTAGAAATCATCTATGTATATGTAAATGTATATGTCTGTATATATTGACATATATAAATGTATACACACATAGGTACACACAGTACATATGTGTATCTACTTATATATGTTTTTCTGGAAACAGATTGAATAATGCTAAACACAGGTTTTTTTTTTTTTTTTGGTTTTTTTTTAATTTTTTGGGTGGTGGTACTGGGGTTCCTGGAAGCCCTTCTACCTCCAGGCTTAACTCCCAGATCTATTTTTATATTTTTATTTGGAAACAGAGCAAGCGGCTGGCTTCGAACCTGCGTGATCCTCCTGTCTCCACCTCCCAAGCACGGGGATTACAAGCATGCACCACCACGCCTGGCTAGACACAGTTTTGTATATCTATTTTCATATATTCTTGAATGTTTTCTGTGTCAGCATATATAGTACTGTTGATGCATTTAAAGGCCGCATGCTTGAAATGTAACTTGGAGAAAAACATAAAATTTTGTTGAGATTTTTGCTGATAGAACATTAAAGATAACCCATTTTGAATGTATAAGCTCAGTATTCATTCACTATCCTTGAATTTAATTTTTGTCTATATTGAGTGTACTGCCTACTTATGCATTCTTATACTTGATGGATTTTAGTGGCTTGCAAATGCTCCAGGAAAATAAAAATTAGCTTCATTTTGTTTCCCTCCCTGAAACACCATGTGTCCACTCTATTTTTTTGTTTTTGTTTTTGTTTTTGTTTTTTTGTTTTCTTGCAGTACTGAGGATGGAACTCAGGGGCATTCTACTTTTGAGGTAGCTACTAAATCAGTCTCTAGAGTAGTTTGATGATAGTTTGCATTTTTCTTGTTATGAGTTTTCTCCTACATCTTCAACCTACAATCACTGACTTGGCCTCATCAACTATAAAGTTCTTACTTATTTGGACATATTTGTCATCACTAGTGTCACACCATTTTGACCAAGTGCAATGGGACTCCTACCTCAAAGAACTGTGAATTCTAGCTCCCTTATTTAGGCACTTACTATATATCCAATTTTTTTCTTTATTTCTTTTATTCCTGACAGAAAACTCAGAAGGAGGTGAGATAATCATTTCCAAATGACAAGAAGCACAGGAAGGTTAAGGACATTGTTCAAGATCATACAGCTAGTAGATGGAAGAACTAGAATCTGAAACCAAATTTCTCTGACCCTAAAAGCTTTGCTTTGTGTTTAACCAGTACATTTTCTGACTCTCTCAAATCAGCAAGTTTTTTTTTTTTTTGGCCAGCCAATCATATAGAACAGCTGTAGTTACTGTGAACCTGTGAATCTCTAATGGATACAAAGATAGCTACTTTCTGAGCACACACTAACACCAGACTCTATGCTAAAAGGTGAGGCTGAGTTCCCTTATGCTGAAATAGCATTTTCTGACAAGCTAGACCATGGGAGGAATCTTGGGTGGAAAAAAAGTACTTTGGACTTATAATTTATCTGAAAAGGGATTCCCACATTATGAAGCCCACGGTCTTTTCTATATAATACCATTTTGAAGACCTCAGACAGAATCAACCACTATTGGAAATAATTTTTAATATACTTATGCTCCAGACTTGCAACCTCCCCTCTTATGTTAAACACTAATATATGAGAGGAAAGTAATTTTGTTTTATTTTCTTGATTAAAGTTCTCCATTTTCCCTATCAGTGTAGAAATGCCATGGGAATATTGGAGAAGTAAAAATTAATTCTAATTAGGAAATCTGGAAAGGTACCATTTGAAGGAAGAAGGTTTTGAGCCAGGATTTAAATGGCTGAGAAAAGTTTACAGGCCAAGGAATCAAGATTGTCTGTTAAACCCACACTTGGGAGGTGGAGACAGGAGGCTCACGCAGGTTCAAAGCCAGCCTCGCTGGCTTAATAGACCTTGTTTCCAAATAAAAATATAAAATAGGTCTTGGAGTGTAGCGAGGAGATAGAAGGGTTTCCAGGAACCCCAGTACCACCACCACCACCAAAAAAAAAAAAAAAAAAGATTGTCTGTTAAGGTGAAGGGCACTAAAATGCAACTGGACAGGTGACCCAGTTCATAAACAGTTTTAAACACTAGGCCTAGACTTTGCACTTGGCTCTGTGAACTAAGGGAATATAGAAAATGCCTGGTTCATTTTAGCTCCTAGTTCTTTGTCACTGCTCTCTGTACAGACAGATTCCTTTCAGTTATACTTGTATTCATTTGGTAAAGATTCTGTATGTGAGAAATACTTGAATTTAAAAACCACACCATAGATGAGGTTTATTTATTTCTCTCTCCAAGAGTATATGTAACTACATATACTTTGTATAATCATCGACAGAGGTTACAATCTATGTTGATTTAACTCAAATGTTTATTCATTATCTGAGTTGTATTTTATCTGGAATTTATCCTTCTCCGTCATCTCTTCCACTCACTTTGAGTTTCCACCAACTTCGTTCTAGCTATTTCATCAAGTTTCTCTTTACTTGCTCTATTTATTGTCTTTCTCTGGTATTCCTATGAGGATGTCAGATTAATTTATATCAAATACTTCTCTAAGATGGGTTAACTTTGCTCCATTCTCTTTCACCATTCAACTTGCTACTATATCACGTTTGAGAATTAGCTTTGTTTGGCATGATTTGTGTTTGAAGAATCTGTATTGACTATTTTTTATCACTAGGGTTTCCCGTGGATACTCATAAATGACTGCCTTAATAATTGTCCCCACTTTTTACCAGATATTGAGATTAAATTTACGAGTTTATTTCTTTGAGTTCCCTGGGGATTTTCTTTTAAAGAAAAACAGAACAGGGAAATTTCATGACTCACAGAAACTTCCACAATAGTCAATGTGATAAAGAAAAAATATTTTGCAGGGAAACAAATTTCAGTTTTTGAATTCCAAATTATTGTTACAAAATTGACAAAAATAATTTTTGAACTACTAAAAGGCATCCTATTTTATTTACTGCACTTATCCATATTTGAAGTGCCATAACAGATGCATACAAAGTGTTAATCTACTAGTTTATAATCTCTACTTTGTCCTGGCAACTGGAAAGTTGATCTGTTTATATTTAAATTTTGCACACTTGAAAAATATCCCAATAATGCCACTTTTTAAAAGGTTATTTCATAAGTATGTCAGTTGGACATATGCTCAAGTACTGTTTCAGGTTGCTGAGGCAACCTGCCTGCCACTGCTATGGTTAACTCTTTACAACGAACTGATAATGCACCAACCTGAGAGCCTAGTCATATCTTCATTGAATGTAGAGCAGGTGCAACATTACTAGGCTGTGGGTGCACCATAGCTACCTCTAACTCTTTGCAAATGACTGGCAAGAGACTGATGCACATTTGATAGTAAACAGCAGGATGGTTTGAAAGGGATGGATGCAGAAAACATTGGACAATATCAAAAGTTTTAGTGGGAGCTAGATTTCAATAGTTGACCAGACAATACTCTGCCTATTACTAAAGCTAAGAATGTGTGGAATAAACAGTTTACATCAGTCGTGGTAGACAAGTGCTCTATTTTTCCTGACTAAAGCAGTTTGAATTCAGTGAAAAAACAGAATGACACTATAATCCTTGTTCTTGATGTTTTATAGAGAAGGTAGAACTTATTTCTGAGACTGTACCAGCCCATTTCAGATGACATAGTCTAGAGGCATATGATCTTTAAGAACTCTTCCATTGTGTAATCTTCTTTAGAAGACATTATGGATATTCTGAAAACTATTTCATGGTAGTCTTTGCTTTTCTGAATGTCATCACTGTGATGTATATGTTTTTTAACTTGTTTTTGTGAATATTTTTATTCTAAAGACTGCCCTCTAGCAACCAAGATATGAGAAAACACCAATTGTCTATGGAATCCCAGTCTGAAATGATAAGATTGAGAGTACATGCATTAGTTATCTACCCTGACAAAAATGGATCTCAATTCTGACATACAATGGCCTCACTTCTCACCTATGTGCTCCTGGAAAGGCAAGCTGATGGTGAATGGGAAGAAAGTCTTGGGCTTCAGAAGTATTTGACATTTTAAGAAAACATTTTCAGCAAGATAGAAAAACGTGCATCTGAGATTTTGAGATGGTCTTTTCTCTGTGTAAGCACAATGACTGTCTCATATTTTTTCTAATATATATTCTGGAAAATCAGTTGCATGAGCCCCTGCCACTCTTCTGAATAAGCTTTCAGGAATTACTTGCATGCTGTGTTCCTGTGGAGGGGTGGCAGTAATCTCTGCTAAGATAAACGGGAGCTTCTGTGGATAAAGTGTAAATGTGGTGAAGTGTGTTTGGTGGTAAGATTTAATGCCTCTACATGTATTTTTTTTTTGGTGGGGAGATCTGGCATTTAATCAAATCCAAAGGCATTATGTAAATTTAATCACCTTGCAACACACTAGTAATTTTATTATCTTTTTTTTTCAATTTGTCAGTGCTTAGATACAAGTTGAGCTTGGAATTTCAGAGGTAAAGCACAGCTGATTGGAGGCACATTAAGGAAAATGTACTGTTGAAATAAGATAAAACCTTTATTCTTGCTATTGATTGTCATCCTAGTATGTGTGCAGGTGTCTAACAAAGGGTTTTAGAATAAAGTGTGCCTATTTAAAGTTATCTACCTTTTTTAATTCCCTCAGTGAATGGTAAAGTGCCTATTTGGGATGGACTTTATTAAATGAGAAACTTTACATGGAACAATATGCAAGTAAAACTCTTTTTAACACAGGGGCCTTTACACCTGTGTAGCCCATTTAGACTTCTGCTCACTAGAATGCTGTCTGGGTTTGGATAATGTATACCATAGGTTTGTTTAAAAAATTTTTTTCCTTTCATCAACACCAGCTTTGAAAGGAGTTTAAAAGGTTCAGTGGAGATGATAATCCTAAATAGACAAATTATCCATTTCCATATCACTACTATTCATATTATGAGGTAGAGGAAGATACAACTTAGTCAATTTAGATTTTCCTATAGGCACACAGGCTTTTTTACCCTATTATTCACATTAATGATTATGTATTAATGAAGGTAATAGATCTAAGTACTTTGTGATATAAAGAGTTATTTTAGATAGGATCTAGGAATGAAGACAGAATACAATGTGTAACTGACCTTGTTAAAGCAAAAAAATGACATTTTTGTTTTTGATATTTTCTCAATTTCTTTGTTATAATTTCCTCAGTTTTTCTTATCATTTAAAAATAATTTATTGGTGCATTGTAGTCATATGTCTTAATGGGATAAAAGACTTGTGGAGCCATACATGCACACATCACCCAAGTAGCCCTTACCTGATCCCCACCACATTTTTTCTGCATCCCTCCTTTGCATGCTTTGCTTAGCGATTGTTTAAATACATCATGTATTTTAGAGAGTTTCCCTCTCCCCCCTTACCTCTGCTCAGTTAGGTTGCCTTATTTGCTCCTCTATAGGATCTCCTTCTTAATCTAGATTTTCTTCTATTACCCATTTCTCCTTAGCTTTCGCATATTAGGGAAAATATCCGATTTCTTATTTTTTGTGACTGACTAATCTCACTTAGCATAATGTCTTCCAGTTCCTTCCATTTCCCTGAAAATGATGTAATTATGCTTTTCTTTATAGCTGAGTAAAATTCCATTATGTACATGTCCCACCGTTTTGTAATCCAGTTATCTGTTGATGGACATCTTGGCTGGTTCCATAGTTTGGCTATCGTGAATTGTGCAGCTATAAACATAGATATGCATGCATTAGTTTGGTAGTTTGGTTTCCTTTCTTTTGGCTAGATATCCAGAAGTGTCATTGCTGGATCAAATGATAACTTTGTTCCTATTCTTCTGAGGGTCCTCCTTACAGTTTTCCAAAGTGGTTGCACTAATTTGCAGTCCTACCAACAATGTTTTATAGTTCCCACTTGTCCACACTCTCGCCAGCATTTCTCGTTGTTTTTGTTTTGAATGGTTGCCATTCTAGTTGGAGTTAGGTGAAATCTCAGAGTAGTCTTGATTTGCCTCTCTCTGATTGCCAATGATGTTGAGCATTTTATGCATTTATTGGCCATTTGAATTTCTTCTTTCATAAAGTGTCTATTTAATTCACTTGCAATTTTTATTGGGTTATTTGTTTCCTTAGTGCAGAATTTCTTGAGATCTCTGTATATTCTAAATATTAGTCCTCTATCAGAGGAGTAGATGGGAAAGATCTTCTCCCATTCTGTTGGTTCAAAATTGAGGTACTTGATAGTTTCCTTTGCTGTCCTTTGAGGCTCTTCAGTCTCATGCAATCCCACATATTTATATTTGCCTTTTAGTTTGTTGTGCCTTTAGGGTCTTGTTGTGCCTTTGGGGTCTTGTTGGGAAAGTTTTTATCTGTGCCAATGTGTTGCAGTGTTGGACCTATGCCCTCTTCGAGGAGCCTGGCCTAATTTCCAAGTCTTTGATCCATCTTGAATTGACTCTTGTGAAGAGTGAGAAAGTAGAATCTATTTCTATTTTTCTGCATTTTTTAGTAAAATTTTATATATTTTATTTTTATTATTATTTTTACCCTTTTATTTTTTATTTTTTTATTTTAATTTTTTATTGGTGCATTATATTCAAACATCATATTGGGGCAAACAATTTGTGTGTACAAACATGTACTCATCGCTGATTTAACCACTACCCAATTCCCACCCCATTCCCTCCCTAACCCTCCTCCCCTTGCTTGGCTTAGGGATTGACTTTGATATGTTTAAGTACATTGTGTGTTTTAGAGATTTTCCTCTTCCCCCTCCTTTCTCCTCCTTTAGGTTGTCTTGTTTGCTTCTCTATAGGATTTCCTTTTTCAAGAGTTCCTCCTCTGATCCATTTCTCCCTAACTCTCACATATTAGGGAAAGCATCTGATTTCTTATTTTTTGTGACTGACTAATCTCACTTAGCATAATGTCCTCCAGTTCCATCCATTTCCCTGAAAATGATGTAATTGAGTTTATTTGATGGCTGAGTAAAATTCCATTGTGTACATATCCCACAGTTTTGTAATCCATTCATCTGTTGATGGACATCTTGGCTGGTTCCATAGTTTGCTATGGTGAATTGTGCAGCTATGAACATAGATACACATGCATTAGTTTGGTAGTTTGGCTTCCTATCTTTTGGGTAGATACCCAGAAGTGGCATTGCTGGATGAAATGGTAGATTTGTTCCCATTCTTCTGAGGATTCTCCATACTGTTTTCCAAAGTGGTTGCACTAATTTTGCAATCCCGCCAACAATGTTTTAGAGTTCCCACATCTCCACATCCTCATCAGCATCGCTTGTTGTTTGTGTTTTGAATGATTGCCATTCTAGTTGGAGTTAGTTAAAATCTCAGGGTAGTTTTGATTTGCATCTCTCTGATTTCCAGTGATGGTGAGCATTTTTTCATGCATTTATTGGCCATTTGGATTTCTTTTTTTGTGAAGTGTCTATTTAGTTCATTTGCCCATTTTGTTATTGGATGCTTTGTTTTCTTAGTGTTGAGTTTCTTGAGTTCTCTGTATATTCTAGATATTAGTCCTCTATCAGTGGTGTAGGTGGCAAAAAACTTATCCCATTCTGTTGGCTCTCGATTGAGGTTCTTAATAGCTTCCTTTCCTAAACAGAAGCTCTTCAGTTTTATGTAATCCCATGTATTGATTTTCCTTTTAATGTGTTGTGCCTTTGGGGTCTTGTTGAGGAAATGTTTATCTGTGCCTATGTGTTGTAGTGTTGGATCTATGCCCTCTTCAAGGAGCTTCAAGGTCTCTGGTTTGATTTCCAAGTCTTTGATCCATCGTGAGTTGACTTTTGTACAGGGTGAAAAAGTGGGATTAATTTCCAATTTTCTGCATATGGTTAACCAGTTTTGCCAACACCATTTGTTGAAGAGGCTACCTTTTTTCCAGTGTATGTTTTTGGCCCCTTTGTCAAAAATCAATTGGCTGAAAGTGTGTGGACTTGTTTCTGGGTCTTCTATTCTGCTCCATTGGTCTATATATCTGTTCTTTTGCCAGTACCATGCTGTTTTTATTACAATGGCTTTGTAGTATGGTTTAAAGTCAGGTATTGTGATTCCTCCTGCGTGGTTTTTGTTGCTGAGAACTACCTTGGCTATTCTGGGCTTTTTGTTATTCCAGATAAATTTAAGGACTGATTTTTCTATGTCTGTGAGGAATGATCTTGGTAGTTTAATGGGCATTGCATGAAATCTGTAGATCACTTTTGGGAGGATGGCCATTTTAATAATTATTATTCTGCCAATCCATGAACATGGAAGATCTTTCCATCTTCTAAGTTCTTCTTCGATTTCTTTTTTCAGTGTTTTATAATTTTCTTTGTAGAGATCTTTTACCTCCTTGGTCAAGTTTATTCCTAGGTATTTTATTTTCTTGTGGGAGATCCTGAGTGGAAGTGTTTTCTGAATTTCTTTTCAGTGGATTTATGGTTGGTGTACAGGAAAGCTTCTGATTTTTTAAGATTGATTTTCTATTCAGATACTTTGCTGAATTTGTTGATTAGTTCTACATGCCTTTTGGTTGAGTTTGTTGGGTTTTCTAAATATAGTATCATGTCATCTGCAAATAGTGAAAGCTTGAGTTCTTCGTTTCCTATTTGTACTCCTTTGATTTCCTTTTCTTGCCTTATTGCTCTGGCTAGAGTCTCTAGTACTATATTGAAGAGAAGTGGTGATAGTGGACATCCTTGTCTTGTTCCAGTTTTTAGCGGGAATTCTTGAATTTTTTCCCCATTTAATATGATGTTGGCAGTGGGCTTATTGTAGATTGCCTTAATAATGTTGAGAAATGTTCCTTTTATTCCAGTTATCTGCAGTGTTTTTATCATAAATGGATGTTGAATTTTATGAAATGCTTTTTCAGCATCTATTGAGATGATCATGTGACCTTTGTCTTTGATTCTGTTTATATGATGAATTACATGGATTGATTTTCATATATTGAACCAGCCTTGCATCCCTGGGATGAACCCTACCTTGTCATGGTGTATGATTTTCTTGATGTGGTTTTGAATGCGTGCTGCTAGTATTTTGTTTAATAGTTTTGCATCCAAGTTCATCAGAGATATAGGCCTGTAGTTTTCTTTCCTTGAACTGTCTTTATTCAGTTTGGGTATTAGTGTGGTGTTGGCTTCATAGAATATATTTGGGATAGTCCCGGTTTTTTCTATTTCGTGAAATAGTTTGAGTAGTATTGGGGTTAGCTCTTCTATAAAGGTTTTATAGAATTCGCTTGGGGAACCATCTGGTCCTGGGCTTTTCTTTGATGGTAAGCTCCTCATTGCTGTTTCAATCTCTTTGATTGTTATTGATTGGTTTAAGTGTTCTATATCTTCTTGACTCAGTTTAGGAAGGTTGTATTTATCTAGGAAGTTGTTGATTTCCTCCAGATTTCCCATTTTGTTGGAGTATAGTTTTTCAAAGTAGTTTCTGATAATCCTCTGGATTTCTACGCTGTCCATAGTAATGTCTCCTTTTTCATCTCTTAGCTTTATAATTTGGATTGATTCTCACTTTTTTTTAGCTAGGTTGCCTAGTGGTTTATCAATCTTGTTAATTTTTTCAAGAAACCAGCTTTTGGTTTTGTTGATTTTCTGTATTGTTTTTTATTCTCTATTTCATTAATTTCTGTTCTAATTTTAATAATTTCCCATCTTCTGCTGGCTTTGGGGTTCAATTGTTCCTGCTTTTCAAGGGCATTGAGGTGTGTTGTTAGGCTATTTATTTGAAGATTTTCTGTTTTTCTTATGTGAGCACTCAGTGCTATAAATTTTCTTCTTAATACTGCCTTCAACGTGTCCCAGAGGTTTTGATATGTTGTATCTTTATTTTCATGTGTTTCTAGAAATTTCTTGATTTCACCTCTTACATCTTCTATGATCCATTCTTCATTCAGAAGTGTGGTGTTCAGTCTCCACATGTTTGTGTTGTTTTTCTGGGTCTTCTTATAGTTGATTTCTTGTTTCATTCCATTATGATCTGAAATGATACATGGAGGTATGTAAAATTTTTTGAATTTGCTAGTGCTCATTTTGTGTCCCAGGATGTGATCTATTTTGAAGAAGGTTATGCGACCAGCAGAGAAAAATGTAAACTCCTCTGTAGTTAGGTAAAATATTCTATGTGTCCAACAAGTCCATTTGATTAATGGAGTTCTTTAGTTCTGAGGCATCTTTACTGACCCATTGTCTGGAAGATCGGTCTAGTATTGTGAGAGGTGTGTTGAAGTCTCCCAGTATTATTGTGTTGGGATTTATGTGTGACTTCATGTCACAAAGAGTTTGATTTATGAAAGTAGCTGCCCCTATGTTTGGGGCATAGATGTTGATTATTGTTATTTCTTCTTGCTGGACTATTCCTTTTACCAGTAAAATGTAACCTTCTTTGTCTCTTCTAATAAGTTTGGGTTTGAAGCCTAACTTGTCTGATATCATAGCTGCTACTCCTGGTTGTCTTCGAGTACCATTAGAATGAATTACCTTGCTCCAGCCCTTTACCTTGAGTTTGTTCCTATCTTTACTTGTAAGGTGTGTTTCTTGTAAGCAGTAAAAGAATGGATTCTGGTTTTTAATCCATTTTGCCACTTTATGTCTTTTTATTGGGGAGTTGAGGCCGTTTACATTCAGTGTGATTATAGCGAGATAATTTTTAATTCCCAACATGTTAAGATCTTATTTCTGTTTGAGATACTCTTTATTCTTCTTTGCTTAGTTGTCTGCTGGATGGGAATTCTTGTTTCTTTGATTATGGAGGGTATTACCCATTTCCTCTTTGCAGTTAATCTCCTTGAGTATTTTCTCTAGCACTGGTTTTGAAGACATAAATTTCTTCAGTTTCTGTTTGTCATGGAAGCTTCTTATTTCCCCATGTAATTTGATGGATAGTTTTGCTGAGTAAAAAATTTTTGGCTGGAAGTTGTTTTCTTTCAGAGTTTGGAATATGTTACTCCATGCCCTTCTGGCTTTCATGACTTGGTTTGGGAAGTCTGGGGTGATTCTAATTGGTTTGCCTCTGAATGTCATGTGGCCTTTTGTTTTTGTTGCCTTTAAGATTCTCTCCTTGGGTTACACATTAATCGTTTTGACAATTATGTGGCATGGGGAACCTCTTCTCTGATCATGTCTAAAGGGAGTTCTATAAGTTTTCTGGACTTGTGTATCGACCTCTTCCTCTACGTTTGGAAATTTTTCTGCTCTTACTTCCTTGAAGAGATTATTAATCCCTTTGGTTTCACCTTCTTTTCCCTTCTCTATTCCAATTATTCTTAGATTAGCTCTCTTAAAATGGGCCCATATTTCTTCAATGTCAGATTTCTGCTGTTGGATATTTTTTTTCTAAATTAGAAACTATGCGTTCATTTTTGGAGTGATTATCTTCAAGAAGCGAGATTCTATTCTCTATGTAGTCTAATCTGTTGTTTATACTTTGAATTGAGGCTTTTATTTCAATGATTGCATCCTTTATCTCTTTTTGACTCTCTCTGATTCATTTTTGAAAGTCCTCTATTATTTCTAAAGTTATTTTCCTCATTTGATCTTCTAGAGATCTCTGGGTTTCTGTGTTATCAGATTCTGATGTTGTGGGGTTGTGGGCATTCACTGCTCCATTGTTATTTCTTTTTCCCATGATTTTGGAAGTTTGTGCCTTTTCTGGGTTCTTCCCTGGTTCACTACGAGTTCACTTAAGGTGCTCTGGATCTCAAGTCTGTGGTATCTCAGTCACCACTACTCCTTTACTAGGTTTTATTGCAAAGTCTCAGACCCAGGGAGTTAATTGAGGCTGCTTAGACCATGGGAGGTGCCAAGTTAGGCGTTTTCCAGTGGGGAGTTGTGACTATGGTGTAATATCTCTGCCACCGCCACTCCCCCACTGGGTTGTGCTACTAAAATCTGACCCAGAGAGACTATCTGTGCAAATCCCTGGGAGTGCAGTACTGGGATTTCTTCCCTAGGGGCCGCAATTTGACTCACGGTTGTTGAGTATGCTGAAGGAGCTGTCTTGGACTCAGTGGATTCGCAGCTGCCGCCTCTTGCAATATGGCACTACTTTCACACCCTCGACCATGAGGCTGGCGTATTTCTTCTCTGGTTTTGAGCTCTGCTCTGAGTCCCTGCCAGGTGTGCTGTGCCTGGCCCTTGGGAGCTTTAGATGTTACCTTCGCCAAAAAAACTGCTTACTGTCACCCGGATGTTTAGCAACTGCTCACCTCGGCTCACTGTCCACCCCTCCTTTCTGGAGCCTGGTGGCTGGTTGAGTGCGTTGGTCTTCAGCTGTCCGGTGAACTCATCACTGCTGCTGGCAGTAAGGCCCTGCTGTCGTGTCCTCAGCCATGAGGTTGGCGTAGTTCTTCTCTGGTTTTGAGCTCCACTGAGTCCCTGCGGGGTGTGCTGATCCCGGCCCTTGGGAGCTTTAGAAGCTCCTTGCGCTGAAAAAACTGCTGACTGCCGCCCTGCTGTTCAGGAGATGCTCACCTCGTCTCGCTGTCCACCCCTCCTCTCTGGTGCCTGGTGGCTGGTTGAGTGCGTTGGTCTAGAGCTGTCTGGTGAAGTCGCCACTGCCGCCGGCAGTAAGGCACTGCTGCTGCATCCTAGGCCGCGAGGCTGGCGTACCTCCTCTCTGGATTTGAGGTCTGTTCTGAGTCTCCCTCCTCTCTGGAGCCTGGTGCTGTTAGGGAAGATGTAGCCTGCACCGCTCCATGCCGTGGCTCCGGCCGCTCCAGCTGCTCCAAACCGCAGCTCTGGCCGCTCCAGCTGCTCCGTGCCGTGGCTCCGGTTGCTCCACGCCGCGTCGGCCATGGCACTTCAGGCTGGTTTCTTTCTGGTGTCTCATTTTTCCAGCCCTCTTTTTCTCTGTCCCTTGTATTTACAGTTTTTATTTTTTGCTGGTGGTGTTTTCTGGCTCTGAAAGGTGCTGGTTTTGTGGTGATAGAGATCGATTGTTAGCGGGACTTGTAAGTGCCGCTTTTCTTCGTCGCCATATTCCCAGAAGTCCTCTGCATATTTTTTAACCAGTTATGCCAACACCATTTGTTGAAGAGTCTATCTTTATTCAGTGTATGTTTTTGGCCCTTTGTCAAAAATCAATTGGCTGTATGTGGATTTGTTTCTGAGCCTTCTATTCTGCTCCACCGGTCTATGCACCTGTTTTTGTGCCAGTATGATGCTATTTTTATTATTATGGCTTTGTAGTATAGTTTCAAGTCAGGTATTTTGATTCCTCCTGCATGGTTACTTTTGCTCAGAACTTCTTTGGCTATTTTTTTTCTTGTTCCAAACAAACTTAAGGACTGATTTTTCTGTGTCTGTGGGGAATGATCTTGGTAATTTAATGGGCATTACAGTGAACCTGTAGATCACTTTTGGAAGTATGGCATTTTAATGATATTTATTATTCCTATCCATGAACATGGAAGATCTTTCCATGTTTACAATCCTCTTCAATTTCTCTTTATAATATTCTTTGTAGAGATCTTTCACCTCCCTGGTTAATTTTATTTATAAGTATTTATTTTTATTGTGGGAAATACTGAGTGAAACTGTTTTCTGAATTTCTTTTTCAGTGGATTTATGGTTGATGGAAAGAAAATCTTCTAATTTTATAAGACTGATTTTGTATCCAGACACTTGTTGAATTTGTTGATCAGTTCTATAAGCCCTTTGGTTGAGTTTGTTGGGTCATCTAAGTATAGTATCATGTCATATGCCAATAGTGAAAGTTTGAGTTCTCTTTTCCTATTTTTACTCTTTGATTTTCTTTTCTTGCCTTAGTGTTCTGTCAAGGGTCTCAAGAAGAGATGTGGTGATAATGGTCATCCTTGTCTTGTTCTTGTTTTTAGGGGGAATACTCAAAGATTTTGAGAATTTAATATGATGTTGGCTGTAGACTTATTGTAGATTACCTTCATGATATTAAGGTATATTCCTCCTATTACAATTCTCTGCAATGCTTTTATCATAAATGGTTGTTGGATGTTGTCAAATCTTTTTTAGCATCTATTGAAATGATCATGTGAATTTTGACTTTGGTTCTATTTATATGCTGAATTACGTGTTTTGATTTTCATATGTTGAACTAGCCTTGAATGCTGGGATGAAGCCTACCTGGTCATGGTGTATAATTTTCTTGATGTGGTTTTGAATGCACATTGCTAGTTTTTTATTTAGGCACTTTGTATCCAAGTTTATCAAAGATATTGGCCTGCAGTTTCCTTCCTCAAACTGTCTTTATATGGTTTTGGTATTAGTGTGATGTTGGCTTCATGAATGTATCTGGGAGAGTCCTCTTTTTTTCTATTTCACAAAATAGATTGAGGCATATTGAGATTAGTTCTTCTATAAAGGTTTTATAAAATTCACTTGGTAAACCATCTGGTCCTGGGATTTTCCCTGATGGTAAATTCTTTATTGCAGTTTCAATCTCTTTGATTGCTGTTGGTTGGTTTAAATAATCTATATCTTCTAGACTCAGTTTAGGCAGATTATATTTGTCTAGTAAGTTGTCAATTTATCTAGAAAATTGTCAATTTCCTCCAGATTTTCCATTTTGTTGGAGTATAGTAGTAGTTTCTGATAATATTCTGAATTTCTACACTGTCAGTAGTGATATCTACTTTTGTGTCTTTTACCTTCAAAATTTAGGTTGATTCTTTCTTCTATTTAGTTCAGTTGGCTAATGGTTTATCTATTTTGTTATTTTTTTTAAGAAACCAGCTTTTGGTTTTGTTAATTTTCTGTATTTTTATTCACTACTTCATTGATTTCTGCTCTGATTTTAATAATTTCCTGCCTTCTACGGGCTTTGGGGTTAGATGTTTCTGTTTTTCAAGGACTTTGAGGTTTGTCGTTGTTATTTAATGACTTTCTGTTTTCTGATGTAAGCACTCAGTGCTATTAATTTTTCTCTTAATACTGCCTTCAAAGTGTCCCAGAGGTTTTGATATGATGTATCTCTATTTATGTTTGTTTCTAGAAATTTCTTGATTTAACCCCTTACTTCTTTTATGACCAATTCTTCATTCAGAAGTGTGGTGTTCAGCCTCCACATGTTTATGAGGTTTCTCTGGGTCTTCTTATCGTTGATTTCTAATTTCATTCCATGAGAAAGTTCCATGAGCATGAGCAGCTGAGAAAAAATGTGAACGCTACTGTAGTTGGGTGAAATATTCTATATGTGTCTAACAGTTCCATTTGATTAATGGTGTTCTTTAGGTCTGATGCATCTTTACTGACCTTTTGTCTAGAAGATCAGTCTAATGGTGTTTGAGGTGTGTTGAAGTCTCCCAGTATTATTGTATCGGGATTTATGTGTGACTTAATGTCACAAAGAGTTTGTTTTATGAAAGTAGCTGCACCTAAGTTTGGGGCATAAATGCTGATTATCATTATTTCCTTTTGCTGTATTGTTCCTTTTACCAGTAAAAATGACCTTATTATCTCTTCTAATTAGATTGGGCTTGAAGTCTAACTTGTCTGATATCACAGTTGCTACTTCTGCTTGTCATTGAGTTCTGTTGGCATGGATTACCTTTCTCCAGCCCTTTACTTTAAGTTTGTTATTATCTTTACTTGTAAGATGTATTTCTTGCCAGCAGCAGATAGATGGGTTCTGGTTTTTAATCCATTTTGCCATTTTATGTCTTTATACTGGGGAATTGAGGCCATTTACATTCATTGTGATTACTGAGAGATGAGTTTAATTCCTAACATGTTGATATTTTACTTTTGTTTTAAATACTCTTTGTTTTTTATGCTTCGTTGTCTGCTGGGTGAGAATTATTGTTTCTCTGGTTCTGGTGTGTACTACTTATTTCTTCTTTGCAGTTTATCTATATAATTATTTTCTCTGGTGCTGATTTTTAAGATATAAATTCCTTCAACTTCTGTTTTTTATAGAAGATTTTTATTTCTTCACCTAATTTGAGAGATAGTTCTGCTGGGTAAGAAAATTTTAGCTCAAGTTCTTTTCTTTCAGAGTTTGGAATATGTTACTCCAGGCCCTTCCTGCCTTCACGACTTGGTTTGGGAAGCTTGGAGTTATTGTAATCGATTTGTGTCTGAATGTCACTTGACCTTTTAGTTTTGTAACCTTTAATATTCTCTCCTTGGATGACTTCTGGAAGATGGCCACCGAGAAAAGCAGCGTTTGAGTACTGCTAACACTTGACCTTTATTGCCACAGAATCAGTGCTTTTCATAGCCAGAAAACACTAACAGCAGAGAAATAAAAACTTAAAATGCAAGGGACAGAGAAAAAGAAGACTAGAAAACAACCAGAGACCAGAAAAGAAACCAGCCCACATCGTGGCAGGGGATGCTGCGCAGGTGCCATCTTGCTTCACAGCAACAGGCTCCAGAGAGGAAAAGTCAACAAGGAACTGAAGTGAGCAGCTATAGATCATTCAGGTATAATTTAGCAGTTCTTTCAGTGCAAAGAACTTCTAAAACTCCTAGTGGCCAAGCTCATCATGCGCTCCAGGGAATCAGAACAGAGCTCAAAACCAGAAAAGAAATAAGCCAGCCTCAAGGCCGAGGGCATGACAATAGCACCATATTGCCAGCAGTAGTATCAAGTTCACCATGCCCACAACAACTCCAGACCAGCACACACAACAACCGTAAGTGAAATTACAGCTTCTAAAGGAGAAATCTAAGCACTACACACCCAGGGACTTGCACAGCTTTGATAATCTCCCTGGATCTGAGATTTTGCAGTCCAACCTAGTGAAGGAGTAGTGGTGGCAGTGATACCACACCCTAGTCAAAGCTCCCCATCAGAAAATGCCCAGCCCAGCCCCCCCATGGTCTCGCGCAGCCTTGTTTAACTCCCTTGGTCTAAGACTTTGCAATACAACCCAGTATAGGAGTAGTGGAGGCTGAGATTACCACAAACTCGAGATCCAGAACACCATAAGTGAAGGCATGGTGACTTGGGAAGAACCCAGAGAAGACACAAACTTCTGAAATCATGGGAAAGAGAAACAACAATGGAGCAATTAATGCCCACAACCCCACACTATGAGAACCTGATAACACAGAAGTTCAGAGATCTCCAGAAGAACAAATCATGAATGAGACTGTAGATATAATACAGGACCTTCATAAAGAATTTTAAGAGGGTCTAAAAGAAATAAAGGATGCAATTATTGAATTTAAGGCATCAATTCAAATAATAAAATCGATTAGACCACATAGAGAATAGAATCTCGCTCCTAGAAGTTAATCACTCCAAAAATGAATGCATAATTTATAACTTAGAAAAAAATCTGACAACAGAAATTTGACATTGAAGAAATATGGGCCCATTATAAGAGAGATAACCTAAGAAACATTGGAAAAGAGGAATTAAAAGTTATCTCTCAATAATTACACTGAATGTGAATGGCCTCAATTCCCCAATAAAAAGAAATAAAGTGGCAAAATGGTTTAAAAACCAGAATCCATCCATCTGCTGCTTATAAGAAACACTCCTTACAAATAAAGATAGTAATAAAATAAGGTAAAGGGCTGGAGCAATGTCATTCTTGCTAAAAGAATTCGAAGGCAAGCAGGAGTAGCAACTATAATATCAGACAAGTTAGACTTCAAACCCAAACTTATTAGAAGACTCAAAGAAGGTCATATTTTACTGGTAAAAGAAAAAATCCAGCAAGAAGAAATAACAAAAATCAATATCTAAGCCCCAAACTTACATGCAGTTACTTTCATAAACTCTTTGTGACATTAAGTCACAAATAAATCCCAATACAATAATACTGGGAAACTTCAACACTTCTCACACCATTAGACCGATCTTCTAGACAAAAGGTCAGTAAAGATGCCTTAGAACTAAAGAACTCCATTAATCAAATGGACTTGTTGGACACATAGAATATTTCACCTAACTACAGAGGAGTTTACATTTTTCTCTGCTGGTCACGTAACCATCTCCAAAATAGATCACATCCTGGGACACAAAATGAGCACTAGCAAATTCAAAAAATTTTACATACCTCCCTGTATCACTTCAGATCATAATGGAATGAAACAAGAAATCAACTATAAGAAGACCCATAAAAACAACATAAACATGTGGAGACTGAACACCACACTTCTGAATGAAGAATGGATCATAGAAGATGTAAGAGGTGAAATCAAGAAATTTCTAGAAACAAATGAAAATAAAGATACAACATATCAAAACCTTTGGGACACTTTGAAGGCAGTATTAAGAAGAAAATTTATAGCACTGAGTGCTTACATAAGAAAAACAGAAAATCTTCAAATAAATAGCCTAATGAAACACCTCAAAGCCCTTGAAAAGCAGGAACAATCTAACCCCAAAGCCAGTAGAAGAAAGGAAATTATAAAAATTAGAGCAGAAATTAACAAATTAGAGAATAAAAAGCAATAAAGAAAATCAACAAACCAAAAGCTTGTTTCTTGAAAAAATTAACAAGATAAATAAACCACTAGCCAATCTAACTAAAAAAAAAGCATCAACACAAACTCTGAAGATTAGAGATGAAATAGGAGACATTACTATGGACAGTGTAGAAATCCAGAGGATTATCAGAAAATACTTTGTAAAATTATACTTCAACAAAATGGAAAATCTGGAGGAAATTGGAAACTTTCTAGATAAATACAACCTTCCTAAACTGAGTCAAGAAGATATAGAAAATACAAAGCAAACAATAACAATCAAAGAGATTGAAACTGCAATAAAAAGCTTACCATCAAAGAAAAGCCCAGGACTAGTTGGTTTTCCAAGTGAATTCTATGAAACCTTTATAGAAGAGCTAAACCCAATACTTCTCAAACTATTTCGTGAAATAGAAAAAAAAACGGGACTCTCCCAAATACATTCTCTAAAGCCAACATGGCACTAACACCAAAACTAAATAAAGACAGTTCAAGAAAGTAAAACTGCAGGCCTATATCTTTGATGAACTTGGATGCAAAAATACTAAACAAAATCCTAGCAACACGCATTCAAACCACATAAAGAAAATCATACACCATGACCATGGAGGGTTAATCCCAGGGATGCAAGGCTGGTTTAACACACAAAAATCAATCCATGTAATTCATCATAAAAATGGAATTAAAGACAAAAATGACACGATCATTTCAATAGATGCTGAAAAAGCATTTGATAAAACACAACATCTATTTATGATAAAAACACTGCAGAGAATTGGAATAAAAGGAACATATTTCAACATCATAAAGGCAATCTACAATAAGCTCACCACCAACACCATATTAAATGGGGAAAAGCTTAAAAGATTCCCCCTAAAAACAGGAACAAGACAAGGATGTCCATTATCACTCCTTCTCTTTAATATAGTACTAGAGACTCTAGCCAGAGCAATAAGGCAAGAAAAGGAAATCAAAGGAGTACAAACAGGAAATGAAGAACTCAAACTTTCACTATTTGCAGATGTCATGATACCATATTTAGAAAAACCAGCAAAATTAATCAAAACACTTATAGAACTGATCAATAAATTCAGCAATGTGTCTGGTTACAAAATCAATCTTAAAAAATCAAAAGCTTTTCTGTACACCAACCATAAATCCACTGAAAAAGAAATTCAAAAGACACTTCCACTCAGGATCTCCTACAAAAAATAAAATACCTAGGAATGAACATGACCAAGGAGGTAAAATATATCTCTACAAAGAAAAATATAAAACACTGAAAAAAGAAATCGAAGAAGATCTTAGAAGATGGAAATATCTTCCATGTTCATGGATTGGCAGAATAAATATTAAAATGGCCATCCTTCCAAAAGTGATCTACATATTCAACACAATGCCCATTAATATACCAAGATCATTCCTCACAGACATGGAAAAATCAGTCCTTGGATGGGATTCTAAACGGCGACTGCGGGACACAGCACTTCTCAGTAGCTGAAATAAATAAAGTTCAACTACTGAGAAGGCAGCATCTTAATCAACAAAATAAAGAAATTGAAGAAGACCTTGGAAGATGGAAAGATCTCCCATGCTCATGGATAGGCAGAATAAATATCATCAAAATGACCATTCTGCCAAAAGTGATCTATAGATTCAATGCAATTCCCATTAAAATACCAGCAACATTCTTCATAGTCCTAGAAAAATCAATCATGAACTTTATATGGAGAAAGAAAAGACCCAGAATAGCCAAAGCAATTCTCAGCAATAAGCATCATGCAAGAGGCATCACAATTCCAGACTTCAAATTATACTATAGAGCAATAGTGGTAAAATGAGCATGGTACTGGCACAATAACAGGTATACTGACCAGTGGAATATAATAGAAGATACAGAAACAAATCCACACACCTATAGTCAATCTTTGACAAAGGGGCAAAACTCATATGCTGGAGAAATGATAGCCTTTTCAACAAATGGTGCTTGGAGAACTGGCTATCCATTTATAGAATGATGGAACTAAATCCTTACCTCTCACCATGCACAGGAATAAACTCGAGATGGATCAAATACTTAGCAATTAGACTGGAGACTGAAGTTATTAGAGCAGAGTATAGGCTCAACACTACAACATATTGGTACAGGCAGAAACTTTCTCAACAAAACCTACAAAGCTCAGGAAATTGAAGCAAGATTTAACAAGTGGGATGGAATCAAACCAAAAAGTTTCTTCTCATCAAAGGAAACCATCAATAAGCTAAAGAGGAAGCCTACAGAATGGGAAAAGATCTTTACCAATCACCATTCTGATAGGGGGCTAATACCCAGAATATACAAAGAGCTCAAAAGAATTTACACTAGCAAAACAAACAACCCAATCAAGAAATGGGCAATTGAACGCCGGGCGTGGTGGCGCATGCTTGTAATCCCCGCGCTTGGGAGGCAGAGACAGGAGGATCATGCAGGTTCAAAGCCAGCCACGCTGGCTTAAGAGACCCTGTTTCCAAATTAAAAAAGTATAAAAATAGGTCTGGGAGTGTAGCTCAGAGGTAGAAGGACTTCCAGGAACCCCAGTATAACCAAAAAGAAAAAAGAAAAGAAAAGAAATGGGCAATTGAACTGAATTGACACTTTACAAAAAAGAGATACAAAGGGCCAATAGATACATCTAAACATGTTCTATATCATTGGCCATCAGGGAGATGCAAATCAAAACTATATTGAGATTCCATCTAACCCCAGTCAGAGTGGCAAGCATAAAGAAATCAAATAAAAACAAATTCTGGCGAGGATGTGAGGAAAGAGGAACACTTTTACACTGTTGGTGGGAGTGCAAATTATTTCAGCCACTGTTGGAGATCTGTGTGGAGATTCCTCAGAAAACTAGGAATAGATCCACTATATGATCCATCTCTACCTCTCCTGGGTATTGTTCCAAAGGGGTTGAAATCAGAGAACCACAGCAACATATACATACCTATGTTCATAGCAGCACAATTTGTAATAGCCAAAATATGGAACCAACGCAGGTCCCCATCAACAGATGAATGGATTGCAAAATTATGGGAAATGCACACAATGGAATTCTATCCAGCTATAAAGAAGAACAAAATCATGTCATTTGCAAGAAGTTGGAAAGTCCTGGAAAGGATTATGTTAAATGAGATCATCCAAGCACAAAAAGAGAAGGGATATATGTTCCCTCTAATATGCCCAAACTAGGGATCATAGGGGATACCAGTGGGACTCCAGATAATGGAGGGGAAATATCAGCAATATTTGAATGAAACATAGGAGAGGAGGAAGGCTGAACTTGATTAATGAGGGTTCACATCTGAATATGTGTAAAAGTATGAATATGGAATGGGCACCCTGGACAATCATTGGTGGGGAGAGGAAACATTGGTGGGGGGGAGAATATCCCAAGTACAGTTTAAATGTATACCATTTATTTTCAATAAAAATATGTATAAAAAAGGAAAAGAAAAATCAGTCCGTAAATTTATTTGGAATAACAAAAAGCCCAGAATAGGCAAAGTAGTTCTCAGCAACAAAAACCATGCAGGAGAAATCATAATACCTGACTTTGAACTATACTACAAAGCCATTGTAATAAAAACAGCATGTTACTGGCACAAAAACAGATACATATACCAATGTAGAAGAATAGAAGTCCCAGAAACAAGTTCACACACTTTCAGCCAATTGATTTTTTACAAAGGGGGCAAAAACATACACTGGAAAAAAGATAGCCTATTCAACAAATGGTGTTGGCAAAACTGGTTAACCATATGCAGAATAATGGGAACAAATCCCACTTTTTCACCCTGCACAAGAGTCAATTCAAGATGGATCAAAGACTTGGAAATTAAACCAGAGACCTTGAGGCTCCTTGAAGTGTGTATAGGTCCAACACTGCAACACATAGGCACAGATAGACACTTTCTCAACGAGACCCCAAAGGCACAATAAATTAAAAGGAGAATCAATATATGGGATTGCATGAAACTGAAGGAAGAGCTTCTGTTCAGCAAAGGAAACTGTCAAGAACCTCAATTGAGAGTCAACAGAAGTGAAGAAGATTTTGGCCACCAAAACCTCTGACAGAGGACTAATATATAGAATATAAAGAGAACTCAATACTAAAAAACAAATAATCCAATCAGAAATGGGCAGTCGAACTAAATAGAAACTTCATGAAAGAAGAAATTCAAATGGCCAATAAATGCATGAAAAAATGCTCAACATCATTGGCAATCAGAGAAAGGCAAATCAAAACTGCCCTGAGATTTCACCTAACTCCAAACCTAACTCCAAGAATGGCAATCATTCAAAACACAAACAACAACAGATGCTGGCGAGGATGTGGAGAAGTGGGAACTCTAAGACATTGTTGGTGGGATTGCAAATTAGTGCAACCACTTTGGAAAACAGTATGGAGAATCCTCAGAAGAATGGGAATGAACCTATCATTCGATCCAGCAATATCACATCTGGGTATCTACCCAAAAAGAAGGAAACCAAACTACCAAACTAATGCATCTGTATCTATGTTTATAGCTGCACAATTCACCATAGACAATTTATGGAATCAGCCAAGATATCCATCAAAGATGAATGGATTGCAAAACTGTGGTATATGTACACAATGGAGTTTTACTTAGCCATTAAAAAACTCAATTACATCATTTTCAGGGAAATGGAACTGGAGGACTTTATGCTAAGTGAGATTAGTCAGTCACAAAAATAAGAAATCAGATGCTTTCTCTAATATGTGAAAGTTAAGGAGAAATGGGTCATAGGAGGAACTCTAGATGAAAAAGGAAATCCTATAGCAGAGGAAACAAGACAACCTAAATGAGAGGATGGGAGGGGGGAAGAAGGAAATTCTCTAAAACACACAATGTACTTAAACATATCGAAGTCAACCACTAAGCCAAGCATGGGAAGGAGGAATGGGGACGGAATGGTGTGGGAATTGGGTAGGGGCTAAATGGGTGGTGTGTACATGTATGACCACACAAGTTTTTTACCCAAATATGATTTCTGAATATAATGCACCAATAAAATATTTTTCATATTTATTTATTTATTTATTTATTTATTTTAATTGGTAAATTGGAATCATATATCACATTGGAATACAAGACTTGAGAGGATATACAAGCACACATCATCCAATTAGTCCTCATCCAGCCCCCATCCCATTCCCTCCCCCTCCCTCGATCCCATGCTTGTTTCGTGATTAACTTTGATATATTTGTTTATGTACTTCCTACATTTTAAAGAGGCTCCATCCTCCCCTATTCCATACCCTCTGATTGGTCACATTAGTTGCTTCACTATAGGGCCCTTTCTGTAGCTCAACCTCTTCCTGTTGCCCCTTTCCTCCTAGTTATTGCTGATTAGGGGAAGCATCTGATTTTTATTTTCTGCGATATTTCTTTGTGCATGCCGCATTGCAAGTACCGATCCTACACTTGACGGCCCCAGTAGTGGCCTGGCTACCTGGTGGACTGATCCAGACCTCGCTGGCTCAAGTAGCAGCCTTGCCTCATGGGAGGCCCCGATTCTGGTCTTGCTGGCCCTGACATCAGCCTAACCCCTCAGCTGGCTCCGATCCCAGCCTCGGAGGCCCCAGTAGCGGCCTAGCCTTAAGGCAGGCTCCAATGCCGGCCATTGGCCCCGGCACTGGCCTAACCTCTCAGCACGCTCTGATCCCAGCCACGCTGGCCCTGGCACCGGCCTAACCCCTTGGCAGGCTCCGATCCTGGCCTCGGAGGCCCCAGCACTGGCCTTGCCTCACGACAGGCTCCGATGTCGGCCCCGCTGGTCCCAGCACCGGTCTAACCCTTCAGCAGGCTCCAATCTGACCACGAAGACCTCAGTAGCAGCCTTGCCTCATGGAAGGCTCCAATGCCAGCTGCCGGTCCCCACACTATCCTAACCCCTTGTCAGGCTCCGATCCCAGCCTCGGAGGCCCCAGCACCAGCCTTACCTCATGGCAGGCTCCAATGCCGGCCATTGGCCCTGGCATCAGGCTAACCCCTTGGCAGGCTCTTATCCTGGCCTAGAGCCCCAGCACCGGCCTTGCCTCATGGCAGACTCCGATGCTGGCCGCTAGCCCCGGCATCGGCCTAACCCCTTGGCAGGCTCCGATCCCAGCCTCAGAGGCCCCAGTAGCGGCCTTGCTCATGGCAGGCTTCGATGCCGGCCATTGGCCCTGGCACAGGCCTAACTCCTCAGCAGGCTCTTATCCTGGCCTTGGAGGCCTCAGTAGCAGCCTTGCCTCACGGCAGACTCCGATGCTGGTCATTGGCCCTGGCACTGACCTAACCCCTCGGCAGGCTCTTATCCCAGCCTCGGAGGACCCAGCACTGGCCTTGCCATACGGCAGGCTCTGATGATGGCCGCTGTCCCCAGCATCGGCCTAAACCCTTGGCAGGCTCCTATCCAGGCCTCAGAGGCTCCAGCACCGGCCTTGCCTCACGGCAGGCTCCAATCAGAGCTTTGCTGTTTCCGTCACCGGCCTCACCCCTCGGCAGGCTCCAATCCAAGCACCCTCTTTGCCCAACCAATTATCCCACATTCTTGAGCGTGCGTGGTGGTAGCATTCAGCCTCTGGGGGTATTATTTAAAAGGTTTCAGGTGTAATGAATCAGATCTCTTCCTCCCCTGAGTACTGGCCACTGCCACTGTCACTGCCTCCACCATTTCAAATCTTTCCCAAACTCTTTTTCCACTCTGAATGTTGTCCAGTGTTCCTAAGCATGCACTACAGTAGGATTCGACATTTGGTGTAATTTCTCCAAAAAAATAAGGTTGGTAGGATCTGATTTCTGCTTCTCCTGAATACAAGTCTCCACCACCATTGCTGAGACCACTTTCAACCCCGTCTTTCTCTTTGGTCTCCGCTAAACTCTCTCCTTACAGGTGATGTCCAAGATTCTTAACAATATAGAGAACCCACAGTCCTTCTTCACGGGGAATTTTTCCATAAGTTCCAGTGCATTTGGATAAGTTTTGTCTGCATCTCCAGTATCCTGGCATCTGCCACGACCTTCTTAACCCCTCTCTGATATTTTTCTTTTTTCTTTTCCTTTTTTTTTTCAATAAGAGAAGACAGTATGTGTGGTTTGAGGAGATAGTGGGATCGGGCACTCAGTAGCACTGTGACCCGGCCCGGTTTCCCCATGGGTCCAGTGTGCACCGCACTACTCCGCCTGGGGCCCAGAGTCCTGCGACCAGGCCCTGGCTGTTCCGGGGTCCAGCATGCCCCGCGCGACCCCTGCCCGGCACTCAGGGTCTTCCTGGGCCTAGTTTTTTCAGGGTTCTGGCATGCTAAGCGCGGTCCGGTTCGGGGCCCAGAGTCTCGCGACCCGGGCCCTGGGTGGTGTGCCCCACGCGACCCCTGCCCGGGAACCAGGGTCTTTTGGGGCCCGGTTTCTCCAGGGGTCTGGCGTGCTATGCACAGTCCGGCCCAGGGCCCAGAGTCCTGCAACCTGGGCCCCGGCTGGTGTGCCCCATGCGACCCCTGCCCGAGACCCAGGATCTTCCTGGGCCCGGTTTCTCCAGGGGTCTGGCATGCTACGCGCAGTCCGGCCCGGGGCCCAGAGTCCCACGACGCGGGCCCCAATAAAATATTTTAAAAAATAAAAAAAATATATTCTGGGCATAGTGGTGCATGTTTATAATCCCTGCACTTGGGAGGAGTAGCCAGGAAGATCGCACAGGTTCAAAGCCAGCCTCAGCTACTTAGTGAAGCTCTCACCAACTTAGTGAGACCCTGTTTCCAAATAAAATATAAAATAAGTCTGGGAGTATAGTCTGGAGGTAGAAAGCCCCTGTGATCCACCTCCAGTACCACCAAAAATAAAATTAAATTAAAAAATAAAAATAAAAATATAAAATTAAATAGAAATTTAAAAAAAAATTCTCACCTTGGCTTCTACATTGGTCATCTTGACTCTTAGGTGGTAAGGGGAACATTTTCTCTGATATTTTCTAAAGGGGGTTCTATAAGTTTTCTGTACCTGTGTGTCAATATCTTGCTCTGTGTTTTGAAGTTTTCTGCTATTACTTCTTTGAAAAGATTGTTGATCCACTTGGTTTCACCTACTTTTCTCTTCTATATATTAAATATTCTTAGGTTAGCTCTTTTAAGATGGGCCCATATTTCTTCAATGTCCAATTCTTGCTGTCAAATTGTTGTTTCTATGTTATAAACTATGTGTTCAGTTTTGGAGTGATCATCTTCAGGAGCGAGATTTTATTCTCCATGTGGTATAATTGACTGTTTATAGTTTGAATTGATGCCTTTTCTTCAATGATTGAATTCTTTATTTCTTTCAGAATCTCTCTAAATTCATTTTGGAAATCTTGTATTATTTCTACAATTTCGTTCCTGATTTGACCTTCTGGAGTTTCCTGCAATTCTGTGTTATCAGGTTCTGTTATGTGAGGTTGTGGGAGCTCATTGATCCCCCCCCTTTTTTTTCCTTCTCATGATATCAGAAGTTTGCCTATGTTGCCTTTGATAGATTTCTTTCAGTCTCTAGGTGTCAGCTGGTGTATCCAAGGGCAGGTGGTATTATATTCATCAGTGAAGCTTGAGTAAGGAGAGAAGTGCAGGAGTAAATTTAAGAATAGGGTAAAGTCTCAGATGGGGTTGAATACAATAAGAGTATGAGTTTGGTAAGGTAGTATATACTAGAGATTAGAGATAGCAAAAATGTAGTAGTATTCTAGTAACCAGTGTAGTGTTTCTGGTATAGTGATATGGACTGGATTTAATATAAGACAAGGGCGATATAAAAAGAAAAAAGATAGAAAAGGGATAGAGAGAAGAGAGTAAGTATGTACAAGGGAACAGGTTTGGGAGAAGTTTTCAGAAGAGGGTTAAGAAAAAACAACCAGGCATACACATTCATTCACACACAAAAAAAACCAAAAAACCCAAACAACCCCAAAAACAAATTAATGCAACTGTACAAATAAATGACTGTTCAGCAGATAGATCTTCTGCAGTCTATCTCTGTGCAGGTATGAAGTTCCACCGGCACATTTCTCACTGTTAGTCTGGTTCTCTGAGTCTTTCTCAGTCTATGCCAATGGTTGATATTAATGGGACTGAATTTAGTATTAAGCACAGGTCACCCTCCATGCTTTCCACAGATTTGGAGTCTCAGTCTCCTCATGCCTCCGTTGGTGGCATATGTCTCTAAGAACAAACTCAATGTAAGAGTCTCTGTTCTCCATACATAGGGCTGGGCTACTCTGAATTCTCCCCATTCATCACAATTTGGAGTTCTGTGGTGATCCTGGAGATTCTACTGGTTGGGTATATTGTTAAGCATAGGTCTCCCATGACACTTTCCACTGATCAGAGCCTGACTCTGTCTGAGCCTCTACTATGTCCAACAGCAGACCCTCCTTCTACCTTCTCTGGGTTGTATTGCAAAATCTCATACCCAGGGAGTTTGTTGAGGCTGCGTGAGTACCTGGGGGCTCTAAGCTGGGTGTTTACACATGTAAACCATGACTTCACTTATGGTGTTATGAACACTGCTCTGGATCTCTGGAGGGTGTGGTAATATCTGCCACTACTACTCCTTCACTGAGTTAAACTGCAAAATCTCAGACCCAGGGAGTTTTTCATGGCTGGACGAGTCCCTGGGTGTGCAGTGGTGGTTGTTCCCATGTGGGGACTGCAGTTTCACTTATGATTTTGATGCAAGCTGGTCTGGATCTCTGGCATGCATGGTGAGGTAAGCCACCTTTGGCAAGATGGTACTACTGTGGTGCCCTCAGCCATGAAGGGTGCGTATTTTTTTTTTTCTCGTGTTGAGCTTCACTCTGGATCCCTGGAGCTTAGCCGCTGGAAGTTGTAGCTGGTCTTTGCACAGAAAAAAACTGATGAATTACAACTGACTGATCTGCAGCTGTTCACTTCAGGTCCTTGGTTTCCTTTTAGTCTCTGAAGTCTGGTGCTGTAAGGCAAGATGTAGCCAGCATGGTGCCTGCCGCTGCAAGGCAGGCGGGTTTCATTTCTGCTCTCTTGTCGGTATTCTAGACTTCTTTTTCTCTGTCCCTTGCATTTATTGTTTAAATTGCTCTACAGACAGTATTTTCTGGCTTTTTAGAGAGCTGTTTTTGAGGTAATGGAGATCAGATGTCAGCAGGACTCATACACGCTGCTTCTCTCGGTCGCCATCTTACTGGAAGTCCTATCATTTACTTTAAAAGATACTCTTGAGAATATCTATTCTCTTACAGAGACTCCAGAAACTCCTTCACCCATATATTGAAACATAGAGTTTTGGTAAAACAGGAAGTATTTTCTTTATAAATTAAATGTCTTTCCTTTTATATAGTGCAAGAGTGGAAGCCAATGACTCATACAAATGCCTTGAATTCAGGCTTATCTCAGATTACCAGAGTTTTTCTACCTAGAGAATATCCAATAAATTATTTCATCTTTCTAAACACCCTTAATAATTCCTTAATTCAAAACATGGCTTCCAGCCTGGTGTGGTAATGCATCCCTATAAGCCCAGTAGTTGAAGTCAGTATCAGCTACTTAGTGAGGCCCTCTGCAACTTAATGAGACCCTGTTTCAAAATAAAAAATAAAAATAGGGCTGGGAGTACAGCTTAGAGATTCAATGCCCCAATATCGTGAAATAAATAAAACAAACAAACAAACAAAAAAAACCATGGCATCCTAAAAACCCAAAATGTAGTCTGGGATTAAAATTAAACTATTTTATGTGGGTAGGCCCTAGGGAAATCACAAAAGATAGTGAAATATCCTGTGATTAGGGTATCCCAAAGGAACACAGAGAGATAGAGTTAAGAAAAAGGGCATCTAGAAGGAGAGTCCGCTAGAGTAGGTATCCTTAAGATAAGTTCCAGGCAAGCATATTGCAGCTGCATCTCTTGAGGTATTCTTGACTCCCCAGAGTTTGGAGTGATAATTGCCCTACAATTTGAGTTCTTTGATGGGCCCAGAAAAAAAATCATTTTATTTTTTCAGTTTGTTCAGCTTTTTTTACTGTAAGAATGGGAGTGATGACTTTGAATTTCTTGTCAGAACTGAAGTCATATGAGTGTTTCAAAATTTTATGAAGAGATACAACTCCTAGAAAGCTTAAATAATTTTCAAAGAAGAGTGATAAGATTAATAACTCTACCTCACATTAAGCTACAGCAATCTATACCATGTTATAGTAGCAAAGTTGATATACATGTAGATCAGTGGAGAGAGAAACAGACCCATCCAAATATAGCAAACTAATTTCTAGCAAAGATGTAAAAGCAGTTCAAAGAAAGAAGGATAGACTTTTCAACAAATAATGCTGAACCAATTAGACATTCATGATTTTAAAAAGCAAATACATAAACCTCAATATAAACCTCATATTTGATGCAGACATTAACTCAAAATAGATAATTCAAATCTGTAAAGCATAAAAACAGAAATCTTTTAGAAAAAATAGTAGAAAATCTTCATATTTAGGGCTAGTCAAATATTTCTTAGACAATAGAAACATCACAGTTCATAAAAGGAAAAATAAATTGACAAATTGGAACTTATCAAATTTATGTTTTTTGCTATATATGAGATTCTTGTAAAGATGTATAAATGTGTGTTATGGTTTGGATCTGAAATGTCTTCCAAAGTTTCATGTTGAAAGTATAGTCCCAAAGCAGCAAGGTTCAGAGGTGGGGCTTTTAGGTGATGATAGATCACAAGAGATCTCTGATTTTTATGAATAATAAAAATGACTGAGAAATCCAGATTAATCCATTGGTAGTTGAATAGACTCCTGGGATGTGGAAACTTGTTGGAGAAAGTAGGTGACTGGGTGTTTCCCTATAAGGGTTTATTTTCTCCCTAGTTCCTTCCCCCTTTCCTTTTTTTTGTTGCGGGTCTGGGGATGGAACCCAAGGGCATTTGACCTCCAAGATACACCCCCTGCCCTATTTTTTATTATTTATTTTGAAACCGGGTCTCACTGAGTTGCAGAGGACATCACTAAGTAGCTGAGGCTGTCTGCAAACCGCGATCCTCCAGGTCTCAGCCTCCCAAATGCTGGGATTACAAGTGTGTGCCACCACACCTGGCTCCCCTTTCCTCTTTGATTGCTTGTTGCCTAAGTTAAGCAGCTTTCCTCTACCATGCCCTTCCTCAATGATGTTTCTTTCTTTATTTATTTATTTATTTTTATTGGTGCACTGTATTCATACATCATAGTGGGATACAAATTTTTGTAGACATACATGCACACATCGCCCAGTCAGCCCCCACCCGATCCCCACCCCATTCCCTTCCCATCCCTCCTTCCCATCCCTCCTTCCCATGCTTGGCTTAGTGGTTGACATCTAGTATTATAGCAATTTATCCAAAATTAAAAAATGATAATCTCACATAACAGTTTCATTTGTCTGATACCAAGCTTTTGATGATTTAAAGATAACATTTCAATATTTCTTTTTGCTTTCTTTCTTACCAGAGAATATTTTATTTTCTAATTTTTTAGGTGAAACTATCATATATTTATATATTTTTCAGAAAAAAATCTATCCTAATATGGAATATGGATTCTAGATAGCCAAAAAAGAACAAAGAACAAAGTTTAAAAAGAACAAAGTTAGAAGATATATATTTTCTGATTTCAAACCATATAAAGCTACAATAATTGAAACAGTGTAGTACTATTCTAAAGGCAGATATATAAACCATTGGAGTTAAATACAAGCCTAGAGCTAAATTCTTCCCTATATTATCAAGTTATTTTTGACAAGGTTTCCATGAACATTTGGTGGTGGAAATAATAATCTTTTAACTAAATATTGTTGAAAAATAATAATTACATGGAAAAGAATAAAATTGGACCCTTACCTAATCCCATATATAAGTATTAACTCAAAATAGATAAAAGACCTAAATATAAATCTTAAGACTATAAACTTTTAGAAGAAAATCTGGGTCATAAAACCTCACAACATTGAAATTGGCAGTGATTTCTTGGATATGATTTCAATGGCACAGGTAACAGAAGAGTATACAAACTCCCTAAAAAAAATATATTGTATATCCAAAGACAATGTAAACAGAGTTAAAAGTTACTAATAGAATTGGATAAAATATTTCCAAATCCTATATCTGAAGGTATATTAATATTCCAACTAGAAATCCTAAAAATTAACAACAATAAAGGCAAACAATACAATTTAGAGATAGGTAAAAGACTAACATAAATAATGAATCTCCACAGATAACCAATCTTAGTTGTCTGTTGGATGGAAAATCTTGTTTCTCTGGTTCTGGTGTGTGTTACCTATTTCTTCTTTGTAGTTAATCTCTTTGAGTATTTTCTCTAGTGCTGGTTTTGAAGACAAAAATTCCTTCAGTTTCTGTTTGTCATGGAAGCTTCTTATTTCTCCATCTAATTTGATAGAAAGTTTTGCTGGGTAGGAAATTTTTGGCTGGAAGTTGTTTTCTTTCAGAGTTTGGAATATGTTACTCCAAGCCCTTCTGGCTCTCATAACTTGGTTTGGGACGTCTGGAGTGATTCTAATTGGCTTGCCTCTGAATGTCACTTGGCCCTTTGTTTTTGCTGCCTTTAAGATTCTCTGCTTGGCTTCCACATTGGTCATTTTGACAATTATGTGGCGTGAGGATCCTCTTCTCTGATCCTGTCTAAAGGGAGTTCTATAAGTTTCCTGGACCTGTGTATCAACCTCTTGCTCTATATTTGGAAAATTTTCTGCTATTACTTCCTTGAAGAGATTGTTGATCCCTTTGGTATCACTTTCTTTTCCCTCCTCTATTCCAATTATTCTTAGGTTAGCTCTCTTAAAATGGGCCCATATTTCTTCAATGTCAGATTCCTGCTGTCGGATATTTTTTTCTAGATCAGAAACTATGCGTTCATTTTTGGAATGATCATCTTCTAAGAGCGAGATTCTGTTCTCCATGTGGTCTAATCGGTTGTTTGTGCTTTGAATTGAGGCCTTTACTTCATTAATTGCATCCTTTATCTCTTTTTGGCTCTCTCTGAGTTCTTTTCGAAGCACCTCTATTATTTCTACAGTTATTTTCCTGATTTGATCTTCTAGAAATCTCTGATTTTCAGTTTTATCGGGTTCTGATGTTGTGGGGTTGTGGGCATTCATTGCTCCAGTGTTATTCCTCTTTCCCATGATTTCGGGAGTTTGTGCCTTCTCTGGGTTTCCCTTGGGTCACTATGACTTCACTTAAGGTGCTCTGGATCTCGAGTCTGTAGTATCTCAGACCCCACTACTCCTTTACTGGGTTGTATCACAGAGTCTCCGACCCAGGGAATTGATATAGGCTGCTTTAAACTATGGGGGGTGCCAGGTTGCACATTCTCCTATGGTGTGATATCACTGCCACCACCACTCCCCCACTGGGTCAAGTCCCAGGAAGTACAGTACTGTGATTTCTCTCTGTGGCCCGCAATTTGACTCACTGTTCTTGAGTTCGCAGATGTAGCTGTACTGGACTCGTTGAATTCGCTGCTGCTGCTGCCGCCGGTGGCAATATGGCGCCGCTACTACACCCTCGGCCGTGAGGCTGGCTTTTTTCTTCTTGGTTTTGAATTCCACTCTGAGTCCTCTCAGCGTGTGCTGAACTCAGCCACTGGGAGCTTTAGATGTTCCCTGCACTGAAAAATCCCGCCTGGCTGTTCCGCAGCGGCTCACCTTGGCTTGCTGTAGCAGTCCGGTGAATTCACCACTGCCGCAGGCAGTATGGTGCTGCTGCCGCGTCCCCGGGCGTGAGGCCGGTGTATCTCCTCTGTGGCTCTGAGCTCTGTTCTCAGTCCGCTTTCTCTCTGGAGCCTGGTGATTTTTTTGTTTCTCTGGTGATGGTGTTTTCTGGCTAAGAAAGGCGCTGAATTTGTGGTAATGGAGAGTGGTTGTTAGCGGGGCTCTTAAGCCCCGCTTTTCTCAGTTGCCATCCCTCAATGATGTTTCTTTGGTGGAGCCAGATGACTAAGATTAAATCCTCTGAGACCATGAGCCCAGAATAAACTTTCTTTGCTGACATGGTAGCTTACACCTGTATTCCTAGTTGTTGGGAGGCTGAGACTGGAAAGTCACAGGTTCAAGGCCATCATGTGGTAATTTAGTGAGACTTTGCTTCAAGATTAAAAAAAAGGGGGGCTATGGTTGTACCTCAGAGGTACAGTGCCCCTGAGTTCAATCCCCAGTACTCCAAAACAAACATTTCCTCCTCTAAGTGGTTCTTGACACGTATTTTTGTCATAGCAATGAAAAGCTAACTTACACAATATGTTATAAACTTGAAGAAAATGTTTGCAAATCATGTCAAACAAACAAAATATACATACATACATACATTCATACATACATATACACTCTCAAAATTCAATAGAATAAAAATAATACAATTAATAATCCAATTAAAAACAAGTCAACACCCCACAAGGAATAGATATCTCATGAAGAAAATATACTGATAGCACATAGGCATTTGAAAAGATGTTTAACATCATTACATAAATGCAAATTAATACATTGCTATGATATTACTATACATCTGTTCAAACAATTAAAGTGAAAATAGTGATATATCAAATGTTTGTGCACATGTAAAAACTCTATCTCTCATACATTTCTAATGTATAAAGGTTATGGCCACTCTTGAAAAATGGTTTAATTTTTTTAACAAAACTAAGCATGTACTTTATCATACTACTCACCAGTTGCATTCCTAGGCATGTAATCTAGAGAAATGAAAACAAATATACTAGGAATAAACCTAACCAAAGATATAAAAATGTCACTACAATAAAAATTGTAAAATATGAAAGAAAAATGAAGAAAACCTTGGAAGAGTTCCTGTTCCTGGGAAGATGGCAAAGGAAAGAAGCAATGCTTAGGAGTCCTGCTGACACCTGATTTTCATTGCCTCAAAAACAGAATTCTACAAAGCCAGAAAATTCTATCAGTAGAGGATAAAAAAATAAATACAAGGGACTGAGAAAAATAAGACTAGAAGACTGACCAGAGAGCAGAAAAGAAATCTGCCCACCTTGTAGTGGTGGACACAGTGGTGACTCCATCTTGCCTCACAGCACCAAACTCCAGAGATGAAAAGGAAAAATAATGACCTGAAGTGAGCAGCTGCAGATCAAAGGGTTGTAATTCATCAGTCCTTCCTGTGCAAAGACTGGCTACAACTTCCATTGGCCAAGCTCACCATGCCCTCAAGGGATCCAGAGCAAAGCTCAACATCAGAAAAGAAACCTGGTCTCCACAGGAGAACTCCCACTGCTCTTTCCCCCAGAGACTCATGTAGCCATGATAAACTCCCTGTGTCTGAGAATTTTTTGTTCAACCCAGTGAAGGAATAGTGGCGGAAGAGATTGCCACACCTTCCAGAGGTGCAGAGAGGCACTCAATAACACCGTTAAGTGAAGTCATCTTTCCCACAGGAAAACACCCAACAGATGAATGAGTTACAAAACTGTGGGATATATATATATATATATATATTGGAATCTTACTCAGCAATAAAAAAAACACAATTACAGCATTTACAGGGAAATGGATGGAACTGGAAGACATTATGCTAATTGAGATTAGTCAGTCACAAAAAAGTAACTTGGATGTTTTCCCTAATATGAGAAAGCTAGGGAGAAATGGGTAACAGGAGGAACTCTAGATGAAGAAGGAGATCCTATAGAAGAGCAAATAAGCCAAGCATGGGAAAGAGGGATAGGGAGGTAGGGAGGAAATGGGATGAGTATTGGGTAAGGGCTAATTGGGTGATGTGTGCATGTATGTTTCCAAAAGTCTTTTATCCCATTAAGATGTAAGACTACAATGCACCAATAAAAATACTTAAAAAAAGAAAAAAGACCTTGGAAGAAGGAAATATCTTCTTTTGCCATGAATAGGCAGAATAAATATCATCAAAATGGCCGTTCTGCCAAAAGTGATCTACCGAATCAATGAAATCCCTATCAAAATACCAATGATGTTCTTCATAGACATAGAAAAATCAGTCATGAATTCCATATGAAGGAGGAAAAGACCCACAATAAGCAAAGAATTTCTAAGCGATAAGAACCATGCAGGAAGCATCACAATTCCTGAGTTAAAATTATACTATAGAGCTATAGTAATTAAAACAGTATAGTATTGGCAGAAAAATAGTCACACAGACAAATGGAACATAAGACACAGAAACAAACTCATACACATTAATGAATGATCTTTGACAAAGGGGCCAAATACATATGCTAGAGAAAAGGCACCCTTTTTTTATGAACATTATATTGTATTTATTTGTCAAAAACTAAAAAGCATGTATGTATATAATATACCTAGTACATACAGCCTAATAAGTGGGAGTTGCTGTTAGTATTATTATAAATATTATAATTATAATTATTACTAATTATTTATGAGGTATAACACAACTAAATGACTTTCAAATTTGTCCCTTTATTGTCATGCAAGATAGCTTTTGCTGGGAGAACTATATATTTGTAGAAAAATAGACCTAAATTCTTATTTTTCACCATGCAAAAGAATAAACTTGAGATGGAATAAAGACATGGAAATCAGACCAGAGACCATGGAACTATAAGAAAAAGGCTTAGGTTCAATACCCCAACATATAGGTACAGGTAATAACTTTCTCAAAAAGACTCCCAAATCTCAAAAATTAAAACCAGATTTAACAAGTATTATGGCATCAAACTGAAAAGTTTCTTCTTATCAAAGGAATTTATCAAGAATCTAAAGATAAAGCCTACAGAATGGGAGAAGATCTTTACCAGCTATCCTGATAGTAGGGTAATATCCTGGTAAACAAAGAGGTTAAAAGTTTTTAACAAGCAAAACAAATAACCCAATCAAGAAATGGGCAACTGAATGGAATAGCCACTTCATACACAAAAAGATACAAGTGGCCAATAGATATATGAAAAAAATGTTCATCACCAGCAATCAGGGAGATGCAAATAAAAACTACACTGAAATTCCATCTAAGCAGAGTAGCAAGCATAAAGAAGTCAAATAACAACAAAAGTTGGCAAGGATGAGAGGAAATAGAAACTCTTTTACACTTTCGTTTGGAGTGCAAAGTGGTTCAGCTGCTATGAAGATCAGTGTGGAGATTCCTTAGAAAACTGGGAATGGATCCACCATATGATCCAGCTATATCATTCTTGGGTATCTTGATGAAGAGGATGAAATCAGAAAATTACAGTAACATATGCATACCCATGTTCATAGCAGCACAATTCACAATAGCCAAACTATGTAATCAACCTAGGTCTCCATCAACAGATGAATGGATTGCAAAATGATGGGAAATACACACAATGGAATTCTACTCAGCAAAATAAAGAACAAAAATATGTCATTCAGAAGAAGATGGAAAAACCTGGAAAACATTATGTTAAGTGAGATTAGCCAAGCACAGAAAGAGAAGAGACATAGATTTTCTCTAATATGATCGAGCTAGGGAGTATTGGCGATACCAGAGAGACTACAGATAATGGAGGGAAAACCTCAGTGAAGTCAGAAAGGAAGGGTAGGGGAGGAAAAAGGATGAGGTTCATTCATGGAAATGTTACCTGTGACTATATGTATACTGTGAATATAACATTGTCAATTTGAATACTTGGTATTAGGAGGGAGGGAAATGGGGATGTGTTGGCGGGGAGCACCAACTGTGTGAATGTTTGCCATTGTCAACATGATCTACATTATGATGTGAGATTATAATACACCAATAAAATAAAAAACAAATAGTTATGTTGGTATAAAAACCTGTACATGAATGTCAGCAGCAGAGCTATTCATAATAACTAAAAACCAGTAACAACCTACCCCAATAGGTTAGTGGTTTAACAAACTATAGTACATCCATAATATGGAATATTACTCATCAATGAAAAATTAACTACTGATCCACATAAATTGGTTGAATCTCACTGGCTTTTCTGGGTGAAAAACCCAATCTCATATTGTAACATCAAGACTCTTTTTATTTATATAATCTTGACCATGACAAAGAGATGGAGAACAGTTCAGTGTTATCTGGGCTGAAATTATGACTATAAGGAGGAAAATGAGGAAGATGTTTGGGTGATGGAGCAGTTTTGTTTCTGGATTACAGTGAGGATTACACACATATAATCCATTAGCATAGAACTATACACACACTGTGTACAATTGTCAATTTACTAGTTTTGTTATTGTACTATAGTCAAATAAGGTGCAATCATTTGGAGAAACTGAGTCGATTATTCAAGAGCTTTCTGTATTACATTTGCAACTTCATGTGAATCTACAGTAGTTTTGCAGTGGAGAAACCTTTCAGAAACTTCATTAGCCAAGTGATCAAGGCTATCATTAAGCTGAAGATGTAGCCCAGTGGTAGAGCACTTGCCTACCATGTGCAAGGCCCTGGGTTCTACTCATAGCAACACACACACACACACACACACACACACACACACACACACACAAGGGTACATGCATAGGCTAATGTTACCGTTGGAAACATTGGTAAATTGCCATGGACTGTAGCTAAACAAAGATGTATGACATCTAAAAATACAATAGAGTATTTGGGATTCAATCCTGGAATAGAAAAAAAAACATTTAGTAGAAAAATTGATGAGATGCATTATATAAAATAACTGATAAGTGATCTTTAATATGATTATGATCATGGAAGATCTGGAGGTACTAATGTGCTGTCACAGATCAGAGGAAACTAAGGAGATTTGATGACTAAAATTAAGTCTGATATCACACCAAATTTGACACTGAACAGAAAATGGATATTATCAGAAAAACTGGTAAAATACAAATTAAATGTATAAGTTTTGTCTAATATTATTGTATTGAGGCTTTTCTCTTAGTTTTTGTAACTCAAATATGGCTATGTAAGAGCTTGATATGAGATATACTGAATGAGTTATGTGTGGTAGCTGTCTGCATGTGTTGAAACTTTTATGTAATTTTTAAATTATTTCAAAATAAACTTTTAAAAAGTTCCCAGGAGATTCTTATGTGTAGCCAGTATTGAGAACCACTGTTAACTCATCCATTTGGTTCTGCTTCTTGTGTTTCCACTGTATTTGCCTACTCCCCAGCCTACCCATCTTCCCTCAAAATTGCCCTTCTCTGAAGGGACTTGTTCTCAGCTGCCTGCTCCTAAATATAATGGGGAGGAAGAGTTCTATGACTCTCCCAGCAGGAAACTCACGAACACCTATCTACTCCAGCAGGTACATTATACAGTAAGAATTTCCACCTCAGAGATTCATTTCTTTTTGTAAAGCATCATTACATCATCATTTTTAAGCACCACTTCTGGTTGTTGCAACATGACTCCAATAAGAATTATGAGTCATTTGAATGGGTGATTTTCAGAACTTTTTCTGCAACACCACAGAACAACCAGCCTATGTGGAGGAGAGAGCTAGATTTGTCCTGAGACTCCAGCAATCCATTTTAACTCTCTTTCTAGACATAGGGAAGGTCATCTCAGCTCTGATTTGAAGAAGGAGGCTGTTGTTGTAAGTGGAGCTGGGACCTTAAACACAATGAACAGCAAGGATGGCCTTTGAGGGTGATGCTCTGGCCTTAGAAAACTGCCTTAGGTAGAGATAGTCCACATATTGGATACAAAAATCCTGTTGCTATGACAGCTTCCAAGAGCACACTTGTCTCATTGGAGCCTGGGACTTATTTAGTCGGCTCCTCCCTCTTCCTGGAGTGCTCTGTTTATTAAAATGGCCCTGCCCTTTATTTTGATGAGATTAGTTATTATGGGTTGGTGAACTGCCCTTTTTCTCCTTCCACCCCAGCTTTTCATCTGTACCCTAGAAGGGAGGGCTGTGTCTTTGGGCCTGCTGAGAGTCCTTCAAGAGAGCTGATCTGAGAGAAAATTAAGAACAGCTGGGGGTAGACACGATGACATCATATGCCTTTAGCATAAAAGGCAGCACAGAAACTCTCATTCAAGAAAGAGAGAGAAATAATGGGAATTGGAGAAAGGGGCTGAGACTTGGGAACCATGCAAGGACTGATTACTGGAGAAGATTAGGCTATGGGCAGAAATGCTCACTGAGATATTAGAACTCTAGTTAAGAGCTATTAATCTAGTTTTTAGCACTTGGAGTCAATAGATTTAATAAATGAAACTAAGCTGGGACCAAATGATGAAAGCTGTGAAAATGCCCTGAGGCAGCCTATAGTTAGAAGTAAGATTAACAAAGCAAATGGTTAGAGACTAAACTTTATTGTGTGTGTGTGTGGGTAAGTTATTGATTTGCCCATTACATGTAGACTTTCTTTTTTCTCATTTGTTGTGTGCAATTACATGTTTTGTATTTGAAAGTAAGTTTATTTTAGGTTGTTAAAAATAAATAGAAAACAAAAATAGAAATACATTCCTATACATAAAACATGGATTTTTGGAGTGCTACTTCCTTGTGAAACTGAATGATAAACTTGTGAAGTTTGAAGGAATGTTAAAGCTTATGTGGTTCATCTTATTTCTATAAATTAATAAACTGAAGTCTAAACAGTTATGTGTCTAAGATCACATTTATAGCATGTTACAGACTCCTGGTTGGATCTTAGGTAAGTGCTACCCTTTCCATACTAGCTTTACTTAGGTTAGCTATGTTCAAATAGTTTTCCTGAAATTCTAGCCTTTATTACCAGGAGTGTCAGTGGCTATCATAGGTTATAAAGAAAGCTGACTCTCTGGGATGAATCAAACTGCCTATACAGAATTTTCACAGATTCTTTAACATATTAATCATGATTTGGAAATGCCACAGCAAAAAAATAACAAAACAAAATAAAATGCCACAATGCAGTTTTCTTGGCATGTATTTAATTAAATATTTTATGTGCCATCCTGAAATATAGTGATGATGTGCCATTTAGCAGTTTATTAACATTATATCTTCAAGTTTAAAGAGGAATGACACATAATACATAGTTCTGTTGTCCATTTCAAGCAACTTCACAGAGAAATAATATTTATATTTCAAGCTGTGTACCATCAGGAGTTACTACCAATTGATGATACCTTATCTTAACTGCAATTTTCTCTTTCTGATGGGTGAATAAACTGGAAGAATATGATGGTGAATATTCTGGAAGGCTGAATATAAAACCTGAGCTTAATAGAATGTGAGTAGAGTCACTAAAATTAGTCTAATAGATCTGGTTGGAACTTATAACCAGAGTGGTCTGCTTAATTAAAATGCAATGGTAACCTCACATGTTACTAAGAGTACTTGTAAATAACATATTTCAATAGGGATGCAACTATTACAAATGAAATATAACAAACTTAGGCTTTATCAGACAAAGCAGAATTAATCAAAACAATAATTGAAAATAAACTATAATATCATGGAATAACTAAGGTAGGATGTTGGGAATGTGATATAGGAATAAACAGTTAAAAAGAAAATCACTTAGGGATCTGAGCTATGAAAAATATTAGTTTAAATAAAGAACTTGATTTTGGTGTTAACAACAAAATAGATGGGGGTATTAATGAGGCAGAATATCAGGCTGAATAAATTTTAAAGAAGAAACACACTAAGTGTTGTATGCATGTATATGTCTATTACTCTGAATCTCATTGTGATGCATAATTATAATTCACCAATAAAAGTATGTTAAACATTAACACAGAAAGAAAGAAAATGATAATTAGAAAATATGGTCAAAATGAGACACAGAGAATCGAAAAGGGGTCAAGTCAGAATAACAGTCACAGAAGGAGAAGGGAAATATATTAGTGGAGGGGAGCTAAGTATTTGAAGAAATAATAAGCAAGAATTCCCAATCTCAGGGAAGTATGAATGGCCTTAGTTTAAAAGGACTCAGAGATCATCAATCAGGATATATAAAACAAAGCCTATATATCTAGATGAAAAGCAACCTAAGTACAAGGAAAGACTGAAGGTCTAATTTTTCTCTTATTTGCCTTTTGGTACTGGGGATTAAACCCAGAGAAATTCTAACTCTGAGCTACAATTACAGACCAGTTTTATTTCTTATTTGGAAACAGGGTCTCACTAGGTTGCTGAGAGTCTCAAAAAATTGCAGAAGGCTGGTTTTGAACCTATCATCCTCCTGTCTCAGCCAGCAAAGGACTATTTTCAAAGTGGTAATGGAGGAAACTTAGAACTTTAGTATTTTATACCCAGCTAAATATTATATATCAGAATGATGCTTTCAGGTATGTATGACCCCAGTGGTTTCATCACACAAAGACCTCTTTGAAGTAAGGTCAATAAAGCATTTTTTTTGCAATAGATATAGATGGGTTGACTTCCCCAGAATTCCCTCACAAATGTTTCTTTAATTCTCAGATCCATTCATCTTCCTTTTACTTTGGTGGCAACTCTAGCATAAGATTCTTTGGAGGGAGCCAGGATGTAGAGGAACCTCAGGTGGCTCATTCCTGCTGTTTACAGTCATCTTTCATGCTAAGCCTATAAACTACACGATAACACAATATTATTTACTTCTGAATTCACAGTAGTACCTGTCTGAGAGCTCTGTACATTGTAGGTATTCATTAAATGACTGTGGCAGAAAGGTGGAGTATAAATTGGAACAAGAAGTTAGAGTTTCCATTTTGGAAAATAGTTGTTCGCTCATTTCTGTGAGTAGAGAACATCCTAATGTGTGTCAATAGTTCATACTACAACAGACTATTTTCTTTATTATGTCTGAGTGACTCAGAAGTAATTAGCATTGTGGGTTTCACAAACAAAATATTAAATACAATGTGCTTATTTTGCCTCCACTTTAAGCATTTACTCAGTTCCTTGCAGTCCTCCAACTCCTCTGAGTCATTCATGATGGAAAACGATATAATCACACACCGGTAAACACGCTCTAATAAGAAAGGGAAGTTAGCCACAAGGATTTTATTTAATCTGGAATTTGTCAACATATCTTCACTGAGCTATGGAAAAATCTCTTCCTCCTTCTTTAGCAAGGCAGTTCTGTTTGCCCATCTGACAATGTATAACAATGTATTAGTCCATTTCCATTGCAGCAACAAAATACCTAAAATTGAGTTTTCTATAAAGAAAATAAGGTTTTTTTAGCTCCTAGTTTTGAAGGCAGAAAATCTAAACAGCATGGAACCAGCTCTGGAAAGTCTCCTCTCCCCTGATCCCATTGTTGCATCATGGTGAATGGGATTATGGTTGGAGTAAGAGAAAGATCATGTGATGATGCAGGAAGTCAGAGGGCAGGGAGGGGCTAGTCTTGCACTTTTATTATAACAACTCACTTTATCAATAACTAACTCAGGAGCCCACTAGGATTACCTTAATTTCCTCTGAAACCACTACCCCTGTGACTCAATAACCTTCCACAAGGCTCTTTCTCTTAAAAGTTCCATAATCCTCTAATATAACCACACTAAGGTCCAAGCTTAAAACACATGAAACTTTGAGGGACATGCATAAACCATACCACTGATACACAACTTTCAGAATCCAAACCCTACGGACTTAGCCTTGAGTTCACTGTTCACTATTGCTTTGCAGGGAAGCTTAGGGTGGTTGGGTAGTGTCCCACACCTATATTTCCTTGGAATTATTTGTTAATATCTGGAATCAGAGCTAGAGGCTCCAAAGTTGACAGAAACATCAGAGGTATTTATTTACATTTTTCCAATAGGCAAATGCTCTCTTATTCACCCATCTGGAAAATATTTGTCATATATGTTTAAGATATTTGCCCATGAATTATTTTCAAACTTTTCATAGTTATCCTTTTATTGCACATTCCAAAGGAAAAGAACAGGCTATAACAGAGAAATAGTTGTGTAGTGCTCCCAAAACATATATATGACACTTATACATCCCAGAGATGACAGCGGCACCAGCAAATGCCTGAAGAGTAACTCCCAATCATTCTTAGCTCTACATTTTCTCACTCTAATTCAGTTCTTGGGCATGCATTTTTAACACTTAGTTGAGGTTGTTAGCAGAAATTCTGACATATGTAATTAATTTACTTATTGCTCAGATATGTGTACTTTTTACTAAAAATTCCAGGAAATCATGTAATACATGACTACCATGAGGACTTAACTCAGTAAACAGTCAAGAAGTACTTTATCAATTTAGGCTTAGCCCTTGGAAGTGCCTAGGTAAACATAGTAGTGTCAATGAGGTCCCAGGGGAAGAGTACAAGAGAATGGAGGTTTAAGAAAGAGACAGAATATCCTGGTAAAACAAAAAGACTCCTTGAAAAGGTGACCTTAGGGACTGAACTTAAACAGCAAATACAGTTTCTACAGGCTGAGGTATTTTAGGGGGAAGAAACAGCTTGAATAAAAGTAAAAAGGTGAAAATAACATGATCTATTCAGGGCTAGCAATAGACCCTATGTATTGATTCATTACTCTGCTTTAGTGGTTTGTATACATTCTCTTATTTAATTGCCATAATAATCTCATTAATTATAGACAGTATCATACTTTATTTTATATATTTTATCCATACTTTACAAATTAGGAGATTAAGGCTCAGGGCAAGTAAGTAATTTAGTCACCTGCTTAGACATGACAGAATGAGAATTCAAATAAGGTCTTTCAGATTCTGAAATACTGTGTTCCTCCACCAATAAGCTCTAGGTCTCAGAAATAAACACATGATTTATTAAAAAGGTTAATATAATTCTGTGGAGACTATGGACTCTGAGTGAATGATCTTGAACTTAAAGTGGCTGTCTGTGAAATAATAGCAAAAGGGATTTTACTGTAACCAGTAACGAATGGCTCAATAGGCAAGATAACTCTCAAACTGATTTTCTTTACTCAGTTGTTCTGTTCTTACCTGGAAGAAGAATGAATTGAGTAGCAAAGAAAATTTTCTTATTTTCTTAGAGGTCTTGTGTATAATTCTCACCTCTTGAGAGTCCTTTTAATTCTGTCCAGTTTCTTCTATTGCATGTGGACTCACCACAGGGGAGGGAGAATCAGAATCTTAATTTCCTAGTCCAACTAGAAAATTGGATTACTTAAATCTCAGTTTTCCTATCTTAGATAACTGAAGTCCATGTTGTATTTTTTATTATTTCTTGATTAATTTTGATCTTTTATGTAGCTTCTCAGTCATACAAAAGGGGATTCATTAATTGCCCATGGATATAATGTTTCTTTTCATTATTATCAGGAAATTAGAAGACCATTTTTCCTTTATTGGTAGTTAGTTACCTCTTTTAACAACCATGGTTTGGGATCCTGAAATAGCAAGGTCTTAGGGTTTTTAGATCTTCTAAGCCATAGTCCATTTTATTTATTTTAGTTCACATGAAAGATACCCTAAGAATTCCCTAATTAACTTGGTGGTAGTGCAGGAAGAAACTTTTTATTTTTTATTTTTTTAAATTTCTTTTTATTGGTGTACTATAATCACATATCACATTGGAATACAAGACTTGAAAGGATATACAAGCACACATCATCCAATTAGCCTTCATCCAGCCCCCATCCCATTCCCTCCCCCTCCTTCAATCCCATGCTTGTTGGGTGATTAACTTTGATACATTTGTTTATGTACCTCCTGCGTTTTAAAGAGGCTCCATCCTCCCCTATCCCATACCCTCTGATTGGTCATCTTAATTGCTTCATTATAGGGCTCTTGCTATAGCTCGACCTTTTCCTGTTGCCCATTTTCTCCTAGTTATTGCTGATTAGGGGAAGCATCTGGTTTTTATTTTCTGTGATATTTTTCTATGCATGCTGCATTGCATGTACCGATCCCACTTTTGACGGCCCCAGTAGTGGCCTGGCTACCCTGTGGACTGATCCAGACTTCGCTGGCTCAAGCAGCAGCCTTGCCTAATGGGAGGCCCCGAATCTGGTCTCGCTGGCCCCGACACCAGCCTAACCCCTCAGCTGGCTCCGATCACGGCCTCAGTGGCCCCAGCACTGGCCTAACTCCTCAGCAGTCTTTGATCCTGGCCTCGGAGGCCTCAGTAGCAACCTTGCCTCACGGAGGCTCTGATGTCGGCCACTGGCCCTGGAACCGGCCTAACCCAACAGTAGGCTCCGATCCAGGCCTCGCTGGCCCTGGCAACAGCCTAACCCCTCGGCAGGCTCTGATCCTGGCCTCAGAGGCCACAGCACCAGCCTTGCCTCATGGCAGGCTCCGATCCCGGCCTCGCTGGCCTCAGCACCAGCCTAACCCCTCAGCAGGCTCTGATCCCAGCCTCGGAGGCCTCAGTAGTGGCCTTGCCTCATGGCAGGCTCTGATGCCGACCAGTGGCCCCGGCACCATCCTAACACCTTGGCAGGTTCCAATCCCAGCCTTGGAGGCCTCAGTAGTGACCTTGCCTCACAGAAGGCGCCAATCCCAGACTCACTGGCCCCAAGCACCAGCCTGACCCCTCTACAGGCTCCGATCCTGGCCTCGGAGGCCTCAGTAGCGGCCTTGCCTCAAAGAAGGCTCTGATGCCTGCAGCCTGCCCCGCCACAGGCCTAACCCCTCGGCAGGCTCTGATCCCGGCCTCGGAGGCCTCAGAGGTGGCCTTGCCTCATGGCAGGTTCCGATCCCGGCCTCGCTGACCCCAGCACCGGCCTAACCCCTCGGCAGGCTCCAATCCCGGCTTTGGAGGCCCCAGCACCAGACTTGCCTCAAAGCAGGCTCCGATCCTGGCCTCGCTGGCCCCAGCACCATCCTAACCCCTCGGCAGGCTCCCATCCCGGCCTAGGAGACCTCAGGAACGGCCTTGCCTCACAGAAGGCTCCTATGCCAGCCGCTGGCCCCGGCACCAGCCTAACCCCTCAGCAGGCTCCTATCCTGGCCTCAGAGGCCTCAGTAGTGGCCTTGCCTCAAGGAAGGCTCCAATGCCGGCCACTTGCCCCGGCACCATCCTAACCCCACAGCAGGCTCCAATTCCGGCCTCAGAGGCCCCAGCACCAGCCTTGCCTCAAAGCAGGCTCCGATCCTGGCCTTGTTGGCCACACCATCGGCCTAACCCCTTGGCAGGCTCCAATCCTGGCCTCTTTGGCCCCGGCACTGGCCTAACCTCTCGGCAGGCTCCAATCCCGGCCTCGGAGGCCCCAGGACCAGCCTTCCCTCATGGAAGGCTCCGATGCTGGCCTCGCTGGCCCCAGCACTGGTCTAACCACTGGGCAGGCTCTGATCCCGGCCTTGGAGGCTCCAGCACTGACCTTGCCTCATGGCAGGCTCCAATCCCAGCTTTGCTGTGTCTGTCGCTGGCCTCACCTCTCGGCAGGCTCCAATCCGAGCACCCTCTTCACCCAGCCATTTGTCCCACATTCTCGAAGGTGCATGGTGGTAGCCTCTGGGGTAATTACTTCAAAAGTTCCAGGTATAATGCATCAGATCTCTGCCTCCCCTGAGTACTGGCCACTGCCATTGCCACTGCCTCCACCATTTCAAATCTTTCCCAAGCTCTTTTTCCACTCTGAATGCTGTCCAGTGTTTCTAAGCATGCGCGATGGTAGCATTCAACATTTGGTGTAATTTCTCCAAAAAAAAAATCAGGTTGGTAAGTTCCGATGTCTGCTTCTCCTGAATACAAGTCTCCACCGCCATCGTGGAGACCGCTTTCAACACCGCCTTTCTCCTAGGTCTCCACTAAAATCTCTCCTTACAGGTGATGTCCAAGATTCTTAACAATGTAGAGTAGAAGCAATCCTCCTTAGCGGGGAATTTTTCAAAAAGTTTCAGCTCATTTGAATAAGTTTTGTCTGCATCTCCAGTATCCTGGCATCCTCCATGGCCTTCTTGATCCCTCTCCGATATTTTTCTTTTTTCTTTTTCTTTTTCTTTTTTGTTTTAATAAGAGAAGACAGTATGTGTGGTTTGAGGAGGTTGTGGGATCAGGCACTCAGCACTGTGACCCAGGCCTGGTTTCCCCAGGGGTCCAGCGTGCTCTGCTTGACTCCGCCTGGAGCCCAAAGTCCTGCAACCTGGGCCCCGGCTCTTCCAGGGGTCCAGCGTGCCCCTCCTGACCCCCACCCAGGACCCAGGGTCTTATGACCGGGCCCCAGTTTCTCCAGGGGTCTGGCGTGTTCCGCGCGGTCCTGCCCAGGGCCCAGAGTCCTGCGACCCGGGCCCTGGCTCTTTCGGGGTCTGGCGTGCCCCGCCTGACCCCTGCCTGTGACCCAGGGTCTTATGACTGGGCCCCAGTTTCTCCAGGGATCTGGCTTGCTCTGTGCGGTTCCGCCCGGGGCCCAGAGTTGCTCAGGAAGAAACTTTTAAAAAATTTATTATTTTAAAATAATTTTAGACTTATAAAACAGCTGCAAAAATAGTACAGTTTTACTAGGTATATAGCTCAGTAGTAGCATATATGCTTATCATGAGCAAGGCCCTCAGTTTAATCCTCAGCAATATACACATGAAATGGTATAGGTTGCACTTCATTGAACTTTACCAAATATTAACATATTACATATTCAAAGTAAAATTTCTAAGTCAGAAAATTAACTTTGATATAATATTATTAACTATTTTACAGACATATTTTAAATATTTACCAGTTGTCCTACTAATATCTTTATTCTGTTTTGGAATCGAAACCAGGGTCCTATTATATTCTAGGACAGTTTTTCATTCTTTGTCTTTTGAAGTTCTTCAAAAATTATTTTATAAAATGTCCTTAAAAGTTGGTTTATTTTATGTGTTTTTATAATTATGTCAAGTTTAAGCTTCCCTGACAAGAACACCACATAAGTCTTGTCCCTTTTGCAGTGCATCATACCTGGTCATTTATGATATCTCAATACCTCATTATTATCAATGTTAACTTTAATTATTTGGTAAAGAAGATGTCTGTGAGATTTTGACACTATAAAGTTACTCTTTTAACTTTTACAGTTAATAAGAATTTTGTAGAGAGAGGCTCTGGGACTAGGTAAATATCCCTTTATGTGTGTGTGTGTGTGTGTGTGTGTGTGTGTGTGTGTGTGTGTGTTACTGGGATTCCTGGAAACCCTTCTACCTCTGGGATACACTACCAGACCTATTTTATACTTTTTTATTTGGAAACAGGGTCTCTTAAGCCAGCTAGGCTGGCTACAAACCTGTGCGATCCTCCTGTCTCCACCGCCCAAGCGCGGGGATAGCAAGCGTGTGCCACCATGACCAGCAGTAAATATTCTTTTAACATTGTACTTTTGCCTACGATATTTGCATCTATTCTTCTATGTGTCCATCTGAAAAAAGTGAGTTAGTACCCTACATCTAATTTTAATCTAACAACATAGAACCCATTCTAGTCTTTTTTCTTTCCTTATTTTGAACTCCTTTCACCAATAGCAAGAAAGCTAGAACTCATTATCTAAATTGTATTCACATATGTAATCAACCCGCATGTCTAATACATCTCACCTCACTTCTTTCACCCTGTTTCTGCCAATGCCATGTAGGTAAGCTTGCTCATTAATTTCTGATTTATATTTTGTTATGTATTTTTGTACAAATGGACAGATACATAACCATTTCTTTATATCTCATTTCTCCAACATTAAGAATAATTTACCACAAAAACTTTCAATTTGCTTTTTCATTCATGAGTCACGTCAGTTCATGGAGATCTTCTCTTTCTTTTTATACGTCTGTTCCTTGGAGAACTCCACTGAGTAGATGCATTATAGTCTTTTCAAACATTCTCCAACTTACAGGCATCAGTTCTTTCTAGTACTTTGAAATGATAAATAGTTATGCAATTGGACTTCCGGGAAGATGGCGACTGAGAAAAGCTGGGCTTAAGAGCCTCGCTAATAACCAATCTCCATTACCACAAAATTAGCACCTTTCATAGCCAGAAAACACCATCACCAGAGAAACAAAAAAAATCACCAGGCTCCAGAGAGAAAGCGGTCTGAGAACAGAGCTCAGAGCCACAGAGGAGATACACCGGCCTCACGCCTGAGGACGCGGCAGCAGCGCCATACTGCTGGCGGCAGCAGCAAATTCACCGGACGGCTACAGCAAGCCGAGGTGAGCCGCTGCAGAACAGCCAGGTGAGATTTTTCAGCACAGGGAACATCTAAAGCTCCCAGTGGCTGAGCTCAGCACACACTGCAAGAACTCAGAGTGGAATTCAAAACCAAGAAGAAATAAGCCAGTCTCACGGCCGAGGGCGTAGCAGCGGCGCCATATTGCCACTGGTGGCAGCAGCAGCGAATTCAATGAGTCCAGTACAGCTACATCTGCGTACTCAAGAACAGTGAGTCAAATTGCGGGCCACAGAGGAGAAATCCCAGTACTGTCCTTCCTGGGACTTGACCCAGTTGGGGAGTGGCGGTGGCAGAGATATCACACCATATGAGAACGTGCAACCTGGCACCCCCCATAGTTTAAAGCAGCCTATATCGACTCCCTGGGTCGGAGACTCTGTGATACAACCTCGTAAAGGAGTAGTGGGGACTGAGATACAACAGACTCGAGATCCAGAGCACCTTAAGTGAAGTCATAGTGACCCAAAGTAAGAACCCAGAGAAGGCACAAACTTCCAAAATTATTGGAAAGAAAAATAACACTGGAGCAATTAATGCCCACAACCCCACAAAATCAGAACCGGATAAAACAGAAAATCAGAGATTTCTAGAATATCAAATCAGGAAAATAACTGTAGAAATAATAGAGGTGCTTTGAAAAGAACTCAGAGAGAGCCAAAAAGAGATAAATGATGCAATTAATGAAGTAAAGGCCTCAATTCAAAGCACAAACAACCAATTAGAACACATGGAGAACAGAATCTCACTCATAGAAGATGATAATTCCAAAAATGAACGCATAGTTTCTAATCTAGAAAAAAATATCCGACAGCAGGAATCTGACATTGAAGAAATATGGGCCCATTTTAAGAGAGCTAACCTAAGAATAATTGGAATAGAGGAGGGAAAAGAAAGTGATACCAAAGGGATCAACAATCTCTTCAAGGAAGTAATAGCAGAAAATTTTCCAAACATAGAGCAAGAGGTTGATACACAGATCCAGGAAACTTATAGAACTCCCTTTAGACAGGATCGGAGAAGAGGATCCCCACGCCACATAATTTTCAAAATGACCAATGTGGAAGCCAAGCAGAGAATCTTAAAGGCAACAAAAACAAAGGGCCAAGTGTCATTCAGAGGCAAATCAATTAGAATCACTCCAGACTTCCCAAACCAAGTCATGAGAGCCAGAAGGGCTTGGCGTAACATATTCCAAACTCTGAAAGAAAACAACTTCCAGCCAAAAATTTTCTACCCAGCAAAACTTTCTATCAAATTAGATGGAAAAATAAGAAGCTTCCATGACAAACAGAAACTGAAGGAATTTATGTCTTCAAAACCAGCGCTAGAGAAAATACTCAAAGAGATTAACTACAAAGAAGAAATAGGTAACACACACCAGAACCAGAGAAACAAGAGTTTCCATCCAACAAACAACTAAGATTGGTTATCTGTGGAGATTCATTATTTATGTTAGTCTTTACCTATCTCTAAATTGTATTGTTTGCCTTTATTGTTGTTAATTTTTGGAATTTCTAGTTGGAATATTAATATACCTTCAGATATAGCATTTGGAAATATTTTATCCAATTCTATTAGTAACTTTTAACTCTGTTTACATTGTCTTTGGATATACAATATTTTTTTTTATTTTTTAGGGAGTTTGTATACTCTTCTGTTGCCTGTGCCATTGAAATCATATCCAAGAAATCACTGCCAATTTCAATGTTGTGAGGTTTTATGACCCAGATTTTCTTCTAAAAGTTTATAGTCTTAAGATTTATATTTAGGAAGATGGCGACCGAGAAGAGCGGGGCTTAAGAGTCCCCCTAACAACCAATCTCCATTACCACAAAAAGAGTGCCTTTCATAGCCAGAAAACACCATCACCAGAAAAACAAAAAAACCACCAGGCTCCAGAGAGAAAGCAGATTGAGAACAGAGCTCAGGGCCACAGAGGAGACACACGTGCCCGAGGACGCGGCAGCAGCGCCATACTGCCGGCGGCAGCGGCGAACTCAGCGGACGGCTACAGCAAGCCGAGGTGAGCCGATGCGGAACAGCCAGGCGGGATCTTTCGGCGCAGACAGCATTTAAAGCTCCCAGTGGCTGAGCTCAGCACACGCTGCAGGGATTCAGAGTGGAAACCAAAACCAGAGAAGAAAAAATACGCCAGCCTCATGGCCGAGGGCGTGGCAGAGGCGCCATATTGCCACCGGCGGCGGCAGCAGCAGTGAATTCACCGAGTCCAGTACAGCTACATCTACGTACTCAAGAACAGTGAGTCAAATTGCGGGCCACAGAGGAGAAATCCCAGTATTGTGCCTCCTGGGACTTGACCCAGTGAGGGAGTGGTGGTGGCAGAGATATCACACCATAGGAGAGCGTGCAACCTGGCACCCCCCATAGTTTAAAGCAGCCTCTATCAACTCCCTGGGTCGGAGACTCTGTGATACAACCCAGTAAAGGAGTAGTAGGGTCTGAGATAATACAGACTCGAGATCCAGAGCACCTTAAGTGAAGCCATAGTGACCCAAGGGAAGAACCCAGAGAAGGCACAAACCTCCGAAATCATGGGAAAGAGGAATAACACTGAAGTAATGAATGTGCACAACCCCACAACATCAGAACCTGATAAAACAGAAAATCAGAGATTTCTAGAAGATCAAATCAGGAAAATACCTGTAGAAATAATAGAGGTGCTTCGAAAAGAACTCAGAGAGAGCCAAAAAGAGATAAAGGATGCAATTAATGAAGTAAAGGCCTCAATTCAAAGCACAAACAACCGATTAGACCACATGGAGAACAGAATCTCGCTCTTAGAAGATGAGCAATCCAAAAATGAAGGCATAGTTTCTAATCTAGAAAAAGATATCCAACAGCAGGAATCTGACATTGAAGAAATATGGGCCCATCTTAAGAGAGCTAACCTAAGAATAATTGGAATAGAGGAGGGAAAAGAAAGTGATACCAAAGGGATCAACAATCTCTTCAAGGAAGTAATAGCAGAAAATTTTCCAAATATAGAGCAAGAGGTTGATACACAGATCCAGGAAACTTATAGAACTCCCTTTAGACAGGATCGGAGAAGAGGATCCCCACGCCATATAATTGTCAAAATGACCAATGTGGAAGCCAAGCAGAGAATCTTAAAGGCAACAAAAACAAAGGGCCAAGTGACATTCAGAGGCAAACCAATTAGAATCACTCCAGACTTCCCAAACCAAGTCATGAGAGCCAGAAGGGCTTGGAGTAACATATTCCAAACTCTGAAAGAAAACAACTTCCAGCCAAAAATTTCCTATCCAGCAAAACTTTCTATCAAATTAGATGGAGAAATAAGAAGCTTCCATGACAAACAGAAACTGAAGGAATTTATGTCTTCAAAACCAGCGCTAGAGAAAATACTCAAAGAGATTAACTACAAAGAAGAAATAGGTAACACACACCAGAACCAGAGAAACAAGAGTTTCCATCCAACAGACAACTAAGATTGGTTATCTGTGGAGATTCATTATTTATGTTAGTCTTTTACCTATCTCTAAATTGTATTGTTTGCCTTTATTGTTGTTAATTTTTAGGATTTCTAGTTGGAATATTAATATACCTTCAGATATAGCATTTGGAAATATTTTATCCAATTCTATTAGTAACTTTTAACTCTGTTTACATTGTCTTTGGATATACAATATTTTCTTTTATTTTTTAGGGAGTTTGTATATTCTTCTGTTGCCTGTGCCATTGAAATCATATCCAAGAAATCACTGCCAATTTCAATGTTGTGAGGTTTTATGACCCAGATTTTCTCCTAAAAGTTTATAGTCTTAAGATTTATATTTAGGTCTTTTATCTAGTTTGAGTTAATACTTGTATGTGGGATTAGGTAAGGGTCCAATTTTATTCTTTTCCATGTAATTATTATTTTTCAACAATACTTAGTTAAAAGATTATTATTCCCACCACCAAATGTTCGTGGAAACCTTGTCAAAAATAACTTGACAATATAGGGAAGAAGTTAGCTCTAGGCTTGTATTTAACTCCAATGGTCTATATATCTGCCTTTAGAACAGTACTACACTGTTTCAATTATTGTAGCTTTATATGGTTTGAAATCAGAAAATATACATCTTCTAGCTTTGTTTTTGCTTCGAGATTGTTTTGGGTATCTAGAATCCATATTCCATATCAGGATAGATTTTTTTCTGAAAAATAAATATATGATAGTTTCACCTAAAAAAAAGAAAAAAATATTCTCTGGTAAGAAAGAAAGCAAAAAGAAATATTGAAATGTTATCTTTAAGTCATCAAAAGCTTGGTATCAGACAAATGAAACTGTTATGTGAGATTATCATTTTTAATTTTGGATCAATTGCTATAATACTAGATGTCAACTACTAAGCCAAGCATAGGAGGGGGGGATAGGGAGAGAACGGGGTGGGGATCGGGTGGGGGCTGACTGGGCATTGTGTGCATGTATGTCTACAAAAGTATGTATCCCACTATGATGTATGAATACAGTGCACCAATAAAAATAAATATGAAAAAAAAGAAAAAAAAAGATTTATATTTAGGTCTTTTATCTATTTTGAGTTAATACTTGTATATGGGATTAGGTAAGGGTCCAATTTTATTCTTTTCCATGTAATTATTATTTTTCAACAATATTTAGTTAAAAGATTATTATTTCCACCACCAAAGGTTCGTGGAAACCTTGTCAAAAATAACTTGATAATATAGGGAAGAATTTAGCTCTAGGCTTGTATTTAACTCCAATGGTTTATATATATGCCTTTAGAACAGTACTACACTGTTTCAATTATTGTAGCTTGATATGGTTTGAAATCAGAAAATATATATCTTCTAGCTTTGTTCTTTTTCAAGATCGTTTTGGGTATCTAGAATCCATATTCGATATTAGGATAGATTTTTTTCTGAAAAATAAATATCTAAATATATGATAGTTTCACCTAAAAAATAGAAAAAATATTCTCTGGTAAGAAAGAAAGCAAAAAGAAATATTGAAATGTTATCTTTAAGTCATCAAAAGCTTGGTGTCAGACAAATGAAACTGTTATGTGAGATTATCATTTTTAATTTTGGATAATTTGCTATAATACTAGATGTCAACCACTAAGCCAAGCATGGGAAGGAGGGATGGGGAGGGAATGGGGTGGGGATCAGGTGGGGGCTGACTGGGTGATGTGTGCATGTATGTCTACAAAAGTTTGTATCCCACTATGATGTATGAATACAGTGTACCAATAAAATAAATTTAAAAAAATAGTTATGCAATTTAAAAGGACCTTTGTATCTTGTATTGTTGAAAGTATCTTCATAGTTAATTATTAGAATTAGGGTTGCTATGTCAAAAGGCATGTTAGTTTCCTTAGTTATTGACAGTTATTTCTTCATTATACACTTTTTTGGTGGTACTGGGGTTCCTGAAAACCCTTCTACCTCTGGGATACATTCCCAGACACCTATTTTTATATTTTTATTTGGAAAGAGGGTCTCTTAAGCCAATGAGGCTGGCTTCTAACCTGTACAATCCTCCTGTCTCTGCCTCCCAAACTTGGGGATTAGAAGTTTGTGACACAATGCCCGGCTTCATTACAATTTTTTTTATTTTACATTTTTATTGGTGCATTATAGTCATACATCTTAATGGGATAAGTGATTTGTGGAGACATACATGCGCACAGTACCCAATTAACCCTTAACTGATCCCCACCAGATTCCCTCTCCATCCCTCCTTCCTGTGCTTGGCTTAGTGACTGATTTTGATATGTTTTTTAAAGTACATCATGTGCTTTAGAGAGTTTCATTCTTCACCGATCCCCTCCCCTCAGTTAGGTCACCATATTTGCTCCTCTATATGATTTCCTGTTTCATCTAGAGTTCCTTCTGTTACCCATTTTCCCCTAGCTTTCACATATTAGGGAAAGCATCTGATTTCTTATTTTTGTGACTGACTAATCTCACTTAGCATAATGTCCTTCAGTTCTTTTATTTTCCTGTAAATGATGTAATTGTGCTTTTCTTTATGCCTGAGTAAAAACCAGCGCTACAGAAAATACTCAAGGAGATTAACTACAAAGAGGAAATGGGTAATACACGCCAGAACCAAAGAAACAAGAATTCCCATCCAGCAGACAACTAAGCAAAGAAGAATAAACAGTATCTCAAACAGAAATAAAATCTTAACATGTTGGGAATTAAAAATTATCTCTCTATAATAACACTGAATGTAAATGGCCTCAACTCCCCAATAAAAAGACATAAAGTGGCAAAATGGATTAAAAGCCAGAATCCATCCATCTGCTGCTTACAAGAAACACACCTTACAAGTAAAGATAGGAACAAACACAAGGTAAAGGGCTGGAGCAAGGTAATCCATGCTAATGGTACTCGAAGACAAGCAGGAGTAGCAACTATGATGTCAGACAAGTTAGACTTCAAACCCAAACTTATTAGAAGAGACAAAGAAGGTCACATTTTACTGGTAAAAGGAAAAGTCCAGCAAGAGGAAATAACAATAATCAACATCTATGCCCCAAACATAGGGGTAGCTACTTTCATAAATCAAACTCTTTGTGACACGAAGTCACACATAAATCCCAACACAATAATACTGAGAGAATTCAACACACCTCTCACAATACTAGACCGATCTTCCAGACAAAGGGTCAGTAAAGATGTCTCAGAACTAAAGAACACCATTAACCAAATGGACCTGTTGGACACATATAGAATATTTCACCCAACTACAGCAGAGTTTACATTTTTCTCAGCTGCTCATGGAACCTTCTCCAAAATAGATCACATCCTGGGACACAAAATGAGCACTAGCAAATTCAAAAAATGTTACATACTTCCCTGTGTCATTTCAGACCATAATGGAATGAAACTAGAAATCAACTATAAGAAGACCCAGAGAAACAACATAAACATGTGGAGACTGAACACCACACTTTTGAATGAAGAATGGGTCATAGAAGATGTAAGAGGTGAAATCAAGAAATTTCTAGAAACAAATGAAAATAAAGAAACAACATATCAAAATCTCTGGGACACTTTGAAGGCAGTATTAAGAGGAAAATTTATAGCACTGAGTGCTCACATAAGAAAAACAGAAAATCTTCAAATAAATAGCCTTATGACACACCTCAAAGCCCTTGAAAAGCAGGAACAATTGAACCCCAAAGCCAGCAGAAGATGGGAAATTATTAAAATTAGAGCAGAAATTAACGAAATAGAGAATAAAAAAACAATACAGAAAATCAACAAAACCAAAAGCTGGTTTCTTGAAAAAATTAACAAGAATGATAAACCACTAGCCAACCTAACTAAAAAAAAGAGAGAATCAACCCAAATTATGAAGATAAGGGATGAAAAAGGAGACATTACTACTGACAGCGTAGAAATCCAGAGGATTATCAGAAACTACTTTGAAAAACTATACTCCAACAAAATGGAAAATCCGGAGGAAATCGACAACTTCCTAGATAAATACAACCTTCCTAAACTGAGTCAAGAAGATATAGAACACTTAAACCAACCAATAACAATCAAAGAGATTGAAATAGCAATAAAGAGCTTACCATCAAAGAAAAGCCCAGGACCAGATGGTTTCCCAAGTGAATTCTATAAAACCTTTATAGGAGAACTAATCCCAATACTACTCAAACTATTTTGGGAAATAGAAAAAACCGGGACTCTCCCAAATACATTCTATGAAGCCAACATCACACTAATACCCAAACCGAATAAAGACAGTTCAAGGAAAGAAAACTACAGGCCTATATCTCTGATGAACTTGGATGCAAAACTATTGAACAAAATACTAGCAACACGCATTCAAAACCACATCAAGAAAATCATTCACCATGACCAGGTAGGGTTCATCCCAGGAATGCAAGGCTGGTTCAACATACGAAAATCAATCCATGTAATTCATCATATAAGCAGAATCAAAGACAAAAACCACATGATCATCTCAATAGATGCTGAAAAAGCATTTGATAAAATTCAACATCCATTTATGATAAAAACACTGCAGATAATTGGAATAGAAGGAACATATCTCAATATTATTAAGGCAATCTACAATAAGCCCACTGCCAACATCATATTAAATGGGGAAAAACTTCAAGAATTCCCCCTAAAAACTGGAACGAGAAAAGGATGTCCACTATCACCACTTCTCTTCAATATAGTACTAGAGATTCTAGCCAGAGCAATAAGGCAAGAAAAGGAAATCAAAGGAGTACAAATAGGAATAGAAGAACTCAAGCTTTCACTATTTGCAGATGACATGATACTATATTTAGAAAACCCAACAAACTCAACCAAAAGGCTTATAGAACTGATCAACAAATTCAGCAAGGTATCTGGATACAAAATCAATCTTAAAAAATCAAAAGCTTTCTTGTACACCAACCATAAATCCACTGAAAAAGAAATTCAGAAAACACTTCCACTCAGGATCTCAAACAAAAAAATAAAATACCTAGGAATAAACTTAACCAAGGAGGTAAAAGATCTCTACAAAGAAAATTATAAAACACTAAAAAAAGAAATCGAAGAAGATCTTGGAAGATGGAAAGATCTTCCATGTTCTTGGATTGGCAGAATAAATATCATTAAAATGGCCATCCTCCCAAAAGTGATCTACAGATTTAATGCAATGCCCATTAAACTACCAAGATCATTCCTCACAGACATAGAAAAATCAGTCCTTAAATTTATCTGGAATAACAAAAAGCCCAGAATAGCCAAGGTAGTTCTCAGCAAAAAAAAACCACGCAGGATTGGAATCACAATACCTGACTTTAAACTATACTACAAAGCCATTGTAATAAAAACAGCATGGTACTGGCAAAAGAACAGATATATAGACCAATGGAGCAGAATAGAAGACCCAGAAACAAGTCCACACACTTTCAGCCAATTGATTTTTGACAAAGGGGCCAAAAACATACACTGGAAAAAAGATAGCCTCTTCAACAAATGGTGTTTGCAAAACTGGTTAACCATATGCAGAAAATTGGATGTTAATCCCACTTTTTCACCCTGTACAAAAGTCAACTCACGATGGATCAAAGACTTGGAAATTAAACCAGAGACTTTGAAGCTCCTTGAAGAGGGCATAGGTCCAACACTACAACACATAGGCACAGACAAACATTTCCTCAACAAGACCCCAAAGGCACAACAAATTAAAAGGAGAATCAATACATGGGATTGCATGAAACTGAAGAGCTTCTGTTCAGCAAAGGAACTATCAAGAATCTCAATCGAGAGCCAACAGAATGGGAGAAGATTTTTGCCACCTACACCACTGATAGAGGACTAATATCTAGAATATACAGAGAACTCAAGAAACTCAACACTAAGAAAACAAAACATCCAATAACAAAATGGGCAAATGAACTAAATAGACACTTCACAAAAGAAGAAATTCAAATGGCCAATAAATGCATGAAAAAAGGCTCAACATCACTGGCAATCAGAGAGATGCAAATCAAAACTACCCTGAGATTTCACCTAACTCCAACTTGAATGGCCATCATTCAAAACACAAACAACAACAGATGCTGGCGAGGATGTGGAGAAGTGGGAACTCTAAGACATTGTTGGTGGGATTGCAAATTAGTGCAACCACTTTGGAAAACAGTATGGAGAATCCTCAGAAGAATGGGAACAAATCTACCATTTGATCCAGCAATACCACTGATGGGTATCTACCCAAAAGAAAAGAAACCAAACTACCAAACTAATGCATGTGTATTGTTCATAGCTGCACAATTCACCATAGCCAAACTATGGAACCAGCCAAGATGTCCATCAACAGATGAATGGATTACAAAACTGTGGGATATGTACACAATGGAATTTTACTCAGCCATTAAAAAAAACTCAATTACATCATTTTCAGGGAAATGGATAGAACTGTAGGACATTATGCTAAGTGAGATTAGTCAGGCACAAAAAATAAGAAATCAGATGATTTCCCTAATATGTGAGAGTTAGGGAGAAAAGAGGAGCAAACAAGTCAACCTAAAGGAGGAGCAATGAGGGGGGAAGAGGAAAATCTCTAAAGCTCACAATGTACTTAAACATATCGAAGTCAATCACTAAGCCAAGCAAGGGAGGGAGGGATGGGGAGAGAATGGGGTGGGATTTGGGTAGGGGTTAAATCAGCGATGAGTACATGTTTGTACACACAAGTTTTTTACCCCAATAAGTTGTATGAATATAATGCACCAATAAAAAAAATTTAAAAAAAACCTGAACTCCTGAATCTCCTGAATAGCTGCTTGTGGCCTTGGGCAAATAACTTTTTATCTCTGTGCCAGAACTTACTTCTGCATATGTAAAATGGGCATAGGAATAACTACTACCTATTTAGGATTTCCCTGAAAGCCTCATTTCCTACTCAGTGCTCTCTAGTAATATATATTTCTCTAGTTTTTAGTTCAAAGCACACTCTATTGTAATTCATTCGGCCTTCCAAGCTATATTCTGAGCTCCCAGCAGGCAGAAACTACTTGTTTATATTTGTATTTGTATTGCCTCCCATAGTGTCTGGCCCAGAATTTATACTCAATAAGTCATTGTTGCTGAAAAGTTAATATTATGTTGTAATTATTTTTCTAGATCTGCCTTCCTCATTAAGCTGTGAGCTTCTGAGGGACATAAATTCTATTTGCCTTAGACTGTATAATATAGCAGGATTTGGCTTGGAGTAGAGACTCAATGAATATCACTTAAATTAATGGCTGGGGGAGTAAGGAAGTGAGGGTAGGAATGAGTGAAGAAACAAATAGAGGCTGATGAGTAAGACAGTTTTGTATAAACTTACTATTAATGAGGTCATTATCACCTGGAAATTAATTAGGATAATATGGTAGGAATGAGGGATAAGGAATAGTTTTATTTTCTGAGGTCTTGTCAAACCATAGATTCCAAAAGTCAGTGATTCTAAAAGTTCCCAACTCTGGGGAGACAATAAAATGATGGAGGGGGAGAGTAGTAGTCTAGGGTGCAATTGAGGAGCACTGAATAAAATAAGGGGGCATTTCCAGTGGTAAACCTTGTTTGGGGATATAACACTTCAACATTCTTTAAAAATTCTTTCCTGCCGGGCGTGGTGGCTCACACTTGTACACCCCGCACTTGGAAGGTGGAGACAGGAGGATCACACAGGTTCGAAGCTAGCCTCTCTAGCTTAAGAGACCCTGTTTCCAAATAAATAAATATAAAATAGGTCTGGGAGTGTAGCCCGAGAAGGGTTCCATTCCAAGTACTACAAAAAAATTATTTCCTTCTTTTGCCTCTATAAGTCCTAACTATTTTGGTTTTCTTGTGCTTTTCTGACTTGTTCTTTGTTTCTTACTTTGGTTGATCTTGTACATTTTTTTTCTCTTGCTTCCTCAGCTCTTTACACTACCAACACCTCAATGTGTTATAATTGTTCGCTAAAGCTTGGACTAAGCCCTGTACTCTCCTGTCTTGGTGAAAATTAACAACAAAAAAGATTTATTCTTTCCAAATGAATGATTCCCAAATCTCTCTCCAGCTGCAACACTTCTTCTAAGTTTGGATCTTCAGCCTCTTTCTGTACATTGAGACCTGTTACTTTCCTTAGCTTCCTGAACTTCTTATCCTTTCTACCCCAAACTGGCCTTTCTTTCCATCTTTTCTCTTTGCACTAGCAGTGATACTTTTTATTTTTTTCAATTATTCTCTCTTCTTATACAACAGTAATATGCATGTGCACGCATGTGTGTGTGTGTGTGTGTGTGTGTGTGTGTAATATGTATCATGTGTATTATACGAAAAGCTCAGTCCTTGTTCTCAATTCCAATTCAAATAATTAAAAATGAGGTTTTGAGAAAAAGGAAAAATAAATTTTATTGATTTGCTAGAAAATAGAGAAAAGAGTGAACTAGTATCCAGAAATTATTTCCCATTTAGAAGAAGAAAACAAAACAAAACTGGACTTGTAAAAGGGGAAATCTAAGGACTAAACTCCAGGTATATAATCAAGAGACACAATTTATATCTAAATGGTATCTTTAATATAGCATTCCTCAGACCTACTGGCACAACTGCAGTCAATGAACTAAATAATATGCAGCATAAGAACTTTAATTTTGTTTTTTTCTGCCATTGAGGAGGAGAAAAGGCAAGGAGGGAAAAAGAGAAGAAAAAAAATGTGACAATTTAAAATGAGCCACCTGCTTGCTGAGCAGTAAGGTTCATATTCAAAGCATTACTTGCATCCTCACCTTTTATAGATATAAAATTAGTATGCCATTATCACATCTTAACACAATAATTTATAAATACTTAATACCCAACCCACACTCAAATTTCCCTGATTTTCTCAAAGTTGTCATTTTTAAATTGGTTTATTTGAATTAGAATCCAAATGAAGTTCACACATTACTTGATTTTGTTCCATAAGTCTTCTATTGTTTTTGATAGGTTAGAGAGATTAGATCATTTGCCCTGAAAAATGTCTCATATTCTTAATTTTTCTGATTATTTTCATCTGTTGTTACTGAACTTGCTTTTCTATCCTTTTTATTTGCTTTAAATTTGCTTTAAATCCATTTCTAGAGTCTTTGATTAGACTCTGGTTAAATTAGAGGGGAAAGAATATTTATTTCTATCACACCACTTCATGAGGTAAATAAAGTATGGTTACCCCCACTTTAAGTGATAGTAGGATTACTTAGTGGGTTCAAATGGTGTCATCTGGAGTCCTCCTTTAGAAAGATGACCAACAACTCTTTACCTAATGGCTTTAACAACCATTGATGATTACAGCTTAGGTCCATTATTTCATTAAGGGTTACAAAATGGCATTTTTTCTAATTTTGTTATTCTCCTACACTTATTATTTGAAATTTTTCTATGAAGAACTTTATTCATCAGCCATTTAGTTACCTTGAATTACAGTGTGTACAAAAAGGCAGGATAAGTGTTTGATACCTTCCCTTTAAAAACACCAATTTTCAGAATGAGTTGGTATCCTAGCAACCTTCAGTGCTGACCAATCAGGTCTTTAAATACTGCTATGAACTCATGGACTTTTATATATTTAATGTGTTTTGATCCATTATAGTTATTATTCATTCTGTTTCTAAAATTATATCATCTTAGGCCAGTGGGGGTCCTTTCATGTAGATTTCTACTTCCTTTTGTCATTATAGCTTCCTTGATTTTCAGTTTGACAGATGTTTCAGGCTCATCTGGCACAAATCCAAACCCAGATCTCAAGTCAACCATTTCTCTAAAGAGCTCTAGTTCTTCCTTCCAGGAAATGGCATTTAGAGAGCATATTCTGAGGGCTTAGTTTCTTCATTGGTAGTAGGTTGTGTCTTTTTTTAGTGAAAGAGCTATAATATACATATTTTTTTTCAAAAGAAAAAAATGATGAGTTCATACTGATATTTCAAATTCAAATTTAAGAGTATGTATAAGATTTTATGTATCATCTTTCATTTTGTAACTCTATTTTTGTCTCTGTAAGTCTTAGTTCCTCATGACATTTTCATAATTACTAGAATTACACACATTATATTGGCAACAATTTCAAAATAACAATTCCACTGTTACAACTAAGGCTACCAAATGCAGTGTAAGATTGCTTTGCTCCTCTTTTTGACCTTAGAATAAGTCCTGCTAGAGAAGTAGTCAAAGAATTGTGTCTAAAAAGCACTTGAAGTAATGTCTTTCTCTGTGGAGTGGTGTTATCAAATTGATGCACACTTTAATCCATTTGCTTCATATTTTCCTTAGGCTTTAGGGATTGTTTTTTATTTTCCTTTGGGGTTTACTTTTTACATTTAATTTATACAAAATAGTTTACATAATTTCAAAGTCAAAAAGCATATAATGGTAGATAGTCTAAAAGCTTTGTACTCATCCTGCTCCCCATTCTTTACCCTACTTCATAGTAATATGTTAATTAGGTTTTGGTCTAATCATCCACTGTGTGTTTAAATATTAACTAAATGAGTGGTTGTATTCCATCCTTATATCCTTACACAAAATGTAGCATGTACTATACACATTTCTCTGCTCCTGTTTTTTTCATTTAAGTCCTAGAGATTATCCCATGTCAATGTATGACAATCTTTGCCTTTTTATAGCTGGATAGTATGTTATCCTGGAGAGGAATGATAAATTGTTTAACTAGGCAGTCTCTATTGGCAGATATTTTGGGCAATTCTAGTCTTTTGCTATTAATGTGAATGCAACCATAAGCAGTGGAGGTGTCCATCCCCTGGTTCTCCTGGATCTAGGCCTTAGTTTCATTCTAAACTCCTCTTGGCATACTGAATCATGTCTGAGCCTTGTGATTCTTCCTTTTTCTCTCTTTCTGCCTTTCAAACCATACTACTCTTATCCAATTTCAGACGCCTGTTATCCTTGGCTTGATTATAGCAATAGCATCCCTACCCATCTATCTAGGTCATCATTCTCACTGCTATACTCCCAAAGACCGGTCATGCAACATAGCGGAAGAAAAATTTATTTACTCACGGTTGCCTGGAGATTCTGGAGTTCAGTCCAGGTGAGTTCAGGATCTGGTGCTCAGAGCATGGCAGCATGAAGCACAAAGAGGGAGGGCACATGGGCTTTGCTCTTCACATCATAGAGACCAGAAGCAGAGAAAGCAAAGGAAGGAGAGAACATAATATAATCCCCAAAGCTACAACCACCCTGGGACCCTTCCTTAGCAACCAAAATCCCTCCTTCCAATATTGCTACCTTTTTTTCCATGAGGGATAGTGGGACATTCTAAATCCAAACATTTGTACCATCCTCTTCAGTCCAGGCTGTGCTGAATAAAGTCAGATTTAACTCTTCAAATATTATTTTTATCTCGATTTCTTCACATTCTACTAAAATATCTTCAATAATAGTACAAAATCCAAGATCCCTAGTTTTACTTTCAAGTACCTCATGAACTGACCCAAATCCCCTCCCATACTCATTCCCATTGCCTTAGTTTATAGATACTTTGCTCAGCATACATGATCTCCTGAAGTTACTAAATAACGTTAGTTATTGACTTTTAACCTTATCTATTTTTCAAAGCAGTTTTATGTATTTTTAACTTCGATATCCTCAAAAACCCACTCAGAAGCCTCAGATCAGGTGCTCTTCCCTGAACTCATACTCTTTTTCATAGTTATTATTTGTGAATTGTAATTGTACATTATAATGAGATTCATAGTGATATAATCACATATGAACATTCCATTATTTGACTGTTTTTATTCCGTATACATCCCCTTGTCCTTCACTCCTCTTCCCCCTATATGATATGATGAATTCCAAGAAGTAGAATTTTGGTATTATATATGTATGCATGTCTTCAAATCATATATGTGTATGTTTATATAGATATAATTTTAATTATGAAAATTAACATGTATATAAAGCTATATTATAATTATATAATGAACCCCATATACTTAACAACCAGCCTCAACAATTATCAATGCATAGCCTTGCTTGTTTCATCTATACCTACATCTCCCTCTCTACTTTCTGTATTATAATGGAGTAAACTGCTGACATCATAACATTTGATCTGTAAATTTTTCAGTATGTATTTCTAAAGGATTAAGGATTAAGGGTTTTTTTTGCTACTGGAGATTTAACCCAGGGGCATTCTACCTCGGAGTTACAACTCATCCAATTTATTTTTAAATTTGGAAACAGGGTCTCACTATGTTGTAGATTGCCACAAACTTCTTATCCTCTTGTCTCAGCCTCCCAAGTACTGGGAATAGAGGCCCAGCAGAAATTGGACTCTTAACATATTCACAATATAGTTATCATATCTATAAATGAGTAACTGTTAATTAAATTCTACAAATATCCAGACAATATATAAAATTCTAATTATCTTATAATTGGCACAAATAGATTATTGGTTGTTTGACTAAAGTTCTAAGTAAGGGCTAGATACTATTATTGACTGATAAGTCTTTTCTCTTTTGATATGTAAGTTCTCCCATTATCTTCTTGAAATTTCTTATTAAAATGAGTGGTTTCCACAGTAGCATTTCCTACTCTGGATTTTGCTGATTGCATCTCCATTATTAAATTTAATGTGGTCCACAGCATTCTTTTTTCTTATTTAATAGTTGATCTTAGAGATTTAATTAGATTTGAGTTAGAATAGTTTCACTTTTTGTTTTGGTTTTGGTGAGACAGGCAAACTATTTAAATATACTTACTGCAAGTCTGCTTATTATTTTTCATCTTTGTTTTTATTGGTACAACATAATTATACATAATAGTGAGAATCATGCTGATACATTTATATGTACTCATAACAACTCTTGGTGTGGCTCCCTTCTAACCCAAATCCAATACCCCCTTCCTCCTCACTGTATATATTAATAAAGTTTTTAGTTATACCTTAGTATATTAACATAATATTATTTGATATTTTCTTACTCAAATTTCTCTTCTCCTCTTCCCTTCTCCATTCTCTTTCTTTTTATCTTCCATCATCTCATTCTAGTTTTCTATTGTACTCTCTACTTATTATCACAAAGTCCCTTTCCTTTCCTACTTTTGTTCTAGCTTCCATATATGAGAGAAAACATACAATACTTGACTTTCTGAGACCAGTTGATTTCATTTAACATAATGTTCTCTGGTCCCATCATTTTTTTTTTGCAATTGAAATGGGATGGCATCAAATTAAGAAGTTTCTGGGTAACAAAGAGAACAATTCAGATTGTGAACATTGAACCTACAGAATGAAAGAAAGTTTTTGCCAGCTACTCTGATAGGATAAATAAAAAACTAAAATATGTAATGCTCAAAAAAAAAAACAAATAATCCAGTTAAAATGTGTAACTGAATTGAATGGAAATTTCTCAAAAGAAGAAAAACAAATGGCCAAAAATATATGAAAAGCTGTTAAACATAATTAGAAATCAGGGAGATGTAAATAAAAGCTACACTAAATTCCATTTCATTGCATTTATCAGAAATTAAAACAATGATGAATGCTGGTGAGGATGTAGAAGGAAAGGTACACTCGTACACTGTTCTTGGGTTTGTAAATTAGTACAACCACTGTTGAGAGCAGTATGGATGTTTTTTCAAAAAACTAGTAATAAAACCACCATATGATCCAACTGCATCATTCCTCAGTATCTTTCCAAAATAATTAAAATGAAAATATATGTATGTCAGTATTACTCTGAACTACATTTTGATGACTACAATGAATATAGTGAATCTGCATCAATAAATATATAAAATACTATACTGATAATATGCATATCCTTGTATACAGCAGTATAATTCATAATATCTAAATTATGGTACCAACTTAGGTGTCCATCAAAAGATTAGTGATAAAAATGTAATATAAACACACACAGAATAGAACTTTACTCTTGTTTAAAATGATCTAATAACACTATCTTTTGTGGTTTGTAAAAGAATTAGGATAAGTATGTGTATTTGTGTGTATATAAATATTCATTCTATATCTTTCTATCTAGAACCTAGTATAGAGCTTAGCACTTAATCTACACTCAGAAATTCAGTTTATCTCTCTATTTTTTCTTTTCTTTGTACTCAAGTGACAGCATCACATCTTTTATGGTTACATGAGCTTCTGTGTTTATAGCATAAAACAGTCTCTTTAAAATATGGGGGATACTCAATTTATACTTCTAAATTGACCACAGAGGTAGATGACATCAAATGGATGATGACAATATGTGTTGAACTCTGTGAAAGTGGGCACTGCCTTGATGCAGTTAATTATTAAAAGACACTGCTCCTTTATTTTCTGTGTGCTTATTCACAAATATTAATAGCCTCCTTCTTACCTTCTCTGCCTCCTACTCAGAACTGAGGTAAGATAGTGATGCAGCTTTCAGGTATGTTAAAGAAGAGAAGAAAAGCATGAATAATTCAAAAGGGTAATCCAAAGTATTGAGTCACTCTAAAGTCACTTCAATCAGTTTGAAATATATTTTTGATATGTGTATGATAGATTCCTCTTCTTAAATTAGCCTTATTTATTCTATTAAAATGCCTTTTCATTTCTTGAGGTTACAACAACTGGATACACTAATAAATCCATAATGTGCTCAACCATCATAGAAGCAAATTTGGGATAAAATTTTACTCTGGATGAAAACATGGAAGTGTAAACTTCCAGTTATTGGGGGGATGAGATAGGAGGATCACAGTTTTGAGGCTGGTATGTTATAACTTAGAGAGATTTTGTTTCAAAATAAAAATTAAAACAGGGATGGTAGTGTAGTGAAATGTTAGAATGCCAGACTTCAATCCATAGTACCATACACACATAAAATTTTACTCTGGATATTTTGCCCTGACACTCAACTGTTGATTTGACAGTGTCCTCAACCTAGAATTAGAAGTAGGAAACTGCCAGGCAGCCTTGACATTTAATCTGTAGCAACCAGGGGAACAGCAACTACTGCAAAGAGCACAAACTTTTCAACTAAATGATACTGGATGAAAGTGGAAAGAATGGTGAAGTCACCTTGATAAAACAATATCCTGTGATCACCTTTAGCTTGGCTTTTGTTCTGGGGTCAAATGGGATTTTGAGAGACCTCAATGGAGACATATTTTGCTTTTGATCTTCTTTCTCTGCAGTACCTAAGGAGCAGTCTATCATATGGCTGTATTTGCCCCGAAGGCACTGACTTTCAGGTAGGAAAAACTGTTGGACCATCTCCCACAGATTCTGTTCTCCAAATTATTTGTGCTGTGTTGGAATGGAAGTAGTTGGGTGGGGTGATGAGAAAACCCACTCTACCATGAGAGCCAAACTCAGGGTATCTTTCCTCTCTTGGTCTCATTATTCAAATTCCCTCTTCCCATAAATCCTAGTGGTAGATTACCAATAAACACAAGGGTTTACTCTCTGCTAAAACTTTTGGGAGTTCTTTCCATACACCAATGTATCTGAATTTTATATCCATGATGGAATAATAGGTGTTAGATATACATTCTATATACAAGGAATTGCAGGTTTTGAAAGACTCCAAACAGGATCACATGGCCAGCACATTAAAGAGTCAAAATATAAACATGAGTGTCTGACCTGAAAATAGTGCTTTTAAAAGGGACAACACATTGCCTTCCTTCAGTCCAGTTCCTCTCTCCTTACAGGTGCCTGACTTTGCTTGCTCTTTCCTGGCTATCCTCACATGAGGTTCCATTCTTTGGTTGATGCAACTTTCATCTTAGTGAATTTACTGACAATTGACCCCTAATGGGAAGGCAGAGAAGAGCACAGATATCAAATACAGGAAAGTGATCAATGCTAAGAATTCTCACTTGGCTTTTTTCCAGTTTGTTCGCTGTCTCACCTCTTCTTCTTGCTGTATTTGAAAATATCCTAGCATTGCATTTAAAGGTCTACAAACTTACAGTCATGTTCTGATAAGAACAGATGTATTTAGGGCGTGGTTAGTGAGACCATCTATTAGACAAGGAGCTGTCCAAGGAAACCTAGTGTTCTTGGCTAAAATACCTTTGAATCCTTGCTGATTGTTTTTCTGCTCTCTTGTGTTCTCTGGTGGCCTCCCAAGAAGGTGAAGTGACCCCTGAGATTCATGGGTTTATGCTTGGAGCTCCAAAGTAAACTTAACAGATTGGAAGTGAAGTCCACGAAGTCCACATTTTTCCTAACAATTGAATCACAACAGGATTGACAATGGGACAAACAAAATATGGTTCAATGTAAGATTGTAGTCAAATAAAGAAGGAAACAAAATTTGGGTATGAATATTTAACTCAAGAAGCAACAAGCTAATTAGAGCCATGGAAACATTATGTCAGTGTCAAGTAATTGTTGCAGTAGAATTTATTTGCACATATGCTTAGTATATTTAGTATTTTTCTTGTTTGTTCTTGATATGTGGGAAAGGATTGCAGATAGATGAGAAGGAAAAATACTGCTGAGGTTTTACTTCATCTCAAAAGATTATTTTCATCATATGACATCTTTAAAATAGGTAATCAACATTATTAATTTGGATAATTTTTGATAGAACAAAAGAGTCCAGTTAGGATACATTTTCTTTGGAAATATAATTAAAATTGTGGGGTTTTTTTTGGTGGTACTGGGGGTCCTGGAAGCCCTTCTACCTCCGGGCTACACTCCCAGACCTATTTTATATTTTTGAAACAGGGTGTCTTACGCCAGCGCGGCTGGCTTCTAACCTGTGCGATCCTCCTGTCTCCGCCTCCCAAGCGCGGGGATTACAAGCGTGCGCCACCACACCCGGCTAAAATTGTGTTTAAGAATACTCATTATCCTGCTTTCAGGCTGCTCCTGCATGCCTTCTTTCTGTTGATATTAAGCAGGCTTATAATAAATTATAGTCTCTTAGCAGAATTATTCGTTTTATTCTGGCACTTTTTCAATCATGTTAGATCACAACACTTTATTCCCCTGTGTACACATGTGTGAATGTTTTAGTATAAAAAATAACTATTTTTTAAAATATAGCTAATTAATTGACTTTGGAACCCAAAAGCTCACCCTACCAGAAAAGCAAAATGAAATATCAGAGATATGACTATTCATTTGTCATTTGTGGGCTTATTGCCTTTATATTCTTTATGATTTATTTAATCATCCTGTGCTTGAGCCAATCTATCACAAAGGAGAAAGAAGCCTTACCATTATTTTTTCTTCATTTAAAAAAATCTACCCATTATGACCTCATCTCCTCCACTATTGCTCAGCTGGAAACATGTGCATATCTTCTATTCAATGAACCACATGAGATATATCTTAGGTGATTGTCCCTGAAATAACAAAGACCTAGAGCAGGGGTCAGCAAGTTATGAGCCATAGGTCAAATTTGGCCCATTGACTTTTTAAAATAAAGTTTTAAGCCAGGCTTGGTGCTGCACGCTTGTAATCTCATACTTGGGGAACTGAGACAGGAAGGTTGTAGGTTTGAGGCCAGCCTCAGCCACTTAGTGAGGCCCTCTGTAACTTAGTGAGATTCTGTTTCAAAGTAAAGAAAAAAATAGGACTGGGAATATAGCTAAAGGTAGAATTTCCCTGGGTTCAATCACCAGTACTGTAAAAAGAAAAAAAAAAGTTTTATTGGCACACAAACCACAAACACACACATTTGTTTACATGTTGTCTGTGACTGTTTTCATGCTTTCACAACAGAGTTTAGTAGTAATCACAATGAATGTGTATCTCACAAAGAAAAAAATATTTACTATCTGGCCCTTTACAGAAAATGTTTGTTCAACACTGTTCTAGAGAATAGATGTTAAGCATAACATGCATTCAAAGTATCTCAGGTGTGGCTTCAGTTGTTTAAGGGTGAGAGAACATGAGGAAGAGATAGAGCCCTCTCCTGGCCACAGGAAGTGGGGTTCCAACCCATGGTTTTCCACTACTTACATCAACTTGGGCAGATGTAATTCCTTCCCTGGCCCAACTGTATCCAAAATGTCAAATGAAAGAATCTAATGAGATGAACTACAAAAGTTCTTCCAACTCTGACATTGGATGGTTCCAACTTTTCGTCTAACAAAATTTGTTATGGTAAACAGATGTGTGTCTACAGTTGACACTATAGGATGCTCCATTTTTAAAACTTTTTCTTCTTAGATAGTTTTACATTTACATAAAAATTGAAAAACTACCACAGAGATGTACACCATTCAGTCATTATCTCCTATACAAGCATTTACCTAACCATGATATAGTTCTCAAAACTAAGAAATTAACCTTGTTGCAATACTAACTAAACTATAGGCTTATAAAGATTTTATAAGATTTTGCACAAATATCTTTTATCTGTTCCAGCTCCAATCCAGTGTACTAAAATGCATGTAGTCTTCATATCGCCTTAGTCTCTTCTAGTCAATGACAGTTTATCATAAGAACACTAATGTTATTTTGTAGAATGACCCTCAATTTGGTTATGTTTGAATTTTTCTCATCATTAGATTGAAGCCATTGGACAAGCTACCACACAGGTGGTGTGCTCTCCTCAGTCCAACACATCAGGGGATACAGAATATCAATGTATATTCATAGGAATATTAACTCCGATTGTCCAGAAAGTGTTTTCTTTTGGGATACTTCAACATAAAGTTACCATTTCCTCTCTTCATCTCAGCAATTACTGAATATAATATTGTAAGAAATATTTTGATAATATGCAGACAACCTACTCTGCTTTAATTTTGGCATGCTCATCACCACACCCATAGATTGATCCCTCCTGTGGCATGTACCACTGCTCTAATAGTGATTTTTCATTTATATCATTCCTCCTATTATTGTTGTAACTGTTATTATTCCTATCTATGACTGTAAATTTTCCATTTAGAAATGTACCCTCAGTCTTCTTTATTTATTTATCCAATTATTTATTTACATTAGGAAAAATTCATGGTTTATTTTATGCTTTGAGTTATAATAGTTTTCCCTCAGTATCCATGGGGGATTGGTTCCAGGATTCTCCAAAGATACCAAATTCTGCAATTTCTCTGATCCCTTATTTAAAACGGTGTAGTCTTTTTATATAAACTGTACACATCTTACAGTATACTTTAAGCCATCTTTAGATTATTTAGAATTCCTAATACAATGTCAATGCTATGAAAATTGCTATCCTATATTGTCTAGGAAATGATGACAAGATAAAAGTCTGTATATGTTTAGTACAGACAATTTTTCCTTATATATTTTTGATGCAGTGTTAGTTGAATGCACAATTGATGGAACTCACAGATATGGAAGGCCACCTGTACTCAGTATTTCTCACTTATTGCTCATGTTGCTGACAGTTTGGCTATTGGAAACTCTTTCAGATTGACTCACAGATGTTTTCAGTATGTCCCTGCTATTTTGGGGATTCCTAACCTTTATATAAGAGAGGAGGTGACTCTGTATTGCTATAACATTGAAAATTTAGTTCTCAATCAAGGGAAACTTTCACTCTTCCCCAGGGCATTTAACAATGATTGGAGAAATTTTTGGTCAACATAACTACCAAACATACTGCAGTTGACAGTACATTGTCTCAAACAAAGAATGTTTCTGTTAAAAATATCAACAGGAAGCCAGATGTGGTGGCACATGCTTGTAATTCTAGCATTCAGGAGGCTGAGACCAGAAGATTTTGGTTTGCAGACAGCCTCAGCTACTTAGCAAGGTCATTCACAATTCATTGAGACCCTGTTTCAAACAGGAAAATACTAAAATATTGGGCTGGGGGTGTGGCTCAGAGGTACAATGCCCCTGGGTCCCACTCCCAGTATGGCCAAATACCAAATATATATTTCAATAGAAATGATGAGGTAGAACAGAAGAAATAGAAATAAAATTTTAGGTAGAAAGGAGACAGATGGGGAAGGACAGAAAAATATGGTTTTGAAATCTGAAATCTTTACTTTCATTTACAGAGTTTGGTTATTCTTAAAAATAAAGCCAGTCCCATACTTTTAAATCATAATAGGCTTGCTGAGGAAATTCCTGAGGTGGTTAAACCTAAGAGAGTTTCTTCACCTTTGTCAAAGTTATCTTCTCTTCCAGGAAGATCTCCAGAAAAGTCACACATTTTATTAAAGAGCTCTGAACCCCAGCATCCCCAACTTCCTGTCCAACTTCCTGTCTCTACTCCCAAGGAGTGCTGTCCCAAAATAAATTCTTTCCTTTTGTTATCCTAAAGTTTCAAAGAAGGAGCCCGTCATTCCATGTGTCTGTGGACACCCCTTCTCTAGAGGGCCCTATAAGAAAGTATAGATCTACGAAGCTCTTGGACATTTGGGGGCAGCTTGTGGACACTCTGGGCAGTGTTTTGCAGCTCCTGGTCTCCCTCCTCCCAGCTACTCTTATTATCTTTGAGGTGGCCAATGTTTCATCTGAATGTGTACCTTTGGATTTTTTCTTTTTAAAAAAAAATTTATTGGTGCATTGTATCTCTGAATGTGTATCTTTGAATTAAAGCCTCTGACTTTATCTCTGACTGGCAAGTGTTGAAATTTTTTTCATCACAGAAGCCAAGAACCCACAGAAGTTACTTTGCAGACCCATGACATATTCTTTGGCTAGACCAATGTGGGGCTTCAGAGATCAGCATTCATTCATGGCATATTCTTTGGCTCTCAACTACAGAGCATTTGTAAGCCCACTGAAAAATTTTGGGTTGTTTTCATTCCTCATTTTTAAATGTTCTATTTGTGTATGCAGATAGCAGGGAGTGGGGTGGGAGCTCAGAAGTGTATGGATTAGAGGCCAGTGGTGGGGCCAAGTCTGTGGAGGCAACCTGGCTGCCTTCTTCTTGGGAGACAGGAGAGGCCAGGACCACCTCTCTGCCTGTACTGAGGCTGTAGGTGGGTCATGCTTCAGGATTGCCTGGCTCGCAGTGGCCTGTGGAACACAAACTCACAGTCAGCAGTCTGTGGCATGGTTCACAGTCCTGTTGGCAAATGCCCTTGTCTCCGCCCCCTCTGGCCACTTGTGGGGTGCTAGCAAGCCCTCTGTTGCAGGCAGTTGCCACTTCTTCAGCTGAGTGCCTGCCTGTTACAGAGAGAGAGAGAGAGAGAGAGAGAGAGAGAGAGAGAGAGAGAGAGAGAGAGAGAGAGAGAGAGAGAGAGAGAAGAGAGAGCTGGCACCATATAGAAAGAGATTCCTCTTTCATCCTGCCTGTCTCTCTTTTTTTCCCCCCTCTCTCTCTGCCCAATCCTACTCTTGCTAAAAAATGAATGCTTAAAAGCACCAGAGACAGGGACTCAACCTTTTTAGACCAATAGCACATATATTTGGACCCTATGAAAGGTTTTAACAGCTGGATGAGAACAGATGATAATCTGATCCCGATTGTTCTTTGTTTTATCTAGTCTGTTGGTTTTAAAATCCTAGTTTTGTGTTTTTATCTTTTCAGAATAAACAAATCCCTTAAAGCATGCAATGAAGATCATGAGTAATTTTTCATATATCCCTAAGAAGTAAAAAGCAAAAAATAAGAGAACTTCTTATCATGTGACTTGAGGTTTTAATAAGTTTAGGTTTGTTGATAAAATAAAAAAATCCTCCATTTAAGCAAATTACTCTTATATTGTTTAAATTGTAACATTTTTAAGGCTTTATTTTGTTTAAATAATGGCTTAAAGCACTGAATGGCTATTAAAATGAATAAATTAGGTAAATATAAGTAGATATATTGTGTCTAGATAAGTTAAAAGCTAAAAATCAACTGACAAATATAAAGCATATATGACCATAGATGTGTATATACCTAAAAGCTAGTTATGCTTTGTATCCAGGTTCATCTAAATATTTTATAAAAAGTTTATAAGTTAAAGGCATATAGGTTTTATATATATGCAAGCCAACTAATAAATAATCTTTTTATGTAATGTTTATAGTATTTGTAACTTAAGTCGCTAAAACTTTTGTCATCTATGCTTAGTACCATTCAAAGTTTTATCATTAAGACCTAGATTATATTTGTTTGCCTTGACTGAGTGAATGTTTTATTATTGTATAAGAGAGATGCAATCGTCTATCAGGTAATAAGTTTACTTTTTATTATTATTGATGTTCTCTAAGACTATAAAAAATCTAGAGCTATTTGATTTTTGTCAGCACTGTTAATGTACATAGACTTGTAGTTATGGTTATTTGACTAAGCTAGTCTAGTGTAAAAAATAAGATTGAATTGATTTTCAGAGGAACCTGATGGATAAATTAATGAGTCTCAAAACCTGGCTATTATGCTTGATCTAATAAGAATAAGTAAATATATAAATAAGTCAGTTAAGCATGATAAGATGAGAGAGATAACACAAAAAAAGAAATAAAAATCTTTCTGTGTTTCTGGGACCTCAGACTCCCATTATCCAAATTTAAATTTGGCGTTTGGAGTTTTTTCAAAAACAGAGATAATGTAGACAAAATTAAGGACCAGGAGAGACAAACACAGACACAGGGACAACCCCACTTAATTGCTCTGGCATTGGATATAAGTTCCTCCCCTTTCAGAGGCTCCTTCCAGAGAGAGGTAAAGGAGTTTGAGCCCAGTACCTGCCATTATTGCAAAGAGCCTGGGCATTGGGTCAAAGACTGCCCCTAAGCAGAGTCCATCTGCACCAGTGGTGTACCCTCTTTGCAAAGTGGAAAAACAGTAAAATCATGATTGCTCTCTCCTCTGATGGAAAGTGAGATCATCTGCTTCCATCATGGTTACTCTCAAGGACTGAGGATGCCTGGGACTCAGCAAGGCCCCCTCTGATGAGCCCTCTAATCAGCTACATATCAAAACGGAGAAGCCTGGGTGACTACTGATGTGTCAGGTAAAGATCTTTTAGATATGCGGCTAAGTTCTCTGCTTGCTTTGTCTCTCCTAGAATTCTTGGGGTTTATGACACCCCTAGGCCAAAAGGATTTAAAATGTCTTAAACGTGTGAAAAGATTATTTATTCCACTCTTGCATGCAAGAAGGCCTGGTCCTAAGGATAAGCCTTTAAATAAATCTTTAAAATGGTGTACTGACAGGAACAGCTACATGAGTGAGGGAACTCAGAAAAACCAGGCTGTGCAGTAGTAAGCTTTTAGGAGACAAAGGAAAAGCAACTTCCTTCAAGCACCTCGGAGTCTTTATTTTCTTTACTACCCATTAACCTATATGGCAAAAGTACAACCAGGTTATTATGTCTTGCTGAAAACCTAGGAAAAGGACTCAAACTTAGATCAGCTTCTCCCAAGTAAAAGGGTCCTTTTCAAGTTATTCTTATCATTGCCATAGCTGTTAAACTACATGGATGCAATTTCTAAATTAATATGTCTGGAATTAAACCTGTCCCTCTTGAGACTTTATAGAAATAAGGCCCTAAAATCAGAATTAAGCCTCTTGACACTGATAAGATCTGTAAGGACTATTCCTGTGAGCCTTCAGAAGATTTAAAAGTATTATTCAAAAGGACCAAGAAGACTGGATCAGGATAAGTTTTAAAGTGCTTGTTGTATTTGTGGGTTAGTACCAATTTCCAGTTCATCTAAATTTGTAGATATCTCCCTTTCCAAAAATGATTGGCTTTTACATCTTGGTGCAATAAAATTCTCATTTTCTTGACCAGAATACTTTGTATCAATATACTCTTCTGTTGTCTAATTTGCTGTTGTCTAGGGATATCACATGTTTATGTCTTCTTTTCCAGAAAATCAAAAGATGATGATTTAGCAGCCAATAAAAAATACCTGACCTGAACTTCCCATGTTTCCATCAGTCAGGATGAGTCTTTTGGTCCCTTGATAGGCAATGTCAACATTCTCTTGCCAGCTGAGAAGAAACTACAGAAAATGAACTTTTGCCCCTCAGTAACCCTTATGATTAAGGGACCTAAAGTTGGGGGGGATAATGACACAGAGTAGAAGAAATGTAATATTAGGTAGGAAGGAAACAGATTGGGATAGACAGAAAAAAATGATTTTAAAACCTGAAACCTTTAGTTTTGTATAACAGAGTTTGCTTATTCTTTAAAAAATATTCTAATTCCATACTTTTAAATCATAATGAGCTGGCTCATAAAATTCCTGAAATGATTAAACCTGAGAGAGATTCTTTACCTTTTGTCAAAATTCTGTTCATCTCCAGGAAGATTCCCAGAAAAGTCACACTTTTTGTTAAAGATCCCTGCAGAGCTGGGTGTGGTGGCACACACTTGTAATCCCAGCATTTGGGAGGCTGAAACTGGAGGATCGTGGTTCACAGACAGCCTCAGCTACTTAGTGAAGCTCTCTGCAATGTAGTGAGACCTTGTTTCAAAATAAAGATTAAAAAGTAGGCCTGGGGGTATAGTTCAGAAATAGAATATCCCTGGGTTCCATCCCCAGTACTACAAAAAAAAAAAAAAAAAGAGCCTTGCACCCTGGCAGCCTCAACTTCCTGTCTCCACTGTCACAAAGGGAATTCTCTTGTAAAAAGATAATTTATTCCAGTTTTGTATGCTAGCAGGCCTGCTTCTAAGGATTAGCCTTTAACTAAACCTTTAAAATAGTTTACTGATGGGAACAGCTACATGAGTGAGGGAACTAAAATAAATCAGGCTATCCAGTAGTAAGCCTTTAGGAGACAAAATATAAGTCCTGTCACAAAAGAAATTCCCACCTTTTGTTACCTTAAAGCTTAAAAGAAGTAGTCTACTATCCCATGTGCCCCTGGACACCCTGTCCCTAGTAGGCACTATAAGAAAGTGTAGATCTGAGAAGCTCTTGGACATTTATGGGCAACTTGTGCACACTCCAGGAAGTATTTTGCAGCTCTTGATCACTTTCCCTGCTACTGTTCTTATGCTCTTTGAGGTGGCCCATATTTCCCTTGAACATGTATCTTTACTTTATTTTTTTTTAATTGGTGCATTGTAGTCATACATCTCAAGAGAGGCATATATCACTCATTTAGCCCTGACCCAATTCCAACCCCATTACCTCTTCCCTAACTCCTCATGTTTGGCTTAGTGATTGATTATAATATGTTTGTAAATGCATGTCATGTACATTAGAAAATTTCCTTCACTCCCCTCCACTCCCTCAGTTAGGTTACCTTATTTGCTTATCTATGTTCTGATACTGGTCTAATCTACTGTTTGTTTATAGTTTGTATTGGTGTCTTCACTTCAATGATTGTATCCTTCACGTTCTTCAGAGCTTCTTTCTGATTCCTGTTCAGGGTGTCAGGTTCTTTGTTTATTTGTTTCTTTATTTCTTTCAGGATCTCTCTAAATTCTTTTTGGAAATTCGGTATCATTTTTATTATTAAGGCTCTGATGTGTCCTTCTCAGGATCTCTGCAATTCTGTGTGGTCATGTTCTGTTATTGTGGGTTTGTGAGAGCTCATTGCTTTATTACTCTTCCTCCTCATGATTTCAGGTTTTTTTTAAGTTGTATTTTTGTTGCTTTTGATAACTTTCTCACTCTGTAGTTGTCAGCTGGTTTATACAAGGTAAAGTTGTGTTGTATTCAATGGTGAATGTTGAGTGAGGAAGAAGGTGCTGAAGTAGTAAATTCAAGAATAGGGTAATGTCACAGATATGATCACATTAGTAAGATAATATATAGTAGAGATTCGAGATAGTGAATATGTAGGAGTATTTTTGTAACCAATGTAGAGGACTTAGTATAGTGATATGAAGTAGACTTAGTATAAGAAAAAGAAAAGAAAAGAAAAAATGAAAAGAGATGGAGAAAAGAGCATATATGAATGAGAGAAGAAGTTTGTTAAGGGGTGGGGAAGAGAACAAGCAAGCACACAAACACACACATAATAAAACAAACAAAACAACCCTAAAAATATATGAGTACAGAGCAGACTTGGCCTCAGCAGTCCTCCTGGGTCTGCATAGATTATTTCAGGTATTTAAGGTTCAAATTCTATAATAGGTCCTTGAGCATACTCCTAGCACTCACATTTGCTTTATAACCTATAGTAGTGATGTCGGTTTATAGCCCCAGTTTTTGGTCTCCTTCAATGATTGTAACCCTGGCATGGTGTCTCTCTCTCTGTCCATGCAGGTGCCAAGTGCCATCAGCACCTATCCTGGTGCAAGCCTGCATGTCTGAGCTCTCAAAATATACCTGTCTCTGAGACTCTCTCAGTCTGTGCAGGCAATGGGTATCACTGGGGTTAGATCTAGTGTTAAGCACAGGTCTCCATAATTTCCACCAATGCTGATCCTGTGTAATCCCTTGCCTGCGTAGGCAGTAGTGCCACTGGGATCAATCAGACTCAGTGTGTATGTAGAAGTTCACATTTTCCACAGATAGGGGTGGGTTGGTCTCACTTCTCCCAGGTCACTCTTATTGGATGGTCTGTGGTGATCACAGGAGGCCTTAGTCCTGGGGACTAAAGCTCTTTTTGCATTATTGGGCATAGGAGCTATCTGCCAATCCAAATCTTTGCTGAGTTCAACTGCAGACTCCATTCCCTCCTTCACCAGGATGAACAATAAAGTTTCAGACTATGCAAGTCTCTTGCTTGTTTCATGAGTCTTTGCAACCACTCTGGGCAGTCTCCCAGGGGATGGATGGTTCACTTACAGTGTTGATGAGGGCTGCTCTGGATCTCTAGAGGATGCTGTGAGCTCAGCCGCCACTGCTGCAAGTTCTTTCTGTGGTCTGGGCAGGAGGAGCCAACTGCTTAAAATTTCAATGAGCTATAGCCACTAACTTCATTTCAAGTCATTGGTAATTTTGCTGGGGATATCTGGAGACACAGTGCTGGTAATCCAGGTGCAATAAGGCAAGATAGTGCCACTGTGGCCACAAAAAAAAAAACAACTTGCAACCCAAGATTTCTTACCTAGAAAATCTATCTTTCAATTTTGATGGGGAAATAAAAATCTTTTATGATAAACAGAAGCTGAAAGAATTTGTCCTCAAAATCAACACTAGAGAAAATACTCAAAAAGATTATCTGCAAAAAAAATAAGTACTAAATGCCAGAACCAGAAAAACAATAATTTCCATAAAAAAACAAATAAGCAAAGAAAAACAAACAGTCTCAAACCGAATTTAAAACTCAAAATGTTAGGAATTCAAAATAATTTTCTAATAATCATGCTAAACATAAATGGCCCCAACTGCCCAATGAAAAGACATAAGGTGGCAAAATGGATTAAAATCAGAATCTTTCTTGTCATAAATTGACTTTCATGGATGCTTTTGAAGTTTTGGTTTTAAATACTGTACTACTTTTGACAATGAAGTCTCCCTACTTTTCATTTTTTTTTAATTTTATAGGGTGGGAGGTCTTTCTACAGTGTTAAAATAGAAGTTTAGCAATTGTCAGTTCTTCTGCGAATTAATTTGTTTTTCCTGAGACACTTTTTTATTTTTATTTTTGGTACTGAGAATTGAACCCAGGGGAATTGTGCCTCCAAGCTATACCCCCAACATTCTTCATTTAAAACAGTATCTTTCTAAGTTGTTGAGAGTTTTGCTAAGTTACTGAGGCTGGTCCCAGAACTTCAATCCTCCTGCCTCAGTGTCCCAAGTACTGAGGTTACAGGCCCATGCCTCAGTGCTGGCTCCTAAGACACTCTCTACCACATACTGGGTGCCTACTTTAGACTAAGCTCAGCAGCCAAGTTTGTGGACAGAAGTAGAAGTGAGCTTGGAAGCATGGTCTAGGCAGGATAGTGACCAATGCATATAGAGTTGGCAGTGGTGTACAGTTTAAGGTTTTGATCAGGTGGCCCACCATTTCCTCAGGCTTTATTTCCAGGTTTTCTTATGTTCCATGAACTTCTCAATACCTATATATTGCTTTACCTTGTTTGTATTTGAACTTCTCCTCCCCTCCCACTAGCCTTTCTATTCATTATTCAGGCCAAAGTTCTAATACTAACACATTTGTGAAGCCCTCTCTAATGCCTAGAGAGTTTATTTCTGGTTCTCAAGGCATTTGCTCCTGCCATTTTGTGACAAGAACTGGCACCAAGCATTTTCTAGTGTAACCTGTATTCTCCAGGAACATGGACTACTCAGGCTACTTGTTGGGTGCTTATTCAGGAATGCATCCCTCTTCCCTGAGGAAGAATGTCCTCTTTGGCAGAAATTTTAGAGAAAAAAAAAGAAATTTTGGAAAGGGAGATACCAGAACATGGGCCCTCCAGACCTGTTGCAGGAAGAACGGAAGAGCTAGACCCCAACCTGATATCCTTTCCCCATCTGCCACAGGTGAGGCCACCTGTAGCAACTCTTGACTATCCACCCGAGATGAGGCACTGGACTGGCACTGGGCTACTACTCTTAAGGAGTTTATGATCCAGTAAGGAAAATATATCTCTGTATACGGATGTATTCATTTGTTTGGGCTGCCATAAAAAAATGCCATAGACTTGTTGGTTTGGACTATAGAAATATATTGTCTCACAGTTCTGGAGGCTGGAGGTTTGGAATCAGTGTATTACTAGCTTTTTTTTCCCCTGAGGGCTGTGAAGAAATGATCTCTTCCAAGCTTTTTTCTTTGGCTTGTAGATTGAATTCTTCTTCCTGTGTCTTTTTATATCATCTTTCATCTGTAATTATATGTTGTCCACATTTTCTGTATGTCACTAGTCATGTCAGATTCGGGCCCATGCTAATGACCTAAGTTAAACTTAATTATCTCTTTAACAACCCTATCCCCAAATGCAGTCACTTTCTCAGACTTCCTATACTTCAACATATGAATTTTAGGGGAGAGATTAATCAAATAAAAATAAATAATGACAGCTTAGAATAAGAGCCATCATAGCAGAAAGTCTATACCTAGACTATTTGGATATTCTGTCCCATGTTCTCTTAATCATACCACACTTTGCCAGTCAAGAATACAAATGTCTGCCTTTAATTGAGCAGCCATGGAATATTCTAGTTGAGAGGCCTATGTTTTGTGCTTCCTCTGATCTGGCCCAGATCCCCCTTGAGAGAAGAGATTACTTTTTTTTTTACTTTTGTCTTTCTCTGCTGAACCTGGGAAGTTGAAAGATCACAACAAAGGTTATGGCACAGAAAAATCTGAGTTCAAATCTCAGGTGAGTTACTAATTGGATTTTTTAATACAGTCAGGAAAGTCATACCTATTCATTAGACTCAGTTCTCTCAAAAATGGTATGAAAACTCTTATTAGTAACAATTGTGGAAATAAAATGAGACCATTTGGGCATAGGCTGTAGGTCCAACCAAGGTAATATGTGTCTTGATCTCTGTGTCATGGTTGAGCCTGACATGGGAGCTGATCTAAGACAGTGCTCAAGTCACCTGTATCAACTGAATGAACCATGAGTGACTGAATAACTAGAACAATGTTCTTCTATGAGAAATCCTCTTGCAGTTGTGCCCATGAATTGAGGAGGAAGGTTTGTATGTTCCTATTACACCCAGAAATGAGGGAAAAAAGAAATTCTTCCATTTACAAAGGGAACAGAAAAAAAGAGCAAGGGAGTGGGTAGAGGCCCAAGAAATGTCACCAATGCAAGATGTCACACTTAACCCCAGCTCATATCTACCACGTATCGTGTCCACCCTCTGCTCTGTGCTTCCTTGGCAGGGGGCAGCCTGGAGCAGGCCAAAGACTTCCAGCTGAAGTCCTGCACCCACGTTATCCTACTCTGCTCCTAGATTTGCATAAGTCTTTACCATCTCTGGACCTTTTCCCCCCAGCCTCAAATGAAGACAGTTGGCCTATCCCACTTCTGAGCTATCTTCCTATTTGAAGTCTTTTTAATCTAGACCTATAATCCAAGCTCTCTAACTATGGAGCTGAAAGACCCTTTCAGTCAGGGTGGGACTTTTTTTCCTGACTGAGGGCCATAGGTAGGCTCTGCCCATATCCACCCTAGGCATGCTATTAGTACAACCATTCTATAATTCCAGATCAGAGACACTAATTGTCTTTCTAGACATTTCAGGTGGGAAAATATGTTTTTAATCATCTACTAATCTCAAATCTACTTCTTCACAAGTAACTTCTACCTCTAGGCCCATCAGCCTTTGAGTATAACAAAAATATGTGCCCCAATCCTGGAATTTGAATTAAATGTACCTTAAAAATATACATAATACCAAGATTCCACCAGCAACAATAGCTTAGCTCTGAACAACTGCAACATCTTTCTACAGATACTTGGCCCAAAGAAATCAAATATTTCCATGCTTAACTCTTGCTCTAATCTCTCTATATACATGCTGATTCCCAGTTTAGGAAGAAAAAATATTTAGTGCATTTTTGCATGATCATTCTACACCAGATTGAGCAGGGAAACTAGAAGGGAAATGCCTGTAATATTTAGTTAATGTGGTCATTGTATTTGATTTGGCTGCATCACCCAAAATGCAAATACAAATGTCCCACTTTATTTACATGTGAGTCTCTTTTTCAACAGCAGGAAGATTGTAGAAGCCTGACCAAGTCATTCAGTGATCCTGGCACAGAGGGAAACACTAGCTAGACCTCAGAACAGTTCTTCTGGGCCTTAAGTAACCAGAGATGTGATTTCTAGAAAGCTGCTGCAGGGAAGAGGCCACAAGCAAATATTTTAACTTCACTGAGAGCAATTTAGAAAATACCACAGTTCAGTTTTGCAGAAACCCATTCCCCTGGTCCCTCTCAGAGAGAAAGCTAATAGAGTTGAAAGATGACTAAACTAGAAATAGAACTGCTCAACTAAAATCTGAGTTCTGCCATTCACCTCAGATGAGTTTCTTAGTTCCTTGGAGCCTTATTTTCAGTTGTGAAGAGCCAGAGTTTTTGTCAATCTTTTGAAGAACACAATGTGTTATTATTGTAGTATTTATCTAAGGAGGATAAAGTAAACTTATAGAGCTAAACCAGGAAATAGTTCAATTTTTAGGTGGACTCAAATCAATTCATCTGAAAGAAGTTGTGTAGAACATCTAGAATTGTTCTTAAGAATGTATAAGCATGAGCCCTGGCATTAAGGGCAGAAAGCAGCTTGACACACTCAGTGACCTAAAGCTATTCTAACTTTCTTGATCTGTACCATGTGTGTTTGGCCTTGATCCTCTCTCTAGCTCCTTCCAACTTTTAAGCAGCCTCTTCTCTGGTACAGAGTTTTCCCATGGTTTTACACTTTACTGGGCCTTTGTAGATGAGAACAGCCACATTTTTGTAGTTCCAATTTTTTTTTCTGTCAGGTCTATTAGCATATCTGTTATACTTGGGCTCAGCAATTCCTAGAGCATTGGCCAGTGTTGTGGAAGAAAAGCATGATGTTTGAAGGGAGAACTATGAGGTCCTGGAGAACAATCCACCAGGTCTCTATCATCCCATTCCCCAGAAATTACAAACAAATGCTATCACAGGGGATTTCTGCTTGGGAAAATTCAGGAGGCAATCTTCTGGCTCAAGGAGTCCTATGATCAGACAGACACAAGGCCTCAGATGCAGGCCAGTTTCCCAAAGAGTTATCTAATCAGAAGAACCGTGGAATTTAGATGAAATATTTTCAAATAGGCCAAATTTAAATTCCCAGGAAATTCATCAGATCTCCAAAAGATTTCTGCAACCTACCTCTCCCTGGCCCTGATAAAACCCAGCATGCAAGTCACTGCCCACATTAAAGGCATCTGGGTAGTGCAGTTAGATGAGTCACCACTGATAGAAGTTGGGGGTCTTCACATTCTCAGGTTTCATTCTTTTATCCTATTTCACTGCTTTCCATCACCTCTTGGGAGTAGGACCTCCTTCAGTTGACATTCAGGGACATATGTACCTTGTCTCTTCTGTGCAGAACAGTGAGAAGGACAGCAGGCTTAGATCCACACAGATATGAGTTTGAAAGCCTTTTCTATCTCACACTCATAGGTCGTGACCTTGGGCTATCATTTTGGTTTATTTCTGCTTTCCATAAACTCATCTGCCAAAGGTAGATAATGGTTCACAGAACTTCTACAAGAATTGAAGATATAATAATAAATACAGGACATCTGGTCCTGTAATTGAAAACTATGGATAATTATCATCCCCTAAGACTCCGACCCGCAGGGGCTTAGAGAATGACACAGACACCTCTTCAGCTGAAACATGAATTCTTCTTTAGTGGATCCTTAATTCTTCTCTTAATATGTCTCAATATGTCTCTTAATATGTCTGTCAATGCGTACAGCAAGCACAATATATATCAGCATCATAACCCCTCCCTCTATTCCCTACCAACCCCAAGCTTTCCACAGCTAGGGCATGCACATTTCTGACTCTCATAGGCAGGCTGGTGGTAGCATGAGGTGCTGCGTCACTGATCATTCTGCAGGCACGTAGCATGGCACACTGTGCATGCTCAAGGAGACGTCCATCTTGTGAGTCTCATGACTTGGCTGCAAGCCTAGGTGCCATCTTGAGTCCACGCTGGCAATAAGCCTGGGTGCCATTTTGGTCCAGCTGAGTGGGCCCTGACAGATAATCAGTTATTAGAGGTTATGAGCACTGCTGCATAACTCTATGGTACACGAAATAGCTCCAGTCTCCCCTCCAACCTCTGGTCCCATTATCCTATCCCACTCTCCCTGTGCTTCAGGAAGATTTAGGCTTCTCTACTTCATGTCTTTATTCTGGCTTTCCCCTCTACATGGGACATCTTTTCCTTTATTATATTCAACTGCCTAATGCCTGACTTATATTGCAGAGCCCAGTGCACAGGAAGCTTTTTTACCTCCCCATCTGATGTATTCTTTGTGTTCTCTGAGCCCCTGTCATTCTTCCTTCCCTGTAGTGCTCCTTTCTCTTTTGGATCAGGGAGTCTATAGTTTCTCAGGTTACTCAATAAACTGATCTAAAAGGTATAAGCCAAGTCTGCTGTACCTCAAGCTCCACTATATCACTGAATACAAGGCCTGATACAAGGGGCTTTCACAGGATTCACATGGTACAAGGCTGTTATGGTTCTGATCTGTAATATCCCTCCAAAGTTAATGTGTTGAAAGCATGTCCCCAATGCAGCAAAGTTCAGAGTTGGGGAGTGACTGGAAGGGCTAGGTCATTGGGGGAGGAAACTTTGGGACACCTCCATATCTCTGTTTTGGGCATCCATGATGTGTGAGCAGTGTTCCTCTGCAATGCCTTGAGCTATGATTATTACCTGGGAGGTGGCCAACTATGGACTCAACATTTGATACCATGAGCCCAAATAAACCTTTCTTCTTCCAAGTTGTGCTTATCAGGTACTTTGGTCAGAGCAATTGAAAAGCTGACTAAAACAGGATCACATGTGGAGATTTGTAGAGGATGGGTTTTCTAATATTTTACTAAGATATTCTAGCCTGAGTAGAAGAAAATAACTCCCTCATAAAGGCCAAATTAGTCTTGGATCTTACTAGTAGAATATCTAAGTTGAATCCTAAGAAGATGATCCATGCTCACCTACCCAGAGACAGAAACACTGGTAGATCTGTCTGGAGAAACCAATAGCTATGAGGAGTACCATCTCCACATATTCCAACATCTCGAATTAGTAAGGATTCTATCTTCCTGTAGCTCCCTGAAGCTTCAGAAGCAGACTGAGAAAGTTTAAGGACAGGGGATATGCTATGTGTTAATAAAAACCAAAAGTCTGAGGTCAGGGAGACCTGGGAGATAATCCTATTTTCTCCTTCCTTACTGGGTGTGCGATCTTGGCCAATTCATATGATCCTTCTGCAAAGTGTTTCTGAGAGATAAATGAGGAAGGTCAGGAACAAGATGGGGCACATGGTGAGCACATAATAAAAGTTCATTTGGGGGCCAGAGGTATTTTTTGTCATTGTAGAGGTCACTGCAGCACTGTTGGGTATCCTTTGGGCCCCATTCAAGGTAAATTATCTTCTGAAGTGCCAATAAACTTCTTCATATTAAATACCTCCCCATGAAACTACTCTAAGAGGTGGACCCTGAAAAGAATACAGAAAGGACCTGAGAATGGTGATATAACTGAGGATGTGTTGACATGAGATCAGTTATCAATTATCCCATTTACTAGTCTGGTAAAGGATGTCTACCTGGATCTCAGCAGTGTGTAATACAAATACATCTCTTCCAGGAAGAGCCACTTTGACCAACATGATTGAGTTATTCCTAAAGATATTTAAAGAGCAATGTTTGGTGACAGGTACATTAAGTGAGTTTGGCAACAGGGACAATCTCTGCAGAGATTTCATTTAACACTTAGTTCTTTTGTGGGTCTGGGAGACCAGTTTTCAGTCCCTTGACAGTAACACAGATGTTGTGAGCTGGGCTGTGTTCTTAGCAAGGTGGGCTGGTAGGGAAGAGGAGGTAGATGGAGCTTCAGATACTAGTCCTGTCAAAAGCTGCTGAGGTATAGGCATTGTTAAAAGTGGGGAGAAGAATTTATCTGTGATTTGTGAAAATGCTTGTTTCTGAAGTGTGAGCTCATCTGGTGGGTCACCATGTAAGGGCATCTCGAGGACTATGACAATCAGGAGCTTGGTGATACATTGCCATATAATGAGGCATTCACAGCAAAATCCTGCCTTCATCTGGGGAAAGAAGGGAAGTGTTTCCTCCTGTGGAGACCAGATGAAATTAGGGCATGGAGACAGGGCCTGATTGAAACACATTGAGACTGAAGGCAGGGAACTAGGTCTGGCAAAGTGCTAGAGTACTTACTTAGCAGAGAAGCTGAGGCAAAGCCCATCTATCTGGAATTGCTCAAAATAAGTAGGGTAGGAGAAGGCTGTGCCTCTATAGGCATCGGGGCACAAGGTTCCCCCAGCCTCACCAACTCCTGGTTCTGGGGCAACAAGACAGAGGCAACTGATTTGGCCCTGCCTGAGCTAGGGTAAGGTCAGGACCGGGGCTTTGGGGGGAGACTCTGAGCCTAGCAGTGAGTGGTGGACACCAGTAAGGACTGACAGATAAGTTAAGCCATTTCTCTTGTTTTTATGATCCATTTTCACTGTGATACTATATTGAAGATTACTTAGTTAGGCGTTCTTCACTCATTCAACCAATATTTATTTACTAGGCACCCACTCTGGACTGGGTCTTTATGCTATTCTGATCAGACCAGTGACACTTGTGGCCATCTCCTCATAGACCTCCCTCCAATTAATCAGGGCCAAGGACTGCTGCTGAGCCAACAGACAACTCAAACACAGCATGAACAGGGTGATGGTAGTCTGTACTGGAGGCCAGTGGAGGGTCCCTGACCCCAAGAGCCTTTTCATGGAGAGATAACTTGCTATTTGCACTCCTGTGACACAGTGCAGGATCTCCTTTGACAGTCACTTTCTCAATTGCAGAACTTAATTGGTGGGGATAGGGGCAGGATAGCATGCCAGGGCAAAGTTTAGAAAAATTTTATGCCCTCATCAGGGCTGGTTTGATTGAATTCTCACAGCTGAAACTAGAAAGTGAGCCAAAACACTCAGGTACTTGATTTTAAAACCATCTGCCTTTAAGGATTACCTCTAGCAGGGTAGAAAAGGGCTTTTGATGGAAAACTGCAGAATTAGTCAACTTCATCTAGAGCCCAGGAATTTTCTCCAAGTTGGCAGCAAAACCTCATGGGAAAATGAACACCTTGGGGAAGTCTGAGCACTTTTCCCCTCTGAGATGAGGAGGACTTTTTCTTCAGTGAAGGTATACAAAGACCCTATATCCCACTTGGGGAAAATATTTCTCCCTAATGATGAGGAACTGAGAGTTTTATTCCACAATGGGATGAGAATGGCAAGCATGGAGTGCTGGAGAATGAATAGTGCAGGGTCAAGGAAATTTAGTCTGAAAGAGAATGAAGACACCTTGCAGCTCGGGTCCCATGGAGGAAGAGCTTCACTTCAGCACCAAAGTGAAGGAACTGCTGTATCTTCCCAGAGAGGATGGGCATAGTGCAGGAGAAAATAACCAAAGGCCATAATGGAAATCACTAGTGGGAATGGTGGATTTTGCTTTTGAAAGTGGCTCAGCAAGTATTAGGAGAGAAATTATACTGTGCCACAATTTAAGGCAAGGAAAGGAGGAGGCATTTCTCAGTGGGCTTTCTGCCCTCTTTCCATCCTAAAATGTCCTATTTTTTCAACCTAGAGTAAGAAAATGCATTTCTCTCCCAGCCCTTACATCATTCCCTGTCTCACTGTGTTCCAGTTTCAGAAAACCATGGTGAAGATCAGCCTTGGGCTGACCTTGGGGGACATGTTCTCATTTCTGAAGCCATCTGATCTCTGGACTCTTGCCAGTAAGTATGGCTGGTGGGGCTCTGAACCCCATCTCTCTTCTGTCATCCCTATGGCAGTTTTATAGATGGGTAGAGGGAAGCCTAGGACCATGAAGATAAAGGTTGGTGGCCCCCGTCTGCACTGACATTCCTTAATATTTGCACAAAAGGCTGTTGATTACACATCAGAGTGTTGTGCTCAACCTGGCAGGCAGAAGAAACCAATCCCTGTTTTTCCCAAGTTCAGACTGACTTTCCCCAAAGGATATTTCTGAGAGAGAGAAAAGACAAAATAAAAAGTAAAAATTATTTGAAATATGTAAAATTAAACTCTAAAGTAATGGTATTCATTTGTGTTCATCCTGAACTGGCAAAAAAGTGATAATTTGAAGGCAAAATGTCTGATTTCAACTCTCCCCTTTGTCATGGAATAGCTATGTAACCTTTAGAAAGATAATTACACTATCTGTTCCTCAGTATCTTAATTGATAAAAAAAAAGATGATGAAGCACCTAAGCACAGAGTTACTAAGGACAAAATTAGGTAATAGACATATCTTGGAAGTAGTGCCAGGCTTATTATCCCAACCTATATAGAGATTTAAGTGGGTGTTTGGGGTCTGGTCATCCCTTATAATTTGAGGGTGACTTTATTCTCAGTAAACCAACAGCTTTCTCAAAAACTGTGCAGAAGGTATATGAAAACAGGGTATATTTTTATTTGACCACAAAGGATGATGATATCCATAAAATGTCTCCAAAGGCTACCTTTACAACCCCTCAGGTTTTAGACAACAGCAGCTGTGGGAAAATGTGGAGATCTTCAGGGGACTACTTTTAAGGGAGACATTTCCTTGATATTGTAAATTCTGTTAATTTGTTTATAGTCTCAATATCATGATGGCCTCCCATCGAAAGAGTATCTAAGTAAATGCCTAGGAAGTTGTGTTCTTTATTTCTCTGTTAACTGAGACCATTAGGGAGTTGATGATCTCTGGGGCTGCTTCCAGTTCTGCTCTAGTCAGGTTCAGTTCCAGTAATATTCTTCTTTTAGCAATTGAAGTGTGATGATATGGGCTTACCTAGTAGCAATTCAAGCACAATAATGATGAAGCAGGGCAAAAGACTTAAGAACAGGAAGAATTAAAGCAGCCATCTGCATCATCTCTTCTATGAGGCTGGGAGAAGTAAGCAGGAATGTGAGAGACTGGTGGGAACCAGAGAAACAGGGCACTGACCAGCCCACAGATATTCATTCCAATTAAATATCAAATTGTACAAAAGTAATTGGTTCTCCAAAACTCTGTTCTGATTAATTATAAAAGAATAGATAGGAAACCTCAGAAAAGCTTAAAAACCCACTTTCCAAGGGCTTTGAGATCACTCTTTTTCAGAAACTTTCCCCTTGGGGGGAAAAGGAACTTTGTCCTCTATCATTCCCTGACTTTCTATACCCTTTGCTAGTCCTTGGACTTCATTCATTGCAATTCACTGGAAAAGAACCCTTTAAAGGAGACACCTCTGTTTCAGACTTGTCTGGGAACTTTGGCAGGGTAAGTAAAAAGAAAAACGTTCTTGGACTGCTGGAACATGCTTTTACAGGCTCAGATCTTGTAGTCTAATCCTACATGGCTTACAATTAGACTTCATTTGTGCGATGCCTCTTAAAATAAGATTGAGCAAGGCGCAGTGGCTAGGGAAATAGAGAAAGTAAACAAACAAACAAACAAAAAGGCAGCTGTGCTGCCAATTCCACAGGAGTCCCTACTCAGGGGGAACTGCATCCCCATGGAACCGATGGTAAAAGTGGACATCTGGGACTCAGTTGTGCCTACAGCCTGCAAGTGACCACCTCTGGTCCTCCAATTGCTGACATTGTGTTGGGGGGGCCGCCCAAAGCCACACCCCAGCCAGGGCACTCCCACCATGCCTACACTGAGTGCAAGATCCATGGGTGCCAGGCTGTGGCTTTGCTTAGAGCTGAGGTACACACACACACACACACACACACACACACACACACACACACGATGTGGAAATTCAACTCAGTGGTCCACAGTCCCACCAGAAAAACAAGTTTGCTCTTTAGTCAGCATGCAGATGCAGTCATGCAAGGGGAAAAAATCATTTGTGTAGACCCCAGGGTGGGGGAGAGGGGGAGAGAACCCTGGCAGCTGCAGTCAGAAAGCTATTTCTAACAGCTAAATTTACATATAAATGGATGGCTGCAGCAGCGGGTTTCCTAAGCTCTGAAAGCTTAAAGAGCTAGAGTCAAAATTAGGGGAAAGGACAGCTTGGGTCACCTGGGTTCTCTAAAAATTTGGGAAAACTATCATTGGTCAGTTTCTGCCTATGTAGGTGGGTTTAAGCCTCCATACCATATGGTATGGCAAAAAGGAGAACAAAGGGGAGTTCTCCAACATCTCAAATTTAATATACATGAGAAAGGAATGGTTGGTTTTAAAGCCACTGCTCTGGGCCCACCTACTTGCTACCTCTGAAACTGGCACATAAACCCTACCATGGTATAAATGATAACATTTCACCAGCTAACAAAGGACTTTTGCACTGTTTGGATGTATGTTTATGTTTAAATGCTCCTTATAAAAGCTTGTAGAATAATTCTATTTTAATGTGCTTTTATTGGTGCATTATAATCTCACATCATAATGTAAATCATGCTGACAATGACATACATACACACAGCACATAGTACCCCTCCTCCCACCTACCCGTTTGCCCTCATCCCAATACAGAATACTGATTGGCAATAGTATACTCACATATATACAAATAGTTGATGGTAATATTTTCATAAATGAACTTCAGTCTTCCTCCTTCCCTTCCCTTAAATCTCCTCCTGGGTTCTACTCATGATTCTCCTCCATTATCTGGAGTCCCTCTGGCATTTCAATTACTCCCTAGCTTGCACATAATAGAGAAAACATTTGACCTTTCACTTTTTGTGATTGGCTAATCTCACTTAACCTAATATTCTTCATGCTTTTCCATTATTTTTTGCAAATGACAAATTTGTTCTTTTTAATTTCTGAGTAGAATTTCATTGTGCGTATTTCCCATAACTTTGTAATCCTTTCATCTGTTGATGGACACCTAAGTCAGTTCCAAGTTTGGCTATTGTAAATTGTTATGCGATGAACAAGCATCTATTACTGTAGTTCTCTGGTTTCAAACCCTTTGAAAAAATACTCAGGAGTGGTATAGCCAGGTCATATTGTGGTTTCATTCTCAGTTTTCTAAGGAATCTCCACACTAATCTCCATAGTGGCTGAACTAGTTTGCAATTTTACCAACAGTGTAGAAGAGTTCCTATTTCCCCACATCTTTGCTAACATTTACTGTTATTTGCCTTGATGATTGCCATTCTGATTGAGATTAGATGAAATCTCATTGTTGTTTTGATTTGCATCTCTCTGATTGCTAATTATGTTGAGCATTTTTTTGTGTATCTATTAGCCATTTGTATCTCTTCTTTTGTGAAATGTCTATTCAATTCAGTTGCCATTTCTTGATTAGGTTATTTGTTTTTCTAATGTAAATCTTTTAAGTTTTTTTGTATAGTTTAGATACTGGTCCTCTGTCAGAGAGACAGCTGGCAAAGTTCTCCCATTTCGGGTAATTTCTCTTTAAACTCTTGATGGTTTCCTTTGATGTACAGAACCTTTTTAGTTTAATGCCATTCCACTTATTAAGTATTGTATTAATTTCCTGAGCTTTAGGGGTATTGTTGAGGAAGTTTCTACCTGTGCATATATGTTGGAGTGTTGAACTTATGCCCTCCTCTAGCAGCTTTACAGTTTGTTGTCTGATTTCCAGGTCTTTGATCAATCTTGAGTTGACTCTTGTACAGGGTGAGAGGTAAAGATTTAGTTCCATTTTTTTTACAACCGGATAACCAGTTTTCCCAACACCATTGTTGAAAAGGCTTTCTTTTCTACAGTCTATGTGTTTGGCCTCTTTGTGGAAGATCAATTGACTATAAGTGTGTGGAATTGTTTCTGCACTTTCTCTTCTGTTCCATTGGTCTATGTGACTTTTTTGTGCCAAGACCATGCTTTTTTTTATTACTATAGCTCTGTAGTATAATTTGAAGCCAGGAATTGTTATGCCTCCTGTATAGTTTTTATTGCTGAGAATTGCTGTGGTTCTTCTGGATCTTTTGTTTCTCCATATGAAAATTAGTACTGGTTTTTTAGGTATATAAAGAATGACATTGGTATTTTGATAGGGATTGCATTTACTCTATAGATCACTTTTTGTAGAATGACCATTTTGACAATATTTATTCTGCCTATCTGAGAGCAAGTGAGATCTTTCCATCTTCCAAGATCTTCAATTTTTTAGTGTTTTCTAGTTTTTATTATGGAAGTCTTTTACCTCTTTCCTTAGGTTTATTCCTAGGTATTTTATTGGTTTTGAGGTTATTCTAAATGAAACGGCTTTCTGAAATTCTTTCTCTATTTATTCTCTGTTGGCATAAAAAAAGGAACTGAGATTTTAGGGTTGATTTTTGTATCCTTGTTGTTTCTCATTCTCATACTTTCAGAGTTCACAAGTTTGTGTTTTTGTTATTTTGGCATCTTCTTCCTCTTTGTGTGTGAGTCCTGTGTTTATTTGTGATTCTTTTATAATAAGGTCTTTGCTGGAAGTGTATATTCACCTCTTCCAATCTGACAATTATAATCAAATATTTGAGCTTATTCCTTAGAGCCTCACTAACTAGATACAATTCTTAGTGTAGGCAAACAGGATTCTTTGATTGGCTATAAGTCACTGTGCTCTCCAGTCCCAAACTGCAAAGGGCTCAAGACTATGTTATCCTGTACAGAGCCTGCTGCTTGCTGATTGGGATTTAGTATACTTCAGAAACCACTGCTGCTTTGTTGAATGTGAACCCTTGATAGGCTGAGTGGTCATCTCTAGCCTTTGTCCCCAGTGGGTTTTGGCTTTTTAATGCCAGTTATTGCTATGCTCCGAGCTTGTGGCCTGGCTCACTGAGGTTTGATTGTCCCTGAGACATCACTCCAGATCTGCTTGTTACAAACACATAAAGTACTTTCAGTCACTAACATGAATGCATGCCAGACAGAGTCTTCTGGCAGAAAAAGTATTGATGTCCTAGCTTGTAGCTGCAATCAAATGAAACCCTGCTGGGCCACTGGCCTTTTGGCATGGCCTGGCAAAGATAGCACTACTGCCACTCTCCACCCAAATCCCAAGGTCTGGCAGGGAGTGACTGTACAGTTTCAAGCCAGGGGCTTGGGTGACTCAGTTCCTTAGCCCCAGGGACACTACCACTGTCCTGGACAACTAAAGTCACTGAAGTCCTTGCTGGCTTCAAATGCCAGTGCTTGCAGCACCCAAACATAGCCAGACCTAATATCACTGCTTTCCAAGCCTGAAATTTAACTTGATAGACTGAGCTATTTCCTCCAGACACCTCAGATGGGTGTCCTGTGGTGATTCTTAGAGACCCTACAAGGGCTTAGCCAATTGCAGACTGTAGTTCCTTCCCATCAGAAAGTCTCTAGAAGCTATCTGCTAATTCATACTTCTGCTGTATCCAACAGTAGTCACCACCCCCAACTCTGCAGGGATGATTTGTAAAGTCTCAGATCCCCAAGTCTATATCCTTGCCACACATATTACTGTGCCTGCACAGGGCAGTATCCCACTGGGATGGCTTATTAACTTATGGTTTTGTTGAGCACAATGTTGGATTGCTGCCAGAAGATATGAATTCAACCACAGCCCCAGGGCTTGGCTGGATCATATGTTCTATTGAGTCTCTGACAAACATGGAGCAAAATGCCAACTGCATTTGATACTTATCTGTAGTTGCTGACCTAACAACAATCCACAGGTTCTTCCTGGAGGTCTCTATGAGCTGTGGTACTGGCAGCCAGTAGCTCTTGTGCAGCCTGGCTAAGATGACACCACCACTGTTGACCTGAGTCTCTGTTCACTGGGCTCTTTACAGTCCTCTGGTCTTTCTCCTAGTTCTGATTTCACTGTTTTTCAACTTTTGTTGTTTTGTTGATTTGTTTTGCTGCTTTTCTTCCTTTGTAAAGAAGCAGTCTTTCTGGTAATTGAGCCTGGTAAAACACACCTGAATCTTACCTCCTCCCTCTAAGTCATCATCTTGCCAAATTCTTGGATAATCTATTTTCTAATGTGATTTGTTCTCTTATACTCTAAAATCCAATTCTAAGATTCTAGTGTGAGCACTGTGAGGTATTGCTGTGAGGCCTAGCTATAAGAGGTTCTTTCTTGTTTCTTACTTTTTTTCTTTCATGTAGCATCAGACCAGAAGGCTATTTTGCTAGTTCCAGTCCAATGGCCCAATACACACCAGATTTGTTTCTGGTAAGTTTTTGCCTCTGTCTGCCTCTTATAGATACCCAAGAAGCTCTGGGAGTTCCTGCACCTCCCTGGCTCTAGCAAACCCCACCAGCTTCACACAGAGTCTTCTGGCCTTGGGATACCCCTTTCCTCATGTCCTGCACCTGAGACTTCCAGATCTGCCCTTGGGATTTGAGACTCCTCCCCCTGCCAAAACAAAAGTTTGAGGACAATCAGATTTCTGTTTCTAAATTTTCCCATCCATTTAGGAGGTGACCTTTCCAGACTCCAGCTTTAAAAATCCCCACTTCCTCTAGGTTCTAGCTTAACAACCTATGAGTTCCGAAATTATATTTTATTTTATTTTGAACTTTATTTTTATTTATTTATTTATTTTTATTGGTGCACTGTATTCATACATCATAGTGGGATAGGAACTTTTGTAGACATACATACACACATCACCCAGTCAGCCCCCACCCGATCCCCACCCCATTCTCTCCCCATCCCTCCTTCCCATGCTTGGCTTAGTGGTTGACATCTAGTATTATAGCAATTTATCCAAAATTAAAAATGATAATCTCACATAACAGTTTCATTTGTCTGATACCAAGCTTTTGATTACTTAATGATAACATTTCAATATTTCTTTTTGCTTTCTTTCTTACCAGAGAATATTTTTTTCTATTTTTTAGGTGAAACTATAATATATTTATATATTTATTTTTCAGAAAAAAATCTATCCTAATATGGAATATGGATTCTAGATACCCAAAACGATCTTGAAAAAGAACAAAGCTAGAAGATATATATTTTCTGATTTCAAACCATATCAAGCTACAATAATTGAAACAGTGTAGTACTGTTCTAAAGGCAGATATATAAACCATTGGAGTTAAATACAAGCCTAGAGCTAAATTCTTCCCTATATTGTCAAGTTATTTTTGACAAGGTTTCCACGAACATTTGGTGGTGGAAATAATAATCTTTTAACTAAATATTGTTAAAAATAATAATTACATGGAAAAGAATAAAATTGGACCCTTACCTAATCCCATATACAAGTATTAACTCAAAATAGATAAAAGACCTAAATATAAATCTTAAGACTATAAACTTTTAGAAAAAAATCTGGGTCATAAAACCTCACAACATTGAAATTGGCAGTGATTTCTTGGATATGATTTCAATGGCACAGGCAACAGAAGAGTATACAAACTCCCTAAAAAATAAAAAAGATATTGTATATCCAAAGACAATGTAAACAGAGTTAAAAGTTTCTAATAGAATTGGATACAATATTTCCAAATGCTATGTCTGAAGGTATATTAATATTCCAACTAAAATTCTAAAAATTAACAACAATAAAGGCAAACAATACCATTTAGAGATAGGTAAAAGACTAACATAAATAATCTCCAAAGATAACCAATCTTAGTTGTTTGTTGGATGGAATATCTTGTTTCTCTGGTTCTGGTGTGTGTTACCTATTTCTTCTTTGTAGTTAATCTCTTTGAGTATTTTCTCTAGCGCTGGTTTTGAAGACATAAATTCCTTCAGTTTCTGTTTGTCATGGAAGCTTCTTATTTTTCCATCTAATTTGCTAGAAAGTTTTGCTGGGTAGGACATTTTTGGCTGGAAGTTGTTTTCTTTCAGAGTTTGGAATATGTTACGCCAAGCCCTTCTGGCTCTCATGACTTGGTTTGGGAAGTCTGGAGTGATTCTAATTGGTTTGCCTCTGAATGTCACTTGGCCCTTTGTTTTTGTTGCCTTTAAGATTCTCTGCTTGGCTTCCACATTGGTCATTTTGACAATTATGTGGCGTGGGGATCCTCTTCTCCGATCCTGTCTAAAGGGAGTTCTATAAGTTTCCTGGATCTGTGTATCAACCTCTTGCTCTATGTTTGGAAATTTTTCTGCTATCACTTCCTTAAAGAGATTGTTGATCCCTTTGGTTTCACATTCTTTTCCCTCCTCTATTCCAATTATTCTAGGTTAGCTCTCTTAAAATGGGCCCATATTTCTTCAATGTCAGATTCCTGCTGTTGGATATTTTTTTCCTAGATTAGAAACTATGCGTTCATTTTTGGAATGATCATCTTCTAGGAGCGAGATTCTGTTCTCCGTGTGGTCTAATCAGTTGTTTGTGCTTTGAATTGAGGCCTTTACTTCATTAATTGCATCCTTTATCTCTTTTTGGCTCTCTTTGAATTCTTTTCAAAGCACCTCTATTATTTCTACAATTATTTTCTTGATTTGATCTTCTAGAAATCTCTGATTTTCTGTTTTATCGGTTTCTGATGTTGTGGGGTTGTGGGTATTCATTGCTCCAGTGTTATTCCTCTTTCCCATAATTTCGGAAGTTTGTGCCTTCTCTGGGTTCTTTCCTCGGGTCACTATGACTTCACTTAAGGTGTTCTGGATCTCGAGTCAGTAGTATCTCAGACCCCACTACTCCTTTACTGGGTTGTATCACAGAGTCTCCGACCCAGAGAGTCGATAGAGGCTGCTTTAGACTGTGGGGGGTGCCAGGTTGAATGTTCTCCTATGGTGTGATATCTCTGCCACCGCCACTGCCCCACTGGGTCAAGTCCCAGGGAGTACAGTACTGGGATTTCTCCTCTGTGGCCCACAATTTGACTCACTGTTCTTGAGTACGCAGATGTAGCTGTACTGGACTTGGTGAATTCGCTGCTGCTGCCGCCGGTGGCAATATGGTGCCGCTGCTACGCCCTCGGCTGTGAGGCTGGCTTATTTCTTCTTGGTTTTGATTTCCACTCTGAGTCCCTGCAGCATTTGCTGAGCTCAGCCACTGGGAGCTTTAGATGCTCCCTGCACTGAAAAATCCCACCTGGCTGTTCCGCAGCGGCTCACCTCGGCTTGCTGTAGCTGTCTGGTGAAGTCACCGCTGCCGCCGGCTGTATGGCGCTGCTGCCGCATCCTCAGGCGTGAGGCCGGTGTATCTCCTCTGTGGCTCTGAGCTCTGTTTCAGACCGCTTTCTCTCTGGAGCCTGGTGATTGTTTTGTTTCTCTGGTGATGGTGTTTTCTGGCTATGAAAGGCACTGATTTTGTGGTAATGGAGATTGGTTGTTAGCGGGGCTCTTAAGCCCCACTTTTCTTGGTCGCCTGAGTTCCCAAATTTTAAAGACAAGACTTAAATAAATACATTGTCCAGATCCAGCCAAATAAAGAAGGCTTTCTTTTTCAAGCTTTCTTCCCTCTCCATTCTTGTCCCTCCTGTAAAAATCACTTTCTCAGCCAAGTAATTATACCTCAGCCATAGTGTACCTCAGCGACCAGGTTCAGTCTGTCCTTTCCCTCATCCCTGCTGCCAAACTCCTCACTCCAGAGCTCCATGTCACCAGTGCTGCCACCCTGATCCTATTCCCACTTAAAAGACACTACCTAGGTACCCAAGGACATGTGAGTCAGCACTCCTTGTGATATTTCCTCACAGCTACTGCCAGCTCCACCTGACCCTGACACCTGTGGCTCCAGCCACTATGCTCCTTGCTGTGCCCCACACTGCAACCTCCTTGGCTGCTGCCAACCCAGAGTTGATCAAGCCACCCAGTCCCTTTAGCCTGCTGCTCTGCAAAGAAATAAAGAGCTACCAAAAGGGCTTCTGGACCAGACAAAAATGTATTGCTGCAGCTAGGATTTTCCCTAGCCTCCTTGGTATCTTTCCCTGCTCTGGACCCTCTTCCCTTGTGCACTCCCTGTCTGATCTACAGCAGCTCCATCCACACCATTCTGCTTGCACACCCTACCCCCAGAGTCCACATGCCATGCCTGCATCCCTGTGTACCAGTGTACTCTCTCCACCCTGATCTCCTGTTGGATAGCTCCCCTGCTCCTTCCTGAATCCTGAATCCACAGAGGCAGTTCCATCCTTAGTCAGTCTTATGCCTTCAGCTCACCCCCGGCTCTCTCCCCAGGCCTGACCATTCTCCATCTCACATGATGTGCCAGCCCCCGGGAAGAATGGCCCTGGCCTCCCGGGGGCCATACCTGATGTAGGATAGAATAAATAAGTATGTAGAAAGGAGACAAGCAGGAAGGGAAAGTAAAATACAACTTTAATATAAGAACCTGGAGCTGAAGTGCTTCAGCCTCTAGTCCACAAACCAGTTCTCTTTCCCAGGCCTGACTCTCCCATAAATTCCTGGGAAACCTGTAGATCCTAGAGTTAACAATATTTCCAAGAAAACCTATAATTTATGATATTCTAGCTTATTCATCAGTCAACTACTGAGGACCCCAATCAACCCAAGATCATCACCCTAAGGCTGACCAGAACACCAGACCATCAGGAAGCACCTCAGGACTACTGGACTGATCTCATCCACCCTAAGGCTGCCAGACCAACTGGCCATCATAAACTGCCTTGGGACTACTGGACTGAGCTCATCCTCTTTAATACCTTCTCTAGCCCACCCCTCATGAAAGTACCCTATGAGAAGAAAATGCTGAACTCCCCAAAATGCCTTCCTTATCTTGAGGTGGCACACATTCTCTCTTGAATGTGTATTTCCTTCCCTTTTCTCCAAATAAATCTCTGTCCATATCTCTAACTGGTGCGTGCTGAAATTCTTTTCTGTCACGTTAGCCAAGGACCCTGCAGATCCTGAGTTCCTTAGCTGAGAGTTCACTCCAACATGCCCACTTCCCCTTTTCCTATTGGGCCCAGGGACCACTCTTCCTCAAGTTTCCCCCACAGCTTATCCATGCTGCCTTTACTCAAGGCTTCCCACCTATGTTTTATGGGTTTTCAGCATTAGGCCTGGCCCCTACACCCAAGTTAGCCACTTCTGTCTAATCTAGAGTGGATCTAATCAGCCGACCACCTATAACCCTTTCATTCCACCCTTTTTTTTGTTTTATGTGATCTTTTTTGGAGCAGAGTTAAAGTAGTCTAGTGGTTAAGACTCTGATCTTTCACTGCTGCTAACTTAGGGTTTAGATTTCTGCCAGGACCCAGGCTTGACTAAAGGGTAAATTGCTCTTTCCAATAGGATTACCTCACCAAAGGGCATATGGCAACCTCAGGAGCTAACTCAGAATAAAAAGGCCCCTGCGTACCCTTACTGACCTCTGCTCAAATACATTTTGGCTTTTAAGACACAGTGAGGGAGCCTGCCATGAGGCAAGGTCGTTACTGAGGACTCCGAGGCTGGGATCAGAGCCTGCTGAGGGTTTAGGCTGGTGCCGGGGCCACCAAGGCTGGGATCGGAGCCTGCCATGAGGCAAGGCTGGTGCTGGGGACTCCGAGGCCAGGATCAGAGCTAACTGAGGGTTTAGTTTGGTGCAGGGGCCAGTGAGGCCAGGATCAGGGCCTCACATGAGGCAAGGCTGGTGCTAGAGCCAGCGAGGTCAGTATCAGAGTCCTCCTGGTGGCCAGGCCACTACTGGGGCCATCAAGAATGGGATCAGAACTTGCAATGCGGCATGCACAGAGATATAGCACAGAAAAAAAAAAACAGATGCTTCCCCTACTTAGCACAAACTAGGAGGAAAGGGGTAACAGGAGGAAGCTGAATTGTAGAAAGGGCCCTAATTGAGAAGCAATTAAGGTGACCAATCAGAGGGGATGGGATGGGGGAGGATGGAACCTCTTTAAAACTCATGAGGTGCGTAAACAAATATATAAAAAATAATCACCAATCAAGCATGGGATTGAGGGAGGGGGAGGCAATGGGATGGGGATTGGATGAGGGCTAGTTGGATGTGCTTGTATATCCTCTCAAGTCTTGTATTCCAATGTGATGTATCACTACAACACACAAATAAAAATAATTTAAAAAAAGAAAGAAAGAAAGAATAAAAATAGGTCAAGGGTGTAGCTTGGAGGTCGAATGCCCCTGGCTTCCATTTCCAGACCCACAATAAAAGAAAAAAATAAAGACACAGTGAGGGATGCATACCTCAGGCTTTATACATTTTATAGTTCAATTTTCTAATGTTTCCTCTCTTAAATTCTAAAAGCCAATTGAAAGATTCTAGGAAGAAGAGAAACAAGTCTTATGCAAAGTATCTATACATGTTTACAGCTAAATATAACTTTGATTTCTTTTCTGAGCTCATGGATTTTTACAAATTCCTTCTCGATTTGCACACATGTACCTTATGTTTTGTTTCATTTTTGTTTTGTTTCTGTTTATTTTTTTCTACGTAGAGGCTTTCTTTTTTTCAGATCATTATAGGTTTTGTTTGCACAAAATGAAGTGTACAGTGATATTATTAGTTTGGATAAGGTCCACACTGTTCAAATAGCCATCACAGTCTCTGTTTCCTCTATTAAGCTGTTGCCAGATCAGTTAGAATAGTTCACATATCATGTTTCAGAAAAGTGTAAAACCACACAATCTTGAGATACCTATAAGCATGAAAGTATATAATACTCTGTAATGTTTTTTAATGTGAAATACCAAAGAAATGACCTTACTTGTATAGATTTTAAAGAAAATGTTCATAAGTAGAAAAATGATTGTATTTATAAATAGTTTTAATAGAGAATAATATAAATGATAACAATTGTATTTTGTTGTGGCTGAAATTTGGGCCAAATTTTTAATTTAATTTAGATTTATCCTTATTTTTGATATCTAAAATTATTTTTAAATGACATTCCTTGGTTTTTATATGTCACAACTAACTATACTTAATTTCAAAATTCTAAAATATTGGAGTAGAAACAGACTTTAAAAGTAAGGGTTGACTCCTTTTTCTGATGCCAGATGTCTTCTGCTTGGGGTTAAGCTGGGATTTGATTGACTTTGTTAATACAAAGCTCACTTTGAAAAATTTTCCATCTTGAAATAATTTGATTACTTCAAATTACTTTTTATGTTGATCTAAAAGCTATATCTATATTGTTATTTTACAGAGAAACATCAGAGAATTTTATTCCCTTTTCTACAAAACAGCAGCCCAAACACAAAATTAAACACAGCCACTGATTATCCCCACCACCCCACCCACCCTCTTTCAGTCTTTCCTGGTATTTCTTCTTCTTTAGCATAAATGGTACTGATTCCCTTTGCCCTTCCTTAGATGTCAATTGAAAATACCTGACAAACAGCAAGGCATGGTGGCCCATGCTTGTAATCCCAGAACTTGGGAAGCCAAGACAAGAGGAATGCAGACTCTAAACAAACCTTGTCAATTTAGTGTCATTTAAATTAGATACACTTTTCTCATAAGAAATAATTGTAATATATAATCTTAAGAGATAAAGTTCAATGAGTTACTATATTGATACTGGTGATGAAATTTGCAATGTTTATTTTTCATAATGTTCTCCAGTTCCATCTATTTCCCTGTAAATGACGTATTTGTGTTCTTCTTTATAGCTGAGTAAAACTCCATTGTGCACATATCCCATAGTTTTGTAATCCATTCGTTGATGGACATCTTGGCTGGTTCCATAGTTTGGCTATGGTGAATTGTGCAGCTATGAACAAAGATACACATGCATTAGTTTGGTAGTTTAGTTTCCTTCCTTTTGGGTAGATACCCAGAAATGGTATTGCTGGATCAAATGGTAAATTTATTCCCATTCTTCTGAGGATCCTCCATAATGTTTTCCAAAGTGGTTGCACCAATTTGCAATCCCATCAACAATGTTTTAGAATTTCCACTTCTCCACATCCTAGCCAGCATGTGTTGTTGTTTGTGTTTTGAGTGACTGCCACTTTAGTTGGAGGTACGTAAAATCTAAGGGTAGTTTTGATTTTCATCTTTCTGATTGCCAATGATGTTGAGCATTTTTTCATGCATTTATTGGCCATTTCTTCTTTTGTGAGGTGTCTATTTAGTTCACTTGCCCGTTTTGTTATTGGATGATTTGTGTTTTTAGTGTTGAGTTTCTTGAATCCTCTGTATATTCTAAATATTAGTCATCTATCAGTGTTGTAAGTGGCAAAAGTCTTCTCCCATTCTGTTGGCTCTCCGTTGATGTTCTTGGCAGTTTACTTTGCTGAACAGAAGCTCTTCAGTTTCATGCAATCCAACGTATTGATTTGACTTTTAAATTTTGTGCCTCTGGGGGCTTGTTGAGGAAATGTTTATATGTTCCTATGTGTTGCAGTGTTGGACCTATGCCCTATTTTTTATTCTCTACTTTGTTAATTTCTGCTCTAATTTTAATAATTTCCTGTCTTCTACTGGCTCTGGTGTTCGATTGTTCCTGGTATTCAAGGGCTTTGAGGTGTGTTTTTAGGTTGTTTATTTAAAGATTTTCTGTTTTTCTTATGTGAGCACTCAATGCTATAAATTTTCCTCTTAATACTGCCTTCAAATTTTCCAGAGGTTTTGATATGTTGTATCTTTATTTTCATTTGTTTCTAGAAATTTCTTGATTTCACCTCTTATGTCTTCTATGACCCATTCTTCATTCAAAAGTGTGGTGTTCCAGTCTCCACATGTTAATGTCGTTTCTCTGGGTCTTCTTATAGTTGATTTCTAGTTTCATTCCATTATAGTCTGAAATGACACGGGGAATTATGTAACTTTTTTTTTTAGTTTGTTAGTGCTCATTTTTCTTCCCAGGATGTGATCTATTTTGGAGGTTACCTGAGCAGCTGAGAAAAATGTAAACTCTGCTGTAGTTGGGTGAAATATTCTATATGTGTCCAACAGGTCCATTTGATTAATGGTGTTCTTTAGTTCTAAGGCATCTTACTGATCTTTTGTCTGGAAGATCAGGCTAATGTTGTGAGAGGTGTGTTGAAGTCTCCCAGTATTATTGTATTGGGATTTATGTGTGACTTCATGTCACAAAGACTTTGATTTATGAAAGAAGCTGCACCTATGATTGGGGCATATATATTGATTATAGTTATATCCTCTTGATGGATTATTCCTTTTACCAGTAAAATATGACCTTCTTTGTTTCTTCTAATAAGTATGGGTTTGAAGTCTAACTTGTCTGATATCATAGTTGTCTTGTTTGCTCCTCTATAGAATTTCCTTTTTCAAGAGTTCCTCCTATGACCCATTTCTCCCTAACTCTCACATATTAGGAAAAGCATCTGATTTCTTATTTTTTGTGACTGACTAATCTCACTTAGCATAATGTCCTCCAGTTTCATCCATTTCCCTGAAAATGATGTAATTGAGGGTTTTTTTTGATGGCTGAGTAAAATTCCATTGTGTACATACCCACAGTTTTGTAATCCATTCATCTGTTGATGGACATTTTGGCTGGTTCTATAGTTTGGCTATGGTGAATTGTGCAGCTATGAACAATACACATGCCTTAGTTTGGTAGTTTGGCTTTCTATCTTTTGGGTAGATACCAGGAAGTGGTATTGCTGGATCAAATGGTATATTTGTTCCCATTCTTCTGAGGATTCTACATACTGTTTTCCAAAGTGGTTGCACTAATTTGCAATCCCACCAACAATGTCTTAGAGTTCCCACATTTCCACATCCTCGCCAGCATCTGTTGTTGTCTGTGTTTTGAATGATTGCCATTCTAGTTGGAGTTAGGTGAAATCTCAGGGTAGTTTTGATTTGCATCTCTCTGATTGCCAGTGATGTTGAGCCTTTTTTCATGCATTTATTGGCCATTTGAATTTCTTCTTTTGTGAAGTGTCTATTTAGTTCATTTGCCCATTTTGTTATTGGATGCTTTGTTTTCTTAGTGTTGAGTTTCTTGAGTTCTCTGTATATTCTAGATATTAGTCCTCTATCAGTGGTGTAGGTGGCAAAAATCTTCTCCCATTCTGTTGGCTCTCGATTGAGGTTCTTGACAGTTTCCTTTGCTGAACTGAAGCTCTTCAGTTTCATGCAATCCCATGTATTGATTCTCCTTTTAATTTGTTGTGCCTTTGGGGTCTTGTTGAGGAAATGTTTGTCTGTGCCTATGTGTTGTAGTGTTGGACCTATGCCCTCTTCAAGGAGCTTCAAAGTCTCTGGTTTAATTTCCAAGTCTTTGATCCATCGTGAGTTGACTTTTGTACAGGGTGAAAAAGTGGGATTAACATCCAATTTTCTGCATATGGTTAACCAGTTTTGCAAACACCATTTGTTGAAGAGGCTATCTTTTTTCCAGTGTATGTTTTTGGCCCCTTTGTCAAAAATCAATTGGCTGAAAGTGTGTGGACTTGTTTCTGGGTCTTCTATTCTGCTCCATTGGTCTATATATCTGTTCTTTTGCCAGTACCACACTGTTTTTATTACAATGGCTTTGTAGTATATTTTAAAGTCAGGTATTGTGATTCCTCCTGCGTGGTTTTTGTTGCTGAGAACTACCTTGGCTATTCTGGGCTTTTTTTTTATTCCAGATAAATTTAAGGACTGATTTTTCTATGTCTGTGAGGAATATGTTATTCCAAGCCCTTCTGACTTTCATGGCTTGGTTTGGGAAGTCTGGAGTGATTCTAATTGTTAGCTTCTGAATGTCACTTGGCCTTTAGTTTTTGTTGCCTTTAAGATTCTCTCCTTGGCTTCCACATTGTCATTTTGACAATTATGTGGCATGGGAAATCTCTTCTCTGATCCTGTCTAAAGGGCGTTCTATAAGTTTCCTGGACCTGTGTATTGACCTCTTGCTTTATGTTTGGAAAATTTTTTACTATTACTTATTTGGAGCGATTATTGATCCCTTTGGTTTCACCTTCTTCTGCCTCCTCTATCCCAATTATTCGTAGGTTAGCTTTCTTAAATGAGCCCATATTTCTTCAATGTCAAATTTCTGCTCTCAGATTTTTTTTTCTAAATTATAAACCATGCATTCCTTTTGGAGTGATCATCTTCTAGGTGCAAGATTCTCTTCTCCATGTGGTCTAATTGATTGTTTATACTTTGAATTGTTGCCTTTACTTCAATGATTGCATCCTTTATTTCTTTTAAACTCTTGAAATTCTTTTCGAAGGTCCTGTATTATTTCTACAGTTATATTCCTAGTTTGATCTTCTGGAGATCTCTGAATTTCTGTGTTATCAGGTTCTGATGTTGTGGGGTTGTGGGAGTCCATTGCTCCATTGTTATTCCTCATTCCCATGATTTCAGAAGTTTGTGCCTTCTCTGGGTTCTTCCCTGGGTCACTATGACTTCACTTAGAGTGCTCTGGATCTCAAGTCTGTGGTAATCTCAGTCACCACTACTCCTTTACTGGGTTGTATCATAAAGTCTCAGACTCAGAAAGTTATTCGAGGCTGTGGGATACCATGGGGGTGCCAGGCAGGGTAATTTCCCATGAGGAGCTGCGACCAGGGTGTGGTATCTCTGCCAACACTACTCCTTCACTGGGTTGAAATGCAAAATCTCAGACCCAGGGAGATTATCAAAGCTGCACATGTCCCTGGGTATGCAGTGCTATGATTTCTACTTTAGGGGTCGCAATTTCACTTACAGTTGTTAAGTGTGCTGATCTGGAACTTTGGCAGGAATGATGAACTCACTGCTCCTGTTGGCAATATGGCGCTGCTGCCACGCCCTCGGCCGTGAAGCTGGCATATTTCTTTTCTGGTTTTGAGCTACGTTCTGAGTCCCTGGAGTACGTGGGGCCACTGGGAGTTTTAGACGTTCTTTGCGCTTAAAAAACTGTTGAATTACACCCAAATGATCTGCATCTGCTCACTACATATCCTTGTTTACCTTTCTTCTCTGGAGCCTGGTGCTGTGAGGGAAGATGGTGCTGGTGTGGCTCTGCTGCAGCAATGTGGGCTGGTTTCTTTTCTCGTCTCTGATTGTTCTTCTAGTCTTGTTTTTCTCTGTCTCTTGTGCTTACATATTTTATTTATCTGCTGATATTTTTCTGGCTATGAAACTTGCTGATTTTGTGGCAATATAGATTGAATGTTAGCGGGACTCGTAAATATTGCTTTTCTCGATCCCCATCTTCCTGGAAGTCCTAAATAGAGGCTTTCTAGGATTCTCTTTCTTTTTTTTATTTTTTCCTGATGTCTTTACTTAGCAGGGTTAATTCTCTGTTTAGTATCTGTGTGTCATTTTTTGCATTATATGTGTAATGCTTTTATATGTCATCTATGTTTGTCTGTATAGGATGTTTCCAAATATAGTATTCATTGCTTTTAAAGGATTTCCTTTGACAGAAAAAATGTTGTAGACACTAATGATGCTTACTTGATGTCTTAATTTTTAGGGGTGGACTATAATTCAACTAGATATATACAAGATAATATTAATGCTTTAAAATGCTGTTGGCCTCTTAGGATTTAAAATAAAATTTTAGTTGATTAAGTAGGCTTATAAATTATTGTTATACAAGTTGTAAAATGGCTTTATTTTTGTCTTTACTAAAATACAACAGAGGTTGCTGGAAATATACATTCATTGGTGATCCTTCCTACCAACAGACCGTTAAATACCTGCCATAACACCAGAGTCCACACAGAAAAAAAAGAAAATCCAACACTGAAAAAGGTATTATAGCCAGGTGTGATGGTGCACGCTTGTAATCCCAGCATTTGGGAGGCTGAGACTGAAAGATCACAATTCATGGACAACCTCAGCTGCTACTAAATGAGGTCCTTTGCAACTCAGTGAGACCCTATTCCAAAATAAAAAATAAAAAACATAGGGCAGGGGTGTAGCTTAGAGGTAGAATGCCCCTGGGTTCAATCCCTAGTACTGCAAAAAATAAATAAAAAAAACGGTATTATAGGCATGAGGAAATATTAAAATAAAGTTAAAAAACAACAAAACATGTTTTTAGGTAGAAAAGAGTTTGTATGCCAAGAGTTTTTGTTCTAAATTACTGAGCCGGGCGTGGTTGTGCACGCTTGCAATCCCCGCATTTGGGAGGCAGAAACAGGAGGATCGTGCCGGTTCGAAGCCAGCCACATGCGCTGGCTTAGGAGACCCTCTTTCCAAATAAAAATGTAAAAAAATAGGTCTGGAAGTGTAGCCTGGAGGTAGAAGGGCTTCCAGGAACCCCAGTACCACCAAAAATAAATAAGTAAATAAATAAAAGAAAAGAAAAAAATAAATTACTGAAATTTTCCACAGGAAAAATAAAGACAACAATAAAATATAAGAGGGTTAATCGAGTTGGAGGGAGAGGAAGATTCAGTGATTTGTAAAGAAGATTATATATATATATATATATATATATATATACACACATATTTATGTGATAAAGATGTAATATATCTGATTCACATTGCGTGTGTTAATTCAACGTGAAAAACAATTTTTTTAAGATACTGATCTGCCTTTGGTAAAGTTTTACAAACCCTATAACTCCTGTTGTACATTTAGAATAATGTTTTAGATATTTGTGTTCCCAAAATGTAGTGGTCTAATTGCATTATGACCATCTTCTTTATGCTAAGATACAAATAATATTTGTTTTATTCCTCATAATTCTGTTTTGTTTCTTTTCTAAAAAGCTATGTAATTGTTTGCTAGTGATTAACTGAAGTGCAACACCCAAACAGTGTTTTGAGATAATAGCCATCATTTACAAGACACTTTAAACAAAAACGGTGAAATTGACCTTTTGTGTATTCAGAATATACAAGGACTAAAGAGAAACGATCAATATTTTGGTCCTAATTCCTCCAAGGTTAAATAGGAACCAGGCATAATGGGACCTCATTCAAGGCTGTTTCCGTCTGACTTCCCAAGACAGGGGGATTGTGAAAGCCCCAGAAGCTGGGAACCTCAAGTACATACCTTGCAGAAGGAGGGTCAGCAAAAAGGAAAATGTCCACTATGCTTCAAGTGAAGCCAAATTGTCAGCAAGACTAAGACCTGTCCTGGTAAAAGACACAACTGGTAAAGGTGAAGCTTCACCATATATAACCCTGAGAAGTTTTTACTGACCTTCATAGCAAAAATTGTTAGGAAAACATGTATTTGTCCAACTCAGTCATGGACTTCCAGAAAAACAGTATAACCAGAGGCAAATGTGCTATTTCAGTGGTGATTAAAAAAAAAAAAGATCAATACTAAAGCCATTTATATAGTACTTCTACCTGTAGGCCTACAAAATAATAAGATATAACACCAATACCCCAAATCCCCCTCCATTTAAGTTCTTACAAAATTCTATAAAGTTAAACCTGCTGATCTTGAAGTTTTACAGGTCTAGAACCATCAGATTTTTACCAAAAGTGGAAATTTCTATTTCTGTAAATTCCTAGAGGATCCAAGTATTGTTCCATATCCTACAAACAAGAACTCTGTTTAAACTAAGTTTAAAAATTATGCTGCTTTTTTTCAAGCTTTGTGCCACAAAAACCTCATCGCCTGTTGTAAAGTCTGGCTAACTGGCCTCCAATTTGAAATGCCAATAGATGGATGGTACAATGTAATGTGTTATGGAAAAAACAGTATGGTGAGATATCTGGGTAAATTTATAATTTACTAGCATATGTCTGAGCATTATTGAGAGGAGGTATAAGCCATAGAAGATGAGGCTTACTTGGAGGAAGTATGTCATTAGAGGCATGCCCTGGAAGGGTCTATCTTGTGTCCCAGCAACTTCCTTGTTCTTTCTCTTCTTCCTGGTTGTCATGAAATGAGCATCTCTCCTCCACCATGTCTTCTTCACCATGAGGTTCAGCATCACCAAAGGCCCACAGCAATAGAGCAAACTAACCATGGATTGAAGCCTGTGCAGCTGTCAGCCAAAATAGATCCCAGTCTCTGGGGCCTTCATGATTTCCCTGTTTTAGGAGGTCAGATGACTCGCCAGACTTGTAGGGGCTGTTAGTGAAGTCCCATTATCCTTGGTTCCTATTTGACCTTGGAGGACTAGGGCCAAAATATTGGTTCTTTTCCTTAGCTCTTATTTTCTGATTGTTCTCCAAGTCTCAGTTGTTAAACACCCAGAAGGTCAGTTTTTCCAGTCCTGTTAAGCTGTCTTGTAGGTGATAGCTTTTATCTCAAAACACTATATATTGTACTTCTGTTAAACATACACAAACAACAGTTATACAGTTTTTTGTTTGGGTTTTTTTTTTGCGGGTCTTGGGATGAAACCCAGGGGCATGTGACATCTGAACTACACCCCCTGCCCTATTTTTTTTTATTCTTTATTTTGAAACCTGGTCTCACTGAGTTGCAGAGGGCCTCACTAAGTAGCTGGGGCTGTCCACAAACTGTGATCCTCCGGTCTCAGTCTCCTGAATGCTGGGATTACAAGTGTCCACCACCATGCCCAGCAGTTATACAGTATTATAAGAAAAACAGAATTATCAGGGATAAAACAAATCTTATTCTTTGCATAAGAAGATTATTATAATATAATTAGAAATATATACATATAAACCTGGAAAGCCTATACTTTTGTTTAGATGCTATCAATTTAGTAATCTTACATTTTGTAGTTTAGAAGTTGTGAGCATTTTGAAAACATAAATGTCTAAAAGTTATCAATATATACCAAGAAACCCAATAAATTATCTTAGTAAAATTTATAATTTTGTTCTCTAGGTTTGTTTTGGTAGAATTTTACCAAAAGCAGATCAATGTCATAAGAAAACCAAATGATTTTAACATAGGATCAATAATTTAATATGACTTTTAGAAAACTCCTTAAAATTTCTTTCAATTTTAACAAATTAGCTTTATTACATGCAACATATTAGTAAGTTTTACCATTTTCAAATTATTTGCTTTATTATGATTATTATTTTTATTAATTGGATTTTTTGTCTTTTGGGGCTCTGGTGATATGACAATTATTTATCTGTTAATGTCACCAGAAAGGCCATATTTTATTTACCATGCTGGAGTATCTCTGGATTTCTCCATAAGGCAAACTTTAGATCCCTTAATTTTCTCTTGAAAAACACATCTAGCAGCAAGATAGTGTCATTGTTCATACATTTTTTTGATGGTCATCCTCTTTGTCTTTTGATGTATACTACCAAACACAGACACAGAAAAAGACTAGGAATTTAATGGGGTACTGTCAGGCTCAGTAGATGGGACATTCTCCATCTGAGAGACAAAGGGGAAATAAAAGCATCCTTTTAGTTCTCTCACTATGCAATTTGTCTCAGAGCATCCCCTGAGCTGTCAGCAAGCTGGCACCTAGTTACAACCACCAGATGCATATGATGCATCTGTGGTAGGGTGTCAGAAAGCCATGAGACCAGTACTCTGATGACCACAGGCTTAATTGCAGTGAGGTAATTGCAGCATGTATTGCTGCCTGTCTGTGAATTACCTTTGTTGCCAAAGGGAAGTGTACATAGTCTATTAGTATTTAGTTTCCCTATGATGACGACTAGTAAGAGAATGAAACTCAGGATGTCCAGAATCTGCAGCTTTATCAGCTAAAGATGGCTAAAAATTCTTTTATCAGTCTGATCATTATTTACGAATTGTAGGGTGCTCAGCTGAAAGAATATATAGTTTTCATCAAAGCGATGTATAAAAAAATTACACATTGACCTGAACTCTGATTTTAGCAACCTTTGTTATCTTTCAGTAAAGACCCCAAAACAAAGGTATTCTATAACATTGTCTATATACCAACAATTCTACATACCAAGCCCATTAAATATACTCAAATATTATTTTTGATCCTATGAAGCCAAGAGATAATTACATTTTGCATTTAACCAATTTAATTAATTATAGATTACCCTTGAAGAATCAAAACATCAGATAAGAATTATTAATGTCTTAAAAACATTTTTACCGCCAAAGAATACTCTTTAAAAGCCATGAACATTGTATTTGGAAACTTCCTACAGAGGCAAACATAATCTTAATTACCATTCATTTAGAGAAAAAGGCATGTGTTAACAATTTTAGTACATTTTTATTTTAATCTCATGAACAAATCTTAAATTTCTTTAGTTTTTAAATTTTTTTAAGTCATGTAAACTCAGAGGCACTTTATTTATTTTTTTTATTTTATGAGCACTCACTTTATTAATACATCAATTTGTGGTACCATGTAGACAAATATATTACACATATAGCACAACAAACAACATTAATAGGTAGGGAACAAGGGAGCTATACATATATATGCCTAGATTGAAGCCAGATCAAGAGCTTTTGGAAGCCAAACATATCCAGTTACAGATTTTATTGTATTACATAGGCATGTAACCTGTACAGTGAGCAATGTTTGGAAAGTCAGCCGGGCATGGGTGACACTGAATCAAATTTATTTATTCAGGTGGCCACTTAGTCTCCCATGGCAGACAAACACCTCAATCACCACTACTACTTATCTTTTCTTTCTTTTTTTTTTAGGATACCAAACAAAAAATCAGCCCTTGATAAGCTACTGAGCAAAGACAGGAAGAGAAGAAAAACAAAAACAAAAAGATAGAGACCTATAAAGCCTCGTTAGACTAAACAAAAATTAAACAGAGTAAAAAAATCAAAACAGGAAATATATGTGTGACAACCCAAGAGGAATTTGTAAAAATCCATGACTCAGGAAATAAGAAAGGACGTATTTACTGTAATAAAAAGGTATATTTTAGATGGGTGAGGTGGCGCATGTTTGTAATTCCAGTACTTGGGAGGCTGAGACAGGAGGATCACAGGTTTGTGGCCAGCCTCAGCTTCATAATTTAGTGAAACCCTGTTTCAAAAGTAAAGAATAAAAAAATAGGGCTGGGGGTGTAGCTCAGAGGTAGAATGTCCCTGGGTTCAATCCCGAGTACCACACAAAAAGCTATATTTTGCTATAATTTTTTTATAGATGCTTGCATAAGAAGGCCTTATTTCTTCTTCCTTCTAGATGTTAGGACATATAGGGATAAAGGAAATACAGCTCTATAGATCAGAACAGGCTCTCTCATTGGAGTAAAGAATCCTGGTAGGGGGACTGACCAGAAAAGAGAGTCCATGAGAGACAAGAGCCTCCTTCCTTACAGAGTAGGGGCTTGGTATGAGGCGATAGGAGGGAGGAAGGGTGAGGGAGTCATGTATATCTCTGATTGGAGCTAGCAGTAGGACAATGGTTGAAGGCATTTTCCCACCTTTCCAAAAGTCCATTGTTCTCCACTTCCTCTGGACAGTCTTCAAACCAACCCTCACAGTGCCCACATTCCAGAGGTTTTATAATATTTATACTGGGAAATGAGAAATTATTTGTTCTTGCTACTTCCTTCATGACAATGGGAAGATGGTAGACCTTAGTCTAGAAGTTGTGTTGCAGGCACTGTGAGAATTTTTAGAAATTCAGTTATTTTGGGAAGAGGATGTATTGGCCTTTGGTCTGCAAGAGAACTTTGGTGATTATTTTTAATTTGAAACATAATCAGGTTGATTATCCATGGCCCAAAAAGTAGAGTGAGAAGGAAAATTAGTATGTCATTATCAATTGATATCTGGAAGATTTATTCTTGTCTTTCTATGAGTTTTGGATGTTAGTATCTGTTGTCTATCAGGAAATAAATTTCTTTTATCATGGCCTTCTGGTACTAATTATCTGTTTGGCTATCTCTCTAATACCTCCTCCAATTAGGTTAGGGACACAGGGAAATTACCATTCTTAGCTACTTCTGTGTGTGAGGGAACATATTGGATAGCAGCAGTGAGGACCCCACTGGAGGAGGGCAATCTAGGTGGCCACAGTAGACTGGGGCCTGAAGGTTCCTATAAGGCTTCATTTGAAGGACTGTTTGCAGCTCGATCACCTCTAAATGAATAGAAATGAATTTAGTTAATAGTTTAGAAACATAGGTTCACATATGAGAGTGAGAATTGATATAGTCAAAGAGCCTCCAAAGGGGCAGCAGCCATAAGGTAATGGGTGGGAACATATTTCAAATTTTTTCTCATATTTGGGATTTAAAAGATTTGACAAGAACCGGAGCGGCAAGAGCCACAGCGCGGATTGGGGTGAGACACGGAGCGGAGCGGCCTGAGCAGCCGGAGCAGCCAGAGCCGTGTCGCGGAACGGCTGGAGCGGCTGGAGTGGCCAAACCTGCGGTGCAGAGCATCCGGAGCCGAGGTTCAGAGCAGCCGAGCAGAGCGGCCAGAGCAGCCAGAGCGGAGTGGCCAGAACAGCCGGAGCAGCCAGAGCTGCGTCGCGGAACGGTCGGAGCAGCCGGAGTGGCCAGACCCGCGGTGCAGAGCAGCCAGAGCTGCAGCGCAGAGCGGCCGGACTGCGCTGCCTACATCTCCCCTAGCAGCACCAGGCTCCAGAGAGGAGGGAGACTCAAAACAGAGCTCAAATCCAGAGAGGAGGTACTCTGGCCTCGCGGCCTAGGATGCAGAAGCAGTGTCTTACTGCTGGCGGCAGCGGCGAGTTCACCGGACAGCCCTAGACCAATCCACTCAACCAGCCACCAGGCGCCTGAGAGGAGGGGTGGACAGCGAGCCGAGGTGAGCAGGTGTTGAACAGCTGGGTGGCAGTCAGCAGTTTTGTTGGTGCAGGGAACATCTAAAGCTCCCAAGGGCCGGGCACAGCACAACTGGCAAAGAATCAGAGCCGAGTTCAAAACCAGAGAAGAAATACGCCGCATCACACCCGAGGGCGTGGCAGTGGTGCCATATTGCCAGTGGCGGCAGCAGCGAATCCACTGAGTTCACTACAGCTCCATCAGCGCACTCAACAACCATGAGTCAAATTGTGGCCCCTAGGGGAGAAATCCCAGTACTGCACTCCCAGGGACTTGCACAGATAGTCTCCCTGGGTTGGAGATTTTAGCAGTGCAGCCCAGTGGGGGAGTGGCAGTGGCAGAGATATCATACCATAGTCACAACTCCGCACTGGAGAACGCCCAACTTGGCACCCCCCACGGTCTAAGCAGCCTTGATTGACTCCCTGGGTCTGAGAATTTGTGATACAACCCAGTAAAGGAGTAGTGGTGACTGAGATACCACAGATTCGAGATCCAGAGCATCTTAAGTGAACCCATAGTGACTCAGGGAAGAACCCAGAGAAGTCACAAATTTCCAAAATCATGGGAAAGAGAAATAACAATGGAGCAGTGAATGCCAACAACCCCACAACATCAGAATCTGATAACACAGAAATCCAAAGATCTCGAGAAGATCAAATTAGAAAAATAACTTTAGAAATAATAGAGGACTTTCGAAAAGAATTTAGAGAAAGTCAAAAAGAGATAAAGGATGCAATTAATGAAGTAAAGGCCTCAATTCAAAGTATAAACAACCGATTAGACCACATGGAGAATAGAATCTCGCTTCTTGAAGATGATCATTCTAAAAATGAACGCATAGTTTCTAATTTAGAAAAAGAAACCCGACAGCAGGAATCTGACATTGAAGAAATATGGGCCCATTTCAAGAGAGCTAACCTAAGAATAATTGGAATAGAGGAGGGAAAAGAAGGTGAAACCAAAGGGATCAACAATCCCTTCAAGGAAGTAATAGCAGAAAATTTTCCAAACATAGAGCAAGAAGTCGATACACAGGTCCAGGAAACTTATAGAACTCCCTTTAGACAGGATCAGAGAAGAGGATCCCCATGCCACATAATTGTCAAAATGACTAATGTGGAAGCCAAGGAGAGAATCTTAAAGGCAACAAAAACAAAAGGCCACATGACATTCAGAGGCAAACCAATTAGATTCACTCCAGACTTCCCAAACCAAGTTATGAAAGCCAGAAGGGCTTGGAGTAACATATTCCAAACATTGAAAGAAAACAACTTCCAGCCAAAAATTTCCTACCCAGCAAAACTATCCATCAAATTAGATGGGGAAATAAGAAGCTTCCATGACAAACAGCAACTGAAGGAATTTATGTCTTCAAAACCAGCGCTAGAGAAAATACTCAAGGAGATTAACTGCAAAGAGGAAATGGGTAATACACGCCAGAACCAAAGAAACAAGAATTCCCATCCAGCAGACAACTAAGCAAAGAAGAATAAACAGTATCTCAAACAGAAATAAGATCTTAACATGTTGGGAATTAAAAATTATCTCTCTATAATCACACTGAATGTAAACGGACTCAACTCCCCAATAAAAAGACATAAAGTGGCAAAATGGATTAAAAGCCAGAATCCATCCATCTGCTGCTTACAAGAAACACACCTTACAAGTAAAGATAGGAAAAAACTCAAGGTAAAGGGCTGGAGCAAGGTAATCCATGCTAATGGTACTCGAAGACAAGCAGGAGTAGCAACTATGATATCAGACAAGTTAGACTTCAAACCCAAACTTATTAGAAGAGACAAAGAAGGTCACATTTTACTGGTAAAAGGAATAGTCCAGCAAGAAGAAATAACAATAATCAACATCTATGCCCCAAACATAGGGGCAGCTACTTTCATAAATCAAACTCTTTGTGACATGAAGTCACACATAAATCCCAACACAATATTACTGGGAAACTTCAACACACCTCTCACAATACTAGACCGATCTTCCAGACAAAGGGTCAGTAAAGATGTCTCAGTACTAAAGAACACCATTAACCAAATGGACCTGTTGGACACATATAGAATATTTCACCCAACTACAGCAGAGTTTACATTTTTCTCAGCTGCTCATGGAACCTTCTCCAAAATAGATCACATCCTGGGGCACAAAATGAGCACTAGCAAATTTAAAAAATGTTACATACTTCCCTGTGTCATTTCAGACCATAATGGAATGAAACTAGAAATCAACTATAAGAAGACCCAGATAAACAACATAAACATGTGGAGACTGAACACCACACTTCTGAATGAAGAATGGGTCATAGAAGATGTAAGAGGTGAAATCAAGAAATTTCTAGAAACAAATGAAAATAAAGAAACAACATATCAAAACCTCTGGGATACTTTGAAGGCAGTATTAAGAGGAAAATTTATAGCATTGAGTGCTCACATAAGAAAAACAGAAAATCTTCAAATAAATAGCCTTATGACACACCTCAAAGCCCTTGAAAAGCAGGAACAATTGAACCCCAAAGCCAGCAGAAGACGGGAAATTATTAAAATTAGAGCAGAAATTAATGGAATAGAGAATAAAAAAAAATACAGAAAATCAACAAAACCAAAAGCTGGTTTCTTGAAAAAATTAACAAGATTGATAAACCACTAGCCAACCTAACTAAAAAAAAGAGAGAATCAACCCAAATTATGAAGATAAGGGATGAAAAAGGAGATATTACTACTGACAGCCTAGAAATCCAGGGGATTATCAGAAACTACTTTGAAAAACTATACTCCAAAAAAATGGAAAATCCGGAGGAAATCGACAACTTCCTAGATAAATACAACCTTCCTAAACTGAGTCAAGAAGATATAGAACACTTAAACCAACCAAATAACAATCAAAGAGATTGAAATAGCAATAAAGAGCTTACTATCAAAGAAAAGCCCAGGACCAGATGGTTTCCCAAGTGAATTCTATAAAACATTTATAGGAGAACTAATCCCAATACTACTCAAACTATTTTGGGAAATAGAAAAAACCGGGACTCTCCCAAATACATTCTATGAAGCCAACATCACACTAATACCCAAACCGAATGAAGACAGTTCAAGGAAGGAAAACTACAGGCCTATATCTCTGATGAACTTGGATGCAAAACTATTAAACAAAATACTAGCAACACGCATTCAAATCCACATCAAGAAAATCATTCACCATGACCAGGTAGGGTTCATCCCAGGGATGCAAGGCTGGTTCAATATACGAAAATCAATCCATGTAATTCATCATATAAGCAGAATCAAAGACAAAAACCACATGATCATCTCAATAGATGCTGAAAAAGCATTTGATAAAATTCAACATCCATTTATGATAAAAACACTGCAGAGAATTGGAATAGAAGGAACATATCTCAACATTATTAAGGCAATCTACAATAAGCCCACTGCCAACATCATATTAAATGGGGAAAAACTTCAAGAATTCCCCCTAAAAACTGGAACGAGACAAGGATGTCCACTATCACCACTTCTCTTCAATATAGTACTAGAGACTCTAGCCAGAGCAATAAGGCAAGAAAAGGAAATCAAAGGAGTACAAATAGGAAAAGAAGAACTTAAGCTTTCACTATTTGCAGATGACATGATACTATATTTAGAAAACCCAACAAACTCAACCAAAAGGCTTATAGACCTGATCAACAAATTCAGCAAAATATCTGGATACAAAATCAATCTTAAAAAATCAGAAGCTTTCCTATACACCAACCATAAATCCACTGAAAAAGAAATTCAGAAAACACTTCCACTCAGGATCTCCCACAAAAAAATAAAATACCTAGGAATAAACTTGACCAAGGAGGTAAAATATCTCTACAAAGAAAATTATAAAACACTGAAAAAAGAAATCGAAGATGATCTTAGAAGATGAAAAGTCCTTCCATGTTCATGGATTGGCAGAATAAATATCATTAAAATGGCCATCCTCCCAAAAGTGATCTACAGATTTCATGCAATGCCCATTAAACTACCAAGATCATTCCTCACAGACATAGAAAAATCAGTCCTTAAATTTATCTGGAATAAAAAAAAAGCCCAGAATAGCCAAGGTAGTTCTCAGCAACAAAAACCACGCAGGAGGAATCACAATACCTGACTTTAAACCATACTACAAAGCCATTGTAATAAAAACAGCATGGTACTGGCAAAAGAACAGATATATAGACCAATGGAGCAGAATAGAAGACCCAGAAACAAGTCCACACACTTTCAGCCAATTGATTTTTGACAAAGGGGCCAAAAACATACACTGGAAAAAAGATAGCCTCTTCAACAAATGGTGTTGGCAAAACTGGTTCACCATATGCAGAAAATTGGATGTTAATCCCACTTTTTCACCCTGTACAAAAGTCAACTCACGATGGATCAAACACTTGGAAATTAAACCAGAGACTTTGAAGCTCCTTGAAGAGGGCATAGGTCCAACACTACAACACATAGGCACAGACAAACATTTCCTCAACAAGACCCCAAAGGCACAACAAATTAAAAGAGAATCAATACATGGGATTGCATGAAACTGAAGAGCTTCAGTTCAGCAAAGGAAACTGTCAAGAACCTCAATCGAGAGCCAACAGAATGGGAGAAGATTTTTGCCACCTACACCACTGATAGAGGACTAATATCTAGAATATACAGAGAACTCAAGAAACTCAACACTAAGAAAACAAAGCATCCAATAACAAAATGGACAAATGAACTAAATAGACACTTCAGAAAAGAAGAAATTCAAATGGCCAATAAATGCATGAAAAAAGGCTCAACATCACTGGCAATCAGAGAGATGCAAATCAAAACTACCCTGAGATTTCACCTAACTCCAACTAGAATGGCCATCATTCAAAACACAAACAAAAACAAATGCTGGCGAGGATGTGGAGAAGTGGGAACTCTAAGACATTGTTGGTGGGATTGCAAATTAGTGCAACCACTTTGGAAAACAGTATGGAGAATCCTCAGAAGAATGGGAACAAATCTACCATTTGATCCAGCAATACCACTGTTGGGTATCTACCCAAAAGAAAAGAAACCAAACTACCAAAGTAATGCATGTGTATCTATGTTCATAGCTGCACAATTCACCATAGCCAAACTATGGAACCAGCCAAGATGTCCATCAACAGATGAATGGATTACAAAACTGTGGGATATGTACACGATGGAATTTTACTCAGCCATCAAAAAAAACCTCAATTACATCATTTTCAGGGAAATGGATGGAACTGGAGGACATTATGCTAAGTGAGATTAGTCAGGCACAAAAAATAAGAAATTAGATGCTTTCCCTAATATGTGAGAGTTAGGGAGAAAAGAGGAGCAAACAAGATAACCTAAAGGAGGAGAAATGAGGGGGGAAGAGGAAAATCTCTAAAGCTCACAATGTACTTAAACATATCGAAGTCAATCACTAAGCCAAGCAAGGGAGGGAGGGACGGGGAGGGAATGGGGTGGGAATTGGGTAGGGGTTAAATCAGTGATGAGTACATTTTTGTACACACAAGTTTTTTACCCCAATAAGTTGTATGAATATAATGCACCAATAAAAAAAATTAACAAAAGAGTAAAAAATCAGAAAAAAAAGATTTGACAATATATTTTTAGCCACCATACTTTTCTTAGAATGTCCTCTGTTCTGATTTCAATTGCTCCTTAAGAGTTGATATATATGCAACAGGTAGTATTGGTAATGGTGCATAATCCTCTCAGATTAGCTGGCGGATAATTGAGAGCAAGCCTGTGATTTAATACCATGTATGACAATGAGTTTATATATCTTTGTGAATCTTTAAAATTTAGTCCAATAGCATTAGTGACTCGTGCCACTTAGGTAGTTAAGTTGATCACTAAAGCTGTATTTAGGATGATGTTCCAAAGCAAGTAAAGTTTTGGATTTTTGCTTTGTTCAGGTCATTGTGCTCAGGCATATGTTAGTACATTATACATTTACCCAGATACTTCACTATAATATTTTTCCATAACCCATTACATTGTGCCATTGTTTCCAGGGTTCTGACGCAGAAGCTAAGCTAATTGGAGACACTGTGTGATTGGAAATAAAGAAAGGGTGGCCAAAATGCCAAGGATTTGAAGCCCAGATAACTGAGCCTCGGTTCAGGCTTCTCATCCTAGAAGTACCTTCAAGGCTTACGAGGTCTGAAGCTCTTATTTCACATTTGAGAAAACAAGCAAAGAGGAGGCCTCAGCCTGCACATTTTTTTCATTGCCAGGGTGGGAATGGAAAGCAGGACTCTTTCTATATCATGTTTTCCAGGCAAGCTTAGACCCCTTTTGTGGTCATTGTGAGATGCCAGGAGCTAGGCTGTACTACAGGATTCTTTTTCCAGCTGAAAGTCCTCTGTTCCTCCTTGAAACTTCCAGCCTAGCTCCCTGCTATTCCTTGGGCAACATGACCATATTTCACCTTTTAAATTATATCCTTGTCTTGTAACTGCTGCTAGGCCACAAGGCTCAATGTCAGGGTGTAAGTAAGATGGGTCTGCCCTATCCTTTCCTCACTTCCAGAGCCCAGGTAGTGCCTGGCATGGGACAGAAGCTCAGCACGTGTTCATTGAATGAATGAACAAATGAAAAAATGATTATGATAACAGTAAAACTTCTTTTGTGTTACAGTACATACTAATAGTGAATTAAAATAGACTCATTTTAATATTAAAGTAAATTACAATTTTAGATTTTTGCAGAGAAAAATTACAAATTTGTGCATTCTCATTTCTAACTCCCAAAGATTTAAAGGTGCAATAGCAACCTAATGTTATCATTTTCTCTCTTAATATCTTTTGTTGCTTGAAGAGCTGTGAAACTGTTTTGTAATACATTTTCTATAATATTGATTCTGTTACATGAATCCATTAAACTGATTTCTAACTTTTTCTTTTTCTTCTTTTTCTTTCTTCTTAGCTCTTGCATTGTGCAGTTAATGTACCTTTTTATTATATATTTTTCCCTAGTACTCAGGATCAAACCCAGGGCCTTGCCCATGCTAGGCAAGTGCTCTGTCACTGAGCTAAATCCACAACTCAAACATTTACTGTATTTAAAAAGTAAAATTCACTAAAAAACACATAGTTCCATGTGTGACTATCTAGCTAGGTCAATGGACACATGTGCTTGATTGGCTTCTCTGAATACAGAGACCCAGGGTTGATAGAAGCTCCTAGACCTGCCTACCCTATATACGTGGCATGTTGACATGAGAGATTTGGAAGTGTGGCCTTTAGGCAGGAGAAAACAGTGACTGTGATGGTGTGTGTGTGGGTCATGGTGTAAAGTAACTCATGAAAGGATTTCTATTGGGCGGAGTGAACAGAGAAGAGGCCCTCTGTCCAGAAAGTCTTTCTGGGGTAGAGCCAGAGTGGAATTCATACTGCAGGTTTTTTACATCCTCACAGTCTCTGGTAAAAGCACTTAACAATGGAGCCTAGCATTAGGGAAGTAATAATGTGGAGCCATACAGTGGAAGTGGCCCTAGAGTCAGATGGCCAGACTTCTTCCGTATTTTCTAGCCAAGAGACTGTGAGTGAGATACTCTGTATTTCTAAGCCTCATTCTTCTTAGTATCCTGGAGGCAGTAGTGTCCTTTTCTCCAGGGAAATAATCTCTGTGCTCACTTGGCACAGAACCTGGCCCATGAGAGGCACCCTACGTGAATACCTTGTGTTGGGAATATTGGAGAATGGTGTGTGTTGGGAAGGTGATGAAGGTTTCTTATAAAGTATTTTTTTTCTGTGCCAGGCAGTACTATTGCTCTCCTCTAATCCTAGAGAATACGGAGGCTCTGAGAAGTAAGACAACTTCCTCTGGGCCACTTAGTCACATTGAAGGGCTGTCAAGGGGATCTGGTAAAGTAACAGCAATCATAGAAGCCAGGTCTCCAACACTTCCTTTACTTGCTGTTGCTTCTTTCAGGCTCTTCAGAAAAGCATAATAGAAACAGGCTGTGTCCCCAGACTGTTACTCTGCTGATCTAGAATTTCACCAGGGCCAGAGGAAAGGTTTTCCTAAGAATGGCAGTTCCACTGACTGTCAAGGAACTATGTCGACTATAGGCCAACTAGATGGCATGACTAGACAGTAAATTGTATTTCTGTGAAGGAGAAAAAAATCATACTTCACAAATCTTCCGTGTCTTATTGACTTAAGCCAGCCAAGCTGGTTTTCCATTTCTCTTACTTCACTGGCTTTCCTGGGGAAGGGGATTTGGAAGCATTTCTAGGCCACACAAGAAACCTTTGGGCAAGGGGAATGAGAATTTTATGACTTTCAAGTAGAAATTAGGTTATGAATGCACCTTCTTGAACCAACCCAGAATTTGTTTGGTATTTAAGGTGGGATTTCTTTGAAGAGGAAAATACAGGTTGAAAGTGGGCAAGGAAGGCCTAGTAGGAAAGAGGTCCAGTTGTGAGGCCAGTGAAAAAGACTCAGTCTCCTCCTTTGCAAGAAGAGGGGTAGAGATAGACACATTTCTCTCTGATATCATTGATGTGTTATAATTTTGTCTATCATTCTGAGCAAGACCTAATGCCTTCTTGACTCTGACAGCCTCTGTTGCTTCTCTTCTGGAATGTTCTCTAACCTCCCTCCCCAGTGTTCTCATCTTCAAGGTAGTCTAAATAAAATGTGTTTCATAATGAGTCTGTTTTTGGGTAACTCTGTGGAGTTGGAGGACCCCTTGCTTCAGAATGACCCTACTGAGCCATGAAGTTAACTTGGAGGACAGGAGTTGACAGTAGTTGGTAACACAAACATGTTGCAATCAATGAGAAGCTAGGCTAGAGTATTTGTCTTGCCCAACCATGGCACCCATCTCAAAGTTCTATATTCTTCCTTCTTAGCCACAGTAAGAAAACTTAAACTCTTAGCTCTTGCCTTTACTTCCAGAATTCAATGCTATACCTGTCTACACAAATCTGGTATTCTTTCTATTTCCCAGAAATGCTTAGGAATTATCTGTGGGCAGTATTCATGGGTACCCTTCAGACTTCATGAATTGTGTGGGTTCTCTGTGTCACCCATTTGTCATGGAGCTGAAAGGCATTGGTCTCTGAACTATTTATTTCAAGTCTAGATAAAGAATATTGAATGCTCTATCTGTACATGTTTTTTGAGAAGGTATCTGAAATAACCTATAGTCTGGAACAGAGTACAAGACTACCAGTTCCAAAGCTCTTTTCCGAGCACAGAAATCTCTCTAGAGATAGATATTTGCTTGAACACCTCCAAGGACATGCTACTCACTAATTCTCAAAGCAACCTGTAACAATTTCAGACAGTGTAAATCACTTAGAAAGTTTTTCTTCTTTTGAGCCAAAATTGACCTCCTTGAAATATTTACCAGCAAGTTTTGATTCTGTCCTCTGTATGCAATTTTCCATGATGGTCACCATAGAATCCTCAGTTTCTCTTCTCCAGGAGTATTATTCTTTCCTTTTAGATGATTCTAAGGATCTTCCCTATTGTATTCTCCCTTATTTTCTTCCATTTTCTCCCCACATAGCTCATCCTGTAAACCAAGTAGAACAAATTTAATTTTTTAAAGGAGCAGCAAAAATTTAAGTCTATCTCCCTGCAGGTTCATAAATACACTTTCATTTCCCTGTAGTTTTATTTCACTTGTTTTTTCTTTCTTTCTGAAATAGATTTCATATATGGCTTACTTTCCTTTTATCACCTCAGACTCTGTATTAGCTTCCAGTGGCTGCTGTAATAAAGTACCATGAACTTAGAGTCTTTAAATGATATAAAGTTAACATCTTATATTTCTGGAGATCATAAGTTAAAATGAGGGGTTAAAAATGAGGTATTGGCAGGACTGTGTTTCTTCTGGAAGCTTAAGCAGATAATTTGTTTCTGACTTTTACAGCTTCCAGACATAACATGCATTCCTTGGCTTATGCCCCCTCCCTCCATCCTCAAGCCCAGCAATGTAGCATTTTCTAATTTCAATTCCCCCATCCTTGTGGCTTTTCTCTGTAGTTTCTTCCATCATGACAACACCTTGTCTTATATCTTATCCTCTCTTCTTCCTCCCTCATGTATATACAAGGACTCTTCTGATTATGTTGGGCTCACCAGACTAATCTAGAATGATCCATCATTCCCCAATCTTTAATATATTAACATCTATGGAGATCTTTTTTCAACATAATGTTACATGTTATATTGACAAGATTCAGGTATTAGGACATTGTCATATTTGTAAAGGACTATTTTTCTGCCTATCTATCCCAGTCTTTTTCTGTACCCCAAGGACATACCATTAGCAAAACAAGTTATATTGGCCATGAATACATTCATACAGGGATTCTGCCCCAATCTGCCCACCTATTCCCAGCCTCCATCACAGAGGGTTGCTGCAATATTGGGGAGGGGAAGAAGGGTGTCACAAACTGCTTCAAGGCAGAATCATCCCTATATGATGTGGGTTGGTTTGTTTTGCAGTGCTGGAGATTGAACCCATGAGAATGATACCACTGAGATACATCCCTGATCTTTTTATTTTTTTTTATTTTGAGACAGGGTCTTACTAAATTTTCCAGGCTTGCTTTGAGCTTGTCATCCTTTTGCCTCAGCCTCCTAAATCACTGGGATTGCAGATGTGTGCCACCATATCCAACCCACATATGGTATATGAATCAACTCATTTCTAGAAACTTCCTTTGGGTCCATAGTTGCACAACATGAGTAAGAGTTTAGTGAATGACATACTGAATAAATAGATGAGTGACTTGCTTCAATTTCCAGACTATTCACCAGTTAGAGTATCTCACTTCTCTCTCCAGAAAGGATTGATAGTGCCTCTGAATGTACAGATTCAACTGCAAATTATTAGGCCCAACATTATGAGACATTCCCTGCCCTCTGATCCCAGCTTGCTGGTTCGGCTTCACTGCATTTTCTTATATTCTTATTGGTTCATTGTAATTATACATCATAGAAGGTTCAAAGTGATACAAACATACATATGCACAGCACCAGTGTGTTTCCCTCTGGATTCCCTCAGTATTTCCCTCCCTATAGATGTTAGTAAGATTGGTGTTCATATATTCATATATGGAAAGAACATCATTTGAACTCTTTCCTTCATTGGTCCTCCTGTTCTTGATTCACTTGTCCACCAGCCTGCTCCAGCCTTGTTGGCCTGAGTAGGAATTAACATTAGCAGCCACAGACGGAATGCCTGCCCAGCCTCAGGCCCTGTTCTGTGGCTCTATGTGTATGAACCCACTTGATCTTCTCCATTAACCCATAGGTAGATATTATAACTATCTTCATTTTACATATAAGGAAGCAGCCCTGGAGCTTGTAGGATCCATAGCTTACTAGCAGTGAAACCAGTATCTCAACTCAGGCAATTTGGTTTCAGAGAATATAAGTTTAACAATTGTGATAGGCCTTTTATCAGAATGCCTGTGCTGCTGCTGTGTCCTCTGAACTTTTGTCTTACTGCTCTTGAAATTTGCAAGCCAGTTTTTCATTCAAGGGTAAGGTAATTTGGAAAGGTCAGGGAGGAAGTCCTAGAGCCAGGTAAGAATTCAAGGCCTCACTGAGGAGTCACTTCTAGGGGAGAGTTTTCACACTATCTGTCAGGGGTTTCATTGGCTCTGGGGTTCAAAGACCTGCCTTCCCAGAGTAAGAAAGGTCAGGGCACTGGATAGAATCTAGGGTCACCCAAACTCAAGAGATAAGTGATATGGCCTGTTTATGTTACTTTTTTTGTTGGGTGACTTTGTGTGGTCCATCCTCTCAATGGGCTATAGATCTCTATATGCCCACTAACTTGTCTGATCCCATGGGCCTCTCCTTAGCTGAGAAATCTTCATTCCTAGGTCTTTCATTCTTGTTTCACTCAGTGGCCTGGAACAGTCCTCTCTTGAGGCATTAAGAATTTTCTGTGTTATTTCATTATCAATCCAGGATACCTTTCCTGAGGCCAACTGTGTGGCAAGCAGTAAGCTGGTTGCCAAGGTTCCAGTGAGGAAGCTAACCATGTCCTCATCTATGAGGAGCTGCCAGTTGGGTTGGAAAATTGGCAATTTAAAACAGGCATTGAGGTGCTGCATATACACTTGGGGGTCTGACAATCATACCCATAGAATTCCCAGGAGATAGACATCCCTGGTATGAACATTGAACTGACACATACATCCATGAAAAGTTGATACAGACAAGCAGCATTAGCAGACAGTATGAAGAACTATATAAATTCCATTCATGCTAGAGACTTTCTGGCCAAGAGGGTGGGAGTGAGAAGCAGCACCAAAGCCATGTGCCTGGCAAGGCTATTTCTGAGTTGAAGCAAAATTATCTCTTTACCTGCTCAGAGCCTTGATAAAATAGACACTCCACAAAAAATGATAGCTCTTATTAACTCCATTTTACAAACAAGACACTGGTGGCCCAGTGATGTTTACCACTGCATGTCTAAGACTATGTGTGGATGGGTAACACTCAGATTTTCAAAAATTTCAATGGTAGCACTCAGTCTCTCGCCCAGATAGTGAAAGTCTCCAATCCTCCATGTTTTTCCTCATACCTCCTGGCTCTGCATTACTTTAGCTTTCTCTAAAATAAATACATTTTTCATTAAAGATTTGCTAGCTTCATTCATTTTCAAAGTGTGTGCGAGCCCTGAGACAAACTCCCCAAAAGAAACTTGTCTCTGCCAGTCCTTGCCTCTGAAAACCTGTTGTCTATACTCAGCTTGAATCTGGCACTAGTTTTCTGTGTAACACAGGCTTCTCCTTTGTGCACATGAGTACACACTGGCATGCTCACTTACATGCCTACCACCTTGGCAGATAATGAAATGCTCATTTGCTACAGTGCTCTGCACACAGCAGAGGCAGCTGACTTGAGACAAGTGTGCCAGTTCCCATGGGCTTCTTTCTTTCTATCCCCATTGGTACTTGAGGTCCACTAAGCATCCTCATTCCATTGAGCTCCAATTTCTCATTTGATGAATAATGAAAATAAGGCTATTCTCCCAGGGCTATTTTGAGGATTAATCCCTAGTATTACATGCACTTAACCCTGCAGAGTCCTGGATGTGGCCAGAGGTGAAGTGTTAGATCAATCTGATTATGGCAACATGTCAGAGATAGAACAAACACAGCTGTGCCAGTTATTGTTACTATCAGGGAGATAATGAGAGTCACAAACATAGCCAGCTCTTCTTCTAATGGAATCTCCCAACTCTGGTCAGAAAACAGAGTTCTACAATTTGAGGAGCTAATTACAGAATTGGAGACATGAAAGAATTTCTTTCATATGGTCAAGAACCTTGTATATATCAAGTCACTTGTATACATGTGCATCAAGCCATCTTGGGGTTACCTGCGAATAATCCGTATGAGGACTTCCAGCTTATTAATCTGTCATTAGCTACAGCCTTTCATTCTCAATATGTGACAGTGCATTATTGCCTGGGGAGAAGAGGAGGAGTTGATAATAGTTTTCTGTTGATAGAATTTTTATTGTTAAGACAGCAGAGTGTGTTACTCTAGGTTTGGTTATTGCAATAGCTTCTCTACATAGATGGCATTCGATCAGAGCAGCCACTGGGATACTAATGCAATGTTTCTTTTCTGTGTTGCAAATATCATCTCGCAAACTGTGTATTCAGTATGAATCCCATTAATATTTTCTTACAGTTATTTTTTATTCTGAGATTAAATTTGCATATAATGAAATGCAGAAGTCCTAAGTGCTCAATTTGAGAAGTTTAGAAAAACACATGCACCTGTGTAACTGAGCCTCTTCACTATAGCATTTTCTAGGATTTTCTTCTTTTTTTTTAAGATATTGACTGATTTGAGGGGTTAGATTTTTGGATGCTTGCTATTGGTATTTGTCTAAATTTTTAGTGATTTGAAAGGGATTTGGGGTTTATGGCAGTAATATTACAGAGGTATAATGCCATTTTTATCATATCGTGACGACTTATCTCTGTTGACCTTAAAAACCAGGCTAAAGTAGTTTTTGTCAGGTTTCCCCACACTAGCATTACTCTTTTTATCTTCCTTCCCATACTGTTTACTTAGGCAACAAGATACTACAAAGGCCAATACTTAAGTAGTAGGGAGCCATGCTCTACTTTCTTGAAGTCTTAATGATACATTTTGATTAACAAAAATTAGTTAATCCTGATAAATTCCTATTTATATGTTTTATTTTCTTTTTATGCTTATTCTGTCCTAAGAAATCTTTACTAACCCAATTCATGAATATATTCCCAACCCATACTCATGCCACTGCTATGGTTTGGGTCTAGAATGTCCTCCTTAGGCTTGGTCATCAGTTTGGCACTACTGAGAAGTGATGAAAGTTTTAAAACATAGGGCCTAGTGGGAGGTTTTTAAGTGATTGGATGAAGTCCTTGATAAGGATAGTGGAACCCTAGCTCTACCTTCTTCCTCTCTTTTTTGCTTCCAGCCCATGAAGCTTTGTCCCAACCTGCTCTCCTTGACATAATGTATGGCTTCCTCAGACCATGGCAGCAATGAGTCTACCCAATTATGGACTGTATGCTCCAAAACCATGAACCAAAATAAATATTTTCATTTTATAAGTTGTCCATCTCAATTATTTCTTACAGCAATGCAAAGTTGACTAACACAATCACACACACCAATTAATGTAATACATTTCATAAAACTAAACATGAAAGTTAAAAGCATAAAACTTTTAGAAAAATGTATAGATGTCAGAATTATTCCAGACTCATCAAACAAGCTGGGAATAGTCCTCTGTTCTATTTTCTATAATATTGTTTTGTGTAATTTTGGTTCTGTTTATCTTGAAATGTCTGATATACTACATCAGTGAAGTTTTTGTGGCATTGAATTTTCTTTGTTGAAATATTTCTGGTAGTAAATTAACTTTATTAAAAGATACCAAAAACAGATTTTTCTGTTTCATCATATGTTCATTTTCAGTAAGTTATCTGTTTATTTCATCCTTTGTTAAACTTGTTTAAATAAAATAAAATAATATTTTATTGTTATCCTTTTAATGTTACAGGAGCTATAGTAATCCCTACTCTCTTTTATTTTTGGTGTCGCTAACAATTTATTAAGTAATTTCTTAGGGAGTTATCAATTTTTGCTGGCTTTGTTAAATCCTCTTTGTCTTTTCTGTTTCGGTCACTTCTACTTTTATCATTATTATTCAAATTTTACCTGCTTAAGATTTAATTTTTCCACAATTTTCTACCTTCTTAGTGTCAAATTTTAGGATATTTTTAAATTTTTTTATTGGTGCATTATATTCATACAACTTATTGGGGTAAAATCTTGTGTGTACAAACATGTACTCATCGCTGATTTAACCCCTACCCAATTCCTACCCCATTCCCTCCCTGTCCCTCCCTCCCTTGCTTGGCTTAGTGATTGACTTTGATATGTTTAGTACATTGTGTGCTTTAGAGATTTTCCTCTTTCCCCCTCCTTTCTCCTCCTTTAGGTTGACTTGTTTGCTCCTCTTTTCTCCCTAACTCTCACATATTAGGGAAATCATCTGATTTCTTATTTTTTGTGACTGACTAATCTCACTTAGCATAATGTCCTCCAGTTCCATCCATTTCCCTGAAAATGATGTAATTGAGGTTTTTTTTGATGGCTGAGTAAAATTCCATTGTGTACATATCCCACAGTTTTGTAATCCATTCATCTGTTGATTGACATCTTGGCTGGTTCCATAGTTTGGCTATGGTGAATTGTGCAGCTATGAACATAGATACACATGCATTAGTTTGGTAGTTTGGTTTCTTTTCTTTTGGGTAGATACCCAACAGTGGTATTGCTGGATCAAATTGTAGATTTGTTCCCATTCTTCTGAGGATTCTCCATACTGTTTTCCAAAGTGGTTGCACTAATTTGCAATCCCACCAACAATGTCTTAGAGTTCCCACTTCTCCACATCCTCGCCAGCATCTGTTGTTGTTTGTGTTTTGAATGATGGCCATTCAAGTTGGAGTTAGGTGAAATCTCAGGGTAGTTTTGATTTGCACCTCTCTGATTGCCAGTGATGTTCAGCATTTTTTCATGCATTTATTGGCCATTTGAATTTCACAAAAGAAGAAATTTTAGGTTATTAATTTTATACTATTCTTTTCTAATACAAGCATCTAAAGATATAAATTTTCTTTAATTATTGCTTCATATTCATTCTATAAATTTTAATATGTTTTGTTTTAATTCACCTTTGGTTTAAAATAAATTTTAATTTCCCTTATTCTTTATTTGTGACCTACCTGTTATTTAGAGATATATTGCTTAATTACAATTTTACAGGTTTTTTTCTTGCTCTCTTACTGTTTTTGACTCAATTCCATTGTGGTCTGAAAACATTTCTATATGATTTTATTTCTGTCAAATCTACATAGTCATGGATTATAGCCTAGCATAAAATCTATCTTGGTGAAAGTACCATGTGTGCTTGGAAAAAAAAGTATATTCAAATAAGTTGGTAGGTATACGTTTCTATAAATATAAGCTAGGTCAAGGTGGTTAATGATGTTATTCAGATCATTTATGTCTTCGTTAATTTTTGTCTTATTTATCTGTTGCAGAGAGCAGGTTGGTAAAAATCTCTAGCTATGTTTTCTTTAATTTTGCCAGTCTTACTTCATTTATTTTGAGGTTTTATGTTCATACACATATGCAGTTGTCGATTTTATGCCTTCCTGATAAATTAATATTGTATTCATTATGAAATTTCTAACTTTACCTTTGTTAATACTATTTTACTTGAAGTCTGCTTTATCTGATGTATTATCAGTAAGCTACCAAATCCTTCTTACACTAATATTTTGTCAGTGTATATGTCCTTTTTCATCAACTAACTTTCAGTCTTTATATTTAAAATTCATCTTTACTAGAAAATATATCATAGTGTCATGTTCTTTTCATCTATTCTGACATTCTTATTTGTTCTAAGTAGTCTGCTTTTTTGCAGCAGTGTGTCCATGATGTGCACAGGTGTGAATTTCTTTGTGTTCACCTTGCTTACAATTCAACTGAGCTCTTGAATCTGTGGGTTTTTTGTTTGTTTTATATATTTTATCAAATTCAGAGGGTTTATTTTCATTTTTTCTTTATAGTATTTTTCTGGTTAATTTTCCTTTCTTTCATGACACTATCAATCTATATTTTAGATATTTTTATAATTTCCCACAGGTTCCTGAGTTTCTGGAACTTTTGTCTTGTAGAATAGAAAATATCTATTGAACTAAATTCATGTTGTATAACTTTTTCTGGTATAATTTCTATTTTGTTGTTAGGCCTATCAAGTGAAATTTTATTCTTAATAGTGCATGCTTCAGTTCTAGAATTTCCATTTGGTTCTTCATGATCATTTTCCATATTTTCTAATATTTTATGATTTTTCATTTATTAGAAGAGCATTTCCCTTTATGTCATTTCTAGTAGCTATTGTAAGTATTTTAAAAAATATTCTCTGCTAATTCCAACATCTAGATCACCTCAGATTTGCTCTCAGGCTTGCCTTTCCTCTTGAGTTTTTCTCATGTTATTCTGGCTCACTTTGCCCATGGAGATTCTGGTTCTGTTCTTTTCCTTTGAACAGAGTTGAATTTTTTGTTTTATTGATAATTTCTTTTGTTTGTGTTAGCAGCCAACTAGACTGAATGGACTCAAACCACCAGATGTTTCTTCCCTACAGTGGGTAGCAGCTCAACAAAAAATTTAGTTCTTTTATCTTAGCTGGTCTTCATGGAGTCAGTATCACATGTACATGTTTTGGGGTCAGCCAAGACTTGAGTGTAGTTTATAACATTGGGTTTTAAGCTCTTTTTTCTGATATTTTTAATTTTAAGGGTGTCATAAAATGTTTGCTACGATCCCTGTCCTCTACTTCTACAGTACACAAAGATTGCAGGCTTCCACTAGAGGTTTTAGTTTTGCTTTCTGGTGCAGGTTGGGTCTTTTCTTCAAGATAAACACCATAAAAATAATGATAAACTGACCCAGTGCCATTTTCTCCTTCTAACTGTTGGCTTCAGTCTGGTATCTACCTGCTTTTTCATCTCTGCCTACTGTTTTTGAGTAGTGTGTTTTTTGTCCTTTTTTAGGGAGGGGGATTTTTCTGCAGAAAATATAATTTTAATCTGCAGTATGATTAAATAGGAGCTTACTTGTCCATTGCTGTAGCTTTTTATTTTTCTTTTTATTTTGTGGTAATAGGGATTAAATCTAGAGGCATTCTACTTCTGTACTATACACTTAGCCCTATTTTTAAGTTTTTGTTTTTGAAACAGGGTCTCACAAGTTGCAGAGGACCTCACTAAGTTGCTAAGGCTGGCTTTGAACCTGAAATCATCCTGTCTCAACTTTCCAAGAACTGGGATTACAAGTATGTGCCACCACACCTGGTTGTTATTACTATTATTATTATTATTATTATTATTATTAACAAGTGTCCTTAATTTTAATGTTATAAAATTTGATTTTTATGTGTGGTTATTTTTATTACCATATCCAATAAAGTGTTTTCTACCCCCCAAATTATTAATGTGGTTTTTCTTTTTATAATTCACCCTATATGATTTAATACAGGAGTAACTTTACCACTGTGCTACATCCTCAAACTTTTAAATTACTTTTTATTTTGAGACAGAGAGTCACTAAGTTGCCCAAACTGGCCTTGAACTTATAATCTTCCTGTCTTAGTCTCCCAAGTTGCTGGAAATATACAGTCATGTGTCACCATACCTGGCCTTCATTTTTTTTTCACTTCTGAGGATTGAACCCAGGTGCATTCTACCTTTGAGCTACATCTCCAGCCCTATTTTATTTTATTTTAAAACATGGTCTCACTAGATCATGTAGGACCTCACTAAGTAGCTGAGGCTGACTGCAAACATGCAAATCCACCTCACCAAGCCTCCCAAATACCGGGATTACAAGCTTTAACCACCACACCCAACTATACATTTAGTTTTTTAAATTATCTTGAAATTGACATTTTACATATTTTATATAAACTATTTAAAAATCTAGTTTGAATTGATGCCTTTACTTCAATGATTGCACTCTTTATGTCTTTCAGACTTTCTCTAAATTAATTTTGGAAGTCCTGTATTATTTCTACAGTTACATTCCTGATTTGATCTTCTGGAGATCTCTGCATTTCTGTCTTATCAAGTTCTGTTATTGTGGGGTTGTGGGAACTCATTTCTCCATTGTTGTTCCTCCTTCCCATGATTTCAGAAGTTTGTACCTGTTGCTTTTGATAGATTTCTCTCAGTCTCTAGGTGTCAGCTGTTATATACAAGGGCAAGTTGTATTGTATTCAACAGTGATGGTTGAGTAAGGAGGGAAGTGAAGGAATAAATGGAAGACTAGAGTCAGGTCTCAGATAAGGTCGAATGGAATGAGAGTATGAGTTTGGAAGGTTGTATATACTAGAGATTAGAGATAGTAAAAATGTAGTGGTATTCTAGTAACCAATGTAGAGTTTTTGGTATAGTGATATGAAGTGGATTTAATATAAGACAAGGGAGAGATAAAAAGAAGAAAAAATAGAAAAGGGATAGAGAGAAGATAGTAGGTATGTACAAGGGAAGAAGCTTGGGAGAGGGTTTGGGAAGAGGGCTAAAAAAAAAACACAAAAAATCATCCATCCATACACTGTCACACAGAAAAAAATAGAATAATAAACCAAAACAACCCCAACAACAAATTAATGCAACTCACAAATAAATGACTATTCAGCAGATAGATTCTCTGAAGTCTCTCTCTGTGTAGATACCAAGTGCCACCAGCAACCTTTCCCACTGTGAGTCTGGTTCTCTGAGTCTTTCTCAGTCTATGAAGAAGGTCAGTATCAATGTGGTTGGATTTTGTATTGAGTGAAGGTCACCCTACACGCTTTCCACAGATTTGGAGTCTCAGTCTCTTCCTGCCTCTGTTGGTGGTGTATGCCTCTGAGACCAAACTCAGTGTAGGAGTCTCTGTTTTTCTCAGCTAGGGCTGGCCTAGTCTGACTTCTCCCTGTCCATCATGTTTGGGAGGTCTGTAGTGTTCCCGGAGATCCTACTCCTTGGGTTTAGTGTTAAGTGTAGGTATCCCCCCACAATTTCCACTGATCAGAGCCTGAGTCTGTCTGAGCTTCTGATATGTCCAACAGCAGATCCCACTCCCACCTTCCCTTGGTTCTTCTCCTGGTCACCATGATTTCATTTATGGTATTATTGAGTAGCACTCTGGATCTCTGGAGGGTGTAGTAATCTCAGCCACCACTACTCCTTCACTGGGTTGTATTGCAAAGTTTCAGACCCAGAAAGTTAATTGTGACTGCACAAGCCCCTGGGGGCTCCGGGCTGGGCGTTTTTCCCACAGGAATCTGCGACTTCATTTAAGGTGATATGGAGCACCTCTCTGGGTCTCTGGAGGGTGTAATAATCTCTGCCACCACTACTTGTTCACTGAGTTGAGCAAAATCTCAGACCCAGGGAGTTTATCAAAGCTGAGAAAGTCTCTGGGGGTGCAGTGCTGGGATTTCTCTTGCAGGAATTGGAGTTTCACTTATGATTTTGATGCGCACTGGTCTGGTTCTCTGGCAGGTGTTGTAACCTTGGCGCTGGAAGTTTTATCTGGCCTTTGTGCAGGAAGAACTGATGAATTACAACTGACTGATCTGCAGCTGCTCACTTCAGCTCCTTGTTTTCCTTTTTGTCTCTGGAATCTGGGGCTCTGAGGCAAGATGGTGCCCACGTGGTGTCCACCACCCCAAGGTGAATGGGTTTCTCTTTTGCTCTCTGGTTGTTCTTCTAGTCTTTTTTTTTCTTTGTCCCTTGTATTTATAGTTTTTATTTCTCTACTGATAGTGTTTTATGGCTATGTAAAATGTTTTTGAGGCAATGGAGATCGAGAGTAAGCAGGACTCTTAAGTGCTGATTCTCTTGGTTGCCATCTACTGGGAAGCCCTCTATTTAAAAATTTAGAATACATTTAGATCCATAGAAAAATTTTGAAGATTGTAATGAAAGATCCCATATACCCTGAACTGAGCTTTAACTATTATTGAAATCTTACGTTAGTCTGGTATATTTGTTACAATCAATAAACCAATATTGATACATTGTTATTAACTATAATTCATTGTTTATTCATATTATCTTGGGTTTTGCCTCATAATTTTCTGTTCCAAAATCTCAACATGAATACCACATTGTGTTTAGTCATCATGTCTTCTAATGTTACTCTTAGCTATGGTTGATTCTCAGACATTTTTTGTTTTTGTTCTTTATGACTGTCATAGCATTAAGGATACTAGTTTTGGGTTTTATAAAATGTACATCAATTTAGGCTTATCTGAGGTTCCTCTCATGAAATGAGTTTTTATTTTTATGAGTAATGTGAAGTAGACATCTAATTTTAATTTTTCTATTATTGATGATTTTTTTCATTTTATCAAGAAGTCTAACCTGCAATTCTAACTCAGTCATACATCAAGTGTCAATACAGTCTCATTGGCCCATTTTTCTATTCCTAAGACAATATACTACAGTGTAATATTTTGTATAGCTTTATAACAAATCTTGATATCTTGTAGAATGAGTTTTCTAGTCTTTTTAATTTTTCTAAGAATATTATGACTATTCTTTAACTTTTACCACATATTTTAGAAACAGTTTGTCAAGTTGTTCACACAATGACATGAATTATTATATCATTGTGTAGACTACTGACATTTTTACAATGTAAGTTTTTCTGTTCATTATCATGGTATATTTTTCCATTTATATAGATCTCTTTTGGAAATATATTTATAAGTATTTAATTTTATACCAGTGCTTATAATATATTTTTACAAAAATGTTTTATATAATAACTGGCTGGATTAATGAGTGCAAACTCCATGCTAGATCCTTTGAGAAATACTGAGGGCAAAGAAGAAGGAATGATTTTCAAATGGCAGAAACTTGCCAAGTACTATTAAGAATGCTTAACTAACATTTTTCTTATTTAATCTTTTCAACAAACATGACTATACTATCATTTACAAAGGAGGAAAACAAGTCTTAAAAAGGTTAAGAAACTTATGTAAGGTAATGAAGCTAGGAAGTGGTAGGAGAGGGGTAGATATATTGGCCTGTCTAATTCTCTTTAGAATTCTACTAATTCTATTCTAACATACAGTATTCTGATTGTCCAACCATAATATTCCCCTCCATTACCTATAAGACCTTAAGTTTTCCAGTGATGGGGGAGGCATAAAAGCTGAGGGCCTTTATATGACAGATTTCCAACAAGAGGAAATATTGTCACTAATCTTTGAAGGCTGGAGAGGATTTGTACATGTGGAAATGGAAGGTCAAAGACATCTGAGATACTAAAAAGACCATCTCCAGGGAAATGAAGGCTGAGACTGAGTCTCATTTTGAGCCATAGTGTTAAGAAGTCATAAGGAGTGGGTGGAATTTTAAACTTACACCTTTGTATATGGGCTATGAGACTGGATTGTGGACTCCCTTCTCACAGGCCATCTTGATAGCTCTGGGCTCCTCAGGCTTTAGACATATTCTTTTCTCTTTTTGTTACAGGAACAATGAAATGGGAAAGAAGTGTTGGCTCCTTCAAATAATAATGACTTTGTGTGTTTTGTGTCAGTAGAGGAAATCTTGGAGAAGTTGACAAAGCCTTTATCATACATTTCTTTTTTGATTTTTAAAAATTTGGTGTATTGTAGTTTTGTATCATATTGGGGTACAGAGTGTCAGAAAAATACATGCACATGCCCTCCCTGTTGAGTCCATTTTCCCCTCATTTACTCTTTCTGTGCATGTCTTTGAGATGGCATCTGATTCTTATTTTTTGTGACTGACTTTTGGGTAGATACCCAGAACTGGTATTGCTGAGTCATATGGTAAGTTCATTCCTATTCTTCTGAGGATCCTCCATCCTTTTTTTCAAAGAAATTGCACTAATTTTCAATCCCACCAACAATGTATTAGAGTTCTCACTTCTTTACATCTTCACCAGTATTTGTTGTTGTTTGTGTTCTGAATGATTGCCACTCTAATTAAAGTTAGGTGAAATCTCAGGGTAGTTTTGATTTGCATTTCTCTGATTGTTAATGATGTTAAGCATTTTTTCATACATTTATTAGCTATTTGAATTTCTTTCTTCATGAAATGTCTATTTAGTTCAATTTCCCATTTTTGATTGGGTTGTTTTCTTAGTGCTGAGTTTCTTGAGTTCTCTGTATATTCTAGATATTAGTCATGTATTGGAGGAGTAGTTGGCAAAATTTTTCTCCCATTCTGTTGGCTCTCAGTTGAGGTTCTTGATAGTTTCCTTTGCTGTATAGAATTTTTTTCAGTTTAATGCAATATCATGTATTGATTCTTTTAGCTCCTTGTGCCTTTGAGGTCTTATTAAGAAAGTTTTTATCTGTGCCTGTGCTGGTGTCATGTTGGACATATACCCTCTTCAAGGAGCCTTAAGGTCTCTGGTCTAATTTCCAAGTCTTTGATTCATCTTGAATTGACTCTTGTGTAGGGCGAGAAACTGGGATTTATTTCCAAATTTCTGCATATGGTTAACCATAAACTTAACCAAAAGGTAAAAGATCTCTACAAAGAAAATTATAAAACATCAAAAAAGAAATCAAAGAAGGCCTTAGAAGATAAAAATATCTCCCATGTTCATGAATAGGCAGAATAAATATCATCAAAATGGCCTGCTTCCAAAAGTGATCTACAGAGTCAATGCTATACCCATTAAATTACCAAGATTATTTCTCACTGACTTAGAAAAATCAGTCCTTAAATTCATTTGGAACAACAAAAATCCCAGAATAGTTAACATAGTTCTCAGCAACAAAAACCATGCAGGAGGAATCACAATACCTGACTTTAAACTATACTACAAAGCCATTGTAATAGCATGACATTGGCATGGAGCAGAATAGAAGACTCAGAAACAAATCCATGCACTTACAGCCAATTGATTTTTGACAAAGGGACCAAAAACATACACTGGAAAAAAAGATAGCCTATTCAACAAATGGTGTTGGAAAACTAGTCTATTAAACATTATTTGGTGAAATGGTAAATTGGATGATGGTAAAGCAATGGTTCTGGATTCACCAGAACCACACTGATATGATGATAATTCTACTTAAATTATTATTTGAGGGAAGAGTGTAACACCTGACTCAGGTTTGTATCCATGCCACAGCAGATCAAAGGATGTGGGTTTAAGAGGGAAATGGGGGGATAATATGAAATGGGGAAAATGGATTGAGAGCATATTAATTTTGAATGCAGATAATCAATTCCCAGCCATAGTGAGTGCATAAAGCAGATTGTTGTCATGTGTGATGGGGTAAGCATGCTCACCACAGCAATGATGGGTACTTCTTTCTTCCATGTGTCTGTGCTGCTGAACATGTCAGTTCAAAGGCATTCTCAATTGATAGTTCTTTGGGGAAAGGTAACGACTCTGGTGTGGCAAAATAGAGCTGTCCCACTCATATGTATTTTGTTGCATATAAGACACTGTTGGCTCTTGTAAATGTTGATTGTAAGTAACTCCACTATAAAATCAGTTCCTTTCTGTCTCTAGACCATATCCTGGAAAAGGCAGAAGGCTTTGTGGCACTGGGCATGGAGCCTGGTAGGCTGTATTTCTCAGCTGGGTCTTGCAGTAGCACTGAATACTGGCAAGGCTGTAAACCCAAGGCTGTGTTTTTCTAATCAGGGAGGTCAGTTTAGCATTTGAGAAGGACTAACCAACTGGGCCACATTACTTTACCCTCTTGGTAAAAATAACATAGGCAGAGACAGTGAGAGCTTCTGCGATGGTTTTGCAAGCAGAATCAAGTCACTGAGGCCCATACTTTCCAGGCATTTTAAGACTGCTTACTGAGGTTCTTCAATAGGTCTTCCTGTCCTGGGTCTGGTGAGGGAGAACAAATCCTCATGCCTTTCAATGCCTTCCAGCACCTCTGTGAGGGCAGAGTGGGGGCTTTCCTGATCTCTGAGGCAGGAAGTCTAGGGTTTTGTTTGCCCTATAAAGAGTCATAAGAAAAAGTTCACTTTTGGCTTTTTTATGTAGAAATTACACAAGAAATATGGTGCTGCTACTAGTAGTTGATATTTATTAAACACATACTTTACTATATGCCAGACACTGCTATAAGCTTTCTGTGCACTGGCTCATTAACTCCTCATAATAACCCAAAGGGAGTTGCCACTAATATCCCTGTTTTTTAGACAATGAGACCCAAACACAATGTGTGTGTGTGTGTGTGTGTGTGTGTGTGTATAAATTAACTTGCACAATGCAAAAAATTTAAAAAAAAAAAAGGAGATGGCAAAGCTGAGATCCCAATCCAGGCTGGTTGCAATGTATCTGTTCACGACTTTATATTGTATCATTATTAGTTATTCATTAACTTGTCTCTATCTCTCTGCCAATGTTGTGTGTTTCTTAAGGTTAAGAACTGTATTTTCTTCATGGTAGAGCCTGATACAGAGTGGGTACTGTTGGTATCAGGTAGCCAGAGTAAGACTTCCTATGTCAGAGCATTGTGGTTCGCTTGAGAAGGGTGTGAGGGAACCTTCTCCATGACGTGGGCTCAGAGAAATGAGCACATCTGCTTCTTACTTCTCAAGACTGGCATCCCCCAAAGATAATTATTGTGGGCTCTCAGCTGTTGGAGCACAGAGGCTATTCCACATTGGCTGGGTCTATTTCCCAAAACAGGTTTGTATTGTTTTGAAACCATGGTGCAGAGCGCTCAGAGAGCAAATAAAAGTTGATTCCCACACAACAGACAGTAACTAAGACACCAGGAGTGAGTGGGAAAAGTTGGGGTATGGGGCTGAAGAAGAAGGCTAGCTAATAGTGAGGGTATTTATATTTCAGAAAGGAACTCACACCTGAAGAAGGCAGCCCAGTCCACTGAATTTAGAGCCATGAAAATTTCCCTAAAATTAATAATTCCTCCTCTCAAGATTTCTTCCACAGAAAGCAGTTCAATATATTTGAGAAGATACATGCATGAAGATGTTTATTATGAGATTGGTAACAATCTCATGATAATATAATATTGGAGACAAATGAATTGGCCAAAAATAAGGGGTGTATAATTAAATTATGGCATGTCAATTCCATGGTATATTATGGCACTATTTAATATGCTCATTCTGAAAACCTGCAGAGTGTGTGTGTGTGTGTGTGTATGTGTGTGTGTTTGTGTGTGTTTGTGTGTGTGTGCATACACACAAGTGTGTGCATGGGTGCACCCAAACCTATGTACAAGCCCACGAGTTTTGGAGGATCAGCACATAATTTCTTTCCAAAGCTAAACTTATATTCAATGTATTGACATCTATTTTAGAATAACAATGTATATATGAAGAACAGAGACAGAAATAAAACAGGTGCTGGCACCATTTGATGCATGATCAGGACCATGGCATGTTATTAAAAAGAAGCCAGGATCCTTCCATGGCACAGCTGGCTGTTCATGAAGCTTTGGAAATGTATAAGACAGTAGCATCTGGTCCATTGTTGCCATTCCTAGATTGCCAGATAGTCTTCATCTTAATTCTTTAATTTGCAAATGGTTTCTCCCTATAAATGAAGAGGAGTGTATCCGTAACCTTCCTTTCAGATGAACAAAAACTGAATTGAGGAATCTTCCTCTAAACAGGAGAAGGAAGCTTGTCCCAAGTTCTAAGCCTGAATATCCATTGGTCTTGCTGGAGTGCTATAGGTTGATAATTATTCAATTCCTGCTTCTATACAGGACCCACTTTGGCTCAGAGGCAGAAAGGGTATGTCACATAGCAGTTTGTAGAGACAGAATCTACCTTTGGCCTTGTAAATGTCAGCTTTATGCACATTGCCTCCAAGTCTGACACCTAAGTAATTATACTTTGGGACAGTGTGCAGTGCAGTCAATAGAGATTCAAAGTATTTGGCATCCATATATCCCCACCTCCTTATTCCTGCTGCCCCTTCATAACTGGAACTTTTTGAATATTCTTTTTAACATAGTGGGCACACAGCCCATCACATCCCCTTGCTAATTCATACTCAAAGGCAATTAAACCCAACATGTCCAGATTGAGAGAGGGCAATTGTTTTCCCTAAGATAAGGACTTGGATATTTCCATTTCAAGAATCTGTTTCACTGGCCCTTCTGAAGGCTAGGCTTAGATGCAGACGGTTAAATCTCTATTTCCATATCTATCTCCATTTTGTCAGATAGTAAGAAAATTAATGCTGGGAAATAAAACATTGTTTTCAATCATGTAGCTAGAAGTGACATTGCTGGTGCCTAAACCCTGGTCTGTCTACAAGTCCAATATTTTAGAGTTTGTGGTTCCTAGGAAATGTGGGAATTGCTGATTGATATATCTTAAGGTCACCCCCTCATAACACCAGTATATCCATACCTTGGCTGGACATACTGTATGTTCATACTTGTGCTGGGTATGGAATTAGATAACACTTAAAAAGATGCACTGTCCATCCTAGCATACACTCTCTCATCAAATTCAAGGGTTTTTCTGGAAATAATTAACTGATCCAGACCCAACCTTGCTGCAATCTCTACATGACGTTCAACTCTCCTGGACTCAATATCTTGTACCAGTTTCAGATTGCCTTTCATTTAAAATTTTTGCTCTTATTTTTTAAAAATAGTTTTAGTTATGAAATATATAAACAGAAAAGTATATAGCCAATTCTTTATAAGTTGACAAATTGCTATAAAGCAAACACTCATGTAACTACCATGGGAATCAAGAAAGTTTACATTATTGACACCCCAGACACAGCCCACATGTCTCTTCCCAATCACTACAGAAACCACTGACCTGACTTTTCTAGCAGTCACTACCTTGCTTATCTTCATTATTTTCCCACTTATGTATGAATTTCTAAACTTTATACATTAGTTTTCCCCATTCTTTGAATTTAATATAAATGAAATCATACAGCTTGTATTCTTTTGTGCATGGCTTCCTTTCATTGTTTATTAGATTGATCCATGCTGTTGATATAGAATATTTCCATTACCTCCAAAAGCTGCCTTCCTGCCCTTTTGTAGTTCAACTCCTCCCATCCTGGTACCAGGCGAGCACTGATTTGTTTTCTGTCACAAGAGATAAGCCTTTCCTTCTGTAGAATTTCATATAAATGCCACAATACAGTATGTATTCTTTTGTCCTGGGATTCTCTAACTCATCACAATTTTAGTTCATTTCTGCTGTGTGTATTGGAAGTTTGTTTCTTTCTAATGCTGTGTTGTATTCCATATTGTGAATATACTGTAATTCATTTGTCCATTGATCCATTAATAGACATTTGTGTTATTCAAAGCTTTTAACTATTACAAATGAAGCTATTATGGCTATTGTATATGGGTCTCTCTATGAACGTATGTTTTAATCTCTCTTTGGTGATATTTTTGTAATGGAATTTCTGGAATGTATGGCATAATATTTTGAACTTTATAAGAAATTGTCAAAGGGTGTTCCAAAGTGATTGTACCATTTTGTATTCTGACAATGTGAAGCTTAAGAGATTCAACTACTCTACACTCTTGCCAACACCTTTTTTCCAGCTTTTAAATTTTTTACCATTCTAATGGGTGCAAAGTGGAGGCTCTTTATGTTTAAACTTGTGTTCCCCTGATAATATATGATAGCAAGTATAGTTTCATGTGCTTGTTGGACATTCATGAAGTGTGAGATATCTAACTTACTCATTTGCTCATTTTTAAATGTGGCTTTATGTCTTTTTTGTTATTAAGTGCTATTTATAAATTCTTGATATGTCATTTTTCAGATATATATGGTTTGCAAACATATCATTTCCTTTTTTAGTAATTATTTCAAAGATAAAAATTTGATAAAATTTAGCACATCATTTCTTTTTATATGGTTCATACATTGAGTCCTATGAAGAAAATATTTGTCTATTCCATATTCACAAATAATTTTCATATGAAGTTCTATAGTTTGGGCTTTTATGTTTAAGACTATGATCCTTTTCAAGCTAGTACTTTATATGGTGTTTGATAAGGGTTAATTTCATTTTCCTATATGAATAATTATTTATAATCATGTCTTTTTAAAGTCTGTGGTACCACTGAATTTTTGGCATTTTTGGCATCCTTGTTGAAAAACAATTGGCCATACTTGTGTATATCTATTTATGGACTTCATCTTTTATTGTTTCATGTATTTGTTTATCCTTATACTAATGAAACACTTCCAGATTATTCAATACTTAGGCTTATTTTTAAGTTAACCAGTATAGATCCTACTACTTTGTACTTCTTTTTTGTAAACTGACATTTTTATGTTGTTCTGTGAATTTTAACACAAGGACAGATTGGTGATAGATTGGTAACTATCACAAAAATTAAGATACAGAGCAGTCTAGGGGCAACCTAACAAGACAGAAAAATTTTAGACAAAAAATGTTCTATTCTAGACCAACCTACAAGTAAAACCATCTGTGTCACCAAACACATCAAAGGGCTGAGTAGGAAACTTAGACTTTTTAATTTTATTTTATATTACTTTATTTTATTTTTGTGGGTCTGGGGATGGAACCCAGGGGCATTTGACCTATGAGCTATACCCGCTGCCCTATTTTTTTTATTCTTTATTTTTGGTTTTTTGTTGTTTTTTATTGCTTTTTTATTTTATTTTATTTTTTAATTTATTTTTATTGGTGCATTGTAATCATACATCACATTGGAATACAAGACTTGAGAGGATATACAAGGACACATCATCCAATTAGGCCTCATCCACTCCCCATCCCATTCGTTCCCCCTCCCTCAATTCCATGCTTGTTTGGTGATTAACTTTGATACATTTGTTTATGTACTTCCTGAGTTTTAAAGAGGTTCCATCTTCCCCTATCCCATACCCTCTGATTGGTCACCTTAATTGCTTCACTAGAGGGCCCTTTCTATAACTCGACCTCTTCCTTTTACCCCTTTCCTCCTAGTTATTGCTGATTAGAGGAAGCATCTGGTTTTTATTTTCTGCGATATTTCTCAGTGCATGCCGCATTACAAGTACCGATCCCACTATTGATGGCCCCAGTAGTGGCCTGGCTACCCACTGTACTAATCCAGACATTGCTGGCTCAAGCAGTGGCCTTGCCTCATGGGAGGCCCTGATTCTGGACTAACTGGCCCCCACATTGACCTAATCCCTTGGCTGGCTCTGATCCCGGCCTTGGTGGCCCCAGCACCGGCCTTGCCTCAAGGCAGGCTCCATCCCAGCCTTGCTGACCCTGGCACCAGCCTAACCCTTCGACAGTCTCCTATCCTGGCCTTGGAGGCCCCAGCACCAGCTTTGCCTCATGGCAGGCCCCAATCCTGGCCTCACCAGCCCCAGCACTGGCCTAACCCCTCTGCAGGCTCCGATCCCGGCCTCAGAGGCCTCAGTAGCGGCCTTGCCTCAAGGCAGGCTCCAATGCCAGCCACTGGTCCTGGAACCAGCCTACCCCTCGGCAGACCCTGATCCCAGCAAGAAGCCCCAACACTGGCCTTGCCTCATGGCAGGCTCTGATCCTGGCCTCGCTGGACCCGGCACTGGCCTACCCTCTCAGCAGGCTCTGATCCCAGCCTCGGTAGCCTTAGTAGTGGCCATGCCTAATGGTAGGCTCCTTTCCCAGCCTCGCTGGCCCCAGCACTGGCCTAACCCCTCTGCAGGCTCCGATCCCGGCCTCGGAGGCGTCAGTAGCGGCCTTGCCTCAAGGCAGGCGCCAATGCCAGCCACTGGCCCTGGCAACGGCCTACCCCTCAGCAGGCTCCGATCCTGGCATTGGAGGCCCCAGCACCAGCCTTGCCTCATGGCAGGCTCTGATCCCAGGCTCGGTGGCCCTGGCACTGGCCTACCCTCTCAGCAGGCTCCGATCCCAGCCTCGGCAGCCTTAGTAGCGACCATGCCTCATGGTAGGCTCCTATTCCAGCCTCGCTGACCCCGCATCGGGCTTACCCCTCTGCAGGCTCCGATCCTGGCCTTGAAGGCCTCAGTAGCGGCCTTTCCTCAAGGCAGGCTCTGATGTCGGCCGCTGGACCCAGCATCAGCCAAACCCCTTGGCAGGCTCTGATCCCAGCCTTGGAGGCTCCAACACCGACCTTGCCTTAAGGCAGGCTCCGCTCCCGGCCTTGCTGGCCCCGGCAGTGGCCTAACCCCTAGGCAGGCTCCAATCCGAGCACCCTCTTCGCCTGGCAGCTTGTTTAACATTCCCAAGGGTGCGTGGTGGTAGCATTCTGCCTCTGGGGTTATTACTTCAAAATTTCCAGGTGTAAGTCATCAGATCTCTGCATCCCCTGACTACTGGCCACTGCCATTGCCACTGCCTCCACCATTTCAAATTTTTTCCAAGCTCTTTTTCCACTCTGAATGTTGTCCAGTGTTCCTAAGCATGCATGACGGTAGCATTTGACGTTTGGGGTAATTTCTACAAAAAATAAGGTTGGTAAGATCAGATATCTGCCTCTCCTGAATACAAGTGTCCACCGCCATCAAGACGACTGCTTCCAACACTGCCTTCCTCCTAGGTCTCCACTAAACTCTCTGCTTACAGGTGATGTTCATGATTCATAAGAATGTAGAGAAGAAGCAGTCCTCCTTTGCGGGGAATTTTTCCAAAGCTTCCAGTTCATGTGGGTGAGTTTTGTCTGCATCTCCAGTATCCTGGCATCTGCCTTGGCCTTCTTGACCAACCCTCTCTGAAATTTTTCTTTTCTTTTTTTCTTTTTCTTTTCTTTTTTTTTAATAAAAGAAGACAGTATGTGTGGTTTGAGGAGGTTGTGGGATCAGGCACTCAGTAGCTCTGCAGCCCGGGCCTGGTTCTTCCAGGGGTCCTGCGTGCCCTGCGCAACACCCGCCTGGGACCCAGGGTCCTGCGTTCTGGACCCCAGTTCTTCCGGGGGTCTGGTGTGCCTCGTGCAACCCCCCCATAGCCCAGGGTCCTGTGACCAAAGCCCTGGATTCTCAGGGGGTCCAGCATGCTCTGCCTGACCCACACCCAGGGCCCAGGGCCTTGTGACCCGGGCTTGGTTTCTCCAGGGGTCTGGTGTGCTTAACACGCCCTGCGCCCAGATTCCCTTTATTCTTTATTTTGAAACCAGGTCTCACTGAGTTGCAGAGGGCCTCACTAAGTATCCGAGGCTGTTTGCGAACTGCGATCATCCAGTCTCAGCCTCCCGAATGCTGCGATTACAAGCGTGCACCACCATGCCCGGCTGGAAACTTAGACTTTTACCCTCTCCAGACTGAAATGAAGGTCAAACCCACCATGATCATATCAAAGATGGCTAAGTGAAAAATCAAGATATTTGTTCCCTCCAGCAATAGCAAGACACCTCTTCCTTCTCCTCTTGAGTTTTATGAACTTTGTAGATTCAATCAACAATGAAAATGTTGTCTTGTGTGTTTGTAAATGCAGTTGGGGAGACAAGATTAAAGATAATTTTAAAATAGGGGAGATTAGAAAGTTTGATGGAAGTAAGGTCTTCACAATCATTTGAACTTATAAATATTGACAACAGGAAACTGATAAAATTATGTGTATATAATTAAATACCTAAGGCAATCACCAAAAAGTTTTATCAAAAATATACTCAAATATGCTTAATATAATATAACTGAATGTTCAACATCATTAGCCATCAAAAATGCAAATGAAACCACAATTATGTAGAGATACAAGTCTGTCAAAATGGTTGAAATTTTAAAAAATAGTAACAACATCAAGTATTAAAAGGAAATTCATAGTACTGGGCCCAGGACCAAATGTTTTTCCCTAGTGAAGTTATAAAACCTTCCTAGAAGAACTAATCCTGGTACTCCTCAATCTATTTCATGAAACAGAAAAAAAAAACCTCAGAACTCTCCAAATACATTCTATGAAGACAACATCACCATGATGACCAAGTAGGGTTCATCCCAGGGATTCAAGACTGGTTCAACAAACAGAAATCAATCCGTGTAATTCATCACATAAAGAGAACCAAAGACAATAATCACATGATCATTTCAAAAGACACTTAAAAACATTTGATAAAACCCAATATTCATTTATGCATAAAGCACAGCAGAGAATTGGTATAGAAGGAACATATCTCAACATCATAAAGGCAATCAGCAATAGGCCCACAGCCAACATCACATTAAATGTGTAAAACTGTAAGAATTCCCCCTATAAACAGAAAAAAGACAAAGATGTATTCATTACCTCTTCTTTTCAATAAAGTACCTGAGACTCTAGCCAGAGTAATAAGGCAAGAAAAGGAAATCAAAGGAGTACAAATAGGAAAAGAAGAACTCAAACTTTCACTATTTGTACATGACATACTATATTAGAAGACCCAACAATCTCAATTAAAAGACTTATAGAACTGATCAACAAGTTCAACATGGTGTCTGGATATAAAATCAATCTTTAAGAATAAATATTATTAAAATGGCTATACTTAGAAAAGTTATTGACAATTATAAAACACTGAAAAAAGAAATCAAAGAAGACATTCCAGTGCATCAATAAAAAAAAAAGATCTTAGAAGATGGAAGATGGATTGGCAGAATAAATATCAATAAAATGGCCATCCTTCCAAAAGTGATCTACAGATTTAATGCAATGCCCATTAAACTACCAAGATCATTTCTAACAGACATAGAAAAATCAGTCCTTAAATTTATTTGGAATAACAAAAAGCCCAGAACAGCCAAAATAGTTTTTAGCAACAAACACTGTGCAGGAGGAATCACAATACCTGACTTTAAACTATACTACAAAGCCATTGTAATAAAAACAGCATGGTACTGGCACAAAAAAGATACATACACAAATGGAGCAGAATAAAACAAGTTCACACACTTTCAGTCAATTGATTTTCGACAAAGGGGCCAAAAACATACACTGGAAAAAAGATAGCCTGTTCAAAAAATGGTGTTGGCAAAACTGGTTAACCATTAGCAGAAAACTGAAAATTAATCCCATTTTCTCAACCTGCACAAGACTCAATTCAAGACAGATCAAAAACTTGGAAATCAAACCAGAGACCTTGAAGCTCCTTGAAGAAGGGAATAGGTCCAACACTGCAACACATAGAAACAGATAAACACTTTCTCAACAAGCCCCCAGAGGCATAATAAATTAAAAGGCGAATCAGTACCTGGGATTGCATGAAACTGAAGAGCTTCAGTTCAGCAAAGGAAACTGTCAAGAACCTCAATCGAGAGCCAACAGAATGGGAGAAGATTTTTGCCACCTACATCTCCAATAGAGGACTAATATCTAGAATATACAGAAAACTCAAGAAACTCAACACTAAGAAAACAAAGCATCCAATAACAAAATGGGCAAATGAACTAAATAGACACTTCACAAAAGAAGAAATTCAAATGGCCAATAAATGCATAAAAATGTTTAACAACACTTGCAATTAGAGAGATGCAAATCAAAACTACCCTGAGATTTCACCTAACTCAAACTAGAATGGCAATCATTCAAAACACAAACAACAATAGATGTTGGCTAGGATGTGGAGAAGTGGGAACTCTAAAACATTGTTGGTGGGATTGCAAATTAGTGCAACCACTTTGGAAAGCAGTATGGAGAATCCTCAGAAGAATGGGAACAAATCTACCATTTGATCCAGCAATACCACTTCTGGGTATCTACCCAAAAGAAAGTAAACCAAACTACCAAACTAATACATGTGTATTGTTCATACCTGCACAATTCACCATAGCCAAACTATGAAACCAGCCAAGATGTCCATCAACAGATGAATGGATAACAAAACTGTGGGATATGTATACAATGGAATTTTACTCAGCCATTAAAAAACTCAATTACATTATTTTCAGGGAAATGAATGGAACTGGAGGACATTATGGTAAGTGAGATTAATCAGTCACAAAAAATAAGAAATCAGATTCTTTCCCTAATATGGTCATAGGAGGAATTCTAGATGAAAAAGGATATCCTATAGAGGTGTAAAGAAGACAACCTAAAGGAGGAGAAAGGAGGGGGGAAGAGGAAAATATCTAAAACAGAGAGACTTCCGGGAAGATGGCGACCGAGAAAAGCGGGGCTTAAGAGCCCCGTTAACAACTAATCTCCATTACCACAAAATCAGTGCCTTTCATAGCCAGAAAACATCATCACCAGAGAAACAAAAAAATCACCAGGCTCCAGAGAGAAAGCGGACTGAGAACAGAGCTCAGAGCAACAGAGGCGATACACCGGCCTCATGCCCGAGGCCGCGGCAGCAGCGCCATACTGCTGGCGGCAGCGGCGACTTCACCGGACGGCTACAGCAAGCTGAGGTGAGCCGCTGCGGAACAGCCAGGCGGGATTTCTCGCCGCAGGTAAAATCTAAAGCTCCCAGTGGCTGAGCTCAGCACACGCTGCAGGGATTAAGAGTGGAAATCAAAACCAAGAAGAAATACGCCAGTCTCATGGCCGAGGACATAGCAGCGGCGCCATATTGCCACCAGCGGCAGCAGCAGAGAATTCACCAAATCCAGTACAGCTACATCTGCGAACTCAAGAACAGTGAGTCAAATTGCGGGCCACAGAGGAGAAATCCCAGTACTGTACTCCCTGGTACTTGACCCAGTGGGGGAGTGGTGGTGGCAGAGATATCACACCATAGGAGAACGTTCAACCTGGCACCCCCCACAGTCTAAAGCAGCCTCTATCAACTCTCTGGGTCAGAGATTCCGTGATACAACCCAGTAAAGGAGTAGTGGGGTCTGAGATACTACAGACTCGAGATCCAGAACACCTTAAGTGAAGTCATAGTGACCCAAGGGAAGAACCCAGAGAAGGCACAAACTTCCTAAATCATGGGAAAGAGGAATAATACTGGAGCAATGAATACCCAAAACCCCACAACATCAAAACCCGATAAAACAGAAAATCAGAGATTTCTAGAAGATCAAATCAGGAAAATAACTGTAGAAATAATAGAGGTGCTTCGAAAAGAACTCAGAGAGAGCCAAAAAGATATAAAGGATGCAATTAATGAAGTAAAGGCCTCAATTCAAAGCACAAACAACCGATTAGACCACATGGAGAACAGAATCTCGCTCTTAGAAGATGATAATTCCAAAAATGAACGCATAGTTTCTAATCTAGGAAAAAATATCCGACAGCAGGAATCTGACATTGAAGAAATATGGGCCCATTTTAAGAGAGCTAAACTAAGAATAATTGGAATAGAGGAGAGAAAAGTAGGTGAAACCAAAGGGATCAACAATCTCTTCAAGGAAGTAATAGCAGAAAATTTTCCAAACATAGAGCAAGAGGTTGATACACGAATCCAGGAAACTTATAGAACTCCCTTTAGACAGGATCGGAGAAGAGGATCCCCATGCCACATAATTGTCAAAATGACCAATGTGGAAGCCAAGCAGAAAATCTTAAAGACAACAAAAACAAAGGGCCAAGTGACATTCAGAGGCAAACCAATTAGAATCACTCCATACTTCCCAAACCAAGTCATGAGAGCCAGAAGGGCTTGGAGTAACATATTCCAAACTCTGAAAGAAAACAACTTCCAGCCAAAAATGTCCTACCCAGCAAAACTTTCTAGCAAATTAGATGGAAAAATAAGAAGCTTCCATGACAAACAGAAACTGAAGGAATTTATGTCTTCAAAACCAGCGCTAGAGAAAATACTCAAAGAGATTAACTACAAAGAAGAAATAGAAAACACACACCAGAACCAGAGAAACAAGAGTTTCCATCCAACAGACAACTAAGACTGGTTATCTGTGGAGATTAATTATTTATGTTAGTCTTTTACCTATCTCTAAACGGTATTGTTTGCCTTTATTGTTGTTAATTTTTAGGATTTCTAGTTGGAATATTAATATACCTTCAGATATAGCATTTGGAAATATTTTATCCCATTCTATTAGTAACTGTTAACTCTGTTTACATTGTCTTTGGATATACAATATCTTTTTTATTTTTTAGGGAGTTTGTATACTCTTCTATTGCCTGTGCCATTGAAATCATATGCAAGAAATCACTGCCAATTTCAATGTTGTGAGGTTTTATGACCCAGATTTTCTCCTAAAAGTTTATAGTCTTAAGATTTATATTTAGGTCTTTTATCTATTTTGAGCTAATATTTGTATATGGGATTAGGTACTGGTCCAACTTTATTCTTTTCCATGTAATTATTATGTTTCAACAATATTTAGTTAAAAGATTATTATTTCCACCACCAAATGTTCGTGGAAACCTTGTCAAAAATAACTTGACAATATAGGGAAGAATTTAGCTCTAGGCTTGTATTTAACTCCAATGGTTTATATATCTGCCTTTAGAATAGTACTACACTGTTTCAATTATTGTAGCTTGATATGGTTTGAAATCAGAAAATATATATCTTCTAGCTTTGTTCTTTTTCAAGATCGTTTTGGGTATCTAGAGTCCATTTTCCATATTAGGATAGATTTTTTTTCTGAAAAATAAATATATAAATATATGATAGTTTTACCTAAAAAAATAGAAAAAAATATTCTCTGGTAAGAAAGAAAGTAAAAAGAAATATTGAAATGTTATCTTTAAGTCATCAAAAGCTTGGTATCAGACAAATGAAACTGTTATGTGAGATTATCATTTTTAATTTTGGATAAATTGCTATAATACTAGATGTCAACCACTAAGCCAAGCATGGGAGGGAGGGATGGGGAGAGAATGGGGTGGGGTTCGGGTGGGGGCTGACTGGTTGATGTGTGCATGTATGTCTACAAATTTTGTATCCCACTATGATGTATTGAATACAGTGCACCAATAAAAAAAATAAAAATAAAAAAGCCTATTAAAAAAAATCTCTAAAACACACAATGTACTTAAACATATCAAAGTCAACCACTAAGCCAAGCAAGGGAAGGAAGCACGGGGAGGGAATGAGGTGGGAATTGGGTAGGGGTTAAATCGGTGATGTGTACATGTATGTACACACAAATTTTTTACCCCAATATGATGTATGAATATAATGCACCAATACATTTTTTAAAAAAAGAAAAGTGATTGACAGATTCAACACAATACCCATTAAATTACCAAGGCTATTCCTTACTTGCATAGAAAAATCAATCCTTAAATTTGTTTGGAACAACTAATTAACCAGAATAGCCAAAATAGATTTTAGCAATGAAAAACATGCACGAGGAATCACAATACTTTACTTTAAACTATACTACAAAGCCATAGTAATAAAAACAGCATGGTACTGGCACAAAAATGGATACATAGACCAGTGGAGCAGAATATAAGCCTCAGAAACAAATACACACAGAGCCAAATAATTTTTGACAAAGAGGCCAAAAGCATATACTGGAAAAAGATAGCTTGTTTAACAATTTTGGCAAAACTGGTTAGCCATATGCAGAAAAATGGAAATAAACCCCACTTTCTCACCCTGCACAAGAGTCAATTCAAGATGGATCAAAGATTGGAAACTAGACCAGAAACCTTGAGGCTCCTTGAAGAGGGAATTAGTCCAACACTGCAAAACATAAGGACAGGTAAAAATTTTCTCAACAAGACCAAAAAGACACAAGAAGTTAAAAGGCAAATCAACAGTTGTTATTGCATGAAACTTAAGAGCTTTCATACACAAAAGGAAACTATCAAGAACCTCAAATAAGAGATAAAAGAATGGGAGAATATTTTTACCACCCACTCCTCCCACAGAGGACTAATATCTACCCTATGCAGAGAACTAAAGAAATGTAGCACTAATAAAACAAATAACCCAATCAAAAAAATGAGCAAGTGAACTAAATAGACAACTCATAAAGAAGAAATTCAAATGGCCAATAAATGCATGAAAAATGCTCAGCATCATTAGCAATATGATTCAGCAATACCACTCCTGGGTATCTACTCAAAAGAATGGAAACCAAACTACCAATCTAATGCATGTGTATCTATGTTCATAGCTGCACATTCACAATTGCCATACTATGAAACCAGCCAAGATGTCAATCAACAGATTAATGCATTACAAAACTATGGGATATGTACACAAATGGAATTTTACTCAGCCATGAAGAAGAACAAAACAATGTCATTTTCAGGGAAATGGTTGGACCTGGAGGGCATTATGCTAAGTGAGATTAGTCAGTCACAAAAAATAAGAAATTGTATTCTCTCCCTAATATGCGGAAGCTAGGGATAAAATGGGTCATAGGAGGAACTCTAGATGAAGAAGGAGATACTATAGATGAGCAAATAAGGCAACCTAACTGAGGGGATGGGAGGGGCGAAGAGAGATATTCTCTAAAGTTTTTGATGTACATTAACAAACATATCAAAGCCAATCATTAAGCCAAGCATGAGAAGGAAGGAGGGGGAAGGAATGGGGCAGTAATTGGGTAAGGGCTGATTGGGTGATAGATGAATGTAAGCCTCCAGTTTCTTGTACTCCATTACAATGTATGACTACAATGCACAAATAATTTTTTTAAATGCAATATAATTTCCTCCATCTTTTAAGAACACAACAGAATGAAAGTAAAGTCAATAACAGGAAGACTAAAAGAAATTAAATAAATGCATGAAGACTGAATGATACACTCTTTAGTGAGGACTGGATTAGAGAAGAAATAAGGGAAGAAATAAGAAAATTTCTAGAGTTAAATGAAAATAGAGACACAGCATCCCAAAATCTATGGGAAAGTTAAGGTGGTGTTAAGAGGGAAATTTATAGCACTGATTTCGCCCACAAAAAACATAAAATAAACAAACAAATAAACTAATGACATACTTTAAAGACCTAGAAAAACAGGAATAGTCTAATCCCAAAACCAGTAGAATGCAGAAGATAATTAAAATCAGAGAATAAATCAATAAATTGCAGGAAGAAAATACAAAGAATAAAGAAAACAAAAGCTGGTTTCTTGAAAAGATTAATAAGATTTACAAGCCCTTAGCCAAACTACCCAAATAAAAAATAGAGAATCTACCCAAATTATTAAAATCATAATTGAAAAGGGGGGCATCAAGCACAGCCAAGAGAGAAAATCCTGAGGATCATCTGAAACTATTTTGAAATTTTATATTTCACTAAACTGGAAACCATGGAAGAAATCAATAGATTTATAGACACATACAACCGACCTTAACTGAACCAAGAAGATATAGAAAATCTAAACTATTCAACAAAATCAAAGATATAGAAACATCAATAAAAACCTTCTGTCAACAAAAGCCCAGATTTAGACAGATTCCCAGGTAAATTCTACAAAAGCTCTCCAGAAGAACTAAATCCAATACCCCACAAATTATTTTGTGAAATAAAAAGAGAAGGAATTCTTCCAATCTCCTTTTATGAGCCCAGTATTACCTTAATACCAAAACTGAACAAAGACTCCTCAAGAAAAAAATTACAGACCAATACCATTGATGAATATAGATGCAAATATTTGAAACAAAATATTAGCCATACTCATTCAAAAACACATCAAGAAATTTGCACATGATGAATAAGTTAAATACATGTTATTCAACATACATAGAACTAAAGACCCAAATCCCACAATTCTCTCAATAGACAGTGAAAGCACATTTGACAAAGTCCAAAATTCATTCATGTTATAAAAGTGAAGAAAATTTGAATAAAAGAAACGCAACTTAATATCATTAAGGCAACATACACTAAACCCAAAGCCAACATCATCTTGAATGAGAAAAACTGCTGAAATTACCTTTAAAATCAGAAACAAAATGAGGATATCAATTTTTGCACTCCTTTCAGTATAGCCTTGATACTTTTGCCAGAGCAATAAGATGAGGAATATATCAAAGGAATTCAAATAGAAAAAGAATGATAAAACTTATCTCTATTTGTAGATGACATAATCCCATTATTTAGAAGATCTGAAAAACACAACAAAAAGACTACTAGGGCTGATTTCAGCAAAGTGGCAGGATACAAAATCAGGCTAAAAATATCAGATTTTCTATATACCAACTGTGAATCTACTGAGGAAGAATTCCAGAAAATAATTCCATTTACGATAACCACCAAACCAATAAATAACCTAGAAATAAACTTAACCAAGGAAGAAAAAAAAAGAAAAAACCCTCTACAATAAGAATTAGAACTATTGAAGAAAGAAACAAGAGACTTAGAAGATAAAATATCTTTCTTGCCCTTGGATAGGCAGAATATATATTATCAAAATGGTTATTCTACCAAAAGTGACCTACAGAGTCAATGCACTATTAAAATATCAATGTCATTCTTCACAGACTAGAAAAATCAGTAATAAATATCATGTGGAGAAACAAAATCCCCAGAATAACCAAATTAACTCTCAGCAATAAGAATCATGCAAGAGGCATCATAATTCTTGACTTCAAATTGTACTACAGAACTATAGTAATGAAAAGATCATGGGATTGTTGCAAAAACAGGCACAGACCAATGGAACCGAATAGAAGATACAAAAGAAACCCACACACTTACAGCCAATTTATTTTTTTCTCAAGGTGCCAAGTACATACAATGGATATATAACAGCCTTTTCAACAAATTCTGCTGGGAAAAATGGTTATACAGTTGTAGAAAATGGAACTAATTCTTACTTTCACCCTGCACAAGAGTCAACTCAAGATTGTTCAAAGACTTGAAAGTTAGACCAGAGACTTTGAATCTACTAGAGGAGGGCATAGATTCAACACTCCAACATATAAATACAGGCAGAAACTTCCTTAACAAATCCCCCAGAGTTCATAAAAATCAAAACAAGAATTAGTAAATAGGATAGCAATAAATTAAAGTTTCTTCTCATCAAGAGTCTAAAGAAAAAGCCTACAGAATGAGAGAAGATATTTGCCAGTCATGTCTCTGATAGAAGAGTAATATATAGAATATACAAAGAACTTAAAAGGCTTACACTAAGAAAACAAATAACCCAATCAAGAAATGGGTAATTGAATAGTCAGTTTACAAAAGGAGGAGAACAAATGGCCAATAAATACATTAAAAATGCTCAACATCATTAGCAATTAGGGAGATGCAAATCAAAACTACACTGAGAGTCTATCTAACTCCAATCAGAAAGTCAATCATCAAGAAGTTGAAAACCAATAAATGTTGGCTAGGATGTGGGGAAATTGGAACTCCGGTATGTTATTGGGGAAAATGCAAATTAGTTCAGTATTATGGATATCTGTTTTGAGATTTTTCAGACAACTGGGAATGGATGCACCATATGATCCAGCAATACCATTTCTGGTTATCTTTTCAAAGGGGCTAAAATAAGAGAATTATATATGCAAACCCATGTTCATAGCATCACAATTCACAATAGCCAAATTATGGAACCAACCTAGGTATCTATCAACATACACAAAATTATGGGATATACACAAAATAGAATTCTACTTATTGATAAAGAAGAACAAAATTATATCATTTGCAAGAATGTGGAAGGATCTGGATAACATTATGTAAAGTGAGATTAGCTAATCACAGAAAGTGAAGGGTCATATGTTTTCTCTAATATATGCAAGCTTGGAAGTAATTGGGATTCCAAAGAGACTCTGGATAATAGAGGAGAAACCTTGGTGGAGCCATGGAGGTGGTATAAAGAAAGGGGAGGGGAAAGTGTTTGGTTCATTGAAGGAATTACTATCAAAGGTTATGTGTGCATATGTGAAAATGCCATTATCAATCTCGCTATTCTGTATGGAGAAGGGGGAAGATAGGGATGAAGCCAAAGGGACACAAAAGAGAGGTCCACCATGTACTATGTGTACTTTCAACATGATTTACACTAAAATGTGAGACTATAATGCACAAATAAATGCATCAAAATTGACTTTTTATGTCAGAATTCCATAGTAACTTACCTGTTTACAGTAACTTTTATTTTATTTTTGACATCACAGATATTATCTTTACTTGTCTATTTATTGCTCAAACTCCACCAAAAACGTGGAGGAACCTTTACATAGATATTTATTCCCTCCCAAATCCATATGCTGAATTCATAATCTCTAGTACTTTGAAATTTTTTTCTTTTTAGAGATAGGGTCCTCTAGTCCTGAATTTCCGTGTAGTTTTAGTCCGCTTTTCTGTTTCTATGACCAAAATACCTGACATGAACAATACAAAAGAGGAAAAGCTTATTTGGCTCACAATTTCAGGGGTACAGTCACTAGTTGGCCAAAGCAGACATCATGGTGGCACAGCATGGCATAAGAAAGCTGAACTCAACCCAACAGTAACTGGAAGCACAGAGAGCAGAAGGAATCAACCAGGAACTAATATAATCCTCAAGCCCATACAACTGGTAGCCTACCTTCTCTAGCCATGCCCCATTTGTCTTAGTAAACTCTCAGTAAATTCATTCAGATTATCCATCCTTCAGTAGATTTACCTATTGATGAAATTAAAGCCCTGATTAAAACATTTAATATTTTGAATTTGGGGTATGCTTTTGACACATGAGCTTTGGGGGAACATTCAAAACATAAACTACGTGGTTTCATTTTCCTTTGAATAGTTTAGGTCTAATGACAATGAGTTCTCTTGGCATTTGTTTACCTGAACATGTTTCCATTTTACCTTTTACTCTCCTAGGCTGTGTTGTTGGCATGAATTATTGGTTCAGGCTGTCTGTTTTTATTTCAAAGATTCCATTTTCTGTGTATATTCTGTTTTTTATGATCCTTTTTTTTTTTTTTTACTAATTCTATCTTCAGCTGTATGCGATCTGCTTTTATCCCCACCTTCTGAGTTCATTATCTGGGTTATTGCAGTTTTGTTATAAAATTTCCATTCTATTTCACTTTTATATTTTATATTTCTTTGAATCAAAGAATCTCCAAATGTTATTCTCTCCTTTTTGATTCTATGCTCTTTCATATATTGCCCCATAACCATTATTATCATTTTAAATCTCTGATATTTTAGAGAATATATATATATATATAACATGCTTGTAATCCCAGCATTTGGGAGGCTGAGACCTGGAGGATCCCGGTTCTCGGACAGCCTCAGCTACTTAGTGAGGCCCTCTGCAACTCAGTGAGACCCGGTTTCAAAATAAAGAAGAAAAAATAGGACAGGGGGTGTAAATCGGAGGTCAAATGCCCCTGGGTTCTATCCCTAAACCCGCAAAAACATAAATAAATAAAATAAAATATTTGACTGGATTTTTATCTTTTTAGCAAGAAGTCTAATGCTCTTTTATCAGAAGTAGACGCCTTAATTTTTATCTCTAATTTTCTCATCATGGTCAGTCATGAGCCAGGAATTCATCCTGACTTCTATTATAGCCCTTATCACACTTAATTTTTATTGTTCATTTATTACTATAATGGGAACTATTTGAAAAATTAATAGGTTCCCATTTGTCTCTATATCCTCAGCACTTAGTAAAGTGCTTAGCTCACAGAGATACTCATGAAATGCTGTTATAATGAATGAAATACTTTGACTAGGCTTCTTAGAAGAGAGATTTGTGTTTGGTCTCTAAGGATAGCTGAGCTGTGGAGAGAATGGAGAAGGTATTTTGTACCATCTCAACAAAGTTTTATGAGTCCTCTCAGGATTTTTAGGTGTAAGCAAAAGCAATTAGCTCTGGATGATCTAAGTAAAAAATAAAATAGAAATAAACTTTAGTAAATCGCAGAATTGCTGGGGAGATTAAGCAATCATGCTCAGTTTTCATATGTCTACATGCATAGATAAGTTATGGCACAATATTAATCTGATGAGAACACCTTTGTTGTGTCACTGAGCAGCAGATCTTCTCCTTTGTGCACCAATATCATCATTTCTGGTCTCTAGCATCACTGCTATAGCTGCCGCAGGAAGTGGAATCATGTGGCAGATTCTCTGATGGCTATGTTTTTCTTCATCATTGTCACTCTCAAAACCTAACTGCCTAAGTCCCAGCTGCATATTGTTCCCCAGATTCAAAATGAGTTAGGAAAGTCAGTATCCAGTGTTTTCAACTTCCTAAAATATGGAAGTGAATTTAGTGATTGGGCAGTCCAAATAGGACAGATATCCATCACAGGTCCAAATAGAACTGTTGGTAAATGGCCCATATATTCTTATCTGGCCAGCAGACCAGAGCTGGGCATAGATCCAGATGGGATCAGACACCTGGACCCTTTCCCTCCTGGGAACACATAAAGAATCCTGCTGCTTGTGCTGGAAAGATCATGAGAAGAACCTGTCCTATTTATTTTTTGTTTCTTATTTTTTCATTGGTGCCTTGTATCCATACATCTTAAAGGGATGCAAGATGGTGGAGACCTACATGCACACATCACCCAATTAGCCCTTACCCAGTTTCCACCCTATTCCCTCCCCCTCGTGTTTGGCTTAGTGGTTTAATTTGATATGTTTGTTAAGTCCATCATGCAAATTAGAGAATTTTCCTCTTTATCCCTCCAATCCCCTCACTTAAGTTGCCTTAATTGCTCATCTATAGAATCTCCTTCTTCTTCTAGAGTTGCTCCTATGACTTAATTTCTCCCTAGCTTTAGCATGTTAGGGAGAGCATCTGATTTCTTGTTTTTTGTTACTGACAAATTTCACTTAGCATGATGTCCTCAAGATCCATCCTTTTCCCTGTAAGTGACATAATTGTGTTTTTTTATTTATGGATGAGTAAAATTTAATTGTGTACATATTCCATAGTTTTGTAATCCATTCATCTCTTGATGGACATCTTGTCTGGTTCCATAGTTTGGCAATGATGAACTGTGCAGCTATGAACATAGATATGCATGCATTAATTTGGTAGTTTGTTACTATCTTTACTTTTAAGGTGTGCTTCTTGTAAGCAGAAGATATATGCATTCTGGTTTTTAATCCATTTTGCCTCCTTATGTCTTTTTATTGGGAAGTTGAGGCCATTTATGTTTAGTGTTATTATTGAGAGAATTTTTTAAATTCCTAACATATTGAGATTTAACTTCTGCTTATGGTAGTGTTTGTTCTACTTTGCTTAGTTGTTTGCTGGGTGGAAATTCTTGTTTCTTTGATTCCAGCATGTAGTACTTATTTCTGCTTTGTAGTTAATCTCTTTGAGTATTTTCTCTAGTGCTGGTTTGGAAGACATAAATTCCTTCAGTTTCTGTTTCTCTTGGAAGACTTTTATTTCCCTGCCTAATTTGAGAGATAGTTTGGCTGGGTAGAAAATTTGGGGCTGCAAGTTCTTTTCTTTCAGAGTTTGGGATATTCTACTCCAGACCCTTCTGGCTTTCGTGACTTGGTTTGGGAAGTCTGAAGTGATCCTAATTAGTTTGTCTCTGAATGTCACTTGGTCTTTTTTTTTTGCCTTTAAAATTCTCTTCTTGGCTTCTACATTGGTCAGATTGACTATTATGTGGCATGGGGAACCTTTTATCTAATCTTGTCTAAAGGGGCTGCTATAAGTTTCCTGTACCTGTGTTTCAACCTCTAGCTCTATGTTTGGAAAATTTCTGATATTACTTCTTTGAAAAAATAGTTGATCTCTTTGGTTTCACCTTCTTTTCCCTTTTCTATGCTAATTATTCTTAGGTTAGCTCTTTTAAAATGGGCCCGTATTTCTTCCATGTTTAATTCATGCTGTGATTTTTTTTTTCAAAGTTATATACTCTGTGTTCATTTTGGGAGTGATCATCTTCTAGGAGCGAGAATCTATTCTCCATGTGGTCTAATCAATTGTTGATAGTTTGAGTTGATGCTTTCACTTCAGTGATTGCATCCTTTGTTTCTTTCAGACTCTCTCTAAATTTTTTGAATGTCCAGCATAATTTCTTTTTTTTTTTGTAGGTAAAAGTAATCATGAACTTTATTTTTTATAACAATTTTTATTGAACATAAATAGTATACATTTACACTATATTTGGTGCCCTCTCCCCCCCGCCCCCATTTTCCCTTCCCCCCTCCCACCAATGGTTGTCCAGGTTAACCATGTCTTATTCATAATTTTACACATGTTCAAGTGTAGACCCTTATTAATCAAGACCGGCCTTCCTCCTCTCCTATCTTACCATCCAAACTTAGCTAGTGTTTCCCCTTCAATATCTGAAGTCCCTCTGGTATTCTTTGTGTTTCCTAGTTTGGGCATATTAGAGGAAACATATGTATCTTCTTCTTCTGTGCTTGGCTGATCTCACTTAACATAATGTTCTCCAGGGCTTTCCATCTTCTTTCAAATGATATCATTTTGTTCTTCTTTATGGCTGAATAGAATTCCATTGTGTGTATTTCCCATAGTTTTGCTATCCATTCATCTGTTGATGGTGATCTGGGTTGGTTCCATATTTTGGCTATTACAAATTGTGCTGCGATGAACATAGGTATGCATATGTTGCTGTAGTTCTCTGAATTCAACTCCTTTGGAAAGATACCCAGGAGTGGTATAGCTGGATCATATGGTGGATCTATTCCCACCTTTCTTAGAAATCTCCACACAGATCTCCATAGTGGTTGAACTAGTTTGCATTCCCACCAACAGTGTAAAAGAGTTCCTCTTTCCCCACATCCTCGCCAGCATTTGTTGTTATTTGATTTCTTTATGCTTGCTACTCTGACTGGGGTTAGATGGAATCTCAGTGTAGTTTTGATTTGCATCTCCCTGATGGCCAGTGATGAAGAACATCTTTTCATGTATCTATTAGCCCTTTGTATCTCTTCTTTTGTGAAGTGTCTATTTAGTTCATTTGCCCATTTCTTGATTGGGTTGTTTGTTTTGCTAGTGTAGAGTCTTTTGAGCTCTTTGTATACTCTGGATATTAGCCCCCTATCAGAATGGTGGCTGGTAAAGATCCTTTCCCATTCTGTAGGCTTCCTCTTTAGGTTATTGATAGTTTCCTTTGATGAGAAGAAACTTTTTAGTTTGATGTTATCCCACTTGTTTATTCTTGCTTTAATTTCCTGAGCTTTGGAGGTTTTGTTGAGAAAGTTACTGCCTGTGCCAATATGTTGTAGTGTTGAACCTATGCTTTCCTCTACTAGCTTCACAGTCTCAGGTCTAATTTCTAAGTCTTTGATCCATCTTGAGTTGATTCCTGTGTTTGGTGAGATACAGGGGTTTAGATTCATCTTTTTACAAATGGTTAGCCAGTTCTGCCAGCACCACTTGTTGAAAAGGCTGTCTTTTCTCCAGTGTATGTGTTTGGACCCTTTGTCAAAGATTAATTGACTAAAGATGTGTGGGTTTGTTTCTGTATCTTCTATTCTAATCCACTGGTCAGTATATCTGTTTTTGTGCCAGTACCATGCTGTTTTTACTACTATTGCTCTATAGTATAGTTTGAAGTCTGGGATTGTAATGCCTCCTGCGTGCTTCTTGTTATTGAGAATTGCTTTGGCTATTCTAGGTCTTTTCTTTCTCCATATGAAATTCATGATTGATTTTTCTAGGTCTCTGAAGAATGTCACTGGTATTTTAATGGGAATTGCATTGAACCTATAAATCAGTTTTGGCAGAATGGCCATTTTGATGGTATTTATTCTGCCTATCCATGAGCATGGGAGATCTTTCCATCTTCCAAGGTCTTCTTCAATTTCTTTCTTTAATGTTTTATAGTTTTTGTTGTAGAGGTCTTTTACGTCTTGGGTTAGGTTTATTCCTAGGTATTTTATTGGTTTTGAGGTTATAGTGAATGGAATTGTTGTTTTTATTTCTTTCATTGTGGATTCGTTGTTGGCATAAAGAAAAGCCACTGATTTCTTTAGGTTGATTTTGTAACCTGCGACTTTGCTGAATTTGTCAATCAGGTCCAGAAGTCTTTTGGTTGAGTTCTTTGGGTCTTCCAGATAAAGGATCATGTCATCTGCGAATAAGGATAATTTTAATTCCTCTCTTCCTATGTGAATTCCTTTGATTTCCTTCTCTTGTCTGATTGCTGCAGCAAGAGTCTCAAGGACTATATTGAAAAGGAGTGGTGATAGTGGGCATCCTTGTCTTGTTCCTGACTGTAGAGGGAATTCTTGCAGTTTTTCCCCATTCAATATAATGTTGGCTTTGGGTTTGCAGTATATTGCCTTAATGATGTTGAAGTACTTTCCTTCTATTCCAATTTTTTGCAGTGTTTTTAACATAAATGGGTGTTGGATTTTGTCGAATGTTTTTTCAGCATCTATTGCTATGATGATGTGTTTTTTGTTCTTGGTTCTATTTATGTGGTGAATAACATGTATTGATTTGCGTATGTTGAACCAGCCTTGTTTTTCTGGGATGAAACTGACTTGGTCATGATGTATTATTTTCTTGATATAGTTTTGAATGTGTATAGCTAGTATTTTGTTTAGAATTTTTGCATCTATGTTCATTAAGGATATTGGTCTGTAGTTTTCCTTTCTTGAGGTATCTTTATTTGGTTTGGGGATTAATGTGATACTGGCCTCATAGAAGGAATATGGAAGAGTTCCATCTCTTTCAATTTCCCGGAACATGTTATGCAGTATTGGTATTAGTTGTTCACTGAAGGTTTTGTAGAAATCAGCTGGGAACCCATCTGGGCCTGGGCTTTTCTTTGGTGGAAGAATTTTTATTGCCATTTCTATTTCTTTGGTTGTTATTGGTTGGTTTAGGCTTGCTATGTCCTCTTGGCTAAGTGTAGGAAGGTTAACTGTGCTTAGAAATCTATCAATTTCTTCCAGGTTTTCAAGTCTATTGGAGTATAAATTTTTAAAGTAGTTTCTGATAATATTTTGAATTTCTTCACTATCTGTGGTGATATCTCCTTTTTCATTTCTAATTTTGATAATTTGAGTTGATTCTCTTTTTCTTTTGGTTAGGTTGGCCAGGGGTTTATCAATTCTATTAATCTTTTCAAAGAACCAACTTTTTGTTTTATTGATTCTCTGAATTGTTTGTTTTTGTTCTCTATTTCATTTATTTCTGCTCTAATTTTGATGATTTCTTGCCTTCTGCTGGCTTTGGGAATAAACTGTTGCAGAATTTCTAGATCCTTGAGTTGTGTCATTAGGTTCTTTACTTGGTGGTTCTCCGTCCTTTTTATGTGGGCACTCAATGCAATAAACTTTCCTCTTAGTACTGCCTTCATGGTGTCCCATAGGTTTTGGTAGGTTGTGTCTCTGTTTTCGTTTGTTTCCATAAATTTCTTTATTTCTTCCCTAATTTCTGCTCTTACCCATTCGTCATTCCATAGTGTATCATTCATTCTCCATGAATTTGAATACTTTCTTTCGAGTTTCCTGTTGTTGATTTCTACTTTTATTCCGTTGTGGTCTGAAAAGATGCAAGGAATTATATTACATTTTTTGAATTTGCTGGTATTTTCTTTGTGTCCCAGGATGTGATCAATTTTGGAGAAGGTTCCATGGGCTGCTGAGAAGAAAGTGTATTCTGTAGTTCCTGGTTGAAATACTCTGAAAATGTCTATTAGGTCCATTTGGTTTATGGTTTCCTTTAGTTCTAAAACGTCTTTACTCATCTTTTGCCTTGAAGATCGATCCAGTGGTGTGAGAGGCGTATTAAAGTCTCCCAGAATTATTGTATTTGGGTCTACTTGGGATCTTATGTCCAGAAGGGTTTGTTTTACAAATGTGGTTGCACCGATATTTGGGGCATAAATATTTACTATCATTATATCTTCTTGGTGTATTGTTCCTTTTAGTAAAAGGAGGTGCCCTGATTTGTCTCTTTTGATGTGTTTTAGTTTAAAGTCTGTTTTGTTGGATATTAGGGTTGCTACCCCTGCTCTTTTTTGGTCACTGGTGGCATGGTATATCTTTTTCCATCCTTTCACCTTCAGCCTGTGAATGTCTTTGGCTGTGAGGTGTGTTTCTTGCAGACAGCATATATTTGGATTATGTTTCCTAATCCACATTGCCAGTCTATGTCTTTTGATTGGTGAGTTAAGTCCTTTGACATTAAGAGATATTATTGAAATATGATTTTTGTTTTCTGCCATTTTGTGTTCTGTCTACTCTTGAGTGGTGTGATCTTTCTTCTTTACTTAAGTGGCCCACTTATTAACTTCCTCTCTTCTCTGATTCTGAAGTCTGCTTCTTTTTTCTTCCTTATGGTTTATTTCTTTAAGAATTTTCTCTAGTGTTGGCTTTGAATTCATGAATTTTTTGAGATTCTGTTTATCGTGAAAGATTTTGGATTCACCATTGATCTTGAATAGTAGTTTTGCTGGATAGATTAGTTTGGGCTGTAAGTTATTTTCTTCCAGGGTCTGAATCACGTCGTACCAGTCTCTCCTAGCATTCCTAACCTGGGTTGTATAGTCTGAGGTGATTCTTATTGTTTTGCCTCTATATGTCACCCGTCCTTTTGTTTTCGCTGCTTTTAAGATTCCTTCCTTAGCCTCTATATTGGTCATTTTGGTTGTTATGTGGCATGGTGTGGTCTTTCTTTGGTTTTGTCTCAGTGGAGTTCTGTATGCCTCCTGGACTTGAAGATCGAAGTCTCTTTCCATATTTGGAAAATTCTCTGAGATTATTTCCTTGAAGATATTACAGATGCCCTTGGTCTGTACCTCTATCCCTTCCTCAATGCCTATTATCCGTAAATTAGGGCGCTTCATATTATCCCATAATTGCTGGATGTTTAGGTTTTGTTGCTGTAAAGATTTCTGTATATCGCTGACTGTGTTTTCGGTTTGGGATGTACTGTCTTCTAATATTGATATTCTGTTTTCCATTTCATCTAATCTTCCAGAGTTTCTTTCTATTGCTGTCTTCATTTCACTTATTGCCTCTTTCATTTCATTCCAGACTTCTTTCTGATTCTTTTTTAGTGTTTCTAATTCACCTTTAACCTCCTCTATACTTGTTTTGAATCCTTTCATAATATTGAACAACAAGATTCTGAACTCCCCTTCTTGCATTTCTAGTAGGTCAGTATTCGTGATTTCTGCTGTCTCTTCATAATTCCTGGTTCTCATATTTGTAGCGTTCTCTGTCCTGTTTTTCTGGTTTCTACCCATCGTTCGTGAGTATTATGCTTAGTCAAATCTTAATATTAGGAGTTGGGGTATCGGCTAGTCAGCAGAGCCTTTCTAGTGTTGAGGGTGGGTGATGTGGGAGGAGCTGGGGTGATTAGTAAAGGAGTCAGATTACGTAGAGGATATGTTTAGGTTGAGAAAGACTTTAAGTATGGTAAGGTGAAATCTTGCTAGGAATGAGAGAGAGTTAACTACTAGGACTCTTGTCGTTCGTGGAGTAATTATGAATGTAAGAAATACTTAGAGTATTAGACCAGGAGGTATATTATGTGGAAAAGTTTTGGGGGAGAAAAGTATGTAGGGTTAGTGTGGGAAGGTTTGTAAATAGGGGTGATGGAAGGAGCAGACAGACATAAAAAGAATAGAAAAAAAAATCCACACAAGATACCAAGACTATTATGTAATCCAAGAAAAAGCGAGGAAAACCAATCAAAGGAGGAGAATGAAAATAAAGGAAGGAAAGAGGAAGAAAGAGGACAAAAGAACAAGAATAAAATAAAAGGAGCTAGCAGCTGTGTGAAATAAAAAATAAGGCAAACTATCCAATATATATATATATATATATATATATATATATATATATATATATATATATATAACAACATGTGAAAGTAAGAGAAGTGTGGGTTGAAAGAAAAAAAAATAACACAGCAATAACCATACCAAAACAAAAGCACTGTAAAAGCAAAATATAACAAAACATCCACATTAAAAGTAAAATAAACAGTCCTCCTTATTTACGCATATGGGGTCAGGTCTATATAATATGTGCGTATCTGATTGCTTTGGTAACTTTCAGAATACCATCCAATGTCTCTTAGTTTTCTTTGTACTCTATTTTTTATCTTCTTAGGTCACTCTGGGTTTTTGGACACCTTCTCTCCTTTAGCTGCTTTAGGTTTATGTGTCCGGATGTCTGGTTTCACTTTTATTTGATTCTGTACAATTCACAGGTTCTGCGAAATTCTAACCTGTGGTCAGCACCTCTGCACTCACCACCCTAGACTCCAGCCTGTGCTTCCCTACAACATGGGTGGAGCATGACCAAGGTATAATTAGAACCTCCCCCTGAGGTCCTGTGCAGATATGGTGCCCCAATGGATTTTCCTGTGTCTCTGGAAATTCCAGCTGGGTTAGCCAGTGTGGTCCCAAGATGTACCCTGGGCAAATGGGTGCTGGTTCCTGGGTGCCCACGCTTGCTGCCAGAGCTCTGCCTATTTCAAGGGTGCAGGCTGGTTGTGCTGCTTTTACTGGACCCAGGAGTGAGTGGATGCAGCTGTCTGTTGCTGCTGGTATGCTCTTCCAAGGTGTATTGAGCTGAGTTCTCGCTTAGAACTAAGTCTCTGGCTAGCAGGAGGGTGGGAACACCCAGCGGTGGGCCAGGAGTGCAGGATAGGTGCTCAAGGATCCAATGCTTGGTGCCCAGTAATGGTCTCTGCCTCCCGCGGGATGTAGAAACTGGGGGTGCCCCAAGGAGATTTCCGGTTTACACAGGGCTTTCGCAGCCTTGGAGGCAGTCTCTGGCAAGGTGGCGGGGGGGCTAGACACCCAGGCTGGCTCCAATTTAGTGGAGAGAGTGGGACAGGCAATGACTGCTAGCAGGGAACCGGGGCGCAGACAAGGTGCGCAGAGGGGAGTGCTCGGGTCTGAGGCTTGGGCGTGCTGGGGGGTTGGAGTGCAGCGCACGCTAGGGTCCGCACTTCCCTGGGCGCCCGCAGGTACCTGTCTTCCTTGGTTCAGGATTCGTGGGAGTCTCTATGCTGTTGTGATCCAGTCGCTGGTGAGCACACAGAATTCTGACGTGGGAGCTGCTCGCTGTTTTCAGTCCCGGATTATCGGGCAGGCAGCTCTGAGGGCCCTCGAAAGCAGCCCGCTGCCGCCGATCAGCGTTTGCAGCTGGTCCGGTGTCGGATCTATGTTCTTCTTCTTCAAGTTCAGAGTTCCCCCGAGGTACCAGGATTTGTTTTGGTTCCTGGTGTGTATTTATTTTGTTGATTAAGACACAGCTTTCTAAGTATCTGAAGTTTTATTTGCTTCAGCTACTGAGGAGTACTGTGTCCCTCAGTCGCCATTTTGGAAAAAAAAAACTACTATGTCCAGCATAATTTCTACAGTTACATTTTTTCTAATTTATTTTATTTTATTATTATTTTTAATTTTTTTATTGTTGCATTATATGCATACATCATATTGGGGTAAAAAAACGTGTGTGTACATACATGTACACATCACCGATTTAACCCCTACCCAATTCCCAACTCATTTCCTCCCCATCCCTCCTTCCCTTTCTTGGCTTAGTGGTTGATTTCAGTATGTTTAAGTACATTGTGTGTTTTAGAGAATTTCCTCCCCCCCCCCATTCGCTCATTTAAGTTGTCTTGTTTGCTCCTCTATAGGATTTCCTTTTTCATCTAGAATTCCTCCTATGACCCATTCTTCCTTAGCTTTCACATATTAAGTAAAGCATCTCATTCCTTATTTTTTGTGACTGATTAATCTTACTTACCATAATGTCCTCCAGTTCCATCCATTTCCTTTAAAATGATGTAATTGAAGTTTTTTTTAATGGCTGAGTAAAATTCCATTGTGTACATATCCCACAGTTTTGTAATCCATTCATCTGTTGATAGACATTTTGGCTGGTTCCATAGTTTGGCTATGGTGAATTGTGCAGCTATGAACAATACACATGCATTAATTTGGTAGATTGGCTTTCTATCTTTTGGGTAGATACCCAGAAGTGGTATTGCTGGATCAAATGGTAGATTTGTTCCCATTCTTCTGAGGATTCTCCATACTGTTTCCAAAGTGGTTGCACTAATTTGCAATCCGACCAACAATGTTTTAGAGTTCCCACTGCTCCACATCCTCGCCAGCATCTGTTGTTGTTTGTGTTTTGAATGATTGCCATTCTAGTTGGAGTTAGGTGTATTCTCAGGGGAGTTTGGATTTGCATCTCTCTGATTGTCAATGATGTTGAGCACTTCTACATACATTTATTGGCCATTTGAATTTCTTCTTTCATGAAGTATCTATGTAGTTCTATGCCCATTTTCTTATTGGATGATTTTTTTCTTAGTGTTGAGTTTCTTGAGTTCTTTGTATATTCTAGATATTAGTCCTCTATTGGAGCTGTAAGTGGCAAAAATCTTCTCTCAGTCTGTTGGCTCTCAGTTGAGGTTCTTAAGTGCTTCTTTTGATGAACAAAAGCTCTTCAGTTTCATGCAATCCAAAGTATTGATTCGCCTTTTCATTTGTTGTGCCTTTGGGGTCTTGTTGAGAAAGTGTTTATGTGTTCCTATGTGTTTCAGTGTTGGACCTATGCCCTCTTCAAGGAACCTCAAGGTCTCTGGTTTGATTTCCAAGTCTTTGATCCATCTTGAATTGAGTCTTGTTCGGGGTGAGAAAGTGGGATTAATTTCCAATTTTCTGCATATGGTTAACCAATTTTGCCAACACTATTTGTTGAACAGGCTATCTTTTTTTCCAGTGTATGTTTTTGGCCCCTTTGTCAAAAATCAATTGACTGAAAGTGTGTGGACTTATTTCTGGGTCTTCTGTTCTACTACATTGGTCTATATATCTTCTTTTGTGCCAGTACCATGCTGTTTTTATTACAATGGCTTTGTAGTATAAAGTCTGGTATTGTGATTCCTCCTGCATGTTTTTTTGTTGCTGAGAATTACTTTGGCTATTCTGGTCTTTTTGTTATTCCAAAAATATTTAAGAAATGATTTTTCTATGTTTGTGTGGAATGATCTTGGTAGTTTAATGGGCATTGATTTAAATATGTAGATCACTTTTGCAAGGATGGCCATTTTAGTGGTATTTATTCTTCCAATCTATGAACATGGGAGATCTTTCCATCTTCTAAGATCTTCAGTTTCTTTTATCAGTGTTTTATAAATGTCTTTGGAGGATTGTTTACCTCCTTGATTGTTTATTCCTAAGTATTTTAGTTTTTGTGGGAGATATTGAGTGGAAATATCTACTGAATTTCTTTTACAGTGGATTTATGGTTGGTGTACAGGAAAGCTTGATTTTTTTATATATATATATTGTATCCAAACACTTTGCTGAATTTGAAGATCAGTTCTATACGCCTTTTGGTGAGATTGTTGGGTTTTCTAAATCTAGTATCATGTCATCTGCAAATAGTGAAGGTTTGAGTTCTTCTTTTCCTATTTGTACTCCTTTGATTTCTTTTTCTTGCCTTAGTGCTCTGGCTATAGTCTTCATTACTATATTGAAGAGAAGGGGTAATAATAAACATCCTTGTCTTGTTCCTGTGTTTAGGGGGAATTTTTTATGTTTTTTCACATTTAATATGGTGTTGGTGAAGGGCTTATATTAGATTGCCTTTATGAGGTTGAGGTATGTTCCTTATATTCCAATTATCTGCAATGTTTTTATCATAAATGGATGTTGGATTTTATCAGATGATTTTTCAGCATCTATTGAATTGATCATGTGATTTTGTCTATGATTTTGTTTATATGATGAAATATATGGATTGATTTTCATATGTTGAACCAGCCTTGCATCTCTGGGATGATCCCTGCCTGGTCATGTTGTATGGTTTTTTTTATGTGGTTTTGAATGAGTGTTGCTAGTATTTTGTTTAATAGTTTTGCATCCAAGTTCATGAGAGATATATGTCTGTAATTTCCCTTACTTGAACCATATTTATTTGGTTTGGGTATAAGTGTGATGTTGGCTTCATAGAACGTATTTGGGAGAGTACCAGTTTTTTCTATTTCATGAAATAGTTTGAGTAGTATTGGGGTTAGCTCTTCTATAAAGATTTTAGAGAATTCACTTGGAAAACCATCTGGTCCTGGGCTTTTCTTTGATGGTAGGATTTTTATTACTGTTTCAATCTCTTTGACTATTATTGGTTGATTTAGTGTACTATATCTTCTTGACTCAGTTTAGGAAGGTTGTATTTATCTAGAAAGCTGTCAATTTCTTCCAGATTTTTTATTTTGTTGGAGTATAGTTTTTCAAAGTAGTTTCTAATAATCCTTTGAATTTCTACACTGACAGTAGTAATTTCTCCTTTTTAATCTCTTATCTTCATAATTTGTGTTGATTCTCTTTTTTTTTTAGTTAGGTTGGCTAGTGGTTTATCTCTCATTTTAATTTTTTAAAGAAACCAGCTTTTGGTTTTGTTGATTTTCTGTATTGCTTTATTCTCTACATTGTTAATTTCTGCTCTAATTTTAATAATTTCCTGTCTTCTAATGGCTTTGGGGTTTGATTGCTCCTGATTTTCGAGGACTTTGAGGTGTGGCGTTACGTTAATTATTTGAAGATTTTCTGTTTTTCTTTGTGCACACTCAATGCTATAAATTTTCCTCTTAATACTGCCTTCAAAGTGTCCCAGAGGTTTGGATATGTTGTATCTTTATTTTCATTTGTTTCTAGAAATTTCATGATTTTACCTCTTACAACTTTTATGACCCATTCTTCATTCAGAAGTGTGGTGTTCAGTCTTCACATGTTTATGTTGTTTCTCTGGGTCTTCTTATAGTTGATTTCTAGTTTCATTCCATTATGGTCTGAAATGACACAGGGAATTATGTAACATTTTTTTGAATTTGCTAGTGTTCATTTTGTGTCCCAGGATGTGGTCTGTTTTGGAGAAAGTTACCTGAGCAGCTGAGAAAAATGTAAACTTCACTGTAGTTGGGTGAAATATTCTATATGTGTCCAACATGTCTATTTGACTAATGGTGATATTTAGTTCTGAGGCATCTTTGCTGACCTTTTGTCTAGAAGATTGGTCTAATGTTATGAGAGGTGTGTTGAAGTCTCCCAGTATTATTGTATTGGGATTTATGTGTGACTTCATGTCACAAAGAGTTTTATTTATGAAAAAAGCTGCACCTATGTTTGGGGCATATATGTTGATTATTGTTATTTTCTCTTGCTGGATTATTCCTTTTACCAGTAAAATATGACCTCCTTTGTCTCTTTTAATAAGTTTGGGTTTGAAGTCTAACTTTTCTGATATCATAGTTGCTACTCCTACTTGCCTTAGAGTTCTGTTAGCATGAAATACCTTGCTCCAGTCCTTTAGCTTGAGTTTGTTACTATCTTTACTTGTCAGGTGTGTGCCTTGTATGCAGCAGATGGATGGATTCTGGTTTTTAATCCATTTCGCCACTTTATGTCTTTTTATTGGGGAGTTGAAGCCATATTCATTTCTAATATGTTAAGATTTTATTTGTTTGACATGGTGTTTATTATGCTTTGCTTAGCCATCTGCTGGATGGTAAATCTTGTTTCCTTGGTTCTGGCATGTATTACATATTTCTTCTTTGTAGTTAATCTCCTTGAGTATTTTCTCTAGCGCTGGTTTTGAAGACATAAATTCCTTCAGTTGCTGTTTGTCATGGAAGCTTCTTAGTTCCCCATCTAATTTGATAGATAGTTTTGCTGGGTAGAAAATTTTTGGCTGGAATTTGTTTTCTTTCAGAGTTTGGAATTTGTTACTCCAAGCCATTCTGGCTTTCATGACTTGGTTTGGGAAGTCTGGAGTGATTCTAATTGGTTTGCCTCTGAATGTCACTTGGACGTTTGTTTTTGTTGCCTTTGAGATTCTCTGCTTGGCTTCCACATTGGTCATTTTGACAATTATGTGGCATGGGAAACCTCTTCTCTGATCCTGTCTAAAGAGATTTCTATAATTTCCTGGACCTGTGTATGGACCTCTTGCTGTATGTTTGAAAAATTTTCTGCTATTACTTCCTTGAAAACATTATTGATCCCTTTGGTTTCAATTTCTTTTTCCTCCTCTATTCCAATTATTCTTAGGTTAGGTCTCTTACAATGGGCGTATATTTCTTCAATGTCAAATTCCTGCTGTCAGGTTACTTTTTCTAAATTATAATCTATGCGTTTGTTTTGGAGTGATCATCTTCTAGGAGCGAGATTCTCTTCTCCATGTGGTCTAATCGATTGTTAATAGTTTGAATCGATGCCTTCACTTCAATGATTGCATCCTTTATTTCTTTTAAACTCTCTCTAAATTATTTTCGAAGGTCCTGTATTATTTCTACAGTTATATTCCTCATTTGACCTTCTGGAGATCTCTGAATTTCTGTGTTGTCAGGTTCTGATGTTGTGGGGTTGTGGGAGTTCATTGCTCCGTTGTTATTCCTCTTTCCCATGATTTCAGAAGTTTGTGCCTTCTCTGGGTTCTTCCCTGGGTCACTACGACTTCACTTAGGGTGCTCTGGATCTCGAGTCTGTGGTAATCTCAGTCATCACTACTCCTTTACTGGGTTGTATTGCTAAGTCTCAAACCCAGGGAGTTAATCGAGGCTGCGCAAGACCATGGGGGTGTTAGGCTTGGTGTTTTCCCATGGGGGGCTGCAACTGGGGTGTAATATCTCTGCCACTGCTACTCCTTCACTGTGTTAGACTGCAAAATCTCAGACCCAGGGAGATTGTCAAAGCTGCATAAGTCCCTGGAGGTGCAGTACTGGGATTTCTCCTTTAGGGGCTGCAATTTCACTTACCCTTTTTGAGTGTGCTGATCTGAAGCTGTTGCGGGCGCAGTGAATTCACCACCACTGCTGGCAATATGGTGCTGCTGCCATGCCCTCGGCCATGAAGTTTGCGTATTCCTTTTCTGGTTTTGAGCTCCATTCTGAGTCCCTGGAGAGCCTGATGAGCTTGGCCACTGGGAGTTTTAGGCATTCTTTGCGCTGAAGAAACTGCTGAATTATACCTGAATTATCTGCAGCTGTTCACTTCAGCTCCTTGTTTACCTTTCTTCTCTGGAGCCTGGTGGGTTATTGAGTGAGCTGATCTAGAGCTGTCACTCACTCAGTGAACTCACCACTGCTGCTGGCTGTATGGCTCTGCTGCCGTGCCCTCGGCCATGATGCTGGTGTATTTCTTTTCTGCTTTTGAGCTCAGTTTTGAGTCCCTTTCTTCTCTGGAGCCTGGTGGTGCGATGCATGATGGCACCAGCGTGGCTCTGCCGCCACAATGCGGGCTGGTTTCTTTTATGGTCTCTGGTTGTTCTTCTAGTCTTCTTTTTCTCTATCCCTTTTATTTACAGTTTTTATTGCTCTGCTGATGGTGTTATCTGGGCAAAAAAAAGCGCTGACTTTGTGGCCATAGGGATCGATTGTTAGTGCAAAACGTAAATGCTGCTTTTCTCGGTTGCCATCTTCCCACAAGTCTACAGTTACATTTCTGATTTGACCTTCTGGAGATTTCTGCAATTCTGTGTTGTCAGGTTCTGTTTTTGTGGTGTTGTGAGAGCTCATTGCTTCCTTGTCATTCCTCTTTCTCATAATTTCAGAAGTTTGTATCTGTTGCATTTGATAGATTTCTCTCAGTTTCTAGCTGTCAACTGCTATATACAAGGGCACATTTTGTTGTATCCCATAGTGAAAGTTAAGTTAGGAGTGAAGTGAATCCATAAATGCAAAAGTAGAGTGAAGCCACAGATAGGATCAAATTAAATGAGAGTATGAGTTTGGTAAGTTAATGCATAGTAGAGATTAGAGATAGTGAATATGTAGTGTTTTTCTAGTAATAAATATAGAATTTTTAGTTTAGTGATATGAAGTGGAATTAATACAAGACACAGAAGAGAAGAGAGGAAAAAATAAGAGCAATGAAGAGAAGAGAGTAGGTATTTACAAGGGAAGAAACTTAGGAGAGGATATGGAGAGAGGGTAAAAAAAAAACAGTCATACACACTCACACACAAAAAAGAACAAAAATCCAAACCAAACACCAACAATAAATTAATGCAACTCTACAAATATATAAATAGTCAGCAGACTGGACATCTGCAGTCTTTCTCTGTGCAGACACCAAGTGTCATTGGCACCTTTCCTGAAGCAAGCCTGGTTTTCTGAGTCTTTCTCAGTCTATGAAGATAGCCAGTATCAATGGGGCTGGATCTAGTGTTAAGCACAGGGCACCCTCCACGCTTTCCACAGATGTGGAGTCTTGGTCTCTCCCTGACTTCATAGGTGGCAGATGCTTCTGAGACCAAACTCAATGTAAGAGTCTGTTCTCCACAGCTTTGGCTGGGCTGGTATGACTTCTACCCATTCACCACAATTGGTGATCTATGGTGATCCCACAGATCCTACTGGTTATGTCTAGTGTTAAGCGTTGGTCTCCCCACCCACAATTTACACTGATGCAGAGCCTGAGTCTGTCTGAGCCTCTGCTATGTCCAACAGCATACTCTAACCCCACCTTCTTTGGCTTGAACCACAGAGTTTATCAGGGCTGCATGAGTTCCTGAGGGTGCTGCACTGAGTGTTCTCCTGAGGGGATGGTGGTTTCACTAAAGGTATTGCTATGCACTGGTCTGGATCTCTGGCAGGTGTACTAAGCTTGGCTGCCACTGCTGTAAGTTGTAGACTTCATCCCCACATTTGCTGGGTTAAACTGCAAAATCTCAGACCCAGGGTTTTTATCACAGCTGTGCTCCTGCTGGGACTGAAGCTTCACTTACAGTGATTTTGTGTGCAGGTCTGGATCTCTGGAGGAAGTGGTGAGCTCAGCCGCCACTGCTGCAAGTTGTAGCTGATGTTTGCACAGGAAGAAAGAATGAACCACAATTCTGATGACCTGCATCTGCCCACTTCAGGTCTCTGGTTGGTTGCCCTCCTCTTCATCCTTGAGTCAGGTGTAGCAAGGTAAGATGGCACTGGTGTGGTGCCAGCTGTCCACTTTAGATTCCCTCTCCAATTTTTTCTCCATGCCAGGCCCTTACTAGATCAAGAGGTATATACCCTCTTGGGATCAGAAAGCCAATTTGTCTCATATTTTATACAAAGCTTCTTGCCTAGAACACAAACCCCGGCCCACATTTTCACTCTTGTACCTTTGAGTATATGCAATGGATTCGTAGGGCTTCTCTGCAGTATCAGCAGCCAAACTCAGAAGCTTCTCTTGTTTACAGTGTCAAGTCTCAATCTTATGAATTAAAGAGTTATCTTTCGTGATACTCTGGAGGGCTTCAGAGCAGTGTACACAGGAAGAGTTCTCTGCCTCTTCCATGGTAAATTATGGCAGTCAACTCTGGGGCTTTGGTGTTTACTGTGATATTTATATCATTATTTAATTTCTTGGCATTCAAAATTCTCATTAATATACATTTGTTTCTCCCTGTAGAAATAAAGGAGTGTGTTCTCTATGTATGTACTCACATTTCTTTATTTAGCCTGACACCTGCCTTCTTCCATAGCATGTTAGTTTAGCATCTGTGCTTTTCCATTGCAAATCTCTAGAGCTTAGAATTCTTAGAGGAAATGATTTATTTCTCTGTAGAAAGAATTTTATCTTTCTCTTAAACTATCCTTAAGGGCTAAGTTCTTGTGTCACGACAAGTGAACTGCACCATCAACTCCTGCAGGCAGGGCCCCTTCATATCCCCCTTGTCACTGGCTCTGAGGGCCTCTCTGATCAGAACAGGGTGCCCCAGGCCATAAAACTGGTGCTTCCAAGTACTGTCTTATGTTAAACCTTGAAAGTTTGTAAGGATGATTCATTTGCAATGGCTCCTGTCACCTGTGCTGGGCAGCAGCATGGCTTATGCAAACTGGACTCTGGTCCAGTGTGGAAAAGAGTAAAGGTGGCACTGTAGTATTCCTGCGTGGCTACTGCTCAACAGGTTCTAAGAAAGCTGACATTTAGGTTTCAAGAATTAGGGAGAAGAAATGATATTGCAAATAGCCCTCAGGAACTGGGCCTTGAGCCAAGGGACTTGTTGAGTGGATTTCTGACCTACTAGTTTGGTGATGAATATTTGATGCCATTTGAATCATCAAAAGAATTCAATGGGGTGAATGAACAAACTATCTACCTGATCACTTGTTTAAATTATTATCTCTGGGGATGATTCAGAGAAGATATAATTGTATTCTTGTGTCATTCCAGGCTACATAGTCAACCATACCTGCAATTACATCACAGATTCTACTACTTATGTGTCTCCTCACTTTGGGCAAGTTGCTTCCGATATTTCAATCTCTATCATCTCATCTGGAAAAGAGGTTTCCATGAGACACTGTCTTCCAAATACCTTGGGCAGTTCCTGGCTTATATCAGGTGCTCAATAACCAAGATCCATTGTTATAAAAATAACACTGAATTTGGAGACTGAAATTTGAGCCTGAGATAACTCAGCCATGATGATAAAATCACTCCCCCTTTTTTGCTTCAGTAGTTAAGAAGCACACCATCCTGGACTTGGCCTCCCCCTTTAAAACTTTTTGAGTGGCAAATGTGACAAAAAATACCATGAAAGAGCTTTCATTCCTTCCAAGTGCTTCTTCAGAGGAAAAGAGGATTGTCCTAGGATTAAGTTAGCAAGATAATTGGAGTCAGTGGAAACAAAGATGCAGTCATGATACGCCAAGGTGACAGAAGTGGTCACAAATAAAGTAAGCCAAATGCCATCATGGAGGCTTGAAGAGCATTAAGGGAGAAATATTAAGAAGTCAACTGGGTTTTTTACTTAAGTCCTTAGCCTTACCCTCTCCAAGCAAGTACATATTACCTCTGCACCCACACCTGAGCACTGGAATATTTGCACACTGACCTGGAAGAGTGGATAATGCACTCTGCCCCTCACTTCCTCATTGTGTAGCCTCAGACACACCATCCCACCTTATAGCTTCATAGTTTCTTCACCTCCAAACTCTACATAGTGCAGTTCCTCACTCTGTGGACATGTTGGTATTTTAAGAAATATCATGAATGGGAGAGTGTTATTGAGGCTATAAAGCACTATATCTAGTGTTTCTGCATCAGTGAGAAGTACAAATGGAAAGATTATTCAAGCCCAGCTAATGTACTATACACACATGGCCCCTGCTATTTTCCACTTCTTAGGGAATGTGTCTCTTTCATGCTGCAGTTCTGAAAAGAAGAATGTGTGTCTATATCTAGGAGAGAGAGAGAGAGAGAGAGAGAGAGAGAGAGAGAGAGAGAGAGAGAGAGATATGCTGGGTTTGCTGGAACAAAGTACCACAAACTGGGTAGTGACTTAGATAACAGAAATGTATTTGTTCACAGTTCTAGAGGCTGAAAGTTCAAGATTGAGGCATTAGAAGAATTGGTTCCCTTTGAGAAATAAAAGGGTACTATGGTTTAAATCTTAATGTTATCCAAAGCTCATGTGTATAAGACTTGGTGGACTCTTTAGAAGGTAAGGCCTAGTTGGAAGAAGCAGATGATTACAAACATGCCCTATGAGAGGGTATTAAGATACTTGCCCCTTCCTCTCCTCTCTTTATGGCCACCATGAGGTAAACAGCTTTATTCCACCATCATGCTTCCCACCAAAATTTTCTGCCTCACCACAGACTCGGAAATAATGATGCCAATTGACCATGAACTGAAACTATAAGCCAAAATAAACCTTTGTTCCTTTAAAATTTATTGTCTTGTTACACTGATCACTGGCTTCATCTTAACAATCTCTTCTCCCTACTGTGTCTCTGTGTTCAAATGCTCACTTCTTTATAAGATCACTGGTAATATTGAATTAGGGGACCACCATTATGACATGATTTTCACTACATCTGCAACTAACCTATTTCCAAATGTGATCATATTCTGAGTTACTAGGAACTAGGACCTCAACCTAAGAATTGGAGTAGAGTACAATTCAATCCATAATGATGTATGTGTATTTTTATGAAGCACTATTTTCAAAAGACAACCAAGTTAACAGGCTGCTCCTCTCCCCCAGCTCTTCAGAACTTTCTCACCCCATGTGTTCTAGCTCTGACAAAGGCAGATGAAGCTTGGTGTCCAGTCAAGGTCTGGGTGAATGACAGAAGAGGAAAGTGAAAGGGCAGAAAGTTGTTGAGCTTTTTAGCCCTACATACCTTTCTACCTGGACAGGATGGAACTCCTAATATTCTTTGGAACTGATGGCAATCTATTTCTTGCTGGTGTCAGTAGTGTCCCTATCTGTGCTGCTGTGGCCCACTCATCTCTCAAACGGGCATTTTCTGCCTCCTTGGCCTACACAGCCCTGCTGGACCTGGCCTACTTACATGGCTGATCTTAAAAGTAAACTTATTGGAAAGCTGGCATAACACAGATGTCTCAGAAGGCTCTAGAATAGGTGCCCCTGCCCTGAATCTTCATGAGTGTAGCATCTCTAGAATGGAGCTTTAGGGTACACATGATTCTCCCTTTCTCTGTCCATGTGGCCCCAACCCTCCATCCTGCCATCACTGGTCACTTTTCTTGTGTGTGATACTGAGGGTGAAACCCAACGGATTTCGACCTCTGGGCTACACTCCCAGAACTATTTTCCCTTTTATTTGGAAACAGAGTCTTACTAAGTTGCTGAGAGCCTCACTAAGTAACTGGGGCTGGCTTTGAACCTTTTTGATCCCCCTGTCTCAGCCTCCCAAGTGAGGGCATTACAAGCATGTGCCACCACGGCCAGCATCACTGATCACTTTCATATCTAAAAAGATTCATTTTCTGGCAAGGCTGGTCAGAATCTAGATGCATCATTTCTTTGTTCTGAATGCCAAACACCTTAAAGTCAAAAGCATTTTGGTTCCAATGATTTCACCCCTGGGCCTCAGCAAATTTACCATTCTCCTTCCTCTGAATGTTTCTGCATTCTCTTTTTGATGCATTGTAATTATGCATCATAATAAAATTTAAAATGATACATTCATACATGTACACATCACTTGGTATGTTCCCCTCTGCATCCTACCCTGCTCCCATACATGTTAGTGAGATTAGTAGTGATATTGTCATATATGAACACAACATTATTTGAACAGATCCCTTTCTCAACCCTCCTTTCTCCCCTCCCAGTCTCCCTCTCCCAATCCTCTTCCACTGTGCTACTGATCTCTGGCTTCTCTTAAAGTTTAGTCACACAGTTCCTTTTCATCTGTGTTCTTATTACAAGCCACTTCAATCTTTGGCAAAGTATAGAGATGTTAATGATTCTTTTCTTATTGCTACTTGGGTTAACAAAAAGAGGTATTACCTCAACCTTATTTATAAGTGAATCCAGTGGGCAAACAGAGGATATGATCAGTCTGGTGAGAAGGGCCCTGAGCCCAAAGATCCATGGGTGTTTCTGGGTATATACTGAACAGATATATAAATTCAAACAAAGGTCCTCAAGCCTGAATTTTATCATTTGTCAAATGGGCCAGTGGTTCTTTTTTTGTTGTTGTTGTTGTTTTTTTTTTTTTATTGGTGCACTGTATTCATACATCATATTGGGATACAAATTTTTATAGACATACATGCACACATAGCCCAGTCAGCCCCCACCCGATCCCCACCCATTCTCTCCCCATCCCTCCCTCCCATGCTTGGCTTAGTGGTTGAAATCTAGTATTATAGCAATGTATCCAAAATTAAAAATGATAATCTCAAATAACAGTTTCATTTGTCTGATACCAAGCTTTTGATGACTTAAAGATAACATTTCAATATTTCTTTTTACTTTCTTTCTTACCAGAGAATATTTTTTTCTATTTTTTAGGAGAAATTATCATATATTTATATATTTATTTTTCAGAAAAAAAAATCTATCCTAATATGGAATATGGACTCTAGATACCCAAAACAATCTTGAAGAAGAACAAAGCTAGAAGATATATATTTTCTGATTTCAAACCATATCAAGCTACAATAATTGAAACAGTGTAGTACTATTCTAAAGGCAGATATATAAACCATTGGAGTTAAATACAAGCCTAGAGCTAAATTCTTCCCTATATTGTCAAGTTATTTTTGACAAGGTTTCCACGAACATTTGGTGGTGGAAATAATAATCTTTTAACTAAATATTGTTGAAAAATAATAATTACATGGAAAAGAATAAAATTGGACCCTTACCTAATCCCATATACAAGTATTAACTCAAAATAGATAAAAGACCTAAATATAAATCTTAAGACTATAAACTTTTAGGAGAAAATCTGGGTCATAAAACCTCACAACATTGAAATTGGCAGTGATTTCTTGGATATGATTTCAATGGCACAGGCAACAGAAGAGTATACAAACTCCCTACAAAATAAAAAAAAAATATTGTATATCCAAAGACAATGTAAACAGAGTTAAAAGTTACTAATAGAATGGTATAGCCAGGCGTGTTGGCGCACGCTTGTAATCCCCGCGCTTGGGAGGCGGAGACAGGAGGATCGCGCAGGTTCGAAGCCAGCCGCGCGCGCTGGCTTAGGAGACCCTGTTTCCAAAAATGAAAATGTAAAAATAGGTCTGGGAGTGTAGCCCAGAGGTAGAAGGGCTTCCAGGAACCCCAGTACCACCAAAAAAAAAAAAAGAATGGGATAAAATATTTCCAAATGCTATATCTGAAGGTATATTAATATTCCAACTAGAAATCATAAAAATTAACAACAATAAAGGCAAACAATACCATTTAGAGATAGGTAAAAGACTAACATAAATAATGAATCTCCACAGATAACCAATCTTAGTTGTCTATTGGATGGAAACTCTTGTTTCTCTGGTTCTGGTGTGTGTTACCTATTTCTTCTTTGTAGTTAATCTCTTTGAGTATTTTCTCTAGCGCTGGTTTTGAAGACATAAATTCCTTCAGTTTCTGTTTGTCATGGAAGCTTCTTATTTTTCCATCTAATTTGCTAGAAAGTTTTGCTGGGTAGGACATTTTTGGCTGGAAGTTGTTTTCTTTCAGAGTTTGAAATATGTTACTTCAAGCCCTTCTGGCTCTCATGACTTGGTTTGGGAAGTCTGGAGTGATTCTAATTGGTTTGCCTCTGAATGTCACTTGGCCCTTTGCTTTTGTTGCCTTTAAGATTCTCTGCTTGGCTTCCACATTGGTCATTTTGACAATTATGTGGCGTGGGGATCCTCTTCTCCGATCCTGTCTAAAGGGAGTTCTATAAGTTTCCTGGACCTGTGTATCGACCTCTTGCTCTATGTCTGGAAAATTTTCTGCTATTACTTCCTTGAAGAGATTGTTGATCCCTTTGGTTTCACTTTCTTTTCCCTCCTCTATTCCAATTATTCTTAGGTTAGCTCTCTTAAAATGGGCCCATATTTCTTCAATGTCAGATTCCTGCTGTCGGATATTTTTTCCTAGATTAGAAACTATGCGTTCATTTTTGGAATTATCATCTTCTAAGAGCGAGATTCTGTTCTCCATGTGGTCTAATCGGTTGTTTGTGCTTTGAATTGAGGCCTTTACTTCATTAATTGCATCCTTTATCTCTTTTTGGCTCTCTCTGAGTTCATTTCGAAGCACCTCTATTATTTCTACAGTTATTTTCTTGATTTGATCTTCTAGAAATCTCTGATTTTCAGTTTTATCGGGTTCTGATGTTGTGGGGTTGTGTGCATTCATTGCTCCAGTATTATTCCTCTTTCCCATGATTTCGGAAGTTTGTGCCTTCTCTGGGTTCTTCCCTCGGGTCACTATGACTTCACTTAAGGTGTTCTGGATCTCGAGTCTGTAGTATCTCAGACCCCACTACTCCTTTACTGTGTTGTATCACAGAGTCTCTGACCCAGAGAGTCGATAGAGGCTGCTTTAAACTGTGGGGGGTGCCAGGTTGAATGTTCTCCTATGGTGTGATATTTCTGCCACCGCCACTGCCCCACTGGGTCAAGTCCCAGGGAGTACAGTACTGGGATTTCTCCTCTATGGCCCACAATTTGACTCACTGTTCTTGAGTACGCAGATGTAGCTGTACTGGACTCGGTGAATTCGCTGCTGCTGCCGCCGGTGGCAATATGGTGCTGCTGCTACACCCTCAGCAGTGAGGCTGGTGTATTTCTTCTTGGTTTTGAGTTCCACTCTGAATCCCTGCAGCGTGTGCTGAGCTCAGCCACTGGGAGCTTTAGATTTTACCTGCGGCGAGAAATTCTGCCTGGCTGTTCCGCAGCGGCTCACCTCGGCTTGCTGTAGCCATCCAGTGCACTTGCCGCTGCTGCCGGCAGTATGGGTCTGCTGCCGCATCCTCGGGCATGAGGCCAGTGTATCTCCTCTGTGGCTCTGAGCTCTATTCTCAGTCCGCCTTCTCTCTGGAGCCTGGTGATTTTTTGTTTCTCTGGTGATGTTATTTTCTGGCTATGAAAGGCGCTGACTTTGTGGTAATGGAGATTGGTTGTTAGCGGGGCTCTTAAGCCCCGCTTTTCTCGGTCGCCATCTTCCCGGAAGTTCCAGTGGTTCTTTTGTTGTTGTTGTTTGCTCACTTTGAGAAACTCTCATGAATACTCATAACTGTTTTTTTTTTTAAATCTAACACTTTCATAAGCCATGTTATGTGCCAGGCACGTTTCTAAAGACAATATATGTTTTATTTCATTGATTTAACTCTTGCAGCAATCATATTTTGCTAAAAAGGATATTGAAGCCCATAGAGAATAAGAAAATTGCCATCTTGCAAGAAGAAGCCTCCAGTTGTCGTGGTCTTAGTTCTGGTTACCTGCTCTAAGCCTCAAAATTCTCTGCCTCTCACAGTGTGTGAGAAAGGGAAACAGTAAAATGTTTTGAAAATTCAGAAGATGCCACCCTACAATTCCACTGATTTTGACACTCAGTTTCCACAGTGCAAAAGTGTAGCTTGGCCTCAAGACCCCTTAGTCTCCTCCTTCTCTGACAAGTTTTCTGTTCATGTATTCTTATGGAACATGTAAAACAAATACTAAAAATATGCATTATCATACTTCTCATATTAACATATTTGTTACCAGAGTAAAGTGGTACTCATAAAAGTTGTCATCTCATTTATATTTTTGGCTGCATGAATTGATCACAAGACAGAAATGACAAAATAGCTTGGCCCCAACCAGAACATTCTAGATGTGTGTGAGGTCATTCCTCAGCAACATATCAGAAGTCTTGGATCTCTCAGCTCATAAAACTTTGCATCACTACCAAAGAGTAGGAACTAATGCTTTTTTACCATTCATGCCAAACCTTACAAGGATGCCAATTCCTGCAGGCTTGCTCTGGGAGGCTAAAGTTGGTCTGTGGAGTCTCTGCATCTACGTGGAAGTGAGCAGGGAAGGCTATTCCCCTAGATGGGCTTATTTAGCTTCCAAGAGTATTTGGAAGGAGTGATAACTTATAAAAGATTGGTCTTTTAGGGAAATTAACAAGGTTGAAAGTCTTTGGGTTCATGCTCCATATCTTCTAGAGCCTTAAGCAAGGTTCCTGGCCCCCAGCCCTTGTTGCCACACAAGTTGGAGCTTTCACAGCCCCTCCCATTAGCTGCTCTTTGCACATCTGACCAGACTGTCCAACTCATCCTAAGCTACTTGCTTATAGAACTCATTCCATCAGCTTTCCAGTCAGGAAGCAGGAACCTAGTAGCCATAGGTTGAGGTGCTGATGAGGGATCCTCAAAGGAAAGATGAGGTGAGGACAGGGTGATTCCAGGCCAAAGGAACCAATTCTTAAATTTGTTCCTTTCTCCCCTGCCTGTCAGCTGGGGCCCCAACTCTGCATGTAAAGAACAGGGTCCTAAAGCTTTCTTACCCTAAGATGGAGTCTAGAGTGTCACCACAGTAGATAGGACTACAGAGACCACTCAGGATCCTCAGGGTAGCAGCCCAATTCTTTGAACGAATCCAGATGCCTCTTATCCCCTTTGGAATTGGGTGCTTGCAAAGAATTTCCTTAATCCCCTTCCTTCCTTCCTTCCTTCCTTCCTTCCTTCCTTCCTTCCTTCCTCCCTTCCTTCCTTCCTTCCTTCCTCCCTTCCTTCCTTCCTTCCTTCCTTACCTCCTTCCTCCCTTCCTTCCTTCCTTCCTTCTTTGGACTGAAGCCAGGGAAATTCTACTTCTGAGCTACACTCTAGCTCTTTTTATTTTTTATTTTAAAAGAGTCTTGTTAATTTGCTGAGAGTCTTGCTAAATTGCGGTGGATGTCCTTGAACCTGTGATTCTCCCACCTCATCCTCCCAAGTACTGTGATTGCAGGCATGTGTCACAGCATGCAGCTTCATCATGAATTTCAAATGAAAAATCCCACAGTAGAGGGGAGCTTCTGGAAATTTTCTGGGTTTGTTAGATGTGACAGATGCGGGACAGGCAGCTCACTGATGCTTCTCTTTCACTGCCAGTTGCTGGAGTATATCAATTCCCTCCTTAGCTGACCATGCTGTTACAATTGCAGATTCCACTTAACTCCTTTTCCCTGAGAGTTTTTCAGGGTTGTGAATTCCCAATGTTTCTTCCCAAGCAACCTGGCAGAATAAGCCATTCAAACTTCTGTCTGATTTCCACTGTCCATATTATTCCAGCACAGTGACCATCTTACTGCCTTACTCAAATTATTCTGTGGCTCCCCAAAGCCCAGAGGATACTGTCAAAAGTCACAGGTCACTTTCCAGGCCCTCTGTCATTCATGTTCAATCTGTGTGCCCAGCTTTCTCTCACATAATGCACTCTTCTTCCACTTTGCCTATTTGAGACTCCCTGGTGATCGTCTCAACTTCTCTCTTCCATTCTCTGGCCCAGATTACCCTTTTTTTCCCCCCAGGCCCATAGCTGCATAGGGTGATCTACCTTTCTTTCATAGTTGTAAGAAATCCTACTTTATGTGAAAGGCCTAGTATATCCAAGTATTGTCTAGGTGCTTTTTACATAATTTTTTTGTTTATCCAGGTCCCTGTGTAATCCCTCACACATAGGATTTTACAGGTGAAGAAATCAAGGCACAGAAATATATGGCAGCATTAGGATCTATATGGTTCTGGATCTTTTCTTCCTTCTACTCTATGTTGGCCCCTTAGGGACCACCTGTAATCTTCCCTGTGGAACAACTGTGTCTTCTACCCCCTCCAACCTCCCCACAGCACAGGGCTCAGAATACTTGGACAGTTACATTCTTGGCCTCTCTGTTGCACACATTCCCCCAGAACCCAATCCAGGCTTTTCGTGGTCCAGGTCAAAAGTTTAGCAGTTAGTTTAGGAGTCTACCTCACTGACCTGGGCTCTGGGAAGCCATGGGATTAAAATAAGCAGGCCCTGCCCTGGTCGACCTGCCTCCCTTCTCAAAGTGGGAGCAGAAGTGTCTGCTTTGATGTTCATAATCTAATCTGTGTGCTCCTGCAGCTAGCCATTTCACACCATCTGTGTATCCCATGCAGGCATTCAATAAATCTTGCCAAATAAGTCAGTCTTTCTGGAGGTGCTGGCATTGCAGAGATCCAGGGAACTTCACTGTGACCCCATTGTCTGATATCTCTATTTAGCTCTTCCCAAGGGAATTGGAATTCTCAGTCTTGTACTCAGGACCCAGGGCTTAGTTACATGGCATTGCAGTCAGCTTTCCTGTCACTTGACCAAGGTACCTAACATGAATAACCTAGAGAAGGAAATGTTTATTAGGGCTCACAGTTTCAGAGGTTTCAGTCCATAGGACCAACTATGAAGCATAAATGTCAATGGTGGTGGCAGCAGGGTCTGTGGAAGGACACTGTTCTTACAGAATAGAGGTTGAAAGCAGAAAAAGAGCAAGGGTAGGGTGTGAGGGATATACATATATATCAATGCTACATTCCCCAGTGATCTGCCTCCACAAGCCACACCCTACCTTCCTAAGTCATTACCCAATAAATCCATGTAAATTATTATTCCAGCAATATATTTATTTACTGATGTGATTAGAACCTTCATCATTCAATTGTTTCACTTCTCAAAATTTTTACATTGCTCATACAAAAGCATTTCCAGGGGATATTCTATATCTAAAGTAAACAGTGAAGAAGCTAAAGCCTTTCCTCTTCTCCATTCCTTAATGTCTATTCACCCTTCCCCTTCCTAGGAATGAACAAGTCTTCCCCAGCTACATAGATTGTACCTAAAGCCATCAGAGACTGAACCTGAGAACATATCCATTCCCTGGAATCCTGGAGACAGATTCCAAGTGCCTGCTATGGCCTGTAAATCAGTGGTGAGTTCACCATACTCAGGTGGGGTACTGAGTACTCATGAAAAACTGCTTGGGAAAGTGAAGTTGTGACCTTTGTTCATCCTATGAAAATGGGGCCGTGTTTAGGGGTAGATCAAATCCATAGCAGGAAGAAGCAACTCAGCAACATTTTCAGAAAGGAAGCATCCACTCCAGGGCTTGAGGTGGATAGATTCCAAGTGGTTTATTCTTGTCTTGACTCAATACCTGCATGCTCCTACTATAGTAACCATTAACTGCATATGATGATTTTGACATAAAATAAAATTAAATACAATTAAAATTCTGTTTCTTGGTTGCACTAACCACATTTCAAGTGCTCCATAGCCCCGTGGGCATAGTGCCTACCATATTAAACAACACAAATCTGGAATATTTCCATTATCACAGAAAGCACCATTGAGTAGCACTGTGCAAGCCTGTTCAGGTCAAGAAGGATGGCTGTGGCTTAACTCCTGCTGTAAATGTCCCTCCACATCCTTCCCACATGTCCTGGAGCTACAAAGGTTACTTTTCTTCCTCAGGTGCCATCACATCATCTCTCTGTGTGTAACAGCCACCCCTCTTCCACCCATGCATGATCTCCAGTATTCCAGTAATCTTGTCCATCTTGTTTTGCTCTGGGATGTAAAAAAACTTTACTAGAGGAATATTGTCTAAAACTAAGTGAGCTCTTTTGGAATCTATTTTGAGAACTTGCTTCTGACAGTGTTTATACAAAAGTTTGGTAGAGCAAACTGCCCATGACTGTGAAAACCAATTTGAAATATGATCAGTATTCAAAAGGTTTGAAAATAATTCCACCAGCACACATCACCACCCCTGCAAGAAAAGAGGACTGAAGTTAATTTTTTGATCCAAAATGTTTATGAAGTGCCGTTGTCTGTCACAATAAATTATAATCACTTGCTGGCACTTAAGTATTTGAGAAGAAATAAGGATCAAATATGACCACTGAGGACTGATAATTGAAAACTAATTTTTGGTAAATGATGAGCAGAGAAAATCAAAGTATATGTGGAACTTGTGAGAAGACAGGTACACAAAAGAGAAGTGATGTTTCCACAGAAAGAGGCAAATTATTGTCTGCTCAGGGTCTGCTGGGATATCTGTGGTGAGAGTGATGCAGAGCCTTCCAGCACCTTCTATTTAAAAGGCCTCTCATTCTCCAAATGAAAGGAGGTAGGTACTAGAGCAGGGGAGGGGGAATAAGATTGGGAGAAGGCCTGGGAGAAATCAGATGGATTAACGACCAAATGAACTACTCAGAATCTGCTTCTTCAATAGCCTTGAGTGCAACAAGAAGACAAAGAAAGAAACTCTTTTTGCAGTTTCAGTTATGGATAAAATATATCAGACTTGGGTTTGGGTGAAGAAATAGCATTTTTTTAAAAAGATAGAATTTTCTATTTCTCTCATTCCTTCCTACCCTTTACAATTACACAAGCACACACCTACCCCATTGTGGACTCCTTTCTTAAAATTAGATATAGTCCATTAGGAGCAAAGGGAACACAGGACCTCAGTGCATTTTCCTACCACCAGATGTGAGCCTATTCTTATAGTAAATAGTTTAATTAAAAACAAAGAAAGGAAGTTGTTTCTTGAATGGGGCACCTCAGCCAACCCCTTCCTTCTCTAGAACCCAGTTTCTTCCTATTTATTTATTTATTTATTTATTTATTTATTTATTTATTGGTGGTACTGGGGGTAGAACCCAGAGGCTTTCTACCTCAGTGATATGCTCTCAGACCTATTTTCTATTTTATTTGTAAACAGGGTCTCACTAAGTTGCTGAGAGCCTCATTAAGTAGCTGAGGCTGGCTGTCTCAGCCTTCCAAGAGCATCCTGGGCATCATCTTTTCTGGTTGCATTCATGGTGTGATCTGATATGGAGCTGCATCTCTGCTTGACAGAAAGAGAGAGAAGGCCAAAAGAAGCAGTATGGTTTGTTCTGATCACCCAGCATGTTAGCATAAGCCTCAGTCAGGGCTCTGGCTACAAATGAAAAGGAGTTCTACCACAGTCAGTCTTTCCTGAAGTTTATCTCCTGCTCCATCTTTGGTGAGACAACACTATAGCCTAGAAGGGCAGAAAGCAAGAGGATAACCATGCTAGAAAGTATGAGATGTCATCCTGTGTCATTGTGGTCCCTTTGTCACCAGAAGATTGCCCTAGTGGGACCAGGCTTCATTCAAGACAAGCTCTTTTGTTTTGCTGTGTGTACTACTGGTAGCCTCAGTGCAGCAAGCTCACTTCCTGCCTTTACTATGAAGATTGTTTAGTCTGGTACGATCTTTCTGCTATGAGAAATGGTTGTCTTGGATTGTTTTATCTGGGAAAGTAAGTTTAATCTGGCCCCATCTACTGGAAGTGGTAGGATTTATGCATCTTAAGTTCTTTGGTGAGAGAAGTAAATAGAGATGCCTTATGTCTTCTTTTACAGTCAAGATTTTTATTTCTAGCAGAGACTCCCCCCAAGTAACCATTGAGTTTTCATCAAAGCTGGCCTCTGATGAGGCTGAGATACTTTGTCTTCCTCCTTCTAAGCCTGTTTTGCAATAGCACAAAAAGTGGCAACAACTTACATTATGGGAAAGCACCTGAGCACCAAGCTGCTCAGAAGGCCTGGAGAACACTTCTTCCTTTTTTCCCTGATTATATTGGTAGAGAGTTCTGTCTGCTCCAGGATTGCCAAGGCATGACAATCCTACTTCCACGGGCTAGCAAAAGAATAAGAAAGAAACAATTGGTGTTGGAGCTACTTATGACTTAAGTTCTTCATGAAAAGAGTACTGAAGCGAAAATGTGTTATATGAAAATAAAGTGGAAAGCCAGCAAGGAAAGAGGCTTGTACAATGATGGTCAATTCCTCAGGTCAGGAGGATTAATAGAATAGATTGCCCAGAAATGAACTGATCTGAAAAGTGTGGTGCACCAAGTGGTCACCCCTGCATCTTCCTAAATCTTTCTACAAGACCATTGACTCACTCAATGAAACAAGGGCAGGTGGCATATGGCAGGTTTGTATGTTCTCTTCAGCCATATCTTGCAATCAGATTAAAAGAACACTCTGGGCTGGGGTGTAGAATGATGATTTCTTTTTCTTCTCCTCTCTTCCATGTCCCCTTCCTTTTCCAAATATGCATATATGATTAGAATTCATTAATTTCAGGAGAACTGACAATTATGGGTGAAGAAATTTTCAACTCCAGATTGAGAGCCATCTTCTCCAACACTGGCAGGCAAGCCAATCATCAAACCTCACACGGCTCAAGGTGCATTTAAAACGAGGGCAGGTAGAGTTGCCAAGACTTTCCTATCCTTACCAGGTACAATCTGTCCAGTTTGCCCAGTGGCCTGATATTATCTGGAACCTTTGGGTGTGGCACTATCACACTTAACTTTTCCAAGTTGCTTCTTTGCCCAAGTATGAGTAGGGACCTGGATGATATTAGAAATGAGCAAGATGACTCTTACAAGTGTGATCAGGGACATGAATGGTTTTCTCAATGAGAAAGATGGTTCTCACAAGGTTTTTGGGTACTATTAACAGGAAGACAGACTAAATATAACAACCTGACTATGAGATCGAATCCCATCTGTTTGCAATGCTCATCTTAAGTATGCAGTTAGAGAGCAGAAAGCTCCAAGTCAGACCATTGCTTGACTTATCAGAAATGCATATAGAACTGGTATGGTAATGGCCTTTGTGCTTCTGTAGAAAAAAAGAAGTCATTTGGCACGGCCAATTATTTTTCATAGGTGGTCAGAAAATGTGTGAAACTTACCTGAATCTTTCAACTTCAGTTGGTCCATTTATAAATTGGGGATGGGGGAAGGTTGAATTCTATAGTTTCTCAATCTCTTTTTTTGTGTGTGTGGTACTGGGGATGGGACCCAGGGGCTTTAATACTCCATAATTAGAGTCATATTTTCCAAGGACACATACCTGTCTGGGAGTATCTTTTGGATGGTCAAGTATGTGGCAACCCAGTTGCCATACCCTCAACCTTGAGTCACTGTGGTTGAGGGAACTGTGCTTCCTGTCTGTTTTTTGTGTCTCTTCTCCTGCATTCTCTTTTCATGACTATGTATCTAACACTGTTAGAGTAAGTTACCCGATTTAGAAGGAGAGTGAGAACTCTGCATTCAAATGCTTGAGCAGTCTATTTTTATGCCAGCAAAAATTTCTGTGAAAATCACAGGGAAGCCCTGTGGACCTCATAACCCCTTAGGTGGGAGGGCAGTGCTTTGGAAAGGTCCAGAGTTCTGTAACGGGTTAAGTATTATGCTTAAAAATCATGTGTGCATCTTTCCTTCCCTGGCCAAAGCCCAGGATCACTGTACCTACAGGATGGAGTGCTAAAGATGTATGGTGTGTATGAAGATTTCTGTGGAGATTGCATTTTTTTTTGTAGTACTGAGGATGGAACCCATGGGGCATTCTACCTCCAAGAGACACCCCCGAGCCTATTTTTTATTATTTTTTGTATTACTGGGGTTCCTGGAAATGCTTCTACCTCCACGCTACACTCCCAGACCTATTTTTATATTTTTATTTGGAAACAAGGTCTCTTAAGCCAGAGAGGCTAGCTTCGAAACTGTGCAATCCTCCTGTCTCCACCTCCCAAGCATGGGGATTACACACACCATGCCCAACCTATTCTTTATTTTTGAAACAGAGTCTCACTGAGTTTCAAAGGGCCTCACTAAGTAGCTGAGGCTGGCTTTGAACCTGCACGATCCTCCTGTCTCAACCTCCCAAATTCTAGGACTACAAGCATGCACCACCACACACTGCTTGAAGATTGCATTTTTGAGTAGAAATTTGACACTGGCTTGGAGAAGAACATTATTTGGAGCCCTCAGGGAAGAGACCATACCCTCTCTCCATGTGGTCATATAGTGAATGGCCTAGTGTGCAGTGATACAAGTCAAGATGCTTCTCTTCTCAAAGCCTCTGTTTCCTTCCTATAAAATAAAAGAGGACATATAATGTGCTCGGGCCCCACAGCCAGGCTAATCTGGAAGTCTGCACTTAGGGCTTGTTCATTAATTGTCTCTTCCTTTTCCCCTGGTTGCACACTCACCAGTGAAGTGACCAATTGAGACCACATACAACTCTGTTTTCAGAAATATCTTTCAAGACCCTGAGTGATCTCCAGGTGATGGTGCCTAGCTTGTGGACCCAGGGACTGAGAGTAAAATAGTTGCCTGGGCCAGAGGCAAGGTTTCTGACTACTGCTCCCTTTAGCCCAGACAGAGTCTTTAAGAGAGAGGCCTCTGCAACCTGCCCAAGAAGAGGTTCTACACAGCGTCTTGGTGAAGTCCACACATTCTACCTCCCCTTAATCTGTAAAGAGGGCCTGTGGTATATCAAGGAAGGGCAGAGGCCTTGAGAAGAAAGCCTTGTAAACAGCAGCATTTTCAGTAAATCAGGCAGAAGCCACACTTTCTATGCTGACTTCAGGCAGAATTAACCTACAGGGGGTAAAAAGCTGTCTTTGCTACCGGAAAGTTCAACTAGATATTTAGTACTGATGATTCACTTTTTCAAGTGTGGAATTTCTTTATTTCTTTCCAAGTAAAAGTTTCACTCTTTTTAAATGACTTAATGACCACCAGGTTCCAGAAGAAAAGAACAGTTCTTAAGTATCCACTTTCCCTTTTAACTCCCCAGGATCAAGAGAGACAAAATCCCAGAAACAGAACCCTCCCCAACAGGATGGCTTGCCCATTAGCCAAGAAAACATCCCTCAGGAACTCCCAGGGCTTGGCAAGGCATTTCTGGAAATGAATGTGCATGTGACCTGATTTGGTCACTTTTCCTGGAGGGTATTTTCTCCTTTCTGAAAATGAGTCTATAACCTCTTGGAATATTCTCAAAGATACTCCCCACCCACTTTACTTTTGACCCTGTGAGTTTGGACCAGTAAAATCTGCTCCTAAGGAAGCTGACTTAGTACCTAAGACATGAGAGGCCCCTCCCCCCTACTGCATCATTTAACCCTCACAGCACAGTGAAGGGAAAAATAATTATAGCCAACCTAAAAATGAGAAACTGAGGCAAGTTCTCACCTATACAGGCAGGGTTTGAGTCCTAATCCATTTGCCTTCTCACAGAGGGAGATTGATCCCTTTGCTTCCTGGCTAGGCTGGGGGTGCTCTCCCAAAAGCCAGAGTATCATCTTCCTCTTCCTGCTTCAAATTCTCCCAAGTTCCCTGAGGCCTTGGTGTTTGTAAAGTGCTTTCCTCTGGGCTTCCCACACCGAAGCTAAGGTAGGGATTTGGACAATACCTGAAAAGCCAATTGTCTGGCCTCCAATGTCTGCTAAGCCTCCAGGGTTAAAGGCAAGGGCTGGAAACCTAAGTAGCCTTTGGGGGCAGCAGCCTCTAGTGGTGGTAAAGGAATGGGAGGAGGCAAAGTCAGGGACAGACAGTGTGCAGGAAGGACCATCCCTGAGGAACAGCAATGGAGAGGGAGAAGACAGGGCCTATCTTAGGAACTTTAAAAAGGTAGAATCTGCAGATCTCCAAAATAATTGGCTGTCGAAGCAAACTGAAGGATAAACATCTGGGATGACTTGAGGGTTTCTGACTCAGTCCAGCAGGTGGCTACTGGTACCATTTTAAAGTAAGACAGAGTATGCAAAAGCAGGATAGGGATGTGGAGTGGGGATGATGAGTTCAGTTTTGGAGTGGTCAAGTGTAAGGTACTTGCAGAGCACCCTGGTGGAGATATCCATTAGCCTGTTAGATATTCAGGACTGAATCTTGGAACAGAGGGGAAGCATTAACTGGAGATGCCAATTTGGAGGTCATGAATGCCTAGATTTCTGTGGTACAATATGGAAGTTAATAACCACACTTTGCTATTTATATTTAAATTAATTTTAACTTTACATAATAGAGTACAGGGTTTCTGTTAGGGGTAATTCAAAAGTTTTGGAAACTGGTGGTTGCAAAATACTGTACATGTCATTAATGCCTCTGCATTATACACTTAAACTGGTTAAAGTGGCAAGTGTTAGGAAGTACATATTTTAAAGGTAGAATTCAAATATGAATACATTATAATTAAAAATTCAGTTTATTGATCACACTGGTCATATATTCAGTAGCTCATAGCCATACATGGCTCCCAGCTACTATATTTGGAATGTAGATATGGAACACGTTATAGTTTGAATTTGTGATCCTGTTTCAATCTCTTAAGTATACCCTTCCTCTTCTTTTGATTCCTGGCCATGAAATGAATGGGACCTTTTGCCATGACTTGTTGTGCTGCCATAGGCCCAGAACAATAGGGCCAATTAGTTATGAAACCTTACAAACTAAAAACTATATACATGTTTCCTCTTGTTAGGTTGGTTGTTTCAGGTATTGGTTACACTGAAAGAAAGTGGAACAACATGGAGCCTTCCCATCTTTGCCGTTAGTTTTATTGAACAGTGCCATCATAGATGATCCAGAGCTGAAAAGCTGAAGATACTGGGATTGCCCAAGAGTGTGTAGTAAGACGATGATGGAAGTGGGCTCAAAAAACTCTGTGAGGAGCACTAACCTTGGATGATGAAGCAACACAGGTAAAACTGGCAATGAACACCTGGAAGATAAATGTTAATGGAGCATTACACAAAACACTAGTGAAGTCTAGGACATAGTCACTGATCATGTTGCAAAACAGAAGCATGATTTGCTGTTTCCTTCCTATCCCCTGGTTCCTTTCATAGGGTGCCTTATGCTGGGGAAACTGACATAACTACCCACCCACCATTGTCCAAATGCTACCCAGAGTTTACATTCCCACGCAGTTAGCTCCTTCGCACATAGCTATAAATCTAGAACCTCCCAACCAGAGGGAACCAGAACTGAGTGCTGGCAGATTTTAAATTTATTATAAAATTGTTTTGTTTTTGTTGTTGTTGTTGTTGTTTTCAAGGACTAAGAGCTGAATATGGGTTTGCACACAGGAATCAGCACCATGCTCTGGTGAATGTGTAGGACTCTGTTCAAATCTGTGAATGCCAAACTTCTGTAACCCAGAAGAAAAAAACAACTTAGTGTCTTGGGGACAGGCCTGAGACTGAGAGGGAAGAGGAAGATAAAATGGGTGGAGTTGTCTTACAGGCTGTGGTGGAGAGGAGGGAAGCACAGCAAGTCTACACTTATGGAGCAACATTGCCCACCCTGGCAGTGGCCTTTGGATCGCCCACAGCTATGGTTACAGGGAGTGAGAATGGAGGATGACCCAGCTGTATTTCACATACATGCATCTTTTACATGCACATGGAGCTTTACTAGAGCCCCTTGGGAAGGCTTCTTCAGCTGTGTTTCTTAGAAGTGTTATGGTAGACATTGTGGAAGATTGGTCCTGCATATAGACATCTGCTCCATAAAGATGTGGCCTATATCCCTGGTACAGGTTCACTGAGCCCAGATGTAGCTCCTTGCTGAACTGAGCTTAATGTAGACAGGAGCTCAGAACTCCAGATGGATCTCTTGTTCTGGTGAAATCAGCCAGGGACCCTTTGCAAGCAGTACCTTCTTTGACTTACTGCATTTAGTGAAGGTATAGGCTCCTAGCCTCAGGTGGAAACAGCCCATGACACCCTACAACAGTGATTTTCTTTTCTCACTCACCCAGGCTGCATTTCTCTGAAAAGAAATCCTCAAAAAAATCTCTGGTTACATGCAACCAATATTCTCTTGCAGTAATAAATTCTGAGTTTGGCTACAGAAGCAGGTAATGCTGGCAGGTAGAGTTCTGGGTATTCAATAAACACTTGAAATCCACTTGTAAAGGGTTATTCCAAGTTGATCAAGCATAGAGATCCACTTTATGTTGACACAGCTGTGTATCCACAAGAAGCCTGAGCTCATCCCTCGACTGGCTGTAGTTAGGCACAAAGGGGCTCTCTGTGCAGATATAGGTGACAGTGCCTGCAGAGCCTTACACATCATAAATGCAGACTGGATCACATAGGACAACCCAGTGCATTGCCCAGGTAGGATTTGATCCTGTGTGGCACTGGTGCAAATTAATTGGGAAGCCTCATTTGTGTAGAAATCGTGAGGTTCTGCATGAATGATGTCTGGTTCTCTTCAGATGTAGCCTCATCCTTAGTAGAGAGCCTCATTATTGGCAGATGCTTTCTCATCTTGGGAATGTGCAGCCTGGTCCTGGAAAGCCATAGTAGGTTTCTGTTCAAAAACACACTATCTGCTTTTATCCACTTGTAGATCATCTATTAACAGCCAGCATCCTCTTGTGCAGTCAACCCTGAATAGATGCAGCTGGATTCTGAGTACTGGACTGTGTTCTGTGGAGCCAGTTTGCATCTAGGTACAATGATCACCTCCTGTATAGCCATGGCTGACACAAGTCTACTAAGGCTCATCTCATATGCATGTATCTATACCTTTCCACCAAGCTTTTCTGCATGTATACACCTGCATGTCCTTATGAAACTGCTTAGTGCTGACACAGCCTCTCCACCACACAAAGATGTATGCTATGTGGATTCATAGGAGGGGATTCTAAAGAACTTCTTTTTACCACCAAAACAATCTCTGCATTTTGGCACTGCCTTGTTTCTGGATGGACCATTTATCATTTCTCTGCAAGGCTGTGGTCCATGCAGAGAATCTGCATCACCAGGAAGAACCACCATCCCTGCTATTGGTTTTTCTCACATCTCATGTGTGGGTGCTGTTCTCAGTTTTTGCTTCCCACCTCTCTTGGCAGATCTGGGCTCTGCTTAGATGTGGTCTGCATGTGCCTGCTGGACTGGGCTTGGCACAGTCGTGGCCTGCATCTCTTTGCAGAGTCTTGTTATTTGAGAACATGGCTCTCTTCTCCTTAGGGAATTTTTTCCTGCATGGACACTGTCTTTGTGTCTTTAGAGAGCCAGACTTTGTGTAGATGCAACCTACACATCCTGGCAAAATCTTGTAGAATGTATATGTAGCCCTCATCCCCACACAGAGTTTTGGTGTACTTACACACAGTCTTGAGAAGTAAAGCTACCTGTACATCCAACTGCCTCTGGCTAGGCCTTACTTGCTTGCTACCCCAGCTTGCTCAGGTGGTTGAATCTCTGCAATTTGGGATCCACACCACAAGGCTGATCTCCTTACTTTGACATCTGCTCCAGCAGCTGTGGGCTCATCTTAATCAAGACCTCACCCCCTTAGATCCCCAGCTGGTGATAGCATCACATGTTTGTATCTCCATTCTGTTTGACTAGGCCAGAAACCTAGAGATTTGCAGAGCTGCAAAGGCTTGCCAACAGCAAGGGGGAATGCCACAGGAGGATGGACTACTGAGAGAGCAAGAAGAGCCCTGAGAGGCAGGAGGCAGGAGAAGAGGCAGACTGCAGGACAGGGGTGATGAGGTGAAGAGCAAGCAGGCTGAGGAGCCAAAAGTGCACCCCTTGGCTGAAGTGGGTATACTTATGCAATGAGAAAGGAGTGAGGGAAATCTGTTGCCACTTCCTGATTGGATCCAGCCCTGGTCAGGCCAAAACCTGGAGAGTTCAGTTTCCAGTCTGCCTACTTCCAGGACAGATTTACCACCACCTAGGATAGTTGCTGTGAGGAAGAGTAGTCAACTCTGCTAAAAGTGGCCTTCCCAGCTAAGCTAGGGGCTACTGATTGCAAAGCCTCCCTACACAACAGAGCAGATAGCACCTGTATGTATAGGGTCCTTGAGGTTTTCATTTCAAAGGGACTTAGAGGAGGTACAGCTGGAAACCTCAAGGACCTCTGTGGCTGGCCTGGAGTAAAGAACAAAGCCAAGGCCAAGGTCTCACTCATTTCTCAATTCCCTGAGTCATCTTGGATATAATCCTCAACTGTCCCAAGTCTCAGTGTCTTCATTTCTCAATGATAAGTGCCAAAACAGCTAAGGTTACTTTCTGCTCCCATTGTCTAAAATTGTTGAGACTCTTCCATCATCCCCATTGCTTTGTAGATGTGTATGAGAGGCACTGGGGAGGGGCAGGCTCAGACTTGGCCTGGGTCCACAGGGAGCTGTGGTATCTGGGCTAGAAGCCAAAAACCCTAGAACAGAGCCTGGGCCCTATTAATATCCTAATATATCCCTAGAGCAAGCTGGGCAACAGTGATGATCCCAGACTATAATAGAGAGGTCCAGAGAGCTGGCACATGGGAGTCCATGCCTCCATTGACTTGCAATCCCCTTACTGCCATTTCCTCATCCTGTCATATCAAGAAAATGAAGGTCTTCTGGTGTATAAAGTGATAGGCAAGTTCAGAGAAGCCCTGTTACAGTGCTCAGTCCATCCCACACTGACAATCCAAGAACATCCTCCACTAGCTTCCTGGTACTCTAGGAGGAGTCAGGGCCAGAGTCTCAGTCAAAGCTGAAAAGCTTAAGCCTAAAAAGGGAAAGAAGGAATACAAGCTGGCAAGAATATTGGATGTTGAAATAGAACTTCTGGGGAAAGAAATGGCCCTGGCTTCCTGAGAAGTGGTACTTTAATGATGAGATGCCATTGCACCACCCCTGTCCCTTTTGTAAATTGGTCCTAGAATAGAGCACTCTCACTACCCAGACAGAGGCGCCACTCTGCTCACATTATCACAGTATGCTATGGAACATCTGTGCCATTAAAGCATCTATGAACATCAATGAACAGGTGCTAAAAGGGATCAATTCCTCTTCCTTTACATCAGTTAGACATTTACCACCTCTGTACCTCTGTGAAATCCTAATCAGAAGTATTGTGCAACATTTACTTTTGGAAGATGGCCTAAGGACTAAGGCAAACATCATCCACCTCCCTTGAGAAAATGTCTGAGTGTCTTATCAATACTTGGGAGAAGCTACTTCCATAATCCCACAGTCCTCAAATCCTTCCCAGTCCTAGACCTGGCCACTGACTTTCAAATGGGCTTAGGTGAATGGAGACCTGCTTTCCAATATAAGCATTTTCATACATTTGATATGTCACATCTTGCAAATTATCTGCACTCTCTGGGCCCCAGTTTCCAAATGAAGCCAGTTTTCTCTAGTTTGGGGTGACTAGCTGTGCTCTGTGGAAGAAACTATTTCTAGTAGCCTGGAAAGTTGTCAAAAGACATATCAACATTTAAAACTAATCCCAATATTGAAGAACTATTAAATTATGGGCAATCACAGAAACACCATCAAGTAGTTTGTAATAATTATTGGTGTCTTTGTCTATTTTCTCTTGCTATAACAGTGTGCCTGAAACTGGATAATGTATAATGAAATAATTTTTATTTTGTTTTATATTCAGGGAGGCTGGGGAAAGTATGGTGCCAGAAAAAGCCTCCTACTGCTTCTATTCATAGCAGAAGGGCAAATGAATACATATGAGTCAAAACAAAAGGGGCAATTTTGCTTTATAAAAATCTTGCTCTGGGGGTAACTAATTCAGTTGCATAAGAATTAACCCAGGCCAGTGAGAAAGAAATTCATCCCTCTTAATCTGTTCTTACCACCTTTGAACAATATTGCATTGGAAATAAAACTTCAACATGAATATGACCCCATTGTGTATATAGACCACATTTTCTTTATCTAGTCATCTGCTTACAGACACCTAGGCTGATTCCACAAGTTGGTTATTGTGAATTTTGGTGCTATAAACAAAACACAGGTATGCAGGTATTTCCAAAGTGTGTTGACTTTAATTATGTTTTATAAATACCAAGGAGTGATATAGCTAGATTATATGGTAGTCCTAATTTTGGTGGAGAAATACCACATCCACTCATAGCAATTACAAACTGAACATTTTAGTAATTGATGTTTCATTGGTGATTAAATTCTTTTCTTTTAAAATCTCTAAAGCACATGATATACTTAAACATATACATGTCAACCACTAAGCCAAGCATGGAAAGGAGGAATGGGAAAGGAAAGGGGTGGTGATTAGGTAGGGGCCAACTGAGTGATGTGTGCATGTATGTCTACACAAGTTTTTTTTTATCCAATTATGATGTATGAGTACAATACACCAATAAAAAATTTAAAAATTAAATTAAAAAGTAAAATTTTAATCATCAGATAATTGTACATATTTGATGTAACAACAAATGCCACTATTATGTACAATTATAATGGACCAATATGATTTTTAAATAAAAATAAATAATTGTATACTCTTTTTGGTGGTATTAGTGATTGAACCCAGGGTAATTCTAACTCAGAGATACTTCTTAATTCTACCTCCAAGCTATACCCCCAGATCAATTTTTATTTTTTATTTAGCAGTAGGGTCTCAGTAGGTTGCTGAGTGTCTCACTATGTACTGAACCTGTCCTCAGACCTGCGATATTCCTGTCTCAGTCCTCCAAGTACTGGGATTAAAGGCATATACTCTCATGCCTAGGTTATTCTACATATTCTTAAAGGAGGAGGTGATTATTCTTTTTATTCATTTTTTTTTTTGGTGGTACTGGGGTTCCTGGAAGCCTTTATACCTCCGGGATACACTCCCAGACCTATTTTTTTTTTAATTTTTGGAAACAGGGTCTCCTTAAGCCAGCGCGGCTGGGTTCGAACATGCACGATCCTCCTGTCTCCACCTCACAAGCGCAGGGATTACAAGCCTGCGCCACCACGCCCGGCACAATAGGAGGTGATAATAATGTACATGCATGTGGCATATAATTATCAAACCAGAGTAATTAAATTATTTTGTGTTAGGAAGCTTCAAACTTCCCTTTCTAGATTGTGTGTATATGTGTGTGTGTGGTGTGGGGTGTGTGTGTGTGTGTGTGTGTGTGTGTGTGTGTGTGTGTGTTACTGCGTATTAAACCCAGGGGCATTGTACCTCTGATCTACCCATTCCAGCCCGTTTTTGTTTCTTGTTTTTGAAATATGGTCTTGCTAGATTGCTGAGACTCCTGCTACATTGCTGATGCTGGTCTCAAACCTGCCATTTTTCTGTCTCAGCCTTTCAAGTACTAGGATTACAGGAGTGAGTCACAATTTCTGGCTTCTAGTTACTTTGAGATATACAATAAGTTGCAATTATTGGCCTTGGCTAATATTCATTGTCATTGGATGATATTCTCTGTGTCTTATGTATATTGACTCATTTTATTTTTAACACTTACCAAGGTGGATATGATCATTATCCTGTTTCACATATGAGTCAGCAGGCAGAGAGTTACATTGCCTCTAGACACAGATAAGTCTTGAGGCTAAGATTTAAACAGGCTACACACTTAATCACTTCTTTCTTCTGCTTTCTGCTCAAACACTTGACAGTTTCTATTCTTCCCATTACTTTTTTGACAGATCAAATCCTCTAAGCTTTTTGAGTCTCAATTTTTATATCCATAAAAGGGGCACTTAGCAGGACCTACCTCATAGGGTTGCTGCAAGGATTAAATGAATGTGTGAGAAGAACCTGACACGTAACATGTACTCGATATATTCTTACTCTTATAAATGAAGTGCATCTTAGCACTAACATCCTGTTTTGGCATGTGTGATATGTGGAGGGACATGGATTTTTTGTACCTATTTAAACTTGCTATTTATTCATTAAAATAATTACCCTACCAGGGGTTTTAGATACAAATGCAACCAATAAACATTGTCAAGCACTTTCACATACATCTTCTAGGACAATCCATAAACAACCTTACAATTGTTATTCCTATTTTGGTGATGGGGTGGGGAGTACTGGGGATTGAACTCAGAGGTCTTCTACTTCTGAACTGCACTTTCAGCCCTTTTTATTCATTATTTTAGAACAGAGTATTGCTGAGTTGCTAAAGCTGACCTTGAACCTGTAATTCTCCTATCTCAGCCTCCCAAATACTGGGATTACAGGCGTATATCACTACACGCAGCTTGCCATTACTATTTTGCAGTTGAGTAAATGGAGGCTTTGAGATATCTGTGAAATTCCCAAGGTCATACAGCTAGTTAGGGAAAGAGAGGAGACATTAATCACAGGACAGAACTCATTCTCCTCTGTACACATTGGCCACCTTTATCCCAAACAATTTCTTAGGCTTTATAAAAGACTTGTGTGCTTTGACATAGGTACTGGTCCAACTAAGTGAATGCACAGAGAAGATGGCTCTACAGATACTGCTGGCCAGGCATGGTGGCACACACTTGTAATCCTCACATTTGGGAGGCTGAGACAGGAGGATTGCTGTTCGTGGACAGCCTCAGCTACTTAGTGAGGCCCTTTGCAACTCATTGAGACCCTGTTTCAAAATAAAAAACAAAGATACTCCTGCTTACCAGGCTTCTTCCCTCATACAAAGCCAATACTTCTTTCACCTGAGCACAGAGTTTAACACTGTCCAACCAGTGAGTTTAATGAAGGCTAAAGCCACATATTGGCAATGTATTTGCATCTCCCACTGCTTAACCCATTCCACTGCCACTGCTGACAAATCCTTCTAGTTTCTGTATGTCTAAATAAGTCTTTATTTCACATTCATCTTTGAAAGATAGTTTTATTAGGTAAAAAATGTGAGGTTGACAAGAATTTTTATTCAGTACTTTAAATATATTGATCACCTATCTTTATATTTGCACTGTTTGAGAAAAATCCTTTGCTGTTATGCTATGGTTTAGACATGGCTTGAGAATGTCCCCTATGGGTTCATATTTTGGAGGCTTAATCTTCAGTGTGGTAGTGTTGAGATGGTGGAGTGGAAACTTTAAGAGGCAGGGCATAGTGGGGGTTAGTCTGGTCATTGGAAGTTCTGCCTTTGGAAAAAATTAATAAAGTTCTCTTGGGATCTTGAATTAATTCTTGTGAAAGAAAGTTGTTATAAAAGACCCCTTCCTTCTTTCAGACTTTCTATATGGCAGTGTGATTTTCCCTCCCATGCCACCCTTGCCATTAGGATGCCATCCTCCATGAGGTTCTCATCAGAGCTGATGCTCATGTCAGCATCATGTCCTCAAACCCCCGAAACTCTGAGTTAAATAAACCTATTTTTTCAAAAAAGTTACCTGACCTCAGGTATTTTATTATAGTTACAAAAGTGGATTAATATACCATATCTTTGTTCTTCTGTTTATTTTCTGTCCCTTCCCTTCCTTCAGAAATCACAGTTACAAATATACTAAGCCTTTAAAATATTCACAGTGGGGAGAAAAGCGGGGCTTAAGAGCCCTGCTAACAACAAATCTCCATTACCACAAAATCAGCGCCTTTCATAGCCAGAAATCACCATCACCAGAGGAAAAAAAAAATCACCAGGCTCCAGAAGGAAAGCGGACTGAGAACAGAGCCACAGAGGAGATCCTCAAGCTCGAGGATGCGGCAGCAGCGCCATACTGCTGGCGGCACCGGTGAATTCACAGGACGGCTACAGCAAGCCGAGGTGAGCCACTGCGGAACAGCCAGGCGGGATTTCTCCACGCAGAGATCACCTAAAGCTCCATTGTCCGAGCTCAGCACACGCTGCAGGGATTCAGAGTGGAAATCAAAACCCAGAAGAAAAACTACAGCCCCACATCTGAGGGTGTAGCAGCGAGCGGCGCCATATTGCCACCGGCGGCAGCAGCAGCGAATTCATCGAATTCAGTACAGCTACATCTGCGTACTCAAGAACAGTGAGTCAAATTGCGGGCCACAGAGGAGAAATCCCAGTACTGTACTCCCTGGGACTTGACCCAGTGGGAGAGGGGCAGTGGCAGAGATATCACACCATAGGAGAACGTGCAACCTGGCACCCCCCAGAGTCTAAAGCAGCCTCTATCGACTCCCTGGGTTGGAGACTCTGTGATACAACCCAGTAAAGGAGTAGTGGGGTCTGAGATACTACTGACTTGAGATCCAGAACACCTTAAGTGAAGTCATAGTGACCCGAGGGAAGAACCCAGAGAAGGCACAAACTTCCGAAATCATGGGAAAGAGGAATAATACTGGAGCAATGAATGCACACAACCCCACAACATCAGAACCCGATAAAACTGAAAATCAGAGATTTCTAGAAGAGCAAATCAGGAAAATAACTGTAGAAATAATAGAGGTGCTTCGAAATGAACTCAGAGAGAGCCAAAAAGAGATAAAGGATGCAATTAATGAAGTAAAGGCCTCAATTCAAAGCACAAACAACCGATTAGACCACATGGAGAACAGAATCTCGCTCTTAGAAGATGAGCAATCCAAAAATGAACGCATAGTTTCTAATCTAGAAAAAAATATCCGACAGCAGGAATCTGACATTGAAGAAATATGGGCCCATTTTAAGAGAACTAACCTAAGAATAATTGGAATAGAGGAGGGAAAAGAAAGTGAAACCAAAGGGATCAACAATCTCTTCAAGGAAGTAATAGCAGAAAATTTTCCAGACATAGAGCAAGAGGTCGATACACAGGTCCAGGAAACTTATAGAACTCCCTTTAGACAGGATCGGAGAAGAGGATCCCCACGCCACATAATTGTCAAAATGACCAATGTGGAAGCCAAGCAGAGAATCTTAAAGGCAACAAAAGCAAAGGGCCAAGTGACATTCAGAGGCAAACCAATTAGAATCACTCCAGACTTCCCAAACCAAGTCATGAAAGTCAGAAGGGCTTGGAGTAACATATTCCAAACTCTGAAAGAAAACAACTTCCAGCCAAAAATGTCCTACCCAGTAAAACTTTCTATCAAATTAGATGGAGAAATAAGAAGCTTCCATGACAAACAGAAACTGAAGGAATTTATGTCTTCAAAACCAGCACTAGAGAAAATACTCAAAGAGATTAACTACAAAGAAGAAATAGGTAACACACATCAGAACTAGAGAAACAAGATTTTCCATCCAACAGACAACTAAGATTGGTTATCTGTGGAGATTCATTATTTATGTTAGTCTGTTACCTATCTCTAAATGGTATTGTTTGCCTTTATTGTTGTTAATATTTAGGATTTCTAGTTGGAATATTAATATACCTTCAGATTTAGCATTTGGAAATATTTTATCCCATTCTATTAGCAACTGTTAACTCTGTTTACATTGTCTTTGGATATACAATATTTTTTTTTATTTTTTAGGGAGTTTGTATACTCTTCTGTAGCCTGTGCCATTGAAATCATAACCAAGAAATCACTGCCAATTTCAATGTTGTGAGTTTTTATGACCCAGATTTTCTCCTAAAAGTTTATAGTCTTAAGATTTATATTTAGGTCTTTTATCTATTTTGAGTTAATATTTGTATATGGGATTAGGTAAAGGTCCAATTTTATTATTTTCCATGTAATTATTATTTTTCAACAATATTTAGTTAAAAGATTATCATTTCCACCACCAAATGTTCGTGGAAACCTTGTCAAAAATAACTTGACAATATAGGGAAGAATTTAGCTCTAGGCTTTTATTTAACTCCAATGGTTTATATATCTGCCTTTAGAATAGTACTACACTGTTTCAATTATTGTAGCTTTATATGGTTTGAAATCAGAAAATATATATCTTCTAGCTTTGTTCTTTTTCAAGATCGTTTTGGGTACCTAGAGTCCATATTCCATATTAGGATAGATTTTTTTTCTGAAAAATACATATATAAATGTATGATAGTTTCACCTAAAAAATAGAAAAAAATATTCTCTGGTAAGAAAGAAAGCAAAAAGAAATATTGAAAAGTTATCTTTAAGTCATCAAAAGCTTGGTATCAGACAACTGAAACTGTTATGTGAGATTATCATTTTTAATTTTGGATAAATTGCTTTAATACTAGATGTCAACCACTAAGCTAAGCATGGGAGGGAGGGATAGGGAGAGAATGGAGTGGGGATCGGGTGGGGGCTGACTGGGCATTGTGTGCATGTATGTCTACATAAGTATGTATCCCACTATGATGTATGAATACAGTGCACCAATAAAATAAATAAATAAATAAATAATTCAACTGAAGACAATTATAAAAAAATAAAAAATAAAAAAAATAAAAATAATAAAAAACAAAATAGTGCTACCTCTATAGCTCAGAGGTAGAACACCGCTGAATTCAATTCCCAGTACCACAAAAAGTAAACAAACAAGTAAATAAATAAGTAAATAAAAGTCTGGTCATAGATTTAATTGAGGCATTAAATTAAATATTGTATTTCACTGTCTTATACTTTTAGTCTCTTGAGATCAACAATGATTTCTCAGTTTGTTTTCATTTTTCGTGACATTTAGGCTAGCTAATTTGCAGACTGACCCTCAGTTTGTTTGTTCGTGACTAGATTGAGGGGATGCAGGGTGATGAAGCGCACACTACTCCATTGTAACCATGCCAACCAAAACTGTAACCCCGCCCCCCATTGGGCGCCAAAACTCTAACGGTATGACATGTAGCCGTGGGTTCTTGTTCTTAGCTATTTGTAGAAAAGAATAGCCAGAACTCTTCTGCTATAAGCCTAAGCAGTTTTTATTATTACAAAAGCAGAAAGAAGGGACAGGATATTATAAAGCGCTACCTTGAGGGATGTAGTGGAGTGCCTTGAAAATAAGATGCGGAAGTGTTTGGGTATAGGACAGTTTTTATAAGCATTGATTATCTCCTTTTTCCCATCCTGCTTAGCCAATAGTCCTTTTACCTCCCCCTGACCTAATGGAGGCACAGGCCTACCATGGTGTTTAGCCTTTCTGTTAGATTTATGGCCAAGATGTGTTACTTGGTTAACAAGGTCAGGGGTTACATGCCCACTTTGGAGGAGGCCTGGACCATCCTTCTGTGTCCTTGGGGGAGTTTTCAGCCTTTTTCTCTCTCTATCCTCTAGAAGTTATTTATTATGTTGGAAACTTGTCTTTAAAGTATGGAGGCTTTGGGCTATAACTCTTTTGTGTACTTGGTAATTAGTATAGGTTCTCTTAATCTTAAACTAAACTACAGTAAGAAAAAAAAATATTCACAGTGGTCAATCATGTTTTTTACATCCCTTTTCTTTCTGTCTTTCATTTGGATAGTTTCTAATACCTGGTTTTCAGTCTTTCATCAGTCTTTTATCCTACAGTGCTTAATCTTTCATTATTCCCATCCAATGTATTTTTATCTCAGATATTGTGGTTTTCAGTTTTAGAAGTCCAATCTGAGTCTTGGTTATTTCTCATGTGTCTTTTTTTTTTAACATACAGAATACAGTTATAATAATTGTCTTAATATCCTACTCTACTAATTATAGCATGTTTCAATTCTTGATCTACTTCAATTGATTTATCTCCTCATTGTGAGTTATATTTTTCTGTTTTTAAAAATTCTTGTTAATTTTCTATTGAATGACAAACATTATGAAATTAGCCTTAATAAGTGCTAAATATTTTTATATTCCTATAAATATTCTTGAACTTTGTTCTAGAACACAGTCAAGTTAATTGGAAATAGTTTGAACCTTGATTTTATTATATGTTAGGCAGACCTGGAACAGTTATTAGTCCAAGGCTAATTATATCTCAATATTGAGTTACATAAGATCTACTTGGATGCTCTCCCGATAACCTGTGAATCAGATTTTCCAGACTGTCTGCTAGGAACAGGTACTATCCTCAGAGTTGTAAAAGTGGCATGTGCTGTTACATCTAATCTTTTTTATTGTTGCATATTAGTTATACAGAGTAGTGGGTTTCATTGTGGCATATTCATAGATGCATATTACATAATATGATCAATTTCATAATCCTAATTTTTTTCAGGTGGGTTATTTCTAGGGCATAGGTAGTTCCCTCACTTGCACTTATTGATCAATACTCCACTGAGTACTCAAGAAAGAGACTTGAGAGATCTCTGGAATGTTCTCTTTGCACAGCTCTACAGTATTCTGTCCTGTAAAATTTAGCCTCCTTGGCTGTTTTGTATTCTCAGCTCTGTTTTCTCAGCAGAGGAAGAATACCTGGGTTTTCCTCCCTGGTTCTACAGCCTGGAGAAGTTCTCAAGGCAATAAACTGGATCAATTGCAGCACTAATCTTATTTTCCCATTCCTTAGAGATCACTGGCTTTTATTACCTAATATCTAGTATTTTGCAAAATATTCTCATATATCTTGTCTGTTGATTCTTTCAGGTATCATGGTAAATTCAGTTCCTATTACTCCATCTTGGCCAGAAGCAGAATACTATGAATATCTTTAAATAAAATAATCTTATCTTTTATGAACTTGAAAGTGAATAAGCAAAAGTCATTTTTTTTTATTTTTGAAATATCCATTTTGCCAGGCGCAATGTCACACATTTGTAATCCCAGTACTTGGGAGGTTGAGACAGAAAGATTGTAGGTTCAAGGCAAGCATGTGGTAACATATGGAGGCCCTCTTTCAAAATAATAAATAAAGCAGGGATGGGGATCTAGCTCATAGGCAGAATGCCTCTGGGGTTCAATCACAAGTACGATACACAAAATAAAATAACCATTTTTATCTTTGATAAAATATTTTGTAAATTTCCCACTGGAGTCCAGATGAAAGGGAAAAAATAGGATACTGGTAACATTGGGACAAAAAAGGGAATGGGCAGGATCTAAGCCTGAGGGTTTTTCTTCAAGACAAAATAACAGGTTTGTGTTTGTCTTTGGTGGTTCTCAAGGTGAAAATAGCAATAGTGACTTGCTTTTGTGGAAAGATCACTTCTCTTCTGGACTGCTGACTTTCTTGCTTCAAACTAAATATATAAAAAACAACACCCAGCCTTCCCACCTACTGTCACTTAAACAACAATTCCATGTATATACATAATCACTGAATAAAATGTATAATGCCCATTAAAATTTGCATTTTAAATAAATTCTGAATATTTTTGGTAATTGTGTTTCAAAAACTATACAGTATATATGTATAGTAAAATATTTTTAAATAGGCACAGGTAAAAATTTTCTCAACAAGACCCCCAAAACAAAAGAAACTAAAAGATCAATATGTGGGATTGAATTAAACTGAAGAGCTTCTGTACAGCAAAGGAGAGTATCAAGAACCTCAACAGAGAGCCAACCGAACAGGAGATAAAATTTTACCAACTATTTCTCCAATAAAGGACTAATATCTAGAATATACAGAGAACACAAGAAACTCAGTGCTAATAAAACAAATGACCCAATCAAAAAAATGGGAGAGTAAGCTAATAGACACTTCACAAAAGAAGAAATTAAAATGGTAAATGAATGTATGAAAAAATGCTCAACATCATTAGCAATCAGAGAGATGCAAATCAAAACTACCCTGAGATTTCACCTAACTCCAACTAGAATGGCAATCATTCAAAACACAAAAAACAACAAATGCTGGTGAGGATGTGGAGAAGTGAGATCTCTTAATAATTTGTTGGTGGGATTGCAAATTAGCACAACCACTTTGAAAAACAGTATGGAGGATCCTCAGAAGAATGGAAATGAACCAACCATATGATTCAGCAATAACACTTCTGGGTATCTACTCAAAAGAATGGAAAACAAATTACCAAATGCATATCTATGTTCATAGCCACACAATTCACAATTACCAAAATATGGAACCAGCCAAGATGTCCATCAACAAATAAATGGATTAAAACACTATGGGATATGTACACAATGGAATTTTACTCAGCTGTAAAGAAGAACAAAATTATGCCATTGGCAGGGAAATGGATGGAACAGGAGAACATCATGCTAAGTGAGATTAGTCAGTCACAAAAAGTAAAATTTCAGATGTTTGGAAGCTAGGGAGAAAAAGGATCATAGGAGGAACTCTAGACAAAGAAGAAACAACAATAGATGAGCAAATAAAGTGACCTAACTGAGGGGGATGGAAGGAGGAAAGAGGGAAATTCCCTAATGTACATAATGTACATTCACAAACATATCAAAGTCAATTAGTAAGCCAAACAGGAGGAGGGAGGGGGAGAGAATGGTGTGGGAATTGGGGAAGAGCTAAATGAGCGATGTGTGCATGTATGCTTCTACCATCTTGTGCTCCATTAAGATGTATGACTACAATGGACCAAATGTAATTAGGCATTTGATTTTATTTGCAAAATATGACAATTACACCATATAGCAGTGTGACTTCCACTTCAAACTCAGACCTCTGGGGTTGGTCAGAGAAAAGTTCTCATCCCAATTCTGGCACTGGCTTAGTTGTTGATGATTTATGCATTTGTCCCCCAGTATCAGACCCATGAATGGGATCCAGTAGCAAAGTCAAATGCTGATGCTTCTTCGCAGAACACTGGCTTGTCCCTGATGAATTATGAGATTTCTAACAGCTCTGCGGGGCAATTGACAAAGATGTCGTATGTGCTTTGCACATAGGGATAGCGAAGGTCAGAAAAATCTGCCTTAGCAAGTCATAATATGTAAATGCCTATCAATGACCCAGAAAAGAAGCATTATTATTTCAGCTCTGTCTACTAACTCTGACCTTCACTCCAAATCTACTCTCTCACACAGCCAATTATCTGAGCCCATGAAGCATACTAGCCATGCATCTAGAGTGTGAGTAGGAAAACCAGGATAAAAACCTTGTTCTTGTTTAAGTAAAAAGCCTGCTTTTTACTTAAAGGGAATCCTTGGGCTACTTAAGGGATAGTACCATGCTCATTACCTTCTTCTGATTCTTTGATTCCCAACTGATGAGCCCCACATGGTCTAGAAAGAGCAAGAAAGAAGTGGTGTACACCAGTAATCCCAGTACTTGGGAGGCTGAGACAAGAGGATCACAGGTTTGAGGCCAGCCTCAGCAATTTAGTGATATTCTCTTTTTGGTGGTACTGTGGGTGGAACACAGAGGCTTTCTATCTCCGGGCTATACTCCCAAACCTGTTTTATATTTTATTTAGAAACAGGGTCTCACAAAGTTGCTGAGAACCTCACTAAGTAGCTGAGGCTAGCTTTGAACCTGTGCAATCCTCCTGTCTCTGCCTCCCAAGCGCAGGGATTTAAGTGTGCATCACCACGCCCAGCTTAGTGAAAGGATTGGGAGTGTAGTTCGGAGGTAGAATGTCCCTTGGGCTCAATTTCCAGTACCAAAAAAAGCAAGAATTCAAGGCTGTGGTTCTACCTCAGCTACTAACTTATTTAGTGTCTTCCTGCTCTGCCTCAGTCACTACCTAAGTTTCTTCACCTGGAAAATGAGAATTGGGTTTTAAAATAAGAAAGAACATATAATACATCAAAAGTGTTACGCACATGGCTCACATCTCTGAACAGCCATCTGGCTCCTTTATCAGAACCCAAAGATGCTCCCCCCCCCCTTTTTTAGCAATAACTGCTTAACCACATGTTTGTTCAGAATCTGACTGAGGTAGGATGGGGATAGGGAAAGAAAATAATAGACCTTCCTTCTTTTAAAGATAATCAGGAAGTTCTTTCAAGGGTAGAAAATCCAGAGTTGTGCTCAGCTCTTCTTAGTATTTTCAAGATGCCACTGGAGGGGGTAAGCTGCCAATTTGAGCTTGCCACTTAGAGTCTGAAGAGAGAGTTTGGAGAGAGGGGAATAGAGGCAGAGTAAGGCCAGGCAGGCCACAGCCTCCTGCTGTACCAGAGCCTCTAGCAGTACTACTAACTTAACTCTGTGTACCAGGACAATAAGGCCTAGAGCTATTATTTCTGAGCATGACACAGAAGACATGTTTGTCTGTGGTGTGGTGTGTGAAAGGGAGAAAGAAAAACAGTAAAAGTGGACACTTCCTTTTTATATACTTTTATTGTTTCATTGTAACTGTACATCTTAGTGAGATTCAAAATGATACATAAATACATGATAAGCAGAAGACTAATATATAATTGGCTCCCACTAAGTTCCCACAACACACAAGAAGTTTTTACCACTTTATTTTTATTGCTGCTACTTAATGCCCCTGCTAAGTCGATGCTATTATTATCCTCATTTTGAGGAAATTTAAATGAAGACTAGAAAGGTAAGCTGGGCGCAGTGGCACACACCTATAATCATATACATAAGAATCTGAAACAGGAGGATCATAGGTTCAAGGTCTGTGTGTGGTAGCTTATTGAGACCGTGTTTCAAAAAAAATTTTAAAAAAGACTAAGGGTATATTTCAAAGGAAGAATATCCATGGGTTCTATCACTAGTACCAAAAGTAGTAAAATAAAATGTCAAAACGTTTAATTTTTCAGGAGAGAAATTATTACAAATAATAAACAGGTAGAGTGGAGATTAGAACTCAAGTTGACTGATCCCAAGGCCCTTTCTTCTTCTGCCAAGCTATACTACCTCTGGTGTTCAGTACTTCTAGCAGAATTCCAGTACCTTGTGCCACAGTTCTGCCCTAGGAATCTTAAAGGAAACCCTAAGTGAGGCAGGAGGAAGATGATGCGGCAGCAAGGAGAATCAGGGCCTCAGCCTTCTGGTTCTGACTCTTCCAGATCTTCAGGGGTCAAATGGATGCCAAGTCCAAATAAAGTCTGAGGATCCTGTAGATTTCAGTAAATCATTTCTAAAATTACTCATAGGTCACTTAATTAGCAACCTAGCAGAATCATAAACATTTGTGCAGAGCGACAACATCTGAAGATCCCTGCTTTTCCTTCACCAGGAGCTTTACAGGTTTGCATACAGTTGTTTTTCCTATGCCCCATGTCTAAGAAGCTCTATATCCATGACTGACAGTGATGAAGGGGTATAAATGTCTTTCAAAGCAGGTGAAAATGCAAGAAGTTCTGTCACTCAAGATCATTAATTTGTAGTGACAAAGAATCCAATAAGACTAGACAAATGAGGTATTACTGAAATTACTTTGCCAATGTTGAATTCCTAGGCTACTTCTTTAAAAATCTAACTTGCCCTTCTGGACCTGAGCACTTGCCCAAGATTCATAAGTATTAATCAGGCACAAGGGGCAGAAATCATTGGCAGTCTCAGGTGCGTGAAGATCATGTCAACTGATTCACTATTACAATGACACCTCATTCCAAGGTTTTGGCTGAGGCAATGTTGGGGGATAGCGTCAGGTTCCATAATCAAGTCCCACTTTTGAATGCAACATTTAGGTTAGTCAAATGTTGCCAGGTAGGTCTGGGAATCAGGTGAGCTGAGTTATCTCCTTGATTTAATCAGTAAGGCTTGCCACTGCTTGTCACAAAACTCCAAGCCTAGTGTACTGAAGTGAATGGCTTTCTATCCCTCAAATAAAAGTTATGCCTACCCCAAACCTGTGAATGTGAACTAATTTGAAAATAGGCTTTTTGCAAATGTAAATAGTTGAGATAAATGAGGTCCTACTGGATTCAAGTGGGCCCTTCCAAAGACAAAAAAAAAAAAAAAAAACATAGACACAGGGAAGACCGTGTGCAGATTAGAGTGATGTGTCATAAGAATGTCAAGCATAAGAATGCCAAGGTTTTGCTGGAAACCACCAGAATCTAGGAAGAGGCAAGATCATTTACTAGAGCCTTTAGTAAAAAGTACAGCCTTACCAACACCTTAGTTTAAAACTTCTTGCCTCCAGAGTTGCACGGATAAATTTCTGTTATTTTAAGCCATCCAGTTTCTAAGACTTTGTTGTGACATATCTAGAAAACTGATACAATCCGCATTTTTATAAATCACATTGGTGATCCAAACAACACTGCTAGAAGACTCCTGAGAGGGAAACAAATTGGACTAATGGTTAAGATGGCCACTTTTTAAGGAGTAGATCATCATGCTGCTAATTTATAAAGGGTGACCAAATATCACTGGATTCATTCAGTGCATGGTATAAGTCATTCACAAACAGATACAGATATCCAATGTCTTTATATTGTCCCTAAGACTTCCCTTTCTTCTCTGTGCAGCCTATTAGCCCAAATCATATTCCCTGTGTATTTTGCAAGAGCCCATTCTCTAGTTAGATGAGTTATTTCCCACCTCCAGCTTCCCTGTGCATTCATTGCCAAATAGTAGAAGTTCTAAGTGTACAGCAACTCTACTTTCACAATCCCATTCATCTGCTCATTCACACTCTGTTTGAAGATGGAAAGTTCTCAGAGTGCAGAGCCTGGACCAACAGCATCACCATCACCTTGAACTTGTTAGAAATGTTAACTCTCATATCTCACCCCAGACATACTGAATAGGAATCTCCTGGGGTGGTCCCCAGAAATTTGTTTTAACAAGCCTGGGTGATTCTGATGCATGCTTATATTTGAGAACAGCTCCCAAGAACATTTGTGTATTCAGTGCTCAAAACATGCATTAACACTGCGTTCTCAAGGGTTTCTTGGTATGCCTGCTGTCCTTTGTGTTATAGCTGTTTTCTGAAAACCTCCATGGGGCAATGTAGGAGATTCAGGGGCTCCTAGCATGGTAAACAAATGATAAGTATAGTGTGAGTTAGGTAAAGAGGAAAGCAGCCTTTCTGTGGATGACAAATCAGAAGGAGAGAGTGTGAAAGGAAAAAGGAGGACTATTAAAGGCACTGTCCAGAACTTTGTAATGGATATAAGGATTGTAGCCTAAGATCAATAAACAACATTATACAGGGTTTGGAATCTCCTAAGATAAATCCAGTAGTCCCTAAAGCCTGATGCTAGAGAAGAGTGTGATAGTTTGCCTAGGCCAAGCAAAGTTAAACTGTCAGGGTGCCACTCAGGCTAAGTAATTTCACTTGACAGCCACTAGCTCAGCAATTGGCTGATCCCTAAGGCACTTGTGTTTTGTCTGGTGATACAGAAATGAATCAGCCACAATCCATCCCCATCAGTAGCTCATGATCACACGGGGCATAGAACTAGCTGCCAATGGCACAATCCAGACTATGCTGCAGGAGTGAGTTGTGGGGACCCATAAATTCCTTCAGAAGAGTTTGGACAAGGTTTTCTGCAGATATAGTCAGAAGGATGGCTGGAAAATGTCAGACAGAGAGAGTGAGAATGTGTCAAGCAAAGGGAACAGCCTGTTTCATGATAGTGAAAGGGGAAAAGGAAAAAGCAGGAAGGTCCAGATAGCTGGTATGTTAGGGCAGGTAGCAGTGAAGAGCAAGAGAAATGACAATGGTTGATGAGGTGGGAATATACCATGGCTTTGGGCTTTGTGCTATAGGTAATAGGGAGCCACTCTTTCTAAGAAGAAGAGTGACATGACACATGTAGAGAGCTCTTGTTGGGGACTGTATTGAGTTGGAGACAGGTCTGAACCTGGCTAATGGCTCCAACATAGAATAAAGAGGATGGGTTGCAAGGTTCTTGTCAGGGCCAGGCCCTGTGCTCCAGGAGATAGAAAAATAAACACAGCCTTTCCCGTCAAGAGCTTATCATGTTGAAGGAAGCCTAATACAAGTACCTCATGTATGGGAAGGTGCTTTTTTAAAGTGTTATATGTTGGTTTCCTAGTGCTGTTATAACAAATTACCACAAACTTAGTAGCTTAAAACAACATCGATTTCTACTTTTACATTTGAGATTAGAAGATTTAAATGGGGCAGCTAGGCTACAAAACTCATGGAGGTTCTTGGGAAGAAACCATTCCTTTGTTTCTTTTTGGAGGCCACTCATATTCTTTTTCTCATGGACCCACATGGTTCCAAACTCTGCTGTTGCCATTTTATCTCTTTCTCTGGTTCTCACTCCCCCATCTCTCTAAGAAATATCTCTGTGATTATAGTTAGGTACAATCTAGAAAATCTAGGATCATTAAGTGTTATGTCATATCATGTCTGTCATAATCATCTGAAGATCAGGAGGCTTACATCATTGATGGGGTCACTATTCAACCTGCTACATAAGAGAAGAGGTCCTATGTTTTTATAAAAAAAAATAAGGATGATGATGATAGCGAAGTACCCTAGAGTATTTACTACCTGTCATATATTTTCTCATTTAATTATAACTGTAAGAGGATATGTTCCATTATTATGATTTCAGCTGCTTAAAACAACACAGCAGGCTTGGGCAGATTGATTATCAGGGCTATCCTAGCTCTCTCCATATCTATTCCTCAACATTAGTCAGCATTTGTTACAAAGCTTTTATGCTAAGTTGCATCATCTGCATTTCTTTTTCTATCTCTCTCTTTAAATGGCCTTATTGTTTTTTCAGGGAAAAATGCCCATTTAAAAACTGCAAACTATACTGAGAGTATAAAGAAAATTAAAATCACCCCAAATTTCATTCTCTCAAAGATATCTATCCTTAACATTTTGTGAACATCTTTCAGACTGCTATCTATGCATTATAAATATGCCATCTTATAAAGTGCTTGATCCTCATTTTAATCATCAGTGTCTTCTCATGTCAATACATGTAGATTCCTCAAAAAGGGGTTGCTGAGTCAAAAGGTGTGTTGTAGCCAAACAGCCCTCAAAAAACATATAGATTTTCACTCCTACTGAAAATGTAAAACCTTCAGCAGCTTATTCAGTCTTTTAAATCTGTGGTAATTTGAGAGATGCAAAATAAAATTTTTGTTGGCATTGTGCTTTGAACAATGATAGTTAACATCTTTCTACAGGTTTACTGGCTATTTGTACTTGTCTTGGAGAATGATTTACGCCATCACTATACCTAATTTTCTACTAGATGTTCACTCTTTTTACTGATTTGTAAGAAGTCATTGTAGATTGAACTACAAAACATTTGTTATGTTTATTGCAAATATTTTTATCATGCTGACATATATAACATTTTGTTTATGGAATTTTTTACCCACAAGATTTTCACTTGTTTTCAGCCAAAGCAAAGACCTTTTCCTCTATAACTTGAAAGTGTGTTTGTTTGTTTGTTTGTTTGTTTGTTTGTTTTGTGGTACTGGGGATGGAACATAAGAGTGTTCTACACTGAGCAACACTTACAGCCCTTTTTTTTTTATCTTGAGACAGGATCTTGCTAAGTTTCTCAGGCTAGCTTTGAACCTGTGATCTTCCTGTCTTAGCCTCCCAAGCAGTAGGGGTTAGAAGCATGCATCACTATACCTGGTGACTTCAAAATTTTATGTCATATTTGGAGAAATCCATCCAGACCTATGATTATAAAAATATTTCTCCATATATTCTACTTGTACTTTTTTTTTTATAATACTGAGGATGGAACCCTTCAACCTCCGGGCTACACTCCCAGACCTATTTTATATTTTTATTTGGAAACAGGGTCTCTTAATTCAGTAAGGCTGGCTTCAAACCTGCGTGATCCTCCTGTCTCTGCCTCCCAAGCACGGGGATTAAAAGCATGCACCACCACACCCGCCTTCTACTTGTACTTTAAATATTTGATACATCTATAACTTATTTTAATGTAAAGAGTAAGGTAGGAATATGACTCTAGTTTTTTTTTTGTTTTGTTTTTTTGCAGTACTGGTGATGGAACCAAGGGGCATTCTACCTCCAAGCTACACCCCCAGCCCTATTTTCTTTAATTCTTTATTTTAAAACAGGGTCTCACTAAGTTACAAAGCTCCTCACTAAGTAGTAGCTGAGGAGTCTGCGAACTATAATCTTCCTGTCTCTGCCTCCCAAATGCTGGGATTACAAGTATGTGCCTGACTCTAGTTTTCTACATAGCCATTTTTAAGTAACCATCATTATTTTTTCTTTTTTCTTTGCTTTTTTTTTGTCAGTGGGGTTTGGACTAGAGGCATTCTACCTCCAAACTACAATCCAGTCCTTTTTATTTTCTATTTTAATACTGGGTATTGCTAGGTTGCAGGGAATGGCCTTGAAAATGTGATCCTCCTGTTCCAGCTTCTCAAGAAATGGAATTATAGGAGTATGCTATGGTGCCAAGCCTACTTACCTGCCTTCTTAAAATGTTCCTCAAAGCTATTAAGAGGATCTTGTCTTAGGTCCGATATCAAAATGACATGAGAGATGATAACTTTTGATTCAGTGTCAATAAAATGAAAGCCAAATCAAATGAACATGAATATACAGGAGAAGCTTTAATGGAGGCAGGGGGATAAAGGGGGTAGGAGACTTCATTGTAGGTGAAGTAGGCAGCCCTTGCCAGAATAGTTGAAAATGACCCAGGAACAAAAGAGTAGCCCTGCCTTCTATTGAGTGACTAGGACAAAATAAAATGTCTAATATATTTATAACTTCTTTAAGGAATCAGACCACTGGGAGACAAGAAGACAGGCATCAGGAAGGTGTATGTGCTCACAGACCACTCCTTTCCTTCAACAGTTCAAGCCTGGGGCATGCTGGCTAAAATAATTGGAGCCCAAATTGATCTTCTTTAATTAATAAAATAGGTAATTTACTATTGATGTGGTAACTCCAAGAGGCATTGTATGCATATCTGCATTGAAGTTTAAGGTTTCTTGGAGCTCATTTGGGGGCTGCAAACAATTTCCATATTCCTTCTTACCTCTGCTTCTCCAGAGAGGCAGAGGTGGCAAGTGGAAATTAATAAAAGTCTAAATTCCTTGGAAAGATTCGTGACTTGTGTTTTGTTTTGTTGATAAGTGGGACAAAAGAATGAACACTCCTGTCTATATGGTATTGAGATAAGAACAGAAAGAGAAATCACCTACTCAGTCAAGTTTGACATCCGGGTAAAGAGGAAGGCAGATGGTAAGTGCCAAAGCATCTTGTCTGTTGGCCATCTAAAGATTCCTTGGATCTCCCTTTTCCAGTCAATTGGAAACAGATATAAAATCCACCTTTTGTCTGGCCAATCCACTTGAGATCTGAGTTTCCAATAATTAGATGCCTCCCCCACCCCAAGCGAGGCCCCACACTTTTCTCTGTCCTAGTTTCCAGTCCTGTCCATCCTCTGTTCTTTTCTGGCCTCAGCTCAACTATTACAGTGCCTGTTATAGCACCTGGATTCAGCACCCTTGGAACACATCAGTAAAGAGCCTCAGCTACATTGCCAAGGAGCTGCTGAAATCAAACCTTCAAACTCTATGATACCTGGAACACAAAACAAATCAGGGACCTAGCCTACATCATCCACTGGCTGAGTTTGTAGCCCAGAAACCCAGAGATCCCTAAAAATCCAACAATTGATCTCAGATTTTTCTGATTATAGGCATGGTGGCTTGTACCTATAATCTTAGTTCTTGAGAGGCTGAAACAAGAGAATTGCAGGTCTGAGGCTAGCCTCAACAACTTAGCAAGGACCTAAGCAACTTATACCATTTCAAAATTAAAAATAAGGCCAGACATGGTAGTAAAACACTTGTAATCCCAGTATTTGGGAGGCTGAGACAGGAGGATCCCAAGTTTGAGGACAGCTCCAGCAAGTAGTGAGATTATCATCAATCTAGCAAGACCCTGTTTCCAGACTTTAAAAAACAAGTAAAATAGGGCTAGAAGTGTAGATCAAAGGTATAATGCCCATGAGTTCAATCATCAGTACCACAAAAAATAAATAATAAAAGTCTGGGGCATAGTTTGACATTAGAATTCCCTGGATTCACTCCTTAGTACCAAAAATAAAAATTTCTCAGGCCCTAATGAAGCTTCATTCCTACATCCCCACCCAAACCCACCTGCTGCCAGCCTGCTTCAATCTATTTTTTGGCCCATTGTCCCCACAACTGTATATATCAGTGGTCCCCTTTATGCTTGCTCTATTTCTCTCCACTACTGCCAAACTACAGGGCACACCTGGGTAACCCAAAAGTCATTTTATTGAACTGAACCCTATCCTTCAAATGGACTGCTGATAGGACAACAGAAGAATTTAAGTCCACCTGCAAATGCTAACAAACATGGCAGGAAGGCTTTTTAGTCCAGCTTGGCCAAGGTAAGTGAGGAGGTTGAACAGGAAAAGGTGCTTAAGACAGCAAGAAAATACTTCTCTCCAGTTTAGGTGGACTTTAGGGATGGCCAGATTTCTCTGTGGCATATGATGACTTATGACACCACTCAGGATAGGATTCCTATTCATCCAGGGCCTTGGGCTCAGGATAAGTCTTTCCAGGCCCAATAAACTCTAGTGGAATCTCTTCAAGGACCCAGAAAAGGATATTTCTGTAGCCATTGATCCCTGACTAATTCTGGCTAAAATTATCCCAGAGCTAGTCCAAGCTTCTCATTCAAGTAAAGAAACTGAGGGCCAGAGAGGCCATGTCTGCAGTACTTAGTGGGTAGACTCTAGGTCTCCTGTTTTCTTCTTTCCACCTACCACTCTACATGTCCTTTAGGGGCATTACTGTTAGGGTCAGCCTTCCTCAGCTTGCCACTCTCAAGTCCACTTTGATAAGAACTCAGATTTCAGTGTTAAATGTTACACCTAAGAGTAACTGAATGGGGACATCAGTTTCATGGAATCACCCTATAACTAAAAAGCTTAGAGCCAATGACAACAGCTACAGGCTTGACAGGGCCTACATTCTTACAACAATGGCAGCAAAGACAGATTTTCTATGCAGGGGAGGGGCTTTGCACCATCAGAATGGATGCCAATTGCAGAGCATGTTTCTTTTCTTTGAGAAGGGAAGAACTTGTATGGGAGTGACCATGGAAGGAGCTGCCTGGAATCTTATCAGAAGAACTCACAGATACTTCCCCAGGGTATCTTGGGAAATTCCACCAGCCAGAGGACAAAATAAATGCCCTCTATTCCAGCTGAATGCAGAGCTAGGGGATTTGAGCATTCTCTAGAGTAGAGCTGAGATGTGATTCTAGGAGGAAAACCTGGTGCAAGTTTATTGACTGATCCAAACACAAACAACCTATGGAAAGCTGCTAAATATAGGTGAATGCTGCTTGGGACACTGGACAGACTGATGTGACAGTCTTTCCATCTCCTCAGAAGAAGGGCTGGTTGGTCTATCATGTCAATAGCTCAAGCTGTGGTGGTACCTCCTGAGCTACACACAGGACATGAAAGCCAGAAAGCGAAAGCATGGTGTCATTATTTTTTGTTAATGTCATTGTTAGTCACTACACCAAACCAAGAAAATAATCTGAGGCAGTTGAGTGCTCTCTATGTGCTGAAAATGTTGTTTATATTCACTCCTATGCAGGTTATCACAAATACTCTGAGAAATTGGTAATATAATTAGATCCATTGTATAGGTAAGGAGAGCAAGGCTTAGAGATGTGAAGCTATTCACCAAAGTCCCCTGGCTGCTAAGCGAGTGGTAATGGGGTGAATAAAACCTGTCTCTTACTTTTGAAGTATTATCGCTTGTGTCCCACAGGATATGTGGAAATAGGATTAGTGCTTCTTCCCAGGGAACGTATTTTACTTTTAATGAAAAGAACTTCCATTTATTGAGTATCTACTATCTGCCAGGATCTTTATATGCACTTTTTCATTTAATCTTCACAATAGCCCAGTGACTATGGTATTATATCTTCATTTTAGGGATCAAGGAAACAATATTCCTAGAAGCTACGCAACTGAACCAGGGCACAGTTAATAAAATAGAGCTGGGATTAAAACCACTAAGCCAGTGGTTCTCAAATTTCTGGTCTTAGAATTCTTATTCTCTTGAAAGTTATTGAGGATAGATCCACAGAGACAGAAACCAGATCAGTGGTTGACAGGGCCTGGGGGAAGGGCAAATAGGAGAGTAATTGCTTATGAGTATGGAATTTGGGGAAAAATGTTCCAGAACAAAATAGAGGTGATAGTTGTACAACATTGTGAATGTAATTATTGCCACTGATTATAAGCTTTACAATGATTTATTTTATGTCATGTCAATTTCACCTCAATTAAAACAAACAAAATACAATATGGTAAAACATCATCAACAACAGCATTGACTTATTAGGGCCTCCAAAGGGCCCTAGTAAGAAGGAATTGTAGCATTTATTTTGAAATTAAAATAATAAACCATTACATGTAAATAAAATATTATTTTTATGAGAATAACAATATTTTCCTAAACAAAGCTTGTGTTTTTAGAGTGGCATCATTTTACATTTTGCAAGTGTCTCTAATGTCTGGCTTGATAGGAGACATTTGGGTTCTCCTATCTCTATTTTAGTTAAAGTATATGAAGAAGAACAAGGCTCATGCAGATGTACACTTGTGAAAATGAGAAATTTTTAATGGAATTTTCACATCATTGTGGACATTCTTCTTTGATAGAATACCAAAACTCTACCAGTGGTTACTTCTTCCAAGTAAGTACAGTATAAAATGTGAGCCTGACTCCATTCCATTGGACATATTGTCCTTTGGATTTTTTTTTACCCATTCATGGTTTGGTCACATCATGTACTGTTCACTTGAAAATGTGTTGACATTCTTCATTCTACAACATCACAGAGCACATGTGTTGATATGACCACTTATTTAATTGAAAAAGCCTTTACCTCTTAGTAAACTTCTGAACTCACAGCAGTGGATGCAAACTTTATAAAACTCTAAATCTTGCTTGAAAGATCAAATTTTACCATTGGCAAAAATAATATAGTCGTTTCCCTTGAAGTGACAGGCCCACTTTCTTCATCTACAAGAAAATGTCTGCCAAATACCCAAGTCTGAATAATATTACTTAGTCATTCTTTCATGTAAATGTGGTGTTCTATGAAAAAGCAGCCAGTTCAGCTGACAATTCAAAACAATGATATAGGTGTCTCTCCTTGAGTCAACCACTATGCCTGGTTCCCAGAACAGTGCTGTACAAGTATTTCTCATTTTGTCACATAGACTTTTTAAAATATGGGGATGCAAGAGTCAATATTTAATAGTTATCTTGTACTACTTCCCCCAAGGACATCTTCAATAAAGTCAGTTTAAAAAAAAACAGCAAGCACATGATGATGAAGAATCCCATGACAATGTACGCATCTGGTGACCCTGCTCTGATTTATGCATAAACACCTGCCACTTGACACACCTCTACTTGCACATGCCACTGGAAAAAAATCACAGTGGAAAACCAAGAAAATTGTAGTAATGTCAGAAAATTAGTTTGACTTTGTGGGTCCCCTAAAAGGGTTTGGGGGGACCTCTAGAAATGCCTAGGTCTCACTAAGAGAACAGTTTCATGAAGTTACGCATCACATCTTCTGGTGCCATCTCCCTTAATCAAGACCTTTGATGGCTTCCTGTCACCTGCACAATTGTATCTGCCCTCAACTGTGCTGTCAGGGATCTACCCAGATAGGGTCCTCACCATTTCCATGACATTACTTCCTGCTTTCCCATCCTCTCAAGTGCTGGCCAGTGAAGTATTGCTTATTATCCAAGGTCCAGATCAACCACCTCTTCCAGGAAACTTTCCCAGGGGTTCAAGTGAAAATGATCATGCTTTTCTCTCAGCTTCCCAAGCCCTCTCTGAGAATATCTTCTCTAGCAGTCTAGGAGTTGTTTCATTTTCTGTGAGCTCTCTGAGATGCCTGCCAAGCCTTTCCTCTCTGTTTCCCCACATTACAATTTTTTTCATCGCTGAGATGGGGATATGTTTGTTGAATTACAAGAAATTAGCTCCATTTTCCAAAATGCAAAACTCACAAATGTTACATGGCTGCTAAAGTTGTATATACTCAAAGTTCATGAAGCATATACCAACTTTTTTGAGTCCTCATGGAATGGCACCATTGCTATTGATATTAGGGAGTAAATCAAGGACCATCGTACCTCCAATATATACCCCCAGCCCTTTAAACTTTTTAGTTTGAAACAAGGTCTTGCAATGTTGTTGAAAGTCTCTCTATGTTGCTCAGGCTGGCCTAAAATCTGTGATCCTCCTGTCTCAGGCCCACATGTACAGAGATTATAGATGTGCACCATCACACCTGGCCTGTGTGTATGGTTTGTAAAGATGGTCTTATTTCAAGAATAGGGAAATAGAGACACACTTCAGAACTATGCCAATTTCAGTAGCCTCAACTTTTTGGGTTAAAAGAACTTTTGAGAGGAAGAAGTCCCTCCCACCAGTCTGTACTGAAAGTGTTATACTTCCCCTCCACCTCAGCCCCATTTTTCATATGCTGTAGTTCATGCTCCTGTAGGAAAGTTGGTGCAGTACCTGGGAGCCCACAGCCAGGAAATGGTGAAACAGATAGAACCTGAGGCCCAAATTTCCCCTCCCTGTTTCCTGCAGTAGCTTATAAGTCAAATAGGATTATGCTAATGATTCCCATACATTGTCCAGTTTGCTCCCACATGCCCAGCCCACCCTCATTTGGAAGGCTTTATCTCATTTAAGGCTAGTCTTGGAAACTTGCAGAAACACAACTGATGCCTGCAGAGATGCACTTGTTTATTTCAAAGGCCAATTTAATTTTGATGCCTTTGGCCTAAATAGTTGCTTCCTGATTTCCAGGAATTGCTCTCAATTTAGCAATTGCCAGCTCCTAGCATTGCACACCAGCCCTTTGCCTGCTTGCTGTGCTCTAATGTGGCTTCCCTCAGTGATCATGTTGGCTGTCAGAGGTGCAGAGAGGAGAAATGAAGGAAGGATACTTTACCAAGAGACTTGCATAGGCCAGAGTGTAGCTGAGTTGGAGGAGAGCATCTGGGTAGTGGAGACTAAGGGGGATCTGAACCTATCAAGAGAATATATAAGGTAAGACATGAAGATAGAAGAAGAGTCAGCCTCCCAGTGTGAGTACCAAGATGGGGTGACCAGATAAGCAATCAGTGATTTGGAATGTATCAATAAAGGGAAAGTATTTGGAACAAGGGACTTGAGTGTGCTGCTCTCTTCTGCAGTATAGGCATGGCTCTGGAGCCAGACTATCTGAGTTAAACTTTTGACTATACCACTTATTAACTGTGACTTTGGGCAAATGACTTAACCCCTCTGAGACTCAGATGATCTTTGTCATCTTATCCAATAAGTACAATAATAGAAATTATTTCAAAGTGCTGTTAGAAGCATTCGGTGAGATCCTGACTCCCAAGTGTTGGCACAGATGTCAAGTGCCTGGTGTATATAGCTCCCCTCTGCTCTGCTGTACTCAGACACTGGCCAGACATTCTGGCTCATTCTGGATCCCACATTCCAAAAGGCCCAGACAAGCTGGAGCACATCCAAAGGAGGGAAGGCCTTTAGGGCTACTATTTACCTGGTAGAAGAGACAGCAGCTCCAAGTGTCTGATAAGGGTGTGTGTGTGTGTGTGTGTGTGTGTGTGTGTGACCCAGGAGGTATTGAACCCAAGAGCTTCTGTCTCTGAGCTATACCTCCAACCCTTTCTACTTTTTTATTTGGAAACAGGGACTCGCTAGGTTTCTGAGAGCCTTGCTAATCTGCTAAAGCTGACCTAGAATATGAGATCCTTTCTCTCAGCCTTTTAAGTCCTGAGATTGCAGATATGCACCACCACACTGGCTCTTTCAGGTTCCTTTTTTATTTTATAAATTTAATATAGGTAGCAATTTATGAATGAGTCTCAAAACTAGAGTTTTAGATATCTGGTGCATTAAATTACATAAAAATAAAAAAAAAACATTTAAAAGAACAAAGAAGTATTAGAAAAATTCTGGAGTTTCCAACTATTACTACAAGATTGTTTATTTAAAGTTGCATGATTTTTAAGGGAAGAAACTCTTAGGACTGGGTTGGGAATGGTAGACATGACTAAGATGCAGAGAGGGGTGCAATTGAAATAAGAAAAATTCTCAGGAAGTCAGAATTATTCCAGTATGCATTGATTCAGGAGGGATAAGCTGAAAATGGGGCTTCTTTTAGCAGAGATATACCAAGAGAGCCTGTGTGGCCCTGTCACATCTGCATTTCAGACTTCACTCCAGAATGGTAAGATGAGGACTTCTGGGAAGATGGCGACCGAGTATAGCAGCGTTTACGAATCACTAACAATTGATCTTTAGTACTACAAAATCAGCGTTTTTCATAGCCAGAATACACCACCATCAGAGAAATAAAAATTGTAAGTATAAGGGACAGAGAGAAGGAAGGTTAGAAGAATGGCCAGACGCCAAAGAGTAAACCAGCCCACATTCCAGCGGCAGCAGAGCCGCGCTGCCAGCACCATCTTCCCTCGCAGCGCCGGGCTCCAGAGAGGAGGGGAACTCAGAACAGAGCTCAGAACCGGAGAGGAGATACACCGGCCTCATGGCCTGGATGCGGCAGCAGCGCCATACTGCCGGCGGCAGCGGCGAATTCACCAGATGGCTCCAGACCAGCACACTGAACCAGCCACCAGGCTCCAGAGAGGAGCGGCGGACAGCGAGCTGAGGTGAGCAGCTGCGAAACACCCGGGTGTGATTCAGCAGTTTTTTCAGTGCAAGGAGCGTCTAAAGCTCCCAGGGACCGGGCTCAACACGCCTTCCAGGGACTCAGAGGGGAGCTCAAAACCAGAAAAGAAATATGCCAGCTTCATGGCCGAGGGTGTGGCAGCGGCGCCATATTGCCTTTGGTGTCGGCAGTGAGTTCACTGAGTCTGCAACAGCACACTCAACAACCATTGGCATTGGCTACTGTTTATTGTCAGTTTGTAAATCAGATAAATAAAATTTTGGCTTTCATGGTTTCTGACTTCTGACCACCATCACCCAACCCTCATCACTCAAAAAAGTACTGCTTACCTGTTAACTATTCTGGACTATACACAACACCCACAAGCAATGGGAAGACAAAAGAAAAAGAGGCCTGAGAATGCTGAAAATATGAGAACCAGGAATAGTGAAGAAACAACAGAAGTCAATGAATACTGACTTACAAGAAACGCAAGAAGGAGAGTCCCGAATCTTGATTTATAATATGATGAAAAGATTTAAAACAAGTCTAGAGGAGATGAAATATGAGTTGGAAATACTAAGAAAGAATCAGAAAGAGGTCTGGAATGAAATGAAAGAGTCAATAAGTCAAATGAAGACAGCAATAGAAAGAAATTCTGGAAGATTAGATGAAATGGAAAACAGAATATCAATGTTAGAAGACAGTACATCCAAAACCAAAAACACAGTCAGCGATATACAGAAATCTTTACAGCAACAAAACCTAAACATCCAGCAAATATGGGATAATATGAAGCATCCTAACTTACGGATAAAAGGCATCAAAGAAGGGATAAAGGTACAGACCAAGGGCATCTGTAATCTCTTCAAAGAAATAATTTCAGAGAATTTTCCAAACATGGAAAGAGACTTGGATCTTCATGTCCAGGAGGCATACAGAACACCATTGAAAACAAGACCAAAGAAGGACCACCCCATGCCACATGATAGCCAAAATGACCAACATAGAGGCCAAGGAAGGAATCTTAAAAGCAGTGAGGACAAAAGGACGGGTGACATATAGAGGCAAAACAATAAGAATCACTCCAGACTATACAACCCAGGTCATGAATGCTAGGAGAGACTGGTACGACGTGATTCAGACACTGGAAGAAAATAACTTCCAACCGAAGCTTATTTATCCAGCAAAACTACTATTCAAAATCAATGGGGAAACAAAAGTATTTCAGGATAAACAGAATCTTAAAAAATTCATGAATTCAAAGCCAACATTAGAGAAAATTCTTAAAGAAATAAACCATAAAGAAGAAAAAAGAAGTAGACTTCAGAACCAGAGAAGAGAGGAAGTTCATAAGTGGGCCATTTAAGTAAAGAAGAAAGACCAAACCACCCAATAGTAGACAAAACACAAAATGGCAGAAAACAAAAATCATATTTCAATAATATCTCTTAACATCAAAGGACTTAACTCACCTATCAAAAGACATAGTTTAATTATGTTTAAAATGTCAGATAACTGTTTTACATGTCATATATATGTGCAATTATGCTCAATTTCAGTGTATTGTAAGAGTTTCACGTAGGTTTAGATGTAGGATTACAGTTAGTGCTAGGATTAATATAACATTTAGTTTAATTTCTTAAATGCAATAGTTACAGCTATGTTTAAAAGCTCGGAAAACTGTTTTACATGTTATATATATGTGGAGTTATGTTCAATTTCAGTGTGTAAGAGTTTCACAGAGGTTTAGAATTAAGATTACAGTTAGTGTTAGGACTAATATAACATTTAGTTTAATTTCTTAAATGCATTAGTTACAACTATGTTTAAAAGCTTGAAAAACTGTTTTACATATCTTATATATGTGCAATTATGTTCAATTTCAGTGTATTGTAAGAGTTTCACATACAATTAGAATTGAGATTACAGTTAGCGTTAGGACTAATATAACATTTAGTTTACTTTCTTATATGCGTTAGTTACAGCAATGTTTAAAACCTTGGACAACTGTTTTACATACCATATATATGTGCAATATGTTCAATTTCAGTGTATTGTAAGAGCTTCACATACGTTTAGAATTAGGATTACAGTTAGCGTTAGGACTAATATAACATTTAGTTTAATTTCTTAAATGTGTTAGTTACAGCTATGTTTAAAAGCTCGGAAAAGTGTTTTACATGATATATATATATATATATATATATATATATATATATATATATGTGCAATTATGTTCAATCTCAGTGTATTGTAAGAGTTTCACATAGGTTTAGAATTCGGAGTTCAGTTAGCGTTCGGACTAATATAACATTTAGTTTAATTTCTTAAATGCGTTAGTTACATCTATGTTTAAAAGCTTGGAAAAGTGTTTTACATTTCATCTATATGTGTAATTATGTTCAAAAAATAAATAAATCTATGATGTAAAAAAAAAGAATGGTAATATTCCATTTCTGAGGCTTAAAGTCATGTCATTTGTGGTAAATATTTACAGAAGCCCCAGGACATTCATACAGTGAACCTTGAACTCATGAATGATCAAAAGGCCAAGCCTCAATAGATGTACCTAAAGAACTCTTGTGATCATCTGGGACCTTCTTGCATGGAGCTCCTTTGCAACAGGATTGACTCCATCACTTTTCTGGTCTATTCAGCACCTGTGAGCAACAGTATTTGTGTTATACAACTTTGGAAAGTGGTGTTGTCACATCAAGCCAGTGGATCCACAGTAACTGGATTAAATAAAACAAGCCTGCCCTTGCCACAGTGAGCAGCAGAGCTCACATCAAGTGAAAAGTTCTAGAATCTACCTGCTAGAGTTGATCCATCCCTTTCTGTTTGAGGCAGGGCTTCAGGATATTTTATGATTAAGTAGATTGATCAGGATTATGACCAGTGATTTATTACATCATTCTATCTGATCCAGTAGCTTCTGGGGGATGGCCAACCAAGTCAGGAAATGAGAAGTCACAAATCACTGTGTGCAGCTTTCCAGAGTTCCTCTGGCCTGGTAACAGCCCCTGTTTTACCTGGAATTTTCTTCCACATCAGAAGTAGTTAATGAGGCTGTTGTTTATGGTCCCTACTAACTGAGTTCTTGAATTGGCCCTCCCCTCTGGGCCTTTACTGCTGCTTCTTCAGAGAAAATGATCAGAATGTGATTGTGTGTGCTGCTAAGATTGTCTCAGCCTCCCAAATACTAAGATTACAGATGTGTGTCACTACACCTGGTCCCAAGGCACTTTTCTGAGCTAGCTTCCCCTAGCCTTCTTAGAATACTCAAGCCTCCCACATGCTAGTCCCCAAAAGGATTGACAGGTTGCTTAGAAAATGAGCAGTGTTGATCTGCTAGGATACACAGATTTCCAGGGTGGCATTCATCACCTAAAGGTGCTGGAAATCTGATTCCTAGCCTTCTGTTGGGCTAGCCATTGGAACAAGGCTGCTAGCACAGGGACACCTTTCACAGGCTCCTCAGCAAGGTGTGGGAGGTGACTGTGAAGATGAAGAGGGGACTCCAGTTGCCACTTCTTTTGAAGACAAACCCTTGTGTGTGATTGTTCTTGTCTCAATCCTCCAAATATCTTTTTCACATAGTGAGACCATTGCATTCAAAATGACCTCTGAAAGGAGACTGTCTGCTAGGTTTGGACTCATGAATCAGAAACAGTAATGATTTTCCTTCCACCATTCCCAAAGCAGAGGCAGCAGGAGAGGCTGGTGGTGCCAATGCTGCTGAAAGTGCGAGGAGTCATCTGCAGCTGTAAGAGAAAGACTTTGGGGTCAAGATGCAGGATAAAGGCTGGGACATGGGGTGGTGCAAGAGAGCTCTCAACTGCTCTTAACACCCCATGGAAGACACAGGAGCCCTACTTGGACAGCTTTCAACACTGACCTACAGCATAAGATTCCCTTTGGCACAAATCAGTGGACTACAGAAAAGTGTCTGTAAACAACCACTCTCATCTGGCTCTGCCATTGAGAAAACATCGACTGTGTCTGCAAGGCTGAGGAACAGAAAGCTAGATAATGGTGATGTGCCCTAGATGACTGTCAGGCTCAGCAAGAGGGTGGGCTTCCATGGGAAGAGGAAGAGTCTTGGGAAGGGGCAAGAGTAAGGGTAACCAGCTGCATCTTTAAGTGGACTTCCCAGGTGATTGGTTCCACAGGGTGAGGATCCAGGGCCCCAGATGGAGCACTGTAGACTGGAACCAGAAGTATTGCTTGTGCCTCCCCCTGTGGGGATCTCTCCCTACGTCATCAAGCCCAGCCTCTGCCAACTGTGCCCAGGCTGAGGAGCTATATCTATGATTCACTTTCTGACAATAGTCATTTCCACCTTGAAGGCATAAGTCATTCCAGATCACAGCTAGGGATGGAAAACTCTAAAGATGTCAAAGAAGCTGTGCACCATGGTACATACCTATAATGCCAGTACTTGAAAAGCTAAAACAGGAGAAGCACAGGTTCAAGGTCAAGAGTGCACATTCAAATCGCAAGACTCTGTAACAAAATAAAAATGCAAAAATTAAAAAAGGCTTGATGGCCGGGTGTGATGACACACACTTGTAATATCAGCATTTGGGAGGCTGAGACCCCAAGATTGTGGTTCGTGTACAGCCTCAGCTACTTAGGCTCTCTGCAACAGAGTGAGACTCTGTTTCAAAATAAAGAATAGCGCCAGCAATGATGGCGCACACTTGTGATCCCCGTGCTTTGGAGGTGGAGTCAGGAGGATTGCACAGGTTCAAAGCCAGCCCAGCTGGCTTAGGAGACCCCTGTTTCCAGTTTAAAAAAAAATAGGCCTGGGAGTGTAGCCCAGAGGTAGAAAGGTTTCCAGGAACCCTAGTACCACCGAAAGGAAGGAAGGAAGGAAGGAAGGAAGGAAGGAAGGAAGGAAGAAAGAAAGAAAGAAAGAAAGAAAGAAAGAAAGAAAGAAAAGGGCAGGGGGTGTATCTCAGAAGTCGAATGCCCCTACATTTCATCCCGAGACCCACAAAAAAATAAATAAAAGGGCATGAGATATAGCTCAAAGGTAGAACATTCTGGGTTCAAACCCCAGTACAATAAATAAATAAATAAATAAATAAATAAATAAATAAATAAATAAATAAATAAATATGCAAGCCAGCTGGGCATGGTGGTGCATACCTGTAATCTTGGTATTTTAGAGGCTGAGGCAGGATTATCAAAGGTTTGATTATCAAAGGTTTGAGGCCAGCCTCACCAAGATGAGACCCTCAGCAACTTACTGAGATCATGTCTCAAATTTTTTACAAATAAAGGCTGGAGTATAGTTAGAGGTAGAATGCCCCTGGCTTCAATCTCCAGTACCATGATAAAAATAAAAATGTAAAAAGAGATGATGGGGATGCTGGGCATTTGAAGCATTAACATTCTCAAGAGGGAGCTGCCAGAGTTAGGTATCTCAGCAGGAAGCCTGCACGTCTCCAGTGTGGTCTTCGATCTGTTACTATGGACCCAAGCGGACTGTTTGTCCAGCACTCAGCCAGAAGCTGGATTCCCCACAATAAACATGCTGGATGCATCTCCTGCCCTCCCCAAACTTCAAGAAGCCTATCACTAAGATGAGGTGCATTGAAGGGCATCACACTCTAAGCATGACAGAGAGGTTTTGTCAACAGAAGAAAAACTGGAGGCCACCAGACAGGATGAGGAAGGGAGAGGCCATTGGGTTGGTGCTCACATTGCAACGAGAGGGTAAGGGGAGCATGCAAGGAGGCAGGGTGTGGGGTAGGACCTTTGAACCCCAGTAAGGAGATTTTGTTTTATTTTCAGAAGTATGGGAAAGGTCAAAAAACATATGAAGAGATACTCAGTATCATGAATCAGCAGGGAAATGCAAACACAAATCACCAGGAGATACTATTTCACACCCAGTAGAGTGAAAAATAAGCTCAAAGAAAATAGCCAGTCTTGGCAAGGATGTGGAGGAATCAGAACCATTGTACAATGCTAGTGGGAGTAAAAAAAATGGTGCAGTCGCTATGGAAAAGGTTTTCAGTCCCTCAAAAAGTAAAACATTTACCATATGAACCAACAATTCCATTCCTAGGCACATACCCCCAAAATTGAAAACAGGTATCCAAACAATGAATGCCCATATCAGCGTTACTCATAATAGCCAAAAAGTGGAAATAACTTGAATGGCCACTGATTGATGAATGGATAAACAAAATGCACTATGTCAACATGATGGAATATTATCTGGCTATAAAAAGGCATGAAGTACCAATGCATACTACGACATGGAAGAATTTGAAAACACATCATGCTAAGTGAAAGAAGCCAGACACAAGAGGTCACATTCTGTATGATTCCATTTTATGAAATGTCCATATGAAGCAAATCCATAAGGATAGAAAGTAGATTTGTCATTGCCAGGAGTTGAAGGAAGAAAAAATGGGAGAGTGAATGTATAACATGTATCTTATGAAATGAGATAGGCTACTCATTGCATTAGAGTTGTTAATGTGATTAATGACACTGAACTGTACACCTAAAAATGTGAAACAGCAAATTTGATCATGCACACACCATAATATAAAGGGGAAAGGAATGAGCAGAGCAACTGAGATTCTGAAGCAGCAGATGGAAGCTTGAACAGAAATATTCTGTCTACTGGTAGCATCTCTGGGTCTGTGCCTCTCTCTACCATCCTCACTCTGAGCACATTGAGTCTTCTTTCTCACCTGCACAGATGGCCAAAGCATGGTTTTCTCCCTGCCTACAGCTGGGCCTCTACAAGATAGTATGTGGACAACCTCAACATGTAGTAGGTGTGAAGTGAATGTCAACTGCATTCCATGTAAGGGGCAGTGATCTGGACGCTCTGCATCACGTGGCCTGGGTCAATTCGTAGCTGCATGACTCCAAGCAAATCCTTTAGCCCCTCAGAGTTATTTCCTTGTGTGTAAAACATTCTGGTGACAGTCTTGTCTTCTTTCTAGCACCTCTTGCTCCACTGAGTTCATCAGATTGAACCCGAGAGCCACTACTGTCCTCTACCCTGCCACAACACCATTTTCCTCAGAGCACTAAGCTGGCTCACTCCCTTTGAGAGGGTGGGAAAGACTCTGAATCCTAAGATTTCCGGATAATCGCCCAGTAGGTTGGCTTCACTCAATTCCACAGTAGCAAACATATAAAACATGTTCTTCTTGACAATGCACCTCAATATTGAGCTGGGAAATCACTGAGGAGAAAAATCAGAGACAAGTGCAGGCTCTCTTTAAAAGTGTTAATGAGATGGGCAAGGTGGCACATGCTTGTAATCCCTGCACTTGGAAGGCAGAGACAGGAGGATCGCGCAGGTTTGAAGCCAGCCTCGCTGGCTTAAGAGACCCTGTTTCCAAATTTTAAAAAGTATAAAAATAGGTCTGAGAGTGTAGCCCAGAGGTAGAAGGGTTTCCAGGAACCCCAAATAAATAAATAAATAAATAAATAAATAAATAAATAAATAAATAAATAAATGTGTGAATGAAGGTGCTAACTACTTGTATCAGGTTCTGTGCTGCTGTAGTTCCAAACCTGTCAGAATACTGTGGAATATGGTTTTAGAAGGGAAACTCATGAGAACTCAGGAAATCCCTGGAGGTTTTTTCCTCAGCCCTTTTCCTCCACTTCCTCTTCCTTCTGACCCACAATAAGTCTTCTTCTCTTCTCTTCTCTTCTCTTCTCTTCTCTTCTCTTCTCTTCTCTTCTCTTCTCTTCTCCTCCTCTCCTCTCCTCTTCACATCTCCATCTCTCTCTCTCTCCTCTTCTCCTCTTCTTTTTCTTCTCTCTCTCTCTCTCTCTCTCTCTCTCTCTCTCTCTCTCTCTCTCTCATTCAAGGTTAACCTGTGATCCTTCTGTCTCAGCCTCCAAAGTACGTAAATTACTTAGCCAGATGGGCTCTCTTCTTTTATGCTCTTCACTCTTCTGAGTCCCTTAGCTCCATCAGCCTAGAGTCTCAACCTTTTGGTCTCTAAACTGGGTTTCATGTACAGATGAGAGGACTGAGGCTTAATCCAATGGATGGCTTATAGTGAGTGCTCATTAAAGATGAGCTATAATTGCAGTAATCTTAAATAATCAAAACCAGTTCTGATTTATCTCATGACATTGTTTTCCCCCACATAATTGGTCACCTAGATTGCAAGGATGTTTTTTTTTCCCAAAACACTTAGTAGGCATATTTTTCAATGCCAAAGACAAAAAACAGCCTGTCCACCCTATACTTTATGCTGCCTTGGCTCTTCCATGACAAATGTTGCTCCTTTCTGGCCCAAACATTTTCTGAGTTCCTTGAAGGGCTGGCATGAGTCTCAGAGACTAAAAACAAGAAGCCACTAGGTCCCTCAGACTCCACTTCTCTATTAGGTAAAGTAGGCACTAGGGCCCTGAAATTTTTAGGAGCCCACAAAAATATTTAAATTTTTAAGAAAATCAGAATAAAAATCATGAACTACTATGAGGTTGAAAAAAATATTTTAATATATAGTAAATAATTTTTAAGCTAGAAATGGTAGCATATCCCTGTAACCCCAATACTGAAGAGGCTGAGACAGGAGGATTGTAGGTTCAAGGCCTGCCTCAGCAACTTAGTGAGATCCTATTTCAAAATAAAAAATAGGTTAAAATCTGGGGGGTGTCTTAGAATGCCCCTGAGTTTAATCCCTAGTACAAAGCAAAAGTATTAATTTTTAGACCAACCCAATTATAAAATATCATATTTATTTTTACAGAGGAAGGAGCCCACAAAAGTCACAATGCAGCCCTGATCTGAGCCCCTTAGAGTAAAAGTGCCTTCCATGAATGTGCCATTTGCTAAGAAAATTTCCCACTTGTCATCTCATTTCTGATTCTGATCTCTACCACCCAGTTCCTAAGGTAGTCAGGGTAGTCACTTTTCTCCATTTGTAACATGAAAAGGCTCAGTTTTATAGTTTGAATGTGTCACCCTCAAATTCATATGATCAAGCCCTAAACCTAATTTGATTCTATAGGAAATAAGGCCCCTGAGCAGGTAAGTTGATTTAGATGAGGTCAGTAATGGGATTAGTGACCTTATAAGAAGAAGAAAAGAGCTGAGTGTGGTGGCACATGCGTGTAACACCCATATTTGGAAACTGAGGCAGGAAAATCACAGATTTGAGGTCAGTCTCAGCAACTTAACAAGACTCTCAGCAATTTAGCAAAATCCTATTTCAAAACAAAAAAATAAAATAGAGCTAGGAGTGTAACTCAGAAGTAAAACACCCCAGGTTCAATGCCTGATACCATAAAAATAAAAAAAAAATAAAAAAGAGGAAAGGGAAAAGGAAGGAGAAAGGAAAGGAAAAGACACCAGAGTTTTCTTTTTCTGACCTGAAAGGACAGAGTTAGAAGGTAGAGGAGCCAGGAAGAGGGCCTTCACCAGATTCTTGAACCTACCAACACCTTGATCTCGGACTTCCTAGACTCTATTACTGTGAGACATAAATGCCTATTTATCAATTACTCAGTCTATGGTATTTTGTTATAGCAGCCCAAGCTAAGACATTGACGTCTGTAGATACCAAGTGTCTTGGCTGATGGCACCCAGTCTAGAACTTTCTCCAGCTCTCATTATCAACTCCTGGGCCTTTCCTGTCAGGAAAGCCTCAGATAGAACCCTCCACTTGTGAAAAGAAAGTATCTTCAACCTTCCCTCAAGCCTTACCTGACACCTTCCCCAGCTACCTCTGGACCAATGGGAAGGGAGCTGCAACATGAATGCTTTCAGGATTAGAACAGTGCAGTGAAATGCTATTAATTCTGATTCAAACAATGGCTTCAAACACTGTAAACTATGAGGCTACAGTCCACTATAAACGATGAGGCTACAGTCCAAGGGCTATAATCAGTTTCCTAGAAACTCGAGAATAATTGTCTGGAACAGTCAGGATTTTCCAAAGGAATAGATCTAGGTAGATGTGTGTGTGTGCATTTGTGCATGCATGTGTGTGTGTGTGTGTGTGTGTGTGAGAGAGAGAGAGAGAGAGAGAGAGAGAGAGAGAGAGAGAGAGAAAAGAGAAAGAAAGGCAGAGAGAGAAAAAAGAGAAAAAAGAGAACAAAGAAGAGAAAAGAGAGATAAGGAGGGATTATTTTTTAGGAACTGGCTCACATTATTATGGGGCTAGCAAGTCTGAGATCTGCAGAACAGGCCAAAAGCCTGGAGGCTCAGTAAGGTATTGTTGCTGCTGTCTTGAAGTAGAACTTCTTCCTCTCTAGGAAACCTCAGTTGTTGCACTCCAGCTTACAAGCAATTGACTAGAACTCAAAAGCATTACTGATGATTAGTAATCTCCTTTATTTAAAATCAGCTGGTTGTAGATGCCAACCATGGCTACAAATCCCCTTACAGCAATATCTAGACTAGCATAGTCTGAAATCACTGGAGATGACCCTGACTGTCACATAGCCCATATCACATGGACTGAGGCCAAGCTCCCTAGCTTATTTAGTCACTTAAATCCTCAAGGAGCTCTCCTGCCTCCCCGATCAGGAAGGTCCAAATCAGATTCTCACTCAGGAAGGAACTTGAATCTCAGAATCTAGGGTATCTTTGACTGGGTCAGAGTGCCACTGGATGCCAACTCATGTTCCCTAGTTGTCTGTGTCTATGCTGTCAAGCAGGATTTTTATTTTTTGGAGGATAATACTGGTGATTGAACCCAGAAGTGTTCTGTCCCTGAGCTATACCCCTAGCTCTGTTTCATTTTCATTTTTAAAAAAAGTTTTTACTAAGTTGCTGAGGCTGATCTTAAATCTATGATCCACCTGTTTCAGCCTCCCAAGTACTGGGGTTACAGAAGTGTTCCATTATGCCCAGGTTCAAAGTACTTTTCAAAAGTAATGGCCAAAAATGTACAGTGTCAATTCCTTCCCCGTCCTCTACAGTCCTTCATGTTGTATAAATGTGATCAAGCAGGAGGGTTCTGTTTTGAGGCCTTGGGTTCTACCCTCTTTCAGGGAAGATGAATATGTTTGGCTTCCACAGCAGGAGAAACATAGCCCCTCAAGGGTCTATGCTGAAAGGAAGCCACTTTAATGAAGGTTACCGAAGTTAGAAAGTTGAATGTATTTGGAAAAATGAAACAATTTTAAAAAAGAAAATATCCATGCACATCTTACTTTGTAATAGTGAATATCAGTTCATGAAAATGTATTACCATTTTTATTGATTTATATGTACCTTTGTATAGGTTCATGATACAAAATGTATTTATTACTATAAACATTTTGAAAATCACCAATTTATTCAATCAAGCTACTGTGAAGGTGGAAAAATTAATGCCTAAATTAAGATTGGGAGGTTTTTGAGGTCTAGTAATAAGGAAGGGAAGAATTAGAATTCAACAAGAAGTCTCCTGATCTTAGCCTACCAGTGTTGCCAGAATCCTAGGCCAGAGGCCTGACTATGGGGATCCTACATATCTGGTCCAACTCCTTGCATCAAAAACAATCAAAAAAGATAATGCTGAAAAGCTTGAAAGAAACCTTACTCAGTGTAGCTACACTTGGAAGACAAGGGAACAGAGGTTCTTAGCCCTAGGAGTCGACAATGACTTTGAGGTTTTAAAGAAAGGAGAATGAGAGCCAGTGTTGAAGTCTACATAGCTGGAGACTTTTCCCAGCTGCCAAAGCAGCTGATCTTGATCAGGTGTAGATTCCAGCATGATCTCTGAACTAGGCAAATGAGACCTAGTCAGGGTAAGATTTCTGTCGCCTAGGTGGTGGCTTGGACTCATCATGAGATGTTTATCCATTAGATCTGTTGTTCCTGAAATCCAAGGTGTCTTGGAGCAAGGAAGACAAATGCAAAATAGAGGGAGAGACACCTAGTCTCTAATCTTGCATTTAGCCAAACATTGGGACATTTGCAGTCAGAAATGAAGAATTGAAGTTCTTCTTACAGCACCACTATGAAAGTACAGGGTTTCCAAAGAATCCCAAGAATATCTTGGAAAGAAGTCGTGTTGTTGCACACCTATAATCCCAGTACTTGGGAGAGTGAGACACGAGAACCAGAGTTTCGAGGCCAGCTTCAGCACCTTAACAAGACCCTGTTTCAAAATAAAAAGGGCTAGGGGTGTAGCTCAGAGGTAAAATGCCCCTGAGTTCAATCCCGAGTACCACTAAATTTAAAAGAAAAGGAGGAGGAAGAGGAAGATGAGGAAGAGAAGATTATGGAGAAGCAAACAGAAAAAAGATGTTTTGGCTACACTGTAAACTTATTAAGGTGCTCTGACCTCTGGGTTGCAGCCTGAATCTAAAGTATATCACCCTTTGTGAGATGCTGTCTTTTTGTATGTTCTTCCTGGCCCTGGTTTCTAACCTATCCTTCTTTGGATATGTCTTTGAATCCATCAGGATTCAGTTACAGAGGCAGAGCAATGATTTTTCTGTCTCAGCCTCCCAAGTACTGGATTTATATGCATGTGTCACCATGCCAAGCCAGTTGAGCTGACACATTATGAAAGGGTTATAATAGCAATGGGACCTGCTACCCTTTGGGGGGCTGGTATGTCTGCATCATGTGATAAGTCTGAAGTCACACAAACCAATAGCCAGGAGGAAAATGGATGGATCAAGGACAAACTGACACACCCATATGATTCTGACCACTTCCAGCCTCAATATCATGGCAACAGCGGGGTGTGGTAAAACATGCTTGTAATTCCAGTATAGGAGAGGCTGAGATAGAAGGATTGTAGGTTCAAGGCCAGGATCAGCAACTTAGGCCCTACACAACTTAATGAGGTCCTATTTCAAAATTAAAAGCAAGATAATATAAAGAGCTGGGTTGTAACTCAAAGATAGAATGCTCCTGGGTTCAATCCCCAGTACCACAGAAATGAATAAATGAATGAATAAATACCATGGTAACCTGCAGAGGAAGTGGGCACCCTTCCCTAAAAGCTGCACATCAATTCTAGCTGGCTGATAGAGATTTGGCAAAACTAATGCAGCAATGTGGCCAGAAGCTGTCCCCTGTCAATAAGACGAGCAAACTGATCAGGGACACTGGGCAAGAGCTATCAAAAGACTGAGTTCTCCTTCACTCTGTCTTCCAGATCTTGTCTGATTCTTGAGTGGCTCTTACTAACCCAAAACCATATGAGGAAGAAAATTCCAGGCATCAGAGCTCCAGCTCACTCACTTGGCCTAGACCAAAGCTACTGCCACAATTTTTAACACTCATAATAAATATAATGCCTAGTAAGGAAGAGGCAGGAGTTGGGAATGCATAAAACTCTGACACAGAGATGTGCCCTATGGGATATGTGGTGACTTTGTACTACAACACTTCCTTTTATATTTTACATCACCTGTAACCACAGGTTTAGGTTCTCAACAGCCTTCAAATATAGAGGCCATGAACATAAGCAAGCCATCAGCCCAGATTGTGCTTCCACCTACCTGCTCAGGTTTATGTCTCATCCTGTTTGTATTTCTGGGTATCTCCATAAAATCTCTTAAAAGTCTTCACAAATCCAGATGTGGTGGCACATGCCTGTAATCTCAGTACTTGAGAGGATGAGAGAGAAGGATCTTAGGTTCCAGGCCAACCTCAGCAACTTAGAAAGAGCCTCAGTAACTTATCAAGACCCTGCTTCAAAATAAAAATAAAATAGTGCTAGGGGTATAGCTTGGAGGTAGAATGCCCCTGAGTTCAATCTCCGTACCACAAAACTGAAAATGTTCACAAAATTTCTGACAGATCATCAATAGCTGAAGTCTATGATGTTCTTCCTTTACTGAATCCATTCCCATATATTAACATTTGTCCCAGAAGCCCCTTACAGAAACCATGGCACTAAACAAAGATCTGGCCTTAATACTGCCCAAGCTTCCTCATGAGACATCAAAATGAGATTCTGAAAGGAAAGGGGGAAGCAGTCTTGCCCCTGCCTCTTGGGTACATTTTGTTCTCTGGGCTCTGTGAAGCAAGAATCACTGGAGCACAAGATCATGGGGCTCTCAACAGAGCTACCACTCAAACTGGTTTGGAGGGAGTAGCTGCTCCAGAATCCACTATGCTAGCCATCTAACTTCTCTGTTCTTCTACTCACCACCTGGCAGCTCCTCTGGGTCTCAGGCACCTGTCAGAGAGAGCTCTCTGGACTATTTGCAATTCCCTGAGCTGAGCCCTCAGCACTTGGCTTGGAAGTTAAAAGTTAACCAATCTATTGTACTTGGGAGGCTGAAACAGAAGAATATCAAGTTCAAAGCCAGCCTCAGCAACTCAGTGAGAACCTGACTCAATTTTTTTTATAAAAAGGACTGGGAGGTGTTGTTCAGTGGCAGAGAAACCCTGAGGCTTAGTTGCCAGTAACACAAACACAGAAAGATTTAATCTACCCTTTTCCTAGTCTCAGCTCTCTCGGCAGGTAAAATGTTCTTTGCCGCAGCATCCTTCTTTCAGCTGTATTAATATTTAGTGCAAGCTCTTTGGAGGGACACCCTCTCCTGACACTGTTAATCTATCACCAGATTAGAGGACACCGAAGTTCTAGTTAGATATTCACCTCCCAGTTATCAGGAAGCTGTTTTCATAATCTTCTGAAGACTTTCATTTAGGAAGAGAAAAATCTGCCAAAATAACGCAAACTGTGATGAGTGCTATCCACAATTTGGCTAAATTTGAAAATTCCATATGTTGTGATAGAGAAGATAGGGGTAGTCCTGCTACCAGAATCTCACAAGAGATCATCAACAATTGGTGCAACAGTTAACAAAATTGCAGCCCCTCTTGAACAGCATTCCCTTGACATTTGTGGAATGATAATGCCTTACTTTCCATCACAAACACATGTTTCCAACATAAATACTTTTCACTGCAGCTCATCTTCCATGTCCTCTACATCTTATTATACATTACCATTGGCTGTCCTAGTCGTCCCTTTCTGACCTGACCTCAATTTAAATACAAAAATGTCTGTTCCAGAACAGAACATCCATTGATATGCGGGTCACAACTGTACACAAAAAGCAGAGATCTGAATTCAAGTTCCCACACTGCTTTTTGGTGATGGTTTGTGGTCATGTCAGATGATGGGAAAGCAAGTAGAGTCTCCAGGTTATAATTGGAAAGACACATTCACTGAGGAGTTTGTTGAGGTGATTGTCAGGAATGGCAAAAATCAAACATCAGTAACAAAGACCAAAACTGAGAGGTGAATTACCACAGGTGCAGCCAGCTAGGGACAAGCTAAAATTTCTGCAGGGTATTCAGAGGGGTTTTGCAAGGTTTGAGGGCTACAAATCCCACTTCGGGACAGAGACCTGGGCATCCTGGCAGTTTGTTTGGATATTATTTCTTTTAACAGTGGCAGACACAAAGTCATGAGCTTGCCCTTTTTATTACCAGAGCAGTACATCTCCTGTGACTCTCCTTGGGCTTCAGGTCCCTACTAGAAATTTCAGCAGAACCCCTTCCTCCTCATCAGATGCTCTCTTGGACCCCTTCTGATTCAACAGGCCTATTTCTGGAAGCAGTTATTAATTGTGATCATTTTCACAGTAGCCCAAGTTGCTTACATTGATGAGTGCAGCATCTCACACTTCATCAAAGATGCTCACCACTTGCTTCCTCAGTGACCCTTTCAGAGAGACAAATTCTTCCATTCACCACAGCTGTCCTTACTGAGAAGTCTACTCTCTATTTCTTGCAAGAAACTGGTTATTAAAGGTTTGTTGACCTGAGTCTTTAAGATGTAGATTTTCCACTGAGAATGAAAATTTAAGATTTACAGACTGGACTTCCGGGAAGATGGCAACCGAGAAAAGCGGGGCTTAAGAGTCCCGCTAACAACCAATCTCCATTACCACAAAAAGAGCGCCTTTCATAGCCAGAAAACACCATCACCAGAAAAACAAAACAAAAAAAAAAACCACCAGGCTCCAGAGAGAAAGCGGACTGAGAACAGAGCACAGGGCCACAGAGGAGACACACGAGCCCGAGGACGCAGCAGCAGCGCCATACTGCCGGCGGCAGCGGCGAACTCAACGGATGGCTACAGCAAGCCAGGTGAGCCGCTGCGGAACAGCCAGGCGGGATCTTTCGGCAAAGACAGCATTTAAAGCTCCCAGTGGCTGAGCTCAGCACACGCTGCAGGGATTCAGAGTGGAAATCAAAACCAGAGAAGAAAAAATACGCCAGCCTCATGGTCGAGGGCGTGGCAGAGGCGCCATATTGCCACCAGCGGCGGCAGCAGCAGTGAATTCACCGAGTCCAGTACAGCTACATCTGCGTACTCAAGAACAGTGAGTCCAATTGTGGGCCACAGAGGAGAAATCGCAGTATTGGGCCTCCTGGGACTTGACCCAGTGAGGGAGTGGTGGTGGCAGAGATATCACACCATAGGAGAACGTGCAACCTGGCACCCCCCATAGTTTAAAGCAGCCTCTATCGACTCCCTGGGTAGGAGACTCTGTGATACAACCCAGTAAAGGAGTAGTGGGGTCTGAGATAATACAGACTCGAGATCCAGAGCACCTTAAGTGAAGCCATAGTGACCCAAGGGAAGAACCCAGAGAAGGCACAAACCTCCGAAATCATGGGAAAGAGGAATAACACTGGAGTAATGAATGTGCACAACCCCACAACATCAGAACCCGATAAAACAGAAAATCAGAGATTTCTAGAAGATCAAATCAGGAAAATAACTGTAGAAATAATAGAGGTGCTTCGAAAAGAACTCAGAGAGAGCCAAAAAGAGATAAAGGATGCAATTAATGAAGTAAAGGCCTCAATTCAAAGCACAAACAACCGATTAGACCACATGGAGAACAGAATCTCGCTCTTAGAAGATGAGCAATCCAAAAATGAATGCATAGTTTCTAATCTAGAAAAAAATATCCAACAGCAGGAATCTGACATTGAAGAAATATGGGCCCATCTTAAGAGAGCTAACCTAAGAATAATTGGAATAGAGGAGGGAAAAGAAAGTGATACCAAAGGGATCAACAATCTCTTCAAGGAAGTAATAGCAGAAAATTTTCCAAATATAGAGCAAGAGGTTGATACACAGATCCAGGAAACTTATAGAACTCCCTTTAGACAGGATCGGAGAAGAGGATCCCCACGCCATATAATTGTCAAAATGACCAATGTGGAAGCCAAGCAGAGAATATTAAAGGCAACAAAAACAAAGGGCCAACTGACATTCAGAGGCAAACCAATTAGAATCACTCCAGACTTCCCAAACCAAGTCATGAGAGCCAGAAGGGCTTGGAGTAACATATTCCAAACTCTGAAAGAAAACAACTTCCAGCCAAAAATTTCCTATCCAGCAAAACTTTCTATCAAATTAGATGGAGAAATAAGAAGCTTCCATGACAAACAGAAACTGAAGGAATTTATGTCTTCAAAACCAGCGCTAGAGAAAATACTCAAAGAGATTAACTACAAAGAAGAAATAGGTAACACTCACCAGAACCAGAGAGACAAGAGTTTCCATCCAATAGACAACTAAGATTGGTTATCTGTGGAGATTCATTATTTATGTTAGTCTTTTACCTATCTCTAAGTTGTATTGTTTGCCTTTATTGTTGTTAATTTTTAGGATTTCTAGTTGGAATATTAATATACCTTCAGATATAGCATTTGGAAATATTTTATCCAATACTATTAGTAACTTTTAACTCTGTTTACATTGTCTTTGGATATACAATATTTTCTTTTATTTTTTAGGGAGTTTGTATATTCTTCTGTTGCCTGTGCCATTGAAATCATATCCAAGAAATCACTGCCAATTTCAATGTTGTGAGTTTTTATGACCCAGATTTTCTCCTAAAAGTTTATAGTCTTAAGATTTATATTTAGGTCTTTTATCTATTTTGAGTTAATACTTGTATATGGGATTAGGTAAAGGTCCAATTTTATTCTTTTCCATGTAATTATTATTTTTCAACAATATTTAGTTAAAAGATTATTATTTCCACCACCAAATGTTCGTGGAAACCTTGTCAAAAATAACTTGACAATATAGGGAAGAATTTAGCTCTAGGCTTGTATTTAACTCCAATGGTCTATATATCTGCCTTTAGAATAGTACTACACTGTTTCAATTATTGTAGCTTTATATGGTTTGAAATCAGAAAATATATATCTGCTAGCTTTGTTCTTTTTCAAGATCGTTTTGGGTATCTAGAATTCATATTCCATATTAGGATAGATTTTTTTCTGAAAAATAAATATATAAATATATAATAGTTTCACCTAAAAAACAGAAAAAAAATATGCTCTAGTAAGAAAGAAAGCAAAAAGAAATATTGAAATGCTATCTTTAAATCATCAAACACTTGGTATCAGACAAATGAAACTGTTATGTGAGATTATCATTTTTAATTTTGGATAAATTGCTATAATACTAGATGTCAACCACTAAGCCAAGCATGGGAAGGAGGGATGGGGAGAGAATGGGGTGGGGATTGGGTGGGGGCTGACTGGGCGATGTGTGCATGTATGTCTACAAAAGTTTGTATCCCACTATGATGTATGAATATAGTGCACCAATAAAATAAAATTAAAAAAAAAAAAGATTTACAGACTGCTTTCAATCCGGCATGGTGGCTCACCGTTGTAATCCAGTACCTGGAAGCCTGAGACAGGAGGATCAAAGATTCAAGGACAGCCACAGCAATTAAGGGAAACCATTGGTTACATAGTGAGACCCTTTTCAAAATAAAAAAATAAAAATAAAATGAATAAAAGAGGGCTGGGGTATAGCCCAGAGATAAACGCTCCTGGGTTTGGTCCCCAGTACCAAAAAAAAAAAAAAAAGAAAGAAAATAAAAATGATTTACAGGCTGCTTTGAGATGGTATCAGATAACAGTTTGACTTTTAAAACTGACAAATGGTAAATCTAAGAACCTATTAAATTATTCCAAATGTCTTGACATGTGAATCAAGTGTTCTACTACTGAGCTACACCCCCAGCCCTCCCAAATGTCTTTTGGCTTACATATATAGGACTTCAATAAATCTGTGACTAATTAATTTTAACTTATTAATTATAATGTATTTAAAATTTGGTAATTCATTTTTTGTGGCCTGCTAATCAATTGAGATTTTTGTCTCTAGATAAGATATAATGTTCCATCCTTTCTATGTCCACAGGCAATCAAAAATAGCTGTTAAAAATGGGTAAATGAGATTAACATATAGGCCAGGCATTTATTAATGTTCAATCTGGATTTTAAATTAAATATCCTTTATCCTTTCCTATAAAAGTTTATTATTAAAGCCTTTTCCAATAGAATTGGTAGTTAATAGATATGTTTTATGTCTTATAATACCAACAATCTACTAATGTTCAATCTGGTTTTTAAAATAAATATCCTTTATCCTTTCCTATAAAAGTTTATTATTAAAGCCTTTTCCAATAGAATTGGTAGTTAATAGATATGTTTTATGTCTTATAATACCAACAATCTATTTTAAAAGCTGAAAGAACTTACCTACTTATTTGTAAAAAGGGTCTGCTACTATTTTTTTCTATCTATTCTTTGCTTAGGTTGAATTCTTTAAAATGTAGCTTTATAACTATTTTTTATAAGGAAATCCCAATATGGAGTTAGAACTCTTGATTTTTTTACACTTCAAATATGTTGTATCTTCTTTTGATAAATATATAATGCTTGTATCTTCTGATAAAAACAACATTCATAGTTTGTCTAAAATATCATTTAATAAACTTTAAAATTCACAAATGAGTCTATGCACTAAAATGTCTAGACTGAGTTTGGACTGTGTTCAAAAGGATTCATAATTAAGTGTTATTCTTAAACTCAAATAATTTAGTTTTATTTGGTACTTCTTTGTTCCAGGCCTATGATAAGCCAAAGGAAATAACATATTTAAGATGCTAAAGAATAAATAAAATTCTGATAATCTATGTAGATGTTATTTCTGATTTCTGAAATGGCACCTTTTTATAATGAGCTAAAAATTGTGGCGTGCTTGTTGTTGTAAGTTGATAATAAATCCATAGCAGTACCTTCAGTAATTATTTATCTATGAGTTTATTCCATAACCTAAATGTTACATGTATTTGTAGAATTTTGATTGTTATATTCTTCATATGAGATATGAGAAAATTTTGATGCTTATCTTTTAGCTATTTGCTTTTAAAACTAGTTTGCCTCTTTTAAGTATATTTTCACAACTATATCATTAGAAAAAGTTTATATTGATATATAGGCCCTAATTTTGTGATTTGTTAAATTAATGTTATTATCCTTCAGTAAAAGATGTATTAAATTCTATTTAGAAACCCTGTTTACACTGACATCAGTCCCATTGCTAAACTAGAGTTAAAACTGAGTTTATATGGTATTAATTGTAGAACAGCTCTTCAAATTGAGCTAGCACCCAAAAGTGAGCTTAAGTCCCTATGAATTGTGTGTGGGAGATTATAGTCTCTAGGATTGGTTCCCTACCGGCTAAAGGAGAATATGAAGCTAGGATTAGACAATATGTATAGCAATCAAGTCAGGCAGTAGCCACTTTGCATCAGTTTGCTCTCTACAGGTTTGCATATCGACCAGGCCAGCAACTCTGCCCCTTACATGCTAGAGAAGTGCTGCTGAAAGCCTAGAATGCAGAGGAAAAGGATTCATTTGAGGTATATTAACAACTTATACTTCATTAAAGCTTGCAGAAATAAAACCTTGGCTTCCTCTCTCTAGAACAAGTCAAGACCCCACCCATAGAAAGGGGACAAAATATTATATATCTCACTATGTCAAGATCTTCCATCCCCAAATATCCAACATTTTTCAGGAAGGAATCAGATAAGAGACTATTTCCCAACTACCCCATGAAAATGGGGTGGAAGATTTGACAGTGGGGAAATGTAATGGCAATTCAGAGAGGTATTTTGTGTGTGTGTGTGTGGTACTGGGGTTCCTGGAAGCCATTCTACTTCTGAGCTACACTTCCAGAACTATTTTATGTTTTGTTTTGTTTTGTTTTGTTTTGTTTTGTTTTAATTTGGAAACAGGGTCTCTTAAGCCAGCGTGGCTGGCTTTGAACCTGCATGATCCTCCTGCCTCCGCTTCCCAAGCATGGGGATTACAAGCGTGCACCACCACACCTGGCAGAGAGAGAGAGAGGTATTTTTAATAATAACATGGGTATTTCCATTTATGGTTTATATTTTCTGTATAAACTACATGGGTTTTATTGTTCTAATCAGATTTATTTTTATGTGTATGAGGGACTTGGTATTGAATCTAGGGGCACTAAATGTGCAACCTATACCTTTAAACCCATTTTACTTTTTACCTTGAGACAAGGTCTTGCTAAGTTGCAGAGTCTAGCCTCAAACCTGCAATTCTCCTGTCTCAACTTCCCAGATACTGAGATTAAAGGCATGCACCACCGTTCCTGGCCTTCTTTACTGCTTTATTAAAATGCCTCTCAAAGCTCTTAAGTGTATTTTGTATTGTGTCTCCTTTCAAAATGACACCAAAGATGTGAACTTTTAATTGTCAATAAAATATATCCTGAGGTTAGGAGGGCAAGATGGCAGCCACCGAAAAGGACATGCATTCCTTAGGGAAGCACTGGGCACCAGATTTTGGTTTCATATCTGATTGGGACAACTTAAGGAGACATTTCCAGCCATGACTTCCTATCTAGAATACAGGAGAGAGATTGGATAATGATGGAATTAGAAGTAAGATGACAAGGAGGTGCCTGTCATGCAAGAAAAAAGATTTTTTGAATAACGTCCCAGAAGAAATTAAAGAAAAGACTGCTTCAGCTGCGCAGACTGGGAAACTCTTAACAACATACCTTATAAGAAAAATGATCCAGGCATTTTGGAGGGAGTTCAGCAGTGCCGGTGGGAAGCCCAGCCGTGCGTCCAGAGGAACTCAGTGTGCCTGGCCGCCAGGCTCCTCTATGCTGTGCTGGGGGCCATGGTGCACTCAGAACAGCAGATCCTGCTCTACGTGGTGAAGCCATGGCCTCCACTCTTGGAGGGAGTTAACATCCATTGCCGCTGAGCCCTCGACCTCACAACCTCTTCAAAACACACATACTGTCTTCTCTTATTAAAAAATATTGAAGAGGAGCCAAGATGGCAGTGGCGGCAGCCAGGATTCAGGAGATGCAGACAAATCCTATCCAATCCACCTTGAACTTTTGGAAAAAAATCTCCACGAAGGGGGACTGCTCCTGCCGCACATGCTTAAGAATTCTGGGCATCATACCATGTAAGGAAGGTGCTCAACAGAGAACCAGGAGGAAGGCAGGGGTGGAAGCTGCCAGTATTTGGGAGAGGCAGAGATCTGATCCAATCCACAATGAAGTTTCGAATAAATCGCCCCAAAGGCTGCTACGGCTGTACATGCTCAGGAATTCTGGACAATTTGATGTGTGGGAAAAGTGTTTGGGAGAGAACTGAGATTGTGGTAGCTGCAGCAGCGGAGGCTGCGGTGGCACCTGTAGCAGCGGCGACGGAGACCAGTATTTGGAGAGGCAGAGATCTGACCCAATCCACCTGGATCTTTTGAAGAAATCTCCCCAAAGGTAGCATGCTACCACCACACATGCTCAGGAATTTGGGACAACATGCTGTGTGAAAAAGTTTCTCAGAAAGAGAACTGAGATGGCAGTGGCAACGGCAGTGGTGGCCAGTATTTGGGAGAGGCAGAGATCAAATCCAATCCAATCCATCTTAAAATTTTAAAGAAATCTCCCCAAAGGTAGACTGCCACAGCTGTACATGCTTGTAAATTCTGGAAGACACGCTGTGTGGGAAAGGTGTTCAGGAAAGAACTGAGATGGTGGTGGCGGCAGTGGCAGCGGTGGTGACCAGTATTTGGAGGGGCAGACAAATCCAGTCCAATCCACCTTAAACTTTTGAGGAAATCTCCCCAAATGTAGACTGCTCCTGCCACACATGCTCGGGAATTCTGGACAATATGCTAAGTGGTAAAAGGGTTTCAGTGTATCAGAGGGAGAAATACATAGTCAGGTTTGTTGAGTCTTCCTTGAGACAAGGCCGGTGCTGGGGCCTCCGAGGCTGGGATTGGAGCCTGCCAAAGGGTGAGGCCAGTACTAGGGTCAGTGAGCCTGGGATCAGAGCCTGCCGTAAGGCAAGGCCAGTGCTGGGGCCTCCAAAGCCGAGAACTGTGCCTGCCATGAGGCGAGGCCTGTGCCAGGGTCAGCGAGGCTGGAATCAGAGCCTGTCATGAAGTAAGGCCAGTGCTGGGGCCTTCGAGAGTGGGATCGGAGCCTGCAATGTGGCATCCACAGAGAAATATCACAGAAAATAAAAAAAAATCAGATGCTTTCTCTACTATGCAAAAACTAGAAAGAAATGGTTAATAGGAGGAAATCTAGTTGAAGAAAAGGCCCTATGGAGGAGCAATTTAGGTAACCTATCAGAGGGGATGGGATGGGGAAAGATGGAATCTCTTTAAAGCACATGATGTACTTGAAAAAATATATCAAATTTAATCACTAAATCAAGCATGGGATTGAAGAAGAGGGAAGGAGTAGGATGGAGAATGGATAAAGGCTAATTGGATGATGTGTGCTTGTATATCCCCACAGGTCTTGTATTCCATTGAGATGTTTGATTACAATGTACCAATAAAAATATATTCAATAAAAATAAATAAATAAATAAATCCCAAGTCAAATGAGCACCAATACACAGGCAAAGCTTAAATGAGGCAGAGGGAGACTTCAGTGTAGTTGAAGTAGACAGCCTTTGACTGAATGGTTTAAATTGCTCAGGAACAGAAGAATAGCTCTGACTTTTATTGAGTGGCCCATACAGAGATGAAGGCTCTAATCTTTTTATAATAATTTCATTAAGGAGTTTCTTTCTCCTGGAGAAGACTCTTGTGTCTCTTCACATGGCCTTGAACCTGGTATTTATGGTTTATCTGATTGTGAATAGGGTAAGAAGGAGAATGTTATACACATTGAAAGAGCGAGGGAGTAGAAAAGCTTTTAGTAGATACAGGTTATGAATTTAAGTCTAAGAATTTTCCACCATATTTTTCTGTTCTGGTCCCTGTCTCAAAGTCTAGTTTGCTTCAAATAAATGTTGTAGAACCTTCTTTTTAAAAGGGTGATATACTCTTCTAGAAATAAATATTTTATAGTGATGATCACTTATCCTTGGTCCTTGCTTCCTGGGAGAAATATTTCAAATGGAAAGCACAAATAGGGGAATATAAGAGTTTTGTTTAGGAAATTGCAGGTACAGTTTAAGAGAAGGCCATGATAGGGGTATTTTTCAAAGAAAGGCTTAGAAATAGTTTCTTCAGACTGGAATCTTCCTTCTCATGTATTCAGAGAGGAAATTATCTCTTTTCTCACCACAACTTAGTGTGTCTTGCACTGTTTCTGCCCTGTTGGAAACATTCCCCCATGTACTTAAGTGAAACTCTGAGAGGAAGGGTGTCTAACATGGCAATTGCATCTACTCAGTGAATCTCCTTATCTCTTATTTTGAGGTCTGGTGGGATCCTCTGTTTCATTCCTTTTCTAGCCCTGCTCATCTCTAATCTAACTACCTACCATCTTCATTATAATAGGATTATTTATTTTGGCAGTAAGTGTAGTTCTATCTTTTTAATATGTCATCATACTTGGTTTTTCTTTGAAATTTGTATTATCTTAAATGCCTTTTATTTTCTGCATTTTAATTACCTAAAACAGGATGATAAAAAGTTTTGATTAATGCTTAAATTTTAAAGATGCTTAAAGGCAATTTTAAAATGAATTTGTAAATAGAATCCAAAGTTTCATAATGACTGACGTGCTTTTAGCAAAGTTTACAAAAGAACTAGCTCTTGAGAAAAGCGGGGCTTAAGAGCCCCGCTAACAACCAATCTCCATTACCACAAAATCAGCGCCTTTCATAGCCAGAAAACACCATCACCAGAGAAACAAAAAAATCACCAGGCTCCAGAGAGAAAGCGGACTGAGAACAGAGCTCAGAGCCACAGAGGAGATAACCGGCCTCACGCCCGAGGACACGGCAGCACGCCATACTGCCGGTGGCAGCGGCAAATTCACTGGATGGCTACAGCAAGCCGAGGAGAGCCGCTGCGGAACAGCCAGGCGGGATTTCTCGCCACAGGTAAAATCTAAAGCTCCCAGTGGCTGAGCTAAGCACACGCCACAGGGATTCAGAGTGGAAATGAAAACCAAGAAGAAAGAGACTTCCGGGAAGATGGCGACCGAGAAAAGCGGGGCTTAAGAGCCCCGCTAAGAACAAATCTCCATTACCACAAAATCAGCGCCTTTCATAGCCAGAAAACACCATCACCAGTGAAACAAAAAAATCACCAGGCTCCAGAGAGAAAGCGGACTGAGAACAGAGCTCAGAGCCACAGAGGAGATACACCGGCCTCACGCCCGAGGACGCGGCAGCAGCGCCATACTGCCGGAGGCACCGGCGAATTCACTGGACGGCTACAGCAAGCCGAGGTGAGCCACTGCGGAACAGCCAGGCGGGATTTCTCCACGCAGAGAGCGTCAAAGCTCCCAGTGGCTGAGCTCAGCACACGCTGCAGGGATTCAGAGTCGAAATCAAAACCAAGAAGAAAATGCCAGCCCCGTAGCCGAGGGTGTAGCAGCGGTGCCATATTGCCACCGGCGGCAGCAGCAGAGAATTCAGCGAGGCCAGTACAGCTACATCTGCACACTCAAGAACAGTGAGTCAAATTGCGGGCCACAGAGGAGAAATCCCAGTACTGTACTCCCTGGGACTTGACCCAGTGGGGGAGGGGCGGTGGCAGAGATATCACACCATAGGAGAACGCCCAACCTGGCACCCCCCACAGTCTAAAGCAGCCTCTATCGACTCTCTGGGTCGGAGACTCTGTGATAAAACCCAGTAAAGGAGTAGTGGGGTCTGAGATACTACTGACTCGAGATCCAGAACACCTTAAGTGAAGTCATAGTGACCCAAGGGAAGAACCCAGAGAAGGCACAAACATCCGAAATCATGGGAAAGAGGAATAATACTGGAGCAATGAATGCACACAACCCCACAACATCAGAACCCGATAAAACAGAAAATCAGAGATTTCTAGAAGAGCAAATCAGGAAAATAACTGTAGAAATAATAGAGGTGCTTCGAAAAGAACTCAGAGAGAGCCAAAAAGAGATAAAGGATGCAATTAATGAAGTAAAGGCCTCAATTCAAAGCACAAACAACCAATTAGAACACATGGAGAACAGAATCTTACTCTTAGAAGATGAGCAATCCAAAAATGAACGCATAGTTTCTAATCTAGAAAAAAATATCCGACAGCAGGAATCTGATACTGAAGAAATATGGGCCCATTTTAAGAGAGCTAACCTAAGAATAATTGGAATAGAGGAGGGAAAAGAAAGTGAAACCAAAGGGATCAACAATCTCTTCAAGGAAGTAATAGCAGAAAATTTTCCAAACATAAAACAAGAGGTTGATACACAGGTCCAGGAAACTTATAGAACTCCCTTTAGACAGGATCGAAGAGGATCCCCACGCCACATAATTGTCAAAATGACCAATGTGGAAGCCAAGCAGAGAATCTTAAAGGCAACAAAAGCAAAGGGCCAAGTGACATTCAGAGGCAAACCAATTAGAATCACTCCAGACTTCCCAAACCAAGTTATGAGAGCCAGAAGGGTTTGGAGTAACATATTCCCAATTCTGAAAGAAAACAACTTCCAGCCAAAAATTTCCTACCCAGCAAAACTTTCTATCAAATTAGATGGAGAAATAAGAAGCTTCCATGACAAACAGAAACTGAAGGAATTTATGTCTTCAAAACCAGCGCTAGAGAAAATACTCAAAGAGATTAACTACAAAGAAGAAATAGGTAACACACACCAGAACTAGAGAAACAAGATTTTCCATCCAAAAGACAACTAAGATTGGTTATCTGTGGAGATTCATTATTTATGTTAGTCTTTTACCTATCTCTAAAGGGTATTGTTTGCCTTTATTGTTGTTAATTTTTAGGATTTCTAGTTGGAATATTAATATACCTTCAGATATAGCAATTGGAAATATTTTATCCCATTCTATTAGTAACTGTTAACTCTGTTTACATTGTCTTTGGATATACAATTTTTTTTTATTTTTTAGGGAGTTTGTATACTCTTCTGTTGCCTGTTCCATTGAAATCATAACCAAGAAATCACTGCCAATTTCAACGTTGTGAGGTTTAATGACCCAGATTTTCTCCTAAAAGTTTATAGTCTTAAGATTTATATTTAGGTCTTTTATCTATTTTGAATTAATATTTGTATATGGGATTAGGTAAGGGTCCAATTTTATTCTTTTCCATGTAATTATTATTTTTCAACAATATTTAGTTAAAAGATTATTTTTTCCACCACCCAATGTTTGTGGAAACCTTGTCAAAAATAGCTTGACAATATAGGGAAGAATTTAGCTCCAGGCTTTTATTTAACTCCAATGGTTTATATATCTGCCTTTAGAATAGTACTACACTGTTTCAATTATTGTAGCTTTATATGGTTTGAAATCAGAAAATATATATCTTCTAGCTTTGTTCTTTTTCAAGATCGTTTTCTGTACCTAGAGTCCATATTCCATATTAGGATAGATTTTTTTCTGAAAAATAAATATATAAATATATGATAGTTTCACCTAAAAAATAGAAAAAAAATATTATCTGGTAAGAAAGAAAGTAAAAAGAAATATTGAAATGTCATCTTTAAGTCATCAAAAGCTTGGTATCAGACAAATGAAACTGTTATTTGAGATTAACATTTTTAATTTTAGTTAAATTGCCATAATACTAGATGTCAACTACTAAGCCAAGCATGGGAGGGAGGGATAGGGAGAGAATGGGGTGGGGATTGGGTGGGGGCTGACTGGGAAAAGTGTGCAAGTATGTCTACAAAAGTATGTATCCTACTATGATGTATGAATACAGTGCACCAATAAAAAAAAAAGTAAAAAAAAAAAAAAAAAAAAAAAAAGAAAACCAAGAAGAAATACGCCAGCCTCACGGCCAAGGACGTAGCAGCGGCGCCATATTGCCACTAGCGGCAGCAGCAGATAATTCACCGAATCCAGTACAGCTACATCTGTGTACTCAAGAACAGTGAGTCAAATTGCGGGCCACAGAGGAGAAATCCCAGTACTGTACTCCCTGGGACTTGACCCAGTGGGGGAGGGGCAGTGGCAGAGATATCACACCATAGGAGAACGTGCAACCTGGCACCCCCCACAGTCTAAAGCAGCCTCTATCGACTCTCTGGGTTGGAGACTCTGTGATACAACCCAGTAAAGGAGTAGTGGGGTCTGAGATACTACAGACTCGAGATCCAGAGCACCTTAAGTGAAGTCATAGTGACCCAAGGGAAGAACCCAGAGAAGGCACAAACTTCCGAAATCATGGGAAAGAGGAATAATACTGGAGCAATGAATGCCCACAACCCCACAACATCAGAACCCGATAAAACAGAAAATCAGAGATTTCTAGAAGATCAAATCAGGAAAATAACTGTAGAAATAATAGAGGTGCTTCGAAAAGAACTCAGAGAGAGCCAAAAAGAGATAAAGGATGCAATTAATGAAGTAAAGGCCTCAATTCAAAGCACAAACAACCGATTAGACCACATGGAGAATAGAATCTTGCTCTTAGAAGATGAGCAATCCAAAAATGAACGCATAGTTTCTAATCTAGAAAAAAATATCCAACAGCAGGAATCTGATATTGAAGAAATATGGGCCCATTTTAAGAGAGCTAAGCTAAGAATAATTGGAATAGAAGAGGGAAAAGAAAGTGAAACCAAAGGGATCAACAATCTCTTCAAGGAAGTAATAGCAGAAAATTTTCCAAACATAGAGCAAGAGGTTGATACACAGGTCCAGGAAACTTATAGAACTCCCTTTAGACAGGATCGGAGAAGAGGATCCCCACGCCACATAATTGTCAAAATGACCAATGTGGAAGCCAAGCAGAGAATCTTAAAGGCAACAAAAACAAAGGGCCAAGTGAATTCAGAGGCAAGCCAATTAGAATCACTCCAGACTTCCCAAACCAAGTCATGAAAGTCAGAAGGGCTTGGAGTAACATATTCCAAACTCTGAAAGAAAACAACTTCCAGCCAAAAATTTCCTACCCAGCAAAACTTTCTATCAAATTAGATGGAAAAATAAGAAGCTCCCATGACAAACAGAAACTGAAGGAATTTTTGTCTTCAAAACCAGCACTAGAGAAAATACTCAAAGAGATTAACTACAAAGAAGAAATAGGTAACACACATCAGAACTAGAGAAACAAGATTTTCCATCCAACAAACAACTAAGATTGGTTATCTGTGGAGATTCATTATTTATGTTAGTCTGTTACCTATCTCTAAATGGTATTGTTTGCCTTTATTGTTATTTTTAGGATTTCTATTTGGAATATTAATATACCTTCAGATATAGCATTTGGAAATATTTTATCCAATTCTATTAGTAACTGTTAACTCTGTTTACATTGTCTTGAATATACAATATTTTTTTTTATTTTTTAGGGAGTTTGTATACTCTTCTGTTGCCTGTGCCATTGAAATCATATCCAAGAAATCACTGCCAATTTCAGTGTTGTGAGGTTTTATGACCCAGATTTTCTTCTAAAAGTTTATAGTCTTAAGATTTATATTTAGGTCTTTTATCTATTTTGAGTTAATATTTGTATATGGTATTAGGTAAGGGTCCAACTTTATTCTTTTCCATGTAATTATTATGTTTCAACAATATTTAGTTAAAATATTATTATTTCTACCACCAAATGTTCGTGGAAACCTTGTCAAAATAACTTGACAATATAGGGAAGAATTTAGCTCTAGGCTTTTATTTAACTCCAACGCTTTATATATCTGCCTTTAGAATAGTACTACACTGTTTCAATTATTGTAGCTTTATATGGTTTGAAATCAGAAAATATATATCTTCTAGCTTTGTTCTTTTTCAAGATCGTTTTGGGTATCTAGAGTCCATATTCCATAATAGGATAGAGTTTTTTTTCTGAAAAATAAATATATAAATATATGATAGTTTCACCTAAAAAATAGAAAAATAATATTCTCTAGTAAGAAAGAAAGTAAAAAGAAATATTGAAATGTTATCTTTAAGTCATCAAAAGCTTGGTATCAGACAAATGAAACTGTTATGTGAGATTATCATTTTTAATTTTGGATAAATTGCTAGATGTCAACCACTAAGCCAATCATGGGAGGGAGGGATGGGGAGAGAATGGGGTGGGGATCGGGTGGGGGCTGACTGGGCGATGTGTGCATGTATGTCTACAAAAGTTTGTATCCCACTATGATGTATGAATACAGTGCACCAATAAAAAAAATAAATAATTTAAAATAAAGAAAACATTAAGAACAGACAAGATAAAAAAACAACTAGCTCAAATAATAAATATTTTATGTTTTACCAATATAATTTATATTTTGTTGATTTGGATGATTTTATTGGTGTATTATATTCATGAATCTTAATAGGGTACAAGACGGTAGAGGTATACATGCACACATCACTCATTTAGCCCTTCCCCATTTCCCACACCACTCCCTCTCTCCTCCCTTCTCATGTTTGGCTTATGATTGACTTTGATAGTTTATGAATGTACACCATGTATATTAGGGAGTTTCCCTTTTCCTCCTCCCATACCCCACAGTTAGGTTTCTTTATTTGCTTTTCTATGATTTCTCCATCTTCATCAAGAGTTCCTCCTATAACCTATTTTCTCCCTAACTTCTGCATATTAGGGAAAGCATCCATTTTTTTACTTTTTGTGACTGACTAATCTTACTTAGCATAATATTCTCCAATTCCATCCATTTCCCTGAAAATGACATAATTTTGTCCTTCATGACTGTGTAAAATTCCATTGTGTACATATTCCATAGTTTTGTAATCCATTCATCTGTTGATGAACTTCTTGACTGGTTCCATATTTTGGCAATTGTGAATATGCATGCATTAGTTTGGTAGTTTGGTTTCCATTTTGGTGGTAGATACCCAGAAATGGAGACATCACATAACTGACCTCAAACTATATTACAAACCCATAATAATAAAACCTCCATGATATTGGCACAAAAACAGACATAGAGACCAATGGAGCAGAATAGAAGCCTCAGAAACAAATCCACACACTTAGAGCCAATTTATTTTGACAAAGGGACCAAAAACATACACAGGAAGAAAGATAGTCTCTTTAAAAATGGTGTTGGAACTTGGCATGGTGGAGCACACTTGTATTTCCAGCATTCAGGAGGCTGAGACTGGAGGATTGCAGTTCGTGGACAGCCTCAGCTACTTAGTGAGGCCCTCCACAACTTAGTGAGACCCTGTTTCAAAATAAAGAAGACAAAATAGTTTGGAGTAGTTTGGAGGTTGAATGCCCCTGGGTTCCATCCCCAGACCCACAGAAAAAATGGTGTTGACAAAACTGGTTAACCATACACAAAAAAATTGCTATGTTTGTTGATTGCTTAAAAGAGAAATTAAATCCTACAAGAGGTAGGTAGAATTTATTCAAATCTTTTTTTTTCATTATGTATGATCCTAGTGATTGAACAGAGGAGTGGTCTACTACTGAGCTGCATCACAATTTTTTTTTTTTTTTCACTACGGTCTTGCTAAATTGTGGAGACTGATCTCAACTGTGTGATTTTTCTGGCTCAACCTTCCAAGTATTGAAATTACAGATTACAGATGTGCTCTACTGGGCCCAGCTTCAAGTCTTTATTTTGTCTAAATTTCCTTTTTGGTTTGTAATTGATTAAATGAACTATACCATTCTACAATGTTGTGATGTGTTTTATTGATATAAGTTCTAAAGGTTTAAAATCAGATAATCTAGATGTAATGCTGTAAATCATGATTGCTGTCTAAACATATTGTAGAAGTAAGTAAATAGTTTTATTAAGTTTCTAACTTCTCTAAATAATAATTCCTTATATATTATTTGTAGTCATTTTAGATAATGTGAAGTATATTTGTGCAGTTAATAAGAGGCAAAATTCTTTACTCATCCTGTATATTAAGATAAATTTGAGGTTAAAGATTTTGATACAGGATATGTATAATCTTTAAGATTATTGTATTGTTTATATCATGACTTAATTTAACAGTGTATATAAGTATATATGTATATGTTCTTAATTTATGGAATGACATTAATTATTATAGACCATGTTCAAGATTCTAAAATTTTGTAAAATGTATATTGTACTTGTACTTATATTCTAAAGATATTATGGAATGAGTTATTAAACTTTGCACCCAGATAGTAATTAACATTGACTTACATAAGAACTCTAGCACACAACATTATTAAGTGCAGATTGGGTAAGCCTACCTTTTATAGACAAATTGGATTACTTTGATTAGATAAGAGTGATATAACTAAAGAGCTGTGTTTATTAGTTCAAATCTAGTATACAGACTCGATTATTCAAGTTTTTTAATTTTATGGCCTAAGAGCTAATCTTTCATGTTTTCAGAAACATTTGCTTAAATTGACATAAAAGGGGTCTTTTGATGAAGAGTCAAGCTGTATATCACTTCCCCTCCAATATAGAAATAATCAGGCTAAAGAAAACAAAAACCCCACCCCCTGGGACAGATGTTTGCCAATAATCAACAGTGTGTTCAGAGGAAATCATTGAGGGGTCAATCACATGGTGTCAAATTCCACCAAAGCTTAAAAATTAAGGGAAGAGAGCTCTTCCATGAACTAACACTAAAGCCTTTCCCTTATGTGGAGCTCCTTAATACTACAGATTTTGCTTCCTCCAGAAATAAGCACTACATTTCTATGCTTCAGTTCCATGGGATCTGCACCCTGATCGAACACTGGAAGGACAGCCAGGATGTGGAAACCTAATTCCCTCCAGGTTGAGCGATAAACTAAACAAGGTGGGGGTGGGAGTTGGGGGTGTGAAATAGACTGCCTCTGAAATGAAGAACAGCTTCCTAACCCCTTGTTTTCCTGCATCCCTCATTTCCTTTTCATGAGTAAAGGCTCACACACACACACACACACACACACACACACACACACAAACGCATGTATAATAGGTGCCAAGGAAACCAAGACAGACAGGTTCTCTACCTAAATCTGCATATGTATATGTATATTACCTATCTTTTGTCCACTGTGCTGTCTCTTACAAAATCTTCCTTTGCCCTTGGGTTCTCAGAAGACAAAAATTTGAAAGGATAAAGTTTTCTTTCTCTTCCTTCAAATCTGGTTTGAATAAAACCTTTTTTTCCTGCTAATTTGACTCTAAGCCTTTGTAGAATAGACAAACCTAGCCTCTTGCCCTGTGCAGTGACAGTTTTGCTCAGTCACATTATGTGTCACAGACACCTTTTTCCAATCTGTGGTTTGCTTTTTTACTCCTAATATTTTCCCACTGGTCCATCTTTTCCTTATGCTTAGTGTTTTTCATGTCATGTTTAAGAGATCATTCTCTACCCTTAGGTCATGAAGATATTCTTCTGTATGCTCTTCTGAAAGCTTTATAGTTTTACCTTTAACATCTAAGTCCTTAGTCCACCTGGACTTGATTTTTGTGTGTGGTGTGAAAGAGGAGTCCTATTTCATTTTTTATCCTTGTGGATATTCAATTGTCATCTCTACACAACTGATTGAGGAGTCTGTTCCTTTTCCATTCCCATGCAGTGTCTCCTCTGTCATAAATCAGACTTTATCTATGCATGGGTCTGTCTGTTGGCTCACTCTTCTGTTCCAATAGTCTATTAGTCTAGTCATATACCAAAATCATAGCAAGGAGATATCCTTCAACAGCTATTGACCCAGGTTGTGCTTATTAAGAATTAGAAGCCTAAAAGTTGGGAAAAGCCAAATTTACAAAGATCTTGAAAATCAGTTGGACAAGACGTGGATTGATCCTGGGAATATAGGGGTGCCCTGGCATGTCAGGGAGCAAAAAAAGAGGTATTATGAATGAGCATTTTGGAAGATAAATCTGAGAGTCAAGTCAGATATCAGTCAGCATGGAGCTGAGAGAAGAATGCAGAGGTTATTATATTGTTCCAGTGCTGAAGAAAGGAGGTGTAAATGGAAACAAAAATAAAAGGGATGCATCCAAGAAATACTTGGAAGAGAAAGTTGAAATGATAGCACTGTGTTATAAATTGACACAAGACGGAGAGAGTTGGAGACTGAAAAATGGTACCAAGCTTTCCAGTCACCTGAGATATGATTCTAGTTTGGTGAAAGGCCCATAAAGTTATTAGGGAAGCATGTTTTTTCCCACTCAATCCTGAAAGTTAACCTCATGTTGTAGATAATCAAGCAGAAACCTTCATTGTATAGAGATCACCTCAGCCAGGCCACACTGCAGCGATGAAAAGCCTATGGCTTTAGATTTTTTAGTGTTGCAGTGGGACTTTAGGCCACACAGATTCAGGCCCCCTTAGGCCAACTTATAAAAAAAAAAAAGCTGAGCTAGATGAGGAGGATTGCGGGTTCAAGGTCAACCTCTGCAATTTAACAAGCCCCTCAACAATTTAGTGATACCCTGTTTCAAAATAAAAAATTAAGCCGGGTGTGGTAGTGCACACTTGTAATCCCCACTCTTGGGAGGTTGAGGTAGGAGGATTGCACAGGTTCGAAGCCAGCCTCATCTACTTAGTGAGGCTCTCAGTAACTTAATGACACCCTGTTTCCAAATAAAATATAAAATAGGTCTGGGAGTGTAGCCTGGAGATAGATGGCCCCTGGGTTCCATCCCCTGTACCACCAAAAAATAAATAATTTATTAAAAATTAAAAATTAGCCAGACATGGTAGTGCACACTTGTAATCTGCGCACTTGGGAGGCAGATAAAGGAGGATTGCACAGGTTCAAAGCCAATCGTGCTGGCTTAAGAGACCCTGTTTCCAAATAAAAACCTAAAAAATAGGTCTGGGAGTGTAGCCCGGAGATAGAAGGGTTCCACCACCAGTACCACCACCAAAAAATAAATAAATAAAAAATTAAAAGGGGGATGGGTACTGTAGCACATACCTATAAACCCAGTCCCTGTGAGACTGATACAGGAGAACCACAAGTTTGAGGATAGGATCAGCAACATAGTGAGACTTTCAAAAACCTAGTAAGACTTTATTTCAAAAACAACCTAGTAAGACATTGTTTCAAAAACAAAACAAAATAAAATAAAATAAAAAGGGCTGAGGGTGTCACTAAGAGGAAGAATGCCTTTGGGTTCAATCCCCAGTACCACATTAAAAAATGGCTAGCCTGGAGCTAATTCATAGAACTCTATGAACTTACATATCCAAAATGTACTTTTTTGTGTGGTACTGGGGATGGAACCCAGGGGCTTTCTACCTCCAAGCTATGCTCCCAGGCCTATTTTATATTTTATTTGGAAACAGGGTCTCACTAAGTTGCTGAGAGCCTCACTAAGTAGCTGAGGCTGGCTTTGAACCTTGTGCGATCCTCCTGTCTCAGCCTCCCAAGCACTAGGATTACAAGCAGGTGCCACCACTCCTGGCCCAAAATGCACTTTGAATTCTTGTAAATACATATAAATACTCTTTATTCTATTGGTCTAGTATATTTAAATGCACATAGCAACCTTCCTCTCAAACACCTATCCATGCTGACACCACCAGAGAATCAGCACTAACATTATTACTGAAAAGCCAAAAGCATATTTACAGAGTATGTACAAAGAGTGGATGAAGCAGATCCCTTGAGAAAATAAAGTTTCTGGCAGATTATGTTGTGAACAGACTAAAATAGTGTTCATAACTCAATTACACCACCATTTGGATTGTTCAAAAGAGGCTATTCACATTTTAGATCATAAAATCATTTCTTTAATTTTCTGAACACCAAATAAAATTAAATTTTAAGATTCACTTGGTAAAATATAATATGAAAACTTTGGAAAATAATTAAAAGTGATTTGGTAACATAACACTAGCTAATTTTAGTTACATACTTAATATTTAATAATGAATGGGTTACAGGAGGAGTTGGGTTTGATTTAATATGGAAAAAAAAAGCTCTTGTCACTCTTAGTACTATTGACTGTTTGTAAAAGACAGGAAAGGTGCCATAGGAGCACTGGTACATTTCCGTGGCCAGAAGGGCTGAGTTAGCAAAACTAGGCACTCAAAGATAGCATCAACTGAACACCACCAAATCCATAGCTAAATGAAGTTAAAACATGGCACAGGCCATGAAGCTACAGGTCTTGGAGTTTCCATAGCCACCTCTCATTTGTTTCATAGTGTGAGAGCCAAAAAAGACTTTCCTCCTGGATCTCAGAAGTCCTATGTTTAAACCACCAAACCTTCAAATATAGACATCTTGCTTCAGAACTGCCCAAACTGACCAGTATTCAGAGCCTACATACTCATCCTTCTCGTTCATTCATTATTTCACTCATTAACCCAATCCCACATTCACTTACTATCATGCTGTTACTGACACATACAGGCATTCAAACAAATTCACTCATTTATCCCTCTACTTCATTCTTTCAGATATGTTCATTCAGTCATTCATTTAATCACTCATTTTACAACTTAAACATTTTTCTTTTTTTTTTCTTTTATTTCTTACTTTTTTGCCTTTTTGATATTGGGATGGAACCCAGAGACATTCTACCTATGAATTAGACCCCCAGCCTTATTTTATTTTGAAAAGGGTTTCACTAAGTTTCGAGGGTCTCACTTAGCTGCTGAGGCTGTCTCAGCCTCTCACATACTAGGGTTACAGACATGCATCACCACACCTGGTTCAAAAATTTCATGACTGTATGACTGGGACTGTGAGTAAAACAACCTAGAAAATATAGGAGAAAGAAATTAATTGCACCTCTAAAAGTCTATACAGTTGACTTCTCTTGTTTGTTGCCTCTCTTCCCACTAGAACATCAATTTCATGAGGGCAGAGATTTTTATCTGTCTTGTTTGCTGTTCTCTCCCATGTGCCTATAACAGTTCCTAACATATGGTGATAACCATAAAATATCTCTTGAATAAATATGTGAATCATGGGAGAAAGTGAGAGAAACTTGATGGCACTCTCTTTGGAAATGCTTTGCAAAGAAAAAAGTTTTGCAGTTGGACCTTGGTGTAAAGCTGGACTACAATGGCATCCAAGGGGACAGTAGGAAAAATGACCTGGGGAAGGGTAATTGCATGGGGGGTTCAGGGAACTGAGTTGTCTGGTATAAAGGATGTAAGTAAGATAAGGATGAGATTAGCTCTCGAGAGCTTTTCAAAGGCAAGAGGCAGGTCTATGTGCTTTCCTGTAGGTGTTGGGCTCTCCAGGGAAAGAAATTGACATCCACTTACTGAGAAGTCTGTCTGCTGGATCAGAGCCTGGCCCACTGGAGACTGCAGAAGAGGTACAATTCCATTCAACAAGTACCTATGGAACACATACTTCCTCACTGCCATAGCAGTGAGAAAAGACTAATGTGGCAGAAAGAAGTAGTAGCAGAAGTATGGCAAGAAGGTCCCTGGATGGGAGGGGGCAGGGGATGGGCCTTAAATTGGGCCCCTTAACCTGTCAGTCCAATGACAGAGACAGGCCAGCTGATCTGAAGGGCCCCTGCAGCCCACACATTCTAGAACTCTAATTATAGAAGCAAAAGCTTCATCCCAGATATCTGGGGAAATCCTTGGTTTCAGTTTCACCTCCTGGGGCCATCAGTTCAGCTGGCACTGAGGTAGTTAAAAAGGAATGGAATGGAAATCAAGAGAGCCCACATCAGCTTCGTTGTCTCAGGGTGGACTCTTTGCTTCTAGATGGCAGTGGCTCTTTGAGGAATGTGGAATTCCAGTCTTTTCACAGGCGAGGGTTGGATTTGGTTCAGATCTTTGTTTTGTGTATTGTGAAGAGGGTGGGTCCTATAGGCCAAGAGGAATTCTAAGGCCAGATTCCTTACAGACTTCCTTTTCTAAAAAGCCAAAAGGAAAGGTAGAGCTCTAGCTGAATGGCCAGAGCTACACTTTCCATAAACAAGTCTCTGAAGTCAGTCACACAGGCAGCTGAGAGGGAACCCACATTCCAAAAGGCTCAGCAGTGCCAGAGTGCGGCCCATGGGTGCCAGTGGCATTGGGTGGCATTCCAACATAGAAGCTATGCCCACATAAAGAAACCAGTGTAGAGAAATGAGCTATGAACACTAAAACCACTGGTTACTAGAAAACCACCAGGACTAGTCCTGAAAAAAAAACTTACTTCAAACCATCTAGTAACCAGTTCTTTCTATGGCTTCATTGGATTCCACAGTTTGCTTGAAACACATGAGTGCAGTAGAGCCAAAACCCAAGAATGTCGGAAAAATCTGTGCAATGCATTCGATGCTGATGAAGTCTAAGAGTTGATGGGGTGCGGAGGGGAGGGAGAAGACCAAGACCCAGAAGGAATTGAGCCTGTCACCTGAGGCCTGAGCTGCCTTTGCTGATACCTCAGGGAGGATGGGCAAGGTCCAATGTAAAAGGCCGGGACACTCTGGTTGTGGATCCTGCTGGACTGCTTCTCCTAGGGGTCTTCTAAGGCAGAGGCCAGGACAGGAGCTGGGCAGATGAACATAGGCACCAAAGGAATATTGGAGAAAACCCTCCAGAGCCTCCCTTCAGTGGTCTCCACATGGGCCAGGAAGATGGGGACAGAATTCAGGTTGGGCCACTGTCAGTGGAGATGCTTAAGGAATATCCATGTGCACATATTTGGAAGGTTGTTGAATATATGTTTGGATCTGAGAGAGAGGCAGCACTGGGGAGCAAGGGAGTGAGGTCCCCTCAAACCATAACTCAAATCCTTCCTTCAGCTCCATGGCCCCCAAGAGCATACAGTAGTTTCTAGTTTGACCAGTATGCCAGGAGTGCCTAGCTGAGGCTTCTGGCCCCTCCAATGACCTTGTTACAAGATTGTGAGTTTTCTTTGATTCTTGTCTCTCCAAAGAAATATTTAATTCAGGGGACACAGATAAGGTAGGCATGCAAAGCTTTATCAGGAACCCGTACAAGGCCAGCCTCTTTTCGTGACCATCCCTGCCTCCTCCAGCTCTGTTCCGGTTCCATGGAAGTCTCCCCCTCCAGGACCTCCTCCCTCTGTCCCAGCTCACCCTCTATTCCAGGAGCTCCCACTCCTCCTTGGCTCCCCCACGGACACTCAATGGCAAGCCCAGCAGGGGACAGGAGTAGCCTGAACTGCATGTTTTGCCTTTGCAGTGGCTGCTCCGCATGCTGGGAACACAGAGCAGTCTCTGTGCCTTGGCAGCATGGGACTCTGCCACTAGGACTTCTTGTTACATAAAAAACCCAGAATGCATCTAGCCAAGTCAGGGACCCCCTGTGGCCAGTGGGTCATCTCTTCCCTCTCTCCTTTGCAGAAAGGCTCAGTGCTAGGAGTAGCACAAAGCTACCAGCCTGCAAATCACAGTGGCCTCTCTACTGCTTCTAAGAGGGAAGAGCATCTCTCTAGCTGATGCTAGCCCAGGAGAGAGGCAGGAGGGGAGGGAGGGAGGGGTGTTGCCCATGGTTCCCTGAGCACCCACTAGGAAGACTCCCTCAGTCACCTCCGGGGATCAACTCAGTGCCAGGGAAGGTACTTCTGAGATGTGTCTTGTGCCCTCAGGGACCATGTACTTGGGAGACACCAGCTTTACAAAGTGCACTTCAGAAAAGGGCTCTGAGTCCCCCAAGCTAGGCCAACAGAGTCCCAGGAAGAAAATCTCTCTCTTGGCCCCAGCATTGGATGAATGGTTTCTTCTGAAGATCTTGGACAGGCTGCTGGGTTCTCCAGAGCCCACCAGCATCTGGGATGGCCTGCCAAAAGTCCTGGCTCAGGACACAGGGACTTTGGCTGGCCCTGACTTGCAAGTGATCTTGGGTACTGTTCCATCCCCTGTGGGAAGGATCTTCCCACCTGTCCACAGCAGCTTGGGCAGAGAGCGAGCCTGGCCTGAGAGGCCCTGCCTGCCCATCCCAGGCTCTCAGGGATAGAGTGGCTTCAGCATTTAAGTTGTCCCCTGAGACACCTGGGTCAGCTCTTACTGCTGCATAGGGATGGGAGGCCACACCCATGGTTGAAATAACAGAGGTGACCTCAGCCTTGGAGGTCTCAACTCATCCTTCCTATGCCAGCTGCAGAGACAGGGTGCTCCCCAACAATGGGGACAATAAGGAGTACTACCCTAGCTTGTTGCCCTAAGGCAACACTGGTCTAGGCACACAAGGTGCCCAGGGAAATCAAAGCCCTTTACAGACAACTCAGTGTGGGCTCCTAGTACCAAAGATCTGTGTCTGGGCAGACAACGTGCTCTGCTTGGGTGGCAGCAGCTTGTTCTCTGCCTCTTGTTCATTTTATTTTTAGACCCACTTGGCCAGCCTCTCTCCTAGCCTTTGCAGAATGAGAGTGTGCCCAGGGAAAGCAGTGGGCACATTAGTGAGGCACAAAAGCAGACAGACACACTGAGGGTCTATGAGGATAGCTGATAAAATTGTTTGCTTAGCTTCATCTATTTATTAGCTTGGTTAGAAACTGCTATTTATATTTTAACCCTCCAGGGAAAGTCGTGAGTCTCTGGATGAAAAGAGTTGGTGTCTTCCCAATTCAAAAAGGAAGTAATAAACAGTAGTCACAAATCTCTCCAGGATGGCCACTGTCAGGAGCCTGCTGGGTTTGCCTCCCCGAACCCCTAAGATGCCCCAAGAGTAACTCCCAGGGAAGGTAGATGTCACTGTGCCCACATCCCCTTAGCCTGTGAGGCTACATGCAGTGTGCTCAGATGGTAATTTGGACTATTTATTATGAAGATCAATATAAGCAGAAAAGGGCAGGAAAGGTTACGTAAAATGTGGCTGGCAAATCACAAATGTGTTTCATACTAGGCAAAATGGCCACTCCTTCCCTGTCCCCTGACAGCTGCCAGGCAGGAGCCAGAGCCATCAACAGGGTTCCATCCCCTATACAGGAAGATAGAGCCCTTATATTTAGTCTTTAGTAATGTTGATTTTAGGCACACTTTTCAATAAGCACTTTCATAATTTGCTATGGCCAGCTTGTAGCTTTAGGAGCACTGCTTCTTGTCTCTGTAGCTTATTACTGGAAGACTAAAGTTTAAGGGCATGTGTATGTTACAGCCTCAAACCAAAGTGATTCCATCTTGTGAAAATGAAATTCCAAAGTCTTGCTGGATATACCTTTCCCTTGCTTACCCAACTGTCTTTCCTTTGTTTCCCCATTGTCTCCCCTAAGACTTGCCCAAGAAGCCCCTTGCCTATCACACCCCTCTGCTTATGGAAAATTCCCATTGTCCTGCTTAACCCTGCTGTAACAACCCCCCTTGACTATATCACTCCTCCACCATTTCCCCTTAATAACTTCCCTTGGCAATAGCTACCACTCCCTCCACCGTAAATTGCTCTTTAAACAACCTATACATTTCTAATCTGTAAGTGAACAGGGCCTCCATCTTTCACTGGAGACCTTTCCATAAGTTTAATCCCAATAAAGCCCATACAGCCATTGAACAGTCATCTCCTTCCTCCCCAAACCTTTCAGTGGAGAAAATAATTGAATTCTGAAGACTAGCTAGAAGGCAGCTCAGAATTTACCCAGAGAAAGGCAACCCAAATCTGGTGCCTCTCCTATGAGATCACTTTGCATTTCAAATAGGACCAAGCAATGTGCACTTTAGTTTCTGGAAGGGATATCATGTGGAACCCCCACCACCACCACCAAAAGCTCTAATGGCCTATTCTGCCGTGCATTTATGGCCTCAAACTCTACATCTTCAAAATACCTGAGATGAGAAGGAAGCTCCCCATCACCTATCTCTACTCCCACCCTCACCAACTCTCTGTCCATGGCCCTGGCAGGGTGTAGGCTGTGCACCCAGGATGAACCTGTCATCTCTTCCTGGTGCCTGATTAGAGCTCAGGTTTAGTTCTATTCACATCCCAACCCCATAGTTTAGGCTAAATTTATGTACATCATAATCTAAAAACAAACATGTGCCTTTGATAGCTCTGATTTATGCATAGAATCAGTTTGCTGTTCATGTCTTAATTATTTTTTTAATAGCTTTGTGGCAGGAAATCAAGGCCTGCTGAGTTTTATATTATACTGTGCAACTTATTTTCTTCTTTTTGTTTTGGGGTGTTTTCCTTAACTTGAAACATCTAATTAATTTTTGTAATGTGGATACTTTCTGTTTAAACCTTTCATGCTCATAAAATAAACTGAATGCAAATGTAGCTAATTTGTATAGAAGCCTTTTTTTGTCTTGCCAGGTACACCAGCAAATATATGTTCTGGACAAGAAGGCTGTGAAACAGGAAAGAATAGGGTCCGGGGGTGTTAAAGGCAATTTACAGCCCCTAGGAAAATGACAAGGAATATTCCCCAGAATTTAAGTTCTTGCCCTTCCATCGGGGGGACACTCTTCTTTCTTCAGCCTTCATTTCATAAAGTCACTTGTCTGAAAGGGGCTACTTGAGGGAGGGCCAGGCCACAGCACCTGGCTTTTTCACATGGGTAAAGCTTTCTGCAGCCTCAGTCCAATCACCTCCAGCGTCATTCACATCCAGTGGCTGCCTTTCTTTGGAGCACCCCTATCTTGACAATTGGCTAAGGAAGTTAGGACTCATCTGTAGCCACTCAGCTGATCCTTAAAGATGCAAGAAGGTGAGCTGGGTGTGTTAGCACATACCTGTAATCCCAGTATAAAGAGGCTAAGACAGGAGGATCACAGTTTTGAGGCCAGCCTCAGGAAATTAATAAGACTTTGCTTGCTTGTTTGTTTTTTTGTTTGTTTGTTTATTTGTTTTTTGGTAGTGGGGATTGAACCCAGGGGTATTCTACCTCCGAGGTACACCCAGCCCTATTTTTATTCTTTATTTTTAAACAGGGTCTCACTAAGTTGCAGAGCCTCACTATGTAGCTGAGTTACAAGTGTGTGCCACCAAGCCTGGCAAGACCCTGTTTCAAAATTAAAAAAAAAAAAAACAGAAAGGGCTGGGGGTGTAGCTTGGAGGTAAAATGTCCCTGGGTTCACTCCCCAGTACCAAAAGAGAAAAATGCCAGAAGGTGTTCTTAGAGCTACCAAATTCTTAATCCTTTTTTAGCCCAAGGAAATTCTACCCCCAGATACACACTCCTTAGCTTTGAGGGGCCTTGAAGATACAAAAAGCTCAGGAGGCAGAAGAGGGGTCTGGAACACACTGGTGCATGACAACTCAGTTGTCTCCTGGTACAGGCACATCTCTCAGGCTTAGCAACCTGATGTTGCTCCTGAGCCCAGCCAAGCTAGCCTCCAAGCCCCACCCACCTGCCTGCCTTGGCTCAAGATGAAATCCCAGGAAACAAAGAGGCTATTTCGGTGTGAGATATCCCTGATGAATAAAAAAAACAGATTTACTTGCCAGATTATTTAAGGCAAGTTGTTCAAGCCATTTCTCTTCAGCCACTATGTTGGTCCAGGGCCCTATAAAAGGCCCCAACAGCTCTCCAAAAGAGCAGGCCATTTGCAAATTATTACCAAGGGTGAAGTGCAAAGATATCTCAAAAGGAATGTGAGGGAAGTTCCTGGGAACAGGCTCATTCAACTAGACTCTTCCTGGCAGACAGATTATCAACTGGCCTGTCACCAGGAAATTGAGGATGAGGAAAGGGCCAGATAGGATCAGCAGGCTGGACTCCTCCCAGGCCCGTGTTTGCAATTTGCTGTGGCTACCACCACTGTCAGACCAGTTAACTGCCTTTGGCTAAGGGGGGCAATCAAGGCTGGTTGGAGTTCAGATTGATCAGAAGTTACCAGATTTATTAGAAGTTACCTTGCAATGATGAGTAAGAGAGACATGTCCCCTGCCTTTAGGGAGTACTTGGCCTGCTAAGGATGCAGATTGGGAAGCCTGGTGGTCTTTGAGAAAAATCCTAATTACTGAGCTGCAGTAAAGTTCTGCTTCCTTTGAAGGCTCTTAGAGAAAATGCTTCCCTGTCTCCTCTGGCTTTCTCATAACTCTAAGCCCTCCTTGTCTTGTGGCTACATCATAGCAATCCCTGCTTTTGTCATTGCATGGACTTCTCTGTGTTTTATCTTCTGTGAATACTTATTATTGGATTTAGGACCTACTCAAATAATCCAGGATGATCTTTTCTTAAGATCTTTATCTTAATAATATGCACAAAGACACTTTTTCCATATAAGGCCACCCACCCTTGTTCATAAGACTTTGATGACTCCCTACTGCCTGTGAGATACTGTCTGAGCTGCTCAGCTGCCTCCCAATGCTCCCTGGTCAGATCCCAGACTATCTCTGCAGTCATCCTCTCCACATGCCCCTATTCTCCTCTAACACACACACACACACACACACACACACACACACACACACACACACACTATCCCAGCCTAGCTGCTTTAAATCCCCAGAATACCTTGCCATCTCCTGTCTCCAAGTCCTTGATGGCTTCTCTCTTGTCTTGTATACTCTTGTATCCCTTCCTACCTTCTTCCCATTTTTCCAGGCCCAGCTCCATCTACACTGCTACTGAGAAACCTCTGAAGCCTTGCAGGGCTCCCTGCCTGAGCCCTAGTCCTTTCCCAAAGGTCTTCATCAAGGTCATGATAAGCCTTGGTTCCAACTCACAAAACTAAGAATTTTTCTCCATCTAGAGCATGGTGTTTTACTTGCTCTGGGATTCCTGATCCCCCTGTCCTGAGTAAGATGTGTAATGCATTTTTGAGAAATGAAATTGAAGGCAATTGTGTATTTTATTGCTTCTCCCATCCTTATTGCTTTCTGAGTTGGAAAGACATTTAATCAAGTCAATAGGGGAAAGAAAGTAGGTCAGTCAACTGAGTGGAGGAATCCTGGGCCTCCTAGCATGGTGGATGGCATTCAGAAGTCCTGATTTCGGCCCTGGTCTCTCTAGCTGCCCCCTTTTGTGAAGCTCCCTACCCAGTTCAGAGCCTCTTGGACATCCACTTTGCCTGCCGCTCTGTGAAGGCTCACAATTGTCTTCACACAGGGACTTGGGGTTTCAGAGTATTGACATCCAAGGTAAGTGCAGATCTTGTTCAGATTGCCTCAGCCTTTGCAGTTGTCTCTGTTTTCCTCTTCTTGCTTCCTCCTTGCTTTCAGCCAAGCACACTAGACTTCTTCCTCTCAGCTCCCTGAGATTCTGGGAAATTAAAGCTGGTTCTGCTTGTCTAGACCCCAATCCCACAGATTAGAGGCTTGCTATCTGTCTCCACGTCTTCCTCTCTGTCCCTAGATTCTTTTTTTATTGGTGCATTATATTCATACAACTTATTGGGGTAAAAAACTTGTGTGTACAAACATGTACACATTGCTGATTTAACCCCTACCCAATTCCCACACCATTCCCTCCCCGTCCCTCCCTCCCTTGCTTGGCTTAGTGATTGACTTCAATATGTTTAAGTACATTCTTAACACATAACCTCCACAAAGCAAAAGCTCAAGGACTCCATCCTAAGTTCATTGTGGTGTGAGAAGGGGACAGAGAGTGAACTTCAGTGTAATTCTGAGTTCACATCCAGCTCTGCTTTTTACTAGTTTGGGAACTTTAATGAGTTTCAGTTCCCAACGAACTTATTCATCTGCTTATTTAATAGAAGTCAGAAATAAATTTTCATGATGTACTCACTAGTTGCCAGACCTACTATGTGCTATATGTCAATAGCACAATGGTGAAAAGAACAAAAATCCCTGCCCTCCAGGAGCTCACCATCTTCTGAGGTTTTTTGGTCTGTTTCCTGCTGCTATGACAACATACCTGAGACTAGGAAATTTATAAAGAATAAAAATGTATTTGTTTCCTGGATCTGGAGGCAAGGAAGTTGAAAAGTATCTGCTCAGCATCTGATGAGGCCCTCTTGCTGAACCATAACATGGTAGAGGTCATCACACCGTGAGAATAGAAGAGTAGATGTTAGCTTGGACCTCTTTCTTCTTCTAAAACCATTAATATCACATATAAATTTGGAGATTAAGTTTGCAACAGATGAAATTTTAGAGACAAATTCCTACCCTAGCAGTGATGCTAGCCATGTAACCCAGCACAACAGAATGAGAGAGAATGTATAATGTTGGCACTCTGTCCTGTGATCTGACATGATTGCTGAATTCCTAAACTAAATTCACTACCAAGAATTATATCATAAGAGCACACAAGGTCTGAGGCCTACAGAATTACTGACTTATAATAAAACTAATTTTGTCTGCAAGAATTTAAAAAAGAAAGACTTTTTTAAAGTATGTTTGTGAGTATATTTGGCTATTGCAAGCTAAGGTGATCAGATACTCCAAATGAACAGAACAGACTTAAAATCAGAGTCTATTCTAAACAGTATATAAAGTCAAAGTCCAGTTTTTAGACAGCTCAATTACTGCATGCCCTCAAGTTTGATGTGATATACTTGAAAATATACATATAATTCTTGTGGCACTGGAGGTTGAACCAAGTGGCATTCTACCTCTGAGCCGTATTTTGGTTTTGAGTCTGAAACAGGGTCTCTGAGTTACTGCATACTGGCTTCAAATTTGCAATCCTCCTGTCTCAGCCTTCTGAATACTAAGATTATGGGTGTGTACTACTTCACCCAGCAAGATGCATATAATTTATTACTTGTTTTTTGGAAGAAATATAGAGGACGCAACACAGAACTGACAGTGATGTTCATCACAACATTAACAGGTAAGAAAAGCATACAGTTCTGAAAATCTTTGTGCAGCCCAGCTTACAACCAACAAAAGTTTGTAGCGCAGCCAGCCTCTCTGCTGGCACAACTAGGTTTATCCATCAGTGGCAGCTGACAGTCCCTTCTTGCCCCTGTGGGCCTAGCTCCCAATCTCTGATCATGTCATCTGCACCCGAAAACTGCAGCACCCATCAAATGCCCACACAATGCTTTCCTGTCCCCAGGAGAAAGGCTCATGTGTGCAGATGGAAGACCAAGGGAAGGCACAGACATATCCTCCCATGAAAGCAGTGGAATACCCAGATAGCAGTGGTGGCCAACTTACCCCTGCTAATCAATCAGAAGGAGATATACCTGAAATCCTGTCACCAGGTATACCACCCCAATTGGTTCCACCTCTCCCTCACAGAGGCACTAAGGTTAAGTTATTTCATGTTGCCAGCATCCTCCACTGCACAATGGAGATGGAGATTAGGGATGCACATGTTTCATAAGGTTGTGACAGCAGTCATTGAGAGGGATCAGCTTCTAACAACAGCTGGTACTGGCTGCCTGGCACTTACTATATGCTCATAAGAAGATCTCCTTCCCTCTTTGTGTTTTCTTTCCCCTTCCTCCCTCCTCTTTCTTTTCTCCTTAATGTTGCTATGGTATGTATATTGATTTATGTGGGTAGTATAATGAATTACCACAAATTTGGTGGCTTAGAACAACTAAATCATTTATTTATGCAGAAAGGTAGCCATTCATTCATTTACTCAATCTGTCACAGCTCTGGAAGCCAGAAGTCTGAAATCGAAGTGTCAGGAGAGCCACTCTCCCTCTGAAGGCTCTGGGGGGGGCATCATCCTTGCTTCTTTCATCTTTTGGTGGCCACAGGTGTTCCATGGCTTGAGACCATATTGCTTCAATCTCTGCTTCCTCCTTTACCTCACTTCTTCCCTACATGTCTCTAATTTCATTCTGCTTTTCTTTCACAAGGACACTTGTGATTGGACTTAACGCCCACTTGGATAACCCAGGATGACCTTATGTCGAGATCCTTCACTTAATTATATTCACAAAGTCCTTTTCCTGAATAAGACCATATTCACAGGTTCTGCTTAGACATATCTCTTGAAAGGGGATCATAATTCAGTACACTATAATATAAATGTTAGCATTTCCCATCAACCGCAGATTTGAAGGTCAAGCCACCTGCATTTTCCCTGAACAGGGCTCTTGCAGGACACTCACAGAGATAGGTCTCTACAACCACAATAAGAGACAGGGCTCTAGTTTATTTCAACTCTCCAGAACTCATGGGGCAAAGAACCTTGGATATCTGGTGACTCAACCTCCTCACTGACCACTCAGGGGAAACTAAGTTCCTTAAAAACAGAGTAAATTTCATTCTCCTTTTTATTGGCTTTCCATGGGTATTTAGAAAGCATCTCCTGTGAGCTAGTCCAGGTTTGCTGCTTGGACAGTGTTAAACACCACCTCCCCCTGAACAAGGGCAGCCCTAGGTGTCTTCCTATTCCTGTAATCAGGATGCATAGACTTGACTTAAACCATACCAACTACCTCTCCATTTTACCAACAGATCTGGAGTCACAGTGGCCTGCAGTAGGGGCTCCTGAGGCAGAGAGAGCCAAAGTCTAAGATTTGTACTCTGACCACATATCTGTCATCAGCATTGAGCCTGATCACATTTATAGTTAGGGGAATAACCCAAGTATTTGGGAGACTGAGACAAGAGGATTGCAGGTTCAAGACCAGACTCAGCAATTTAGAGATTTTCAGCAACTTACTGAAACCCTGTTTAAAAGAAAAAAATGGGCTGGGCTTCTAGCTCAGTGGTAGAAGACCTCTAGGTTCAATCTATAGTACCACAAAACTAACAAAATAAATAAAAATATGCCAGGTGTTGTAGTATATGCCTGTAATCCCAGTATTTAGGAGGCTGAGACAGGAGGATCCCAGGCTGGATGACAGCCTCAGCAATTTAACAAGGCCCTCTGGCACTTAGTGAGACTCTGCTTCAAAGTAAAATAATAAAATAGGGCTGATAGTGTAACTTAAAATTAGAATACCCCTGGTTTCAATCCTTAGTATCACAAATTAATTAATTAAAAATTAAATAAATTGGCCGGGCGTGGTGGCGCACGCTTGTAATCCCCGCGCTTGGGAGGCAGAGACAGGAGGATCGCGCTGGTTCGAAGCCAGCCGCGCACGCTGGCTTAGGAGACCCTGTTTCCAAATAAAAATGTAAAAATAGGTCTGGGAGTGTAGCCCGGAGGTAGAAGGGCTTCCAGGAACTCCAGTACCACCAAAAAATAAAAAATAAATAAATTAAAGATTGCTATGTACCAATAAAATTTAAAAATTAAAATGTAAAGGGCTGGGGGTGTAGGTCAATGGGTTTGATTTCTAGTGCCATCAAAGAAAAAAAAATAGGGAAAGAGATGCTAGCCCACCTGAATGGCCTTGATGTGGACTGATCATTTTCCTGTGTTAGTTGGGACAAACTAAGGGCCCCTGTGCTGGGAAAATTAAGGACTCTGAAAGGATGCTGGGACTTGAGAATGGAAGCTGAGAAGTTGCTCGTAGAAAGCTCAGCCCTTCCTCCCTTGCACATTTCTAAGAATGCAGTGATGGAACAGACGAAGAGAAAGGCCATGTTTTTATCGAAGGGGGAGGGGACAATCCAGTGACCAATTTTAGTTATTAGCTACAAGAAGAGGGCCCTTATTCTAGACGTGTGTATGCTTTTTAATTTCCTCTTGTGGGCTCCTGAGGGGGCCCAGTAACCATGCAATTGATATTCCTCTCCAGTCTTGGAAGATAGGGGCACTCTCCCGGAGATGGCTCCAGGTGGTACAGAGTGCCACCTGCACTCCCAGCTTCCCCATTAACTGCTGGATGGCAAACCTCCAGGTGGTGGGGAGGGGAGGTGTGCTAGGCTGGCTCTGCTGGGTAGGGGGTTGAGATGGGTTATCTCTTGTTGGGGGGCAGCAGGAGCAGTAGCATACTGAGGTGCCAATGGACTTAAAACATTCCTGTTGCACAAACAAGATTAAAAGCCCCTGTAAAGTGAGTAAAAGGCTTGTCCTGCTTAAGCAATTAAGGCAGTTGTTACAAAGCAAACCAATTAAGAGGTGGTGATTTGCATTAAAAGGAGATCTTTTGCATCTTAAAAGTTCTCACTGGTTGGGCTCCAAGGCTCAATCCAGTAATCCCAGGGACTCCAGTTGAAGCTGGAGGATTTCCAGTTAAACCCAGTTTAGGAAATTTAGGAAAACTCTGTTTCAAAATGAAAAGTAAATCCATTTGCAACGGCAAACACCTGTAATTTCAGTTTTTGGGAGGCTAAGACCAAAGGGTCACAAGTTTGAGGCCAACAGGCATCAATTTGAAACCCTGATTCAAAATATAAATAAATAAATAAATAAATAAATAAATAAATAAATAAGACTGTGGTATAGACCAGAGGTAGAATGCCTCTGGGTTCAATCACCAGTACCACAAAAATGAATAGATAAATAATATAGTATAAAAGGGCTGGAAATGTAGCTTAATGAGTTTGGTTCCTAGTGTGCAAAAATAAACAAGTTAAAAATGTTTTTAAATTCCTGAGGAAGCTTCAATAGGTGGAACTCCAGAAGGGGAGGGTTAAAAATTCACCCATAACTCTTCTCCAGTATTTATAAAACCACATTGTTTATATTGACCTTTGATGAGCCTCATAGTCCTGAGCAATGTTATTCCCCCAAAATATATGTCATCGTTATATAATACCCCCTTTTCCATGTCCCAGGCAATTCCTCAACAATGGTTGTGGCTTCTTCCAGGCCTAGGATGATTAGTACAGGCAAGACTTGAGTGCCAGTTCTACTGAGCCAGCAATGAGGTAGAGGGAAGCCTGAATCCTCACGTTTATAGAACAAAAGATGATTGATAACCATAATTTCCCAAGAGCTTTCCAGCTTTACCCTGCCAGAGCCCATTCTTGGGCTAGGCTATGTGGACAAGGAGATACCCTTGAAGTATAAAGTGGGTAGGATAGAGACCTTGCCCTAGATGATGCACAGAATAATGACAATTTTTCTGGGAGGGATGAAATATGTTTGGGAAAGTACTTTAGAAGCAGTACCATTTATGGTTCCTGGAAATGCAAGGGATGACTGGTTTGTGTCCTCTTAGAAAAGGCTTCCTAAAAATCAGAAGCTCCTGATCTAAGCTCTCAAATGGTCTAAAACTTGCTCAGTGGAAGCATGAGCGCTTAGCGCTGAGGTTTTCAGGGCTCATCTCGGCAAGCTCAATGAAGTGTTAATTCTAGTCAGTGCTCAATAGAAGTAGCTCGTATGTCTAAATTGTAAAAATTAGGAGAAACCTGGATTCTCAATGATAAAGTTTCACAAAACTTGACCAAAAATTTCAATACAGCAAGATTGAAATTATTTTTTATACCTGCCCTGGCTCAGAGGCTTAATGGGAAACACAGGTGGCTCAAAGCACCCCCCCACACACACACATATATACATTCTCTTCTTTCTCCACCAACACTCAAGGTGAGAAGCCATTTGTAGGCATTTTCAGTATTCAAAGTGATTTCCATAAATTCTGAAGTCCAAACCTCAAGCACAGAGTTATTCTCAGAGCTAGGAAGTTTGAGGAGCTTAAAATGAACCAGGGGGGAGAAATATCACAGAGGAAGATTGAGAACAGAGGAAGAGAGAGAGAGAGAGAGAGAGAGAGAGAGAGAGAGAGAGAGAGAGAGAGAGAGAGAGCGCGCACTCTGAGGAAGACAGAAAGGGAAGAGGAGAAGGAGAGGGAGACAATGTGAACATTTCCTGGTGATTTTAATTTGCACATTGCAAAACACTGCATGGCTGTCAACCATTATATTACCCATGCCACCTACTGTGCCCACATGGAGGTACCTCAGGGAAGGAAGTAAGCAGAATTTATTTCTTTCCTCCACAGCCCTATTTGCCCACAGCTGTTTGGGCACAATAGGAGGAGGGCAGAACCCTGGAAAATTGCCAAGGGGCTCTCCTCTTTCCAGGAGAATGACCAATTTTCATCCAGCCTACTTTTTACATCTAGGAGTCAAGGAAGGAGGAACAGATAGAACCTCAGAGCTGCAAAGCTCCTCAAGAAGTCAGTGCCCCACCCTTGCCTGTAAGGTCCTCAGTTAGACAGCGATGAACTAATAATTCCAGTCTTTTGAGTCAAGGACAGGCCATGCCTCCATGTTCCTTTTTCCTTCCTTGGTACAGTCAGATAAATAACATGTTGAGCCTCAAGCATAGGACTTTAAGTAAGTGGCTTCCAGAGGCTTCCTGTTCTTGAACCATCATGGATTCCTCCTGAAGTCCTTCCATTCTCCACCCCCACATCCATTCAGGTCCTAGGGAGGAATTATCAAGAAACAGAAGATAGCTTCTGCCTCTGTATGGGTGATGAGATGACTGGTTTCTGTCCCAGCTGTACCACTTATCAGCTGTATCAGTTTCTCACTGTCACTATAACAAATTATTGTTAAGTAGTTGAAAACAACCCAGATTTAGTCTCCATATTTTGGGAACTCAAAAGTCTAAAATTAGTTTCACTGTGCTAATATCAAGGAAACAACAGGGCTAGATACTTTGGTCGACTGATAAGGTAGAAACCATTTCCTTGATATTTCCAGAATATAATGACCACTTACATTCTTTGACTCATGCTGCCTACCTCCATCTTCAGAGCATATCACTGCAATCTTTGCCTTAACTCAGCCCATCCATATATATCCATGAATATTGGAAGGTTAAGACAGAAGGGTGGCAGGTTTGAGGTCAACTTCAGCAAATTAGTGAGGACCTCAGCAACTTAGTGAGACCATGTTTACAAATAAAAATTTAAAATAGAGATAGGGGTCTAACTCAGATGTATAATACCCCTGGGTTCAATCCCCAGTACCACTACCAAAAAAAAAAAAAAGGCACATACAGCAATGCATCTTATGCTAATGTTTTGGTTAATGAGAGGCCACATATACATTGGTGGCCCCATAAGGTTATAATGGAGCTAAAAATATTTTCTAGTGATGTCCTAGCCATTTAATCTGGCCTTTTGGGGCCTGGAGTCCACACTGAACAGGAGGAGGCAGAAGCTATCTTCTTGGTCCCATGTGGATCCTGTGGATGAGAAAAACTCTCTCCATCAATTTCTGTACCATGTGGATACTGAACAGGCTTAGAACCCAATGTCTGATGTCCTGGGCTTGTACTGTTATCAGGTGGAACTGTCCCCATGGGGAACAAGAGGCTAGGCTATGTGTGTGAGGAGAGGGGGCTTATCACACCCATAACCACCAACAGTCAAATTGAAAGGAAAATAGGATTTAGTCAAAGCCAGATGTAAAGGAAGATAGAGGAAACTTTTGTGCTTCAAATCGCAATATTCAGACGCAGGGACAGGGACAGTTTCCACAGGAGAAGAGACCAAGTTGGACAAAAGGGGAAGAATATGCATATGAGATTGCAGTAACCAGAGGACCTGTCATCTCAGGTTCCTTGGTGCCTGTGAGGGTAGGATACAGGCTTTCAGACTTTTCTCTTAATGTGAAGAAATGAAGAAAATTTTCAGAAGTTCAAATAATTTGGGGTTTTAATTCTCAGTATGAAGATATTGTCCTTAATTTTAGAGGGAACCTGTTTCAGAACCTATAGCTAAGATCACCCCTTAACCACCTGTGTCTCATCTGTCATCCTCTCTAAGACCTCAGCGTAGCCAGGCACCTTGGTTATGCCCATTTATTTGTGTGTGTTTGTGTGGGGGGCGTAAACAGGGATTGAACCTAGGGGTGTTCTACCTCTGCATCACACCCACTTCCTCTTAATTTTATTTTATTTTATTTTTGAAATAGGGTCTTGCTAAGTTTCCCAGGCTAGCCTTGAACCTGCAATCCTCTTGCTCCCTTATTCCTATAATACTTTGTACTGGGATTATAGGCAGGTGTTGCAGTACCTGGTGTATACTCTATATTTTACTGTTATTTCTGTGTAATTCTTTTACATTCTAAAAAATGTTAACTGTAAAACAGTATTCCCTGTTACATCAGCAGCAGCCTCATCTATCATGCGTTTACCACATTTCTTGATTGCATCAAGAGGCCCCATAGATTGAGTGACTGATCTATACAGTTTAGGACAGTGTAAGCACACTCTATGAGGTTTCCACAATGACAAAATTTCCTAATGACTCATTTCTCTCAGAATATATCCTGGAACATGTGACTGTAGATGTTCATCACAGCATTGTTCATACTGTCCAGACTGGAAACAGTCCAAATGCCCATCAAAATAGAATAGATAAATAAATTATGACATATTCATATGCAAATTTCACAAACATAATGCTGAGTAAAATTAACCAGACACAAAAAGTAGGATTCTATCTATGTAAAATACAAAAGTAAGTAGAAACATGTAGAATTCAAGATAGTGGTTGCTACCTTGGTTATTAATGACCCTGAGAATTACAATGAGATTTCTTGATCTGAGTTCTGGTCCCACAAGTATGTTCACTTTTTGAAATTCACCAAGTTGTACATGCATGATCTGGCTCTTTTCTGTAATAATACTTCAGTAAAATGAATTTCAAAACCACAAACAGCAGGCATTAGAGCCTGGCGTGGTGGTGCACACTTGTAATCCTAGCACTTGGGAGGCTGAGTCAGGAGGATCTGGGTTCACAGACAGCCTTAGCTACTTAGTTAGGCCCCTATATAATGGAGGAGAAAACTCAGCAAAGCCGAAATGGAAGTGTAGGAGAGGAAGAAGGCTGAGGTTGATTAATGGAGGAGCTACATCCAAATATGTGTAGAAGTATCAATGTAGCATGGTCAGCCTGGACACTCATTGTTTGGAGGGGGGAAGGGGAAGCAGGGAGGGAGAGGGTACCAAGCACAGTCTGAAAGTATGCCATTTTCAATATGATCCACATAAAAATAAAAACATAAAGCAGACATTACACAAACACATAAGCACACATGCACATAATCACATCTAAAAATCTAGCAAAGGTAAAATACTGAGGTTGCTTTTCAATTAATGGTTAACATTTGATGTGGTTTCCCTTTTCCTTTTTTCCCACTCCATCCCTCACTCATTCCTGCTCCATCCCTCACTCATTCCCGCAGCCACTGAGCCGTGTCCAGGTGGTCTTTTCAATGCATCATAACCAGCATTTTTCAGAGGAAGCAGATTCCAACATTTAAGAATGTTCCGATTCCTCTTCTATTTTTCTTGATTCCTAGGTTTGGGTTGGGAAGAACACTTGAACCCAATCAGAGGTTTCGTATCCACATACTGATGAGCAATGCGGAGGTAGGCATGTTTTTGACACTACTGAGTGGGTGGCAGCTCCAGAGGAGAGATAATTCTCAGTGATATGAGCAGGGCACTTGGTGTTGATGAAAATAAAAAGCCTTCTTCTCTGCCTATTGGAAAGGTTCAGCGGGTATGCTCTTTGATAAATGGCCACAGTAATGAAATTCACACTCTTTAATCACAAGGGCTATAACTTAATTAAAAACACATCGAGAATTGATTTGGGTTAGAGAGCTCACCCGGTTTCCAGCTTTATTAAATTTGGTCTTTCTTTGCTCAGCCTCATCCAACATTCTTAAGTACAGAAGTCAATGAAGAGAAGCTATCACCATCCAGATTGGATGGACACAGATTTGGGGTCCTGGGAAAACCAGAGTGAAGGTAAGTGGGGATCAGGGAACCTAGATAAGGGACCCAAGCCCTGTAGCCCCTTCCTGCTTTCACCTGTGGCTTCATCAGGTTCACTGAAAGAAGCAGGAGTCCTCATTGTTCTAGTTCATGTCAGGGTCTCTTGGAGCCAACTGAGTTAGGTCCACCCCCCAGGAGAGATGTGATACTGGGGAAGTCTGGCCAGGAGAACAGTCCTAGTGAGACCACAAGTGCCTAGCACCATATGAAGCCCATAGTAGGAAATCAGAAAATATTGGGTCATGGGAAAAACAATCACAATATCTCCCATGAACTTAATTTAATGCTCACAGAAAACTTGCAAAATAAGAATAGTTATTGACCTCATTTTATACATGTAGTAATTAGGGAAGTGAAAAATGATTAAATGATTTGTCCAGAGGTCTGTGGGATGCAAGGGCCTGGGCAGACACCATTTGTGCAGCACTCCCTAAACAGACATGCCCCTTCACACACACACACACACACACACACACACACACACACACACACAGATGCACCTCCCTCATCTAAAAACTGTACAGATGCCTACCTATGCAGATATTACTGGACAGATGCACAAGGAGATGCCCACTTGCATTCCCAACATACATAAATATGCTCCTTTGCAGATATGCTCAGAATATGGATCTACAATCACATACTCAGCTGCAACCCTGACACATATACATATATACACCTATACTTCCCCCATCCATATGCACAACTATACTCTCAAGATACCACACACACTAAAATGCATACATTCTAACACATCCACACAAACATGCACACACATGTACACACACACACACACACACACACACACACACACACACGTATATCTGGACCCAGGCATACATTCACAAATTCATGCATAGGCAGTATAAATTATTATGTAGCCTCATGTATTATTTCTCTACCCCTCCCCTCAACCTTACTTATATAGGTACACCTAGTAACAAAAACACAAACATCCCCACATACACACACATGTCCAGATATATATGTGTGTTTGAATTTTGCACACACATAGATTGTACACCCATGAAGATATAGCTGATATGGATATATTTCCACTCTACCCATCTATATTACACACTTACGTACATGCTCAACTGCGTCAAAAACACTTGGAGTTAGGTATGTGAACACATTTCTGACTCTCCAGCTCTGGAACCTGGAAAGTGTGTATTGCATCCCTTCTCTGGGTCTTTCTCAGGAGAATTAGGGCCCCTGTGCTAGAAATGGGCCTTTGTAGGCCAAGGGGCTAAGAGATCTGACAGGTGGAAGTCAAGTTGTAAGGGAACAGCAGAAAGATGCCCAATATACCTGGTGTGTGTAAGTGTGTACTTCTGTGTGTGGGTCCGTGTGGCCATGAGAGTGCTCCTAAAGGCACTTCTGGAGCACTTGTCTGCAAGTTCATAGCTGTATAGAAGACATCTTGTGCCTGCACCTATGCATATGGGGGACAGATGTAGTCTGAGAAGGTTTGCCAGGGAAGCTGCTACAGAAGCTGAAGTTACTTGTTCTTAACCTCTCATAAAAGTAGAACATTACCTGTGTGTCACCTCTCAGCACCAGCCTCAGGCTCCTGTCACACCTCACCTGGTACAGATGCCTCTCTTCAGTGTTTTGCACTGGCAAGAGGCCAGCTATGACTCCTGACTGCCCATGTATGTGCTTGATAACCATTTGCTGGTCACATTTCAGTCAGGTACACACTAGAAGCTTCTTTGTTTTCTCACTCATAGTCCAGAAAGTCTAACTTAAAAATATACCATGCTTTCTTGGTCATTAAGTTTACCTGTGATCAAATGAGGCCTGGAATCAAAGCTAGAAACACCAGCGATGGAGGAATTGCTCTTGTTTTCCAGTGAAGTGAAGAAATTTCAGAGTGCATCCTACCAATGCAGGTCTGGGTGGAAAGACAGAGAGAAGGCAAGAATGAAAGAGAGTTGGCACCGATGCTGTTATTCAAACAATGGACTTTACCTGTAGGTAAAAGTTCTTTAAGTGGTAGTGGTATCCAGGCCTGTAATCTCAGTACTTGGGAAACTGAGACAGGAGGATAGTAGGCCAAAACACCAGCCTCAGCAACCTGGTGAGACTCTCAGCAACTTAGTAAGACCTTGTTTCAAAATAAAAGATAAAAAGGGCTGCAAATGTAGCTCAGATGTATAATGCTCCCAGGTTCAATTCCCAGTACTTTCAAAAAATATTAGTGGTTAGGAGACAAGTACTATAGGGGCTAAGAATTTAAGACAGCCCTGGGTGCAAATCCCTTCTCAGGCAGGGGCCACTTTCCAGTTGTGGGGCCTGACTATACCTGCTTTTCCATTTGTGAATAGGATAATTAAGAGCTAGTCTTTCTATTCCCATGGTGGTCAGGAGGACCAGATTCAACAAGAGCTGGAAGGCTCTTGGTAAACTACTGAGCTCTGCACAGATGAAAGAACTTCTTATTTGCAAAGGCAACTGTGATGTTGGAAAAGCCCAAAGAAGCAAATATTGCACCTATGCTAACAGTCTCTGTAGGGCTCACATGTGCCTAAAAACAGGCCGCATATGCCTCTTCCAGCTTCCAAGTAAATGAATACTCATGTGCCATCTGCCTCAATCCTAATGTGTAAACTGGAATGTCCTAGAAAGAGTTGGCTATGTTTTATATTCCTGTCTCCAACGTCTTTATATATCAGCAGTATTTCCCTTTTTTCAATGACACTTTAAAAGTTCCTTATGTAGCCAGGCATGGTGGTACACACCTGTAATTTCAGTACTTGGGAAGCTGAAACAGGACAATTCTCAGCAACCTAGCAAGACCTTGTTTCAAATTTAAAAAGTAAGAAGGGAAGAGAGGTTGAGGGGTAGCTTGGAGATAGAATGTTCCTGGGTTCAATCCCCAGTACCCCCTCCCCCACATAACCCATTACATTGCTCAGAAGTCCAAAATGAGGCAGCCATTGTGTTTGGTATGATTATCTACCAGCTCATTAACAAACTTTTAGCCCTACTGCACTACTGCAAATGATCACATTGCCATTTCTATTTGGAAGTATCCTTTAAACCTTTAAACTGTGGTTATGCTTGATTGAAATTTTCTGTGTGTGTGTGTGTGTGTGTGTGTGTGTGTGTGTGTTTATGACATGCACATGGATGAATACCTAGATAATTATATAGATGACAGGGAGGAGAGGGAGATTGAGAGTTGGATATTTTGAAAGAAAGAATCATAGTTTGTCAGCAAGTAGAGTGCTCAGACTAAAACATCTTCAAAATACCTTTTAGGAGTTCAGGATTTGCTTCCACACTTTCTATTTTTTCCCCATCTTGACATCAGAAATAGTGAGGATGTGTGTCTCTTATGCCTGTATTTGGGAACCTCTTTCACTTAGGTGACACTGGAGACATGAGTTCTCTGAGTAAAGGAATGTGATGCTAGGTTTCTACAAGCACATACTGTTATCCTGTTCCTAGGGTACCCAATGTCCTTTATTCATCTTCTGCCCTTTATTTTCCTCTGGGAGATGCGTAAAACAGACATTATCTATGTCTTTTTTAGAGAAAGGCCCTGCCCTATGCTTCTATGAGGACCAATCTTTAAGGTGCTTTGCAGATGAAAATCAAAGACATGCCAGATGGCATTCCTACCTACTTCCTACCCAGACTTGAGTCTTCATTGATATTAGCATGACTGCAATGTTATCTCCTATCCTCATTTCCAGAGTACTGCTATGTGCTCTGGAACAAGTCCCTGACCTATAGATGGACAAATTCTGGGCTATTTCCCACCAATCTTTCATCTCCTTCCTATGCCAGATATCACTAATCAATACTACTTTTCCCCTGAGCTTCATCAAGGCTCTATATTTCTTTCAAGCCCAATGATCCCAGAAGTGGCTCTAAAAGTAAGTAAGGAAGAAAGCCCACTGATCTTTTCATCTACCTGCCCCTGATTGGTATCTGACTGATTGGCAGCTGTGATAGGCTCTGAAATCTTTATGCCCCTTCCTTGCCTAATCTCATACCTTCAAGGACTATGAAGTTTAGTCTGGTAAGAACACTTGATGACCCCGGTCACTCCAAATTCTCAACCTTGACTAATGGTCCTCCTCTACAGAGATCCAGGATCCATGGATTATTCACATTGTTTGTCCCAGAACCCAGTCCAAGAAAGGCCTGGACTATAGTGAGTACTTGACAATTTTGTGGAATTATGAAATGAATGAGTGACTTCTGGAACTGTATCTGTAAGTGTCCCCATCCCCTTTTTGGGAGAGAAATGACTTGATGGTCGTCAGGAAGACTTTGAGGTGAATTATCATTTCCAGGTAGCATAATTTCTCATATTCTAGATTTTGATTGGCACATATGTCCCAATTCAGTACAGAGCCGCCAGGCACTGCCACAAGGTCCACATTCAGGTGTCTCACTAGCAGTTTCTCCAGAAGACAACTTGATCAACATTTGCATATCTTTGTGGATTCAAATAAGGGAATTTCATTACAGGTTGTTTACAGGATCCCCCCATAAAGAAAGGGAGATACACCAAGAAAAATGAACTCCAGATATTTCCAGGCATGTTATATATCATGCATATATGTATGATGTATACCACGCATATATAGCCCCCATGTATATATCTATATATTGGAGAGTGGCTATGGGAGCTAAACAGAAGACTTACTAGTTGGAGTTAGGGGGAATGGGTTAAATCCTAGGAATTTCATTCAGGTTTTGCTAAAACTTATATAAATTGTTTTTATTCTCTAACTACTGATGGAAGAAGGTTCCATAAACTCTTCTGGGTGCAGGAAAAAGTTGGGCTTCAGTAGAAAATTTTCCTGTAGAAAACTGACTTTGAAGTTGACTTTCAAAGTTGATTTTGAAGAAACAAGAAAGTGTAATCCCTACACTGGGGAAAATGGGGAAGAGAAACTAACTTTTGCAGGGAGAAGTACTGGGAATTGAACCCAGGGGTACTCTATCACTGAGCTACATCTCCAATTCTTTATTTTTTTATTTTGAGACAAGATCCCTCTAAGTTGCCCATTTCAGTCACCAGTTTTGTACTCTCCTGCCTCAGCTTTATGAGTTACTGAGATTATAGGCCTGAATTACCACAACTGGCCAGAAACTGTTGTTATTTTCTTTTATTTTTATTTTCATTGTGGTATTAGGGATTGAACTCAAGGATACTCTACCACTGAGCTGCAACTCCAGTCCTTTTTACATTTAAGTTTCAGAGAGTGTTTCCCTAAGCTTCCCAGGTTGGTTTTGAATTTGCAATGCTTCTGCATCATCAACCCCTTGAGTTACTGGAATTATAGGTCTGTACCACTATGATTGCCAGAAACTGCTTTTAAAGGAACCTAAGTGGATTTAGCAGACAAATTTTTCAAAGTGAGTATTATGAATATAATCCAAAATGCTAAAGGAAACAATGTTTTGAATATTAAAGGAAGCCCTATGTGGGAGCACAGGCCTGCAATACCAATACTTGGGAGGCTGAGACAGGAGTATAATAGAAATGGAGCCACACAGGGCCAGCCATTTTAAAATGATAATGGGAAGAATGTGGCCTTTTTTGGCCTAAACTCTTGCCTGAGTGTTATGGTTAAGATACAGAATATGCTCTGAAGAGCTCACTGTAAGGTTGTGATGCAGAGAATGAGGCAAGCAGGCCAAGTAAAAAGCAAGAAGCTCTTTATTCTGCACTCCCGGGCACACTTAACTGGCCCCACCTTTTAATAATGTTCAGGGTTGACATAGTTAAGTCATGAAGGCTGCAATCTCATCAGTTGATAAATTCAAATGGATTTACTGAGCAATAACCTAGGCAGGTGGGTCCCTGGGGTGTGTCCTTAGGGACTGTGTATTTGTCTTTGAATCCCGTTGCTTGTGCTCTCTTGCTTCTGGCCTCCATGATATAAGAGCAGAGCCCTTGCTCTCTTTCTCTCTCTGTTTTACATCACCATGCTCTTACCTCTGAAGACCTGACCTGACTTTGACTGAACCCTAAAATCTCAAAAACACTGTGAGCAAATAAACCTTCCATCCTCTAATTTATGTGATCAGTTGTTTTAGATTATAGCAATGAGATCCTGAGTGTATGATTCCCTGACCCAGTACCCTATTCCAGTGTGTAGCACCACCCAGAAATGGGGATGGGGGACAAGTGATAGGCCCAGCTTCTGACCCCAGCCTCAGGGTGACCAGGGAGGTGGATGAGTGGTTCCTCTGAGCGGATACCCCTTTCCTTCTTTCTGAGTATAATGGACTTTAGGGAAAGAAGTGTCAGCCTTTTCTTGACATTGTAGCTCTAGGTCCAAGAAATTCTTTGGTCTGGAGGATAAGACCTAAGAATTGCAGAAACTGCTCCTGCAGTTGCTCATTCAGGCCTCTCCTACTCAGGGGAATTGCTGTTTCAAGGGCCTTCCCAGGGCTAATTAAGCTAGGAATGAAATGAAGGCAGCGAGCTAGGTAACCAGGCTCCTGTTATTTAAGTTTTCATTTTCAGCCAGGCACTGTGATGCAGACCTGTAATCCCAGTATTTGGGAGGCTAAAACAGGACAATTGTAAGTTCAGGGCCAACCTCAGCAACTTAGACCTTGCTTTAAAACAAAAATAAAAAGAGACAGGGGATATAACTTGAAAGTAGAGCGGCCCTGGGTTCTATTCCCAGTACCAAAACAAAACCAAACAATATAAACCCTGGTTCACCCATTAGCTTTCAGAGCTTCCTTCGATAGAAGCCAAATAACCTGTGCCCCTCTTCTTCAGATCAAGAAAAAGGACTTGTGGCTCTCAGAGGCAGGTCCAGCTACAGTGCCCTCGCAGTCTACCTTGTGCAAGACAGGACTCTCTCTCAAGAGTGCCCCAGGAAGGCAGGCATGATGTCACATTCTTGTAATCCCAGTACTTATGAGGTTGAGACACGAGAATCGCAAGTTCGCAGCCAGCCTCAACAACTTAGTGAGGCCCTCCACAACTTACCGAGACCCTGTTTCAAAATAAAGAATAAAAAATAGGGCTGGGAATGTATCTTGGAGGTAGAATGCCCCTGGGTTTCATCCCCAGTACCACCAAAACAAAAACAAAAACAAAAACAAAAACAAAAAACAGAATGGTCCAGTACAACAGAACTTTTTATGCTGCAAGTACTTTCCCTCTCCATGGATGCCCAGCCCCCAAAACCTGAGTGCACAAGGAGTACCAGAGACCAAAAATTCTGTAGGAACCAAGACCCCTTCTTCCTTTCTCTCTCATCCCATCTTCCTTAGAGCTTCCTCAGTGCTTAGAATAAACCTTGGTTGAATCAAAATTCTCTCTCTTTAATCAAGTTGCAAGATGCTCTCACTTTTCAGCACTTGCATTACTTGCACTGTAGATGTTTCTTTTAATGGGACCTGATGCAGAGTTGAAATTGATGAGGATTCCAGCTGGCATTTGATTTGTAGGCAAGGAGCAGCCCATGCTAGATAAATAACTAATCGAGGCTATTGAGGCAGCTGGGTTGAGGTCTTGGACTAGCTGCTGTGGTGGAGGCAGGGATCAGAGTAGCTCTCCAGTAGTAAAGTGTCATTAAATGAGAAGCCATTTCTTGACAAGTGTCTGACACTTCACACTTCCAGGAAATGCACTTCCTTCCAACTGTGGAATGGGGAATGTATTTGTTCAGGAATTCAGCAAAGCACAGAGCACCTCCACTGCCTTATGTTTCATCACTACTGGTCCATGACATGGATGAATGAGAATTTCTGAAAACAAATCACTTCTTTCCTATTCTTGAGTTTAATGATGAATGTCAGTTCTGGGATGTGGTACTGATTTTGGAGATCAGAATTCTCCACTTCCTTATTTGGGGTTGTTCTGTTGGTCAATTAGTTTGCACTTCAGTGAAGTCTGTTCCAAATTCAAAGTGTGCTTCACTCATCTCTGATATGCATATTTCACTTGTCCACAGAGTGGATACTGTGCTCACTCGGAACAAAGCCTGAGGTTAAAATCCTGAGTGCTACCCTCCACATACTGATAAGATATTAAATATTTTTTCCTGTTTGAGGCCCAATAAGATCACCCATACCAAACATCAATTGTTGCCTCTTTTATTTGTCTCCAGATGCTTCACATAGCAAATTATCTTGGATGTCTTGGAGATTGTCTCTTCACCTGGGCTGGAATGAGAGGAAAAGTAGGGTTGTAGCTCATGGACTTTCCTAACTTTTAGTCCCAAGCTGAATCCAGAAGTCTTCTCTTGGGGTGTCCATGAGAGACTAGGTGAAATACCAAGACTCAGGGTCCTCTTTTCTGTGAGATACCCACAAAGGCAGTCAGAGATGTGAGGGTGAGGCCAAAATTAGTCCAAGGTAGGACAGGCAGTAGACATTCAGTCCCTGCAACATGAGCCTGGACACTAGGAACACCAAAGATGGACCTGCAACATAATGGGAAAACCAAGAAAGCAGCCAGAGTCCTTCGATGCCAGGGGCACTTGGAGCTGTGGAAGGAGAGAAATGTGGTAGCTGAAGTAGAAGGTCTTTTTGTGAAGCAAACACAGCGGCTTGCCTGATTTAGGCCATAAATGTGGCAATAGGTGACATGCACACTGAGATTTTCTTTTGCTGTTTCCTTCTATATTAAAGTACCAACGGGGTTATAAAACGTATAAAAAACTAGTGCATATACTCAGGAATGGCATGCTTGATTTTGTCAGAAGTGTGTCTGTTCTTCTTTGTTTACTTGTCTCCCAAGTCTCCCAAGATGTTGTTGCTTACAGAGCCACCCATATTTCTGGACACCCAAATAGTGAGTTCACTGAGGATCCAGGTTTGGGGAATGGGAAGGCTAGAATTTTTCAAAGGAAAGAAAAATACCTCTAAAATTATCAGTGTGTTTGATTCCACAATTAATTTTCTCCATTTTCAATATCGACTTTGACAAGAAAGATTTATTTATGTTCTCACATGACTCAGCTTCCATCAATTAGACCTGTCAAAGTGACTTTCTTAGCACAATAGAGTTTGCAATATTTTTGACACCTGTTTGTTGAGGGAGAGGAGATGTTGAATGTATATAGACAGAAAAGACAGTTTTAAGGCAATATGATCAGTGCTATTTTCTAGGTGGCATTTGACTTTGTGGATGACAGATTCCAACGGAGGTTGGAACCTGAATTCTCCCTAGTACCCCTACAGCAAGCCTCATCACCACTCTTAGGTCAGGCTCCACTGTTGCTTATCTCTTTTACTGTTCCAGCCTCCTTGCTGGTCTCCCTCTGTCCAGACTAACACTCTCAGAGCAAGGTTCCCTGAGCCCCATCCAACTGAATTATTTCCTTGTCTAGGACCTTTCCATAGCTTCCCACTCTTTATGACATAAAAACTAAGCCCACAACAGAGGGCCCTCCCTGATCTTGTTCCCATAGATTCCATGGCCAGGCCCCAGGAACTTTCCTTGATCACAGTCCCTCACCAGGCTGGCCCAACTAAGCACCCCTGTCACATGCACCCATATGGGCAGTAGGATCATGATTCTTCTCCATCTTGCCCCCAGGGAGGGGATCTAGATGTCCCTCACAGCTTTTTCATAACTGCTTCTTTTTCTTTATAGTTTTGATCAGAGGTATGTGACAGTCCCAAAGCTGTGGACATAGAAAAAAGTGCTCTGGAGTAGAATTCAAAATTCCAAGGTTCTAGATTTCATGCCACAACCATTTTCTAGAGGTCAGAAGCACAGAGGGGACAATCTTTTAATTATTTTCCTTCTCTTTGCCTCCAGTTCCTCTGCAGAATACAATAATAGTGTTTTCCTACAAGGGATATGGCCCTCTCTTCTTTTTTGCCATTTAGATGAATAATCACTGAGGCTCAGTGATTGTGTGTGTGTGTGTGTGTGTGTGTGTGTGTGTGTGGTACTGGGGATCAACCTCAGGGGCTTTTCTAACTCTGGGCTATAATACCAGCCCTATTTTATACATTATTTGGAAACAGGGTCTCACTAAGTTGCTGAGAGCCACACTAAGTAGCTGAGACTGGCTTTGAAACTATGTGATCCTGCTGTCTCAGCCTCCCAAACACTAGAATTACAGGCATGCTCCACCATGCCCAGCTTGGAAATTTTTATTTTCATTTCTTTTATTCTACATTTTTGTAAGTTCAGCTTCTCCCTGTATACACAGTCAGACCTTGTGTCATTGCAAATCATTTCTTAAATTTATTTTTTAAGGACTGGGGATTACACCCAGAGGTTTTCTACCTCTGGGCTATACCCCCAACACCTTTGTTCATATTTTATTTTGAAACAGGATCTCACAAAGTTGCTGGGTCCATTGTGCTCAATTTTCAAATCCTTTTAATTCATCGTATATTACATACTGTATTTATATCACTCCATTCCCTTGGCAAAAGTGCATCCCTTCCATGGCTCAGCAACTACTGGGGCGCTACAAAAAGTCCTTTCTTCAAGACATAGGTGACAGTCTTCTCTGTGTGGGATATGGCTGGAGCATACAAGATTGGGGAGATCTCCTGGAATAGTGTGGGTACATGTATGAGCATGCCTTGTTCCCCTCCTTCTTTTTGGATACCCTTGGCAGGGACTCAGAAGACAGTGAACTGGGCTGGAGAGACAGACAACCTACTTAGTGGAACTTACTTACAATCCAGGCTCAATGTTAGGTGCAAAGGCTTCAGATTACTCCCCTCCCATCTTGACTCCTGTCACTCTACAGCCCACAGAGCAAACCCTGTCCCTAGACCTACTCTGAATTCCTCTGGACCATCCTCAGCCTACCACTATTTACCTTAGTCCAGTAGTATGGAGCCAACTTAGATGGAATGATGCTTCTTGGAGGTATATAGGCAGCTTTGGAAAGGGAGATCCAGGGAATCCCAGGGAAGACATTACTAGCAGAACATGTATAAGTAGTAGCACACACAGAGATATGTGCAGACATGCCATTTACACCCATACATAAATACAAACTCATTTATGCTTACTTGTGCCCATACTCTCATAGCTATACACATTTGCACATGAATAAATGCACATACATGCATGCATGTCCACAAAGTTACACAAAGAGGCACACGTCCTGGTGCATACTGCCAGCTTCATTTTTGCAGACACAGCTCTCCCAACTCTTCAAATCCACCATTCTCTCTACAACCCTCCATTCTCCAAGAAAGATTGGTATGATGGCCTCCTCTTCCTCTATCACAGGCCCAATCTAAAATTATAGTTTTGCCTTCTGTCTACTTTCTTTTATCATCTCTATTGTATTAATTCTGCCATCAAGTGGGTCTCCCTGGGCAGAATAAGGGGTCTACTTGACTGTTCTAATAACATCTCACAGCCTTACTGGCCATGTGACCTTGTTGTTTTATCACTTAATGTGCCATCTTTGAGCCTGGGCCCTAGAGATCTGCAATGACCCAGGCTGGGAGTCAGGGATGTGCACCAAACTAGTTGCATGTTTTCCAGAAATGGATTGGAAAGGGTGGACTGCTTCTACCCCCACTGTCACTTAACCAGGGAATCCAAGAAGACAATCAGTCCAGCAATTTCTAAGCTACTGTATCACCCTTGAAAATGTAGTCAACATGGCCCCAACTCTTTGTATATCTTGGAAAAACATTTTGGTTTCCAAACCAAACATTTTTCCTTCAACTGTCTTTGTGAAGCACACAAGGGGTTGAGGAGGTTGTTTTTATTAGTTTGCTCAAGCTTTCTTTACCCTAAATTTAGAGCAACATCTTTCACTTTTCTGTAGATTTGGGAGAAATGTGACAGGTGCTTGTGTATCATGAAAAGGACTAATCTGCGTTCTGATTCTCCCATATACCATAGGACCACAAGAAAGCCAGTGAATGGACAATTACCACCCTCAGTGCTCCTGGGAAATAAGTGACAGAATTTGGATAAAATCGCATTCTACAATTCTATTCACAACAGTGGCTCAGTCCAGGCACTCTTCACATACATAGAATTGCCCCTATATCAGGTACAGGAGGCTCACTTGAAATTCTGGAAAATGAAAATTGAGAGTTACTCTGGTTTTTACCATACTGAATTTACCAAGGTGAGAATACTAAGTGAGTTTAAATATAACCCCTTCATATTTGAAATGTGTTGTACCCTTTTGAAAGCTCTGAAGGCATTGCTGGCATACCTGTGCTCTTTAGTTAGGTGGACAGGTTTAGTTTGAGGTGTTCAGTGCAGTGTCTACCCATTTGGAAACAGCTGAGGAAGGTTCTCCACAAAACTCCTTCTCTGAGACATACCCAGTATCTGGCTTGCTTTCCCACAAAGGAGAAATAGTCATGTGTCCCAATGATTCGGGGAACCAGGAAACAAGCTCTTTGAGACAACCCTAACCTCCTTGGAGAGCATGGCTTCTGTGTCTTAAGTTTAGTGTTGCTACATAATTATGTCCATATTATAGGACCCATATCACATAAGTAGCAACATTGAAATGTGGTTTTCATTTATTGAAAACAAATTTGAACATAAATTGAAAATGTTTCCCTGAAACATATTCCTCAGTAGAGATTATGGATTTTCCTCTCTTAACCAATAATCCTGAGATATTCTGCTCAACAGAATTTAGTCTAAATTTGAAAGAAAGTTGAGCTTTTTCTAATGTATCTCTTTTTTTTCTGCCTTTTCCTCAGGGAGTGTCTCATTCAGGAGCTCTTCGCATTCTCTCAGGTGTGCAGCTGAATTTGGTCTGTCCCTTACATTTCTTACCCAGTCTGACCATTTAGCATGTTATAAGATGTGCAAGGCCCCTACACAGATCTGTAAAACCAAATCAGCAACTATAGTCTTTCGATGGCAAAGAGATGGCACAGGATAGAGGTTGGCAAAGTTCCAGCTTTAATGTGCCTTGGCATCTGGCAGAGATGAGGGTGGCCTGAACTTCCTTCAAACAACACATGCATACATGTCTTATGGGAAATGTGGTAGGTGTGGGCAGGTGAGCAACAGTGAATGAGGTAGGTAGACATACCCAGATACTTCTAGTGCTTTACATAAGTGCAGGAGAGGATGAGATAAATGTGTTCATTTTCCCAATATCTAGTACAATTTTCTAGTTAACCTTGACACTGATAAGAGGCTGGGCTTTGGCACTATCCGTCAGTATCTGCTTTTTATCCTAGGCATATGATCATTGTTTCTCAACTCAGGGTCTTGTTTGGAGACTCATTTTCTACACAGGTGCTTCTTTTTTCAAGAAGACTCCAGCACAGCCTGGCCCTTTTACAACAGGTCCACTAGTTGTGTCAGTTTTCTAACTCTGGGCCTATGAGGAATGGATGGAGAATGCGTGTGTGGACACTGCTTAGCTGGAACCAACCCTATTTAAATGGAGTACATCAATTTGTCTGGGCTTTGATACGATTGAAAACATGTGTTTTAAATAAGGTTTAATTTAAACTGAAATCTAATTTGTAAGGTCTCAGGGGGTAAGACTTTCAAAACTAAAGAGATAAATGAGGTGGTTCTCACTCCTGTGTGAAGGATGAAGTTACTGCTCTGAATGTTTCAGGCGGTCGGGTTATTTGTTGAATGCAGCTGCCTCTGTATGCTCACTTTGTTTTGTTTTTATGTATTTTTCACAGCAGATTGAGGAGAGTCTGCTTTTCACTAAAAATGGTAAAGAGCTCAGTGGCTTTTGCCATCATTTTATGTTCTGCTTACATCTCATTGCTTTTGACAGTAGCTGGTATTCTTGAAGAGACTTTGTCAGGTACAAGGGATCATAAGATGGGAAAACACTAATAAAAAGCAAAAATCAAGACCTTTGCATCAAGTTTCACATGATTTTATTTCAGATAATGAAGTTTAATTAATCTAACAGGACACTGGATAGAGAAACTTGAACTCCAACAAGGAAGCAAGTGCCTGGGTGAAAGGCTTTCTGTGGGTAGGGTGTGTGACCTCCTGGAGAATCAAGGGCTACTGTGGATAACAGGGATTCCCTCCATGCCCTAAGAATGGCAATGGGCATATACTTAAATTTCAAGTTCTGAGAAATGGGCAATCCCCCTGGAGGATTTTCCTGTACTAAGAAGCAGCTGCAGACAGATAGTACTGGATATTTGGGTACCCGAGAATGGACTTCAGAATCATCTGGAGCAGATGATACAAAGTTAAGAAAAAAGGAAGGACCAGAATCTTCTGTTAGAATCCTACACTGTCCTGAGTGTTTAGCTTTAACAGCTGCACATCCTCTGAGAATTAACTTCCATCCAGGAGGGAGCATCTCCAAGGCTCATGCTTTCCTTCTATATGGAGCAATTCCCTCACCCACCAAGTTGTAACCACACTACGTAGTTCTATATTACCCAAGTGCTGTGATACCTGCTTCCTGAAACTGAGGCCTGGGAAACATTAATATCTATAAATCCCACAGCAACAGGGGACTTGAATACTTCCAGTTAATAGAGAGGATATTTATAAATACATTTGCTTTTTATTTAAAGTTTCACATAGACATCGATGGCAGGAGGTGATTCCAAGGGAATTAAATTGCTTATTTTTTTCCCAAATTAATGCTATGCCATCACAGGAAGGTGCTGGTTTAGGATACATGAACTTTCTTGCCCTGGCAATGATATTACTCACACTATAGCTTGAGACAAGTCTCTAACTCTACTTTGGTTGTTCCCCTAAAGATACAATGAAGTTAGATAAGAGGAGAATTCTCAAAGTCAGGGACACATGCTGGCTACAAACTTTAGGTGGCTGAGAGGTTTATCATTAAAATGCAACCAGTAAAAGGGTGAGGGTCATCTCAAGTCATTTGGTTTTCAGTTTTTGAATGGCAGTAAGGACAAGCCAGTGCTACTTATATGGGACACTCACCTAAACTATTCTCATCACCTTTTTATCAAAGAAAAAGGACTCAGGCCCTGGCCAGGCAGACATCAGGTTCTTGCGTGGATTTAATATCATTGTGCTACTGTTATTTCATTTATGTAATGACGAGAGAATTTCCTTTAAAATAAATTTAAGTAAAAATAGTGAACCAAACTAAATACAGATTTTAAATTAAATAATAACACAGATATAAACACATGAAGCCTGAAAATTTGAAATACTGGTGCTGATGATCCCAGAAGATTCTCCCAGTTTTATGTTCTGAAACCAAGGGTCAGTTAATGGGGGGAAATATTTACAAATTAAAGATTTAATAGAGTGCTTGAATCCAGAATATAGAAATCTCTTACATTTCAGCAACAAAAAGGCAAATAACCAACTATTAATGGGCAAAAATATTTCTAACTAGACACTTTTCCAAAAAACATATTTTATTGTTACTAGTCACAAGGAAATTTCTAATGTCATTCCAAACCACAATGATACATCACTTCAAACCCAATAAAATGTCTATAATTTTTATAAAATAACTATTATGAGGATCCAATGAATTTGGAACTTTTATACATTTCTGGTGGGAAGGTAAAATAATATCACATTGGATAAGTCTGTCAATTCCTTAAAAAATTTAACATGGAGTCTATCATATGACTCAGAAATTCCATTCCTAGATATGTATCCAAATGAACTATACAACATCCACACAAAAATTATATATAAATATTCATGTAGAACTGTCCATAACATCAAAAAGTAGAAGCAACCAAATTTCTATCAGTGGATTAATAAACAAAATGTATTATATATACATTATAGAATATTATTCAGACATAAAAAGAATATTGTACTGATATATGCTATAATTCAGATGAACTTTATAATCATTACACTAAGTAAAAGAAGTCAGATTAAAACACCACTGTCTCTGTCAACATTCTCACTGCTATAATTCAAGGCAACTTACCACACAACTTAGAGGAAGGAAGATTTATCTGCTCACAATTTTGGAGATTTTAGATTTAGTCGATGCAAGGCCAGGGTCTGTGGATCTCAGGACATGGTGACAGGAAACAGAGAGAGGGAGAGCAAGGGCTCTGCTCTCCCATCATGGAGTCCAGAAGCAAGAGGGAAAGCCAGGGGCATCAGAAACAAACTCAATGTACCTAAGGCCACACTCCCAGGGACCCACCTTCTGCAGCCACACCCCACCTGCCCAGAATACCACTCAGTAAATCTATTATAATGAATTCATCCATTGATGAGATTACAATCCTTATGAATTAATTGCATTAACCCTGAACTTTAATACATGAGCTCTTCAGGGAATATTCTATATCTAACCATAACAACCACATATTATATGATTCTATTTATATGAAATGTCTATAATAAGCAAACCAATAGATATATAAAACAGATTAATGGCTAGGGAGGAGGAAGAGGGAATGCCTGCTAATGAATAGAGGGTTCCTTCTTGGTGTTATAGAATGCTACAGAATGCTGTGGCTATACAATCTTATAAATATACTAAAATTTCTACACTCCCAAAGGATGGATTTTATTATATGTGATTTATATCTAAATTGTTTAAAATATAATAAACAAAGTAAAAAACATCAATCAGGACTCCTCACTATCAAATAAATTCATGTTTGGTATTCATCTTAGTGAGATCTGAATATCTGTACCCTTTGGCCTCTGATCTCTTCCAACTTTGGAGCCTTCTTTGTTAAGGCCTACTTGTCCTTGATTTTGTGTTAGCTTCTTATTGAGAAGAACCTGAGAAAAACAACTTACAGGAGGAAAGATTTATTTGGGCTCACATTTTGGAGGTTTCACTCCATGGTTCGCTGCCTCCATGGTTTTAGGCCTGAGGTGAGGTGGAACAACCTGGAAAAAGGACCTGGTAGAAGAAAGTTGCTCAGCTCATGGCACTTGGGAAGCAGAGAGATGGAAAAAGGGACTGGGAACAAGATACATCCCCTAAGAGCATGCCACCAGTGATGCCACTAGTTTTCCCAACCACACACTACTTTCAAATAAATAAATGCATAAAATAAATACATAAATAAATCTATTCAGATTGCAAATCCATCAATCTATTAGTCCACTGATGGGATTGGCACATGCATGATCAAATCACTTTTAAAGCTCTACCTCTGAACACTGGCGCATTGAGACCAAAACTTTTAACTCATGAGCCTTTGGGAGATAATATAAGTCATAACAATCCTGATGATAAACTGGGAGTAAGGACAGCAATAACATACAGGACTAAGCCTCCAGTTCTCTATCTTTAAAGAGGCACAGTGCCAAAGTAAAAGCCATCTCTAAAATATTCTGGCAAGGCCAACTTTGTGGTAATAAGATTATATATATATATATATATATATATATATATATATATATATATATATATTTGAGATAAACAGTTTGGGGTTGGAATTCTAACTTCCATTTCATGGCTATGTGACTTAGGCAAGTCACTTTTCCTCTGACCTCATCCCCTTTTGTCAAATCAAGGTGATCCCAGCCCCACCTCTGTTGAGGTGTGTGCATACAGCACCTAAAGAGATGCAGCCTCCCTCGGCCTGAGCGGCCTGCAGGCTAAGGCAAAGGTTTAGGTAAAGTTTAAGAACTTTTGCAGTAAAATGATTCAGCAGAAAAGGGGCTAAGATGGTGCCTGGAGGAAGCTACGAAGGCGTGATTTCCCTATTTGTTATGGGTGGGGATACTGAGCAGTTTTTCCCTTTTTACCTTTAAAGGAGCTTCCACACACATGAATAGATCATGTACTGGCCTGGGATTGGCTGTGAGCTACATGCTGGGTTCGTGAAGAGGCGACCTTTATCCTGATAGGCTAGGATATTTCCTCATTGGAAATTTCCCTTGTGATAATATATATATATATATTGCTTGAAGAAGAATAAACAAGCTCCTGCTTGACTCGGCTCCCGGCTCCATGTGTTGCTGTTGTTTGGGGCCGTCAGCACTCAACCTTCCTGGTCAGCTCCACCGCTGACGGACTGGACCCGTCACACCTCTTCAGTATTTTTGTAAGGATTAAATATATAAAAAAGTTATTCATTCAGTGCCTGACACATTATTAGTGTTTGATAAATTGTTACCTTGGATGTCTAGGTTAGGAGGAGATTACCACAGGAGCAATAAATAGAGTGCCTGATTTTTTAAAATATTTATATATTTATTTATTTATTTATTTATTTATTTATTTATTTATTTATTTATTTTGGTGGTACTGGGGTTCCTGGAAGCCCTTCTACCTCCCGGCTACACTCCCACACCTATTTTATACTTTTATTTGGAAACAGGGTCTCTTAAGCCAGCGAGGCTGGCTCTGAACCAGCGCAATCCTCCTGTCTCCGCCTCCCAAGCGCGGGGATTACAAGCTTGCGCCACCACGCCCGGCTCATGCACCTTTTTTTGAGCATTTTTATTCTGTCCAGCCCATAAAGTATTGAAAACCCTCACTAGAACAGAAGAGTACTTTGTGGCTCTGTTCAAAATGCTTTCAGAAAAAAAAGTGGTCCCTGGGTGAAGTGTATATGCTGTGGTGGGGGGTGACCTAAATACAATTAAATTTGTAAGTCCCTTCTTCCTGCTTGAAAGCAGGCCCAAGTGGTATAAAAATGTTTATTGTGGTAAAATATGCATAACATTTACCACTTTAACCATTTTTAGGAAACAGTTCAGTGACATAAAGTGCATTCCAATTGTTCTGCAATCATCATCTCCATTAATCCACAGAAATCATGAACCAAAACTCTGTCCCATTAAATATTAACTCTTTATTGTCCCTCATCCAGGCCCTAATTTCCTCAAGGAGCATCCATGCTGTAGCATATATTATTATTTCTTCCTTTTAAAGCTAAATAATATTCCTTTATATGCAAAGGCTATATTGTCTTTATCCATTTACTTGTAGATGCACTCTAAATCACTTCTGCCTTTTGGTGGTTAAGAATAGTGTTGCCATGAATATTTATATACAACTTTTTGTTTGAATATCTGTTGTCATTTCTGTGGAATATAATCCTAGTAGAATTGCCTGGTCATCTGGAAATTCTATGTTTAACTTTGTAAGGAACTGCTATAATATTTTTACATTTATTTTTATTGGTGCATTGTAATCATATATCACATTGGAATACAAGACTTGAGAGGATATACAAGCACACATCATCCAATTAGCCCTCATCCAGCCCCCATCCCATTCCCTCCCCCTCCCTTGATCCCATGCTTGTTTGGTGATTAACTTTGATACATTTGCTTATGTACCTCCTGCATTTTAAAGAGGCTCCATCCTCCCCTATTCCATACCCTCTGATTGGTCACCTTAATTGCTTCACTATAGGGCCCTTTCTATAGCTCGACCTCTTCCTGTTGCCCCTTTCCTCCTACTTATTGCTGATTAGGGGAAGCTATATTATTTTAAATAACACCTTTTAGTTTTATTATGTCTTATTATATCACATTTTATTTATCCAGTCATCAATAAATAGATATGTGTGCTGTTTCCCAAGTGGAGTACTTTTATATGAGTTTCAATGATAGGAGATAGAGGTGCAGGCATAATCAATAGAAAGAATGGAAAACAGGGACTCATCCCCTTTCACCTGGTTCTCAATCCCTTTTTGCAACTTTGCCCTAGCTGAGGAGAAAGAAATAAGAGAGGTTCTTGGGGATAAAAGCATATGTTAAGAGGTCGAGGGCCCTTCACATATCTCCCCTCAACAAGACAGCAGTAATTCCCTCTGGGAAATTTCCTGAAAGATGGTTGCTATGATCTTTCCAATTCTGAAAGCAATTCTACTAAAATTTACCCTTTGACCCTTGGATTGGAAAGCCTTGAGGAGAATGCCCTACCTGCCCAACACATGTGTCTACATTTGTAAGACTTTAGTGCTTATTAAGCTGCTAGGCTGATGCTAAGCCTAAAATAATGAGAACAGTAGCTCCCAGGTTTCATTATATATTAAGTGGAACCAGAGCCCTTGCAAAGTAGTTAATAGAATCTGGATATGATGTGACGTATAGACCAAATCTGAAATAGCTGAATATATCTACATTTGTTGAAGGACAGACTCCTTAAACTATTTGCACAAAATCATAATCGTATGTGTGCGTGTGTTTGTGTGTGTGTGTGTGTGTGTGTGTTTCTTTCTTTTGGAGTTATAAAATTCCCTTCCCTTCTTTTCTCCAGGCTCTCCTCCAGTGCAGTGCCTGCCCCTCCCATCTCCATATCTACAATTGATAGGTCTTTTAAATATTTACTGACAATCTCCAAGTTACATGAGTATTCCCTCACCAGGGCTGTCCTGGGCCCTATGGCCTCTTTTCCTATGCTCAAGACAGATTGGGAAGTGGTGGCCCAAAGGTCCCAGGATTACAACACTTGTTTTCGTAAGGCAAAATTATTCCACCTCAGGATATTTTCATTCATTTGGGAACACTTTCTATCTTGGACAGCAACTGGCATTAGCATTGTGCCTGATGGGCCCAAATCCAGGCATGAACTTCTAATTTTCTGATTAAACCATTAGTGTCAGAGCTCTTTTAACTCTCAGAACCTCTACATGGAGTTCCTAGAGTTAATCATGATTAAAAAAGAGTGTCCAAGACACAAATTTGCCAAATCTGGATTGGGCTATGCCTTTGGTTTTAAAAAAGAATTTTTTCCTAAGAGAAAATGTTTGATAAACCCATCAACTACTCCCAAGACTAACAGGCCAGATGGTTTTTCCTCCTACAGAGAAGGAATAGAAGCAGGAAGATATACTAAGGACCAGAGAGCTGGAAGTTATGTTTTGGATGTACTCTGTAAGTGGACCATTTAATTTAATACCATTTCCTGGGACCTTCCTCTGGGCCCAACACCATGTTAGAGACAGTGGGATACAAGGCTTTCATGATGGATTGTATGAAGACTGGGAAGTATGTTGGAAGATAACTACTAAAGGCAGGTACTCTGGTGCTGTAATAAATTGGGGACTGTGAAGAGATCCCTGAACAACCCCAAGGTAGGCAAAGGACACATATAGATTTGACTCAGAATTGTCTTTTGAGGTTAGTTAACCACTTTTATTCTTGTGGGCCTAATGCTTGCTTAAGACAGGATTGAATAGCATGAGTGTGGCCTGATGTTGTGAGCCCAACCTCCTTCCCACATCTTACCTTTTCTCTCCACACCTTCTCCCCAGGATTTTTTTTTATGAAGTACCCCCACCCCCAAGAGCAGAAAATGGGCATGAGACCATCCAGACCAATTCTATAAAGTGGTCTTTTCTCCTTGGCTTCTCTCTAGAGAGGCCAGTAGAGTGAGGGGGAGAGGAAATGCATTTTCAATTGATCCTCAGAGTCTTCTAAGAAATTTAGGACTATAGGGAAGTGCTGGGGAGTGGAGTCCAAGTTGAATGGACAAAGCAAATAAGGAGCTCCTAAAAGGACTAAAAACTAACCCAACCATCCTGTTGGGCTAAAATGTAAATGTGAACCTTTGCATTAATAAACACAATATAATGAATAATTTAGTCCATCAGTTCATTTAGTTTGGATCCTGAATGGGAAGATGGTGGCAGCTCTTAACAAATAGCCCCCAGGGACTTCCTCTGCAGCCAGGACATGACCCTGAGTAGTGGGCTCTGCCCCTACCCAAGCATACAGCATTCCCAATTAACACTTTTCAAAATGAAATTTAGGGTGCTTTGTATCCTTCTTCCTAATGAGGTTTCTTCCTTCCCTGCTGTCTTGCTACAAAGCATGATCTGTCTGAGTGTTCACATGGTGCTTGAGTGCGTTATCTGACCTTGATTGGTGTTTGGGAGCTGGTTAAATAGATTACATGGGGGTTACCTTGGCAACTGTCTTCACTGATTTAGCAATGCAGTTCGTTCTTGGACAAGGGACTCTCAAAAACTCTGCGATCCCACTGCTGCACGTTAATCATTAACACTGAGATGGTCATCGGCTCTGCCAGGCAGCAGCCAGGAGTGAGGCTAGAGATGGTCTGGACAGAGCCTGCTCCTAGTCTTCTTAGCCACAGCTGAAGAACCCACATGGAGCCCTAAGTGTGGAGCCACAGGAGGAAGGGATAGCAAGAAGTCATCCTAAAGACTGCCTGCCATTTTGCCTATGGTCCTCAAAAGTGTTGAGAAGGGTAACAAAGCTGTGTCCACTGAGATACACATAGGCTTTCTGTGGAGATGATGCCCACTGAGCTCCCCCTAAACTGGCAAGGTTACCAGATTAGTTGGTTCTGTGGCCACTTTGCACCTCTCTCGCCCCGTGAGAGTGCACAGAAGCAGAAATAAGGTCTGTGAATGAAAGTTCTGGTTCCATTCTTCTTTGTTTACTGTGTGACTTTGGGCAAGTCACCTCGACTCCCATAGACTTGGTTTCCTTTTTGATCCATAATGTGGGACATCATTAGTGCTTCCTTTCTAGCACTGGTGAGGACACATAGAGCTGTGGGCACAGAAGCGACACCCAAACAACACTGGCAATTATTAGTGCCTGGTTCTGTGGCTTAGAGTGGGCACCTAGTCATTGTATGTTGAAATAATTACTTAATCTGAAGACATGTAACAAAATGTTAAATCTGTTTTATGAGTGAGGTTGAGATACTGGGTACTTAAGAGGTACAGTCTGCATAGCAGGTGCAAGACAAAACCAGGATTAAAATTCAAAGCAATCAGCTTTCTGGCTGGAGTTATAGAGCTGCATCCACTCAGAATCAGTCAGGTTTCAAGACTGGAGATGACCAAAGTCCACCTGGAGTAAGCATCCAAAAAATCACTCCTCCTCAAGCTCGTGGTTTGACACTCAGGGCAGAAAGCAACTAGAGAACCAAACCACCAGGCACAGCCTGTCTAAGGTGAAAAATGTCAAGTGAGAAGGAACAACATCACCACATAGCCAGAGACCTGCACTACTCTAGACTTCACTCCCTAGCTATAGGGAACCTCTTCTTATTTACCCAGTGCCAACAGGAAAACAAGAGGATTCTGCCTAGTAAGCTCAGTACCCAGGTATAAAACATTTCATGGTTTTCAAGGCATCTTCATGTCTAATTTCCTTGACTCACTCAGAAACCCAAGGAAGAAGTAGAGAATCACCTATCTTCCTATTTGGTTAGTGAAGTCTTAAGAAGTTATCTCCCTGACTGTACACTTTTTTTTTTGCAGTACTAGAGATTGAGCCCAGGGACATTCTACCTCTGCGCTACATCCCCAGCCCTATTTTATTCTTTATTTTGAAACAGGATCTCACTAAGTTGTAGAGAGCACCACTAAGTAGCTGAGGCTGGCCATGAACCTGAAATCCTCCTGTCTCAGCCTCCCACGTACTGAGATTACAAGGGTGAACCACCACACCCAGCTCTTGACTATACACTTTCTATACATGCACTCATGTTGCTTTATAAAGAGCTGATGAATTAATATTGGTACAGCTGGAAACAGCCCTCCAGGGAGATAAATAGGCAGACAAATGGTCTCTATAATTTGGAGTTTGTGACTATCAAACCCAGAAGAGGCACATGTGGTGGGAATGCTGAGGGAAGAGGTAGATTGAAAGAATTATCATTACTTTTATAAACCTCACATCCTTCCTGTTCCCATTCTATGTGCCATGGGGAAAAGGTCAAGCTTTAGAGCCAAAAAGAGCTGAATTCACACCCTGACTTGGCTATAATTTCCTCCCCAAGAATCAGTTTCCTGGGATAATAGCTACTTTGCTGGATTGTTATAAAGAATGAAGATAATGTATGCAAATTCCTTCATACATAGGTAATGAAATACTCTTGTACATTTTTATCAAAAGAAGCATTAGATCTATATTTTAAGAGCATACAAACTGCAACAAAGGAGATAGACTAGGATGTGGGGCAGTCTAGCAATAATTCAGGTAAAAATGATGATGGCTAAAAGCAGGGTTAACAGCTGCAGATGAGGTGAGAAGTGGGTGGATCCTGGTCATGTGTGGAAAATAGAACTGAAAGTACCAAAGGAGGAAGAGAGAGGAGTCAACAGTGGCTTTCAGAGTTCTGGATTGACTTTCTAGGTGGCTGATGATTTGATGGCACCCAAAGTTCACACAGGGAGCAGTGAAGAAGAGGCAGGCCTGAGGAAGGTGAGGAAGGTGGTGCACTCAATTTGAGACAGATTGGGTTGAGGAATATATAGAGGGTCCAGGGAGAATGTGTAGGGAACAATTGGTTAAACACATCCTGACTCTGAGAACAGAGGATAAAGAGATGGGACACATCAAGGAACAGAGAAATGCTCACCCAAACGATGAACTTGGATGCAATAAAACTGCTCAGGGACAGTGAGGACATCTGGAAGCCTCAGAAACATTTTAAACTGGGGAGTTGAGAGGATTGTGTGGGCAACTTAGAAATGCAAAGATTAAGCCAGGCGTGGTGGCGCACACTTGTAATCGCTGCACTTGGGAGGCTGAGACAGGAGGATCGCACAGGTTCGAAGCCAGCCTCAGCTATTTAGTGAGGCTTTTGGCAACTTAGTGAGACCCTGTTTCCAAATAAATATAAAATAGGTCTGGGAGTATAGGTCAGAGGTAGAAAGCCCCTGGGTTCCACCCTCCAGTACCACCAAAAATAACATAAAAAAGAAATGCAAAGAGTGAGCTGAGGTAGGGAAGTAATCAGAGGTGAGTGTAGCCAGACATGACAGTGGTCTGAGTTACAGTGGAGCCAGATCCCAGCCATGGAGAGGTAGAATTGACAGGACTGGGAAACTGGTTGGCTGTGGGATGTGAGGAAGAAAAAGAGGTCAGGGATGACTTCTGGGTTTCCAACTTGAGCAACAGGGCAGATAAGGGATCATTTTGCTGAGGTGACTAACATTGGAGGAGGACTAGATCTCAGGGAAGAAATAGGCTTGTTAAGTATGAGTTTCCTGTGGAATCTGTTGAAGTAAAGTATAGTAGGCAAAACCCAGTGCCGAGGAGAGGAGAGGAGGCAGGCGGTGGTGTACAGGCAGCCTAACAGCATCATCATCAGTCTTCATGTGGGGACTAAGCATTGAAACAGGTGTTGGCAGCATTCAGCCCCTCTCCAGGGATCCATAAAGCCTTGCCATTTTAAAATCCCACTTACTGACTGTGGTGGCACACCCCTATAATGCCAGTATTGGGAGGCTGAGACAGGAGACTCACAGGTTCAGGGCCAACCTCATCAACTTAGCAAGACCCTGTTTAATTTTAAAAAAATAGAAAATATGGTTAGGGGTATATCTCAGAGGTAGAATGCCCCTGGGTTCAATTCTCATTACCAAAACAAAAAAAAATGTTCCAAAATTTTGAAATCAGTGAGCAGTTGATGGAACATTGGTAACTTAAATTTAGCTGCAACATAAATATTTACACCATGTAAATAAGCAAATGTGACCAATATATCCCTAGCCAGATCTCTGCATATCCACCCTCCAGCACTGAGAGCTGTACCCCACAAATTATGGCTCAGTAACTGTAATGTGAAAAAATGATCACCTCTGAGTTAGATGATAAAGGGACTTGAGGGTTACTTGCCCCAGACACACCCACCTGGCCATACTGTCGTGCTGCTGAAATCAATAACCCAAAGAGAATTTCCACCATCCCTTGTCACACCAAGTCTGAAATTATGATTTTAAGTAGGCATCTCTGCCATGGGATTCCATTTCACTCTCATTATATTATTTTGCATATCGAACACATATGACTTACCATTTTAGCTTTCCTTAGATCATTATGGAAAGCAAAAAACATACCACACTAAATTCCATGGAAGAAGATTCAAGGACATAGGAATCCCAAGCAATGAAAGGCACTATTTAAGAAGGAAACTGGAGCTCCAGAAAAATAGGTATATTCTTTGTTATACATCATCTCATTTCTTATGTAAAAGAAAAATGAATTGGGGGGTTTCAGGCTCTAAGAGTGAAAGGAGTTACAGATGAAACAATTTCTACTGTTCATCCTTAAATAAATAGCTGCTGTTCTTGCTTGTTAAAATGTAAAATTTTCAGATCTAAATGTCAGAGAATTCTAGGAAAAATTGCAAAACCATTACTTCATAAACATGTAATTGTGCTATTACTGCTAAATGCAATGGCATTCTATAAATATCACACAGTTCAGGCCTCATGGTCTACAAATAGACCCAGTTAATCACCGGAAATATATTTTATTTCTTGAATTCTAATGGAGTAATTACAGAGTCTCCATTTTCCAGTGGCAGAGTCCATTCTCAGCTTTGTTTGTTTCTTTCCCTCTACTTGGACCCCTCCATGGAACATAAATACTCTTCAGTGTATATTAAGACAAGGGTGATGAGGACACTAGTTCCCTTGCCAGATCCCAGCCTAGAAACCAGGGAAGTGTTTTGACTATACTGTTGAGGCCTGTCACCAGACACTGGAATAGATGGGTGCTGGCACTGATTACCAGTTGTCCAGGGTGTTAAATGGTAAGGGTACATGGGCAGCTGATTAGGTGATCATAGTATGCTGTAGACTCCACAATGGATGGTCAGGCAGCACCAAGCCAGACTGTAGGGCTAACCTAAGTGATGGCTCCAAAGTGGTTTAATTGCAGGCCTTAAATATGTTGTTATGCTTTCCTAGAATTCCCTGCTTGTATCTGGCTGATATAAACTCTTTACTAGGCCACATATTTGTTTATATTTTAGCTTAAACCATGTTTGCATTTACACAGTGAAAGTCAGTGCATGGTCTGCTACAGAAAAGAATGTGTTTCCTCCTTCCACCTAACAATACACACAGCAGTGCTATAATGGGGTTAAATCAAAAATTTAAATTTACTTGGTGACCGCAAGAATTATATGGCCAAGCAGCATTATTATCAACTACTTTATTTTTCTGGTCCTTATTTTCCCCATTTGTCAAACTGTAGAGTAAGAGGGCTTTGGTGAGATAGAGTAGTAAGTAATTAAGTTAGGAAGTACTTATTCCACTTCTGACATTGTCTTGGATTATGACATACATGCACACCACTCATTTAGCCCTTCCCTAATTCCCACCACATGAAAGTACCATTTGTATATTCCTACCCTAACTGTATAAAGGATTGGTTGTAGAGTAGACATTAATAAAAATTCAAATGGCCAATAAATGCATGAAAAAATGCTCAACATCACTGGCAATCAGAGAGATGCAAATCAAAACTACCCTGAGATTTCACCTAACTCCAACTAGAATGGCAATCATTCAAAACACAAACAACAACAGATGCTGGCGAGGATGTGGAGAAGTGGGAACTCTAAGACATTGTTGGTGGGATTGCAAATTAGTGCAACCACTTTGGAAAATAGTATGGAGAATGCTCAGAAGAATGGGAACACACCTACCATTTGATCCAGCAATACCACTGTTGGGTATCTACCCAAAAGAAAAGAAACCAAACTACCAAACTAATGCATGTGTATCTATGTTCATAGCTGCACAATTCACCATTGCCAAACTATGGAACCAGCCAAGATGTCCATCAACAGATGAATGGATTACAAAACTGTGGGATATGTACACAATAGAATTTTACTCATCCATCAAAAAAAACTCAATTACGACATTTCCAGGGAAATGGATGGAACTGGAGGACATTATGCTAAGTGAGATTAGTCAGTCACAAAAAATAAGAAATCAGATGCTTTCCCTAATATGTGAGAGTTAGGGAGAAAAGAGGAGCAAACAAGATAACCTAAAGGAAGAGAAAGGAGGGGGAAGAGAAAAATCTCTAAAGCACACAATGTACTTAAACATATCGAAGTCAATCACTAAGCCAAGCAAGGAAGGGAGGAATGGGGAGGGAATGGGGTGGTATTTGGGTAGGGGTTAAATCAGCGATGAGTACATGTTTATACACACAAGTTTTTTTTTACCCCAATAAGTTGTATGAATATAATGCACCAATAAAAAAATAAAAATAAAAAATAAATAAATAAATAAATAAAAATAAAAAAATAAAAAATAGTGGCAAAGGGAAGGAAATTCTGACACTTTCAACCAGAATTATCATAACTCGAGGTTAAACTTTGCCCAGGAATTTACTGGCAGATAGAGCAAAACCAGAAAACACACAGGACTTCAGAGTTTTCATCATCAGGAAAAAGAAAACGTTTTTCTTCAAAGACACATGCTTTTTTCCCATTGGACACAAATTCTGAAAGAAAAACAATGTTTTTCCTAATTTCTTGTTTATTCTTTTTTAAAACAATTTTATTGGTGCATTATAGTCTTAGAGTCTCATATACACACAGCACTTGGTGAGCTTTTCCCCCAGCTCACTCCCCACCCCCCCCTCTTCCCCATACATCATATTGAGATTGGCATTGGTATTCTCACATGTTATTTAATATCAATGGAAGTACTTTATTAATTCTCCTTCCCTTTCCCCATACTATTTCTCTAGATCATCTCTTTTTCTTTACTGGTGTTTCTCCTACATTATCTAAAGTCCCACTTGTATCAGGATTAGTCCCTTAATTCTGCATATAAGAAAAAGTTATGACCCTTCATTCTCTGTGACTGGCTAATCTCACTTACCATGATGTTCTCCAGACCCATCCATTTTCATGCTGATGGCATAATTTTCTTATTCTTGATTGATAAGTAGAATTCCATTGTTTGGATATCACAAAACTTTTCAATCTATTAATCTGTTGATGTACACTTAGGCTTGTTCCACAACTTGGCTGTTGTGAATTGTGCTGTTATAAACATGTATATGCACGTATTTACTATAATCTAATTTTAATTCTTTTAGAAATATACCCAGGAATTGGATAGATGAATCATTTGGAGAATCCATTCTTTGGGAAAACATGTTTTAATCTGGGGATTAGAGTTAAAAGATTCAATGGAATAATTGTCAAGAGTTTCAGAGCAAATTCAGAAGATATTAAAAAGACTGTTTCTCAGACCAGTTTCTAATCACATCTAGGGTTCAGTATTAAAGTCATGCTTCATGCATACAGCTCTGCCAGGGATTGAACTATTGAGCTCACCAGACTTTTTGACTTGGGAATCAAATGTGGTAGGATGTGGCTATCTTTGTATGTATAGAGTAATTATTTTTCCTTGACACATGTGTCCCATTCAATTTGGGTTGATAACTAGTAGAAACTAAATCAATAGTTGGCATCAATATGCAGTTAAATGAAGTGTTTGCTCAAGGATGAGCAATGGGCTATGTCCCACAGACTAAGCTAGAAAGAGAAGACACAGAAGTCAGGTCTTGAGAGGCTTGTATTTAATGGGAGTATGAAGATTCCTTCAAACGGGTTATCCTGTGGTGTCCCAAAGACACCAGCCCTCTTGGGAAAAAGACATGATTTCCACAACACAATGCTGACTAAATCCTGAGCACAATAGCACCCCACTCAACACATTAGTGAACAAGAGCTTGACAGCAACTGCATGTCTACAAGGCTTCCAGATTGTCTTTCAGATTGGCACTACCTTGCAGATCATGATAGCTAGCATCTTATGTGGGACACTTATGGGGTCCAGGGAGTCTAGGATCCAGAAGTCTAAATTTCATGTGTTCCAGTGAGTTCCTAAGCCCACCAGGCTGATGAGGCAACGTGAACAGCAAGCCTTTGGTGACATAAGACTATAAGAGGCTCTTTTCCTGTGCCATTCATCTGTGTCTATCCAGAAACATGTCCCCTGAAGTCTGTTTCACAGAGTTTTTATGAGTGCCTACTTCATCCCCATGCCAGAAAAAGGAGGGCCCCAGCATAAATGAAGCCAGTTATTGCCTAATAACTGTTTCCTAGCCTAATAAGGAAGGCAGCCATAGAAAAAGAATCCCAACAGCATAGTAGGAAACACAAGAAAAATCCTAAAGAGCCCCATGACTAAAGGGTCTTAGTGGACAGGTAAGAACAAGCCACGAGGGCTAAAATGCTTCAGAGATTTTCTGGCCATTCTAGGGGAGACTCAGCATTTATCTTGAGAACAGTGGAAACTCATGGAAGGGTTTGGAGGAAAGAAGTGACATGCACAGGACCATCTGTTTGGCAATCTTTGGTTTTAATGTGAAATACAAGCTGGAGGAGCGAGACTTCCAGAATAAGAAGCGTTAGAATAGATGCTAAGAGCTTCTGTAGATCCTGTGACCATTGTGTTGGCTGAATGTCTAGAGAAAGAGAGGGCAGCACTATCCCTAAGTGGGCATAAACTCTTCTTTGCTAGTTGCCCTTTATGCAGCTGTAAATGGCTGTGGGACTTGTGTACCTCATGGGCAAAGTGCTTTCAGTTCCCCCAAATGTGTCACTCTGTCTCTCTCCTTATCAAAACCCTGGGAGACCAGCTAAACAAAATGCAAAACTGAGGGCAAGGTTGCTACTAGGTCATATAGCTAATCAGGCAGAGTAGGGGGTGGAGAGCCATGGGTCACTTCCAAATCTTCAAATGCTTTAGCCAGGTCTTTGGCCTACTATGCCCTGCTATGACCTCTCCTTGTCAAGATGCCTATGTGCATGAGCCAGGAAAAGCAAGGGAACTAGCATTTAGACAACAAATAATTCCTAAAGGCAAGGAACAAGGCTCTTATTACTTCCATTTCCTCCCTTTATTGTCCTAGGTCCCCATTCTGCTCTCCCTCTACCAGCCTGTCCTTGTCCCTGGATCCCAGAGGACAATACCACATGAGTGTGGATCTGTTTACTCTCATACAACCTGATGCACTTTTTTAGCTAGAAAATATGAGTGTCCCCAGAGGCCCAGCTGGCTCTTTGTTCTTTTTGTTTGGAAATTAGTTTAGAGACATCAGCTAGCAGATGAAAAAGCCCATATCAGATCTGCTAACATCTCTTCCCTTCCAGATTTCATTTCTGCTCCTTCAGTAAATTTCTACTGTTCTTTTAGGAAAGATTTGTTTTTCTTCCTATTTAACTCTAGAAGAATATGGATCTTCTTGAGGATGGGTGTGATGAGGCTTGTCAGTGAGGAATGGTAAGGAGCTGTGGTAGGACCTACCTTGCCCTCTAGATCTGGAATCCCAGGGGGCCTCATCTCTAAGGTGCTGCAGGTATCTCAGCACCCACTCCCCTTCTCATTTTTCTCTGCTTCCCCCATTCCCCCATTATCTCCCCAGTGAATGGCCCAACATCCCCGTGAATAGCCTTGCCCTGGGGATTTGAAAGGCAATATAGCCCTCTACCAGCTTCACCATCCATGGTGCCTGAAGCTGGAAAAATATGGGCACAATTCATATTGCACTGTGCATTGTCAAAATTAGAGGAGTGAGACTTCCAGAACAAGAGGCATTGGAGCAGAGGCTTATTGCTTCTGAAGATACTGCTGCCATTCTGCTGGTTGAATGCCAAATCCACTTCATAGTGTTCAGAGCACATGATAGTGTGTCCCACGAGGTGGATACAGGCCCCCCTTCTCTTCTGGCTTCTAGGAATGAACCTGGAAAAATACTCCTTGGCCACAATTGTTTTTTTTTTTCCATAAGCTGTTTTCTCTACTGAGTGGCTCAGCAAGGCATGGAGCTCCAATCAGAAAGGACACATGATGCTTTACAATTCATGGTCCTATTTGAGAAACATACTCAGAGGAATAGGGCATACTGGTTGATAAAGTGCCAAGCTGTAATTCAAACAAACCCAGGTCTTTCTAGTACCCTATCCTGGATTTATTCTGCTATACCATAGCTGAGTATTGGTGACAATAGCATGGCTGCCAGGTATGCTTAAAGAATGGAATGGCCCTCTAAAAACTCAATATTGAGAAACAGGAATGCTGTAAAACAGGAATTCCAGATGAAGTCCCATTGTAGACCAAATGTAGGATCACCCAAGAGACTGGCATGCATGACACCAAATGGCTTACGAGGTAGTGGGAACACTGGATGAAGGGAAAAACCCAGCACTTGCAAATTAGCTAAGTATGTGCCACCAATGGAAACCATTGGTTTAGACCAATGGGATAGAAACAGAGGCCTATGGGCATGTTAGTTGAAATTCCCAATGGAAAACCATGAAGAAATATACTAGAAGTTTTATTGGGCAGACACACAAACCAAGAGTTAGACTCAGATGCATCCAGTCTAGCCCTTTTCTGTTGAACAGATTTGGAGACTAGGGCTATAAATACTGCCTGGCAGGCTTGAGGGGAGGAGTCAAATTATGTATAAAAATGCTATATATTGAAATAATATGCACTGCCAGTTTAAGGGGTAATATCCAGTAGTTACTCAGAGAATATATTAAGCCTCTGCTATATACACTAACTATGGCTGTAAGAGGAGACATGACCCAAAAGGTAGAAGATTTTAGACAGAATCAAGAGTGACTCTTTCTGGATTAATAAGAAGTCTTTGGCTTTGATAGAGACTTTGTATTCTTTGGAGTCCTCTTCTCCATATCCATTGGTATGACAATGTTCAATAACTTGAGCTAAGCTTGTTTTTAGGTAGAACTCTGGGTTAAATAACAAATATGTTCAAATGCCCCCCAACCCACAAGCTGGCTTTGCAGTTCTTTTCCCAACTCCTATCTTCAGGAATCACTCTGTCCTCAAGGTTGGTCCTTTTCTTCATTAACCTAAAACTACAAGATCTGGTCAAGTCTTTAATATTACCTATGCAGGCAATACATCCTTCAGCTTAAGGAAGTTACAGGCAAAAAGAGAACTGTGAAGCTTCCAATAGACTCTCTTGATCTGAAATCCAACCAGGGTACATTGGCTTTGCTTCCTGTTGTCCAGGCATACTCGGCCCATGTTTCTACCCTCTGTGACTTGGTCATGCCCTCTCCTCTAACTATATCTCTCCATTTTTCATCCTAACAAGGGTGGTCACCATTCTGAGTTGCCTGTGCTCTTTCCAGACTTTCTGATTTGACTCCTACTGCTTCATCTACCTTTAATATCTCCCACCGCTTTATCTGCTTATGGTAGTGCCACACCTATCTTTCAAGACCTAGTGCAGTGCCAGTACCTTTAATAGGCCTTCCCTGATGACGTGACATTTACATTGACTAGCACAGTGTTTGGATAAAAGAGAGTCTCAAGAAATGTTTGTGTTTCTTTCCTTTGCTGACTGTTCCTTATTTTCTGAGAGTTATTCATTCATTTCACTTTCCCACTGAAGTTTGCTTGTTCTCAGCTCAAAAGAGTAATATCATTATCATTGGAGTTAATTTTATTGAGAATCAGAGAGCTCTAGGCTACCTACTAGTTTTGCGACCTTAGGCAAGTAATTTCAATCACAAGATATGGTTTTGCTCATTTGTTAAATGGGGATACCAGTACCTGTTTCATAGCATTAAATGAATAGAAAAAGATGATAAAACGGAAACTGTGAGATGACAGAGCTTCTGGTATATAGTAAATATTAAATATGTATTTGTTGTTCATATCATTGCCATTATTTCTTTAGTAAAATAGAGTTCCAGGGCTGGGCATGGTGGCACACACTTGTAATTCCTGCGCTTAAGAGGTGGAGACAGGAGGATCGTGCAGGTTCGAAGCCAGTTGTGCTGGCTTAAGAGACCCTGTTTCCAAATTTTAAAAAAATATTTTAAAAATAGATCTGGGAGTGTATCCCAGAGGTAGAAGGGCTTCCAGGAACCTCAGTACCACCAAAAAAAATAGAGTTCCAGGTCAACACATTTCTATGTATTGTGAAGTTCTGTACTCTTCCGAATTTTCAAATAAATCACAGATTGTTAGAACCAATAGTTACCATACCATGCTATAAAAAGCAGAATTAATTTCTCCTCTTTGTGTTTTGGTGCCCCTTATCTAAATTCTTTTTGTTTCTCCTCCTCCTTCCCTTCCCAGTCTCTAGTGACCACTATTCCACTTCATTCTTCTGAATGGATAAGGAAAATGTGGTAATCAAAATAGAATATTACTTAGCCATAAAATGTAATAAAATCCTGTCATTTGCAGCAATGTGGATGGAACTGAAGGTCATTAAATGAGATAAGCCAGATGCAAAAAGACAAATACCATGTGTTCTCACTCATTTGTGGAAAATAAAATAATTTTTATATTAGTAGCCTTACTCCACCAAACAAGAAAGGGAAAATTTTCTCCCCTCTGGCTCACAGTACCAGCAAAATCAAGTGAGGAACTGGATTTCTGGCCTCTAATAGCAAAGATATGAAACAAAACAGAGTTTGTGCCCATTGGAACTCTGTTGCCCTTATAGGGTAGAGACAACAGGGTTCAATGGAAAGATAAATTCCCACCCTCACCTGTGAGCAACACAACAGTGCAACTTAGTACAATTTGTGAACTCACTTTGCAGGGACTTGTGAAAAGTATAATATCTACTACTAGGTAGACATACACATTGCACCTTAACAGGATAATTATAAAAATGAAAATTAAATGGGATTCTCCAATCCAACCATGGTACTCCAAATATCCAGGATATATTACAAAGCACTTGTCATACTTATAACCAGGTCAATTACAACTTGAATGAGAAAAACAATCAACAGTTGTGGATACTTACATGACAAAATTATCTAACAATTATTTTAGAATGGCCATCATAACAATGTTTCAATAACCAATTAGAAATATTATTAAAACAAAGGAAAATAGAGAGTCTGACTAAAGAAATAGAACACTAAAGAAAGACAAAGTTCACAGAACTGAAAAATATGACTGAAATACTGAAAAACTCAGTAGATGGAATAAAAAGAAATTGAAGGCTACAGAGGAAAGAATCAGTAAGATCAAAGGTGGAACAATAGAGATTACCTAATTTGAGCATAAATAAATAAACCTGAAAAGTAAATAGAGTCCCAAGGACATATGGGGCAATAAAAAATTCATATCATTGAAATTTTGAAGGGGAAAAGAAGACAGGGAGAAGAGATAGACCAAAAATTACTGGGAGGAATAATGAATAAAAAATTTCCAAATTCCTTAAAAGATATAAACTCATAGATTCAAAAAACTGTAAAACTTGGTATGCTGTTATTGAGAGACTGAGACAAGAGAATCACAGATTTGAAGTCACTGTGTAATACTTAGAGAAACCTTGTTTCAAAATAAAGACAAGACTTCCAGGAAGATGGCAACAGAAGGAAGCAGCACATCTCAGTCCTGCTGACACTTGATCTCTATCACCCTGAAAACAGTGTCTTGACAAGAAAAAGGAAAAACAGCATAAGATTGAACAGAGCTCCAAATATCAAAAGGCAGTGGAAACAAAGCCAGAAGGTAAAACAGAGGACAGAAAAGTACCTTGCCCACCTCCAAGATTGCAGCCATGGGGCCATGGCAGGACATCTTTCCTAACCATGCCAGGACTGCTGGAACTGCAACCTCCAGGCAGCCCAAGTAAAAAAGCCAATGACTTGAAGCTAAGTAAGTGACTGCAGCTCATGGAAATTGTAAATGGTCGGGTCCTTGTACCACACTACACACAGATACTACTACCTGGACCCCAGTCTGACCCTACTCCAGTGGCAGCCAAACACACTGCTTCCTCCAGAGATCCCAGAGTTCCAGAGTGGTACTCAACAACACCTTAAGTGAACTAGCTGTCCCCATGGGGGACCACTGGGGGCAGCCACAGGAACTTGCACAGCAAGCAATAGATTCGTAGGGTCTGAGACTGTGGTTAACCTTGGTGAAGGTGGGGATGGAGTCTGCTATCAGACACAGCAGAGACATAGATTAACAGACATCCCTCAGGGCCAATTGGGCAATGAGGCCTACTATCCTCAAGGTGCAAAGCCTTAGAAGGGCTTCTACAGATCTTCACAGACCACCCAATCATGATGACCTGGGAGAAAGCAGACTGACCCAGGCCTATCTGTGGACAATGTGAACTCCCATGTATACACTGGGTCTGGTCCCAGTGGCACCTGCCACATATATAGGCAGGGAGAGATGCAAGCTAAGGATTTGTGGAAAGTGTGGAGACCAAGGCTTGCAGTGGGAGAGGCTTCAGTAGCCCTTGGTGCCTGCACAGATAGAGACACCAGTCCAATTATTGAAGACCAGTCATTGAAGATTCCAGTCACTGAAGGAGACCAAAATGTGGGGCTATAAACTGACATCATTACTATAGGGTTCGGAGTAAATGAGAGTGCTTGGAACATACTCAAGGACCTAATATCAAAAGTGAACTTTAAATGACTGAAAGAATTCACACAGACTTAGGAGGACTGCAGAAGCCAAGTCTGCTCAGTATTCATATATTTGTAGGGTTGTTTCATTCTTTTGTTGTTTTGTTTTTGTTTGTGTGTGTACATGCTTGTGAGAGACTGCTTGTTTGCTCTTTTCCCCACCCCTATTACAAGCTTCTTCCCTCTTTAATATTTACTCGCTTTTCTCTCATTTTCTTTTCTTTTCTTTGTCTTGTTTAAATCCACCCCACATCACTATATCAAAATGCTCTACACTGGCTATTAGAAATCTCATGTATAATCACTATATCTAATCTTTACTATGTATTACCTTACTACACTCAAACTCTCATTTTATGAGATCCAATCTGCTACTTTATTCTTGAATTTACTACTTCAGCTCCTTCTTCCTCACTCAACCTTTACCATGGTATGCAACACAACTTGCATATATATATATATATATATATATATATATATATATATATGCAGTTACTTACTTAGCTTCAAGTCATTGATATATATATATATATATATATATATATATATATATATATATACCAGCTAACACCTACATACTGAAAGAAAGCTATCAAAAGCAACAAAGATACAAACTTAAACCTAAAGTCATGAAAAGGATGAAGATCTAGGAACCAATGAGCTCCCACAACCCCACAATAACAGAACCCACCAACACAAAATTGCAGAGATTTCAAGAAAGACAAATCAAAACTATAATAGTAGAAATTATAGAGAATTTACAAAAAGAATTTAAAGAGAGACTGAGAGAAATAAAGAAAAAAAATAAAGAATCTGACATCCTGAAAAGGGATCAGAATGAAGCTCTGAAGGAATTGAAGGATGCAATCATTGAATAAAGGCATCAATACAAACTATAAACATTCACTAAACCACATGAAAAATAGAATCTCACTCTTAGAAGATGACCACTCCAAAACAGAATGAATAGTATATAAATTAGAAAAAAACAAATTGACAGCATAAATTGGACATTATGAGATATGGGTGAATTTTAAAAGCACTAACCTAAAAAGAATAGGCATGGAAAAAAGGTATCAACAAGATTTTCAAAGAAATAATATAATAAAATTATGCAAATATAGAAAAAGAGGTTGATACATAGGCACAGAAAACACATTGAACTCCATTTAGACAAGATCAGAGAAATGTTCACTATGCCACATAGTAGTAAAACTCACTAAAGTATAGGCCAATGATAAAATCTTAACGGTGACAAAAGCAACATACTAAGTGACATTCAGAGGCAAACCAATTAGAATCATGCCAGACTTCCCAAACCAAGTCATGAAAGCCAGGAGAGGGACTAGAGCAACATATTTCAAACTCTGGAAGAAAACAACTTGCATCCCCAAATTTCCTACCAAGCAAAAATATCTCTCAATTCCACAAAAATAAAAATCTTCCACAACAAACAGAAGCTGAAAGAATTTGTCTTTCAAACTAGCACTAAAGAAAATATTCAAAGAGATTAACTGCAAAGCATAAATAAGTAATACATGCCAGAATCAACAAAACAAGTATTTTAATCAAAAAACAACTAAGCAAAGAAGAACAAACACTACCTCAAATAGAAGTTAAAACTCAAAATGTTTGGAAATAAAAATCATCTCTCAATAACCATGCTGAACATAACTGGCCTCAACTCTCCAATAAAAAGACATAAGGTGGCAAAATTGATTAAAAACTAGGAACCATCTATCTGCTCCCTTATATTAAACACACCTTACAAGTAAAGATAGTAACAAACTATAGGTAAAGGGCTATCAAGGTAATCCATGCCAACAGAACTTGAAAACAAGCAGGAGTAGCAACTATGATATCAGACATGTTACACCTTAAGCCCAAACTTATTAAAAGAGTCAAAGCAGGTGATTTGTAATGGTAAAAGGAACAATCCAGCAAGAGAAAATAATGATAGTAAACATTTCTACCCCAAACATAGGTGCAGCTATTTTCATAAAGCAAACCCTTTGTGAAATTAAGTCACACATCAATCCCAATGTAATAATGGGAGACTTCAACACTCCTTTCACACTGCTAGACAGATCTCCTAGACAAATGTTCAGTAAATATGTCTAAGACTTTAAAAAGACCACAAAGCCAGGCGTGGTGGCACACGCTTGTAATCCTAGTGTTTGGGAGGCTGAGACAGGAGGATTGCACAGGTTCGAAGCCAGCCTCAGCTACTTAGTGAGACTCTCAGCAACTTAGTTAGACTCTGTTTCCAAATAAAATATAAATAATAGGTACCCCCAGTACCACCAAAAAAAAAAAAGATCACAAACCAAATGGACCTATTAGACACATATAGAATATTCCCCCAAATTAGAGCAGAGTTCACATTTTTCTCAGCTGTTCTCAGAACTTTCTCCAAAATAGATAGCATCCTGGGCCACAAAGTGAGCACTAGCAACAAAAAAAATGTAACATACTCCCCTCTGTCTTTTCAGACTACAGTGGACTGAAACTAGAAATGTAGAGATTTAACACCACAATGCTGAACGAATAATGAGTCACAAAAGAAGTAAGGGGTGAAATTAGGAAATTCTGAGAAACAAAAAATAATAGAGATACAGCACATCAAAACCTCTGAGACACCTTGAAGGCAGTATTAAGAGGAAAATTCATAGCACTAAGTGCCCATATAAGAAAAAAAAGAAAATCACCAAATAAATAACCTAATGATGCACCTCAAAGCCCTTGAAATACAGGAACAGTCTAACCCCAAGGCCAGTAGAAGACAGGAAATTATTAAAATCAGAGCAGAAATCAATGAAGTAGGGAATAAAAAATACTGAAATCAACAAAACCAAAAGCTAGTTTCTCAAAAAAGTAAAAAGAGATAAACCACTAGCCAACTTAACCTCAAAAAAGAGAGAACCAATCCAAATTAGTAAAATAAGACATGAAAAAGTAGATATTACAACTGACAGTGTAGAAATTCAGAGGATTATCAGAAACTACTTTGAAAAACTACACTCCAACAGAATGGAAAATCTGGAAGAAATTGACAACTTTTATATAAATATAATCTTCCTAAACTGAGTCAAGAAGATATAAAAAATTAAGCCAGCCAATAGCAATCAAAGAGACTGAAGCAGCAACCAAGAGAATACCATCAAACAAAAGCCAAGAATCAGGTAGATTCTCAGGTGAATTTTATACAACCTTTATAGAATAGCTAACCCCAATATTCCTCAATTTTATCATAAAATAGAAAGAAATGGGACTCTCTCAAAGCACTACAAATACATTCTATGATGCCAACATTACATTAATGCCAAAACCAAATAAAGACAGCTCAAGGAAAGAAAATAACAGGCCTGTATTGTTGATGAACTTAGACACAAAACTAATAAAATACTAGCAACACACATTCAAAACCACATCAAAAAATCATACAACATGACCAAGTAGGGTTCATCTCAGGGATATAAGTCTGGTTAAACATATGAAAATAAATCCATGTAATTCATCATATAAACAGAACCAAAGACAAAAATCACATGATCATTTTAAAAGACACTGAAAAAGCATTTGAAAAATCCAACACTCATTTATGCTAAAAGCACTGCCGAGAATCAAAATAAAAGGAACATACCGCAACATCATAAAGGCAATCTATAATAGGCTCACACTCAACATCATATAACATTGGAAAAAGCTGCAATACTTTTCCCTAAAAACAGGAATAAGACAAGACTGTCCATTATCACTTCTTTTCAATATAGGACTTGAGACTCTAGCCTAAGAAATAAGGCAAGAGAAGAAAGAAAAGGAGTACAATTAGGAAAAGAAGAACTTAAACTACCCCTATTTGCAGATGACATGACACTATACTTAGAATACCCAACAAACTCAACCAAAAGGCTTATAGAACTGATCAACAAATTCAGCAAAGTGCCTGGATACAAAAACATCTTAAAAAAACAGAAGCTTTCCTGTATGCCAACCATAAATCCACTGGAAAAAAATCCAGAAAATACTTCCACTTAAGATATCCTACAACAAAACATTAAATACTTAGGAATAAACCTAATCAAGGAGGTAAAAGACCTCTACAAAAAACCTATAAAACATTGAGAAAAGAAATCAGAGAAGACCTTAGAAGATGAAAAGATCTTCCATGTTCTTGGATAGGGAGAATAAAGATCATCAAAATGCTATTCTTCCAAAAGTGATCTATAGATTCAACGCAATACCCATAAATTACCAAGGTCATTACTCTCAGAAATTGAAAAATCAATCCTTAAATTCATTTGGAACGACAAAAAAAAAAAAAAAAATAGCCAAAGGAGTTCTCAGCAACAAAACCATGCAGGAGGAATCACAATGCCTGACTTCAAACTATACTACAAAGTCATAGTAATAAAAACAGCATGGTACTGGCATAAAGACAGATAGATACATAGACAAATGGAACAGAATAGAAGGCTCTGAAAGAAATCTGCACACTTACAATTGATTTTTTACAAAAGGGCCAAAATATACACTGAAAAAAAGATAGCCTTTTAAAAAGATTGTGTTGGCAAAATTGGTTAACCATAGGCCAAAAAATGGAAATAAACCCCACTTTCTCACCCTGCACAAGATTCAATTTAAGATGAATCAAAGACTTGGAAATAAGACCAGAGACCTTGCAGCTCCTTGAAGAGGACATAGTTCCAACATTTCAACATATAGGCACATGTAAAACCTTTTTCAACAAGACCCCAAAGACATAAGAAATTAAAAGACAGATAAATACATTGAATTGCATTAAACCAAAAAGCTTCTGTACAACAAAGAAAGCTATCAGAAAACTCAACAGAGAGCTGATAGAATGGGAGAACATTTTTGCCAACTATTCCTCCAATATAGGACTAACATCTAGAATATATAGAGAACTCAAGAAACTCAAAAAACAAATGATCCAATCAAAAATGGGCAAGTGAACTAAATATTTCAGAAAAGAAATTAAAATGGCCAATAAATGTATGAAAAACTCTTTAACATCATTAGCAATCAGATAGATGCAAATCAAAACTACCCAGAGATTTCACCCAACTCCAAATAGAATGGCAATCATTCAAAACACAAACAATAACAAATGCAGGTGAGGATGTGGAGAAGTAGAGATTTTAATACATCATTGGTAGGATTGAAAATTGTTGCAACCACTTTGGAAACCAGTATAGAAGATCCTCAAAAGAATGGGAATGTACCTACCATATGACTCAACAATACCACTTCTGGGTATCTACCCAAACGAATGGAAACCAAAGTACCAAACTAATTCATGCATATCTATGTTCAATGCCACACAATTCACAATTACCAAACTATGAAGCCAGGCAAAATTTCCATCAACAAATGACTGGATTACAAAACTATGGAATATGTACACAATGGCATTTTACTCAGCCATAAAGAAAAAATTTATTTTATTTGCGGAGAAAGGGATGGAACTGGAGAACATTTTTCTAAGTGAGATTAGTCAGTCACAAAAAGTAAGAAATTAGATGCTCTTACTAATATGTGGAAGGTAAGGACAAAATGGGTCATAAGAGGAACTTTAAACAAAGAAGGAGAAACTATACATGAGTAAATAGGGTGACCTTGTAGCTGGACATGGTGGTGCATGCTTATAATCCCAGTATTTGGGAGGCTGAGACAGGAGGATAAGACAGGTTCAAAGCCAGCCTCAGGAACTTAGTGAGGCTCTCAGCATCTTAGTGAGACCCTGTTTCCAAGTAAAAATATAAAAGAGGTCTAGTGGTGCAGCACGGAGGTAGAAGGCCCACAAAATTTAATAATAATAAGGTGACCTGCCTGAGGGTGATTGGAGGGGGAGGAGGGAAATTTCCTAATGTACATGATATACATTCACAAACATATCAAACTTAATCAGAAAGCCAAACATGATAGGGAGGGAAAGGAGAGGGATTGGGGTAGGAATTGGGAATGGCTAAATGTGTGACATGTGCATATATGCCTCTACCATCTTGTATCCCACTAATATGTATAACTATAATGCACCAATAAAAATTAAAATAATAAAAATTAAAGAACCCTGAAAGATGGAAAAAAGAATAAGGAAATACATAATTTAACAATATCAGAAAGGAAACAGGGTATATTACTGCAGACCTGCACATATTAAGGTAAAAATAAAGAAAAGCTGTGAACAACTATATACACACAAATTTGACAGCAGTGTGTCATTGAAAAATACAAACTACCAAAATTTACCCATATAAAAGTTATAATTCTAATAGTCATGTACTATTGAAAACAGAATTCATAACTTAAAAAGACTCTGAGAAAGAAAAATCCAGGCCCTATGGTTCAATTAAAAGAATCATTCTACCAAAAGATTCAAGACTAATTAAAACCAATTTTAAAATCTCTTCCAGAAAACAGAAGAGGAGAAACCCCTTCAAAAGCTTATTTAATAAGGCCAGTTGTACTGTATTCCAAAGCTACATAGTACAACCCATATGCGATTATTTCTCATGATCATAGACACACACATTTTTAAAACATGCTTTCACAATTTAAAAATATATAGAAAGATTTATACTCAATGACCAGGTGTGATTTTTTTCAACATAAATCTGGTTCAATGTTTGCAATCAAGTAATCAATCATAAAAATAGGCTAAGGAGATGGGCATGGTGGTGATTACACTTGTAATCCCAGCATGTGAGAGGCTGAGACAGGAGGATTGTGCAGGTTTAAAGCCAGCCTCAGCTACTTAGTGAGGCCCTTTGCAATTCAGTGAGACACTGTTTCAAATAAAAGAATAAAAAGAATAGGGCTGGGGGTGTTGCTTAGAGGTAGAATGTCACTGGGTTCAATCCCAAGTACTTCAAAAAGAAAAGCTAAGGAACAAAATTTATATTCATCAGTTAAAAATTGTGACAAAATCCAACAGCCATTTATGATTTAAAATAAATTCAAATAAATTCAGGAGCAGAGTTTTATGGAGTAAATTCTGTCCCCTCATTTTTATATTGAATCCTAGCCATGAATATGTACTGAAGATTGAACCCAGAGGCCTTTTACCATTGAGCTACATCCTCAGCCCTTTTGAGAATAGGATCTCTCTAAGTTTCTGAAAGCCTTGATATGCTACTAAATTGCTGAGGATGGCCTCAAACCTCCTTTCTCAGCCTCTCATGCACTGGGATTACAGGTCTGCATCACCCAGCTGCTTAATAGATTTTTGCCAAAGTTGCAGTTCAGTGAAAGGATAGTCTTTTCAACAAATGGTTCCTGAGAAATTGGATATTCATAGGAAGGAAGGAAGGAAGGAAGGAAGGAAGGAAGGAAGGACGGACTAATATTCATACTTTATAAAATATTAATTCAAAATGGATCACAGACATAAAAGCATAAAACTTTCAGAACGTAAGGAAAAATATTTGGTACCTAGGCCTTAGGGAGGAATTCTTACATTTCAGAGGATAATCCACACTCCATAAAAGCAAAAATAGATTAATTGAATTGCATCAAGATTAAATACTTTGCTTATGAAACATGTTGTTAAGCGGATAAAAAGACAAGCTACAGACTGGGAGAAAATACTTACTAACTACATATTTAACAAAGGGCTTGTGTGTAGAATATATTAAAAGCTTTCAAAAGTCAATGGTAAAAAAAACAGTCCTGTTAGAAAGTAGGCAAAAGATAAGAAGAGACATTTTATAGATGATTCACAGATGGCAAATGACCACATAAAATGTAGCTCAACCTCATTCACCATCAGGTAAATGAAAACTAAAATAACAATGAGCTATTGCACACCTTATTAGAGTGGCTGACATTAAAATACTGACAAAACCAAATACTGGAGAGGATACAGTGAAATTAGATTTCTCATACATTGTTAGTGAGAATGTAAAAGGGTATAGTCTGCAAAACACTTCCAATATTTCTTACCTGACTAAACGTGCAACTAATGTATAACACAGTAATTAGTCTCTTGTCCACTTACTACAAAAATTAAAATATTTTCACAAAAGAAACATATATACAAATATTCATAGCAGCATTTTTTGTAATAACCCCCTGCCAAAACCTAGAAATAACCCAACTGTTCTTCAATGAGTGAATGGTTAAACAAACTATGGTCCATTCTTACAATGACATACTGCTCAGCAATAACACAAAATGAACTAATAATGCATGTGACAACTTGGATGGATCTCAAGGACATTATGCTAAGTGAAAAAAAATTTATGTGACAGTCTCAAAATAAAAAAAATATGAAGATGGAAAACAGATTAGTGTTTGCCAACAGGTACAAATGGTTAAGTGTGTCTGTGTGTGTGTGTGTGTGTGTGTGTGTGTGTGAACACACACAATACTGAAGCAGAAATGATACTTATAATGATTGAACAGTTCTATATTTTTATTTCAGTGATGAACACACAATCTACATGTGATCAAATGACACAAAACTACATACAGGTTGTACTAATGTTTATTTCCTAGTTTTGATACTATACAATAGTTATAGAAAATGTTATAATTGGGGAAAACTGGGTGGAGGATACAGAAGGCCTCTCTGTAATATTTTCCATTTTTTATATAGAATTATTTTTTCAGAAATATGTGCTATTATTTAAAAATTAAAAGTTGAAAAGAAAAAAACAGGCCCCAAGGTATGTTGTAGTAGAAAGAGCATAGACAAAGTTAGCCATACCTGGATTTTAAGCCTCTCTTGAGTAGTCAGATATGAACTTGAGTAGGTTAATTAATTTATCTTGGCCTTGGTTTCCTACCTTTATAAGATGGAGCTAATCATGGAGCCTACTCAACAGGATTTGGGGTAGGATCCAAAGAGACAATGTACATGAAAATGTGGATTCAAGGCTGGCCCTTAATAAATGTTCAACGAAATGAGTTTTCCGATTATAGCCTGGTTTATTGTAACTGGGCACTAGTTTCATTTGTCTTAATATCTGAGCCACTTTTTACCACTAGACAAATAGCACCTTAGATGTATGTATAGTTTTGTGTCCTATTCCCCAGGCCCTGTCCCATAGCACATCTATTAGGAACCTTGACCACAAGCACTTCCCAGTCTGGCTCCTCTTATATAAACTCTATTTTTGTTTGTCTTATGCATTTATGTTACTATAACAAAATCACAAAGCTTGGTACCTTATAAAGAGGCTTATGTAAGTCACAGTTCTAGATGCAAAGAAGTCCAAGCTCTGGCATCTGAATCTTGCAAGAACCTCCTACTGTATCATAATGTGGTAGATGGCCTTGCATGGCTGGAATGCATTTGAGAGTGATAAATGGCTTTATGTCGAAGGATCCAAAATACCATAGGTTAACTTGTTTTATAACAACCTACTCTCATGGCAATAATACATAAGACTAACCCATTCCTGTGAGATGGAGCATTAATCCCTTCAAAGAGTGCTACTCATATCACCTAAATATTTCTCACTGGACCTGATCTCTTTAGAGTTCCATCTCCAATATCACCACTCTAAGTGACAGCTCAACAGGAGTTTTGGTGGGGACAAACCATATTAAAACCATAGAAATATGGCATGGATATTCTAGATATTAGTTCTCTATTGGAGGACTAAAGGGAAAATCTTTTCCCATTCTGTTAGCTCTCTATTGAAGTCCTTGACAGTTTCCCTTGCTGTACAAAAGCTCTTCAGTTTCATGCAATCCCACTTATTGATTCATCTTTTAGTTTATTGGGCCTTTGGGGTCTTGTTGAGAAAGTTTTTTATCTGTGCCTGTGTGTTGCAGTGTTGGATCTATGCCTTCTTCAAGGAGCCTCAAGGTCTCTGGTCTAATTTCCAAGTGTTTGATCTATCTTGAATTGAATCTAGTGCAGGGTGAGAAAGTGGGATTAATTTCCAATTTTCTGCATATGGTTATCCAGTTCTGCCAACACCATTTGTTGAACAGGCTATCGTTTTCCAGTGTATGTTTTTGGCCCCTTGGTCAAAAATCAATTGGCTGAACGTGTGTGGATTTGTTTCTGGGTCTTCTATTCTGCTCCCTCAGTCTATGGAATCTGTTTTTGTGCCAGTACCATGCTGTTTTTATCACAATGGCTTTGTAGTATAGTTTTTAAAATATTTTTATTGGTACATTTTAGTCAAACATCTCATTGGAATACAAGACTTGTGAGGTTATACAAGCACACATCATCCAATTAGCCTTTATCCGATCCCCATCCTTTTCTCTCCCCCTCCCTCGACCCCATGCTTGATTTCATGATTAACTTTGATATGTTTGTTTATGTACATCAGGTGCTTTAAAGAGATTCCCTATCCCCCATCCCAAACCCTCTGATTGGTCAGATTAATTGCTCCTTCACAGGGCCCTTTCTTCAACTGGGTTTCCTCCTATTACCCATTTCTTCCTAGTTTTTACATATTAGGGAAAGCATCTGATTTTTTTTATTTTCTGTGATATTTATCTGTGTATGCCGCATTGTAAGTTCCGATTCCACTCTTGGAGACCCCGGTACCGGCCTGGCCACCTGGCAGGCTCTGATCTATGTCTCACTGGCTTCAGCACCAGCCTTGCCTCACAGCAGGCTCTGATCCCGGCCTCCCTGGCCCCGGCACCAGCCTCACCACTCGGCAGGCTCCGATCCCAGCCTCAGAAGCCCCAGCACCGGCCTTGCTTCACGGTAGGCTCCGATCCCAGCCTCACTGGCCCCAGCACTGGCCTCAACCCTCGGCAGGCTCCAATCCCAGCCTCGGAGGCCCCAGTCCTGGCCTTGCCTCATGGCAGGCTCCCATTGCGTACTCGCTAGCCTTGGCACTGGCTTCACCCCTCAGCAGACTCGGATCCCAGCCTTGGAGGCCCTGGCACCGGCCTTGCCTCAGGGCAGGCTCTGATCCCATCCTCGGAGGCCCCAGTACCACCCTTGCCTCATGCAGACTCTGATCCTGGCCTCGTTGGTCCCAGCACTAGTCTTATCCCTCGACAGGCTCCAATCCTGGCCTCAGAGGCCCCAGCACTGCCTTTGCCTCATGGCAGGCTCTAATCCCATCCTCTCTGTAGTATAGTTTAAAGTCAGGTATTTTAATTACACCTGCATGATTTTTGTTGCTGAGAACTACTTTGGCTATTCTGGGCTTTTTGTTGTTCCAAATAAATTTAAGAACTGATTTTTCTATGTCTGTGAAGAATGATCTTGGTAATTTAATGGGCATTGCATTGAATCTGTAGATAACTTTTGCAAGGATGGCCATTTTAATATTTATTCTGCCTATCCATGAACATGGCAGATCTATTTCTTTTTTCAACATTTTATAATTTTCTTTGTAGATATCTTTTACCTTCTTAGTTAAGTTTATTCCTAAGTATTTTATGCTTTTGTGGGAGATCCTGAGTGGAAGTGTTTTCTGTATTTCTTTTTCAGTGGATTTATGGTTAGTGTACAGAATAGCTTTTGATTTTTTTAAGAAAAGTAGAAATTCTAAAACATTGTGGGTTGGACTGAAAATTGGAGCAACCACTTTGTAAAACAGTATGGAGGATCCTCAGAAGAATGGGGATAAATTTACTATTTGATCCAGCAATACCACTTCTGGGTATCTATCCAAAAGAAAGTAAACCAAACGACCAAACTAATGCATGTGTATCTATGCTCATAGCTGTACAATTCACTATAGCCAAACTATTGAACCAACCAAGATGTCCATCAACAGATGAATGAACTACAAAACTGTGGGATATATACACAGTGGAATTTTACTCAGCCATAAAATATCACAATTGCATCATTTTCAGGGAAATGGATGGATCTTGAGGACATTATGCTAAGTGAGATTAGTTGATCACAAAAAATAAGAAATTGGATGCTTTCCCTAATATGAAAATGCTCAGGAGAAATGGGTCATAGGAGAAACTCTATAAGAAAAAGGAAATTCTATAGAGGAGCAAATAAGACAACCTAATTGTGGGGTTAGGAAGGGAGAAGAAGGAAACTCTTTAAAGCAAACAATGTACTTATTCATATCGTAGTCAACCACTAAGCCAAACATGGGAGGGAGGGATGGGGAGGGACTGGGGTGGAGACTGGGTAGGGGGCTAACTGGGTGATGTGTGCATGTATGTTTAAACATGTTTTTTACCCTATTTTGATGTATGGATACAAAACACCAATAAAAAAAATTGTGGTAAGGACCCCTGTTGAGGAGTGAGGAGCTACGTAGAGCAGAAGCCTCTGCCTGCCCTTAGATACGGGCACAACTTGACATTGAATATCTGTTTTAATAAGTTCTGTGTCCCATGACCTAACTGAGCTTCCAATCCTTTGTATTTAAATGCACAATGACAACCGATATTATGAGTGTGTTCATGAAGGATGGCTGGCAGTAGAAAACAACTATTCTAGTACTTCATTACTCTGATTATGTTGTCTCCCGTTCTACTTTTGCTAAAAAATAGAACATTTCCTCAAGAGCCCATGGCCTAATCTAGCAGATCCTCCTCACTGAGACACTGACCTCCCTCTCTCCATCCACCACTACTTTATGTATTTACTTGAGATAAAATGAACCACTTCATTTTCCACATTCCACTCCCTTTAGGCCTTCACTCAGTCTGCTCTCTAGCCCTAAAATGCTCTCTCTATTTCCACAGGGCTCTGCAGAGGCCTGAATTGCAACCTAGCTCCCCCACTAGTTCTCCCTCCCCCAGCTTCTGGCTGGGCTCTATACCAACACTTGATATGGATTTTTGTGCTTTCTTGAGACCCACTCCTAGAACTAGTAAGCTCCTGGGCACCTAGTGTCTTCTCAGAAAATGTTAGCTGAATCAAGGCCCAGTGTCCATGGCTTGAATACAATAAAGAGTTCTCTGAGCCCTGCCAGCTGACAACTGTACATGTAATGTCCCCACTTAAGTTGTGGAAGATGGAGACTTTCCAGTCAACATGAAGAGGGAGCAAAGGCTAGAGAGTGTGAACTTTGTCATTAGTTTGGCAGCTGTCCAGCATGCCCCTGGCCAGGAGGTGGCTGGGCAACCCTGGAATCACAGATAACCATTGAAAAAACCTTATAAAAGGGTCTGTGTCCATTGGTCTGACACATCTGTGCTGGGTGCTTGTAAAGCCAGTTGATATGCTGAATGGCACAGGGAGTTTCCTGTACATTATTGTGGCCAAACGCCTATCCCTACCCCCACTACTTTAAGTGTCAGCCAGATTCACAGATACTCCAGATATTCTGTTTGGCTGCTGTGGACAAGGAGACAGTAGATGGGGAAAGAGCACTAGCCTGAGTCCCCAAATATCTAGATTCAGTATGTAGCTCTAACAGATAAGGCCATTTTGGAAAACACATTTAACATGTCATGATCACAACTAAATTAACAATGATTTCCTGTTATCATCATATGCTCAGTCTATACAAAAATTACTTGGATTAGTCCAAATAAAATTCTTATACTGTATCTTTGATTTTAGCCTTCTTTCATAATATGTTTATACATGACATACATACATAATGTATTTATTATGGGACTATTATTATGGAAACAATATATTTATTATGGAAAATAAATGGGTAATATAAATGGTGCTATTGAGCCTTTCTGAAGCATAACCACGTTACCATTAGCAATAATAATAATAATTTACATTATTATTTAATTATATTTAATTATGTAATTATAAACATAAAATACTTAATTATAATTATATAAAATAATTTATAATTACTTGATGGTAAAAAACTGAATGTCCTCCAAGATTAGGAGCAAGGCAAGGCTATCAGATCTCAACACTTTTACGCGACATAGTACTGGAAATCCTAGGCACTGCAATATGGCAAGAAAAGAAAAGAAAAAAAAAATATATATATATATATATACATACACACATACATAAACATAAAAAATCCAAGAGTTAATCAATCATTGTGTCCTGTGTTCCATATATAGAATATCTATAAAATTTTAAGCAGAATAATACATATATAGGACACCTATAAAAATTTACTCTCAGTTTAATTTTTATGGGTGTCCTATATATGGAATCCCAGGACATAATGGGATAAGTGAATTCAGCAAGAAATCAGATGACAAGATCAACACACACACACACACACACACACACACACACACACACACACCACATTTCTGTACACTAATAATAGGTAGAAAACAAAATTTTTTTTATTGGTTTCTTTTTTTTTCTTTTATATTTTTTTATTGGTGCATTATATTCAAACATCATATTGGGGTAAAAAACTTATGTGTAAAAACATGTACTCATTGTTGATTTAACCCCTACCCAATTACCACCCCATTCCCTCCCCGTCTGTCCCTCCCTTGCTTGGCTTAGTGATTGACTTCGATATGTTTAAGTACATTGTGTTTTAGAGATTTTCCTCTCCCCCCCCCTCCTTTCTCTTCCTTTAGGTTGTCTTGTTTGCTTCTCTATAGGATTTCCTCTTTCAAGAGTTCCTCCTATGACCCATTTCTCCTTAACTCTCACATATTAGAGAAAGCATCTGATTTCTTATTTTTTATGACTGAATAATCTCACTTAGAATAAGGTCCTCCAGTTCCATCCATTTCCCTGAAAATGATGTAATTGAGGGGTTTTTTTTTTGATGGCTGAGTAAAATTCCATTGTATACATATCCCACAGTTTTGTAATCCATTCATCTGTTGATGGACATCTTGGCTGGTTCCATAGTTTGGCTATTGTGAATTGTGCAGCTATGAACATAGATACACATGCATTAGTTTGGTAGTTTGGCTTCCTATCTTTTGGGTAGATACCCAACAGTGGTATTGCTGGATCAAATGATAGATTTGTTCCCATTCTTCTGAGGATTCTCCATACTCTTTTCCAAAGTGGTTGCACTAATTTACAATCCGACTAACAATGTCTTAGAGTTCCCATTTCTCCACATCCTTGCCAGCATCGGTTGTTGTTTGTGTTTTGAATGATTGCCATTCTAGTTGGAGTTAGGTGAAATCTCAGGGTAGTTTTGATTTGCATTTCTCTGATTGCCAGTGATGTTGAGCCTTTTTTCATGCATTTATTGGCCATTTGAATTTCTTCTTTTGTGAAGTGTCTATTTAGTTCATTTGCCCATTTTGTTATTGGATGCTTTGTTTTCTTAGTGTTGAGTTTCTTGAGTTATCTGTATATTCTAGATATTAGTCCTCTATCAGTGGCGTAGGTGGCAGAAATCTTCTCCCATTCTGTTGGCTCTCGATTGAGGTTCTTGATAATTTCCTTTGCTGAACAGAAGCTCTTCAGTTTCATGCAATCCCATGTATTGATTCTCCTTCTAATGTGTTGTGCCTTTGGGGTCTTGTTTAGGAAATGTTTATCTGTGCCTATGTGTTGCAGTGTTGGACCTATGCCCTCTTCAAGGAGCTTCAAGGTCCCTGGTTTAATTTCCAAGTCTTTGATCCATCGTGAGTTGACTTTTGTACAGGGTGAAAAAGTGGGATTAATTTCCAATTTTCTGCCTATGGTTAACCAGTTTTGCCAACACCATTTGTTGAAGAGGCTATCTTTTTTCCACTGTATGTTTTTGGCCCTTTTGCCAAAAATCAATTGGCTGAAAGTGTGTGGACTTGTTTCTGGGTCTTCTATTCTGCTCCACTGGTCTATTTATCTGTTCTTTTGCCAGCAACATGCTGTTTTTATTACAATGGCTTTGTAGTATAGTTTAAAGTCAGGTATTGTGATTCCTCCTGCGTGGTTTTTGTTGCTGAGAACTACCTTGGCTTTTTGTTATTCCAGAAAATTTAAGGACTGATTTTACTATGTCTGCGAGGAATGATCTTGGTAGTTTAATGGGCATTGCATTAAATCTGTAGATCACTTTTGGAAGGATGGCCATTTTAATGATAATTATTCTGCCAATCCATCAACATGGAAGATCTGTCCAACTTCTAAGATCTTCTTTGATTTCTTTTTTCAGTGTTTTATAATTTTCATTGTAGAGATCTTTTACCTCCTTGGTCAAGTATATTCCTAGGTATTTTATTTATATTTTTTTGTGGGAGGTCCTGAGTGGAAGTGTTTTCTGAATTTCTTTTTCAGTGGATTTATGTTTGGTGTACATGAAAGCTTCTGATTTTTAAGATTGATTTTGTATCCATATATTTGCTGAATTTGTTGATCAGTTCTATAAGCCTTTTGGTTGAGTTTGTTGGATTTTTTCAAATATAGTATCATGTCATCTGCAAATAGGGAAAGCTTGAGTCCTTCTTTTCCTATCTGTACTCCTTTGATTTCCTTTTCTTGCCTTATTGCTCTGGCTAGAATCTCTAGTACTATATTAAAGAGAAGTGGTGATAGTGGACATCATTGACTCATTCCAGTTTTTAGGGGGAATTCTTGAAGTTTTTTCCCATTTAATATGATGTTGGCAGTGGGCTTATTGTAGATTGCCTTAATAATGTTGAGATATGTTCCTTCTATTCCAATTCTCTGCAGTGTTTTTATCATAAATGGATGTTGAATTTTATCAAATGCTTTTTCAGCATCTATTGAGATGATCATGTGATTTTTTTCTTTGATTCTGTTTATATGATGAATTACATGGATTGATTTTTGTATATTGAACCAGCCTTGCATCCCTGGGATGAACCCTACCTGGTCATGGTGTATGACTTTCTTGATGTGGTTTTGAATGCGTGTTGCTAATATCTTGTTTAATAGTTTTGCATCCAAGTTCATCAGAGATATAGGCCTGTAGTTTTCCTCCTTGAACTGTCTTTATTCGGTTTGGGTATTAGTGTGATGTTGGCTTCATAGAATGTATTTGGGAGAGTCCAGGTTTTTTCTATTTCATGAAATAGTTTGAGTAGTATTGGGGTTAGCTCTTCTATAAAGGTTTTATAGAATTCACTTGGGAAACCATCTGGTCCTGGGCTTTTCTTTGATGGTAAGCTCTTTATTGATGTTTCAATCTCTTTGATTATTATTGGTTGGTTTAAGTGTTCTATATCTTCTTGACTCAGTTTAGGAAGGTTGTATTTATCTAGAAAGATGTTGATTTCCTTCAGATTTTCCATTTTGTTGGAGTATAGTTTTCCAAAGTAGTTTCTGATAATCCTCTGTATTTCTATGCTGTCAGTAGTAATGTCTCCTTTTTCATCCCTTATTTTCATAATTTATGTTGATTCTCTCTTTTTTTTTTAGTTAGGTTGGCTAGTGGTTTATCAATCTTGTTAATTTTTTCAAGAAACCAGCTTTTGGTTTTGTTGATTTTCTGTATTTTTTATTCTCTATTTCATTAATTTCTGCTCTAATTTTAATAATTTCCCATCTTCTGCTGGCTTTGGGGTTCAAGTGTTCCTGCTTTTCAAGGGCTTTGAGTTATGTCGTTAGGCTATTTGTTTGAAGATTTTCTGTTTTTCTTATGTGAGCACTCAGTGCTATAAATTTTCCTCTTAATACTGCCTTCAAATTGTCCCAGAGGTTTTGATATGTTGTATCTTTACTTTCATTTGTTTCTAGAAATTTCTTGATTTCACCTCTTACATCTTCTATGACCCATTCTTTATTCAGAAGTGTAGTGTTCAGTCTACACATATTTATGTTGTTTCTCTGGGTATTCTTATAGTTGATTTCTAGTTTCATTTCATTATGGTCTGAAATGACACAGGGAAGTATGTAACATTTTTTAAATTTGCTAGTACTCATTTTGTGTCCCAGAATGTGATCTATTTTGGAGAAGGTTCCGTGAGCAGCTGAGAAAAATGTAAACTCTGCTGTAGTTGGGTGAAATATTCTATATGTGTCCAAGAGGTCCATTAGGTTAATGGTGTTCTTTACTTCTGAGGCATCTTTACTGATCTTTTGTCTGGAAGATCGGTCTAGTATTGTCAGAGGTGTGTTGAAGTCTTCCAATATTACTGTGTTGGGATTTATGTGTGACTTCATGTCACAAAGAGTTTGATTTATGAAAGTAGCTGCCCCTATATTTGGGGCATATATGTTGATTATTTTTATTTCCTTTTGCTGGACTATTCCTTTCACCAGTAAAATGTGACCTTCTTTGTCTCTTCTAAGAAGCTTGGGTTTGAAATCTAACTTTTCTGATATAGTTGCTACTCCTGGTTGTCTTCGAGTACCATTAGCATGGATTACCTTGCTCCAGCCCTTTACCTTGAGTTTGTTCCTATCTTTACTTGTAAGGTGTTTTTCTTGTAAGCAGCAGATGGAAGGATTTTGGCTTTTAATCCATTTTGCCACTTTATGTCTTTTTATTAGGGAGTTGAGGCCATTTACATTCAGTGTGATTGTCGAGAGATAATTTTTAATTCCCAACATGTTAATATCTTATTTCTGTTTGAGATACTGTTTATTCTTCTTTGCTTAGTTGTCTGCTGAATGGGAATTCTTGTTTCTTTGGTTCTGGCATGTAATACCCATTTCCTCTTTGCAGTTAATCTTCTTGAGTATTTTCTCTAGTGTTTGTTTTTAAGACATAAATTTCTTTTGTTCCTGTTTGTCATGGAAGCTTCTCATTTCCCCATCTAATTTGATAGATAGTTTTTCTGGCTAGGAAATTTTTGTCTGGAAGTTGTTTTCTTTCAGAGTTTGGAATATGTTACTCCACGCCCTTCTGGCTTTCATAACTTGGTTTGGGAAGTCTGGAGTGATTCTAATTGGTTTGCATCTGACTGTCACTTGGCCTTTTGTTTTTGTTGCCTTTAAGATTCTCTCCTTGGTTTTCACATTAGTCATTTTGACAATTATGTGGCATGGGGATCCTCTTCTCTGATCCTGTCTAAAGGGAGTTCTATAAGTTTCCTGGACCTGTGTATCAACCTCTTGATCTATGTTTGGACAATTTTCTGCTATTACTTCCTTGAAGAGATTATTGAACCCTTTGGTTTCACCTTCTTTTCCCTCCTCTATTCCGATTTTTCTTAGATTGGCTCCTTTAAAATGGCCCATATTTCTTCGATGTCAGATTCCTGCTGTTGGATGTTTTTTTCTAAATTAGAAACTATGCGTTCATTTTTTGAGTGATCATCTTCAAGAAGCGAGATTCTATTCTCCATGTGATCTAATCTGTTGATTATAATTTGAATCGAGGCCTTTATTTCAATGATTGCATCCTTTATCTCTTTTTAACTCTCTCTGAATTCTTTATGAAAGTCATCTATTATTTCTTTTTTTAAAAATTTTTATTGGTACACTGTATTCATACATCATAGTGGGATACATAAAAACTTTTGTAGACATACATGCATACATCGCCCAGTCAGCCCCCACCCGATCCCCACCCCATTCCCTCACCATCCCTCCTTCCCATGCTTGGCTTAGTGGTTGACATCTAGTATTATAGCAATTTATCCAAAATTAAAAGTGATAATCTCACATAAAAGTTTCATTTGTCTGATACCAAGCTTTTGATAACTTAAAGATAACATTTCAATATTTCTTTTTGCTTTCTTTCTTACCAGAGAATATTTTTTCTTTTTTTTTTAGGTGAAACTATCATATATTTATATATTTATTTTTCAGAAAAAATCTATCCTAATATGGAATATGGACTCTAGATACCCAAAACGATCTCGAAAAAGAACAAAGCTAGAATATATATATTTTCTGATTTCAAACCATATAAAGCTACAATGATTGAAACAGTGTCATTTGATCTTCTAGAGATCTCTGGATTTCTGTGTTAACAGGTTCTGATGTTGTGGGGTTGTGGGCATTCACTACTTCATTGTTATTCCTCTTTCCCATGATTTCAGAAGTTTGTGCCTTCTCTGGGTTCTTCCCTGGGTCACTACAAGTTCACTTAAGGTGCTCTGGATCTCAAGTCTGTGGTATCTCAGTCACCACTACTCCTTTACTGGGTTGTATCACAAAGTCTCAGACCCAGGGAGTGAATTGAGGCTGCTTAGATGGTGGGTGGTGCCAATTTGGGCATTCTCCAGTGGTCAGTTCTGTCTATGGTGTGATATCTCTGCCACCGCCATTCCCCCACTGCGTTGGACTGCTAAAATCTCTGACCCAGGGAGACTATCTGCGCAAGTCCCTGGGAGTGCAGTACTGGGATTTCTCCCCTAGGGGGCACAATTTGACTCACAGTTTTGAGTGCGCTGATGGAGCTGTAGTGGACTTGGAGAATTCGCAGATGCCGCCACTGGCAATATAACACCACTGCTACGCCCTTGGCTGTGTGGCTGGCATATTTCTTCTCTGGTTTTGAGCTCCGCTCTGAGTCCCTGCCAGGTGTTCTGTCCCCGGCCCTTTTGGAGCTTTAGATGGTCCTTGTGCCGAAAAAAAACTGCTAACTGCTGCCTGGCAGTTCAGCAGCTTCTGATCTCGGTTCGTTGTCCACCCCTCCTCTCTGGAGCCTGGTGGTTGGTTGAGTGCATTGGTCTAGAGCCATCGGTGAACTCACCGCTGCCACCAACAGTAAGGTGCTGCTGCTGCTGTGTCCTAGGCTGTGAGACCAGTGTACCTCCTCTCAGGATTTGAGCTCAGTTCTGAGTCTCCCTCCTCTCTGGAGCCTGGTGCTGCTAGGGAAGATGTAGCCCACGCCACTCCGCGCTGCAGCTCTGGCCGCTCTGACCGCTCTAGCTGCTCCCCACGGCGGATCTGGCCGCTCCGGCCATTTTGCGCCATGACTTCAACTGCTCCGCGCCACGACTCTTGCCTCTCCAGCCGCTCCGGCCGCTTCACGCCAAGGCTCCGGTTGCTCCTCGCCATGGCGGCCCCTTTGCACCATGGTTCCGGCTACTCCACGCCACGGCGGCTGCGGCACTTCGGGCTGGTTTCTTTCTACTATCTCGTTTTTCCAGCCTTCTTTTTCTCTGTCGCTTGTATTTACAGTTTTTATTTCTTTGCTGGAGGTGTTTTCTGGCTCTGAAAGGCGCTGGTTTTGTGGTAATAGAGATCGATTGTTAGCGGAACTTTTAAGTGCCGCTTTTCTCCTTTGCCATCTTCCCGGAAGTCCGAAAACAAATTTTAAAGCACACTACTATTAATAACTCTGCTGACACAAATTAAATACTTAGGTATACACTTAACAAAGCACTCATCAGTATGCCAAAAGTTACAAAAGGTTAATGAAAGCAATAACAAAATCTAAAGAAATGGAGAAACATCATACTGTATTTGTGGATTAGAAAATTCAACAAAATAAAGATTTCAATTCTCACCCAATTTATACACAGATGTAACATAATTCCTATCAAAATACCACAAGGTTTTTTGTAGACATACAAAATCTTATTCTGAAATTTACGTGAAATAGCTTAATGTAGCTAAGAGAATATTGTCAAAGAAGAATGAAGAATTACTCCACCTAATATTAAGATTGAGTTTGAGTATAGCTCCAGTAGTCAAGATATATAGAACAATTAATGAAACATTATGAAGAACTCAGAAGAACCATCAGAGAAGATGGTGACCGAGAGCAGCAGTACATACAAATCCTGTTAACACTTGGTCTCCATTGTCCCCAAAACAGAGCACTAAAAATCCAGATAATAATTTTAGCAGAGGAATAAGAATAATAAACACAAGAGGAGGAGATGTAAGAAGGCGGCAACTGTGGCCACAGGGATGATAGCTGGCATTAGCCAAATAGGATATGTATTCCTCTGAGAAACCCCGGACATCAGATTTTGGTTTAATACCTGATTGGGACAACATATAGAGACATTTATAGCCATGAATTTCTACCTAAAATATATGAGAGAAAAGACAGACCTAGATGGCGGAGGCAACAGCGGTGGCAGTGGTTGTGGTGGTGGCAATGGTGGCCAATATTCAAAAGAGGTAGATAAAGCCAATCCAACCCTCCTTGAACTGTTGGAGAAATCTCCCCCAAAAAAGACTGCTCTTGCCATTCATGCTCAGGAATTCTGGACAACATACTATGTAAGAAAAATGCTCCAGAGGAGGGCCAAGATGGTGGTGGCGATGGTAGCCAGTATCAGGGAGAGGCAGGTAGATTCATTCTAATCCACCCTGAACTTTTGAGAAAATCTCCCCGAAAGTAGACCGCACCTGCCCCACATGCTCAGGAATTTTGGACAGCATACTATGTAAGAGAAATGTTCAGGGCATGTCAGATGGAGCCCTGCATAAGCTGGTCAGCCAGCGCCCCGCATCCTGGGAGCCAAGGACACTCCTGGCCACCAAGCTCCTCTGCGCAGCACTGGGGCTGGCTGTGCTTGGAGCAGCATAACCTGCTTTCTGTGGCAAAGCTTTGGGCCTCCACTCTTGGTGGGAAGTAAAACACATTGCTACTAAGTACTTGGGGCCCCAACTCCTGAAAAAGACACGCTTTTTTTTTTTTTATTAAAAATTATTGAAGACGAAGGAAGATGACGGCAGCTGTGGCTGCAGCAGTGAGCAGGGCCAGAGTGGTGTAGGTTGGCAGCGGCTGAATAGGACATGCATCCCTCTGAGAAACCCTGGACAATAGATTTTGATTTAATAGCTTATTGGGACAACAAACAGAAACGTTTCCAGTCATGACTTCTATCTGAAATATAGGAGAGAGAGTAGAAAATGATGGAATTAGTGGCAAGACAGCAGCACAACGCCCGCACTGCAAAAAAGTGATTTTTGGACGGATATCCCAGAAGAGCTCAGAAAGCAGACTGCTCCTGCCACACATGCACAGGAATACTTAACAACAACATACTCTAGGAAAGACCAAGAAGGCAGCAGTGGCGGCCAGTATTCAGAAGAGGCAGACAGATCTAAACAAATCCATTTTGAATTTTTTTCCATTCACAATTTTTTTTAATAGAGCTTACTTGGATCTGGAAATTTGCTGTGAGATTAGGTGAATAAGAAGCAGCTTCTAATGCTTCCTGGCCACACAGCTGAAGAAACTTGCTGACCCCAGTTCCAGGCCTGCCATGCAACAGGCTCCCTGGCTCCAAACCTGGCCTGGCTATGCAGCAGGTTCCAGGCTGGCCTCAATCGCTCCAGACCTGGCCTCACCCCGTGGCAGGCCCCAGGACCAGCCTCACTGGCTCCAGACACAGCCTTGCCCTGCGTCAGGATCTGGATATATACATATATACATATACATATACATGTCATTTGAAGAAGCTGGGAGCCTAATTCCCTAGCAGCAATGGCTTTTATCTCCCCACTGAAAGCCTGAAAGCGGAGGCTCACAGCCTCACCATGGAGAGTGGGATCCACTGCTCTAAGCACACCCAGTGCAGTTGAGTGTAGCGGCTATGAGCTGAGGTTTCCTGGGACACCCGACACAGCAAGCAGGCCCAACAATATGGGTGGTACTACCTTCGACTTGCTCCAGACATTTTTTTTACATAGTATGTTGTCCAAAATTACATCATATGCTCCAGGATAAGAGCTAGGAGCAGTCCTCCTTTGGGGGAGGTTTCTTCAAGAATTAAGGTGGATTGAAATGGATCTGTCTGCCTCTCCTGCATACTGGCTGCCACCACTGCCAACATTTTGTCCATCTCTGTGAAACTTTTTCTTACATAGTATGTTGTCCAGGGTTCCTGAGCATGTGAGGCAGGAACAGTCTACTTTTGGGGAGATTTCTTCAAAATTTCAAGGTGGATTTGTTTGGATTTGCCTGCCTCTCCTGAACACTGGCCCCCACCACCACCTTCTTGGTCTCTCCTAGAGTATGTTGCTGTTAAGTATTCCTGTGCATGTGTGACAAGAGCAGTCTGCTTTCTGATCTCTTCTGGGATATCCTTTCAAAAATCACTTTCCATTCAGTGGCAGATGCCGCGCTGCCATCCTGCCCCTGATTCCGCCATTTTCCATTCTCTCTCCTATATTTCAGATAGGAAGTTATGACTGTAAATGTTTCTGTGTGTTGTCCCAATCAGTTATTAAATCAAAATCTGTTGTCCAGGGTTTCTCAGAGGGACAGATCAAGATGTTGTCATTGGTGGCAGCCAGTATTCAGAAGAGGCAGACAGATCCAATTCAATCCACCTTAAATTTTTGAAGAAATCTCCCCAAAAGTAGACTGCTCCTGCTGCACATGTGCAGGATATCTGGACAACATACTATGTAAGAAAAATATCTGGGACAAGTCAGAGGGAGCCTCACCCATATTGCTGGGCCAGCTTGCTGTGAGGGGTTTCCCGGGAGACCTCAGCTCATGGCCACCGCGCTCATCCACGCTATGCTGGGAGCCAGGATGTCCTTGGAGCAGAATATCCCACTCTCCATGGTAAGGCTGTGAGCCTCCACTTTCAGTGGGGAGATAAAATCCATTGCTGCTAGGGAACTGGGCTCCCAGCTTCTGCAAATGACACATGCTGTTTTCTCCTACTTAAAGAATATATATGTAGTGAAAATGGGAACCTTGAAACATCCTGCCCACAGGTCTGGAGCCAGAAAGGCCGAGCCTGGAACCTGCTGTGGGGCAAGTTGACATATCTGAGGGGATAAGAGGGAGGATAAGGGAAACTCTTTAAAGCACACTATGTACTTAAAGATATCAAAGTCAATCAGGAAGCCAAGAATGGGTAGGCGGGAGGGGGGAGGGAAGGGGTTAGAGATTGGGTAGGGGCTGATTGGGTGATGTGTGCATGTATATCTCCACAAGTTTTTTATCCCATAGAGATGTATGACTACAATGCACCAATAAAAATGTATAAAAATAAACACAAGAGACTGATAAAAGAAGACTAGAAATCAACTAGAGAGAGGGTAGAAAAAAAAAAACATGCCATAAGGCAGGGAGTGCCACCAGTGGCTCAGTCTTCTTGCATAGCACCACAAGCCAGAGAAAAAGATTTAAAGGGAGAAATAGCAGAACCCCTGATTGTAAGTCAGCTTGTGAGAAGACCTGCTGTAACTCCCAAGGAGCTAACCACGTCATCCAGAGACCCAGAGTGGAGCTCAGCACCAGAATAGAAATCCACCACTCCCATGGCACACCAGTGTGACACCACCAACCCAGAGGCAGGCCAGCTCACCACTCCCCGCAGAGCGCCAGCCCAGAGAAACCTACAGCGTAAGTGAAGCTGCATCCCAAAAGGGATTGTCCAGCTCCATGCCCCTAGGGACTCGCGCAGCCACCATAAACTCCCTGTGTCTTAGATCTTGTGATTCAACCCAGTGAAAGAGAAGTGGTTACAGAGATTACCACACATTCTAGAGATTCAGAGCTGCACTCAATAACGCCCCACACTTGGGAGGCTGAGACAGGAGGATCACACAGATTCAAAGCTAGCCTCAGCTACTTAGTGAGGCTCTCAGCAAATTAGTGAGACCCTGTTTCCAAGTAAAGTATTAAAAATAGGTCTGGGAGTATAGCCTGGAGGTAGAAAGCCTCTAGGTTCCACCCCAGTACCACCAAAAAATAAAAATAAATAAAAATAACACTGTAATAAGCAAGATCATGGCCCCTGTGGAATAACACTCACCCTGGTATCCCTAGGGTCTTGCACAATAAATACCTCAAGTCTGAGACATCCCGATACATCCCAGAGAAAGTGGGAGGGGGGTTCTGTTGGACATAACAGAAGCTCTAACAGACTCAGGCTTTGATCAGCGGAAAATGTGTGTGTAGGGGGGATTATAGCTGCACCCAACTAATAGAAGCTCTGGCATCACCACAGACCTCCCAATTGTGGTGAATGTGGAGAAGTCAGACCAGACCAGCCCTAGCTGTGTAGAACAGAGACTCCTACATTGTGTTTAATCTCAGAGGCATAGGTCAGCAGTGATGACAGGGAGAGATCTAGTCTCCAAACCAGTGGAAAGCACGAGGGTGACCTGTGCTTAATATTTAACACAGCCCAAATAGTATCAGCCAACTACAAAGACTGAGAAAATCTCAGAGAACCAAATTCACAGTAAGAAGGGGGCAGGTGGTACTCAGTATCTGCACAGAGAGAGACTGCAACAGACCTATCTGCTAAATAGGCATTTAATTGTAGACTTGCATTAATTTGTAGTTGACATTGTTTGGGGGTTTTTTTGTTATTATTGTTGTTTGTTCTTTTTTGTATAAGTGTGTATAACTGATTGATTTTATTGTTGTTTTGTTTTTGTTTTGTTTTTATTTTTAATCTATTCTCAAACCTTCTCCCAAGCTTCTTCCTTTGTACCTACCAACTCTCTTCTGTTTACCCCTTTCCTATCTTGCTTCTGCTATTTATCTCTCCTTTGTCTTGTATCAAACCCACTTCATATCATTATACCACAAACTCTACATTGGTTACCAGAATACTACTCTATTCTTACTATCTCTAATCCCTTGCATTCATTCTATTCAACCCTATCTGAGATTTTACCCTATTCTTCCATTTACTCCTGCACTTCCCTCCTTCTTCAACCTTCACTATTGAATACAATACAAACTCCCCTCGGATATACCAGCAGACACCTAGAAACTGAGAGAAGTTTACCAAAAGCAAAAGAGGTAAATGTCTGAAATCATGAAAAGGAGGAACAACAAAGGAGCAGTGAGCCTCACAACTCCACATTTACAGAACCTGATAACACAGAATTGCAGAGATCTCCAGAAGATCAAATCAGGAATGTAATTGTAGAACTAATACAGGAATTCCCAAAAAAATTTAGAGAGATTCTGAAAGAAATAAAGGATGAAATAATTGAAGCAAAGGCATCTATTCAAAAAATAAACAATCACTTAGACCACATGGAGAGTAGAATCTAGCTCCTAGAAAATGGTCACTCCAAAAATGAACACATAGGAAGATGGCGACCGAGAAAAGCGGGGCTTAAGAGCCCCGCTAACAACCAATCTCTATTACCACAAAATCAGTGCCTTTCATAGCCAGAAAACACCATCACCAGAGAAAAAAAAAATCACCAGCCCCAGAGAGGAGGGGGTCTCATAAAGAGAGTTCAGAGCCACAGAGGAGCCACACGGCCGGGGATGCAGCAGCAGCGCCTTACTGCCTGAGGCAGTAGCGAGCTCAACAGCCCACCAGGCTCCAGAGAGGAGTGGCGGACAGCGAGCCGAGGTGAGCCGCTGCGGAACAGCCCAGCGGGATTCGGCAGATTTCTCAGCACAGGGAGCATCTAAAGCTCCCAGTGGCTGGGCTCAGCACACCCTGCAGGGACTCAGAACCAGAGAAAAATACGCCAGCCTCATGGCCGAGGGCGTGGCAGCGGCGCCATATTGCCACCAGCAGCAGCAGCAGCGAATTCACCGAGTCCACGACAGCTCCATCTGCGTATTCAACAACAGTGAGTCAAATTGCGGGTCCCAGAGGAGAAATCCCAGTACTGACTCCCAGGGACTTGACCCAGTGGGGGAGTGGTGGTGACAGAGATATCACATAATAGGAGAATGTGCAACCTGGCACCACCCATAGTCTAAAGCAGCCTCTATTGACTTCCTGGGTCTGAGACTTTGCGATACAACCCAGTAAAGGAGTAGTGGTGACTGAGATACCACAGACTTGAGATCCAGAGCACCTTAAGTGAAGTCATAGTGACCCAAGGGAAGAACCCAGAGAAGGCACACTCTCCCGAAATCATGGGAAAGAGTAATAACAATGGAGCAATGAATGCCCACAAACCCACAACATCAGAACCCAATAAAACAGAAATTCAGAGATTTCTAGAAGATCAAATTAGGAAAATAACTGTAGAAACAATAGAGGTGTTTCGAAAAGAATTCAGAGAGAGCCAAAAAGAAATAAAGGATGTAATTAATGAAGTAAAGGCCTCAATTCAAAGCACAAACAACTGATTAGACCACATGGAGAACAGAATCTCACTCTTAGAAGACGAGCAATCCAAAAATGAACGCATAGTTTCTAATCTAGAAAAAAAATATCCAACAGCAGGAATCTGATATTGAAGAAATATGGGCCCATTTTAAGAGAGCTAACCTAAGAATAATTGGAATAGAGGAGGGGAAAGAAGGTGAAACCAAAGGGATCAACAATATCATCAAGGAAGTAATAGCAGAAAATTTTCCAGACATAGAGCAAGAGGTCGATACACAGGTCCAGGAAACTTATGGAACTCCCTTTAGACAAGATCAGAGAAGAGGATCCCCACGCCACATAATTGTCAAAATGAGTAATGTGGAAGCCAAGGAGAGAATCTTAAAGGCAACAAAAACAAAAGGCCACGTGACATTCAGAGGCAAACCAATCAGAATCACTCCAGACTTCCCAAACCAAGTCATGAGAGCCAGAAGGTCTTGGAGTAACATATTCCAAACTCTGAAAGAAAACAACTTCCAGCCAAAAATGTCCTACCCAGCAAAACTTTCTATCAAATTAGATGGAGAAATAAGAAGCTTCCATGACAAACAGAAACTGAAGGAATTTATATCTTCAAAACCAGCACTAGAGAAAATACTCAAAGAGATTAACTACAAAGAAGAAATAGGTAACACACACCAGAACAAGAGAAACAAGATTTTCCATCCAACAGACAACTAAGATTAGTTATCTGTGGAGATTCATTATTTATGTTAGTCTTTTACCTATCTCTAAATTGTATTGTTTGCTTTTATTGTTGTTAATTTTTAGGATTTCTAGTTGGAATATTAATATACCTTCAGATATAGCATTTGGAAATATTTCATCCCATTCTATCAGTAACTTTTAACTCTGTTTACATTGTCTTTGGATATACAATATTTTATTTTTTTAGGGAGTTTGTATTCCCTTCTGTTGCCTGTGCCATTGAAATCATATCCAAGAAATCACTGCCAATTTCAATGTTGTGAGGTTTTATGACCCAGATTTTCTTCTAAAATTTATAGTATTAAGATTTATATTTAGGTCTTTTATTTTTTTGAGTTAATATTTGTATATGGGATTAGGTAAGGGTCCAATTTTATTCTTTTCCATGTAATTATTATTTTTCAACAATATTTAGTTAAAAGATTATTATTTCTTCCACCAAATGTTCATGGAAACCTTGTCAAAAATAACTTGACAATATATGGAAGAATGTATCTCTAGGCTTTCATTTAACTCCAATGGTTTATATATTTGCCTTTAGAACAGTACTACATGATTTCAATTATTGTAGCTATATATGGTTTGAAATTAGAAAATATATATCTTCTAGCTTTATTCTTTTTTGAGATCGTTTTGAGTATCTAGAGTCCATATTCCATATTAGAATAGATTTTTTTCTGAAAAATAAATATATAAATATATGATAGTTTCACCTAAAAAAAAAAGAAAAAAAACTATTCTCTGGTAAGAAAGAAAGCAACAAGAATTATTGAAATGTTATCTTTAAGTTATCAAAAGCTTGGTATCAGACAAATAAAACTGTTATGTGAAATTATCATTTTTAATTTTGGATTAATTGCTATAATACTAGACGTCAACCACTAAGCCAAGCATGGGAAAGAAGGATGGGGAGGTAATGCGGTGGGGATTGGGAGGGGGCTGACTGGGAGATGTGTGCATGTATGTCTACAAAAGTTTTTTGTATCCCACTATGATGTATGAATACAGTGCCCCAATAAAAAAAAATTTAAAAAATGAACACATAGTTTATAACAGAGAAAAAACAATTTGACAGAAGGAATTAGACATCGAAGAAATCTGGGTCCATTTATTTATTTATTTATTTATTTATTTATTTATTTATGGTGGTACTGGGTTTCCTGGAAACACTTCTACCTCCGGGCTACACTCCCATACCTATTTTTTATATTTTTTTTACTTGAAAATAAGAGTCTCTTAAGCCAGCAAGGCTTGCTTCGAACCTGTGTGATCCTCCTATCTCCTCCTCCCAAGCATGGGGATTACAAGCGTGCTCCACCACGCCCAGCTCTGGGCCCATTTTAAAAGAGCCAACCTAAGAATTATTGGCATAAAGGAGGTAAAAGAAGGTGAAACCAAGTGGCTCAACAATCTTTTCAAAGAAATAATGGTAGAAAATTTTCCAAACATTGAGCAAGATATTGACACACAAGTACAGGAAACTTATAGAACCCCCTTTAGACAAGATTAGAGAAAAGGTTCCCCACACCACATAATAGTCAGAATGACCAATGTACAAGCCAAGGAGAGAATCTTAAAGGCAACAAAAACAAAAGACAAAGTGACATTCAGAGGGAAATCAATTAGAATCACTCCAGACTTCCCAAACCAAGTCATGAAAGCCAGAAGGGCCTGCAGTAACATATTCCAAACTGTGAAAAAAAAAAAAAAAAAAAACTTGCAGCCAAAAATTTTCTACCCAGCCAAACTATCTCTCAAACTAGATGTGGAAATGAAAATCTTCCATGACAAACAGGAGCTCAAAGAATTTATATCTTCAAAACCAGTACTAGAGAAAATACACAAAGAGATTAACTACAACGAAGAAGCAAGTAATACATGTCAGAATCAGAGAAACATGAATTTCTATCCAACAGACAACAGAGAAGAACAAACAGTATTTCAAACAGAAGTAAAACCTCAACATTTCAGGAATTAAAAATAATCTCTCATAATCACATTGAATGTAAATGGCCTCAAATCCCCAATAAAAAGACCTAGAGTTGCAAAATGCATTAAAAACCAGAATTCATCTATATGCTGCTTTCAAGAATCACACCTTACAAGTAAAGACAGCAACAAACTCAAGGTAAAGGTCTAGAGCAAGGTAATCCATGCCAATGGAACTCAAAGACAAGCAGGAATTGTAACTATGCTATCAGATATGTTAGATTTCAAGCCCAAGCTTATTAGAAGAGACAAAGATGGTCATTTTTTTACTGGTAAAAGGATAAATCCAGCATGAGGAAATAACAATAATCAACATCTACGCCCCAAACATAGGTACAGCTACTTTCATAAGACAAACTCTTTGTATATCAAGTCACATATAAATCCCAATACAATAATACTGGAAGACTTCAGCACACCTCTCACACCATTAGATCGATCTTCTAGACAAAAGGTCAGTTAAAGACACCTCAGACATAAAGAACCCCATTAATCAAATAGACCTGTTGGAAACATGTAGAATGTTCCACCCAACTAGAGCAGAGTTCACATTTTTCTCAATAGCTAATGGACCCTTCTACAAAATAGATCACATCCTTGGCCACAAAGTGAGCGCTAGATTGTTCCAAAAATTTGACATACTTCTCTGTGTATTTTCAGATCATAATGGAATGAAACTAGAAATTAACTATAAGAAAACTCAGAGAAACCACATAAACATGTGGAGAATGAACACCAAACTTCTAAATGAAGAATGGGTCATAGAAGAAGTAAGGGGTGAAATCAAGAAATTTCTAAAATCAAACAAAAACAGAGATACAACATATCAAAATCCCTGGACACATTGAAGGCAGTATTAAGAGGAAAATTTATAGCATTGAGTGCTCATATAAGAAAAACAGAAAATCATCAAATAAATAAATTAATGACACACCTCAAAGCTCTTGAAAAACAGGAACAATCTAACCCTAAAGCCAGTAGAAGACAGGAAATTGGTAAAATCAGGGCAGAAATAAACGAAGTAGAGAATAAAAAAAACAATATAGAAAATCAACAAAACCAAAAGCTGGTTCCTCGAAAAAATTAATAACATAGATGAACCACTAAACAATCTAACTAAAAAAAGAGAGAATTAAACTAAATTTTGAAGATAATAAATTAAAAAGGAGGTATCACAACTGACAGTGCAGAAATACAGAGGATTATCAGAAATTACTTTGAAAAATTATTCTCAAACAAAATGGAAAATCTGGAGGAAATTGACAACTTCCTAAATACAACCTTCCTAAACTAAGAAGACATAGAAAATTCAAACCAACCAATAGCAATCAGAGAGATTGAAACAGCAATAAAGATTTTACAATGTAAGAAAAGCCCAGGCTTCCCAAGTGAATTTTATAAAACCTTCATAAAAGAACTAATCCCTATACTCCTCAATCTATTTATCAAAGTAGAAATGGAATTTTCCCAAATACATTCTATGAAGCCAACATCACATTAATACCAAAACCAAATAAAGACAGTTCAAGGAAAGAATACAACAGGCCTATATCTTTGATGAACTTGGCCACAAAACTGCTAAACAAAATACTAGCAACACGCATTCAAAACCACATCAAGAAGCCAGGCATGGCGGCACATGCTTGTAATCCCAGCATTCAGGAGGCTGAGACCAGAGGATTGCAGTTCATGGAAAGCCTCAGCTACTTAGTGAGGCCCTCTGCAACTCAGTGAGAACCGGTTTCAAAATAAAGAATAAAAAATAGGGCAGGGGATATATCTCGGGTGTCAAATGTCCATGTGTTCCATCCCCAGACCCACACACAAAAAAAAAAAAAAAATCAAGAAAATCATATACCATGACCAAGGTAGGCTTCCTCCCCGGGATGCAAGGCTGGTTCAAAATATGAAAATCAATCCATGTAATTCATCACATAAACAAAAACAAAAACAAAAATCACATGATCATTTCAATAGATGCTGAAAAAGCCTTTGATAAAATCCAATATCCATTTATGATAAAAGCACTGTAGAGAATCAAAATAAAATAAACATACCTCAACATAATAGAGGAAATCTAAAATAAACCCATAGCCAACATCATATTAAAAGGGGAAAAACTTCAAATTTTCCCCTAAAAACAAGAACAAGACAAAGATGTCCATTATCACCACTTCTCTTCAATATAGTACTCGAGACACTAGCCAGAGCAATAAGGCAAGAAAAGGAAATCAAAGGAGTACAAATAAGAAAAGAAAAACTCAAATTTTCACTATTTGTAGATGACATGATACTATACCTAGAAGACCCAACAAACCCAACCAACAGACTTACAAACCTGATCAACAATTTCAGCAAGTATCGGGATACAAAATCAATCTTCATATCAGAAGCTTTTCTGTACACCATAAATACACTGAAAAAGAAATCAGGAAAACACTTCCATTCAGGGTCACCCACAAATAAAAAACTTAGGAATAAACTAAACCAAGGAGGTAAAAGACCTTTACAAAGACAATTATCAAACATTGAAAAAAGAAATTGAAGATCTTAGAAGATGGAAAGATCTTCCCTGTTCATGGATAGGCAAAATAAATATTTTCAAAATGGCCATACTCCCAAAAGTGATCTACAGATTCAATGTGATACACATTAAATTGTCAAGATCATTCCTTATAGACATAGAAAATCAGTCCTTAAATTCATTTGTAACAACAAAACCCCAGAATAGCCAAAGTAGTTCTCAGCAACAAAAACCATGTAGGAGGAATTACAATACCTGACTGTAAAATATACTACAAAGCCATTGTAATAAAAACAGCATGGTACTGGCACAAAAACAGATACAGAGACCAATGAAGCAGATTAGAAGACTCAGAAACAAATCCACACACTCACATCCAATTGATAGTTGACAAAGGGGCCAAAAACATGCATTGGAAGAAAGAGAGTCTGTTCAACAAATGGTGTTGGCAAAATTGGTTATCCATATGGAGAAAATGAAATTAAATCATACTTTCTCACCCTGCACAAGATTCAACTCATAATGGATCAAACACTTGGAAATAAGACCAGAGACCTTGAGGCTTCTTGAAGAGGGCATAGGTCCAACACTGCAACATATAGGCACAGATAAACATTTTCTCAACATGACACTAAAGACAAAAATAGGTGAATCAATACGTGGGACTGCATGAAACTCAACAGCTTCTGTTCAGCAAAGGAAATGTCCATGGTCCTCAACCAAGAGCCAACAGAATGGGAAAATATTTTTGCCACCTATTCATAGATATACAGAGAGTTCAAGAAACACAACACCAATAAAACAAATAATCCAATAAAAATGGGCAAGCAAACTCAATAGACACTTCATGAAATAAGAAATTCAAGTGGCCAATAAATGCATGAAAAAATGTTCAACATCATTGGCAATCAGAGAGATGCAAATCAAAACCATCCTGAGATTTCACCTTACTCCAACTAGAATGGCAATGATTAAAAACACAAACAACAACAAATTGCTGGAGAGGATGTGGAGAAGTGGAAACCCTAAAACATTGTTGGTGGGATTGCAAATTGGTGCAACCACTTTGGAAAATAATATGGGGGAGCCTCAGAAGAATGGGAATAAATTTACCATTTGATCCAGCAATACCACTTCTGGGTATCTATCTGAAAGAAAGCATACCAAACTACCAAACTAATGCATGTGTATCTATGCTTGTAGCTATACAATTCACCATTGCCAAACTATGGAACCAGCCAAGATGGCCATCAACAGATGAATGGATTACAAAACTGTGGGATATGTACACAATGGAATTTTAATCAGACATAAAAAAGTACAACTACATCATTTTCAGGGAAATGGATGGAACTGGAGGACATTATGCTAAGCAAAATTAGTCACAAAAAGTAAGAAATCACATACTTTCCCTAATATGTGAAAGCTAAGGTGAAATGGGTCATAGGAGGAACTCCAGGTAAAAAAGGAAATCCTATAGAGGAGCAAATAAGGCAATCTAACTGAGGGGATGGGAGGGGGGAAATAGAAACTCTCTAAAGCTAATGATGTACTTAAACAAACTTATAGATTCAACCACTAAACTAAGAATGGGAAGGAGGGTTGGGAGGGAATGTGGTGTGGATTGGGTGGGGGTTGACTATGTGATGTGTACATGTGTGTGTACACAAGTTTTTTATCCTGTTATGATGTATGAATACAATGCACCATAAAAAGAAATAAAAATACAGTATCAAAGGAAAATAAAAAATAAATTAAAAGAACTCAAAAATTAGAGAGCCAACAATTTATATTTGATAAATTTGCAAAAGGAATTCAATGAGGTAAGAATGGTGCTAGAGCCATTTCTTTTAGCCAGAAAAGAGCCTTGACAAAATCTCACAGTTTATCTAAATATTAACTCAAAATGCATTCTGCAATTAAATGTAAAACAACGAAATTCTGGGAAAAAAAAAACGACACTAGAGAAAAATCTGTGATATCTCCAAATAGACAAGAAGCTCTTGGCTGTGACACTAAAAGCATACCCCATAACAGGAAAAATAGGTAAATTAGACTACATCAAAATGAAGACTTTGGGATCTACAAAAAAACCTATGAAAATGATGAAGCACCAACCTATAGACTGGGGGAAAATCATTGCAAACTAAGTTCTCAAAACTCAGCAGGCAAAAATTAATCCAATTAGAAAATGGACAAAATACATGAAGAGATATTTCCCAGAAGATAATCCACAAATGCAAATAAGCATAAGAAAAGATGCTTAACCCCATTAGTTGCTAAGGAATGCAAGTTATAACAATGATGGGATGCTATTACATACCTATCAGAATGGTTAAAATTTAAAAAATTAGAATACCAAAAGTTGTCAAAGATGAGGATGAACTGGATCACTTATAAAAGGCCAATGAGAATGTAAATTTGTATAACCATTTTGGAGCACAGCTTGGCAATTGCTTATAGAAAGAAACTACCATATATAGTTTATGTATGCATGCATACAACTGAACAATTGCACTCCTAGGCATATATTCTAGAAGAATGAAAATCTTTGTCCACTCCAAAATCTGTTCATGCCCATCTGATGGAATTTTCCTCTTCTCTGATCCTAGAGTGTGCTTCTTTTTCCCTCTTTATGATTTATTTCTCTACATATTTTCTCTGGTAAGAATAGAGAAAATATTTTTTACCAAACTGGCTTGGTAGTCATGAATTCTTTTTGTTTCTGCATGTATTGATATATTTTATATCTCCATAAATTTTGAGTGGTATTTTTGTTGTATATAGCGGTCTTGTAAGTTATTTTCTTCCTTGGTCTGGAGTACTTCATACAAGTCCCTTCTGGCATTTATGACTTAGGTTGAGAAATCTTAAGTGACTTTTACTGTTTTTCCCTGAATGTCACCCATTCTTTGTTTTCACTGCTTTTAAGATTCTTTCCTTGTCCCCTATGTTAGTCATTTTGATTATTATATGGTGTGGTAAGGTTCTTCTTTGATCTTGTTTTAATGGTGTTCTTATATGTTTCCTGTTTGTGTATGACCAAAAATTTTTCTTTCTTTGGAAAGTTCTCTGAAATTATTCCTCTGAAGAGCTTTCTGATACTCTTGTCTTGTACTTCTAGACCCGCTTCGATGCCTTTTATCTGCAAGTTATGATGTTTCCTATTGTCCCATATTTATTGGATGTTTAGGTTATGTTGTTGTAATGTTTTCTGTGTTTTGTTGACTGTGCTTTCAATATTGAGTGAGCTGTCTTCCAAGAGTGATATCCTGTTTTCCATGTAGTCTAGCCTGCCAGAGTTGTTTTTTATTTGTGGCCTTCAATTCATTTATTTATGGCTTGATTTCATTCAAAGCCTCTTTCTGATTCTTTATTAAACTCTCAATTCCTTTCTTCATTTCCTACACACTTACATTGAGACATTTCATCTTATAGAAGATCAAAATTTGTAATTCTCCTTGCATTTACTACAGATTAGTATTGGTAATTTTCCTTGTCGTTAAAGTGTGGGAGTTTATTGTTTCCTCATTGTCTCTTTTCTCATATTTTCAGAGTTCTCAGTTTTGAGTTCCTTTTGTCTTGGCATCTTTTTCCTCTTTGTGTGTGAGTCCTATGTGTATTTGTTATTCCCTTATAATAAGGTCTATGCTGTTGGTATATAGTTGCCTCTACCAATCTGACTTACATAATCAAACTTTTGAGTTTATTTCACAGACCCTATTTAACTGGATATAGTTTTTAATGTAGAAATACGGGAATCTCTGAATGGTTTCAATTTGCCATACTCTCCAGGTCCAAACTCCATAGGACCAGAGACTAGAGACTTCAGCCTTCTGATTGAGTTTCTTTTTTTTCTTTTTTTTGGGGGGGAGGCAGTACTGGGGATTGAACCCAGTGTCATTCTACTTCCAAACTACACCCCCAGCCCTATTGTTTACTGTGGGTTTTTTTTTTTTTTTTGCAGTACTGGGGATTGAACCCAGGGACATAATACCTTCTATCTACACCTACCAGCCCTATTTTTTATTCTTTCTTTATTTTTTGGTGATACTGGGTGTGGAACTCAGAGGCTTTCTACCTCTGGGCTATACTCTCAGGCCTATTTTATACTTTATTTGGAAACAGGGTCTCATTAAGTTGCTGAGAGCCTCAGTATGTAGCTGAGGCTGGCTTCGAGCCTGTGTGATCCTCCTGCCTCAGCCTCCCAAGTGCAGGGACTCTAAGCGTGCACCACCATGCCTGGCATATTCTTTATTTTGAAACATGGTCTCACTGAGTTTCAAAGGGCCTCACTAAGTAGCTGAGGCTGTCCAAGCACTTTGATCCTCCGGTTTTAAGCCTCCTGAATGCTGGGATTACAAGCATGCGCCAACATGCTTGGCTTTATTCTTTATTTTGAAATAAATACTAAGTTGTGGAAGGAATCCCTAGTATCTAAGGGTGGCCAAGAACATTTGATCATCCTGCCTCAGCCTCCCAAGTACTTGAATTACAAGAGTGTTCCACCACACTCAGCTTTGATTGGGATTTAATGATTCACAGACACCACCACTGCTCTGCTGATTGTGAGCCTGCCTGTAAACCTGCAGACTGCTAACCTCCATTCTCTGTGGCCTGTGCACTCAAGTTCAGCATGGCAAGCAATTTCTATGTTTTGAGTTTGTGGCTCAACTTGCTGAGCTTTGATGGCCCCTGGGACATCGCTCCTGGTGATCTTGGAGATCCTTTAAGGGCTTAGCGAACTGCAACTTGTGCCCTCCCACCCTATGTGATATCTGATAATTCAAGTTTCTATTCTGTCCAACAGTATCCCCAAGCCCCACCTCCACAGGCATAATTTGCAGAGTCACAGACTACAAATCTTTTACATGCCACCCATGTCTCCTTGGCCACACAAGACAATTTCTCCCTGAAACAGCTTGTTAACTCAGTCTTGATGAGCACTGCTCCAGGTCCTTGCAGGCAGAGATGAGACCCAGCTGCAGCATCTGGCTGGGTCTTTGTTGTGCATGGAGAAAAAAGCTGATTGCTTTTGATGATGGCCTGTAGTCTCTGGCTTCACAAGAATCTATTGCTGTTTTGCTGGAGGTCTCTGAGAGCTGCAGTGCCACCAGCTACCAGCCAGCATGGGGTGGCCAAGAAAACACCGCTGCTGCCATTCTCTGCTCACCAGGTGAGATGTGTGACACTCTTTACAGTCCTCTGCTCTCTCTTTTGGCTCTGATGCCACCGCATTTAAACTGTCATTTTGTTGAGTATTTTTCACTGCTTTTCTTCACTTGTCAAGGGGCAGTCTTTCTGCTGGTTGAATTCTGCATCTCAAAGTAACTGAATCAGTGTCACAGACAAATTCTTTTTTTTTTTTTTTGAAGATTTATAGAAGTTTATTAGAAAGGTAGAAATACAGAAAATAGAAATACAGCCCCATGCCAAAGTGGCATAGGGGTGACTCGAAATGAATACACCCAGACAAATTCTTTTTAAAAAACTTTTTGCCATTAACAGAATCTCACAGATTTAAATATTTGGTATGCTTCATCCTTTGTAGTAATTGTTGATACTCAAAGTGTTATATCTTTGACCAGTGGAAATTTATACATGTTGGTTCTTGGGTCTTTTTGCCATGGCCTTCAAAGCCCTTGACCCTTTTTTGCTGTCTGGTGTGATAGTATGGGATTCTCTGGTACATTTTCTGCCCAAATACTATAATCAATTACTTCTCCAAGTCTTTTAGTAGCAAATAATATTTAGAAATCAAGATCTGGTCACTACAGTTATCATTGCCAATGTGTTTGCCATTGTTTCTAGGATGTTGTAGAGATAGGGGTAGTAAATGTTTTTTTTTTTTTTTTTTTTTTTTTGTGTGTGTGTGTGTGTGGTACTGGGGATAGAACACCAGGCTACACTCTCAGACCCATTTTATATTTTATTTCGAAGCAGGGTGTCTTAAGCCAGTGAGGCTGGCTTCGAACCTGTGCAATCTTCCTGTCTCTGCCTCCCAAGCGTGAGGATTACAAGTGTGTGCCACCACAACCAGCTAGTAAATGTTTTTAAAATGACATGTTATCAATCCATATTAACACTCTAAATTTAATTATGGACTACAAGATTTTTATTTAAACTTTTTCATCAAGTCTAGCTATCACATAAACTGATCTTTCCCACAAAACATATATTACTGTATCAAAATGACATGACTAAGCCGGACGTGGTGGCGCACGCTTGTAATCCCCGCACTTGGGAGGCAGAGACAGGAGGATCGAGCAGGTTCGAAGCCAGCTGCGCCCGCTGGCTTAGGAGACCCTGTTTCCAAATAAAAAAAGTATAAAAAATAGGTCTGGGAGTGTAGCCCGGAGGTAGAAGGGCTTCCAGGAACCCCAGTACCACCAAAAAAAAAAAAAAAAAGAAATGACTAACATTCGTACAAACAGTATGATTATTGACGAAATATTTAAGAATTTTTCAGTTCCTTTTGTCCCTTAGGATAAATCTAATTGAATATTCTCAGTCAAATAACTGTGTTCTAAAGTCAAATGCTATACTATAGAAATATAGTAACAAAAATAGCATGGTATTGGCACAAAAACAGAACAGAGCAACGAAATAGTTCATTACAGGGTTTCATGTCACCTTTTTATGTTTTCATTTTACTTTTTACTTGTGGGGACTCCTTTCTATGTATAAAATTTTGTTTCTTAATTTTGTAAAATACTGACTTACTTCCTGCTATACTCTGAATGTCTGTACCCCCACATTTATTTGTTGAAATCCTAACCCCCAAGATGACAGCATCAGGAGGTGGGAACTTTGATGAATAGTGAAGCCCTCAAGAATAGGATTAGGATCTTCACAGAGAAGACTCTAGGGAGCTAATCTACTCTACTCCTTTTGAACATATAACAAGAAGGTAGAACTACAAAGCCACAGTGTGAACTCTTTCTAGAACTCCACCATGCTGGAGCCCTGATGTCACACTGCAGGCCCCCAGAACTGTAAGAAATAAATGTTTGTTGTTTAAGCCATCCACTCTATGGTGTTTTGCTATAATAGCCTGAATGGACTGAGAGAGAGCACTGGACTCAATCTGTAGGAGTTTGGCCTCTCTGTGGTGACAGTCACAACACAGTAATGAAGCCTAGCTAGCTCTTTTGGTTTATTATAACTGCTACCCAGTCAGCTCCAGGAGGCAGGGCCCTCATGTCCATTTTTGTACCCCACTATCTGACATGTTGTACTTAGAGAGTGCTCAGGGAACATTGAATGAATGAAAGCCCCAGGGTTTGGAGTAGAGATCATGGTGGTGACACCACTGTGTACCTCTCTTAATTAAGGAAGCAGCTCAGCTCTCTCTGCCTATTCCTTCTAGCCTTCGACCATGTTCTCAAAGTTTCTATCCCAGTGTAACAGGAACACAGAAAAGCTTGATGCTTCTATCAAGATAGCTAGATATCTATAAGGAAATAAGACTTTGGGTAGCAAATTTGACACCCCATAATTCCTAGGGAAGCCATGAAGACTAGGCTCCCCAGTGAACACATAACTAAAACATAATCAAATTTTTAAATATCCTGTTTCTTTCTATAAAGAACATATTTTAAAAAGAGAAACAATTAAAATAATATATAGCAATATATGAAGGTATCACTACCAATTTCACTAACATGTACTGGGAGAGAGGAAGGAGGACCAAGGTGGGATGTAGCAGTAAAAGGAGGACCAAGTGATATGTGCATAAATGTTTGCATCACAGTGAACCTCACTATGATGTATAATTACAGTGCACTAATAAAAGCATATAGAATGAATATATTCTAGAAAATGCTAAGTGTTGTCCCACAAGTTTTTCATACTAATACACAGCATTTTATTGGGAAATGAGATACAGGCTCTTGATTTTTCCAGTTGGGTGCTTCATAGATTTATTTTGTTTTGCATACTCAAATAGGAAGCTACCTCCTGAAATTACAGCATGCATCCAAGGTTCTGGTTTTATCCCAGAGATCAGAGTAGTATGGACCATAAGAAGCCTTAGGTTCTGGTCTGCTCCTGGCTTAGTGGTCTCACCTTTACCTCATGGAAGGAGAAGAAAGTGGTTTCTGGTGTCTTCCTTGCCCTTCCAGAGCTGGCTGGCTGATGCTTTGTGATGAGCTCCTTCCCTAGAATCCTGATGTTGCTCACCTTTAGAAACCCTACAAACATGAGAAGTTGAAGGCTATCTAGGTGCCTGTCAACAAGGTCCCCAATCTTTAGCTGGGATTGGACTGAGCAAACCTGGCATGTGGAGAAGCCATTTTTAAGCTCTTCAAAACTCAGACTTTCTCCAGTCCCTTGAATGACTACATTCAGTTGGTCAACTACCCAACCATAAAAGATATTATTTAACCTTAAAAGTATTCTTTCATCCCATGAGGACTGTCCATGTAGGTGTGCAGAGCTATAGTCAGGGAATTAAAATATGCAAATGAAAACTGCAAATGAAAAAGCTAGGCATTGCTCACCATGGTGCGCCCAGTGTTTTCATGAATAGCAACAAATTAAAGAAATGCTATGCAATCAAAGTTTATATCAAGCCTTAAGAAAGAAAAACTCCATTATCTCTAAATATAGAGTAGTGTTTCAATGTGTGCCTCTGTATCTTGAAATTGTATGCAGCTCAATGAACCAGCGTACACACAGAGCACTGAGTTTCCTCTAGACAGAGTGGGGGCAGGGCTTTTTCATTTCCAATTCTCTTTTCTAATGTAATTAATGAATGACAATTAGCAGAGAAATGTAATTTGCACCACGAACCCTTCTGGCCCAGATTTGGACCCAGTTTTCCCCTGCGAAACACAGTTTGTATATTTCCATTTTAAGTTCCCAATCTGATGGAGGGGCTGGGGCAGGAGAAGTAAGGGGGCTTTCTGCAAGCTGGGACCCCCTCTATTTGGTCTTTGTTTGGTAGGAATAGGTTTAAGTGCCACCCCAGACACCAAGAGCTTCTCTTTCTCTCTCTTGGACTCACCACGATACCTGTACCAGACATTGGTGAATTGTCATTCTGAGTTTGGAGTTGGCAGGTATGACCTTTCACTTCACACTACATCACAGGCCAAATTAGCCAAGACTCTCCCTTGTAAATATCTCATATGGTGTACTTATCAAGGAACTTGAGCCCTAGAAGGCTGAGCTGCAGCACAGCTCAGCAAAGTGCTAAACCTGCTTCCCTCCAGTTAGAAATTGGCTTTAGCCCTTTGGTAAAGCCTGCTATAAACAGGGTTGATGTTTTGACTAGAGCTTAACAGATCAGTAATGTAGCTTTCAATTATACACTGTTAGGAGTAGCTTTGGGCACAAGAGGATGGGGAGAGACATCACTCTTAGGAAGCTGGCAACCATGTTTCTACTTCTAAACCAAAGAAAGGTTGAAAAACAGGGACCGTTTACAAGTATCTTTCCACTTGCCTTCAACAAACCCGACACACAGTCCTCTAAAATGCTTTATACAACTTTCTGGCCTTCAGATCAAATTCCAAAAACCTTTGTGTTGATTAAGAAAGTGAGAATTTTTGCTTCTTCTGAAAATCTAAGGTGAATGCTCAACCCATTTATTTTTATGTTATTATGCAATGCTCCCACTTGTTCTGTAACCTTCCAAATAAGAATTCATGTAATCCTTACAATGATCCTAGGATGTAAACACAATTACTATCCACCTAGATCTATGTGGAAGGAATCATAAACACTGGAGACTTGCCTGAGACAACACAGATACCCAATGGGAGAATGGACACACAAATGGAGGTACAGCTTGTCCCATGAAACACTATTCAGCAATAAAAAAGGAACTACTGAAAGACATGCAACTTAAATGGATTTAAAGAGAATTGTCCTGAGTGATAAAACCTAAACCCTAAATGTTACCCACTGTATGACTTCATTGATGTAACACCCGTGTGTGTGGCAGGGGAGAGGGGGTACTGGAGCTTAAACCCAAGGGCATCATACCCCTGAGCCACACCTCCAGCCTGATTTCATTTCCATCTTAACATAGGGTCTCACTAAGTTGCTGAGGCTGGCTGAGAACCTGTGATCCTCCTGCTTCAGCCTCCCAAGTACTAGGATTACAGGTGTGTGTCACCGTCCCTGGCTTATGTAACTGTTTTTGAGATGATATCATCATAGAAATGAAGTGGTTGTCCACAAGAGGGATCTTGTTGGTGATGGAATTATTGTGTTTGAACGTACAATGTCTACATCCTGGTTGTGATACTATACTCAGGTTTCTAAAGATGTTACCATTGTGGGGAATCTGAGTGCCATGAGATCTCCATTATAACTACAAATAACTCTAGAATACTTTCAAAATAAAAAGTTCAATTAAAAACTTCACCCCTTATCTTCCCCCTACAGAAATTCTAGCCATGGAGGCTTGCCCCAATTTCAGCCAATTTCAATTTTTTACTCTAATTTATCACCTCTCTGCCTTCATGACCCAATTTGTTAAATAGGATATTAATAAGATCTACATGGAAGGGATGATTGCAGAGCCTCTGTGGCATATAAGTTATATCTTGGTGCTCAGGGACAATGATGGGACCATGCTCCCAGGTAACTAGGTTGAGAGCAAAGGCTAGAAAGTGAGCAGAGCAAATCCAGTCCAGGCCCTGCCATACTTATGGAGAAACCATAGGCAATCCCCTTCATTTTGGGCTGTAGCTCTTTCTTTGCCACAAGAGCACAGGGAAGGATTGGTTGGGAGAACAGTATGGAAAGGAAACTGTCTAGTACTTGAACAAGTTATTTTTAACTTTGTTGTCTGCCAGAAGTTCCTCCCTTGGCATTAGTTGTCAAATGAACCTGCATACTCAAATATCTCCTCTCACTCAAGGGGATCTATATGACAATTATTTATTTTTGAATTTTTATCAATGTAATATTTGCAAGTCATTTTCAAGGTTAATTAGAACTCTAGGTTTATATAAAAGTGGCACTCCCTGACCGACTGACCCCATTCCTAATTTCTGCTCCACACAGGAAGCAATTTCTGACTCTTGTAACTCTCCATATCTTGTATGTGCTTCTATATATCAATATAGCTTGTTGCTACTAATGCTTTTGAATTTTACCATCTTTAAAAATTATTTGATAGGCTGGTGAATGTACATCATATGCATTAGGAGATTTCCTTCTTTTCCCCTTCCATCATTCTCACCTTATTTGCTCCTCTATGGTTTCTCCTTCTTCATTTAGAGTTCTTCCCATGACACTTTTTATCCCTTTCTTCCACATATTAGGGAAAGCATCCAATTTTTAACTTTCTGTGACTGACTAATCTCACTTAGCATATTGTTCTAAAAGTCAGTCACTAAGGCAAACATGAGAAGGAGGTGAGAGAGAATAGAGTGGGAATTGGAGAAAGACTAAATGAGTGATGTGTGCATGTATGCCTATAACATCTTGGACTCCATTAAGATGTATGACTACAATGCCCCAATAAAAATATTTAAAAATTAAAAATAACCATGGATGGTCAAGCAGCTAAAAAGAACTATTTGACTTTATGCTATGAAAAATAAAACTCTAACTCTTTTGGACCATCCCTGTGTAATTTATTTCTTCCCTATTCAAAACTCTCAGTATAAATCTATCAGCATTTGCACATGGATCAGAACTTGGTGTTTCTGTCATTATAGCTATGTAAACATAGTTCAGAACAGAGCCAGTATAATTGTTCTTAATTTCTCTACTCTCATATAACTTTTCTCCCCCAAGATCTAATGATTGCCTTGGTTTTTCTTCCTTTTTTCATAATGTACCTATCACTTATCCTCAAACTCTCTGAAGAGTTAAATATCCTCTCAAAATGGTTAAACACAGCACATAATTACAGCAGGCATTCTGAGAATTCTATTTCCTTTTTTTCTCCTATTTCCTACACTACATGTGTCTTTCTCTTTCTGAGTTTTCCTTGTTTTGACGGAAATCGTATTCAATTATCTTCCTGAGAAGATGCACATGTGAGACACAATTATGGATGCCTTTTATGTTTAAAATGTCTTTATCCCACCCATATATGATTAATATCTTGACTGAGTATAGAATTCTAAGGTGGAAACAATTTTCCCAAAGAACTATTAAGGTGCAACTCCATAGATGCCTAGCTCCTCTTGTTGCTATTAAGAAGCCTGAAGTCCTGATCCAAGATCACTGGATTTTATATTCATTTCTCTCTTTGAAATCTTTAAGGATCTTCTCATTATTCCTAATGTTTTCAGATTTCAAGATGATGTTACATTGAATGCTAAATTTAATTGTTTAGACTTATAGTGCTGAGCACTTGATGGACTCTGTAAAGCTGTAAGTTCCTATATTTGCATTCCAGGAGGTATTCTTGTATAAACTCAAAAACAGTTTTCACTCTTATTTTGCCTTGTATCTCTGTTCTAAATGATCATTAATTAGATGTTGGACCTCCTGTGTTGACCTAAATATCTTTTCTCTCCAATGGTCTCTTTGTCAATTTTTTCTAATTTTCTCAATTCCATCTTCAATTTTTCTATTGATATTTTTAAGTTTTCAGCAATCATATTTTTATTTTCCAAGAACCCTATCATGGTTATTGCTTGACTATTCTCTAAAGTATTTTAATCTTTTTATATTATTATTATTATTAGTAGTAGTAGTAGTAGTAGTAGTAGTAGTAGTAGTAGTAGTATTTTTAGTATTGGGGATTGAACCCAGAGGCATTATACCTCTGATCTATTATACCCCTAGTCTCATATCCCTAGCCTCCTTTTTGTGTGGCACTGGGGATTGAACCCAGAGGCATTTTACCTCTAAGATAAACCCTTGGACTGATTTTATTTATTTGGAAACAGGGTCTAACTAAGTTGCAGAGGGCCTTGCTAAGTTGTCGAGGTTGACTTCAAACATATGATCCTCCTATCTCAGCCTCCCAAGTACTAGGATTAGAAGCAAGAGCCACCACACCTGGCTTTCTATTTTTAAAACAGTGTCTTACCAAGTTACTGAGGATCTTGCAAAGTTGCTGAGACTGGCCTCAAATCTATGATCCTTCTGTCTAAGCCTCGCAAGTATTGGGATTACAAGCATGCACCACTACACCTGGATTATTCTAGTTATCTTTTAAAAAAAATTATTGGTGCATTGTAGTCATACATCTTAAAGGAGTACAAGATGGTAGAGGCATAGATGCACATATAACTCATTTAGCCCTTATCCATTTCCTATTCCATTCCCTCCCTTCTCCCTCCTTCTCACGTTGGGCTTAGTGATTAGGTTCACAGCAAACTTGAGCAGAAAATAAAGAGATTGACCATATATACTAAATTTACCTCAACACAGGGAGACTTCCCCACCTTTAATATCCTACTACCTGAGGGATGTGTTTGTAATGCCTGTTATAATCAATTAATCTACATTGATACATGATTATCATCCAAATCACATAGTTTACATTAGGGTTCATTCTTGGTTCGGGAAAATTGAAAATGATATGTTCATTAGGGCAGCGTCACTTACAATGCTTACACCCTGCTCATTCATCTAATCCCTGACATTCACGGCACTTATTGTTTGCATAGTTTCACCCTTTTCCATAACATCATATAGTTGGAATCATAGAGTATGTAGTTGTCTTGACATAATACTTTTTCTTGTCTTTCTAAGAATATTAGTGTGCTTTTTTGTGGTACTGGGGATTGAACCCTGAGGCATTCTACCTCAGAGCTACACCACCAGCCCTATTTTTTATTATTTTAAAATTTTGAAACAGAGTCTCATTAAGTTGTAGAGGGCTTCACTATATACCTCAGGTTGGCTGCAAACCTGCTATTCTCCTGTCTCTGCCTTCCAAGTACTGGGATTACAAGCATGCACCACCATACCTGACTTTATTGTGCATTTTAAAACAATAAAAATTTAGTGTCTCATAATGCCAGAGGTTAAAAGGCCAAAATTGGTCTCAGTGGCTAAAACCTAAGCATTAGAAAGGCTGTGTTTCTGATGTCGGCTCTAGAGGACAATCTATTTCCTTGCCTTTTCTAGCTAAGAATATTAATTTTCATTTTTTCAGTCGTCTTCATCTCCCTACATTTTCACTGATTCCTTTGAGTTTCTTTTTGCTTGTCTCTTCATTAGGTTTCACCTCTGTGTTTCATAGAAAAAAAAATACTTTCCTCAAATGTCAGGGGCTCCTTGCCTATATATTCATGGTAATAATAGGCAAAAACATTCTTTTAGAAGCTTTGTGTGCAGGGGAGGGCCTCATCACTAGGTGGGCTTCACCATAGGGTGATCTGACAGGGACTCAGTTAATTGGGGGGGGGGCTCCAAAGTGTCATTTTCTTCTGGCGTTTTTCTTGGATCAGACAGCCACACACGCACAGAAGCATCCTCACATATTCTGCCTTGGGGAGTATAAACCTAGCTGTTAGCATGTGGAATCCAAGTAGGGAAAAGAGGTAAGGGTCTTCTCGCCATTCAGCTATGAGGCTTTCAATTAATCCTGCTTTTTTCAGTAAGCTGCTTTGCCAGCATGTTTAACTGGACACCTCTGCAGTAATAAACATTCTATCTTTCTTCCAGGTGGTTGTGCTATGACTCAGGAAAGAGACAAGAGAATGTAATCTTGATTCACATTCAAAACCCAAGTCATGAATTCCTCAGCCCTACTCACACCCTGCCTTCCTGAAGACCATGATACCTCTAATTTTTGAGCCTTCACAATTTCTGTCTTAGAGTTTGCTTTGCTTCTTCCTGGATCTCCAAGGTTTTAATTTCTGTTCTCTTTACTGTTAATCCCTTCACCACTTCCCATTTACTTTGCAGCTAAATATCTCATTTTTAGGGGCCTCTTCTCCCCTTCTTGTGCCCCAGTGAATATAGGACTATATATTTTATAGTCATTCTAATGGATTTTTAAGAGGGAGCAGAGACAAGCACAGGTGTTCTACCCATGGTATCTAACTACACTGCGCATGAGATCTTGATGTCAAAAATTTGACTGGAAAAAGATAAAAAAATGTTTGTTATGACTAGATATAGAATGTACCCTAAGGAGTTCACGTATTAATGCTGAGTTGATATAATTAAGTCATGAGGGTTGTACTTTCATCAGTGAGGAAATTTATTCAATTGAATTTAGTAGGTAGCAACCTAGGCAGGTGGGGTGTGGCAGGAGAAGGTGGGTCCCTGGGGGTGTGGCCTTGGGGACAGTCCTTTTGTCTTTGAATTCTGGCTTGCTTACTCTCTCTTTTGCTTTGGCATCCATGATGTGAGAGCTGAGCCTTGTTCCCTCCCTCTCTCTGCTTCCCACCGCCATGCCTTGAGCTCTTCAGATCACATGGACTGAATCTGGAATCTAAAAAAATACTGAGCAAATAAATGTTCCTTCCTTTAAGTTGTGTGGTTAGTTGCCTTAGATTATATAAATTAGAATGTTGACCAATACCATGTTTGTTTGTTTGTTTGTTTGTTTGTTTGTTTGTTTGTTTGTTTCATTATTGTCTCAACAACTTCTACTGCTCCTGCATGGCCAGCATCCTTCATGGTTAAACACATAACACATTGAGGCTAGGCTGATCAATTAAATGTGTCCAGAACCTTTGGGAACTTCTCAAACACAAGATTATGTAATAATAGCAAAGTTAATAGGGTAGGAACCAGTAATGGAAGCCATTGAAAGGTTTCTTTTAAAGAATATTGATTCTTAGAGCTGGAGGTATAGCTCAGTTGCAGAGGGCTTACCTAGCATAGGTTCAATCCCCAGTACTGCACATGCACACACAAGTGTACACACACACACACACACACACATAAGAAAAGAACTACATCTGACTTCTCTTTTCTATCTCTGTCATCTCTGGCATCATCCACTCCACTTTCTAGAATACTTTGAGGAAAGTAGGTGTACAGAGAAATGCTAAGGCTGTTTTTCTGTGGCAGTCTGGGGCCTTTATTCCTATAACAGTCTATGCACCTACTTCCCCACATATATGCACCCATCAGTCAGGGACCTCAGGATCCAGGCAGCCTGGACAGTGTCACAATTACAAGCAAAAGACCAAAAAAGGCAAAAGTACCAGCCAGTGAACAAATCCTACACCAGAGACCATTAGCTACAGGAGCCAGAGATGCAGTCTGCAAAGGCATAGGGCTGGCAAGTAGGAACTCAAAAGCCAAATGGGGTTGAAGAACTAGCCTAGATCTTGGTGGCTTTATTGTTGACATGGCTTCACAGAATTATTCCTGTTGGAGTCTGGCCTCCCGGTCCTCACAAGCACCACCCACTCCTAACCTCATGGTCTACTTCTCTTTCCCCATTGTGAGCCCAAGCCCAGCACAGATCTCAGCATGGAAGTAGCTGACATTTATTGAGGCTTCTTTCCCAGAAAAGTCCTTCCCCTATGGCTGGGCTGGTCCCAGCACTGGGACCTGGACTAAGTAGAGAGCCAGGGCTCTGTGTCCCCAGGGACACTATTGGTTCAGCCACATTTAGGCAAATAGGAATGAGGCTCAGAGGAAAGGAATTGTCACCTGGTCGAGCAGGATGGAGGCATTTGGGAAAGTGAGGTGGGGCATAGGGCTTCAGTTTATTTTTCATTTCCTGTGTATTCTTCACTGCTTTCAGAGTGTTAATTGATTGCATCAACTGTGCTCATTTCCCTGGACAAATTGGTCTTTACCCAGAAGAAGCAATTACCTGGGCTCATTCCATCCCAGTTGGCAGAAGCAGGCAGGAGCCTCTTGGGACCACACAAGATAATGTTATCTGAAAAAAATCTGATATTAAAAATGAGGACAATTATTTCGCCTTACAAATGTTTTTGTTTGCCTAACAATATCTGGCACTAGTATGGATTCAACAGGACCAGAGAAAGGACACCAAAGTCTGTCTGGAAACCCTGAGCTCAAGAGGTCTTCCCTGGTAGCTGTGTGTGACACAGGGAGAGAGGAGGTCTGGAGGAGAGAAGTAGAGGATAAGGACAAGGACATGGGGCAGAGTGAAGGGCTAGAGTCAAACCCAAGTTCTACCATATGCAGACTGTATAACCTTGAAGTACCTGCCCTCACTGAGCCTTTGTTGCCTGATCTAGGAAAAGAAGCTAAAATTCTGTGCCTTGCCACCATTAAAAGAGGTGTAGGAGCTGGGTGAGGAGGGTTCATCTGTGATCCCAGTACTTGGGAGGCTGAACAGGAGAATCACAGTTTTGAAACCAACATCAGCAACTTAGCAAGACCCTGTTTCAGAATAAAAATTAAAATAGGGCTGGAGATGTGGCTAGGAGTTAGAATGCCCCTTCGTCTAATCTCTAGTACTAAAAATGTACTGTAGTTCTAAAATGTAGAATGGTGGTACATAATATAATCTCAGTATTTGGGAGACGGAAAAAGGAGGATTGCAGATTTGAAGTCAGGCTCAGCAACTTATCAAGATCTTATTTCAAAATAAAAAAGTTTGAGGATATAGTTCAGAGGTAGAATACCCCAGGTTTTGATTCCTGGTATCACAAAAAATTAAAGCTGTAGGATCTAATGTGATCATTATTGCCAATGCATTTCACTAACTTTCAACACTTTTCTCTTTGGAGGGTGATCTAGGCAATGGGGTCACCTTGAAAGCCAGAGACCCAAAGTCTGATGGAAGACCAACATAAAGACCAAAATAAACATGAGAATCAACATAAAAACCACTAGAATTTGAGACTGGGCACTAGGGTGAGCCAGTGAGTCATGTGAGAAGGCCTCACCTTGGGTGGCACAAGTAGAGTAAGGATCCCAGACTTTCTAGCCCCATGTAGCCTTCATTTTCAGCAGCACTTTCAGATGAAGTGGTTATGGACTATTCTCTCTGGGTCTTGCTTGCCTCCTCATCATAGATGAGAAAATAGTACTCATGAGGTAGATTCATGAAACTTCGTGCCTTATGTCCTCACCATGAGCCTCACGCTACCTACCAGAAGCTTCCCTGTGGGCTTAGGGAATAGTTTGGCAACCCAGAAATGAAGGGGAACCAAGGCTCTAAATTTAAGCCCCTGATCAGTGGGAGATGCGAGATCCCAGATACATTCTTACCTTTTCTCCTCCCAATTTTGCAGAGCTGGGTGTAGTTTATACAGGTCCAATGTTCAGGCTCAAGTAGCAGTAAGCAATGGATTTACTGTGTCCCATGTGGCTTCTCACTTCTTCTGACTTCATGACCCCAGAAAAGGCATAGTTTCCATGAGACTCTGCTTCCAGTGAAACTCACACTAAGATTTGCAGAAATCTGGATAAAATCTGGCATGTGGCAGATGTTCACTGTCAGGGAGAGGCAAGGTATATTAAAATAGTAACTTTCCATAAGTCCTGCCCTGCAGTCCCCATGCAATTCGTGAAGCTCAGGGGTCTTTCAGGGCTTTGATGGTGTTTATATACTAGATCTTGGACTCCTCTATGTCTCTGTCCTCTGTGGGATTCCTCCTCACTTTGCAGTAGCTGGGATGGCCCTGAACAAGGTTATTTTATTATCCAGACCAGAAAGACTGTGGGCTTCCCTTGGAACTTTAGGTACTTCTTGAGTTGGAGAATGAGGCTGTCCCAGGCTAGAAGCTCTATAGACAGAAAGCTTGCCAAGGGCTGTTCCATGCTCCCAAGTGTGGACTTCCTGCCAGAATCTGTACCTTTTGGGTAGCTGTCCAGTGCCTTCAGGTGTATGCTTTGTTTTGTGTCTTTCTCGAGTTGTCATCTGTGGGAAGGCTGGTCCCAAAGAAGCTTACTCAGCATTACCAGAAGATATTCTTTTTTTAATTTTTTATTGGACATAAATGGTATACATTTAAACTATACTTGGTGCCCTTTCTCCCCCGCCCCCATTGATTTCCTTCCCCCCTCCCACCAATGATTGTCCAGGGTAACCATGCCATATTCATAATTTTACACATATTCGGATGTAGACCCTCATTAATCAAGTTCAGCCTTCCTCCTCTCCTATCTTTCCATTCAAACTTTGCTGATATTTCCCCTCCATTATCTGGAGTACCACTGGTATCCTCTACATTCCCTAGTTTGAACATATTAGAGGAAACATATGTACCTTCTCCTAGAAGAAGAATTTCTGACAGATCAACCAGATCCTATCCTCTCTGGGACCAGACCCTGGCAAGATGGAGGAAAGTTCCCCTGAGAAAGATGAAAACTGGAGAGGCTATGTTTCAGGGACTCTGGCTGACAGGCCAACCTGGACTTCTGTCCTCCTGTCTGAGTGGCCCATAACTGATAATGTCAGCCACAGTCTGAGATTCCCCAATAATCCACAGCCTCTGAGAACCTCCCTGGTTAATGGCTATGGTCACATGCCCTTGGATGGCAGGGTGCCTAACCACTAGCTGGCTCCCTGTGGTTCCTGAAGTGTCAAATGGGGACCATTGGCACTAATCAGCACCTGCCCTCATTTGATACCTAGAGCTCTTCCTGTGGTCCCTTCTCCCTTCTTAGAAGGGGTTTTTCTCCTCCTAGGTCTTTGTCTTGTTATCAGAGCTAGGAATGGAGCCTGACCTCTGTCCTTTGGCATTGGGGGTATAAAAGAAGTCCAGGGTCATGGTGCTGAGGAAGGGCCAGAAGACTTCTCAGCACTAGCTGGGGAGAGCTAGAGTAAGGTAGAGATAGTACTAGGGAGGAGACAGGAACAAACACATTGTCAGGAGGAAGGAGCAGGTTGAGCCAGTACAAGAGAACAAGATGGACATAGGGCTGTATATCAGTTTCCTGTGGCTGCTAAAAACTTATCACAAAGTTGGTGATTTCAAACAACACACATTTATTCTTTTGCAGATAAAGAGCTCAAAAGCCTGCACTCATAGTGTTGGCAGGACTTATTCTTTCTGAAGGCTGAGGGGAGGAGTATCCTTCAATATCTAGGAGTCTTCTTAAGCTCCTAGATACTGTCTTCTTTCTTTACTCACTCCTTCAAAGCCAGCAGCATGGCATTGTTAAATATCTCTTTACTATGACTTTCTTGCCTTCCTCTTTTTCTTTTATTTATTTGTGTGTGTGTGTCCATCTTTTTATTTTTTTTCAATTTTTTATTGGTGTATTATATTCATACAACTTATTGGGGTAAAAAACTTGTGTGTACAAACATGTACTCATCGCTGATTTAACCCCTACCCAATTCCCACCCCATTCACTGCCTGTCCCTCCCTCCCTTGCTTGGCTTAGTGATTGACTTCAATATGTTTAAGTACATTGTGTGTTTTGGAGATTTTCCTCTTCTCCCCTCCTTTATCCACCTTTAGGTTGTCTTGTTTGCTCCTCTCTAGGATTTCCTCTCAATGGAACAGAATAGAAGACCCAGAAACAAGTCCACACACTTTCAGCCAATTGATTTTTGACAAAGGGGCCAAAAACATACACTGGAAAAAAGATAGCCTCTTCAACAAATGGTGTTAGCAAAACTGGTTAACCATATGCAGAAAATTGGATATTAATCCCACTCTTTTTCTTTTAAAGAAGCTTGTGTTTACATCAAGTCCACTAAGATAATCTCATATCTGCATCCTTAATTTAAATATAGCTGCAAATTCCTTTTTGCCCTATAAGATAGCATTCACAGATTCCAGGGGTGGAGGTGTGACCATCTTTGGAGGAGAGGGACATTATTCAGCCTACCATAGGCTCGGAGGAGCTCAAGCCATGGAGCAGATAGACCCTGTCTTAGCTTGGGCTGGGCACCTTAAATTATAGGGATTTACTTTTTTACAGCTCTGGAGGCTAAAAGTCCAATATAAAAGTGCCTCAAAATCAAAGTGCCCCAAAGTACAAGTAGGTTACAAGAGAGGGAGAGAAAGAGAGAGAAAGAGAAGGAGAGAGAGAGAACGAACCCTGGTCCCTGGTGTTTCTGCTTGTAATGGTACTAATCCCATCATGAACATGCTACCATTAGGACCTCATCTAAACCCAATTACCTCTCAATGGCCCACCTCCAAATACCATCACATTGGAGGTCAAGGCTTCCACATAAATTTCCACAAAATTCCACATGAATTTTGAAAGATAAAATGTAGTCTACAGCAATATACAAGAAAAGCAGCACCATTCTTTTAAGTGGCCCAGCAGGGAGCTGTACTCACACTCAGTGGGGTGAGGCATGCAGCATGCAAAGGGTTCCAGTGTCCAGTCTGAGATGGGATACACTGGTTCGGAATTTGGGAATGGTTCCAGATCCCATAGGAGCTCACATATTCCTGGGTCTGGGTCTGTGGGACAGAGACAAATTGTCCCAGGAGCAGGGTGTGGAAGTAAGCAGATACAGGGAACTAGGCAAGACCTGACCTCAAGCCTCATACTCATTTGGAGAGAGCTGCAGTTATGTCTCATCTGGGTTCACTCTACTCTTCAGTCAAGTACATATTACTATTATTTATTGAGTACCTGCTGCATTCCATGCCCCAAGCTGGCTGGAGTTGGATGCAAGGCTTATTGAGAATCAACACACACACACACACACACACACACACACACAATTGTTAAATAGCCATGGAAGGGTAAATTTTTAAAGGATCAGAAACAATTGAAACAGGCTCTAAAACAATTCTGAAGGGCTTCTTGAACAAGGAAGCCCCAGAACCTGGTCCAGAAAAAAACGAGAAAAGACTTAACTGGGCAGAGAAGATATCCCATGAAAGAGGACTGCAGGCACAAAGGTTCACACATGGAACAAGTAAGGCATTATCTGCTTCTATCAGACAGTCTGGCCAATGTGGAAGACTGAGGAATGATGAATCAAATATAATAAGATTGCTTATATAGATCAGGAACCTTCAGCTCCCTGAATGAATTTGGGACTTCATCCTTTACCAGCCCCTCCACACTGGGGTCCCCACATGGCTCCAGGCAGAGCTGAGGGTCAGCTGGTATAGCCATAGGGCACTAACAGCCAAGGCCTACAATGATACTCTGGATTAATGGTGCTTCATTTGCTGGATAGACACAACCACTTTCTAGGTGGTTCACAAATAAAAAAGGTTAAGGAGTACTTTTCACAGGGAAAAAAATCATAGAGGCTTCTATGCTTTTACAATAATAGTAAATTGCTATTATTGTTGTTATTTTGTCATATTGGTTATTCAACCCAGGGGCATTCTACCACTGAGCTATGCTTTCAGGCTTTTTTTATTAATTTATTTTGTTCTGTTTTTGTTACTGAGGAAGGAACCAAGGGGGTATTCTACCTCTAAGATATACCCCATCCCTTTTTATTTTTTATTTTGAAAAATAATCTAAGTTGCTGAGGGTGTTGCTAAGTTGCTGAGGGGCTGGCCTAGAACCTGCGATCCTTCAATCTCAGCCTCCCAAGTACTGAGATTACAGGCCTATGCCACTGCAACTGGCTCACAATGGAGACTTTTCAAGCAAAGGAATAAGGCTACTTTTAGCTTTGTGGATTCCTAGTCTGCTGGAAGTGTGGAAGTTTAGGGAAACCTGACAAGAGGGTTTTTTATTGATTGAGCATGAAGATCCAGAGTAGATGGCTTGGAAAGGGGGGAAAGCCAAAACCACAGGGCATTGCTTTCTCATCTACATAATGGGGTGAAGAAGCCTATATAAGACAAGTCTCTGTGCATGCAGGCCAAGTTCAATGCCATCTTTATCAAAAGAGTTGTGGAGCCTACTGTGCTGTGTGACCTAAATGCTTTGGGAGGCAGTACTAAGAATTGTCTTGTCTCTTCTACTGCTGGATCACAGCAGCTTTTGTGCCTAAATGTCGATAAATAAACCCATGTTGTTGTCTTGCTTTAGGTCTGGTGTTATTAAAGATGGACAATGGGCATGGTGACCCACACTTGTAATCCCAGCTGAGGATCGAAAGTTCCAGGATAGCCACAACAACTAATGAGTTGTCATGAAAAGATAATAGGGCTGGAGATGTAGTTCAGTGGTAGAGTGCCTCTGAATTCAATCTCCAATAGAAAAGAGAGAGAGACAGAAACAGAGACACAGAGAACAGTGCCTTTGTTCTCCCTTCTTCCAAGTGACTGCACTGCACTTATATCATAGCTTCTTCTCACCTGTCCTGATAGCCCAGAAGTTGCCAAACAGCCCCTATCAGTGTCTTGCTAGAGCCTCAATTTTTCAATCATTTGGGGAGGTGGTAAGCCCACCCCAGAAGTGATGACCATGAAGAAGGTGGAATCAGGGACTTTCCTAGAATACTAGCTAAGGGCTGGGACTATGGAGGTTCTTAGGGATGTGTAGTATATTGAATGGTGCTACCCAAAATATTTATGTACTAATCCCTATATTTTTATTATTACCTTATATGGAAAACTGTAATTAGGTTAAGGATTTGATATGAAAAGATAATCCTGAATTATCTGGGTGAACACTAAATGTAATTACATGAATCTTTGTAAGAAAGATACATAGAAAAGTGAAGGCCATGTGAGGACAGAGACAGAGAATGGACTGATGTAGCCACAAGCCAAGAGATGTCTAGAGACACCAGAGCTGAATTGGCCAAAGAAGGATTCTCCCTTTGTGTTAGTAAGTTTTTTGTCACCATAATGAAATATCCAAATAAACTTACTTCATATAGAGGTTTATTCAGCTCACAGTTTTTCAGACTGAGTGGCCAAACAGCTTAGCAGAAGCCCTGATGAAATTTCCACAGTGGGAGCACCAGCAATAAAAGCACCACATGCTGAGGCAGGAAGCCACAAGAGGAGAGGGGCCAGGCTTGCTCCTTTTGCAACAACCCATTCTCTCAGGAACTATCCCAAGTCCTGAGAGAAAATACACAAATCTCTTCCAAGAGTGTGCCTCCAGTGACCTAAGCACCTGGCCCTAGCACCTCTTAAAAAAATTTCATAGCACATCCCAATACTGTTGTACTGGGGACTAAGGCTCCAATCACATCCACCTTTGGAGGACACCAAAACTGTACCCAATAATAGCACCTTTAGAGCCTCCAAAAGGAGCACAACCCTGACAGCATCTTGATTTTCAATTCATGGCCTCCATGTTGGAGAGAGAAAAAAAATTCCTGGTGTTCTAAGCCATGCAGTTTATGGAGCTCTATTATAGCAGCTGCAGAAAACTGATAAAATTTGAGAAGGTTGAGCCAAGGGAACACAAATAGGGTCCTGGCCCCAGCATAAGGTGCCTTAGGACAAAACCCCACCTTAACCCCATTCTGAGCAAAAGGATTTTATCTCAGGAATCTATATTTCTTTTTCCTTGTAGATAATCATGGTGGCAATCAATGGAAAAATAAACATTGCTCTAGAGATAAATGTTCTGTAGGCAACTGCTAGATGGATTCAACCTTGAAAGGGATGGGGCACTGCCTCCCTTCAAAGTTTCTACTTAGCAAGTGTGTATTTTGATTTGGGGACACAAATAATTATCTGGTATCTTGCTCCAGAGGAGAGAAGAGAAGACATGAGTATCAAATTCAGATGACAGAGAAGTGAAAGGGAGAGCCTCATTATCCCCCAAGGAGTCTAAGCCAAACAACAAAGTGAGAGGGAGAAATGTGAGAGCCCAAACTAAGACACCTAGACCAGGTCTCCCAGAACTAGGCAGTAGAAGAGAGCTTGGCAGGAGAGGGACAGGCATGCCAAGGGATGCTTTAATACAGGTAGAATTCTCAGAATGAAAGAGGTGAGAATTCTGCTACTCCTATGTCCCTATATAGTTCATCCCTCTCTGGGTCCCATGTTGTAAAAGGCCTAGGGCCAAGCAACAGTGTTCTTGAATGATAGGTCCTAGATGGGGAGGAGTCCTGAGCTTTCCAAAGGAAAGTCCTGGGTCTGAGGGCCTCAGGGCTCGAACAGACCAACTTCAGAAGCACCCAGAAGCAGATTGGCAGTCCCCACAGAGAAGCACTTGCTGGAAGCAGAGTTGAATGCCATCTCATGGATTATTTTTAAGGCCTAGTTCAACATGGGACGTAATCATAACCAAGGGCATTAAAAGGTAAGGAAGAGTCATGAACTTTGGGTTGGGTGACTTCTTGGAAGCACAGCACTCACTTCATGAAGAAAGTGTGAAGAAAGGGTGTGCACCAGAAAACCATTGGGCAGAAGAAGCTTTGGACATGAATAAATATCGAGTGCCTGGCTTGGAGTCTTCGCTCTGCTCTGCCTTTCTGAAGCACCTTGGAAAAAACAACCAACCTCACCTCTCTGAGGTTCAGGACACTCTTTAAAGAATAGGGCTGAAAGTATGGCTCAGTGGTACAGCCCTTGCTTGTGGTCTTGGTTTTGATCTAAGGAAGGGAAGGGAAGGGAAGGGAAGGGAAGAGAAGGGAAGGGAAGGGAAGGGAAGGTAGGTAGGTCAGACAGATAGGCAGGCAAGCCAGTCACAAAAAAATAAAGGGTCATATGTTTTCTCTCCTATTTGTAAGCTAGGGAAATAACTGGGATACAAAAAGGACTCCAGAGGAGAAACCTCAGTAGAGTGATGGAGAACATCAAAGGGAGAGCGTTAGATGGGAGAGGGAAATTGTATGAAGGAAAAAGATGAGTTAACACAAGGTACATATGCAAAATCATCAATGCCAATCTCAATACCATATATAGGGAAGGGGAAGGAGTGAGGTGGGAACCAGGAGAAAAGCTCACCAAGTGCTATGTGCATGTATGTCCCTAACACTCTGACCTTCATTATGATGTGTGATTATGATGAACAAATAAAAATGGTAGAAAATAGGAAACATGCAGGCTACAACCCTGCTGGTCCCAGGATGCAGGAGCCCTGAGTTGGTTTCAGCTAGCCACTGCTCTACCATGTACCCTTGGTGAGGCCCTGATGCAGATATTATTATGGGACCTGCCAATGTGGCCAGCTCATGATCTCCCCCCTTTCTTCCAGAGAAGGGTGATCACATCAATCCACCCATGTTAGTTTGTGAAGGCTGTTGTAGCAAAGTACCACAAATTAAGTGGTAACAGAAATGGATCCTTCCATAATTCTGGAGGCTTAAGTACAAAATTGGTATCATTGGGCTGAATTTCAGATATTATCAGCCTGATACTGCCTCTGGAAGCTTTAGGGGGTTCTGTTCCTTGCTTCTCCAGCCACTAGTGGCTGCTGGCATTCCTTGGATTATGGCCTCATCACTAGAGCCTCTGCCTCCATCTTTACTCTATCTACCTTGAGTGTCTCTGACAACTTTCCCTCTGCCTTTTTCTTATAAGGACCCTTGTGACTGCATTTAGAACCTCCTTGGATAACCCAGGAAAATCTATCATCTCATGATTCCTAAACTTATCTTCAAAGTCCTTTTTTTCCATATAAGGTTATAGACACAGGTCCTACAAATATCTTTTGGGGGACATTTTCTCAACTTGTGACACCACCATTTAGGCCTTTATTGATGTTTCTGCAGTTCCCGTGTTCATTAAAATTATTTCATGAGATTCACTTACTCCCAGGTACAAAAAATAGTGGAAGATCACCCAGTCCTCCCTGTCTACAACCAGCACTTTGCCATGTCCTGGTATATAAGACAAAAATACCCTGTGGCCTACTTCAGACCTCACCCAGTGGAATGCACCCTCCAGCTGGAACCTAGCTCACTGCACCTGTCACAGAACACGAGTCCAAACACCCCTATGGCCTCAAAACATTCTTTACAGCATTTGGTGAACTTCTTAAGTATGCCTGTGCATGTGTGTTGTGTGGGCAGGGTAAGGGACAGTGACCTGCAGAAACATTTTTAAAACCCTGAGTTTCTGAATGTCAACCTGTCTCCTGAGCTATAAGGATCCTGTTTTATCCAGCACCCTCTCTGCTGCAATCCAATTACCTGACATGCACAAAACTTAGAGGAAGAAAATTTTGCTTACAAATCTGGAGTTTCTGTATATATTCCATTGTATACTGGCTCAGGAGGTGGGGATACAAGGTTCTTAGTACATGATGGCAGGAAACAGTGAACAAAAGTTCAGAAAAAGAGATGTCAGAGCCAAATGCTACAGATGGGCAGGGTTGGAATACACCACACACACATACACACACACACACACACACACACACACACACACACACACACACACTGTGCTCAACCACATCCCTAGGGACCCGCTGCCAAACATGGAAGCATCAAAGGTCTGGGGAATATTTTACATCTAAACCTAAGTCTTAGAGTTCCACATTTTGAAGCCAAGAAATGCCATGTCATATAGCTGAAACACTAAGTATGTTCTGCTAGAAGCTGCATCAGAGGAAATTAGTGACCTCAGCATGTGCTACCAAGGGAATGAGATCAAGAGAGCACTTGGAAATTACTTACCAAGTCAAGGGCAAGAATACTGAGATTCCTCCTGTGCTCTACTTTTTTAAATGAAGTAGGAAAACAGAGTTTAAAGTATGAACAAGAATTCATCTTGGCCACCTCATAATGGTATGACTTAGAGGCCACCAAAGACAATGTTACAGTCTCATATCTAAGAGTAATATCCAGACTACTATGGTTCACTTGTCTATTGGAATGCAAACCTTGACCAAAAGTAGCAGGCAGCTGGAGACACTGGGGAATGACCCAACAACAAGATGGTTAGGTTGGCAAGGCTATGGTGCTCAATTGTTTAGTTGTTTGGCTGAATGCCCACATAGATGTTATTGGGAAGGTATTTTTCTAGATGTGAGTAATGTCAACAATTATTTAAGTAAAGGAGAACCAGTTACCAAGTCCAGTTAATGTAAATGGGCCTTAGCCAGTCAGTTCAAGGCTTCAGTTCCTAGTACCACAAATAAAGTAAAAAGAATAAAACATGGACTCATAGAGGGGTTGTTATAGAAATGTTCTTTGCCCCTCACGGGGGGCAAAGTACTTGAGATCAGACCCAATAGGAGAAACTAGCCAGCAATGTTTATCTGTGTGCAGCTGAAGGATAAGGGCTGCCAGGAGCAGGAATTCTTAAATCTCAGAAAGCCCTTCAGAAGGAGATTCTGCTAGCAGGAGTCACAGACCACCATGGCTCATTTGACAGTGATAGAGTCTAAATTGAGTTGAACATCTGAGAATGAGAGCCACTTTCTCTTTCTTAACATTACAGTGTTGCCATTGAGCTTGGGTTTCAATAGAGGTAGTGAGTGCTCTGTGGAGAACAGGACATCATGCTCTTTGGGAAAAGAAAAGCCCAAATTTTGCCCCACCCAGTACTTCAGCCATGCTGGAATGGAATTGCCATGTTAACGTAAAATTTCCAGTACCCTTTACACAGGATCACCCTTTCCTTCTCTAAGAGAAGAAGTCCTGGGCTCTTAAAGAGGAAGAGAGGAAGAGTGCCCGAGAGACTGGCTCTGTGGCCTGAGGAGAGAGGCAGTGCTGCCACCAGTTAGGATCTGACTCCATGCTTGCCCAGATAGCTGGTAAGTGGTGCTGTGGAGAATAATGGCATTGAAAAGGTATTTTGGCTCAGAATCAGAATATCCAAGCAGAGCAAATAGTGTAAGGCAAAAATTACAAGGCAAAGCCGGACATGATGGCTCACACTTGTAATCTCAGTACTTGGGAGGCTAAGACAGGAGGATCACAGGTTCGAGGACAGCCTCAACAAGTAGTAAGACTCTCATCAACTTAATGAGACCCTGTTTTCAAATAAAAATAAAATAGGGTTGGGAGTATAGTTTAGAGGTAGAATGCCCCTATGTTCAATTTGCATTACCAAAAAGAAATTGGCCAGGCAAGATTGTAGTCATGTCAATTATAAGAAAATGCAGATTAGTGAGCAGAGGGCTCCAATATCTATCCATTGGTCCCATCAGCTCTTCATTGGTTCATCTATGCACCCATCATTCCTTCTGTACTCCATTCTCTGCCTCATTCTCACCTCATCTGAGCCTTGGTCCTGGGCTGGACTCTTGAGTTGGAGACATCCAGAGAGGGATCCAGCATAGACCTCAACTCCAGAGCAGAACACTCTACCACCATGCCACATCCTCACCTTCACTCCAGCAGCCTCAAAGCTCCACTTGGGCACTGCTACTACCTACCTTGTTTCCCTGGAGATCTGAAAACAGCTACTGAGCAATAGGCTGAAATATGTCCCCCAAATGATATCAGGCTCTAATCCCTAGCACCTATGAACCTGATCTTCTATTCCAAAGATGATTATTTCTAGGATCTTGAAATAGGGAGATTATCCTGGATTGTCAAGATGGCCATAAATATAATTGCAAGTGTCTTAGAACAGGGAGAATAGACATACAGAAGAGGAGGAAATGCATCTATGGAGGCAAAGATTGGAGTGAGGCAGGCATAAACTGGGATCGTTGGTTAGTGTAGGCTGCTGTACAGTGTTATAGATGGGGTGGCTTAAGCCAGGAGTGATGGTGCACAACTGTTATCCCAGGCTTGGGAGGCTGAGACAGAAGGATCACAGATTCGAGGACAACCTCAAACAAGTAGTGAGATTCATCAACCTAGTGAGAGCCAATTTCAAAATAAGAAAAATAAAATAAGGCTGGAGGTAGCTCGAAGGTAGGCTGTACCACAAAACAAGCATAGATGGGGTGGCTTATAAAGATCAGACATTTATTTCTCAGTTTTGGAGGCTGGCAGTCCAAAATTAAGATGCCAGCAAGGTCAGATTCTGATGAGGGCCCTCTTCCAGATTGTATCCTTACACAGTAGAAAGGAAACAAAAGAGATATTGCATGCTCCTTTTATAAGAACACTAATCCCATCCATGGGAGCTCTGCTCTCATTATGTGATCACCTCCCAAAGGCCCTACCTCCAAATACCATCACAGTGAGGGTGAGTGAGGCTTTCCACAGGTGATTTTGATGCGGGGGTGAAAAAGGGGACAAATCTTTAGTCATTGAACCAAACAATACGAGAAGCTGGAAGAAGCAAGGAACACTTTCTTGACTAGAGGCCCTGGTAAGAGCATGGTCCTACTGACAGCTTAGTTTAAGGCAATACTGATTTGAGTTGTGAGAGAAGAAATTTCTATGATTTTAGGCTGCTGCTATTGCTATGACTTGTTATAGGAAACACCCTCCAGCAGGTTGGTTGACCCTGTGTTAATATGCAGGCTCTGGGAAATAGTATGTGCTCACTGAATGATAACTCAATTGGGTATTAACAGAACATGCCAGGCCAAAAGGTTACCTGTTGACCTGAATAAAATGATGAAGATTTGTGTCACAAGGGTCCTACTGTCAAAACAGAGCCAGATCACCTCCCCCAGGCTTCCTATCACCCATGCTCCCAGAGAGGCTAATTGATTCCCTGAGCCCATGGGTCAGTATTCCTGGCTAGTCTACCCCAATTTTTAGAAGGCACACCCAGAGACTCAGGGTCAGTGGTCTGTGAGCACAGACTCAATCTCCCATGCCAGCCATCAACCTGGCCTGCCCAAGGGCACACATCTACCTGGCCTTGCTCCTAGAGCTCTGGCTTCAGTAGATGGGCTTTAGGGCAGATTAGCAGAGAGAAAAGCCTGATTTGCTTTGGTCAGCAAGAAGAGCCCTGCTGAATACCCTGCTCTGGACAAGTTTTGATGTCCACTCAGTGAGTATAGTCTCTTCAGTCAGCCCTACAGCATCCACCATACAAAGATACTATGTAAAGGTAATAAGTTCCATAACCCCACAGTTATTCTAAAATGCTGTCAAATAGCTGCCTGGACATGGAGAAAAATAGCAGAGAATTGATGTGTGTGTGTGTGTGTGTGTGTGTGTGTGTGTGTGTGTGTGTGTGTGTGATATCATGTGCAACAGATTGATGCAGTTATTGGATGCTACCTAGAGCCTCACTGTGAAGGAAACAGATGAATTGTCTTCCCTGGTCTCCTGAGCAGCTTCCTGCTCAGACTAAGGAGCAGTTTATTATTAATCTGATCCGATAACAATATTTCTATTTAATAGCACATATATAAGCTTGGCTGGCTCTAAAAAGATGTGACATGAGATATGTCTGCTCAGTCGCTGTCTAGGGCCCTGTAATTGAAGCCTTGTAATTAGTGTGAAGTCACTCAAAGGATATCAAATGGGACAGCAAAGTGTGCCTGCTAAAGGCCTGCCTGCAGAAAACATTCCCTAAGCTCTCAGGAAAAAGTAACAAGAATTCTCACCTATAGGGCATGGACCCCACTGGTATGCCAAGTCATGCTGCTTCTGACAAGGCCAAGCCTAGTGCCTGTGGCTCAATGCCTCCATAAGTAAAGATGTAGGTACTTGCAAGCTTTGAGGTCAGATTAGCTGGTTACAAACGGCTGGGCCCCAAGTCATCTTTGCCTTTGAATTGCATCCCAGGCCTGGCTTCCTATACATAAGAGAGTTGAGACCTCCAATGTGTCCAAGTCTCCACTTGGATCTCACCCAAAACTGAACCAGGGATATGATGAAGATAGAAACAGAGTTCTGCTTCATCTGTGTGCTGGATATTCAGAACTGAAGACTTAAGGGGCTTCTCAGTCAAGAAGAAGTCAGACCCACCCACGTTTATGAGCTGCAGAACTTTCAGCAAGTCGCCTCACTTATCTAAATCTCAGGGCCCCATTTTCTAAACTTGGGATAATAATAGTGCAAGAAGCTGGGCCTCTGATGACCTAAGGAATGGGCAAGTGATTATAAGGACACAAAAAGATGTTGACTGTCACAGGTCAGCACTGCATTTTTCTCATTGTTGTCTACCCATGTCCAGGAACAAGAGAAAGACCCAGGCATGCTGCAACTCATCTAATTTATAGAAATGCCTGCCCATCCCTGTCTTTTTAGCTTGCAAACTATGACCCTCTGCTGAGAAATCCAGATAGGAGATCATGTTGCCACAGGTGGGTGGGAGAGAGATTCCCAATACTTGGTATGAGAGAGCCATTGCTCACCATGAAATCAACAAACTTCCCCATATATCCTGCCCATAAGGCATATTTTTCTGACACAAAATCCACGAGTTTTTTTCTTTACACCTATTTTTGGATGCCTGATGACAAGCTTATTCCCTCTTGGTGTATCCCATCACTGTTTTATTATGTATCAAGAAAATATGGGGCACATAGAGATATGTTTCATGTCACAGAACACACTGTGCTGGGAGTCAATACCGTCCATTCTAGCCCAAGATTTAGTACTTAGTATCCAGCCTCCCTTGATCTCTGTTATTTTATCTGAAAAATCAAAGTAACATTAATACTCGCCTCACAAGGATGCTCTGAGGAGTAAATAAGATAAAGTCCAGTTAGTACAAGACAAAGGAGTATTTACCTCACTAAAGATGGTAAAAATTCTAGGACATGCCATTTTAAAGCAAACATAAAATGTCTAAAAGGTCAAGAGAAGCAAGTGGACCAGCACAGGTATCATCAACAGCTTAATGAAGAACCTGAACTCCCACCTCTGTCCATAAATTACAAAACCCCCTCTCCATTTTCAGGGTGCCAAATGAGATTTAAGTGGAGAATCTGGACTTCCAACCCCACCTAACAATAACAAAGAAGTATTCTCCTTTATCCAACAAATAGTTTCAGATAAGGCTTGTTATAACAGAAAATTTAAATAAAATACAAAGCCTAACAACATAATACCTAAAATGTCAGAGATAAAATCAAAATCATTTGTCACATCCAGAACTAGAAAAATCACAACCCAAATGAGAAAACATGAGCAGCAGATAATAACATCGAGACAAATCAGATGTTGGAACTATCTAACAAGAATCTTAAAGCAGCTGTCATAAAAATGCTTAAGCAATCAATTACAAACATTCTTGATACAAATAAAAATAAAGGGGTGGGAATTGGGTAGGGGTTAAATCAGCGATGAGTACATGTTTGTACACACAAGTTTTTTACCCCAATATGTTGTATGAATATAATGCACCAATAAAAAAATTTTAAAAAATAAAATAAAATAAAGAAAATCTTACCAAAAAGTGGGAGGTATAAAGAACCAAATAGGAATTTTAGATCTGAAAAATGCAATAATGATAATGCATATTTCTCTGGATGGATTCATTAGTAGATAAGAGACAATGGAGAACGAATCAGTGAACTTAAAGGTAGGAAAAAAAAAACTTCTCAATTTGAAAATTAGAAGCTTACTGGAAAAAGCTGAAAAGAGACTCAGAAACCTACGGGACTACAATGAAAGATCAATATTGATGTCTTCAAAGTGTCAAAGTTGTGGGAAGATGATGGGTGTGTCCATACAGCGCCTAAGGAGATACGGCCTAAGGCAAAACTTTAAGTAAAGTGATTCAGCAAAAAAGGGGCAAAGATGGCACCTGGAGGAAGCTAGGAAGGCGTGGTTTCCCCATTCATTATGGGTGGGGAGACTGAGCGGTTTTTCCCTTTCTACCTTTAAAGGAGCTTCCTGCACACATGAATGGCTCATGTACTGGCCTGGGATTGGCTGTAAACTACGTGCTAGTGATCTTTATCCCGGATAGGCTAGGCTATTTCTCATGGAAATTCCCCTCGTGGCTTGGTGCTATATAAAGAACTGCTTGGAGAGAAATAAATGAGATCTCACTTGACTTGACTCCCGGCTCGTGGGTTTGTGTTCGAGTCGTAGGTACTCATCATCTCGCCAAGCCCTGTCAGCTGTCGGGCTGGATTCCGGACAGGAAGAGAGAATGAGAGGGTCTAAAAAATACTACAAGAAATAACTATTGAGCCAGGTGTGGTGACGCACACTTATAATCCCAGCATTCGGGAGGATTGAGACCAGAGGATCGAGTTTGCCGACAGCCTCAGCTACTTAGTGAGGCTCTCCATAACTTAGTAAGACCCTGTTTCAAAATAAAGAATAAAAAATAGGGCAGGGGTGCCGGGTATGGTGGTGCACAATTGTAATCCCCGCGCTTGGGAGGTGGAAACAAGAGGATTGCGCAGGTTCGAAGCCAGTCACACTGGTTTAAGAGACCCTGTTTCCAAATAAAAACTCAGTGAGGTCCTCTGCAGCTTAGTAAGATCCTGTTTCCAAATTAAGAATAAAAAAACAGGTCTTGGGGTGTAGCTTGGAGGTAAAAATGCCCCTGGATTCAATCCTCAGTTACACACACACACACACACACACACACACACACACACACAAAATAAATAAATAAATAAATAAATAAATAAATAAAAAGGACTTGGTATCTTGGAAGTATAATAATGCCCCTTAGTTCAATTCCCAGTACCAAACAAAAAAAGTGACTATATTGGTTTTTAAATACATCAACAAACATATATCTACAGTTTCAAGAGGCCAAGTAAACCTCAAACAGGTTAAATATTTTTTAAAGTCATTCACAAAATCCTGAAAACAAAGGATTAGTCCTGAGTAAAGCAAGAGAGAATGAATTACACCTTCCCTATTTTAGGGAGTGGGGGACAAGACTCAAATCACAGCATGTAGGAACATCAGAAACTGTGGAAGCCAGAGGAATTGGCACATTTTTCAAGAACTCTCCATCCAGAAATCTTTTTCTAGAAAAATAGCCTTCTGAAGGAAAACTAATGGAGTGTGTCACCAGAAGACCTATGTTAAAGAACTGCTAAAGAAAATTCTCTAAACAGAAAAAAATGACAAAAGAAGGAATCTTAGAACACAAAAGAGAAAGAGTAAAAATATGGGTGAATAAATTAGACTTTCTCCTCCTCTTGAGTTTTCTGAATTATGTTGACTGTTACAGCAAAAATAACACTTTGTTGTGGTTCTCAATTTACATAGAGGAGGCAGTTAAGACATATTAAGGCATATTATACATGGGGGAGGATAAAGGGGTGTCATATTAACAAACTATCAATTAATTATGGGAATATAAAGTATACTCTGTTAATTAAAAAGAGTGAACGTTTCATGAAGTGTCTTACACGTGGCAAGTAGTTTATCCATAGTAACATGGTTAAATGGCCACAAAGCTATTCCTGGAAAAATTGGGTTCAATCACACTCACTTCCTTTTCTTGGATAGAATATAGTTAAGTGGGAGGAACAGGCTCAGAAGAAAAGGGTTCTAGTTCATGTCTCATGGGCAAGTAACTAATATATGAAGCTGTATGTTTAACCAAATAATTGGATTGATTTTGCTCTCTAGACTTATGTTAAAATCATAACTTCTGGTACCTTAGAATGTAATTCAAAATAAGATATTTAAAGTAATCCCAGTACTTAGGAGGCTGAGAGAGAAAGACTACAGATTCGAGACCAGGCTCAGCAACATATCAAGACTCTCAGCAACCTAAGGAAACCCTGTTTCAAAAGCAAGAAATAGTTGGGCATGGTCGCACACACTTGTAGTCCCAGCATTCAGGAGGTGGAGACCGGAGGATCGTGGTTCTCGGACAGCCTCAGCTACTTAGTGAGGCCTATCGCAACTCAGTGGGACTCTGTTTCAAAATATAGGACTGGGGGTGTAGCTCCAGAGGTAGAATGCCCCTGGGTTCCATACCTAGTACAGCAAAAAATAAAATAAAATAGTAAAAAGAGCTGGGGGTATAGCTGAGAGGTAGAATGCCCCTAGAATCAATCCCCAGTACCTCAAAAAAGGATCCCTAATTCAATCCGATCTTTGTCTTTATAAGAAGATTAGTACACACACACACACACACACACACACACACACACACCACCACCACCACCACCACCACCACCACCACCACCACCATGAGAATATTTAGGGAAAAATGGCCATTTGCAAACCAAGAAGAGAAGCCTTAGGAAAAACCAAGCCTGCCACTGCCATGATCCTGGACTTCCTGCTTCCAGAGCTGTGAGGAGATTAGTTCCTGTTTATGCCTGTTGTATTTGCTATGACAGCCTGAGCATACCAACACAAGGGGTGTTCCTCACAGCATTATTTAGCAGGTTAAAATGTTAGAAAGAATTTAATTGGCACGCACATACAGTGTAGCATTGTTCATCCTTTAAGGGTAATGATTTAGTCAGTCATGGTGGCATATGGCAGTATTCCCAGTAGATGGAAGGCTAAGATAGGAGGATCGCAGGTTTGAGACCAGTCTCAGCAACTTATAGAGACACTGTTTATGTCCCTGGGTTTGACCTCTAGTACCAAAATTAAAGGTAATGATTTTAAAAAATTAATAATACAAGGTAGTATGTATGATGCTGTGGGTTAGTAGACCTATTTTGTGCCTTCCATCATGTCTGCCTGGTTTCAGCGACAATGCAAGAAGCACTTCCATGGGAACTCTGACTTACCTACCAGTGACAGCATCTTTGCTGGATTTTGGACTGCATATATTTTCACTGTCAGATCCTGAGCCTTTCTCGAAGAGAAAGAAGCCCTCCCACCTGGTCTGCCAGCAAAATCCCAAAGTGTGGGGTAGTTAATAATCCTAATATTAACCAAATAAATTCAAAACCTGCAGGGTCGGCCAACAGGAAAGAGTCCATGTTGTCCACAGGCAGAATCCCCTCTTGCTCAGGAGGGTCAGTCTTTTACTCTACTGAGGCCTTTAACTGATTAGATGAGGTCTATAAAAAAGGTGAGGCCTATATTAAGGAAGACAATCTATTTTACCCAAAGATCACTAATTTAAATGTTAATCAAATCCCCAAATACTCTTGTAGATATATCCAGTTGTATCCAGTTATATTACACCAAATATCTGAGTACTGTGACCCAGAAAAGTTGATATACAAAATTAACCATCACATTATCCAAAATGTTCTACCTATACCCAAACAGTATATTGGGCCCTGCTTTCAGGATGCCAAAATAAATGGTACCTGAAAATGAAAAAAAGCCCATAATAGCCAAAGTAGTGATCAGCAACAAAAAACATACAGGAAGAATTACAATACCTGACTTTAAACTATACTACAAAGCCATTGTAATAAAAACAGCATGGTACTGGCAAAAGAGCAGATATATAAACCAATGGAGCAGAATAGAAGACCCAGAAAAAAGTCCACACACTTTCAGCCAACTGATTTTTTACAAAGGCACCAAAAACATACACTGAAAAAAAGATAGCCTGTTCAACAAATGGTATTAGCAAAACTGGTTAACCATATGCAGAAAAATGGAAATTAATTCCACTTTTTCACCCTGCTCAAGAGTCAATTCAAGATGGATCAAAGACTTGGAAATTAGACCAGAGACCGTGAGGCTCCTGGAAGAGGGCATAGGTGCAACACATAGGCACAGATAAAAGCTTTCTCAACAAGACCTCAAAGGCACAACAAACTAAAAGGCGATTCAATACATGAGATTACATAAAACTGAAGAGATTTTATTTAGCAAAAGAAACTGTCCAGAACCTCAATCGAGAGCTAACAGAATGGGAGAAGATTTTTACCACTTACACCTCCAATAGTGGACTAATATCTAGAATATACAGAGAACTCAAGAAACTCGACACTAAAAAAAAAAAACAAACAAACTATCCAATAAAAAAATGGGCAAGTGAACCAAATAGACACTTCACGAAAGAAGAAATTCAAATGGCTAATAAATCATGAAAAAATGCTCAACATCATCGGCAATCAGCGGCAGGCAAATCAAAACTACCATGAGATTTCATCTAACTACAACTAGAATGGCAACCATTCAAAACACAAACAACAACAAATGCTGGCAAGGATCTGGAGAAGTGAGAGCTCTAAAACATTGTTGGTGGGACTGCAAATTAGTGCAACCACTTTGGAAAACAGTATGGAGAATCCTCAGAATAATGGGAACAAATCTACAATTTGATTCAGCAATACCTCTTCTGGGTTATCTACCCAAAAGAAAGGAAACCAAACTACCAAACTAATGCATGCATATCTATGTTTATAGCTGCACAATTCACCATAGCCAAACTATGGAACCAGCCAAGATGTAAAAAACTGTGGGATATGTATACAATGGAATTTTATTCAGCCATTAAAAAAAACACAATTGCAGCATTTACAGGGAAATGGATGGATCTTTTTTTAAATTCAGATTTTATTTATTTATTTATTTATTTATTTATTTATTTATTTGGTGGTACTGGGGGTGGAACCCTGAGGCTTTCTACTTCCAGGCTATACTCCCAGACCTATTTTTTTATATTTTATTTGGAAACAGGGTCTCACTAAGTTGATGAGCGCCTCACTAAGTAGCTGAGGCTGGCTTCAAACCTGTGCGATCCTCCTGTCTCGGCCTCCCAAGCGCGGGGATTACAAGCGTGCACCACCACGCCCGGCTTGGATGGATCTTGAGGACATTATGATAAGTGAGATTAGTAAATCAGAAAAAGGAAGGAATTGGATGCTTTCCCTTGTATGTGAAAACTAAGATGAAAGGGGTCATAGGAAGAACTCCAGGTGAAAAAGGAGATCCTATAGAGGAGCAAATAAGGCAACCTAACTGTGGGTATGGGAGGCGGGGAGAAGAAAACTCTTTAAAGTGCATGATGTACTAATTCATATCACAGTCAACCACTAAGCCAAGCATGAGAGGAAAAGATGGGGAGGGAATGGGGTGGAACTGGGTGGGGGCTGGCTGTGTGATTTGTACATTTATGTCTACACAAGTTTTTTGCTTCATCATGATGTATAATTCAATGCACCAATAAAAATTTTAAAAATTAAAAAGAAAAAAACATGATAAAATTTGTATGCACAATAAGGAATTAATGTACAGAAATATGACAAAATGTTAACCTCGGTACTTCTAGGAGAGATTATGTGATTTTTCCCCTTATCTTCTTTGTTTGTGCTTTACTGTTTTTGTCTGAATTGTCTTCATAAGCACACTTTGGCAAATAGGAAAAGTGAACTGTATGTAGCAGAACAATGTAGGGTTAAATTAAAGTCCATTTCCCCTAAAGAATAGCAGAGAAAGTGTTTTATTACCCTTGGGGGAGTTTAAGAGGACTTTAGTAGTATTGGATTTGCCACCTAGAAGGATAGATGGAAGGTAGAGAGCTGTGGAGGATATTCCAACCTATAGAAACAGTGTGACAATAGTGACAAAGATGAGAAAATAGAAGATGCATTCAACAAGGATGGAGTTGCCCTGTGTGACAGGCCTGTAAGAACATAGATGAGTCACCATTTACCAGGACAGTCTGAAAACTGTCCTCCATCCTTGTAAAACCCCAGAGTTCAATCCCCAGTACCCCTTCCCCCCAAAAATATAAGAGCATGTTGGGTATGAGAAGAGATGTAACACCAGAGAAAGGAAGGAGGAAAAAGTGTGTCTAGTGAGAGCCTAGGGGGTCTTAGGACTATAGCCCCTCTGCTGAAGCCCAAGTTTGAAATAGATGCATGCTCACCAAGCCAGGCCTTTGGATCACAAAGGAGCACAGAGGCCTGATTGCTGCCTGGGCAAGGTCCCTCCTTCATCCTCCTGTGTTTCCTTCTTCCTTTCTCTTCTGAGATTGAGGCTTCATTGTTTTCCCTACCTGCCCACCTCTGCTACAACCAGACACATTTTCTTCCTTCCTCCCATCTCTAATGCCACATTCCTTCTCATACTCAGCATACTGTTTATTTGAAGGGGTACTGGGGATTGAACCCAGTAGTATTCTACCTCTGAGCTACATCCCAAACTTTTTTATTTTTTTAATTTTGAAACAGGGTTTCACTAATTTTCTGAGGATCTCACTAAGTTGCCAAAGCTGGCTTCAAACCTTCAATCCTTCTGTCTCAGCCTTCCAAGTACTGAGATTACAAGCATGCACCATTGTGCCTGAAAAGATTTGGTCTTAGTAGCTCACAGAAGACTTAACTCCTCAAACAGGTGACTCCTTTTTATTCTCTCTCTCTCTCTCTCTCTCTCTCTCTCTCTCTCTCTCTCTCTCTCTCTCTCTCTCTCTCTCTTTGTTTTTTTTGTCTCTGTTTCTCTCCATCAGTGTGTGACCTGTGGAGATGGTAAATAATAAGCTTGTATTGGATTAAGTCCAAAGATGTGCCCAGGAGTCAGACGAGAGTAAAGGCATCCAAACTGAAAAGTCCTTTAGGCCAGAAACAAAGTACAAAAAGTAGAGCGGGCCTCAGTGATACCCTGCTTCAAAAAAATATAAAGACTAACAAATAGAACCAGGAGTATAGCTCAGAGGTAAAATGATCCTGAATTCCATACACAGTACCAAAAAAAATAAGTGGACCAGGCAGTGGCCTTTAACAAATCCAGCTGCTATGTGTGGTCAAAAAGGACTTTTAGAGTTCCTCCAATTATCCATTTTCTCCCTAGCTTCCACATATTAGGGAGAGCATCAATTTCTTACTTTTTGTGACTGTCTTTTTGTCACTTAGCATAATGTTCTCCAGTTCATAGGAGGAACTCTAGACAAAGGAGATACTATAAATGAGCAAATAAGGCAACCCAACTGAGGGGTTGAGAGAGGGGAAGAGGGAAATTCTCTAATGTAAATGATATATATTAACAAACATATCAGTGTCAATCACTAAGCCAAACAGGAGGAGGGATAGGGAGGGAATGGGGTTGGAATTAGGTAAGGGCTAATTAGGTGATGTGTGCATGTATGCCTCCAACATCTTGTACCCCAATATGATGTATGACTACAATGCACCAATAAAAATTTTTTAAAAAGGACTTTTAGGAGAAATAGGTCAATGGTATATGAGAAAGATAATGAAGCCTAAATTGTCAAGTTAGCTGTGTTCCCCAGTACAGAGTTTTACACAAAGAGCTCAGTAAATTTATTCTCCCTCCTTCTTTCTTTCTTCCCACTAACATTCCCCTTCCTTCTTTTCTAACATTCCTTCCTGCCTTTTCCCAGGAATAAGCTTAGTGCCCCTCAACCAAAGACCTCAAAGACATAGAAACAAGCCTGAGAATGAGCAAGAGATTTCCCTACCTAACCATCCCTCCACCAACCTAACCTCCCCCATTACCTCCAATTTAACCACCTCCACCACTCTACTCCTTCCATAAAATCTACCTTCATCTCTACCAGCACTCTTGCTCCTGTACTTTCACCTCCATCACCATCATCATCGCTTTCATAATCACCATGATAACCATCACCATTACCACCACCACCACTGTTCATCATCACCAAAACTACCATTGCCACCACTACCACCATCACAACCAACCACTACCACCACCATCACCATCCTCACCACTATTATCACTTCCACCATCACCACCACCACCATGTTTATTACCAACAATGCTAACACAATTTTCACCTTTTCTACTTCTACCTTCACCTCCACAGCACCCTACAATTTGCTATATTGATATCTATAGAACTCTAGAAAGTGTTCTGAGCACTTTACTGTGCAAAATATAGCAATGTGATGGTATTTGGTCTTTTAGTATAAAATTAATCAGGGCTCAATTGTTGAATCTACCTCTTATAAGCTCATGACACATAAGACATTTGTCTGCCTGTTAAGCATAGTTTTCCAATTTGTTATGTGAGGGGAAAACAGGATAATTGCAGAGACTATATGAAATCATCAAAACAAAAATCTCCAAAGGAGCTCTCACTGATATTACCACAATTAACATCATCATCATTCTCACTTGGCTGAAAAAGAAGCTACAACTCAAAAAAGGAGAGACTGGTGGAGAGTAGCAGAGCCATTCATTCATTATTTCTTTTTATTCAACATTCACTGAGTGGCAACTCTGTGAGGGACTCCAGACTTTATGTTGGGCACTTAATACTGAAGAAGGATGCATCCTTGACCATATGGAATTTAAAGTTCAGAAAATAAGTCACAGGAACCACGCAAACAGAAGCAAGTGCTATGCAAGAGAGTGAACAAGGACCTAGCTTAACCCGGGGTCAGAGAAACTTCCCAGCGGACACAACTTTTGAGCTGAGATCTGAAAGAGAAGACATCACTGGCAAAGAAAGTGGTAAGGTATTTAAGTGCGGAAGCAGAAAGGAGAGTACCTATGGGTCCCTGAGTCTCTCACATTGTTCTGTGGGGATTGACAAGTGACTCTATAAAATTTCTCCCAACCCTAAACATTTTTCTCTGAAGGCACCGATTATTTTCCAAACATGTTGTTTCCACATTATGGGAGCCTATCTCATTATTTAAGCTGATTTGTACCACATAGGAGGGGAAGTGACAGTTTGAGTCAGCATCTGAAAACCTCATTTGAGCCAATTTTAGGCAACAGAAAGTTTTTGGAAAGATTAGCAATTAGACCAGAAAAATACAGATCATTAATTTGAGAAAAGCAATACAGTCTTTATAATAGCTTTTAACTCATAAACATAACTCTTTAGTTCTGTCATCTTTATCCAAGCAAAGAAAACCAACTTGTCTGTATAAAGTAGGCCTGTCAGATGTGTACTAAGGCTTGCTTGTTAGCTAGAGTCCTTATTATGTAAATCAATGTTAATTACTGTTCCAGTGAAAAGTTTAACACCTAATTCCATAACATCTTTAGAATTCAGGTAACACACTTGTATATATGAATGTATCACTATGAATCTCACCATCATGCACAGGAAGGGAGGAGGAAAGGGAATGAGGAGGTATAGGAATGAAACAGACCAAAGAATGTAATGTGCTTATATGAATGTATCACTGTGGATCTTACTATGACATGCAATTACAAAATACCAATAAAAATCATTCTAAAAAAAGGAAAAGGAAGATCGCGACGGAGAAAACCGGCACTTACAAGTCCCGCTAAAAAGTGATCTCTATTACCACAAAACCAGCGCCTTTCAGAGCCAGAAAACACCATCAGCAAAGAAATAAAAACTGTAAATACAAGGGACAGAGAAAAAGAGGGCTGGAAAAACGAGACACCAAAAAGAAACAAGCCCTCAGTGCCGCGACTGCAGCTGCAGCGCAGAGCGGCCACAGCCGCAGCGTGGAGTGGTGCGGGCTATATCTTCCCTCGCAACACCAGGGAGGAGGGAGACTCAGAACCGAGCTCAAAGCCAGAGAGGAGATACTCAGGTCTCACGGCCAAGGACACAGCAGCAGCGCCTTACTGCCAGCGGCAGTGGTGAGTTCACCGGACAGCTCCAGCCCAACACATTCAACCAGCCACCAAGCACCAGAGAGGAGGGGTGGACAGCAAGCCAAGGTGAGCAGTTGCTGAACAGCCCGGTGGCAGTCAGCAGTTTTTCGGCACAAGGAGCATCTAAAGCTCCCAAGGGCCGGGATCAGCACACCATGCAGGGACTCAGCGGAGCTCAAAACCAGAGAAGAACTAAGCCAACCTTACAGCTGTGGACGCAGCAGCAGTGATTTACTGCCAGCGGAAGCGACGAGTTCACCAAATGGCTCAAGACCAACTTACTCAACCAGCCACCAGGCTCCAGAGAGGAGGGGTGGACAGCAAGCAAAGGTGAGCAGGTGCTGAACAGCCGGGCGGCAGTCAGCAGTTTTTTTGAAGCAGGAAACATCTAAAGCTCCCAAGGGAGCTGCACAACACACCTGGCAGGGACTCAGAGCGGAGCTCAAAACCAGAGAAGAAATATGCCGTTCACGGCCAAGGGCATGGCAGTGGTATTATATTGCCAGCAGCAACAGCTGCGAATCCACCAAGTCCACTACAGCTCCATCAGTGCACTCAACAACCATGAGACAAATTGCGTCCCCTAGGGGAGAAATCCCAGTACTGCACTCCCAGGGACTTGTGCAGATAGTCTCCCTGGGTCGGAGATTTTAGCAGTCCAACCCAGTGGGGGAGTGGCGGTGGCAGAGATATCACACCATAGTAACAACTCCCCACTGAAGAATGCCCAACCTGGCACCCCCCATGGTCTAAGCAGACTTGATTGATGCCCTGTGTCTGAGACTTTGCGATATAACCCAGTAAAGGAGTAGTGGTGACTGAGATACCACAGACTCGAGATCCAGAGCACCTTAAGTGAACTTGTAGTGACCCAGGGAAGAACCCAGAGAACACACAAACTTCCAAAATCATGGGAATGAGAAATAACAATGGATTTGTGAATGCCAACAACCCCACAACATCAGAACCTGATTAACACAGAAATCCAGAGATCTCCAGAAGATCAAATGAGGAAAATAACTTTAGAAATAATAGAGGACTTTCAAAAAGAATTCAGAGAGAGTCAAAAAGAGATAAAGGATGCAATCATTGAAATAAAAGCCTCAATTCAAAGTATAAACAAAAGATTAGACCGCATGGAGAATAGAATCTCGCTTCTTGAAGGTGATCACTCCAAAAATGAACGCATAGTTTCTAATTTAGAAAAAAAATCCGACAACAGGAATATGACATCGAAGAAATATGGGCCCATTTTAAGAGAGCCAATCTAAGAAAAATCGGAATAGAGGAGGGAAAAGAAAATGAAACCAAAAGGATCAATAATTTCTTCAAAAGATGGCGACCGAGAAAAGCAGGGCTTAAGAGCCCTGCTAACAACCAATCTCCATTACCACAAAATCAGCGCCTTACATAGCCAGAAAACACCATCACCAGAGAAACAAAAAAATCACCAGGCTCCAGAGAGAAAGCTGACTGAGAACAGAGCTCAGAGTCACAGAGGAGATACATGGGCCTCATGCCCAAAGATGCGGCAGCAGCGCCATACTGCTGGCGGCAGCAGCGACTTCACCGGACGGCTACAGCAAGCCGAGGTGAGCTGCTGTGGAACAGCCAGGCGGGATTTCTCGCCGAAGGAAAAATCTAAAGCTCCCAGTGGCTGAGCTCAGCACACGCTGCAGGGATTCGGAGTGGAAATCAAAACCAAGAAAAAATACGCCAGCCTCACGGCCAAGGGCGTAGAAGTGGCGCCATATTGCCACTGGCGGCAGCAGCAGCGAATTCACTGAATCCAGTACAGCTACATCTGCGTACTCAAGAACAGTGAGTCAGATTGCGGGCCACAGAGGAGAAATCCCAGTACTGTACTCCCTGGGACTTGACCCAGTTGGGGAGGGGCAGTAGCAGAGATATCACACCATAGGAGAACGTGCAACCTGGCACCCCCAACAGTCTAAAGCAGCTTCTGTCGACTCTCTGGGTCGGAGACTCTGTGATACAACCCAGTAAAGGAGTAGTGGGGTCTGAGATACTACTGACTCAAGATCCAGAGCACCTTAAGTGAAGTCATAGTGACACAAGGGAAGAACCCAGAGAAGGCACAAACTTCCAAAATCATGGGAAAAAGGAATAATACTGGAGCAATGAATGCTCACAAACCCACAACATCAGAACCCGATAAAACAGAAAATCAGAGATTTCTAGAAGATCAAATCAGGAAAATAACTGTAGAAATAATAGAGGTGCTTCGAAAAGAAATCATAGAGAGCCAAAAAGAGATAAAAGATGCGATTAATGAAGTAAAGGCCTCAATTCAAAGCACAAACAACCGATTAGAACACATGGAGAACAGAATCTCACTCTTAGAAGATGAGCAAACCAAAAATAAACGCATAGTTTCTAATCTAGAAAAAAATATCCGACAGCAGGAATCTGATATTGAAGAAATAGGGGCCCATTTTAAGAGAGCTAACCTAAGAATAATTGGAATAGAGGAGGGAAAAGAGAGTGAAACCAAAGGGATCAACAATCTCTTCAAGGAAGTAATAGCAGAAAATTTTCCAGACATAGAGCAAGAGGTCGATACACAGGTCCAGGAAACTTATAGAACTCCCTTTAGACAGGATCGGAGAAGAGGATCCCCACGCCACATAATTGTCAAAATGACCAATGTGGAAGCCAAGCAGAGAATCTTAAAGGCAACAAAAACAAAGGGCCAAGTGACATTCAGAGGCAAACCAATTAGAATCACTCCAGACTTCCCAAACCAAGTCATGAGAGCCAGAAGGGCTTGGAGTAACATATTCCAAACTCTGAAAGAAAACAACTTCCAGCCAAAAATTTCCTACCCAGCAAAACTTTCTATCAAATTAGATGGAGAAATAAGAAGCTTCCATGACAAACAGAAACTGAAGGAATTTATGTCTTCAAAACCAGCACTAGAGAAAATACTCAAAGAGATTAACTACAAAGAAGAAATAGGTAACACACACCAGAACCAGAGAAGCAAGAGTTTCCATTCAACAGACAATTAAGATTGGCTATCTGCGGAGATTCATTACTTATGTTAGTCTTTTACCTATCTCTAAATGGTATTGTTTGCCTTTATTGTTGTTAATTTTTAGGATTTCTAGTTGGAATATTAATATACCCTCAGATATAGCATTTGGAAATATTTTATCCCATTCTATTAGTAACTTTTAACTCTGTTTACATTGTCTTTGGATATACAATATCTTTTTTATTTTTTAGGGAGTTTGTATACTCTTCTGTTGCCTGTGCCATTGAAATCATATTCAAGAAATGACTGCCAATTTCAGTGTTGTGAGGTTTTATGACCCAGATATTCTCCTAAAAGTTTATAGTCTTAATATTTATATTTAGGTCTTTTATCTATTTTGAGTTAATATTTGTATATGGTATTAGGTAAGGGTCCACCTTTATTCTTTTCCATGTAATTATTATGTTTCAACAATATTTAGTTAAAAGATTATTATTTCCACCACCAAATGTTCTTGGAAACCTTTTCAAAAATAACTTGACAATATAGGGAAGAGTTTAGCTCTAGGCTTTTATTTAACTCCAATGGTTTATATATCTGCCTTTAGAACAGTAATACACTGTTTCAATTATTGTAGCTTTATATGGTTTGAAATCAGAAAATATATATATTCTAGCTTTGTTCTTTTTCAAGATCGTTTTGGGTATCTAGAGTCAATATTCCATATTAGGATAGATATTTTGTGAAATATAAATAAATAAATGTATGATAATTTCACCTAAAAAAAGAGAAAAAATATTCTCTGGTAAGAAAGAAAGCAAAAAGAAATATTGAAATGTTATCTTTAAGTAATCAAAAGCTTGGTATCAGACAAATGAAACTATTATGTGAGATTATCATTTTTAATTTTGGATAAATTGCTATAATACTAGATGTCAACCACTAAGCCAAGCATGGGAGGGAGGGATGGGGAGAGAATGGGGTGGGGATCGGGTGGGGGCTGACTGGGCGATGTGTGCATGTATGTCTACAAAAGTTTGTATCCCACTATGATGTATGAATACAGTGCACCAATAAAAAATAAAATAAAATAAAATAAATAATCTCTTCAAGGAAGTAATAGAAAATTTTCCAAACATAGAGCAAGAGGTTTATACACAGGTCCAGGAAACTTATAGAACTCCCTTTAGACAAGATCAGAGAAGAGGATCCCCACGCCACATAATTGTCAAAATGACTAATGTGGAAGCCAAGGAGAGAATCTTAAAGGCAACAAAAACAAAAGGCAATGTGACATTCAGAGGCAAACCAATTAGAATCACTCCAGATTTCCCAAACCAAGTCATGAAAGCCAGAAGGGCGTGGAGGAACATATTCAAACTCTGAAAGAAAACAACTTCCAGCCAAAAATATCCTACCCAGCAAAACTATCCATCAAATTAGATGGGGAAATAAGAAGCTTTCATGACAAACAGAAACTGAAGGAATTTATGTCTTCAAAAACAGCGCTAAAGAAAATACTCAAGGAGATTAACTGCAAAGAGGAAATGGGTAATACAGGCCAGAACAAAAGAAACAAGAATTCCCATCCAGCAGACCACTAAGCAAAGAAGAATAAACAGTATCTCAAACAGAAATAAGAACTTAACATGTTGGGAATTAAAAATTATCTCTCAATAATCACACTGTATGGAAACGGTCTCAACTCCCCAATAAAAAGATATAAAGTGGCAAAATGGATTAAAATCCAGAATCCATCCATCTGCTGCTTACAAGAAACACACCTTACAAGTAAAGTTTCACCAAAAAAAAAGAATAAATATTCTCTGTTAAGAAAGAAAGCAAAAAGAAATATTGAAATGTTATCTTTAAGTCATCAAAAGCTTGGTATCAGACAAATTAAACTGTTCTGTGAGATTATCATTGTTAATTTTGGATAAATTGCTATAATACTAGATGTAAACCACTAAGCCAAACATGGGAAGGAGGGATAGGGAGGGAACGGGGTGGGGATCGAGTAGGGACTAATTGGGCAATGTGTGCATGTATGTCTACAAAAAGTGTTTTTTATCCCATTATGATGTATGAATACAGTGCACCAATAATAAAAATAAATTTAAAAAAAGAAAAAAAAAGATAGGAACAAACTCAGGTAAAGGGCTGGAGCAAGGTAATCCATTCTAATGTTACTCAAAGACACCCAGGAATAGCAACTATGATATCAGACAAGTTAGATTTCACACCCAAACTTATTAGAAGAGACAAAGAAGGTCACATTTTACTGGTAAAAGGAATAATCCAGCAAGAGGAAATAACAATAATCAACATCTATGCCCCAAACATAGGGGCAGGTACTTTCATAAATCAAACTCTTTGTGACATGAAGTCACACATAAGTCCCAAAACAATAATACTGGGAAACTTCAACACACCTCTCACAATACTAGGCCTATCTTCCAGACAAAGGGTCAGTAAAGATGCCTCAGAACTAAAGAATACCATTAACCAAATGGACCTGTTGGACACATATAGAATATTTCACCCAACTACAGCGGAGTTTACATTTTTCTCTGCTGGACACGTAACCTTCTCCAAAATAGATCACATCCTGGGACACAAAATGAGTACTAGCAAATTTAAAAAATGTTACATACTTCCCTGTGTCATTTCAGACCATAATGGAATGAAACTAGAAATCAACTATAAGAAGACCCAGAGAAACAACATAAACATGTGGAGGCTGAACACCACACTTCTGAATGAAGAATGGGTCATAGAAGATGTAAGAGGTGAAATCAAGAAATTTCTAGAAACAAATGAAAATAAAGATACAACATATCAAAACCTCTGGGACACTTTGAAGGCAGTATTAAGAGGAAAATTTATAGCACTGAGTGCTCACATAAGAAAAACAGAAAATCTTCAAATAAATAGCCTAATGACACACCTCAAAGCCCTTGAAAAGCAGGAACATTTGAACTCCAAAGCCAGCAGAAGGCGGGAAATTATTAAAATTAGAGCAGAAATTAATGAAATAGAGAATAAAAAACAATACAGAAAATCAACAAAACCAAAAGCTGGTTTCTTGAAAAAAATAACAAGATTGATAAACCACTAGCCAACCTAACTAAAAAAAAGAGAGAATCAACCCAAATTATGAGGATAAAAGATGAAAAAGGAGACATTACTACTGACAGTGTAGAAATCCAGAGGCTTATCAGAAACTACTTTGAAAAACTATACTCCAACAAAATGGAAAATCTGGAGGAAATCGACAACTTCCTAGATAAATACAACCTTCCTAAACTGAGTCAAGAAGATATAGAACACTTAAACCAATCAATAACAATCAAAGAGATTGAAACAGCAATAAAGAGCTTACCATCAAAGAAAAGCCCAGGACAAGACGGTTTCCCAAGTGAATTCTATAAAACCTTTATAGAAGAGCTAACCCCAATACTACTCAAACTATTTCATGAAATAGAAAAAAACAGGACTCTCCCAAATACATTCTATGAAGCCAACATCACACTAATACCCAAACCGAATAAAGACAGCTCAAGAAAGGAAAACTACAGGCCTATATCGCTGATGAACTTGGATGCAAAACTATTAAACAAAATACTAGCAACACACATTCAAAACCACATCAAGAAAATCATTCACCATGACCAGGTAGGGTTCATCCCAGGGATGCAAGGCTGGTTCAACATACGAAAATCAATCCATGTAATTCATCATATAAGCAGAATCAAAGACAAAAGCCACATGATCATATCAATAGATGCTGAAAAAGCATTTGATAAAATTCAACATCCATTTATGATAAAAAACACTGCAGAGAATTGGAATAGAAGGAACATATCTCAACATTATTAAGGCAATCTACAATAAGCCCACTGCCAACATCATATTAAATGGGGAAAAACTTCAAGAATTCCATTATCACCACTTCTCTTCAATATAGTACTAGAGACTCTAGCCAGAGAAATAAGACAAGAAAAGGAAATCAAAGGAGTACAAATAGGAAAAGAAGAACTCAAGCTTTCACTATTTGCAGATGACATGATACTATATTTAAAAACCCAACAAACTCAACCAAAAGGCTTATAGAACTGATCAATAAATTCAGCAAAGTATCTGGATACAAAATCAATCTTAAAAAAATCAGAAGCTTTCCTGTACACCAACCATAAATCCACTGAAAAAGAAATTCAGAAAACACTTCCACTCAGGACCTCCCACAAAAAAATATAAATAAAATACCTGGGAATAAATTTGACCTCAGAGGTAAAAGATCTCTACAAAGAAAATTATAAAACACTGAAAAAAGAAATTGAAGAAGATCTTAGAAGATGGAAGGACCTTCCATGTTCATGGATTGGCAGAATAAATATCATTGAAATGGTCATCCTCCCAAAAGTGATCTACAGATTTAATGCAATGCCCATTACACTACCAAGATCATTCCTCAAAGACATCGAAAAATCAGCCCTTAAATTTATCTGGAATAACAAAAAGCCCAGAATATCCAAGGTAGTTCTCAGCAACAAAAACCACGCAGGAGGAATCACAATACCTGACTTTAAACTATACTACAAAGCCACTGTAATAAAAACAGCATGGTACTGGCAAAAGAACAGATATATAGACCAATGGAGCAGAATAGAAGACCCAGAAACAAGTCCACACACTTTCAGCCAATTGATTTTTGACAAAAGGGCCAAAAACATACACTGGAAAAAAGGTATCCTCTTCAACAAATAGTGTTTGCAAAACTGGTTAACCATGTGCAGAAAATTGGAAATTAATCCTACTTTTTCACCCTGCACAAAAGTCAACTCACGATGGATCAAAGACTTGGAAATTAAACCAGAGACCTTGAAGCTCCTTGAAGAGGGCATAGGTCCAACACTACAACACAAAGGCACAGATAAACATTTCCTCAACAAGACCTCAAAGGCACAACAAATTAAAAGGAGAATCAATACATGGGATTGCATGAAACTGAAGAGCTTCAGTTCAGCAAAGGAAACTGTAAAGTACCTCAATAGAGAGCCAACAGAATGGGAGAAGATTTTTGCCACCTACTCCACTGATAGAGGACTAATATCTAGAATACACAGAGAACTAAAAAACTCAACACTGAGAAAACAAAGCATCCAATAACTAAATGGGCAAATGAACTAAATAGACACTTCACAAAAGAAGAAATTCAGATGGCCAATAAATTCATGAAAAAATGCTCAACATCACTGGCAATCAGAGAGATGCAAATCAAAACTACCCTGAGATTTCACCTAACTCCAACTAGAATGGCAATCATTCAAAACACAAACAACAACCCATACTGGCAAGGATCTGGAGAAGTGGGAACTCTAAAACATTGTTAGTCGGATTGCAAATTAGTGCAACCACTTTGGAAAACAGTATGGAGAATGCTCAGAAGAATGGGAACAAATCTATCATTTGATCCAGCAATACCACTGTTGGGTATCTACCCAAAAGATAGGAAGCCAAACTACCAAACTAATGCATGTGTATCTATGTTCATAGCTGCACAATTCACCATAGCCAAACTATGGAACCAGCCAAGATGTCCATCAACAGATGAATGGATTACAAAACTGTGGGATATGTATACAATAGAATTTTTCTTAGCCATCAAGAAAAACTCAATTACATCATTTTCAGGGAAATGGATGGAACTGGAGGACATTATGCTAAGCGAGATTAATCAGTCACAAAAAATAAGAAATCAGATGCTTTCCCTAATATGTGATTGTTAGGGAGAAATGGGTCATAGGAGGAACTCTTGAAAAAGGAAATCCTATAGAGGAGCAAACAAGACAACCTAAAGGAGTAGAAAGGAGGGGGGAAGACAAAAATCTCTAAAACACACAATGTACTTAAACATATCAAAGTCAATCACTAAGCCAAGCAAGGGAAGGAGGGACGGGGAGGGAATTGGGTGGTAATTGGGTAGGGGTTAAATCAGGGATGTGTACATGTTTGTACACACAAGTTTTTTACCCCAATATGATGTTGGAATATAATGCACCAATAAATATTTAAAAGAAAAATAAATAAATAAATAAATAAATAAAAGTAAAAATAATAAAAATAATAAAAAAGGTAAAATAGTTTAGGCAATACAGTCTACTTGAACACAGTCTACAAGAATTACTGTCATTCTGTCAACTAAGAACATATATATATATATATATATATATATATATATATATATATATATTTAAATATACTTTGGAAGCCAGACATGGTGATGCATGCCCGTAGTCCCAGTACTTGGAAGGCTGAGACAAGAGGATAGAAATTTGGAGGCCAGCCGGGCATGGTGGTGCATGCTTGTAACCCCTGCACTTGGGAGGTGGAGGCAGGAGGATCATGCAGGTTCAAAGCCAGCCATGCTGGCTTAAGAGACCCTGTTTCCAAATAAAAAGTATAAAATAGGTCTGGGAGTGTAGCACGGAGGTAGAAGGCTTCCAGGAACCCCAGTACCACAAAAAAAGATATTTGGAGGTCAGCATGCAATAACTTAATAAGACAGTTTCAAAATAAAAAATAACATAGGGTTGAGGATATAGCTCACTGGTGTAGTACCCCTGGGTGCAGTCTCAAGTAGTACAAAAAATAATTTATAAAGTAAATCATAATATAACCAGTACAATTGAGAAAATTTCCTTTCTAATAGCCAGTCTTTGTGTGTGTGTGTGTGTGTGTGTGTGTGTGTGTGTGTGTGTGTGTTACTAGAAACTGAACCCAGGTCATTCTATATCTTAGCCACACCTCCAGCCCTATTTTAACTTTTTATTATGAAACAGAGTCTACATTGCCAATAAAAATTTTAACCTTATATTTATCTTAATATAGAAGATAACTAAAGCAAGATTGCCCCTTATTAACAGAGATGTAGCTCACATTATCTAAAATGACTATGAACAATTGATAAAATATGATTATTACTTAGAGAACTTAGAAATTTAGCAAAACTAGTTATCTCCTCAATAGACATGATTTATAGCATTGCATCTAGACTATCAGATGTGTCAATAAAACATGTTCCACCATTATAAAATAGTTCATTTAGCCAGGCATGGTGGTACATGCTTATAATCTCAATACTTGGGAATCTGAAACAGAATCACAGGTTTGAAGTCAGCCTCAGCAACTTAGTGAGGCCCTCCACAACTTAGCAGGACTCCTGATTAAAAATTAAAAATAAAATAGGACTGGAAGTATAGCTTGGAGGTAGTATGTCCCTGGATTCCACCCCTAATACCACAAAAAATAATTAAAAAGTTTACTTAACCAGAGGTACAAACAAAAAAAAAAGAAAAAAATATTTAAAATCACACCTAATTACTCTTTTAGCAATCAAAAACCTAACAAAATCAACAGAAAACATAGATAATTACCTTGAGATGTCCATCAACAGATGAATGGATTACAAAATTGTGGGATATGTACACAATGGAATTTTACTCAGCCATAAAAATACAACTACATCATTTATGCTAAGTGAGATTAGTCAGTCACAAAAAATAAAAAAGCAGATGCTTTCCCTAATATGTGAAAGCTAAGGAGAAATGGGTCATAGGAGGAACTCTAGATGAAAAAGATCCTATAGAAGAGCATATAAGACAACCTAACTGAAGAGATGGGAGGGGGGAAGAAGGAAACTCTCTAAAGCACATGATGTACTTAAACATATCGAAGTCAACCACTAAGCCAAGCATGGGAAGGAGTAATGGAGAGGGAATGCGGTGGGGATTGGGTAGGGGCTAAATGGATGATGTGCGCATGTATGTCTACACAAGCTTTTTTTTTTTTACCACATTATGATGTATGAATAAAATGCATCAATAAAAAATAAATAAAATAAAAATAAATAAAATTTATTATCTGATTTCAAAAAACAAAATATTTGTTCTTTGAGCCAGTTTATTTTTAGACTTTTTATTAATTTATTTTTTTGAAACAGGTTCTCACTGAGTTGTGAAGGGCCTTGCTAAGTAGCTGAGGCTGTTCGTGAACCGCAATCCTCCTGTCTCTGCCTTCCAAATGCTGGGATTACAAGCATGTGCCACCACACCCAGCTGAGCCAGTTCTTTTGTAAACTTTGCTAAGACTTGATCAGTCATTGCCAAACCATTAGTCATATCTAGAAATTAATTATTAAAATTACTTTATTTTTTGTGACTGCATATGAATATAATGCACCAATAAAAAATTAAAAATAAATTTTATAAAAAGTTACTTTAATGCTGTATGTATGTCCCTATCACTCTGAATTATATTATGATGTGAGACTATATTGCACCAATAAAAGTATGTAAAAAGTCTCCCAAATATAATGTAGACAGTAAGTTATTTTCAGCTACCATTTGTAGCGGTGTTCAGACTATGTCAATGTTTTAATGAATATATACATACATATATATATATATGTATATATATGATGTACTTTATATATATACATATATTCATTTTATACATATATTTTATACATCATTTTATACATATATTCATTTTATACATATATTCATTTTAATAGCTATGTTTAGATAACACATGGACAATGCAATGAACATTATATCTTTGCTATCTAGAGACCAATATTGCAACTGATTAGAAAGCAAATATATATATATATATATATATATATATATATTACTTAATATATAATGATATTTCAAAATGAAAGTAAAACATTTGGAACATATTTAAAGGTAGATATAGATTGCAATAAAACTTTAACTGCTGTAACATATTAAAACATTTTCTTCCTGATGTTAGAAATTTTTTACTTAAGACAATAACTTTGAAGTTTGAAAAAATGGTGTTCTATTATGTATTACATACCCAATTACTTCCTACTACAATTTATCTTTCTCAAAATCTTCAAAAAGAGTTAAAGTTTTCCTAGGACTTATGTCTTAATCAAAACACTAAAACTTATTATTATCCTATGTTTTAGTTAATTAAAAATGGAGAAAATAAGACATTTAAAACAATACAAATCCTAAGGAAAATCAAAGAAATACAGAATTTTGCTAATATTTTATGGATTGAATCCAGGAACATTCTACCTCAAAGATACACCCCAACCCTTTCATTCCCTTCTATTTTTTTTATTTAGAAACATGGTCTCACTAAGTTGTTGAATTCTTGCTGAATTGCTCAGGTTTGATTGAACTTGTGATCCTCCTGTGTCATCTTCCCCAGTATAGGGATTACAGGCATTAACCACCAGATATGGCCCAATATGATTTTTAAATTTTTTATTGGTGCATTATAGTCATATATCTTAATGGGGTACAATGATAGAGGCATACATGCACATATCACTCATTTAGCCCTTCCTCAATTTCAATATGTTTTAAAGAACGCTTAATTATAAACCCTTTTAGAACTCAGCCAAAACTGAGTTTAGATATTCTAGTACAGTTTTACTTGAAAAATTTCAAATCTATTGAACAGTATTTTAGATGAACCATGAATGCCATGTTTACATAAAGCATTTATCAAATGAAAGCATCAGCTGGCACTTAAGCAGGCCAGGCACAATGGTGGATACCTGTAATCCTAGCACTTGGGAGACTAAGCCAGGAGGATCCTATGTTTGAGGCTAGCTGGGGCAATTTAGCAAAACTCTGTCTCAAAATAGAAAAATTAAATTGAATTAAAAAGGCTAGGGGTGTAACTCACGAGTAGAGTGCCTAATTTGAATCTCCAGTACATACACACACACACACACACACACACACACAGAGAGAGAGAGAGAGAGAGAGAGAGAGAGAGAGAGAGAGAGAGAATATATAAGAACTCCCAAGATTTTTGTCTTTAAATCAAGGTTTTCTTATGAAAACAAAATGATTATAAACCTGTGTTTTTGTAAGAATCCAATCTAAGCAAAGACTAGAAAAATAGTAGTGTCTCATCTACTACAAAGAAACAAATAAGCCCTCCCAGTTTTTATTATACACTGTTGGCATTAGTTTACATAAATAAACACACTTGGTAACCATTGGTTCCGTTTGGAGAAGCCTTTAGTAATTGGATTTTAAAGCAAAGAAAGGAGTTTTTTAAAATATTTATCAATTTCTATCCTATATTTTATCTAATTTATTCATTTTAATAGCTATGTTTAGATTACACATGGGCATAAGAAGCATTGAACATTATATCTTTGCTATCTAGAGACCAATATTGCAACTGATTAGAAAGCAAAAAAAAAATGAGTTACTAAATTCTAAAGACATTCTTGTTATCAGCAAGTAAAACTTAGCTTAATTGTCATAGACGTAATAAAGCAATGTGAATTAAAGGCATTTGGGCTAACTTAGCAGGTTTTAACATATATGCTTACTCTTCCATAAGCCAATTATAGTATCAAGGAAGTATGGGACATATTAGGATATAAACATGAATGCAAACAAATTAAAATTTCAAAGCTTAGACTATCATTTGCTAATTTTAAGTCAACCATTCTCTGATATCATCTTGATATAGCTTATATAAATCTTAAATTTGCATTTTTAGTTGAGACCAGTTAGAAAATCTACATCTAAAACAAAGCCCAGCTAGGCGTAGTGGCACATGCTTGTAATCCCAGTACTTGGGAGGCTGAGACAGGAGGATCTCACTTTCAAGGCCAGCTTCAGCTACATAGTAAGGCTTCCTGCAACTTAATGAGACCCTGTTTTAAAATAAAGAATAAAAATAGAACTGGGGGATGTAGCTTTGAGGTATAATGCCTCTGGGTTGAATCCCCAGTACTGCCAAAAATAAAAATAAAAACAACCCAATAAACCTTAAACAACAACAACAAAACCTCAGGTAGAGGGAAAAAAAAAACTTTCAACTGAAAAAAAACAAAATAAGATACATTTTAAGCATGAAGAATCAAAATGTGACCACCAGAGAAAAAGCCCAGAAGCTCAAAATAAAGTGATCAAAATTAAATTTTGATTGAGACTTATTTGATGCTTGATACAAAGACTGTGTTTGGAAAATGTTTGGAACCAATGAAATGTGCTGCTTTTAGGAATTCTTTCCCACTATATCAACAGTAGGCCAGATTATCTTTCTTGTATGTCTCAGAAAGCCCCAAACATCAAGAGGTGAGGATGGTAACTCAAATTGGGGGAATGACCAGTTCCTTACACACACCTTGTAAACATTCCAACTGAGGAATAGCGTATGTTCTTCTGAAATGAAATTCTCTATCTCAGTAGAAAAATCTTTTTCATCAGTATATAGCGTTGTCAGTCGTCAAGTTAACATAAAATTAGTGCAACCACTTTGAAAAATAGTACGTAGGATCATCAGAAGAATGGAAATGAACCTACCATATGATGCAGAAATATCACTTCTGGGTATCTACCCAAAAGAATGGAAAACAAATTTCCAGATTAATGCATGTGTGTCTATGTTCATAGACACACAATTCACAATTGCCACTCTGGAACCAGCCAAGGTATCCATCAACAGTTGAATGCATTACAAAACTATGAGATATATACACAATGGAATTTTGCTCTTCCTAATATTCGGAAGCTAGGGAGAAAAAGGGTCTTAAGAGAAATTCTAGATAAAGAAGAAGAAATCATAGATGAGCAAAAAAGGTGACCTAACTGTGGGTGATAGGAGGGGGAAAGAGGGAATTCCCTAATATGCATGACATACATTCACAAACATATCAAAATCAATCAGTAAGTCAAACATGAGTAGGGAGGGGGAGGGAATGGAGTAGGAATGGGGAAGGGCTAAATGAGTGATGTGTGCAAGTATGTCTCTACCATCATGTACCCCATTAAGATGTATGACTACAATGCACCAAAAAAGTTGTATAAAATCAGTGTATGCATAGCATACACATGCACACACACACACACACACACACACACACACACACACACACCTTACTATAATCTTTTCAACCAAACCCAAACATGAACAAATGAACTCTCCAAACAAATCAGTAAAATTACTGAAAAATTTTCCCTCCTCTGAATTTTACCTCATCTACAGGTACCTAAAAAGCAAAAGGCTTATTCAAGGCCAAGCAGCTTACTTAAGCTCCAAATTCTGGACAGAGCTTTCTATCTTATACTACCTGTGGAGTGCAGGCTATGCCCTGCTCTGAGTTATTCTGTGATGAATAAAAAAGCAGTTAAAGCTAAGTGTGGTGGTGCACACCTGTGAGCTCAGTACTTGGGAGGCTGAGACAGGAGGATCACAGGTCCACCACCAATCTCAGCAACTTAGTGAGGCCCTCCACAATTTAGCAAGAACCTCTTTCAAAAAAAATAAGAAATAGAGGCTAGGGGTGTAGCTCAGAGACAGAATGACCCTGGGTTCAATCCTCAGTACCCACTACCACATACATACAAAGAAGCAATTTTCAGACTGGGCCTGCTCTGAGTCCATTGTGTAAAGCCATAGTTTGCCATGAGTGATTCTGTTTTGAGTCCATATACCAAGGTAGAATGATTCTTCTACTCCTTGTTTGTACAAGTCAACAGCTGACATCTTCATAGCATAGCCACATGGCACAGACTCAATAAATAACCCTGTTAATAAATACTGATCGCCTCTGAACTTACTGAATTTATCACATAGATATATGGGTGTATCAATCTCATATCAGAAAAACCAGGCCCATGAGGTTATCAAATCCACCAGAACACCAAATGAAGTGACTCCTCACTGAGATCCATAAAAGGAGGAGCACTCCAAGACCTGACACAGCAGCATACCAAGCCTGTCATCTGATCACCAGCTGAGACAAACCTATATTTCTCTCCCCCACCCAGCTTCAATTTCAGCTCATCATGGTTTCTTCTGCCGAAATGTAAGGCTACTCCAGGGTGACACTCTGAAGCCCTCTGTGTTGGGACACTCACAAATTAGAAGTGGTTCATTAAAATCCTAAATCCTAAAATCTGACCACCTAATTGACTCTCTAAATTCCTATCTGCTCTCTGCCTTTGATATTGGCAAAGCCTCCTGATCCTCTGGGCCACTGTAAGCCTTTCTTAGTGTTTCTGTAACCTATATATGTATATCACTGTGGTGAATGCAATGTGTGTTATAGATACTGTAAACTGAAATTGGAATAAAATAACTTGTGGTTCCTCCGTATATGGCTACCAGTTGCCCGCAAATACTTGGTGAGAAGCAACCAATGAAAGTGGTGTAACGTGTGAATTTGTTGGAATAGATTCTGACATTGTAGAAAGACACAGTATTCAGTCAATATTAATGGCATAGCTGGCTCATGACACCTCCTGGTACCGAAAATTATTCAAGGCTCAGAACCTCAGAGATTGGAGATAAAACCCTGTGCAGACCCTGATGGAACAATCCAGCCCTATTTGTGGCCCACCAGCCATAAGACAAATAACAATTTTTCCTTACCAACAAGGTAATTTTGGGAGCTTAGGCTACAGTAAGGATGGGGAAAGATCTTCAGGCAGCTGCTGGAGCTTTTCCTGAAATTCCAATTCTAGGTTTGGCCAGCAATGAGAGGTCTAGCCTCCTCCACAACCATCAGAGCTGGCTTGAGACACACTGCTCAGGGGCAGAATAGTTAGTTGCTCCTGGAATGGTAATTCACCCAGAGGCTAGCCTCTACCTTTGCTCTCCAAAATCTTGTAGTTAAGTTGGCAAAGAAAAGGTCTTATTCAAAGCCTGATGTGAAGGGAGATAGAGGAAATTTTGTGTTTCAAATTACCATCTTCAAAGGAGTCAGAACTGGGACAGCTTCTAGATCTGTTCTCAGCTTCTATGCCTGTGTGTACAGGCACATTTAGCCTCTCTCAGTGTGAGGAAATGCAAGAAAATTTCACAAGTTCAAGTAATTAGGACCTTCAATTTTCATATGAGGAAGTTGTCCTGAGTTTCAGAGGGAGCCTGTTTCAGGATCACATTTATACATAAAAAACCCAAGCCTGTGCATAGAAAACAAATAAGAAGGAAAAATAATGAAGAATAGTAGGTAGTGATATCATTTGTGGTTCTTCTTAAACTTTTCTTTGTACTTATATAGTTTCTAAATTTTCATTAGCAAACAGGTATTGCTTTTTTTTTTTTTGCAATATGGTGCATTGAACTCAGGGGCATTCTACTTCTGAACTACCCTCCCAGCCCTATATTTCACTTTTATTTTGAAATAGGGTCTCTCTGGGTTAATTAAAAATCTAACTACTTTCTGAGACTGTCCTAAAACCTATGATCCTCCTGTCTCAGCTTCCCATGTACTAGGATTACAAGCATATACCATAACCACTGACTCAGGTATTACTTTTCAATTGAACAAGCATTAGGTTGGCAGTTTTCCCATTTTGGCAGGCATCAAAACCACTTGGAGTGCTTATGGAAACATGGACAATGGGTAGCCCAACTCCATGTGTGTCTTACCCACACAGTCCCTCAGAGCCCCACACTTTATTTAATTATCTGATGGGACATCTTGAAATTCTTCTGTGTTTGTGTGTGATGCTGGGGATTGAATCCAAAAGTGTTCTACCTCTGAGATTCACCCTCGACACTTTTATTTTTTTAATTTTAAACAGGGTCTAAGTTACTACATGCTGACCTCAAACTTGCAATCCTTCTTTCTCAGTCTCCCAAGTACTGGGATGACAGACCTTTACCACCATGCCCAGCTTGAAATTCTTATATTTTTTTCAGCAAGGAACCTCACATTTCCATTTTGTATGGGAACCTACAAATTATGTAGCCAGTCTTGGCTAGCTACTCCTCCCAGAATCTTTGTTTCAATTTTTCTGCTGCAAGACCTGAAAACTTGAATGTCTACCTTCCACAAAAACTTTTGAAGATGCTTTCTGATGGTACTGATACTGCTTGTTTGTAAACCATACTTGGAAAATCACAGCATAGTAATGATATTTTTAAAAGGTTACACTGGTGAAATAGCTCCCAGGTGCATTTAAGAATGTATTTACAGACAATTAACTACTGTAGAATAGAGAAAACATATTGAAGATCAACCAATAATGAAGATAATGGTGTCTTCCAAATGAGAATGCAAGTCAATGAGAAATTGTGACATGTTGTTTGGGGAAACTCAGTTCCTCAGAGGATGGTGACCTGTCCAGCAAATGGCTTAGCACTGATTTTGATTCACTCACTCCTTGGGCTTCCCGCCCTGGTAAGCTCCTTTCCAATAATAACTACTCAGACAGCTGCTCTCATTCTAATTTTCATCACTTGTAAAGATAATGAGACCTGTTTGGGGGGCATTTGAAAGCTTTGAGGCCTGAACTCATGACTCTTGAGGACACATGGCTCTTGGAGGATCTCAAAACCCCTATCTCTTCTCCACTATACTTTGACTTCTTACTGGGAACAGGACCCCCAAGCTCTAATGCTCTGGGGTCCACTAGGTTCAAATTGTTCAGAGACTCCTGAGGATGGAATTATAGTCCTGGCAGAAAAACAGGGCTGGTAGGGTGACTTTCCACAACATTATCAAAGAAATTCACTTTGCCACACTAGCTACCATTCCAGCAAACCAACTGGGTGCTATTTACTCCTTCTGTTGAATCAGTTTTCTTTGACTCTTGGGCTTTTAAATGGGGACCACTGATCTTAGCCAGCAGAGAAAGCCAGCTGCTGGCAAACAGGAGTCCTGGGATTTTGTGTGGTCTGACATTAACCCAGTTAAGGTTACCTTTGGCAAAAGCCCTGCCCCTCTGTATCCGGGTTTGCTGGTGTCTCGAAACATAGATGTTCAATAAATAAGATGGGACAGAAAGGGCACTTGACCACAGCAGTTCTATGAATTCCATGAGTACACTGCCCAAAAAATAATTTGGCCAAAGTTTGGATCAGTATCCAGGCAGAGATGGTAGGAAGGGCACCACTGCTGGAGCCAGTAGCCACTAGAGATTCTATGCTCATGCTAGCCCCAGGTATCTGTGACAGTCAGTGTTGCAAGAGAGTCCATCATGATCCAGACCAACCCTTCTCTGAGTAGCTGCTTATGAATATTCCCTCTGAAATTGGCAGTTCCCTCCCTGCTGTGACTGTCAAGGAGCTAAGGACCTAGCATCTAGCAGACCTGACTGAGACTAGTTCTTGTGCTGCCATATCTCTGCTGGGTGACTGGTGGCAAGCTATGGCCACTATGAGTCTCATCGTAGCATACGCATTATAGTAAGAGCTTCCCCAACACACAGAGTCATCTATGAATCAAATAAGATAATCAGTGGAGACGCCCTGAGCACTGTGCCTAACACATGAAAAGGGCTAGAGAGATGATTCCTTTCTGTCTTCCTTTCCCGGGGTGGCCACATAAATTGCTACCAACTTTGTGGCTTTAAGCAACACACATGTAAGCTCTTACCCTTCTGCATGGCAGAAGTCAGAAGTGGGTCATACTGGGCTAAAATCAGGGCAGGAATAGGCTGTGTTCCTTCTGCAGGCTCCAAAGGAGAATGTGTTTCCTTGCCTTTTGCAGTGTTTGGAAGCCATGTGGGTTCCTAAGCACATGGCCCTACCTCAAATCACTCCAGCATCTTGCTTCTGCCCTCTGGTCCATCTTGCTGTTGCCTCAGTCCTCCTACACATTAGACAGAGTTAGTAATAGGAGATGTGAGTACAGAAGACTTCCATGGCAAAAGAAACTTTCCAGATGAGATTAAATCATACTTCTCAACATGGGGAGATCATTGTGGATTATCTGAGTAGGGCATAAGGAACTTTAAGTAACACATCTCCAGGCTCTGGGGACTAGGATGATGATTCATTTGAGAGAGAGCATTGTTTTGCTGACTATGTCTTCTCCTCCTCTCTCTGGGATCACCAGTGTTATAGTGGGATGTGTGTGTGTGTGTGTGTGTGTGTGTGTGTGTGTGTGTGTTCAATATCATATATTTAATTCAGGGGTGTTGTATCTGTGAGCTGAATCCCTAGCCCTAATTCATTTTGTATTTTGCAGTCAAATGCTCTACACCTGAGCTATACCCCCCAGTCATTTTGTATTTTGAAACAGGGTTTCACTAAGGTGCTGAGGCTGGCCTCGAACCTGTGTTCCTCCTGTCTCAGTCTCCCACGTACTGGGATTAAAGGCATGCACCACCACACCCAGCTGAGTTTCTCATTCTTGACCAGGCCCAGCAGTAGATTCCTTACCCCTGGCCAGTTAGGAGCCATGTCAGGGGTCCTCAGTGCCAAAAGGGCCACTTATTATGTTGATCTCCGGCATTTGTCATTCTGGCTAGATTGTCAGCCACTGAGAATGGGGACACAAGCTTTCACTACCCAAATGTCCACATCCTGAGATTGGCAGTGTCGACATGGAGCCTCAATGGAGTTGGAACTTGGAACATATACACCAGTTGCATGTTGTGGAACGAACTTGAAGACACTAAATAGATGCCTTATGATCCTCAAAATTCACTCTCCTGCCATTAATAAGGACAGTACACTTTTACCTATTTCTTTGCTAAAAGTTTCCAGGATGCAGAGACTGTGGCCCAAGGAAGGGCATGGACTTGCCCAAAGACACATGGGAATGGACCTTCAGTCTCCCAGAACAAGCTGTGCTTCCCACTGACCCCATTTTAGCAAGTGAGACCTGAGAGGCTAAGGAGGAAGAAATTCAGCAGGCTGAAGAGCCTGGGTGTCCACCAGGACTTTCTGCCACCCACATCAAGGTTCTGGGCACTGATGCTGCATGGAGCAGTCACTGCCCTGGGCCGACTTCTTTCCAGAAACCTATGTCTGCCCTCATTCCTGGGTTATCTTTGGTTGTTTTCACCAGCCTGCTGTGGTCACAAAACTCAGTTCACAATCCTCAGGGCCAAAATTGTGGTCTATTAAGCAGTCCACAGCCCCAAGCCCAAGCCACAGGATCCTGGGGGCTACAGCTTCGCTGCTGGGCTGTTGGCATGTATCTTCTGCATGAATGGGACATGGCAACAAAACTGGGAGCAAAAAGAGCAGGGAGAAGCTTAGCCCACCACATTTCTAATTCACTTCCCCTGTACAGATCCAGATTCTGACATCCAGAGAGCACTCTGAATCCCACCTCCCCCCTGCCCTGAGTTTCTGAAAGTCTAAGAGTCCCAATGTTTACAAAGACCCAAGCCAGTTTTTGGTTCCACTACTGCTTCGCTGAGTGATCTTGGATCAGTAATGTGCCATCTCTGATGTTCAGTTTCCCTGGCTGCAAATGGAGAGAGCAAGGGGTCATCCTATGGGATGGGAGGCTAAAATGAGGGGGCACACACTTTGTAAGCAGGCAGGCTGGGAGTGATAGGAGGTAAGCAGGCCAGAGGAAGGAGGCAGGAAGCGCCTAGAACTGCAAGCAGAGACAGTTCCACAGAGACTCTCAGAAGGCTGGGGACAAACAGGGTGCTTTTTGAAGCTGAAAGCAGGCTTTATGAGTGAGTAACTGTGCATATATGAGAGGACGGCTAGGCAACAAGTCCCATAGGGGTCTCCAGAACAGGAAAAGATAGCTATTTTATGTGTGAGGCAGGGGAGGTACTAGGGATTGAACCCAGGAGTATTCTATTTCTGGGCTATACTCCTCAGTCCCATTTTTAAATTTTGAACAGAATCTCACTAAGTTGCAGAGGGTTTGCTTTGCTGCTGAGACTGGACATGAACCTATGATCCTCCTGTCTTAAGCTCCCATATACTGGAGTTACAAGCATATACTACCAGATCTGGCTTAAAGATGGCTCTTGATTGCCAACTGGGGCCCAGAGGTAACCATATGTAGAATGAGTAGACCTCAGGAATCTTCTCTGAGGAGCAAGCCTAGGGACTGCCCTCAAGAAGGCCTTACCCCTCAGAGAAAGAGGCCCAGGGAGGCCTGCTAATAATCACTCCTTTTCTCCCAGTACCATTTCGGTCTCCATTCCTGGAATAAAGGACAAGAAAGAAGAAAGAAGAGGAGGCTTTCCTGCATGCTGGCTTCTACACCTAGCTGTCCCCCATCCACAGCCCCACTAATGGACTCTGAGGTCCCAGAACATCATCATTGCTCCCAAGGTGCACTACACTCATCTCATCCTTTCACTCACACAAAAGCTGGACCCAGGTGGCAGTGTCTCTTCATCCCTAAAGGCACCCATCATGCTTTGCCACCTGAAGTTCACACACACACACACACACACACACACACACACACACACACACAAATACACATGAGCACATAGTCTTTCACACATACAGGTGCACACAAACTCAAAATCACATCTCATATGCATCTGCACACACACAGACAAGATGCCTTTCCCACAGCCCAGATTCAAGGCTGCCTACTCTCCCTTTACTCTAGGATCGTAGTTACTATCTCTTCTGACTTTACTCTGTATCCAGGGCAAGTGGAAGTGGGGTGGGTGGCAGTGGGGTGGGTGTCAATTGAGGTAGAAAGTGGAAAGAACAGATTTTGATCTATCCCCATTGTGAATGACTGTCCAATCTATGAGTCCCAGAACAGGATTTTCCATGCCTTTCTGAAAGGGCCCCTCAGAGTCTCAGGCTGTGGAATGAATAGGATACTAAGGGTCTGTTCTAGCCTTTGCTTCCGTTCATGGAGTGGAGCCTTTTGACTGCGTGCCCAGAGGCAGAGATATCTGTGGTGTGGGGAAAAGGATTATCAACATGCATATGCTGTGTACTTGTATTTTTACATGTGCATTGGCATATAGATGTGCCCCTGGGCTTGCTTCAGGATTCAAGCAAATATCTGTGGATATGTGCATCTATTGATATGTGCACATAAAAGTGTATACCTGCGTGTGACTACATGTTGTTCATCTTAGTTCAAGCCACTATAACAAAATACCACAGACTGGCAGAACAAACAACAGACACATGTTTTCCAAAGCTCTGGAAAATGGGCAGTCCAAGATAGAGGTGTTAGCAGATTTAGTTCCTGGTGAGGACTCTCTTCCTGCCTCATGGATGGCTGCCTTCTCACTATGTCAAGGCTTCAACATACAAATTTTGTGGTGCACACATTCAGTCCATAATCCATAATAGTTCCCATGCATGCATGTGCACTCATGCCTGTGTATGTCCATGTGTGCAGGTGTACCCATGAGTATGTGTATTTGTATCTGCCAGGCTGCTGCCCTTGCTCCCTCTGGATTTCCTGAGTAAGGCTGCCTCTGCCTCTAGATAGGTATCTGGGGCTCTGGGTTGTCCAGTCCAGACCACAGCCTTTCAATTACCCTTCTTGTTTGAGTCCCCTGGTTGGTAAACATGGCCAAAGTCAGATGTCCCTGGCTACTTCCATGGCTACAGCAGCATCCTGTCTCCAGAGCCCACTGGAAGTTTCCATATGCTTCCATCAATCTCTCTGCTTCTCCTTCAGGCAAATTCTTATTAAAGTCCAGTCAAAATCCTTAAAGCCCCAGTTAAAATCCTTTAAAGCCTAGTCCCAGTACATCTTCCCTGTGAAACCTTGCCTGTCTAGGGCTCACGTCTCAGAAAGTATTGTCACTCCCTTGCCAAAGCACCCACAGTGCTTTCTATGAAGTGCTTTTATGGCACCTACCAAATGGCACTTTAGGTACTGTTGTCTCTGTAAATACAAACTTGGGATGTGGTGCTGGAACATTTCATTGTACCCAGGGTTCATTTGTCAAGTGACTAACATAGAGTGCCTTCATCATCTCATAAAGACTTGGGAGTTCAGCCCAGAGATACATAGTTTTCTGTATCTTTTTATCAGTTACAAATCTCTGGTCAGATGGAGCCATGAAAGGTGAGGCTGGTCCAGAAAGTGCTTCAGTTTGGTTTCTCCATCAATGTCCAAGCCCATCTCTATGCCTCTGCTAGCAGCACAGTTGAAGGAGGCCTTTCAACCTGAAGGTGGGAGGTTAGGCACTATCTTTAGAGGAGACTCAGGGTTCTATGTCCTTCCAAGCAGAGCCTCTCCCTGTTCTGGCCAGAGGGCTGCGACTTTTATCACTGAGAGGTCTCCACAACCCTGGATTTCTGAGACCATGGCTGTTGCTCCCACATGTTAACAAGTTGTGTGTGATATTGCCAGCACAGGGAAGTGATAGCTCCACTCATCAGCAGCCACATTCCTTCTGAATATGGGGAGTCTTCAATATGCCCACTACAGCAAACACAGGAACTTTGAGAAGGAGAACACCTCAAATGGTCCTAACTGAACTCCTGGTACAGAGAACTGGCCAAGACAGAGCCTGGCCAAAAATGGCAGGCAGGGGCGGGGTTAGTCTTTGGAGGTTTTATTACTTTTTGCTTTGTGATGACTGGCTCTGAGCCCACACATTTCTTGAATACATAATAGGGAGTTGGGCGAGCCTGCAGAAATAAATTTTATTAACACACAATCACCACAGTCCCAGACAGGGCCTTCTTTCACCAGGTCGGGTCAATTAACAGAATAATGCAGGGTAAGTTTTCGTTTTAAAGCATTTAATTAATGTTTGGGTACAATGAACATGCAAGCCACCAATCTGTCTTTTGAGGCATGTATTATCTGGAAATTGATTGTAATATATGCTTATTTCTAGAATTGTAATTCCTTGGAAGACATTGAAAGCTCTCCTCCTTACCCCTCCCAACTTCTGCCCTTCCCTCCCCCCTTATTCTGCCCCTTCTTGCCCCTCCTACCATAATTTAGTCAACAGTGGCCCAAAAGTGACTCATCATCTGAGAACCAGGGTTTCTGTGCAGAGACAGCCCAGCCTTCAGGACCTAATTTGTGTTCAGCCTGCTACTGGGAGTACACTTAGGCCCATTCTTTCTTTCACCCATCTGGAGGCCACCATATCAACTCTCTACCCTGAAAAAATAAATGACACAGCCAGGTCTGGTGGTACATGCCTGTAATCCAAGTTTTAAGAAGGCTGACATAGGAGGCTCGCAGGTTCAAAGCCAACCTGGGTAAGTTAATGAGACCTTGTTTCAACAAAAAGAAAGAAATTACAAAGAACTAGGAGTGTAGTTTGAAAGTAAGATGCCCCTAGGTTGAATCCACAGTACCCGTCAAAAATAGAGAGTTCCAAGTACTCCCCGAACCAGCCCCTGCAGCCTCGGGCAAGACGGTTAGAGATATACTGGGATGGCAAAGAAGAGCCTTTTTGCAGAAACAGTTCTCCCTCACCCTGGCTCTATACCACCATGTCACAGAAACAGCTCTGTGTCCCCAACTCACTGGAGATCCACTGTGGAAACAGTGTAGATAGACCTAGTGTAGAAACACTGTTTGTGGCAGGCCTATGTGTAGGGCACAACTCCCTGCCTAGCTGGATGTGAGCTCTTCTCTCTTAAGAGATGCCAAGTGGAAGTTTTCTTTGTGTCTGACAAAATGCTGGCTATTGGGCAGGGGTCATCAGAAGGGTCCCAGAGATCTTAGAACATAGACAGGATACAGTGTGGGTCAGGTTGAGGGTTCTGAGTTCAGTCAAGTCTGGAATAAAATGCTACATCCTGGTGCCACCTTGCTGGTCACTGTTCAGTGGTTGACTTCCCTTTCTTCATTGATACAATGAAGTGGCACAGAGCAGCTGTCTTTCCTTGCTGTGGTGAGGATTCCCAGAGATTATAAGATGGACCAGCCTCAGCCCAAGCTGGAGAGAACCTTTCAGCTTTTGGGTCTGCTGCTCCAGCCATGTCCAGAGCTGTAAGACATCATCCCCATTACAACTCTAGCTGCCCTCGAGAACATGACAGGACTGCCACTGTCTGCAGTGGGTCTGGCTGCTCTGCAGCACTGGGAGAGCACCCTGTTTCTGCAGTTGGCATTGGAAGGATAAGTGGAGAACCCCAATGCTGGGCCCACCCCTCTCATCACCACCATGGGTGTGGTCTCCCATCCCTATGTAACAGGTAGTAAGAGCTGTCCCAGGTGTCTCAGGGGGCAACTTAAATGCTGAAGCCACTCCATCTCTAAGAACCTGGGAGGGGCAGTCAGGACCTCTCAGGCCAGGCTGGCTCTCTGCCCAAGCTGCTGAAGACAGGTGGGAAGGTCCTTCCTACAGGGGATGGAACAGTGTCCAAGATCACAAGTCAGGGCCAGCCTTGCTCAGGGCTTTTTATGTAACAAGAAGTCCTAGTGGTAGAGCCCCACACTGCCAAGGCATAGAGACGGCTCTGTGTCTCCAGCATACTGGGCACCTACTGTAGAAGCAGAGCATGCAGTCCAGGCCACTACTCTTCCCTGCTAAGCTTGTCATGCGTGTCCATCGGGGGCCAAGGGGGAGCACTGGGAGCCCCTGGGTTGGAGGATGTAAGAGGCAGAGGGGAGAGGCCCTAGAGAGGGAGACCCTCATGGGACCAAAATTGAGCTACAGGAGCCAGGCATGGTTGCAAAGAGAGGCCATCCTGGTGGGGGTTCCTGGGCCTCAAGAGGGGTAGGTAGCTAGAGTTCCTCAGAGAAGTCCCCAGGACAGTGGAGGGGCCAGAAGCCCCAGGATGAGACTCCTGAGATCCTGGTCAAACCAGAAACTACCATGTGGTCCTGGTGGCCACAGGACCTGAAGGAGGGACTTGGAGTGGGCTTGGGGAGGGGGCTTCATTCCCTCACCCAAACTCAGTGCTACCTCCCCCTCTGTTCCTCAGTTGAGACTGAGGGTACAATTTCATGGGTTCCACCTCTTCTTCTATGGACCCCAAAATAACAAGGTGGAATCTAGAGCCTAAAGAATTCCTGGGATTCCTCCCTTGCCAAATTTAGCTCTGGAATGGTCCAAGCAGCTCATGGTGGAGCCCCTGATATTTTCTGAGTAGTAACAACGGGCCCTGATTTCCTGAAGGGACTGGTCCCCTGGCCTGCAAGCATTGGGTTGCAATTGTCAGAGAAGCTAGGCCTAGAGACTGGAGTGAAGGAGGCTGAGGGGTCTTTTAGAAGAACAGGAGTCAGGGCTTCCTTTTCTTGATGGAGAGGGGATGGCACATCCATTGCTCAGAGGATGAAAGGGAGCAGGATTTCAGTGTGAGAGAGATGTCACAGAGGTGATGTTTCACCCATAAATTCTGGGAATGCAGCTGAGCCACGCTTCAGAAAAGGCACAGGTATACACAGTTTACTACACAGCAGATAGGCATGGGAACCTGGCAGAGAATTAGGAGGCCTTGGGCACATCTCATCTAGCCTGGGCTATACGGGCCTGCCAACCAAACATCCCACACAGGACAGTTGTGAGGACTGCCTAGGACAATCTGGCAAGTCCTTGGTACAGAGCTCATCAGGGGGCATGGCTAGCTCTTTTTATGTTTTCTGGAGGGAATATTAGGGATTGAACTCAGGGGCATTCTACCTCCAAGCTACATCCCCTGCCATATCTTTTATTCTTTTTTTTAGTTTTTTTAATTAGAGAAAAGTTTGAAACAGAGTTTCACTAAGTTGCGGCGGGCCTCACTAAGTAGCTGAGGCTGTCTGCGAACTGTGATCCTCCAGTCTCAGCTTCCCAAATGCTGGGATTACAGTCATGTGCTATCATGCCCGGCTTTTTTTTTTTTTTTTTTTTTACACAGGGTCTTGCTAAGTTGCTGAGACTGGCCTCAAACCTACAATTTTCCTGTTCAACCTTCCAAATACTGGGATTACAGGCAGGTGACACAATGCCCAGCCACAGCTAGCTTTTAAGGGGTTTTGATTGCTATACCGAAATATCTAAAGCAATGTGAAGCAAGAGCAAAGCAAAACAAGAGGGCATAAGTATGGCACATTGCCTTTGAACCCTACATTCATAAGTAGCATTGGCACCCACACCTGGATTACCTTCCAGGGATTTCCTTAATACAGAGCCACTTCACCCAAGACTGGAAGACCAAACAAGCAGCTACACAAAGTCTTGCCCACCCTGCTCTTTTCTGATACTCTTTGATGCTTTACAGACTCTTTTTTCTTTTTTTGGTGGTACTGGGGTTCCTGGAAACCCTTCTCTGGGCTACGCTCCCAGACGTATTTTATATTTTTTATTTGGAAACAGGTCTCTTAAGCCAGAGAGGCTGGCTTTGAACCTGCATGATCCTCCTGTCTCCACCTCCCAAGCATCGGGATTGCAAGCGTGTGACACCACGCCCAGCTTTACAGACTCCTTTAAGCTAGGAACAGCCAATGATAGGTCTTTTTTCCTTCAAAAACCTTCTGAGGCTAAATGATATTGGAGACATCACCCTCCTGCCAATTCAAGGCTAGCCTTGAACCTGTGACCATCCCCATCTCAGCCTCTGAAGTACTAGGATTACAAGCTTGTGTCACCACACCTGGCTACATTCCTGCCAATTCTAAGCCTCGTTTTCCTTAGGAGAGACTCAAAATCAATTGATTCCCTCTACATCCTAAACACAGCCACATATTAAGCATTGCTCCCCTTCAGGTTCCTCTATCCCTTCCCTACTCCTAGGTGTTTGGAGCCCCAGGTCCTGCCAATGACAGCAAGAAACCAAGAAAGATTGATGACCTAACCTGGTTGTCTATGGCTTAGCCTTCTACCTAGATTGACAAGAGCCTCAGTTTCATCCCCTTTTTGACTAAAGGCAGCCAGTGCAGGATCTTGTCATTGGCCGAGCTCATTAGATATTGAATGACAGTGAATAACAATCCAATTGGCAGCAGCTGGGGTTAAGGGTACAACATAAGGGGAGGGCAATGAGGAGAGGCAGAGAAAATCCTGAGCTGGAAATAATGACACCTAGGATGAAATGCTCCCACCCTGACTTATTTTGGCAACAATCTTGAGTACCCTGCTCCCTGCCACCTTGACTTTCAGAGATGCAATAAAGTCTCATAGCATCAAAAGCATGTCCTTTTCCTAGAATTCTCTGTTCCTTGTCTAGCTTCCCTACAGGATGGCAAACATGATGAGGGCAGCAACCAGCTGGATCTCTATTACTACTCCATCTCCAGTGCCTAGCAGAAAACTGACTCTTGTTAAATATGTGGTGGACATATGAAACAACAGATGAATAGAATTGACAAAAACATGTTTTATAATCTGTAAAGAGCTATGCATATCCAAGGGACTCCACTTATAGAAACCCAGTGGGTCAAAGGAAGTAACAAGAACCTAGGCTTTGCCAGACATGCTGGTACACACCTGTAATCTCAATATTTGAGAAAGTGAGATGAGATGATTTCAGATTCCAGGTTAGCCTCAGCAATTTAATGAGATCCTCAGCAACTTAGCAAGACCTTGTTACAAAATAAAAGATAAACAGAGCTGGAAGTGTAGTTTGGAAGTAAAATACCCCTGGGTTCAATCCCCAGCAACAACACACACACACACACACACACACACACACACACACACACACACCTAGCTTTCTAGGCTCTTCTTCATGAGATAGGCAAGCAGAAGTCTCTGCAGAGTGCTTTGGCCAGGCTGGCTCTTCCTTCTGAATTGATGTTGGTCGTGGATGCCTTCCAGGACATCACCTGTACTATGCAACCAGAGGCAGATCCAGAGGTCAGTCACCTTGGGGCTCAGAAGGAATGAGAGACTTCAGGGTGAAGCACACCCATCTGTTCTCATGTGCTTTGAGAATGAGCTACCACTATAGTCAACTTACACTTGTGCTGCTTCCGGGAATCCTGGCAGTTTTTCTTCAGAATAATAGAGGAGTTTGTGTGCAGTATGAAAGAGAGGCAAGGGAAGAATGCTGCCTGCTCTTCAACTAGCTCCCCAGACAAGTGAAAGAACATGCCTGCTGTCCTTGTTCAGCTCTTCAGCTGACTTGTGCCTAAGGTCAGCTGACTGACAGCAAGTAAGAAAAGCAGAGAGAGAGAGACAGAGACAGACAGAAACAGAGACAGAGACAGTAGAAGAGGAAAGTATGGGGATAGAAAAGCAGAAGGAAGAAAGAAAAGAGGGAAGGAAGGAAGGAAGGAAGGAAGGAAGGAAGGAAGGAAAGGAAAGGAAGGAGAAAAGGGAGGAAGGGAAGGAAGAGAGGAAATTTGAGGGAGGGAGGGAGGGAGGGAGGGAGGGAGGGAGGGAGGGAATTTTAAAGGCTACATCTCTCAAACTTTCTAATTCTGCAGACTACCTAGAATGACTCTAGATTGATGTGACCTGCTGGAGGCTTTGGGGTAATAGCTTGTTTTGCACAGGTGGGAAAATAATACCTACCCATTAGCTGTCTATAAGCAGCTCCTGACACACAACTCCAGAGGAAGAGATTCCAGCATATCCCTTTGGAATGCTTCTATGGATGTCCTGAGAAATGGATGGAAATGGCTTCAAACTTTGATGCTGAAGACCAGTTTTAAGATGAAGAGCAATGTAGAGATCATTCTAGGCTTCCCCTCTCATTATACAGATGAGACTATTGAGGTTGAAGACAATGGAGCAAGGCCTCCTTTGAGATTTCCCTGTTAGGTTCAAAGTGACAGCCACCTCATCAGCCCCGAGTCCAGCCTCATCTATGTTCAGGCACCCATCAGAGCAAGAGACCTGCAGTATAGCCTGACTGTGGCATAGAGAGTGCTCTGGGAGCCGGGCGTGGTGGTAAACGCTTGTAATCCCCGTGCTTGGGAGGCTGAGACAGGAGGATCGTGCAGGTTCGAAGCTGGCCTCATCTACTTAGTGAAGCTCTCAGCAACTTAGTGAGACCCTGTTTCCAAATAAAATATAAAATGGGTCTGGGAGTATAGCCCGGATGTAGATAGCCTCTGGGTTCCACCCCCAGTACCACCACAAAAGAAAAGAAACGAAAGTGCTCTGGGAAATCTTTAGCCTATAGTTCTGCTTGGAGTCCCAGTAGAGCACAAGCCTAATATTGCAGATATTGGGATGCTCATGGGTAGTGTTGAAAGCAAAGGGATCTCCAGGCTTTATTTTATAGCCAGGCAGTGAGTCTTTCTTCTTCACCCTTACAGTTTGAGCACACATGCCCAGGAAACATGACCTGGAGACACTTCCAAACATGTGGGCAAATAAAGCCCTGCAGGCCTGGCCCAGACAGGTGTCAAGTTTGTGCTGCTTTTGTGGGAGCATCTCCTGTCCATGAAAAACCTTGAGGTGGGACATATATTAGACCCAATATCCAGACCAGGAGCCAGAAAGCTACCACCCTGAGACCTGGGACTATCAGTGGCCAGGCTGCCAGGATAGGCAGCCTGACTGAGAAGTACAAGTGCCGCCTGAAGAAGCTACTTGAACCAGATCCTGCCTGTGCCACAGCAGGGTCTGTTACTTATCTTCTGGACACCTCAAGTTTCTCAAAACTAAAATGGAGCTGTTTGTATGATTGTTGTAAGGCCAGACACAGTGGCAAACACTTGTAATCCCATTACTTAGGAGTTTGAGACAGAAAGATTGCAGGTTCAAAGCCGGCCTCAGCAACTTAGCAAGACCATGTTTCAAACTCTTTTTTAAAAAAGGGCTGAGAAGCCGGGCGTGGTGGCGCACGCTTGTAATCCCAGCATTAGGGAGGCTGAGACCGGAGGATTACGGTTCGAGGACAGCCTCAGCTACTTAGTGAGGCCCTCTGCAACTCATTGAGACACGGTTTCAAAATAAAGAATAAAAAAATAGGGCAGGGGGTGTAGCTTGGAGGTCAAATGCCCCTAGGTTCCAGCCCCAGCCCCACAAAAAATAAAAATAAAAATAAAAAATAAAAAAAGGGCTGAGGTAAATCTCAGAGACAGACTCCCTCCAAACCCTGAGTTCAACCCACTATTCCACAAAAAAAGGATTGTTGACTTGGCCTAGGTAAGCCTGAATTTCAGGTTCATGAGTCAGTTGGGTCAGGCCTTCATTCTCAGTCATACAATCAAACACTAGCCCAGGTGATGCTCTGAAGGTATTTGTAGCTGTGGTTGGCATCTATAATCAGTTGACTTTAAAGATTACTAATACTGGATTATGTGATGGGCCTCAGCCAAACACATGATAAGCCTTAAGAGCAAAGACCAACGTTTCCCTGAGGAAAAAGAAATTGTGCCTTCATGACGTGCATCTACTACTGTCCAAATTCCTAGCCTACTATCAGCCCTACAAATTTCAGACTTGCCAGACCCACATTTGTGATGGCCAATTCTTTTAAATATATCTGTATTTATTTCCTATAGACTGTTTTTCTGGATAACGCTGTCTGACATAGTGACAAGTATAAAGTACTTTGGGTGGTACCTGGTCCATAAGTATGACATAGTCACATAGCCTCATTGCCTGGAAATTTAGCCAGGAAGGAGTGGGGGTGTTGAAAGAGAGGGACAGTGCCCTCAATTTATCCCCAAAGAGGCTCACATATCCAGCCAAGTTCTCCACTAAGGTGGAGGCTAAACAGAACTTCCCAAATCTCAGGAAATGGTTTTCAACCTAATCCTGGCCAACAGGACACTGGAAATGAATGGCCTCTGGGTCCTTTCCTTTTCCAGGAATGTGCCTATCAAATCCCCTGGCAAGCCTATTGGATGATAGATTCTCAGGAGAAGAGCCTGATAATAGAGTTTCTCATAATGTGGATATGGCTGGTTACCCCACACTTTGAGTAGCTCACCCCTGCTTTGCTTAATCCTCCAGAGCCAGAGTAGGAGCTCACTGCCACGTAAGGGAGCCTCTCGTGCCTTCTTTTAATAACTAAATCTTTTTTAATGACCTTAGACAAGATTTTTTTTACTTCCCTTAGCCTCTAGTTCTTCCTTTTTAAAATAAAAAGATTGAGATCTATGTATTCTCAACCTAACTCTTTGAAATGCTATCTCTACTGGAGCTTGTTGGCACACACCTATAAATTCTAGTACTTGGGAGGCCGAAAGAGGAGGATCACAGGTTCAAGGCTAGCCTCATCAACTTAGTGGGTCCCTCCACAGCTTAGTGAGACCCTGTTTCAAAAATTTAAAAAATATGGTTGGGGATATAATTCATAATCAGAATGCTCCTGAGTTCAATAATTCTATTTCTGCCCCATGCTATTTCTGCAGAGCAATTTTGTAGTTCTTTAAATTTAGTTAGGAAACACAGTTTACCATGTCCCTCTCCTGAAAATTCAAAGTGTACAATATATAATGAAGGCTCTGAAAAGTTCTGCTGGAAAGAGAACTATTTAACATTGTTTAAGCCCATATCTCCCAAATTACTATTCTAATTAATATTCATATTTTGTGTGTCGTGCTGAGGATGGAACCCAGGAACACACACATGCAAAGCAAATGCCGTATTACTATAGCCCCAACCCCATCTCTCAATATTTTATCTCAGAATTCTCATTTCTGAAAATAATTATTCACATCTGGCAAAACGTGTACTCCATAAAACACATTTCTGGAAATATTGGACTTGACAGACTTTAAAAGATGTTCCAGATACAAGAGGTTAGGATGTTATTAATTTTCATAAGACTCATAAAGTTGGCTTGCTTCCTATTAATTTCATCTATCCATTCTGTAGGATGTTGGAGATACTATAGTTCGCAGATTAGATTCTGACTCAGCACAAATAGCTGTGGCCACAGCACCCTTAGCAGTAGCCCAAGGATTTGGCATAACAACCATTGAAATGTCTAGGTTTGACACTCTGACAGCAGATGAGTTCATACAGTCACTCTCCCTTCTTCTGCCCAGAGAGCAGAAGGTTAGGCCAAATATAGACTGGTGTCTACCAAGAAAGGTATGTGGCTGTGGATCTGAGTTATTTGGGGATTTTAGTTCTTTTTGAATGAGTGGAGTCAAGAAAGATAAGGAAGCTGAGCGTGGTGGTGCACAATTGTAATCCCAGTACTTGTGAGGCTGAGACAGGAGGAGTGTGAGTTTGCAAACAACCTCAGCTACTTAATGAGGCTCTCTCAAACATAGTGAGAACTTGTTTGAAAAATTAAAAATTAAAAATAGGGCTGGGGGTATAGTGTAGAGGTAGAATGCCCCAGGATTCCACCCCTAGTACTGCAAGAAAGAAAGAAAGAAAGAAAGAAAGAAAGAAAGAAAGAAAGAAAGAGAGAGAGAGAGAGAGAGAGAGAGAGAGAGAGAGAGAGAAAGGAAGAAAGAAAGAAAGAAAGAAAGAAAGAAAGAAAGAAAGAAAGAAAGAAAGAAAGAAGAAAGGAAGGAAATGAAAGATAGGGAACTTCTATAATTCTATATATGGGTATATGCAAATGCACAACACACACACACTACACACACACACACACACACACACACACACACACACACTATTCTCCATCCAAATTCAAGAGTCTCTAGTTAAACTAAAGCCTTCTTTGTACTTCCTAGGGATGTCTGAACTTGACAAAAGAACTGGAATGGCCTTGGGGCTCCTGAATGGGGCTTACCTCTGAAACCTTTGGTCCCCAGGGAAGTCTGGAAACATTTCTCTTGTTTAAGTGGGAAGTGGGAAAAGACAAGAGCAGAAGTTAAGCTTAAATTTTAAGGAAAGCATTCTAACAGGTCCCAAGACTTGGGCTTGCTGTTTCCCAGACCTGGCTAAATTCAGAAAGCAAAAGAAATCATAAAAGTTTATTGGATATGAAGACCAGTCTGGGGTTTCTAGTGAGGAGTTGGAGAATGGTTGGATATTAATCACAAAGATAGCTTCTTGAGGTGGGGCTTCAGGCTGGGATTTGAAGAATGCGGGTTGTGGCTTGGGGGGATCTAAAACCAGTTGTTACTTGCATATGGGACAACTTGGGCTACCACCCTGAGAAAAGGGGGTGCATTTGAGAGAGTGGGGATGGGGGTAGAAAAGGGAGGTGCATTTGAAAGAGTGGGGATGGGGATAAGAAGGAAAGTCAAGCAGAGATCAAGTGGAAGGTAAATATGACTTGCAGCAATTCTGGTCACAAATGGCAAACTAGCTCTCCCTCTGGCAAACACTCCAGGCTATGAAAGCCCCCCCATGTGTGTCTGGCCCCAGTGCAGGTAGGGCAAGCAGGCAGAGCTTCCAACTCAATCCCTCTGGAATTCCCCACAGCAGCTGTCCTCAGCTTTCCCTACCAGCCTCCTCCTGCTCAGGCCCCACCCTGACTGCCAGCAGCAGATCTCAGCTCAGGGTTTACAGAGGAAGAGGAGAAGCTGTTCAACTGAGTCCATTTTATGGCATATATCATACTTTAAATTCCCCATACATTTTCCTTCCCTCTATTTCTTCTTTTACTTCCCTTCCCCATTTGTCCTTTCCTTTCAATCTCCTTGGAAAGAAGAGTCGTCCCTTCCCCTAGAAAAGGCCTGGAAAGTATTTCTCTGGGTCCTAGACCCCAGCCTGTCCCATATTCTCCAGGTAGTCTCACTTGTGACTGCTTGAATTTGCAGGATTTTGTAAGAAGCCATTTGAAGTGCATCTTAGAATCATCTATGAGAAAAGGAGAAAAGGAAGCAGCCATCCCATGGGGGTGCGCTTGCATGAGTGCTTAGTGAGTTCCCACAATGACCCATCTTGGCAGAAGAGAGACCCAAGGGAAAGAGGAAAGAAGCAGACCTAGGGGGAGGCATTGGATGACACCTTCAGACTGCACTGTTCCCAGGTAATGGAAAATCATTGTAGTATCTATAGTCACAATAGTGGCTGGGGTAAAGGGTATATGAGGCTGACAGGATCCAAAGTCCTGCACAAAAGATGCCTGCTACTTTATAACACTCAATTCTAACATATTTTCTACCATTTTTATTAAAATTCTTAATAGCATTAATTCTTTATGACATTCAATTTTGTGTGCACCCTTCACTTTATCTGGCTCCCTTATTACAATATGGGAAACTACATCTGAGAAACTAAAATGTTCTCACTTCTTCCTTGAGACACCAGAGGTCAAAAGCCATTCTGTCCCAGAGGCCCTTCATGGTATAAGCCAGTTGGAATGTTTGCAGTCTTAATGATAGAGGGCTGATGAAATAGCCATAGTCCCTGGTGCCACAGCTGATGCCAGGCTACAATTTATGTTCACCATCTTTCTCTTCACCCTCTATTCTAGAAAGGTTCTTTTCCAGGCCAGCACTTTGACTGGTATGTATTGTTTGCCTGTGAAGGAGGCTTAGGCCTATATCCCCAGGGAAACTAGGTCCTTGGTTGAGCTATTATTCCTGAAATTGCCCATTCACCTGTATAACTGGACACAGAAGCACCAAGAACACCAAGAACCTCCCACCATGAATTCCCCAGGCTCTGAATATATTCTTCCTGCCCCTATATATGGTAGTTACCCTAACCCCTCCTGTCTTCTCCTGCTAGTACATTGTTATAAGAAACCCAAAGCGACCAGATGGTCACTGTAGCTTCAAGTTCAATGAAATACTTACTATGACCCCTGTTGAAAGCATTTTCGTATATCAAACCAAAACCTCTAAACTGGCAGAGACAAGGTCTTTAGGGACAGGAATAAAAATTACAGGGTAAGGGAAAGAGAATTGATAAAAATAACAGTTCAACTAATGTTATATACATATATGAAATTATCAACACCAATCTCAATAATATGTATGGAGAAGGGGAATAAGTGGGATGGGATCCAAAAGGAGACACATCAAGTTCTGTATACATGTATGTTCCTATTGCTCTATACCTCATTATTATGTTCAATTACAATACACCAATAAAAGTATATTAAAAATTCCACAAGTGGATCAAGGAGTGATAGTGAGAAGACCCACTCTTGCATCTACCCCTTGATCTGTGTGTTCCAGCTTGGAGAACATAGCACTATACATTAGTTATTGAATCCATGTGAAGATAGCAGCACAACCTCACAGTGTGTTGTCCCCACGCTGACATATTTGATACAAAAGCCTTTTCTAGGCTATTCTAATAGGCCTGTCACTACTAAGTTGTCAGAAAGAAGACAATACTGTGTTCATTGTTACATCTCCTTTGTGGTCTCAGGTGATGTTATATTGGATACCATGTTAATAGAGCAGGCCAAATCATATCCAGGATAGGCCATCAATGATTATAGGGACTAATTCCTACTTCTTCCAGAGTGACAAGTGGCTAGTCTGTCCTCTTGAGTAATGGCATACTATAGACTCAGCACTCTGCTCTGCTACTGTCAGATTGGGCATGTAGCATTGACGTCACTAGATCCAACTCCATGAGAAGAAATATGATGCTGTTGGCTCAGCCCTATTCTCCATCCATGCTACTGCATCCTCCTCTCCATGACTCTACTGCATCAACACTGGCAAGCTTCTCTCTCTGATAGCCTGTCTTGATGAAAGAGGCTCATCAAAGAGAGGCTAATGGAATCTGACAGAATGTGTCATTTCGTCTGTCTTATTGAGTATGCCCTCCACAGTGGATGATAGGCATTAATATGAAGCACAGAGATTGACAGGCTTTGGGCCCATTCCTATATGTTTGTGTGTATGTTTTTCTTTTTTGTGTGTGGTACTGGCAATTGAATCAAAAGGCATTCTACCTTTTAGCTACACTCCCAGCCCAATTTTATTTCTTATTTGGAAACAGAATCTCATTAGGTTGATAAGAGTCTCACTACTTGCAGATACTGTCTTTGAACCTGCAATCTTCTTGTCTCAGTGTCCCAAGTACTGAGATTACAGGTATGAGTCACCATGCCTAGCTCATGCATGATTTTCTCTAGATCTTCCAACTTCTTGATTTCCAAGAAATCAAGTTTCTTCTAGGTTCCTTCTAGATTCATAGCTGAGTGATGTATTTGTATTGTGTTTATATTCTATAACAAAGTGCCACAGACAAGGTGGCTTAAACAACAAAAATGTATTGGCTCTAAGTCCTGGTGAGCAGAAGTTTGAAATAAAGGTGTTAGGAGTGTTTGTTCCTTCTGAGGGTTATTTGAAAAGGATCTGTCCCAGTCCTCTCTCCTTGGCTTGTAGATGGTATCTTATCCTCATGCCTTTCTATTCATTTTTCTTCTATTTGTAACTGTCCAAATTTTCAATTTGTATAAGAAAATCAGTCATATTAGATTAAGGCCCTCCTTATGCCAGTGTGATCTTTTCTCAACTATAACTGCAAGGAAGCCTATTTCTATACGAAGTCACATTCCAAGGTACTGAGTATTAAGACTTTAAAAGGGAGGAAAGGAATGATTCAACTTATAACAACCAGATAAGCCAATTGCCAATTCGCAGTAGTCCAACCTTTATTGTTTGTGGACTGGGAATTGAATCCAAGGGAGTTCTAACAATAAGATACTTCCCCAGTCTTTTTGAATATTTTTGAAAAATTAAAGCAGGATCTTTAAAGTTGCCACATGCTGGCCTCCAACCTGCTTGTACAATTTACTTGAGCCTATTGATATTCTTGGATCCAAAGTTAAATTACTATTTTCATCATACAGTGGGCTACTGATGTGCTTGCCTGACCTTATAACTTAATTGGTCTAATAATAACCTAAGTTGTGATGGGCAACTATAGTCTTAAGATTCTGTTGTGGCCCATGGTCAAACATTAATTCTCTACCAGGGTCCAGTAATACTCCAAGAGCTGTTTTTAAAAATGAGAACAATTCTCTGCAACAGAATGCATGACCTTGCTCCAAAGTCCTGGGGGCCTACTCTTATGCTCTTCTATTGTAACTTGCCAAAGATACCACAGAACATTTTCTAGTACAATTGGATCTGCTAAGTCACTAGGCTCAAGTTATAGAGTAGCTTGTATTTCATCCTGGATTCACTACAGAGTCCTACCTTATTCTGAGTCCCACTCAAAACTGGCAACCTGGCAACCTTCTGAAAAACCCAGTAAATATATAGGAGCAACATTCAAAACTGGAGTCTGTGTTTCCAAAATCCAAAAAGACTGTCAAGTGCTGTGTCTCTATTAGTGATGAATGATTCAAGTTAAAGTGAATTTGTCCTTTTGTGACAGTAAATGTCACGGATCCTTAGATCCATCCAAATTCTACTAACTTAACAGGCTCCTGCATCTTCTTGGTGTCTATCTCCCACCCTTAGTTTGCATGTATCTCCTAAGGGCATCTAGTATACTAATCATTTCGTACTAATCAGGTCACTTGGTATGAAATCAACAATTTCTTCAATATGATGAACTAATAAAACATCCTGTGAAGTTTTAAGATCAATATCCCCACAGATCACATTGCAGCAGAGAACAGAAACTTCCCCTAACCCAAGGGTAAAGTAGTGAATTTGTACTGCTGGACTTCTCAGTTAAATACAAACTACTTTTAATCCCAGTTATTGATAATGATTAAAATAAAGCATTCTCTAGACTAAGTGCCAAAGGGTGTTTGGTCTGTCTTATTAAAGACAGTAGTATATCCAGCAGTTCAGCCACAACTGGGGCTACAACCTGGTAAGGTTCCCTCTAAGCAATGCAACATCATCTTCCAGGATTTACCTGGTATTTGCTGGGGCTCTGCAGATGAATTTAACTACCTCTGCTTCCTTTAAGTCTTTGATAGTGAAAATCATTTCTGTCATTCCCATTAGCATGGGATGTTGCTTCTGATTTGTTATTCTGGCAGACAGGGTAAAAGTTTTGCATTTTCTATTTAATTCTTCCTATCAAATATTTTCAAATCCACATATCTGGGTACCAATGTGAGGCTTTATATAGTCACTAAAAGTTCCTTTGGTGGTTAGTCTGGATTGTCAACTTGAATGAATTATGAACCACCTAAAATTATTATGTGACTTTGTATATGGCAAGGATATTATTGGTTTATGTAATGTCAGATTTAAGGGAAAGTCCTGTCCCTGAATGTGAGAAGCACTGTTCTGATAGGTATGGGACCTAAATATAAAGAAAGAAGAAGGTTCATGGAGGCAAATATGCTTCTTCAGTTCTTCAAGCTGGACTTTCACCATCATTTCTCCAGATAGTTCCCTGGCTTTTCTATCTTGAACTGGGACTGAATTAGTGGTCACTCTGATTTTGAGACTCCAGCTCTGGGCCGCTTGACCAGCCTTTGGTTTCCCAGATCTCCTTTTGCAGTTGGCCACATTGTACAACAGTGCTCTGGACTGTTAGCTGATTTGATAAATCCCTTTTTTCCATATACATGTTCTGTGAGCTCTTTTATTATAGTGAACACTGACTAATACAACCCCTATCCCAATTATATACTTAGGAGCCAGGAAAAAGATCACAAAAACACTTAGAAGAGATCATGTTAATGTCTACTCCTTCACAGGATGGAGGCTGGAGATGACAGTCAAAGACAGGGTCAGGGAAGGAGTCCAACAACCTGGATGTAGATTTCCTTCCAGTCCCAGGATCCTTGGGAAGACCAAGGCCACTAAGCAACACAGACAACTGGCCTGGAAGCACTTACATCCTTCAAGAGGTGAGAGGCTACCATTATCCAAACTGGGGGAAAAGGGACAACTGGGAAGAAGTAGCAATGCTTTTTTTAATTTTTTATTGGTGCATTATATTCATACATCTGGTTAGCCCCTAAACAATTCCCACACCATTCCGTCCCCATTCCTCCTTCCCATGTTTGGCTTAGTGGTTAACTTCGATATGTTTAAGTACATTGTGTGTTTTAGAGCATTTCCTTCTTCCCCCCTCCCATCTCCTCATTTAGGTTGTCTTCTAGGCTCCTCTATAGGATTTCCCTTTTCATCTAGAGTTCCTCCTATATGACCCATTTCTCCTTAGCGTTCACATATTAGAGAAAGCATCTGATTTCCTATTTTTTGTGAGACTAATCTCACTTAGCATAATGTCCTCCAGTTCCATCCATTTGCCTGAAAATGATGTAACTGAGTTATTTTAATGGCTGAGTAAAATTCCATTGTGTACATATCCCACAGTTTTGTAATCCATTCTTCTGTTGATGGACATCTTGGCTGGTTCCATAGTTTGGCTACAGTGAATTGTGCAGCTATGAACATAGATACACATGCATTAGTTTGGTAGTTTGGCTTCCTATCTTTTGGGTAGATACCCAGAAGTGGTATTGCTGGATCAAATGGTAGATTTATTCCCATTCTTCTGAGGATTCTCCATACAGTTTTCCAAAGTAGTTGCACTAATTTGCAATCCCACCAACAGTGCTTTAGAGTTCCCTCTTCTCCATATCCTAGCCAGAATTTGCTGTTGTTTGTGTTTTGAATGATGGCCATTCAAGTTGGCGTTAGGTGAAATCTCAGGGTAGTTTTGATTTGCGTCTCTCTGATTGCCAGTGATGTTGAGCATTTTTTCATGCATTTATTGGCCATTTGAATTTCTTCTTTCATGAAGTGTCTATTTAGTTCTCTTGCTCATTTTGTTATTGGATGCTTTGTTTTCTTAGTGTTGAGTTTCTTGAGTTATCTGTATATTCTAGATAGATATTAGTCCTCTATCAGTGGCGTAGGTGGCAAAAATCTTCTCCCATTCTGTTGGCTCTCGATTGAGGTTCTTGACAGTTTCCTTTGCTGAACTGAAGCTCTTCAGTTTCATGAAATCTCAGGTACTGATTTGCCTTTTAATTTATTGTGCCTCTGGGGGCTTGTTGAGCAAGTGTTTATCTGTTCCTATGTGTTGCAGTGTTTGACCTATGCCCTCTTCAAGGAGCTTCAAGGTCTCTGGTTTGATTTCCAAGTCTTTGATCCATCTGGAGTTGACTCTTGTGCAGGGTGAAAAAGTGGGATTAATTTCCAATTTTCTGCATATGGTTAACCAGTTTTGCCAACACCATTTGTTGAAGAGGCTATCTTTTTTTCAGTGTATGTTTGTGTCCCCTTTGTCAAAAGTCAATTGGCTGAAAGTGTGTTGACTTGTTTCTGGGACTTCTATTCTGCTACATTGGTCTATGTATCTGTTTTTGTGCCAGCACCATGCTGTTTTTATTACAATGGCTTGGAGTATAGTCTAAAGTCAGGTATTGTGATTCTTCCTGCATGGTTTTTGTAGCTGTGAACTACTTTGGCTATTCTGGGCTTTTTGGTATTCCAAATAAATTTAAGGATTGATTTTTCTATGTCTATGAGAAATTATCTTGGTAGTTTAATGGGCATTGTGTTGAATCTGTAGATCACTTTTGGAAGGATGGTCATTGTAATGATATTTATTCTGCCTATCCATGAACAGGGAAGATCTTTCTATCTTCTAAGATCTTCTTTAATTCCTATTTTCAGTATTTTATAATTTTCTTTGTAGAGATCTTTTACCTCCATGGTTAAGTTTATTCCTAAGTATTTTATTTTTTGTGGGAGATCCTGAGTGGAAGTGTCTTCTGAATTTCTTTTTCGGTGGATTTATGGTTAGTATACAGAAAAGCTTCGATTTTTTTTTTTTTTTTGGTGGTACTGAGGTTCCTGGAAGCCATTTCTGCCTCCAGGCTACACTCCCAGAACTATTTTATATTTTTGAAACAGGGTCTCTTATGCCATCTTGGCTGGCTTCGAACCTACGCAATCCTCCTGTCTCCTCCTCCTAAGCATGGGAATTACAAGTGTGTGCCACCATGCCCAGAAAAAGCTTCAATTTTTTAAGATTGATTTTGTATCCAGACACTTTTTTTAATTTGTTAATCAGTTCTATAAGCCTTTTGGTTAATTTTGTTGGGTTTTCTAAATATAGTATCATGTCATCCGCAAATAGTGAAAGTTTGAGTCTTCTTTTCCTATTTGTACTCCTTAGATTTCCTTCTCTTGCCTTATTGCTCTGGCTAGGGTCTCTAGTAGTATATTGAAGAGAATTGGTTATAATGGACATTATTGTCTAGTTCCTGTTTTTAGGGGGAATTCTTGAAGTTTTTCCCCATTTAATATGATGTTGTCAGTGGGCTTATTATAGATTGCCTTAAAAATGTTGATATATGTTCCTTCTATTCCAATTCTCTGTAGTGTTTTTATCATAATTGGATGTTGAATTTTATCAAATGCTTTTTCAGCATCTATTGAAATGATCATGTAATTTTTGTCCTTGATTCTGTTTATATGGTGAATTACATGGATTGATTTTCGTATGTTGAACCAGCCTTGCATCCCTGGGATGAACCCTACCTGGTCATGGTGTATGATTTTCTTGATGTGGTTTTGAATGCATGTTGATAGTATTTTGTTTAATAGTTTTGCATCCAAGTTCATCAGAGATATAGGCCTGTAGTTTTCCTTCCTCGAACTGTCTTTATTTGGTTTGGGTATTAGTGTGATGTTGGCTTCATAGAATGTATTTGGGAGAGTTCTGTCTTTTTCTATTTCATGAAATAAATTGAGGAGTATTGGTATTAGCTCTTCTGTAAAGGTTTTATAGAATTCACTTGGGAAACCATCTGGCCCTGGGCTTTTCTTTGATGATAGGCTCTTTATTGCTGCTTCAATCTCTTTGATTGTTATTGGTTGGTTTAAGTGTTCTATATCTTCTTGACTCAGTTTAGGAAGGTTGTATTTATCTAGGAAGTTGTCGATTTCCTCCAGATTTTCCATTTTGTTGGAGTATAGTTTTTCAAAGTAGTTTCTGATAAGCCTCTGGATTTCTACACTGTCAGTAGTAATGTCTCCTTTTTCATCTCTTATCCTCATAATTTGGGTTGATTCTCTCTCTTTTTTTTTTAGTTAGGTTGGCTAGTGGTTTATCAATCTTGTTAATTTTTTCAAGAAACCAGCTTTTAGTTTTGTTGATTTTCTGTATTGTTTTTTTATTCTCTATTTTGTTAATTTCTGCTCTAATTTTAATAATTTCCTGTTTTCTACTGGCTTTGGGGTTCAACTGTTCCTGCTTTTCAAGGGCTTTGAGGTGTGTTGTTAGGTTACTTATTTGAAGATTTTCTGTTTTTCTTATGTGAGCACTCAGTGCTATAAATTTTCCTCTTAATATTGCTTTCAAAGTGTCCCAGAGGTTTTGATATGTTGTATCTTTATTTTCTTTTGTTTCTAGAAATTTCCCGATTTCACCTCTTATGTCTTCTATGACCCATTCTTCATTCAGAAGTGTGGTGTTCAGTCTCCACATGTATATGTTGTTTCTCTGGGTCTTCTTATAGTTGATTTATAGTTCCATTCAGCTATGATCTGAAATGACACAGGGAAGTATGTAACATTTTTTTAGTTTGTTAGTGCTCATTTTTCATCCCAGGATGTGATCTATTTTGGAGAAGGTTACCTGAGCAGCTGAGAAAAATGTAAACTCCGCTGTAGTTGGGTGAAATATTCTATATGTGTCCAAGAGGTCCATTTCTTTAATGGTATTCTTTAGTTCTGAGGAATCTTTACTTACCTTTTGTCTGGATGATCAGTCTAATGTGGTGATATGTGTGTTGAAGTCTCCCAGTATTATTGTATGGGGATTTTTGTGTGACTTCATGTCACAAAGAGTTTGTTTTATGAAAGTAGCTGCACCTATGTCTGGAGCATAGATGTTGATTATTGTTATTTTCTCTTGCTGGATTATTCCTTTTACCAGTAAAATATGACCTTCTTTGTCTCTTCTAATAAGTTTGGGATGAAGTCTAACTTGTCTGATATCATAGTTGCTACTCCTGCTTGCCTTCGAGTTCCGTTAGCATGAATTACCTTGATACAGCCCTTTACCTTGAGTTAATTACTATCTTTACTTGTAAGGTGTGTTTTATAAGCAGCACATGGATGGATTCTGGTTTTTAATCCATTTTGCCACTTGTGGTCTTTTTATTGGGCAATTAAGGCCATTTATATTCATTTTGATTATTGAGAGATAATTTTTAATTCCTAACATGTTAAGATTTTATTTCTGTTTGAAATACTGTTTATTCTCCTTTTTTAGTTGTCTGCTGGATGGAAAAACTTGTTTCTCTGGTTCTGGTGTGTTTTACCTATTTCTTCTTTGTAGTTAATCTCTTTGAGTATTTTCTCTAGCGCTGGTTTTTAAGACATAAATTCCCTCACTTTCTATTTGTCATGGAAGCTTATTATTATTTACCCATCTAATTTGATAGATAGTTTTGCTATGTAGGAAATTTTGGCTGGAAGTTGTTTTCTTTCAAAGTTTGAAATATATTACTCCAAGCCCTTCTGGCTTTCGTGACTTGGTTTAGGATTTCTGGAGTGATTCTAATTGGTTTGCCTCTGAATGTCATTTGGCCTTTTGTTTTTGTTGTCTTTAAGATTCTCTGCTTGGCTTCCACATTGGTCATTTTGACAATTATGTGGTGTTGGGAAACTCTTCTCTGATCCTGTGTAAAGGAATTCTATAAGTTTCCTGAACCTGTGTATCAATCTCTTGCTCTATCTTTGGAAAATTTTCTGCTATTACTTCCTTGAAGAGATTATTGATCCCTTTGGTTTCACCTTCTTTTCCCTCCTCTATTCCAATTATTCTTAGGTTAGCTCTCTTAAAATGGGCCCATATTTCTTCAATGTCAAATTCCTGCTGTCGGATTTTTTTCTAAGTAATAAACTATACCTTCATTTTTGGAGTGATCATCTTCTAGGAGCAAGATTCTATTCTCCATGTGGTCTAATCAATTGTTTATAGTTTGAATTGATATCTTTATTTCATTTATTGCATCCTTTATTTCTTTTAGATTCTCTCTAAATTCTCTTTGAAGGTCCTGTATTATTTCTGCAGTTATATTCCTGATTTTATCTTCTGGAGATCTCTGAATTTCTTTATCAGGTTCTGATATTGTGGGGTTATGGGCATTAATTGCTCCATTGTTATTCCTCTTTCCCATTATTTCAGAAGTTTGTGTCTTCTCTGGGTTCTTCCCTGGGTCACCACGACTTCACTTAGGGTGCTCTGGATCACACGTCTGTGGTAATCTTAGTCACCACTATTCCTTTACTGGTTTGTATCACAAAATCTCAGACCCAGGGAGTTAATCGAGGCTGCGTGACACCATTGGAGTGCTGGGCTGGGCGTTTTCCCATGGGAAGCTGCGACTAGGTTGTGGTATCTCTGCCACCGCTACTCCTTCACTGGGTTGGACTGCAAAATCTCAGACCCAGGGAGATTATCAAAGCTTCACAAGTTCCTGAGGGTGCAGTGCTGGGATTTCTCCTTTAGGGACCGCAATTTCACTTATGGTTGTTGAGTGCACTGATATACAGCTGTTGCAGGTGTGGTGAACTATCTGTTGCCGCTGGCAGTATGGCACTGCTCTCACGCCCTTGGCCATGAGGGTGGTATATTTCTTTTCTGGTTTTGAGCTCCATTTTGAGTCCCTAGATGGTGTAATGAGCTTGGCCACTGGGAGTTTTAGATGTTATTTGTACTGAAAGAACTGCTGTATTGCACCTGAATGATCCTCAGCTGCTCACTTCAACTCCTTGTTTACCTTTCTTTTTTGGAGCCTGGTGCTGTGAAGCAAGATGGTGCCGGTACAGCTCCGCCACTGTAATACGTGTGGATTTCTTTTCTGCTCTCTGGTTGTTCTTCTCATCTTCTTTTTCTCTGTCCCTTGTATTTACAGTTTTTATTTCTCTGCTGATAGTGTTTTCTGGCTATGAAAAGCCCTGATTTTGTGTCAATAGAGATCGAGTGTTAGCAGGACTTGTAAACACTGTTTTTCTGAATCACCATCTTCCCAGAAGTCGTAGCAATCCTTTAAGAGGGAGAAAAGAGGATTAGGATTCAATCCCCAGCATGTATATGTATGTATGTATGTATGTATGTATGTATGTATGTGTGTGTGTATATATAATCTTGCCTGTTCCTGTCTGCAGCTGGGGGCTTCAGAAGAAGCATTGTGTAGGAAGGATCTTCAGGCAACAGTAAATGGAGACTGAGCATCAGAACAGCACTGGTCACCTCTCCAGGTGCTTTAATGCATAGATGAGTTTTTTTGCATCTGAGCCTCTGACCTGAAGAAAATGGATGGAGATCTGCAGGCAGGATGCCTTCGATTTGCTTCATCCCACAGCCCCAGAAAACCACAATTGAAAATCAATAATTGCTAATACATTGCTAAGTAATGTTACACTGGCAGAATGGCCATTTCATTAAAATAAACAGGTCTTGAACAGAGAGCAAGTAGAGTTGGCATGGAGTTTGGCAGAGGACAGCTAGTTCTGGCCTGTGTCAGGGTAGGAAATGTTCTCCTTTCTGTTTACTGCATTATAGAGAAATATGGCCCCTTGTGGCCACAGCCTCTTAGTGTTACAGAAGCATCTCCAAGGATTATGCTCTGATTCCTACAGCCTCTGCTTAGGGTTGCAGAAGCTTTATTGCAGCTGCTATTCTGCTTCTTCTAGCTTCACCGAGCCCACAGAGCAGCAAGGGAGGGTGGTGCCTTTAAGGTGGCATGCCACCATACTTGCTCTTCAGGAAAAAGGAGGCACTGTGTGGCTATGGTACCATATCTAGCTTACTTGGACCACCACAGCTCTAAAATCAGTCACCGTGACCCTCCTGGTAAACCAGTCATCTGCCACTGTGTCCAGGAGATTTGATTACTATGACCGTTTGTTTTGACACTGATGCAATGTGACACCAGGCTGTGCAATCCACTCTGGGCATCACGTTTCTTGCAAGCAGCAATGCCATGGAAATTTGGCTGCTGCAAAAGGCACCAATTTTACCTTCTTCTCTGAATCTCCTTTCTATGAACAGCAGGAACATCTCAGTCCCATGTAAAGCACACACTCTCTTCCTCCTGGCAACTGCTCAGTACTGTAACTCCTCATACAGGGTCACCCTGGCAATGCTTCAGGCAGCATCTCAGGAGCAGGAATACCGCTCTACATCCTAACCCTCCCAAGACACTAAGGGAGTGAGAAGGTGCCCTAGTGAATGCATTTGGGGAAAAAAGCATCTTCCATTCTCATTTACCTTTGAATTCAAGAGAGAGGCCCAGGGAAACAAATGTTCCAGCTCACAGGGAAAAGTAATAAGTCATTTCCTTGCCCGTTGGATTTTTTTTTTACTTAAATTGTAAACAATGGGCATCTATACTCAGTCACCAACATACCAGGGCATCCCTGCTAGTGGTAAAGCAAGTTAGAGGAGGCATAGCAACAGTGCCAACAAAACTGGTAGCCACATGCAGCCTAGGACACATATCTTGGGTCTCCAGGGTAGAATGCAATGGATGGGGGAGATCCTTGGAAAATGCTAGGGATAGGAGATCCCAGCCTAGTGGAGAGCAGAAACTCAAGCACAGAAAGAGAAAGAAGTTGTCCAGTTGCCAGAGTGGCCCCTTGCAAATCTTTCCATCAAATGGGGTTGCCACCACAAGATACATCTTATTGCTGGCTTTTTAGGAGCCAACCCCGTCCCTGCATGCATTTGTTAATTTCTACTCAGACATGATGCATGTTGATATATGGAAGTCATTTTATATACAGGACAGGAGTATCTTGCTTGAGAGTTGGAAGAGTCTTAGGGACTTACTATTCCTAGTCCTGCCACAGAGAAGAGAAGCATGTTTTGTCCTCAGCAAGTGTATTAGTCAAGGTTCACTAAAGTAATGGAAGTCACAGGAAATACATATGGTAAAAGATTTATCAAATCATCTTACAGTCCAAAGTAGTGTTGTTCCAAGTGGCCACTTGCATGTGGAGAACGGAGAAACAAGCAGCTCATCAAGTGGGTCAAGAGCTGGATATTTAGAATTGGAGCAACCACTAATTCAGTCCCAGTCCAAGATGGAAAGGCCAGAAAACTTTCCAGAAAAACAACTGTGAAATTCCAGTTGGAAGAGCTTAAAGTTAATATCTTAGAGGAGATAAGATGTACTTTTTTCAGAAATACAGCTTTCTCCTTTTTATCTAGGTCCACGCCTATCAGAACAGTGCGGCCTAAACTCCATACAGGACTTTCCCTTCAATCAGCCATTAAATAAACCAATAATATCATCAATACACTCAAAGTTACATAATCTTAAGAGTTTCATGATCCAGTCAAGTTGACAATCCAGACTAAACATCACAAGTACATCTCTTGCCAATTGAGTTCCAAGCCTGTATCTTTAAATCATACTAATCTTCAAATAAATACAATAACAATATCAAAATCTCACCCTAACATGATATACTTCCCTCTAAATTGTGCTAGTTGATTCCTCTGAATAGGAGACAAAGTTCTTTGACTGATGCTTATTCCTGATACTTATTATAATACACACACACACACACACACACACACACACACACACTCTCTCTTTTTTATGGTGCTGGGGATGGGCCCCAGAGGCTTTCTACCTTTGGGCTACACTCCCATACCTATTTTGTATTTTATTTGGAAACAGGTCTCACTAAGTTTCTGAGAACCTCACTAAGTAGTTGTGGCTGGCTTTGAACCTGCACAATCCTGTCTCAACCTCCCAAGTACTGGGATTAAAAGCTTGCACCACCATGCCAGGCTCACACATTCTTAATAAAATAGGAAATAAATATTCACAGCAATTACCATCCTCACTTCTGTAACTGGTCTCATGGCTGCAGTTGGTACATAAATTATAGCTACCTTCTTCTACTACCCTTTCTGTACTCCCTTTGCCTTCAGCAAGTACTTTAGCAGACCTTGGTTATTACCTGAAGGGATTACCCACACCTTCATTCCTGGAGGGAGGGTCTGAGACATTTGCTATCCTATCTAGATTAGGTTGTTGTAGTTTTGCATTAACTTTAATAACAGAAAATGGCAATACTAGGAGACACCCTAAGGCATCTCCTGTTTCACCGACATACTTCTTCTTACCTCCATTTATAAAGTAATAATCCAGTTTACCCTTGGAAATCTGGATCAGTCACCCCCTTCAACAACATAACTTCATTCTTTGACTGTTGACTCAGAGGCATAAGGAGCCCAAAGTGGCCAGGTGGAAGTAGTAACTTCAGTTTAGTGGAATCATTGTTGTGTGTCCTGGTGGAAGTATTTCCTGCTTTTAAGGCCAGCAGAGCATAAGGTTGAGGAGAAAGGAAACAAAAACTTTGCTAGTGGGTCACTAGGAGTAATGTGAGTGGTACCATTCCCATTTCCACTCCTTGATTCCTGGACACATGAATTCTGGGAAAACAGTTTCATAGAATAGATGCTGATTTAGAGACTATATAGTCTTCTGGAGAACCTTTCTACAGCCCTTCAAGATATTGCCAACTAGTTGACACTGTACCTGAGTCTGCAAAAGGTCATTCCACCATTTTATCTAACCAGCTACTTCAGAATAGTGAGGAACATGGTAAGAACATTGAATCCCATGAGCATGAGCCCATCACCACACTTTTTTGGCTATGAAGTGAGTTTCTTGGTCGGAATCAATGTTGTGTGGAATACCATGGTGGTGGGAAAGGCATTCTGTAAGTCCACAGATGGTAGTTGTGGCAGAGGCTTTACATGCAGGCTTTACATGAAGGCAAATATATACCCAGAGTAAATATCAGTTCCAGTAAGGACAAAGCACTGCCCTTTCCATGATGGAAGGGGCCAAATATAATCAGCTTTTCCCCCAGGTTGATGGCTGGTCACCTCAAGGAATTCTATCATACTGGGAGCTCAAAGTCAGTCTCTGCTGCTGGCAGATTGGGCAGTCAGCAGTGGTTGTAGCTAGATCCCCTTTGGTAAGTGGAAGTCCATGCATACCCTCCATCCTTGCCATCATAGCCACTTTTTTCATGAGCCTGTTGAGAAATGACAAAGGAGGCTGGGGAAAGAGGCTGATTGCCATCCACAGATCAAGTCAATCTCTCCACTTGATTGTAAAGTCCTCCTCTGCTGAGGTCACCTTTTGATGGGCATTAACATGGGATGCAAGTAACTTCACAATCTTTACCCCTTTGGAGAGATTCCTCCATATACCTTTTCCCCAAATATTTTCATCATCAATCTTCCAATCATATTCATTCCAAGTCCCTGAACATCCAGCCAAGCCACTGGATACAGCCCATGAGTCAATGTATAATCATACATCTGGCCATTCCATTTTTCTTTGAAGCAAAATGCAAAACCAGTTGCATTGTGAGAAGTTCTGACTATTGAGATTTTCCCTCACCACTGTCCTTCAGGGATGTCCAGAGAGGGACTATCAGGCTGTAGCTGTCCATTTTTTTTTTTGGTTGTCTGAATATAGTTCAGAACCATTTATATACCAGGCTCGAGATTTTTATCCCCATCAAATGATCATATTGTACATTTGTCCTGGGATATTTTTGATTATGTAAATCAAATAAGAATTTGATGGGTTTCCTGTCTATTTCACTTCTGGTAACACCATGGCTAATCAGCCCATACTACAGATCTGCAAGAGTCAGACCATTCTGTTCATTGCTTTTCTTCTGCTACCCACTATGATAAGTATGACCACCTTGCCACTGGCAATTGCCACTTGTCCCCTGCCACTACAGGATCTAATAATACCCATCACATTTAAGTCTAACAATTGTTCAATTGCATCCTATTGTAAATTACAACATACAGAGAATAGCAAGAACAGAGCCCTTCAAGGATAATGGTGCCTCCCTTCAGAACTTTTTTAAAATATGGTTGAAATTTGCTGGGTTAGGCTGGTGTCTCCTTCTTATTGAGAAGGGGACTTGCTTCATCACAGTTTTGTGTTATTTCCGTACCTTGCAGATCTTCATTTTTTTTCTAAGATTTTCTGCCTACAAAGTTAAGACAAAGTCTTACTTTTTTTGAAATTTTTGATTTTTTAATTAGTTTTCTTTTCCTTCTGGAAAACATGAGTGCGGACCCAGTATGTCTGTGTCCCCAAATTTTGCCTTGCTCCACACCATCCACTTGAAAGGACTCACAAAGGCCAGAGATCTATAGGGGTAAAGAGAATCACCCTGCTCTGAAAATGTTATCTACTGAGATGTCCCACACATACATACACTAATCTAATTGTTCAGAACAGCCCTGATTCTTCTACTAGCCCACAAATGCAACTTCCCACTTGTGCATATGAAAGCTCAGCGAAGAAGGAAGGTGTTAAGGTTCAGATGAAGAATGAAGAAGCAGAAGATGCAAACAGTTCTCCCAGACCCAGCTCTGTATGCTCACCAATAAGTTTCAGAAACAGAAATACCTCACCCTGAAGAAGATGCAAGAACTTTCCAGTCTTCTGAACCTGAGCTATAAACAGGTTCAAGAACCAAAGAATGAAACTTAAGAGATGGGTGAAGAACAATTGATTCAAGAATAGCAGCAGTGTGATTCAGGGCTCAGCATCTGTATTATACCCAGGCTTCCATGCCGATTTTCACCCCAGGTGCCTAGTGAACACATCTGGCAACCTTCTATCATGGAACCAGACCTCCAACAAAAGCCAGACTGGGAAACCAGTCTTGGAACAGCCAGCCTTGGGGCACCCATTCCTGGAATTCTCAGACCTGCTACCCCCAAGCTTTGAGCTGAGAAGAAACCCTGCAGCCCTGCATGAAGTTCCAGAAAAATTTTCCTGTCAGTGGCTTGGAGGTTAAAAAATGGTTTCCCCAGAAACCACTGGGTAAATCCATTGAATTTTGGTGCTCCAGAAGCCCTGTATTTGTTCTTCAGTTACTCTAGGACTTGTGTTCAGTCTGTGCAGTGGGCTCATGTCATTCCTTGGGAACTTTTTCTTGTTTTTTCTTTTACATCTGTCTATCTCTACCTGGTATTCAGGCCTTTCCTCCACCTGTTGTAATTATTTAAGGGATGGAGTGTGATTGGAGACTAAGCAAAGAGGTTTTAACAACCCTGCCTATTATAGACAAGATGTCAATGGCTATAGATAAACAGAACTAATAGTAGCTCACTCTTACCTCAATGATAGGAGACAGAACTGGGTGTGGTGTTGCACACTTGCAATCCCAGTCCTTGGGAGGCTGAGGCAGGAGGATCACAAGGTTTAAAGCCTTGGCAACTTAGTGAGGCTCTCAGCAACCTAGTGTGACCCAGTTTCCAAATAAGAAATAGAATGAGGCTGGAGGTGTATCTTGGAGGTAGGATGCCTCTGGCTTCATCCCCAGTACCAACAAAAGAGGCAAGAAGTACAAAGAAGCATAATGAAAAGTTAATCCTATTTTATATGATTGGGAGGTATTACTTATTAAAAAGTTGATTGTAATACAGGTGTGGTAGTGCACATTTGTAATCCCAGTACATAAGAGACTAAAGACAGGAGGATTGTAGGTTCCAGTCCACCTCAGCAAATTAGTGATACCCTGTTTCCAAATAAAAATAAAATAGGATTGTGGGAGCCAGGTGTGGTGGCAGACACTTGTAATCCCAGTACTTGGGAAGCTGAAACAGGAGGATCATAAGTTGGAGGACAGCCTCAGCAAGTAGTGAGACTCTCATCAACCTGACAAGACCCTGTTTTAAAAAAAAGTAGGGGAGACTTCCGGGAAGATGGCGACCGAGAAAAGCGGGGCTTAAGAGCCCCGCTAACAACCAATCTCCATTACCACAAAATCAGCGCCTTTCATAGCCAGAAAACACCATCACCAGAGAAACAAAAAAATCACCAGGCTCCAGAGAGAAAGCGGACTAAGAACAGAGCTCAGAGACACAGAGGAGATACACTGGGCTCACACCTAAGAACGCGGCAGCAGCGCCATACTGCCGGCGGCAGCTGCAAGTTCACCTGACGTCTACAGCAAGCCGAGGTGAGCCACTGCGGAACAGCCAGGCGGGATTTTTCAGCGCAGGGAACATCTAAAGCTCCCAGTGGCTGAGCCCAGCACACACTGCAGGCACTCAGAGTGGAACTCAAAACCAAGAAGAAATAAGCCAGCCTCACAGCCAAGGGTGTAACAGCAGCACCATATTACCACCGGCGGCAGCAGCAGCGAATTCACCGAGTCCAGTAAAGCTACATCTGTGAACTCAAAAATAGTGAGTCAAATTGTGGGCCACAGAGGAGAAACCCCAGTACTGTACTCCCTGGGACTTGACCCAGTGGGGGAGTGGTAGTGGCAGAGATATCACCCCATAGGAGAACGTGCAACCTGGCACCCCCCATAGTTTAAAGCAGCCTCTATCGACTCCCTGGGTCAGAGACTCTGTGATACAACCCAGTAAAGGAGTAGTGGGGTCTGAGATACTACAGACTCGAGATCCAGAGCACCTTAAGTGAAGTCATAGTGACCCAAGGGAAGAACCCAGAGAAGGCACAAACTTCCGAAATCATGGGAAAGAGGAATAACAATGGAGCAATGAATGCCCACAACCCCACAACATCAGAACCCGATAAAATGGAAAATCAGAGATTTCTAGAAGATCAAATCAGGAAAATAACTGTAGAAACAATAGAGGTGCTTCGAAAAGAACTCAGAGAGAGCCAAAAAGAAATAAAGGATGCAATTAATGAAGTAAAGGCCTCAATTCAAAGCACAAACAACCGATTAGACCACATAGAGAACAGAATCTCACTATTAGAAGATGATCATTCAAAAAATGAATGCATAGTTTCTAATCTAGAAAAAAATATCCAACAGCAGGAATCTGACATTGAAGAAATAGGGGCCCATTTTAAGAGAGCTAACCTAAGAATAATTGGAATAGAGGAGGGAAAAGAAAGTGATACCAAAGGGATCAACAATCTCTTCAAGGAAGTAATAGCAGAAAATTTTCCAAACATAGAGCAAGAGGTTGATACACAGATCCAGGAAACTTATAGAACTCCCTTTAGACAGGATCGGAGAAGAGGATCCCCAAGTCACATAATTGTCAAAATTACCAATGTGGAAGCCAAGCAGAGAATCTTAAAGGCAACAAAAACAAAGGGCCAAGTGACATTCAGAGGAAAACCAATTAGAATCACTCCAGACTTCCCAAACCAAGTCATGAGAGCCAGAAGGGCTTGGAGTAACATATTCCAAACTCTGAAAGAAAACAACTTCCAGCCAAAAATTTTCTACCCAGCAAAACTTTCTATCAAATTAGATGGAAAAATAAGAAGCTTCCATGACAAACAGAAACTGAAGGAATTTATGTCTTCAAAACCTGCGCTAGAGAAAATACTCAAAGAGATTAACTACAAAGAAGAAATAGGTAACACACACCAGAACCAGAGAAACAAGATTTTTCATCCAACAGACAACTAAGATTGGTTATCTGTAGAGATTCATTATTTATGTTAGTCTTTTACCTATCTCTAAATGGTATTGTTTGCCTTTATTGTTGTTAATTTTTAGGATTTCTAGTTGGAATATTAATATACCTTCAGATATAGCATTTGGAAATATTTTATCCAATTCTATTAGTAACTTTTAACTCTCTTTACATTGTCTTTGGATATACAATTTTTTTATTTTTTAGGGAGTTTGTATACTCTTCTGTTGCCTGCGCCATTGAAATCATATCCAAGAAATCACTGCCAATTTCAATGTTGTGAGGTTTTATGACCCAGATATTCTCCTAAAAGTTTAGAGTCTTAAGATTTATATTTAGGTCTTTTATCTATTTTGAGTTAATATTTGTATATGGGATTAGGTAAGGGTCCAATTTTATTCTTTTACATTTAATTATTATTTTTCAACAATATTTAGTTAAAAGATTATTATTTCCTTCATCAAATGTTCGTGGAAACCTTGTCAAAAATAACTTGATAATATAGGGAAGAATTTAGCTCTAGGCTTGTATTTAACTCCAATGGTTTATATATCTGCCTTTAGAACAGTACTACACTGTTTCAATTATTGTAGCTTTATATGGTTTGAAATCAGAAAATATATATCTTCTAGCTTTGTTCTTTTTCAAGATCGTTTTGGGTATCTAGAATCCATATTCCATATTAGAATAGATTTTTTTCTGAAAAATAAATATATAAATATATGATAGTTTCACCTAAAAAAATAGAAAAAAAATATTCTCTGGTAAGAAAGAAAGCAAAAAAAATATTGAAATGTTATCTTTAAGTCATCAAAAGCTTGGTATCAGACAAATGAAACTGTTATGTGAGATTATCATTTTTAATTTTGGATAAATTGCTATAATACTAGATGTCAACCACTAAGCCAAGCATGGGAAGGAGGGATGGGGAGGGAATGGGGTGGGGATCGGGTAGGGGCTAACTGGGTGATGTGTGCATGTATGTCTACAAAAGTTTGTATCCCACTATGATGTATGAATACAGTGCACCAAAAATAAATAAATAAATAAATAAATAAATAAATAAATAAATAAAGTAGGGAGCCAGGCGTGGTGGCTCACTACTTTTAATCCCTGTGCTTGGGAGGCTGAAACAGGAGGATCACACAGGTTCAAAGCTCAGCCTCAGCTATTTAGTGAGGCTCTCAGCAACTTAGTGAGACCCTGCTTCCAAATAAAATATAAAATAGGTCTTAGAGTATACCACAGAAGTAGAAAGCTTCTGGGTTCCACTCCCAGTACCACCAAAAAAAAAAAAAAGGAGGGCCTGGAATTATAGCTCAGAGGTAGAATTCTTCTGGGTTCAATTCCCAGTACAACACACACACACACACACACACACACACACACACACACACAGTTAATTGTTCAGGAAAAGGGCTAAGGTTTTTCAGACGTTGTAGATTTCCTTCACCTCATTGAACTCTGTGTTTTACTACAACCCCTAGTTTGTTAATTGTATGAAGATATTTTATACTTAGCTGCATTGTGATAAATTAGTACCAGTTTGGCTAGTTTAAGACCAAATGAATAAAATATCTACTTATCTACTCTACCTTAATTATCTCTGCCTTGACTTTGTCTGGTTGTTCACAGTGGAAATTTGGCCTAAACATAGGTTTTTATTACATTTTTGTGAAAGGTGGCTGTAGCTGGTCTTGAACTGCTGGGCTCAGGTGACCCATTGGGTTCAGCTTCCTAAGTAGCTGGGATTACACAGGTGTGTTCTAACACTGAGCTATAATGCCAGCCCTTTTTTTTTTCTTTTTTTGGTGGTACTGGGGTTCCTGGAAGCCCTTCTACCTCCGGGCTACACTCCCAGACCTATGTTTACATTTTTATTTGGAAACAGGGTCTCCTAAGCCAGCGCGCGCGGCTGGCTTCAAACCTGCGCTATCCTCCTGTCTCTGTCTCCCAAGTGCGGGGATTACAAGCGTGCACCACCACGCCCGGCTTAATGCCAGCCCTTTAATCACATCTTTTTTTTAATTTTAAGAGTAAAAGAAGTGAGTAATATAAGCCAGGTGTGGTGGTCGACAACTCTCTGAGACAGGAGGATCACAGGTTCTAGGATAGCCTCAGCAAACAGTGTGACTCTTCATCAACCTAGAGAGAACTTGTTTTGAAATAAAAATTGAATAGGTCTGGGGGTATATCTTGGAGGTAGACTGCCAGTAGGCTCAGTCTCCAGAAGCATGCATACACACATAAATTGAGTAATATGACCAAGGTGTCATGGTGCACACTTGTAATCCCAGTACTTGGGAGGCTGAGACAGGAGAGGATCTCAGGTTTGCAGACAGCCTCAGCAAGATGTGAGACTCTAGTCAACCTAGTGAGACCTTGTTCCAAAACAATAGGACTGGGGTGTGGCTCAGAGGTAGAATGCCACTGGGTTCTATCCCTAGTAACCCATACTACTACTACTACTACTACTACTACTAATAATAATAATAATAATAATAATAATAATAATAAATGGCTGAGGATACAGCTCAGTGGCAAAGTGCTCCTGGAATCAATACCCAGTACTGTAGATTTGAAGGCAGCCTCAAAAATTTAGCGAGGTCATCAGCAACTTAGGGAGACTCTGTTTCAAACATAAAGAAATAAAATAGAGTCATGGATGTACCTCAGAGGTAAAAGGCAGCAGTATTCTATTTCCAGTACCATGGGGCAGGGAGAAGGAAAAATAAAAGAGCCCAGTTTTATGGGACACACTTGTGGACCCAGTATTTGGGAGGCTGAGACAGGAGGATAGCTGATTCAAAGCCTGCCTCAGCTACTTATTGAGGATTTCTGCAACTTAGTGAGAACCTGTTTAAAAATAAAGGCAGATTGCCGGGCGTAGTGGTGCACGCTTGTAATCCCCGCGCTTGGGATGTGGAGACAGAAGGATCGCGCAGGTTCGAAGCCAGCCTCGCTGGCTTAAGAGACCCTGTTTCCAAATAAAAATATAAAAAATAGGTCTGGGAGTGTAGCCCAGAAGTAGAAGGGCTTCCAGGAACCCCAGTGCCACCAAAAATAAATAAATAAATAAATAAATAAATAAATAAATAAAGGCGGAGAGGGAATAGGGTGCTTATTGGAGAAGGGCTAAATGTTTGCAGTGTGCACATATGTCTCTTCTGTACTTCATGATGATGTATGATTGCAGTGCATGTATAAATAAAAAATTAAAAATAAATAAAAATAGGGCTGGGGGTGTAGTTCACAGGTAGAATGCCCCCAGGTCAATCCCCAGTACTGCAAAAAATTAATTTAAAAAGAAAGAAAAACATAAATATAAAATATGGGTGAAGAGCATATCCATTAGATGCGTACACTGTAGAGGAAAAAGGTCTTACATAGTGAATCTACTCTAGCATTCCAAACCCTCTGAGTCTTTGAATCCCCTCATCCACAGAAAACCAAGGGAGGTCAGGCATTCATAGTAGGCCACTTTTTGGTCCATACCTCAGCCAACCAACCAAATAAACTATTAGTACCCTTTTTAACACCACAAGTGGCTGCATTAAATCTTGAATCATTGCTTAATGGGCCCTTATCAATAAATTCAGCCTAATCTAATTGTGTTACTTCCACCCTTATCCCACAGCCTTAAAATCCATACCCATATGTGTCCCCCTGACCTCTGCTTGCATAAATTTTTAAACTCAAGTTCTTTTGAAATTTAGCATACTTCCTCATGGGTCACACTCTGTACCTCACCTCTCAGGAAACATTTAGACTTGTTTCTAGTTTTAGGTTTAGAGGTTAAGGTGGGTGGTGTAAGAAAGAAAAACAATCTTTTCTATCAAAGTTATAAGGTCATATAAAACTGACCAATATCCATTTTGTAACAGTAGCTTTTGTAACTTTTTGGTACTCCATGTCTATAGTTCCCATCCTAGAGGTACAGGTTTTCTATTTCTCCTTTTTCTAAAGAGAAAAAAACTTGTCCAATGGGAAACTAGCCAAACAGATTAAATTGTGAGATATCACCTCATCCAATGAGGAAAGGCACAGTGAGCTAAGCATTAAGAAGGAAATAGAAACACAGAAAGGGTAAGCCATTGAAGGTCACACCACTAGTAAGTGGCAAACCTGGATTCAAACAAGACTTTCTTACTCCCAAGTGCTTGCTTTTTCACCAATGCTATGTTGTTCCAAATGGGGTCAATGTGATGATCTGATGTACTGTCAGGTGTCAGCACCTGTGGCTAAAGTCTCCACCAGCTCTCAGGTGCAAGACTTGCTCTACTGCAATTTGAACTCTTCTTAACTAATGAAATCTTCAATGAACTTATTTCCAACTAAAGTTGCATGCTGAACTACTTGGTCTTAGGAGTCCAACACAGGAATTTCAGTGCCATCACTACTGACTTGTGACATAGTTTGTCCCTCTCTCTCCCCTCTCCAAGAGTGGATAGTTGGAGTCCAATTATCTATAAGCACTTAGCAATCAGGAAAGGCTTCTGTGTGCATTTGATCACCTAGACATTCAACCATTTATTTATCATGACCAAGCTTCATAGTGACTCTGTGCTGCTAGGACAGTGATAAAGGAGAGCTAGTGCATGAATTAAAGCAGCTCCTAGTTTACTGAGGGGGCAGGTAAATCAACAGGTACAAGGCAGGATGGTGAAGGCTGTGCTGGAGTTAGCACAGTTGTCAGAGGAACAAGTCCTTCTCCTGGGCTTCACGGATGAGGACTCACAGAGGGACAAGGAGCTGAGGCAGCTGAGGGATTGTGCCCTGAGGGAACAATCTGTGCACAGCATGAAGGTGTGAAAGAACAGTGTGCTTCAGAACAATGAGTAGTTGTGCATCCACCACATGGGTCATCTTTGTGGACGCTGGGGACAAACCCAGAGGACAGAACACTGAGCCAAAGACATTCATTCTGTAACCTTGAAATCGAATGGAATTTACCCCACTAGGTTTTAAACTTTCTTGGGAACTATGACCCCCTTGTACTTTCTGCTTCTCCCTTTGGAACAGGAATGTTTATCTCATGCTCATTCCACTGATACCTATTGGAAGCAGATAACATGTTGCCTGTTTTTGTAGCTTCTTGGATGTAGAGGAGTTTAGCCCCAGGATGAATCAGTTATACCTCAAATCCCACCCATACCTAATTTACATGGCATTTGGATAAAATTTGTGACTTTTGGGGATATTGAGATGGAGCAACTGTATTTTGCATGTGAAAAACACATGAACTTTTGTACCCCAAGAGTTTGGACTGTTATGGGTTGAGTTCTGTCCCCCTGTGCATATGTTGAACTCCTAAACTCCAGTACTTAAGCATGGGACATTATTTGGAAACAAGGTCGTCGCGTATGTCATTAGTTGGGATGAAGTCATAATGGAGTAGGATGGATTACTCATTCAACATGACTAATGTCATTTATAAAAAAGGAGAAATTTGAATATGAGACAAAGAGAGAAGATGGTCATCTAGAAACTCAGGAGAGAACCCAGAAGAGAGAAGGAATCAATCCTGTCTTGATCTCAGATTTCCAGCCTCCAGAACTGTGACACAATTTCTGTTGTGTAAGCCACCCAGTTTGTGGACTTTTTTGTGGAAATCCTAGAAAATGAAGATGGACTCTGGTATTTAGGAGAAAGGTCATTTAAGGTGGAATATATAAGCTAGGCAAAGATGGTGGTATTTTAGCCTGAAGATAATGGGAACTTCTGATATAGAAACTGACCGTAGTCACTGTGGGGAGGACCATAGTTATTGGGAGGAACAAGAATGGGGGTAGGGAGGACTACTTAGGACATTGTTTCAAAATATAAAGGTCTGAGGATATACATCTGAGGTAGAATGGCCCTGGGTTCAATTCCCAGTGCCAAATAAAATGAAATAAATGAAAGAAAAAAAAAGACAGGTATACATTCTGAAAAAGGTGCCATTAAGCATTTTTGTTATTGTAAGTATATCACTAGATCTTCTTGCACAAATATAGAGGGTGCAGCCTTCTACATACCTAGGCTCTGTGGTATATATGGTATAGTTAACTCTGAGGGTCAAAAAGAACAAAACATAAAATTAAGTCAAGCACAAGAGAAAATGATGCAAACAAGAGACACGACAAACATGAAGTATATGAGGCTGAGACATTTCAGACTGTTTTACAGTCAACTTTCATTTTTATAGGTAGAGGAAGTACACTCTAAAATAACAATAAAAAGTATAGTACATACATAAACCAGTAACATAACCATTTATTGTCTTTATCAAGTATGTTGTACCCCACATAATTGTGTGTGGTGGACTTTTATAGGGCTGTATTGTTTTGTTTTGTGTGTGTGTGTGTGTTTGTGTGTTACTACAAACTGTACCCAAGGGGAGGTTTACAACAAAGCTACACTCCCAGCCTTTCTAACTTTTTATTTTGAAATAGGATCTTGCTACATTATTGCACAGTGACCTCAAACCTGTAATCTTCCTGTCTGAGCTTCTCAAATACAGGGATTACAGGCATGTACCACTGAGTCTGGCTAAATAATCTCTCTGTGTGTGTACGTGTGTGTGTGTGTGTGTGTGTGTGTGTGTGTGTGTGTGTATTACTGGGGATTGAACCCAAGAAGCACTTTGCCACTGAGGTATAATCCCAGCCATTTTTACTTTTTATTTTGAAACAGGATTTTACTAATTTCCTGAGACTGGCTTTAAACCTGTGAGCCTCCTACCTTAGCCTCCCAAGTACTAGGATTACAGGCATGTGCCACCATAGCCAGCTTGCTGAAGTAGGTTTGTGGACACCATCATCTCCATCCCCATGCTACAAGGTCCTGGTGGCTATGACATCAGCAGGTGATAGGAATTTCTCATTCAGTTCCATTATAATTGTATGTGGATATGGTATAAATGCAGACAGTTGTTGACTGCAATATCATTATGCGATGCATGATTGTAGTATCCTAGATTATTTACATGGCTTATTACTTTTAATGATTGCAACAACCTAATATGCTGGTATCAATTGTTTTCCCATTTCACTAAGTAGCAGACTTACTGAGTCAACTGTTAGTAAGCAGTGGGGCCAGGATTTGAACCAGGTAGTTGGTTCTCACACTCCCTTGCAATGGTATGTTGGTAAATGTTTAAAAATAATCTGAACTTGTAACATTTGCCCATTTCTGTGGTGTAACTACCCCTACCATGGCAAATTTTAAGCTACCAAATTGTCATCAACGGGCTGACAAAATTTCTGAAAACATGTAGTCCTTTCTCATAAGCTGATCCATGCCAGCCAGCTAGGAAAACATCAGGTGCAGAGCCCTTCTTTGTGTGTTTTCCCCTGCTTTCTGGTGATCTTCATGCTAACAGTATTCTACTGAAGCTGATCTGTTCCTATAACTGTGTAATCTCAGAGACATTGTTTAACCTCTCTGAGCCTCAGTTTGCTCAGCTCTGAAATTAGTTGTTAATGAGACATCATTGAGCTCATGGATGTGAAGCATGGTGCTTGGCACATAGTAGATGTGCCTTCAAATATAATCTGCTTTTTATCGTTAATAGTATTGTCTCTTTGCAAACTTATATCACCTAAAACACATTGTCTAGGTTTTTCTTCTGACATGCTGACCAGCATGCCTGGCTAATACTAGCCTTGCTGTTCTCTTGGTATTAGGTCATATTAACCTCCTGCATGGTTGTGGGATGGTGCAGCAGCTGGTTGCGAGGACAGCCACAGGCCAGAGTTTTGTTATTTTGCTTCATTTTTTATCATAACATGGCAAAAGGTCTGAAGGGTCCTAGAACAGTGGATAGAGCCTCTTCCCATGTGGCGCCTGAGTCGTGCCTGTGCTATTGGAACAAATGTGATTGCATGAAGAGTAACAATTAGCAAGCCATCTGCATACTTTTGTCTCTATAAGAGCTTCAACAATATCTTTCCACTATACAGTGTGGTGCAAGGAAAAACCAGGCAGCCAAGGGGATTTATGTTAATTCCCTCAATTGGTTATCCACCTCTGTTTAAATGGCCTTTACCTCCATCTTTACCTACCACTAGTGGTACTACCAATGACATTGTGAAAGTGGCATTCATGGTAACCAGGGAGCTGTAGAGGGAAAAATTGACTTACAGCCACAGTTTTGAGGTTTCATGGTGAAATCAATGCAAGCCATTCTACAGCCCCTTAATTAACTGTTCACCTGCTAATGAGGGCTTTTTTCTCAAAGGTTCTATTTTTTTTAAATCAGCAAAGTCACCAGAAAATTACAATCAATACTGTAACAATTTTCCATTTGTTTCCATTGTGATTGTTAGAAATGCTTACCAACAACAACATACCCAAGAATAATGAAATTGCTTAAGAAAGCACCAAAGGGGGTTCTCTGTGGTCTCTTTCCAAGTGTGTTTGTGTGTGTGTGTGTGTGTGTGAGAGAGAGAGAGAGAGAGAGAGAGAGAGAGAGAGAGAAAGAGAAATCCTATGGCCCACAGAGTTTCCTGGAATAACACTCATTGAGCAGTTTCTCCATGCCAGGTACCCTGCTAGGAGCCTGGAAAGCACAGGAAATAAAGGGGGCACTGATGGCTACCTGATCAACCTTTCAGGAGGCCAGGCACTGGTGAGTGCTGAAGACCAAAGCAAGAAAGGAGAAAGGAAGTGCAAGAGATGGGTGTGGGGCTTTGAAACATTACACAGGGTGGCCAGGTGACCTGTGGATATCTGGGGGAAGTGAATCCCAGCCCAGGGGAAAAGCCCAAGCCTGAGTGCCAAGGCCCTACAATTGGATGTACCTAGTGTGTTGAGGAAGAGTCAGGAGACCCTTGTGGCTGGAGCAGGATTAGCAGGGCAAGAGGGAAGAGGATGTCCCTACAGTAAAGGGCTTCATAAGTCACTGGAAGCGCTTCTGTTCAGCACAGAGTGAAATGGGAAGCCACTTCAGGATTTTGCAGGGAGGAAAAGGGGAAATTAAAGGAAGAAAACAGGGTAATCTAGGTGGCTATTGGAGTATCCAAGTGGGAAATGCTAATGGTTGGGACCTGGGAGAAGTAGAGAAGGCTGAGATTATGGCTGTGTTTTGAAGATGAAACCAACAGATTTGTGTGAAAGCAGCACTGAGCCTGGGTACCTAAAGGATGGTTGTGGTACCATGAGTGGAGATGGTGAATTTATGGACAAGGCAGATTGGAGGGGGATCAGGCAGCTCAGTTCAATTTGATGGCCTAGTGACCATCCAGGTGGTGATACCAGGCAGGCCAAACATTCAGCTATTATCTCACAGGCTTTCTGGGATACTCTGGGGGAATGGGCACCACTGTGTCCTGGAGAAGCACAGTGACAGGACACTTGAGTGGAGAGAGTGGCATAGAAGCCCATCCCCCACTGCCTCAGCTCCTGCATATTAAGATGGAGTATTAGAAGCCTCTCACCAGTGCTCCTTGAACTTTGTTTAGTGAGATTCCCTTTAAGAGACCCCCGTGCTCTTTCAGTTCTAGTAGAACACTGGTAGTCCTGGGAAGACTTCCCCTCCCAGTGTGGTCTTGAAGGTATCAACTGCTATTTTTTTTATCACAAGAGAGAAATATCCTCTCCTGGCCAACAGTAGCTCCAAAACATATATAGGAACAGTAGCTTCAAAACAGAAGTGGGGTGGGTGAAAGTAGCTCCAAAACAGATCTGGGGTGGGCAGGCACCGGGTGGGCGGTCACCTGCCCCTGCCCCTGCTCCTGCTGGAGGGCGATTACCTCCCACTGGTCAGGGAGCCCCAAATGCTGCCTAACTGTTTGGGCGGTGCTCTATTGCTGTCTAGCACCTGTGCTGGAGGTCTTTTCCAGGCAGAGCTTTTCAGTAGCCCCTGAGGCTATGCTCTGTAGCCCACCTAAGGAATTTTCCTGATTCTTAGAAGCCCCCCCCCTTTCCCGGACCTTCCCTGAGCCCAGGGAGAGGGCGGCGAGAAGGGGAGGAGGGGCGGAGTTGGCAGCTAGCCAACCCCTCTATTATTGGCCTGCAACTCGGTCGTGCGGAGAGAGTTACAGGGTGGGAGCCCAGTGTTGCTACTATAAGAGTAGACTCAGCGTTCCTAGGTCGTGTTCTGCCCCCGTCACTGCTGCCACCCTGGGAAGTACAGGTTAGTAAAAGTACCTGAAGCCAAGGACCTGGAATAAAGCTGCAGCCCAGCACTCGGGTAGGCAGGAGGAGAATTACCAGCCTCCTCCGCTCCCAGACAGAGGGAAACTGGGTGTGTTGGCCCACTAAGCAGTTAAAGAGCAACTCGAGTTGCTGCAGAAGCCGCAGGTGTTGGCCTGAGAGAAGCTCACGGAGAGGGCAAGTTCGTCCCACCTTGGGCAGGGGCTTCGCTGGCCCTCAGTAAATAGGGTGGGAGACCGTGGTTGGCACATCTGGGCTCCTGGATAAGCTCGACAGCGGGCAACACCAATAGCTTCCTCCCCAAGAGAGTCAGGAAAGGATGGGGGAATTGGAGAGTGGGACACTAGGTTGAGAAGGCGGAGGGTGTAGTTCCTTAGCCGCCACTTGAGAGCCCTGCACCCTGCTGCTACCACTGCAAGTCGATTTGTTTTGCCCTCCGGGAGTGAGCTAGTAAGCCAGGGGACCCGAGGACCCGCATTCCTGCCATTCCCCACTCACTGCAGGGTATCGCCCCTACCCTGGAGAAGAAGAGGCATTATCTCTCCAGTCAGGCTCTGTGGAGAATTGGAAGGGGGAAGTGGGAGAGGGGTTAAATGAGGAGACTTGTTTTCCTGACGTTTCGGAGTCCTCTAGGGATCTATCATTTCTCTCCTGCAGTCGTTTCCGCCACCTCCCCTCTCCATTTCTGTGTCTCTCTACCTCTCTCTCGTCAGTGCCTCTCTTGGTTTCTGCCTCTGGGTCGCTGCCCTCTCTCTGTTAAATCTGGAGCTTCCTCTCGCCTGGACACTGGTCATTCTGGCTCTTCTACACTCCCCGTTTCCTCTACCTACAGTTGTCCGGGATGCGCACTGCTCACCAGCTCTCTTGCCCCAGAAGCGGGAAGTCTACTTAAGGTTTGTGGGTTTTCTTAGAGCAGGGAGGCCAGCCTGCGGTCCTCGGGTGAGTTCTGTCCCTTTGTGCCCAGGGGTGTTCTGTAACCCTGCTATTGCCTCTTCCGTCAGCTTAAGGTCAAGACGAGCCACCAGACACCGAGGGCACGGGCTACTCACCACTCAGTGAGGAGCCATAGAGGTAAGTGCATCGGTGCCCCTAAGGCTCCTAAGTCCCCCTTCCCAACCATCCAGGTTCAAGTTAACTGGGGAAATGAGGTAGCCACCACGAAGCCGCTTGCAGTCGTTTTCCCTTTCAACATTGAATGGAAGTCCCGGGAAGCTCCTGGGGCGAATGCTGACCCTCAGCTGCCAGTGGCCCTGTCCTGGCAACGCAGCTCTTCGAGGAGTCAGGCCAGCGGGGTCGCGGGCAGGGCAGCGTAGCTTCTCCTTTAAGGCCAGAGCAGCTCGTCGCTTTGAGTGTGAGGGTGTGTGAGTGTGCGGCGTGCGTGTCTCCTCCTCCCCGAGTGACACAGCAGTGAGAAATGCCTATCAGTAACTTAAACCCCCGAAACTCCACCTTCCGGGCGCGCGGCGCGGAGCCGGGCGGTGGGAATGGAGGGAGCAGATTGAGGCCACCACTGCAGCGCCGCCAGCATGAACTTGGCCGCTAGCTGAAGCGGCCGGCGGCGGGCGGGCGCAGGGGCACGGGCCGCTAGCCAGGGACTGATCTGCAACAGGGCTGGGCCACTCGGCGGGCAACTGGGGCCAGGCTGCCTGGGCCGGCAGCCGCCCGGCCGTCCTTCGGGCAGTGCCCGGGCCGCTGCTGGAGCTCCTCCGAGTACACGGTAAGAGTGAGGGCGACTGCGGGAGGTCCGACTGCTCTGGGGGCTCCAGGGTAGACTTGTGGCCTCCCACTTAAGAATCTCTGTTGCTGAGGATCCAGGTCCCTAGGGCGCTGCGAGTAGGAGGACCCCAAAGTTTGCTCTGAGCACAGGGCCCACCTGGCGCTGGGGGTTGTCCATCCCCGTCTCCGACCAGACCTGCCCAACCAGGCTGAACATAGCTCGCATCGTCAAGGGGCCGCGGCTGTTCCTCCGCGCCCATCAGGCGTCAGAACTCGGGCGAAGGCAGCTAGGATGTACCAGGGAGAGAAGGTAGAGGGACGCTAGGTGCTCGGGCTCCTGAGACTGCCTTGGGTTACCGGGAAGCTCCCGCTCCATACCAACACAGCCCTGGTGACACTGCCTTGGCATGCCAGTTCCCTAAATCCGGCCAGTCGGTAGTGGGCACGGGGTATCGGATTATCCCGCCCCAACCCTCTTTGCCGCCTAGGAGAGGGAGTGTGTGCGCGCCGTACCCCCTGCCCCGGGCTCCCTCCCCTGCCAACTTCTCCTCGGTAGAGCAGCCCGGAGCCTAGCTCGCAGCTTGAGGCAGCCCCCACTGGTATCCCACCTGGCGCTCCCGACACTCCTGATCCAACACCTTTGATCCAGACTGTGCTCAGGGCTCCCATATCCGCGTGGCGGCAGAACCCGGCGCCCGGCGCCAGCTAGGGCGGGCGGGAAGCCCCCCGGAGCGCCGCCAAATACTTTTCTCTGCCAGTTGGCTCGACCAGTCCCGGTCCTGATGCCCTGTGTCCTTAGCCTCCTGGAAAACTGGCCCTGCGTCTGATTCTGATTCGTGATTAAATTCAGACTGAGCGAACAGTAATAGGATTAGCCTGCCAGAAAACTCGGCCCTGAAGCCGTCGGAACCCCAAGGAGCAGACAAGCCTCGGGCTGGGAGATTCACTCCCCACCGCTATCCTGCAGCTGGGTGCGGTTCAGCCTGGCACCCCATGTGTGGGTGTGTGCCCGCCGGCTGGAACGTGGAATAGTTGGAAGACGTGGGGAGAAGGGACTCCCCTTTCTGGGGTGGTTCACCATTGTTGTGTGGCAGCAGGAGGAACCCTTAGGGGAGCTGTTCCCAAGGAGAACGTGCCTTTTGCGGTTAGCCGACCGAGGCCGACTCTGAGACATTGTCTGTGAGGACGAGCTGAGATTAAAAGAGGCAGGAGCGCTGTAACAAAGACGAAAAGGACACCCCCCCCCATCCCGAGCAATTTTGAAAGAGTTGGTTAGGTAAAGGGCCTGGGTCTACTGGGAAGACCCTCGCGGGAATCACGCGTCCCCCATCGGCTCGGGCCAATGTTCAGGGAATCGTGTTCCCTAGCTGCGGTGAACCAGCTAGTAGCATCGCCAGGGTTAGGCTGAGTTCTTGGCAGAAGCAGGCTACCGCCCGGGTGCCCACTAACCGGGCGGAGTCCGCCGCGCACTCTCCGGGGCTTCCTAGACACCGCCACAGCCCGGAGCCCCAGGAGGCCGCTCAGCTTCTTTCCTTTCCTCCCTCCCACCTCTTCTTGTCTTTATAGATCCCCCCTCCCTCCCACCCCCGCTGCCGCCACCGCCGCCAACTATCTGCTTTATAAAAAGCCCCTTTGTTTCCCAGGAGGCTGGAGAAAGGGAAGGGGAACAGGACGCCTAGGCAGGGGGCGGGGGCGGCTGCCTCAGAATGGCTTCAAGCTGCTTGGGACCCGAGAGCAAATGTGGGTGATGGAGGAGGGGGTTGTGTTTCGAGGTCCCTCAGCAGACACCCAGGAAGGTATGAGAAGCTCCAGCCTCCAGCGCCTCTGCTTGCTCAGCCTGCCAGCGGCGGACACCTTAAATCCCCGTGACCCTGAAGGTCGGGCGGGTCTGCACTGCGATCCCGCGAGCGCGGGGGATACTGGAAGCGGTGGGCAAATGCTACTGGCCGCTGTGCTCGTCCGGCTCGGGCATAGGGGGCGCCGGTTCCTCGGTTTCGCTTTGCGGCCAACAGCCCCTCTTTGCCCAAGCTCTGGGAGACTGTCGCACCCGCAGGCGGTCAAGAAGGTAGCGCCGCCTTGGAAGCTCTTCACTCAGCTTCTAGGCTACTCGGTTCATTGGCCTCCTGCTACACCCTACCCCCCCCCCCCCCGCAATGGATGAAACTCCGCGGGTGCCCTTCGTTTGGAGGCACAGAGGGAGTATGAGCGAGCCTCTAGCTTCAGGGTTTGAGCAACCTGGGCAGGCAGCGAAGACGAGGTTGTCCCTGTGGTCAGAGCACGTACCAGCTGCCTCTGAGCCGACCCATTCTTTGGCACCTGGGGGTGTCCAAGACAAACGAGCCGCCGGCTTCAGTTAGATCGATGACTTATGTGAATCTCTGTCTCTTGCACCTGCTTCCACTCCAAACTTGGAAGAACAGTGGCTTGCCCCCAGGAATGTTAAGCATAAAGTTGAAAGAAACCTTTCACTGTCCTGTCAGCCCACTCCTTCCCGATCCCCGAAGTGGTCCACTTCTTTCCTCTCTGAAGTTTGTTCAGGAAAGGAATTCTGAGGATAAGAAAAAGTGACAAATAAGGAGAAGTGGGCGGGGCCCAACTCCTGCTGGTGGGTCTCCAAAGTCAGATTTCTCAGGACCTCACACTGCCTCTGCCCCCATCAGGACTTTTTTTAAATTGCTTTTCTCATATCTTTACCCATCTCTTCTCCACTACTGTTTCTAGAGGTTATTAATAAGCTTGAGTGGAACATTTGTTCTCTTAGGAGTAGAAGTGAAGCATTAACATTCTCCCCATATACAGCCTAACTGCATCTAAAACCACAAGAAAGTAATCAAAGGGTAAACTACCCATTCTACCTTCTCCTCCCCCCTTTGGTTTTCTCTTCTGGAGCAAGATCATTGGAAAATAAAGCTGCTGATGTGCGAGATGGAACATATGGTGTCTCCATAAGAGAGAAGATGAAATGGCCTTGAACCTGCCGGACAGGCCAGCTGTTTGCTGCCAGCCAGAGTAGCTAATCAGCTTCTTTCTCTTAAAGTAACAGCTCTCCTTTCTCTTGATGACTAGTTTACATATTAAACAGAGTATTCTCCATGGGAGGGGGGTGATGGGCTTCTATATTGTTTTGTGCTTTGGTTGTTCTCTAGGGCAGGCTCCCTGCTTTGGGGACTGTCTCTACCTCACATCTGGGAGTGTGAGAAGTACGTTTCCTCCAGTACCAGTGTGAGAATGTTGCTCCAAGTGGAACTTGGGAAGGGGAGGCAAGAAGAAGAAAGGAAAAGGATGGAGTTGAGAGACTTCCAGATGCCTTGGGAGAAAATCTTTCTGTTTTGTTCTTACTGGCATGGAAACACTAGCAGTCCTCGTTCCCTCTTTCCCCTTTAAAATATCTCAAGGGCCGAAGATCTTCATTACAAGCTGTCCTTAAAACCCATTCACTTCTGGCCATAACCATTTTCAGTTTTCCATTCATCTGGACAATGTGTTTTAAGGGGAGGGGGCAGTTTGGCATTGAAAGAAGAAAGGATTTAGGAGATACAAGGAAATTCCATGTTAGGAAATCATTAGCAAAGGGTGACTTCGTCTGTTTTCCTGCCACTGACGCTGACAGTGACACAGATGTGTGGGTTGAAACAGGAACGTCATTGAATTTTTAAACTCAACCAGGAAATAGCCTGTGGCTGGGAGGGGGGTACACATTCATTGAATCTTAAGGTAGAAGATTTACTGTTGTTGATCCTTTTACATAATGAGATTTATCAAATTTGGTAAGTACATTTGATATATGTTTCCCCTTTTAAATTTGATCACCTAAAAGCTTAAAATGCACCTGTTAATGGATCATCCCTAGGAAACTCAATTACTGTTTGGAATAACAAAATGGACAGAAAATGATCTTAAAAATGGTTCTTGTGGCAGTATTTAGATTACTCTTCTTTAAAGGGGTTCTGCATATGTAGGATTCTGGTGTTTGCTGTTGTTGGTCTCTCCCGCTCTCTTTCTGTCTTATTTTCCTGCAGCAGTTCATTGCAGAAATCATTTGATTAGGAGCTGTGAAACTTGTGTTGTAGAAAACTCTCCCCATTAATTGGAAGAATGATCTTGAGCAAGTCCATTTTCCTTCCCTGCCCTCTCCTTATAACCTTAGAGTCAGATTCCTTTCCATTTCTAAAGAACCGTGATTCGTGAACAAAAATAGTCATTTTCTGTGAAAATGAAACACTAAGTCCAACCTTGTCATTGGAGAAAACAACTACATAGATAAAGAATGGGGCTGAGATTTTGAGGTAAAAGGAGGAATAAAAACTGGCAGAAGGCCAATCAAAACAATTTTAAAGTGAGATGTGTTCCCTTTCTTATATGGCTTCAAGTGGGAACTTCTAACCCAGAATAAACAGAGGCCAGGAGGCAATCCAGAGGGCCTCTTGTCCAGTACTTCTAATCCAGACATCTCAGGGCCTATTGACAGCAAGTATCTAATTACTGGGTTGGTCTACAGATAACGGGATCTAAACGCTTTGAAATTAGATTGGCATATTTCCAAAAGACACATCAATATACAGCAGCTTTTCTGCCTTGTAGTTATTTAGCAAAGGTTACAAAGACCAAAAGGTCGTCCATGCATACACATGCACCCCTGGGGTGTAGCTTCAGAACTCACTGTTGTCTTTCCTTTCCTTTCTAGTGCAGCTGACTATTTTCTTTAAAAAAAAATCTAAATTTGAGGATGCAGCAGCCATGTGAGAAGCTGCCACTGTCCTGCTTGATGTTGATATTGATTTTTTTTTAAACGGGTGGGGGTGGACATTATGAAAGAGGACCTTTTATACTCTGAGCTCTTTGGCAATTATCTTGCTGCCATAAATGTTGATACACATATAATGGATGTAACTAAAAAATCTCCTTATCCAAGCAGAAAAGGCTGAGTGTTTGTTGGAGCAGATAGAATGCTGAGAGTGTGAATAGACTAACCCAGATGTCGCTGGGAAGGGAGATAAATGATGGAGGAACAGTAGTAGCTGGTTACTATGGATCAGCACAATAAACCAATTCCCATCATACACCTCTCACGACGCCACCAAGGGTAACCTAGGCAGCACCAGTCAACTGTACAGTAGGAAAGAAGCATCACAAAGCTCAATTGGAACCAGTTTGATTTTTTTAGACATTAAGTCCTTAAACATTTTTAGGACTTTGAAAAGGGAAACTTCATAAATGGGAATGAACCTAGAAGGATTTTATTACTTATCACTTGCTATTTGTGTTGTGTCCCTGATGCTGTTGAGTCTGGAAAAGTAACAAAGGAAGAAAAAAGACCTCCTGGAGATGTTGAACCCTCAGGGGTGGGGGGGTTCCTGCCCACTAGTAGGTGTAAAAAGTGCTTGTGGAGACACAGCTAGGGGGATTCAGCTTCCAAATAACCTGTCCAGGACTGCAGGAGCCCAGGAGCACTTCTTTTTCTGCAAGGGGAGGAGACAGAAGCAAAAGACCTGGACTCTAGCTTTCCTCCCCTCCCCCCACCCCAGTGGCTTTTTTTCTTCCCCTTTCAGGGAGCCTCCTGGTTGCCTCAGAGTCTCAGGTTTCCTCCTAAAATCTGACCTCTTCATAATTTCCAAAGCAATTGGATATGTCACAATCCCAAGAGATCCCCTGGGAGAAGCAACAGTGAGAGGCCTTGCTGGCTGTAGGCAATGAGCTCCCCAGAGTAAAGGCTTCCAAAGACCAAACAGTAAAGAGTCTCTGGGCAAAAGAAGGAAAAAGCTCTTTGCGAATTCATTGAGAACTCCCCTTTCCCAGATGGGCTCTCCCTGGCCTCTCTGGGCCCTCAGCCCTAGACTCATACCTCCCTTCCCTAGCCTGCAGGAAGGAGGCTCTGCCTATGTCTAGCAAGAAGAGGCTCCCACCCATGACCACTTGGTTCTGCTCTGGCTACCCTTGAACCCTAGGTCAGCCAATGTCTCTTTCTGCACAGCCAATTCTGAGCCTCCTAGCTCAGTTATTCCCTTGCGGTGAAACTGGCTGCTTTATTGTCTCTGTGTATCTGCTGCTAACTCTGCCCAGTAAATAACCAGCGAGTGAAGTTTGTCACATGCCAGTTTCTTAAGGCTGAGAATTGTTCCCCGGGGCCCAGAGAAGAAAGAATCAGAATCAGTCAAGCCACTCTCTGCTTCTTTTAGTGGCATGCTGGCACAGAGGTGGCAGAGTACAGGGCCCAGCTCTGCCTTCCTCTGCGTGGCCCCATTAGCTAGTTGACCACTGTTCCAGCACACAGTTAGCATAGGAACATCAAGTCTTCATCAAACTGATGCTAAAAGCTGGAGAGACTTTCCAAGCTGCAAGGATGAAACCCTGTGCTTTTATAGAAGAAGAAACCAGGCCCAGAAAAGGTACTCAACTTTCTGGAGGGACCATCATAGTAAGGAGACCACAGAGCAGACAAGAGTCTTGATCTCAGCTTAGCAAATGTGGCAAGAGGAAATGCAACACATGGAGGAGGAACAATTTGAATTAAAATTTGCCCTATGGATATGGGCTATGCTCAAGACTGTCAGCTCAACAGAGGGGCAGGTTGGAGTCAGAACACCAGGGCTAGACCGAGGTAGAAAAGGGAGGCTGGAAGTTAAGTGTCAGTTTGGGGTCAGGGCACTAGAGCCTCAAAGGGATTGTGTCTTGTCTTGTTTTCAAGTTGCTGTGGTAAAACTGGACAGCCAGCCCCTCTTGGATTTTGGCTGGGCGGGCTCTGTTGGCAAGTGTGGGAGGTTGTTTGGGTTTCCTTCTTAATGAGATTCCAGTGTTAATATCTGCCTCTGGAAGTCTCAGCACCTACCTTGGAATTTTAAGTGGGACAGTAGTTTCAGTGCAGTTGCCAATGTCACATGCTTTGCGTGTCTAATTCTGAAAGACTGGCATGCATTATGCTAGGTTTGGGGAGGAGGGCATGGCATTTCTAAGCTGCTTGTCTGTCAAGGATTAATTTAACCTCTAATTACTACATTTTCATTGCTGTTTGTTGCACGAACATGTTGTAACAAAGCTCAAAAATTATGCCATTTTATTTTGCTGCCACTCCAAAATTAATTTCCGGGATATGGAGTCAAATCTGACAAATTCGCTGTTAAAATAATCGTGCTGACATTCAAATTCAAGTGAACAATCTGGTTGTTTTTAGTGATCCTCTGGCAATGGGGTGAAAAGCATTATTGTATTAGGTACAGTTACATCCCTCAAAATGAGCCCTGAAAATAGCAAGGAGTGTCACCACACTAATACCACTGGGAAGCCAGCACCCCCAGAGAGTCCCGGAAGCTTCCCTGGTGTTACCTTGCGCTCTGAGAGTCAGTCTGAAAGTCCTCTTCTATCTGCTTTTAGGACTGTTAGTAAGGTCTTGTCCAATAAGAATGAGATGAGGCCATTATCAAATTGGAGTCTGACACAGGAAGATCACAGGTTTGTGGCCAGCCTCAGCAACTTAGAGAGACCTTGTTTAAAATTGAAAAATAAAATAACTGGAGGTGTAATAGCAAAGGGATGTACATCCTCTGGTTTCAATCCTCAGTAACACACACACTCACACACACACACACACACACACACACACACACACACACACACTACAGCCTCCCAAAAGACTGCTCCTGGGGCCCAATCTGTCTACAGTACAGGCTTCCCTCCTTCCGGCTCCTTCCTGGTCACCCTAATCTGTTGCCCTACTTATTCATCTTTTTTGTTGTTGTCATTGTACTGCGGATTGAACCCAGAGAATAGAGTCTCACTATGTTAGCAGTGTGCTGGCTTCAAACCTGAGACCTCGTCTCAGCCTCCCAAGAACTAAGATTATAGGTGTGCACCACCATGGCCAACTAAAAGGACATGTAGGGCTATTTATATTTATTTATTTATTTATTTATTTATTTATTTATTTATTTATTTTGTTGGACCTGGGGCTTTAAGTCAGGGCCTCAGGTGTGCTAGACAAGTGCTCTACTACTAAGACACACACCTAGCCGAGCATGGTGGTGCACTCTTGTAATCCCAGTACTTTGGAGGCTGAAACAGGAGGATCACAGGTTCATGGCCAGCCTCAGTTACTTAGTGAAGCCTTCTGCAACTTACTGAGACCCTGTTTCAAAATAAAGAATAAAAAATAGAGCTGCAGGTATAGCTCTGAGATAGAATGCCCCTGAGTTCCATCTTAGTTCTGCCAAAAGAAAAAAAATAAAGATACACTCTTGCTTTCTCTTTACCCATTCTTTCTTGTGTTAAACCAGCTAAATTTGCCGGTGGTGGTAAAAGTGAAGATGGATTTTGTCTGGATCTTGTTTAAAATAATATTTGGGTGTAGGGACATGGCGCAGAATGATTCTGATTCCTATGCCTTGCTGAAGTGTCTTGGCATTAATTTCATTATTTATCTGGAGGTGAGGGAATCATGCAAGTCTGATCTCACCCAACCATTTTAGGCATCATAACATAATCAAATAAAACATTAGTGGTGTGTGCATTGTAAAGCTGGGCAGCAGGCTGTAGGCCTTTGGAAAACGCACTATTTGGGACCAGGTTCCTAAGTCTGGAAGGAGTGCTCCATGCTATTGTGTGAAGAGCAACCACCTATGCTTCAGACCCAACTCCCATATCAACTAGCTACAGCACTCTGTGCAAGTCACTTCCCCTCCTTGGGCCTCAGTTTCCCTATCTGCAAAATGAAAGAATGGACTAGGGAAATCCAAAGGGTTCCTCCAGCTCTGACTTTCCATAATTCTCTGAATAGCAAGTTAAACTTTAAATAACTTAAAATATTTGAAAAGGCTGTATATAATTTGTTCTCTGAGAAATTACTGGAGACTTTAAAGCATAGAGGTTTTTGTTTAGTTTGACTGGTGAGACTAAGACTGCTACACAAATAACACTTCAAGAAATTATATATGAAGGCAAATAATTGATATATATTTATAGAGGACCGAAGAATAAGAATGTTGGAAATTTCCTCAGAAACTCCTCATTTTATACATGTGGATATGAGGGCTGGTGAAAAACCATGCTTGCTGAGGGTTTTTTTTTAGCATGCTGTTAGGAGATGAGGTAGCCCAGGACTCTGGAACTCCATCTTACATAGTTCCTAGGCCCTAACAGAAGAAATATCCAGGCCCCAGATTCATGTGGGCCTACAGTCAGCAGATTATAGGTCTGAGACATTTTGATTTCTAGCTTTCAAACAGTAGCTTATCAGAAAAAAAATTTTGACCCTGCCCTCAATGTTCATTACTTGTTCTCAACTAACAGAAAATATTTAATTTTGTTGGTCATGTGACAATGCCCAATTTAAAATAAAATATATTTTAAATGGGGGTGGTGCTTAGGACCCTGTTATTTTAAATTATTTCATTTCAAACAGATGGGCTGTTTTAGGTTTGACTTTATATTTGCTAATTTTCATTAGAGAAAGAAAAAACAAACCCAAGTCACAACCACTCCACCCTTATTTTTGTAATGAGTAACAGTTTGTCTTGTCTAAAAGAAGCTTTTAGTTTCTTAGCTGTTTGCACCCACAGTGCTGGGCCTTAGTTTATTTGCCTTTTTAAAATCACATAAATGTGTTGGCCACCTATAGCTCATGAGGTGCTTACAAAATATACCAGCTCACCCCCACCGTGCTCGCCCCGGGCTCCAAGACTGTTTCTCTCCATTTCAGCCCAACCATCTCTTGTCTGGTGCTCAGCCATTCCTCCTGTCCTGAAGCCAAGACAGTAGGGTGTGGGACAGAATTAAATAGACCCTGGTCTAAGGGGAAGCCTCTTGAGTGCCAGGCCCAACTCTACTACCTCATTGTGCAACCATAAACAGATCTCTTCCCCTCTTTGGGCCTCACCAATACCATCACTACAACAAGGGATCTATCTTAAAGGGGCTCTCAGAGATCTTTTTTATTATGTTGGATTATTATATTTGGAGATGGTGACTTTTTATAGAGGCTATATTCAGTAAATATTTTTGAAATATGTAGGTAGAGATCTAGGTTAAATGCACATTTAAGTATGTATGCTTTTCTACCCACATAGCTCCTGATGGCTATCCTGTCAGCCTTTGGAAAGATGTATTTATTCTCTCCTTCTCACTCAAGAGCAGTGGCCTGAAAATCAAGGCAAGTGGGAAAAGAGGGCATTGCCTCAGGCCTCTCGCTCCAGCATGGACACTCATTGTCATTGGGCTGTTTTTCACTCCCATTTGGGCAAAGTGGAAAGAGGATCTGGTATGCAACTGGAGCCTGAAAGAATCCAAAACTGGGACTTGGGTGCAGGTCAATTCAAGAGCAGGTCAAAAGTTATTTAGAAAAATAGATTCAATCAAGATGTATGTGTGCCAGCTTTATACCAGGCACTGTTGGAGGATGGATGGATGGGTGGGTGGATGGATGGATGGATGGATGGATGGATGGATGGATGGATGTACAAACAGATAAGTAGATATCTGAATGAGAGTTAAGAAGTAAAAAGCTACTAAATACCCACAGTGAAAATGTTTGTGCAAATAAATGATATGTCAGGGACACAAATGTGAACAAATAGAAAACGCAAATACATATGGGTAGATTATAGGGGGAGATCAATGATAGAAAAAATTAATAAGTAAAATATACAGCATCTGAGGTGATAAGTACCTTGAAGCAAAATAAATCAAGGGAGGGAGATGGAGAGTGCCAGGGAAGGGTACAAATTTCAGTATGATGGACAGCAAGGACCTTGCTGAGAAGGTAAAATTTGAGCAAAAGCTTGCAAAGTCATTAATCAACTAGGCCAGTGCTGTCTCAAGCTACAAATACAAGCCATGCGTGTAATTTTACATTTTCTAGTAACCACATTCTAAAAAGTCGGTGGAATTAATGTGAAAATATATTTTATTTAATCCAACATATACAAACTATCATTTCTGTGTGTAATCAACATAAAATTGGTGAGATGTACAGTGTTTTAAAAATTATGTTAAGTCTTCACATCCCAGTGTATATTTTACATTTCCAGCACATCTTGTTTTGGACCAGCTACATTTCAAATGCTCGTACCCATATAGGACTAGTGGCAACCATATCAGTCAGCACATTAAATAGACTCTTCAAGTTAAATGTACTCATTTTAGAATGGCACTGTTATACTGTACTTTATGGGGTGCATTTTTTGTTGAGTGGCCTCAATTATTAAAATAATGAGTATGTTAATCACTCTGTTGCATAAAGTCTTTCACCATGGGTATATGGTAGACTTTTTTCTTCTTTTTACTTTCTTTCATTTCTTTTTCTTTTTTCTTTTCTTTTCCCCCCCACAAGATTCTGGGATCAAACCCAGGACTTCGCACATGCTAGGCAAGTACTATACTACAGAGCTAACTCTTATATATCTACCTTTCTTTCTATCCATTCATTTGTCCTTCAATCCATCATATTCAGACTCCCAAGAGTTCCTATCTGAAAGGATTCCTCTAGTTATCAGGGTTTTTTTTGCTTTGTGGCCTAGGTTCTCAGTGTGAATTTGGAGAGATTTCAACGAACTAGCTGGCATCTATCACATAGAGCAGGGCTTTGAAGAGCACTGCTAATGGTCCTTTGTCAGAGAAATAAGCCAGTTTGCTTTGGTACTGGGGATTGAACCCAGTAGAATTCTACTTCTGAGCTACACCCCTAGCCCTTATTTATTTATTTAGTTAGCTAGTTAGTTATTGGACATTGTACCTCTGAGCTACACTCCCAGCCCTATTTTTTATTTTTATTTTGAAACAGGGTCTTGCTACTTTGCCGAGGCTGACCTTAAACCTACAATCCTCCTGTCTTGGCCTCCTAAGATACAGGCGCACTGTAGCCATTCTAGGTAGAGATCCAGTTTAGACTTGAAGTCTCTCCAGACCAGTTACCATTTCCTAACTCTGTGTGTGTGTGTGTGTGTGTGTGTGTGTGTGTGTGTGTGTGTGTGCCTTCAGACTTCTGTATTATGGCCTCTTAGAAAACCTCTAACCAACTGGGAGCATTTTCTGAGGGTGGGTTCTTCTTCATTCAGCCTTTCCTCTTTGCTCACTACACCTTCTTAGGGATTTAATTGGTCACTTCTGACCTTTTTAAATATTTTTGCTTAAGACAAATTCATACTTCCAGAAAAATTGTAAGAGTAATCCAAATAAAGTTTTTCACTCAGTTCCCTAACACACACATACACACTCTCTCTCTCTCTCTCTCTCTCTCTCTCTCTCTCTCTCTCTCTCTCTCTCTCTCACACACACACACACACACACACACACACACACAGACATACACAAGCACACACACAATTAACCAATTTTTTTTTTTTTGGCGTGTCTGGGGATGAAGCCCAGGGACATTCGACCTCCGAGCTACAGCCCCTGCCCTATTTTTTATTCTTTATTTTGAAACCGGGTCTCACTGAGTTGCAGAGGGCCTCGCTAAGTAGCTGAGGCTGTCTGCGAACCGCGATCCTCCAGGTCTCAGCCTCCCGAATGCTGGGATTACAAGCGTGTGCCACCACGCCCGGCCAATTATCCAAATTCTGTGAGAACAAAATATGATGCTCATTTATCCCCAAATACTTTAATATGTATTTCCTAAAAACAAGGACATTCCCCTGCCCATTTTACCCAGGAGTGGTGGTACATACCTCTAATCTCAGTACATGAGAGGCTGAGACAGGATTGCAGGTTCGAGACCAGCCTCTGCAACTTAGGGAGACTCTCAGCAACCTAGAGAGAGACCTTGTCTCAATGCAAAAAAAAAAATCAGCTGGAGGGTGTAGCTTTGAGGTTGAACACCCCTGGACTCTGTCCCTAGTAACCTGCCCACACACACACACACACACACACACACACACACACACACATACAATGTTGACCAAAATAAAAAAGCTAATGTTGATACTAACCTATCTAAATACTTTAAAGACCTTATTTATATTTTGTTTATTTTCTTTAGTCTGTGACAATTCTCAGTCTATTTTTGTGCCTTATATTATGGATATATTTGAAAAAATGCAGACCTGATATTTTGAAGAATATCCCTGGAGTTGGGTTTGTTGTCTGATGTTTTCTTGTGGTTAGATTCAGATTCTTATTTTTGGCAGGACCATTACAAAAGTGATGCCATGTCCGCTTGGTGCATCAATGAGGCACATAAAGTCCCTTAAACTCATCGGTGGTGAGTTTCACTTTGGTCACTTAAGGTGTTTTCTTCCAGATGTCTCTAACATCATGATACATCTCTTTGCAATCTTAGAATATCTTTGTGGAATGAATATATTTTACAGTTGTGCTAATATCCAGTTACTCCTCAAACTTTCACTTATTTGTTTAGCAACCATTTCACGATCCTTGTCTGAGGCAAGTTTATTATGCTGGTAACCAAATAATGAGTTTCTGATTCCATCCTTCCTATATTTACCATTTGGCTTTCTATTATAAGAATACTATAAGAAAGAGACTTTCCCCATTATAAGTAAATATATATATAAATATATAAATATATATTATATAATATATTTATATTTAAGTATTTAATAATTGTCAAATAATAATTATTTAATAATTATTTAAAATTTATTTAATAATTATATTTAAATATAATGAAATAATATAAATATTAATTTATACTTAAATATATTAAATATGATATATTTAAATATATTTATATATTAAGTGGACGTGTGGGTTCTTATTTTATTCAATGAGTCACAATTTTACACAATTTTGATAATCAAATTGTCCCAGTATTGACAGTGGGAAAATTTTCAAACTGGTCCCTATGTCTTTTTGTCTAATCTTTCTCTGACATTGGCCTTACTTTCTGGTACAAGATGTTCCAGGCCAGCCAGGCATTTGTGGCACATGCTGTATTTGTAGTACTTGAGAGGCAGAGAGAGGGGGATGGTAGGTTCAAGGCCAGCTTCAGCACCTTAGCCAGGCCCTCAGCAACTTAGCAAGACTTTCTCAAAATAAAAAGTAAAATAAGCCTGAGGGATAAGTTCAGAGACAGAATGTCCCTGGGTTCAATCCCCAGTGCCCCACCCCCATAAAAGATGCTTCAAGCCAGGCGTGGTGGCACACGCTTGTAATCCCAGCATTCGGGGAGGCTGAGACCAGAGGACTGCAGTTCGTGGTCAGCCTCAGCTACTTAGTGAGGCCCTCCGCAACTTAGTGAGACCCTATTTCAAAATAAAGAATAAAATATAGAGCAGGGATTATAGATCGAAGGTCAAATGCCTCTGTGTTCCATCCCCAGACCTGAAAATTAAAAAAAAGATGCTTCAGGCCACCTTATACTTTCCCTGCCTCAGCCCCCAAATGAGCCGTTTTCCCAAGAAAGCCTAGTTTCTTTTGGTGGGCAGTACTATTTTAATGGGGAACATGATTTGAGTATGAGGAATATGATTATTTCTACAGGTATGTCATTGCTACTAAATCTTCTCAGTTCACAAAGCTAGGAAAGTAATCAGTTTAACTCACATCTGTACCTTCTTTTATTTTTATTACTTTGAAGGTAAATTTTCTTTCTCTACTTGTCTATAAACCATGAGTTCACACTGTTTCTTCTAAATTCCAATCCAACACTGACACTAAGTCTACATTATTTCTTTCCATATGTATATTTCCTTCTTAGATAGTGAGAAATCTCTCTGCTATTATTCATAATATTCACTTAATCCTAGAATACACAGAAAGTGGTTTCAGAATCACTAACCCATGACTCTATGAAGAAGCCTACAATGTTTGTTTAGAAAGAGTACAATGTTTGTTTAGAATTCTTTTTTTTAGCCTGTGAGTGTATTATCCTTCACTGTTTAAAAAAAAACTATCTGAGCTAGTCCATTCCCTTGTCCATAGTTAGGTTATTTGAATATAGTTTACTCCACTTGTTTCTGTTTAGATTCGTTTTTTTGTTTCTCCCTTCCTTGTTAATTTTAATATATAAATTTAATATATTAATATATAAAATATACATAATATTAATATATAAAATATATTTAATATATAAAATTTAATATATAAATTTTTGAGCATATGAAATAATGAAGAACTGAGCCACGTTTGGGGGCACACACTTGTAATCCAAGTACTAAAGAGGCTGATATATGGGTATCACAGATTGGAGGCCAGCTCTACGATTTAGGAAGATTCTGTACCAAAATACAAAATAAAAATGGCTGGTGGCACAGCTCAGTGGTAAACAGCCTTCTGAGTTCAATTCCCAGTATCCACTCATCCTCATACACACACACACACACACACACACACACACACACACACACACACACACGATATCTGTACAGCAAGGAATCCTCAGAATGCTGGCACCTGTGATTGTTTTTAACTTTCCCACCTCATTCTACGGATCTCTTATAAGTAACCAATCTCATTATTATTTCTGTTTCTTTTTGTACAAATAAACAAAATATCAATGCACTTTTGTGTACTCTCCCCTATTTTTTCACATAAAAAGCAATACACTATGAGTACTCTTATGGACCTTGGTTTTTCATTTGACAGTATATCTTAACACTCCTGCAACCAGCTTGTTTAGGTGGTAGTACAAGGGATTGAACCCAGGAATGGTCTACCACTGAGCAACACCCTGACCCTATTTTTTTTTTATTTTGAAGCAGGGTCTTGCTAAGTTGCTGAGGCTGGCCTTGAACAAGTTCAATCTTCCTGTCTCAGTCTCCCAAGTACTGGAATTACAGGTGTGTGCCACCATGACCACTTCATTATTCTATTCTTTTCTTACAGCTACATAGTAATGTGTTGTGTAGATGTGCTACAGAATATTTGAACTTACTTCTAGGTATAGGCATTTTAGGTTGTTTCCAATATTTTGCAATTATAGTGCTTCAGCGAACAACCCACTGTATATACGGTTTCACACTATTGGAGCTGTATCTTCAGGGTAGATTCCTAGAAGTGCAATTGCTGTGTCAAAAAGTAAACACAAATGTAGTTTTATTATGTATTGTCAGATTCCCCTCCAGAAAGCTCATACCAATTTGCATTCCCATCAGCAACGCATTAGAGTGTCTTTTTCCCCAAAGCCTTGCCAACAAATTGTTTGCTATACTTTTTAATTTTTGCAAATCTGATAGGTGAGAAATGGTATCTCAGTGTAGTTTAATTAGCATTTTTCTAATTATTAATGACTTCGAACTTCTTTTCATGCCCCTAAGAGCCTTTTCGATATTTTGTGTGTGTGACTTATCTGTTCAAGTCATTTCTCCCTTTTCAAATCGGGTTTCCTGTCTTCTTTCCTCATTTTTAAGAATTTTTATGTGGTAGAGATATTAATATTTTATCTGTGCTATACATTGTGGGTAACTTTTCTTAATTGGATTCATGCATTTTGACGTTGTTTTCTTTGTCATGCAAATGGTTTTTATGCAGTCTGATATCAGTTCTTTTCTTCCATCACATTTGGACATGGTGCCACAGCTAGAAAGCCTTTATTCACATCCAGATTGAAGAAGAATTTTTGTCCATTTTCTTCCAGAATGTGTAAGGGTTTATGCCTTACATTTAGTTTCCTTATCCATTTGGAATTTATTTTTGTGATTTCCCTGTGGCATGGATATTACCTTTTTTCGTATGGCTACCCAGTTATCACAAACCCACTGTTTTAAATGGCCATCTTTGTCCCAGTGATCTTAATGGTCACCTTTAATATCTACTCAATTTCCTTGCCAGGCATGGTAATGCACACTTGTAAATCCCAGCATTTGTGAGGCTGAGACAGGAAGATTGCACAGGTTCGAAACCAGCCTCAGCTATTTAGTGAGACCTTTTGCAACTCAGTGAGACACTGTTTCAAAATAAAGAATAAAAAATAGGGTTACAGATGTAGCTCAGAGGTAGAATGCCCCTGGGTTCCATCCCTAGTACCACACACACACAAATCTACTCAGTTCCCATGTATACCTCAATCTCTCTCTTGATGTGTATGCTATTCCACTAGTTGATTTGTCTGTTCTTCCTCTAGCAACATGGCATTTTAATTACAGAGATTTTATGGTATGATTCTAAAAACCATTTTATTTTTTATAATTGTAGATTCATATGCAATTTCAGGACATAATACCAGAGAGATCCTGTATAGTCTTCACCCAGTTCCATCCAGTATTAACAGCTTGCATAGTTATTGTGTGGTGTCGCAACCAGGACATTGCCATTGATACCATCTATTCACCTCATTCAGATCTTACCAGTTTTATGTGCACTGATTCCTGTGCGTGTGTAGAGGTATTAAATTCAAAGCAAATGTATAGAGTCATGTGAATACAGTTCAGATGAAGAACAGTTACATCTGTACAAGGAGCCTTAATACTTCATATTGTTCTTTTATAACCTCACCCAATTCCTTCCTGCTCTGTCCCACTCCAAGTCCCAAGCTCACGACTATTCATCCATTCCTATAATGTTGTCATTTTAATAATGTTGTATAAATGAAATCATGCAGCATGCAATCTATTGCAATTGGCTTTTCATCACTCAGCCTAATTCTGATAGTAGTATAGTGCAATATATGAGGGGTCCATTCTTGTAGGTGGTATCTCATTGTCATTTTGATTTGCATTTCCCTAATGCATAATGATATTGAACATCTTTTATGGAAATCATTTGCCATCTGTATGTCCAGTTCAATAAAATGTCTGTTCATGTTTTTTTTTAATAGGAGTAAGTTGCAGTTGAGGCCTTTGTTTTCTTTTTATTTATTTATTTATTTATTTATTTATTTATTTTTATTTTTATTTTTATTTTTGTGGTATTGAGGATTTAACCCAGGGCATTTTACCAGTGAGCTACACACTAATCGTTTTTATTTTTTATTTTTTATTTTGAAACAGGTTTTCACTAAGTTTCTGAGGGACTTGCTAAGTTGCGGAGGCTGGCCTCAACCCTGTGATCCTCCAGTCTCAGCCTCCCAAGTACTGGGGTTACAGGCATGTGCTACCACACCCTACAGGTTGAGGCTTTTTTTGTTACTTTTTCTTCTTTTTTCTTTGTCTTCACCTGTGAATGCTCAGTAGCTGTAGAAAGATTTTTTAAAAAAAAGCACTACCTCTTTCATTGCATTGCTTTTGTATCTCTGCCAAAAACTAGTGGGAAGTTCTTGTATGAGTCTGTTTCTAGGATCTTTACTCTTCTCCATTGATCAATGTATCTGTTTCTTTACCAATACCGTGTGGTCCTGATTAGTGTATCCATATAATAAATGTTAACATCAGGTAAAATGTACCTTTCCATATAAACTTTAGAATAAGCTTATCTATATTTACAAAAATTTTTGCTGAGATTTTGATAATAAATTACATTAAAACAATAGGTCAAGCCGGGCGTGGTGGCGCAAGTTTGTAATCCCAGCATTCAGGAGGTGGAAACTGGAGGATGGCAGTTTTCAGCCAGCCTCAGCTACTTAGGGAAGCACTTCACAACTCATTGAGACCCTGTTTCAAAAATAAAAAAGACTAAAAAAATAGAACTGGGAGTGTAGCTCAGAGGTAGGATGCCCCAGAGTTCCATCCCCAGTACCACATAAAAAAGGTCAGTTTGAGAGCTGACGTATTTATTATGTTGATTCTTCTAATCAATGAACACAGTTTTTTCATTTTAAGTCTTTATATTTAAAAGTATTTTGAAGTTTTCTGGATATAGATCCTATGTAAATATATTCTTATATTTAATATCTTAATATTGGGTTTTGGGGAGGAATCATAAATAGTGTTGCAATTTTCTTTAATTGCTAAGATCTGCCCACTTAAAGTGTTCAGTGGTTTTAACATATTTGTAGAGTTGTACAACCATCACCAATATCTAATTTCAGAACCTTTTAGTTACACCTGAAAGAAAACATATACTTAGTTTCAACCATTCTCCATTCTCCTTGACCACCTTCCTCCCCAGCCCCTGGCAATCATTAATCTGACTTATTTCTCTATGAATTTATCTATTTTGGATATTTCCTATAAATGAAGTCATATAATAGGAAGGATTGTTACAGATTTCTTTCCCTTACCATAATATTGTCAAACTTTATCCATGTTGTAGCATGTATTAGTATCTCATTTCTTTTTATTGCCAAATAATATTCTATTGTAACAATAGACCATCTTTTAGCTTTCTGTTCCTCAATTGATAGACATTTGAGCTCACTTTTTCTACTATGAACAATGCTATTATGAACATACATGTATAAAATTTTGCATGGATATACGCTTTCATTTCTCTTGGGTACATATTTAGAAGTGGGATTTCTGGGTTATATGAAAACTTTAACATTTTGAGGAACTGCAGAACTGTGTTCCAATTATAGCTATACCCCTAGCCCTTTATTTTTTACTTTTTTAATATTGAGACAGATTCTTACTGAGTTTCTCAGGCTGGCCCAGACCTTGTAATCTTCCTGTGTCAGCCTCCCAAAAACTGGGATTATAGGTGTGCACTATGATGTCTGGAAGATTCCAGTTTTCTACATCCTTATCAACACTTGAAATTCCTGTTGTTTATTATAATCATTCTATTAAATATGAAGTGGTATTTCATTGTAGTTTTGATTTGCATTTTTATTGACTAATAAAGTTGAGCATGTTTTCATGTGCTTATGTACAATTTGTATATCTTATTTAGAGAAATGTTTATTCAGAGCCTTTACCCATTTTTAAGTAGACATATTTGTCTTTCTATTGTTGAATTGTAATAGTTTTTATATACTTTGAGCACTAAACTATTATTAGATATATGTATTATTAATATTCTCATGTGCCTCATTTTTCTTTTTTTCTTATACTTTTATTGGTGCTTTGTAGTCTTACATCATAATGTAGTTCAGAATGATAGTGACATAAATGCACACAGCACTTGGTGAGCTTCCCCTCAGCTCCATCTCTACTCTTCCCTTCCCCATATAAGATATGGAGATTGGCATTGGTATTCTCACGTATGTTCATAATGTCAGTGAACATGCTTCCTTCATTAATTCTCTATCTCCCCTCACCCTCCTCTAGACCACCTCCTTCGCTCCACTGGAGTTTCTCCTCCATTATCTAAAAGTCCTTCTTGTATTCCCCTTACTCCCTCGCTTCTGCATATTAGAGAAAACATATGATCCTTCACTTTCTGTAACTGGCTAATCCCACTCAATATACTGTTCTCCAGGTCCATCTATTGTCCCTCAAATGACATAATTTTGTTTTTTACTGCTGAGTAGAATTCCAGTGTGTGGATATCCATAATTTTGTGAGCCATTCTTCTGTTGATGGACACCGGGGTTGATTCTATAAGATGGCTATTACGAATTGTGCTGCTATGAACATGGACATGCATATATCACTATAATATTTTTATTTCAGTCCCTTTGGAATACCCAAGAGTGGTATAGCCAGATTATATGATGGAAGTAGTCCTAGTTTTCTGGGGAATCTCCACAGCAGCTACACTAATTTGCAATACTACCAACAGTAGAATTTCCTATTTTCTTACATCTTGGCCAGCATTTATTGTTGTTTGACTTCTCGATGATTGCCATTCTAATTGGAGTATATGGAATCTAAATGTAGTTTTGATTTGCAGTTTCCTGGTTGCTAATGATGTTGAATATTTTTCACATATTTTTTAGCCATTTGTATTTCTTTTCTGTGAAATGTCTAATTCAATAGCCCATTTCTTGATTGGGATATTTGTTTTTTAGTGTAAAGTCATTTAATTTTCTGCATATTCTATATAGTAGTCCTCTATAAGAAGCATAGCTGTCAAATATCTTCTCTCATTCTATATGCTCTCCTTTTTAGACTCTTGATGGTTTCCTTTAATGAGCAGACACTTTTTAGCTTAATGTCATCCCATTTATTAATTCTTGTTTTCATTTCCTGAGCTTTGGTGGTCTTATTGAGGAAATTTCTACCTGTAGCTATATGTTGGACCTACGCCCTCCTATAATGATTTCAAAGACTTTGGTCAAATTTTCAGGTCTTTGACCCCTCTTGAGTTTATTCTTGTGCAGAGTCAATGAGAGGTAGGGATTTAATTCTATTTTTCTACAACTAGATAACCAGTTTTCCCAACACTATTTGTTGAAAAGGCTGTCTTTTCTCCAACATATGTTTGCCAACTTTGTCAAAAATCAATTGGCTATAAATGTATGGATTTGTTTCTGTATCTTTTTTTTTTTTTTTGGTACTTGTAATGCAACCCAGGGGCATTCTACCTCTGAACTACACTCCAAACTCTATTTTCTTTTTCTTATTTTTAAATTTTGAACCAGAGTCTCATTAAGTTGCAGAGGGCCTCACTAAGTTTCTGTGGCTGGCTGTGAACCTGAGATCCTCCTTTCTTAGCCTGCTGTGCACCACCCTTCCTGGCTTGTATCTTTTATTCGGTTCCATTGGTCTATGTGTTTGTTTTTGTGCCAATATCATGGTGTTTTTATTACTATAGTTATATTGTTCTACTATATTATTATACTTTATGGAATATAATTTGAAGTCAGGTATTGTGATTGTTCTTGCATGGTTCTTATTTCTGTGTGACTTATTTTTTACTTCCCTGGTGGTATTATTTGCAACTCAAAAATTTTAATTCTGATGGTCTAATTTATTTAGTTTTTATTATATCAACTGCGTTTTTGGTATCTTTTCTAAGAAACCTTTACCTAATACTAGATCATAATGATGTATTCCTATGTTTATTCTTAAAGTTTGATAGTTTTAGTTCTTAACATTTAGATTTAAAGTATTTTATTCATTTATTTTGTATGGTACTGAGATTTAAACCCATTGGGGCTCTACCCATGAGCAACACTCCAGACCTCTCTTTTGTTTTTTTGAAACAGGGTTTTACTAAGTTTTGACATGCTGCCCTCAAAGCTGTGACCTGCTTGTTTCAGTATCCCAAAGGCTGGGGTTACAAGCATGCCCTACCATACCCAATGGAAGTATTTTTATTTCAAAATATTTAATTAACAAATAAAAATTGCTCATAATCAAGGTGTACCATGTGATGATTTGATAAAAATGGATATTGTGCAATGTTTAACATAATTAACTTAATTACCATATTCATTAGCACTCATAGGTAACCATTTTCGTGTGTATGGATGTGTGTATATATTTAACAATATAACTTAAAATCGCTCTTTTAGCAAATTGTAAGAAATCAATACAGTATTACTATAACAATCATATTGTGCATAATATCCCTAGAACTTATTTATCTTATAACTGAAATTTTATGTACCTTGAATAACATTCTTTGATTTCCCACCCTTATCCATTGGCAACCATTATGCTTTTCATTTTTACAAGTATATCTTTGTTTAGACTTTCACCTGTAAGTTGAATCATACAGTATTTGTCTTCTGTACTTGGCTTAATTCACTTATCATAATGCCCTCCACATTCATCCTTGTCGCAAAAGGCAGGATTTTCTTCTTTTTATGACTGACATAATGTGTGACAGCACATTTCAGACACACCCATCACATATTTTTTATCCATCTATTCATCAATGGACACTTAAGTTATTTCCGTATGTTGACAGTTATGGATGAAGCAATGAACATGAGAGTGCAGGTGTCTCTTTGAGACATTGGTATCATTTCCCATGGTTTTACATTCAGAAGTAGGATTGCTGGATTGCATTGTAACTCTGTTTTTAAGTTTTTGAGGAGCTTTCCTACTCTTTTCCATAATGACTGTACCAGTTTACATTCTCAAAAGATCTACAAGGATTCCCTTTGCTTCAATCTCCCTAATACTTGTCTTCTTTGTATTAGCCAGACCAACAAGTGTGAGGTGATATGTCATTGTGATTTTGACTGTATTTGCCTGTAAATTAGTAATATTAAATACTTTTTGTAAACCTGTTGGCTTTGTATATGTCATCTTTGGAAAAACTTAGATTCAGGTCCTTTGTCTCTTTTTGTACACAGTGGGAAAATAATCCAACATCATTCTTTTTCATGTAGGTATCCAGTTGTTCCAGAACAATTTTTCAAAGAGTCTGTTACTTCCATATTGTCTTGTCTTGGCACCGTTGTCAAAAATCAATTGGCCATATATGGAAGGTTTATTTCCTGACTGCCAATTATGTTCCATTGATCTATACATATATCTCTGTGCCAGCATGATATTGTTATTTTAGTTTCAGTTCCCAAATGTTTGTTGTTAGTACATTAAAAACGTAATCAACATTTTGTGAGTTGGTTTTTTAACTCACTTATTAGTTCTAGGAGTTATTTTTTCAGTGCCTTTGGATTTTCATATAGACAATAATTATGTTATCTCTAAACGGACACATATATATTTCCTTCTTTCTCATTTGTATACTGTTTATTTGTTTTTGTGATACTGGAAATTGAACCTAGGGACATTTTACCTCTAAGCTACATCACCAGCCTTATTTTATTCCTTTTTTAAAACAATCTTGCTAAGTTTCCAAGGCTGGCCTCAAACCCACAATTCTTCTGTCTTAACCTCCCAAGTATTGAGATTATAGGCATGTACCACCATGCCCAGCTTGTATGCCTTTTATTTTTTGCCATATTATATTAGCTAGAAAGCAGTGGTAAGTGGAGACATCCTTGCTTTGTTGGCAGTTTTGAGTAAAAACAAGCAGTCTTCATAATTAGATATAATGTTAGCTGTAAGGGTTTGTAGAGACTCTTGATCAAGGTGAGGAATTTCCCCTTTATTCATGGTATTTTGAGAGTTTTTATGATGATATTAAAATATTAGAATTGTCAAGAACTTTTTCTACACCAAATGATATGATTGTGTGATTTTTCTTTTTTTGAGACAAGATCTTACTGTGTTACTTAGATTGGTATTGGGACTCCTGGGCTCCAGCTCCTGAATGCTGGAATTACAAGTTTGTGCCATTATATCGAGCAAAATTTTAACCCGTTATTATTGTAGTAACATGGATTAATTTCCAAATGCCGAACTAGCCTTGCAATATAAGATGAATTTCTCTTAATCAAGGTATATTAGTCTTTTACGTATTTCTGGATTTCTTTTGTTAATGTTTTGTTGATTTTCAAATTTTAAATTCATAAAAGATTGATTTGTAATTTTCTTTTTCTGTATTTTCTCCTGTACTGTATTCATTTGGCTTTAGTATCAGTCATAAAATTAGTTGGGAAGTCTTGCTGCATATTTCCAGAAGATATTGTGTAAAGGTGGCAGTAATTTTTTAAAAACATCTAGTAAAATTCTCCAGTGAAACTACCTAGGCTTTTAGATTTCTTTACCAAGAGTTGTATATGGCAATTCAGATTATGTATTTAACATCATCTGAGTTGTAGTTAGTTAATAATTTATTTTTATTATGTTTTGTGGTACAATATGTTGAACTCACGAACACTATACCTCTGAGCTACATCCTCAGGCCTATTTTACTTTTTTCAAGTTAAGACTGACTTCAAACCTGCAGTCCTCTTGCCTCTACCCCTGAAGTACTGGTGTCACAGGTGTGCACCACCATACTCTGCTAACTAATAATTTCTTAAGGATTCCTCCATCTATACTCATGAATGGTTTGACTCTGTTGCTTTCTTTTTGTACCATCTGTGTCTGGTTTTCATATCAGGATAATAGTTAATTTTATAAAATGTATTGGGAAGTGTTCCCTCCTTTATTTTTTGAAAGAGAATATGTAGAATTGTTATTAACTTTTAATGTTTACTAGAATTCTTCAATGAAACCATTTAGGTCTGGAGACTTTGGGGGGAAAATTTAAAATTACAAATTCAATTTATTTAATAGTGCTATTTAAACAATCTGTTTCTACCAGGTCCATAAGTGATATTCTCTGCTTCATTTCTGATATTGGTAATCTGTATCCTCTCTCTTTTGACTCTTAGTAGAGGTTAGTTTTGTTGTTCTTTTCAAATGACTTGATTTTTATTTTATTGATTTCATGATTTGGTTTTCAATACCATTGATTTTTTGTCTTATCTTTATTATTTATTACCTTTTTGCTTTGGACTTATTTTGTACTTTTCTTAGATTATTGAGGAATAAGCTTATTTTATTGGTTTAGCTAAAATATTAGAGACCTTGACTGTTTTCTTTTGTATGCACTTAATGCTATACATTTCCTTCTCATAACTGTTTTAACTTTGTCCCAAATATCTTTATAGCTCATGTTTTCATTTTCATTCAGTTTAGTTCAATGCCTTTTTTAACATTCCTTGAGACTTCTTCTTTGATCTTTGATCTGTTTAGAGGCACATTATTTTATTTCCATCCATTTTGAGATATTCTTTCTTTCATTTAATTATTAATTTTTAGTTTGATTCCAAACTAATATGTAATGTGTGATTAGAGAACACATTCTGTGGAAACTTCATTCTTTTAAATGTGTTTAGGGCCCACAATGTGGTCTGTTATGTTATATGTTCTACAAATGCTTTAAAGAAATTTGTAATATGCCATTGTTGGGGAGCATGTTCTATAAATTCCATCTAGATCCTGTTAGTTGATGATGTCGTATTTATTTCTTATCCTTGCTGACAGTGTCTAGTGGTTGTATCTGTTGCTGACAGTGGTATGCTGAAGTCCTCAACTAGAATTGTGGTTTTGTCCCCAGGTGTGGTGGCTCACTCTTGTAATCCCAGCATATGGGAGGCTGAGCCAGGAGGATCTCTGTTCAAGAACAGCCTCGGCTACTTAATGAGGCCCTTTCCAACTCAGTGAGATTCTGTTTCAAAATAAAGAATAAAAAATAGGGCTGGCAGTGTAGCTCAGAGGTAGAATGCCCCTGGGTTCCAGTCTCAGTACTGCAAAAAAAAAATGTGGTTTTGTCTATTTCTCCTTCTAGCTCTCTTGGGTTTTTATTTCATGTGTTTTAAGAAAGTTGTTTGGTGCATAAATATTCAGAATGGTTGTGTCTTTCTAATGAGTTGGTTGTTCAATCATTATGTAATGTCTGTTTCCAATAATTTTCCTTGATATGAAATATTTTATGATACTAATAGAGCCACTACTGCTCTTTAAAATGCATAATGTGTGGTATTTCTCTTTTTATCCCTTTACTTTCAGGTTACCTGTGCTGCTATATTTGAAATAGCTTGTAATAGAGTATAGCTAGATTATGGTTTTTAAAATCTATTCTGCCTATTTCTTCGTGTATTTAAACTATATAAAAGTAAGGTAATTGCTGATATGTTCACCTTCATTCTTCTATTTTGTTGTTTCCTCTATTCTTTCTCCTTGTCTCTATCACACACACAGATATCCTCATGCTTTACATAAACATATTTTAAGATTCCATCTTGGTTTATATTTCATTTTTATTATCACATTGTATAGTTTTCTTATTGGTTACTCTTAGTATATATGCGTAATGTAGCAGAACCTACATACTATATTTTTTCAGTTTTTATGAAGTATAGAAGTTCTACTTCCATTTAGTTCCTTTTATCCTCCTTGCCTTTAAAATATAATTATCTTAAGTACTTCCTCTGTATACAGCAAATATCAGATGAGATGGTGTTAGAGTTTTTGCTTTGTCCATAGATATGATTTAAGTAACTCATCAGAAAGAATAGTTTATAATATTTATCACCATTTTTACCTATTCTGAATTTCTTCTCCCCTTTATGAAGTTACAAGCCTTCTTCTTTTATTATTTCTTTTCTGTTCAGAAAATTTCCTTCAGTCATTCTTGTTTGTATGTGTGTGTGGTACTGGGGGTTGAACCCAGGGGCATTCTACCTCTGAGCTATACCCCCAGCCCTATTTTATTTTTATTTGGAAACAGGGTCTCTCTAGATTGCTTAGGGTATTTTTAAGTTGCTGTGACTGCCCTTAAGCCTGTGATCCCCCTGTCTCAGCCTCCCAAGTACTGGGATTACAGGTGTGCACCACCAAGCCATGATTAATCTGAGAATATCTTGATTTCTCTCTTTTACTTAGTGATATTTTGGCCAGCTATATAATTCAGGGTCGGTAGTTCTTTCAAGTGCTTCCCTTCTGGCCTTGATGGTTCCTGAAGAAAATTTTCCTATCATTTGAGTTTATATTCCTTTATATGTAATGTGCCATTATTCCATGATTGCCCTCAAGATTTTCCTATGTTTTTAGTTTCCAGATATTTCATTATTATTTTTCGTGGTATGGATTCCTTTGGATTTATCCTGTTTGACTCTCTCAGATCCTTCAAACTGTAGCTTGATGTTTTTCCAAAATTTTGAAAACTTCTGGCCTTACTTCTTTGACTTGTTTTTCAGTCTTCTCTCTCTCTCTCTCTCTCTCTCTCTCTCTCTCTCTCTCTCTCTCTCTCACACACACACACACACACACACACACACTTCGGCACATTCAGTGATAAAAAAAAATCACATTTTTTGTTATTGTCCTATAGATCCTTGACATTTCTTCTTCATTTTCTTCACTTTTCTCTTTCCTTTTCTGATTCTGCAGCTTCTTTTCATATTTTGGGGATACTATGGACTGAACCCAGGGGCATTCTACTTCTGATCTATACTCCCAGCACTATTTTATTTTTATTTTGAAACAAGATCTCACTAAGTTTCAGTGGGCCTCCCTATTTGCTGAGGCTGTCCTCGAACCTTTGATCCTCCTGTCTCAGCCTCTCAATTACTGAGATTACAGGCATGTGCCACCAAAACTGGCTTACAGGTTCTTATCTTAGATTACTTTTTCTATGTTTCTATTAATAGAGTAGAAAAGATGTAACTAGTGAACTTGAGAATAGGTTGGTAGACCTCACTCAATCTGAGCAAAATAAATAAAAAAGGCTGAGCCGGGCATGGTTCACACTTGTAATCCCCGCGCTTGGGAGGTAGAGATAGGAGGATGGAGCAGATTGAAAGCCAGTCTCTCTGGCTTAAGAGACCCTGTTTCCAAATGAAAATATAAAAAATAGGTCTGGGAGTGTAGCCCGGAGGTAGAAGGGCTTCCGGGAACCCCAGGACTACCAATAAATAAATAAATAAATAAATAAATAAATAAATAAATAAACGAACCTAGAGGTCTAACTCAGAAGTAGAACTCCCCAAGGACTAATCCCCGGTACAAAATAAAACAAAACAAAAGTATTTATCTTTATACCGACCCAATCATAAAATATCATTTTTATTTATTTTTACTGAGAAAGAAGCCCACAAAAGTCACAATGGAGCCCTAGGCCCCTTTAAGTGCCTTCCTTTCCACCTGCTGTGCTATTTGCCAAGGAGCTTCCCTGTTTGTCATCTCATTTCTGATTCTGATCTCTCCCACCCAATCCCTAAAGAGAAAGGACTGAGGCTTACTAAGAGGAATCTCCTATCTCTACTGGGTCCAGCTGGCAGGGTAAGTAAGGACTCAGTCCAACTCTGCCTCTCTCAGCCTTGCTTCTTCTAGGCAGGTTTATGGAGATTCAGCCCCTCACTGGTCTTAAATAACACCAGTGATTGGTGGAGTACTGACCATCTTGATTTGTGTGACTCTGTTTATTCTCTTTCATGCTGGATAAGAGTAGAAATAAAGCTTTCCACTCTACCTCACTGGTGCTTGAGGTTTGGAGCACTAGGGAAATCCCACTGTCACCGCATTCCATGTAGTCTTCCAAGTGAAAGTGAAGGCTCAGCTCCCCTCCTGGCCTTGCCGACACTACCCTAATAGGGGAATGGAAGTATTCTTGGAGCCCTGGCAACTCAGTAGGAGAATCAAAGTGCTATCATCTGCTTCCATGGGGATAGGAATTTGAATAGGTGCAACATTGATTCCTCACTCTGCCCAGCTGAAACCACAGGAGGGGGATGGTTTTTCTGTTGCTGTTGACTGGACTAGGACAGATATTTTCAGACAGATTTTTCTGTTATTTAGGCCAGCTTTTTCACAGCCTTTTTATGAAGGGGACAGGTTTCTCCTATGGCTTTTTTTTTAAGACTTTATTTTTAGAGTAGTTTTCAGTCTTCAAAATTGAGAAGATACAGAATTCCCGTATACCCCTTGCCCCAACATAAGTATATAGCCTCTTCATTATCCACTAGATTGAATGATTTCTATTTCTCTCTTTCTTTTTTTTTTTTTTTTTTTTTTTTGCAGTACTAGGAATTGAACCCAGGGGAATTCTACCACTGAGCTACACCCCATCCCTTTTTATTATTTTATTTTGAAACTGGGTCTCACTGAGTTGTTATTGTACACTGGCCTCAAACTTGGGATCCCCCTTTCTGAGCCTCCCAAGTGTTAGAATCACCCAGCTAAGATTCACTCATTATGCTGTACATTATATGAGTTTGAGAAAATTTATAATATGTATCCATCATATTGGAATCATACAGCATACATACTGGAATCATTCCACTTCCCTAAAATATCCTGAACTAGCTGGGAGTAGGGGGGTGGCACATGCTTGTAATTTCAGCATTTGGGAGGCTGAGACAGGAGGATTATAGTTCACAAACAGCCTCAGCTACTTAGTGAGGCTCTATGTCTGGGGGTGTAGCTCAGAGGTAGAATGCTCCTGGGTTCCATTCCCAGTACTGCAATAAATAAATAAATACATAAATAAATACATAAATAAATACAAAAATACAAAAATAAAATATCCTGAAATCCTTTTATTCACCCCCATGTCCCGTCCCTGCCAGCTCCTAGAAACAAGTTATCTCTCACTGTCTCCACAATTTTGCCTTTTCCTTAATGTCACAGAGTTGAATCACACAGTATGTAGCTTTTATAGATTGCTTTCTTTCACTTAGTAATATGCATTAAAGTTTTCCTTTATGTCTTTTTATGATTTGATAGGTCATTTATTTTAGTATTAAATAATGTTCTGTTGTCTGAATGTACTAGTTTAGTTACCCACTTACTTACTAAGGCATATCTTGGTTGCTTCCAGGTTTTGGCAATTATGTATAAAGCTGCTATAAATATCCATATACAGGTTTTTGTGTAGACATAAGTTTTCATCCCCTTTGGGTAAATACCAAGGAGTATGATTTCTAGATCATGTGATAAGAGTGTTTGACTTTGTAAGGCACTGCTGAACTATCTTCCAAAGTGGCTGTACCATTTCGCATTCCCATCAGTAGTGACTGAGAGTTCCTATTATACCCATCGGTGTCAGCAACTGGTATTGTCATGTTTTATTAATTTTTAGACATTTTAGTGTGTAGTCATATCTCATTGTTTGCACTGCATTTCTATTATGACACATGATGTATAGTATTTTTTCATATGTTTGCTTGCCATCTGTGTATCTTCTCTGTTCAGATCCTTGACCCATCTTTTTATTTTTTAATTTTTGGTGGTACTGGGGTTTCTGGAAGCCCTTATACCTCCGGGCTCCACTCCCAGACCTATTTTATACTTTTTTAAATTTGGAAACAGGGTCTCTTAAGCCAGCGCGGTCGACTTCGAACCAGCGCGATCCTCCTGTCTCCGCCTCCCAAGCGCAGGAATTACAAACCTGCGCCACCACGCCCGGCGTCCTTGACCCATCTTTTAATTGGATTATTTGCTTTTTTTTTTCCAGTACTGGAGATTAGACTCAGCAGTGCTTTGCCACTGAGCAACTCTCAAAGCTCTATTTATTTATTTGCTTAATTTTGAAAGAGGTTCTAAGTTACCACTTTCTAGCCTCAAACCTGTGAGCCTCTTGTCTCAGCCACCCAAGTACTGATTACAGGTTGCATACATAGCTAGGTTGCTTGTTTTCTTAAATTTTAGAAGTTTTGTGTTTTCTTATTTTGGATAACAGCCCCTAATTAAATGGGTTTTTTTGTAAATATTTTCTCTTTCTCATTTATTCTCTTGACATTTTCTTTTATGGAGGTGAAGCTTAATTTTAATTTTAATGAAGTCCAGATTATCAAGTGTTTCTTCCACAGATCAAGCCTTGGCATTGTAGCTTAAAAGTGATTGTTAAGCCAAGCATGCTGAGACAGGAGGATTATAGGTTTGAGGCCAAACTCAGAAATGTAGTGAAGCTATCAGCAAGTTAGTAACCCTGTTTCAAAATAAAAAGTAAAAGTGCTGGGGACACTATAGTTTAGAAGTAGAATGTCCTGGGTTCAATTCCCAGTACCACAACAAATAAACAAACAAAGACACATCATTGGCACACCTATAGTTATCTAGACTGTTCCCTATATTATCTTCTAGGAGTTTCATAATTTTATATTTTAGAGTTTGAGTTACCTTTTGTGAAAAATTTAAGGTCTATGTAGATTTGTTTGCACGTGGACATCTAGTTGTTCCAGCCTTGTCTACCTTTATATTTTGCATTGCCTTTTCTCCTTTGTCAAAGATTAGTTGACTGTATCTCTGTGGGTCTAATTTTGGGCTTTGTATTCTCTTCCATTTATCAATTTGCTTGTACTTTCACTAATACAACACTGTCCTGATTGCCGTAGCATTTTTGAGGGGGGCGGGTATTGGGGATTGAACCCAAGGATATTCTAACTCCAAGCTGTACCCCCAGCCCTTTTTATTTATTTTTTTAAATGGGGTCTCACTAGCCAGGCATGGTGGTGCATGCCTATAATCCTAATACTTGGGTACAACTTCAGCAAGTAGTGAGACTCATCAACCTACTGAGACCTTGTTTCCAAATAAGAAATAAAATAGGGCTGGGGGGTTTAGCTTGAAGTTAGAATGCCTCTAGATTCAATCCCCAGTACCTCACACACAAAAAAATAAGGTCTTAGTAAATTTTTGGGGGTGGTACTGGGGTTCCTGGAAATCCTTCTACCTTCGGGTTATACTCCCAGACCTATTTTTTAAATATATTTTTTATTTGGAAACAGGGTCTCTTAAACCAGGGAGGCTGGCTTTGAATCAGCACGATCCTCCTGTCTCCGCCTTCCAAGCGCAGGGATTACAAGCGTGGGCCACCACACCTGGCTTGTCTTAGTAAATTTCTGAGGGTCTCACAAAGTTGCTGAAGTTGGTCTCAAATCTGTGATCCACCTGTCTCAGCCTTTCACGTACTGGGATTACAGAAGCGCACCACCGCACTCAACTTGATTACTATAGTTTTACAATAGTCAGTCTTGGGGTCAGGTAACATCAGTTCTCTAATTTTATTCTTCTCCTACAACATTGTGTTGACTATTCTGTGTCTTTCAGTGTCTTTCACTTCTCTCTATAACCTTGGAATTTGTTTGTTGATATACAAAATATTTTGTTGGGATTTTTGTTGGAATTGCATTGAATTTATAGTTCAATCCAGGAAGAATACTCAGTTTTCCTATCCATAAACAGGGAATATCTCTCCATTCATTTTATTCTCCTTTAGTGTGTTTTGTCAGAATTTTGTAGTGTACCTTATATGTAATTTCTAATATTTTCTTATATTTATATTTAAGTACCTAATTTGCAGGAATGCTAATATAAATGATATCATGATTTTTATTTCAAACTTCACCTGCTCATTGCTGATCATTTTATATAATTATTTTTATACATTGTTGAATTTGACATTATACTACTTTGTTGATAATTTTTTATTTATTTCCATTAGAGATATTGGCCTTTGGTTTTCTTTTCTTGTAAATATATTTGTCTGGTTTCAGTATTGCATGATGTTAACTTCATTGAATTTACTTAGGAAATATTTTTCTTCTTTATTTGTGATACTAGGAATTGAATCCAGGAGTGTGCTACAATCGAGCCACACAGCCCTTTTATTTCATTATTAATATGGTATTTTTTTTTGAAACAGGGTTTCACTAACTTGCCTAAACTGGCCTCAAACTTGAGATCCTCCTGTCTCAGCCTCCCAAGTGCCAGATTAAAAACTGTGCACCACTATACCTAACTCTTTCTCTTCTCATTCTTAAAGAATTATAGTGAATTTGTATCATCTCTTTCTTCAGTTTTCAGTAGAATTCACCAGTCTGGGTCTTGTTTTTTCTGTTCTGAGAGGTCCAAAATATATATATATATATATATATATATATATATATATATATATATATATATATATATGTGTGTGTGTGTGTGTGTGTGTGTGTGTGTGTGTGTGTGTGTGTGTGTGTGTATAATGCCTGTTCAAATTGTCCATTTCTTATTGCATGAATTTTTTCAGATCTTTTTTACTATATTGGTCTACTTTATATTTTTCAAACTTGTGAGCACAGAGTTTTTCACAATATTCCTTTATCATCTTTTTAATCTCCCTGGGATCTGTAATTATATTCACTCTTTTGTTTCTAATATTAGTAACATGGTTCCTTTCTTTTTTCCTTAGCCTGGCTAGAAGCTTATCAATTTTATTGACCTTTTCAAAGAATCAGCTTTTGGCTTCACTTATTTTTATCTTTTTTTAAGATTTAAAGAAGTTTATTAGAAAGATAGAAATACAGAAAATAGAAATACGGCCCCATGTCAAAATGGCATGGGGGGGTGACTCGAAATGAATACACCCTATTTTTATCTTTTGACATTCCATTTTCAATTTAATTGTGTCTTTTGCTCTAATTATTATTCATTTTCCTCTGCTTTGGATTTAACTTCCTCTTCTTTTCCTAGTTTTCTATTAAGGAAACATAAATTATTAATTTTGCACCTTTCTTCCAATATATGCATTCAGTGCTATAGATTTTTCTCATCACTGCTTTCACCATATCTCACAAAGTTTGACAAATTGTGTTTTCATTTTTATTTAGTTTAACATGTTTTGGGGGTTGGTTTTAGGAGTGCAAGTGTGTGTGTGTGTGTGTGTGTGTGTGTGTGTGTGTTTATTATAATGGGGTAAACCCAGTGGAACTCTACAACTGAGCTACAACCCTAACCCTATTTTATTTTTCTTAGGAGTGTAAGGGTGTATGTGTGTGTATTTATTACAAGGGAGTGAACCCAAAGGCACTCTACAACTTAGCTACAACCCCAGCCCTATTTTTTATTTATTTTAATTTCAATGTTATTTGTCTTGAAACATCACTCACATTTCTGTTGTATTTTTTTTTTTTTTTGGTGGTACTGGGGGTGGAACCCAGAGGCTTTCTACATCTGGGCTATACTCCCAGACTTATTTTATATTTTATTTGGTAACAGGGTGTCATTAAGTTGCTGACAGCCTCACAAAGTAGCTGAGGCTGGCTTCAAACCTGCGCGATCCTCCTGTCTCAGCCTCCCAAGCGCGGGGATTACAAGTGTACACCACCACACCCAGCTCTTGTATGTTTTTAAATTTTTTATTAATGCATTGTATTCATATATCATAATGGGATAAAAGCTTGTGTAGTCATAATGGAATAAAAACTTGTGTAGACATACATGCACACATTGCCCAGTTAACCCCTACTGAATCCCCATCCCTTTCCCTCTCCATCCCTCCTTCCCATGCTTGGCTTAGTGGTTGACTTCGATATGTTTAAGTACATCATGTGCTTTAGAGAGTTTCCTTCTTCCCCCTCCCATCCCCTCAGTTAGGTTGTCTTATTTGCTCCTATATAGGATTTCCTTTTTCATCTAGAGTTCCTCCTATGACCCATTTCTCCTTAGCTTTCGCATATTAGGGAAAGCATCAGATTTCTTATTTTTTGTGACTGACTAATCTCACTTAGCATAATGTCCTCCAGTTCCATCCATTTCCCTGAAAATGATGTAATTGAGATTTTTTTAATGGCTGAGTAAAATTCCATTGTGTACATATCCCACAGTTTTGTAATCCATTCAGGTGAATTGTGCAGCTATGAACATAGATACACATGCATTAGTTTGGTAGTTTGGTTTCCTTTCTTTTGGGTAGATACCCAGAAGTGGTATTGCTGGATCAAATGGTAAATTTTTCCTATTCTTCTAAGAATTCTCCAAATTGTTTTCAAGAGTGGTTACACTAATTTGCAATTCCACCAACAATGTTTTAGAGTTCCCACTTCTCCACATCCTCGCCAGCATTTGTTGTTGTTTGTGTTTTGAATGATTGCCATTCTAGTTGGAGTTAGGTGAAATCTCAGGATAGTTTTGATTTACATCTCTTTGATTGCTAATGATGTTGATCATTTTTAATGCATTTATTGGCCATTTAATTTCTTCTTTTGTGAAGTGTCTATTTCGTTCACTTTCTCATTTTCTCATTGGATTATTTATTTTTTTAGTGTTGAGTTTCTTGAGTTCTCTGTATATTCTAGATATTAGTCTGCTATCTGAGGAATAGTTTGCAAAAATCTTCTCCCATTCTGTTGGCTCTCGATTGAGGTTCTTAACAGTTTCCTTTGCTCTACAGAAGCTCTTCAAGTTTCATGTAATCCCATGTATTGATTCACCTTTTAGTTTGTTGTGCCTTTGGGATCTTGTTGAGGAAGTGTTTATCTGTGCCTATGTATTGCAATGTTGGACCTATGCCCTCTTCAAGAAGCCTCAAGGTCTCTAGTCTAATTTCCAAGTTTTGGGTCCATCTTGAATTGGCTCTTGTGCAAGGTGAGAAAATGGGATTTCCATTTTTCTGCATATGGTTAACAAGTTTTGCCAACGCCATTTGTTGAACAGGCTATCTTTTTTCCAGTTTATATTTTTGACTCCTTTGTCAAAAATCAATTGGCTATAAGTGTGTAGATTTGTTTCTGAGTCTTCTATTCTGCTTCATTGGTCTATGTATCTGTTTTTCTGCCAATACCATGCTGTTTTTATTACAGTGGCTTTGTAGTTTAAAGTCAGGTATTGTAATTCCTCCTCCATGGTTTTTCTTACTGAGAACTACTTTAGCTATTAAATTTTTTAAATAGCTTTAAATTTTTTTTTTACTTTTTTCTTAAGATTTATTCTTTGACCCATATGCTGAAAGTATGTTGCTTAATTTCCATTAATTTGGGGGATTTTTCAGTTATCTTTCTTTAATTGATATTTAGTTTAATTCCCTTGTGATCTGAGAACAGACATTGTATGATTTCTATTCTATTATAGTTGGTAACATGTATTTCATGTTCCAGAAAGTGATTAATCTTTGGTGAATACTCGATGTGAACCTAAGAAATTTTACGTGTACTTGTTTACCTATTGCCATTGGAGGAAGTAGTTCATTAATGTTGGTTGTGTTCAGTTGATTAAAGATGTTGAGTTCAACTTGCCCTTGCCGATTTTTTTGCCTGCAAACATTCCACATCCTTGTTTTTTGTTTGTTTTAGGTTGGACTTTTCTCCAGTGTCCTTTCCAGAATATTTAGGAGTCAAGTAAGGAAACCCAGAGAACTCATTGCTCTATTGTTTCTTAAGTCTAGGACCCTACATTTCCCACCTTTCTACTTTCAAGAGTTTTATGCTTGTTTGCTAATTTATATCCAAGTTTTTCTTTGTTTTTATAGTTTGTTTTAAATGTTTTTAATGGTAGATAAATACATATAACATCAAATTTGCCATCTTAACCATTTGTTAGTGTATGGTTAAGTATTATTAAGTGTATTTGCATTGTTAGGTGTGTGTCCAGATTTTTACATTTGATAGGAAGGACTTGGAGACATTTGGGCATTTTACTTTGGTTGGAACCAGATGTGTTCTTTAGTATGTTCTTATGGCTATTCTTGTGTATGTTTATTTTTCCACATAGAATTTAATACTAACTTATCTAGCAGAACTGAAAAGCTTGCTGGTAATTTTATTGTAATTTATTATATTTATAAGTTAGCACTGCCATCTTTTCAATGCCAAGTCATCTTATTCAAGAGTAAAGGATGTCTGCATCCTTGTTAAAATCTAATGTGAGTCGGAGGAGTTTTAGAATATTTTTTTCTGAACTGGGCATAGAACCCAGGGACATTCTACTTCTGAGCTACACCCAAGCCCTATATTTTATTCTTTATTTTGAAACAGGGTCTCACTAAGTTGTGGAGAGCCTCACTAAGTAGCTGAGACTGTCTGAGAACCATGGTCCTCCAGTCTCAGCCTCCCAAATGCTGGGATAACAAGTGTGTGCCACTATGCCTGGCTTAGAATTTTTGTTATGGAACTTTGGACATAGTTATCATGTTTATTCCTAAGAATGCACTCTTCTTTGATCTTTTTATAAATTGGATTTCATTTCCTGTTGCTTTTGTCCTATCCATGGCTTTTTCAGCATGTGAAGTAAACCAATGACTCTCAAATCTGAATCTCCAGCACCACCAGATACAAATTTGGGATGGTCTATTTGACTAACCCTCCTACTTAGCCCTTTTATACCTTTACCACAGAATGTACCAAACTCAGCTTACCTTCTTTCCTGACATCTAACCCTTAATCCAGAAATGGGACACTCACTGAACATGATATAATTATTTCTAATTCATTCCTCTATACCTATTCACCAGCAAATTGGTCACTCTGACCTAATAATTATCTAGAAGTCTAGAAGCTATGAACATGAAATCTTCATGTTAGATGGAATTCTGAAATTATCTAGTCTAGCCTCACTTCTGATGCCTGAATTCTCTATTCCGTGTTCCCATTAAGGATTTTCCTAGCATATGCTTGGAGATTATATATATATATATATATATATATATATATATATATATATATCTGTGTGTGTGTGTGTGTGTGTAAAAAGGAAATGTAGTCTTATGAGGCAGCTCAATTTCTTTCCTATCCTTTCCTCTATAAAAATCACCATCTTGTGTTTGTTCAGCACACCCTGCCCTCCATGACCCTTGCCTTTAGTCTAGACTGTTGCTTCAAGTTATAATGGTTCTTTTCCATTTCTTTTGTTTGTTTGTTTGTTTTTTACTTTTTTATTTATTTTTAATTGGTGCATTGTAGTCATATATCAATCACATTGGAGTATAAGACTTGAGAGGATATACAAGCACACATCATCCAATTAGCCCTCATCCAGCCCCCATCCCATTCCCTCCCCCTCCCTTGATCCTATGCTTGTTTGTTGATTAACTTTGATACATTTGTTTATGTACCTCCTGTGTTTTAAAGAGGTTCCATCCTCCCCTATTCCATACCCTCTGATTGGTCACCTTAGTTGCTTCACTATAGGACCCTTTCTATAGCTCGACCTCTTCCTGTTGCCCCTTTCCTCCTAGTTATTGCTGATTAGGGGAAGCATCTGATTTATATTTTCTGCGATATTTCTCTGTGCATGCCACGTTGCAAGTACCGATCCCACTCTTGATGGCCCCAGTAGTGGCCTGGCTACCCGGTGGACGGATCCAGACCTCGCTGGCTCAAGCAGTGGCCTTGCCTCATGGGAGGCCCCGATTCTGGTCTCACTGGCCCCGACACCAGCCTAACCCCTCAGCTGGCTCCGATCACGGCCTCGGAGGGCCCAGTAGTGGCCTTGCCTCACGGTAGGCTCTGATGCCAGCCATTGGCCACGGCACCGGCCTAACCCCTAGGCAGGCTCTGATCCCGGCCTCAGAGGCCCCAATCCCAGCCTTGCCTCACAGTGAGCTCCAATTCCGGCCTTGCTGGCCTTGGCATGGGCCTAACCCCTCGGCAGTCTCCGATCCCGGCCTCGGAGGCCCCAGCACCAGCCTTGCCTCACGGCAGGCTCCGATGCTGGCCATTGGCCCCGACACCGGCCAAACCCCTCGGCAGGCTCCGATCCCAGCCTCGGAGGCCCCAGCACCGGCCTTGCCTCATGGTGAGCTCTGATCCCGGCCTTGCTGGCCCCGGAACCGGCCTAATGCCTCAGCAGTCTCCGATCCCGGCCTCGCAGGCCCCAGCATTGGCCTTGCCTCACAGCAGGCTCCGATGCCAGCCTCGCTGGACTCAGCACTGGCCTAACCCCACGGTTGGCTCTTATCCTGGCCTCAGAGGCCTCAGTAGCAGCCTTGCCTCATGGCAGGCTCCGATGCTGGACTCAGCACCGGCCTATCCCCTCGGCAGGCTCCGATCCGGCCTCAGAGGCCTCAGTAGCGGCCTTGCCTCACGGAAAGCTCCGATGCCACCTGCTGGTCCCGGCACCAGCCTAACCCCTCGGCAGGCTCTTATCCCGGCCTCGGAGGCCCCAGCACTAGCCTTGCCTCACAGCAGGCTCTGATGCTGGCCTCGCTGGCCCCAGCACCGGCCTAACCCCTCGGCAGGCTTCGATCCCGGCCTTGGAGGCCTCAATAGCGGCCTTGCCTCATGGCAGGCTCCAATGCTGGCCGCTGGCCCCGGCATCGGCCTAACCCCTTGGCAGGCTCCAATCCAAGACGTGGAGGCCCCAGTAGCTGCCTTGCCTCACGGCTGGCTCAATGCCAGACATTGGCCCCGGCACCAGCCTAACCCCACGGTTGGCTCTTATCCTGGCCTTGGAGGCCCCAGCACCAGCCTTGCCTCACGGCAGGCTCCGATGCCGGCCTCACTGGCCCCAGCACCGGCCTAACCCCTCGGCAGGCTCCGATCCCGGCCTCGGAGGCCTCAATAGCGGCCTTGCCTCACGGAAGGCTCCGATGCCAGCCACTGGCCCCGGTACCAGCCTAACCCCTCAGCAAGCTCTTATCCTGGCCTCGGAGGCCTCAGCACCGACCTTGCCTCAAGGCAGACTCCGATGCCGGCCTCACTACCCTAGCACCGGCCTAACCCCTCCACAGGCTCTGATCCTGGCTTCGGAGGCCCTAGCACCGGCCTTGCCTCACAGCAGGCTCCGGTGACGGCCTTGCTGGCCCCAGCACTGGTCTAACCCCTCAGCAAGCTCCAATCCCAGCCTTGGAGGCCTCAGTAGTGGCCTTGTCTCACGGCAGGCTCCGATGCCGGCCATTGGCCCCGGCACCGGCCTAACCCCTCGGCAGGCTCTTATCCCGGCCTTGGAGGCCCCAGCACCTGCCTTGCCTCAGGGTGGGCGCTACTGCTGGCAGCTGGCCAGGCATCGGCCTTACCTGTTGGCATGCTCCAATCCCAGCCTCGGAGGCCCCAGTAGCGGCCTTGCCTCACAGCAGTCTCCAATCCTGGCCTCAGAGACCTCAGTAGCGGCCTTGCCTCACGGAAGGCTCCAATGCCGGCCGCTGGCCCCGGTACCGGCCTAACCCCTTGGCAGGCTCCAATCCAGGCCTCAGAGGCCCCAGCACCGGCCTTTCCTCACAGTGAGCTCCGATCCTGGCCTTGCTGGCCCTGGCTCTGGCCTAACCCCTCGGCAGGCTCCGATCCTGGCCTTGAAGACCCCAGCACCGGCCTTGCCTCACAGCAGGCTCCGATCCCGGCCTCACTGGCCCCAGCATCGGCCTAACCCCTCGGCAGGCTCCGATCACAGCCTTGGAGGCCCCAGTAGTGGCCTTGCCTCACGGCAGGCTCCGATGTCAGCCATTGGCCCCGGCACTGGCCTAACCCCTCAACAGGCTCCAATCCCGGCCTTGCTGGCCCCAGCACTGGCCTAACCCCTCGGCAGGCTTCGATCCTAGCCTCGAAGGCCCCAGTACCGGCCTTGCCTCACAGCAGGCTCCAATCCTGGCCTCACCGGCCCCAGCACTGGCCTAACCCCTCGGCAGGCTCCGATCCCGGCCTCAGAGGCTCCAGCACCGGCCTCGCCTCACGGCAGGCTTCAATCCCAGCTTTGCTGTGTCCCTCACCGGCCTTACCCCTCGGCAGGCTCCAATCAGAGCACCCTCTTCACCCAACCAATTGTCCCACGTTCTCGAGGGTGCGTGGTGGTAACATTCTGCCTCTGGGGTTATTATTTCAAAGGTTCCGGGTGTAATGCATCAGATCTCTGCCTCCCCTGAGTACTGGCCACTGCCATTGCCACTGCCTCCACCATTTCAAATCTTTCCCAGGCTCTTTTTCCACTCTGAATGTTATCCCGTGTTCCAAAGCATGCGTGACGGTAGGATTCGACATTTTGTGTAATTTCTCCAAACAAAATAAGGTTAGTAGGATACGATTTCTGCTTCTCCTTAATACAAGTCTCCACCACCATCGCGGAGACCGCTTTCAATGCCGCCTTTCTCCTTGGTCTCCACTAAACTCTCTCCTTACAGGTGATGTCCAAGATTCTTAACAATATAGAGAAACAGCAGTCCTTCTTCACAGGGAATTTTTCCATAAGTTCCAGTGCATTTGGATAAGTTTTGTCTGCATCTCCAGTGTCCTGGCATCCGCCACGGCTTTCTTAACTCCTCTCCGATATTTTTTTCTTTTTTCTTTTTCTTTTTTTTTTTTCCTTTTTTTTAAATAAGAGAAGACAGTAGATGTGGTTTGAGGAGGTAGTGGTATCAGGCACTCAGTAGCACTGTGACCCAGTCGTTTTCCCCATGGGTCCAGCGTGCTCTGCACTACTCCGCCTGGGGCCCAGAGTCCCGAAACCCGGGCCCGGCTGGCATGCCCCACGCGACCCCGCCCATGACCCAGGCCATGGGCCTGGTTTCTCCAGGGGTCTGGCATGATACGCTCGGTCCTGCCCATGGCCCAGAGTCCTGTGACCTGGTCCCGGCTGGCGTGCCCTGCGCGACCCCTGCCCAGGACCCAGGGTACTGGGCCCAGTTTCTCCAGGGGTCTGGTGTGTTATGCACGGTCCGGCCCGGGGCCCAGAATCCCGCGGCCCGGGGCCCAGAGTCCCGCGACCCGGGCCCCGGCTGGCGTGCCCCGCGTGACCCCCGCCCGGGACCCAGCGTCTTACTGTGCCCGGCTTCTCCAGGGGTCTGGCATGATACGCGCGGTCCAGCCCGGGGCCCTGTTCTTTTCCATTTCTTTGTGAGCACAGAAACTAAGCACCAAATTCTTTGCCTAACATCCAGCAGATGCTAGCCCTAGCTTATCTCTACCACCTCCTTTCCATTTACAGAAAGAGAGAGACAGAGAGAGGGAGAGAGAGAGAGAGAGAGAGAGAGAGAGAGAGAGAGAGAGAGAGAGAGAAGAAGAAGAAGAAGAAGAAGAAGAAGAAGAAGAAGAAGAAGAAGAAGAAGAAGAAGAAGGAGTCAAATAACGACTGTTCTTGAGCACTTGACACAACGTATAGAAGTGTACATATGCTGCTATCACGAACTTCTAAGCTAATGGAAGAGACAGACCAATAAATAAATAACAATGAACAAAGAAAACTATAGAATACTGCCTCTTCCACGAACTTTTTAAGGGCATTTCTGAAAATACTGCTTGCAACCTTGTAATATAGTTGTTTCTAGACTCTGGACCATTCCTTCCCTTAAGGCAGTTCTTTTGTGTGTGAGTTGGGGGTACTGGGAGTTGAAACCAGGGTCATCCTATCTCTAAACTACACTTCAACTTTCTTTAAAAAAAATGGAAACAGTGTGACTAAGTTGCTGAGGGTCTGCAATTCTCCTGCTAGCCTCCCAAGTAATGGGATTAGAGATAAAACTGGCTATAAAACTTGCTAAGGCACTTCCTTTGACCCACCTCCCACTTTGACCCATTTCTCACTCTGTCTTTTTCCCCTATCAAAATCTCATTCAGTCATTAGGGTCCCACTCAGATGCCACTTCTTCTGGAATGCTTTCTCTGGTCTCCTCTATCAGAATCGATTCCTCAAACATTTCCCAAGCACTGATGAGGTCAGCATTTTGGAAATATTTTTCTGACTGCTCCATGGAAGACAAATTGGAAAAGAGAGACAGGGATCAGAACAAGTTCCCTGAGAGGAGGCTGTAGTAGGAATTCAAGTTTTGAATAAGGAGTATCAACCAAGACAGTGGAAGGAGACAGACTTGATTGGCTGCTGTGAAGCAGCATCAATGAATGGCTATTACTCCAAAGACAGGTCTGACTGGCATTTTACTAGGACTAGAATCTGTGGGAGAAATTCTGTTATCAACACCATAGAAGATGTTCAGCTCAGAGACTTGAATGGTGTTGTCTGTTTAATTGTGACAACTCCACCCCCCAGGCAAAAAAAAAAAAAAAAAAAAGATGTGTTTCAGACCCAATATCAATAACCTATGACTGTGACTTTACTGGGAAATAGGGTCATTTCCAATGTAATCAAGTTAAACTGAGGTCATTAGGCTGAGCCCTAATCCAATATTACTAGTGTCTTTATAAGAAGAAATACAGTGCTGCTAGTAAGTACAGAGTTTCCTTCTAGAGTGATCACAATATTTTGGAACGAACTAGAAACAATGGCTGCACAGTATTGTGAATTGAATAAATGCCACTGATTGTACTCATCAGAATGGCTAATGTTGTGTTCTGTGAATTTTACATCAATTAAAACCTGTCACTGCAGGCTTGAAACCAGTTTTTTATTCAGTTTATGAAAATGTAGAGATCAGTAATTGTTATCTGTGTCCCCAAGGAGGCAGGGTAACATCACCTAAAGCTAAATAGCTAATATTTTTTTCCCTGTGGTACTGGGGATTGAACCCAGGGCCTCACACATCCTAGTTAAGCATTCTACTATCCCCTTTTATTGTATTTTGGACTGCCAGAGCGGTCTTGATATTCAGATCATCTTACCTTGGCCTCCCCAAATAGCTGAGATTATAGATGTATCTGGCTTTTAAGTGAATGTTGTTATTATTATTTTTTTTTTTGCGGTAATGGGGATGGAACCTAGGGGCATTCTACCTCCGAGCTACACCCCAATCCCTATTTTTTATTCTTTATTCTGAAACAGGGTCTCATTGAGTTCCAAACGACCTCACTAAGTAGTAGCTGAGGCTGTCCTTGAACCACGATCCTCCTGTGTCAGCCTCCCAAATGCTAGGATTACAAGTGTAGGCCACCACATCCGGCTAGTGGTTGTTATTTTAAAGAGTCATTCCCTTCACAAACACCTTCTCTTTAGGCTCTTGTATTCTTAGGATCCTTCTAGAAAATGCAAGTGAAAATATTTTAGAAGTTTTCATCCAGAAAAGGAAGAAAATACAGGACCATCAGTACAATGACCAAAGGATGTTGGTGAAAAAATGGTACATTTCCAGATTCTGAAATTCAAAGATATCGCTAGAAAGATGAGTTACTGATGTGATTATTTTATGGCATTGGTGAACTATAAGTGAGTTACAATAAACTGCAAACAAAGTAAAATTTTTTCAGTATCAGCACACATGTACACCATGGTCAAGATATAGAATATATCTATCAGCCCCCAAATTTTCTTATGGCTCTTTGTAGTTCCTCCCTCTCCATCATCCCCAGGCACCCATGACATATATTTGAAAATTTTTCTAGAATTTTGTATAAATGGAACCATAGAATGGGTATTCCTTTTGTGTCAAGCTTTTTTTATTCAGTGTAATGTCTGAGACCTATTCATGCTTTGTAGGTATAACGTTTATTCTTTTCTATTGCTGAACAGTATTATTTGTAGGAATTATACCACAGTTTGTTTATCCATTCACCTATTGATGGGCATTTGGATTGTTTCCAGTTTCTCATCAATTATAAATAAAACGGTTATCAACATAGAAGTATAAATGTTTGCATGGGCATATATTTTCATTTTTATGTACATACTCAGCATTAAAATGCTTGGTTCATAAGGCATATGTGTAACTTGTTGACAAATTCCCAAATTGTTTTTCAGCATCGTTGTACAATATCACATTCCAACACTGGTGTGATTTAAAAAAAACAATCTATGTCTCTCTGGGAATTTGGCAGAGTTTCATGATTTTTCACAGATATTCTGCAGCAAAGTAGACATTGGACCAGATCTATAAATAACCTTGGATCTGATTCTGGGGGCATATTATTGAATGTGATTGGCAATCGGGCAATCTGTGAAGGGAAAAAATGAATGTGGGGGATAGAGGTGCACTGCTGCATTGGGAATAAGATAACCTCTAAAGGAGTCAAACTGGCTCCTTTGAAGGAAATTCTGACAGCTACAGGTTGCTGAGGAAAGGGAATACACATTCAATTATTCAGAGCCCCTGCTAATCTGCTGCAGAATTGCAAGTTCCTGGAGAATGAACTGGCAGTTTATCTGAACATATTCTTCTAGGCTTCATAGTTCAATTATATGGCTATGTTCTTGCCTGGGTTTGGGAACCCATTACAATGGGATCAAATATGCTTGACCTATGACTTAAAAGTAAACAAGAAAGAAAGAGAAGTACTGATGTTACAACTATTTTTCATCCTAGTACTGTGTGTGTGATATCCTGGGGATTGAAGCCAGGGGTATTTTTGAGCTATACCCTTGAGACTTTTTTATTTTTCCTTTTGAAATAAGGTCTCACTAGATTGTGGAGGGCCTCGCTAAGTACCTGAGGCTGCACTAAGTAGCTGAGGCTGTTCATGAACCTGTGATCCTCCTGTCTCAGCCTCCCAAGTACTGAGATTACAGGCATGTGCCACCATGCCCAGTCATTCTAGTGCTTTTTAGTCTTTCTTCTCTTTCTTATGGTTGAAGGGTCTTTAAACTCCAGAACCAGTACAGGTGACATAAGGCCTTGTAAGATAATTCCTCACTCCACAGATATTTTATGCACTGGATACTCCTCTAGGCCTTTCAGAGATTATGCTCTCAGAAGGTTCTTGTGGATTGCCAGGTTGGGGGAGTCAAAAGAATGTCAGACCTGGAACTGCATGACTTCTGTTCTTGGGCTGTCTCTACCAGAGTTGTTGGTTTCTCCATCTTGGAGCCTCAGCTTTCCCCACATGAAAGATGTGGCTAAGGTGACATGGTATCTGGGAGATGCTCCAGCATCTGCCTCCAAGGATCAGAATCTGAGCCCAGCTTCAGGACCTCATCCTTGCCACTGAGTTGCAAAAAAGTCCTAGATATTGATAGCAAACCTTTCATCTATGTATCTCAGAGCTTGCAAAAAATAGCACTTAATGGACACTTCCCTCCCTGGTGAAGAAAATGTGTTCCAGACATTTACATTTAGTATAAAGCACAGTGGGCATGAAAACTAGAAGGCTAGCAGCTCACACCTGAACAGCTGTTTTCAGCTCCTCCATTCGTGAGTACCTATTGGTAAGGTAAATCCCCTGTGACCATTGTCAAGTTTAAAGCAATGAGATGAGAGGCTGGTATAAGAAGGGAAAAAAAAGTTGTTGAACATTTATTGAGTCAAGTGCATGAACTTATTGTGCCTTTCTTATCATGCTGAGAAGAGCTATAACAACAGCTGATCCTTATCCGGTGAGTTCGCCCTCAGGATGGAACATGGTGCTCCAAACTTCACCAAGTCTCTTTTTAACCCTGCAGTATCTGATGAATAAACTATATATTGCCTCTGTTTTGCAGAGGAGAACACTTGGGCACAGAAGTAAAGGCCTTGTTTCCTACCACATAGGCAGGGAATGGCATAGTTGGATAAAAAGGAAAGGAATTCTTTCCCAGCAAGGTGAAATCTGAGCATGCAAATTAGAAGGAAAAGACATGCTTTCTTTGTCCAAAATTACCTCAAAAAGCCTCCTGTCTGTCTAAATAGAAACAACCAGTCCAAACGGCAGTTACATTTCTTTAATCTGTTAAGACACGGGTACCCCCAGGCTCAGGATTCCTTGAAACTCAAGCAAGGGAGAGCTAGGTCCCATGGTCTTTGGAAGATCCATGGTTTTAGTATTTTTCCATTAAGATAGTAACACACTTGTTCTAGAGTTTCTCTGTGGCAGACATTGGCTGAGTTTAGGGTCCTTCATTTTGGTTTAAATGAAGGCCTGGAGCCTCACCAAGGGATATGCAGGCAGAGGAACAGAGCCACTGTGCAATGATTCAGCCCCAGCAGGGCAGGACGATGCCCCTTTTGCACTTGAATGGGGCAACTAGGATGCCCTGGAAGAGCAGTGGACAGGTCTGACTCAGCCTTTCCCCTACCCCACCCTCACTTGCCCCCTCCACTTGGTTTTCATCTCTGAACGCTCCTTCTCAGCCGTTTCCCAGGAAGGACTGACTCATGGGTCCCAAGCTGTCTCACTGGGGAAAAATTCTGTAGTGCCCATCAACAATTACAGGCTTTGGAATCATCGTCTGTCCGAATGAACCCAGCCATCCTACATAAACAAACATACCATCTTTCCCTATGTCTCAGGAGAATCTCTCTAACTGGCAATCAAATGGTTCATTATCCCTAGAAAGGTAGCTAGGGCAAACGGAGGTCCTAAGATTGTTATGGCACTCACAATAGGTTGTTTCTAGACTCTTTGGGGCTGAGCTGTCCTCAGGCCTTCAAGAAGGGAAGTGGACCAGACCTTGGTTTGGGGGACTTTTCTCTAAAACAACAGGATTCTTAACCCTTTTGTGCCATGGCTGTCTTTGATGTGTGTGTGTGTGTGTGTGTGTGTGTGTGTGTGTGTGTGTGTGAAGCTTACAAATTCAAACTCCCACCCCTTTTCAGTTATGCTAATGTTTTTTTTTTGTTGTTTGTTTTGTGGTACTGGGGTTCCTGGAAACCCTTCTACCTCCGGGCTACACTCCAAGACCTATTTTTTATATTATTTTTATTTGGAAAAAGGGTCTCTTAGGCCAGAGAGGCTGACTTCGAACTTGCACGATCCTCCTGTCTCTGCCTCCCAAGCATGGGGATTACAAGCTTGCTCCACCACACCTGGCTAAGCTAATGTTTTTAAATGCATGAAATAAAACAATGGAATCACAAATAATATCAATTAGATGAGAATAGTTATAATCATATTAACAAAACGAACATGTAATATAATAATTTATATACTTCTTAACAAATTAAATAAGATCTAATAGTAAATCTCATAATTACTGTAATTTCAATGTAGTGATATTCAGAGATTCCTGCTACAACTATAAGATGAAATAGAAATATTCAACATTTCTTTTGGCAACAAAGTCATGAGTTCTGTAAATATTTCTACAGCTTATTACCAACATTCATAATTAAAAAGGTAAAATTTCAGTTACAGGTTAGTGAAAATAGAGATATAATTTTTTCTCATTAAGTTTATGGACTCCTTGAATTTTATGCATGAATTGTAGTATAAGAGCACCTGCTAAGGCAACATTGAAGCCAATTTGATTAACTCATTGACTGGGAGGTTTCTCCCAATCCTTCAACTAAACTATTGTCCTTACAATTTTTTCTTATTCTGTGCTTTCTTCTTTCTACCCAAGCACAACCAGGAAGCTTAGATTACTGTCATAGTTCCTCCACTTAAAAGCTTTGTGACTTTGGGTGACTTGCTGGACCTCTTTGAATATCAGTTTTCTCCTCTGTAAAACAGATAAAAATGGTAACTACCTCCTAGTGATGGTGTGACGATTAAATGGAATAATGTGTATAAAACATCTTGGTAGTATTTTAGCATATAAAAATTTTAGCTATACAATAACTATTACCAGATTAAGAGTTTACAAACAAAAGGGCAGCATCCATGTGTTGATAATTAGGGCAATCTGGTGTGTGTGTGTGTGTGTGTGTGTGTGTGTGTGTGTGTGTGTGTGTGTGTGTTACTGGTGATTGAACCCAGAAGGGTTTGGCCACTGAGATGCAGCACCAGCCCTTTTTATTTTTTATTTTGAGGGTCTCTATTCTAAGTTTCTGAGGCTGAATTGCTGAGGCTGGCTGAGAACCTGCAATCCTCCTGTCTCAGGCTCCCCAAAACTGGGTTTACAGGTATGTACCACCACAAAAGGCTCCCTTACTCTTTAATGATTTATCTCTTGCCATCTCTATATTCACAGAGTGGAGGGCATAGAAAAGGGAGAGGAAGTGGCTGGCTAAAGTTGGCTCCTACCAGCTCCTGAAAGTCCACTATTTGTTTCAGAAATTTTGCAAGATGTTCCACATCATTTTGGTAAGCTTGAAATAGTTTACAGTAAGAGTATTTACAATAGAGAAATCATCAAGTGCTACAATAGTACTTTATATCAAACAGTACCACCCGACCTTCTTGTTGGACTCCCTTGTTATACTCCACTGGGAGAGGATGACTGGGGATAGAGGGGACACTACTCTTATCAATGTGTTGGTGGGGCAAACTACTGTATCTGAAGGCGATGTGAAACATCAGATGGATGGGTTTTAGGGGGGAAACTAAATTTTCCTTGTTGTCCATGTTCATTTCATTTGTTCTCTCTTGGTTTTTCCATCCACAGAGTTTCCGAGCAAGAAAAAAAGGGTTTTCTTGATTAATGTTCTCAGTTCTTGATAATTACTTCCATTTCAACAATCCTGCAAAAGGTTCTGTTTTCAGATAAGGGAAAAAAATCTCTGTTCTCTTTATCTGCAGAATGAAATGCATTTTATTCCAAATCCAATATTTTTATGTTGTAGTAACTCAGTTTTTTGTCAACTTTTATCTGTAAGACTCTAGTGCATTCTTCTCTGAGAATATTGCAAAGGCACAGAGCGGAAAAAGGAGTTTACTGATTATGCAGCCCTGTTAGCATTAGAGTTCAGTGTTGGCTTACATGGTGTTTCCAGAACTCATAAGTGAATGTTTATATTTGCAAATAGAAGCACTGAATAGCTTGTATTTGCAGGGCCAATGCAGGGAAGTCGGTTCTAGGGCGTTGGTTTGCTCCATCATTGGCATTTTGTTACATGAGCTTTTCCAAATGCATCTCTGCTGTCTTGCCAGTCTTACAAGCCTCTTGTATACACTGCTTTCCATTCACCATTGTGATTTCTTTGTCCATCATGTGTTTGCATACCTAATAACAAGTGAGAGGAATTATAATTATTTGAGCAAATGGAATCTGGCAGGTAAGCATGGCTGTGGAGTTGGGAGCTTTTGGAAGAGATTTGGCAACCTCTGAGTGGGGCTGCTGTAGGGTATGCCCATCAGCAAGCCACTAAACTCCCTGTGACCTTGAGGTCCTCCATGGGGACTTTGGGTGGGATGCCAAGCTATTGGTCTGATACTTCCCTAATAGATAGTTTTGGAGGGGTGTTGTTGTTGTTGTTAAATATAGGTACGATCAGTAGGGTGCTGCTGAATGCCCCACACCTTCCCTTGCCAGGGACTCAGAACTGTAGTGCTCCATGTACTGATTCATGAATCTGACTTGTACCTTCATTCAAGCCCCATTCAACTGGGTACAGCTTGTGGCTGTCCCCGCAGCAGGTACACCGACAGGCTTAAGAGAAGTAAGGACTAAAAGCCCAAAGCTGAGCTCACAATTATAGGCCTGCCTGTATCCTTAGTTCTGGCTGGTCTCTCACAGGGAAGGTCTTTCCAGCCTCAGGTCTGCAAAGAAGGGATACTGGGATATTAATGTCAGAATTGCCCAAAGGCAATAAGGATTCAGTGATGGGACATTTTTGCTAAAATGAGATCTGGTTTCTGGAAGCGAAGGTGATAGGATTAGCATTGAGAGACTTGTCTGTTGCAGCCTCATCATTTTCTTTGATATGGCATGGCCAGTGCACTCCAGGTAAAGTTCCTGGCTGAGTCACCTGTGGCTCTCAGGTGCAAGTCAAACAGTAACCATTTATGTATATTTATGCCTGTGGCTATTTCAGACTGTTCCTGTCAAAATGTATCTGTTTTTCAAAAATGTTTTAAGTATAAGTTTAGCATTTAGGAGATGGCTGTAAAAAACATTTTAAAAAGGAAGCCGAAGACATTGGCTGCTATACTTGACATAGACATGGTGTGTACACATTCTGTGTGGGAAATCAAGCCTAGCCTTGAAATTAGTAGTGATACCAAGTAATAGCAGTGAGACCAAGCCTAAGCACTGGATATGGATGTGTCCTTTCCCACCGCAGAGGTTCTGAGCTTCATTAAAAAAAAAAAAAAAAAAAAAAAAAAAACCTCCCTGGAAAAGAACTCCCTGGAATGGAGTATGAAGCTCAGAAGAGGTTCCCAGCAAGGAAGCAGCAAAGATGAGGAGCAGATAAACACAAAAAGGTTGAATGATTCTTCCATAACCACACAGCTAATCAGTTGGCCATGCAAAGATTTAAACTCAGAACACTAGGTGCCAGAGTTCATGTTTGAATGGCTATACTGCCTCTCAGGAGAATGCAGTCTAAAGCCTTCCCCTTGGAGAGGGCCCCCAGGACCATTTGCTTCTTGGAATGAATGTGAAGCTCGTAGGAGTTGATCCCTGCCTCTTACAACACCATCAAAATGAGCAGTTCCCACCCTGACTCTATGGTATGATCAGGGACAGTGATTGATGGATCATTGCCTCACCAGATCTGGAGCAGACATGCCAGCTGCCAAGCCAGTACAGCCTTGGCATGCATGGATCCTCTTGGATTTGGCCTCCAAAGCATCTGAAAAAGCTCCAGATGCACCTCTGTGATAAGCATAGGCTTTGTACAAAGTGGACACTGCTTAGACACTGTCATGCCATTGCCCACAGTTCGCACTGCCCCAGTCTCAAGATTGCTCCAAAAATGTATCCAACAACCCCTCTTGCTACCCAGACCACTTTCTCTGGCCTTTTTCTTCCTTTCGCATCCCAGAAGCTAGCAGTTAGGAGCCATGGAAGCTCAAGGAGCATAAAATGAATTTAGTGATAGAAAAAGCAGGCAGGTTGCCAGTGAATTAAAACCACTTTATTTAACTGGTCTGTTGGCTTTGCAAATCACTTTATTTTGGACCTATTGAGTCAAAAATAGCCATTAAACCATAGGATCCAGAACCATGTTAAAGTCAAAGATTAGCCAGGTATCTTGGCTTATGCTTGTAATCCTAGTGCTTGAGAGGCTGAGGCAGGAGGATGGAAAGTTTGAGTCCAGCCTCAACAACTTAGCAAGACCCTGTTTCAAAATAAAAATAATTAAAGAGAGATGGGGGTGTAGCTCAGAAGTAGAATGCCCCTGGGTCCAACCACCAGTAACATGAATTTAAAATACCTCATAAAATGTTCTGAAACTAAAATAGTATTAGTGTGGTGCTACATATTTTCATAGAAGGGATCATAAACTCTCATTAGGAAGAGTAAAGTCTATGTGTCAGTATTTTGACAACAATGGGAATCTGTTTTGTCTTTCTATCTCTAATGATTCGGAGGTTTTGAGACTCATGACCTAATATCAGGACACATCAAAACAATAAGTGTGAGAGAAAAAAATTCCCCTTCTCCCCACAATTCCATTATTAACTGGGGAAAGACATGTGAAGCTCTCCCCCAATTCTCCTTTCCTGTACTCCCACCTAGCACCCCTCCCCTTCCTGGAATCTGCTTTCAACCATCCACACAGATGGAAAAGCCACTTACTGCTCCCCACAAATCCATCTCTTCAGCTCCAGCAAGTTCTTCAGCCCTCTTGTGCCCCTCAAGGTGGATTCCCATTCTTGGCCAGCTCCCTTATGATCTAAAAACTTTTGTCTTGCTCTGTCTGGTTTTTGCACTGGTCCATTCTGTTGGCATCTCCCGCACTAATTTAATTGCACAGCCACCTTTCGTTCTCTTGCCCCCCTTACTTTCAAGTAGCTTTATGAGTTCATTTTGAAACTAAAGTGCGTACCATTAATCATACTCCAAATGCAACACTCCTTTAGATTTCCCGAGACATCAAAAACCTGACTTTGAAATGTTTGAGGTATTCAGTCACTGGTACTTGCATTTCTAGTTACCATAAGTGATAGATCACCTCTCCTACCTATTCAGGGATTTGGAGAAATCACCTAAGCTGTTTTTTGTTCACTGACTACTCTCTTGGGCCACTTCACTTCTCTTCTGCAATATTTCTTGAGTTTGCTCTGTGAGTAAGCATCGTTGTTCCTTTGAAATTATCTTTAACCTACAAGTGATAGAAAACTGTGACAAGTGAAGCAACTGTAAGAGGATGACAGGAGAGCACTTACTAACAAGACCATCAAGACCCTGAGTCTTTAACACAGAACATGAAGGAGTCACACATCAGAACCGTAGACCACCAGATAAGCAGGAACTTCCAAATTTCCAGAAAGGAGTATCTTTAAACTGGATATTTTACATAGATATGGTTTTCTTGCTGTGGCTACCTGAAAAACTTCTAGAACATACCTCTAGTGGAATAGTGAGTGAAGACTTAGAAAAGGAAGCCAGTCAAAAGTAGGTCTATAAACAAAGGCAAAAGGAACAGGGAGGGATCTCTCAGAGCAAGCACAGGTTCATTCTGAGTAGCTTGTTGTATAAAAATAGTCTCCTTTATTATTAGAAGAGCTCACTAGGCAGGTAGATCAGAGAAAAGCAAGCAGGTGTTTTTGGATCGCAGCAAAGTATTTGGCAGCATCTCTTGTGAAATCATGATTTACTACCTAGTTATGTGATTGTGTAACCAATTAAATGACCAAGTCCAAAGGCCATAAATAATGGATTAATATCCTCCTTTGGAGAAGAGTCAAGTCCTAAGGATCCCTCCTGACTTTTCCTCTTTTTTCCCAAAGATCTAGATAAGGACAGAGAAATCACTCTGACCAGATTTTCCCATAACAAAGTGCCAGAAAGTGAAAAACTTTTCTGTATCATGAAATTGAGATATGAAAAGATCTCTGTGAGCTCAAAATCATAATAGGAATTTAACAGGGATAAGTGGAAAGTCTTACATCCAGGTCCCAAACCTATCTGCTAAGTGCAGCACAGATGAAATATGGCTTGAAACTTGGGATAAGTGAGCTGGGCCTAGAGGCTGTATTAGCCATCACCTTAGGCTTCTCTGTGAGCCATGGCATATTAAGCATGAAGGGAGAGGTGCTACTTTTGCTACCCCTAAAGCATAGTGCTCAGTTTTCACATCAGTCACAGGACAAGTGGAGTCTCCAGGATGGAAAGAAACCAGGATGATGAGAGGCTCTTAATGAAAGGCGTACAACCAGTGATCTCCCTGAGCTGGGACTTGAACCCAGGACCTCTTATCTCAACTTCAAAACTCTGCAGTAAAAGTCTTTTCAAGGCCCTGTCATGCATACTCTGTTGCATACTCAATACCAAGCTTTGGCTTCACTTCATTCTGATTCTGCTGAGTATATTGACAAGAGCTTTGGGAGCTGGAAAACATTTTAATGCAAAGTAGAGACCCTATTTGCCTTTATAGATATGTGGGCCACTCAGCAAAACAAACAAGCAAGCAAATAAAGACGTCTCCTAAACATCACATTCCTCAATGAATATGGAATGAATTTTGTAAACCACCAGAGGCTTCTTAACCACGTTAAGAGGTAGCCATTATTATTAAAACAATATTTTTTGGATGTATCAGGACTACGTACATAGCTAACAAGACTTGACTTTAGCTTAACTTTCCCACTATCCAGAATGGAAAGCCCGTCTCTTTTTCTTATCCCTTTTCTTATGACATACTGGCTTTATATAAGCAAAGAGATGATAGATGAGTACTGGAATCAGTATGATGCCGGAAGTTTGAATTAATTAATTAATGGCTGATTGGATGGATGAACTGCAAAGTCTTGGCACAAGAGTATTTATGAGAGTGTTTCTGAATTAATAATCAAGTATGCCTACAGTCAAGGAATGGTGATAGATAGCATTCCATTAAAAAGCCAGGAGCTAGCCTGGCATGGTGGCGCACGCTTGTAATCCCAGCATTACGGAGGCTGAGACAGGAGTATCACAGTTTGTATACAGACTCAGCTACTACTTAGTGAGACCCTCTGCATCTCAGCGAAATACTGTCTCAAAATAAAAAAAAAAATAGGGCTGGGGGTGTAGCTCAGAGGTCGAATGCCCCTGTTTTTCATCCATAGTACTGCAAAAAGAAAAGGAAAAAAAAAGCCAGGAGCTCTGTGGGTCTGAAATGGGTTATAATAACATGTCTTTCGGGCTCTAGCTCTTAGAATCCTTGAACCCCTAGAAATTTGTTTGTATCTGATTCTAAAGTAGAGTTAAATATTTATTTTTGAAAGTATTACAGCTAGAAGGATTACTGAAATCATAGAGGTGATAGCAATTTGGATTTAGACGAAATAAATCCAGAACAAATAAATACAGCACATAAAGTAAAGCTTAGGAAAAACTAGACCTGCATGTTCTCTGACTCCTCTGGTGGACAGAGATGACTGGAGGTCACTGAGCAGAACATCAGTCATTGTTCTGAAGCTTCTTCCTCCCAGTGAACTAGCATACTGCATGCATATGTGGCCTCAACAGTTATAAGCTCCAGCCAGTAGCATGTTTTCCTTATTACTCAGAGAAGAAAGTTATTAAGATCAAGAGAAGATGTCATGTTTCCCTGATATTAGCATTTAACTTATGTGATGAAATCGTTTGTAGCTGTAGGTCAAGTGACTTGTAATTTCAATCTCCTTGGGATTTGGCAGATTCTTTTTTGCTCAGAATAGAACACAGAAGTAGAACTGCATGTTTGATAAATAAGTGAACTTGAAAAATGGCAGGCAATAGAAATAGAAAGACTTGCAAAGTTTAAACCAGAGAAATCACCTCTTGCTATCCACCAGGTTAGCCTTCTTGGAAGTTTTCGTGTCTGAGTGGGCATGGTGGCACATTCTTGTAATCCCAGTACTTGGGAGGCTGAGACAAGAGGATCACAGGTTCGTGGCCAGCCTCAGCTACTTAGTGAGGCCTTCTGCAACCTAATGAGACCCTAGCTCAAAATAAAGAATAAAAAATAGTGCTAGAGGTGTAGCACAGATATAGAATGCCCCTAGATTCAATCCCCAGTTTCACAAAAAGTATTCATGTCAGTTTTCCCTTTCACATCATTTAGAAGCAAAAAACTGGCTGTGTGCAGTCTTGCCTATTTATCATGCCATACAGCTGAATGGTTCCCTATAAAATCACATTTGTCTTTAGTGCCTGCTTGCATGCATTTTGTTGACTGTTCTCGAAAGGAAGTGTCTGGGAATCGTTTCCGAAATGTCCAGCAATTTCCCCATTTTCTTTGAAAACCAAAGCCATTGTTGCCAAATTACCATTGATAAATATCTTGAAAATTAGATTGTTTCCTCCGAAGCTGATGGGAGTGGCCTTAACTATTTTCATTCATTTGGGAAATAATATTTGAAAATAAGTATTTCCAAGAATGAAGAAAATTTATTTCATCATATTAAGCACTGAAAGCATGTTTTCCTCCCATCGGATGGGATTTTACATGAAGTCTTTAAGGGGCAGCATTTGGGGTTTTTCCTATTATTCAAAATCCATCTAAATAGTGGAATATATTAAGGAAGATAATTTATATATGTGAACTGTTCATAAATCTTAATAATAGAATCTTTATTTTTTGTTAAATAACTATTTTGGTTCTTTATTAATGGGGGAGCTGGGAATTGAATCTAGGGGCATTCTACCTTTGAGCTACACATCCAACTCTTTTCATTATTTACTTTTAAATAGGTTCTCAATACGTTTCTGAGGCTGGCCTCGAACATTCCATCCTCCTGCCTCAGCCTCCCTAGTACTGGGATCACACGCTTGTGCCACCACACCAGGCCTGACTCTTCTTTTAACTCACGGCTAATTTTGGCCAATTGTTTAGCACCCTTCCATCCTACCCCCATCTTCTCAGGTAGTTTGTTGTTGTTTTCCATTGGATCTAACAAAGTATAATTGGAAACACAGATACAGATTTACAGGGACACCTCCTCATACGGCCCAGTAACAATTGCCCACATCTCATCTAGTTTTTTTCTAGTTTCCTTCTGTTCTTTTTTTTGGGGGGGGGCTCTGAAGTTGATGAATAATTTTTAAGCATTGTCCTAATTAATGATGTAGGGCTCTGATCCCCTGAGACTGCTTGGCTTAGAGTTGGAGAGTTGTGTCATTAGTGTTTGGGTTAATGTGGAAAGAAGAGACCACCAACTCTGCCTAAACCCATGAAAAATCTGGAGCCAGTCTAGGTTCCTTCCAGCAGCCACTAAAAGAAAGTCTGTTTGTGCACTCTGGCTGTATAATCATAATAGGTAGATGACTGTGGAGGAAAGCTAGTTACCAAAGTAGAGATTATGCAAGCTGGTAAGGCTCCTAGGGTCTTTCAGGGGTCCTCCAGGCCAAGCTCTTGAGTATATTGAGAGAAAGTAAAACTCAGCAAGGTAGAGTGACTTGCTTGTGAGCCTTGGCAGTAGAGGATGAAATCTTCTTCTGCCTCGTAATTAGAATCTGGACCTGAAGAAATAGTGCATCGAGTGTCTGTCTTCCAAGTCCAGGCTTTCTGGACAATGCCCTGGCTTAGGATTTATTGAACTTGACTTCTAGAGTCAGCTCTTGACTCCCATCCCTTGCACATGCTCATAGGTCTTTGCCTCGGTTTTCCTGTAGGTACAAGAGGGGATTGGATCTCATAATCTCTAGTTTCCCCTTCCAATATAATGTATTCAAACCAAGTTTTACTGTAAATGAGGGAGAGGACAAAAAGGTATTGCTTCCATTCAGTTCAGTTGCTGTCTCCAGTGGCCTACATTATAGAAGGAGCTGCTCTCCTCATTTTTTTTTTTTTTTTTTGCGGTACTGAGGATGGAACCCAGGGGCACTCTACCTTTGAACTATACCCCCAGCCCTATTTTTAATTCTTTATTTTGAAACAGGGTCTCACTGAGATGCAAAGGACCTCACTAAGTAGCGGAGGTTGTCTGTGAACTACGATCCTCCTGCTTCAACCTCCCAATCTCCTGCATTTCCTATGTGTACAGGGCTACTCTTCCAGTGGGCTCCTAGGCTATCGGCTAAAATTACTTTGCAAACTGCTGATGTGGAGTATTCCTGTATCACCAGTATGTAGGGAAATGAGACAGGAGAATCACAGGTTCAAGGCCAAGCTCAGCACCTTAGTGAGGTCCAAGGCCCTTCCCACCTCACTGAGACTCTGTTTCAGAATAAAAAGTAAAATAAAATAGGGCTAGAGGTGTGACCTAGAGGCAGAATGACTCTAGGTTCAATCTTCAATACTGCAAAAATAAAAAATAGAAACACTTTGCAAAGTTTTACTTGCCTGTCTTCACCTGCTGTTTATGACTGGCACCTGGGCCCAAGTGTAATGTTTATAAACTGTTTCTACACTCTGAGGTGATGGCATGCTCAAATTGCTACATAGCCAAACAATTTCCAACATTTTTTCTTTTTCCTTGTTCAGCATTTCCAGTTATTCCTGTAAGGCAAGTCTAGGGACACATTGCTTTCAAAATTCTCCCCAGGGGGTAAAATGTCCTTGTTGTGGCCTTTGGAGCCAAGGCTGAGCAGTGGTGGGTAGGAGCATGAAAGAATATGTTTCTGTTCCCTTTACTGGTCAATGGTGGAGCCACCTGCAGACCAATTTAGCAGTAATCCCAGTTAGAGAAGCTGGAAGACAGACCAGATGCCAGTTCTTTGTGATGGAAATAACCCCAAACTTAAAAAGGGGACCTTTTCCTTAAGGCCTTTTGGTGTTTAGTGCTCCTGAGAAAGAAAGGAGATAGAGGGGGAGGGAGAAAGAAAGAGAGAGATAGAGAATGAAGGAGGAGGAGGGAGGGGAGAACCTACTTACAAGTTTCCTAACACCCTCCAAACCAATCCTACGTTTGATGATCAGTGATTGAAAAATTCAGAGCAACTAAACCTGCAGGCATTTATCACATGGAAAGCTAACACCCAGATTGTCTGGCCTTCTAGTTTGGATTGTCATTTCAAATCTTCCAAGATGTCTTTAAATTCTCAAAGTGTATTACATTTATTACATAGAAAAAATGATGCTAAACAGGTCCATCAATTGCTTGTCTTAAAACCTCAGTCTCATGTTATGTTAAAGGCTGATTATTTTGCAGTGGAGTAAATGACAAGATCAGCATTGTCATGACTGCTATAAGAAGCACTTGGTCAGCCCTTATTTCTTGAGTGTCCCCAAGTTCCAGAAAATTCTATTCTATCTTGGCCATAATGGGTGATCACTGTGTTGTTCAATTTTAGAGTCAAATAAGCTTTCCAGACATGGCCAGCTTAAGAAATTCTGCTCTCAATGGACTTGTTGGTTTGCACAATTCTTGGCTCTTTGAAGCAGTATTTTGTCGCCTGAGCCCACTGCTCCAGATGGGACATTTTACTTGCCAGGAAACCCAGACCCCGAGCTGATTTGACACTGAGTGGCACTTAACATCATATGTGTGTGTTGGTGGGAGTCATTTTTAACCTCGGTGGTATGAAAAGATCCTGCAACTCAAAGTGGGAAGATTAGAGGTTTCTGGGGAACATCATTGTTAAAGTTAGGATTCACCAAAGCTTGAGATAGTGCTGCACCAGCTTTGCAAGTTGCTCAGTGATCATGTGGGTCACTGGGGATAAGGTTTCCAGCAGTGCTGTGTAGCACCTAGAAAGAAAAAGGTTCGTTGATGTTCCATTTTGAAAGGAGAAAATCTTGCTTAATTGGGAAGATATAAACATTCTTTTTCCTCTCCAAACTTAAAAGATGTTGCTTTATCCTGTCTCTTCAAGGAACATTTTTCTAAAATCCTGAGTTAGAGTAAGGCATGAAAACAATTGGAGTTTGATTAAAAACAACTTATTTGGAAGAAAATCACATACCATAAGTTCACTCACTGAAAGTAAAATTCATTGTGTTTTCTTGTATTCATAGTGATGTGCAACCATCAACACTGTTAATGCTTGGAAATTTTCATCACCCTCACATGAAATTCCATACCCATCAGTAGTGAATCCATATATCCCTAGCCCTATGCAACCACTAAGTTACTTTCAGTCTCTATGCAATTGTCTATTATTGTGATATTATATATAAATTAAACCATATCATATGTAATCCCTTGCAACTGGCTTCTTTCACTGAGCATAAATTTTCCTAGCATTTGTTCGTGTCAAGTGTGTCAGTACATCTTTCCTTTTTTTATACTTCATTTGGAAACAGGGTCTCACTAAGTTGCTGAGAGCCTCACTCATTAGCTGAGGCTGGCTTCGAACATCTGCAATCCTCCTGTCTCAGCCTCCCAAGTGCTGGGAATACACGCATATGCCACCACGCCCGGCCATCTTTCCTTTTTAAGGCTAAATAATATTCCAGCATATGAACAGAATAGGTTTTGTTTATCTCCTCATCCATCCATGGACATTTGGGGTTTTATGAGTATTGCTACTATGAATATTCATATACAAGTTTTGTGTAAATATATCTTCAGTTCTCTTGAGTATATACCCAGGAGTGAAATTGCTGGATCATATGGCTACTCTGTGCTTAACTATTTTCCATAACAGCTGCACTGTTTTACATTCTCACCAGCAATATCTGAGGGCTCTAATTTTTCTACATCACCTTGAGCTTTTTAAAGCCAACTTTTCAAAACAAAAAGAGATATTTTAGAATATTGATATATTTATTAGCACGGGACTATAATTATATGCCTTGCAGCTCTTGCCTGGTGTCAAAACAGTTCTTTCAAATGCACAGATATATTGAACAATGTTTTATGCATTGCTGAGTTCATTTGAGCTCCAGCACACCAAATTATGGATGCTCCAGGCTGGGTAACTCCTTTGGAATATTCTAGCAAAGCCTTTCACCCAAGCTTAAATTCTCCCTACAAATCCATTCAGCAGACAGTTTATAAGACTGTGCGATTCAGAGTACACTGTGTGCTCTGAATACTCTGCAGCTACCATCACAGAAAATATATGATTTCTTCCCTTGCAGTTTACAGTCCAGAAGGGGAGCCAGATACTAGACATATATCTTCTGTCGGAGGCAAGGGAGATACAGGAAGCCCATGTACAGTGGCCCTTCCTATGCACTGTGTAGACTCCTCAGAATGTTCTTTGTGCATTGCTTAGCCCAATTTCTGTCTCATAGCAAATACACAAAGGTAGCTGTTGTACTTCTGTATAGAACTTTGCATTTTACACATAGGGATACCGAGTCTCAAAGTTTATGCAGCTTTGCCAGAGCCCCAGAACTCATGATTTAGCAGCCAACCTTCTTGCCTTGGGTCCTGCATATCAGGCTTCAAAGCCCTAGCTATACTGCCATCTAGAAGTCTGGCCTTCCTAACTCTTAACCTGCCTGTCTCCAGTCTTGGCTCTTTCTGCCTCTCCCAGGTTAGGTTCCCTGGACCAGGTATATCCTATTTGACCCATCCCCTTGCATAATACCAAGGTTGTTCGTGGAAGGTAGTAATTAGGAAAAGTTAGCTAGTCCCTTGTAGAGCAAGGTGACCCGATGTAATTAGATCCCAAAGTGGCCATGACTGTGTCACTGGGTTAGGGGTCTATTGTTCATGCAGCATTGTCTGCCTATCAGCAGTTGTGCACTTCATCCTGGAATTCAGGCTGGAAGACTGGAAGAGCAACCCCAGCATCCTGGTCTGTTTGCCGCTGGCCATCAAGCCATCCAAATCTTCCTGCCCTTGCTTCCCAGCCCTGGGCCCAGCCAGTACACAGGCATGCTGACTGTGATGGTGAGGGCAAGAGAATTGGGCCTTTGTTCAGAAAACACTGGCCACTACCCCCCACCTGTACCCTTTACATTGGCTCTGGGGGCCACACAGGGGCAAGGCATGAAATCAATAGAGTGGAGTCTTTAAAAGCCAAAGCGGCAGTTTTTCTTTTTGCCTTTTTTCTTTAGGGCTGAATGGGCAGCTTGTTTGATGTTGATAGGTTTTGTGTTGCCAGCCCTGTAATGAGATCTGGGCCTCCATCCCCCCACAGACAGAAGATACCCGGGAATTAATGATGGCCTCTGGTATCTGTGGTCTCGTTTTCCCTTCTTCGTTTGAGTGTACTATATGTTATATGCTTTTTATTTTCTTCACTGGGGTGTATCTAGGCCATAGTGTTAGAATTAGATCACATCCACAACCTGAAATTTAGCCCCTGAGACATCCAGGAAAGATTTGGGTGGGAATTGTTTTTTAAAAAATCTGAAAAGGTTGGTACATTGCTTGAAGAAAGAATGCTGTGTAGAAAATGTTTCAGAAGTAGTAAAAGGAATCAATGACCTCCTTGAATCTGGATGCTGAACTCTCTTTTTAAGAAGCATTAACATCTTATTTGGAAATAATAAGATTCACATAGAATTGCAAACACGGTAGAGACAGCCCCCATATCTTTGACCCAGTTTCCCCCAAAGTTATATCTTATATAACATTACGATATCAAAACCAGGAAATTGATACCAATAGAGGATTTTGTAAACAAATTATAAACATTTATAGTAAATATTTTATGTTTAAAGTCTCGGTATTTAATCTTTCATGTCTCTGGATAAATATCCAAAAGTTCAGTTGCTAGTAGCTGAATACTTCATTTTTTTTTAATCTACCCAACTGTTTTTCAGAGTGACTATACCATTTCACATTCTGACCAGCAGTGGACACGTGATCCAGTTTCTCCACATCCTCACCAGAATTTGTCATTGTCCTTATTTTTTTTTTTGTAAAAAGAAATTCACATAACAAGATACTGTCATTTAGAATATTCACAATGTTATGCAACTATCTTCTCTATCTAGTTCCTAAACATTTAAATCACCCCCAAATAAAACCCTATATGCGTTAAACAGTCTCCATAATCTCCCTCTCCCCAGATGCTGGAAACCACAAATCTGCTTTATGTCTTTGTGGATTTACCTATTCTGGACATTTCATATAAATAGAATAATGCAATGTGTGAACTTTTGTGACTGGCTTCTTTCATTTAGAATACCATTTTCAAGATTCACCCATATTGTAGCATGTATCAGTACTTCATTCCTCTTTATGGCTGAATAATTGTCCACTGTATAGATATGCCAATTTTTTCAGTTTATTAGTGGTCATTTGAGTTGTTTCCACTTTTTATTGTGATGAATAGAGCTACCATAACAATTGTTTTGAAATATTTGAGTATCCATTGTGATTGTTTTGCTATATAGCTAGGAGTCTAATTGTGGGGTCAAATGATAATTCTATGTTTAACTTTTTAAGAAACCACCACACTGTTTTCCACAGCAGCTGCAATATTTTGCATTCCCACCAGCAATGTATGAGGGTTCCAATTTCTCCACATCCTCACCAGCCCTCATTTTCTGTGGTATTTTTTTTTTTTTTATCCTAGTGGGTGTAAGGTGATACCGCCTTGTGGTTTTGATTTGCGGTTCTCTAATGACTAATGATGTTGGGCATTCTTGCACATGTTTGTTGCCATTTATATCTTCTTTATGGATATGCCTATTCAAGCCCTTTCTCCACTTTTTTATTTGTAAGAGTATTTTTATAGTTCTTATCAGGCCTATGATTTGCAAATGTTTTCTCCCTTCTATAGGTTGTTTTATTACTTTCTTGATAATGCACAAAAGGTTTTTTAAATTTTGATAAAATCTAATTTATCTTTTTCTGTTGCTCATATTCATGATTTCATATCTGAGCTGTGAAAGCCAAAGTTATAGTTTTACCTGTTCTAAAAATTTTCGTTTTAGCTCTCATGTTTTATTGTCTGATCCGTTTTGAGCTGATTTTTGTGAGGTAGAGGTTCAATTTTATTCTCTTGCAGATGGATATCTAGTTGTGAAGAGACTGTTCTTTTCCTCAGTAAGTGATCTTGGTACCCTTGCTGAAAATCAATTAGCCATAGATATATGAGTTTATTTCTGAATTCTCAGGTCTATTCCACTGGTCTATATATCTGATTTTATACCAGCACTACAATATTTATTCCTGTAGCTTTGAAGCACAAGTTTTAAAATCAGGAATCATGTGTCCTCCAACTTTGTTATTTTCAATATTACTTTGAGGTAATTATATGATTTTTTATTCTTTGCCTGGTTAATATAGTGGATAACATGGATTATCCTTTGACTACTGAACCAGCCTTACACTTGATCATGATATATAATTATTTTTGTAAATTTCTAAAGCTTTGTTTAGGATTCTTCTGTTTATAAGAAACACTGGCACCAGTCTGGTGGTGCATGCCTGTGATCCCAGTACTTGGGAGGCTAAGACAGGAGAATCATATGTTTTCAGCTGGTCCTCTGCAACTTAGTGAGATCTTGTTTCAAAAATAAAAAGTAAAATAGGGCTGAGGGTGCAGCTCAGAAGTAGACTGTGTGTTCAATCCCTAGTAACACACACACACACACACACACACACACACACACACACACGCACACACACACACACACACAGGATATTGGTCTGTAGTTTTCGTCTTTTGCACCAAATTTGTCTTTGATGTCACAAAGAATAAGCTAGGAAGTATTCCCTCCTCCTCTTTCTGAAAAAAGTTATGTAGAATTAGAATTGGTACTAATTCTTCTTTAAATAATTGGTATAGTTCTCTGGTGAGTCTCTCTGGGCCTAGAGCTTCCATTTGAAGAGTTTTAAAAATCATGAATTTTTCATAAGTATATTAACATTTTTGTATTGGACAATTTGGTTGTTTGTACAATTATAATAATCAGTCCATTTCATTTGAATGTCCAAATGTATGTGTATAGAGTTGTCCATAGTATTCCCTTATTCTTTTCACATCTGCAGAATCTGTAGTCATAGTCCCTTTTAATTCCAAGATATTGAGAATTTGCGTTTTCTTTTTTCTTTGTCAGATGACTAATTTTTTAGTACCATTAATTTTGTCAAGTGACTTAACTTTTTTCCCATCGGGTTTATCTTCGTTGGTTTTCTGTTTTCAATATCATTTGTTATTTTGATTTTTTATTGTTTCCTTCCTTCTGCTTGCTTTTAGGTTTATTTTGTCCTTCTTTTCCTAAGTACCTTAAGTGAGAGCTTAGATTATTGATTTTATGCTTTTCTTTATTTCCAATATCAGCATTTAGTGTTATAAATTTCTCTTTTAGCATACCTTTACTTGTGTTCCACAAACTTTGATATATTTTATTTTCCTTTAGTTGAATGTGTTTTTAATTTTCCTTCATATCTCTTTGACCTTCCATTTTTGTGTGTGTGTGTGTATGTGTATATGGAACCCAGGAGCTTTTCTACCTCCGGGCTCTACTCCCAGACTTATTTTATGCTTTATTTGGAAACAGGGTCTCATTAAGTTGCTGAGAGCCTCACTCAATAGCTGAGGCTGGTTCGAACCTGTGCGAACCTCCTATCTCAGCCTCCCAAGCGCTGGTTTTACAAGCATGCGCTACCATGCCCAGTGACCCTCAGATTTTTAAAAGTATGCCCTTTTAAAAGCAATTTTATAAGTACATTGCAATTGTACATCATAATGAGTTCCCATGTGATACAAACATACATGCACACATCTCTTACTGTATTTTCCTCCATATCCCACCATACTGCCCCCTTCTCCCTCCTCAAACATGTTAGTAAAATTGATAGTAATGCCTTCATATATTGCCATAGTATACAGTTTAGTTTTTAAATGTTGGAAGACTATCATGTTGTTTTTCTGTTATTGATAACTAATTTGATTTCAATATAGTCGGAGAAAATACCATGTGTTATTTTCTGTTTTTTTTTTAATTTTTGTGGATTGTTTTATTATCCAAATATGTCTTTTTGGTATATATTCCTTGAATGCTTGAAAAGAATGTAAATTTATTGTTTTCAGTGGAACACTCTATAAATATAAATTAGGTCTGGTTAAATCCTGTTGTTTAATTTTTTTATATCTTGCTGATGTTGAGTCTAGTTAAATCAATTATTTAGAAAGGATGTGAAATCTCCTACTACATATGTGAATTCATCCATTCTCCTTTCAGTTCTAATAACATTTACTTCCTATATTTTGCAGCTCAATTGTTGGAGCATAAATATTTAGAATTATTATATCTTCTGGTGAATTGACCTTTTATCTTTATGTAATATCCTTCTTTGTATTTGATAATTTTCTTTACTCTGCTATTTTTAAGTCAATATTTGCATGATATATCTTTTTTCATCTAACTTTCAATCTTCCTAAATCATTATATTTGAGACAAGCATCTTTCAAGCATTGTATCAACAGGACATGTTTTAATTTTCTTTGCCAATCCCTGCCTTTTAATTGCTATATTTAGGCTATTTTACATAATGTACTTAATGATGTTAGTTCTAAATATGCAAATTTATTCTCGTTTTCTGTTTTTCTTCATGTTTTTATCAATTTCCTTTTTCCTAACTTCCTGTGGTTTACTTGAATAGTTTTTGGAATTCCATTTGATTCATGTATAGTGTTTTTTAATGCTTCTTTTTTGTATAGCTTGTAGTGGTTGCTCTAGGTAGGACAGTGAGTGAGTGTGTGTGTGTGTGTGTGTGTGTGTGTGTGTGTGTGTGTGTGTGTGTGTGAGATACAACTTATAATGGTCAGCTGTTGTCAATATTTTACTAATTTGAGTGAAGTGTAGAAACCTTATCTCTTTTTCCATCCCTTTGCCCTGTTTATAAGGTAATTGTGTTTAAAATTTCTTCTTCACTATAGATTTAGAACCACATGAGGCAATGTTAAAATTAGTACTTCAACCATCAAATATAATTTTAAAAACTTGAGCAGAGAAGAAAATTTATTATTTTTACACGTTGTTTTTTTCTTTTTCCATTGCCTTTTTTTCTTGCTAATGCTCAAGATTTCTTCTTTTGCTGTTTGTTTTCTGTTTAGAAAACTTCCTCTAAGCCTTGTAAGTAGAGATTTGTCATTGACAAGTTATATTAACTTCCCGTCATCTGAGAATGTCTTGATTCCTCTTCCATATATGAAGGATATTTTCATAGTAGAAAATTTAGTTCTCCTTTTTCAGCATTCAAAAACTCTTGTGCCGCTTCCTTTCAGTTTTCATTGTTTCTGATCAAATATCTACTGTCATTAAAATTGTTTCCCACCTGGCCAGGTGTGGCAGCTTTGTAATCCCAACACTCAGAGGCAGAAACCAAAGGATTGTAGTTCGTGGACAGCCTCAGCTACTTTGTGAGGCCCTTCACAACTCAGTGAGACCCTGTTTCAAAATAGACTAAAAAAATTAGGGCTGGGGTGTAGCTCGGAGGTACAATGCCCCTGGGTTTCATCCCCAGTATGCCAAAAAATTTTTTTCACCCATATGTACACTACTTCACATTTCAGAACTCTGGTTATGATAGGTCTTTAAGTGTATTTCTTTTTATTTATATGTTTTATAGTTCACTCATCTTAAATTTCCAATTTTGCCAAATCTGGGAAGTTTTTAGCTATTAGTCTTTAAATACTTTTTCAAGCCCATTTTCTCCCTCCTTTCTTTCTGGAATTTCAGTAGCATAATTGGTAGATCTTTGGTTCATAATCCCAAATGTCCCCAAATCTCCATTCTGTTTTCTTCCAGTCTATTTTATTTCTTTCGTCCAAATTGAGTGATTTCTTTTCTCTGTCCTTTCCATTCTTTTTTTATCACAATCATTGAGTTTATTTCACTTACTATATTTTTCAGTTCTAAAGTTTCCATTTGAATCTGTATGTGTTTTGTTTCTTTGCTGAGAATTCCCATTTCTTTGAGACTTTCTATTTTTTGTTTAAAGTATGGTTGTTAATTCTTGGCTGAAGCATTTAAATGACTACTATTTTAAAACTCTTGTCAGATAATTCTAACATCTGTGTCATCTTGGTGACACATCTGTTGATAATATTTTTCATTCAGCTTTCAATCTTCCTGGTTCTTGGTATGACAAGTGTGTTTCTATTGAAACCAGGACATTTTGGATGTTATGTTAGAAAATTAAAACTTACTTAAATCTTCTATTTCATCTGGCTTCCTCTGATATGCTCTGGCAAGGAAGAAGGAGTGCCATCTTATTTCTACCAGGTTCCCCATTTAACCTTCATTAACCAGGGAGGGAGGGCCTCTTCATTCCTGCTAGGGAGTGGTGAGAGTTCAAAGTCCCCACTATGCACTTAGGCATCTACTTATACCACCCTAGTGGGGATAGGTAGAAGTGCCCCATTCCTGCCAAGTAGGGGTGGAGTCAAGGCTCCCTGCTTGGTTCGCTGATGGGATGGAATGGACTGCTATGTTTTCTCTTTGTTCAGCTGTATTAGAGCAGCATTATCTAAAAGTTTTCTGTCTTGCTAGGCTATGCCTCTGTGTGTCCTCTGGCTGGTAAGAGCAGACTTTTTGTAGAAACATTTTTGTCTGTGTCCATTGGCATTCTGTGTAGCTTTTTTGTTGTTGTTTGTTTGCTCCTCGCCTGGAATATAGGAAGCAAAAGAAAACCTAGGAAAACTACCAGTGAATCCTTCCTTAGATCCCTAGGTCCCTAGCCAGTCTACTATCTCTTCACCTTGCAGGATCTTCCTATGTTTGTTTTATATCTAATGCCAGTACTCAGTAGGAGAATGGGGGATGTTATTCTTTCTCTCCAAAGTGGGAAGTTTGGACATTTGGAACATTGGCAGAACATTGCTGTGCTGCCAAGAAGGTCTAAGGTAACAAAAGCTGTCCTCTTATACAAATGCCTCATCAGAGCTCCTATCGCATGTCTCCCTCATGAGATAAAAAAGGCGAGCCTTACCTGGGTTTACCTGTCTCCCATCCATCATGCAGGCCATGCAATAAAATGGCCATGGTCAGAGCCTGCTCAGTTGGTTTCCTGTAAAGCAATGCCCCAGGATTTTGTGAGCCCCTCCTATACTAATTGCTCCCTTCCAGTGTCAGTTGTGTTTAAACTGTTGGTCAGAACACTGGACTGGGTGCTAGTAACCAAAGTTGGTGTCCCTTCCTCTGTGGATCCTAAGACTTACTCTAGTGGAGTGAAGGAGCACTGATCCATCATTAAATCCAACCGCCATGTATTCCATATAAGGAAATCAAATTTCAGAGAAAGGAAGAGCATTTTGTTGGGTCCCACTGAACTCAAAAGCAAAGCCACACCTAGGACCCTTGTTCCCCATCTCTGTGCCCAATTTTATTTTATGCATGCCCTCTCCTCTGTCCTCCAGCCAACCTTGATCTGCCTCATGGCCAGAAACTGCAGTTTTGTCCCCTACCAATGTCCTCACAGAAGTGTCACTCATCCCTGGGGATGGGGCAGTCCATGAGGGTGGTGGGTGTGAGAGAGGCAGGAGAAGGAATGTGTGTGACTCCATACAAACCTCTCTGTGGTTCGTGGGGTCAATGGTCTCACCTTCATATCTGAAAGACAGTGTACTTTTTGTCTCCTAAAGCCCTGTGTCTAGGTCTCTTGGGAAGTGCCTGCAGGTCAAACAATGGATGACTGGAAAAGTCGGAATGTCACCAAGAACATGCTTCCCAATTTCACCATGGTGGGAAATCGCCAGGAGCCTAGAAAAACCCAGGAATCGGTCAGAAAATGGGGCATGGGGGAGGGGGGGTTGAATGCTTCTACTCTTAAATTTGAACATGAGATGTGTTATTCGGCAGAGTCAATGGTGGGGGACAATCCAAAATATGAGGAACTAGAACTCAGTATAGAAAGATCTAGAAAATGAGCTGCCCTGCCCCTTGTGGGTTTGTGGAAGAGCTGACATGGAGTCTAAGGCTCCACCTAGAGTCACAGCAATAGCTGTGCTGCATTCCTTTAGTGAGAAATAAAAGATGAAAGTGAGGAAAGAAGATCCCACTTTTTCTATTCATAGAAACCAGCCAGAATGGCAAACAATAAATGTATTTCACATTAGCTTCCTAATATGACTGAGAACAAGAAACAAGGAAGGAGGATACAGAAAGGGTGTCCCCTTCAGGTCTGTCCCTGGGGTCAATTTCCAAATTTGACAAATTCCTCATTTGACAAATTTCTGCTTTCCTCCCTCAGAATCCAGACATCATATAAGTGTATAAAATTCCACATTAGAGAGATTCTAGTGGCAGTTCTAGGAACCAATGGTCGGTTGGCTTTGACTGTTGTCAAGTAAAGTCTGCAACATCACCAGTCTACCAAGATTAGCTCGGTTAGCAGGAGTTGGAGCACACACAATAGCTGTTATCTCAGGGTCCTGGGCCCGCAGAGGAGTGGCTTGCTTAATCTCTGAAATTAATAGAGCAGAGAGGAAATGGCTCTTATAGAGTCGTGGGTCTGCTTCCTTCCTATTCAAAGAACTGGGAGCCCTGGGCTCTGATGTAATGGCATTTCAGAGGGCCTGTCTTCTCCCATTCCCAGGGCAATCTCTTTTATATTTATTTTAGAATTCTCATGTGTGCCCAGGTGTTGGGGGAGGCAAACAAATTATGCTTCTCTTTTTTTCTCTCATTGTCAACAATTAATTGAGTGTGCTGTGAGCATATAGATATTTCTAAAGCTTTGTTTACTGGAGCCCCAGCTCTCACAGAAATAGTAATAAGATGGAATGGCAGACATGGAGTGATTACATGACCAGTGACCTGGCCTTTGATCTGTCAATCTCTAGTGAGGCATCTCCTAGAAGGGGATGGATCTCTAAACTCCATCCTAACTGCCCTTTTCATTTTGTGCTTTTATTGTCAAGATTTTAGTTAGTCAAGGAAATCCCCTGGTAATGTCTTGGAGTCAATAATCAGCTTTGGCATGACTTTATTGATGCATGTATTTCGAGGAGCATTGTCTTTAAAATAGGTCCTCAGAGAATCTATCCCTTACCTCACCCTGGAAAATCTATTACTGCTCACACCATGTCCAGGCTTGGGTGCTCTTGGCAGATGACTTTTAGAGCTCTTTGCAACCCTTGCCAAAAATTTACCTTTATTGCTTTAGAGTCTAACATTGGACTTAATCATAATCAGCCCTTCTTCCTCCTTTTCCATGGCAAACCTTCTTCTCTCTCTGTCCTTGGCTCTGAATGACCTAACTGTTTTCATAGCACCAAGCTGTTTTTAGAAGTCCAAAGATATGCCCCAGTTAAGGAGATCCAAAAAATATGCCTCAGGCTCAGAAAGTAGATCCCTCAGATGAGTCTTCTTCACAGTAGAAACCACACCTGTCTTCTTAGAAGACACATATGGCCTCCGAAAAAAATGACATTGAGAAAGTCCACGCCTTTGGCTAGGATGGATAGATACTGCTGCTACCGCCAGTGAGTAGCCAGGCTAGTCTTTGGTGTGGCATGAGAGCAGCTGAAGTTTAGTGCCTAGTCAATTCCTGGGGCCTCAGGAAAGTGCCTGTGCTAAGTGGAACTCTTCTTAATGATCTGAGTATCTCAGTAGCCATGTGCTTATGGACTGAGGGGAAAAGATTGACAGATTTAAAGCAGAGTGGCCTTGGGAGTTCACTAAGAAACCTGCTGTCCAAACAAGTCACTACAGAGCCTAGAATGCTAGCGGCAGAGGAAGATCCTTTATGGGATCTGGGCTTACATCCGAAGGGTGTGGCATTAGTGCGATCTCAGGTGTTCCCATCGTTTGCTCTTCTCATGCTCAGTAACACCCAGCATTGACACTCTATATCCTGGAAGCCATGTGCATCTAGAAGTGCATTGCTTACACCATTCTCCCACATCTGGGAAGCATTGTTAACACAGAGATCTGCTTTAGGAACTCAGCTCAAGCGGTCCTCTTGTTCTGAAAAGCAAACAAACCAAAACCCATGTCTCAAATCAAAGTCTTGAAATAAAATTCTATCAGTCCCAAAAGAAAGTTCTTTTTAAACAGCCCTGGGATTTATATGTAAATAATTGAGAGCCCTCCTTAAAGGAAAATGTGCATCTGATCTATTAGCTATTCTCGCCTAAGACCAGGATTCTAGGCATTAGGGTTCTAGTCTTCCATCTGCTCCTAAATAGCTAGGGGTTTTTGTCCATCCTCTGCTCTTTATGAGAATGAAGTTCAAACAAACCAAGGGCAGGAATAACCACCATTTTCTGAGCATTAACTAGGTGCTACACACTTTGCTAAGCATTTGGGAGACACTGTCTACTGTGATACTCATGATAATCCTGAGACGAAAAGACTCTCAGTCTCTTCAGGAATCTGAGGCTCAGAGAAGTTAATATCTTGACCAAAGTGATGGACCTAAAAGTGGCAGACCTCAGACCCACTATCCTCCTCATCATGCTGAAAACCACAAGGTGTTATATGGATGCATGTATCATGAAAAATCTCAGCAATGTAAATATCTCTTCCACATTATTTTTTATTTGTTAAGAAGCATGATTGTTTAGTGACTGTTGATATGGGAGAAAAGAGGAGCTTTGCCTTTGGGGCATCTATTCAAGGTGAGTGAGACATTCAGCCTGTGCAATTAGTGGGTGGAGTCTTAACAGAAAGCAGAACCATAGGTCCTTCCCTTTGAATACCTTATCTTGTCTCCTCCTCATTTCTAAATGAAAGCAAGCCTGAGACACTGAAAGAGGATCCCTCAGTGTAGCACAGTATGTGGAGATTTGAATGGCTGAAAAACTGCTGGCCCTATTCTAACTTTCCCTCTTATGTACACTGATAACCTTAGAAATACACCTGCCTCTAAGATAAATAGGTACCTACTTCTGTAGTATGTGATTGGGTTCAAGATTTGTGGTTTACAAAAAAGTGATGGAACAAATAAGATCTCAGATTTTATCCCAGAGTTGAAACTATCTCTTTGTGAGATTTTGAACAAGTACCCGTCCTCCTAAAGTCAGCGAGCATACGTGTGAGCTCTAAAGGCTGGTCTGTTTGTGACCTCCTGTCACATTTCCAGGGCCCCTTCTACATGTCTAGCCCTGTGCTAGACCTCAGAATCCAGGATTCCACAGTTGTCTAGGAGCAAATTATTCTCAGGCTTCCTTCTCTGGGAACATGAAACTGGGAGGAGAGAGTGGTTTAGTGGCCCTCGCATGCAAGATGCTTTGTGTACAATACCTCTCTTGCTCCTGCCACACAAGGATTGAGACTTGGGGAAGATAGGACCTTACCACTGTAACACAGATGGGAAGCCATAGATGCAGATCTCATATTTCTCCCAGTTTGGTGCTTTACATTCCCTGAGTAGGAACTCAGATATCCATGGGGTATTCTGTAGGCTATGTACAACTCTGGATGATCAAGCTAGAGCAATGGGTGGATAAGACAGAGTCCCAGACTTCCTGAAACTTTCATATCCCAGTGGTAAACAGCTCATAAACAGACAAAGAGTAGAAGCATCTTTACTTCACCTGGTAGCTCCCTGGAACCTTTTGACGAGCATTGTACAATGCCCAGTTTAACAGAAAATGAGACCGCTTCAAAATTCATTGGAAGGTGGAGACAGCCAGCCTGGAGTGGGAGCATGGGAGTGGCTCAGAAGTCTACAGAGAAGGCCCAGGTTCAGGATTGAGGTCTTTGCATATCTCCCTATTCACGCAGGCTGTTGGCATGTGATGGTTTCCTATGTGTATGGGCCTCATTGCCAAAACCCAGGTAGCCCCAGGGACCAGCTCATCAAGGAGGTGGCTGTCTCTGCAACTTATTGTGCTCTTGCATGAGCCTGTGGGCCTCAGCCTGCATGTGGGTGAAGTGTATGCCTAATAACTCTGCTTTCTATTTGTGGCAAGGTCTCAGGGATGATGATGAGCATGGTTGTGGGTGCGTTCTAAAACACACAGGATATGACTGATCCTAGCACTCATTCTAGTGATCAAAGGTTGGCATTGGATCAGAATTTTTCCTAAAAGAAAGGTAATGGGGAGTGTGTCCTTGGAGCTCAGGTAGGAGCACCCCCGAGGATGCCGCAGCCTTGTCAGCAGCCCCACTGTACCGAGGAGAGCTGAATATATGGTGCAGCTCTGAGTATTCTGGGTCAAGGCCCGCAGTGTGTATGTGCCTTGCTATTTTGGGGATCCTCCCCATGGAGCCCGCAGCTGTTCACTCCCTTTGCTCCCTCCTCCTTCTCCTGCAGCAGAGGGCCCTTTCCTGTTCCAGACACCCCACCAGGGTGGGAAGCCAGGCAGAGGCCTTGCCTGCAGACAGGTCTGCAAAGGCTGATCACTGTTCGGCTTGCAGGACACCACTGAGCTTGGCATCTGGGTACTGCCTGGGTAGCCCAGCTCAGCAAATCTATGACCTGCAAATCACAGTCTGCTGGAAAGGGAGGATTCTGGGAAAGAAGCTCCTTTTGGCAGCTGGGTCCCATGGGCATCTGGGATCATGATGCTGCCTATTTCTAAACTTGCAGGAACCCACACTGGCCTTGTCTGCATTCCTATCTAGCCCCTTCCCCCGCTTTCCTTCATATTGGGCCCAAGGCAACAGGTGTCTGGAGGCAGAAATGCCCCAGCAAGGGAAAGAGACATTGTCAGACCCCACTCCCCAGAGCAAGGGTGGCAGGAGAGCCCACCAAGCTGAAGATCTGGTTCCATTCTCTTCTAGGGAATGTGCAAATATGTAAGCATACCCTAGAGGTGTGTGTCTTTGGGAATCCAAATGCTAGGCTGGCCTGTGTAGACTGACACCCCCTGCTTTTACTGAACATCCCCAGCTACTGAACTCTGTGTCTGTTGTATTACAGACAACTATTTGGATCACAAGCTACTCCTAAGGTGCTTTGTTCCAGACTATGGGGGTGGGGAACATGTGCTTCTGAGGTCTGGGCTAAAGATTCTGATTTCTACAGTAGATATAGAATAATGTATCAAAACCCACCCTCCTCCCCTCTGCCTTCTCATCTCTCTCCTTTCTTTTCACACATGGCCATCCCCTAGATTCCAAAGTTAGAAAAGCAGGAATGAGCCATGGCCCAGTGGACCTGACCACTGAGGGAGGGACCAAAGGCCCAGGCATGGCTGCTTTTGTCATTACCTGCTTCTCTTCTGCCACCTTCTCCACCACCCCTTTGACACAAGTTTGCCTTTGTCTGCCTTCCTCCAGTTCCAGAGGATTCAATCACTCCCCCCCCTGTTATGTCCTAACAACTTCATTGGCCTTCTCCTGAGCTCCCCCACCCTTCTTCCCTCACAGCTGTGTCTCAGCACCTGGCGCATAGTAAATGCTCACTAAGCAGGGACTGTGCTGCCTCACCCTAACTGAAAAGTCCCATTGAAATTGTCCAGGAAATCACCTTATTGAACACAAAAAGCCAGAGACACACAAAGGGCATGGGCATACCAGTCTTTGGGCTAGTTAATGAGTTTATCACAGTTTCTGAAAACAGGATTTCTCGAGGCCTTATGCTAGAAATGGAAAGAAAATTGGTACTTTGCAGAATACCACCTTCTCCAGTGGATAATTCTGATACCTGCAGTTGCTAGCTAAGCTGTGTCATGAAGGACAGGTGTTTTAGTGGTGCAGAGATGTGTAGGAAGCAGTCTGGCCCTCATAGAATGTAGTAGGGTGGAAGGTACATAGGCCTCATAAGGTGGCTGACCTCACAGTTGTTCAGAGCACCTGGAGTAGGGACAAAAAGGTTGTAAGGTGAGGACATAGTATTACAGAGACCCCTGAAGGTCAGAGGGCACAGGGAGTGCTTAATCTACTGTACAGAATACAAATTGTCCAACAGAAGTCAAAGGCTTTGGGAGCAAGTCCCAAGGGAGTCCTGGAATACAGGAGGAGATCTCACTGGAACCGATGGAGCACTGACCGACAGTTGCACAATTGTAAGTGTCATTAAGTGAAGCATAGCATGTGGCACAGCTATAGAACTCACACAGTTCACATGGTCACATAACTTGCACTATGATAAAAATGTTTAAGCTTTTCAGCTCCATAAAGGTTGCTCATGCAATCTCTTTGTAAACAATAGGCTGGCATGGTCACCTGCAGTGCAGTGAGGTCCCTTTGGAAATTTTATTTCCCAGGGAGAAGAGGCTCATATTCACAACTTGGACTGGAAGCTGTGTGTAGGGGGTTACATTACCACAAATCCCTGCCCAACACTGTTTAGCACATAGAGTAACAGAGTCTGCCACAGGGACCATATAGCCTGCAGAGCTTCAGATAGTCACTCTCTGGGCCTTTCCAAAAGAAGTTTGCCAAGGCTGGTCCAGGTCCCTGGTAGTGTGAATCATTTTCCCCAATGGCCCTGGCTTCCTCCAGGACATGGCTATGTTCCTCAATGGTCAAATCATGGGGCCACTTGCCTCTCTAAGTGCTGGAATCCCCAACCTCACACTCTGGATCTCATCCTTCCTGAAAGTACTCACCTCTGCAAGTCTTCTGTTTCCTTGTTGCTATTTTGATACTTTTATTGGAGCATTGTAATTATACATCATAGTGAGGTTCAAAGTGATAGACACATACATGCACTTAGCCCTTGGTGTGTTTCCCCTCACATCCCACCCACCTGACTCCCTTCTCCTCCCACCCCATACATGTCACTGAGATTGGTAGTGAAATCTTCATACATAATTTGAACTGTTCTTTTATCAGTCATTTCTCTTCCTTTCCCCTCCTTCTTTCCCAATCCCCTTCCACCATGCTACTGGTCTCTCCTCATTTATCTGAAGTCCCTTTTGCTTCCTACTTTCCTTGTAATTTCCACATATGAGAGAAAACATATGACCCTTGTCTTTCTGAGACTGGCTAATCTCACATAGCATAATATCCTCTGCTTCCACCGTTTTGTTTGCTTTTTGCTTTCAGAGCAAACTATTTATTTGTTTTGTTTTGTTTTAGAATGTTATCAGCACAATATAATTACACATTTCAGGGAGATTATAAGTTTTCGACTTTCTTCCTGTAACATTAATTTCTCCTCCCATTGGCAGCCAAAGAGCTCTTTTATAAACTCAGAGCTGATCTTTCCTCTGCTTCCCCTTTTCCCCTCATGGCTTTATGCTGCAAACAAAATACAATTCAACCCTCTGCAAGGCCTCTGCTAGCAAGTGCATGACTACTTCTCCAGTTCACTGTGTGCCAGGCCCACTGGCAGTGGCCGTCTGCTGGTCCCTGGACCAGGCCAATAGTCTCCCTTCCAGGGCCTTCCCCCTGGCTGCCCTCCTGACTGTGGTGCTCTGCCCCAAAGCTTCTTTGGTCTGCCCCTTCCTGTATTATACTATTACTTGTCTCTTCCTCGGAGCCCCCTCCCAGTTTATCACATTGCCGTTTTTCTCCAAACTTCTGAAGAATACTGTTTGCCTAATTTTATTCCTGTTGTTCACTTATTGTCTGCCTCACTAGAATTAAACCTCCTTCCCTCAGCTTCTCTCCCATCCCCTGCCTGACTCATGCTTATTCCACTGCCACCCTCTCTAGCTGCCTCTGTTCTTCGAATCAGCTTCAGGTGCTAAAGTTATCTAGTGTTGGGGCTGCCTGTGTGACTCTGTAGAGAAAGCCAAACATTTTCTTGCCTCATTTTTCCCCTCAAGTCCAGCCCTTAGGGCATAGAACAATGGACTTGGCCTATATAAAACACCTTCAGGAAGCCAGGCCTGAACACCAACACCCAGCACCTGCTTTCTGAATAGATGGCTTCACACAGCTGAGTAACTCCTTTCCACCACAGCGCTTTTAGCCAAATGATATCGAAGGAACTCAATTTGCCTTACCCTTTCCTGTAGTTAAATCTGACATATATTACTTTATCGGCATCACATTAACAAACACAAATCTGTGATTTTCTCCAATAATTCAGCTTTGATTTTCCAGATAAGGAAAAAAGAATAAGTATGAATGACTCTAAAGAGACAATAGTTTTGAAGTTTCTTCCTCTGGCCAAGTCAGAAGAGCTTCTGACACAGTAGTATAACAAGAAGGAATTATCTTGTAGGAACACCGCCAGCACTGCCACTTTCAGCATCAACACCATGTCTGCTGCTGCCATCACCTCCACTATCACCACTATCAACATCATCACCATTTCTACCACTGGAACCACCACTGCACTTGCCTGTCACATCAGCTACTTCCTCTTTCACCATTATTCCCACCACTACCACCACTACTGTCATCATGATCTCTGCCCCCTGTATCACTTAAACCACCACCTTCATCACTATCACCACCAACACTATCATCCCCACCTCTACAGTTACCACCAGCAGTATCACCATCACCTCTACTACTACCTCATTCTTCTCTCTCTCTCTCTCTCTCTCTCTCTCTCTCTCTCTCTCTCTCTCTCTCTCTCTCTTTGTCATACACACACACAAGACAACCGTTGTATGACACTCCATGATAAACAGTGTCCACATGTAGTAAATTAGATACATGCTTTCAAATTGTCCTTATTTTCATTATATTAGCTACTCTTGTTCCTATGTGCTTTGGGGCTATAGAACTTCAGTATGTGTTTGTGGCAGAAATTGAATTAAGGTTAATTATAAGAAAGGGTGATACTCCCAAATGTAAACTATTAAAATATAAGTTTGTATGAAGGATCTTTCACTTCATGAAAGAATACGCTGAAGATTTCCTTGCAATGGCAAATTCTCATCATGTTTATTGTGATTTGGCTTACAAAACGTAGCCTTGCACGCAGCTGTTCAGGAGCTCAGCCAGTGACTAAAGGCAGATCTGCCTTGAATGGCAAATGCTACTGAGTAAACTGTGTTGACAGCTATTTTAGGACCACCAAGAATGTGTTTGTAATTTCAAGAGTGGAAAGAGAGATAATATTTATTTGGTATCTACACCATGCCAAGTATTATGCTATCTTTACATTCTAAGCTCATGGCATCTTTATAATAAATTTGTAAAGTAGCCTCACTCTACCCATTCCATAGGAAAAAAAAAACAGTCTCATAGAGGGAAAAATGTCACCAAAGGTCACCACTAATAAGGGACGAGGTTTAGACAGACTGAGGATTCAAGATCTACCTCCAGCCCTTTCACCACCCCACACTGCTAAGCTTTACAATTTGAATTTGGTATCAAGAGGTTTATTTGTTCATATTACCCATTTGCCTGCAAAGCCTTTACTCTTCAAGGAGTATCCAGCAGTACACACAGATTCATAACAATACACTCTGGTGCCTGAGGGCACATTATGGGCTTTTCAGGCAAATATTTGAGCAGGAAGATCAACAAATTGCCAGGAGTCAAGCTACCTCGATGTACATAGTAAAAACTGTACTAGGAGCTTCCTTCTCTGAGGTTACTGTCTTCTGGCACCACTGCCCTGCGATGTGGGATTTGGAAAGCCCTGGGGCAAATACAACAGTCCCTATTGGCAATGGAAATGCCATGACTGAGACCAACTTAACAGCAGCTTTTTATCCTTAGTCTAAGCATGCAGAGCAGAAACAATCCACCTTTCCCTAAGTGCCTGAGAATAACCTCTGGGTTCCCCTGGGGAGGGAAGACTTACTGCTTACATCCACCACCATGCAAGTCTGGGCTCTCGGTACTCTGTTACAGAACTGTACTCTGGATATTTGAGTACCAGGCTCAATGATTTTATTGAGTCATCTGGCATCGCTATGATTTTATTGAATCATCTGGCATCACAAAGCCTCAGTTTACTCATATACAAAGCAGGAATTTCAAGCAAAGACCCGACTACATCCTAGAATTGCTGTTAGAATCAAAGATAATAATAAAATACATTGTTCTCTGACAGAGACTGGGATCTTACACCAAGACTTGTATCTGAAGGCTTAAAGTGGTCCAGCATCCTGATAGTCTGTATAAATCCTTTCTGGCTCCTGTTTGAGTACTCGTATAAATGGCATGAACACCATGAATCCTCCACATACCTGAAATGTCTTGCTACCAAAAGCTATCTCCTCTGTGTGCACAAAATTTCAGAGCCCAGGCACTTAACCTGCACAGGCAGGCTCTGCTAGGTACTCATACAGACACATCTCTTGCTGTTTCTGGCCATGTTGTCCCTAGAAATATTTCTACAGGGGTTTCCCACTTGGTTGCATCAATGGAGAATATGTGAAATACAAGATTTCAAATGCAGGGCTAGGCTGGAGGGACCAGGAGGTAAAAGGGTGGATACAACATGAAGCAAATGCAGTTCTGGCTAGAGAGCTCATTTAAGCTAGGATGAGAATACTCCTCTCTAACTCTATGGCAGCAACCTATGGGCTCCCCCAAACCCTACCATAGGATTCTAGTCTTTTGCCAAGCCCTGCCAAGGTTTCAAAATTGATGAGAAAGGACTGGAGAGGGACTTGTGAGAAGCCATGTATAGAATTGGTATGTTGGTTCATGCTTACTGGGGTAACCGTACTACCTTTGGTTTGGCTGCCCTGAGACTATCTACTCTTATTTTCTGACCTTGATCTCAAGGAAAGGAGGTGTCCTGTCCTGAGTCAGCACTAGGAGCCCCTACCTACATCTGGTGATGAGCTTGCAGGCTCTACTAGTTCAGGGCAAGTTGAGCACCACTAAATCCTTTATTTGTAGGTCAAGGTTCTTGCTTCAAACTACCCATTAACATCCCGAGACATCATTGACTCCTCTTCTTGCCAATTAGCATCGAGGTTTCCCTGCCAATCCCAACTACCCTGAGATACTCCAGAACCTCATGACTCACAAATCTGGAAATTCTGAAAATCCTGGAGTTTTTTGTTTGTTTGTTTGTTTGTTTTACAGAAACTTTTTTTACAGAAACTTTAGTTTCAGCTTAGTGGAATATTCTGCTAAAAAAACAAACATGCAAATAACACATATGCATATATATATATATATATATATATATATATATATATATATATAGTCTCCAGGCATAATCTCTCATGTGCACATGCTCAATCACTCATTATCATTCTGGCTGTCTCTCTGCTTCCCTCCATCCCCCTCCAGTAGGCTGGAAATCTAATCTATTTAAGCTGACATCAGGTGTTTGGAAACCCAGAGTAGGGAAGTGCCACATCATTGAATAAAGTTATTTCTAAAGACTGGATGTACTTGTTAAGAGGCCAGAAGAATCAGATAGCCCATTGGGCTGAACTAAACTGGTGGAGAGAGTGAGGAGAAAAGAGAGACTGAATAACTGTAGGCAGTTTTCACCTTCTTAACAACTATGCACAGTGTTTGAGTGTCCAGTGCTCTCTGAAAGGAAGATGAGGCAATCTGGATATCTTTGGCCACCTACCTTCTTACCCAACAGGAACTGTACTTTTTCTGGCCTTTCACTGGTGTCCATGTCCCACTTCTGACAATAGTAAACCAAATTAGCCAGACTCCTTTGGAAAGGGTAAAGAATGCAGGTTATATTTTTTATTGTCATGTCCATTTTATGAACCTGAAGTTTATTCTTATAATATTTACATTTTTCTAAGAAATCTTTGCCACTTTTGCCATTCTGAACAAAAAATGTAGAAAAGGAAGAGTTGCCAATGTCATTGTTAAGACAAAACCAGAAATAATGTTGACTTCAGAGCTGAACTTGGTCCCAATCAGAAGGGTGGCCTTTGTTTTCTCATGACTTAGAGGGTGGGTAAGCCATCACATGCTTCTAAATTCATTTTATCAAATGCTTATAGGCTCATGGTGATCACATTGGTGGTTTTGTGTGCCTTGGTATCAAATGGGACTCTTCAGGCATTTATGTATAGAGAGAAACTAATTCATTTCTAGAAGATCCTATGGAGAATGAGGGAGAAACTTCATTCAATTCATTCTTACTCATTCTCTCTCTCTCTCTCTCTCTCTCTCTCTCTCTCTCTCTCTCTCTCTCTCCCTCTCTCTCTCTCTCTCTCCCCTGCCCCACTATTCTACTATCAAGGACATTCTTGCTGGGAGTTGGAATACCTAAGGTTTAGCATCCTTATTCCCTATGTGACCAAAAGCAATTTACATCCCCTTCTGTTTTCTATAGTCAGAGAGATTTAAGACTTGCTGTCTAAGAATCCACTCAGTCTCTACTTCTTCACTCATTGTCACAGTGAGAGTGGCAGAATCATGTGCCTGAAGGAAGTAAGGGCCAGCTGGTAGCTGACAGTAATAGGCTTCTGTCATTGGGATCACAGAGGCCAGAAAACAGCATTTTTGTGAAGCAGAATGTTTTAGAAAGGCCTGTAAGCTTGAGAGACACTGAGAAGGAAAATCATTTCAGAGCTGTGAGCTGTCTTGATCTGCTGCACTTGATCTAAACAGTGGTTATGGGAAACTATCAAAAACTCCTGGCTTGGGTGAGCAGAACCTCAGCAGCAGCATTCACCAGCCCAGGTGACCCGACAAAGGTACCAGTGTGGTAGTGGGCATGGAGAAAATCTAGCCAGCCTCCCACAGCTGAAATGAGTAAAAAGTCATGAAACTGTGAATGAGGATGCACTGAAGAAAGCCTGCATCCAGGGATGGAATTGTGGATAATAGATTTCAACGCCTCACTAATGCCCAGTAGATGCTAATGCTATGAGAACAAGACTGGGCACTTCCGTGTTGACAGCCTCCTTCCCTTGGCCTTGACAGCAGCCAACACTCTCCCTGTTCATCAGTCACTCCATGCTAACTGTTGAAGGCTCTTAACATTGAATACAAAACTTGGAGCTGCACAGCCTTTAACAATGTGGAATCTCATTTAAGTGCAATGAAAAAAAGAAAGCTCAGAAGAGGCTCATGGCTGCCCCTCTACTGAAAGACCAGCCTAGTTGGGAACTACTATGAGAATACACCTGGGGACAGCAGCTGTCCAGATGCAGACTTAGCATAGCAAATTAGATCTGATGAGCATGAGCTGTCCCCATGGCACCCCAAGGAGACATTTTGATATCTGCTTCATTATGGAGGAGGCAGTTTATTTCTTAATTAGGAATTAAGTGGGGACAGTTTCTGTGGATGCAGATGATGAGTGTCTGGAAAACTGCATGTGCACAGGTTCTGTCTAGGAAAAGTACAGCCTTCTTACCTTTGCCATCAGTCCCTAACATGGCCTTTAGCATCTAGTGGCTACTCTCTGCCTTCTCCATCCCCTACTACCTTGATCCCAGAAAGTTTGTTGTAGCACAACAATTATGTGAAAGCTCCACGGGCCAATTTTAAAGATCTACCAGCAAATTTTAGAGACTCACCAGGTCATAATTTCAGACTGCCAAGCTGGGCGTGGTGGCACACGCTTGTATTCTCTGCTCTTGGGAGGCAGAGACAGGAGGATCGCGCTGGCTCGAAGCCACCCTTGCTGGCTTAAGAGACCCTGTTTCCAAATAAAATATATAAAAAAGGTCTGGGAGCATAGCTCAGAGGTAGAAGGGTTTCCAGGAACCCCAGTACCACCAAAATAATAATTATTATTATTATTATTATTATTATTATTATTATTATTATAATAAATAAAAAATAAAAAAAGAATTTCAGACTGCCAACACTAAGAGCCCTATCTTACCCTGTTTATCTACCATAACACCCCATCTCTCACCTGCCTGGTCCTAAATAGATTTTACCACCGTTAAAAATCTCTTGTAGCCGGGCATGGTGGCGAACGCTTGTAATCCCCACGCTTGGGAGGCAGAGACAGGAGGATCGCACAGGTTCGAAGCCAGCCGTGCGCTGGCTTAGGAGACCCTGTTTCCAAATAAAAATGTAAAAATAGGTCTGGGAGTGTAGCCCGGAGGTAGAAGGGCTTCCAGAAACCCCAGTACCGCAAAAAAAAAAAAAAAAAAATCTCTTGTAGTCCAAGATGTCATGAGCAGTACACTAGGCCCAGAGATACCCAGCTTGGACTCCCCAAAGGAGAACCTTATATGAAACACACACTCAGCCCTAATGGGTCTGTCTTGTACATTTCTATTTTTGACATCTCAGATTTCTTGGGGTACTTTAGGAGAATGTAGAATGGACCAAATATCAGTTTGGGACCCAGTGGCTCCCTGGTGGGCTACTCCATAATTGAGTGCATAGCCAAACTCTTTGTGCACTGAGTCATTTGTGTTCATTTGTCCACTTATTCCTTCAGCTGCCATTTACTGAGCAACTGTTGTGGGTCAAATACTTAGTGAGCTGCACCTGGACAACTTGAAAGCATCATCACTGCTATGCCCAGCCAAACTTGCACGTGGAAAACTGAGCATGAAGTTAGATTAGGCCTCCCCCCAACATTCCTGTCTGACCCAGAGCATTCAGGACTCAGATTAGTTTGGTGACTGAGTTACCCCCTCATGCTGTCCTCATTTTGGTCATGGGAAGGCTTAGGATTATGGATATTTCTAAGTGCTTCTGAAATGTAGCAATATGTCTCCTAGAAAGATTTCCAAAGCTTATAGGTGGGGCTCTTAGGTGAAGAAATTGCTTTATAACAGTTGTATCTGCTCACTTATTTGCATGCAAGTGATTGCCAAATCCCTCTCTTCCTGTCCTTATTTTGATTATCCCCACATGTCCTTTCTACCCCATTCTCTTTCACCCTCCAGTTCACAGCCATTAACATGACAGCATGGATGCGTATATGAAGCCATTAAAGAGTAAGAAATACTACTACATTACTAATGCTTTTGCTTTGTTCCCAAAGACAATTCTTTTTATACATAGTGGGCAGCTCTCCCAAGGTACAGATCTCTCAGAGGTCTTTTTCCGGTTGTTTGATATCTCCCCAACCTGAGGATGCATCTGCACAGAGGAATTTCTTATTCAAATAACTTTATACTTCAGTGTTTTTTTTCTTTGAATTACAAGTCCTTCTCATTAAAAACAAACAATACAGAAATGTAGAGAATAGAAAGGGAATTGCCAGTTACCCCCAAGAGATGGCAATTCCAAATGGTTGAGTATAGATTCTTCCAACTTATTTATTTTAAGTGTGTGTATGTGTGCATGTAAAAATAAATAAAATTATGACTACAATAACTTTTCTGAAACTTGTACTTTTCTCCAAACAATGTATACTAGACAGCTGCACAAAAGAACACACCCAGACCTCATTCCTGAAAAGGCTCTGATGAGTTTATTTTCTCAATGCGGCCTGATGCATTTTACCAAGACAGAGATACAACCTAAAAGTTTCATGTCCGTTTTATGGTTTTCCTTTTTTTTGTGTGTGGTACTGGGGTTCCTGAGAGCCCTTCTACCTGGGCTACACTCCCAGACCTATTTTTTATGCTTTTTTATTTGGAAACAGGGTCTTTTAAGCCAGCGTGGCTGGCTTCGAACCTGCGCGATCCTCCTGTCTCCACCTCTCAAGCGCGGGGATTACAAGTGTGCACTACCACACCTGGCATGATTTTCCTTTTTTTAAAAATAATTGGAGTATCTACATACAAGTAGAAATTAAAAATATTGAGCTAGTTTCTGTTCATTCTCAAATGCCTGCCTTTGGTGACGTATTTGTTTATAACGTTGGCATAGTTTTATTAAACTCCCCTTTAAGTAGGTAGAGAATACCACTTATGTGACTTTCTGCCCTGTTTAGCAGACAGAAAGTACAATTACTTATTTGAAATTTAACTAGACTGTTTAAATCAAACATAGCAACAATAAAACATGTATCATAGCTCCAAAATAGGCTATATTTTATAGTTCAACAACTATATGTCTTTAAATTAAGAGGTCTGTTTTATTTTATCTGTTTTATCTTGCAGGTTTCCTAGTAGCTTTAATCTGCCAAGCTTTTATAAAAATCTCTCTCTCTCTCTCTCTCTCTCTCTGCCACAGGGAACCACTAAAAGGAGGCAGGAAGGAGACCACTTCCAATTCCCAGGCATGGCTGATGGAGGTTACCCTAATAAAATTAAGAGGCTTTGCCTTGAAGATGTCACCCTTTCTATGGGCCCAGGTGCCCATCCCAGTACCCTTTGTGCAGAGCTGCAGGTTCCTTCATTAGAAATGAATTCTAGTTCTGCATCTGTGGGAGCAGCTGGCCAGTCATTATTGCTTGAGAATAATCCCATGAATGGAAATGTTACAAGTTTACCATTTGGGGTGCCATTAACTGCAGAAATGGCACCGAAAGGGCCCACAGCTCCCTATGATGAGAAAGTCAACAGTACACCGACTGTGGACCAAGAACTTCAAGATTTGCTGGAGGAGCTAACCACAATTCAGGAACCTTCTTCAAATGATCTGGACCTTGAGAAGATACTGGGGAACAAGCCAGATGAGTTGATGGCCTTACGTCCTCCCCAGACAGCTCTGGGCCCACCTCACAAGCTACCCACACATATGCCTCACTTGGAGAACCTAGGTTCTGACAAGGAGTTTGCTTCTAGCTGCAGCCAGGTCACTGGTGTGTCCCTTCCAAGCCTACCCTCTTCCACAGGGATCAGGTATTCGGTTCCCTCTGCCAGTAATCAGATGGTCTCACCCAGTTCTTCAACAGTGCAGGCCAAGAACCAGGTCCAGGCCATGCTACCTTTGCCCCCATTACCGGTGCCTCAGTGGCATCATGCTCACCAGCTGAAAGCATTGGCAGCCAGCAAACAGGGATCTGCCACAAAGCAGCAAGGGTCCAGTCCCACTTGGTCCAGCCTGCCTCCTACGGGCCTCTCCCCACCTTACCGTCCAGTGCCATCACCACACCCGCCACCCCCACCACCTCCTTTCAGCCCTCAGAGCTTCATGGTTTCCTGCATGTCCTCCAACAGCTCATCAGGCAGTGCTCTGCAAGGCTCACCCAATGCCTTACTTTCCAGCATGGCGTCTGGCAGCAGTGCCACCCTAGGGCCCTTGCCCTATGCTCCTGAGAAGCTCCCCAACCCAGCTCTCAGTCAGCCTCCTCAGTTCAACGCACAGAGCTCCATTCTTGCCAACCTGGTGTCCTCCACCATCAAAAGCCCTCAAGGGCACCTAATGTCTGCTCTGCCTTCCAGCAACCCCGGGCCATCCCCACCCTATCGCCCAGAGAAGCTCTCCAGCCCTGGCTTGCCACAGCAATCCTTCACTCCACAGTATTCTCTCGTCCAGAGTCTTGCTCCCACTGCTAGTACACTAAGCCAGCAGCCGCAGCAGCAGCAACAACAAACAAATGCCATCTTTAAGCCCATGACCAACAACTCATGCAAAACCCTCCGCATGATCATGCAGCAGGGTCTGGAGAGTTCCAGCCCCGAAGCCCCTGAGCCATTTACCTTTGGAAACACCAAACCCTTATCCCATTTTGTTTCTGAGCCGGGCCTCCAGAAGATGCCCTCCATACCTGCCCACTCTAGGCAGCCATCGCTGATTCACTACTTGCAGCAGCCGACACCAGCACAGCCCTCTTCTGCCACCGCCTCCTCCACCGCCACTGCCACTTTACAGTTGCAGCAACAGCCTCAGCAGCCTGAGCATTCTCCATTCCTCCTACAGCAGATGATGCAGCAACCCCAGCATTTTCAGCGACCAGTGGCCTCAGATTCCATGCCTGCTCTGCCTAGACAGGTAAGATGGTTTTCACATCTGGTGGTGTTCCTTTGTTGGGAAATAAGAACTGTGATCTCTGCCATTGATCCCTGGCTTTTCAGGCCAAATCTAAGCTCTGGTTCTGAGGATGGGACTTGAGTCTAGAAAAGTCTATGTAAGTCAGCTAATTTGGCATGGTTAAAGCACCATGTTAATGAGGCCAAGGTTATAGGATTAGTGCCTGTTCTTGTCACCTGACTCCTCTGGGAGGAGGTACATTCCCAGGCTGCTTCCAGGGGAGGAAGGAGTCAGGGAGGACAAATGAGCATTGTATAGAAAGGCCATATCTTCTCCTGTACTGAGCCATGTTGAAAAACCAGTGAAGCTTCTTAGGGTGCAAGGAATTTGCACCAACTTTTGGTATAAGGACAAACACTGAGCCTGTTCATTACTATACAGGATATGGAAGTAGGTCCTAAAGGAAAAAAGACAGGCACTTAGAAGGTAGTTGCTCTTCTAGTCTCCATTTTACTAAGAAACTGAGGCTCAGACCGTTGCAATGACTTGCCCAAAGTCACACAAACTTCAGGAGAGGAGGGGCAGAAGTCAAAAGTAATTGCTCCACAGTCTGTGATCTTCTTGAAATTACTTTTGACTTTGGCCCCTTCTCTCCTGCAGTCTTTTAAATCATTAAATGCTACTGAGTCTCCTCGGTGGCACCTGTTCCCACTTTTTGTTGCTCAAATGCTTGCCTATACTAGTGGTCTGCTGTGTAACGAATTCCCCTAAAGCACCCACTTCAAAACACACACCCACCTTAGCTCCTAGTCTGAGTCAGGAAACTTGGCATGGTTTACCTGGATCTTCTGACTCAGCATGTCTCCAAAGACTGTAGTCATGTCAAGGCACAACAGAGAATGATCTCCCCCATACTCACTCATGTGGTTATTGTAGGAAGTAGCTCAGTGTGGCGGGTTAAGCAAGGACACTGGGTGCAGACAGAACCAAGGTTCTGTTTTAGTTGTCCACACTAACAGCCAGCACCATGAACAACGTTCCTTAGCCCATCTGCGCCTCATCTGGAAAAAGGAACCGTCTCTATCACATAGAGTTTGGAGATGAAATTGCTCAGAATAGTATCATTCATGTGTTCAGCCAGGCCCAGTGCAGGTGTATAGCCTTATATCTGACACTTATGTAGCCACTCAGGTTCCAATGAACAACACTTGGGGCTTGAGAAAGGTAATACGGTACAAACACCAAATAGCACTCATTCTTCAAGTGGAATCTAGAGCAATACTTTATTCTATTTTGTGTGCTGCTGGGAATTAAAACCAGGGACATTCTACCTCTGAACTGTACTCCTAGCCCTATTTTTATTTTTATTTTGAAATGGGGTCTCAGATATTGCTGAGGCTGGCCTCGAAACCTGTAATGCTCCAGGTGCGTGCCACTGTACCTGGCTACATTCTCTTATTTTTGCAGAGAAATATGAATATTTAACTAAACTAACTCCAGGTCAAATTTTTCTTCAAAATAAACTTCGGTAGTAGGGTGTGGTGGTACACACTTGTAATTCTAGTACTTGGGAGGCTGAGACAGGATGATCCAGGTCCATGGCCAGTCTCAGCTACTTAGTGAGGGACTCCACAACTTAGTGAGACCCTTTTTCAAAAATAAAGAATAAAAAATGGGTGTGAGGTATAGCTCAGAGGTAGAATGTCACAGGATTCAATCTCTAGCACCACAAAAATAAATGAATAAATAAGTAAATAAATAAATAAATAAATAAATTTGGTTCCAGATTTACAAAAGTAAAGATAGTTTTTAGAGCTTCTTGGACTTGAAATCATATTGAGAGATGTTTAACTGGAATTATTAAGGGAGGGATCTCTAATTCCCACAACTCTCAGCCCTACTTTGTTAGAGTTGTTTTTTGTTTTGTTTTGTTTTGTTTTTTACTGAGAATTGAACTCAGGGTCATTCTACCTCAAAGCTACACCCCTAGACCTATTTCACTTTTATTTTGACATAGGATATTTCTTACTAAGTTATTCCTATTTCATTTTTATTTTGAAATAGAATCGTTCTTACTAAGTTACTGTTACCCTCAAACCTGCAATCCTTCTGGCTCAGCCTCCCAAATACTGAGATTACAGGCATGCGCTACCACACCAGTCTCGTTTGATTTTAATGACTTCAAATCACCTTACTGTACTGCCCACCATGCACCCCCCAAACCAGATGGTATATCTCAGTTTAAGTGTGGTCAAATAAATTTCTGTTTTCATGATTTGATGCTCCTCAATCTGAAGACTTTAAAAAATAACTTAATGTGTTGCAAAAATCAGACCAACATAGAATAGGACCTACGTGTACTCAAAGAGGAAAACAAGTTCTCAAAGTAAATGGAAGTTGTAGAATGGAGAGTTAGACAGCAGACAGCAGGAACAGCCTCTAGCCAGAGTGTCCTGGGCATGCACATGTGCTTTAGAAGCCCCACTCCAATCTGCGGGGCTGGGAGTGAGGCTTCATGGGGAGGAGGGATGTGGATGGTGGCCAGTTGGAATAAGAACAAAAAATCCTGGAATCTGATCCTTGAGGCAGGCTGCAAAGCACAGGGGGAGGAGGGCAGCTGCAGAGAAATAGACCAAGAGGCACATGATGTTGTTTTGACAAATTTTAAGAGAGGGGGGAATCTAGCCTGCCTTGCAAAAAGCTAGATTAAGCCCCTGCAGGGTCTGCTCTTTCTGTCTCTAATAAGAAGCCTCAAGTCTCCTTAGTTATGCAGTAGTGAGCACCCAGCAATTGGGAAGGCAATGACCTCACCATCTGCCCTCCCCAAGAGGCCAGGCCTGTGATGGGGGTCAGAGCAGCTCCATTCAAGTTGGGCCTTTGGGGAGTGCCCTCATCACCCCCACCTATTGCCTCTCTTTTTCCTGGAATACTGAGTCCTTGGAAGTGCAGTACCACAGCACTAGGACCTGAAAGGGAGATGGCACAAAGCAGGGAATACTGGGACCTTGGCCTTCAGGCCCCTAGGAGGCTCAGGACTGAGCTCAAAGCCAAGTTCTCCCTCCAGGCATAGACAGCTGAGGTCCTAGGAATCCTGTGCAGGCTAAGTGACAAATATGACTGAGGACAACTTTAGGTGGACAGAAGGAAGGGTTGTGAACCCAACCAGAGTTGCCTCCAGGTATCTGGGGTCATCTGCAGTTGATGGACAGTGACAGTAGATAGGTCAGAGAGTGGGTATGCAAGTGGCAGAGGGACTTGCTAGCCTACTCATCACCAAAGACACCAGGAATGCTGATCCTGCTTGGTCATAGGATTTGGGGCTTGGTATTTCTTACCTGCCTTGGTTTCTGGAGCTTTGATCAAAGCAGGACCCAGGTGAATCCGTCTATTCTACCGCTCATCCCCACCAGCAAAAACTCCGAAAATAATCTTTTTGGAAACCCAAGAATGCTTCTGGTCTGGACTTCCAAGGCTGTATTAGCCTGATTAGTAGAGCATAACCTTTAATTACTATGGTCTCAATTATCACTGGAAATTAAATTCTCTATGTTTGAACCATGACCTCCCATTGAAAACAAAAATGTTCAACCCAGGTTGGTGAGACCCAAAGAATCCTTTATTTCAATCAAAGCTGTCAGCTTCATTTTCAACTAGAGTTAGGAGATATGGAAAGAGAACTTTCTACTTTTGGAATCATTCATTTTCATTTTACAGTGACCTTTAACTTGTTTAAATATGTGACCCCTCCCATCAAATCAGATTTGTATCATGTCTTCAAGGAAAAGTCTGTCACTTTGAAGTTGCTAGTTCTTCTATTCACTTCCTTACTTTACCTCATTTTTAGGTGCAGAAAGGTTAGAGTTGCTGGTCATCTTTACAGAGTTTCCCTTTTTTTAATATTGAGGATTGAACCTTGGGGTATTCTAAATCCAAGCTATAACCCCAGCCCTTTATTATTTTTTTGATTTTGAAACAGTCTTACTAAGTAGCTGAGGGCCTCACTAAATTGCTAAGGCTGTCCTCTAATCTATAATCCTCCTGTCTCAGCCTCACAGAAAATGAAATTATAGGCATGTGCCCCTGCACCCAGTTCAGAAGTTTCTTTATGTAAAGTATTTTGCTAAGTCTGGTGAGGAGAAGCACAGTTTCACTTCAAAGATTAGTCCTGGTGAAAGGCAAGAGGGAGGCCTCTGGGTAAAGCTCTGGGATGCCCACCAGTCAACTAACAACTAAGGAAGGGCCTCAATTCTTTAGATGAAGGATCAGGGGCCAGTGAGGCAGGTTTCACGGAGCCAAGGGTGGTCAGAGCTCAGGGCTTTCACTGCATGCCTTCTCTACTAGACATGGGTATGTTTTCCTGAGTGAGCATTCTTATTTTATGCCCAAGCCTAGTTTCTTTTCTTTCTGTCTAAACTGAGCTCAAAGAGCTTTTCAGTTTGGAGAAGCTTTGGATTAGTTACTTTAAGAGGAACTATGCTTAGGCATGGTGGAACATGCACTTTGTAAATCTAGGAACCAATATTTCAGTGTTGAAAAAAGTGTGTTTTAACCACTTTGGATTGGCAAAAAAATGAAACAAAAACGCTTCTAATTGGTGAAATATAGGCTCAGAATTTTGTACTAATGTTGCCAAGATCCATTTTTTCAGTTTTCCTTTTTCATTTCTGAGTACCATTAATGATTCTCAAACTTAAAGCTTCCCTCTCTCAGATCCATTAATAATTTCACATTATGGGTTTGTGGAAAGCTTTCCTGAGTTGACCTGTAGATTTAACTTACATCCCTTGGAGGATGATAAATCCCCAAACCTGAGCCTGCTTTTTAAAGCAATATTGTGTGCTCCAAACTGGTTACTTTTGAACTTGAAGGGGACAGCAAGCAGTAGAATACAGTCATCCTTCCTTATCTGTGTATTCTGTATCTTCAGATTCAACCAACAGCAGATTGAAAGTATTCAAATAATTGCACCTGTTACCGAACATGTAGAGAATTTTGTTCTTGTCATCATTCCTAAACAATATGTTACAACTATTTCCATAGCATTTGTAATGTACCGGGCATTAAAAGTAATCTAGATATGATTTGAAGTGTACAGGAGAACATGTGTAGGTTCCTTGTAAATACTACACCATTTTTAAGGGCCTTGAGCATCCATGGATTTAGAGATCTAAGGGAAATCCAGTTACCAGTCCCCCTAGATACTGAGATACAGCTGTACTTATTATGGTTAAAGCATCATACCTCTGCCTCCAACAAAAGAGTTTCTGCTTTTTCCTAAGGAGTTGAAACATTTTGGAATTGTATTTGATTTTGTTGTTTTTCCCACAATGACAAACATTGCTTTTGCTTTTTTATTGTGTACTTTGGGGATTTTATTATTTTGTTGAATAATTTTGGGGTGTTTTATTGCTAGATAAGGGCTAGTCATGGGAGTTTCTCCCCATCCAAAGCAATGAAGTGGTTGAAAGCAGAAAACAATGTACAGGTTCAAAAAAAAAAATCTCCTGCCCCATCTGCAGATTTGCTTCTGTGGCTGTCTTGAGACTTGGCTGACTCTTGAATAAGAGTTTCTACAATAGCAATGTGGAATATAGGTCCCCTGATTACCTGTTTCTTTAATGCTTTGTTCCTTCAGCTGTTAGACAAATCTTATGTTTAATTGGAAAATGTGCTGGATGGATTCACAGAGATGAGAACCACAGTTTCAATTGTGCAAGATGAAAAAGTTCTGCAGGTGGACAGTGATGATGGTTGCATAACATTGTGAAAAAACTTAGTGCCACTGAATTATACATCTTAAAAAACTAAAATGGTAACTTTTATTCTGTATACAGTCATGTCCTATAAAACTATTTTTATCAGCAACAGTCCAAATATACAAAGGTGATCTCTTAAGATTATAATGAAACTGAAAAAGTCCCATCACCTAGTAATGTCATAGCTATTGCAGCACCACTGCAATATTATACTGTGTGTGTGTGTGTGTGTGTGTGTGTGTGTGTGTGTGTGTGGTGATGCTCTGTGAAAAAACCTACTGCACATAAAATTATATACAGTACATAATACTTGATAATAATAACTGTTATTTATGTACTTATTATACTATTCTTTTATCTTTATTTTAGAGTGTAAAATAACTACTTATGACCAAAGTTTACTGTAAAACAACATGCAATATAACCCTGGCAGTGGCCACAAATATCTTATGTTTATCAAGTCTCTTTATTGCATCCAAAGGCCTAGGGAGTGGTTGACCCAGGCCATCTAGATTTGTGTAAGTGTGCTTCTGGATGTTTTCATAAAGACAAAATCACCTAGCAACACATTTCTCAAAATATGTCCCCATCATTAAGTGACATGATAGGATGCCTTAGCAAAATAAAAAAGGAAAGAAAAATGCAGTTTTAAAACACTCTCCTAATAGAAAGCACTATATTCCTGTTCAATAATGTTAGCATGCAAAGCTAGGCATGAGGGTGCACACTTGTAATCCCAGTACTTGAGAAACTGAGACAGGAGGATTACAAGTTCATGGCCAGCCTCAGCTACTTAGTGAGATACTCCACAACTTAGTGAGACCCTGTTTCAAAAATAAAGAATAAAAAAATCAGACTAGGGATTTAGCTTAGAGGTAGAATGTCCCTGGCTTCAACCCCTGGTACCACAAAAATATATATTAGCATACAGTATCAAATTGGCAACAGGCTAAGCTACCCATTTTCTGTGTTAAAGGGAAGTATAATTGATTGCATGTATGAGCATAAATTTGCATGGGCCATCTGGGTTTTCTGCATGTCTCAGTGAGGTATGTGCATGTGAAGAGCACAGGAAAAAGTCACTGGGCATAGCCATTGCTTTGAAATATCTTTCCTGGAAAATTAAACAAAAGGGCTGTCCCTCTCTAGGTATTTTGAAGGAATGACAACAGCAGGTGGGGAGACAAAGGTGATTGTAAATAGAGACAGACACCATTTCTGATTATGAATGAGATAAGCAACTCCACTTAGGGCATGGTTGCATACGTGCCTGTAATATCAGTATATGGGAGGGTGATAGAGTGCTGCAAGTTCAACGACAGCCTCAACAACTTAGCAAGACCCTCAGCATTTTTTGTGTGTGGTTCTGGGGATTAAACCCAGGGGCATTCTACATCTGTGCTACACCCCCAGCCCTAGTTTTTATTCTTTATTTTTAAACAGTTTCTCAGTGAGTTGCAAAGCGCCTCACTAAGTAGTTGAGGTTGTCTGTGAACCAGGATCCTCCTGTCTCAGCCTCCCAAATGCCAAGATTACAAGCATGCACCACCACACTGGATGACCCTTTCACCAATTTAGTATGACCCTGTTTCAAAGTGAAAAAAGAAAAAGGGTAGGGTAGTAGCTCAATGGTAGTAACACACACACACACACACACACACACACACACACACACACAAGAAAATGCACTAGTTCCATTGGCTGTCTAGGTCATCCACAAGTCTGAAAACACCAGGAATGGCTCATAGTTCTTTGAGAAATACAGTAGCCAACAGAATAAGGCTAGTGATTTGCCATCTGGGACTAGCTTTCTGTGCAAACTCTCCCTCTTGCACAAGTGCTTGGTTTTTGGAATACAGTGCTGGAAAAGGTCAGAGTTCTCAACTATGATGAGAACCAGATCCTAAGCCCTTGGCACTGACACACAAAGTAGGAAGCAAGAACCTGTGACCACACGGCCAATTTACTTTGGAAAAGTCAGTATAACTGTTATGTCCCCACTCTTGCCCAAGCTCATAACACTTACAGTAACTCTGCCTCTCAGAATTTGGTGGTGTCCTTCTCCTCTTCTACTTTGTCCTAGTAACCTCCTCCTTCTCCTTTTTCACATGTGTATGTGTGTTAATTTTTTATCGGTGCATTGTATTCATAAATCTTAATGGGATGCAAGATGGTGGAGATAGACATGCACACATCACCTATTTAGCCCTTACCCAGTTCCCAACACATTCCCTCTCTCCCTCCTTATGTTTGGCTTAGTACATTGATATGTTTGTTGAACTACAGAATGTGCATTAGAGAATTTCCCTCTTCTCCCCTCACATACCCTCAGTTAGGTCACCTTATTTGCTCATCTATAGAATCTCCTTCTTCATGTAAAGTTCCCCCTATGACCCATTTTCTCCACAGCTTTCACATATTACAAAGAGAATTTTATTTCTTATGTTTTGTGACTGAATAATCTCACTTAGCATAATGTTCTCCAGTTCCATCCATTTTCCTGTAAATGATGTAATTCTGTTTTTCTTTATGGCTGAGTAAAATTGCATTGTATACATATCCCATAGTTTTGTAATCCATTCATCTATTGATGGACATCTTGGCTGTTTCCATAATTTGGCTATGGTGAATTGTGAAGCTTTGAACATAGATATACATGCATTAGTTTGGTATCTTGATTTCCTTTCTTTTGGGTAGATACCTAGAAGTGGTATTGCTGGATCATATGGCAAGTTCGTTTCCATTCTTCTGAGGATCCTCCATACTGTTTTCCAAAGTGGTTGCACTAATTTGCAATCACACCAACACTGTATTAGAGTTCCCATTTCTCCACATCCTCACCAGCATTCATTGTTGTTTGTGTTTTGAATGATTGCTATTCTAGTTGGAGTTAGGAGTTAGGTGAAATCTCAGGGTAGTTTTGATTTGCATCTCTCTGATTGCTAATGATGTTGAGAATTTTTTCATACATTGGCCATTTTAATTTCTTCCTTTGTAAAGAAATTTAGTTCACTTGCCTATTTTTAATTGGGTTATTTATTTTCTTAGTGCTGAGTTTCTTGAGTCTTCTGTATATTCTAGATACTAGTCCTCTATCAGAGGTGTAGGTGGCAAAAATCTTCTCCCATTGTGTTGGCTCTCAGTTAAGGTTCTTGACAGTTTCCTTTGCTGTACAGAAGCTCTTTGGTTTCATGCAATCCCACATATTGATTCACCTTTTAGTTTCTTATGCCTTTGAGATCTTGTTGAGAAAGTTTTTATCTGTGCCTATGTGTTGCAGTGTTAGACCTATGCCCTCTTCAAGGAGCTTCAAGGTCTCTGGTTTGATTTCCAGGTCTTTGATCCATCTTGAATTGACTTTTGTACAGGGTGAGAAAGTGAGATTAATTTCCAATTTTCTGCATATGGTTAACCAGTTTTGCCAACACCATTTGTTGAACAGGCTATCTTTGTTGCAGTGTATGTTTTTGGCCCCTTTGTCAAAAATTAATTGGCTGTAAGTGTGTGGATTTGTTTCTGAGGCTTCTATTCTGCTACATTGGTCTATGTATATATTTTTGTGCTAGTACCATGCTGTTTTTACTACAATGGCTTTGTATTATAATGTAAAGTCAGGTATTGTGATTCCTCCTGCATGGTTTTTGTTGCTGAGAACTACTTTGCCTATTCTGGGCTTTTTGTCATTCCAAATGAATTTAAGGACTAATTTTTTCTATGTGTGTTAGGAATGATTTTCTGTGTTTTACTGAAGATTGAAACCAAGGGCACTTTGCCACTGAACTATATACTTCCAGCCTTTTAAATTTTGTTTTTTGCCTTCCCAGAGATGTCAAAATAAATTTCAGTGTTTTTATCTGGTTCTTTCCAAGATGGAAGTTGGTAGCTTCATATTTTCATTCTTAATGTGAAAAAGTGAAATTATTTATACTTATTATAGAAAATATTTGAAATTTGCACATTCAGTTGTCATTCATAGAATGCTGTATATATTTGTTGAATTGCTTCAAAGTTTTCCTAAATATAAGTTTTCTCAAGAGTCAATATTAAAGAATAAATTATTTAAGAACAAAAAAATAATTTTTTTTTATTTTGAAACAATGTCTTGCTAAATTTCTCCTGTGCTGGCCTTAAACTTGCAATCCTCTGCCTCAGTTTTCCAGGTACTAAGACTACAGGTGCTGCATCCAGCTTAATGTTTACTTCTCAATCAGTTATTTGTGACTCTTGTGCTACATCACTTGATAGTAAATTCCTGACCCACGAGGAAGATGCCCTATCTAGCTCTGTAAATGAAAAACTGAAGGACCCTTGGAATGAATAAGCAGAAGAATGCACAGGGGATGAACCAATGAATGAGTTACATCTGTGAGCCTTTGCAAAATGTTAAGTTTTAGGGAGTGTTTTGAGTGCTTCAGGTTAAGTATTAGTTAAAAAACAGTCTTCAAGGCTTTGGAGCTTGACATACTTGTATACTTTCACTTCAAGTAGATGGGAACACTTGGCCTCTTTGCATAGAACCACAGCCTACAATGCATTTTTCTTGTCCAGTTGGCTTTCTCATACTTCCACAGCACTTGGGCACTGTCTGAATACATTTATTTCCCCAACTTCCAACAAATACACAGTTGTAAACTTCCAGTGGCAATTAGCACTGGTTCTGTTGCTGCTGCTGCTGCTGCTGCTGCTGCTGCTGCTGCTGCTGCTGCTGCTGCTGTTGTTGTTGTCATCATTTGATACAGTTTACAAGGACAAAACAAGACTTCTGGCTGCCATTAGAAATTCAGACTACTCATTTTTTTTAGCTTTTTCCAATTTAAGTTTCATTCATACCACTCTTACATGGCACTAATACCCCTAACATAAACCAATCAATTTCAGCCAGTCCTGTGAGAAGCAAGTGAACTACATATACACTCAGTGTGTTGGTAGCTTTGCTATTTCTTTTTGACTAGCGAGGGAGGGTCAAATGGGTAGGTGTTCTGCATAAACAACTTTGTGTTCTGCGTAAACACTTTGTTTTTTTGAATGGGTTCCATGTTAGTCAGATTTCCATCACTGTGACAAAATACCTGAGATAACTAACTTATAAGGATAAAAGGGTTATTTTGGCTCACAGTTTCTGAGGTGTCAGTCCATTATTTGATTGTCTCTGTTGCTTTGGGGCATGTGGTGAGGCAAAACATCATGGCAGGGAGTGCAAGGTAGAGCAAAGAACCAAAGAAGATGGTACCCAGATCCTAATATCCCCTTAAAGGTCATACCCTCAATGGCTAGGCCCCACCCTCTTAGGGTTCCACAACTTCCAAATAGTGACATAGCTCTGGTCACATAGGTCTTTAGGGGATATTCAAGATCCAAACTACATCTAGCTGCCACCATTGATTTAAATTAAGTTTAGTTAGACATGGTGGTGCATGCCTGTAATCCAAATACTTGGGAGACTGAGACAGGAGGATCACAGAAGTGAGGCTTGCCTCAGCAACTTATTGAGGCCCTCAGCAACTTAGAGAGACCCTGTTTCAAAATAAAACAGGGCTGTGGGTATAGCTCATTTGTAGAATGCAACTGGGTTCAATCCCCAGTACCCTCCAAAGATTAAGATTATATCATAATTTGTGAGCATAGATTCCACTTTCCTTGTGGAAATTATTTCTGGGTTTTTGTTATTTGTTTTCATCATTTTGACAGCTATTTTGTTATTTTCCTTTACTTGTATTATTAACTTTTAATTTGAAAGTATCTATTTAGCAAAGTAATTATTATCACAAGGAGATTCCTTCCCCTCTTCCCCTACCCAGAAAGGAGCCCCAGCTTCCTTACTGCTCTATTCATTGCTATAGTTCAAGATTGACATAGATCAAAGGAACAGAGTGGATTGAAAAGACAGCTTCTGGCAGTGGCCATAACAATGTCAATAGAGATATGGAGTCATATAGATCTGTTCTTACCTTTCCTCAACAGCTGCTGAGAAGTACTGCTTTTCTAAGCTCAGGAATTATCTCACAGTGCAAAAGACAAGATTACAACCAAGGACTCATCTCATGATAAAACTATGTCAGTAAGCTTTTGAAATGATGGCATGGTTTTGGGAATTTCTGAGGCTCCAATAGGCCCTGACATAAGTAATAAATCATCCTGTGACTTATAAGAGCTAAATTGACATCAAGTTTTGATTTGAGAATACTTCACCATGCTCCATATTTTTAGGTACTGAGGATGGAACATAGGGGCATTCTACCTCTGAGCTACACCCCCAGCCCTATTTTTTATTATTTATTTTGAAACAGGGTCTCACTGAGTTGCATAGGAACCCACAAAGTAGCTGAGGCTGTCCACGAACCACAATCCTCCTGTCTCAGCCTTTCAAATGCTAGGACCACAATCATGTGCCACCACATCCAGTTACCATGTCCCATTTTTTTAGACAAATTATAAAATCTCGAAATTGACCAGGACTTAAGAGTACTGCAGATACCTGAAGACAGCTTTGATGTTCCCCACAGAGTCTCCACCCCTCAATGATTTGCCCCTCTTGGCTTCTTGCTCCTGAACCAAAAACAGGGCATTGACATTAGGCCTTCTGGATGGGCGAGGTTCCAGTGGACCAATCAAAATGCTCCAGCATTTGGCCCAGTATAGAAGATAGCAGGAGGCTCACTCCCCATGTTCCAACAATCTGCTGTGTTCCTAAAAGCACTTGAAAGGGTAGTGACCACATCCCCCATCTGCCCTGCCTGAGCCCACTTTCCATGTCAACTCCAACTCATAACTCCCCATACACACACACTAACACTGATAAACATTTCTCTGTATGCCTGTATTTCACTTATGTCTATTTCCCACTCTCCTAGCAATAAACTTATTGATATAATATTAGAATAGAGATAAAGAAAGATACTGAACCGTCACCACTGCTTCTAGACCCATCAACAGCCTACTCAGCAATACCTTTTACAGGCTTTTAGTTTTTTGTTCAGTTACTATCTGTGAAATCAAATCTTGACTTTCTGGTACGTTCTTGGACTTTGAAAAGAATTTAAAAATTCAAAAGCTTGATGCCAATAATTGCTTTTAGGATCCAGCACTGCCTATTTTCTATAGATGAATTCCAGTTTAGATCATCAATTATTTTCTTTGCAGAAACCCACAAAGTGCATATTCAAGTTTGTGTTGGAATTGAATATGATCCAGAGATTCTTAATGTTGTTAAGCTAGACTATTGCTTCTAAAATGTGTATCACATTCAACTAATGTGTATTTAAGAGCTTGAGTACCACACTTGAGACCTGAATGAAAAGCGCAAGATGGTAATATTTGATCTGTATTGGATGTGTTTGCCGAAGTGTGTTGGACAATTCAGGTGTGCTAGATTTCTCTTTAAAGGAATGGTCCAATGGGTAAAGAAACATGACTAAGTCTGATCAGGGTTCAGCAGCCTTGAGCTTCAACATTAGGAATAGGATTGTCTATAGCTGGAGGCTAGAGATATACGGCAGACCTCATGAACTCAGAGAGATGTGAGGGGCCAGGCTAGATTCTTCATTTTAGATTCAGTTGTCAGTAGCAAACAACCTAGTTCATACTGGTTTGAACAATGAGAGAGAATTGTTGACTCCTGTAGGTGGAAGGCCAGCAGTCAGGCAACCTCAGGGTTGGTTTGAGTCAGTTGCTCAGCAGCAGTGCTACCACAAATGCTGATTTTTTTTCTGGTGGTCTGCTCTGCCTTCCATAGCATGGGCTTCATCCTGTAGCTGGCTCCCCCTTGTGGGCACATAATAGCAGCCAGCAACTCCAGGGGCTATAAGCCACTACTCCTGCCCCCATTTAGAGAACAGGAATTACTTGTGGAATGCCTGTCAAAACAGCAAGGAAATTTCATTCCAAGAAAACCCCAGGGACTTTGGGTTTATTGACCTAAACTGATCACATGCCTACGGTACTGGGCTTCATGGCAGTGTAGCTAAGTGTCCCACCTCTTGGACCTTGTATGCAGCCAGGTTACTCCAAAGCATATATGCTGGAGGTAGGGGGGCATTGAAGGCTCACCTGAATGGAATGAAAATGGGGGAAGATATCAAGAGAATGAAGACTCAGTGCTGGCTAGGCCATAAGCAGTGTTTGCTGCTGCAGTTAACCTCTTTTGTTATCCTGATACCTACACTCCCCCTCCCATGAACAGGCCTCCCAGAATGTTCACTCCTGTGGTCATCCTATTTATTCTTCTTTGAAGGGCTTGAGTTCCAATATAGAAATCCCGAGTAGTTTGATCAGCTTTCATTGTCGTGACCAAAATACCTGACAAGGACAACTTAGATGAGGAGAAGTTTATTTGACCTGTGGTTTCAGAAATGGAGCCCATAATCAGCAGGCTCCAAGGAGGGGCACATGATGGCATGTGACAGAGTAAAGCTACTCTCAGTCATGGTAGCCAGAAGCAGAGAGAGGACGAGAGGAAGGAACTAAGGACATATACAGTTCCTAAGTCCACATCCTCAGGGGCCTACCTCCTCCAGCCATGCCTCACCTCTGAATCTTGCTGCATTGGGGGCATACTTATAACACATGAGCTTTGTGGGACATGCCAGACATAAACCAGAACACCAAGGATGTTTTACCCTCAAATTTGTGTCAGTATGTAACATTTTGTGTTCCAGGAATCCCTGGTTGCTATGCTCACCTGGGTAAAGAAAAAACAGAAGCACAAGGGGAAAAAGGGAGGGAAACACTCCAATTTGGAAAGGAGAAATTAGGAAGCAGCAATACAGTAGTCACTGAACCATCATTCATCTCATAGTCTGCCACATAGGAGTAACAAGGCTTTCCTAGGGTTGGGTGCTCCTTGCTCCTCTGAAACTCAGTCCTCTATTCTGTATAATGAAAGTGTTGGCTGAACAGTGGTTCTCACATTGGAGTGCACTCTAAAGAACTTATTAAAATGCAGATGACTGGGTTCCATCTCTAGAGTTTCTGATTCCATAGGTCTATGTGTAGGCCAGTAATTTGCATTACCTATAGGCTTCCAGGGAATGCTGCTGCCTCTGATCCAAGGCTCCCTGCTTTGAGAAGCACTGGTGTAAATGATCCCTGTGTGCCCTTCGAATTCTGATGTTTGGGACTATGAGATTTTACACCAACTTAGAACCCATTGCTTTATAGATGAGACATACCAGGCTCTCCCACATGAACAACTACAGATATCTTGGAGCTCCTGCTTTGTTTATAATCTAATTTTTGACAAATGGGGCTGAAAGTGAAGGATACCTTAGGGATTCAGGAAGTTTAACTTATTGGAACAGAAATTAGGACCTGAAATGTAAAAACTTCATTCTATGCTCCCCCCATGCACCCCACTGTAGCACAGTGTTATTCAGGATGATAGTGTGACTTCAGAAAGCACCTCTTTTTCAAAGGACAGTTTGAATCCTTAGGACTCATTTTTCAAGCAGTATCCTTACTTGATCTGTTGTTTATAAGTCTTAGGAGTAGCACTAGTTGAAGGTGTAATGTAAACAAAGTTGAGTTGGGAACTTTGCCAATTGTCTTCCCAGAGCCCCTCAACTGGCCAACATCTATCCATTGTATAAGTCACAGCTTATACCTCACTTCCTCCAAGAAACCTCCTTTAACTAATCCTCCATCCCAGCCTAGGTTAGATTCTCCTGTTATTTGTGCTCTAGAACCCTGCAGTATTCTTTACTCTTTATTCTATTATGAATCCTCATTTCAGTATTTCTCCATTAAATGAACATACCAACTTAAAAAGGACAAGGACCATATCTGACTTGTTTGTCAATGTTACCATAACACAGGGCCTGGGTCATAGTTGGTGCTCACTAAACGTGTCATACAAGTGTCATAAAAATCAGGCTGTGAGCCAGCGTAGCCAAAGTATATTATCACAATGAAAACTGTCGAGGGAACTATACAACTTATGCCAGAGTGTACAGTTATGAGTGCTCCAAGGGAACAAAACAGACAAGCCTCCTGAAGAAATAAACACAAGGATGGAGAACCCCATCATCCACAGTAAATCATTCATAGACCCTCTCATTTCTCTCTGGAAATCTGGTGCTTGCTGAGACCTACTGTGTCTTACAATCAGGCAGGCAGGGCTTTCTGTCTCCAGAGAGCAGCCCGTTGAGCACTGATATAGTTCATAGATAGGCATTTGAATGAAAGCAGAAGATGTCCTTCTTGCTCATAGAATTCCCAGGAAAATGGGCCCTGAAGAGCTTATCTGAGTGAATCCTGCATTTTCCCACTGGAAAAATAGGGTTCTAGTGAGTCTGTGAAGTGAGTAACCATAACAGTCGAGTCTCCTGACTTATGGGTCAAAATTCAGCTCATGCATTCTGTGTTTTTAATATATTTTCTATCAGCTACAAAGCAGTAATAGAATATGAACATATTAAACTCTTTATATTCTATTGCCACTGCCCTAATTCTCTGCCACTAAATAGATCAAACCAAACCATAGACATACATACTATGTACTTTTATTATTGAACCAAACCAAACTACATACATATAGAGAAGGTAAATAATAAAGTCCACTTACTAAAAGTATATCCCATGTATATTGAAATTGCAAGCTGTGCCTAAGTTTAATGTAACCGATGAGTCCCATTCTTGATGGACATTCACACAGAAAAAAAGGTATCTTTTTCCCAGGTATAGCGGCAAGTTATGCATATGCCTGTGTCTTAGGTCCCCAGAGCTTGTCCTTCTTCCTTCAAAACGGACCCATAAACCACCCTTTTTATTTGTGGTATTGGGAGAGGAATCCAGAGGCTTTCTACCTCCGGGCTATATTCCCAGACCTTTTTTTCTTACATTTTATTTGGAAACAGGGTCTCACTAAGTTGCTGAAAGCCTCAGTAAGTAGCTGAGGCTGGCTTCGAACCCGTGCAATCCTCCTTTCTCAGCCTCCCAAGCGTGGGGATTACAAGCATGCGCCACCTCGCCCGGCCCATAAACCACCCTTTTATAAGGCCCTTATGAGAAAGAGAGTAGTTTGGTGGGAGACCAGTACTTTCTCTGCAAGGCACTGACTGCACCTTGACAAGTAGAGACAGTGAGAGGGCTCAACTACATCCCTTCTTATCAGAAACTCTAGAAGGATAACTACTTGTTGGGGGCAGGGCTCCCAATGACTTGTATTGTCTTTAAAAACAACCAGCCAGGCTTGGTGACACATGTCTATAATCCCAGTGTTTGAGAGTCTGAGACAAGATGATGACAGGTGCAAGGCCAGTAAGTTAGTGAGACCTTATTTCAATTTTTTTAAAAAAATCCAAAGGGCTGGGGTCGTAGCACAGAGGTAGAAACCCCTGGGTTCAATCTCCAGTATCCCCCCATACACACACACACACATACACAACCACCAATTTGTGATTGAAGTGAGGATAAAAATAACAGAAAATGATATCCAGCCTAAGAATCTACAGGAACCACAATAAATCTCAGACTTAAATTAATTCATTGAGTTGTGTGCCAAATGATTAAGGGAGGAGACAGATGAGCTCTTCTTATGCTTCTCATTGTCTAGGTCAGTGTCAGGTGAGGGCCCATTCCTCACCTTCTCATTGTATCCTCACATTGGCGGAAGGGGAAAACCTGCTCCTCCAAGCCTCTTTTATCAGGACAGTAATTCTGATCCATGAGTGATCCACCACTGTACCTAATCACTTCCAAAAGGCCCCACTTCCTTATAACATCACATCAGGAATTTCTTTTTATAGCTGAATAGTGTTCTGTTGAATGTGTTAGCACACACACACACACACACACACACACACACACACACAGTAGTGGGATTGCTGGATCATATGATAGCTCTATTTTTAATTTTTAGAAGAACCTCCATACTGCTTTCTATAATGGCTATACTGATTTACATTTCCACCAACTGTATACAAAGGTTCCCTTTTTCTACATCTTCACCAGCACTGTTATCTTTAGCCTCTTGAGTGAGGTGATCTCTAATTGTGGTTTTGATTTGTATTTCCCTGATGATTAGTGATATTTAGTATTTTTCATATACTTGTTAATAATTTCCATATGTTTTGAAAACTACCTACTTAAATCTATTGCCCCTTTTTTTGGTGGTACTGGGGGTGGAACCCAGAGGCTTTATACCTCTGGGCTATACTCCCAGACCTATTTTATATTTTATTTGGAAACACGGTCTCACTAAGTTGCCGAGAGCCTCACTAAGTAGCTGAGACTGGCTTCAAACCTGTGCGATCCTCCTGTCTCAGCCTCCCAAGCATGGGAATTACAAGTGGCTACTGCCCAATTTTAATCCAATTTTTGGTTGATTGTTTTCTATTGTGTTTTTGAAGTTTCTCATATGTTCTAGATATCTACTCCTTATCAGATGTATACTTTGCAACTCTTTTCTCCCACTCTGTAGTTTAACACTTAACTTTGTAAGTTGGTTGTTTCCTTTGCTGTGCAGAATTTATTTAGTTTGATGTAATACCATTTGTCTATTTTTGCTTTTGGAATCCCCTCCAAAAAATTTCCTTGCCTATTCCAATGCCTTGAAGCATTTTCCTTGTTTTCCTCTAGTATTTTCATAGTTACAGGTCTTATATTTAAGTCAATACATTTGAAATTTATGGTGTGTATGTGTGTAATGCTGGGAATTCACATGCTTGGCAAGAACTCTATTACTGAGCTATATACCCTAAGCCCTTGAGTTGATTTTTGTAAATGGTGAGGGATAGGGTCTTGCTTCATTCTCATGCATGTGCATATCAAAATTTCCCAGAAACAATTGAGAAGATTGTCTTTTCTCCAATGGATGTTCTTTTCACCTTTGTCAAAAAATCAATTGGCTACCTGACTCTCTTTTCTATTTCATTGATTTTGTGTTTTCAATATTTTATAATTTTCATTGTAGAGTTTTCACCTCTTTGGTTAAATTTGTTTCTAAATATTTTATTATTTTTGTAGCTATTGTAAATGGGATTGGTTTCTGCCAATACCATGCTGATTACTACAGATTTGCAGTTTGTGGGGGGGGGGGTTGTTACTGAGGTATTCTGCCACTTATTTACAACCTTAATTCCTCCACACCCCCACCTAAGTCACTGCATGCTGCTCTAGAACCTACCATTCTCCTGTCTCATCCTCCCAGGTACTGGGATTATAGGCCTATGACACTATGCCTGACTTGCAATATGTTTTGTAGTCAGGTAGTATAATGATGTTCCCTACTTTGTTCTTTTTGCTCAAGATGACTTTCGCTATTCGAGCTTTTATGTAATTCCATTTAAATCTGGAATTGTCTTTTTATAATTTTGTAAAGAATGTCATTGGCATTTTGATAGGAATTGCATTGAATCTGCAGATCACTTTGGACATTTTAACAATATGGACATTTTAACAATACTGATTCTTCCAATCCATGAACATAGGATGTATTTCCATTTTTTGTGTCCACTCATTTTCTTTCTTCAATGTTCTATAATTTTAATTATAGAGATTTTTCACCTCTTTGGTTAAGTTAATTCATAGGTGTTTTATTATTTTTGTAACTGTGGAGGCGGGAATTTTAAATTTGTTTCAGATAATTCACCATTGGCATATAGCAACACTACTGAGTTTCATATGTTGATCATGTATCCTACAACTTTGCTGAATTCATTTATTCTAATAATATTTGGTGGTGTATTTGGGGATATGTGTGTGTATACATGCATATATATGCACACACAGAGACAATTTGACTTCTTTTCAATTTATAACTGGTACTACAGGAATGAACTACCATATCTGGCTAGGTCTATGTACTTTTAAGCACCATAAGTAATAGTACTGTTATCTCCTCTTCTATTGTTTCTATCTTGGCACGATTTTGTCTTTAAAGACAAAACAAAACATAAAGCTTTACTGCAGTTTTAGTGGGACTTTGGGAGGGAATGAATTTAGATGCATGCATTAAATCTGCTGTCTAAATCCGGAAGTCTTCAAAGGAAATCCTGCCTCTCCCTTCCTTGGTTGCCTGAACATGACAGTTAGTTGGATGGCTCCTCTGGATCTCCAGGGCCTATCAGTAGTGCTTACTATACCCAACAAAGACACTGAGAAAACTTGAGATTAGAGAGAGATGGATGTAGGGGGTATGCATTAGCATAAGGATTATTCTTTTAATATTACTTCATTTTGAAACATCTTTAGTATGTGTGATTTAAAGCTTGAGCTTTTTAAAAGTCAGCTTCTAGACAGTTGCTGAGGCTGGCTTCAAACCTATGATCCTCCTATCTCCACCTTCCAAGTATTGGGATAACAGGCATGTGCCCCACACCCAACTTTATTCTGTTTTTTAAATTGGGGATTGCATTGGTCTGAAAAGTGCTTTCTCCTATTCTGCCACACTCAAATGAGTGGCTTCAGGCCCACTCCTGATTGTACTGTTAAAACAGGAATGCCCACAATATTGGGACATTTTGTCACTGGTCATTTCCATGTGCCATCTGCAGTATTTTGTTTTTTTGGTTTTTTGCCTAATGGACTATTAAGGCACTGCAAGCCTGTGCTAATGGCAATGGGAGGGGTCCTATTTCTTGAACCATCACTAATATCTTACAAGTCACACGAAGCTACCAGGGATTCCAAAGCAAAATCTTCGAAGGCTTTCATTCTGTACGAACAAGCCCCATTCATTGCTTTTAGCATATTTCATTATGAAGTGAGCAAGTCATCGGGACCCAAGTAATATTTGCATATTGGAATTCTTAAAACTCTAATGTGGCTGTAAAATAAGGTTTTGAATTATCAAATAGCTAGATATATAGGCATAAGGGGCTATGAAATGTAGAAAGATGCATTTCTGCTCTTGTCCAGTCCAGATGACCTTGTTCCAAAGAGAAAATGGAGTTTGATGGAAGCTACAGGTAGCCAGTGAGCTCAGTTCTGTACTAATGAAACACCACAGAGGAGGTGCACTGAGCCCTCCACGGTTAGTGCAGATTCTATAGAATGTCCAGGAAGATTCTTTCACAAGTATATTGATTTCGCTTGTTAAAAATATCTCATGTTAATTTTGTTTGGGGTTTGGGAGAATTTGTTGTTGTTTTTGTATGAGTGCATATCATTTCTAAAACTCTCCAGGTAGTTAATTGCCTTTTTATTACTAATTTTAAATATCTGTAGTTTGTTCTTAAATTTTTATCTGAAGCCTCCATTGCCTGTATTTTTCATTTTTCTATGTATTCATTTATTCATATATTTATTTATGTGTGTGTGGCACTGAGGATTAAACTCAAGGGCATTCTACTTCTGAACTACACCCCCATCCCTGTTTTATTTTTATTTTGAAACAAGGTCTCACTAGGTTGATGAGAGTCTCACTACTTGCTGAGGCTATCCTCGAACCTGAAATCCTATCTCAGCCTCTCAAGTACTGGAATTACAAACATGTGTCACCATGCTGACCTGCCTGTATTTTTCTTAATGGCACAGTATAACAGTTTCTCTATTTCAAAGCTTGTTTTCCATATGACAAGTTAGTGGCTGAAAACATACACACCATGGCAAACTCTGTGTGGACTTGGGAATGAGGCAAAACTGTGTCTGCATCTTGATCTGCTACTCTCTAGCCATGTGACTTTGGGCAACTTGTTTAACCTCTCTGAGCCTCAGTGCCCTCATCTATAAAATAATGACTATAATAGCCCTACCTCCTAGACAGCTGTATATAAGGATTTAATGAGACCAAATATTTAAACACTTGAGTTAGTGCCTGGAACACAGAAAATGCTCAGGAAATTCAATGGTGCCAATTGTTTATTGCTATTGAAAATAATGTATCCAGTCATCTATCCGTTCAGTTGAAAGACTTGAGCATAATGGATGCTTAGTGTTTATCTTAGTGAATTGACTTGAAATCAAGTGTTTAGCTTAGATTTGGAGGATGAGTATTTCTATTTCTCTTTCCCTTCAGGTATTTGATAGACACACTCACAGCTTAGGTATTAAAAGCATGAGAGGGAAGATGCTGCCTCATGTAGAAAGAACAAGTTCCTCCCGCATAGGCTTATCTGGTCCTTTGGGACACTATGCTGCTAAGCACTTGGTGTGTTTGTGTGGAGTATCAAGGCTGAGTTTTGAAGGTTTGCTGACATGGATATCAAGTACCAGGTTGTTTTAATTGTCTTGGCTGAAAGAATTGAGTCAGACATTCAGTACTTTCAATGCTGATGTAATATCTGTCTTGTAAAGGGGATGGAAAGGAGCTCTAAAGCACACAAGTCCTGAAAATCCAGGGCCCTGGCAGAGTCAAAAGCAGAGAGGGCAGCAGTTCAGGGCTTGGCTGTTGTGAGATGTGCACTTGATTCTGGTTCTGCACTCACCCTTTAGTTCCACAAATTCCACAGCATGTCTACCCACACATACCTACAGACCATTTTGAAGTCATGGGCTCTGTTTCGAGGGTGGGGAAGGACTGAGATTGGTCATAGCTATTGTCAATGAACCAGTTATCTGGTTTAGCTTTATTCCCATTGTCAACAAGGCAGTTATTGTTCAAGGCAAGGGATTCCTCATGTGAGATATATGGACAGGCATTAAGGGGCTCAGAGCCCCTCATAAAATTAAACATAAATGTTGATGCACTGAGAGGAGAGATGCTACAAATAACATTTTCTATGCAGAAACTGCAGCTCTTAACTGCTTCTCAAAGGAATTTGTGACCCAAGACAAGCTAAGACCACAAGGCTATTTGGTTTTGCTTTCCCATGCCAGTTGATGTGTATAACCACAATACTCCCCAAGAAAAAACAACTAGGTGGTCAGGAAGTGACAAAATCAGAAACATTTTGTGGCCAAGCAGCTGATGAATTGTTCAATCGGTTGTTGTAGACTCATGTAGACAAAGCCTGCAATCTTGGGGAAGCCAGGCACCCCCAGGTCAGCCTCGGGCGACAGCCCCCATCCTGCCAGGCCCTGGGGAGTGAATCCTTCCTGCCCGGCAGCGCCTTTGCTCACGAGCTGGCCCAAGTCACCTCGTACAGCGCCTCAGAGGCAGCGCCCTGGGGAGGCTGGGATCCGAAGGCCTGGAGGCAGGTGCCTGCTCCACTACTGCCTAGCTGTGATGCCGCAGGTAAGTCACTTCTCCCCAAGCCTCGCTTGCCTTATTCATCAACGGGGTGCAGCCCCTGCTCAGCCTGTCCGCCTGCCTGCCTTATGGGGGTTTTGGGAGGAGCACAGGAGGTGACAGCTCCGAAGGCAATCCAGAAAGCTCTGTCACCTAGAAAGGCTTTCTAGTGCTTTCTGGCCCTGCTAATTCTCTACATTTATCCAAGCATTCGTTAGCCAAAGAACAACCCAAGCAAACAGAGTATTCCAGGCACCTCGGCCTCACCTCCAGGGCAAAGAATGGGAGACTGCCCAGGATGCATCTGCTTTCTCCCTCTGCCATACACCTTCCCTGCCTGCCTTTCCCTGCTGCCGGACTAGGAGCACTAGGGGGCGGGGCTGTGCTTCTGTGCCTCCGAATTCCCCACCTGATGCCTGCCTGTTTAATATTTAGTGGGTGCTAAGGAGCAGCCCCTCCTGCCAGCGATCCGCCATGGGTTCCATACTACAATGACTCCTTTGACCCCCACCCAGTGGGAAGCTGGAAGTCCCCACTGGAAGACTGGCAGCCCAGGGGCAGGCAGAAGGCATCCAAGCCAAGCCTGTTCAAGACAGCTGTGAGTTTGGATCTAGAGTCTAGAAGGAATTGCTCACGCACCCCAAAGAGTCACATTAGCACTTGTGAGAGCAAGATGATGGAGACCAGCCTTTGCAGAAAATTGCAGTTTGGATCACGGAGCTGTTGTCCTGGTACATGAAATATCAATGTGCACAGGATGTCTGCCCTATCTGCAGAGCAAACTGGAGACATGAGAATTTTCTAAGTGATAGTAATCAGAAGATGGTCATCAAGCTGAAAGGGCCTCCTGGGAGTCTGGCCTTTAATGGAAATTCTGCTTTGGTACATACAGCCTTGTTCTCTTTAGCCTGCCTGCCCTGGCCTGGAAGAACAAGTGGTGCTTTCCATTCAAGGGCTATTGATTTCTTTCTCCCTCAGAGTCATGGCACTTCTCGGCTATTTGTTCTGTAGCTGAAACCAAAAGAAACTTGTCCAGCACCAATCTACCAGGGAAACAGAATTAGCAAAAAAAAAAAAAAAAAGATGGAGTTGCAGGATGTCGCTGTTCCCACCCTGGCAGCCCTGTCCTTCCTCAGAAGTCACAAATGTGAGGATACGAGCTAGAATGCCTGCAGAATTCCTTTTTCCCACCCCACCCCATTATCTCCTTGCCGAAGCCAGCCAGCACCTTTCACCCAGCAGCAGAGGAAGGGGTAGATGCAATGTGTGGGCCCAACATCTTCTCTAGGAACTAGAATTTGGCCCCAATGGGGGACTTTGAGGGACAGACTTGCCATTTTCTGAGTGTCCCCTCTCAGTACCTGTCTCTGCAGCCAGTGAGTCAGAATGAGAAAGAGGATGCATGCACTGCAGGGGAAGAAGAGAGACATTTGTATCCTCTGCCAATGATCATTCCCAGCATTTGAAGCAAGTCCTGCCGGGACAACCCTAAAACCACTGAGATGATGGAGTCAGAATAGTGCACACAGTCATAGGTTGCACAGAGGATACAAAGAATGACCCACACAGAGCTCTGCCATTGTCTTTCAATAGCATTTTATTTTGTGAAGTCCCAGTGACAGCTTCGGACTAGCTGGAAACCAAGAGCAGCACCATTTCTATTGGGGAGATCAAAACAGGGCAACACAGCCCTGGGTTTTACCTAATGTAGAGAACAGTATGGAAAGTTAATATTCCCCTGAGGGTTCCACGCCTGACTTGAGGTTTCTACCCATTCCCCATTCCTACACCCTGTCATATTGTCTCTAGAATATGATCTTTGATTTACTTGTGTCTTGTCAGCATCCCTGTCAATTGTAAGCTCCGTAAGATTAGATGTACATTATAATGACTCTGTGTTGGGGACAGAGGCTAGCCCATAGTGGACCCATGATAAGTGTTGGTTCAGTGACCGGCAGAAGCACTGGTTGGGCTGCTTTAAGAATGCTATCTCCCTATCAGGTCCCTGGACAGTTAGGTTCCTGGGTTCTGGAGTCTTTGAGCCCTCTGACTTGGGTGGCATTGGAAGCACAAGGGCTTAGGTCAAGGAAGGTCCCACTAGGAACAGGAAGCACAAGGGCATAGGTCAAGCAGGTCCCACTCCAGGTCTTGACTTTCACTATCCACAGGGAGAAGTGGTTTAATAAACACTCATTATTCCCTATGTTCTAGAATCCTCCACTGCCATTCTGGAAAAATTAAGTCACAGACACTAAAAGTTAGGAAAAATACAGCAAACAGTTGAAACTTGCCTGCCATAGGAAGCCCCTTCAGTTTCTGGAAGGCATTTTGGGGTAATTTTGCCTAGGAGCACCTGGGTCTCAGAAACCCCAGAATTGAGATCTCAGTGATATGATGACCCCCATGCAGCTTGCTGTCATTTCAAAGAAAAAGAAGGGTGAGCAAGTTGCTTCCAATTCTGGCTTCCAGAATCTACAAAATAAGGTGCTTTTCCTTGTGGAGTAATAAACAAACCAACCCACGCTAGAGCTCATTAACCTTTGGGACAGATAGCTGGGAGCCGTCTGCTGCATGGCAGCCTGCCTGGGGGAGGAGGGACTTGCAAACCAGTGTCCCCTGAGAGGGAAGTGGGAGTTCCCTTGTAGGGGAAAGTAATTTTTCCCTCTCTTTCCACCCCCATTTTCCCTTCTTCTCCTCCCCAATTCTGTGCCTTTCTCCCTCTCTCCCTCAACATGCTATATTTCTCTGAGTCAGAATGCTTTTCTTCAGGGATCATGGGGTAACAGCTGTGTGAATCAGGCTGAAATCCAGAAACCTTTTGTGGGTGTCTTCCAATTCCTACTGATAGCCTGCCCCCACCTCTGGGGTTGGAAAGTCCCTTAGTCTGATTAAGTGCTTGAATTGGTGATGAGAGGACTTCTCCTGTGCGACTGGTGATTGATTGCAGGATGGGTGCATGATTTTGGTGGGGGAGCTGATACAGCGCCTGGCCTAGTCTGTGTGTAGGCCCTGAAGTGGGTCCAGTGGTACCAGCAGGCCATGGCAGAATTAGGCTGGGCCTGGCACAGAAGTTGAGGCATGGCCATTCTAGTAGCTCCTAAAGAGGCTGGCAGGGCCTTTTTAGTTTCCTGGGCATCAGCATGAAGCTTCCATAAAGGCAGCCCAAGACCTGACTGTGGATTGGCTGAATGGGACTGGAAGAATGTGTGCCAGAGAAAGAGTGAGAGGTCTCAGGTCTCTGAGACTTCCTGCTGGCCACAGTTTTGCCAGGGTGGCCCCCTTGGAAGAAGCACAGGCCACCATGGGGCCTACCTGTTAGCCCTGCCTGGCAGGGCCTTGACAATTGCAGCCCTAGACCTCTTCCACAACTGTGTTGATAAAAAGCCACATGACCTGGGCCATCTTTCACAAGAGGGCAGAAACCAAGTGTCCTGTCACTAAGTAATTTTCAGCCACGGTTTCCTCCTGGTCACTGAAATCATTTGTCATTTCCTGTTTTCTCCATTTTCTAATGGTTCTAATTGTCAGTGTCAAAAGGCAACAACTGTTTTCTTGGGGCTTATCTTTGGAGCACATTGATTCAAAACAAAGGATGGGAGTCTCTGAATGCAAAACAAAGGAAGCAGCCTCCTCTCTCCTCGGGAGGCCTAGAGAGTCTGCCTGACTCCCTCTGCCAGGAACTATGGGGCTGGGATGGGAGCAGAGGACTGGCAGTTCCCCTGGACAGCCCAGTGGGCTAAGGAACCAGCAAGGACCCTGTTTGCTGGGGGCCACACATGCACCAGGGGGTCCTACAGAGCTAGCTGCCAACAGGGCTACAAGTCAAGGGTGATATTTAGCCTTGGTAATTTCTGGATGCACTGGAATTTGTCCTTCCATGGGTAAAGACTTAGGAGCATCTGGTCTGTTCCTATAATCCTGGCCTGGGTGTGAAGAACTCTCTTTCATCTCACAAGTGGTACCTGGGGCCTCCACCTTCTGAATTGTGCCTCAGGCCAGAATTTCCTCTTACTTTCCATTTCCCTGAGTAACTTTCTCACTGTACACTGTATCCTTCTCTTTGTACTTTTCTGCCCTCCTCTGCTTTTTCTTTGGTCACATTTTCTAGTCTCCATCTGTCTATGCCCCAAACAGCCTTATAATTATGAATATAACTACGACATTTGATAAAACTAAGGGGGCAGCTAGTGGGGATAGTGGTAGGTCCAGTGTGGACCCAGATGGCCACATGGGAACCAGAGCAGGTGAAACACTGGGTCTACAGCCATGGTGCTGTGTACTTCCTAGCCACCACTTTGGGCAAGTCATTTAATATCTCTGAGCCTCCAATGTCACATTAGTAAGTGAAAGACTGTGGGCAAATCCTGCTGTCCTTGGGCTAGTAGAAGAGTCAAGATTTAGAAATGTTCACCTAGGAGCTTAGTGCAATAGTACATGCCTGTGATCCCCATACTTGGGAGGGTGAGACAAGAGGATCCCAAGTTTGAGGCCAGCCTTAGCGATTTAACAAGACCATGTTTTCAAATAAAAATAAACAAAAATGGCTGGGATGTAGCTCAACGAAAGAATGCCCCTGGGTTCAATCCCCACTACTAAAATAAGAAGAAATGCTCACACACCTGAGCATCTTGGGCACATCTAGATGCTGTGGGCTGGGGTAGTCATGTGACTCACTTGCTCCTCAGCCCTGTTGGGCATTTCTTCCTAAATGACAGGAAACCGTGGGTGTGAAGTGCTCAGGACAGGGAGCACTTGTAAAGCCAGCCCCCACCAGCCAGTGCTTTAGGAGGAAGGGGCAGCTCCGCCCACATCCCAGCAGCCCTGAGTAGGAGGAGGCAAGAGCAAGGCAGGAAGCAGGCTAAGGGCGGGCTGCAAAAGCAAAGCACAGTCTGGGGAAATCGCTTCTGGTGGAGTCTTCCCGGTGCCATGTGTTTGTCCTCTCTGCCTTGGCAGGAGCTGAGGCCAGGAACTGCTGCCAGGCCTGAGAGCTGGGCACATTCCCAAGCTCTGGCCCTCTGCTCCGCCCTCTCCCCTACCAGCCCCCCCTCCCCAGTGCAGAGAAGGGCTGCCCAGAGAGCCCTTTGCTGGAAAAGCAGGCACAGCAAGAGCGGCCTTTTGCACAGTTGAGGTTTCTGGCATCTGAGTGCACAGGCAGAACTGCCTCAGGTTTGTCATGCTCACAGACAGGCTTCTTGAGAAATAACAACAGGTGAGCACTGGATTGTGAGTCAGACCTAAGTCCCACTCACATACCGGCCCTCGTCTTCTGAGGGTCTTCTAGCCAGTCATACCCTCTCCTGCCTTGGGTCCTTCTGATTCCTCCTGGCTGTGTCTTCCCCTTGACCAAGGGAGCAAATCCCAGACTGGGTACTGGGACTTTGGCCCTGAAGCCCAGTTCTTCCCCTGCCCACCCAGCCAGCTTTAAGATGGAGACAGGAAGCTCCTCCCAATTGCCCAAGCTGTAGTCAGTCAGAGGAAGAAGGGAAGTTGGCAGTGAATGCCTGGCTAAGCTTGGTGTTGGACAGTGCGTCCACGTGATCATCTGGCCTTCGTGCCAGAACTACCCAAACAAACCCTAGTCCTTTCCCCAAGACAGTCCTGCAGATTTTGGACTCAGGCCACTGAATAGCCCAGAAGCTCCTCTACCCTAGCCACAGCTCAGCCATTCCTTCACTGGGTAAACTCCCATTGTTTAGAATCCTCTGAATACAGCCAACTTTGTCTTGGTCTCCCTAAGACTGTCAGCATGGGGCATGATTTGGCCAAGGCAGAGTAGCATAGGACTGTCACCTCCTTCCTTCGACATACTCTGCTTCTATTAATGCAGCCTAATTTACATTTGTTCTTTTTGGTGACCACATCTCACTTCTGACCCATTCTGAACAGACAGACATTCAAAATGCCTCAGTCTTTTTCTATTGTGTTCTTGCTATTAAACTCTATCTCTCTCTCCTGCCTCACCCTACGCTGTTGCTGTTTTTTTTTTTTTTAACCCAGGTGTAAACTTTTATTTTACTTGTAGAATTTTGTTCTGGAGGGCAGGGCCTGCATGACAGTGTATGTTGGTGTGTTCACTCATGCTTTTGCTACACCAAAGCCAAGACCAAGGTCTCTGCACAGTGAACCCAAGGCTAATATTTCTTAGTAGCTATAATCTAATGTGTCTTTTTTATTTTCTTTTTAGCAAGAGAAGCAGAGATCAGGTCTTATGGCAACGATCCCTAAGCAGCAGAGTGTGTATACGCCCCAGCAGATAAGTCCATTTCAAGGTAAGCAGCTTAAGTCACGTTTCTCAAGGGACCAGCAAAGATATGCATTTGTGGAGTGGAGTAACAACTCATTTCCAGGTGGTTTGTGTTGTTGGTGTTTCTGAAAGCATGGAGAGAAGCTGGGAAGTCTGAAAGTCAGTTAAATACTGCCCTGAGTGGGATCACTTACAAGGAAAGCAGTTTAGGATCCCAGTTGGAAGCCTGCTCTTAATAATTCTGAAATAACCTTAATTCAAAAGATTGATAAGGCTGAGGCACTGGTGTGTGTGTCAGGGTGACCTGAAGGCTGCCATATACTGAGATTTGGGGTCCCACCCTTCCCCTACCCTACACACATTCACACCTGGCTAGAGTGACCTTCTATCTCTAATGAGTTCTGGGGGCATCTGGCAGGAGTGGTGAAGGGAGGAGGTATTGAGGATGTCTGCCTCCCAGAGCTTCCACCAATAGCAGGGATTCCCATTTTATCATTGCAGCTATGACTATAATCCACCTTTATTGGGCCAGTATATGGCAGTTAGCAAAAAAATAAAAATAAAAATCAGATTCAGTCCCTACTTCTTGGAGGTTCTGGACTAGACAGGAAACACTGAGTTTAGCATTCTCAGTACACTGAGATTGGAGAAGGCCATGGGTGCTCTTGGGAAACCTTAGCACTGGTCCACTTGCCAGTGGACCAGTGAGCAGCATCTTCATTATAACCAACTAGCACTTCCAGGCCATTGTACCTCCACTCGCCTGCAAAAGCCCCTGTCCCTTTGGGCTTGATACCAGCCACTGAGCCTGTGTCCCACCTGTTCAAGCTAGAATGGCATGTCAGGCAGGCTTTGCCTACAGGCACAGAAATAAGTTTCTGTGGCCTTGGGGAGGTTAACTTTTTGAGGCTAGAGTACAGCCATGGTAATGAAAAAAATATAGGCATGGTTACAGGAGAAATCACTTGTTTGTAATTATGATCACAGACTGGAGAGTGAATCATACAGTCCAATACTGACATCTGACCACATTGCTGCCTGCTTGACCTCAGGCAGACCATGTGACTGCTACGTGCCTCGGTTTCCCCTCCACAAAATACCAGTAGATATTGGCCCAGCAGAGTCTCAGGACAATGAAAGAAAATACATTTCCAGCCTTAGGCACCAGGGATTCCATAATCTATCTTCTGCTCTGTGCTTCTCCAGTCCCAGGGATTCCAGAACTCAGGGAATTCAGAATATTCACTTCAAGGCGGATAGAAGGGAACCTCAGCATAGTTCAGTTCAGTAAACACATGAGCTTCAAGGGGGATCAGAGGCTCTCTGTGCTGTGAGGATCACACCCTCTTACCACTCTCTGTTGTCTGAGGGTTGAGCCATCTTCCCAGCCCATCCTGTCCTGTTTTCTACAAAACATTCAGTGCCAGGACCTGAACACCAAGCACTGAGGGTAAAAAGACACATAGCCCCTGGATTCCAGTCTACTTGAAAAGGCAGACAGATCAGCTGGTATTTCGTTCCAGCATGATCTACTTTTGGGAAGGGGTGCCCTCCCAGAACTGCATTCCAGGCTGAGGGCAGGGAAATGAGGGGGGCTACTTAGGAGGGAGCCAAGGGGGAAGAGAGAAGAGCCCAATGCTGAACCCACAGCTCCTGTCTAGCAGCTACAGTTCAAGCTGCAAATGCCTTTGGAACTGATTCCCGTGTCTCTCTTTCTGTAGCCGTCCAAGATCAAGTCACCTTCAAGTGTAGCCAGACCAAGGCAAAGCTCTCATCCAGCCAGCATATGATGCCACCCAGAAGCAGGCTTCTGCAAAACAACCCAAGCCCGGGAGTAATCCCCCCTGCCATTCAGCAGAGCCATGAGAGCATGAGTGTGATCTTGCCAACTCTGAAGAAGCAGCAAGAAATATTCACCTCCAGCTTCCACGGTCCTGTATTGTCACACCCGGCCCCAAAGCCCCTGACAAGTCTTAGCTCTGTCTGCCAGAGTCCACAGAATCTCAAAGCCACCCCTCCAGGAGTACCCCTGCACAAGGTCTGTCCCACCTCCCTGAACAACCAGCTCCTTAGTTCCCACCAGATCAGGCAGCCCAGTGTGGCAAGAATGCCCACCATGGTGTTTAACAATGCTGCGCAGGTGGTAGCAGCGGCAGCTGTGACCACAGCAATTTCGAGGGAGTCACTCCCAGGCCAGGTAGATAATAGCATTCAGCAGCATTTTGATAGCAACTCGATCTTTGCCAAGGCACCCATGAGAGCGCCCCCAGTGGCCCCGGCATTTCCATCTTGGCAGGCAGTTGTGCCCCCAAATCAGGTGGCTCCAGGAGGAAGACCTGGCCATAAGGTGAGTGCTGGCCTGGTCAACCCCAGCTTTAGCCTGCTGGGCAATCATAGCCTTCGGCAGAGCCCAGTGAGAGGTCCCGTGCCTGTGCCAAACACCACTGTGTCCCTTCAGTGGGGCATGGCCAGTGTTGCTCCTATGAGTCCTATTCAGGGCATTGAGCCACCTAGCTATGTGGCTGCTACTGCTGCTGCTGCTGCAGCCACCACTGCCTCTGCCATTGCTGCCAGTCAGCCCCTGGGTCCATTCAACAAAACAGGTACCTACCCTGAGCTCCCACCCAACCACTTCTTGTCCCAGCCTCAGCCGCCAGTAAGCGGTCTGATTTCACCACCTGACAACACTGAGGTGGATTTCATTGAAGCCCTCTTGGAAGGCTCCAGCAAAGAGCCCAGATGAATACAGGTTGAGCGACTTAGGCAAGCTGCAGCCCCAAAAGGCCAAGATCAGAATGCTGGCCAACTCGTTTAGGGCCCTGGGAAGCTGGAAATCAAACCAGGATGCCCATAGAAAGCCCTTTTTTACATCACTCTAGGGAGTGGCCTGAATCCACAGCAAATTCACAACTGGCCCGAGTCACACTTGGCTCCTCCGTCCAATGGGTGGTATCAGCCCTGCCAGTCTCTCTCTCTGCCCAATACAAAATGGAAAGCTGGCGATTTTTCAAGCTACTTGTACATATTTGAAAATTTTGTAAATGGTTTTCCTAAGCATTAATGACAGAAGTATTTATACTTGGTTTTGTGACTTTGTAAATAAAGTGATGGCTTTCATTTCAGTAGAATTATGTTTATGGTGCCTTGTTTTGTGTTGATACATTTATCTAAATACACAGACTGTGTTGTTCTCTCCAGTGAGACCTTGTTGAGTCAGGTGGCTAAGTCGCTTTGGTGTCCATGCTACAAGAGATATGGATGTGACCAAGAAGTGTTATGCAAGTTGACAAATGCTAAATGGAAAATTGGTGGGTTGTTGACTTATATTTTCACTAAGAATTCTGTCACCTGCCTGGTGTGTCTCTTAATCTCTTTGCAAACCTTTCAGTCTCCACTAGTGCTTTCATAATGAGCATTTACAGCCTAAGCTATTTTATTTTTAGGAAGCCCCCACCAGAGACCCTGGAAAAGCTGAGAATGTCTTTTTTGTGTGTGGTACTAGGGATAGAACCCAGAGGCATCCTACCTTTGAGATACACCTCCAGCTTTATTTTATTTTGAAAAAAAGTTTTTACTAAATTGCAGAGGGTCTCACTAAATTTCTGAGGCTGGCCTCAAACCTGTGATCATCTTGTCTCAGCCTCACAAGTATTAGGCTTCCAGGCATGCACCACCATACCTGGCTGAGAATGTCCTTTAGATTTGGAAAAAGTACAGAAGTAACGTTATGTGTGAGCTCTCCACCTTGAGGAACTAGAGCAGTCCCTCCTTTTGTCATTCAGACAAAGCCCCCGCTTTATAGCTTTATACAACTTCCATGTGCCATTGCAGGGTGACCATGAGCCAGTCCTGCTTTAAAGTCTTTCAGCAGTCATTTTAATGTAAGGCTCTGTGGTTTGAGGTGGGGGATGTCTATAAGCATTAATAGTTGATTTGAAGTTTGTCTTTGATGATTTCCATCTGCAATTACTGTCATGTATATTTAAGTGTCTGTTATAGAAAAACAACACCAACTGTCCTATAAACTTTTCTCAGTCTCCAGACTTTGTGTAATCACATTTTAATTGCCACCTTGTGTTTTGCCTCGACATTTGAAATCTGGCCTCTGTTTCCAACCAGTGTGGTTTTTTTCTTTGTTCTGTAATAAACAGCCAAGAGAAAAGTGTCTCTATGTTTTTTTTTTTTTTCTTTCCAGAAGCATTTGGTACCTGAAAATCCATGTCAGCTAAGCCTGCTAGTTTCATCTTTGGTTTTGGGTGGCTGGCTATTCGATGTGCATTAGAAAGCTACTATTGCAGGGTGGGTAGAAGGATAAAAAGTTAGCACATGCTGTAGAAATTTACCATCAAGAATATAGAAGCATATTGTTTGTGACCCCAGCTTCTCATTATACAGAGAATTAAAGAGAGGGGACAGGTGGCCACTAAGGCACATCTATGCTGGAGATAGAGGCAGGGATCTGCTCTGAGACTCTAGGTCTTTCACACCACCCTCCTCTCCCCTTGAAGTTCACACTTGCCATTCTTTGGCCAGATCCTGCCACCCTTAAATATGGATTGAGAGTAGATCGCTGGGACCCATGCCTCTCCCATTGGGTAGTCAGGACCTGACCAACAGCTATCTGGATTCAAAAATGGAGCCATAGCTCCCCGAAGGTGAGGAAGAAATTAGTTGAGACAGGTTCACACATCCATGCACTGTAATAGCAGGGCTTAATAAACAATTGGGATTGCATACAGTCCAAACATGCTATGAGGTGGGCCTGCCATGTCTCCCAGAGCTAAAATGCTCTCAGAAGATGCCCACATCCAATATTCTTTGTGATTGAAGGCAAAGATCCCAAAGGGAAGAAGCAGCCTCACTACTTTTGCCCCAAAGTCTTTGTTCCAGGCTTTCTGCTGAGCATTCTTCAGACTTCCCTCAGCCAGTCACCAATACTTATCAATATTGTCCTTTTGCCTCAAGTGCCCTATCCATGACAGGCCCCAGCTTCTCTTCAGAGCTACTCTGGAGCTCTTGGGCCCAGCTGTCCTGTCCTCTCTCTCTCTTTCAGTGGGCCCAGAGCCAGCAAGAATTGGGCCACATTCCCAATGACTTGCTAAGAACCTGCCAGTCAGGGAACTGAATCCCATGCCCTAGAAAAACTCTTCCCAGTTCTCTCCACAGCCTGCCTGAGCACCTCAAGTGTCACAGCTGTCCCCTTTGGCTTTGGTAGACTTCAGAGACCCAAAGTAATAACTGATTTTGGCCCACTGAGCTGTTTCTATTCTCCTTCCCAAATGGTTTGATTTCCCAAGCCAACAATTTGGATGACCTCAAGAGTGAGCCAGTGCGGGACACATGAAGATAAGTCTCCTAAACGCTTTCCACCCCCACTTGACCCTAGTCCGGCCTCACTACCTCCCAGCAGTGCTTTTCCTCCTATCTTGGTTGTTCCTGCCTTGTCCCAGGCTGATGTTCCTTAGACATATGTGCTCCCAACTATTCTGCTCCCAGCATTTCCCTATCACCAACACTGTCACCCTCTCTTTTGCTAGATTCCTCCCAGGGGCATCCCATCCAGCCTCATTTCTGACAAGAGAAATTCAGAAGATTTCAAAGATTAACATGGAAAAGTAACAAATAAAAACAGTATAAGAAAACAAGGGTAGATATTTTTATAATCAAGGTAGATTAAATTTCTCCAATCTTGATGTAAAACCACAAAGCAATTAGCAAAATGACTGATGCAATGGCTTACATAAAATTTTAAAAACTTGCACAAAGGAAAACAGCATAAAGTAATGCAATGGCTAATTTTTCTAATGTTTAGTAATAAAAGCATTAGATTGTCTACCAAAAAACATGAGTATAATTCTTCCATAGCAATTTTGTTTATAATAGGCAAAAACTGCAAACAGTGCAGGCACCTATCAGTAAGAGAATGTATAAGCTGGGCATGTAATCCTAGTACTTCGGAGGCTGAGGCAAGAGGATCGCAGGATCGAGGACAGTCTCAGGAAGTATGAAACTCTTAACTTAGCAAGATCCTGTTTCAAAATAAAAATAAGGCTGGGCGTGGTGGCACATGCTTGTAATCCCCGCCCTTGGGAGGTGGAGACAGGAGGATCACGCAGGTTCGAAGCCAGCCTCACTGGCTTACAAGACCCTGTTTCCAAACTATCCATATATATATATATATATATATATATATATATATATATATATATATGTATTAGGTCTGGGAGTGTAGCCCAGAGGTAGAAGGGTTTCCAGGAACCCCAGTACCACCAAAAATAAATAAATAAATAAATACATACATACATACATACATACATACATACATACATAAAATAGGGCTGCAGATCAGAAGGTAGAATGCTTTGGAGTCAATCCTCAGTGCCACAAGAGAGAGAATGTATAAAAAAAAACTCTGGTATAGTCATATAATAAAATATTGCTTATCAATAAAAATGACACTCCTCAGCAATCACAAGAAAATGAACTACTGATAAAGGCTATAGCATGGTTGAATTTATGCTGAGAGAAAGCAGATATGAAAACATATATACTATATGACTCCACTTATGTATATAATACTGAAATAGGCTAAAATAACCCATGATGAAAAATCAACAATGGTACACTCTGCACAGGAATGAGGATTGGCTAGAAAGGGACATAATGGAACTTTCTCAAGTGGTAATAGGTTCTCATTTTGATAGGGATGTGGGTTACACAGGTATATGCATTTGCCAAAACCCAGACAATGGTTTATGTAAAATCTGAACATCTCCTTAGGGGGCGAGGTACTGGAGATTTAACATAGGGGCATTTTACCTCAGAACTATATCCCCAAGCCCTTTTTATTTTTTTCATTTTGAAACAGAATCTTGCTAAATTGCTGAGGCTGGCTTTGAATCTGCAATCCTCCTGTCTTGGCCTCCCAAGTACTGGGGTTACAGGCATGTACCAACATGTTCAGTTTAAAACAGAAGGCTTTTTAACAAATAGTGAACTCCAGTTAATGATTTTTTGGAGTGTTTAGAAGCTGAAGTATACCTGTCATTTACTTTGAAGCACATAAGATAAACAAAGATGATTGCTGGCTGGATAGATGAAAGGGTAAAGAGGCAAATTTGTGACAAAAACAAGTAGAGTATCTTGCTAATTGGTGAGTACAGAGGTGAGTCTGTGAAAATCCACTGTACATTTCTTCAAACATTATTTGAAATTTTTCATAATAAAATATTAGGAAAACAGTGCATGGTGGTACACACCTGTAATCCTGGTACTTGAGTGGTTTAAGAGAAGGATCAAAGGTTCAATGCCAGCCTCAGAAACTTAGGGAGACCCTATTTCATAAAAAAAAATAAAAATATCTGGGAATGTAGCTCAGAGGTAGAATGGTGCTGGGTCCAATATCTAGTAACATAAAATATTAGCAGAAAATATTTTAAAGCACATAGGTGCTTTTAAAAAAAACAATCCAGCAATCTTATGTGGAATCAAAAAGCCAGAGATAAAGTTGCATCTGAAAGAAGGAAGAAGAGTGATGTTCAATGCTCCCACAACCCCTTTTTCTGAACCCAGCAGAAGGTAGTTTCAAACTGGGGGAGAACAGCCACACCATATGTGAAACAGTCAGACAGATTGGTCTTAGTTCTCCTATTGTGACAACATTGTGCAGAAACCAAGCACCAAACTGTTGTTCAGATGTTTTGCCCACCCAAATTTTTTTGAACGCTCATTTTTTTTATTTTTTATTGGTGCATTGTATTTATACAAATTTATTCCTATACTCTTAATATTTTTGAAATTGTTTTTTGTTTTATAAACCCTTATTGGAAAGGTCACAAACTTTATGTTGCCACTGCATTTATTATGCTTAAAGTATTGTGGGGAAGTACCATTGAATACAAAACTACTATGCTATTGAATTTTGCCCAGGCTTCTTGCAAATTTTTTTGTACAATGGAAGTAGAGTGGATAGAGCAATAATTTATACTCCCCAGACCTTGATTAGTATCAGGACACCTTTTTTCATTCAGTTTCCAACAGACCTAGAAATAAACTCCAAGTACTCTATTTAGGCTTAGGGATGGCATAATAACTTTTAAAACTTTTAGTTTTTATTTGCTCCTTTACAAATGTAAAAGGTGCATCTGATGTCTCTCTCCTCTCAGATAAATAAGTTTTACGTGAACTCTGGGAATGAAAAGGTAATCAGAAGATGGAAGAGGAATAAACATCCTTTTCAGAGGAGTTTTACCTAATCTTTCTCACACCAGCCTAAAAGTCTTTCTTTTCTTTAAAACATAATAGAAAATCAAGTAATAGTAAATGCTTTCCCCAATTTCAAATATTCAACTTAACGGAGACAGAGCATCTTTTAACTTACATTTTTTGAAAACAGAACATTTTAACAGATTCTATGCAAACATGGTTCTACTGTTGATTTACTATTACTTTATTTTTAAAAAGAGGGTGGTATGGGGGAGATACCAAGCTCTGGGCTAGCTCCAGTGTTCAGGATCATAACATGGTGTTCCATAACTTAGAAGTCCTTGACTCTACAAAGCATCAATTGAAGTCAATAAAGCATGTTTCTACCAACCTTTGTCTTTAAAACTGCAAAATGGGCAAGTACCTGAGGCATAACCTTCTGGCCTGAAGGGCTATTTTAAAGCCAGAACTAATAATAGCATTCCTAGATTTAAAGATACATTTTATAGTTCAAAATATGTTCTTCCTTCTAAAAGTGTGACACAAAGAATAATTTACACCAACTGCATTTTATCATGCAGTTTAAGAAATATTCCACAAGATGGAAAAAAGAAAGAAAAAAAGAAAAGAAAAAATCTTTTACAACCACTGCTAATGTAATTTTTTTAATTTTCCATTACTATCAGTCAGCTTCAAAACCATTGTGTATGCTGGGTATGGTGGCACACACTTGTAATCCCCGCGCTTGGGAGGCAGAGACAGGAGGATCATGCAGGTTCGAAGCCAGCTGTGCTGGCTTAAGAGGCCCTGTTTCCAATTTTTTTTAAAGTATAGAAATGGGTCTGGGAGTGTAGTCCAGAGGTAGAAGGGTTTCCAGGAACCCCAGTACCACCACCAAAAAAAAAACATTGTGTACAAAGCCCATTTTTACATGCATCTAAACCATAGATGCAGGCTATGAAATGCTTTATTCTATTTGTAGCAGCTTATGCAGGTGCAGCCAAACACAAAGCTTTAGGACAAATTGTACAAACTTTATAATGTAGAATTTGAATTTAAAATATGAAACAAAATCTACACAAAACTGATTAAAATCAAGTACAGATACCAAGACTGAAATGTATATCCCGTGTTTGAAAGGGAGTCTTGTTTCCTTTCAAGTGCTTTATTTTGCTACAGAACAGTTGAAATGAAGATGTAAAGCTTTGTGGTTAGTTTAAATTATACACTCTGTAGATACTATACCAATTTTAAAAGTTACACATAGACCAACAGATGTCCATCAGTTCATCTGAATTGATCAGACATTCCAGCTGGATCACTGAGAACAAATCAGACAAATGTGGAAAGAAAAGCCACCTGTGCAATTTGTTTTCAGAGTTTACTGATGGGTACACTGTACTCCAGGCCCACTATGGCTACTGCTTTCTTCATCAAAGCTATCACGCCTCTGACCACCTCTTGAGCCTCAAGTTTCTCCAAATACATTAGGGACTTCTGGTCTGGATGACAGATCTTCTAGTTTAGAAAACTTGTCTGGGTTGATTCAGTTGTTTTCAGAAAACTGCACATTAGACCTGACGTAAGGATCACATTTTCAAAGGGGTTATGATACTGTGGCATTTCTTTACCTGGAACTACTCAAACACATCCTGATGCAACTACTTTGCCAGGGGGTATTTCACCATAGTTTGACATAAATCAAGGAGCTTAAATGTGAACTAAAATTCATATAGAGCTTCAACAAGTCCTATCTTCTATGTCATATGCAAATCATTTCCCATCTCTCTGAAATACCTCATGTTCTTTCTCTTGTAACCAAAGAACAATATCTCCTGGTTTTACTCCTGGGGCCCGCTATCTCTTTAAATATAACTCTTTCTCCATGTTTCACACATTTATTTATATAAACTTCAAGAATCTTGACTTTTTAAATCATCTTCTTCCCTTTTCATTTTAGAGGGCTCCTTTTCATTAATTACCTCTCCTTCTCAATTACAACCAAAACAGAAAGACTGCACCTGTTGTACCATTCCTGGAGCCAGCTGGCTCATCATGATGCATACCCCTCAATCCTGACAAGCACTAAACTTCTGAACAAGCTCCAGACTTTCCACCTTGGCCACTGCATGCATTACAGAGTACATTCTTGCTAATTTGTAGCTTGGTTGTCTTGTCATACATACAACATACAGATCTTCTAAAGATACTTTGAGTGGGTAACTCATGTCCTCTACTCTTCTTCCACAATCTCGACTTCTACTCTGATTTCCCATGCAATCCTCCACGAAAAATATGAGAGAAAATATCATTCATGCCACCACCTTTACCTCTATCTTTCCGAAGACCTTGTTCTCCATATCTGCCATACAATTCTGGCTTCTCTGGATTTGATAATGCTTCATATGCAAAACTTATTTTTTTTAATTTGTCTCCAGCATTTGGCTTCTTATCAGGATGGTATTCCTTGGCTACCTTTCTATATGCCTTCTTCAGCTCATTCTCGCTGGTGCTGGGTGGGACACTCAGGATGTCCTACAGCTTCGTATCCATCACATTTACCTTGGCACCTTGTAGGGCAGCACTAAAGGAGGAAGGCAGTGGAACAGAAGCGAGCCGGGCCCACTAGCAGCATCAGCTGCAGTGCAGGCTGATCAAGACAAAATTGTTCTATATTAGATTGTTTCTATCTTCATCTTCTTAACTAAAGCATTTACCTTGACAACCATTTATGCATAACGTACTATGCAGAAAAAAATAGAGCTCTTTAAAATCAATGAGAAAAAGATGAGCTATCCAGAGAGGAAGAAACTGAAAAGGACATGAGTAATCAGTTAACAGAAATAATACAGGCTCACTGGCTCAGTGGCAGAGCACTTACCTAGGATGTATGAGACCCTAAGTTCACTCTCTGGTACCACACAAACAATAGAAGAAATGACAATTGCCTAGAAACATGTAAAGAATCCCAAACCTCCCTTAAGATGAAAGAAATAGGAACAAGATCAATAACACCGTCAGATTGGCCACAAATGGCATAACTGCTACGAGCCAGTATTTAAGAAGTATAAGGACTCAAGCCTTTTCTCTCTTTCATTGCTGACTTGGGAGGCAAATATACTGAAACTTCATGGCCTTGAGCATCACCTTCTTGTGCAGATCCAAAGATCCAAGCAGAGCCACAAGCTTTTTCTGGACCTCTGTGGAGCTACCCCATAAATTTAAACCAATCTTAGCTCTTGACTTTCCCAGAGGCCCTCAAAAGAAAATTACCAAGAATACATGACAGTCCCTGTCCTTCCTTTGCAAAAATCCTGAGAAAGGGCCTTTCTCTCCTGACTTTCCACACTATAGAATGCCCCAAGAGCCAGAGGCCATGGTGAATGCCTATAATCACAGTGACTCTTGAGGCTAAGTCAGGAAGATTGCAAGGTTGAGGCCATCCTCAGAAACTTACCAAGACTGTGCTTCAAAATTTAAGAAAAGTTAAAAGGGTTTGGGATGTATCTCAGGGGTAAAGCACCCCTGGGTTCAATTTCCAGTACCACTCAAAAGAATGCCCCAGGAACAGAACAGTAAATAGCAGGCCCAACAAAAAAGACCATCAGAGTAGAAGTTATTTCTTTGGACATTGTAAATGCTCAGCATTTAACTATCACTCAGCATTTACCTTGTTATAATAAATTGTTATTTAATTGTTGCTATCGTTTCAAAAATTGTTCTTTGAAACTTTGAATGGAGCAAGCACCCTCTCCTCCCTCCTCAAGAATTCCAGTTAAGGGCCATAGAAACTTGACCATCGGTCTTGTTATTAACTAGCTAGCATTTCTGCCAGAAGAGTTGTTCCAACAGCAGGGCAGAGAAAAAAACATCCAAACAGGCAGCAGAAATGGAACTGGGAATTTTTCCACAAGAGAAACTTGGAAACATTGGAATTGTGGGTTAAAGGTTTGTCTTACTCACAACATGGATGTGAGATTGAATACAGGTGCAAATATCCAGACTGCACTGCAAAAACTCTTCCTGGTAAGTGAAAACAATAAGAACTCAGCAAGTAGCAACAATATACAAAATTATGCCAAGACTCTTGCTGGCGACAGGTCTGTTTCAATTCCAGAGCCAGGACCAAAACTTTCCATGAGTAACCTGAGGATCACCATGGAGCAAGCTGGTAGGTTTCCAAGATGGAAGCTATTTTTTCTCTCCTCAGATCTGTTTTTCTCCCTTCCATGTTACCCATGATTTAAAGTTATCTATGTACTTTGGATGCTTTTGAATTTTAATGTTCTTTGTTCCTTTTTATGGATTGATCATTCTTTAACATACAACACATGTGTCTTTAAATTTTATAAGCTTTTTTGGGGGGATGAAACCCAGGGGCATTCTATCTTCTAGCTATTCCTCCAGCCCTTTTTATCTTTTATTCTGAGTCATACTCAGTTGCTGAGGATATTACTAGTTTGCTGAAGCTGTCCTCAAACCTGTGATCCTCCCTTCTCAGCCTCTCAAATATGGGGATTACAGGTATATGCCTGGCTATTTATCTACCTCACGATGTTCATTTTGGTGTTTTCAGTTTTCTGCTTTTAAAAATAAGTGTTGCTCTGAACATTCAAAATAAATTGAAGGAAAAAAAAAATCTTCTATAGCCAGGTGTGGTAGTACAGGCTTTCAATCTCCATACTTAGGAGGCTGAGATAGGAGGGATTGCAGGTTTGAGGCTAGAACATGGTAACTTAGTGAAACCCTGTTTCAAAATAAAAAATAAAATAGGACTGGGGTAGAAGTAAATTTTACTCAGAAGTAAAATATCCACTGGTTCAATCTCCAGTACCATACACAAAAAAGTCAATAATAAGACTTCAGTATTAAAAGTATGAAGCAAAAGGATTGATGGAACAAAGAGATGTGGCATTTGATACTGGTAATTTTTTACATTGCATTGTTTAGGTAAAATGCAACCTTAGTAGGGAAATTATTCTTCTGCTCCCTAAAAATATTGTCATCCCATTCTTAGTATCATCTAAAGGTGTTTACAGGAACCTACCATTAAAATGCAATCTTGCTCTAAAAAAAGTATGCAGTGGAACCCACTCTCCACACAAACACGCACATACTTGAGACCTACCAAAGTGCAAGCAAGCCTTCTTTTCCTCATTGCTATTTGTGTCCAGATGCCTGCCCCACCCACCCTGGCACCCCTCACCCTTATTCCCACTACTCTTCCAATGGATAGGTGGCAATGTATCTCCCCTGAAGAGACCAAGCCAGGCTCCCTGCATGCAACATGAGTGAGGGTAATGTAGAGAGCACACTTACACACCCACATAGTTATTTTCATGAGAGTTTTGCCACCTGCAGGAACATGGCTTACAAGAAGTGTCCCTCCCCATGGCAAAGAGTAGTCCTGCTTTTGCTATTGAGCATTGCTGAAATGGAGACGCTCTGCCACCATAGCAGATTTCACTTGTCCCAGAGTTACCTGGCCCACGTTTGAAATGAGCCTCCATGGAGCTATTGATTCTGGCACAGGTTTACTCAATCTCAGGCTGCAGGAGGCTTTCCCTCTGACCCCTCCACCTGGCTTCAGCTTCTGTTCCCAAGCCACCTCCACAGGCACAGGCAGGCACCAGCACTTTCCTTCTGAAGTGGATTTCCCCCTTCTGTTCCAAAACCATTACTCCTGCACAGCCACAAGTGGAGGCTCCCCCATTAGAAGTTCCGGGGAACTGGCCACATCTCCCAGTTTGCCATGAATTAAAATCTTCTGGTCATTGGGAATATGAGGCCCACAGAACAGAGCTTTTATGGAAAGGAGGCATTGTCATTTCAGTTTTCTGGGTGGCTTTACTTTGGATTTGATAAATAAATCTCTTCACGCTCAATAATGTGTGGTCCACAGTCAGCAACAAATGAGGAAATATGTGGCCCTTTCAAAATGTCATACAAAGCCCTGCCTCCTTCTGAATGCCTGTGGCTGCAAAGCTCTTCTGGGGACAAAGGGAATGGACTTGGCACACTGACCACCCTGGCCTGCAGGCAGCAGTGGGAGGATTCAGCAAGCACAGATGCAGGCCAAAGGCAAAGACCCAGCTACCCCGGGGCCTCATGGGACTTCCACATAACCATTAAGCATTGGAGCTCTGGCGCCAGAGCCCTGGACTCACATCATGGCTCCATAACTTGTTAGAAGGGGGAGTCTACAAGTCAACAAACCACTTGTTCTCTCTGTGCCTCAGGGTCCTCACCTGCCAAATGGAGAAAATAAAAATGTTATCTCATAGAGCTATCATAGGAGTGAAAGAACAAATCTATGTCTCTTAAGGTTAAAGATGAGTTGCCCCAGGACACTCCTGGGTACATAGCCAAGAGAAATGAAAACAAATGTCCACATGAAAATTCACACAGGAATGATCAGAACAGCACTATTTATAAGATCTCAAAGTAGAAACAACCCAAATGTCCACTGATGGATGAACAGATAGATGAACAAAATATGCTCTATCCATATAATAGAATATTCTTCAGCCTTCAAAAGGTATGAAGTAGCTGGGTGTGGTAGTGCATGCCTGTCATGCCAGTACTTGGGAAGCTGAGACAGGAGAATCCAAGCTTTGTGGCCAGCCTCAGCAACATAGAAAGACTCTCAGAAACCTAGCAAGACCCTGTTTCAAAACAGCAACACAAAAAGAGGACTAGAGGTGTAAATAAGAGGTAGAATGCACCTGAGTTCAATCCCTAGTACCACACACGCACACACACACACACACACACACACACAAAAAAGGAATGAAGTGCTGATTTACACTGCAACTTATATGGACCTTGAAAACATTGTGTTAATAGAAGCCAGACACGAAACTTCACATATTATGTAATTTAACTCATCTGGAAGTCCAGAATAGGCAAATCCATGGAGACAGAAGAAAGATGCGTGGGTTTCAGGCATTGAGGCACAGGGGGATGTTAGCTAAAGGGCACAAGGGTTCTCTGTGGTGTTGAATATCTTCTAAAATTGGCTGTGGTGATGGCTGCACATATGTATGAATATCATAAAGACCAGTGAATTGTACACTTTAAATGAGTAAATTTATACCTTGCATGAATTATATTTCAACAAAGGCTTTATAAACAATCTAAAAATATTATGTGGCTTGAAATAAGCTGAATGTCAAAAATACAATAAATACACTTTCCATTGAATTAAATTTTGGTGGTAATGGGCATTAATATCAGTGGAATTCTACCTCTGAATTATACCCACAGTCCTTTTGATTTTTTTTATTTTGAAACAGTGTCTCGCTAATTTGCTGAGAGCCTTATTATTTTGCTGAGGCTGGGCTTGAACCTGCAATCCACCTGTCTCAACCTCCCAATTACTGAGATTATAGGCATGCACCACCATGCCCAGCTTGAATTAAATTTAAAAAGACAATTTGATCCATGCAAGGTTTATAGAAGCACAGAGTTATCCTAGTTGCTGTGTCCTGGAGTCCTCATTGCCTAACCAGGAGTTGTACACGCAGTAAAAGTTCACCAATGAGGGAACCAAAGTCAATTTTCTGTGCACAGAGGAATTCACAGGCTCCTTTTCCACTTTCTTCCTTCTCCAGCCTTCTAGGAATCCAGGATAATGACCAGGGACTCCCTAACCCTGGAAGCATAAGTCACCAAAGGAAGCTAGGGGCTGATGCTCAGGCCCCTCTGCCTCACTATTTCCTTTCTTAGATGGCCAAGCCCACCTGATTTCACTAGCTGGATCTTTTGCAGGATAAGGTTATTTCTTGGAAGAAGCAATGTAGGAATTGAGTAGTTCATCCCATCTCTAGCAGGTGGTCACCTCTAGCAGCAGGCCCCTCCATTCCTTCTGAGATTCCCCAGTGCCAAGCAAAACTAACAGCATGTTCCTTGATCTGTGCTTGGCACCTTCCACCCCTCTCATCTCTTCTTCAGCTTTTGCCTTGCAGGCATGACCTTCTTGGTACCTTTCTTATAGTCTGTCCCCACCATGCTCTTCCACCCACACTTCCTAGGTGCTCTGCAAATGGGAGTTTGCTGGTGTTGTTAGTTGCCTCATTCTCCTTCAATAGGATGATTTGTAATTGTGATGACATAATGTCCTCCCCTGGGCAAAATGTGCCAGTAAAAATTTATTAATTTTTGCATTGTCTCATTTACATTTCCTCATGAGTGGTATACTATCCACAATATTCCAGAGGCGATATTTCCTGCAACTTTCCATCAACAACTGGAAGACTAAAATGATCGCAGAAGAATATAACAATAAGCCTGGAGTAGTGACAAACACCTGTAATCCCTGTACTTGGGAGGTTCCAAGTTCAAGGCCAGTCAGCAACCTAGCAAGACACAGTTTTCAAAGCAAAAAATAAAAAGGACTGGAGGTGTAATACAGGAGTAGAATGACCCTGGATTCAATATCCATTACCAAAAGAGAGAAAATACAATAAAGTTTGAATCAGCCTTTGATATCCAAAATAGGATTTTTGTGTCCATGACCAGACACTGGTCTTAAAAGCCATGTTTGTGTGTGTGTGGGGGGGAGTACTGGGGGTGGAATCGGGGGCTTTTCTACCCCTCCGGGCTATACTCCTAGACCTATTTTATACTTTATTTGGAAACAGGGTGTCACTAAGTTGCTGAGAGCCTCACTAAGTAGCTGAGGCTAGCTTCGAACCTGTGCGATCCTCTTGTCTCAGCCTCCCAAGCACTGAGATTACAAGCATGAGCCACCATGCCCGCTTAAAAGCCATGTTTTAACTACTAAGAAAATATTTTTTTCTCCTCAATGCCTTTGGTTACTGCAATGGTTGGTTTTATGTGTCGCCCGAGCCAGGCTCTAGCCCCCAGTCTAGTGTTACTGTGAAGGGATTTGGTAGCTTTGGTTGCCATCAACAATCTGTCAACTTTAAGTAAAGATTACTAAGCCTGGATAAGGTGGTGGGTCCAAGCCAATAAGTTAGCCCCATTTAGGACCAAAGACTTAAGTTTCCCTGGCGAAGAAGAAATTCTGCCCGAAGACTGAAGCACCCACTCCCACCTGAGTTCCCAGCCTGCAATCAGCCCTATAAATATTAAAATTTCCCAGCAAGTTCCCATATAATCCTTTCTTTACTACAGATGTGAATTAAAAATGCAAACACAGGGGACAAGGAAAAGGCACACTGACCCCTAGATGTAACCATGCACAGAGAATTTCAAACCTAAGGGAACATGGTGCTATCAGTCAGTAAGGCTAAGTTGCTGCGTCCCCAGGGTGGAGACTCAAGAGGAAAAATAAGGCCACTGTGGATGGTGAAGAAACAATGTTTTTCTTTGCCCATGTGAAAAATTGTATGGGTCTAAATTCAAAATCCTACCTAGGCACTTAAAACAGCCCAGATGCCAAGCACAGGGCCTTCTGGGTGTGTAGCCTTCTTGATTTCCCTTGCTAGCACTCTGGCAATGCTGTGATATCCTTTTGCAAGAAGTCATCATCAAGTGGATTTTCCAAGGTCATGTAGCTCATAAAAATGGATTAGGCTCCCATTTTCTACTCTTAACCCCTGGGCAGTCCAGCTTTGAAATAGCCAGAGATACCACCCAAATTCCCTGCTTCCCCAGGAATAGGCATGAGGAGCTACTACTACTTGCTCCCTCTAATTGAGTATGTCCACCTTCAGATGTAGTGCTCCAGACATGATAATAATCACCAGTTCTTTGTTAACACTAAAGAAGACACAAAGCTGGACAAGGTGGTGCACACCTGTAGTCCCAGCATTTGAAAGGCTGAGACAGGAGGATCGCAGGTTCGCAGACAGCCTCAGCTACTTGGGTCCTCTACAACTTAATGAGAGCCTGTTTCAAAATAAGGGGAAAAAATAAGGCAGGGTGTGTAGCTTGGAGGTCGAATGCCCCTGGCTTCTATTCCCAGACCTGCAAAAAAAAAAAAAAAGATAATAAAAAAGGGATGGGGTACAGTGTCCCTGGGTTCAATCCCCAGTACAAAGAATGAAAAAGAAGGAAGGAAGGAAGGAAGGAAGGAAGGAAGGAAGGAAGGAAGGAAGGGAGGAAGGAAGGAAGGAAGGAAGGAAGGAAGGAAGGAAATCATAGGGTGGAGCCTCATGGGAGTGTGGAAGTCTCTGTCCCTTCCCACTGTTCCAACACAAAGTAGATGAGCAATCTCCAAGGGAGTATAATCTCTATGCCAGAATGTCCTGGGTACCTGGATGGGGAGTGGGCAAAGGCCCTGTCAGTTTGTCTGCCAAACATGCCTAGGTGCTGCCAGCCTGAGGCAAGAAACGCTAGGTTCTGTTTTGCCTTTCTCTGAGATGAATGAATGGTGCCCTGGGCTGGAAATTGCAGAGGTCGCAGTGCATTTCACCCCAGCCCACCAGACCCACCATTATGACAGTAGTTCTGGGTCATTGGGCATAGGAAAGCTGCCCAGAGGGCTCCTGTGTGACATTTAGTCCTGAGACAGCCCAAGTTTGCCAGTGTTGCTATAGAAGGCTCCACATTAGGACATAGGACAAAGTAATGACCCCTGCTGTTTATTGCCTTTGTTCAAGGTTGTCAGAGTTGAACAGAAACTGAGTCAGTATGCATGGTATATGCAGATGGCCCTTTTGTCTCCTACTCTAACCCTAGCAGGCAATTCCAGCAGTGGCTGGCCTTGCATACTAGCCATGGTGAATTGAAGGTTGGAGCATGCTAGAAAATAGCAGCAGAGCAGAACTGTGAGAGATGGAGAACTTCCGTTGCAACCCTAATGGCAGCAGACTTAGACCATCATAAAAACCCAGGGTATCTATGAGAATGCTCCTCTACACAACATGTGGGATGGCCATCAAAAAATATGGGAAACTTCATCAGAAATTCTAGGTGATTTTATTTTGTCTTTGGACTTAAGTGTCTTCTCCCCTGTAGCAGTCATAGCCTCTCTCTATCTTCTCCCCTGCAGTCACACTCTCTCACTCTGCCCCAAGCTCCAATGATTTTTTTGGAAACAAGATTTTACTATGTTGCCAAGGGTCTCACTGGCCTTGAACCATCCTCCTGTTTCAGCCTCTGAAGTACTAGAATTACAGATATGTGCCAGTATGCTTGGCCCGAAGTTTCTTAATGTTAAAAAACATAGCACTACTCTGTTTTCTGTGTGTACACCTGGCCCCAAGCCAAGTGCTTTTTTTTCCCCATAGGTGTCTGATAAGGTGTGACATGGAAAACTCTGCCTTCTTCAAGCCTCTTCAAGATGCTTGGAGCATGTTTTTAAATTACAGAAGAGTCCCGATCCTAGCTCCTCTTAGCTCTGGGAAACTAAAGGGAGAATCCCACGGAGCCTGACAAAGGCTGCCTCTCTTCAAATCTTGATGCACAGAGCTCAACTGGACTGGGATAGGCTCCAGGCCCCATGAGAGGGGCCAGTAGGTGCCAGGGACAAGCTGCTTAAGGGTTGGGGAGAGGACAGAAGCAGAGCCTGGGAACCTGGCAAGGGCAGCCTGGAGAGCATTCCATGGTCTCAAACCCAGGCTGGAATAAAGAAAAATGAGTACACAGAAAACTACAGGGTCCCTAAACTTACATTTCCTCAAATAATTTATTAGTGGCAAGTGCATTGTGGCTTCTTGTAATATTTTACATTTTCTCTGTTCAACAGAGGCCACATGGGATGACTGGAGACTTTGGGTCTGAATCACGGCTCAGGCACTTGCTAGCTATATGATCTCAAGCCACCTAATGGTGAGCAAGTCTCCTCAAGTAGGAAGGACCAATTTAAGAAGTAAATATGCAAAGTCATTGCTCTTAACCATGATCCCACAATGCCAAGCAGTGACATCAAATGTCCATAAATATCCAGTATCCAGCAGTAGAGAAGGATCGCCTTCTCCTCCTCTTTCTCCTCCTCCTTCTCCTCCCCCTTCTTCTCCTCCTCCTCTTTCTTCTCTTCTTCCTTGTCCTCCTTCTTTACTGGGGATTAAAACAAGGGATGTTCTACTTCCAAGCTACATACCCTGCCTTTCGTATTTTTAAAATTTGAAACAAAAATATTTTTAAAATAAAAATAATAAAAAAATTGAAACAGCATTTCATTAAATTGCTGAGATCCTTGGTAAATTGCTAAGACTGGTCTCAAACCTGCTATCCTTCTCTCTCAGCCTCCCAGGTACTGGTATTATAGCCGTGCACCACCATATCCAGCTTGGAACTACTTCCTAAACTGCATGTCAAGCCTGGGCTTCTCACCTGATCAATATTCTTTCTTTTAATCACTCAGCAGTTCTTGCTTTTCAGAGAAGGCACTGGAGAACAGACATTAGGCAATGTGACATGGTCACAAAGAAGAAAAGTTGTGGAGACTGGACTTTTATTTCTGACTCCAGAGCCTAAAAGACAATGACAACTTTCATACTTGAAAACTGTAATCAAGCCAGGTGTGGAAGTGCATGCCCGTGGACCCAGACAGGAAATGCTGTAAATGGACCAGGCTCGAGGAATAAGATCATGAGTTTGCTTTAGGCCATGTTGTTTTAAGTATCGGTGAATAATTGCACATGAGATATTATTTAAAGCAGACAGACTCATGGGACTTGTTTTCAAGGACAAGGTCCAGATGGAGATAAGAATTTGGGAATCATTAGCATATAGATACAAAACAAAACTGGATGAGAATGAAACTGCTAAGAGAAAACATGAAAAACCCAGACATGGTGGCACATCCTTGTAATCCCAGTAATCTTGTAATTACATCTTGTACACATCTTTGTGCATATCTTGTACACAATCTTGTACACATTCTTGTAATCTTTGTGAAGCAGAGACAGGAGAATCACAGGTTGGAGGCTAGTCTCAGCAACTTAGCACAGATACCCTCAGAAACTTTGTGAGGCCCTGTTCCAAAATAAGAAATAAAAGGAGCTATGGTGTAACTGAGTTGGAATGCCCCTGGGTTCAATTCCCTGTATCAAAAAAAATAAATTAAAAAAATAAAATATAAGAAAAGAGTGGAACCTGGGAAGGAGCCTTAAATTCCTAATATCCAATGACCCAATAAAGAAGAAGCCAGCAGGAAAAAGAAAAAAAGTGGCCAGACAGGAAGAAAGGAAGATATATTACAGAAAAAAGGAAACATGAATTTTGATTCAAATGGTATCAAGAGGTTAAGTAGACTGGGGACCAAGAATGTCCATTGGATTGTGTGTGTGTGTGTGTGTGTGTGTGTGTGTGTGTGTGTGTGTGTGTTTTACTGCAAATTGACCTTAGGGACACTCTACCTCCAAGCAACACCTCCAGGCATTTATTTTTTATTTTGAAATAGGGTCTTGCTAAATTGCTGAGAAATCCTTCTGTCTCAGCCTCCCAAGTACTGAGATTATAGGCATGTGTCATCACACCTAGCTTGTTCATTGGATTTAATAACATAAATATGCCCTATTTGGGTACAATATTAAAGACAAAATCTTGACTCAAGAGAGATGATGTGTGAAAGACAAAATGGAAACAGCCAATGCAGGCAATTCTTTCTAGAAGTTTATGAGTGAGAGTAAAGAGATGAGCTGGTAAACAAAGGAAGGTATGGGGTTGAAAGAACAAACAAGCCACCTGGAAGGATATCATAAAGAAGGAGAGGCTGGAGAGAAGGAATGAAGGAAACATTGGCTTTGTTCAGTTCGTAATTGTCCTTAAGAATGGGATTTTGCTCTGCTGATTGGTCCGCCTTCATGATTTCAGAAAAAAAAAAAGAAAGAAATCCTAAATGGGCACTCAAGCCTGTCCTGTCCTGTCTCCTAATACACTGCCCAAGTACAAGTGTTTTTCACTTACTTCCCTAAGTAACTCTCCCACTTCCCTAAATGACTCTTTCACTTTTCTCCTCTCTCCTCAAACCTCCTCCCCCCTCTTTTGCCAAATCATGACTGTTTCCTGATCCATCTATGAGAAAGTAGAAGCAGTTATTAGACCAGAACTGTCTCATCTCCTGACCACCAAACATACTACCATACACTGCCTCACCCTGAATTCACTCCTATGACCCTACAACTTTCATCTCTATGCCTCTGAAAGACCAGCCCCTCCACATGCCATCTGGACCTCATATACCAATGACCTTCACCTCATCAAATCTTTGGGTTAAGACAGGTGTGGTGGTGCATGTCTGTAGTCCCAGTATTTGGGAGGCCGAGATGGGAGGCTCACAAGTTTGAGGTCAGCCTTAACAAGGTCTTAGTGAGACCTTGTTTCAAAAATTTTAAATAAAATAGGACTGAGGTAGATCTCAGAGGTAGAATGTCCCTGACTTCAATCCCAAGTACCAAAACAAACACCTGGTTTGTAGGAGGGCAGGTATTCTCAAAGAGCCCATCGGCAGGATAGACTTCCGCCAAAGAGGTAGGGGTCCTGGCCAAATTATGAAATTCTGCTGTCTGTGTCTCCAACTTGCTATACAAACCTGGGCATGTTTCTTTACTTTCCCCAGGCACCAGTTTCTACCCACAGAGATGAAGGGTTTTGGTTGAATACTTAAGTTTCCTTCTATTCACGACACTTAGATGTGAAGAGCGGTTCTGTTCTGGGACTGCAGCCACTGCCCACTGAAATTCATGATCTTAGAGCAACTCGCTTCCTCCAAGCCCCAATCTACTCATGGTACACTGGCATAATAGTAAGATCTGCCCTAGATTGTGGCTGCAAGAATCAAGCAGCATCCCCTGCTGCAGGGACCTGATGTCAGTGCTCAGTGAGCATCATATTGGCACACTGTTTTTGTTTTCATTTCATTTTGTTTCGTCTTTGGTACTGTGTACTGAACATACTGCCTCTCAGCTATACCCCAGACCTATTTTATTTTTTATTTTGAATCAAGCTCTTGCTAGGTTTCAGAGAGTTTTGCTAAGTTTCTGAGGCTGGCCTGGAACTTGTGATTCTCCTGTCTCAGATTCCCAAGTACTCTGTTTACAAGAGTGCACCACTGCACTCAGGTTTTTGGCACATTCTTGATTGTCCTCAAATGTACCTAACACCACCAGGTTCACTACAAATGCTGGCAAACTTGAATCAACCCAGAAGCTGCCAGGCTGGAAAGACAGCCTCCTGCTTGTAAATCCTTTCAGAAAATCCTATCAAAATCTATTTCATTCTTCACGATGGCAAGATTGGGGATGGGAGAGCTCACTGTGAACAGCTCTCCTGAGGTCTAGGAGGATGTGGCTGGAATGTGAGGGATGTTTGTTCGGCATCTGGCCACTTGGCTGGATTCTGCATTCCTAGGGAGGCTGTTTCTTGATACAGAATTGATTATTCTAATCAAGGCACTTCAGTGCTCAAACTGTTAAATATAAATAGGTTAGTGTCGTGTAAAAGTGTGGCTTTAAGGAATTAAATGGGAGCAGGCTTTCCTGAGATGAGTCTAAAATAAGCACTAAGTTAGCATGCAGAAATAGCAATAATAGAAACCCCAGGCTCTGACTGACACGACTGTGTCAAATGAGACTCCGCATGGTCCCCAAAGTGATCGTTCTTCAAGATGCAATCTGGAAGCTGTAGGCAAACCCAGATGCCCGAGCCAGAATGAAATCTTTCCCAGTCTAGGGAATGCCACAAATTGGTGGGACAATAAAAGGCAGTAAGTGTGCCAGTGGGAACAGAACTCGGGTGCCACTAAGGGTACTCTAGGACTCTTTGGGATAAACCAATGGGGAGCCTGCATATGGGGTTCCCAAACTTCCTTCAGGGAGAAAGGCTAGAATATCAAGACTACCATAAAGAAGAACAAAATTATGTCATTTGCAGGAAAATGGGTGGAACTAGAGAATAGTCTGCTGAATGAGATCATCCAAGTCTCAGAAAGTTAAGGGGCAAATCTTTTCTCTCTTATATCAAAGCCAGAGAGAAAAGGGGAGAAAGGGAGATCTCATGAAAATATAAGGGGAACTAACAGAGTAGAGAGCAAGGAAATTGAGGAGATGGGAGACAGAAGTGAAATAAAGAGGACTGAGGAAGAAAACAAATAATGTTACATTCACAGATGAAGCTCTCACTGCTGATCTTGTTCACGTGTATAGTAGGGTGGGGAGGTGTTTGGGATGCAGAGGGAAATACACCAAACTACATGTGCATGTGTGAATATATCGCTTTGAATCTCACTTTGATGTATAATTGCAATGCACCAATAAAATGACTTTTTAAAATACCAAAATTGGAACTCCAGCTGAAAGTCACCTTTGATTTGGCCAGGAATGGGAAAGGAAGCTTACAGATAATGGAATTGGGGCATTTGAAATAGCAGCAAGTGGCCCTTAGTAAAGGTGGGTGGGACAATGAAAGTCAGTATATATGCCAGTGGGAATGGAACCCAGGTAACACTAAGACTACTTTGGGGTACTTGGAAAGAAGTGATTGCTCAGAATCCCTCTCCCCACAGCCTCTGACGAATTCAGGAAAGAGGCTATATCTCATTGTCTCTCAATGTTAGGCAGACTCAGTGGTAAAATTTAAAAAGGAACCAGCATGCAGGAATACAAAATGTCTTCAGGATCACATGAAATTCAGCTTCTCTTTCATCTCTGTTATTGGTTGATTTGTGCCCTCCCCCATTCATAAGGTAAAATCCTAAGTCTCCAGTGCATTAGAATGTGAGCTTGTTTGGAAATAAGGTCATTGCAGATAAAAATTATTTAAATTAGTATTAGGTCATACTAGAATAGGTTGGGCTCTTAATTATCTATTACTGGTATCCTTGTAAGAAGAGGAAATTTGCCAGGTGTGATGGCGCACACCTGAAATTCCAGTAGTTGGGAGGCTAAGACAGGAGGATTACAGGTTCAAGGCCAGCCTCAGTGACTTAGCAAGACTCTCAGCAACTTAACAAGATCCTGTTTCAAAATAGAAAATAAAAAGAGCTGGGGATGTAGCTCAGAGTTAGAATGTCTCTGGGTTTGATTCTTAATATGAAAAGATGAACATGGAAGAGGAGGAGGGGGGAGAAGGAGGAGGAGGAAGAAGGAGAGAAGAGTAAATTTGGACATGGAGACAGAGGCATGAACACAGAAAGGATACCATGTGAAAATTGGAATTATACTGCCAAAGCCAAGGAACACTAAAAATTTGCCAAAGAGCCAGGGGAGAATAAGGAACATATTCTCTCCCCTGTCACAAGGCTCAACCCTGCTGACAACTTGATTTCAGACGTCAAGCCGCCAGAACTGTGACGTGTTCCATTTCTGTCATTTAAGCCAACCAGCTGATTGGAGTTTGTTATGGCAGCCAGAGCCAGAGAAAATGAATACAACCTGCCTCTGCAGCTTGGCCAACTAAATAGCCTGGGTGTCAGCTTCTGTCCTTAGGTCACCAAAAGGCCAGGCCAGGAGAGGCCAGCCCAGAAGCTGAAGTGGTCATGGAGGAGAGACGGGTGCTTATCCAAGAGCAGCAACAGCACCTCAGCAGGCCAGGTCCAAGCTCAAACTCTCTTGAACAAAGCCCCAGAGGCTCCTGAACTTCTGTGGCCAGCAGGAAGCTGTAGGGAGGTCATGAGGGTGAATGGCTCAGCACAGTGCCCAGCAGAGTACATTCAGTACAGGAGTCGGTCTCTTTTTGAGTTGAAGGGAAGGTGATGGACTTTAGTCCTGGCCCCATGCCACATGCCAATGGCCAAAGTGAGGCCAGGCTCTCAATGCACATGCCTTGCTCATCCACATAGCAGGCCATTTTCTAGAGCCCCAAGCCTCCTTTCTCCCTGGATCTCTAGTCCTCATGCCAGTCTCAAAGGCACCTGTGAGTACTCAAACACCTGATCAGGATCCTAATGATCTCTTCATCAGAGAGTAGCAGCTACAGAGGTAGGTAGGTGGGATAGGGATTCAAAATCTTCTGCTACCAAAGTCCGTGTGTGTGTGTGTGTGTGTGTGTGTGTGTGTGTGTGTGTGTTTTAGTGAGGTATTAGGTACTGGGGATTTGGACTCAAGGGCATTAAATCTCTGAGCTGCAACCCAGTACATTTTATTTATTTTTGTCTTTATTTTGAAAGAGGATCATGCTGTATTGCTAATGGTCTGTTTTCAGTATCCTCAAGAACTGGGATTACACATGTTTACCACCATGACTAGCAAAGGTCATATTTTCAGCCTAATATGCTACTGCTTCTCAAGTTCTTCTTCAGGGTCTCCCTAAAAGCCAAGATCAATGAACTACAGATTCCCAATTGCGGTGGAGGAAACAGCTAAAGTTTTCTGGGGTTTGTAGGTGTTGTTTTGGGTTCAGGGTCTCATTTTGCTCTTGCAGCACTGATTATGAAATCAGGAGCCTCACACAAGCTAAGCAAGTGCTCTACCACTTGAGATATATAGTCTAAGTCCCAAAGCTGCCTTTTGACACCTTATTGTCTAGATTAAAAATCCATCTGAAGCCAGGCATGGTGGCACACACTTGCAATCCCAGTATTTGGGAAGCTGAGACAGGAAGATCACAGTTTCACAGCCATCCTCAGCAACTTAGGCCCTACACAACTTAGTGAGACCCTATTTCAAAACAGAAAAATGAAGTAGGGTGAGGGAGGTAACACAGAAGTATAAAGCCCCTGAATTCAGTCCCCAGTAACATACACACACACACGCACGCACGCACGCACGCACGCACACACCATTTTGTGTTTACTTACACACTGTATCCATGTTTGTTTACATTTTTGAGGTTCTGAGGATGGAACCCAGGGGCATTCGACCTCTGAGTTATACCCCCTGCCCTATTTTTTGTTCTTTATTTTGAAACAGGGTCTCAGTAAGTTGCGGAGGGCCTCACTAAATGGCTGAGGCTGTCCAAGAACCGCGATCCTTCAGTCTCAGCCTTCCAAATGCTGGGATTACAAGCGTGCACCACCGCGCATGTTTGTTTAAACATAATAAAATAATCTTTATATTACCATCAAAATTTGCCCTCTCCTCCCCTCCTAAGTATAGAGTAAAATTGACCCTCCCAGAGATGAGTCAAAGAATGTGGGGATCTCAGCTGGAGAGGCCTGGCTTTCTACCAAGTTCCCATTCAACACGGAGATGTGCTCACCACTCACCCTTGTCCAGGGAGCAGGAGGTACCTCCCACACACTGTCCTCGGGGCTCGGGCCAAGAAGGGTGCTGCTCACTTTTCACCCACCCCCAACCCTGAGCTGGCACCTGCTCCAGCAGCTGCCCCAATGCCATCCTGGCAGGCTCCATGGGTGCTTTCTGTCCCAGTAAGGGCTCAGGACCTTGCAGATCTCTGTCATGCAATGGTCTAGCCCCCTCTATATCCCCAGACCTGAAAATGAGCCCTTCCTACCACCACTTGAGACACCAGGGCCAGGCCTTGGAGACCAGAGGTATCGGGTGTGATTAGTGTGGCTCATCTCTCCTTCCCTCAATGGTTTTAATCAAGGTTTGTTCACTCATTCATCCTCTGAGCATTTGTTGTACGCCACGTACTCCTAAGTGACGACAGGAAGTTGTCACAGGGCCATGAGGGAAAAGACGTGATATTACAGGATGGTAAGTGCTTTGTGCAAGGCAAACTCCGGGACTGTGACACCACAGAGATGAGGCCAAGACTGGCCAGGGCAGGGGGTGGCAGGGAGAGGTAGCAATTCTGGAGGAAGTAAGGTCTCTGGCAAGGTCTGAGAAGTCCCAGGAGTATGGGAAGGGAGGATCATCCGAGGTGAAGACAAAGGCATGTGCTCCTGATAGGACACTGATTTTCTTTCTTTTCTTTTTAGGCACTGAGGAATGTATCCAATTCTACTTCCGAGCTATACCCCCAGACCTTTTATTTTTACTTTTAGTATTAAAATTTGAAAAAAGAGTCTCATTAAGTTGCTGAGGGTCTTGTTAAGTACCAGTATTATAGGTACGTGCCACCACTCCCACTTTGGATACCAATTTTTTGTGTGTGTGGTACTGGGGGTGGAATCCAGAGGCTTTCTACCTCTGGGCTATACTCCCAGACCTATTTTATATTTTATTTGAAAATAGGGTCTCACTAAGTTGCCGAGAGCCTCACTAAGTAGCTGAGGCTGGCTTCGAACCTGAGCGATCCTCCTGCCTCAGCCTCCCAAGCACAGGGATTACAAGCGTGCACCACCACGCCGGGCTTGAATACCGGTTTTTTCTTTTTTTTTGGAAGATTTTAAAGAGTTTAACAAAAAGATAGAAATACAGAAGACAGTTACAGCCTCATGGGTAACATGACGGGGTGCTTCAAACAAAATCACCGAAGTACAAAATATGGAACAGTCTTTTAATAGACATTACCTCCTCCATCTTGTTCTCTCCTACATGTAACTATGACATAGATAACGTCCTTGTAAACTCCCTCCTCTTAATTTTCCTGCCAAACTCTTAGTTTAAGCTCGGATTTCTCCTTTCCCAAAGGTTGACCCCCTCCTCCCATCCTAGCTAGATTATTGAATTATTATGTAAACCTGTCTTTAGAATAAGGAAGTCCTATTTCCCCTCTCCTCCTCTGACTTGCTAATTACCTTTAGCTAGGTTAATTTACATTAGAATAGTTGCCTGCTTCCTGGCAGAAACCAAGTCCTTTCACAGATCTGCCCCTCACCCAATTTTTTAAATATATTTATTATTAATCAGAGCTTTCTCAAATCTTCATAGGCCATTCCCAATACTGGTACATTTCCCCCTCCATCTAGTAACTTTCTGACATCTGTCAGGCCAAAGATAAATATAGAAAATACATTTTGAAGCCGGGCGTGGTGGCACACGCTTGTAATCCCAGCATTCGGGAGGCTGAGACCTGGAGGATCACGGTTCACCGACAGCCTCAGCTACTTAGTGAGGCCTTCTGCAACTCAGTGAGACCCGGTTTCAAAATAAAGAATAAAAAAAAAAATAGGGCAGGGGTTGTAGCTCGGAGGTCAAATGCCCCTGGGTTCCATCACCAGACCCGCAAAAAAAAAAAAAAAAAAAAGAAAAGAAAATACATTTTGACCTTTACAATTCTTATTAACATTTAACATGAGCTCATTCCCCATCAATTTTCCCTCATATTACTACATATATGTACCCATAGCAAAGGAATAAGGATGACGACTTGATCAAGCTACTTTGAGCTGAACAGGGGTGATGTAAGGCCCCCCCGCTTTGGGTACATATGTATGCAGTTTGGCATGGGGGAATCAGATGGGTCCATACCATCCAAAGGGCTTCAGTAAATGTCCCTCTTGTTTGTAACACCATCTGAAGTCTGAAAGCTTCAAGGCTATGAGACAAAACTTACAATACAGTTTCTTAGTGAATAAACAGGAGAGTTGGTTAACTCGTATATAGGCCCCTAACACTAATCCAGGGATGGCTAGTAACAGCAGCGGTGGAAGCCTTAGGGATGATGGAATAAGAAAAAAGAAAAAGTCGTATAATTGCATTTGAAATTATACAGCATGGGTCCCATACACAAACAGCTTCATGGGACAATTATCGAGGTTGGAATGGGGTCTTCCACCATTTGAATGTTTCTCTTAGAATTATAACTATGAAAACCTAAAATGACATTAGATTAAACCAATTAAATGAGAAGTTAAAATTTGTTTTGCTGACTTAGGCTGAAACACACAAAAGTGGAATGTATTTGGTTTATTTTTGCACCATGTGAATCCAGAAATTAGTACTGTGGAGACCTAAAATAAGCTTTGGGTAATTTAAATAAAGCTTTTAGATGATTTCTTATATGTTATATCATTAGGGTACTGTTTTAGAATTTTAATGCACCCATAGATGCCAGTATCTATTGAGTGGCTTGAGGCTGAATAATAGAAAAATTGGTATTAGGAGGTTTTGACTGATCCATTAAATTTTTAAATCTCGACTGTTGAGCCTTATGAGAAAATATTGTTTTTGAATCTTTTACCCATATTATTGGTCATATGAGAGAACTATGATTTGCCCAGCACTGTAATATTAAGGAATTTCCTATTGCCACTGTGTCACTGCTGTAGCTAGAGGCTGTAAGATAGCATCCTTTAGCAATTGAACATGTAACAGTTGAAAAAAGACCAAAAATAATCGTCTCATTGTTTAATCCAGAAAAATGAGTATAATTAGAAAAAGTGAAAAGACACAAATTTGAGTGCCTGTATAATCCTGGAACTTAATGGTTTTAACTCTGTTGAAGACAAACTTAACCACATAATTTAGAAACTATGGGCCAAACATAAGTTTAAATAAAATGGCCTCCACAGGTCTAAATAGAGGTAGGCTTACTAGAAACCTACTTTCTTTTAATAACCTATCTTCATATGCAACCAAACATACCACAAACACTTTACAACTTGCTTTAACCCCCTGATTTTTATCCTGGTCCTTTCTTTCCCATTTGGGACAATCTTAGGATAAACCTTACAAAACGCTTTCTTAATCTCACAAAATTTCCTTTTTATATGAAAAACTTTATACCGGCACACTCTTTATATCTGTCTAATCATTCTTACATCCAAGCAAACCAAAAAAAAAAAACCATTTTATAATGTTGTTCCTATACCAACAACTTAAAATCCATTTAAAAGACTTAAGTGTTACTTTCAAACTTATGAAGTTAAGAGCATTTTAAAGCATTGCATTTTACATTTTCCCAACTTAATAACTGAGTTATTGATTACCATGGAAAAATAAGACATTATGTAAATATCATTAGCGCCTTAATTAATGACAATGCCTATCACATTTGATCATACAACTTAATAACTGTATTATAGATTACCACAGAAACACACAGCATTAAATAAACTTCACTAGTGTCTTAAAACATTAGGTTTGTCAAAGAGAAAATACTTCAAAAGCAATGTATATTATATTTAATCACATCTCATAGAGGTCTAATTGGATAGCTTTTTTTTTCAGAAGTTACCATTTTAGCTAAGACTGGTTGAAATAAAAAAAAAAAAAAACTTTGAGCAGTAACTTTAGTGATGCCAGCAAAAACAACAACAACAACAAAAAAAAACCAGTTGGTTTCCTGATATTTTATCTTTTTTTTTTTTTTTTTTGGTGGTACTAGGGGTGGAACCCAGAGAGGCTTTCTACCTCCGGGCTAAACTCCCAGACCTATTTTTATATTTTATTTGGAAACAGGGTCTCACTAAGTTGCTGAGAGCCTCACTAAGTAGCTGAGGCTGGCTTCAAACCTGTGCGATCCTCCTGTCTCAGCCTCCCCAGCGCGGGGATTACAAGCATGTGCCACCACGCCTGGCTAACATTTTATCTTTTTAACAGAGGAGCTGAAATCTCTAGTATAACTGAGAATGGGAGAACTGGAGGTCATCGTGGAAGCCGCAGGCTGAGTATTGGGTAAAAGAAATAGTTTGAGGGCTGGCCTGATATTCCCCTCACTCTAACTAAACTTTTGGACCTTGAGCCAAGAAAGAAGGGTAATGCCTTAAATCTGGCCTCTGTCTAAAATCTCACTGTGATCACGTAAGGCTATCTTTAGTCTTAACTCAGGTGGTGAGATTTGGGAGGAATCACTTGGAACCTAGGTCTGGGGACCCCAGTTCTTTTCAGAACTGGGAGCACCAAACCCATTTAATGGTCCCCCTTTGCACCATGAGCCAGGCCTTGGAGGGCCCTTTTTGGCCTCCTGGTTGAGGACATTTACCCTTCCTCTCTACCATTAAAACAGATTTGAGTCCAGGCTTTTGTGGGATTCATGTTCAGGCATAATTCTTTTCTCCTGTCTCTCCCTTTTCAAGTCCCTATTATTATAAACTGAATTGGCAGCCTGCAGTCGTGGAATTTGTCTAAGGATGGCCTCCCCTTCTACCAGGTACAGAATTAACTAAGAATGTCAACACCTATTGTTTGAGTTAGTGATATAGCTTTAACTCAGCCCATTTAAAAAAAAACCCTACATATGGACAGATCATATGGACAGATCGAACTCTAAACTCTCCCTCCCCACACTACTGTAGCCAAGGCAGCCACATTTGTCTCAACCCTGCAATCATTAAGTAAATCTGGGTGGTCTCAGAGGTTAAAGAACAGTTGAAGATAAGCTATTTCTATCCACCTTTCCTCCTTTTTACAAAATAGATCTAGTTTCCATATGGTATTACAATTTAGACTGTCCTGAAGGGGCCAGATTTCTCTGTCCCCCAGCACATACTGTGGCCATACTTGGGTGCAGAGAAATATGAGATCTTTCTTCCTTAGCATTTTGGTGTCAATTTTTTTTTCAAATTTGGAGGACCCACACTAATGGAGATCTGGCTTCCACTTTGGATTGATGGGATCTCATCTGAGAGAAAAAAGGGTGGGGTTTTAGTGGCCTGTCTGGGCAAGGTCCATTCCCCTCTTCCCAGAGCTTTCCAATCTAAAACCTTAGCATTTAGAATATAGCTGGAATTCCATCTAAGACAGAGAGAGGTATTTTTGTGCCCAGAAGGTTGTCCTTCTTTCCTGCACCTTGTGTGTGTGTGGGGGGGGCTCATGAGGGTGGCCTCACTTTCCACCAGTTTTCTGCCCACTGTGAGGGTATTAAATGGGAAGGGGCTTTGCCACCATTTCCCCTTGCTCCATATTCCCCTGTCCGATTGACCTGTATGACCCTTCTCTGTCTGGATGAGGTTCTGTGCATCCCCTAAAGCTAAGAGCTTGGCTGAGGGGGAATCCGGCCAAGCACATGTGTGTGTGTGTGTGTGTGTGTGTGTGTGTATGTGTGTGTGTGTGTGTGAGCGTTCCTGAGGGCGGCTCCTCAGGGCTCAGCCAGGATGGGAGGTGAGAGTGTGAGTCTGAGCTGCCCCAGACCCTGTCTCTTCTAATCCCACCCTCTCCTTTCTCCCTCTGAATGAGATAATGCTACCAGCTAATAAAACACTGTATTTTTCAGAATATTTTTCAGGGACCCAGAATGGGTGGTCCCTGTTTTTTAATATTCTGCCTCAAACTGTTGTATTAGCTAGGTAGGGATAAAAGCCTAGAACTGCCAATAAATCAGAGATAGCCACAAACAGATTTCTTCTACAGGGAGCCAGTAACAGCCTAGTTGGAGACTAATCTGACAGCATTAGGACCCTATGAATCCCACACCACTGGAGCTACATCTTGGACAATCAGGCTTTCTTAGCCACCTAGGGTTCTCAAACATGCTTGGCCTCTAAATGCAAAACTCAGACTTCAGCGCTTGGCTGCTTGGAGTTTGGGGCCGCTGAGATGTGTGAACTGTCAGGGCTTACAGACCAACGGGGCACACATGGCCGTGGTTGCTAATGGCCATGCTTCCTAGGTGCTGCGCTAGAAGCAAGCTGGCTTATCTACCTACAACCTGTTTCCAATTGCCAGAAAAAAAAACTCACTGCCATTAAGAAATGGGTGCTGGCTGGCATCTCCTGTTTGGGGAGTTTTCTGAAGGTGAGCTATGGGCATTCCTTTTTAGATTTAACAGTTTACAGGGCTTTTAAAAGAGTGTCCCATCTTTGATGTGGATAGAATGGACAGGCACTCATAGGGCATACCAAGCCTACGCTATTTAAAGGGGTTTCTTCCTGGAGGGGATTTGACCATGGGCTAGTTCCTTGCCCGGGGGGTCCCCACAAACCAGAATTGCCTCCCAGATGCCAGAAGATCAATGGTCATTCTGGAGGAACTCCATATCGCTCCAGCAAGGTACATACCTTCTGGGGTGCAGTAATACTAGGACCACTGTTGGCTCTCGTTGACTTTGGCTCCAAAGATAGCCCTGTGTGGGTGCCAAAGATGCTACAGTTTTGGTGCCCTTCGAAAGAGGGAAAGCTAGAGCTTAGAGTAAAGCGCAAAACAAAGTCAGCCCCAAAAACATTGGGCGCCAAAGATGTTACAGTTTAAAAAGATGTTTGGGTGAAAGATGAATGTTACCATTTGGGGGTGAGGGTTACCGTTTAAGGGAACAGTCCCCGAGGACCTTTGTTAGACCTCCGGAAACAATTCCCCTCAAACACAAAAACCACGGGTTCTTGTCCTGAGCTAAGGATTCTTACTAAAGATTTAAAGGAGTTTATTAGAAAAATAGAAATACAGAAGACAGTTACAGGGGGTGCTTCAAATGAAATCACCCTTGGATACCAATTTTGACAGAGATTTCACTGCCTTTGTTTTTTAGCTGAGGATGTCCAAATATTTCCTTATGGCTTGCAGGCTTAGCATACTGGGGTAAGCGCCTGGGAGCATATCAGCTCAGCTTATCAAAGTCTTAGCCCAAGTTGAAGGATCTGTAGAAAGGAGTATCGCTGTCATGTTAATGGGACATTTCCTCCACTCAGGCCCAGACCCAGGTCAGAGAAGACTGGCACACCAGGGATGGCTCAGAAAATCACTCAACATAGCCACATTCTATGTTCCTAGAAAGTTAGTTATGTATACATGGGATTCTGTAACTTGAATTCTCTTCCTTTTGTCTATAGTGACAGTGTTTCAGAGAAATTTTAGGTTCATGGTGCAGAAAGGCATTCTCTAGCTGCTGGGTCAACTCCAAAAGAGATTACCCACAATGGCCCCAAGAGGGCCTCCTGGGCTCAAGACTGTCCAGCACATGTGTCCATCCTGTCACTGAATGGCTGAGGGCTTTGGTGGAGTTTCTTCAAGTGACCTCTCTCTTTCTGCAGGGAAGACCATGGGGTGCTTTCTGATGCCTCTGAAAGAAGGCAAATGATGTGGTGCTGGCCCCTTGCTTGCCATCCTTTCCAGGCTTTCTTCAGGGGTCCAGAAGGGACATATGTTTTCTCTAATATGCCCAAACTATGGTGTTGGGAGCCATTAAGGCCTTCCCCTAGATAGGTGTCTCTGACTCAGCTGATTGTCTTTTGCCCAGAGTCAACAAGGTTTGGGGTTATGGAAAGTTCAAAAAGGTCTGAGAGAAGATCAGGTGGTGATGACACATGGGTACTGATTGACCTATCTGTAATGTATGTGTTTTTTATTGGTCTTTATTGTATTCTGGTGGTGGTAGCACAAGAATGTTGATTGACCTGTAGCTGTGTATAAATCCTCTGAAAAAACAAACCCAGGGGCGGCGTCGGTGCAATAAAGACGAGATTGACCCAGAAGCTGCATTGGCCAGGAGTGTCCATGCGATAGAGAATGCTGACCCAGACATAGGCGTCGACCCATAGGAAATATTGACCCACATACAGGGGTCGACCAGTAGAGATAGTAGGCTGGCGGCGCCCCCGCATTAGAATTTAAAATTCTCCATCCTCACGCCTCACTTCAGAACCCGTACTCTTGCCGGCTGATTCCGGCACTATGGGCTATTAGGAATACCATAGGGACTCCAGATATTGGAGGGGAAACCTCAACAAAGCTGAAATGGAAGGGTAGGAGATGAAGAAGGCTGTAGTTGATTTATCTGAATATGTGTAAAAGTATGCATATAGCATGGTTAACCTAGACACTGATTGTTGTGAAGGGGAAAGGGAAAAAAGAGAGGGGTCATGGAGACTGGCTTCCAAGCCCCATTCAACAGGCCCCTGGAGAGACAAGAATAGATTTATCTCGTGGTACTTAGTGGGGCTTGAGGGGTGCCTAGAACAGCTCTCATGACAATGAATGATCTTAACTGTACCATGAGGGTAGATAACTCAGCCATTGTCTCTAATCCCGTGTAGTGCCTGGCACATAGTAGATGCCCAATGAATATTTGTCACATGAAGAAATGGATGGGTGGATGGGTAATGGGGAGAGAATTAGGGCAATAAAGGACAGGTTGGGATATGGTAGAAGGAGCTACAGAAAGAATGGGCTTCCATTCTCAAGGAAGATAGGAGAGTCCCTGGACACCCCACTGAAAAATGACTGGGGGCCAGGTACTTCCTATGTATAGGCCTGCTTGTGCCTCAATATCTCATGCAAGTACTCTCACTCCACCTTCTTGCCAAAAAAGAAAGAAACAAAGAGCCCCAGGGACCACTGAGAGAGAGATGGGGTGGTGGGGCAGCTCCTGTCCCCAAATTCAGGCTGGTTAGTTTCAGAGTGACCTGCTGTCTGTGGACTTCACCTGAGGCTTTCCTTGAAAAAGAGATCTGCTGCTTTTACACTACACCCCAACATAGGCTCCAGTTAAGGGCCTGCCCCCCTACTTACACAACAAGGGAGCCACAAACCCTCAGGAAGGACAACCCTGCCCACACCCTGACCAATGCCCCTCTAGAAATTGGAATCATTTCTATGTCACTGTGTGTCTGGGAGGAGCCACAATGCTTAGTGTAGCCGCTGGCCCAGAGCCTGGAACTGAGAGAGTGCTCTGGCAGCAGGCACTGTTAGCGTGACTCTTGAATGTTATTAATAACCAGACAGAGGGCACCAGTGTGTGTTAAATCCAGAGGTGAGACAAGGACAGACAGACACAGGAAGGGCCAGGAGAAGGGAAGGAGAGAGAGAGTATGGGGTAGGCCCAGTGGGACCCACCTGCTTAAAGAAGCTGGCTTCCAGAGTATAGTGTCAGGGATCCCACTGGGAGGAGGGAGGAGGGAGAAGGAAAGAGGGAAGAGAGACGCTGGGCTGATTTGACACTCACGAAATATACCCTGCTTCTACTCAGTCCATGCACACCTACTAGGCCTGCAGCACTGGCTTCCCCACTGCATCCCATCTCGCCCACCTGGCCCACACCTCTCAGGGTGTAGTAGCACCCACCCATTCATACACTTGCTTTCCCCTTCATTCATCAAAGACTGCAAAGTGGCTCTTCAGAGCTGGTCTTTGAGGCCACAGAGCACCCATAACAACCCCTGTCCTCCCAGAACTGACAGTAAAAATACCTCAGTGACCACACAGTGGCAGCAATGCCATGACAAAGAAAGCATGGCAGCTGGACAGGCCCAAAAAGGGACTCCCTGACCCTGCCTGGTATGCACGCTGGACAGGGCCTGGTGGCACACAGTTCCAGAGTTAAGCTGAATAGCACATGGCATCTCCTTTAGGGACAGTCACTGACTCAGTAGTGAGTAGGTGATCTACAAAGCCCATCAAGACCTCTGCTGGCTTTGTTGACCAGAGAATTTTAGCCAAAAAAAAGAAATATATATATATATATATATATATATATATATATATATATATATATATATGTGTGTGTGTGTGTGTGTGTGTGTGTGTGTGTGTGTGTGTGTGTGTGTTCAGAATTGCCATCAGCAGCCATATTAGGGACAGGAGAATCAGTGTGCCCTAAGGAAGGCTTGGAAAGGCAGTGAAGAGAGGCAGAAAAACCCAGGTGCTCCATGAGAGGTGGATCTGCTGTATCTTTGGACTTCCTGTTATACAAATCAATAACTTTCCTTATTAAGTTTAAAATGTAAAAGCTGGTGTGGTGGTAGATGCCTGTAATTCCAGTACCTGGGAGGCTGTGGCAGGAAGATTACAGGTTGAAGACCTGCCAGGGCAATTTAGTGAATCCCTGTCTTAAACATAAAAATTAAAATTAAAATTTAAAAAAAAATGGTTAGGTGTGTGACTCAGTGGTAGAACACCCCTAGGTCCAATTGTCAATACCACCAAAATAAATAAATAAATAAATAAATAAATAAATAAATAAATAGTGTAACAACATAACTAAGGGCATAAAAACCAAACTGACAAAGATCAGAAAAAGTCCCATGGATTAGACTGTCAGCTGTGTGACAGGGCCTGGGTGGTGATTTCAAGATGCTACAAAGCAAAAGCCAGAAGGCCCACACCCAAGCCACTGTGGGCAGCTCAAGGAAGACCTGGAGTACACCTGTTCTGGTTTTGGGAACCCAGCCTACTGTCCTGGGGCCTGGGTTGTTAGGAATTACTCGTGGTCTTGTCTCCCAAAAACCTTGTGACTTCCCTCATTGCCCCTCGGGACTCCACAGCCTGGCTCACCAAGGCCAACTCCCAGACCTCCACTCCAGAAGGCAGGCACTGGTTGAAATATCACCCCCTCTGGTTTGGGAGGTGGTAGAAAGGAGGTATGGAGTATCCAGAAAGTGGTGGGAGCTGTTCTGAGTGAGCTGGAATCCATCAATGATCTGGAATGCCAGCTAGGGAGCCTCATACTCTCTTGATTGATTGTTTGATTGATTGATTGATTGATTTTATTTTATTTTTGGTGGCACAGGGGGTGGAACCCAGAGGCTTTCTACCTCCGTGCTATACTCCCAGACCTATTTTATATTTTATTAGAAACAGGGTCTCACTAAGTTGCTGAGAGCCTCACTAAGTAGCTGAGGCTGGCTTCAAACCTGTGCGATCCTCTTGTCTCAGCCTCCCAAGCATGGGGATTGCAAGCGTGCGCCACCACGCCCAGCCTACTCTCTTGATTTAAAAAGAGCTTTCTGAATTGGAAGTGGTGGCACACACTTATAATCCCATTACTTGGGAGACTGAAACAGGAGGATCAGATCACAGGTTCAGGGCCAATCTGGACAACTTATTGAGAATCTCAACAACTTAGTAAATCCTCAACAACTTAGTGACAAAAAGGCTGGGGGTCTAGCTCAGAGGTAGCTAGGGGATATAGCTCACAGCCCCTGGGTTCAGTCCCCAGTTCCATCAAATAAACAAAAATAACATGGGGAATCTCTAATCACATAGTTTTGGGACACTGGTATAGGAGGGGTGATATAGTATAAGTTATTGGAATAATGCCAAGGAAGTTATTAGAGCAGGCTCTTGTGTGCATTGGGTGGGCTTTTACACCAAGACCCAGTGAATGATTCTGGTATAAAGCTACCTACCATTTTCTGCCTTTGCCTAAAACTGATCCCTGATGAGGGCTTACAGTCCTGAGGACTAAATAGGCATTCAGTAGAGAGAGTTGCTTCTATTTTTAAAAAGTAGAGGTAAGCCAGGAATGGTGGCGCACACTTGTAATACCCGCGCTTGGGAGGCTGAGACAGGAGGATCACACAGGTTCGAAGCCAGCCTCAGCTACTTAGTGAGGCCATCTGCAATTTAGTGTGACCCTGTTTCAAAATAAACAAAATAAAATAGGGCTGGAAGGGTAGCTCGGAGGTAGAATGACACTGGGTTCCACCCCCAGTACTAAAATAAAATAAAATAAAATAAAAGTAGAGGTAAAATTCATATAGTATAAATTAGCATTTAGATGGTACAACTCAGTGGCATTTAGAACAATTTCAGTGTCATGCAAACAACATCTCTACCTGGTTTCAAAACTAGCTCCCAAAAAAACATCCTGTACCCTGTACCTGTTAATCAGCCTTTTCCCATGCCACCCTCTAGCCCTTGACAACTACTAATCTGCTTCCTGTTTCTATAGATTTGCATTTTTCTGGATCTTTTATGTAAGTGGAATTAAATAATTATCTGAATTATTTCACTTAATGTTATGGTTTAGATATTTAGTATCCACCCAAAACTCATGTGTTGAAAGCTTCTTCCCAAATTTAGCAATGTTCTGAGGTGGGGCTTTAGGATAGTGATTGGATCATGGGTCTCTGACTTTGTCAGTGGATTAAGCCATCAATGGATTCATGGCTGAACACACTTTAGGGATGTGGGAGAGACTGAAAGAGGGGAATCCTAGCTGGAAGGAGTGGGTCCTTGGGGTGTGTCCTTGGAGGTGTCTATATTTTGTCCCTGGCTCTTAGCTTAGATTCTTTCCCGCATCTCTTTCCCAGCTGCCACGAGATGAGCAGCTTTCTCTACCACACCTTTCTGCAATGATATTCTGCCTCACCTCAAGCCCAGTGCTTTAAACCCAAAGCACTGGGGTCAAGTGACCATGGACTAAAGCCCTGAGTCAAATTAAATCTTTCCTCCTTTAAATTGATTTTCTCAGGTATTTTGTCATAGTGATGAAAAGCTGACTAGTATACATGGCATAATCTTTTGAGCTTCATCCATGTTATAGTATATATCATTGATTCATTCCTTTTTATAGCTTGAATAATATTCCATTGTGTGACAATACCATAATTTGTTTATCCATTCATCAATTGATGGTCATTTGGATTGTTTTCACCTCTTTATTGTTGTGAATATTGCTGCTATGGAAGTGACATTTGGTTTGAACATCTGTGTCAATTCGTTGGGGTCTATAATTAGGAGTGGTATTGCTGGGTCATATGAAAAAAAAAAAAATATATATATATATATATATATATATATATATATATATATATGCTCAATTTTGAGAAAACATCCAAGTGTTTTCTGAGGGCTGCCTTGGAAATGCCTATAGAATGTGCAATGATACCTATAGCACTTCCCAGCAAGCAAAGACCCCAGAAGCTCAGGATCTGTAGCTTGCAGGCTCCACCATGCTCCACTCTAGAGAATAGAAGAGTCAAGCCTGGCAGGGTAACAGGAACCTAAGACCATCAGTTCCCACCAAACCATCTCCTCTACCACTAGACAGTGGATCGGGAGGCTTCCCATTTCCATATGTGCAAGCAACTGAGGTTCTTAAGGCTACAGAAGGAGTCATAGAGAGTGTTCCAAAAGGTGCTTCCATTTTGCTTGCTCACCTCCCTCCAGACCCCTCTTGTCATGCACGGAAACCCTACACTGGGTCCCATGAAGATGACTACTCTGAGCCCCAAACCACATGATTGGTATCCTACCCTTTGGGTTGTTATGTTTATCAAAGTTCTCTAGAGTAACATAATTCACAGGATATATGTATATGATGAAGGAGGATTTATCAAATCAGCCTACCCTCAGAAGCTGTGTAGTCCCAAGTGGCCACCTGCACCTGGAGAGCTGGAGGAACCAGCAGCTGCTTCAGTGGTTCAAGAGCTGGAGTTCCACAATAGGAGTGACTCAATTGAGAGGCCTGGAAACTCTCTGAAGAATCATCAGTGAGAGTCCAGTAAGAAGAGCGAAGGAGCTGACGTTCAGTATCCCCAGGCAAGAACAGACACATCTGTACCAATAAATAACAGAGCTTCCTTTCACACTGCTTCCTTCTTCTTTCACTCTTTGTTCCATCTGGCTCCCCAGCTAGTTGACAGTGCTGCCCACATTCAGGTTAACAATCATAGTGGCCTTGATGACCTCTTTCTCTTGGAGTTAGACTGCATCCTAAGGCCACTGGGTCTGGACATACAGCACATAGCCATATTGCAGGCCCTTCCCTGTGGAATTCCCTGGGCTGGGAACCAAGGATTCAGTGAGAACACACTCAGTCAAGCCTTGACTCAATATCCATGTGTGGTAAACCTACCTGGTACCAAGGGGCTGGTATTAGAGATATACCATGGGATCTGCTAGGTGTGATATCTAACTTCATGGATTCCACATTTAGGAGAGAGGTCCAGGAAAAAATCAAACAAATACCGCAATGAGATATCACTTCATATACATTAGAATGTCTATAATCAAAATGACAAATAATATATAAAGTGTTGGTAAGTGTGTAGAGAAATTGGAACCAACTCTTGTGTATTTCTGGTAGGAATCTAAAAGACTGCAGCCACTATGGAAATGGTTTGGTGGTTGTTCCAAAAGGTAAACATCGAGTCATTAATTGACCTAGGCATTTCACTCCTAGGTATATAACCCACATAACTGAAAACATGTTCACACCAGAATTTGTATATCCATGTTTGTAGGAGCAGCATTCACAACAGAATAGTCAAAAGGCTAAATAAAGCCAGACATGGTGGCACATGCTTGTATTCCTAGCATTGGGGAGGCTGAAAGAGGAGCATCTTGGTTTATAGACAGCCTCAGCTACTTAGTGAGGCCCTCTGCAACTTAGTGAGACAGTGTTTCAAAATAAAGAATAAAAAATAGGGCAGGAGATGTAGCTGGGAGATCAAATGCCTCTGGGTTCTATCCTCAGATCCACACACAAAAAAGGGCAAAGTAATCCAAATATCTATCAACTCATGAATTGCGACAAACAAAATGCAGCTTAGCCACACAGTGGAATAGTATTAAGCTATAAAAAGAAAGAAAGTACTTGTATATACTATGACTTGGATGAACCTTGAAAATATCATAGTCAGTGAGAGAGGCCAGACACAAAGACAATGCATTTTATAACTTCATTTATATATGTCAAGAATAACCAAATCCATAGAAACAGAATGTTGATTAATGCTTGTTAAGGACTGGGGATGGGAGGAATGTGAAGTGACTGCTTAATGGGTGTGGGTAATGAAAATGTTTTGGAACTACATAGAAATGATAGTTGCACACACAGCTTTGTAAAAGTTCTAAATGTCACTGAGTTTCACATTTTAAAGTGGTTAATTTTATGTTTTATGAACTTCATTTCAATGAAAAGCAAACATATTGTTTGTTTTTTTACAGTGATCGTTGCTATGTAGACAAGGGAAAACAATAATCTGATCATTGCTATGTAGGCAATGGAAGACAATAAACAGCATGAGGTAGAGTTGGTTTTAGCCAGGAAGATCAACAATGCCCTCTACAAGTAGGTGACGTTTAAGCTGAGACTTGGAAGTAATGAGCTAGTCATGCAAAGAACCAGGAGAAGAGCACTCCAGTGTTACAGGATGCAAAAGACTTGGATGCAATTTTCACAGTTTGGGGGGGTCAGATGTGCTGAGACCGCAGAGTAACCACTCCCAGAGGGACAGGCACAGAGCTGCTGAACTCTGGGTGAACCAGGGAGAGTGGGGAAGAACCATGTGAATGATTCCTGAGCTGGCTCTTTTATTTCTTTTTTATTTTGGCTGCGGTTAGGGGGTGAGGGGTGCTGGAGATTGAGCCCAGGAGCATTATACCTCCAAGCTACACCCCTTTTTTAATTTTTGAAACAGGGTCCTGCTTATTTGCTGAGGCTGGCCTCAAACCTGTAATCCTCCTGTCTTAGCCCCTCAAGGACTAGGATGATAAGCATGCACCACTACTTTGGTTCTGAGCTAGATTTTGAGAAATACTAGAATCAGCCCAGGGAAGAAAGGGAAGTGTGAATCAATGAATGCTTGAATCTCAGGAATCACCTTGTCTATTCTTTTTTTTTTTTTTTTTTTTTTTTTTTTGTGGTACTGGGGATGGAACCCTTCTACCTCCAGGCTATAATCCCAGACCTATTTTATATTTTATTTGGAAACAGGGTCTCTTAAGCCAGCAAGGCTGGCTTCGAACCTGCATGATCCTCCTGCCTTCACCTCCCAAGCATGGGGATTACAAGCATGTGCCATGCCATCACGCCTGGCACCTTGTCTATTCTTAATGGGAAAACCGAGGCCAGAAGCAGGAACTGAACCTGATACCCAGTATAAGAGTCACAGAGCAGGATTATGGGAAAGCATTTAGGTACTGGATTCAAAGAGAATGGAGTTGGAACCTTGGCCTCGCCCCTCAGTTGCTGTACAACTCTGCATAAGACCCTGACCGGTCCTCAGTTTTCTCATCTACCAAATGGGAATAATAATATGGTTTATTAGTGTCAGTGTGAGGATTAGAGGCTGTGTCATGTGGAAAACTGACATCAGGAATTGAATCGTTTATCTATAGTACACATATCAGATTTCACTAAATATCCTTTCTACTGGAGCATCTAACCATTCCAACAGAACGGTATCCTCTAGAAAGGCAAACACCAATGCACATCTCATTCCAAGTGTATTCCAAATGAGACAGAGGATAGTGGATACCAAGCACAAAAGGAGTGTTGCAGAGACAAATGAAAGGACCACTTGTCCAATAGTCAATATCCTTTTCAGAATCAAGGCATGTTCTGGGTCATCAATAGAGCAAGGCAGAGAGCTGAAATTTACCATTCTGGTTCTGTTTTCTTTTGAGCAACATGGAATGCTCTTTCTCTATGCAAAGAAAAACAAAACAACCCATGCCATTGTTCTGACATCAATTCAAAGTGCTTTCGGTGGGAGTCTCCCCTCCCACTCCACCCCCCAAGGTTGATCTCCTTACAATCCTCAGTGTCTGGACACCCTCCAATTAAGCTTGCCAGAGAAAACGCAGAGTTCAGTTATATTTGTTTTTCAACTAAACAAGGAATAATCTCACAGTGTAAGTATGTTCCAAAGATTGCCTGGAACATACTTGTACTACAAAACTATTCATTGTTTAGCCGACATTCAGATTGAACCAGGCATCCTGTATCTTTATTTGCTAAAATTGGAAAGCCTAGCACCAGCCAAACCATGCAAGGCGCCTGGCCACAAATCTGGGTTACTAGGCAAATTGCAGGGGAGTGGGTGGAGAACAAAGCCTGCCTGAGCTCTGTCTGGACCTCCAGAAGCAGCCATCTTGTAGAATGCAGCATCACAAAGAATCCTCTCTTTGTAGAACCACAAAAGCAGCCCAAGGGAGTCAATCCCTCTCCACAGCCTATTTCCAAAGTGGTTGATATTGGTGGTAGGCACTTTCTGGACCATGCTCCCAGCCCCTCAGCCCCTACCTTCATTCCCCCAGTGCCATGGGCAGTCTGAAAATTCAGCCCTGGCAAGCAAAGCAATGCAACTGCAGCTCACTCATCATATTTTCCGAGAGTGCCTATCATATACCAGGTCATCTGCTGAGCACCCAAGGGAGACATAGTGTGGAGCAAAATGTAGCCCCTATTCTCCAACAACTGCTTATCTTCCATCTGCCAAGAACCACCTCTGTGCCAGTGACTTTATACAAGTCACCAGGCTCAGTCAAGCCTCTTAATCCTGGTGTTCCTCCCATTTTAAAGATGCACATAAAGAGGCTAAATAACATGAGGGGGGACAGGAGCAGTTTCAAGCCTGGTTCCTCCTACTCCAGGAAATGGGAAGTGCCCAGAGTGTGAAACCACAGCAACACTCAGTGAGGGGGAAAATCCTGGGGAGCAAAGGGTTTGTCACCTTTGATTCAAGGAGGCAGCTAGCTGGCTTTCTGAAGAAGTAGGGACAGACAGTTGCCTTTTCCAAGCTGAAGGACCTTGACAGTAGTAAGATGTGAAGATGTGGGGCCAGGGACCCAAGGCTTGTCCCCAGAGTAGAAATGGAGGCAGCTCTGCCACGGGACAACATCACTGGAAGGAGTGGACATGGGGACAAGGAGATTATTTTACCATATTGCTCAGATTTATGACATCTACCCAAGTGGGAGATGAGTCCCACCCTAATTTGTCAGTAGAAGACTACAACTTCCTTTCCCATGGTCTTGTACTAAAGGATTGTCACAGGTCACAACCCTGAAACCTGACACCCAGGGTTAGGAAGGTCTTCCCCAAAAGACCAAGGCTCACCCTCACCAACAGCTGGCAGGCTTGCTTCATCCACCCATGTGTTGCTTCAGCAGCAACCTTATCCTGAGCACCTGCTGGCTGTGAGATGCCAAGTTAAGTTAGTGAGGAGATATAAAGGAAATAGGCAGATAAGGAAAAGGCCTCCGTAGAAAAAGTTAATTTCCTGAGTTTCCTGAGGGGCGACAAATACCTGAAATTCCAAAGGCTCAGAGATAAGAAGGTCCAGAGCTTCACAAAAGCCATCTGTTTACTAATCAACAAACACACCAAACAAGTCTGGCACTGCTGAAAGGAGATTCTTCAAGGACTTGCAAATACCCTATGCAAGTCCTGAAAGCTGCTTCCCAGAATTCCCAAAGTCACCCTAACCAAAAGACTCTCAACCGGTCAGGCCTTTGCCTTAGTCGGACAGCAAATTGGGGTTTTTCCCTCTCGGGATCCCCTCCCCTTTTGGGGAGCTGTTCTCTCTCTCACAGGTCGTGTTAGCCCTGAGAGAAGGCAGAGTGCAACTGAGGGCACATGGCTCAGGATACTCTTGGGTAGTGACCTGAAGGCCTCTGCTGGACATCAAGGCTGACCAGGGCCCCTAGGGGTGACCTGCACCTCTTTTCTGGCAGATCGTGTGGACTCTGGGAGAAAGTAGTTTGCAACTGACAGCACTTGGCTCAGGCGACACTTGGGTAGTGACCTAAAGGCAACTACTGGACACCAGAAGACCCGCCAGCCCGAGTGGTGTCCTGCTGCTTTTCCTATTCTCTTCTGGCAGATCACGTGGACTCTGGAAGAAAGCAGCCTACAACTGAAGGCAATTCGGCTTGGGCTACTCTCAAGTATTGTCCTGAAGTCAGCTGCTGGACCCAGAGTTCCAGCCCCTTTGGGGTGTTCAGCCACCCTTCCCCATTCCCTGCTGCTTCCAATAAACCTTTTACTCCCCTTCCTGAAGTGTGCGGGTGTCATTCCTGATCACCGTAGACAAGAACCCTGTACGGAGATACCGAGTTTCTTCTCAAGAAACTCCATTTCATCTATGATGAAACCCAGGTTTCTTCTCAAGAAGCCCCCCGTTTCATCTTGGGGGCTCAGAAGAAACCCCCGTTTCATTAGGGGCCCTTGCTAACCATCCTCTAAGGTTTGGGGACCTCTCCTGATGCTCCTTCAGACTCCAGACATATTGGACAGGGCAAGTGGAATGCTTAGAAAGCAGGCACCTTGAACAACACAAGGGCAAGCTTCGGGAGCCGATGGTGAGTAAGCAGCCTTCCTGACAGAAAGGAGGGGCCTCCACCGGTGGCCATTTGAGGGCAGTAGGTATACATCCCAGAATTTCCCAGGACAGCCCAGCTTCTGAAGCAGTGTCCCATTCCCTCTGGACTCTCCCAGAGGAGGACTACCCGCTGGTCTCACCTCACTCAAGCAGAGGCCAATGGAAAATACTGTCCTCCAAGGCTGGGATGTGTTTTAGGTGGGTTCTAGAGGTGGAACAGGGCACTGGGGATTGAACATATGAACATTCTATCTCTGAAATAAATATATCTCTAGCTCTATTTTGTCTTTATTTTTAATGGAGCCTTACTAAGTTGCTGAGAGCCTCACTAAGTTGCTATGGCTGGCCTCAAACATGCAATCCTCCTGTCTTGGTCTCCTAAGTACTGGCATGACAGGTATGCACCATCGTGCTCAGCTTATTCCCCTTCTAAATGAACCCTTCTCTCCTTTCTTTCTGCCAGTCCTGTAGTCTCCTCCAGCCAAAAGAGGAACTCCCTCCTGCTGTCCTGCCTGCCCTTTGAAGTTCCCTGGCCCTCCCTTCCCTGTTTACTGTCCATCCACTCAACTTACTGCCTCTGTGGGAGGACAGGAACTGGCACCTTGAAATCTTAGAGGAGTTGAAAAAAGATATCTACTGTAGGAAACAGGATAGGCCCAGTCAACTATGAACACAATGGCTGATTCACACAAGGACTGTATGTAGGGTGAGCAATTGCTGGGTGTCAACACCACTAGACACTGGGAATAGAACAAGGAGGAAAACCAGATAAGATTACTGCTCCCAGGGACTCACCATTCTAGTGGATAAAGCAAAATAAAGCCAGCCTTTCCTTCACAAATCAGCCCTTTGAAGTTAGATACCATCAGAGGCATTGACTTATTTATGTATGCATGTATCTACCCATCATACCATTTCTGACCTCTTCTCACCCTGGGCACCATAAAGAGGGGGAGAAAAGATTCATCCATCCCAGTCCCAACCCTCAAGAAGTGCAAAGAAAGCCCAGTGGAGTATGAGATGTGAAAAGCAATAATTATACTGGAAGCCAATAAGGGTTGTGGCTGAGGCATGACTCTGTGGGCACAGAGGACTATGCAGTCTCAGCTGAGCCAGGCAATCTGCAGAAGGCAAGACTGGAGAAGCACAGGAGAGCTGATGTGTCTGTTGATGCAACAGCCAGTTTCATTGGTCTCCAGCCCTGATTGAGATGCTGACTAGCTGTCTTGAGCAAACAGCAGTTCAGGGTGAATCACTGGGCTGGGTGTGGGAAGACAGCTGCCAGATTCAACACAGGATGTCCAGTTACATTTGAATTACAATCAGAAAATTGTTTTTGTTATACCCCGATCATTGCATGGGGCATACTTGTCACTGGGGTATTGATTCAGTGAAGGGCCCAGAAGAGTTCCCAGTGTGGAGCAAGGGGAATGCAACTCTTGAATTGATGGGATCCTTGACTTACAAAACAGAAAAGAATTTCAGCATGTGCCAGTCAAGAGACATGGCCAGAGATTTATTTAGGAAAGCAAGAAATACCCATTTGAGGGAGAATGCAGGCAATTTCCAGAGTGATAGGTGCATTTTGGGGGTTCATGGCCCTTCTTTTATAGGAAACTTGGTGAAGGGTGGGTATGGGAAGGTATGTGAGGATAACATCAGCCTGGTGATCACAAGCCAGTTTAGGGTGGTCTAGTAATCTACTGGACTGTTAGGCAGATTGTGATCCCTATCATCTGATCAATAGATATGCTGGAAAGTTCCCTAAATTATAGGTTTCTCAAGATATTGTAACTGTCTTATTAACAGAGCCCAGAGTAATTAGAGTTTTGTTGTTGCTAACTTTAAGATTTATAGATTTGGGAGAGACAGGCCTGGGAGGGAGAAACTGGTTTGGAGAATAAATATATAAGGAACTTTAGCACTAAGCTTACATAGTAGCTATATTGTATACTTATCTCTTTATTTCTTCTATTCATCTTCAATTCTCATACTAAAATTCACTGTTCACATGATATTCAAATGTACCTGAGTATCCTGGATTGTTATTTTTCAATTGTAGCAACTTTGTGGGAGTGAGGTTTAGGAATGGACAGAAGCAGAGGCCCTATTGGCTAGATTTTCCAGTCTTGGTTCCTCTCAGATTAAAGAGTATCCCAGAGTCCTGAGCAGGCAATTGGTGTCTAGCCTATTCTTTGCTTAACCTGGCCACAGGGTGGGGCCTTTGTTAAAGAAGGGGAGTCTTCAGCAGGAGAGGGACAAGATAAAAACCAGGATGAGTCTCCCACCTCAGGAATGAAAGCTGAGGGCTAGAGGATTCCTGGGGAGGGCTTCTCATAGAGGCTCAAAATCTTACCCCAGCACCCAGTATCCGGAGAGCTCACTGAATTTGTGGAATTCATCATTATTCCAGCTTGAGAAGGCAGTGGCTGCCTGGCTGCCTCCACAGGGGGATGATCCCTGAAGACCCAGAGAGTAGAGGGCAGAGATCCAGGAGGGTTTAGCTAGATCCTACCCAGAGGTCAGCAGAGGATGGGAATCTGGACCAGTTCAGTCCCAGCAACATCTTGGAGCTCCCTAGGGGTAGGTGTGGCTCCTGGGAATTGTTATCCAAGACAGAGTTCCTAATGGGTAGTATTCTTGCTCCTTGTGACCCATCCTCTGTTTCCTTCTGAGTATGCTCTGGGGAAATCAGAAACTTTCTCTAGGGGCTCTCCTGGAGGGATAGCAATGGAAACTGGAAACACCATCTATGAAACAGTGGCTTGCACTTTGCCCACCTTGGAGATTCTCTACTTAGAGCCCAGCATCCCCAAACCACAGCTATGACTCCCACATCCCAGACCCAGCAGCTATCTATACCACCCAAGTTTGCCAAAAATGGGGAGGGCACCAGAGCTCATTGGTGAGCCCTGACAGAATGTGGACACAGATTGTGCAAGGCTCCAGATGTACAAAGTGTACACAGTCCACATAAGACCAGAACTTAATTTGGCCTAAAATAAACATGCTAACTACTGTAAATAGGAAGTCAATTTCAAATTAGCAATTATTTTGTTTGCATTTTTCTAAGTAAGAGGCATTTTGGGGGAATTATTTTTAAGTTCCTGAACTCTCCTGACACAGGCATCTCCAAAGAGGGTTGAGTCAATGCCAACTTCTCAGTGCCCATAAATTTCCTGCAGGAATTAGAAGCCTTTCAAAGAAACCCACTGATTTTAGAAGTAGAAACCAATGCAAAAAAAGAAGAGGTGGCTGAAGAATACATGCATGTTGCTGAAGGTCGCCCTCTGCAAAACACACCTGCAAACTGGGGTGCAGCAAAGCAAAAAGCAACAGAGAGTCAAATCTGAGTTCAAATCTCTGTTCCACTTAAGAACCATGAGACATTGGGAAGTGTACTAGTATTGGGAAGAGGTTTAAAAATGTATTAATGTACCAGTGTTGGGAAAGATTTACAATTTTGAAAATATATCATTTGTACTAAAGAAAGCCAGAACTGTCAGGAAGAAGGATATTTTTACATTTCTAAAGAGAAGTAAAAAAAGCCATGAGCCAGGGAAAAGGGTTCTTTACATGTCTAAAGAGAGACAAACTGCCCCAGGGATGGGAGGAAATCCCAGATTCTGGAGAAGCAACTTAACACATCTTGGGAGGGTAACAAGAGGTGTGGAGGTCTGTGCCCTGAGACAGGGCTGCCCCTCCTGCCTCAGAGGGGCAGATCTTGCTGGGATGGAGACAGCAGAAAACTGGGCTAGAGATAGGGCAAAATATCTACAAACCAAAGGACCTGCCTCAGACTTGGTCAGGATAAGAATACTCAGCATACTGGAGTTTTTTTTTGTAAATTCACTCAAATTGCCTCCCTGTGCCATTTTCTGGATGGCACGGGGCTTTACCTGTCTTCTGTATTCCTATCATTTTAATAAATTTCTTTAAATCTTCAGCAACTGTCCAAGCTATTTATACCTATCCTGAGCTCAGGACAAGAACCTGCAGTTTTCTCTTCGTGTGGTTGTGTTGGGGGAATTATTTCTCCCTGCACACACTGAACATATTTCACCATAACAGGAAGAACTTCCATTTCCTTATCTCTGAAATGAACATAATAATAATTTGTCTTGTAAGGCAGTTATGATGATTCAATAAGATACTATAAGAAGCCCAGCATGGTGGTACACATCTGTAATCCCAGTACTTGAGAGGCTAAGACAGGAGAATTGAAGGCTTGAGGCGAGCAGAGCTTGGTAACTTACAGAAAATTTATTTCAAATTAAAAAAAATAAAATAAAATAGGGATGGGTATTTGAATCAGAGATAGAACACCCATGGGTTCAAGCCTCAGTACCACGAAAGAATACCATATATGGGAAGATAAGATATATTCAGTGTCTAAGAAATGGGAAGTCTTGGCAAGACAGGAGCAGGCAAATAGCCCTGATTTTGTCAGGTGTGAGAATTGGGCTAGAGGCATTTAATTCATGTAATTACTACTCTTACACTTCGCTAAGATGGATTTATCAAGAGTGGTTTTCAAACAAAAGCTCCCACAGTTGGAACAACTAAGACACAGTTGGTGTGGGCTTGACAGAATTTAAATTCCCATAAACCTATTGGATGCTCTAAGACAGAGCCTAAAGAACAGATGTCTTAGAGGGAATTGGGTGAGCAGGGGCTTCTTTTCTTAACATTTGTTTAAAGAAGCTGTGCTGTCCAGCCTGGTCTGGTTAAGTGGGGAGAGAGACCATATACTGCGTTAATCACTACATGAGATACCTTGGCCTTGAGAAAGGTGGTGGGGAAAAGAAATGGTCAGCCCTGCTCCTCCTTGCCTAGATTTCTCCTTCACCACATCCCTTTCTGGGCATGTGAAAAAGAGGACAAGGAAGCAAGAAAGTGGGAAGTTTCTGGGATACTGCATACCTACTATTGTATTACATCTGGGAGCATATGGAGACTGTATAGCCATTTCCTCTATTTCCTAGGTAGTCCAGAAAGCTTTGATGGGAGGCCTTTCTAGGACTCCTGAAACTAAGCACTATACACTTAAGGATTAAAATATCATAGGAGCATGGCATGGTGGCACTGTGTAATTCCAACATTCAGGAGGCTGAGACAGAAGATGGCGGTTCATAGACAGCCTCAACTACTAGTGAGACCCTTTGCAACTCAGTGAGACCCTGTTTCAAAATAAAGAATAAAAAAATAGGGCTGGGGGTATAACTCAGAGGTAGAATGCCCCTGGGTTACTTCCCCAGTAATGCAAAAAATAATCATAGGCATTTTTTTTGTTTGTTTGTTTGTTGTCCCACAATTCTAGAGGCAAGATATCGAAAATCATGGAGATAGCAGGGCCAAGGTCTCAGGGCTTTAAGGATAGATTCTTCTTTGCCTCTTCCAGATTCCAGTAGCCCTAGGTGTCTGATTTGTTTTTCATCACTCCAAGCTCTGCCTTCATCTTCACCTGGACTTCTGTGTCATCCCCTTCTTTATCCGGACACTGTTCATTGGATATAGGGACAATTGAAACCCAAATTAATTTCTTCTAGAGGTCCTTAACTAATTACATCTGCAAAGACCCCACTTTCAAATAAGGTCCTATTCTGAGGGTTAGGGAGGACATGAATTTTGAATCTGCTATCCTCTCCTGAGTTCTTGACCAATATAAGAATTTTGGAAATTGACCTTTTTTAGGTACTGACAAAATTTGGATATGATTTGAATGTGACCCTTGAGATTTCAGGCATTATAATCTTGATCTTCAGTGTGGTAGTAATGGGGAGTGGTGTAACCTTTAGTAGGAAGGGCTTAGTGCAAGGTAATTAGATCATTGATGGCACTATGTTTGAAAGGGATTAACATAGTTCTTAGGGACCCTTAACTAGGGTTTCTATAAGAGGGTTGTTATACAAGAGCAAGACTAGCCTCTCCCCACCATGTGACTTCTTGTTATGCCACTGGATCCTTCTCTCACACACTTCAGCTGAGGTTCCAATCTTGAACTTACAGACTTCCAAATTGTAAGACACATACACACACATGCATGCAAATGCACATACACATATTTTCTTTAAAAAACTGCCAGCCTCATCATTTTGTTATAGCAAATAAAAGTGGGCAAATCCAGGTACTCATAAAAATATTGTTGATCAAGGAAAAAAAGTGTGATTCCAAGTGAAAGCTGTCACCATACTCCCTGCCAAAGGGGTAATCACAGAAAAACACTCCTACCCACTGCTGTCTCTCCAACAGTGTCAGCTATATAGTAGGTGTTCATTAAATAGTTAAACAAATACAACAAACTCCATTTAATCACCAAATAGATGTGTCCTAAGGCTGGGAGAAGCTGGCCACAGGCACAAATTCCCTGATTTTCGCAACGTTTTACAAAAAGAGTACAAGGCATTTTTTCCAGACAAATGTGATTAGGGTAAAATCAGTCCAAGCCAAGCTCCTCAAGTCTGCCTTGTCCACCTCTGGGCAGTCCTAGTGCATATCCTGGGGCAACATTGTACCTTAGAGCACTGGAATACCACATGGAGACCCTCACTGAAGACAGAAATCAAAGGCAAATGAGATTTTTAAGTGCTTATGATGTATCCCAGGCAGCACCAGAGCACTGACAACCATCCCTAAAGTGACTCCATTAGATGACATGGTATTTTATTCTGCCTCATAAGCACTACTGAAAGTCAGCCTACACTGTATGTTCCAATAGAGAAAGCAATTGTTACCTTGCAAGCTAGGGGTCGTGGAAATGGCTCAAGAGTTAGGAAATAACCTTTGAGCTAAAGGGAGTCCATTGTTTTTAGGATATTTTGCTTTCTTTGATTTCCAAAAAGGAAGTGCAATACTAAAACAGGTATTATTGTAAATATAAGGAGGAAAAAAATCCCTGTCCATCTCATCAAAGGGCTTGGCTATTAAGGTTACCATGTCAAAACAGATCTTGCTATACTCCAGCTCAGCAATTGGTAGCAGTGACCTGTGACCTTCAAGAGAGTTTAGACTCTTTAGCATATCATTCTTCCACAGCTATAATCATCTTCTACTCCACTGATAAGGTTAAATTGTGTCTCTCTCAAAGGTACAAACTCAAGTACCTGTGTGACCTTATTTTAAAAACAGGCCTTTCTCAGATGATCAAGTTAAAAGAGGTAATTAGGATGAACACTAATCCAATCTGACTGGTATCCTCATAAATGGGGGGAATTTAAGAGAGGTGAGGTGGCACATACCTATAATCCCAGCTTCTTGCAAGACAAAGGCAGAGTGATTGTAGGTTCGAAGCCAGTATGGGCAATTTAGCAAGACTCCACCTCAAAAAATTGAAAAAAATTAGACTGGGCATGGTGATCACAGCTGTAATCCCAGTACCTGGGAGGTTGAGACAGTAAGATAACAGGTTCAAGGCCGGCCTCAGCATCTTAGCAAGACCCTGTTTGAAAACAAAATAAATAAATAAAAAATTGATACAAAAATTAAAATTAGCTGCATGTGGAGGGACATACCTTGTAATCCCAGTTCTTAGGAGACTGAAACAGGAGGATCACAGTTTCAAGGCGAGCCTCGACCACGTAGTGACTCCCTCAGCAACTTAATGAGGCCCTGTTTCAAAAGAAAAGTAAAATAGGGCAGGTAATGTAGCTTAAAGATAGAATGTCCCTAGGTTAAATCCCCAGTACCAAAAAAATAAAATTTAATTAAAATAAACTGGTGAAATTTGAACACAGACACTCAGAGAGAGACTATCATGTGAAGACAGAAATTATGTAACCATAAACTTAAAAACTACCAGAAGGTATGTGGCCCTGACAATACTTTAATCTCTGATTTCAAGCCTGTAGAACTGGGAGGGTATTCATTTCTGTTACCTAATCCACTAGGTTTAGGGTACCTCCAGCCCTTTTTATTTTTTTATTTTTGTTATTTTGCAACATAGAATTGCTGAGTTGCTGAGGGTCTCGCTAAGTTGCTGAGGCTGTCCTTGAACCTACAATCCTTCTGTCTCCACTTCCCAAGTACAGGTATTACAGGCATGTGTGACCATGCCCATGGTATGTGTGTGTGTGTGTGTGTGTGTGTGTGTGTGTGTGTGTGTGTGTTTGGTCTTGGAAGTTGAACTTAGGGGTGTTCTACCTCAGAGCTATACCCACAGACCTTTTTTATTTTTCATTTTGAAATAGGGCCTCATTAAGTTGTTGAAGCTGTCCTTGAACTTGTGATCTGCCTGTCTCCGGCTCCCAAGTACTGGAATTATAGGCATGAGCCACTAGACCTAGATTGTGTGCATGTTATTTTATTGACTTCTTTTTCAAAGCAGTTTTAAGTTCACAGTAAAATTGAATGGAAAGTACAAAATATTTCCATATACCCCCTGTTGCCCCCACATAAAGCCTCCTCACTATTAACATTCCTCAATTTGTTACAATAAATGAACATAAATTGACTAAATCCATAGTTTACATTAAGGGTATTATGATTTGATTTACATTTTCTTAAATGATTCATGATGTTGAGCATCTCCCTACGCTTATTTACCATTCACATATCTTGACTGGATAAATGTGTTTTCAAGTCCTTTGCCCAGGTTTTTTTTTTTTTTTTTGGTGGTGGTAGTGGAATCCAGGGGCTTTCTTTCTACCTCCAGGCTATTCCCCCAGACATATTTTATATTTTATTTGGAAACAGGGTCTCATTACATTGCTGAGAGCCTCACTAAATAGTTCAGGCTGGCTTCGAACCTGTGTGATCCTCCTGTCTCAGGCTCCCAAGCGAGGGGATTACAAGCATGTGCCACCATGCCAGGCTTTGCCCAGGTTTTAATTGAGATTTTGTTGTTGTTGAAATACAGGCACTCTTTATATGGTCTGAATGCTAATCCTTTATCAGATATATGATTAGCAAATACTTGCTCCTAATACTGTTTGCCTTTTCCCACTGTCACTTGTTTCAATGAACAGAAGTGTTGTTTTTCTCTTTCCATGTAGCTCAATTTATCTTAACTGTACTAGTATTGGGAAAAGGTTTAAAAATGTATTAATGTACCAGTATTGGGAAAAATTTCCAATTTTGAAAATATATCATTTGTACTAAAGAAAGCCAGGACTGTCAGGAAGAAGGATATTTTTACATTTCTAAAGAGAAGTAAAGAAAGCCAGGAGCCAGGGAAAAAGGGTTCTTTACATGTCTAAAGAGAGACAAACTGCCCCAGGGATGGGAGGAAATCCCAGATTCTGGAGAAGCAACTTAACACATCTTGGGAGGGTAACAAGAGGTGTGGAGGTCTGTGCCCTGAGACAGGGCTGCCCCTCCTGCCTCAGAGGGGCAGATCTTGCTGGGATGGAGACAGCAGAAAACTGGGCTAGAGATAGGGCAACATATCTACAAACCAAAGGACCTGCCTCAGACTTGGTCAGGATAAGAACACTCAGCATACTGGGGTTTTTTGGTAAATTCACTCAAATTGCCCCCCTGTGCCATTTTCTGGATGGCACGGGGCTGTAACTATCTTCTGTATTTCTATCTTTTTCTCTTTTTCTGTTTTTTTTTTGTTTTGTTTTGTTTTGTTTCTTTGGCGAGTTAACTGTAACATATTTGGCGCCCACGTGGGGCTGACTTTGTTTTGGGACATCCCACTATGTCACTCTGTGGCGTGGTGCTTTACTCTAAGCTCTAGCTTTCCTTCTTTCTAAGGGCACCAAACCATAACGTTAACTTTGTTGCTATGTTTAGTGTGTGTGTGTGTCATAGCTGGAAAAAACATTACCAACTCATATGTCAAAAAGCTTCTGCTCTTACATTTAGGTCTTTTATCCATTTTGAGATAATTGCCATATATTGTGCAAGGTAAGAATCCAATGTCCTTCTTTTGCAAGTGGATATCTACTTTTTCAAACATCATTTGTTGAAAAGATGCCCATTCCCCATTGAATGGTCTTTGTTTTCAATTGTTTGGCTTTTTGGCATCCTGTGATTTTTACATAAATTATATGAATTTTTTTCTATTTCTGAACTCCCCTTTAATTTTTGGTACCAGGGATTGAACCCTAGGAAATTCTACATTGAAGCCACACTTCTAGCCATATTTCTTTCTTTCTTTCTTTCTTTCTTTTTTTTTTTGAAACAGCGTTTCACTAAATTGCAGAGAGTCTCTCTAAGTTGCTGAGACTAGCTTCGAATCTGCAATCATCCTGTTTTGGCCTGCCAAGTACTGGGATTACAGGAGAGTACCACCATGCCTGGATATCATTGGAGTTTTGATAGGGATTGAACTGATTATAAATCATTTTGGGTGGTGGTTATATTTTTACAATATTGAGTCTTCAATCAATGAAATGAAATGTCTTTCTGTTTTTGTCTTTTAAAATTTCTTTCAACATTTTATAGTTTTTAGTGTACAGGTCTTTTTTTCTTTTTAAGTAAGTTTATTCCCAGCAAATATTTGCTGACATTCAGTTTTTTGTATTTTTTTAATCATAGATATCCAAATTGTTCTGTGTTTAAAAAGTAACATTACTGCCCGCTTCATCACGAAATAAAGCAAATAAAAAGATAAAGCTTCTTTTACAAAATCTACTTTGAGTAAAACACATTTGAGCTTGTCATGAAACATTTCCTGATACAGCTCACTTCCTCAAAACATGTAGTGCAAGAAACTGAGATTTCAAAACAAGCAAAAAACAAAAAACAAAAAAACCCTCACAAATGTAGGCAAAAATGAGATCTTTCGAGTTGTCATTTTTTCTGAGTGGCTTTGGTTTGATTTGTGACTGAGCTTTGGGGCACTTTTCTCACCTTGTTGCTGTGCACTAGACCTTAAAGTCCTTCATGAAAAACACGCTACATATTCCTAGTGATGAACCAGGCAGATGGGGTGAGCCCTTAGAAATCTTGTGATGTCACAACAATAAGCCTGTGCATCTGGCCATTAATCTCTGGGACAGAGAAACTGAGTTTCTTTTTGTGTGTGCATGTTTTCATGTCCATTAATAATAGTTGGCTTGAACTTCCATTTAGCACCTGGGAAAACAGAACCTGCTGACCTTGCCAAGTAGGCCCCAACTCAGAATCAAGTTCTAGGAGAAAGCACCAGCAAAACACCAGCAAGAAGCAATAGCCTTTCATCTGCATGTAAAAGTAGAGTCCAGGTCGATTCCTGTGGTGTTCAAGATCTCAGAAAGAAGCTGGGGGAAAGTTCTGTTCTCTGGACCCTGGAGGAAAATGCTTCTCTTTGCGCAAGATTTCCAAACCTCATCCATTCAGGTAGGTATTCCTTGTGCCAGCTCAATGGGGTTGGTTCCAACTTCTCCTGGTGGTGTAGTTTTTGTTTTGTTTTGTTTCAGTTTTATTTTGAAACAGGGTCTTGTTAAATTGATAGGGGTCTTCCTAAGTTTCTGAGTCTGTCCTCGAACCTGCGATCCTCCTATCTCAGCCCTCCTAAGGACAGGGATTACAGGCATGTGCCACCATGCCTGGCTCCACGTTCTCCTTAAAGTAGAAGTTACTTGTAGGAATTCATTGTTTATTCTTTACAACAAGCTAATGAATGAAATAGATATTAATATCCTCACTTTACCGAGAAGTAGATCAAGGTTTGGAGAAGATATACTTTTCCAGAGTGATACACCAATCAAACAGAAGAGCTCAGACTGAACTGCGGGGACCTCATGACAATGCCCAGGGGCTTACTCCCTGCCTCCTCTCATCTCTATCCACCAGTGACCATCCTGATATCTTAGAAATGCTGCCACTTTGACACATTTATCCTCACTGTGCGAGGACACAAAAATCTTGGGAAGCGGCTTGTGACCTCTCTTACAGGAGACACAACCAATGATTAAAGAAGTGAAATGGCCTTCCCAAGATCAGCAGCTTGCCTGTAGAATTGCTGGGACCTGATTCAGGTTTTCCAGTTTCAAGTGTGCTATATTAAGGCATAGTATCCCACAGCTACACTCTTATTTATTACTTATTTTTTCTTGGTACTGTGCACTGATCATAGGGGCAAACTACCACTGAGCCATACTCCCAGTCCCCCTTTTTTTACTTTATTATTTTTAGTTTTGAAACAGAGTCTAGATATATTGCTAGAGCTGATCTCCAACCTGTGATCATCTGGCCTTAGCCTCTCAAATACTGGGATTACAGACTTGTGCCGTGGCCCCAGTTGCTTTCATTCCTGATCACTTCTTTCTTCAGTATTCTTCTCTCATAAGGACACCCCTCCCTTCCTGCTGCTGTCCTCCATCCTGGGGCTCTTTGGAGCCTCAGAGTAGAAATAGGGAGAAGAGAGTGCAGGTTCCCAGGTGCTGAGTGTGTGAAGGCTGATGGTGGAGGTGCAGGAAGCTGTCATTCCCTCTCTGCTTCTAAAGTTGGGAGAGAGCACCATGTCAAAAACCAGTGCACAAGCTGTATCAGGTCCTGCTTTCTCCACTCCAACTTCAGGGAACACTATGAAGCTCCAGAAGGCAGGAGTCATTTCCAGCCTGTGTCTTAGCAAAAGCAGGATAATCTGCAAAGGAAGAGACACTAGGTATAAAATATGCAGCCCAGAAAAGTTATCTAGGAATCACCTTCCTGTCCTATTGTGCATCCATGGGTGTGCAAGTGTGTGCATTTGTGCGTGTGTGTGTGTGTGTGTGTGTGTGTGTGTGTGTAGTACTAGAGATTGAATTCAGGGTTGTTCTATCTCTGAGATAAACCCTTAGCCCTATTTTAAGTGTGTGTGTGTGTGTGTGTGTGTGTGTGTGTGTGTGTCCTGGCGATTGAATCCAGGGTGTTCTACTCCCAAACTATAGCACCAGCCATATTTTATTTTTTACTTTGAAACAAGGTCTCAATCCAGGGGTGTTCTACCTCTGAGCTACAGCTACAGCTGTATTTTATTTTTTAGTTTGAAAGAAGATCTCACTAAGTTGTTGAGGACCTCACTAAGTTGCTGGGGCTGGCTTCAAACTTGTATCCTTCTGTCTCAATCTCCCAATTACTGCGATTACAGGCATACACCACTATGCCCAACTTAATTTTTATTTTGAAACAGGGTCTCGCTAAGTTGTTGAGGCTGGCCTGGAACCTGTAATTTTCCTGTCTCATCACTAAGTTGTTGAGGCTGGCCTGGAACCTATGATCCTCCTGTCTCAGCCTCCTAAGTACTGGGATTACAGGTGTGTGACACCATGCCTGATTCTCTTGTCCTATCTATTGCTATTTCTATTGTCCAGGACTCCCAGAATAGGATGCCTACTATCTCCTACAGCACCTCCTACTGCAGTTGGGAAAGTGTTTTTGTAAAATGTAAAGAAGTCTCAAGTTCACGCGCGCGCACGCGCACACGTACACACACACACACACACACACACACACACATACACACACACACAGACACTTCAAATTATGGGATGCAGCCCTAATTTGGAGGAGGGTGGGATTTTGTTAAGAACACAAGGTACCAGGCAAGGGCAAAGTGCCAACTTCTCTATGACAAGGGACCCTTAACAGATTCTTCATGGCATCACATCACATTGGTTTATTCCTTCTCTACAACTACCCTGTGAGGCAAGCACGGGAACATTCACTGTCTCCATTTACCAGGCCAGAGGTGAGTCTTCTCTATTGCTCCTCTCTGGTTGGATCTCCGTGATCCAACCAGAGAGGAGCAATCTCTGTGATCCAATCAGAGAGGAGGGGCTGAATTAGAGCTGGACCCGGGTGGATCTTGGAGAGATTTGAAATGTTCCTCTAAAGCTTATGTAGGCTTGGCCCCCAGGGCAGCAGTGTTCAGAGGGGAGGCAATTGGATCATGTCGGCTCTGAACTTCATGGGTGGTTTGATCAACTGATAGAGTCATCATTTAATGGGCTATTGGGAAGTGATGGAAACTGAGGAGGTGGGCCCTAGTTGAAGGGAGCAGATGCTTGGGAGCTATATTTTGTTTCAGACCCTTTTCTCTCCATGCTTCCTGGCTGCCACAAGGCCAGCAGCTTTACCTCACCACCTGCTCCCCATTGTGATGTTGCACCTCATCAAAAGCCCAAAGTGATGGCACCAAGTAACCATGGGCTGAAACCTCTGAAATTGCGAACCCAAAAAAACCTTTTCTTGAAGTCATTTTTTTCTCATGTGTTTTGTCACAGGATTGAAAAACTAACACATGCCTCTTTAGGATGAGGACCTTCTCTACTCTGTACCTCCACCATTCCCCCCAGCCTCCTGCTCATAGAAAGGATTTCAGCTTCATCCTTGAGTACTTGAACTCATGTCTACTGTATACAAGGTCTCCTACCTGGCTGCAGCCCTCCCTCCAACCATCCACATTTTTCTCTATTCCTCTGCCCCAAGATTCTCAGACACTGAGAATCTGGTTATTCAGTAGCCCCCAGGGAGCCTCAATGGCATGCAAATTTAATGAGCATGTTTTGAAATCCAGCACAAATGTGAGAGCGATTTAAAGAAGTTCCAGTCTGGGGAGGGAAGTTGGCAGGCCAGACAGGCAGGCAAGTGATGACCTCTACAATAAGAAGGGGTCTGGGAGGAGCTTCTGAGTCTGCTTGGCCTTGAAGCAAATGTCTTTCTGCGGAGTCTCCAGGACCTTGGCTAGCAGGGGCTAGCGTGGTGAGGGGACAAGTAGAAATGGCTGGAGAAAAGAAAGAACCTAGAACATCCAGAAAACAGAGAGGTCTCTGTGACTAGACCAGAACTTGTGTAAAGAGAGATGCACGCTGGGAGAAGAGTGGCTTGGGTTGGATTCAGAAGGCCTGTAATCTAAGAAGTATGGGTTCTTCAATAGTACACACATGTATATGTGCAGTATTCTCCTCTTATCCTCGGGAGATATAGTTCAAGAGTCCCAGTGGATGTCTGAAAGTGTGGATGGGACCAAACTTTATAGATATTGTTTTTTCCCTATACAAAGTTATGGCCGAGTTTTCTTTTTCCCCCAAATTTTCTATTTTAATTACTCAAAAAGCTTTATTTTTATTTAGTTTTCTGACTGTGCTTGTGCCTTTAACACTTTCACAACAAATTTCTGCTCCTCCATAAAACTTGATCCTGTCACAGATACATTCAGCAAACATGGAACCACCATAGGTCCTGCTGACATATTTTTTTTTCCTTTTAGAAAATCTAATAGGAACCTTAGATCTTACAACACCCACCAGATGAAGCCAGCCTGAGCAGACACCAAATGCAGAGTTTGGTGCTTTCCCAACCTTCTTGGTATAAAGGTAGACAATTCTATTACCAGGGGTTTTGGACAGCCTAGTTTGGTTAGAGGCTGTACTGCAGGAAAGCCTATGATGATATATCAAATGCTGGATCATTCTGAATGCCTCTAGACTCCATCCCCCCAACAGCTCGAATTTTCTTTATAAATTAGGCTTAATAAGAGATTAACAACAGTAGCTAATAATAGAATAGTTATAACAATATTCTGAAATTAAATTAGAATACCACAATTCTTAGGCTTTGAGGCCATTATTAAGGTTTTCTTGAACACAAGTAGCCAACACTATGTATGACAATCACTCTCATAACCATGACTAAGTGAATAAGAGGCAGAAAGTGTATACAGTATGGAGATGCTGGACAAACGGATTATTCATGTCCCAGGTGGGATGGCTGAGCTGGACAGTGAGTAATTTCATCACCTCAGAATGTTGTGAAGTTGGAAACTTATGAATTGTGTACTTCTGGAAACTTGTACTTAATATTCTGGACCCCAACTGAACATGGGTAACAGAAACTGCAGGAAGCAAAACTAAGGATTAAGGGACTACAATATAATGGTATGTAAATATATGTGTGTGTGCGTGTATGTACATATGTGTCTTATACTGGTATCAGGCAGGTTTTAGATGCCGGAGAACTAAAAAATATGAGGAAAAAAGATCATGACAATGTAATCTTATTTACTTAGAGCTTGTGTATAATTATTACATAGCACGAAGGATATTATACACAATCTTCTATGTGCCAGATTTTGTTTTATTTGATGACACACTGCACTATCTTCTCGAAATTTGTCTATTTCCTGTTCTAATGGTCATCTGACCCAAACGTCAAAAAGTAGGACTTTTGACCCAACATGTTTCCTTTCACTGTCTCAGTAGCATTCTTGGAAAGAACACAGCAGGGAGAACACCCCTACTATATTCACTAGATTTGTGAATTGCAGATCTTGCACCAGAGTCAGCGAAATGTTTATTTTTCCTTTTTAGTGTCTTAATTTCTGCAGCCGACCCGATGTCCTTAATAATAGCTCAATTAGCGAGAGCTGCTAAAGTTTCATGTACATGCATTTTTCCTCTGGATTTCCCCTTTATTGAAGAAAAATAATGAGACCCAGACAAAAATGCTGAGACAGGCACACTTGTAATCCCAGTACTTGGAAGGCTAAGACAAGAGGATCACTGGTTTGAGGCTAGTAGGTATAACTTAGCAAAGCCCTGTTTCAAAATATAAACAAGCAAATAAAAGGGGCTAGGAGTGCATCTCAGTGCCGGAATGCCCCTGGGTTCAATCCTCAGTACTCCACAAACAAAAGCAAACACAAAACAACCAAAAGTCCTGTAACTATGCTGCCCAGCGGCCTCCGCTAAGGGAGGACTCCAACTTCCATTTGGTCCCTAGCATCTTGGCCCTACCTAGTTCCAGCAACACTTTGATAACTACAATTCCCAGCTGCCTCTCCACGCCAGAACCCTCCAAAGAGGGTTTCCCAGCAGCCCCGGGAGTGGAGAACTCCGCCCCTTGGAGTGGCTCCCTAGGTCCACCCGGAGCCTTCCGCCCGCCCCGCCCTGTCACATGACCCATTCCCACCAACCGGCTCGCGGAGGAGGGCGGCAGGCGGCGGCCGGGGGCGGAGAAGCCCCGGGGGCGGAGCGGGCCCTGGAGGGGCGGAGCAGGACCGGGAGCTGAGCAGCCTGGCAACGGCGCTGGCGCCAGGAGCCCAAGGTGGGTACGCGCTCGAGTCTGGCCTGGCTCAGAGCACTTAGCTGCGGAGACCCTTGATGAGGACGCCCGCATGAAGAAGTTGGGACTCTGTTCGTAGGCGGATCGCTCGGGGCCTCCCCGCACTCGCGGGGGTGGGGGTGGGGTTCAACCGAGCGTCTTCGCTGTCCCGGCGGGCCAGGCTGAGGCCGGGAACAGCAGGCAGGTGCCTCTGATTCCACAGGCTTCTCCTTATCCTAGGACCTGAGCCCGCGACGGGCGAAGGTCGGGCGGGACTCAGAGCTGGCTGCCGGGAGGCGGGGAATGGACGTCGCAGCTGCCTTCTGTACTTTGCTTCCCTGTCCCGGGGTGGCAAGCTACTGGTCCTTGCCCCGGCCCTCTGCGCTGAGTGAACACCCGCCGCATCCCCGGTGGGCCCTGCGGAGTGGTCACAGCCCAGCACTGGCCAAGATGCCTTTATTGTGGTTCTTAGCCAGTGTTTCTGTGTCATGCACGGGAGGTTTATCTGCTTTTGCAACAGTTGAGGGGCGATCTGGGAAGGAACGGTTAGTTCCCTGATACGCAGTCGGAAGTATGCACAGGCACGAGCAAGCGCCCTTGGCGGGGTTGCCTCTCTTAACTGTCTTCTACTGCGCTCAGGAAGTGAAAACTAATAAGCAAACACTAAAAGTGAATCTGTTGCAAAAAATATATAGTATGGGCTTTATGGATGTATACAAGGTATGAGACAGAATGGGTTGTGAGTAGTGTTTGAACCAGATCTTCCCAAGAACAAAATCATGACATATTACAATTGATTATAACCTTGAAGTTCACGTAATTAACTTGTTTCCTAGATGGGGAAACTGAGACCCGGAGAGGCTAATTAACGTGACCCAGACTTCAGGCAACCTAACGGCAAATCTAATACCACAAGCCAGGTGTCTAGTAGTACATTGTTATCTGTCTAGTCTGGATTCATTTTGCCACAGCTAAGTTTTATTCTTTATGAAGTATCCATCTTAGAGTCTTGAGACTGAGCCAGAAGTTTTACTATAGTTCAAACCATTTTGGATTTTCCTCAAAAATAGTTTACTAGTCAAATGAAACAACCAGGCTTGTTATTCTATAAACACCCTTTGCTTTGATCTAGCCTATATATTGATACTTGTCAGATATGACACTGAATGACTTCTATCTGCTTAACAAAACAAAACAAAACAACAAGAAAAAAAACCCTCTACCCTTAAGAGATTACACACCATGCAGGAGATTTAAAGCTGCAGCATCAGTGTATACAGCAGGCTCCAGACATGCTTGAAGGTGAATAACATATACTGGGGCTTATCAATTCAGCTATAGTTACTAAATGATATGACTCCTTACCTTAAAGTTCTGATTTATATTTATCAAGTTGTTGGTGGTTTCATTCATTCATCAAACATAGTACCTGTTAGGGTACTAAGCTTAAACAAATAGCTAGAACACCACTGATGAGGTCTCATGTAGTTTATGTATGGGGAGGCAGACAAAAAATAAGCAATGATATATTTTTCTGGTAGAGGTGAGCATTGTAAAACAGGCCAGCATGATTGAGAATGACTTGGGCAACACTTTTAATTGCTAGTTTTAGATTGTCAGCTGCTGCTCTGGGAAAGCAAGTAAGTCCAAAACTAATTCTGTTTGGATCCAAGAAATTCTATGTGTTCTTATTTCTCTCACGAGTGCCTTTTGGATAAGCTCATCACAACTTCACTTTTACTTATATTCCTCCCCCTACCATTGCAAGAAATTTTAAGTACCTAAAAAGGTGATTTTCATACTCTTTACTGTTCCCATAGACAGTTCTAACTACAACTGACTCTGCCGAGGTCAGTATTAGTTGTTGATTTCATACCAGTGTCTGCTAGCCTCTCGGGCTACCTTACACAAGTCTTTCTCTTCCTGCATGCTGGTTTGTACTGTGAACCTGTTATCAGAAATGATCGTCAATCTTTGTGTTGTGTGGTTTGTAAAGAAACTAGTTCATTTTGAAATAGTTCCAGAGAAAAGAATCACTCAAGTTTTTAGGAACAAGAACACTCACTAATAAAATGATATTAATTACAATGCACTGTAAACGTTCATGTGTTTTGTGCCACTCAGTTCTTTTATATTCTATATATTCAGTGGCTTCAAAGCAAATTTTAAATATTTTACAGGATCTGAAAATGATTAAAGTTACAAGAAGTGCCCCAATATTCTTTCTCCAAAATGAGAGGAGGGTTTACAAGATGCACTTACTTTAGAAACTACTGAAAACACATGGCCCTTACTGAGGACTACAAAATAAAGAGAAAAGAAGACTCTTCAATTCTCAGTAGGCGACATTTTTTAACCAGTGGCCAGAGGATTTCAAAGACTGGAGTTTCTAGTTATTTGTAAACTTTATTCAATTTTATAAAAGAATAAGAGGTTGCTTTCATTATTCTTTAGTAATTTCCCTTCCCTGTTTCTGACCTCTTCATAGTTTTTCTTTATTTTCTTGTTTCTCTGTTCATTTATTTCTTTTTTGGCAGATGGGGGAACAGGACTGTCATTGTGGAATCTGGATTTAGGCGGTCTCTCCAGACTTGAATCCTGGTTCTACTACTCCCTCTGTGACACTGGAGGATTTTTTACCTCTGTGCCTCAGTTTCCTTATATTTAAAATGAAAATAATAATATTAGTATGTTCTCAAAGTGTTGTTGGGAAAACTAAGTAGCCATTCTACCTTAAGTCCCTAGAAAAGTCTTGCACAGGCTGGGCATGTTGGCACATTCCTGTCATCACAGTATTTGTGAGGCCAAGATAGGAAGATTGCAGGTTTAAGGCCAGCCTCAGCAACTTAGAGAGACCCTCAGCAATTTAGTGAGGCCATTTCCAAATTAAAAAGGGCTAGAGGGTGTAGGTTAGAGGTAAAATGTCCCTTGGCTTCAGTCCCCAGTATCAGAAGAAAAAAAAAAAAGAAAGGCCTTGCACGTAGTAGGCACTCATGAAAAGTTATTTGTAACTAAATTGAACTATGTGGACTTCTTTTATTCTCAAGGAAAACAATGATCTTAACAATGTCTTAAGAAACTTCTGAAAATCCACTACACTGTATTGTCTAGACATTAACTCTGCATTTCGTCATTAACATGAGCTTTTAATTTTAGATGCCAATTGTTAGCAGTGTCCTCATTTCTTGCAGTACTATATTCCCTTTACTGGTAGACTTAGAAATTATGTGGGGCTGTGTTTTGTTTGTTACCAAAAATAATAGAGTAATGGAGGCCTTCCAGTTCTTCTCTTTGAAGTTGAAGGATGGTCCTTCAAGGGAAATGTTTGCACTCTGATTCTCCAGATGACTAACCTGACATTCTCAGCCTTTTCATGAATATGGACCACCTTTTTAGAAAATTGGCATTGTGCACAAATGCTTTCTTTCTATTTCTACCAGAGGAACTACAAGTGGTAAACAAACATGTGCATATGTGATGGTAAGCAGCTTTTTGGTAAGAAGCTTCTCCTCTTCCTAGGAGAATTAGGATCAAGTCCCAGTTCTCCTTAACTCAGTGACACTGGACAAGTCATTTAACCTCGTTGCTGGTAGCTCTTCCATTAGTAAGACAGAGCTAATAAAACCTGCCCTTCTAAGCTTCCAGAGTTCTTACGAGAACCAAATATGCATCAGAGGTGTATGCTCAATGGTGCATGCCTATAATTCCAATACATTGGGGGCTGAGACAGGAGGGTCACAAATTTGAAGCCAGCCTGGACAAGTTAATGAGACCCTATTTCAAAATAAAAAAAAATAAAAAGGGTCAGGAATGTAGCTCAGTAGTAGAGCACCCCTGGGTTCAATGCCCAGTATCCTGCCCCCACAAAATATGCATCAGAGCCCTTTGTAAACCATGCAATATTACCATTACTACACTCATGTGTTATAGAAGCCATTGCTATTTGGATAACTGGTATATGAGGACAGTCTTTCTTCTTGATCTTGGCTTATCTTCTCCTTAGTTGTAGGTATAAACTCTCCACCTCAATGTACCTCTCTGTCAGCATTGAAATATACAGTGTTTTTTATGGTATTGAGATAGAACCTTGGGGCATTCTACCACTGAGCTATGCCCCCAACCTTTTTCTTTTTTTTTTATTTTGATACAAAGTTCCCCTGAGTTACCGCACACTGACTTTGAACCTGCCATCTTCCCATCTCAGCCTTGCAAGTAGGATTGCAAGTGTGTACCACCACACCCAGCTATGCAAGTGTTTATTACCTTGTTCAAATGGACCTGAAGCCATTGGCATACCCTTTATATTTCCATTTTATTCATTCTATTTTTATTTATTCTATTTTATTCATAAAATGGTAGTACTGTGTCTCCAACAATTAGATAACAAGGCAACCTTTCTTGTATATGACAGGGCCCAGAGTACCCTTTTCTTGTTATTTGAATTTGTTTCTCAGTATCTTGAAATGGCTCTATAAGGAGCTCTTTCTAATTTCCCCTACTTATATTTGGTTAGTATTGTTATTCCTTGATTTCTTGTCTTGATAGGTAACACCTACATATTTCATTATTTTTTCCATGTTACAAACTTGTAATAAATAGGTCTAAAGTAGGAGTCAGTGCACACAGTAGACATTTAGTAAACATTAATTGACTTGAAATGGATGGGGTGGGGATAGCTTAGAACCTTTCAGACATGTTCAGTTTAATAATTCTGTTGTATGTCTGGAGATCATACTCCTTGTCTGCAAAATGAAATGGAGCTCATGCTTAGCCTTCCTTTCCATGGTAAAACAGCAAATGAATAAGTAAGTTCTTTGAATGCAGTAAATGGAGAGGTCTCACACATTGCCTTGCCACTCTTTTCTTCCCAGATTCTTGATTTTTGGACTGTGCCATGAGCACTTTTATAGATTTTGCTGTGCTTCCTGTTATGTTTGGGGTAAGAAAGCATTAAGGGAAGTTGAAGGATAATAATTGAAAGTAAAAAATAAAAGAAACTTGTTTATAACACATTCAGCTCTTATCCTCTTGTACAAACCTTGAGAACACATAGTGGTACCCTTTCTGCAGTGTGCAATAATTGTTATATTTTGATATCATGTCCTTCAACTTTGGGTGAAAAGACAACTGTTTCCCTGAGCCTCTTGGAATGGGCTGCTACATCAGTGCCCTCCTATCCCCTTCTTGGGAGCTACTGGGGTAGATGTGGGTTATAAAGGACATTCTTAGCACTGGGTGGTGGTGCTTTAAATTCCCATACATGACCTTTATATTCCTTTATGGCCCCGAGATTACTTAGGTGGGGATTTAGGAGAATGGGGACTGCATGTAATTCAACAGTCCTGGAATTGGTTCCAGCCATTTCACTGATATAAGAAATGTGCCTGTATAACAGTGACCCTGACTGTGACTTAAAGTATATGTGGTATTCAATACTGTTTGTGATAACAACAAGAAGCAAAGATTGCCCATGATTTCAGTGAAACCTTGGGAAGTTGCTGACATTGTTGCCAGTTTTGTGACCAGTGAGATCTAAGGGAACCCTAGCCAATATTCCACTTTTGAGTTTACTAGTTCTGAGGTGTTCTTTGTACACATCAGTGGTTCAGAGTCTGGGAAAGAAAGTGCATCCCACTGCCCTCAGAGGGAGGCCTGTTGGGCTACCCCCACCTCTAGATAACTTGGTGTGTGTGTGTGTGTGTGTGTGTGTGTGTGTGTGTGTGTTTAGCTTGATCCTGAGTCTAATCCTACAGGACATTTACTTGCTTCCTCTTATCAACTCTAATAATTTCCTCAGATACCTTCTTCATTTGTATGTCAGGAAACAATTTTTCTTTATGGATAGTGTATGGATACTCTTACTCTTCAGCAGCTACTCACGGAAGCTTGTGAGAAATGCAGATCTCAGGCCTATCTCACATCCACTTAGAACCCCTGCATAATATGCCCAATGGATCTGCATCTTAATGAACCCCCATATGATTGTATGTAAAGTAAAATTTGAAAAGACTGATCCAAGAGTACTGAGTACCCAAGTATCCCTCACATACTGTCTTCCCGAGCTTTTGAGACAACGCTAGCCAATAGAAAGAGAATGTGAACCAAGCATGATGGTGCGTGTCGGTAATCCCAGTACTTGGGAGGCTGAGATAGGATCACAGGTTCAAGGCCAGCCTCAGCAATTTATCAAATTCTCAGAAACTTAGTAAGACCCTCAGCAACTTAATGGGACCCTGTTTCAGAATGAACAGGGCTGGAGGTGCAGCTTGGAGGTAGAGTATCCTTGGGTTCAACCCCTAGTAACAACATCAGTAACAAAACTGAAAGAGAATGTGAACAATATATGTAACTTAAAATGTCTTACTAAGTGTGGTAGTACACAACTGTAATCCCAGTACTTGGGGGATTGAGACAGGAGGATGGCAGGTTTTAGCCCAGCCTGGGCAACTTAACATGACCCTGTTTCAAAATAAAAAATAAAATGGGAGGGAGCCAGGGGAATTTTTTTAAATAAAAGAAAATAGGGCTGGGGCTATAGCTCAGAGGTAGAATGCCCCTAGGTACAATCCTTAGTATCTTCCCAAACAGTAGTTGACAAGATTCCCCTTTTTGTACTAAGTTGTAAAAATTCAGCATGTCTTTTTATGTTTACAGAGCATCTCCATCTAGACTAGCCACATTGCATGTATTCAAGAGTTCCACATACTAGTTGCTATAATGTTGGACAGAATGGCTTTGAGAGATACCATTGGGCCTTGATTTACTGATGATTTCGTCAGATTTGTTGTCAGTGCCTAACCAGCCTCCTCAGTATAACTTACATTAACCTTCAACATAATATTTGCCAAGCCCTGAGCCTACTGCTTTTACATAATGTCTCAGTTGAGTCCTTACAACATCACTGAGGTATAAACTAGTAATATTCCTACAGAATTTCTTCCAGATAGGTTAGGTCTGAGGTGAGGCACTCAGGAAGCAGCTGCGTCAGGATCCAAATCCAGGAGTGTCTGACTTCTGGCTTCACAGCCTCTGCCACACCTTCCTGCGGCTCTCATAAATACAAGGTCTCTTCCCAATGTCAGTTTTGTTGCTGAGGCTGTCCTCAAACCTTTGATCCTTCTGTTTTAGCCTCCCAAGTACTAGAATTATAGCTGTGTACCACTACACAGTTTTGTAAGCCATATTAAAAAGGCACTGTTTCGTATATGTGAGAAATGTGTGCTTTCTTCTTGAGGGAAATGTCAAAAAGCCCAGGGAGTATGTCTATCCTTTCTGACTCTTCAGGGAGGGTACAGAGTCCCTATATAGAAGTTTCCTAGTCTTGGGAACACTACACAGATCAGTGTTTTGCCATGCTGGCTGCTCATTAGAGCCACCTGGGGAATTTTAAATACCTGCTGCCTGAGCTCCACCCAGAGACATTCATGTTTAATTAATCTGGGGTGAAACTAACACAGATGTTTTCTAAAAGGCTTCCTTTGTGATTGTGGTATAGAGCTTGGGTCCCACTCCAATTTCACTATCTTATGGACCACCTCAACTGCAGCAGGTAGAAATGCAGAATTTGCCTCAATGGTTCTGTACAAGAAAAGGCCCTTGTCTGATTTTCAGCAAACTACTAGGTGATGCCCAGGCTGTTGATCTGTGGGTCGCACTTTGAGTAGCAAGCTATATCAGGATGCCCTGAGGGGCTTTTATAGGCTATGAGTTCCTTGGCATCCTGCCCGGCGTTTCTGATTCAGGGGCTCTGGGCTGGGGCCAAGGATCTGTATTTGAGAAGGTGTATGTTTTCAGCATTTCATCATAAAGTATTATGTTTAGTTTAGATTTTGTGTAGACACACTTCTACTGAATCTTTGTGAGATCATAAATGGGTGTTGAGCAAGGCGTGGTGGCATATTTCTCTAATTCCAGTACTTTAGAAGCTGAGACAGGAGGCTCACAGGTGGGCTCTTCTAAGTGATTTTCCAATATAACTTTTTAGTATTAACTGCATTTGTATTGTTGGGATGATCTGTCTGTCTGTCTGTCTGTCTTTCTCTCTCTCTCTCCTTTTTTGGAACTGTGGATTGAGCCCTGGGGCATTCTACTTCCGTGCTACACCTCAGCCCTATTTTTATTCTTTATTTTGAAACAGGGTCTCACTAAATTGTGGAGGGCCTAAGTATCTGAGGCTGGCTGAGAACCTGGGATCCTCCTGTCTCAGCCTCTCAAGTACTAAGATTACAAGTGTGTGCCACCACGCCCAACTGGGATGATCTTTCTTAACTACTGGGTTTGGTAATATTTTCTGCAGGATTTTCATATCTATATTTGTCAGTGATTCTTTGCTTAATTTTCCTGTACTATCTCTGTCTAGTGTATGATTATGCTAGCTTTGTTAAGTGGGTTAGGGTTTTCCCTTTCCCTGTTCTCTGAAGTTTCTATAAGATTATAGTTATCTGTTCCTTAAATTTTAATAGAAGTTGGTCCTACAGCCACCTGAGCCTGGAAGATTTTTGAACTACCACTTGGTGTCTGCCATGTCTGCAGTGGTATCTGTCTTTACATTTCTACATCCTCTTATGGTTTGTGCCCTCTTTTTCTTGGTTAGTTCTACCAAAGGTTTGTCAGCTGTGGTAATTGGAAGAACTTGATAATGATTATGTTCATTTATTTCCATTTTTAGTTTTTTTAAAATTTTACCTTCTACCTCTGAGGCCATTTTAGTTTTTATTTTGAAGCAGAGTTTTTCTTTCCTTTCCTTTCCTTTTCTTTTTTTGTGGCACTGAAGGTTGAACCCAGAGACATTCTACCTCCAAGCTATACCCTCAGCCCTAGTTTTTAAATTTTGAAACAGGGTTTTGGTAAGTTGCTGAAGGCTTAACTTGCTGAGGCTGGTTTCAAACCTGTGACCCTTCTGCCTCGGCTTCTTTCTAAGTCACTGAAGCTGACCTTACACCTATAATCCTTCTATCCCAGCCTCCCACCTACTGGGATCACAGGTGCCCAACTACATTCCTTTTAATGAATTAAAACTTTACATTATTTTAAAGTCAATTTGTAGCAAATCATATTCAATAAAGGCTTTTTTCTTCCCTATCTCTGGAAAGACATGCTGTTCTCTCCATCCTGTAATCAGTTTATTAGTTCATTTTTGTTTCTTTTTTTGCAAATTTGAGAAAGCACAACTGCACATATTTGCATGTTATCTTTTTCCTTAAAGCAGACTTCAGATACTATTCAAATTCTTGCTTTTTCACTTAAAAATATATCTCATAAATTACTCATCATTTATTCCTTTTCTCTTTGGATTTATTCTGTTTGGATGTTTCAAAAATAGTATTTTCATTATTGTTTAGTTCTAGTATATTCAGATTTCCATTGTAATTAATTCATTTACAAGTGAGCTACTTAAGAATATATTTAAATTTGCAATTATAGTTTCTAGGAATTTTCAAAATGGATTCCTAACTTCATCATGGCCTGGGAATATGGGGTGAATGAAAATAGTTATTTTCCTTTTGTCATGGGTAGGTTTATGTGGTCTTTTGTGGCTAGCTTCTTTCACTGAGCATAATGCTTTTTATATTCATTTTTACATGGTATGTATCAATAGTTCCTGACCTTATATTCCTAAATAGTATTTTGTACTCTGGATATAAGGTTCACAAGTGGATAAAGATTTAAGTGGATTCAGTTTGGGGCCATTATGAGTATACTATGAATATTCACTTTCATATATGTCCTTGTGTGGATTCATGTTTTTCATTTGTCTTGGGTAAATACTGTATATCGGCAAACATTGTTATGCCATGTGCATAGTGTACGCATAACTTTCCAAAAATTGTCATACTGTTTTCAAAAGGGGCCCTGCCATTGTGACAATTTACACTCCCACTAGCAAAGTAAGAGTTCCATTGGGGCACATCCTTATCAATATTTGTTGTCTATCCTTGGAAACTTTAATCATTTGAGTAGGCATCTAATGATAGCTCATTGTGGTATTTACATATTCCTAAGAGCTAATGATAATGAATAAGAGCTGATGATAGTGAGTACATCTTCATGAGCTTATTGGCCATTAAGTTTTTCTTATTTGGATAAGTGTTTGCCTGGACTTGAGGCCTGTTTCTTATTAAATTGCATTGTCTGTCCTATTAATTTGTAATAATTCTTTATTCTGAATGCAAGCCCTCTATCACATATGTGATTTCCAAATATTTTTGCCCTCCAGCTGTTTTGCTCTCTCATTTTCTTAACTATGCCAATGATTTTTAATTTTTTTCACTTTATTTTAATTTTTATTACATATAGTTGGCCTTTTTATCCACTCTGACAGTTTCTGTGGGTTTTTTTTGTTTTTTGTTTTAATTTTTGTATTGGTGCATTGTATTCATATGTCATAATGTAAAAAACTTGTGTAGACATACATGCACACATCACCCAGTTAGCCCCTACCCAATCCCCACCCTATTCCCTCCCCATCCCTCCTTCCCATGCTTGGATTTGTGGTTGACTTTGATATGTTTAATTATACAGTGTGCTTTAGAGAGTTTCCTTCTTCTCCCCTCCCTTCCCCTCAGGTTGTGAGGAGATCCTATAGAGGAGATTTTTATTTTTGATGAAGATTTTTAATTTTGATGAAGTCCTGTTTATTCCCTGCCCCCTTTTGTTTTGTATTTTTTTTGTCTTCTAAGGAATCTTTTTGCTCAACCAAGGTTCACAGAATTTCCCCTTGGTTCCCCTCTAGAACTATTTTAGTTTTAGTTTTTATGTTTAGATCTGTTATGACAGACAAACCCTAGAGGTAGCGCCCTCTGATTCCTAGCCCCTAGTATTATATCCCTGGTATTAGGGATATAACTGTGTATCCCTAACTTTGGGTATTAGTGGGGATGATACTTGCTTCTAGAACATGGAAAAAGTGCTAGGGATTCCATAGATATAATTAAGGTTAGGAGTAATTGGGTCCCAGTTAGTCCAAGAAGAGATTATCCTAGGGGAGGACCTAAATTATTGACATAAACCCCTCAAAAGAAGGTGTAGGTCCTTCCTGAGGTGAGATTTTCCTTTATTGGCTTGTTCATTTTAAGGAAGTGAACTTCAGGTGGTCTCCAAGAATTGTCAGTAGGACTCTGTCCACTATTTCAAGCAGATTTTTACTATTTGATCCTCCAGTTGAAAATACAGCTTGGTCATCACCTTGTTGCAGCCTTGTAAGACCCTAAGCAGGGAAGCTAGCTAAGCTATGCCTGAACTCCTGACCCATGGAAACTGAGATGATAAATGTGTGTTGTTTATTGCTATTAAGTTTCTTATATAGCAGTATAAAGCGAATGCATCTGTTACATTTCAAGTTATTTTATTAATTTGATGTGAAATGAATGTCAAGATTCATTTATTCTTTCATATGGACATTAAATTATCCCAGCATCCTTTACAGAAAACACTACCATTTTTCCAGTGAACTACCTTGGTATCGTTGTTATCAATTGACCATTGCTAGGATCTCTAAAAGACAGGTCTAATTATGGACTCTGTTCATTTCTACTGAGCTATCCTTATACCGGTACTACACTATCTTGATTACAAAAGTATTCAGTCAGTGTCTTGGTCAACATTCTCACTGCCATGACCCAAAACAACTGACCACAACAACTTAGAAGAAGGAAGATTTATTTGCCCCCAGTTTTTGGAAATTTGGATGTTCAGTCCGTGTTAGGCCTGATCCGCAGAGCTCAGGATGTAGCAGCAGGAAGCAGAGAGAGGGAGAGTTCTAGGCTCTGCTCCTCACATGGAGGCTAGAAAGAAAGAAAGAAAGAAAGAAAGAAAGAAAGAAAGCAAGCAAGCAAGCAAGCAGGGGGAGGAGGAACCATATAATTCTAAAGTCCACATCCCCAGGGACCTGTCTACCTTGCTTCATGAGGGCTAGGGGGACATTCTAAATCGAAACCATTGTAGTTAGGAAATTAGGTAGTGGAAGTGTTCCAACTTCGTTCACTTTTTTCAAGACTTTAATTATTCTTGGTCCTTTTCCATTCCACAGAATATTTAGAATCATCCTGTCAGTCCCTACAACAAAGCCTATTAGTATTTTGATAGCGATCGTATTAATTTTTAGATGACAATTGATTTATTGACATGGCAGTCATGAGTGTTGATCCTTGAGCTTGATATTTTTCTATATACTTAAGTCTTTGATTTTTCTCAGTAGTGTTTCACAGTTTTATGTGTTTGATTTCTTGTACACATTCTGTTAAATATATCCCTAAATACTTCATTTATTGCAAGTGGCATTTCAATAATCCATTTGTTCACTTTTTTGTGTGTGTGGTACTGGGGATTGAACCCAGGAGTTTTCTACCTTTGACCTCTAGCTCCAGTCCAATTTTATTTATATTTTGAAACAGTGTCTTTCTAAGTTACTAAGGGCCTCATTGAGTTGGTGAAACTGGCCTCAAACCTGAAATCCTTCTGTCTCAGCCTCCCAAATACTGGGGTTACAGGTGTGTGCCACCAGTCCAAGCTGTTCATTGTTAACAGTACAAATTTATTTTATATTGACATTGTGGATTATATTATCTTACCTAATTTACTTATAGCTTTTCTATACTATTCTTAGAATTTCAGGGATAGGATACTGGGGATTGAACCCAGAGTATTCTCCCTCTGAAACACACCCCCAGCCCATTTTTGCTTTTGACTTTTTTTTGGTGGTACTGGGGGTGGAACCCAGAGGCTTTCTACCTCCAGGCTATACTCCCAGACCTATTTTATATTTGGAAACAGGTTCTCACTAAGTTGCTGAAAGCTTCATTAAGTAGCTGAGGCTGGCTTGGAACCTGTGCGTTCCTCCTGGCTCAGCATCCTAAGCATGGAGATTACACGCGTGCGCCACCATGCCTGACATTGCTTTTGATTTTGAAACAGGGTCTTACTAAGTTGCTCAGGTTCTCTCTAAGTTGCTGAGACTGGCCTTGAACCTGCGATCCTCCTGTCTTAACCTCTCAAGCACTAGGATTATAGGCGTGCACTACCATGCCTGATACCCCAACCTCATTTTATTTTTTATCTTGAAACAGGGTTTCACTAAATTGCCAAGGATGGCCCTGAACCTTTGTCCCTCTAGTCTCAGCCTCCAAAGTACTAGGATTACAGGTGTGTATGACTGCACCCAACTGAGATTGTTTTATATGCATAACCATGTTGTCAAAAATATAGTTTTACTTCTTTACATTATATTATGCTTTTTATTTCTTTTTCTTAACCTATTGAAGTTGCTAGGATCTCTAAAAGATGTACAAATGGTCAAAGGGTCTATCCTTGCCTTATTCTTGCTTACTTAATTCACACCATTAAATGTGATATCATTATAGGTTTTTTATCAGTGCCATCTTTCTTTGCTGAAAGTTTTTTGTTAGCATGATTGGATGTTGTATTATCTTTGTAGAATTCAAGCCTCAGATACAGTCTTCAGAAAGATGGTATTTATAGCATAGTTGATATTACCACATCCACACCCATTCTTCACCACCACTCCCCAGCTTTTTCTTCTAGTGTTGATAACAGAATTTCCATCTAAAGCTTAGGCATTTCTTTATTTCTCTCAGAGAAGCATATACTGCTCCTTCAAAGGGTATGAAGATTATCAGATTCATATGTATCATTGTTTTAGATCTGGGGTTTCTTCATCCTTTCTTGTTCTCCATTCTATTGACATTGTTTTGGGTTCCCTTCCATCTCCTTTTTATTTTACCTCTGCATCTTTTCCTTTAGATTATTTCTTCCATATCTGAAGACCTTCTTCTTTGCCAATAATGCCAAATTTTAGGATTATGTGAGTTCAGTCCTTTCCCCCTTCTTCTGTAACAAAGATGAGTGGTTGATTTAAGACTATTATTAAGTCACCGCCCAGGTAGGAAGATGAAGATGACTATTATCCATCTTCTTTGGTTCACTGCAAATATTTCTCTTTCTAAGTCTCCTAAGATTCTAATTGCTAATCTTTGAGGATTTCCTTTAGACACTCCTCCACTATGGCAACCTGCCTGTTAGGCAAACTATTGTTCCTATTGCTGATCTCTCTTTTCTTTTTTTGTGGTGGTGGGGATGGAACTCAGGGGCATTCTACTTCCAAGCTATACCACCAGCCTGTTTTCTTATCTTTATTTTGAAACATGGCCTCACTAAGTTAGCTGAGGCTGGCCACAAACCTGAATCCTTCTGTCTCAGCCTCCCAAATACTGGATTACAAGTGGGCGCCACCACGGTGCCTGGCTCCTATTGCTGATCTCTACTAACTTACATGGTAAACCTGCTCTTGGAAGTTAGGTTTAATTAAGATGTAACAAGCCCAGCATGTTTAACAATTAAGAGACCATAGGCAGCACAGTCTCAAAACCCCACATAAAAGAAGGTCAGGAAACAGTGAATCAAAATCATTCAGCCCATTTTTTGAGCTTATCTTTGAAATTGACTTTAGAGACCATGGCATCTTCAAAACTATCTTCAATGGGGTCAGTCTTTGAGTGTGTTGGACTCTAGACCCAAATCACCATGAGGCTCATGTATTACATATACAAATTGGGCATTGGTGCTTTGAGAAGTACTGTGTTAGTTTTAAATATTAAGACATGGTTAAAATTATGAGATGATGTTTTATGTAGCTATCACTGTTAAAGTCAGTTTCAAAGGATGAATTTGAAGAATATTCTGAACAGTGACAACATTGCCAGAATAAGTGTACCCCATTGAAGAAAACTACTTGGAAGAATAACTCATTTAGCTACATCTGCTCTCATAGGCGCGCGCGCGCGTGCGTGTGTGTGTGTGTGTGTGTGTGTGTGAGAGAGAGAGAGAGAGACAGACAGACAGACACACACACACACACACACACACACACACACACTAGAGATACTGGAATTGAACCAAGAGGCATTTTACCATAGATCTATACCCTCAGCCTTTTTAAATTTTGAAACAGATTCTTACTAACTAACCATGTGCTGGCTAGCCTTGAACCTGTGATCTTCCTGTCTTAGCCTCCAAGCCACCACGCTTGGCTCTGACAGGATTTTTAACAAATGTCTCATTACATCATAGTTACAACTCCTGTCTTATTTATTCTGTTTTTTTCCCCACTAGTAATGACATTTTCCTTTTTGTTTTAATGAAGTCTTCCATGACAAAAGTAATATTGCAGTGGATAAACAAGAACTTTACTGTTTCCGTGCTTCCCAGACATGGATTGGGTGAGGGAAGTCTCTGTTTACTCATTTGAAAGCAAATGAGTTCTTTGTGACAGTCAGGTTTTATTACATAGATGAAGTTCCCCAAAAGCTCCACCTTTTAAAAAATTTAGTTGTTCACGCTGGAGTTATAATGTCCTCATTTTTATTTGATCATCTACTAGAGCATTAAAATGATAGACATCTGCTAGCAGGTAGGAGGGCCAGACTATCTGGGTTCTACCTTCAACATTTACCAGTGGATAAGTTGTTTAACTTTTCTATTCCTCAAGTTTGTCTGCTGTAATATGAAGATAATAGAACTAGTTGTGTGTAACATTGTTGGTGGAGATTAAATGACTTAAACTGTTAGATAGCAGGGAATAAATAAACAAAAGATGTGATCATTATCTGTAAACAGGTATTCTATTTTGCTACACTTGTATAGTATCTACTGTTGTCTTTATTCCTTTTTTATACCTATTTATTATTCTTACTGCTATTTAATGTGTCTTATATTTGTTCATTATCCCCCCAACTCAGTTGTTAGCTATTTGAAGACAGATCTCAAATACTTTTTCTTTTTATTTGGTGGTACTTGGGGTGGAACCCAGGGGCTTTCTACCTCCAGACATTCCCAGACCTAGTTTATATGTTATTTGGAAATAGGATCTCACTAAGTTGCTGAGAGCCTCACTAAAGAGCTGAGGCTGGCTTTGAACCTGTACGATCCTCCTGTCTCAGCCTCCCAAGTATTGGGATTACAGGCATGTACCACCCCCAGCTTCAAATACTTTTTAAAATCTCCCATTGTGGTCCAGAGTGGTTGCCTAATATTCATTTATTGAATGTTTTGATCTCTTTGGAAACAGGATTAAGTAATTATATATGCTGAGTAAAAGATGTCTAGGAGATGATTACCCTGGTTTCATTTCATAATTTCATCCAAGAAACTATATTATTTAGTGTTGACTTAATTTAGTGTTTACTGAATGCTTATAGATTGACTAAATTGTTCTAAATGTAACCATATGTTGACATGACTGTGTTGCAGATTGTTAATTTTTGTGGTTAACTTTCTGTATGTTTTGGGGTAAAGTGGGTCCCCTAAAGTTATGTGGAAGTACTAATCCTCAGTATCTCAGAATGGTCTTGCTTATAAAAGTATTATTACAGATGTAGCTAGTTAAGTTGAAGTCATACTAGAGAAACGTAGGTCTTTTAAGCTAACATGACTGGTGTCATTATAATAAGAGAAGATAACAATACAGGAAAACATAGACACACAGGGAGAAGGCCATGCACCTGCACATGTAGAGATTGGAGTGATATAGTTTTAAGACAAGGAATGCCAAGGATTGCATCCACTACCAGGGGCTAAAAGAGTGGGGGACAAGAAAGCATCTTCCCCAGAAGCTACTGAGACCTGCACCTTTATTTTATTTTATTTTATTTTTGGTACTGTAGATAGAGCCCTGGTGCATTCTACCTCCAGCCCACCTCTCCCTAGTCTTTTTTTATTATTTATTTTGTTTTTATTGTTTGTGAGTTTGGTACTGGAGATTGAACCCAGGGGCATTTTACCTCCAAGCTATTCTCCCAGCTCCTTTCTTAAAATTATTTTGAAAAAGGGGTTTCTAGGTTGCTAAGAGTCTAACTTACTGAGGCTGTCCTTGAACTTGCATCCCTCCTATTTCAGCCTCTCAATTATTGGGATTACAGATGTGTACCACCACACCCACTTTAATTTTTTTTAAACAAAATCTTTGTAAATTGCTGAAGCTGGCCTTAAACCTGCAGTCGTTCTGTCTCAGGTTTCCACATATTGGGTTTACAGGAATATGCCACCATACTGGCTGACACTTTGATTGTAGATTTCTGGCCTTCAGAACAGTGAGAGCATCCATTTCTGTTTTTCTAAGCCATCCATTTTGTGGTACTTTGTAATAGCAGCCTTAAGAAACACTGCCTGATTACTTAGAGCATAGATTTTTCTTCCAACATTAGGGATACTGCCCCAGGGGCATGCTGGACTGATCTTAGAGGGAAGTAGTAGCCTCAGGTACAGTTGGGGGAGTTAAATAAGGGGTGGTGAAAGTGTGGGGGGCACTAAGTCTTTTTTCAAGAAAAGAGGGTGGTAAGCCTCTATGGGAATCTATGGATTAGTGTTGACAAGCCTGGGATTAATTTTTACTCAATGATACATTTGTATACATCTCTATTACCTCTCTTCATGTACTTTGATTTAAAATATATTTGCTGCTAGATCAGGTAAAACTATAGGAAAATTCATCCCACAAATAGCATTTGCTGTTCTTACAAATGTGTGCCAGGATTGGACATATTTACAAGAATGCTTCTAACAATGTTACTTGTAATAGTGAAATTTGGAATCAGTTTAAATGACCAAAGAGTAGAAAAGGGAGAAAAGGGCAGAACCATGCAACAGTGGAAATGAGCAGAGTATAGTGACAACCATCTACATTTATTTATTTATTTATTTATTTATTTATTTATTTATTTATTTATTTTGTGGGTCTGGAGATGGAACCCAGGGGCATCCAACCTCCGCGCTATACCCCCTGCCCTATTTTGTATTTTTACTTTGAAACAGGGTCTCACTAAGTAGCAGAGGGCCTCAATAAGTAGCTGAGGCTATCCATGAACCACAATGCTCCTGTCTCAGCCTTCCAAATGTTGGGATTTCAAGCATGCACCACCATGCCCGGCCTTATCATCTACATTTATGACATAATGACCTGTGTAAGAAAAGCAGGGGTCAGAAAAGTATGGAATGATTCCATTTACATTGAAGCTCATAAACAAATAAAATCTGTGTACTTTTTAGTGACATGTACATGTGTAGAAAATGATAAAGATATGCAAAAATTACAAACACCCAAATAGAGTTGGAATACTCCACCATCATGTAAGTTTATGAGGGTAATGCTGTATTCATTTCTTTCTTAAGAATAAAATACCCAAACAATGCTGGTGTCTTAGTAGAAATCATAACACTTGCCCTTAGGAAACTCTAGAATTCTAACAGATGACACATAAAATGTCAATAGGAAAATATGTACAGCATAAAACATGACATACAGGAAATATGTGCAGCATACAAGCCAGGCAGAGTGGCTCATGCCTGTAATCTTAGTACTTGGGAGGCTGAGACAAGAGGAATGCAGATTGAAGGCCAACATCAGCAACTTAGTGAGACCCTGTTTCAAAACAAACAAACAAACAAACAAATTTTAAAAAAAAGGTCTGGAGGTGTAGCTTGGAGGTATAATGACCCTGAGTTTAGTCCTCAGGGTAAAAAAAAAAAATCATGCCGCAGACAGAGAGGTAAAGTGTGTACATAAGCACATATGCACAGGGAGGCTGGGAAAAGCTTCCATTGTCTTGAAGTAGGTTAATGAGCACACTTCTTGCCAGTAAAGTGCCCTTTGAGTGAGACTACCTAGCAAAATTGTGCAAATAGCAGGTTACCATCTGCAGTATTTTTACCTCTTATTTTTCTAGCAAGTGCACATCCTCTCTAGATTTCTTCTCTCTTCCCCATACCACCATGAGTGATTTTGTCATTACTGCCAAATCCCTGGGCACGTTTTCCCCATCTCTTATCCCAGAGCTGAGAAGGTTCTTGGAATGTAAGGACATGTTTTGAGTTGACACTTATTGTAATAGTTAATAAGTACAATTTCACCCCTCAAAAATTATTTTTACTTTGCTTAAGAATGCACATATATTTAAATGTGCTTTAGGGAAGTCATTCTCACTGGAGAAAATCAACAAAGATAGTATTTTTGTCTTGGAGCAGATCAGCTGGGTTCATGAGTTTTAGAATTGGCAGGTGGATGGAAACTTGATCTTGTTTCTATTTTAAAACTTTGTTTACTGGCAGGTATTTGATAGTTACAAAATCCATTCGTGAATATAATGATTGTTTAACTCTCTGCCATGTTGCTAATAGCCTTTGTACATTAAAAATAAGCTTTTGTAGCTTACTTTTTAGTATACCATGCCAATTTTAATTTATGAAGGATTTCTAAATTTACCCTGTTCCATGGCCACAGCTCATGCACTAAAGACAATCAGCAATCTTGAAGTTGTGTTTGTCATTAACGGACCAAGAAATAGAGTGGATGGATCAGCCCAAATCCATCACTAACCACCAGAAAATTATTCAGAATGCATTATCCAGTGTAACTTTATTATGCTGGTTTTAACCAAAGATTAAAACCTTAGCCAACATATAAAGAAGCAAAAGTAGATGTGTCTTTGACATAAATACCAAAATGATAGAAAGAGGATCACAAGTTCAAGGTCAGCCTCAGCAACTTAGTGACACCCTGTTTCAATGAAAAAACAAAACATTTTTTAAAGAGCTGTGGAGTTGAGTGTTGCACATGCCAGTAATACTGGTACTTGGGAGGATTAAACAGGAAGATTGCAGATTTAAGGTCAACCTCAGCAATTAAAGGAGACCCTGTTTGAAAATAAAATAAAATAGGGCTGGGGTATAGCTCAGAGTTAAAATGTCAGGGTTCAATCCCCAGTTCCAAAATAAATAAGTAGATATATAAGTGGTAAGTAAGTAAATAACTGGCTGTGGGTGTAGCTTGGAGGCAGAATGCCCCTGGGTTCAATCTCCAGTAACAAAATTAACTAACGAACTAAATAAAATGGCTGTGGATATATCTTGGAGGTAAAATGCCCCTGGGTCCAGTCCCCAGTATGACACACACAAAAAAAGAAACAGGGATTGTGAAGTAAAATACTATTTAACATTTTTTATTTTCCAAAGACTCATAATCAAACCAAGTAACTTTAACCCTGGCATTTGAAGTGACCAAGACCAATGGAGAAGCTCTAATGCTTATAGGTTGGCCAGTAAGTCGGTAAGTTGTGTGAGTTAGCCTAGAAGTTTCTTAGAGTAAATCTATTTCTAGATTACCTGAGTCAGAATAGAAGGTAATGAAATGAGATCTCAGCATTAGGGATTTCATGGGATGTTTCTCTGGTCTGGGAGTCAAGTGTGTGTGCTTGTTTTAGTGGAAGTAGATATACTTTTTTTTTTTTGGTGGTGGTACTGGGGTTCCTGGAAGCCCTTCTACCTCTGGGCTACACTCCCAGACCTATTTTACATTTTTTTATTTGGAAACAGGGTCTCTTAAGTCAGCAAGGCTGACTCCGAACCAGCGCGATCCTCCTGTCTCCATCTCCCAAGCGCGTGGGGATTACAAGCGTGCGCCACCACGCCTGGCAGAAGTAGGTATACTTTGAAAGTAAACTGCTTTAATACTTCTCAGAGCCTCACTGGGATTAGGTTGATCATTCTAGAAAACATGTGGGCAGAATGACTAGGCAATCAGAGATGTTGTGTGGTGTCCAAGCAGTCTACCCTAGAGTATTAGCAGTAGTTTGAGGAATGACTTAAAAGTTCTTCGAAAGCATTTCTGGTGGGGTGAAGGAGAATGGTACTTGAACACCTTTGTTATGTCATTTGCTATGCTTATCATTTTACATTTTTCTCCTTAGTACTCCACATGACTAGGTACTATCACATCCAATTTATAGACAAGGAACTGCGATTTATCTAGAATTACATGACCAGTATTATTAAATGATAGAATTGTGATTGGAAACCCAAGTTTGTCTGAATACAGAATCCTTTATTTATTTTTCCAACCATATCATATATTTTGCATCTGGGGTTAATTGCTTATTTTGCAGGGGTTTTTTTTTCAGTGCTGGGGATGGAACCCAGGGTCATTCTACCTCCAAGCCACAACCCTAGCCCTATTTTTTATCCTTTATTTTGAAACAGGGTCTCACTGAGTTGCAAAGAGCCTCACTAAGTAGCTGAGGCTAGCTACGAACCACAATCCTCCTGTCTCAGCCTCCCAAATGCTGGGATTACAAGTGTGTGCCACCTTGCCTGGCTTGCAGTTTAAAAGTACATGATTATTCTTTGCTTTGGCTGAAGAAAGTTCATTTAGAAATAATTAAATACTTGAAATCATGGTGGTAGCACCCTGTTTTTGTAAATAAAATTTTATCGGAATACAGCACACTCATTCACTTATGTTTCCCAGATTGGCTGCCACAATGCAGTTAAGTAGTTATATTATAGAAAAGTTGTATGGCCCACAAAGCTTATAGAACCTTGTTCAGAGGAAAATGTAATATGCTCCTAATTTTACGAATAAGACTTTATTTTCATGTGGTTGAGCACACCTGCTCCCAAGTAAGCCAAACATGGACAATAAATCAATAATGTCTATCTGTGGCTTCAAAATGGCTTGGATGTTGAACGTTCCTTTCTGTTTTTCTAGAGAGTGTTTGGTTCGGAGACATCACACAAGATATTGTTTAAATTTTCTTACCTCTTAGGTATACTACAGTAACCTTGACTTTAATGCAAAAAGTTAAAATACATTGAATCTAGTAAATATTTTATTGTTACTCCAAGTATAGAGCAGAGCTCTGAGAATGGTCCTCATAGTTGAGCGGGTGGGGGGGGGTAACACTCCCCCTAGAGGCCAAATTGGAAATTATGGGGTGTTGGGTTTAGGTGTAACACATGAAAAAAGTCATAAAAATCCCTCTCCTTTCTAGGTATGGTGGCATGTGCCAGTAATCCCAGTACTTGGGAGGCTGAGACAGGAGGATGTAATTTCAAGGCCAGTGTCAGCACCTTAATGAGAACCTCAGCAGCTTAGCAAAATCCTGTTTCAAAATAAAACATGAAAAGGGCTTGGGGTATAGCTTGGAGGTAGAATGCCCCTGGGTTCAGTCCCAGGACACCCCCCCCCCCGCCCAAGGAAGTATATAGATTTTGTGTTTAGATTGATAGTATATGTGATTGTCATTTCAAGCTAACAAAGCAGGTTTTCTATAAATTTGTTTCATAACAGAGTATTGAGTCTGGTGGTATTAAGCACCATTGCCATCAGAATTTGGCATTCTTTCCAAAACAGGCTTCCAAGTAAGGCGAGCTACTTTCAAAAGCCTGGGATTCTCAGCTCAGAGACTACTTGTTCATAATTTCTTGTTCGACCACAGGCTTTAGAAGTTGGGTTTTAAGACTGATTTCGTCTACATAGCCATCAGGGGAGCGTCAAGAGAAAGAGGGTGTTTGAATTAATTTAAATGCCAAGGCAAAGTAATAAATCACATTAAGGAGGATCAAAAGCGAAAGCCTGCATGCCTCTTGTCATGTTTTGTTTGTACACAAGAAAGTTCAGCAAAAACACTCAACAAAAGCCTTTGATCTCGAATCAGGTGACCATGGGAAATAGAGTTCCCCTCCAGGCTTAGATTTTGCTAGCAAAGGCCCTGTGAGACAAGGGTCAAAATTACTTTCTAATTCTGCTGCCTTTGGATTTTGAAAATAAGGATAAATTTGGCCCCAATTGTGTTTAGAGTGTTTCTTGTTCTGTCTGTTCCAGGTGGTTTGTGTTATCTGTTCATCATATTCAACAGAAAGTAGAAAACAGTTTTTTTTGTCTGGGGCAAAAACAGTTCTTAGTGTGGGGGAAGTGGTTTTTGTAGCTTGATATGAAATGTCTGCCTCATGTGATAAGTCTATAATGAAGGATAGTATTGTTCAAGTTCTTTTTGTTGCAAATTGTTTCATAGTGGTATAAGTTAATGTTGCAGTTCTGCTGCCCAGAGCTCTCATGCCTTGAACATCCTGATTAGCCAAAGACTTGTACCTTTATAAATATAGAAACTATAATGCACCAATGAAATATATGCATGTGTATATATGCGTATATATATATATATATATATATATATATATATATGCGTGTGTGTGTTTGTGTGTGTGTGTATTCTTGGGGTTTTTTGTTTATTTGTGTGTGTGGTACTGGGGGTGGAACCCAGGGGCTTTCAACCTCAGGGCTATACTCCCAGGCCTATTTTATATTTTATTTGGAAACAGGGTGTCACTAAGTTGCTGAGAGCCTCTCTCAGTACCTGAGGCTGGCTTTGAACCTGTGTGATCCTCCTGTCTCAGCCTCCCAAGTACTGGGATTACAAATGCGCCCCGCCTCACCCAGCATTGTATTCTTGGTTTAAATGAAACATTGGAAAACAACCATTAAGTTCCTTCAAGTCTTTATTGCCAAGTTCTTCATTGACTTGACAGATAACTGTTAAATATCTATAGGTGCCAGGCTAAAAATACAACAGTAAATAAAACAGCCAAGAATTCTTGTCTGCACAGTTTATATCCTGATGGGGATTATATTACTGTGGTGGGTATGTATCCTGTGTGGATGTAAACAGAAACAACAATTGTTAGCTAAAAGGCGATAAGTACTTGAAAAGGGAGGAAACACTGATAATGCATTGAATTTAGACTCCTAAGTTCATGTCATGACTTAAAAATCTGGTTTATTCAATACCACCTTTATGTATCTTTATTTTACAGGACTTACAGGCTTCAAAAATTGCTTGTCTGGGTGACCTGAGTTCTCTTAACTATATTTCTTAGCCTAAAATTTCTCTATTAGACAGGCGTGATGATGCATGCCTGGAATCCCAGTACTTGGGAGGCTAAGACAGGAGGATCACAGGTCCACGCCAGCCTGGGCAACTTGGGCCCTCAGCAACTTAGTGAGACCCTTTTTCAAAATCAAGTAGGGCTGGGGTGTAGCTCAGAGATAGCACACCCTGGGTTCGCCCCATAGTACCCCCACACACAAAAAAAGAAAGAAAAAAAGTCCTCAGTAAGATTGGACCAGTCATTCTAGGCCTGGTTTGTTTCAAGAGACTGCTTGGAAAACAATTCTATGTGGAAAGGATGTTCAGTGTCAGGAGACTTAGGCTAGAGTTGGCCCTGCCACTAACTTGCTCTAGGGCCTCCTTTTCTCTCTCATAGGAGGGGATTGCATATAAATCATCAGGAAGGTTTTTGGGGGATCAACAATGATGATAGTCTCCCTTGGTTTAGAGTCCTGTAATTAGCATATATAGAGAGAATTAAGTTTCAATTTTTGCTTTAAAGCTAAGGTAGCTAAAAATCAATGTTTTTTTCTTTTTAATAAAAAGAATTGAAATTTGATTGTTAGGGTTTTGGGACAAAGTGCCCTGTAAGCCAGAAGGGTAGCTAATTTTTGTAAATGTCACTATAGCTTTTAATTATTATTGAACTGCATTTAATCCAACATAGTTTTTTATAGATAAAGACATGGATGAAACTTTCCTTGCTTGGTAACATAGAACCCGGGGCCATTGTGCCTCCGAATGACACACCCAGCCCTGTTTTTTGTCTTTTTACTTTTTGAAACTGGGTCTCACTGAGTTGTGAAGGACCTCACACTAAGTAGCTGAGGTTGTCCGCGAACCACGATCCTCTGGTCTCCACCCTCCTGAATGCCAGGATTACAAGCATACTCCACCATGCCCGGCCTTATACTTTTTTTTAAAAGCTTTATAATTTAATCACAACCAGCTATGCATAATCTCTGTAACAGTTACCTTTATCCCAATTATTTCTAAGGTCAGGACTAATTTGTGGAAGAATTGGTTACAGTGTCAGCATTTACTAATTATCTTTCCATAATTAATAAATGCTGACAGTTTGTTAATAGATACATGATGTGGTTCTAAGTTCTTCATGTACAGTAACTCATTCATTTTGCCCAAAAATGGTGAATTAAAATAGGGATAATAGCAACAGTAGCTCAGAGAAGTTAAATAACCTCCCCAAGGTCAAATAGTTGGTGAGTTGCAGAGTTAGGATATGAATAGAGCTACACCAATATCTAGCTTTCCATATCACACTCTCCCAGCTTCTGCAGACTTCAGAATTCAGTTGAAACCATTCAACACAGAGGCTCGTCAATGAGATTGTAAAGCTGGCTCATCCTGAAGCTGACATATGCCACTTGGACCTTCAGATTTCTCAGGCTCATATTTGATCTACTTTTGGACAGTAGCAATGTCTGGTGTGAGTTAAAAAGTGAAAGCTTTAGACATAAAGACCTCACACTAAATGATTCTATTTATATAAAATGTCCATAGTGACATATCTATAGAGATAGACAGCAATTTTGTGGTTGCTGAGAGGCTTGGGCACCAGGGAGTGGGGAGTAGTGACTAGTGGGTATGAGGGTTTTTTTGGGGTGGTGAAAATGTTCTTAAATTGATTGTGGTGATTGTTGTATAAATCTGGATAAATCAAAAACCTTTAAATTGCACATTTGAAAAGGGCAATTATATTGTATGTGAGTTATATCTCAGAAAAGTTTAAAATAAAGGGGAAATGAGGGACCTTATCCTTTATACTCATTTTTTGTGTGTATGTGGTACTGGGTGTGGAACCCAGGGGCTTTTCTATCTCCAGGCTATACTCCCAGACCTATTTTATACTTTATTTGGAAACAGGGTCTCACTGAGTTGCTGAGAGCCTCACTAAGTAGCTGAGGCTGGCTTCGAACATGTGCAATCCTCCTGTCTCAGCCTCCAAGCGCTGGGATTACAGGCTTACAACACCATTCCTGGCTCATTTTCTTTTTTTAATATTTATTTTCAGTTGAGTTTTTTCATGTGGATTGAAGACAACAGGAAGACTCATCATTTTTTTATGGTTTATAAACAAATAGGAACAGAAAAGTGAAGACTCGGTAGACCTTATAACCCAGCACTTTAAAGTTTCTCTATTGATCTGAAAGTGATAACTTTGGTTTTAAAATATAGACTTATTAGGTATTAATATATCTTGTGAAAAATGAATTTCACATATGTTACTAAAGAATTCCCCCTATATGTATTCTTGTTCAATCACTAAATAATTTTAGAACAAATACATCTGGCCTACTCTATTTAGTTTGTCTCATCCATTTCTGCTGTCTCTGAGAAAGGATTATTTTTCTTGGACATGAACTTAAGGTTAGAGGGGCTTTTCAAAGCATAATGTACTATTTTGTCTAAATCTCATTCAGTTATTAGATAATCACAATTTATTTAAAGTTATTTGTTTAGGTTCTAACTTAGTAATTTCAAGTTTTTTGAAATATTCTGTTACTAAGTATTTTGTCTCAAATTTTCTTTTTTTTTTCTATTTTGGGGGGGGCGTGTGAGTATAGAGTCTCATTATGATGCCCAGGTTGGCCCAGAATTCCTGGGTTCAATTGATCTTCCTGCTTCAGCCTCCTGAGCAACTGGGACTATAGGCATGTGATGCTATGCCCTGATAATCATTCAGTTTTAAGCTTCAATAATAGTTTCCTACTTCCAGTGTTCTGGAATTGGGTGAACTAATATTCTAGTTATCTCTATCATGATGTTTCATGGTATCGAGTATTTTCCACACAATTAGTCATTCATTCACTAAATAGTTATGAATGTTATTGTATGTCAGGATACAGTCATGAACTAAGTGGACACAAGCCTTGTCCTTGTAGAGTTGATCTCTTGTGTGGGCAGCCTAACAGTCTTAGTCTTTTAAGATTGCCCTCACCTGGCTATGGCTCCACTTTTTCATCTTGGTGGTTCCCCTTATCTGCATCTTGTAGGCTTTTCTTAAAGACAGGAAACATAGTAAAGATAACAAATTACTAGGATGGGTTATTTATATATTTATTTATTTCAGTGCTGGGAATGGAACCCTGGGCCTCACACATGCTGAGCAATCACCCTACCACTGAGCTATACCTCCAGCCCCAGTTCACTAGGATTTGTTTTGATATTCACCATGTTGAGTTTTGTTAGGGAGTGACTGCTTTTTTAACATAGTCTGTCCAAATGGTTCCATGGGAACCCCAAATCATCTTTTTGAATTAAATATAGATTACCTCCCAACAACTTCATATGTATTAGTTATTGTTTTTGATAAAGTAACTACAGAAGCCAGGCGTGGTGGCACACACCTATAATCCCAGTACTTGGAAGGCTGAGAAAGGAAGATCACAGAATCAAGGTCAGTTTTAGCAATATAGTGAAGCCCTCACCAACTAAGTGATGCCATGTCTCAAAATAAAAAAATAAAACCGGGCTGGGGATGTAGCTTGGATGTAGGATGCTCCTGGGTTCAATCAATAGTACAAAAACAAAAAAAGAATTACTTAGTTTCCTGTTGTTGCTATAATCTTCATAAATCTAAATAAATACTTGCATTAAAATGGTTTTGTTTATGTTTTGAATTTGATGCTTTCATTCATGTCTGATTTATAATAAATATACATTATTTAAATGAAGTATATACTTTCCCTAGAAAATAATGATTAAATCAAACCTTGCAGATTTGATTTGAGTCAAATCCATGTCACATTAAACTGCCTTAATTTGGAGAAAACAGAATTTTTGAAGGGGAAAATAGTATAAGTTAAATTATCCACCTTTTTATCATTCTGCTTGGCTGCTTCTAAATTATCTTTCAAAATTAAGAAGCTTAGAAATTTGAGGCCTGTTGCACTGATAAACATCAGAGTTTTTTTTATAGATGACAGTTTGAGCACTATGAATAAAAATTCCTGGAAAATATGTGGCATCTTTCTCTGAGTTTTCTCCTTTTGTACTTAGCTTCTCTTTTCTGTTCTTCTGGGTTCCATAAACCTTTATTCAGCTCTGGTTCATTGTATGTGTCATTCCACTAGGGGTTAGTATGGAAATAGGTCCTATACTGTGTACTCTCAGTTGAAATATGTAAATCTTTGGTGTTACATATGTTTGAAATTGCAATACAAATTGAGTTAATAGAGAGTATTATCTTTCTTGTTAGGGTTTCCAGTATGGCCTCTGCATCAACTTCTAAGTATAATTCACACTCCTTGGAAAATGAATCTATTAAGAGGGTAAGTTGAATTTCAGATTTATCTGTATCCCTCTCTCTACATTTTTGTTTTCATATTTAAATATTGCGTAGTCATTTGGGGCTTATTGAATTATGAATTTCACTATTCATTCACACAGTATAAATACATTAGTAAATATTTTATTTATAGCCAGGTGTGGTGGCACATGCTTGTAATCCCAGCATTTGGGAGATGGAGATCTGAGGATTGTGGTTCGTGGACAGCCTCATCTACTTAGTGAGGCGCTTCGCAACTCAGTGAGACCCTGTTTTAAAAAATAAAAAGACTAAAAAAATAGGACTGGGAGTGTAGCTCGGAGGAACAATGCCCCTGGGTTCCATCCCTAGTATCACACACATACACACAATATATATATATATATTCCCAAATCAGCTCAGGAACAATTTTAGATAGAATGCCTTATATGTGTTGAGTTCTTCATTTGTAAATCCTTTCATGTAACTTCGCTTTTATCTCATGGATTGCAGCCAGACCTTACATTTCAGGTACCAGGCAATCCTTTGACCCAAAAATCTTTGGGAAGGAGATATTGGAAGATATTGGAAGGCCAAGGCCCACTGAGAACATTTCTGTATCTTTCTAACATTGGCATTATTTTTAATTATGATGATAAAAGAGTTATATAACCTAAACAAATACAACTTTAACATAAAATGGTTCAGAGTAGCCAAGAGAAAATTGTACAATTAGAAGGAGATTTAGGAACATATGTCAAAAGAAGTTGAATGTAAAGTAAGCTTTATTTATGGCCTTGTAAGGATTTAAGATTATCTACCAGGAAGGTTAATTTATACTCCCACCCAGCAGTGTATAAGGCTGTTCAAGAAGTATGGAAGGAGCAAATATCTTTTTATTTGTATGCCTTGATTACTAACAAGGTGAACTTTTTTTAAAGAGTGTTTTTGTCATCCATCCATTTTTATTTCTTTTTTTGACATGGCTGTTGATGTCTTTTCCTATTTACCTTCGGATGTTTTGGGAGGATTTTTCTTACTGATTTACAAATGTTATATGTATTATGATAATTAACTTTATAACATACAAGTCTCTTTTCTAGTCCAATGTTAGCATTTTACTCTCTATTTTTTTGGTGGTACTGCGATTCCTGGAAGCCCTTCTACCTCCAGGATACACTCCCAGACCTAATTTTTTTATACTTTTATTTGGAAACAGGGTCTCTTAAGACAGTGCGGCTGGCTTCAAACCTGCACGATCCTCCTGTCTCCGCCTCCCAAGCATGGGGATTACAAGTGTGAGCCACCACGCCTGGCAGCATTTTACTTTTATTTATGGTAGTTTGTTTTGATTTTGAGATACACAGATTCAAAGGTTCTTTTTAATAATTTAACAAATCATTTATTTGTAAATCAATAAATAACATGTATACTAATCCTAAAATTTAGACAAGACTACATTAACTAATGTAGTCTTATGGATTGTAAAACTGGGCTTCATTTGCAGTTGAATGTTGACTCCACAGTAGGCGCTACAGACATCCTTAGTGTCCCATTTGTAATGCTGTTGAGTATACAGCACTCACTGCATATGTAGAACCATGCATAACCTATTACTACTAACTCGCCCCAAAAAGGATGGATTCTTCTTAGTTCATCCTCTCTTCTTAGTCAAAATACTGTAAATCACAAATTAATAAAACTTCATTATATTTGAGGACTGCCAAAACTAAAGTAGCGATCTCTCAGGCATTTTTTTCTTACATAAAAATGTATAGATGGGAAAGTCATGAGGAGGTGGCACTTTGGAAGTTTAAACCAACAATGTACTCTTAGTAACATGCTATACAAAATTGCCCTGTGATCCCCATTCTAAACTTACAGACCAGTTAATTGTACTGTCCTCATTTGAATATGTATAACTATCATACATGGGAGAAAACACTGGGGTCTTAAATCAAGGTGACTATTTTATTTTTCTCAAGATTCTTCTTAAATCAAGAAGTTAACCCACATAATTATATCATTTTAGAATGCATCTTTTGACCCTGTCTTTCTTGAAGAAAACTAATGCATCATTTCTAGAGAGCGAGAAGCTGGAACCTTTCCACTTAGTTTTTAAAATGAACAATTGTCATGTGTGGTAGCACACACCTGTAATCCCAGTAACTCAGGAGGCTGAGGCAAGAGGATTGAGTTCAGTGCCCCCTTAGCAATTTCACAAGACCTTCTCAAAGAAAATAAAAGGGAGGGGGTGGGACTATGCTCAGTGGTAGACCACCCTGGATTCAATCCTCACTACCATTAAAAAAGTAATAAGATGAACAATTCTGTGTATTGGATTTCTTAATCTTTCTAAATTCACTGGTTTTTAAACTGGCTGTTGGCTAGGGTCTGAATCTAGAGAATTCTCAGGAACCATGTCTAGCCCAAGAAGATGCTTCAAAGTATCTCAGAATTGTCTTCCAACTTATAGGAAGTAATAGATTCCACCAAATCCTAAAATTAGTTGTATAAGATAATGTTCTAGGTTATTTCTAGAAAATTCCACACTTTACTGTCTTGAGGGTCAATAATAGCTATTCTCAACTGAAAACTTTGTTACGATCTTTCCCTTACTCTATATGAGAGAAGCTGGAGAATAGGGAGTACATTTTTACTTACATAGCACCAAATATAGCTACCAACTTCTGAAAGAACAGAGAAACTAAGGATTGGAGAGTTTCGGATAATCTAAAATTTAGATATTGAGTCTCTTATACATGTTTTTTCTTCTTACATGAAAGGTATTAATTCACATATAAATATCTTACTTCAATTTTTAAGAGAAAGTAGAAATTATTCCTACAAGTGAATATTTACCATTCCTACTCCCACAAAGAATTTCGCAGGGAGATACTTCTCTTGCTTTGATAAATGTAAATAAAAATAAAAGCTATCTTGTCTAAATTTTTAGGGTTAGAAATATATAATTCTAATTTTATGACAAGTCATCTAGTTGAAATACATCAGCACAATCATTTGAATGGGTTGTCTGCATACTGGACAGGGCTTATTTCTTTTCTTCAGCTTCTTTGCACATGTGAAACATGACATAAGATATCCAGTTTTACCATGAATGATACAACCATTTTTAGGTCGACCTTGACAAATCACACACGGTTCAATGGCATTAAGGGGAAAACTAGATTCCATATTTTCTTCTTTGTCTTGTGTTTCTTCCCTCTTAATTTCATCAACATCTTCTTGGGTAGTATAAATAAGGCTACTAGAAGTTGATGGCTGAAAATAGTCTTTAATCTCTTGTGACTGCGAGGCTTGTGTGACTGGTTTGTCATAGTTTTCCTCGACACATAACTCTCTGGAATCATTCACTGTAGTTTTTTTTTTTTTTTTTTTTTTTTTAACCATCCGTCACATCCAAACCTCCTTCTGCCTGTGTTGGGTTTTCTTGTTTTGATTTCTCAAGGATTTCCCCTTTATCTTACCCTTTATCTTCAGGAAGCTAAATCTCACTAAGAGCCCAACACCTGTTGCAATGTCTTAGAAGGGGAGGATTCATTTTGTTGCATGAAGTACATTTCCAATAGTCAGCTAAGGAAATTTCAGGGTCTTATTGAAATGAATCTGTCACTTTGCCCTGCCTGATACACAGTAACTCAATATAACTCATTGTCTTGTCTTCATCTGAGAGTTCTTGTCCTTCTTCAGTAAGGCTGTAATCTTCTGAATCAAGAGATTTAACTTCAAATTCTACACTAAATTGATCTGAAACTGAGTCCCAATCTAACCAATCAGCTAAATGTTCACTCACACCATCATCAAGATCCAGATGTGGTGGCATCCCCATCGACTCACAGCAATAGCTCCTTTCACAGGTCTCCCTTATTACACACAAAGCCAGGCTTTCATCAAAGGAAAGTGAGAAACTACCGATTTGTGGCACTTTTTTTGTTGTTCACCAGATAATTCATCTGAATTTTCTTCTGTTTCACTAATTCTTCTCCTGGATGAGGTAGATGGTTTAGAAATCAAATTGGAAGATGAAGGCTTCTCTTCCTGTAGCTCTTGCACAGGATCGTTCTGATCACTCCCACCTTCAAGTTGACACCTGTTTTCACTCACAGATACACTGGAATCTGATGATTCTTGTTGATTGACTACCACCAAGTTTCTGTAGACCATTGTATATATCTTCCTGTGGTCTTTCACAGAGAAGCTTGGCACTCCAAACAAAGCTCCTAGAAAATCATTTGAATTATTGTTCAAATGGTGACTATATGGTGTTGCCTTTCATCATATAATCGTTTTATCATAATACACTGGCAAAGATAAAATATAACTTCTTTCATAGTGTGTCTTTCTGTGCTCCAACAGACTTAAATAACTTCAGGAGCAATGGCTTTGGTCTAACCAGGGTTTCTTGTTCTGATGCTAGAATCTATGAGGTGCTTACAGCTCCATTGGGAGACACAGACCTGTTGGTATTGCACATTGTCCTAGATCAGTGAGAGAGAGAAAAAAGTTCCGCAAGTCTGTGACCACAGATGTCGATCTTGGTTGCCAGTGACTACAGCTGCTCCTGGCAAAGTGGGGCTTTATGCACGGGATGGGGGGGGGTGCGCCAGTTTCCTTCACAGGGTGTATGGGAGCCCAATACTCTGGGCTTTGGCAACCATTCCACTAATGGGGCCCGGCCACAGGACACTTGAACACAGAGAGCCTGGCAAGAGGGAGGCTCACTGGCAGAGGGACCTGGACCTGAAGGCTCAGGGCTGCCCCGCAGATTGGCCTTCTTTCTCCATGTATCCCAGCCACATCACACTACACAGGCCCCCTGAGGTGCCAAGGTCCGCACAGTGCATGCCCCCTACAGCCCATGAGGAACATGCCTCAAAGGTTTTATGTAATTACATTGATCAGCCTTTTAGGTTTTTGCTTTGAGTATGTCCAAGGACATCCTTCATTCCCAAGATTATATAAGTTTACTTTCTCTTAGTGTTTTTATGGTACAAGAATCAGTTCTAAACATGAAAGTAACTTAAAGCATTTAATTAACATCCAGGTACAGTGGTCCATGCCTGTAATCCCAATATTTGGCAGGCCGAGACAGGAGGCTCACAGGTTCAAGGCCAGTGCATGATAATTTAGGAAGACCCTATTTCAAAATAAAAATAAAAGTGCCTGGGAGTATAGCTCAGTGATAAAATACTCCTGGGTTCAATCTCCAGTGTCTTCCAAAATATAATTATAAATCTTTGTGTAATGCTGCTCTGATATAAAGTATATCCTATATTAATTCCATATTATCCTGTGTTAATTAAACCTTCCCCTTCTTATTTGGGGCTTGGATTATGCTTTCTCCTCCTGAGCCTTAACTGTTGTTAAAAAAAAATATGGCATGCTGAATATGACTTTTGCCCCTTATATTTGTTTGTAGTTAGTAAGAGGCAGCACTAAAGGTTAATGATTTCTTTTCAGTCTTAGCATTTATATAAGGTGTGTGGTTTTGTTTCTTGTTGAGGAAGATATTCCTGGCTGAGAACAGTTGGCCTTGCCACACCCCAGTTAAAATACATAACTTACAAACACGAAAAACGGTTCAAAACTGGCTAGCAATTTTAATTCTGTGTCTGAATAAAAAAAGACAAAACTTTTAAAGATCCAGTAAATCTCTCACTTTTTTGTGGTATCAGAGCTAAATGTGCTTAGTGGTATCAGAGCTAAATGTTTTTGGTATCAGAGCTAAATGTTGCTTAGTGGTAGAGCACTCAAGGGTGCTCTACCACTAAGCAATATCTCCAACCTCTATATTTTTTAATTTTAGGACAGGGCCTCCAAAAATTGCCAAGGCTGGCTTTGAATTTGTGTCTCAATTTCCCAAGTACTGTGATTACAGGCATGTGCCATTGTGCCTAGGAAAGCACTCCACTTTAACAGCTTAGACCTCACTTAAATATACAATTCACATTTCTCTTGTTTCATAATTAATCCTTGCATAGCTCCTAATAATTCACAAAGATTTGCTGGTACATTTTATTTTACTTGATATTTGCAAAACCCTCTGAGGGAAACATTTCTAACTTTATACACTAAATGATTGCCATGTAGTTCTAGAAAACTACTAGACAAAAAATTAAAAGAAAAATACTGCTGAAAACAACTTTTTTCCAGAGATCAGAGATATGCCTCATATGTCACAAAACCAATAATATGTGATGCAACATTAGTATCAATAGACTAGGGTGGCTGAACAACTGGAAAGATGTTTTTACTGGGTAACCAGGTCACAGTGGATGTCTTCCTTGGCAAACTGGATCTTCAGAATTGGACTATGAGCTTTTGTGTTTAATACTTTGCCTGCCTGGGGAGCTGCTGAAGTGATTGAATGGGGCACATGCCTGGGAATACCTCCGAAAGGAAGGTCCAGAGAAGTGGCAAACTAATTGGAGAAGTTACAAATGCTTCAGAAGGCCCTTGCCAGCTCAAAAGTTCTTGACAGACCATTACTCTCTATTACAGAGGACAAGTCTCTTAGCAAAGATGAAGGAAGGAAGGAAGGAAGGAAGGAAGGAAGGAAGGAAGGAGCTTAATAAAATAAGAATCAAAGTATGTTGTGACACTTATTTTCTGGCATAATAAGAAGGTTCTGACCAATTATTCTACTGTTGTTCAGTTAAGGCACCTTGGAGCTGAAGTTTTAATTCCTACTCTTCACAAAAGTTGACTGACTCCTTGAGTCTCATGGTTACAACTGAGCTAGCTGGGTGACCAAGGATGAGTGAATATGCAGTATGAGAAAAGAAAGTCACTGTAGTATATGTGTATCTATAGACTATGCTTCATATTTATATTTTATCATTTCCCTGAAAATGTTAACTTAAAAATTAACATTCAAAAGATGCTAACATGGTTTAAATGCCTACTAGAAATAAACACATCTAATTAATGTGGTTGCCAGATTCCTTTCTTTTCATTTTGTTTGCGGTGTTGGTGATGGAACACAGGACCTAATTCTTGTTAAGGAAGTGCTCCATCATTAAGCCACACTCCTAGCCCAGATTATATTTTTCAGTTTGAATTTTCTGTGCCAATTTTCTCAAATCCTCAGTCTCTGATTTTTTCTTTGTAAAAGCAAATGTCTAAAGCAGGGTGTTGTGGTATACATCTGTATACCCCAGTACCTAAGAGGCTGAGACAGGAGGATCACAGGTTTGTGGCCAGCCTCAGCAACTTAGCAAAGCTTTGAGAAACCTCAGACAAACAAAAAATTCCAAACAAAAAGTAAAAATGACTTAAGTTATAGCTTAGAGGTAGAATGTCCCTGGGTTCAATTCCCAGTACCACAGGAGGAAAAAATAAAGCATATGTCTAGTTGCTGCATTCCCGGCTGATTTAAGACCCTGTACAAAGGTAATGCCACGACCTCTAATGCCTCTGCTTCATTCCCAGACATCTCAAGATGGAGTCAATCAGGATCTCAGCGAGAATGTTCCTGGACTCCCAGGAGAAACGCTAATTACTGGTAAGGACCCTCTGACACTAAGATTGCATAACTAAATGAGAGCATGGCAGGATCAGGTGGATTTAGGCTCCCTTACTCTCTATAAGGCAGAGAGACAAATAGGCTAGTTTTGTTTAGAAGCAATAACACAGAGAACTCTGCATTCCTTTCTTAATCAGGCAGTTCTTTCAAAAGCTTTATGCTTATAAGGATAGTTATATTCTTGTCTGTGTACCAAAGATCCAGAATGATTTAGGAAAAAATAGTGGATTATCTCATAAAAGTCTGTTACTGGAGACATAGGCTCACATGGTTGAAGGTTATAAAAACAAAATGATATTATGTTTTCTGGTCTTTGATATATCCTTCAAGTGATAAGCTTAAAGGCTTAAGTATTGTCTTTGGAGATAATAGAAGATCATATTGTTTTAAAATATCTTTTGTTTGTCAGAAAATAATATTGGGGTAACATTTTGACATGCTATTTTTTCATGATAAATTCATATTAAGATGAAAATGTCTACTTTGGGAAGGCCAGATCATTCTGACTTACGAGTACAAAAGCATCTGACAGCTTTTGAGCCAAGTACTAATGTTGTGGGCATTTAAATTTTATATTAGGGTTAACACCCTCCTCTTGCATTGGAGCTGATGGGTTACCATTGCTTTAGAAAACCTTTCAGTTTATTGACTGAGATATAGATTTTTAACTTAAATGGCTAAAACATGGTGCTAGCTAGTTGAGAACCATAGACACAATACCTTTGTGAATTATTTAGTCATGTATCATGGGAAATTATTCCATAGCCACAGATTTGCACACATAATTCTGTTCTTGAAACAAAAACCAATGGGATAGTTCCATTCTCATTTCTGGATAAGAGCAAAGAATATAGTTTACTTTTGGTAGTCTTTATATGTGAAATTTTGGTGCTGGATATCAGTGCCCAAAACTTAACCAGAGTAATAACTAACTGAACCGGCATGAAGTAGTCTTACTGGGTATTTTTCATGTAGCATTTAGGGAAAAAGGGATTTTTAAATCATTAAAAAAATAAAAGCCACAAATACATTCAAGGACATCCTCAAAAGATAAGAGAAAACCTATTTCTGTTATAATTAATTGACTATTCTGATTTATTTTCTCCTAAAGATTGGCATTTAGTTTTCCCTAGAGTACATCATCTTCCAAAGATGTATTATTCTTTTAGCCATTTGTTTTTATCACTTACATGTTTGATATGAGTCTAGCTACACTTCTCTGGATTATTAAAAGGGAAAAATAGACTATAGCCAGATTTCTACTGCTAAAAATACCATAATGTTTACATGGTCAGAGGCTGGCAAACCTCAATACCCAATCTAGCAGTTAATCCACAAGACTGTCCTACATGAATTGCCATCCCATGGTTGAAATAGTTCTCATAGTTATTTTACAACCATTGAGGGTGGTAGCAGCAGCAGCATTCTCATTCATTTTGCTTTCCAGCTATTGTCACCTTACCCCAAAGAGTGACAGCATGGTGGGCAAGCTCAGAGAAGCACTACTAGGACCTGCAGGTTCCCCAACTGCCCTGACTTGACCTAGCACCGTAACATGGAAACATTGCCGGTGCTCGCTGTCAACCTTTTCAGTCAATTTTTTTCATTATAGTTATTCTTAGCCAAATATATTAAATTAGTGCCATTTGTTGTGTATTTTGGTATATATTTCCATTATTTTAGGGTCCTTTTTTTATCTTACTAGACAAAGAAGTTATTTACATATGTCCTTTCAATGGCCCCATTAAGGGAAGAGTTTACATCACAAATTACCGTCTTTATTTAAGAAGTTTGGAAATGGTAAGTAGAATATAAGACCATACAGATGACCCTAACTGTTAAAGATTATGCTAAACTGTTTCTCTTCTCCCTTGCAAGATTGACTGTGGGTCAGATTAACATGGGGAATATATTTGCTTCTCAATTTGTAATTTTTGCTTATGCAAAATTCATTTAACACTAACACCTGTTTATGTAGGGGATAAAATACATTTTAAAAACGAGTTTTATAGACAAGTTTTCAATCTCTGTCTTAATTTCCTCATCTCTAAAATGTAGATAGTACCTACTTCATAGGAAAATGTGTGTGAAAATGCCTAACATGTCCAATGTGTAGTAGGTGCTCAATAGATTTTATTTTCTATCCCCAATAAGTTAAGTTTTATCTCTATAACAGTGAGGAGAGGTTGTAGCAGATGAAAAACACTTGTTGAGCTTAACAAGTGAGACAGGTGCCCCAGATTTACTGCATCAGAATGTCTAAGCACAGAGGAGTATGCCGATGTAAATCCCTGGTTAAGTTCCACCCCACTAGAACTTTCAAGGTGTTCAGTTACAAAGCAGTAAGTAGCAGTCTAGAACTAGGATGACTGTGGTATGGTTCACTGCAACTCTGCCTTTTCAACTCATGGCCATGAAGTTTCACGGAATGTTCCACTGATGGAATGGGGACATGAAGCAGAAGGGGCAGTGGGAATGTGTAGCTGCTTTTGCTGTCACAAAACTTCTGGTAGATGGGATAGGTTTTCTTTGCTCACATCATCCTGAAGGGGCAGGTATATTTTCATGGGATGGACTAAGAGTGAGCATGTCCAGAGTACTTGAAGAAAAGAAAAGTGGCTATATGTAAGAGACGTTGAGACTGTCGTTTTATGCTCTTAGTTCCCCATTTCTTTCAGAGTGTTTTAATTTAGAATATTTTGTATCTTTTGATACTTTTATCATGTCTGAATTCTGAAAGATGCTACTTATGATCCTTGTTTCCTTTGCCATGGGACCTTACTTGTATAGCTACTACAACTTTTTACACGATGCTCATAGGGATATAGACACAGATCAGGGCACAGTAGCCTGAGATAGGGCACTTTATTTTTGTGAATTGATTCAGACTTCTAAGCAAGACTGGAAATGAGTAAATATTTTCATTTTCCAAATGGGAAAGATTCTGGAAATGAGAAGGAGGGAGCTGGATGTCAACCCTTGGCAACAACTGGCAAATGCTCTACAAGTGATCACTTTAAATAGTTGGCTTAGGGTCCTAGAAAAGAAAGAACCCATGGGAGTGTTATTGACATATTATCTTGATAGAATCAAGGCACAGACCAGTATAGATCAAGGCAATCACCAGTATAGATGTGGGCTGAGTAGTGTGGTAGGTGCACGTAAATGGAGTGATAGACTTTATTAATAAGGCTCAGTATCAGCCACAAAGTGGTCACTAACATCTTTCTTTGTGGGGCCTTTCATTTCCAACATGTCTAACACAAATCATTGCCCATATGTCAGAAGCATTAAACTATACCAAGTGGTAGATGACAGAAATGGGGTTTGAAATTATATGAATTGGCTAGGACATTAGAGAAAACATATAAAATTATTATAGATAGCATTTACTCAGTAAAAATCAATTGTATCATTAAAATATGGAGGGTTGTTTTAACAGAGGACTAAAATGTTTTTTGAACCAGTAATTGGACCTGACTGATTTAACAGCTAATATACCTTTAGGACATTTAACAGAAGTATAACAGTTGGATAAAATGAAATGGTAGCCTCATTCGAAGTGATGGTTTCAAATCTAGGTGCCACATTTTTAGATGGACATTAACAAACTATCCAAGGTAGAGAAGGGAGCAGTGATTGAAATCAATGTTGATCTTTTTGCAAAGAAAGAGTAAAGAGAAGCATGATGGCTGTCCTTGAATATTTGAAGTGGCTTTCTGTGGAGTAAGGATTAGACTTGTTCTGTACAGCTCCCAAGGGCCCAATCGGGATAGAAAATTTTATGCTAATATATATGAGAATGGTTGAAAATTAGAAATAAAGTAAATATCACCATCCTTTTCACCATGGAAACTCTTGGCTTATTGCTGAGGCACGTGTGCCTGGTTCTGTTCTATTTTATCACTGGTAATGAACTGAGAAAATTATTCTAATTACGATGATGTAACAAGATCATCATGTAGATAGTATAATCTCAACTACATAACATGAATAAAAATGTCTCTAGAAAAGAGCCTAGAAGTATGAAATATGCCAAACATTTTTGCACTTGAGATATATAGAGTAGAATTATGCATGCTTTGTTTTCTTTTCACGTGTCAATAGTTTTCAAATATGTAGAATGAACATATATTACTTTTATAGCTATGGAAACACATAGCAAAGTTTTGTTTAATTTGTTTTCATATGTCACCCCACAGAATGGGGATTAGCATCGAGTGTTTAAATACAATGCCCTTCTGACAATGAGTACTAACTTATTTCTTCTTCCATGAAGTTTTGCATACCAAACATTTTAAGCAACTGGCCACAATATTTAGTGCAAGTTCAAAAGGAAGTGGCTAATAGCAGAAAACATGTAAAGAATGCTATTTAAATGGTTACTCAGGAACCTAAAAAGAGTCATCATAGCTGGGCATAGTGGTGCACACTTATAATCCCCGTGCTTGGGGAGGTGGAGACAGGAGGATCGCGTAGGTTTGAAGCCAGCCTTGCTCGCTTAAGAGACCCTGTTTCCAAATAAAAATATAAAATAGGCCTGGGAGTGTACCCCAGAGGTAGATGGGTTTCTAGGAACCTCAGTACCACAAAAAAAGTCATCATAGTGTTTTTTTCACTTAAAGTCCTAAAAAAGAACATTAATTATGGATTCTGCTGCAAAATGTTAAAACTTTTTTGTGTGTTTGACAAAGAGCTGTCATCTCATTGGCATTTTGAAGTGGACACCTGTTTGTTTCAGTTATGTAAACACTGAAATGGAGTCTAGATGTGTGCTTTCTGATTTCAGAGTCAGCTCTCCTATTTTGAAAGATGTATATGGCATATGTAAAGGGCAGATTCTCTGCCTCCCATTCTCCAGTGAAGTCCAGAAATGGTGGTCGCATCCTTAGATTGTCATGGCGGCTGCCTTCTTTTTGGCCTTCCTTGCATTAGTCTGCCCTGCACAGTGCCTCCAGAGTGGTTTTCCTAAAAGCCAGTCTCACCAGATAGCTTTTCAGTTCTAAAACTATCATTGGCTCCCTGTTTCCCACAGAATACAAGCTATTTTATTTTGTATGGTATAAAATCCTTCTCACTTCTCTAGCTTTGACTCACATCCCTCCTCCCCAACAACCCTGTTCTCAAACTCTGCAAAACTCCTTCTGTTTTCCCATCGTGTGTGTGCTGTTCTCACTAAACCCAGATGCCTCATACTCTGTCCCTTTCAAAAGCAGTTCTTTGTGCTTGAAATGTACCTCAAAAGTCAAATCCTCTCTGGAGCCTTCTCCAGTTCTCCTTGAAGGATTCCCTCTTCATCTCCCTGCAGCCCTTTCTTCATGCCTCTCTACTAACACTCATCACTGTGAAACCCTCTATAGCTCACTCTCTCATACCCCTCATCCACATTCACTTGTTCTCCTGAGCACTTGTTGCTATCTCCTCTTTTACATTTCTCTGGCTTGTCCTGTGTATTGTCTGTTTGAGGACAGGGATGCTTTTCTATTTGTTTATTGGTGTTCTCTCCATTCTTAGTTGAGGCTCACTCAGTGTGTGTTGAATGAATGAATTCTGCCCATCTCATTTGCTTGCTGCCATGTCGTGAAATGCTGAGTTCTTTTGGTCCTCCCTGCCTAGCTACTGCAGTGTCCAGCAGAGAGCAGGTGCTCAGTGATTGAACTGAGGAGGGACCCGGCCCTTGTGTTGTCAGTGCTTCTGTAAGGTTTGTAAAGACCTGGTCATGGAGTTGACCATAGTGTTGACCTACTAAGTTGTGGCATCTCACTTACCAGCATTGCCTCTGGAGTCGAAAAATCCCATAGCCAACTTTTGACCTTGGGAAGCCAAAGTACCTAGCTTTGGCTTAAAATATTGACCCCCCCCACCCCAGAAGGGGCTTCTGTGGACACGTGATATCCTTTAATCTGGTGGGCTAGGATGAAGAAGACTGCTTCCAGATTCCTGTTTAGCAGAGGACATTGGGTTCAGGCACTGTGGGAGATGAGAAAGATAGTGTAGCCCTTGTCCGTTCACGCACTCTTGCCTTCCACCAGAAACATTCACTTTGCACCGTGGCAAATCAAATACTATGACAGTTAAATAACAGTATATGTTAAAGCCAACATCGCCTCACAGGCTATAGAGATGAGTAATTGTGGTGAAATACGACACAGCCCACAGTGGTGCACGTAATGCTGACACAAGAGAGAAGATGATTAACAGAGTGCAATGAGTCATAGAAAGCTTTGTAGAGGAGGTGATATTTGAACTGAGATGCTGAAAAATGGTAGTAGTCAGGCAGGGGAAAGGGAGGAACTTAGTAGGCAGCAGGTTTCTTTGTTTTTGTTTTGTTTTTGTTTTTGTATTTTGTTTGTTTTGTGTTTGGTGGTACTGGGGTGGAACCCAGGGGCTTTTCTTCCTCCGGGCTACACTCCCAGACCTAATTTATACTTTATTTGGAAACAGGGTCTCACTAAGTTGCTGAAAGCCTCACTAAGTAGCTGAGGCTGGCTTGGAACCTGTGCGATCCTCCTGTCTCAGCCTCCCAAGCGCTGGAATTACAAGCATGCACCACAATGCCCAGCTCGGCAGCTGGTTTTTGTATGCACAAGGTATTTTTCCATATTGCTCTATAGACATTCATGCTATAGAGAGGGACAGGTGCTCTGTGGAAGACATAATTGTGGGAGTGGAAGTGGTAGTGGGAGACAGAAGTTGATGAGGCTTGAAGAAGGAGCAGCCTCAAGACCCTCATAAGTCACAGTTAAGCAGCATTCATCTTGCAAGGAGAATGACATACCAGATGTGCATGCCAGAAAGAGAATTCTGGCTGCGGTGTGGATGATGGATTAAAGGAGGGAATGGCTGGAGGCAGGAAGACTCACTAGAAAGTTGTTTTAGTGTTCCAGATAAGTGAGAAGGGCCTAATGCAATTCTGATGGAGATAGAAAAGAAGAAAGAGCCATGAGAGACTTAGGAGGATCCATGTCCCCTATGAGCTGCTCCTGACCAGTCTTTCCAATGTGCCTCTTTCCTGTGTCTTGCTTAGGTTTCCTCCCTATGCTTTCTCATGTCTGTGTAATTTTTTAGGCCATTTTTTCCACCTGGAACACAAGCTCACCATCCAACCCATCTTTACCACTGACTCCTCCTATACCCCTTTAAATTTTATTTTGAAACATTTACATAATTGTGAGACAGAGACAGTAGAATAATATGTTTGAGGCCAGCATCAGCAACTTAGAGAAACCTTCAGCAATTTAGCAAGACCCTGTTTCACACTTAAAAATAAAATTACTAATACAGAAATATTTAAATGGGATACTTATAGACACCTACTACCCAGCTGAAGAAATTCTTCTGCTCCCTTTTCTCTTGAAATGATTGTCACCCGAAAGTTGGTACCATGCCACTTAACAAGTACAGCTGCACTATGTTTCCTTCACCTATATTACTGGCTACTACTGGAGCTGGATGCCCTGGGAAACCCAGAAGTGGAAGCAAAGTTTACCAAACTTACACTATAAGTATTTCAAAGCCAAGCCTACATCCTTCCCAAAGGGAAGGCCGACCAGCTTCATTATAAGCACATGCAAAAAGGATTTTTCTCTTCAAGAATATGTTGGGAACTTTTCAATATTGCCCTTTGTAGGTCCTTCTGTCTAGTGCATTTGGTACTGCTTTTTATTTATTTATCTTATATACAACTTTATTATAGAATCTATCATGTTTTATTCTACAAGCTTCATCTCTTCTTTTTTAATTTTTAATTATTATGTGGAACATATTGAAAATGACATACATTCAGACTGTGCTTGGTGCCCTCTCCCCAGCCCCGCCCAGTTCCCCTCCCCCTCTTCCAACAATGAGTGTCCAGGTTAACGATGCTATATTCTTTACACATATTTGGAGGTAGCACCTCCATTAATCAACCTCAGCTTTATTCCTCTCCTATCCTTCCATTTTAGCTTTGCTGAGATTTCCCTTCCATTATCTGGAGTCCCTCTGGTATTCCTAATACTCCCTAGGTTGGGAATATTAGAGAAAACACATGTCCCTTCTCTTTCTGTGTTTGGCTGATCTCACTTAACATAATATTCTCCAGGTCTTTCCGTCTTCTTGCGAATGACATGATCTTGTTCTTCTTTATAGCTGAATAGAATTCCATTGTGTGTATTTCCTATAATTTTGCAATCTGTTCACCTGTTGATGGAGACCTAGGTTGTTTCCATATTTTGGCTATTATGAATTGTACTGCTACGAACATGGGTATGCAGATGTTACTGTAGCTCTATGATTTAAACCCCTTTCGACAAATACCCAGGATTGGTATAGCCGGATCATATGGTGGGTCTATTCTCAGTTTTCTAAGGAATCTCCACACTGATCTCCATAGTGGCTGAACTAGTCTGCACTCCCACCAACAGTGTAAAAGAGTTCCTCTTTCCCCACATCCTCGCCAGCATTTGTTGTTATTTGATTTCTTTATACTTGCCACTCTGATTGGGGTTAGATGGAATCTCGGCTTACTTTGATTTGCATCTCCCTGATGGCTAATGATGTAGAACATCTTTTCATTTATCTATTGGCCATTTGTATCTCTTCTTTTGTGAAGTGTCTATTCAGTTCAGTTGCCCATTTCTTAATTGGGTTATTTATTTTGCTAGTGTAGTCTTTAGAGCTCTTTGTATATTCTGGATATTAGGCCTATGCATAAGTAGACTATAGTAATAAAACATCCTAGTGAAAGTGGGAACATCACTTTGGAACATAGGATCCCTAGTGCAGTTGGAGCATTCCAAAGCCAAGATCTGAAATGCTTTGAAATCTGACATGATGTTCAAAAAGTCAGGTGTTAGAGCATTTAAAATTCTAGATTTTCAGATTAGGGATAATAAACCAGTATGGACTAATGCCAGTCTTCCAAAATTGAATAAACTCCAAAATCTGAAACATTTTTGGTCCCAAGCATGTTGCATTGGGGCACTCAACCACAATAGGTATTCGTTTAAGTTTGTAATCTTAAATTATCCACTTATATTGCTGCTACAACATTAATGGTAGTTTAAAGTTTAAGAAAATTCTCATTAATACCATGGATTTCTTTGCCCCTTGTTCCTATGCTAATGCCAAGTTGAGAGTTTGTGGTATACTGAGCCCTGGTGTTGAAAATCATATAATCAGTGTAATTTATTACTTCTACTACAAGTCAGGTTTTAAGACCTCAGAAAGGGTATCATCACTGCTTTGATAATTCTTTTAACCTCGGAATTGACTTCTTACATCCCCATCAATTTCAGTGACAAATATTGTTTGTCTGCTTGTTTTATGGTACTAGGGATTGAGCCCAGGGGCATTCTATCCCTGAGCTACACTCCCAGGCTTTTTTTTTTTAAATTTGAAACAAGGTCTTGCTAAGTTGCTGAGGCTGGCCTCAAACCTGCAATACTCCTTCCTCAGCCTCCCAAGTACTGGGATTATGGGCATGCTCCACCACACCCTGCTGACATATGCTCTTTAGTTAACCTTGTCTATTGTGCTGTTGTTTAGTTAAATCAGTTTCCAAGCTCCCATAAATTCCTTTCTTACCACCTAATTATGTATTTTTGTGAGGATAGAACAAGAAGTCTTTTCACAGCAAATTCCCTTTCTTATTTTTCCTTTTTTTCTTTCTTTTTCTTTCTTTCTTTCTTTTATTTATTTATTTATTTTTGGTCATGCTTGTGTTAGAATCCAAGGCCTCACACTTGCTAGGCAAGTGCTCTACCACTGAGCTATACCCTACCACTCCTTTTTCCCTTCTCTGGACCTTAGTGCCCCATCAGTTGTTATGTGTCTTATGTTTTTGGGTTTCATCATTTTTGGTCTCCTTGACTCTGCAGATCTGCTGAAGTGTCTATTTTCCTTCTTTGCTTCCACTTTTGGACTATTGACTCTCAATTGTCTCATGATCTGACTTCTGCTCCCTATTCCTATTGAAGCTTATGGGTCCCTGACCAATTATAAAGGCCTTGGTTAAGTCCTTGACGTCTTCTCTGTAGAGCTCGATACTGTTCATTTCTCATTCATTTCTTGTCCTTTTCTCCATTCATGCTTAGTTGTTCTCACACTTCTGACATTGGCCTTCTATGCAGTTCTGTTTTCCCTTCCTACCTCCCAAATTTCTGTTTTCCCCTGTCCTCACTCTCTTTTTTCTCTTTCCTCAGTTGTATCCCAGTTCTATAACTCCAGTCCCAGCCTTCCATTCTTAACTTACGGAATTTTTGAGAGTCTCCTGCATATCAACAACATACCCAAGACTAGGATAGAGTGGGTAGCACGGCAGACATGGCTTCTCCCTCCCAGTGTTTCCGGTTCCAATGGGATTAATGGATGTTATTCAAGTGATCACAGCAACACCTGATAACAGGATGTGCTTGGGCTGCATGGGAGTAATAAAACAGAAGTATGAGTGTTTGAAGAGCCTGGGAAGTTGTCCAGAGAAAATTACATTTGACCTGTGGTCTGAAGACTGAATGTGAGTTGCCTAAATGCAAGGCAGGGGCTGGGGAGACAAGGAGCAGAGAGAGCAGTCTTCAACAAGACCTGATACAAGAGGACACATGGAAATAGGAGTACAGTGAGACTGGGGGATAATAGTGAGGGCGGTTACCTAGGTGTTGCAAACTCTCTTAAAGGACTGGGGTTTCTCCTTTTTTACTCTTATTTAATTAATTTTTAAATTGAAAAAATTGCATGTTATCACACGCAATATGTTTTGAAATAGGTATACATTATGAAATGACTCAAACCAATTTACATATGCATTGCCTCACACACTTTTTTTGTGGTGAGGACACAACATCTACTCTCAGCAATTTCTCGAGAATACAACACATTGTTATTAACTATCATCACTATGCTGTGCATTACATCTTTTAAACTTATTCTTCCTACCTAATTGAACTTTTCTATCCTTTGGCCAAGTTCTCACCCCATACCCCCATTCCACAAACACATAGGGTTTAGGTTTTTAGGATTAAACAATGAGAAGCTTTCTTTTTGTTTTTGTTTAGTTTTGTTTTGTTTTTTGGTGCTAGGGATTGAACCCAAGAGTGTTCTGCCTCTGAGATATACCTCCAGCCCTATTTTATTCTTATTTTGAAATAGGGTCTCACTAGGTTGATGAGAGTTTCACTACTTGCTCAAGCTGTCCCCAAACCTACGACCCCTCCCCACCTCAGCCTCTCAAGTACTTGGATTATAAGCATGTTCCACCATGCCTGGCTGAAACCCCCCCCAGGGGCATTCTACCTCCAAGCTACAACCCTAGCCATTTTATATTTTAGTTTGAAACAAGGCCTTGCTAAGTTGCTGAGGCTGGCTTTGAGCCTGTGATCCTCCTGTCTCATTTCCCCAAGTACTGGGAATGCATGTGTGTACCATTGCACCTGGCTAATGAGAAGCTTTTGAAGGGGCATAAGTAGAGGAATGATAACTTCCAAGCAGATTAGAAGAGGATCAGTAGTACAAAGAGACCACTACAGAGAAGTTGCTGGTGGAGTTGGAGAGAGGTTGACAGATTTGACAGTGATACAAGACAGACAAGCAATGTTGTGTCAAGGGGAGCAGAGAAAGTTATGTCAAGATTACTCCCAGATTTGTAGCTTTGGAAACTAGGATGGGTGTGGAGTATCTGTCACCAAAGTAGGAAACCTGGGAAGAATTTTCTCCAAGCCTCTTTTGGAGAGAGGAAAATCATGCATGTGGTTATGGACATTTTGAGTGGGAGGTATCCTTGAGATCTCTTCTAGTTCTCTATTTCTAGCTGCCTCGTGAATATCTTGATTTGATTAATTTATAATAATTCCAAACCAAGTGTGTCTAAATCTATGTTCATCTTTCTGCTACCCCTTCCTGTTTTCTTCACTTCTTTCAGTGGGGCCACTAGCATCCATCCCAGATATCTGGGCCTAAATCCGAGTCATCTTGATTCTGCCCCAGAAAGCACCAATTAATCAGGGTATTTCTCTTTTGAAAAAATATTCTAGAGATCTCATCTACCATGATCCTATCCCTGCCATAATCCTCAGGGAATCCCCATATCCAGCTCCGAAGCCTGGGCCACTTGTGCTTTTACAAAATCTCCATGCTTTCCCTCTTGTCCAGCTGACATGACTGTTAACTTTTTTTCTAGAAGGCCAATCCCCAACCACTGTTTTCTGTAATTTAAGGCTCATCTTTGTGTGTATATGTGCATCCTCTTTGCTTTATGTTTTGAGACAGAGTCTCACTAAGTTGCCCAGGCTGGCCTAGAACTTGCGAAGGGACCATTTTTAATGCTGTCACCACAGAACATTCATGGGATCTGATGAATAAGATACCACCTTGCCCTTTACTGAATTCCCCTTCTGTTTTGTTTGGACACTGTGTGTGTGTGTGTGTGTGTGTGTGTGTGTGTGTGCGTGTGTGTACTTGTTGTGGCTTTTGGTACGTGCAACCTGGCATTGTAGCTACTTGGGTCCATGTGCCTTATCACGGAGAGGTAGGCTCTGAGTTCCATGAGGGCAAATGTACAACTTACCTTCATGGACCCCAGTGCTATGTACAGTTTCTCTTCCTCAGCATACATGAGAGAGGGAGAGAGGAAGGAAATTAATGCATTGTTTTGGATTGTTTGTCATATATATTTTTCAACTCTTTTAGATGCTTAGAGTTACAGAGGCACAGAATTTTCAGTTAGACTGGACCTTTGAGTCTCCTTCAATATTTAATGATATTTAGATAGTGATGAGTCAGGTTTCCAGAGAGTTGGGCTGATTTTCCTATTCCTGGATCTTCCTGTTTGGCCTGCTGAGCTATCAGATCTTGAAAGTGTCATTCAGGGAGAACATGGCAAGTAGCCTCATTAGACTTTAGACAGAAGCTGGCTGGTTCTTTTCACTGGCCTGTTTTCTGCTTTGTATTTGCCTGGGGCAGTCAGAGCGACAGAATTTCCTCTGTACAAGAACAGAGCATCAAGGTCTTCTCTCAGTTTTAATTCTCCTGCTTTTATAAAACCATTCTTGCTTCCATGTTGATTAGAATATGAGACTTTTATTTAGTGTCTAGTCTATTTTATCTGTAAGTTTGTCAAACTTAGCTATACACATGCAATTGGGAATATAGTTAACTGATACTCATAAGTCTCAATATAATCTGAGAGTAATAACAGACTGCCTGAAGGTATGTTTTTTAATAACCAGATGTAGTGAAAAGGAAGTACATTACAATATGTAGCTGTATATGTACACTGTTACTATTTTTTTTTCTTATGGAACATTTCAACTTTAGTCATGTAGTGAAATGTCTCACCTCATGGCAACAGCTAAAAAATGTTTCCTTATAGGAACAAACAGATCTGTTAGATGCTTGCTGGAGCATACCAATCTGCTATATTTCCAGAGCACAGTTATGCTTTCCCGATAATAAGATGTTCTTTGATATTATTATTATGATAATAATAAGAACAACTTGCATTGTTTTCTGGCCACATTAACAGATACTGTGCCAGGTACTTTGAATCTATTATCTTTAATCACTCCTACTTTACAGGTAAATATGGATGAGAGATCATAGTGCTAGTATCATCTGGCTAATAAATGTCAAAACTTGCTGGGCGTGGTGGCACATGCTTGTAATCCCCACGCTTTGGAGGCAGAGACAGGAGGATTGCGCAGGTTCGAAGCCAGCCGCGCGCGCTGGCTTAGGAGACCCTGTTTCCAAATAAAAATGTAAAACTAGGTCTGGGAGTGTAGCCCAGAGGTAGAAGGGCTTCCAGGAGTCCCAGTACCACCAATAAATAAATAAGTAAATAAATAAATAAATAAATAAATGTCAAAACTCAGATTTGAACTAGTTATATCCATGTTAAGAGCTTATACTCTTTCCTCTACATAGTAACTAACTATATAACACATTTTTTACATTTTATTTTGAAATAATTACAAACTGACAAGGACTTGCAGAAATACTATAGAGAAGTCATGCCCACCTATTGCCCAGTTCCCCATAATCACTGTGCTGTTTTATTAGATTATGAAATTGTTTTGCACAGTACAGTTAACCAGACTCAGATAATACTTGAATTTTACTAGTTTTTATAAACATATCCTCTTTTTGTATGGTTTTATGCACAATTCTGTGACACTTGTTCCCAAATGATCACCATGAACAACTAAGATATGAAGCCAGTACATCACCACAAAAGAACTCTACAGTAACACACATCTTTCCACCCCTCAATCCCTGGCGGCCACTTTTCTATGCTCATCTCTACAATTTTATCATTTCAAGAATGTGACCTAAATAGAAACATACAGAACTTGACCTTTTGAGATTGTCTTTATCCATTTAGCATGGTGCTCCTAAGGCTCTTCTGGGCAGCATATATCTTTCATTCATATCATTTTGTTGCTGAGTAGTATTCTGTGTATGCATGTATCACACACGGTCTTAAAACTTTTTGAATTTCTAGGTAATCTATGAGCTATACATATATTTTATGAAGAAATGCTTCATCTCCATATCATCTTTTAAAGAGGATTAAAATGAAAGAAGCATTTTCTTTGTATCCCTCAAAAGGACTTTTTAAAAAAATTTTTATTGATGCAGTGTAGTTTAAATAATCAAAATTCAAAATTCAAACATTTAATTTTTTTATTGTAAAATTCACCTAGACATAATATTAAAGAAAAATTTAGATTATAAATTTTGCAGCCCTTCATGCCTTTATCAGTATGAATATATATTTTCTGTTATTGTAGTCACAGTGTATTTGTATGCTGCTTTACTTTACTTGAACTTATTTTCTCACATACCACAATTGTTTGAATAGCTGCATACCTCTTCCATCGAGTTAACTAATATTCCTCATCCTAGAGCCTTCTCTAGCTCCACAGAACATTCATGCACACATCTTTTTATCCCTCTTACTGAATGCTAGCTATACATTCTTAGGAATGAAATGATTGGGTCAAAGTAAAGGATTATTTTTATGGTTCTTTGGTTATGTTCCCGGGCCTTTATTTGAATTTCAACCCTGCCCCATATTTACTAGGCAAGTTACTGAAGCTTTTTTTGTTTTCCTGATGTGGTCACTACATCAGGAAACATGGTTACTTAACCTTTGAGCTAGATAGCTTGTGAGGATAAAATGAGACTGTGTGCACAAACCCGTGGAAGTACTTGGCACAGTCAAGGTCCTTGTATATACTGACTATTCTGATTGCCATGATGATTACCACCTTCCTTCACTCACATGATTCCATCATGCTAGCAGTCTTATGGCCAACAAACACTGCAAAAGCATTGCCATGCATTCAAGCTCTTCTACTTTGGGAAGTGTGTCCATGTTTGAGACAAGCACTACTTCCAGGTGCTTGGGTTCTAATGGGGAAATAGAGACAGGTACATTTCTTGGCTACAAGGCAAAGTGAAGCAAGTGACATAACAGGAGTCTGACTCAAATCTTGTGGAAGTGTGGAGGAGAAAGTGGTTAATTCTGCCAGATTGACTTGGAAAGCAAGGCTTTATTAGAGATGATGTTTGCTGAGCCAGAGCTTCAGCTATGGGGAGAGTTCTTGTAGTTGGGAAAGATAGATCATCCTAGACAAAGGGAGCACCTTGAGCATAGCACATGGCCTGATTTTAGAAAAAGAGTGAAGAATGGGGACAGAGCTCACATAGCTGGCAGAATGTTATGGTAGAGAAACTGCCGAGAGAGAGGCTGCAAGTGACATCACGAGTCCTAGAAATACATGTCTAGTTTTGTCACTGTCAGGTAGGCAGTGCACAGTGGAAAACATTTGGGGATGCATTTTGAATCTATACTTGACTATTTAAATGCTTGCTCTTTCATGTGTGAGCTATATCATGTTTTTGCTTTTTAAAGGGGTAAAAGGGCCAAGTTTGTGTAAAAAACACCTTGTAAGCTTATGGTTATTCGTGCATGTTTTTAATTTTATAATTATATCAACAGAAATACTGACTTTTGTATTTTTGTCCATTACAGGATTCTGCTCTAATACTTGATGTTCCCTTGGGTGTGATCTCAAGAATTGAAAAAATGGGAGGCGCAACAAGTAGAGGAGAAAATTCGTATGGTCTAGATATTACTTGTAAAGTAAGAGATTCAGTACTTTCTTACACAAAGAAAAAGATGTATTGGCATTGTATGATAGTAGAAAGTTAACATGAGCTTAAAAATATCAAAATCTCTTGTTCATATGACATTCTAGAAATGGTTCTTCTCTTATGATTTGAGATTTTCACAAGTCCCTGGAGAGACTTCCTATTCAAGAGATCCTCTGTGGTCATCAAGCATGAGGATTAGAGAGGAACTGGTCAGTTGATCTGTTTCTCTGAGTAGAATTTTATAGATAAAATTTCTGAAATCTTTTTAGTTTTTGCTCCAGTCTGTTCTGGGTGGCCCTTTATATCATGTGTTACCATCTTAGATAACTGCATACCATAAAAGGAAAAGGAATAGAAGGGACTTTTCACTCTATGAACAGGATATATTGTTACCCATAAAATCTTTTGTAATTTTTGCTTGGTTTTCCAATGTAGGATCAAATATTTTGTTTTGGGGTGGTAAGTGCAAACAATTTAATGGTAATAAAATATAACCAGTAATAATGGTTTGTTGATCAGCTATGTCCATCCAAACACATGTTAGGTTGTTTGCATTAAATTCTCAACACAGCCCTCAGAAAAGGACTATAGTTGTCAAACCTGAGGCTCAGAAGCATTAGGTAACTTATGAGATTCTCTGACAAATAGCAAAGCTAGTCTGCAAGTACAGTGAGGTAATCATTTTGTAAACAATAGACTGAGCCTTCTGGCAAGGAAAACCCACTTTTCAGGTATTAGGTATCAAAAGACTATCATTTGTAGCATAATGCCCAATTCTAGAAAGAGCTGGGAGGGATTTGGAGGTCATTTGTCCCAGTAGTTCTTAAACCTAGATCTATAACAAGATAAACTGGGGAACTTTTTAAAATATAGATCTTTGAGTTCTACCTTAGATCCCACAGTAAGATAATCTATCAAAGCCATAACACAGGAGGTTGGGATGCTTCCAAGTTTCTCAGGTGACTGTGACCCATCACTCCAGTGCAGGGATCAGCAAACTTTTTTCCATAAAGAGCCAGGTAGGGAATATTTTAGGTTTTATAAGCCACGTAGGGTTTTCAACCCCTTTAAAATGTAAAACAACATTCTTGGTTTGAGAACTGTGCAAAGTGATCTGGGCTGAAGTTTGCTGACCCCCTGGCCAGTCCACATCCTTCACTCTATTAATAGGGAAATAGACCTTCAGTAAATGGCATGATTTACCTGGACTATCCAAGGAGCCAGTCAGAATTAGAACCCTTTCTCCTTTGTCTAACCTCATGATCTATGATTTAAAAAGCCACCCTCCTCTAAGTTGAGGATTATGTTTGGATTAAAGCACCCAAGGGATAATGAGGTTGATATTTTAATTTTTTGTGATTTAATGAAATGCTCTACTCCCATGAATTATTTTATGCAAAACGCAAAAATCATTCAAAGAAAATCTCCATACTTTTAAGCTTCAGAGGGTAGATAGTAGCTGAAAAAACAGATAAGGTATGAAGGTAGTTCAGTTCAAAACAAAAATATAGTAGATTACTGTGCTAGTATTGGGAAGAGGTTTTAAAATGTATTAGTGTATCAGTATTGGGAAAGATTTCCAATTTTAAAAATATATCCTTTCTACTAAGAAGGTCAGGACTAGCAGAAAGGAGGGACTTGTAATTTACATTTCTAAAGAAAAGGAAAGAAAGCTGGATCCAGAGATGGGAGGAAGTCCCAGATCCTGGAGAAACAATTTCACACATCTTGGGAAATGGAACAAAAGGTGGTCAGAGATGGGGCCGCCCCCCCCCCCCATTCTGGGGCAAATCCACCTGGAGACAGCAGAGCCAGGGCTAGAGATAAGGTAGCATATCTACAGATCAAAGGACCTGCCTTGGACTTGGGCGGGATAAAAACACTAAGTAAACTAGAGTTCTTTGGCATTTTCATTCAAATTGCCCCCCCACCGCCCGCTTTCGGGCACAGGGCTGTAACTATGTCTTGTATTTCTATCTTTTTAATAAACTTCTTTAAATCTTCAGCAACTGTCCAAGCTATGCATATTTAGTCTTAGCTTAGGACAAGAATCCATGTATTTTTCTGTTTGGGGTCATTTTGGGTTGTTATGGGTTGGGGGTAAGTGTGTCTGGGACCCTAGCATATGAAGTTTGCTGACCCCCTGGCCAGTCCACATCCTTCACTCTATTAATAGGGAAATAGACCTTCAGTAAATGGTATGACCCTAGAATATGGTTCCCAAACCATATTCTCCCAATCCGTAGCATATTACCACTGTAATCTCAGTATTTGGGAGGCTGATACAGGAGGATCACAGGCTTTCTGCCAGCCTAAGCAACTTAGTGAGACCTTCAGCAACTTAGCAAGACTGTTTCAAAATAAAAAAAAATAGGGGTTGGGGGAGTAGCTCAGAGTACTTCTTTAAACCAAGGGATAATGTGGTTGATATTTCCATGATTTTTAATTGACTTTCATTCTAATAAGCTTTTTTTTGTGGTACTGGGGGTGGAACCTAGGGGCTTTTCTGCCTCTGGGCTATATTCCCAGACCTGTTTTATACTTTATTTGGAAACAGGGTATCACTAAGTAGCTGAGGCTGGCTTGGAACCTGTGCGATCCTCCTGTCTCAGCCTCCCAAGTGCTAGGATTACAAGCATGTGCCACCACACCCAACTCATAAGCTCAATTGGTGCATTGTAATCATACATGCACATAGCACTCATTTAGCCTTCTTCCCCTGTTCCCACCCTATTCCCTCCCCCTTTCCTCTTTCCTGTGCTCAGTATAGTGGTTAACTTTGATAAGCTTGTGTATGCACATCATGTCCATTGAGGTGTTACCTTTTTTTCTCCTCCCATCTTCCTCAGGTTGCCTTCTTTACTCATCTAAGATTTCTCCTCCTTTGTCTGGAGTCCCTCCAATGTACCGTTTTTTTTAAATCCTATTTACTGCCTTATCAAAATGCAAACTTTTACTTAAATATCAATACACCAAATTAGTAAGACAGAGCACATTCTTACCTTTTGACTGGTTTTTATAAGAACAGAAGCCTTAGGAGCAACTCACCCGGCATAATTCTCAAATGGTACATATGTATATTTCTTGGAATTACCCTGTGCCCAAAGATGTTGGCCTAGAAAATGTTTTAACACAACCTGTTAGCTAAATTATCTCCTGGGATACACAAAGTCATAAGAATCATATTCCATTTTCTCAGTATAACATACCCGATTTGATATACAGAGAATCTGCTGCAGTGGGATTAAATACTAGTTATCCTTTCTCTCATAGGTTACTTTTCACCTGCAGTCAGTGATCATAATACAACTGACTTTCTGTCCTCAAAGAAGGAGTAACAACCCTGACACATTTGGCCATCCCAGATGTGCACATGGGGTTCTGCTTGCTCATGATGATGTTCTCATGTGGATATAAGTGCCAGGTAGCTTGTTCATCATTGGGGGAGAAGGAAGCTCTGAATAAAGGAATTCTTACTCTGCTGGCTGCATAACAGTACTTCAAACCACTTGGAGTCTAAAAAAAATATAAAAAGCAAAGCAGCCAGGGATGATGGCATAAGCCTGCCATCCCAGTACTTGGGAGGCAGAAACAGGAGAATCACATGTTTGAGGCCAGCCTCAGGAACTCAGGCACTCAGCAATTTAGCAAGACTCTAATTTAAAATAAAAAAATAAAAGGGATGGGGGTGGATCTCAGATGTAGGATTCCCCTGGATTCAATTCTCAGTGCCAAATTAAAAAAAAAAGCTAGGCATGGTGAATACCTGTAATCTTGGTACTTGGGAGGCTGTGACAAGATAATTGCAGGTTTGAGGATAGCCTCAGCAAGTAGTGAGACTCTCATCAACCTATGGAGATCTTGTTTTTTAATTTAAAAAGTAAATTAATGTTGAGGGTGTAGTGTAGCTCAGAGGTAATGGGCTCAGTTCCCAATGCCACACACACACACACACACACACACACACACACACACACACAGCAAATCAGTACTGTCCAAATCCTTCTTTCTCCTGCCCCCTAATTCTCGTTTACTTGGTTTAAAAGACAGTGTGGTATGTTGAATTTGGCAGTGATATGTGTTGTTTCTTTAGAAATGCTTTATAGAAATGGTGTTTCAGTATAATCATCACTTGAACATCACCATAAGAGGAATCTAATAAATAGGTTGAGGATTAGACCTGGAACCTCTAGGGCCACAAGGATCTTTCCCAGGTACTCTTCCCTGATGAGTAAAACTCTGAGGAAACCAGGTGAGACTTACCAGTCAGTATTTGCTCCTACCTCTTAGAGATTTTGTGATCTGCCACCTGTGAGTCATTTGGCTTTTCCACTCCAGTTTTCTCGGTGGATAATCATTCTGCCTTGAACTGCATCTGAATCAGATGGCAGAAAGAAGTGGCTTGAATCACTTGTACTTGGACATATGAAAAGAATTTGTTTCAACTACTGATGGATCTGAATGATCTTTAACTTAGGTATAGTCTAATTTCTGGCCAGGTGTTTAAGAAACTCATGTTACAGAATTACCATTGACCTATGGCTCTTAGGAAAAAAGTTCGTCATAGGTCCTTGACCTTAAGAGTCCACAGCTATCTGATGTTGTGCCTATAACTGGTTGTCAACCCTTTTAGCATGTCTCATCCCTTTGAAATGATTTTCCCTTCACCTGATTACTGCTTTGTATCATGAACCAACAACTAATGCCTCAATATTCTTGGGATGTGGTATAAATTGTTTGTTGGAGTTTGCTTTGTTATATGCCTCTAAAGATAAAAGCATGGCATGGGGTGTGACTCAGGGGAAGAGCATTTGCCCAGTGTGTGCAAGACCCTGGGTTAAATCCCTAGCACCAGAAAAAAGTCACAGAATCCTGGAGTTGGTAAAGACCAGTAGATGCCATCTGTACACAGCACAACCAATCTCAGGTCACTCATTAGAGGTTTTAGAGCTAGCAAACAGTTTGTTTCCCTTTGGGATGTCTTGTATATGGCAAAACCTTTCAGATCAAAGGCTTATGAAATGTTAAGATTACTCTTAAGATAATAAATGAAAAAGCACTTTGAACAATATAAATATTGTGATATCTAAGAGAGCGGGGACTGGGTCTATCTTGTTCTTGAGGTAGCTAGAGGGTCTGGCACAGTGCTAATTTTTCTGAAAGAATAATTAAAAGTCCAATTGTTGAAGTGTATGTTTTCAGTGCTTAGCCAATCAATCACAGTACCAGAATTAGTTGTTTTAAAGAGACAGTCTAAGTCAGGTACTTGTAATTCTAATACTTGGGAGACTGAGGCAGGAGGACCACAGGTTTAAGGACAACCTTGGCAACATAGAGACCCTGTTTCAAAATAAAAAGAAAATACAGTGGGAGGTGTAGCTTGGAGGTAGAATGTCCCTGGGTTCAATCCCCACTACAAAAAAATTAAAAAGAGACAGTCTAAAAATATACTTTAGCCTTGACAATAACATAGACGTTTATATTTTATATATAATATAAATTGACATGTAAAGAAGCTTATTTCCTTTTGATTCAGTTTAAAAGGTTTTCCCAGCCAGGCATGGTGGTGCACGCTTGCAATCCCAGCATTCAGGAGGCTTAGAGACTGGAGGATCACGATTCGCGGACAGCCTCAGCTACTTAGTGAGGCTCTCCGCAACTCAGTGAGACCCTAATTTTATTTTCAAAATAAAGAATAAAAATAGGGCAGGGGGCGTAGCTCAGAGGTTGAATGCCCCTGGGTTTCATCCCTAGACCGGCAAAAAATAAAATATTAAAAAAAAACTTTTCCTGCCTATTAAGGAGATCTCTATTGGAAGCTAACTTTATTATATTTTTATTGATGCATTATAATTATACATAATAGTGGGAAGCTGCTTTTACAATCTGGTTTTGATCAATAATTTCTGAAAGTAAAGTTACTGCTAATATGAGGTTCTATAACATGGTTTATATGCAAACTCTGAAAGTGAAAATATGTACAATGTAAAAATTATGTACATTACTGGTACTGGAGCTTAAAATGACAGTCATTTGGGGAGAGAACTTCTGTATTTCAATGACATGTCTAACAATGTTGAGATTGTGCTTGATAGCAGGTACTCTTTTGAAAAGTTGCATGAATAAAATTGTTTGATAAGTGCCTTGGAAACCATGGAATGTAGACATGATAGATAATATACAAGGCAAAGTTTGATTTCTTTTTTTAATAAAGTGATACTTAGCAGTCTCTTCTTTTTGGTACATATTGCTTTGTCTTGTCTTTACTTTCATGGCTACAATGGAAATATTTTCAGGTTTTCTTAAACTGGATATTTCAAAATACCATATAAAACAAATTAATTTTCTTAATAGTTTAGATAAATTGCCCTTTTAGGTAAGTGAATATTCTACTTTCTTTATTGAATGGGACCTCTTTTTGCTAATGAGCATGATTTTGTTTGTAGATTAAACTGTTAAATTTCTCTTTTGCCCCCTAGGATATGAGAAACCTGAGGTTTGCATTGAAACAGGAAGGCCACAGCAGAAGAGATATGTTTGAGATCCTCACAAGATACGCCTTTCCTCTGGCCCACAGTCTGGTAAATTCCAGGGCTCTGCTAAACATCAGAAGGTTCTCAACTGCCTCCTCTGCATAAACTGCCTGTGGGCTGAGATTCTCTTTTACTCACTGCATTGCATTTCCTGGTGTGATGTGCATGTGGGGGCGTTTATTAAATATGACTTAATCACATTGAGAGGGAGAGAGTCTCTGTTCTGCTAGTCGGAGTGAGATGGATTGCCCCAGGTGACTGATCCTCATCTGGAGACTCATGGTAGGTCTGGGAGCTTCACCTGGAGTGACTCTTCTCCAGCACTGAGTGTGCCCCTGAGCATGCCCTTTCAAATGCAGGAGATAGCAAGAGGATGGGGTGGTTTAGCCCAAGACTGTGAGGTCAGCTCCTGGACTTCATTGTTCTTCGCTTTGATGCTAACAGGTAATGCATGTTACATAATGCATGATAAATCCAGTTATAAATGGGAATGGATCTTCTGGGCCCAAAAGCCATTTAAGCAAAGGTGCTCCTAAAATACAGATGTTTTATATAGGTACTACAGCCAGTAGTGAATAGAGAAGATTTATTTTGTTCGAAAGTGGCATTTCAAATGTCATTTGATAACATTTAGTATATGACCTAGCCCAAAAGTTAATCCAGTGTGTTGGTCAGCCTTTTGTCACTTTGACCACAAATGACAAAAAAAGAAATACAGATTTAAAAAATTAATAATGGATTTAATAAATTTTTAAATATTTTTATATTTTGACATAAACAACTTAAAGGAAAAAGATCTATTTCTGCTCACAGTTTCAGAGGTTTCAGTTCCTAGTTAGCCGACTCTGTTGCTCTGGGCCTGATGTGAGGCCAAACATGACAGAAGGGCATGGCAGAAGAAAGCTACTCAGCTCATGGCAGGCAGGAAGCAGAGCAAGAGGGGATACAGGGACAAGATAATAGTTCCCAAGGGCACACCCCTAAGGACTCACTCCTTCAAATAGGCCCTGCCTCCAATTATACAATAATAGATCAATCCACTGATAGGTCAGAGCCCTCATGATCCAGTCACTTCCCCAAAGCTCCACCTCTGAACACTGCTGCCTCAGGGATGAAGCTTTCAACACAAGAGCCACTGGAAGACACTCCAGAGCCAAGCCAGAATAGAAATCCAATATTATGTGTACCTAAAACTTCCTTCTTCTGCACCAAAAAGTTGGAGTAAGATTACTTTGACCACATAACTGAGTTAAACCTTTTTTTTGTGTGTGTGTGTGTGGTACTAGGGATGGAACCCAGGGGCATTGTACCTCCAAGCTAAATCCCCAGCCCTATTTTTTAGTCTTTTTATTTTTGAAACAAGGTCTCACTGAGTTGCGAAGGGCGTCACTAAATACCCAAGGCTGTTCAAGAACTGCAATCCTCTGGTTTCAGCCTCTGGAATGCTGGGAGTATAAGCGTGTGCCACCACGCCCAGCTCTGAGCTAAACCTTTTGATGAGCCTCGCTCTTCAAACAATCCTTTATATGTTGCCTTGGTCTTGGCTTCCTTTTTTCTGTCATTCCTTGATTGCTTCTGTTTACTCCTCTCTTCGTGTGGTGGACTCTAAAATAACTCAGGTGAATTCTGGCTAGGAGGAGAGCAAGGAATTTATTCTTAAAAGAATATATAAACACTTTTAGTTCAAGTAGGGGATAATTATACTGCTGACTAAATTGCAGGTGATGAGAGAAGCCAAGCAGTAGATCTACTGTGTATTACAGCAGTTCTTCCTATAGCTGTAAAAGACATCTGTAAAAGACATTAAAAGAATATGTTTGGAGATTTTTCAGTTTGAGATGTTGTGTTTTTGGCAACAGAAGTTTGAGAGGTTTTTTTCCCAGTGAGACAAGGTCTCTCTCTCCCTGAGTTTTACCAGCGATTTTCAGTCACAGGAAGTTCATGATTGGTGGGCAGGATGAGCATTTTGCAGAGGCTATAGAGATTAGTAAGATATGAAATACTCGTCATGAGACTTGTGCTGATTGCAAGTGAAAATGTAATGCTTGGAAACAAATCCACTTACTATCATATTGTTGAATTCATTTTCAGCTTTTTCTAAGTTTCTGATTTAAAAATACTGTGTGATTTAAAATATTGTGTGATTTAAAAATATTGTGGTGGGTAAGAGTAATTTCACATCTCAGATATGACTCTTAGCTGCTACATAACTTTTGTCAATGTCCTTGTATTTCTCCAACTTCACTATTTGGGAAATGAATGTGATAACTTTGACTCATGATGGTAGGAGATCAATTATGAAACAGGCTAAGCACAGTATCTAGCATATCAGTAAACATCAAAGATATTATATTTTATTAATATACAACTTTACTAATAGAGTAAAAATAATAAAAATACTTTAAATAAAACTAAGTAAAATATTTCAATATTGAATGTTTTTAACTGTATTAGGATGAAAGTTTTAGAGGAACATATCTACATTATTACAAAAGTGAGAATGAAATATATGAAAGTTCAGTTAGGAAATATGTTCTATCTTAGTTGATGCATGTCTGGCCCTGCATTATCAGAAATTTAAAGAATAGCTGTCACAGCATGTTTGAAGGAGCTGAGGCCCCAGTCTGTCTTCTACATGATCTTATGCCATTGGCCATCTTCTTTCCCTGGTACCTCCCATCTCTTTTAGGATTTATTCCTCTAAAGAGACAGTTATTAGGTTAGCCTTTCTCCTTAAACTGCTATCCCATCTCTCACTTCAGTGCCGAATTTCTGAAAAGAATATTCTAGCCTGTCCTCATCTCCAGTTCATTTCTTCCTCCAGCCTGTTCCAGCACCCAACTCTATTGCTGGTAGCTTTGTACCTTGAGACTTCTTACTGGCCAAAACTAGTGGCCCATTTCCATCTTCATTATGTTTGATCTTTACTCCGCATTTACCAGTTCTGACCACCCTCTTGAAAAGTCTTGGCCTCTATGCTTCTGGCCCATCTGGACTGTTCTTTCCCAGTTCCCACTGCCTCTGCCTTTTCCTTCAGTGTATACTTCTTAGCAGTGTTCCACTCTTAGTCTGTTTTCCATGTTACCCACTTTACTTGGATGATTTCATTTGCTCCCAACTTAATTTGTCAACACTGAGCAGATGACTTCTATCTAGCCTTGATATTGTCCTTGAGTGAATCTAATCCAGCCCTCAAATATCTTCCTCAGGAAGTCCATGCAAATTTAAGGATGTCATTCACTCAGTCACCTTTTTTCTCCCCCTGCCTTGCATCCAGGCACATGTATTCTAACTCCTGAAAGTTCTACTTCATAGTAAGAACTGTTTCTTCCCATTTTCACTTGTGCTTACTAATTTGCCCATGCTTCCAATCTGGCTTCCCTTCTTACAGTTACTACCTTTTTCAACTCATCCTGTACAATGTTACCAGTCTTTTTTGTTCTTGTTTTTATTTGTTTTTGTTTTTAACTTAATATACAGTTGTGTCACTGTGTCACTCTTCTCTCACAGAAAAAAACCCCATAGTGATGCTTCATGACTCATACAGTACACTACAACTGTTAATGGTCTGCCCTACCGTCCTCTGCATACAGTTTTGTCTCGGTTTGAATTTTGCAATCACCTTTACCTGTAACCCTCTTGTCTCTTTAATGTCCATCCTCCACATAGCCACCCTTCAACATCTTGTTCAGTCTGAGGTCCTTTTCCTTTTGTTTGTGTACTTCCTTTGAGGGCTCATCTTACCTCTCACTTTTTAGACCCTCTGTTACAGCACTTATCTCGGGTTTGCCGTCTGTGCTAATTATGTTGCAATTGTCTGCTGTCATTAACTCCTCTCATCCCCCTACCCTGTAAGCTTATCAAGGCAGTGATCACATTTATCAACCTCTCTAGCCTCAGCAGAATGACTTCTTTATGGGAAGGTTTTCTTTGTTGTCTCTCTTTTTGTTTTGCAGTGTTGGGGACGAAACCTAGTGTGTGCTAAGCAGGTACCCTACCAGTGAACTATATTCCCATTCCCTGCATGAGAGTTTTATAATGATAGCTTTTTAATTATTCAAGTTTAGTGAAAGTAATGGGAAAATCATTATATGGAAACAAGCAAAATGAATGCTTCTGAATACTATGGACTTAGTACCAGAACTGATCACTCTGTGTTGCTGTCATTGGAGTCTTCCACAGAGGGTTTCATGTCTCAAGGCTGTGGTACTTGGCTATAGCTTGTGCATCTGTGCTAAGAATCCCTGAGTCTTCCTTTACGAGGTCAATAAAGTAACACACTAAAGAAAGGAAATTAACTGAACTTTGGAAATTGCATTTTTTTAAGTTTTAACCACTGAAAATCATCCATAGATTTGAGGATGTAGCTCTGTGGTAGAGCACTTGTTCAGCATGCATGAGGCCCCAGGTTCAGGTCCTAGTATCACACATAGACAAAAAGAAAAGGAAAGGAAACAAAGGAAGGAAGGACAAGAGAAAGGTAGGTCATCCTTTAAAAACTTTAAATCAGTCACCAACATTATACAAGATGCAGCTTGACACAATCAGCTGTGGATGCTGCTTTCAAAATCCAAGTCCCTGATATGAAAGCAGCAGGTGTAGATGTTTCCCAAGTTGAGTTCACTTTAGAGTCCTGTACTGGGCCGTGTCATGAAGTAATGAGAGAAGTTGAGGAGAAGCAGTGCAGGATGAATGATACCTAGTTTCACTCAGAGAAGTGACAGTCTAACAGAAGTGATATGACAAATGCATATAGCCCCAGCATAGGATCATTTCCATTCAATTGTAGAAGAAAAGTACAGAGGAAGTCCACTGGGAGTTCACAAGAAGGAGACTGGAAAAGCTTGCATGGACTTGATTGTAGTTAGTGTTGGTCCTTGAAGGATGGATATAATTTCCAGTAGGCAAGGACAGTGGAGGAAGTAGAATTTCAGACAGAGACCTTACACACAGCATAGAGGAGAGAGAGCTGGCAGTATTGCACGGTGTTTAAGAAGAAAGTCAGTGGTGTTTGGCTGGAATGGGGAAAGAGATCTGAGGTCATCTGGTGAAGCTGTGGTGGTGAACTTGTGTTTCAGGAAATAATGGGGACCTATTGAAAGCACAGAAGCAATTGATGGGCTGATCAGATAAGAGGGGAAGATGCATTGGAGATCTAGATGGCAGATCTATGGGGCCTGAAGCAGCATATGGATGGAAAGGGGTGGGATAAGGGACACCACAGACTTGGACAGCAGGTTTATCAGAAGAGAGGTCAAGGAAGAGGATTAAATCTGCCTTGGTTCCCAGGTTTGGAGCTCAAATGGTGAGAAGGGTAGGGTATTGTTGACAGAATAAGGAAGTCAGAAAATGATGTCATTGCAGGAAACAGGTGAAGAGGGGAAGAGAAGAGGAACCTTCTTTTGTTATCTGCATCTCCCCAGTGCCAAGCCCAATGCCTGGTTTAAGTTTGTTCAACTTCGATGTATCCAGGAAAGAGTCTCAGAGTGGGTGGGACAGAAGCTGGTTTGCAGAGCCTTAAAGGGAAAATAACTGGTTCAATAAAAGATGCTTATTAATGAAAGTTTTCTTCGTTAGCATTTGAGAAAAGGTGAATGAATACATTTCTGATCAGGGAAAGAAATCTTTCTACTTTTCAATGCAAGAGAGAAAATGGATCCTTTCTAGAACAGGGTCCTGGAGAAAGCAGAGGGGAATGGAATCAAGTGACATTTGTAGGGCAGTTTTTAGAAAGGAAATTATTTCTCTGAGACAGGCGAAAAAGAAAAGTTTCCAAACTGCCACAGTGGGGAATGTGAGAGTGTGCCAAAAAGAGATTCCCTGGAAGCATAATCTACACCTGATTGCATTGAACAATATGAAAGCCCCCACTTGAAAATATCATTCTGTTAATATTGAAACTCTTAGACCTGCTGCAGATTATTGCAATGATTTTTGTTGCCATTTGAAGTCAGAAGTAAACTTGCTCTTCTATCCATGAAATGGTGTCTGGAGGCCAAGAAAGCTGGACTCCAAATCTAGCCGTGGAATGAATGGACTATGAGTGGACTTTCTTATTTCAGACCTTTGGCTCTCTCTCTCTAGCCTCCTTTCCCATTAGTATTTTTGACGCTCAATGTGTTCAAGTTTGGACTTAAACTTCAAATTGGACTTGAGCTATTTAGCAACACAGAGTCCACCCCAAACCATTAACTTGATTGTTTCTGTTTTATGTTGATCAGTATAATGTGCAGGTTTTTCAGATAATATTGGCTATTTGAGCCAAAGCATTTATTTTCTTATTTTATCTTTATGTTGCTTTCCAGACACTAGAAATTGTACTGAATTCTCAACAATTGCATGTTAATTCAATACTCATTGTAGGTAAAAGATTCATTTTTGTAAGAAATGTTACAATCCTTTTGATATTATGGCAGTTGTTTTTAGAGGCAGAAAACAAAAATGTATTCATAGGAACACAACCTGATAGCACTACAAAAAATAGTTCATTGAGGTGATATGTTCAGTGTCAGAGTTCTTTCATTGATTTCCTTTATTATCTTCCCATTTTGCAATCAGATATAAAATTTAGATAAGGATATGTTAACTTGTCTAACACAAACTATTAGTAAGTCATAAAATCAGTCTACTAGGTTGTAACCAGCACTATTAAATGAAATACAATAGAGAATGTGAAGAGCATAACACAAGATGGTTAAGTATAGTTTTGTGAATAATTTCTTTCAAGTGTGTGTATAATGTGTATGTGTACTGGATTATGATTTCTCTTTGTGGGGAGCCTGGGGATTGAACCTAGGGGCAGTCTACCTCTGACCTACACTCCCAGCCGTTTAAATTTTTTTTTTTTGGAGCAAGGTCTTGTTAAGTTATGCATTGGCCTCAAATCTGCAATCCTCCTATCTCAACCTTCCAAGTAATGGTATTATAGGTGTGCACCATCATGCCTGGCTTTTGAGTCATGATGTTAAAGTGAATTATTTACTGTTAATTATAGTCAAAAAGATTTGATAGCCACTATTTTAGATAGTAGTAGTATATGTAAAATAAAATGCATTATAAGTTATTTTCAGCATTAATAAACTCAAATCTATCTTTACAGCTATATACCTACATGGGATTCTTAAGTCAAAGTGAATATCAGTATATCAGTGGGATGCAAACTCACATAAGGGAAGTCTAGAGCTAAGAAATGAAGTCCAAGACCCAGATGCCAGGCTCACAGCAGTCACTGACTGAGGGACTCAGGAGGAGACTTGTTTGCAGAGTCCTTCCAGGATGTGGTTACTAGCATAGGCCATGGAGTCCAGTGGCCCATGTCTGAATCTGACGCAGTCATATTCCTGATTGGGAACCTTGGAAGTCACATAATATTTATGTGCTTCGGTGTTCTCATCTGTAATGGGGATAATAACAGTCCTTACCCCATAGGGTTTTTGCAAGGATTAAATGTAAAGTGTTTACAACACTGCATGGCATGTGCTAAGTGCCCAATAAATGTCAGCTGTTTTGTTATTAGTGCACCATTTTCCCAGCAGGTGTAAGAAATAAGGACGATTACCCCAACACACTTTCCCCGAAGACTATTAGCAAAGTAATTGTGATAATATGTGCAACACCATTAGCCCTTTAAAAAGAAAGATGCTGTGTAAAAATTAGTAATATTAATAACAAATTATGGGCTGTACTTTGAGAAAGGTTTTCTTGAAAAGGCTGCAATTTCACAATATGAAATCCAGAAAGCATCACAACTAGAAGTTGAGAATACAGGAACCAGAATCATATAGTGAATGAATTGTTCTGAAGTAATTTTCCATTTTTTTTTCTTTCTGTCTTTGACGCCTGATCAAGCTTACTGCTTTCAGGGGAACAGGTACCATTCACGTTTGCATTTCTACACTTTGCATTTTTCTGAGACATTCTGGATTAAGCTCTTTAGCATTGCAGTATTCCTTGTGTGTTATTCTCTGAGGCAATTATCAGTCATATAGTTGCAGGTTTTGGTTTTGATTGGTTCATTTGACTCTTTTGCATTGATCAAGATAGGCACAGCTGAGGGGATTTGTACTTGTTAGCTGTAATTTCAGGAGAGAAGCAAATGAGTTGCAAGAACCAGGCTTTGGAAAGTAACCCTGCATAGACTGATGGCATCATGCCATATGCTACATTCAAAAAATGGAAGCAGTGTCTTTGACCGCAGAAGTGCCTTTGCTTTTCAGCTCATAAATGTAAAAAAAAACTTAACTGCATTTGAAGTTTTAGATGAGATTGAGATTTAGTAAACCCTGGCATTCTAGGCTGAGCATAGAATTAAAGATAAAAAATAACCTCTTTTCACATAGGAATGGAAATGCAAAGTGCCTGCATACCCTTTCTTGTTTTCAGCCTAGATGTGACCAGGACTAGAGTATGTCTTAGTTTATATATTTTTGAGCCAGGACTTTTCTTGAATAAGCAGCAAACTTGGCTAATCGAGGAACTAATCATGCTTTTAAATATTCCTGCCTCATCGGAAACTTCGCCCTCCATTCTCTTTGATCCCTCTCTCTCCTCTGCCATGTCCTTCTGAGACTCTGAATGTTTGTTTCTTCTACCCATCGTCCATCCCCTAGAGTTTTTATTCTATCTGGACTCCCCCAGATATGCTGCTTGCTTTGGAAGAATCGAATTCCCTGCCCACCTCCACCTGCATAGCGTCTACTCACACCAAAAGTCATTGCATCCAGGCTTCCGGCCCTACTGCTTGAGTGGAACTATTCTGAAAGTGACTCAGTACCTTACAAGTTATAAAACCTGATGGTTTCTTTACCTTTTCCTCTTCAGTTGTACCACCATTTGACTCTAACTGCTTCTTCCTTTCAAAGTTGTATCATTTTACTATTTAATAGATATTGAAGAATATTTATAAAACACATGTAAAATAGGATAATATTGATTGATGGAGCATCTCTTTGATTCCTGTCATGCATGCTGGTTAATTTTGTCTGTTTTGTCTTCTGCACTTATGCCTAATCTGCTGAGATTTATTTGCTGAGCTTGTATTATTATATTCGTCAGTGTTAAAAGTTCTGTTTGATTTTTTCAAATATGTTTGGCATTTATTTATTTATTTTGCCGTACTGGGGATGGAAAACAGGAGCATTCTACCGCAGAGCTACACTTCCAGCCCTATTTTTTATTCTTCATTTTGAAACAGGATCTCACTGAGTTGCAGAGGGCCTAAGTAGCTGAGGCTGGCCATGAACTGCAATCTTCCTGTCTCAGCCTCTCAAATGCTGGGATTATAAGTGTGTGCCCCCATGCCTGGCTCTGGCCATTATTTATAATCTCTTCATCTCAACACAGATTTTCTATCCCTTCTTTTATGTTCATAAGCACATTAAGCAGAGTATAAAGCAGGCATCTTACCATTACAAGTACCCAAAGTCTTTGTGGCCTTTTTCTACAATAGTGACACTCAGTTTCCTGATATGTTGTTTGAATATAACATAGAAATTCCTGTTTCTTGGGACTTTGTCTGTGGAATAATCCTAGGCCACGTTTAAAGAGGCTTTATTGAAAGAAGATTGGCATTTCCATCTATTAGGCATTTTATGTCACTACCAGTTTGGGAGAGTTATAAATTAATTCTCCACTTGATGTTGAGGGGACCATCCAGCTTTTATAACTTTAGCTACAGGCTACTGAAGGGCTGGCTTGTGACTACAAAATCTTAGTGGCAGACTGTGGGAGAGATTGGCCTCCTCCCTTACTCATCCTCAGTAATCTTAATCCAGTGTGTTTATTTCCCACTTGTCCTTTTCCTGAGTGTTGGCACTCAGGAGGCCAGGCTTCCCATCTGATTCCATCTTGAGGAGGCCCAGGATTTCATGTCCCATCTCCAGTACCCTGAGAGACCATGGAAACCAGTTGTGTGGCTGCCCTTCTGAAACAGAAAGCCTGTGTGTTATCTTGCTCTCTGCATTCCTGTTTATGGTTAGTTACTGGCCTCTGAGTACTTATTCTTCCCTCACGGGCTCATTAATGCATTTAAGAAATGTTTCTGTTGTATCCAGCATTTTTAGATGTGTTCAGAAGAAATCTTATAAAGCCATCTAGATATCACATTCTCAGACACTTTTCCCTCTATTTTTTCTTAAACTTTACATTTAGATCGCTCTTTCTACCTTTCACTTTTTTTTCTCCTTCCTTCTCCCGTCTAAATGAGTTTTCTAGAAAAGTCTGTCTTTGCACTTACTTTATGCTATGCCCTTGGCAAACTTATTCATGTCTACCAGCATCACCTTTCTGAGCATGATTTCCAAGTCTATAGTTTCATATTTCTCCATAGCTACTACATAACTTTAGGTGACACCTCAATGCTTATTTTAAATGACTCTCTAATATTCCCCCCAAATCTACACTTCTGTGTTCCTTAAGTCACTCTTTCTTTTCTACACTGGCATTTGAAATCAAAGACATAAGGGTTTTCTATACTCCTAAGGTTTACTAAGTTCAAAGCGTTCTTCTCATTATTACTATTTTGGTACTGGGGATTGAATCCAGGGACATTTTACCTCCAAGCTACACCTCCAGCCCTTATTTTACTTTTTATTTTGAAACAGGATCTTGCTAAGTAGTTAAGGCTAACCTCAAAAGGATCCTCATGTTTAAGCCTCCTAAGTACAGGGATTACAGGTGTGTACTACCACACCCAGCTTCTAAGGGCTTCTGGCATGTTTTTTTTCAGGACTCAATGCCCTGTGTTCTGAAGGATGTTTTAGCTGGTTTTCCTACCTCCATTCTGTTTTCTCTTCACCCTGACACATGCTTCTGTCAGCTTCCTGGGATACAGCCTTGATTATCTCCATCCCTTGCCGCACATTTTCTCCCTCTCTTTTGGCATGAACACAAACCTCTGTCTCTTCCCTAGGGTGACCCCACCTCTATGATATTTTGTGTTTTTTTCCCATCCTATCCTCCTGTGTTGAAATTGAGATATTGCTCATGGCCCTGTATTCTCAAGTTTGTGAGAGGGGCATTCCACTTGTGTCTTTTGGTTATCATTGTGATCCTATCTAAGTCATCTTATCCTACCAAGGTACCACAAATGCCATCAGTGTCCCTCAAATGTAAACTGTGGCATTCTCTGAAGCCCCACTATGTTTTATCTCTCACACTTGAGACATGTACTGCCTTCCTCAATGTCACTCATGGTCGTGCCCTCTTTCCTTTGAAGAATTTCTTACTCCCTAATGACAGTGGCTATGCCTTTCTCCTCTTTCTCCATCAATACCTTGTTAATAGTGGACCTTCACTAACTACTGATGAAGTTAATACCCTAATGTAAATAGTAAATAGGAACCATTAGCAACCAAGCCATCAAAAAATATGCTATATAGAAAATGTATTCAATAATCATTTGCTTTTAATTTAATTTTTAAATAGCTATTATATGCCTCTGATTGAAATTTCAGATAAGAGAACTAGTGTCTTCATTCAATCTGTTGTGTGGCCACATGGTGATAGTTTAGACGTATATACATTGAGGACCACTTATCCAATGCCCTTGAGACCAGAAATGTTTCAGATTGGATCTATTTTGGGATTTAGGAACATTTGCATAGACTTTACAAGTTGAGCATTCATAATCTAAAAATCTGAAATCTGAATTGCTCCAGTATCTGAAATTTTGTGGATGTCAAAATGGCACTCAAAAGTTTCAGATTTGGGGGCTTTGGGGATTTTGAAATTAGAGATGTTCCACCTGATCAAGCAACTTATTTATAATCTTTCCCATGTTGACTCTAATGGTAACATGCTATATGCACTATGTTATACCTTACTTTTTTAACTCACCAGTAGAGATTGCCTAACCAATGGACTTCTTCACTTTGTTTCTGACTATAAAGTATGCCATTGACCTTGCCATAATTTATTAAGCCCTCTATTGATAGATATTTAGATATTTTTCATTCTCTTACTGTTATATAAATATTGTAGTGAGTAGCCTTATGTACATATAACTTTATATGTATTAATATATATCTTAGACTAAATTATTAGAAGTAGGATTACAGAATGCCTACTTTATAATGAGGCTCATGGATCCAGAACAGATACCCACTGGATAGAACCCAGGGAATGGCATTTTCCTGGGTGGTGTAAAAACATAATGCATATAGTACAATGCTACATGGGACATCTTGGGGGCATTAGAGGAAGGTTTCTGAAAGGAGCCAAATCCTGAAAAATGAGCAGGAGCATTCATCAGGAAGAAGAGGACATGCCAAACTGAAGGAGAAGTGTGTATGAATGTGAACAGACTGGACCTATTTGGGATTTGGTGTCCAGGCCACAGTGTGTATGTGTGGTGAGGGGGAGCAGCAGGAGAGAGTGCTGCTGGGCAATCCCTGGCTAAACCCAGAAGAGTCTATCCTGCCTCATCTAGAAGTATTGCTTTTATCTGAAAGTGAGTGAGCCATGTAAGGGTTTCAAACAGGACCGTGTAATGATAATTTCTATTTCAAAAAGATGACTTAGGGAGCACAGTAGGTAGGTGAGGGGGGGCACGAAAAAAGGTAGGACAGCTTTTCTGGGTATCTCCATTAGTCACCTTGGGCTGTGATAAAATGAGGCAGAGAAGGGACAGCAAGGGATATTTCAGAAAAATCTAGAGGATAAGATCAGTAGAATTTGGTGATCGAATATAGTTATGAAGGGAAGTGAGGGAAGTGTCCAGTGTGGACAACCAGGCTGATGGTGGGGGTCAGTGATTGAGAAAGGGTATACAATGAAGAGGTGGCAATCTGCTGAGTCACAAGTGTATCTGAGACAACCAGGTGTAGGAATCTAGGAGGGAGGTGATTCCATAGATGCTAGACTCTGGGCTGGGCAGAACTTTATTTGGTAGGCCTGGATATGATCGTTTGCATTTTCTTAGATTTAGCCAACATTTCCAAGAGAGAATTGCAGTGAAAAGAGGTGCAGCAGGTGGACTTTGAGAAATGTCAGCCTTAGATTATGATTGTGGATGAGTTGTAAAGAGTGATCTTTTTCTAGAATGGTTTTAAATGGCATTTCAAATATACTTTCATGGTCCTTTTGTGAATAAATAAATAAATATATTTATATATAAAAGTAACCATGAGCAAGAGTAATAAGCTACTTTTCTTGGGGGTTATAGATTTTAGTCAACGATAGAAATAGATTAGGATAATCATTTATGCAAACATAAGTATAAATGATAATTTATGCAGTAGCCATTTTGGACCTATGAAACCTTTGTCAGGTTTTTGCAATAACTGTGACCAACTTATTTAAAGGAACATACTATATGAAGTCCTGCGAAATACTCTGACAGCATTATCTTGCATTAAGGTTTAGAATTATAGAGTTCGCCACATTTCAGTACATCCTATGGTTGTTTAAAATTTTAGGTCTCCCCTCCAAACTTTAATGAAATCATTTTTCTTACATGAGAGGGTCTTGTTACTTAAGCACAATCTAAAAGATGAAAATGACATTATTGTACATTGCTGTACCCTTAAGTGGTAGATGGAAACTTTAAAAAGGTATGAATGTCTTCAATTTCAAAAATTAGTGATAAAAATGTTCACTTAAATTCCTGTTCAAATGTCAACAAAGCTCAGAAAAGAAGCACTTAGCTGGGCACAGTGGCACACACCTGTAATATCAGTACTTGGGAGACTGAAACAGGAGGATCACTGGTTCAAAGACAGCCTCCGCAAGTATTGAGACCCTGTTTCCAAATTTTAAAAATAGTGTTGGGTATAGTGTGGAGTTAGAATATTCTGGGCTCAATCCTCAGTGCCACAAGAAAAAAAAAAAAAGGAAAGGAAAGAGGCTGTGCATGGTGGCATATACCTGTAATCCCAATACTTGGGTGGCTGAGACAGAAAGATTGCAGGTTCTAGGCCAACATTAGCAACTTAGGGAGACTGTTTCAAAATAGAAAAATAGAACTTAGGTTGTAGCTTAAAGGGAGGAAGAGAAGGGAGGGAAGGAGTCATTCCCTGAAATTTTAAGGTTAGGTATTCAAAGGCATAGGATTCTTTGCTACATAAGAAGGCTCTGATCTTTCTGAAAGTCCTATTTATGAGTATGCTATTGTGTGCAAAGAATATTATTTGAAAGCACTTCTAGATGCACATAGCTATCTGGGCATGGTGGCAAACATTTATAATCCCAGTACTTGGGAGGCTGAGACAGGAGGATCACAGATTTTAGGACAGCCTCAACAAGTAATGAGACTTTCATCAACCTAGTGAGTCCCTATATCCAAATAAAAATAAAATAGGGCTAGGGATACAGCCCATAAGTAGAAGGTCCCTGGATTCCACTCGTAGTACCACAAAAAATGTATGTAGCTTATCAATTTATTCTTCTGAATACTGTGAAAATGATGTTCTTTGGTAACTATCTCCCATTGGATATTGAATTTTTACCAGTCTGGCTCTCAGACATCCAGTTCTGTGCCACCACATTTTTTGTGGTACTGCAGATGTATCCCAGGGCTTTCTACCTCCGGACAACACTCCCAGACCTATTTTATATATTTTTTTAATTTGGAAACAGGGTCTCGCTTTGTTGCTGAGAGCCTCACTACTGAGTGAGGCTGAGGCTAGCTTCGAACCTGTGTAGTCCTCCTGTCTCAGCCTCCCTAGCGCTGGGATTACAAGTATGCACAACCACGCCCGGCTGAGTCACCACATTTTTGAGGAAGGGGCTGTATGAAGTGGAGGAGTGCTGAGTCAGTGACAAACTGCTCTCCCTCCTCATATGAAACTCATAAATTTTTCAACATTTATGGTTGAACCATGATTGAAATTTTAAAATTCCAGTCTAGATATTTCAATAAAATTGGTACATTTTTATATAGATGCCATTTAAAAATAATGCCTAATTAATTGAAAGTTGAAATCTGTTGTCATTTCAGAGTGTTTCACCCACAAGACACAACAATGCTAAATGTAGCTAAATTAAAATGACAAGTTATTTTTCCTATGTCAAAGCTGTTTTTATCCCCAGTGTGAAATTAGAGATTTTCATCTCAACTTTGTCCTTTAACATTTTTCAAATGTTACATCATGCTATTTTTAATCTAGAAAAATTGCACGATTGCTTTTTTTTGTCTCTGTGCATGCTATCTCTTGACTAGTCAGGAAAAGAATTGATGAAATGCAAAAATATTAATATAGAGCAAAATAAAGGAAGACCTGCTCACTTAAGGAATCCAGAACTGGGCATTTGAGTGTATATTTTCTGATGTTAGTTGTCTGCTTGTACTCCAATTATAAAAGAAGTTTACATTGAGAGAAGCAAGCTGAAGGGTACACAGTTTCTCTCTATACATTTCTTTGCAACTTCCTGTCAATCTGTGATTATTCCTTTTTTAATTTTTTATTTTTATGATTATTTCAAAATAGCTTTAAATAGGAGGAAATGAAGCCCCCATATAACTTGACTGCAGATTCCTTAGTGTTCTTGTGTATCCCAGGTGGCCCATACAGGACCAGAGCAGGAGATAATTCACCCCCTAGAAATTCTATTCAGTATTAACATCTTTTTTGTGTGTAGTACTGGGGATTGAACCCAAAGGTGTTCTACCTTTTAACTATATCCCCAGCTTTTTGTATTTTGAAAATGGATCTCACTAAGTTACTGTGCACTAGCCTTGAACCCACAATCCTCTTGTCTCAGCTTCCCAAGCAATGGAATTATAGCCACCATGCCCAGCTCTCCACCGGCATGTTGAAACCCTGCCCTAGCCCAGACAGGCCCAGTTATGGGCACTCTGGAAAGCCCACGCCCCAGAAGGAAGCCTAATAAGGTACGCTGAATATCAACTGACCATCAATACTCAGAAAAACACCCTCTGCCCTAAGACTTTACTAGATTGGGGCCAAAATATTCTTGAGTTTTCCATAGGCAAAGAAATTAATTGGGAGCTTAGGCAGTTCATAGAATCAACTCTGTTATTCCCTGTTTGTCAAACAAGGTCCCTTGCTTGCTGTCTATAATGGCAGATGCTCTAGAACAAGTTCTGTCCATGTGACTTCCATTTCCTAAATTGAGGGTCAGAATTGACCTGCCTAAGGTTATTTAGGAACAAGTGTTGAAATATGCACTTATAAAGTAATAAAAAACTCAAAGACTTAAAAAATGTAGTGTTTGGAAGACAAATGACAGCTAAAAACCTCAAGCCATGCAGCTCATTAGCTTCTGGTTTGAATAGTTTTCCAACAGTAGCTTTAATTAAGCTTGTAACAAGTTACTGCTTGTAGGGAACTTTGCACTCTTTATAATAATGAGATACAGATGAATGGGGTTTTTTAATGTTTAATGTTTATTTTTATTATTGTGAGAATCTGCATTTATATTACTCCACTAAGAGCTTACATTTTAAAAATCTTGCTTTGTTCTCTTTTATGAATCTTTAAGGAAAACAAAAGTATTAAAATATCTGAAAAGCTTTTTTAATTTTTTCCTGTCCTATCATTGTAAGTGAATTTATTTGGATGGAGAAGATATTATGTTCAGCACCTAGAATTTTCCATCCTAAGCTTTGATGTAATAGTAGATGTGTTGCTATCTCATTTCATGATGAGAAGTATCTGGAAGGTGATTTATAAATTTTTGAGAAATAGTTATATTTAAACCTGGCTCTTATCATCAAGAGTAAAACGGATGCTATTTCTGTCACCAAGATGTCATGGGCATGTTTCAGGTGTAAAGGATACTAGTTCTTTGCCTCCTTCTGCACCTCATTCACAGTGGAAAGTGTCATTGTCTAGAAGTCATTCATAACACCTGATACATAGCTACTATGCAGCCCTCGTGTCATTCTTACACTGATGACAAAACAATTTGATTCTGCTGATGTTGAACTTGTCTTAAGCATATTAAGGAAAGTGTGGAGATAATTTTGTATTTGCCCATATGACTTTCATATTCTGATAAAAATGTGTAAACTATACTTATTGATAATTTTCAGATATGATACTAGAAAAATGCTTGAGGCAAACAATGGTACTCTAATATTAGCAATTGAGAAATAGTAATTTACCTTGAAAATGCTGCTGGCAAGTCAAAAACCACTGATAACACTACTATACTTGATGGGTTTTCTGGAGAAAAAGCTTTATTTGGGCTATTGATTTAGGAATATGATTTTTTTGTTTTAAAAGTTGCGATATTCTCTTGAGTTTCATGGGAAAGATGTAAATTACCAAAGCAAAAGAACAAAAATCATATTGAGGTCAAGGACTAGGTTCTCTTCTAAAGTCTATGATTCTACCCTTCTGCCTCAGACCATCTGCCATCTACAAATATATTAGCAGCACAGCATTCAGCAACATTGAACTTTAACCTGTACCAGGTACTGACCAATGTAGTATCAGATGTTCAAAGTGATATATTAGCAAGAGAGTGCTTAAGTATGTCCTGTAGATTCTGTGTATTATCATAAAAAGTATACTTAATGTTTTAGTGCTATTTCCCCCCACATCTCTCTGTCCTAGTTAACTTCAGCTAGCAGGAATCATTTCTTTTTCACAGTGGTAGTGAATAATTGAGCATCACTGTGAACTCAATGTCAGGCTAGGGCCTCATTGAATTGCTTAGTTAGGTTATTGTCATTATTAATGTGTAATCAGTGTGTTTTTCATTGTGAAACACATAGCACTTAGGCCTACCATTGCCAGAGAGGAGACCTGCAGAGGGTGCAGCATGCTAGGGAAAGTTCAAGAAAGTATACTCCAGCATGTTCTTAACAGTCTTTATCTTAAACTTCTTGTCATTCACATACAGAAAATCCTTGCTGCTAACTGATGCTTTTCCAGAAATTCCCCTTAATGTAGGGGCAAGGAATATTTGTATTCAAAGAGATAGGAAAACAGAGGAAAATATGTAGGGAGGAAAATGCCTAGAGGAAATGTGCCCAGACCTAGCACCTTCAGATAAATGGCTGCATATTATCATTCAGTCAACAGATACACATGCTGCCTACTATACCTATGGGCCTGGCAGTGTCCTCATTACTAGGCATGGGAGATTCAAAGCAAGTATCTGCATGCATAGAGCACAAATTCTAGGAAGGGGACAGTGAAGTAGTTAGCAAGAATACATGTCAAGCTGGGCGTGGTAATGCACGCTTGTAATCCCAACATTCAAAAAGCTGAGACCGGAGGATTGCAGTTCGCAGACAGCTTCAGCTACTTAGTGAAGCCCTCTGCAACTCAGGGAGACCCTGTTTCAAAATAAAGAATAAAAAATTGGGCAGGGGGTGTAGCTCAGAGGTCAAATGCCTCTGGGTTCTATCCCCAAACACACACACACACACACACACACACACACACACACACACAGAATACATGTCAAATGATCATAAGTAATAAGGGGAAGTAAAACAGGAAGGACACTAGGGGGTCATCTTGTAAGGATAGCATATTAGTTTTTATAAGCTATCGGAAAGACTTATTAAGGTTATTTTTTATCAGAAATGTGAACAATGGCAGGTACAGGTGAAAAGGATTCCAGAAAGAGGAAACTAGGTGCAAAGGCCCTGAGACTGGTGCATGTTCGGTACTTTGAAGGGGTGGCACAGGAAGCCAGTGCTGCTGGAGTAGAGTGGGCAGGGCAATTAGCAAATATGTGAGGAAGGGGACGTGGCCAGATTGCAGACAGCCACATTGACCATTAGAAGGACTTCCACTTTTCTTTCAGGCCAGATGGAAAGCCACTGGAGGATTTTGGCAGAGAAACAACATGATCTGCCTTATATAGTGACATTGTTGCTCTGGCTTTAGAGGTGTAAAGACAAAAACAGGAGAGCAGCTAGAAGTTATTGTTAGAAACTGAGTGAGCAATGATGGAGGCTCATACCAGGGTGTAGCCAAGTGGTTGGTGACAAGGTTCGGGTTTAGTCAAGGAGAAGGATGTAACTGCCGTTGGCCAAAATGGGGGAGAGCAGAACTGATGAGGTTGGGTCAGGGTTTAGCTGTAGTGTGTTAACTTAAGAGGCCTGCGATGCCTTCCAAGTGGCCTAGAATGGGGGCAGTAGAGTCAGTGCTAGGATTTTCATGTCTGGAGTTCAGGGGAGTGCTACAGAGTGTTAGATACTTGGTGGTCACTAGGATCCAGATGGTATTTGAAGCTAGAAAGTCTATCAATAGTGCCTTGAGAGAGGGGAATGAGAGGTCTGAAGTCTGTCTTTTTATAGAAGTCAGCACGTTGATTTGGAATTCAGAGAGCAGTTAATTAAGTGTTTTTTCTAATGTTTTGTCTCCAGATAAATAAATGTGCCAATGTACTCTTGAGATACTTGTACTGTTTAATTCCTGAATTTGTTTTCTTTTTTTTTTTAATCTCTTACCTGATCAGTTAATGTTCTTGAAAACTGGTTGGACTTTTTTAGCCTAAAAATTGATTTTTTTTCTGGAGCATTATTTAAAAAATAGATGTTTGAGCCAGGTAGTGTGAACTGTGCCTATAATTCTAATGACTAGAGAGGCTGAGGCAGAAGGATCACAAGTTTGAAGCCAGCCTGGGCAATTTTGCTAGACCCTTTCTCAAAATAAATAAAAAGTAAAAGGACTGGGGATGTAGCTCAGTGATAGAGGACCCCTAGGTTCAATCTCCAGTACTACATACAAAGAAAAAATGAATGTTTATAGCCATAGAAAATTGAGATTTTAAAAATAATCATTACTCAAGATAGAAATATTATGTCTCTACTAAATTTGCTATGGTTGTTTCTTTGTTACAAGTCTCAGTTTGGGCTATAATTTCATCGTCAGCAGACTGGTAAGATTTAGCAAAAAGTCAAAGATTATGCTATTAAAGACTATTCCTTCACATTAAACCTTAAATTTAGGTTTTTTTTTTTTTGCCTTTTCTAGCCATTATTTGCATTTTTGAATGAAGAGAAGTTTAATGTTGATGGGTGGTCCATTTATAATCCAGTCGAAGAATACAGAAGGCAGGTAAGTTGATAGATACTGTTGTCTAATAAATGTTCAGTCTCAATCATGCACAGTGACAATATGTCATTGGTCATACTCTCTGAGAACCAATAATGTCTTTTGTTAAATATAATTTTAATGACAAGTGGTATTAGCCACATTTTGTAAACTATAGTTCATTGTATTACTATGACACTTATGAGCTTGTACCATAGCCATATTCCAGCTGCATGGAAAGCTGGAGGGCTAAATTTCATTTCATTCCCAAATTAAGAACATCAATTTTGTGTTATTTATTAAATGAATCAAATACTTAGGGGGTAGAAAAGTCAAATCTCTATATGTTACATTTTAGAAGCTAATGTTATTATGAGATTAACTGTCACTGGCCATTATATTTAAATTATATTCATTCTGAATGGCAGATTAAAATAAATTAGAACTGTTTTCCTATAATGATATCTTTTCTATGAAAGCTTAGATAAGTATATATCATAACTGCCTTTAATGCTCTCTTATGTAAACCTTGCCTATGTTAATGTTTACTTGCGATCATAAAGGTAAGAGGCTTGGTATAATGTTGCTATTCAGGTACAACTCTCACAGGATTTTTGTGAATACCATGAAGGGCATATTACTTAACAAGAGCCACAATCTGACCAAATCTGTTGAATGGCTAGGACTTTGAAAATGAAATTTTTCATAATTTTTCTACAAAACACGTTACATAATTGGAAAATTTCATTGAATAAGCTCTGAGAATCAGATCAAGCTCAGATACTTTGTATGAACATAAAGTAAAATCATAAGACCATAGGTTTGAGAATCTTCTAGCCACTACTTTCCCACCATGAACTTGTTTTTTTTCCAATACCTAATATTCAGTGCTTAAAACATTCATAAACAGATTAGATGCTCTAGAATTTGGGTGCAGGAGTTTTGCTCTAGAATACATGTGAGGTTGTGTGTCTTATCAGTTCCATAAAGCAGGTTTAGACTTAAATTTTCAGAGGTTGTGTACACCTCTTATTTGAATAACCTCTGTTGTGGATCAGCTACTGAGATGGAAGAATGATCATTATTATAACAGTCTGCATGTTTTGGAGACCTCTATAAAATTGTCTTAAAATATTTTGCTTTATTTCTGGAGTGTGATTGGCACTATTAAGACTTTTCTTTAGTTAAAAATGTCTAGCTTGAAACAAAACAGTTCCTGTTTTTAATATTGCATGCATATATGAACCAATGAAGGTAATTTGTTCTAGACTGCCATTACATTCAATCTCTTTCTCTTGTAACTTTCTGATGGGACTTAAAACTCTCTAATTGGACTCAGCATCAGAATCAACATCTGTTTGGTCCGTGGTACATAGGGCCAGACCTAAAGAAAAGGTACATTGTCTGTCCCCAAAGCAAACACCCACCTAGATCACTTTCATGTGTGTATTTGTGCATTTGTGAATATGGGGAGAGAATATTCCACCACCTCTGCATCTTGTCCATACTAGATACAATTCTGTGGGTGGACAGTAGGTTGGGAGGTGTCTTCTATGTCTCTCTGTCACATCAGCAGTCTGCTTAAAATGCAGTTGACTGTACTGTCACACAACCTCTTTAGGGCAATCATCAATCCCCAATAACTTGATTTAAAAATCTCATCGGAGGTGGCGAAATGAGCCTCCCCAGAGGGGTTTTCCTTTTCCTCCCCTCTGTGATTTTCTTTGTTAGCCTAGCCTCTTTCCTCTTGGGAGCAGACTGAAACATTCACTCTGTTTCAAGCAGAGAGGGTTCATTGCCTGACCTACATGAGACACAGATTAAGATTACACATGGTACTTTCCTTTGGGGTGCGGGGAGCGCATGGTTGGGGATGCACTTGGATTCATCTATGTTGTACAAGTAGTAAAAACTATATTGATGCAAAATAAAGGAAGATCTCAAATTCAGGAGAAGCTGCATCTACAACAGTTAGTTTTGAATTGTGGAAAGCACCAGTGGTTTGTCTCATGTTCTTATATTATCTGGATTATTGATCTGGCATCATTATTACAAATAGGTAGGCTATCATTACTCTGTGCTCAAAGAAACATGTGCAAATCATGCTAGGAAGGAGAAAAGAGGCCCAAGGCTAAAGCCAGAGGTGAAGTCATGCCACACTGACTTGGACTTTCTTTTCTCCTTCAGGGCTTGCCCAATCACCATTGGAGAATAACTTTTATTAATAAATGCTACGAGCTCTGTGACACGTACCCTGCTCTTTTGGTGGTGCCTTATCGTGCCTCTGATGATGACCTCAGGAGAGTTGCAGCTTTTCGATCCCGAAATCGAATTCCAGTGAGTACTTAGTGAACATTTCTCTCAAGTAATTCAGAGAAATACTACTTTTGGGAATTTCATTCCAATGAATAACTATCAAGTTCCTTCAGGTACAAAGAAAGCACTGGGTCAAACAGGAAAAGAAGTAAGACCACACTTTGCTTTCCAGGAGCTTATAATCAAGGGCAGAGGAAGAACTCAGGTAAGGCAATCTCTGGTGATCAACAGGCTGGGAAACAAGATTCCTGTGCTGGGCTCTCCATGTTTGCCCGAGTCTGGGACCAGGCCAGACTATTTCCTAGCCAAAGTGGCTGACTTGATCTGCCTTGGCTGGTCAAATTTGCATAGGCTAAGCATCCGTAAATTAGTCAGGAAGTAAGGACAGAGAGGCTCCTTGTGGGTTTCTTCTTTGTGGCACAATACCTAATATGCCATAGGCTCTCAATAGGTGTCAGATGAATCAGGCCAGAAAGAACACACTATCTTATGTCACAGAGTATATAAGGACCAGTTTTCTATCCCCTCTCTAATATTACTATGAGCTTGTCATCATCCCATTTGCAGGCTACTTCAGTAACCCTGTCAAACTGGAGTCAAGTACATATTATTTCAGACATCGTGACTACCATGTCACTGAATCTTATTCACAGAGTACCCTTTTAGTATTCAAATATTTATGGATATGTCACACCCTGTACTCTACATAAATTTTGTTGATTAAAAATTCAGAGGTTTTTTATAATCCCTGTTAATAGAGTCTGTCATAATAAGTACATTGGATTTTGTTTCAAAGTAGTTGATTTTTAAAAGCAAGGATTGGAGAAATTCAGATTTAATCTCATCTCACCTTTAACTTCCAAGTCTAGAAGTTCTTGTCCTTAAAAGGATATTTGTGGGAAATTTTGGTATACCGCCAGCCTAACATGAGTTATAACTTTTAAAATTCTCTGGCTTCTCAAATTATTGGTGTTTGTTCATATCTTCACAATACATGTTATAATTGAAAGTATGTTCTTCAGTTCATTTTGTTAACACTTAGTGCTCATAAAGCAAAGGTTACAAATTTAGTTCTCTTGTGCTCTGCAGTTTTCTGTGCCGGAGCTGTGAACTGCATCCCTATTATATCCTACTATCTTGCTAATATAAACTGGATTGGTTTTGTCAATTATTTATTCATTACTTATTGAAAATCTTCTGTGTCAAAGATTTATGTGCATGCATTGTGTGAATTTCACAGGAGGTGGAGCAGGAGAGGAAATGAGGCAACTGTGCCTAACACACTGTGGTCAGCCTCCATCTTCACTCCACAGTCCCTATTATTCTCAATGAATTAGAGTCCACTCTAGAGCAAATAGAATTTTCTAACTTTTTATCTAGCCATTTTATTGATCCTTCATACTTTGTGGTAGCTACCACCTTACTTTTCCTAAAAGAAAATACTTAAGACTAAGCTGTTCAGTACCTCTATATATTTAAAATGATATGCTATTAGATGTTATTAAGCCTGTAATATTAAATGTCAATCTCTTAGCTTTCACCCAGAAAATGTATGTGGCTTTAATTTGGAATTTTAGTATTTGGTAATGTGTACATGTATGCTTCCACCATCTTGTAGCCCATTAAGATGTATTAGTATGATGCACCAATACAAATTAAAAAAATAAAATTTGTATCATCAGATTTCAGTACTTTACAAAGTGCATATAAAAATACAAAGAATTGTGAGAAATAGCTTGCTATTTTGCACATAAATTAGATACAAACTATAATAAAATATAACTGAGTAATGAGTTAATACATATGCATTAATGTTTCTTTTAATGGATGTGTATTCCTTTGTTTTCAAACATGTTAGTCTTAGTTTTATGCAAGTCCTTAATGTATAAGTAGCCAGGCTTGGTGGCACATGCCTGTAATCCCAGTACTTGGGAGGCTGAGACAGAAGGATTGCAGGTTGGAGGTCAACCCTTGATAACTTAGACCCTACTTAAAATATAAAAAAATAGGGTTGGGGGTATAACTTGGAGGTAGAATGTCCCTGGATTCCATCCCCAATGCCACAAAAAAGTCACAAAATATTAAAAATAAAATGGGTGTGGGGATGTAACTCAGGTATAAAGCATCCTTGGGTTCAATCCTCAGTACCACATACACACAAAAAGAATAACAACACAGTACCATATACTTTTAGAGGACTCAATAGTTGATACTGCTAAATGAACATTATTTGTGCCTATCCAGGTCTCCAACAAGCATTCTTTTAAAAAGTTAATCAGCTGGGCACAGGTTTGAGGTCAGCCTCAGCAAATTAGTGAGACCCTTAGCAACTTAGCCTGACATTGTTTTGAAATTTTAAAATAAAATAGGGTTGGGAGTGTAACTTGGAGGTGTAATTTCCCTGCTTTCAATCCCCAATACAACATAAAAAGTAGTCAGAACTCTTTTGTGTGCATATGGTAATTGGATTGAACCTAGGCGCATTCTACCTCCAAGCTACATCCCCAGACCTATTTTTTAAGTTTTATTTTGAGACAGGGTCTTGCTAGATTAGTGAGAGTCTCACTATTTGCTGAAGCTGTCCTGAAACCTGTGATCCTCCTCCTCAGCCTGCCAAATACGGGGATTACAAGTGTACATCACCATGCCTGCCTAAAACAACTTTTAAGAGTGGCATTTCTTAGCATGATGCTGCAGAAAGAAGAATAGTAAGGAAGGTAGGACATTGGCAGAGAGCATTATCTTGCCTTTGACCCAATTTGGGTTTTTTTTGGGGGCAGTTATTATTTTTTATTTTTTATTGGTGCACTGTATGCCTACATCATAATGGGATAAAAAAAACTTGTGTAGACATATATGCACACATAGCCCAGTTAGCCCCTACCCAATCCCCAACCCATTCCCTCTCCATCCCTCCTTCCCATGTTTGGCTTAGTGGTTGCCATCTAATATTATAGTAATATATCCAAAATTAATGATAATTTCACATAACAGATTCATTTGTCTGTTATCAAGCTTTTGATCACTTATAGATAACATTTCAATATTTCTTTCTGCTTTCTTTCTTACCAGAGGATATTTTTTTCTTTTTTTAAGGTGAAACTATCATACATTTATTTATCTATTTTTCAGAAAAAATCTAACATGAAATATGAACTCGAAATAGCCAAAACAATCTCGAAAAAGAACAAAGCTAGAAGATGTACATTTTCTGATTTCAAACCTTATAAAGCTACAATAATTGAAACAGTGTAGTACTGCTCTAAAGGCAGATATATAAACCAGTGTAGTAAAATGAAAAGCCTAGAAATAAATTCTTCCAGATACGATCAAGTTATTTTTGACAAGGTTTCCAAGAACATTTGGTGAAGGAAATAATAATCTTTTCAATAAATATTGTTGAAAAATAATAATTACATGAAAAAGAATGAAGTTGGACCCTTACCTAACACCATATACAAATATTAACTCAAAATAGATAAAAGACCTAAATGTAAATCTTAAGACTATAAACTTTTAGAAGAAAACCTGTGTCATAAAACTTCACAACATTGAAATCGGCAGTGATTTCTTGGATTTGATTTCAAAGGCACAGGCAACAAAAGAATAAACAAACTTCCTAAAAAATAAAAAATTATATTGTACATCCAAAGACAATGTAAACAGAGTTAAAAGTTACTGATAGAATGGGATGAAATAGTTCCAAATGCTATATCTGAAAATATATTAATATTCCAAATAGAAATCCTAAAAATTAGGAACAATAAAAGCAAACAATACAATTTAGAAATAGATAAAAGACTAAAATAAATAATGAATCTCCAAAGATAACCAATCTTAGTTGTCTGCTGGATGGAAAATCTTGTTTCTCTGGTTCTGGTGTGTATTACCTATTTCTTCTTTGATAGTTTTGCTGGGTAGGAAATTTTTGGATGGAAGTTGTTTTCTTTCAGAGTTTGGAATATGTTACTCCAAGCCCTTCTGGCTTTCATGACTTGGTTTGGGAAGTCTGGAGTGATTCTAATTGGTTTGCCTCTGAATGTCACTTGGCCCTTTGTTTTTGTTGCCTTTAAGATTCTCTCCTTAGCTTCCACATTAGTCATTTTGACAATTATGTGGCATGGGGAACCTCTTCTCTGATACTGTCTAAAGTGAGTTCTATAAGTTTCCTGGACCTGTGTATCGACCTCTTGCTCTGTGTTTGGAAAAGTTTCTGCTATTATTTCTTGAAGATATTATTGATCCCTTTGGTTTCACCTTCTTTTCCTTCTCTATTCCAATTATTCTTAGGTTAGCTCTCTTAAAATGGGCCCATATTTCTTCATTGTCAGATTTCTGCTGTTGGATTTTTTTTTCTAAGTTATAAATTATGCGTTCATTTTTGGAGTAATCATATTCTAGGAGCGAGATTCTATTCTCCATGTGGTCTAATTGATTGTTTATACTTTGATTTGAGGCCTTTACCTCAATGAATTCATCCTTTGTTTCTTATAGACTCTCTCTAAATTCTTTTCGCAGGTCCTGTATTATTTCTACAGTTATATTCCTGATTTGATCTTCTGGCGATCTCTGAATTTCTGTGTTATCAGGTTTTGATAATATGGAGTTGTGGGTGTTTATTGCTCTATTGTTGTTCCTCTTTCCCATGATTTCAGAATTTGTGCCTTCCCTGGGTCACTATGACTTCACTTAGGGTGCTCTGGATCTCGAGTTTGTGGTAATCTCAGCCACCACTACTCCTTTACCGGGTTGTATCGCAAAGTCTCAGACCCAGGGAGTTAATCAAGGCTCCGTGAGACCGTGGGGGTGCCAGGCTGGGCGTTTTCCCACGGGGAGCTGCAACTAGGGTGTGGTATCTCTGCCACCACTGCTCCTTCACTGGGTTAGACAGCAAAATCTCAGACCCAAGGATATTATCAAAGCTGCACAAGTCCCTGGGAGTGCAGTACAGGGATTTCTCCTTTAGGGGCCATAATTTCTCTCACGGTTATTGTGCATGCTGATCAGGAGCTGTCGAGGGGCGTGGTGAACTCACTGTCGCTGCTGGCAATATGGGGTCACTGCCATGCCCTCGGCCATGAAGCTGGCATATTTCTTTTCTGGTTTTGAGCTCCAATCTGAGTCCCTGGAAGGCGTGATGAGCTTGGCCACTGGGGGTTTTAGGCGTTCTTTGCGCTGAAAGAACTGCTGAATTACACTTGAATAATCCGCAGCTGCTCACGTCAGCTCCTTGTTTACCTTTCCTCTCTGGAGTCTGGTGCAGTGAGGGAAGATGGTGCCCTTGTGGCTCTGCCGCAGCATTGTGGGCTTAATTTCTTTCCTGGTCTCTGGTTGTTCTTCTAGTCTTTTTTTCTCTGTCTCTTGTGTTTACATTTTTTTCTCTCTGTTGCTCGTGTTTTCTGGCTATGAAAAGCACTGATTTTGTGGCAATAGAGATCGAGTTTTAGTAGGACTTGTAAATGCTGCTTTTCTTGGTCGCCATCTTTCTGGAGGTCCCTTTGACCCAATTTGAATTTAAGATCTGACAAGGTTCTTCTTTCTTAGATAGAAAATGTCTAGTATGTGCAAAATTTGCTTTTTTAAAAGTGACCTCATGTCCTTCATCTTTCTTGCTACAAGGGCCAAAGGAGGCAAGTGGGGTGGGTGTTGTGCTGCTCCATAGGTTTGGTGTGGAGGTATAAGGCAGACTTCCTAGTCCCAAGCCTTTGCACTCTTGGACAGGGCTACATTAATGTTTAAATGGTCTCTATCATAGTGCAAGGAGTTAGAATGATTTTGCTTCTGATGCTCATTGCCATTATAATAAACATCAGCTTTTATAAATATCCATGTTTGTCACTTGCCGTCATGAAGGGGGCGACTTCAGAGACATGAGAGTATTTGGTCTTCTATATGGTTATGCTTCTTTGTCATATATGCATCTATCTCATCGTGTTTGGACCTGACTTTATGGACTACTGGGTCTGCCTCTGGAAACTGGTGGCAGCCTGCATTTATTTGGCTTCCTTCAGTCCTCCCAGTAGCCATTTGAGGTCATTGTTTTTCTCCCCATTTGATCAAAGAAGAAAGGGAAGCCAGAGAGGCCAGGATTTAAATGAGGTGAAAGCCACATCAGAGCTGTCACCTGACCCCAAAACACACATTGTCATCCCTCTGTGCCACACTTTTACAGTTCCCCATTTACACACACACACACACACACACACACACACACACACACACACACTTCATTTCTTTTTAAATTGACACAGTAATTGTTCATATTATAGAACATACTGCAGCATTTTAATATACGTATACAGTGTATACTGACAAGATCAGACTAATTGGTATATCTGTCACCTCAGACTTTTATCATTTCTTTGTGTTAGAGACCTTTGGAATCCTCTCTAGCAGCTACTTTGAAATATTCAATTTAATTGTTGTTTTCCCTAGTATTCCCACTATGCTAGACAACATAGAAGGTAGGTCTCTCCCTCTGTTTTCAATAGCTTTATTGATATTTACTTCACATTCTGAGTGATTCTCATCACAGGGGTACAATTTCGTAGTTTTCAGAATATTATGTTATGATCTACCTTTTATATATATATAATTCTGCCTGTGCTGTGAGCTGGGGAGCTAGGCATCACATGGGCTAAACTTATTAATAAATCGGAGCAGACTGATTTTGAGGAAGGGTTTGACCAACTCTCTCTGGCATCAAGGACCCAAGCTTCACCCATGGAGACTGGCAGTACAAAACAGCTAAGTCCAAAACAGTCCAGTCCCTTGGGTTTTCTTACACCGGTGTTAAGTTCTAGAATTGAAACTGTTGGGGAAATGACCTGCAGTTGTGAATTACTATGAACAGGACATTATATCAGAGATTTTCTTTACCTCTCAAGTTTTGCTAATGTCATTCCCATAAAACAAATCTAGCACAAGCTAGGGAATGAAAATCATACCAGAAGCTTCCTATTTTCTTTAAAGTGATAAAACTATCTTGAGGTAAGCATCTAACTTCTGTTAGCAGTGGTGCTAATTAAGAAGAGACCAGTAAAGCAATTAGTTGTTCTGATTGTTTGTGGGTAATCCTAAGTGTTAACTGTGTTTCTGGGCACGCAGTGAAATTGCCAGTGATAAGTGTTCTCTTTCAGTGCAATCAGACTCACTTCTTCATGAGTTTTAGAGTTGTACTTTTTAGTTTTAATTATTTTCTTGCGACTTATTTTCTTGATAGCTTAAACTTTCCAAACCAACCATAGGTGCTGTCATGGATTCATCCAGAAAACAAGACGGTCATTGTGCGATGCAGTCAGCCTCTTGTTGGTATGAGTGGTAAACGAAATAAGGATGATGAGAAGTATCTCGACGTAATCAGGGAGACTAACAGACAAATATCTAAACTCACCATATTTGATGCAAGACCCAGTGTAAATGCAGTTGCCAACAAGGTGAGTGCATTTGATGACATGACAGAAACCTAGCTTACTACCTCTGGAACACAATGGTTCCTATGAATGTTGTTGAATGGTTCATCAATACATGGGTTTATTTTGATTTTTTATTTATTTATTCATTTTGAAATAGGATATCACCATGTTGTCCAAGCCAGTCTTGAACTCACAGGCCCAAATAATTCTCCTGTCCATCCTCCTTAATAGCTGGAACTAGAGTCATGAGGGTTTGAATAAATAGTTGAAAAAACTAATTTTCTTAAATAGTAGCTTTAATTAAAAAATAACACATTAAAATCCAGTGAAAATAAACTTTAGGTAAATTGGCATGTCTAAACTGTAGTGAACTTGGATTTTATCCAGAATTATAGGCAGAAGTTAGAATCTCTTTGGAGCTCTTCTGGCTGTGGATTAATAATGCATCTCTAAGGAATTGTGGAAAGCTGAATTTATTAAAATATTCAGTATGTAGACTCACTCCTCCATACCCATATATATTTATAAATGTAAATTCACATTTATATAAAATAACTCAAGAAATGAATAGATCCATATTTACATATTTTCCAGACACACACAAAAACAAAGGTTTAATGCTTTCAAAGAAGCTTGTCTCTGTTGTCTTTTTTTTCTTCTTAAGCAGAATGTGCCAGGTGTGGTAGTATACACCTATAATCCCAGTATTTGGGAGGCTGAAACAGGAGGATCGCAGGTTTGAAGCCAGCCTCAAAAACTTAACAAGATCCTGTTTCCAAATAAAAAATGAAATAGGGCTGGGGTATAGCTCAGAGGTAGAATGCCCCTGGGTTCAATCCCCAATACCCCCCAAAAAAAGACTATGCCAAATGTGATTGCAGCTGGTAAGAGTGATCCCTGAAATATCAGTGACTGTATGGTTTCCTCAAACTGTTGCTAGTTGGATAGCTGTTTGCCTGGCACTAAATGGCCCTGAATTGGTAGGCCTTTTTCCTTTGATTTTTTCCTTTTCCTAGTCTTGCTTCTCCTATCATAGCCAGCTCTCACCTCCAAATGCTCACAGTGGACCTGGCCTGAGTTGCTCACTCTTGTTCTGCCATTCAGATTTATTGTTTCTCATCAGCTGTAGGCTTAAATTTTATCATCTTTAATACTTTGCCTAGCCCAAAGTCATTTATATGACATCTTCAGTTATTCAGAACACACAACATGGACTTGAAAGCAAAGCAAGCCCTTGATCAGCCCAGAGAGCTAGAGCAGCTTCCTGAATGAGTGTGTCAGACTGTAGGCAAGTGTGGAGCTCAGCTCTGCATTATTTGCACCTGAATCATCTGTCCTATACACTTAATCCCAGGAAGTCCCCACCATCACATACATGCTCTTAAACTAGCTGTTTGTTACCACACTGGGTTTTTGTTTATCAACAATTTTGAACTTATTTGTAAAACAGTTAGGAAATGAAAATGATAATTCAATTAAGAATTATAAGTAAAATATTTAATGAATTAAACATAAATATCTTCTTTCTATCCTTCATATAGACTTCATATAGAATTCAGTCAATACCCGTATCCATGCTATATTTCCACATAAAGTTAGCCTGAATAATGATGTGAAATTAAAGTGAAATGTTTAGAGAAAATATTTTAAAAAATTGAAATGTTTGAAATGAATGCCTTAATTATATTAATCTTAAGCTCATTATAGCAGTAGTGTTAAAATGCATTTTTAACACTCTAGGAAATAAACCTCTGTTTCTAGTCCTTGTAGGAATGAAGGGAAGCAAAATATTAAGGGAGAAAAGCCTAAGTCTTAAAAGAACTCTGAGGTTATTTTTCAAAACAACTATTGGGCTCCCCTCCACCTGGCTGTATCTCTCTACTAGTTGTCTAAATCCATAGCAACAGGCCCTTGGCTCTTTACATCATTGTACTAGATAATTTGGGTTGTTCCTTTCTGTTAACAGAAGGAAAACCAAAGAGAAGACTTCAAAAGTAACCAGAGTTGGAGAATTTGAATTTAAGGAAATCCAACTGTGCTTGACTAATTGATTTTTACCCTTTCTGACCTCTACTCTCTTTGGCCCTAATTGTTCCTCCTTCATGCATATTTAGAAATCAGCAACCCCAGGTATAACCCACAACATCACCTCATTTTAAATTAAATAAACAAAACCCAGGGGTCACTAACATCCAGCACCAAGCTACTTCTATTTTTATGACAGTACATGGTGATGAATTAAAGTGGAAGCACATTAATGTCTGTTTTTGCCAGAAATTTTGGCAGTGAGTAAAAATTGTATTTTTCCTGTTATTTTTCACATATCATGTTCAGTTATTTATGAAAGGACCTCCAGTGTCAAGGACCTCTTTGAAAATAACCATAATTATTTAAAAGCCACATGTGGCAGAGAAGCAGGTCATCTGTCTGTGGGAGGGTGACGTGTCATTGCATTTGGGGCTTGCAGATAGGCAACACGTAGGCTGGCCCTTTCCTCCCAGTCCTGTACCTCCAGTTTGCAAAAGTGACTACCAGGACACAGGAACATTTCTGGCTTCTTCACAGAGGCACAGAGAACAGGGAAGACAGGAAGATGGTCCATTTATCTGGTTATTTGTTGACTCATAGCTCTTTAAAAACAGCAAAGAGGCCAGATGTGGTGGTGCAAGCATATAATCCCAGTACTTGGGAGGCTCAAACGGGAGGATTTAAGATTCACAGCCAGCCTCAGTAACTTTGTGAGACCCTGTTTCAAAATAAACAAAATGATAAAAATAAGACCAGAGGTTTAGTTGAGAGCTATAATGACCTTAGGTTCTATCCCCAGTAAAACAAAAGAAAAAAACAGCAAAGCAAATGTTTGCTGTGTCCTGGTTGCTAATTAGAGCAAGCTCTAAAGAAATATTTTTTGCCTACATATGTTTTATCACCTAGAATCCTTGGAGATGCAGACATCTAGATTGCCACTTTGGTCTCTAGGTTTGAAGTTCAATTGGTAGCCTTACTTCTACTGCAGGAAACCTCTATGACTAACGCCAGAAAAATCCTTGGGTTGCTTTGGCCCTGCTAACTCTGATGCCTTGCTTATATTCTTTCCATTGTTATAAAGGAAAAGAAAAGAGGCATATTGTAATGAAGGTACATTTGTATGAGGACTTCCGCTTTCCTCTTCAGTCCCAGGCAGGTGTTTCCCAGTCCTCTTCCTACAGCCGTTGGGAACTTAGAATAATGATTCTTTCTTTGCAAGTCTCAGAACTGTTTTTAACTTTTTCTTAAAGGCCCAGAAGCGATGTGTTTTATAGAACTTCAAAACATTTAAGCAGAACGCCACCAAATTCCCAACCAAAACCCATAAAATGTTTCTGTTTTCAATGTGGAAAAAGTACTCTACACCATACTGTGGCAGGCTGACCTGACAAGGTAACCCTCACAGGTGCAGCAGTAAGGTGGTAGACATTGTGTCCCCTCGTAGTCTTCCAAAGCCTGCTACTTGCCCCACCCTTGATGTTCACATAGAAGAGAGGTAGTCAGTGATGTGGTAAAAAAGGTTGAGGTTTTGAAGGCTGATTAGTCTTAAATGTCATCCATTACCTTCAAGGATGGTTAAGCAGCATCTCTGAGTTTCTGTTTTCTTGTTTACAAAATGAATATAGTAATGCCTTTCTTGAAGCTATATGAGATAAAATTTTATAAAATAAGAATCATAATACCTGAGACATCTTAGGGGCTCATTAAATGGGCTGGTGTTAGCTGTTCTGATAGAGCATGGATCTTTTAATCCTATGAATCTCAGAGAGTGTTTTTCCTGCATTTTAAAGGAGGGGCTCAGAGACATTAAGTACCTTGCCCCCAGATCACACAGTGAGGAGAGGCTGAAGTTGAGCTTTTGGCCTAGGTCTGTCTAATTCCAAGCCTTTTTGTTCTTCCTGCTGTTATGAAGCTAGGAGTACCTGCTGCCCCCTCAGTTTGGCTGCCTCCATCCCACCTGAAGAATAGCTACAAAAATGATGGAGGCCTAGGGCCTTTGAGAGCCTGCTTTTGCCTTTCCAGATCCAGAAAATCAGCGATTTCAGAGAATTTTGAAAAGGATTTTTGCCTCCAGGACATTACCTGCCTTCCATCTTTTCATCTAGTTCAGAGTATGACTAATGTGCCAGTTGTGGCGGTATGACAACTGTCATATCTTAGTACTTGGGAAGGCTGAGATAGGAGAATTACAGTACAACCTCCTCACCATAGCAAGACTTTCAGCAACTTTTTGTTTGGTTTTTCAAAACAAAAGATAATATAATGTCTGAGGGTATAGCTCAGATTTAAAAAACCTTTGGGTTCAATCTCCAATACCATTAAAAACAAAAGTCTGGTTAATGTTGGGGCTCAGTATTTCAGAGGAAGGCAAGTCACCTGTATTATTTATTTCAGTTTGAGTTAGGGTTGAAATTTGGAAGACAAATAACTTTTGAACTATTTGGGTAAGTAACTGATTATATATAAAACTCAACTAACTGTCTTATTGCTCTTAGGCAACAGGAGGAGGATATGAAAGTGATGATGCATATCATAATGCAGAGCTGTCTTTCTTAGACATTCACAACATTCATGTTATGCGGGAATCTTTAAAAAAAGTGAAAGACATTGTTTATCCAAATGTAGAAGAATCACACTGGTTGTCCAGTTTAGAGTCTACTCATTGGTTAGAACATATCAAGGCAAGTATATTTTAAATTTGTATATATAACATAAAGCATTGTTAATAAAACAGGATTTTTTCCATAAGCATTTATAATCAAATGCTGAAAGAGAAACTGTTGGTAGTAGAAGACTCTACATTGGAGAGCTTTATATTTCTTTTTTATTTGCTTTACTAAATTAAAGATTTCACATCTCCCCCAGCTTATTTTTAGAGTTTTTGTTTTATTTTGTTTTGGTGGTACTGGGGTTCCTGGAAGCCCTTTTACCTCTGGCTACACTCCCAGACCTATTTTATACTTCTTCTTTATTTGGAAACAGGGTTTCTTACACCAGCACGGCTGGCTTCAAACCTGCGCAATCCTCCTGTCTCTGCCTCCCAAGCACTGGGATTACAAGCGTGCGCCACCACACCCAGCATTTTTAGAGTTTTTAGAAGTGTCTCTTTCAGTCTTGTCAGTGGTAAATACTCCACTCCAGTTGTTCATGCAGGTTTAGTTAGGAAGAGCCAATTAATTGTCTAGCAATTACTGGGTATGACCCCCATGAACATTGATAGAGGTGGTTGAAATTAATCTCAAATTGAGTAAAGTTATGGAATGAGTTTTGTGTTATTATATGTTCATTCTTTTATCTTGACAGAAGCATCAAAAGTTCTCTACTCCTTTTTCTTATGGTGCTTGGGATGGAACCTAGGGTCTCACAATGCAGTGCCCTGTCACTGAGTTACTCGCCTAGCCCTGAAAAAATAATCTATTCTTAATAGAACTTGAAGCAATTTGAAGGAACTAACACTGTATTTATTTATTCATTCATTTATTCATTTATTTATTCATTTATTCATTTATTTATTCATTTATTTTGGTGGTACTGGGGATGGAACTCAGAGGCTTTCTACCTCCGGGCTATACTCCCAGCCCTATTTTATAATTTATTTGGAAATAGGTTCTCACTAAGTTGCTGAGAGCCTCACTCAATAGCTGAGGCTGGCTTCAAACCTGCGTAATCCTCCTGTCTCAGCTTCAAACCTGCCTAATCCTCCTGTCTCAGCCTCCCAAGTGCTGGGATTACAAGCGTGCGCCACCACGCCCGGCTCCTCATTCTTACTTCAATGTGGTATGTTACTTAGCTGTTTGGATGAACACTGTTGGGCAGCTACTAGTGACTAGGCACAATGTGGACACTTTGGGTGGATTGTGTTTTAGTATGAAGCAAATGTGCAGAGGTGCCATTCCTTCCCCTGCATTAAAGAGAAAGAAACCATGACTGTGTAGTAGACCTAAGGGGAGAGATATCCAGAGTCGTGGAATGAGGTTTTTAACCCAGCCCTTTGGATGTAGAGCCAGTGCTCTTAATCATTACCATCAAGTATACTGCTTGTTGTCATTTCTTCCTACAAGTCACAAGGCGATCAGATTATTAAAATGTTCAGTGATAATGGTTTTAAAAGACTGATTTAGTTTCATTAGATAATTATAACTGTTCCTGTCAGAAATGATTCTGGAAATTCATGTTTAATTGAAAAATTCTAATAAGCTTTTTTAAAATAATTGACTGAGATTGCATCCTTTTTATTGGGAGAGAAGTATCTGGGGTAAGAGTTGCCCTCTGTAAAATGCATTAGAACCACAACTTCGTTAACATAGACTCAAGTGATAAAGTATATTGCCACTACTTCTCAATGGCCTTTTTTTCAGAAGTACCTCAAATTAAAGCTGCAAACAGGATTACAAGGAGAATACTTAAGATGCTTAAAATAAAGTACACTAGTCCTTTTAGGAGCAGTGAGTTTTGTATAGATAATTAATGGCCTGTCATACTCAGGTTAACTAACCTTTCCTTCTCAGCACCACTTTGTCCACTTATCTCTTGTTACTATTTATATAAAAATTATGCTACATTTCATTTAAAATTTGGTCAGAGCTTTCACATGGTCTGAGTTTTCCCTGAATTAATTTAAACAAATGAGTATTTCAACCCAAGCATAGTGATATATGCCAAAACTTGGGAAGCAGAGATAGAGGATCTAAAGTTCAAGGCCAGCCTTGGCAACTTAGTGAGATCCTGTTTTAAAATAAGAAATAAAAAAGGGCTAGGGTTAGAGCCTGGAGGTAGAATGACCCTGGGTTCAATCCCCAGTACCAAAAAATGATAAATGAGTATTTCATTTCCCTTGCATTAGTTAAAATGACCACAATACATGACTAAGTATGATTGATAGAATTTTGGGAGCTCCTTGCAATAAGAATTTTTCTTTTTTTCGGTACTGGGGATGGAACCCGGGGCATTTTACCTCCGAGCTACACCCCCAGCTTTATTTTTTATTCTTTATTTTGAAGCAGGGTCTCACTGAGTTGCAAAGGGCTTCAATGAGTAGTAGCTGAGGCTGTCTGAGAACCACAATCCTCCTGTTTTAGCCTCCAAAATGCTGAGATTACAAGCATGCACCACCACGCCTGGCTCTATGCAATAAGATTTTCTTTTTTTGTAGTACTGGGAATGGAATCCAGGGGCATTTTACCTCCGAGCTACACCCCCAACCCTATTTTTTAGTCTTTTTATTTTTTTGAAATAGGGTCTCACTGAGTTGCAAAGGGCCTCACCAAGTAGCTGAGTCTGTCTGCAAACTGTGATCCTCCAGTTTTCAGCCACATGAATGCTGGAAGTACAAGCGTATGCCACCACGCCTGGCTAAGATTTTTTTCAGAATTCAACTCAAGCTGGGCACAGTGGTTCAGTTTTGTTAATCCCAGCTACTCAGGAGGCTGAAGCAGGAGGTTCACAATTTCAAGGCCAGCTTGGACAACTCAGCAAGACCTCCACTCAAAATCTTAAAAATGTGCTGAGAGTAGTAGCTCAGTAGTAGAGTGTTGTGTGTTCAATCCTCAGTATAAATAAACACAAAATGAATAAGTATATACAAATGGCTTAAAAGCACATGAAAAGAACGGTACCTTCATATAAAACCAGTGGAATGAGAAATGGTACAACCACCACTTCCAAAAGTGATCTACAGATTCAGTGCAATACCCATTAAATGACCAAGGTCATTTCTTACAGACATAGAAAAATCAGTTATTAAATGTATTTGGAACAAGCTGGACGTGGTGGTGCACGCTTGTAATCTCAGCATTTGGGAGGCTGAGACAGGACGATCCAGGTTCATGGACAGCCTCAGCTACTAGTGAGGCCCTTTGCAACTCAGTGAGACCTTGTTTCAAAATAAAGAATAAAAAGTTGGGCTGGGAGTGTAGCACAGAGGTAGAATACCCTGGGTTCCATCCCCAGTACCAAAAAAAAAACAAAAACAAAATAAAATTTATTTGAAACAACAAAAAACCCAGAATAGCCAAAGTTGTTCTCAGCAACAAAAGTCGTGCATGAGGAATCACATACCTGAATTTAAAGTATACTACAAAGCCATAGTAATATAAACAGCATGGTACTGGCACAAAAACAGATACATAGACCAGTGGAGCAGAATAGAAGACGCAAAAACAAATCCACACACTTATAGCCAATTTAATCTTGACCAAGGGGCCAAAACATAAACTGGAGGCCAGGCATGGTGGCGCACGCTTGTAATCCCCGCGCTTGGGAGGCTGAGACAGGAGGATAGCACAGTTTCAAAGCCAGCCTCAGATACTTAGTGAGGCTTTCAGCAACTTAGCGAGACCCTGTTTCCAAATAAAATATAAAAAAGGTCTGGGAGTATAGCCCGGAGGTAGAAAGCCTCTGGGTTCCACCCCCAGTACCACCAAAAAAATAAAAAAACCCATAAACTGGAAAAAATATAGCCTGTTCAGCAAATAGTGTTGGCACACCTGGTTAACAATACGCAGAAAAATGAAAGTAAACCTCATTTTCTCACCCTGCACAAGAGTCAATTCAAGATGGATCAAAGACTTGGAAACTAGACCAGAGACTTTGAGGCTTCTTGAAGAGGGCATAGGTCCAACACTATAACATATAGGCACAGGTAAAATTTTTCTCAACAAGACCCCAAAGGCACAAGGAACTAAAAGGCAGATCAATACGTGGGATTGCATGGAGCTGAAGAGCTTCTGTACAGCAAAGAAAACTGTCAAGAATCTCAAGCAAGAGCCAACAGAATGGGTGAAAAATTTTGCCACCTACTCCTCCAATAAAGGACTAATATCTAGAAGATACAGAGAACTCAAGAAACTCAACACTAACAAAACAAATGATCGAATCAAAAAATGGGCAAGTGAACTAAATAGGCACTTCATGGAAAAAGAAATCCAAGTGGCCAATAAATGCATGAAAAAATGTTCAACATCATTAACAAACAGAGAGATGCAAATCAATACTACCCTGAGATTTCACCTAACTCCAACTAAAATGGCAGTAATTCAAACCACAAATAACAACAAATGCTGGTGAAGATGTGGAGAATTGGGAGCTCTAATACATTATTCGTGGGATTGCAAATTAGTGCTACCACTTTAGAAAACAATATGGAGGATCCTCAGAAGAATGGGAATGAACCTACCATATGATCCAGCAATTTCACTTCTGGGTATCTACCCAAGAGAATGGAAACCAGACTCCCAAACTAATTCATGTGTACCTAGGTTCATAGCTGTACAATTCACCATTGCCAAACTATGGAACAAGCCAAAATGTCCATCAACAGATGAATGGATTACAAAACTATGGGATATGTACATGTGTATATATATATGGAATTTTACTCAGCCATAAAGGAAAACACAGTTATGTCATTTACAGGGAAATGGATGGAACTGGAGAACATTACACTAAGTGAGATTAGTCAGTCACAAAAATAAGAAATAGGTTATTCTTCATATGCAGAAGCTAGGGAGAAAATGGGTCATAGGAGGAACTCTAGACAAAGAAAAAGATATAAGATATGATAAATGAGCAAATAAGGTGACCTAACTGAGGGGATGAGAGGAGGGAAGAGGGAAATTCTCTAATGTATATGATGTACATTAACAAGCATATCAATGTCAATCACTAAGCCAACTTGAGGAGGAGGGAGGGGAAGGGAATGAGGCAGGAATTGGGTAAAGGCTAAGTGGGTGATGTGTGCATGTATGCCTCCACCATCTTGTACCCGATTAATATGTATGACTACAATGCACCAATAAAAAAAATTAAAAAGGAAAAAAAAAGAAATGGTACAACCATTTTGAAAACAATTTATCAGTTCCTTTAAAAGTTATTCATTTACCATGTGATCTAACCATTTCACTACTAGCAGTATACCCTAGATGAATGAAAATGTGTTGTCCCTTCAGCAATACTTTTGCCAAAGTTCAAAGCATCATTATTTATAAAAACAAAAATGCTAAGCCAGGTGTGGTAGCACACACTGTAATCTCAGTACTGAGGAGGCTGAATAAGGAGGATCATGGGTTCTCAGACAGTCTCAGCTACTTTGTGAGGCCCTTTGCAACTTAGTGAAACATTGTTTCAAAACAAAGAATAGGCCTGCCATGGTGGCCACACTTGTAATCCCAGCATTCAGGAGGCAGAGACCGGAGGATCGTGGTTCACAGACAGTCTCAGCTACTTAGCGAGGCTTTTTGCAACTCAGTGAGTCCCTGTTTTAAAAAAATATAAAGACTAAGCTGGGCGTGGTGGTGTATACTTGTAATCCCCGTGCTTGGGAGGCAGAGACAGGAGGATCGCGCAGGTTTGAAGCCAGCCACACTGGCTTAAGAGACCCTGTTTCCAAATTAAAAACTATAAAAATAGGGCTAGGGGTGTAGCTAGGAAGTAGAATGGCCCTGGGTTCTATCCCAAGTACTACAAAAAATGTTAGAAACAGTCAAATGTCTATTGGTTGATGCATGGATAAATAACATGTGGTTTGTCTATAGAGTAGAATGCTATAGACCATAAAAAGGAATGAATTACTGATCCATTCTACACAATGGATGAGGCTTATAAAGATAATTATGCTAAGGAAAAGGAGCCAGACATGAAAGGCTGCATATTTTGTGATTCCATGTATATAAAATGCCTATTAAAGCAAAACTAGAGACAGAAAGCAATTCAGTGGTTGCTTGGTGCTGAGGGTTGACCTCAGATGACACAAGGAAACTTTTTGGGTAATAGAGCATTCTACAAATGGAGTATGGTGATTATTGCACAGTTGTATAAGTTTATTAAATTTTCTTGAACTTCTCATTTATCATGGGTAAATTCTATGGTTTGTGAAATATACCTCTGTCAATACTTATATCATCAAAAATAATGCCATAGCCATAATTTGTATCCATAAATTTAGTGGTGCTTCTCAGTCTTAACTTTTTACTAGAAGTCTATTTCTTTATCTGTAGGATAAATATTCTGCTGTTCATGAACCAAATAAGAGTCCATATTTTGTCAATTTAATGGCCAAGAAGTAACTTCCATTGTGACAGTCCTATAAGATCTAGACTAGACCTACTGTTTGGCCAATGAGATCCAGAATATAATCACGGTTAAGTGTTCAATGTTGTCCTTCCATTGATATGTTGAAGTCCTGACCCCCAGTACCTTGAATCATCATGTTATTTGGAGATAAGGTCTTTACAGATATAATGAGTTAAGATGAGGTTTATAAAGTAAGCCTCTACTTCAGTATGACTGATGTCTTTATAAAGAGGGAAAATTTGTACATAGGCATGCAGGCAGGGTGAGTGCCTTGTGAAGATTGGAGATTGGTTGCCCCAGGCCCACAAACTCAATGTTAGGAGAGTTGTTGATTACGGACTCCTGCAGAGACTAGCCTGATCCTGATGACACCTCAGACTTTGAGCCTGCAGAACTGTTAGACAATCAGATTCTGTGGTTTAAGCCACACAGTTTTCAGTACTTTCTTATGACAGTCCCAGCAAACTATTACCGTTATATCCATGAGAACATAATTGAAATGCAGTTCAGCTTTGCTTTTTAACATCTTGGCACACCCAAACATAGTCTTTGTAGGCAGAGGAAGATCAACAGATCCCTCCATTCGTGGTAGTCTATTCTCCTATTTCTTTCTGTTCTGTTGATGGATAATTTTAAAGCAGGATTTCAACTGAAGTTAAAAATTATACTTTTAAATTTATGCAATATGTTAGCGCTCCCTACTGACTCGCATATTTTTCTCTGCCAGCTCGTGCTGACAGGAGCCATTCAAGTGGCAGACAAAGTTTCTTCAGGGAAGAGCTCAGTTCTTGTACACTGCAGTGACGGATGGGACAGGACCGCTCAGCTGACATCCCTGGCCATGCTGATGTTGGATAGCTTCTACAGGAGCATTGAAGGCTTTGAAATATTGATACAAAAAGAATGGATAAGCTTTGGACATAAATTTGCATCTGTAAGTAAACAAGCTAAGTTTTAAGAAGTGTCAGATGACTGTCATTTGGGATTGAAGCATTAGTTGCTAAACCACACATTCAGAACTAAAATAAAAATCTGAGGAATGTACATAAAAACCACTTTAGAGATTTGAAAATAGGTGGTGCCTTGGGTGTTTTTATTTTTCTTAATTATTTATTTATTTATTTATTTATTTATTGTGGTACTGGGGGTGGAACCCAGAGGCTTTCTACCTCCGGGCTATACTCCCAGCCCTATTTTATATTTTATTTGAAAACAGGGTCTCACTAAGTTGCTGAGAGCCTCACTAAGTACCTGAGGCTGGCTTTGAACCTGCACAGTCCTCCTGTCTCAGCCTCCCAAGCGCAGAGATTACAAGCATGTGCCACCACACCTGGCTACCTTGGGTGTTTTTAGTAGATAGGTTTGTTATGTCTTTGTAGGAGACATGTTTTTCCACCTGCACTCTTATAGAGTTTCACTTGAAAGTAATATGGAGATTCTGCATAGAAATGTTTAAATTGACATTTCACAAAAGGGATGATAGGATGATACTTTTCTCTAAACTAATACAGCTACTACAAAGGCCAAATATATTTTAAAGAAATGCCAGGCTTTTAGTTGAGACTTTTTATTATTATTTCCTGATATATATATTTTTAAATCATCAAAAGAACCTATTAAAGTTCATATCCTCAGGTCTTGTTTCCAAGTACCCTTTGAAACACTTTTATTGGTGCATTGTAATTATACATCATAGTGAGATTCAATGTGATATATTCATACATGCACATAGCACTTAGTATGTTTCCTGCCACATCCTACCCTGCTTCTCCCTCCTACCTCCCCATACGTATTAGTGAGATCGATAATATCTTCATATATGGACATAGCATTATTTGAACTATTTCCTTCTCCAGGCCTCCCTTTTCCCGTCCTCATCTCCTTCTCCCAATCCCTTTCCACTATGTTACTGATCTCTCTCCTCATTTATCTGAATTCCCTTTTATTGCCTATTTTCTCTCTTGCATTTTTCTCAGCTCCTCACTGATTCTCATAAAGGGAATCCATAGATTACACTTTTAGAAACACCGCAATGTTGCTTTTAGCCTTCATCCAAATTTCATAAATAGTATGAATAACATTTTCAAGTAGAAATAATCATTGTTTAGCTAATGAATACATTGTAAGGTTGTTGGTTTTGACTTGTTTTTAAGAAAGAAAGAACTTCTAATAATCATACTTTTGGCACATGATTTCAAGTCTTGAAATTGGGGTTAGTTCCTTCAAAACTGAAAGAACTGGTTTACATGATTGTACCATACTGTGCAGAAAAATCCAGTCCATTCTATCTGTAGCTGTCCAGGATTGGTACAAAACTATGATTGTATCAAATAATTTTGTGTATGGGGGGTGGGTCCTGGGGATTGAACCCAGAAGCATTTTACCTCTGATCTATACTTCAGCCATTTCTTAGTTTTTGTTTTTGAAACAGATTTGCACTAGATTTCTCAGAAACTCATTAAATTGCTGAGGCTGACCTTGAATCTGTGATTCTCTGGTCTTAGACTTCCAAGTACTGGGATTACAGGCATGTACCACTGCACCCAGCTATGATCTGCCAACTTTTAGCAGTATTTTTTTTATTTTTTTGGTATTGGGGGTGGAACCTTTATACCTTCAGGCTACACTCCCAGACCTATTTTATATTTTTATTTGAAAACAGGGTTTCTTAAGCCAGCAAGGCTGGCTTCGAACCTGCACGATCCTCCTGTCTTCACGTCCCATGTGTGGGCATTACAAGCGTGCACCACCATGCCCAGCATTTAGCAGTATTTTACAAAAGTTATATACTTAATTTTTATTATTATGAAACATTTTATTATTTACCTATATTTCCTTGGAAATATCTACTGTTAATTTTGTTTTGCATTTAGAAGGCATTTTACTGAGTTCAATTACTACATTTTGTGGGTTATATGATTTCTCAGTTTGTTTATTTATTTATTTATTTATTTATTTATTTATTTATTTATTTATGGTGGTACTGGGGCTCCTGGAAGCCCTTATACCTCCAGGCTACACTCCCAGACCTATTTTATATTTTGAAACAGGTCTCTTAAGCCAGTGAGGCTGGCTCCGAACCAGCACAATCTTCCTCTCTCTGCCTCCCAAGCGCGGGGATTACAAGTGTGCGCCACCATGCCCGGCATGATTTCTCAGTTTTATACCCATGAAACATAACCAATCATCTTCACTAATTCATTTCAGAGAATAGGTCATGGTGACAAAAACCACGCTGATGCTGACCGATCTCCTATTTTTCTCCAGTTTATTGATTGTGTGTGGCAGATGTCAAAACAGGTAAGGAAAGTCATCAAAAGCTTGATATCAGACAAATGAAACTTATGTGAGATTATCATTGTTAATTTTGGATAAATTGCTATACTATTAGATGTCAACCACTAAGCCAAGCTTGGGAAGGAGGGATGGGGAGGAACGGGGTGGGGATTGGGTAGGGGCTAACTGGGTGATGTGTGCATGTATGTCTACAAAAGTTTTTTTTTTTTATCCCATTATGATGTATGAATAAAGTGCACCAATAAAAATAAATAAATAAAAATAAATAAAAAAGAAAAGAAAGAAAAGAAAATGCATTCATCTTAATGATTTTTTTTCTTGTTGTTTTTTGGTTTTTTGTTGTTGTTTGTTTGTTTTTTGGTGGTACTGGGGTTCCTGGAAACCCTTCTACCGCTCCCAGACCTATTTTTAGACGTTTTTAATTGGAAACAGGGTCTCTTAAGCCAGTGCGGCTGGCTTTGAACCCGCGCGATCATCCTGTCTCCACCTCCCAAGCACGGGGATTATAAGCATGTGCCACCACGCCCAGCCTCATCTTAATGTTTTAACTATTTTATTAAATAGTATCTAGGTGTAGCCCTCAAAATAATGCAGGGCAGAGATATAGGTGAAACATAATTGACTGTGCATGAATAAATATTGAATCCAAATTTGGGACACAGAAGGCTCACTTTTTTATTGCTGTTGCTATTTATGTAATCTGGAATTCTCCATAGTGCAGGTTTCAAAATGAAGTTTTACTAGATGAAGTGGCACACACCTGTCTTCCTACAATTTGGGAGGCTCAGATAGGAGGATTGCAGGTTTGAGGCCAATATCAGCAACATAGCAAGACCCTGTCTCGAAATAAATGAAATAGAATAAATAGACTGGGGTGTAACTTAGAGGTAGAACAACCCTGGGTTAAATCCCCAGTACCACACAAAAATTATATTTTAAATACATTATCTCTACTAAGTGAAGATCAATGTTGTCTTTCACATGCATTCTACAGTGGCACTTGTATATAGGGCTATCTACTAACTCTGAATAACATACCCCAGAAAATCAACCTCTTGACCACCTATTCCTCTTTATTCCTATACTCGACACTTATTTAAACTTCTTGGTCCTATGTAAAGTGCCAAAAATGAACTCAAGAGTACACGTGTGCAGATTGCAGCCGCGATATACTTCCTTAAAGCCTGGCATTATGGCAGCAACTAGTTAGTTGTAAAAGATTGGTTTCAAGTTGTCATGCTTTGCTTGTTTTTGTCCAGTTCCCTACAGCCTTTGAATTCAATGAGCGGTTTTTGATTACAATTTTGGATCATCTGTATAGTTGCCGATTTGGTACTTTTCTCTTCAATTGTGAATCTGCTCGAGAAAGACAGGTGAGTCAAACTACTAATCCTAGCCGGGCATGGTAGTGCATTCCCCTAATCCCAGTGCTTGGGAGGCTGAGACAGGAGGATTGAAAGTTTAAGGACAGCCTCAGCAAGCAGTGAGACTCATCAACCTAGAGAAACCCTGTTTTCAAATAAAAATAAAATAATACTGGGCATGTAGTTCAGAGGTCAAATGTCCCTGGGTTCAACAAAAAACAAAAAGAACAAAATACTAATCTTTTCTGTAAAGACTTACCAAAGCGTATCTAATCTGGCATGTAATAAAAATATAACTAGGCATGGTAGCACACACCTCTTTCCCAGTACTTGGGAAGCTAAGGAGGAGTATCATTGCAAGTATGAGGCCAGCCTCAGCAACTTAGCCAGACCCTCAGCAACTTAGTGGGTCCCTGTTTCAAAATTTGAAAAGAAAAGGTGCTGGGGGTATAGCTCAGAGGTACCAAAACAAGATGAAGATGATAGTTTGTAAGATACTGACTTTGCCCTCAAGGTGTGGGAATATATTTAAAGTTCTTCCTCTTGAGACCTCATAAAAATGCCAATAAGGGGCAATTATTGAAAGAGCATAAATCTAGAAGAATAGGGAAATGGTGAAGGGAGACATAGCAATACATTTTTAGAAGCTGTAAATCTAGGAGGTAAGTGGTAAATAATTTAGCTAAAGAAAACCAGATCTCAAACCAGCAGTAGAGAAGCAAGGAACCATTCCACACTGCAGGAACCCTGGATGACTCCATGATGAGCTCTACCAGGTAGGTGTCTGGGACAAAAGGTTAAGTTGAAGGTCTGTTTAGAATATGCTACCCAGATTCCCTCCATTCCTGTCTGGACCTAAGGACTCCAGCAGAGGTTTTCTCCCAGAAGGAAGCTAATGGAGAAGTGCTGCCCTGTGACAACTCAGTTCTCTCCCAGTGATCTGGAACCAGGCCCTTGCATCCAGGTGGAAGCACAAAGGAACTTCTGTTGGTGAGGGCAGGGAGAAAATGAAGCTCTCCTAAATTACTAATGAGGGTAGAAATTGTTTCAGCAGCTTTTGGAAGTAGTTTGGTGATTCCTCAAAAAGTAAGATATAAAATTATCATGTGACCCACAAATAAATGTCACTTGTAGGTATGTACTAGAAAAACGCACCTGAAAATAAGGGTTGAAACAAAAACTTTCACTGTATATATCATAATAAACAAAAGATGGGAATAATCCAGATGTTTCTTAGAGGACTGATAAACAAAATGCAGTCAATACATATGATGGAATGTTATTTGGCCATAAAAAGGAAGGGAGCACTGACACATGTCACTATTTGAATGAACCTTGAAATCATTATTCTCAGTAAAAGAAGCCAACACAAAAGGCCATGCACGGTATGAGTCCATGTATATACAAATCCATCTGGACAGAAAGCAGATTGTGTGCCAGGGGCTTAGAGGCAGGGGAGAATGGGGAGTGCCTGTTTTATGGGTATGTTTTTTCCATTTGGGGGCAATAGAAAACGTTTTACCACTTGATAGAAGTGGTAGCTCCATGATACTGTGACTGGACTAAAAGCTGAAGAATTTCATGACTGTGGTATTTTACGGTGTTCAGTAGCATGAAAGAGCTTGGAGAACATTGCACTAAATGAAAGAAAGCCAAATACTTATGATCTTACTTAGGAGTAAAATCTAAACAGAATAGTACCAGGACTTAGTAGGGGAAAATATGATATAGTGGTCAAAAAGTACAAAACTTCAGTTAAAGATGAATAAGTACTGTAATATACAGCATGGTAACTGTAGTTAATAATAATGTATTATATTCTAGAAATGTTAAGAAGGTTGATTTCAAGTGTTTTTACCACAAAAAATGGTAACTTGTGTTAATTGGATTGATTGTGGTTATTTCACAATGTATACATATAGCAAAACATCATGTTGGCTGGGCACTGTGGTATGTGTCACTAGTTTCAGCTACACAGGAGCTAAGGGAAGAAAATCTCCTGGGTGTAGGAGTTCAGAGACAGGCTGGGCAACATAGTGAGAACCTATCTAAAAAAAAATCAATAAATGTTTAAAAATTTAAAAGCCAACCTTACAAATTATGCCATGTACCTTAAATAAATACAATTTGTATTTGTCAGTCATACTTCAATAAAGGTGGAAAATATCTGGCCAGGCCCAGTGCTGCACATCTGTAATCCCAGTACTTGAAAGGCTGAGACAGGAGGATCGCAGGTTTGGAGCCAGCTTGCAGTAACTTAGCAAGACCTTCCTTGTAATAAAGCTGGTAAAAAGCAAACAATTGCTTCTAGTGAGAGGTGAGAGACTGTTTTTATTCATAACAACACTCTCCAAACTATTTGCTTTTTAAACTCTGTGCACATATATAAATTAAGAACAAAATAATATGCAAATAAACATGATTCAATATAAATTTGGGCAACAGAAAGGTAGAAATAAACTTTTAAGTAGATTCAAATGCAGGCATAATGACACTGTCATTATCATCATTCACATTAACAAAATACGTATATTAAATAAATTTAATTGAAGAGGATTAGAGGCAAGCAGTATGGACAAAAAAGTGAGGGCCGGGGAAGGAGACAGTTCAAACAATACTACATTAATATGTGAATATGTTATATTACCAATCTCACTAACTCATGCGGGAATTGAGGAAGGGGAGTGAGGTGAATTGTAGAGGGAAATATGCAAAGAGCTGTGTGCCTGTATGTTGTTTTGTTTTGTTTTCTTTTGTTTTTTGGTGGTACTGGGGTTCCTGGAAGCCCTTTTACCTCTGGGCTACACTCCCAGACCTATATTTTTTATATTTTTTTTTACTTGGAAACAGGGTCTCCTAAGCCAGCACGGCTGGCTTCAAACCTGCGTGATCCTCCTGTCTCTGCCTCCCAAGCGCCGGGATTGCAAACATCCAGTGTGGTGTTTTTAACATGTGGACTTACACTATGATGTGTAATTGCAATGTACTAATAAGTTATAAAAAAGTAGGGAACAGTGCAAATAATGCTATAGCAAAATATAAAGGTACTGCTACCAATCTCACTAACATGTATGGGTAGAGACAGAGCCAGAGCAGGGTGGGATGTGGAGGGAAACATACCAAGTGCTGTGTTCATGTATGGTTATATCAGTTTGAATCTCACTATGACTTATAATTACAGTGTACTAATAAAAGTTTTTTAGATGCCAAAAAAAGATAAATTTCTTCAGTCATTTGTTTTGAAGATACTCTTTTTAGCTTTCAGTTTTAAGGTATTGTTCTTTCCTTACTAAAGTTATTACTAGGAACAGTTTCAAATCTCACCATTTGTCATTTTGATTGTTTAATTTTTACTTTCCAGCTTCAGCTTTTCTAGAGTTTATGGTCAAAATTTGGTTAAAAGCTGTAATAAAAAACAATGAAAATGGGAATAATTTTATGATAATGGATACCAAGTTAAAAAAGTAAAGACTCAGTGCAGTCATTTATCCAGATGTTTTCAAATATCTGCATGCTGATATGCTGATATGTAGAGAAACATCTGGGTGGTAGATTAAAATAACTGTTCAAATGTCTGCTGCCAAGTAGTGAAGATTTCATAGTTCTAACAAAAATTTAAAGTTAGTGGGATATTACGATCATTTTTCTTTTTGTTGAATTAAAAGGAGAGTACTGTCCTTCAGCTTATAAATGTTTTACCTAGCCAGGAATAGTCTTCTTAGGTCATTGAATTGCACTTAATGGTGCAGCATCCTGTGTCTTCTGGCAGAAATAGCAGCTCTCTAGCTAGACCATTTTCTATGCAAATATCCATAAGTGGCTGTGAGCACTCACTGGCCCTTGATGCTTTTTGAGCTATTATGGGGATAATGTAAATGTATGACTGGAGTTAATGCTGAACTACATTGTTACAGACTGCAAGATGGTTTGTCTGTGTGTTTACTTAGGATTTTTACTTTTTCTCTTCCCTCCCTCTTCCTCCTCCTCCTCCTCCTCCTCCTCCTCCTCCTCCTCCTTCTTCTTCTTCTTCTTCCTTCCTTTCTCTCTCTCTCTCTCTCTCTCTCTCTCTCTCTCTCTCTCTCTCTCTCCAGAAAGTTACAGAAAGAACAGTTTCATTATGGTCATTGATCAACGTCAATAAAAACAAATTCAAAAACCCCTTCTATACGAAAGAAATCAATCGAGTTTTATATCCAGTTGCAAGTATGCGTCACTTGGAACTCTGGGTGAATTACTACATTAGATGGAACCCCAGAATCAAGCAACAAGTAAGTGAAGTCACAACTGGCTGTTGATTCTGGGCTTAGATAATGTTATTTGGTATTTTTCTAAGCATTGTATGGGGAAAACATCAGACTCAAAATACTTGTTTTTTTTAAAAACAGCTTTAACTTTAAAATTGTTATTAATTACTAAAGCCATGTATTTCAAAGTTAAATTTCTCTGCCAGTGGAAATGCTAGCATTTTTTTTTTATTACAATATAAGTTGATTTAAAGCTCTAGAAAATTTCATAGCTGGGGAGTTTCATTTAATCACTTGAAGTAGTTCTGCATTGTATATGCATGTGTGATTAGAAAGTTCTTTAAATTGACTAGATATAAGCCAGGTGTGGTGTCTCATGTCTATCATCCCAGTACTTGGGAGGCTGAGTCAGGAGGATCATAGGCTCGAGGACTGCATCCGCAACTTAGTGAGACTCTTGGCAACCTAGCATGACCCTGTTGAAAATAAAAACTAGAGAAAGGGCTGGGAGTGTAGCTCAGAGATAGAGCACTCATTGGGTCAATCCCCAGTACAAATATTAAATTAAAAAAATAAATGACTAAGGTCATGCTTTCATAGTAAAAAAAAAAGATTTTATACTCTAGTTCAGAGGTATACACAGGTCAGCTAACACCAGAATGCTCTTTTACTGAGGGTCTGTCTTTCTAAAATAAAGATACTGGATCTGTCAATGGATAGAAATTCAATGGGCCATATATCAGTCATAAAATAGAAACAAAGATTTTTAAAGTGAAAGATACCAATTTTATTAAAGATACTTGGGCTTTCCATTCTTTCATCCCCACTCCTTCCAAAATCTGAAGAAGAAAACAGCTTGTTTGCAAAGGCTCAGAAGTACTTTCACTTATGGATTTTTCCTAAGCATTATAAATAAAGGTTTTCATATTTGTCTGAAGTTTGGATGGCCGACTACTTGTTCTCACAGTTCATCCTATTCTGAATTCTAGCTTTACTCCCACTAGCATTGGGCCAGCAGTGGCAGGAGCCTGTGGCTGCTGCAGTCTGTATCTCAGATTGCACTGGCCATAGGCCAGCCTGTGCTCTCCCTTCTTATTGGGGAAATGCCATCTCAAGCTGGCACCCTCATTTCAAGGTCTCTGCTGCTTACATGAATGTTTTTTGTAATTCAGTAATGGTTGAGACTTCAGGAAAGTGACAGGTTCCAGGGCTTAAGAGCATTCTCTTGTTTGGTTTGGGATTTGAGAAGTATATTACTTAGCAGTAAGTAGCTCTGGCATTTAGAATAGCAAGAATAAATGGGAATCTTTCCAGGGTTTTAACTGCTGTTATATGTTCCTTTTCTAATTAAAATACATAAATGAGCACTGTGTTTGTCCTATAAAATGTTTTTTTAACTATTGGCAGTTAGAAATTCTTGTCAGTTTCTGTACAAATTTTACAATCTCTTCTCACCCACTTGTACCTGAAGAAATTTTTGAAATTCATGTAATTTAGAGCAGTGCATTTCTGCATACATGAAGGTAATAGTGATGATTGTGTGACAAGCCAAATTTATTTTGGGGGTATTTTTCCTTCTGGTGGGTTACATTTGAAGGCATATTATTAGAAGACCATCCTATAATACATTTATCTCCTCTATTCTCGTAGGATATAGAAAAATGGAGCCAAGCAAGATAGGAATGCTCATTCTCTGGCAGAGGTTTTTGCTTTGTGACATAATTGCTCTATGTTATTATCCATTGGCATTTACTCAAAATGAAAATATCTTGTCCTCTATGTAGATTTTCTGAATGTGAAGTATCCTATACACATCTTAATATATTTGGGTACTTACTGTTTTTGTCTTCTGAATATTGAATATTCCTATGTGTCAGGCACTGGGGAGGATAGATTGGAGGTTATGAAGAGGTGGTGTCAGCAGCAGTCTCCAGGTTAGGAGGGGAATCCAGGAACTTAAGCCAGTAATTACAATGCACAGGAATGAATCTGATAATAGACATCTGAATTAAGTACGTTGGTGTATCTTAGAGATCTGCATGTGTAGAACATTAGTTTATACAGAAGTAAAGTGAATCACAAAAGACCTTTAAAATATATAATGGGAAACCTAAAAGAATGCACTTAACCACTAAAAAGTTAAATTGTTATTCATCTGTGTGAAGCAGGAGGTATGCAATTACTGAGTACCTACAGTATTCACAACACAGTAGTGTATTATAAGTGTTGAGAGAACCAAAGGTATATACAACCCTTTTCCATTGTTGAACTGTAAACCCTGGTGAAGGCAGAATTAGTGTGTCCTTAAAAGGAAAGGCCACCAACCCTTGCTATGACATGAAACTCAACAGTGCTTATGAAAAGACCAATGCTTACACTCTAGGAGATATTGGTAAGCAGATTTGATACTTTTAATATGAGAAAATTATTCATGACAAAAGCAAAAGTATAAATTAGCCACATTGTATACCACAGTTGAAACTTGGGCTGCCAGTGAGCCTCATACTGTACTTTAGGAACCACTGCCTTCCATGTAGCTATTATTCAGGGTTCCATTGGACATGTTCAATTTTTGTAGTATTGTGGACTGAGCCCAGAGGCAGTCTGCCACTGAGCTATACTCCAGACCTTTTCATTACCCCAGATCTTTTCATTGGTTTATTTTGAAACAGGATCTCATTAAGTTGCTAAGGATGGCCTTGAACCTGCTATCCTCCTGATTCAGCTTCCTAAATACTGGATTACAGGTATGGACCATTGTGCCTGGCTCGTGTTCAAATTTTTTGTAGTGGTAACAAAAGGATGATAATAGATATTAATAGGCTGACCTATATTGTAAGTAGGCCATTTCTGATAGAAAAGTTTAAAGGCATATTGAATTTAAAAGGAATATGAAAATTGCTTGAAGCCTAAATTGCTTCTGTAGCTAGCTGGTTGCTTGTCTCCCATACCATGCTGAGTTGGCATACTTTAAAGCTCAATACCCAGGTAAGCATCTGAGATAAGATATTTTAAATCATTTGACTTTAAATTGCACTTCTGGTTTTGTCTTGGTATTCTAACACAAATAGACTCTTCTTTTATATTCAGTGGGGTTTTTTTGTTCATCTAGAGGTTAATAACATTTATATATTTTGAACTCATTACCTGAGTTACCTAACTGAATTGTATTTTTATTTCTTTTTTTGCGGGTCTGGGGATGAAACCCAGGGGGATTCTACCTCCGAGCTACACCCGCTACCCTGTTTTTTATTCTTTATTTTGAAACAGGGTCTCACTAAGTTATGGAGTGCCTCACTAAGTAGCTGAAGCTGTCCGCGAACCACGAGCCTCCGGTCTCAGCACCACACCGAGCTGTATTTTTATTTCTAAATGTTTTCCTGCTTACTCTCTCAAGTTGTCTAATTATTCAGTCATGCCATCTGCAAAAATGATTGTGTTACCTCATTTATTTTTCTCATCTAATTATTTGTCACATACAGATTCTAATATTCAAACTGATTCTGAATTCCAGGTCTAAATTCTAATATTCATATAGAAAGAGATTTTTAAATAACTGAAAAAATTGGGGAGAAGACTATTGAGAGGAATTGTGAAGAAGAATATGGAGAATATTGCCCTATTAACATGGAGACTTATATAGAACAGAGCACAGAAATAGACCCATGTAGATTGAAGATTTGATATAATAAGAAGGTGGCACTGTAATGTTCAGGAGAAAGAACAAACTGGTCATTCAGTAAATGATGTTGGGACTGCAAATCAAACTTTAATGTATCCACATAAAAGGGCCCCCAAAACCTCCTCCTAGTATTTTCCTTACCCATTTCAGTTCACAGCAAACTCCATCTAAGTGTTCTAGCTAAAACCCTCAGGGAAATGTTTGTCTCGTTTCTATCTCTCACTCCATATGTACAGAGTTCCAACACTTCTCAGCAAGCCCTATCACCACCCTGCTGCAGGCTGGCAGTGACCTAGCTGGACTCCCTGAGGCTACTCTTACTTCCTCTGAGTCTATTCACAGTACAGAAGCCAAAACAGTCTGTGTTAAGTAGACATCACATCGCAGCATTCCTCTACTGCCCAGGCAACTATTCAACTCACCCAGAGTAAAGGCCCAAGTCCTTACAGTGGCCTCTGATGCCGTATGTGACACCTATCACCCTACTCCTTACCTCTCTTATACTTGGACTTCTCAGGAATATTTCCCCTTTCTTTATGTGTTGGGGGAGGATACTAGAAATTGAATCCTCTGAACTACACCCCAAGCCCTATTTTTCATTTTTATTTAGAAACAGGGTCTCACTAAGTTGGTGAGGTCCTTGCTAAGTTGGTGAGGCTGGACTCAAACCTGTGATCTTCCTGTCTCAGTTGCCCAAATACCGAGATTATAGGCATGCAACACCACATCTATAATATCAACACTTTCTCACTCAGCTTCAGTCACAGTAGCCTCCGCTTTTCTGCAAAGACTCAAAAATCTGCTCAGCTCCTTTCCTTAACTTCTTCAGTGTGGCTCACTCCACACACCCAATTTAGAATGTAACCAGCACTCCAATGCTTTCCTACTCTTACCCTGCTCTTCTTTTCCCTATCACCTGCCAACATTCTGTATATGTAACTAACAGGATGATGTTTGTTATTTGTCTCCCCCTGCTGGAAGACAAATGCTATGAAAATGAACTCTAATCCTTGAGTCTGGCCCACAGCTGAATGGAGAGAGAAGTGGGCAACATTGACTGGGTGTGAGGTGCTGCACTGAGCATTCCTGCTTCAATGTCACATATGCTTTTCCCCAAACCTCACACTATAAACTCCCACACCCAACGTGGCTGTAACTACTGTTAATAATAGGATTAGAAAGCCGGGTGTGGTGGTGCACGCTTGTAATCCCAGCATTTGGGAGGCTGACACCTGAGGATGGCAGTTTGCGGCCAACCTCAGGTACTTAGTGAGGCCCTTCGTTATTTAGTGAGACCCTGTTTCAAAATAAAGAATAAAAAACAGAGCAGGGCATGTAGCTCAGAGGTCTAATGCCCCCAGGTTCCATCCCCAGAACCACAAAAAAAAAAATAGGATTAGAAGACCTCTGCATACCTATGGCCCTCTGAACCAGAGGACTAGTAGAGGCAACAATCCCAGTAGAAATGTGGATGCAGTTATATTTGCACCTGGACTTAGCTTGTTCCCTCCGTGGCAACCTGTAGTGGATTGAATGGTACCTAACCCTGATGAAGTTATAGCCACCCAAATACTATGAATATGACCTTATTTGGGGAAAGGGTATTTGCAGTTCTGCTTAAGTCTAAAATCTCCAAATGAGATACATCCTGGATTTCAAGTGAGCCCTAAACTCAATGATGCATGTCCCTGTAAGACAAAGAAGGGGGTGTTTGAGACACAAGTACACAAAGGTTAGAAGACCATGTAAAGACAGGCAGAAACTAGAGCCAGGGAACACCTGCAACCATCAGAAGCTAGATTAGGCAAGGTAGGATTCTCCTCTAGAGCACACATGGCCCTGCTGATACATGAAGTTTTGGCACTTACCCTGCAAAGCAATGAGAAAATAAACTTCTGTTGTTTTAAGCCACCCAAGTTTGTATCAATTTTTTAAGGAAGAGACAGTAAATGAATACAAATCTTAATCCCCAGGGCTCACCGTTGCTCCTCTGTGATGCATATCTTAGAGGGTGTCTGTTTCTAATAGAGACCATTCTTCTCAGCATTAAAAATTGGATCTAAGCTGGGTTGTAATCCCAGCATTCGGGAGGCTGAGAGATTTGTGGACAGCCTCAGCTACTTAGGCCCTCTGCAATTCAGTGAGACCTGGTTTCAAAATAAAGAATAAAAAAAAAATAGGGCAGGGGGTGTATCTCGGAGGTCAAATGCCCCTGAGTTCCATCCCCAAACCCACAAAAAAAAATTGTATCTAAGATGGGCTACAGTGCATCACACCTATAATCTCATACTTGGAAGGCTGAGACAGGCGGATCGCAAATCTGAGGCCAACTTCAGTAAATTAGTGAGATATAATAAAAATTATAAAATTTTTAATTTGGGGTATGCCTCAGAAGTAAAATGTCCCTGAGTCCAATTCCCAGTACCACAAAAAATGGCTCTATCCTTCCTCATCATTACCTTATTTTCATAGTTTTCTTTTTGATGATTATAGCTTGGGCAGATAATTTAATGCAGTGGAAAACAAAACAGTTCTGGATGCCACTACATGTGCCAAAAAAAAGCCACTTTTGTAGACATTTCGGATTTTTCTTGATGTTTTTATATGTTGCTCCAGCCTTCTAGAAAGCTTGTTCTGATTGTTCTGAAACATCAATTGTCCATGGAGTTCTTCAGTTGTATATCTTGACCTGGACATGGATTATCTAAGTGCATACTTCTGTAGATATGCATTGTGCTGAACAGTTGTAAGATTCATACACTCTCTGTGATTTAAATCTCAGAACCAAAGTTTAAAAAATGCACATTCTAGGGAAAGTTACATTACACTCTGTTCAACGGTGAAATATGTTCAGTATATGAGGGGATTTGTCCTGAGCTAAGGATAAATATACATAGCTCTGACAGTTGCTGAAGATTTTAAAAAGTTTATTAAAAACAAATACAGAAGACAGTTACAGCTCCATGCCATTCTGGCATGAGGGTGGGGGGCAACTCGAGTAAATACACACAAAAGACCCCTGCATGCTGAATGTTCTTATCCTCAACCAAGTCTGCAGCAGGTCCTTTTATATGTAGATATGTTGCCCTATCTCTAGCCAAGTTTTCTGCTGTCTCCATCCCAGCTGGATCTGTCCTTGGAGGTAGTGGGGGCAGCCCTGTCTCGGAGCACAGACCTCCACACCTTTTATTACCCTCCCAAGATGTGTTAAGTTGCTTCTCCAGGATCTGGGACTTCCTCCCATCCCTGGGGCAGTTTGTCTCTCTTTAGAAATGTAAAGAGGCCTTTCTCTGGCTCCTGGCTTTCTTTTCTTTAGAAATGTAAGAAGACCCTTCTTCCTGACACTCCTGGCTTTCTTTAGTACAAACTGTAAAAAATAAAATGCGGCGGGTCCCATTGGCACACAGATACACACAGGAGTCTGATATGATGATACGCATGCCTTTATTCGTGGGGAGTCGGCCTTTCACAAACAATATATTTTCAAAATTGGAAATCTTTCCCAATACTGGTACATTAATACATTTTGAAACTTCTTCCCAATACTAGTACACGCTTCACCATAATTTCTGCCTTTATACTGGTCTCAATCTCCTACTTCCCCATGAAAGGAATCATAGCAAAACAGGCTATATTGACTAACTTAACTCTCACAATGACACTAAAGTCAAGGCACTTTCATTCCCATTTTATACACAGGTTGGCAGAGGCACACAGACTAAGTTATACAGCTGGTAAGGAGTAAACCAAGATTCACATCCAAGCCAGAGTATCAGAGCTGCTGTTCTCTGTCATGTGTTAATGTGGGCAGAAAGTGCATGGAAAGATAGCATGTCAGAGCAAACCATGACATATAATGGGATAGCCCTCAAGTTGGTACCAAAAAGGTTTCCAAGTTCTGGTAAATATGGGAGCCATAGGAACTGCCTAGTATCATTGGCAAGAGCATGAAGTGATATCCCCACTATGAGGGAGGTAAAATCAGAGAGGTCAAATCAGAAAGACAATACCCTACTTCTCAGCGATCCCACACCTAGGAAGATTCCTTAAAGAAATGTTTGCATATGTGTGTCACATGTTATTCAGAGGATACCTGAAAATCACTGGTTATCCTCCATGTGGGAATAGATGGATCAACTGGTATATTCCTTCAATAGGACTCAGCGAAGATCAAATTAAAAAACCACAGTACTACTGCTGTGCACAATGGTGCATGCCTATAATCCCAGCTACTCAGGAAACAAACAGGAGAATCACAGGTATGAGGTTAGCCTTAGCAACTTAAAAAGACCTTGTTTCAAAATAAAAAGGGCTTGGGGTGTAGCTCAGTGGTAGAGCACCCTTGGCTTAAATCCCAAGTCACACACACACAAGTCACACACACACACACACACACACACAATCACTACACAATCAGGTTGAAAGATGACAAATACACAACAATACCAGTGATGTAAACTTTAACAAGATATATTTTGTCTCTGGATACATGCCTATACAAAAAGTATCAAAAATCTGCACAGGAAGAAAGACCATATGCCATATGAAAAGAGTTGTTAATCAGAGCAAAAAAGGACAATGTGCCTGGGACAGGTGTTACAGGAGACCAGAGCTGTGTCTCAACTGATCAGTTTTGAAAGATGGCGTGTATGAGGCTCTATGTAACTAAATATCTCTTGGTGTTAAATGGATAGGTGTTTGAGGATTCTGAGTACTCTTACATGTGTGTTAGTGGTGCAGAGTATCTAAGGCAGGTACATGTGTATGTTAGCCCTTGATGAAAAGGCTTACTCAGAAGGCAGTGGCTGTGGCAGATGTGGCAGATGAGTCCTGTGATATGGCTGGCCCAGCACATAATGCATGTCTGTGGTTCTGTCCAGCAGCCAAATCCAGTGGAGCAGCGCTACATGGAGCTCCTGGCCTTGCGTGATGATTACATAAAGCGCCTGGAGGAACTGCAGCTCGCCAACTCTGCCAAGCTTGCTGATGCTCCGACTTCGCCGTCCAGCCCTTCACAGCTGATGCCCCATGTGCAGACTCACTTCTGACTGGAGCCCTGACATTGCATTGCAGCTCCAACGAAAGGAAATCATTGACTTTCATTTGGGGCATTTGTACAAAGTTAGATTAAAATAGTTGTCTCCATGTAGAACTTAAATTAACATTATCTTAAACTCTTGAATATGTGCCTTCTAGAATACATATTACAAGAAAACTACAATGTCCACATGGCAATCAGAAGAGAGGAGCAAAGAGGAGATTCTGGAAAATCCTAACACCTTTTCAAAGCAGTTTTTGAATGATAAAATTTAACTTTAATTACTTGTATAGAAATGCTAAGTATACAATACGTACTTTGCAGGCTTAATGAAACAACATTATTTTCAGTCAGAAGGGGAAAATATGTTAGGATATGAATTTTCCTCAGGCTGCTTATAATAGTTGTTTTGGATTATCTAAAATGAATCCAAATATGAAAGATGGGTATTACTGCCAAAACAAAACTGAGCTCAGATTCCTCAGCATTATCCAAAGCAAGGTGTTTAGGTAATTGCCAACTTTTATACCATCATCAATGGAAGCTTAAGGAGAAATAGCTGTGTAGATGAGTTTTTCATTATTTTGAAATTTTGAAATATAAAAAGAGGTTTTCCCCTAATTTTCAAGAGAAGCATATTTTTATATTAAAACAACTACTAATGAGGCCCAGTTAAATATGATTTGATTTTTCTTTGCCAGTTCTGCTTTCTGAATTCTTTCATGTGTTTGTCTAGAATTCTGAATTGTTTTCAGGTTGTGGCAAAGCCTATATATAGTGCTGTTGAAGGATTTCAGGTGCATTCTTCTGCTTAGGTGAATATTTTCGTAAACATGGCTCTGGTCAATGCAGCTTATCTGTCAAAACATAGGGTCAACCATCTTGATGTATGAACCATTGCTAGAGCATCATTCTTTGAAATATATGCCCCAGATGTATATTTGTTGAGCGTATTCAAAGTATTGTGTTTATGTATTTGGGTTTAAGTGGTTTTAGACTTCCCTCCCCCATCCCCAAGTATACATAAAAACTGGTTCTACAAATTTTTACTTGAAGTATTGGGCAGTTTGCTTTTTCAGGTTTTTTTTGTTTTGTTTTGTTTTGTAGAACTAAGTGACATTTTAAATGCACAGTTTTATTTGATATGTTAACTAATTCATTTAGTAAATATATTTGTAAAAGCTAAGGCTAGCGTTAAAACAATGTGTTTTACAATGATTTGTAAAGGACTATTTATAGCTAATATGGTTTTGTTTCAAATGAATTAAGAGAGAGAAATATATCTTTGTAAATTATTTTATGTCATAGCTTAATTGGTCTACCAAATAAGACATCTCAAATATAGAAGTATAATGTATGAATTTTGTAAGTATAAACAATTTTATTAGACATTCTCTTGCTTTTTGTAAACGCTGTAAATATTTCATAAATTAACAAAGTGTCACCCCATAAAAAGAAAAAAACTAATACTAATAGCTTAAAGGAATTTGTGAAATTTCATGAACACTTTTTCATGGCAATAATGACTAAAGACCTGCTGTAATAAATATATTAACTAAAACCTAACATTTTTCATGTATGTAACTATGTATTTGAAATGTGCATGGTGCCCATTTTATTTTCTGATCTCTTTCTCATGCTCTTTGTCTTACTAGCAACCTTTGTTTCCATTTCTAACTGATTAGTAGCCAGGTGAATTTACTATCCATTTACATATCCAGTATATTTATTTTGTAAGTAGAGACTCTCAGTTAAAAGCACCCTAGTGCTAGTTGACATGTGTATACCCCTGAACTAAAAAATAGAAAACATCTTCTCACCTTGACAGGATCATCTAAATCTCTGCAATTGGAAAAACTTTCTAGTCATGTATGTATATAACCACTTCAAGTGATTAAATGAAACTCTTGCTACGAATATTCAGAAATGTCCTAGAGCTTTAAATCAGTGTACATTATAGGGGGAAAACCCTTATAGAAGATGTTTACAGCTCTGATGTACTACTTGAGGACTATAGTTGATGATATTTAGGATTTTTGCTCAGAGTAGATTTTAGATATTTTTGTCAAAAAAATGGGTAACTGTGAGATGAGGGATATGTTAATCTGTTTGAATATAGTAACCATTTCACTATATATATGTATATATGTCAAAGACCATGCATGTCTTAAATATATGGAACAAAAATATTTAAAGATTCTATATAGGGAAAAAGTTGAGTAGGAACTGAGTCACATCTGTCATCAGGAAAATATACATTGAAACTATAATGAGATACCAATCCACATCCATGTATTCCAAACCTTTTTTTGGGGGGGGGCGGTGGAGCTGGGGATTGAACCCAGGGGCTTCTACCTCTGAGCTACACCCCCAGATCTTTTTATTTTTGTTTTGAAACAGGGTGTCACAACGCTGCTGAGAGTCTCACTAAGTTGTTGAGGCTGGTCTCAAATCTGCTATCCTGTCTCCGCCCCCCAAGTCCCAAATACTGGGGATTACAGCTATTCAACACCATGCCCAGCTAAGCCTTTTTTGTGTATGTGGTTTTGGGGATGGAACCCTTCTACCTCCGGGCTACACTCCCAGACCTATTTTATATTTTATTCGGAAAAGGGGGCTCTTAAGCCAGCAAGGCTGTCTTTAGACCTGCGTGATCCTCCTGTCTCCACCTCCGAAGCATGGGGATTACAAGCATGCGCCACCATGCCCGGCCCAGCTAAGGCTTTTAAAAGTCTAACAGAATCAATCATTGGCAAGGTTACAGGTCAATAAATCTACTATGTTTCTTTGGAGAACAGATGATAAAATCTGGTAAAACTGAAGTTATTTCTACCCATGATCTGGCATTTCTATTCTTGGGTATAGAGATAGCCTTAAAAATTGAAAAACCCTGGTCACCAAACTGCATGTACAAAAAGTATTCACGGCAATATTTTTATAATAACTAACTGCAAACAGTATATATCTATCAATAGTGGAACAGGTAAGTTGTGGCATATTCATACAACAGAATACCGTACACCCAGGATAAATTATCAAACAACAGCTACACATAACACAGATAAATTTCTTAAGCATATTGATTGAAATAAGCCAGCACAATATATGATATCATCCCACATAAGTTTAAAAGCAAACTAAAACTCTTGATTAGAGATGGTAAAATAATTATTAAGAGCAATGAAACCATCCCTAGAAAGGAGACAATACAGGCTGAAGCATCTAGTGCATTAAGCGATGCAGTGTGTGTGGCACTCAAAGCAAGTTACTATTCCTGGATTGCAATGTGCCCTGGCCTGGTAGAAGATGACCAAAAGGTAGTCAAGGACCAGTCATGGAGCACTTTGGAGCCTATGTGTGAAAGATGAATTTCAGGGCAGCAAAGCTGGGACAGAACGGACAGGTTAAGGCTACCATACTTGACCACAGTGGGAACTAAACCTAGAGTAGAGACAGGTGGAGATGCAGATTGAGAACGGATTGGAAAGAGTTTGTGACTGAGAAAAGGAAGTAAGAAGTCAAAATGCTTTCCAAAAATGCTGGGGAGCAGCCATGCTTCAGATTTCAGAGCAGCTGGGATTTCAGATTTTCATCTTAGCGGTGCTCAATCCGGATTGAGGGTCTTGATTATTGCAACTGGGTGGCAGATGGTACCAATTTCAGAAATGGAACAGTGGCAGAAGATCAAGTGGGGATTATACTGAGGTCAATTTGGAATGTGCTGAAGATGAGGAAAAGTGTCCAAGACATGGCTGAGTTTAGTCCTGAAGTTCATAAAAGTCCTATAGAAACATTTATTGGGGGATAAAACCATGGGCATGTATGACATTGCCCATTTAATAAATGAAGAAAATTGGTGAGGACTACCTCCAGCTCTGAAGGAGGAGATGGAGGAAGAAGAGGCCTGGAATGAGATGGAGAAGGAAGGTTGGAGCAGTACTGAATCCAAAGGTTGCATCATGGAAGGCAATGGTCACCTTAAGGAGCAAGTACTTAGCCTGGTAGATCTAGTGAATTAAGGATCAGGATTTGTCCAGTCAATGCAGACAATAGGAGGCCTCTGGAGGATATGTAAGATGTATTTCATTGAGGAAGAAGCCAAATACCCATGAGTTCCTAACCAGAATTCTAGCTTGGGTGGCACAGGGAAAGCACAAGGCAGGTTACTCATTTAGTTTAAGGAACCATTGTTTTGGCATCAGAAGCTGCTTTAGCAGCACTAAACTGCAAGTATTTACAATAAATAGCCTGTATTCCAGATCCCAGGGCGTGTTACAGAGAAGAAAGGATAAATAAGCTAAGAAGAACTAGTCCCACCTCTTGCTGTCATTAACTAGCGAGTGCCTGTGAGCACTATCCACTTCAGTGGCACTCTCCCCTCAGTACCATCTTATGCTCCCCCAGCACCTTCTACTTTATTTCTACTTTCTTTCTCTATCATTGCATGTGCCATACTTGGTTGATATTCTGTTGAATGCCTTTCATCCTCACTATTCTATAAGCCATGTATGGGAAGGATTCTGTCTGGTTCTTCACTATAGTGCCCAACTTTATGGGTTCATGATGTGTATTCATTTGAATACAGGAATGGATGAGTGAATTAATGAAGGGTAGACATGTGTAAGCTACTTTTTTATAGAGTTCGGTATCTTTAAAAAGGGAGAGAGATTGGATAATAACTATTGAAAGACAAGACCAGGAGAATGAGCTTTTGGAAGGAAGAGACCTCCATGTAACTATATATTGGGAAGGAAGAAGACAGTAGGGACCAAGAAATTGAAATAGAAAAAGGAATGCTGTTGCCAAATCAAGCAAGGTCAGAGAGTGGGGATGAATCAAAAGACACAGGTAGGAGGAGAGTTGTCTTGAACCATGCAAGGGACTTCTCTTCTTCAGCAATTAGAGAAGAGGAGCATGGGTACAGATGAAGATGCTCTAGGGAAAGGTGTAATAAGTAGAGAAATGATTCAAAGATATCTACATCCTACTCTCCAGAACCTCGGGAGACATGAAGTTCCATAGCAAAGGGGGAGAAGATCACAGATAGAATGCACTTTTGAATGAGGACTGGATCATAGAAGAAATAAGGGGAATTACTGAAATTCCTAGAATCAAATGAAAATGTAGATTAAAATTTTTGAGACACTGTGAAGGTGGTTTTAAGAGGACACTTTACAGCACTGAGTGTTCCCATTAAACACACACACATAGCTAGGCAGAGTGGCACAGACCTGTAATGCCAGTGTTGGTGAGGCTGAGACAGGAGGATCACAGGTTTGAATCCAGTCTCAGCAACTTAGTGAGACCCTGTTTCAAAATTTTAAAAATGCCAGGCGTGGTGGCACACATCTCTAATCCCAGTACTTAGGAGGCTGAGACAGGAGGATTGCAGGTTTGAGATTAGCTTCAACAAGCAGTGAGACTTTCATCAGCCTAGCAAGACCCTGTTTCCAAATAAAATTGGGCTGGGAGTGTAGCTGGAAGGTGGAATGCCTCAGAATTAAATCCCCACTACGACACACACCAAAAAATAATAAAAAGAAAGGCTGAAAGCGTAACTCAGAGTTAAATCATCCCTGGGTTTAATCCTCAGAACCACAAAAACAAGCAAAACAGATTCCTAAATAAACAACCTAAAATAAAGAATCTAATGATGCATCTCAAGGCCTTTGAAAAACAGGTACAAACTAAACCCAATGCCAGGAGAAAGGAGGAAATAATAAAATTCAGAGCGGAAATTAATGAAAAGGGTCATAGGAGGAACTCTAGACAAAGAAGGGGATACTATAGATGAGTAAATAAGGTGATCTAACTAAAGGGGATGAAAGAGAGAAGGGGGAAATTCTCTAATGCACAGGATGTACTTTAACAAACATATCAAAGTCAACCACTAAGCCAAACATGAGAAGGAGGGAGGGGGAGGGAACGAGGTGGGAACTGGGTAAGGGCTAATTGGGTGATGTGTGCATGTATGTCTCCACCATTTTGCACCCCATTAAGATGTATGACTACCATTGTGTGTATTTCCCATAATTTTGCAATCCATTCACCTGTTGATGGAGACCTAGGTTGGCTCCTTATTTTGGCTATTACAAACTGCTACTATGAACATGGGCATGCATATGTTACTGTAGTTCTCTGATTTCAACGACTTTGGAAATATACCCAGGGGTGGTAGAGCTGGATAATATGGTAGATCTATTCCCAGTTTTCTAAGGAATCTCCACACAGATCTCCATAGTGGCTGAACTACTTTGCACTCCCACCAACAGTGTAAAAGAGTTCCTCTTTCCCCACATCCTTGCCAGCATGTGCTGCTGTTTGATTTCTTTATGCTTGCCACTCTGATTAGAGTTAGATGAAAACTCAGTATAGTTTTGATTTGCTTCTTCCTGATGGTTAATGATGTTGAACATCTAATACACACAATGGAATTCTACTCAGCTATAAAGAACAAAATCATGTCATTTTCAAGAAGATGGAAAGACCTGGAGAACATTATGTTAAGTGAGATCAGCCAAGCACATAAAGAGAAAGGACTTATAGTTTTCTCTAATATGTTCAAACTAAGGAGTATTAGGGATACCAGAGGGACTCCAGACAATGGAGGAGAAACCTCACCAAAGCTAGAATGAAATGATAGGAGAGGAAGAAGGCTGAGGTTTATTAATGAAAGAGCTACATCCTAATTTGTGTAAAAATATAAATATAGCATGGTTAACCTGGACACACATTGTTGGGAAAAGGTGAAGGGGAAGTGGGAGAAACGATACCAAGCATAGTCTGAATGTATGCCATTTTCAATATGTTCCACATAAAAAAATTAAAAAATGTATGAATACAATGCACCAATATAAATATTTTTATATTGGTGCATTGTATTTATACATCATAATGGGGTAAAAAGACTTGTGTAGATTTAAATGCACACATCACCCAGCCAGCCCCACCCAGTCCCCACCTCACTCCCTCCCCTTTCCTCCCACCCATGCTTGGTTTAGTGGTTGAGTTCAATATGAATAAGTACATTATGTGCTTTACAGAGTTTCCTTCTTCCCCGCTCCCATCTTCACAGTTACGTTGCCTTATTTGCTCCTCTGTAGGATCTCTTTTTTCACCTGGAGCTTCTCCTATGAGCCCTTTCACCCTAGCTTTCACATATTAGGGAAAGCATTCAATTCCTTACTTTTTGTGACTGACTAATCTCACTTAGCATAATGTCCTCAAGATGCATCCATTTCCCTGAAAATGCCTCAATTGTATTTTTTATGGCTGAGTAAAATTCCATTGTGTACATATCCCCCAGTTTTGTAAGCCATTCATCTGTTGATGGACATCTTGGCTGGTTCCATAGTTTGGCTATGGTGAATTGTGCATCTATGAACATAGATACAGATGCATTAGTTTGGTAGTTTGGTTTACTTTCTTTTGGGTAGATACCCAGAAGTGGTATTGCTGGATCAAATGGTAGATGTGTTCCCATTCTTCTGAGGATTCTCCATACTGTTTTACAAAGTGGTTGCACTAATTTGCAATACCACCAACAATGTTTTAGAGTTCCTATTTCTCCACATCCTCGCCAGCATTTGTTTTTGTTCGTGTTTTGAATGATTGCCATTCTAGTTGGGGTAAGGTGAAATCTCAGGGTAGTTTTGATTTGCATCTCTCTGATTGCCAATGATGTTGAGCATTTTTTCATGCATTTATTGGTCATTTGAATTTCTTCTTTCATGAAGTGTCTATTTAGTTCTTTTGCGCATTTTTTATTGGATGATTTGTTTTTTTAGTATTGAGGTTCTTGAGTTCTCTGTATATTCTAGATATTAGTCCTCTATAGGAGGGGTAGGTGACAAAAATCTTTTCCCATTCTGTTGGCTCTCCTTTGAGGTTCTTTACAGTTTCCTTTGCTGAACAGAAGCTCTTCAGTTTCATACAATCTCATGTATTGATTTGCCTTTTGGTTTGTTGTGCTTTTGGGGTCTTGTTGAGAAAGTTTTTATCTGTGCCTATATGTTGCAGTGTTGTACCTATGCCCTCATCTAGGAGCTTCAAGGTCTCTGATCTAATTCCCAAGTCTTTGATCCATCTTGAATTGACTCTTGTATAGGGTGAGAAAGTGGGATTAATTTCCAATTTTCTACATATGGTTAACCAGTTTTCCCAACACCATTTGTTGAAGAGGCTGTCTTTTTTCCTGCATATGATTTTGGCCCCTTTGTCAAATATCAATTGGCTGAAAGTGTGTGGACTTGTTTCTGGGTCTTCTATTCAGCTCCATTAGTCTATGTATCTGTTTTTGTGCCAGAACCATGCTGTTTTTATTGCAATGGCTTTGTGGTATAGTTTAAAGTCAGGTATTGTGATTCCTCCTGCATGGTTTTTGTTGCTGAGAACTACTTTGGCTATTCTGTTCTTTTTGATATTCAAAATAAATTTAAGGACTGATTTTTCTATGTCTGCGAGGAATGATTTTGGTAGTTTAATGGGCATTGCATTGAATCTGTAGATCACTTTGGGAAGGATGGCCATTTTAATTATTTTTATTCTGCCAATCCATGAACATGGACGATCCTTCCATCTCCTAAGATCTTTGATTTCTTTTTTCAATATTTTATAATTTTATTTGTAGAGATCTTTTACCTCCTTGGTTAACTTTATTCCTAAGTATTTTATTTTTTGTGGGAGATCCTGAGTGGAAGTGTTTTCTTGATTTCTTTTTCAGTGGATTTATGGTTGGTGTACAGGAAAGCTTCTGATTTTTTAAGATTAATTTTGTATCCAGACACTTTGCTGAATTTGTTGATCAGTTCTATAAGCCTTTTGGTTGAGTTTGTTGGGTTTTCTAAATATAGTATCATGTCATCTCCAAATAGTGAAAGTTTAAGTTCTTCCTTTCCTATTTGTACTCCTTTGATTTCCTTTTCTTGCCTTATTGCTCTGGCTAGAGTCTCAAGTACTATATTGAAGAGAAGTGATAATGGACATCCTTGTTTTGTTCCCGTGTTTACGGGGAATTCTTGAACTTTTTCCCATTTAGTATGATGTTGGTTGTGGGCTTATTGTAGATTGCCTTTATGATGTTGAGATATGTTCCTTCTATTCTGATTCTCTGCAGTGCTCTTATCATAAATGGATGTTGGATTTTATTGAATGCTTTTTCAGCACCTATTGAAATGATCATGTGATTTTTGTCTTTGATTCTGTTTATATGATGAATTACATGGATTGATTTTAGTATGTTGCACCAGCCTTGCATCCCTGGGATGAACCCTACCTGGTCATGATGTATGATTTTCTTTATGTGTTTTTGAATGCTTGTTGCTAGTGTTTTGTTTAGCAGTTTTGCATCCAAATTCATCAAAGATATAGGCCTGTAGTTATCCTTCCTTGAACTGAATTTGTTTGGTTTTGGTATTAATGTGATGTTGGCTTCATAGAATGTATTTGGGAGAGTTCTGTCTTTTTCTATTTCATGAAATAGATTGAGGAGTATTGGTATTAGCTCTTCTGTAAAGGTTTTATAGAATTCACTTGGGAAACCATCTGGTCCTGGGATTTTCTTTCATGGTAGGCTCTTTATTGCTGCTTCAATCTCTTTGATTGTTATTGGTTGGTTTAAGTGTTCTATATCTTCTTTACTCAGTTTACAAAGGTTGTATTTATCTAGAAAATTGTCAATTTCCTTCAGATTTTCCATTTTGTTGGAGTATAGTTTTTCAAAGTAGTTTCTAATAATACTCTGGATTTGTACACTCTCAGTAGTAATATCTCTTTTTTATCCCTTATATTCATAATTTGGGTTGATTCTCTTTTTTTTAATTAGGTTGGGTAGTGGCTTGTCTATTTTGTTAATTTTTTCAAGAAACCAAATTTTGGTTTTGTTGATTTTCTGTATTGTTTTTTTATTCTCTATTTCATTAATTTCTGCTCTAATTTTAATAATTTCCTGCCTTTTACTGGATTTGGGGTGAGATTGTTCTTGTTTTTCAAGGGCTTTGAGGTGTGTCATTAGATTATTTGATAATTTTCTGTTTTTCTTATGTGAGCACTCAGTGCTATAAATTTTCCTCTTAATACTGCCTTCAAAGTGTCCCAGAGGTTTTAATATGTTTGTATCTTTGTTTTCTTTTGTTTTTAGAAATTTCTTGATTTCACCTCTTATATCTTCTATGACCCATTCTTCATTCAGAAGTGTGGTATTCAGCCTCCATATGTTCATGTGGTTTCTTTGGGTCTTTTTATAGCTGATTTCTAACTTCATTCCATTATGATCTGTTAAGATAAATTGGAAGTATGACACAGTTTTTGAATTTGCTAGTGCTCACTTTGTGGCCTAGAATGTGATTGATTTTAAAGAAGGTTCCGTGAGCAGCTGAGAAAAATGTATACTCCTGTAGTTGGGTGAAATATTCTTTATATGTCTAACAGGTCCACTTCATTAATGATGTTCTTTAGTTCTGAGGCATCTTTATTGACCTTTTGTCTAGATGATCAATCTAATGATGTGAGAGGGGTGTTATTGTGTTGGGATTTATGTGTGGTTTAATGTCACAGAGATTTTGTTTTATAAAAGTAGCTGCACACATGTTTGGGGCATAAATGCTGATTATTATTATTTCCTCTTGTTATATTGTTCCATTTACCAGTAAAAAATGATCTTTTTTGTCTCATTTAATAAGGTTGGTCTTGAAGTCTAACTTGTCTGATATCATAGTTGCTACTCCTGCTTGTCTTCAAGTTCCATTGGCATGGATTACCTTGCTCCAGCCCTTTACCTTCAGTTTGTTTCTATATTTACTTATAAGTTGTGTTTCTTGCAAGCATCAGATAGATGGGTTCTGTTTTTTAATCCATTTTGACACTTTATGTCTTTTTATTGGAGAGTTGAGGCCATTTCCATTCAGTGTGATTATTGAGAGATGGTTTTCAATTCCTAACATGTTGAGATTTTATTTCTGTTTGAAGTAATGTTTGTTCTTTTTTGCTTAGTTGTCTTATGGATGGAAGTTCTTGTTTCTCTGGTTCTGGCATGTATTACTTATTTCTTCTTTGCAGTTAATCTCTGAGTATTTTCTCTAGCGCTGGTTTTGAAGACATAAATTCCTTCAGCTTTTGTTTGTCATGGAAGCTTCTTATTTCCCCATCTAATTTTAAAGATAGTTCTGCTGGGTAGGAAATTTTTGGCTGGAAGTTGTTTTCTTTCAGAGTTTGGAATATGTTACTCCAGGCCCTTCTGGCTTTCATGACTTGGTTTGGGAAGTCTGGGGTGATTCTTATTGGTTTGCCTCTGAATGTCACTTGGCCTTTTGTTTTTGTTGCTTTTAAGATTCTCTCTTTAGCTTCTACATTGGTCATTTTGACTATCATGTGGCATGAGGAACCTTTTCTTGGATGTTGTCTAAAGGAAGTACTATACATTTCTTGAACCTGTGTATTGACCTCTTGCTCTATGTTTTGAAATTTTTCTGCTATTACTTCTTTGAAAAGATTGTTGATCCCTTTGGTTTCACCTTCTTTTCCCTCCTCTACACCAAAAATTCTTCAGTTAGCTCTCTTAAGATAGACCCATATTTCTTCAATGTCCAATTTCTGTTGATGAATCGTTTTTTCTGTTATGAACTATGTGTTCATTTTTGGAGTGATCATGTTCTAGAAGCGAGATTCTATTATCCATGTAGTCTAATCGATTGTTTATAGTTTGAATTGATGCCTTTACTTCAATGATTGCAACCTTTATTTCTTTCAGACTCTCTGTAAATTCTTTTCTTAAATCCTTAATTATTTCTACAGTTACATTTCTGATTTGATCTTCTGGAAATCTCTACATTTCTGTGTTATCATTGTTGGGAGAAGGTGAAAGGGAAGTGGGGGAAAGGATACCAAGCATAGTCTGAATGTATGCTATTTTCATTATGTTTCACATAAAAAATAAAAAATAAAAATGATGTATGAATACACTGCATTAATATAATATTTTTAAAAAGGAAATGGAAAAATTTACAAATAATATATAAGTTAGTGGTGCATGGTGGCACACACTTGTAATCCCTGTACTTGGGAGGCTGAGATAGGAGTATCTCAGGTTCATGGTCAACCTCAGTAACTTAGTGTGGGTCTCTGCAACTTAGCGAGACCCTATTTAAAAATAAAGATAAATAATAGGGCTGGGGTGTATCTCAGCAATAGGATGCCCCTGCATTCAATTCCCAATACCGAAGCAAAGAATAAAAAACAATACAAAGTATCAGAGGTTTTTTTTGTTTTTGTTTTTGTTTTTGTTTTGTGGTACTGGGGGTGGAACCCAGAGGCTTTCTACCTACGGGCTATACTCCCAGACCTTTTTTATGTTTTATTTGGAAACAGAGTCTCACTAAGTTTCTGAGAGCCTCACTAAGCAGCTGAGGCTGGCTTCAAACCTGTGCAATCCTCCTGTCTCAGCCTCCCAAGTGCGTGGATTACAAGTATGCGCCACCACGCCAGGCTCAGAGTTGGTTTTTAAGAAGATAAATAAGAATAATAAAAACTTAGCCAACCTAACCAAAAGAGAGAAATGACCCAAATTAATAAAATAAGGATGAAAAAGAGATACCAACACAGATAGCCTGCAAATCCATAGGATAATTCAGAACAACTTTGCAAGCATATTTGAATAAATCAGAAAACCAAAGAAATAAAAAATTCCTAGACACATACACTCTATCTTAATTGAACAAAGAGGATACAAAAAATCTAAAAAGACCAATAATGAGCAAAGAGATTGAAGCAGAAATAAAAAGGCTTCCAACAACAACAAAAAAAGCCCAAGGCCATATGGATTTCCAGGTGAATAACACATGTAAAGGTTGTTCAATTATTCTCAAATTATTTAATGAAATAGAGCTGGAATGCTCCTATACTAATTCCATGAAACCAGTATTCACCTGGATATCAAAACTAAATAAAGATGTCTTGAGGAAATAAATTATAAATTTGTTTCTTATGATGAATATAAGTCCAAAAATTCTTAGTAAAATTCTAGCAATTCACATTCAAAACCACATAAAGAATATTGTACACCATGGCTAAATTGGTTTGATTCCAGGGAAGCAAGTTTGGTTTAATGTACCCAAGTGAATAAATGTAATTCATTGCTGGAGATTCAAAATGGTGACTGAGGGACACAGCACTTCTCAGTAGCTGAAATAAATAAACTACATAGAAGGCAGTGTCTTAACCAACAAAATAAATATATCCCAGGAACCAAAACAGACCCAGGTACCTCGGTGGAAGGAATCCAGAAACCTAAACTCGAGATTCACTGCAAAGAAGAAGAAGAAGGAGAAGGAGAAGGAGAAGGAGAAGGAGAAGGAGAAGGAGAAGGAGAAGAAGAAGAGGAAGAAGAAGAAGGAGGAGGAGGAGGAGGAGGAGGAGGAGGAGGAGGAGGAGGAGGAGGAGGAGGAAAGAAAGTTCAGGCATCAGACCTGCTGCAGACACAAACAAGCCGCCTGCTGGCACCAGGACGGGCTGCCGGCCCAAACTGCATTACCTAGTCCTGACTGATACCACGTGGCAAAATAACCCAAGAGAATGAAAATGGTCATAGAGCCTCATCTTAAGCAGCGAGCGGCACCCACATCAGAATCCTGTGTGTTCACCAAAGACGGGACCACAGTGCCACAGTGAGTCCTGCAGACACTTGGATCAAGGAAACCAGGTATCTGAGTGCGTCCAGAGAAGCTGTGGGTCTTAGCGTGCTCCCCAGGTCCGGCACTGACCCTGGGCATCTGTCCCCCACCTCAGAACCCACCACTGGCTTTGTGCACCCTGTCTGTGCCCCAGGACCCCTGATAGTTGCCTGTGCCTGTGCCACTCCCACCCCTAAACTTGGAGCTCACCCTGTGCGCCTAGACCCCGCGACCCGCCGGATCCCGGTCTCTTACCTCAGGGGCCCTGCCTGCTTCCCAGGCGGCCAAAGCTCTGTGTGCCCGTGAAATATCCTCGGGCCCCCAGCTCATGCACTGGGTCCACCACCAGCGTGTATGCCCGCCACACGCCCTGGACCCTAGTGCTACTGTCATGCGCCCTGTACGCCCTGCTGGAGCCAGAGACCAGTGCTGGATCCTGTGCTGCATCTGAGCCCCCAGACCCATGTGGGCTAGCTGTGCACCCCTGGCCCACCGCTGGGTGTCTGCGCCCGCCCCGTAGCTGGAGACTCAGTTCTAGTCTAGAGCACAGCCCTGTGCACCCTGGCCAAGCCCAGGACCAGACACTAGGTGTCTGTGCCCACCCACACCAGGGTCCAATAATAGCAGTGCACCTTGCCTGCACCCTGGGAACTGACAGTGCTCTGGCAGTAAGTGTGTGTGCTCAGGGACCAGCAACCCTTTGCCTAGGGTGCATCTTGGGACCACACGGGCTAGCCCAGTTAGAATTTCGAGAGACACAGGAAAATTCATCGAGGCAATACCTGCACAGGGCCTCAGGGGGAGGTTCCAAATCTACTTTGCACATCCTCCAACCCTGCTGTAGGGAAGCACAGGCCTGAGTCTAGGGTGGTGAGTGCAAAGGCTTTGACTACAGGTTGGAAATACACAGAACATGGGAATTGTACAGAATTTATTAACAGTGACACCAGACATTCTGACACCTAAACCCAAAGCTGTCAAAGGAAAGAAAGGTGTCCAAGCACCCAGAGAGTGACTTAAGAAGAGGAAAATAGAGTACAGAGAAAATTAAGAGACATTGGATGATATTCTAAAATCTACCACAGCATATTATATGGACCTGACCCCATATTCCTAAATAAGTAGGACTGTTTTTTTTTTCTTTTCTATTGATGTTTAGTTTGGTTTTGTTTGTATATTGCTTTTGTTTTATTATTGTTGTTGCTGTTTTACTATTTCCCCATCCTTCTTTTACTTTTACTTGTTTTTTTAATATATATTTGATAGTTTGGTTTGTTTTTTGGTTTCACACAGTCGCTAGTTCTTTTTGTTTTATTTTTGTCTTTTTTCCTCTTTCTTCCTCTTTTTTTCTTCTTTCTTTTCCCTCTTTTGGTTGGTATTTTCCTTTGATTACATAATAGTTAGTCTTGGTATCTTGTGTTGATATTTTATTTATGTTTGTTTGCTCCTTCCCCCACCCCTCTTACAAACTTCCCCACACTAACCTATCTCCTCTTTTCCCCAAAAACTTTTTCCCATAATATACCTCCTTGTTTAATACTCAAAGTATTTCATATCTCCATACTTACTCTACTAACTACAAGAGTCCTACTAATTAACTCTCTCTCTCATTCTCAGCAAGATATTACCTTATCATACTTAAAGTCTTTCTCAACCTAAACATATCCTCTTCCTAATCTGACTCCTATACCCATCACCCCAGCTCCTCCCCCATCACGAACCCTCAATGTTGGAAAAGCACTGCTGACCTGCCAATACCTCTAAACTCCTAATACTAAGATTGGACTAAACATAATACTCACAAGCGATGGGTAGAAATCAGAAAAACAGGACTGAGAATGCTGAAAATACAAGAACCAGGAATAATGAAGAGACAACAGAAATCATAAATACTGACCTACAAGAAATGCAAGAAGGGGAGTTCCGAATCTTGATCTATAATATGATGAAAGGTTTTAAAACAAGTCTACAGAAAATGAAAGAGGAAATTGAAACACTATGAAAGAATCAGAAAAAGGTCTGGAATGAAATGAAAGAGTCAATAAATGAAATGAAGACAGCAATAGAAAGAAATTCTGGAAGATTAGATGAAATGGAAAGTAGAATATCACTGTTAGAAGACAGTTTATTCAGACCGGGTGTGGTGGCGCAGGCTTGTAATCCCTGTACTTGGGAGGCGGAGACAGGAGGATGGCGCAGGTTCGAAGCCAGCCACGCTGATGTAAGAGATCCTGTTTCAAAATATAAAATAGTTCTGGGAGTGTAGCCCAAGAAGGGCTTCCAGGAACCCCAGTACCACCAAAAAAAATTTAAAAATAGAAGACAGTTCATTCAAAACCGAAAACACAGTCAACAGCATGCAGAAGTCAGTACAGCAACAAAACCTAAGCATCCAGCAAGTATGGGACAATATGAAGCGTCCTAACCTATGGATAAAAGGCATTGAAGAAGGGATAGAATTACAAACCAAGGACATCCATAATATCTTCAAATAAATAATTTCAGAGAATTTTCCAAACATGGAAAGAGATTTGGATCTTCATGTTCAGAAGACATACAGAACACCACTAAGACAAGATCAAAGAAGAACATCCCCACGTCATATAATAATCAAAATGACCAACATAGACGTCAAGGAAAGAATCTTAAAAGCAGTGAGAACAAAAGGAAGAGTAACATATAGAGGCAAAACAATAAGAATCACTCCAGACTAAACATCTCAGGTCATGAATGTCAGGAGAGACTGGTATGATGTGATCCAGACTCTGAAAGAAAACAACTTCCAACCAAAACTATATCCAGCAAAACTATTATTCAACATTGATGGAGAAACAAAAGTATTTCAGTATAAGCAGAACCTCAAAAAGTTCATGAATTCTAAGCCAACACTAGAGAAAATACTTAAAGAAATAAACCATAAAGAAGAAAAAAGAAGCAGACTCCAGAACCAGAGAGGAGATGAAGTTGATCAGCAGGGCATCTACATATGAAGAAATAATACTATATCCAGCAGAAGATAGAACACAAAATGACAGGAAATAAACAACACATTTCAATAATAACACTGAATGTCAAAGGATTTAACTCTCCAATCAAAAGGCACAGACTGGCAATGTGGATTAAAAAATATAATCCCAATATATGCTTTTTGCAAGAAACACATTTTACAGCAAAAGACATTCACAGACTGAAAGTGAAAGGATGGAAAAAGATATACCATGCCAATGGGGACCAAAAATGGGCAGGAGTAGCAACACTGATATCCAACAAAACAGACTTTAAGCCAAAACACATCAGAAGAGACAAAGAAGGGCACTTCCTTTTATTAAAAGGAACAATCCACCAAGAAGATATAATGATAGTAAATGTTTATGCCCTGAATGTGGGTGCAGTCACATTTGTAAAACAAACCCTCTTGGATATAATATCTCAAATAGACCCAAATACATTAATAGTGAGAGACTTCAATATAGCTCTCACACCACTAGATAGACTTTCAAGGCAAAAGATGAGTAAAGACTCTGCAGAACTGATGAAAACTATAAACCAAATGGACTTAATTGACATATACAGAGTATGTCAACCAGGAAAAATAGAATACACATTCTTCTCAGCAGCCCATGGCACCTTCTCCAAAATAGATCACATTCTGGGGCACAAAGAAAGCACCAGCAAATTCAAAACATGTAATATAATTCCCTGCATCTTTTCAGATCATAATGGAATGAAAGTAGAAATCAACAAGAGGAAACCCAAAATAAACTATTTAAATACATGGAGATTGAATGATACACTCTTGAACAACGAGTGGGTAAGAGTGGAAATTAGGGGAGAAATAAAGACATTTATGGAATTAAATGAAAACAGAGAAACAACTTACCAAAATTTATGGGACACTTTGAAGGCAGTGTTGAGAGGAAATTTCATAGCATTGAGTGCCCACATAAGAAGAACAGAAACCACCAAGCAAACAACCTAATGACACAACTCAAGGACCTAGAAAGACTGCAACAGTCTAATCCTAAAGCCCGCAGAAGGCAAGAAATTATTAAAATCAAAGCAGAAATAAATGAAATAGAGAACAAAAAAAAAAAAACAATTCAAAGAATCAACAAAACAAAAAGCTGGTTCTTTGAGAAGATTAATAGGATTGGCAACCCCCTGGCCGATCTAATCAAAAGAAAGAGAGAATCAACTCAAATTATTAAAATCGGAAATGAAAAAGGAGACATCACCACAGACAGAGGGAAAATTCAAAGGATTATTATAAACTATTTTAAGAATTTATACTCCAACAGACTGGAAAACATGGAAGAAACTGATAGATTTCTAAGCACATATAACCTATCTAAAATGAACCAAGAGGATTTAGCAAGCCTAAACCAACTAAAAGCAAACAAAGAAATAGAAACAGCAATCAAAATTCTGCCAACAAAGAAAAGCCCAGGCCCCGACGGGATCCCAGCTGAATTCTACAAAACTTTCAGTGAAGAACTAATACCAATACTTCACAACTTGTTCTGGGAAATTGAAAGAGATGGAATTCTCTCTAATTCGTTCTATGAGGTCAGTATCACATTAATCCCCAAACCAAATAAAGATACTTCAAGAAAGGAAAATTACAGACCAATATCCCTAATGAACATAGACACAAAAATTCTAAACAAAATACTAGCTATACACATTCAAAACCATATCAAGAGAATTGTACACCATGACCAAGTTGGTTTCATCCCAGAAAAGCAAGGCTGGTTCAACATACAAAAATCAATACATGTTATTTACCACATAAATAGAACTAAGAACAAAAACCACATGATCATTTCAATAGATGCTGAAAAAGCATTCAACAAAATCCAACACCCATTTATGTTAAAAACACTGCAGAAAATTGGTATAGAAGGAACATATTTTGACATCATTAAGGCTATATACAATAAACCCAAAGCCAACATCATATTGAATGGAGAAAAACTGCAAAAATTCCCTATAAAATCAGGCACAAGACAAGGATGCCCATTATCACCTCTCCTTTTTAATATAGTCCTTGATACTCTTGCCATAGCAATAAGACAAGAGAAGGAAATCAAAGGAATTCAAATAGGAAGAGAGGAGCTAAAACTATCCTTATTTTCAGGTGATATGATTCTTTATCTAGAAGATCCAATGAACTCAACCAAAAGACTTCTGGAGCTGATTAACCAATTCAGGAAAGTTGCAGGATACAAAATCAACCTAAAGAAATCAATTGCTTTTCTTTTTTTTTAATTTATTTTTTATTGGTGCAATGTATTCATACATCATAATGGTATAAAGAAAATACTTTTGTAGACATACATGCACACATCGCCCAGTTAGCCCCTACCTGATCCCCACCCCGTTCCCTCCCCATCCCTCCTTCCCATGCTTGGCTTAGTGGTTGACATCTATTTTTATAGCAATTTATCCAGTATTAATGATGATAATCTCACATAACAGTTTCATTTGTCTGATACTAAGCTTTGGATGACTTAAAGATAACATTTCAATATTTTTTTTTGCTTTCTTTCTTACCAGAGAATATTTTTTTCTTTTTTTTTAGGTGAAACTATCATACATTTATTTATTTATTTATTTTTCAGAAAAAAATCTATCCTAATATGGAATATGGACTCTAGATACCCAAAACAATCTTGAAGAAGAACAAAGCTAGATGTATATTTTCTGATTTCAAACCATATCAAGCTACAATAATTGAAACAGTGTAGTACTGTTCTAAAGGCAGATATATAAACCATTGGAGTTAAATAAAAGCCTAGAGATAAATTATTCCATATATTGTCAAGTTATTTTTTACAAGGTTTCCATGAACATTTGGTGGAGGAAATACTAATCTTTTAACTAAATATTGTTGAAAAATAATAATTACATGGAAAAGAATAAAATTGGACCCTTACCTAATCCCATATACAAATATTAACTCAAAATAGATAAAAGACTTAAATATAAATCTTAATACTATAAACTTTTAGAAGAAAATCTGGGTCATAAAACCTCACAACATTGAAATTGGCAATGATTTTTTGGATATGATTTTAATGGCACAGGCAACAAAAGGGTAAATAAACTCCTTAAAAAAAAAAAATATATATATATATATATATATATATATATATATATATAATATCCAAAGACAATGTAAACAGAGTTAAAAGTTACTGATAGAATGGGATAAAATATTTCCAAATGCTATATCTGAAGGTATATTAATATTCCAACTAGAAATCCTAAAAATTAGGAACAATAAAAGCAAACAATACAATTTAGAGATAGGTAAAAGACTAAAATAATGAATCTCCACAGATAACCAATCTTAGTTGTCTGTTGGATGGAAAATCTTGTTTCTCTGGTTCCTATTTCTTCTTTGTAGTTAATCTCTTTGAGTATTTTCTCTAGCACTGGTTTTGAAGACAAATTCCTTCAGTTTCTGTTTGTCGTGGAAGCTTCTTATTTCCCCATCTAATTTGATAGAAAGTTTTGCTGGGTAGGAAATTTTTGGCTGGAAGTTGTTTTCTTTCAGAGTTTGGAATATGTTACTCCAGGCCCTTCTGGCTCTCGTGACTTGGTTTGGGAAGTCTGGAGTGATTCTAATTGGTTTGCCTCTGAATGTCACTTGGCCCTTTGTTTTTGTTGCCTTTAAGATTCTCTGCTTGGCTTCCACATTGGTCATTTTGACAATTATGTGGCGTGGGGATCCTCTTCTCTGATCCTCTCTAACGGGAGTTCTATAAGTTCCCTGGACCTGTGTATCGACCTCTTGCTCTATGTTTGGGAAATTTTCTGCTATTATTTCCTTGAAAAGATTGTTAATCCCTCTGGTTTCACCTTCTTTTCTCTCCTCTATTCCAATTATTCTTAGGTTAGCTCTCTTAAAATGGGCCCATATTTCTTCAATGTCAGATTCCTGCTGTCGGATTTTTTTTCTAAACTAGAAACTATGCATTCAATTCTCCATGTGGTCTAATCAGTTGTTTGTACTTTCAATTGAGGCCTTTACTTCATTAATTGCATCCTTTATCTCTTTTTGGCTCTCTCTGAATTATTTTCGAAACACCTCTATCATTTCTACAGTTATTTTCCTGGTTTGATCTTCTAGAAATCTCTGATTTTCTGTTTTATCAGGTTCTGAATATTGTGGGGTTGTGGGCATTCATTGCTCCATTGTTATTCCTCTTTTCCATGATTTCGGAAGTTTGTGCCTTCTCTGGGTTCTTCCCTGGGTCACTACGACTTCACTTAAGGTGCTGTGGATCTCGAGTCTATGGTATCTCAGTTCCCACTACTCCTTTCCTGGGTTGTATCACAGAGTCTCAGACCCTGGGAGTCAATCGAGGCTGCTTTAGACCATGGGGGGTGCCAGGTTGGGCATTCTCCTATGGTGTAATATCTCTGCCACCACCACTCCCCCACTGGGTCAAGTCCCTGGGAGTACAGTACTGGGATTTCTCCTCTAGGGGCCACAATTTGACTCACTGTTGAGTGCGCAGATGGAGCTGTCGTGGGCTCAGTGAATTCGCTGCTGCCGCTGCCAGTAGCAATATGGCACCGCTGCTGCGCCGTCGGCCGTGAGGCTGGCGTATTCCTTTTCTGTTTTTGAACTCCACTCTGAGTCCCTGCAGGGTGCGCTGAGCCCAGCCCCTGGGAGCTTTAGATGCTCCCTGCGCCGAGAAATCTGCCGAAGTCCTCCCGGCTGTTCCGCAGCGGCTCACCTTGGCTCGCTGTCCGCCGCTCCTCTCTGGAGCTTGGTGGGCTGTTGAGTGCGTTGGTCTGGTGCCGTCCGGTGAACACGCCACTTCTGCTGTCAGTAAGGCACTGCTGCCGCGTTCTCGGGCGTGAGGCCGGCGTATCTCCTCTCTGCTTTCTGAGCTCTGTTATGAGTTCCCTTCCTCTCTGGAGCCTGGTGCTGCAAGGCAAAATGGCGCCTGCTGCTTCACGCCACGGCTCCGGCTGCAGCACTGCGATCTGGTTTCTGGTGTCTCGTTTTTCCAGCCCTCTTTTTCTCTGTCCCTTAAAATTACATTTTTTTTCTCTGCTGATGGTGTTTTCTGGCTATGAAAGGCGCTGATTTTGTGGTAATAGAGATTGGTTGTTAGCAGGGCTCGTAAGCCCCGTTTTGCTCCGTCGCCATCTTCCCGGAAGCCCTCAATTGCTTTTCTTTATGCCAACAATGAATTCACAACGAAAGAAATAAAGAAAACTATTCCATTTACTATAACCTCTAAACCAATAAAATACCTAGGAATAAACCTAACCAAAGATGTAAAAGACCTCTACAGAGAAAAGTACAAAACATTAAAGAAAGAAATTAAATAAGACCTTGGAAGATGGAAAGATCTCCGTTGTTCATGGATAGGCAGAATTTATATCATCAAAATTGCCATTCTGCCAAAAGTGATCTATAGATTCAATGCAATCCCCATTAAAATACCAACAACATTTCTCATAGACCTGGAAAAATCATTTATGGATTTTGTATGGAGGAAGAAAAGACCCAGAATAGCCAAAGCAATTCTCAGCAACAAGAACAAGGCAGGAAGCATCACAATCCCGGACTTCAAATTATACTATAGAGCAATAGTAGTATAAACAGCATGGTATTGGCACAACAATAGGCAGACTGACCATTGGAACAGAATAGAAGATACGGAAACAAACCCACTCATCTATAGTCAACTGATCTTTGACAAAGGGGCCAAATTCTTATGCTGAGTTTGGTGCTGGGAGAAGTGACTATCCATTCGTAGAAAGTTGGATCTGAATCCTTATTTCTCACCATGCACAGGAATCAACTCGAGATGGATCAAAGACTTAGAAATTAGACCAGAAACTGTGAAGTTATTAGAGAAAGGCATAGGATCTACACTCTAACATATAGGTACAGGGAGTAACTTTCTCAAAAAGACTTCCAAAGGGCAGGAAATTAAAGCAAGAATTAATAAGTGGGATCTCTTCAAACTAAAAAGTTTCTTCTCATCAAAGGAAACCATCAAGAACCTAAAGAGGAAGCCTACAGAATGGGAGAAGATCTTTACCAGCCACCACTCTAATAGGGGGCTAATATCCAGAATATACAAAGAGCTCAAAAGACTCTACACTAGCAAAACAAACAACCCAATCCAGAAAGGGGCAACTGAAATGAATAGACATTTCACAAAAGAAGAGATACAAATAGCCAATAGATACATGAAAAGATGTTCAACATCACTAGCCATCAGGGAGATGCAAATCAAAACTACGTTGAGATTCCATCTAACCCCAATCAGAGTGGCAAACATAAAGAAATCAAAGAACAACTATTGCTGGCAAGCATGTGGGGAAAGAGGAACTCTTTTACACTGTTGGTGGGAATGCAAAGTAGTTCAGCCACTATGGAGATCAGTAGGGAGATTCCTTAGAAACCTGGGAATAGATCCACCATTTGATCCGGCTATACCACTCCTTGGTATCTTTCCAAAGGGGTTGAAATCAGAGAACTACATTAACATATGCATACCCATGTTCATAGCAGCACAGTTTGTAATAGCCAAAATATGGGACCAACCTAGATCTCCATCAACAGGTGAATGCAAAATTATGGGAAATACACACAATGGAATTCTATTCAGCTATAAAGAAAAATAAAATAATAGCATTTGCAAGAAGATGGAAGGAACTAGAGAACATTGTTAAGTGAGATTAGTCAAGCACAGAAAGAGAAGAGACATATGTTTTCTCTAATATGTCCAAGCTAGGGAGTAGTGGTAATACGAGAGGGATTCCAGATGATGGAGGGGAAATCTCAGCAAAGTTTGAATGGAAGGATGGGAGAGGAAAAAAGATGAGGTTGTTCTATGGAGGAGCTACATATGAATATGTGTAATAGCATAAATACAACATGATTAACCTGGACACTCTCTATTGTGGGGGAGGAAAATGGAGGGAGAGGGGCATGAAGCACAATGTAAATGTACAACACTCTCAATATGTTCTACTTAAAAATAAAAAATAAAAAAATAAAAAATAAGTAAATAAATAAATAAAAATAAATAATAATAAATTTAATTCATCACATAAAGAGAACCAATAACAAAAAAATGCATGCTCATGTCCATAAATGCAGAGAAGCATTTGACAAACTCCAACATCCACTAGTGTTAAAAAAAACTGAAGAAATTAGGGAAAGAAGGAATTTAGGGCTGGAGTGTAGCTTGGGCCTGATTACCTTAATGTTGTTGTTGTTGGTGTGTGTGTGTGTGTGTGTGTGTGTGTGTGTGTGTGTGTACAAACGCATTCACATGTTACTGGGGATTGAATCCAAATATATTCTGAGCTCCATCCTCTATTTTATTTTTTATGTGGAAACAGGGTCTTACTAAATTACCACATGCTGGCCTTGAACCTACAATTTTTTTGTCTCAGCCTCCCATGTACTGGGATTATAGGCATGCACTACTGTGCCTGGCTACCTCAATGTTTTTACACATCTCCCACCACAATCCAAAGTTAAAGGACTGTTGGAAGTTTGCATTGGATCAGAAGAGAGGAAAGGGAAGAAGATTAAAATATCGTCATTTCTAAGTGGGATCTTTGGCATAGAGTCCAAATTTACTTCACCTCAGAAATTTAAAAACCTTGTGGCATCAGGCTGATGATGACTCCAGGTGCTTTCGATAAAAACACACCTTCACCTCAGCCTTATAGGAATTCTCACACAAGTTATTTTCAAAAGATAATGAACAGCTCATAGAAAAACAGCAAAGGCAATAAAAGCATTGGTGGAAAGCAATCAAAATAGAAGAGCATAAAAAGACTTGTAAGACTCACTTCATGTTACTCTAATTATCAGGCACTGGAAGTCAGTGCTACATTTGGCTGGGTTTGTAAGAGCCAAATGTGAGCAGACCTTCCCAATTCTGTATTCAGTGGTAACAATTTGGCACCTTGAAATTGGCCACATAAATCAACAAGTACTATAAAGAGTTTTTTTTTGTCTTCAGAGAGCTCATTATTAAGAATTTCCCAGAAGCCCGGTGCAACGGTGCATGACTATAATCCCAGTTTTTGGGAGGCCGAGACTGGAAGATCACAAGCTTAAGACCAGCCTCAGCTGCTTACTGATGCTTAGGGATGCCCTGTTTAAAAAAATTCAAAAAGCGTTGGGGACATACCTTGGAGGTAGAATACCCCTGGGATCAGTCCCCAGTACCACAAGAAGAAAAGAAGAAAGAAAAGAGAAAAACAGGCAGAGAGACAAGACAAAACACAGAATGAGGGGGGGGGTTCTTTGCAAAGCACATGTTTGATGACAGACTGTCCAAATATAAAAAGAACTCTTAAAACTGAACAATAAGAAACTGACCTGATTTAAAATTGGACAAAGGACTTGAGCAGATACCACATTAAAGAATATATTACAGCCAGGCATGATGGCACATCCCTGTAATCCTAGTACTTGGGAGGCAGGAAGTTCACAGGTTCAAATTCAGCCTCTGCAACCTAGCAAGATCATGTCTCAAAATAAAAAATAAAATAAGGCTGGATATGTAGCCCCAAGGTAGAATAACCAGTACCCCACACACACATAAAAAGAGCATATAGATAGATAGATAGATAGATAGATAGAAAGCAAATAAGCATATGACAACATGCTGTACTTTATATGTCATCAGGAAAATGCAAATTTAAATGATGAGATACCACTGCCTACTTATTAGAGTGGCTAAATCCAAATCACTGGCAATGCCAACTCCTGGTTATTATGTGGAAGGAGAGGAACTCTCATCTCTTGCCATAGCTACAGACACAGTGAAAGACAGTGTAATAGTTTCTTACATAGGTAAACATAATCTTACTATATGGTCCAGCAATCACACACCTTGATATTTACCCAAATGTGCTGAAAGCTTACACCCAGGCAAAACCCTTCACACAAATGTTTATATCAGTTGCCACATGACTATAGCATAGTTGCCACAATATGGCAGCAACCAAGATATTCTTCAGTAGAACATCTTACAACTGTGGTACATCCAGAAAATGATATATTACTCAGTGCTGAAAAGAAATGAGCTACTAAATCATAAAAACACATGATGAAACCAAAAATGAATATTACTAACTGAAAAGTTTGCATACTCTATAATTTCAACTGTATGACATTCTGGAAGAGTCAAAACTATAAAAAGATTTAAAAGATCAGTGTCTGTTGGAGGTTTGGGGAGAGTTTTGTGTGATGTTGATATTAAAGAAACTGGGGAGGGAGGTTCTGTCAGCAGGTAAATGGATACTCAATACATTTAAGTTTATTTTGATAAAATTTAAAACTGCTTTAAAAGGAGTATTTATTTTTAAAAAGGTACTCCAGGTAATTCTGTGCACCTAACCCAGCAAAAAGTATTTAGAGATCACTGTTTTAGACATACCACCTATTAGTCAAATTGCATCCTCAAGTAGATGTTATTGAGATGCTTGATTACTGATTATGGAGCCAGATTCTTTTGAAAAGCCTGTGAGACTGAGGTTTTTGAAGTTAAATAAGGTTAAAGTGTAGTTTTCTTTCTTTGCCTCTTACCTGTAGAAGCAGTGCCTGATAGGATCTTACAGATAGAATTCAATCAAGTGGTGGTGGATTGGAAACATGAAGAAAAAACGATTATCTTAGTGTTCCTTCTAATAATGTAAGTCTGCCAATTTTTGCACCAGTTATCCGTATATTGTACCTCTGCTCCAAACCCATCCTTCTGTAACTGCTCTGTGATAATTGAGGTGGGCTTTGTTCAAATTTCTCCCTTGCTAGTTGGCACTCACTAGAGGGCGCTGGAAAAACACAAAAGGATTTTCTTTTCCAGGTTTTGTTGTGCCTCTTTTTTTTTTTTTTCCCTCTGAGAGAGCACAGCTCTCTATTCCAGTACCCAGCTCCTAAGCACATACTCTTTCTTGTTCTAGGTTCCCTCTCCTATTAACCATATTTTTCTTTTTCTGTATTCTGATGCTTTGACATCTGGGGCCCTGTCAACCCTGAAACTTGCCCCTACCAGAGATCTCCAACTCCAGAGATAGTAAACAACTTACCTGTGAGTGTGCTTTACAAATCCAAACCAACCAACTTCTAACTGCCTCCTTAGTTGGGTTCCTGGAAAGCACTGCATATGTATTGGTGAAAGGAGGGAGGAAGGAAGAAAGGAAGGAAGGAAGGCCGGCAGGCGGGTGGGCGGGCAGGGGGGCGGGCGGGCAGGCAGGCAGAAATTTGAGTTTATTTTTGTAGTTTTACTTCCTTGAACTAGAACTGTCTAGCAACCTATTAAAATGAGGCACCTTGATAGTAGGAAGAACAATGAACACAGAGTTGAAACATTGGTTGCATTCCTAGTGCATTTTTAGCTCTAAAACTCACTAAGACAAGAATGTTTGTCCTTGATGGGGTTCCCTAGGAGCTGAGACTGCCATGGATTTGAGGGTTCAGGATGTATTGAGGAAGAGCTCTCAGAAGAGAGGAAATGAGGCAACAGGAGACTAGACAAAACTGGCCAAGGACATGGTGGCCAGATCCTATGGGGAGATCTGAAGCATGAAGGCATTGAATGGTTGGTTTGATTTTGTTCTTTTTTGTCAGTCACTGGTTGCAAGCTGCCCAGGGTGGGAGTTAGGAATGAGTGTATATGACCATCTAGCAAGAAGACTCCCATTTTACAGAGGGTAATCCTTCAGAGAAGCAAGGATTAGCAGCCAACAATCAGCAGTTGGATTATGAGGCAAAGCCCATAAAGTGGATCTCTCAGGTTCCCAACATTGTCCACATCATTATTAAAACAGTGTACTTACTCTGTACTGTGAAGTGACAAACCAGTGTCAGAGTTGCCATCAGTAATATGACCTTGCATTAGTTATGCTTACAATGTACCAGGTACTGTCCTAAATGACTTACTTATAATTACATAGGGTCAACTCTATGATTGGTTGCATTATTGTTGCCACTAACCCCTTTGACAATAAACAAAAAAGGAAACAGGGGCATGGATAAATCACCTGTCCAAAGTTATTCAGGTACTGGGTAATAGAGCCAGTTTCTAACAGAACTACTGTGATCCAGATGCTCTGCTTTTGTGTACTGTACAATGTGGCCTCCTCAGAGAACTCAGAATCTTGTCCAAGTGTTTTTACTATCTTTTTCATCCCTAAATGAACATATTTCCACTCATCTTCATTCACTAAGCTCTGGTGATTACTGTCTTTAAATATCAGCCCCTAATAACACCAAGTCATCTAGAATATTTCAGACATGGGGATAGAAATGAATAATCCATATAGAGTATAATGTCTTATATTTTAATTTATATTTGAGAATGGATATCTCTAGCATTAAAAAAATTTTCCTAACACTCAAAGCAGACTGTTAAAACCCTCCAACTAGCCGGGAGTGGTGGCACACGCTTGTAATCCCCGCTCTTGGGAAGTGGAGACAGGAGAATTGCACAGGTTCGAAGCCAGACTTGCTGGCTTAAGTGACCCTGTTTCCAAATAAAAATATAAAAATTTGGTGCCTGGGAGTGTAGCCTGGAGTTCGTAGAAGGGTTTCTAGGAACCCCAGTACCACAAAAAAAAAAAAACCAAAAAACCTCCAACAATGGTCTTATGAAAGCAGTTTAGCTTTCCTATTGAAATCTGCAGCTCAGTCTTGTTTCTGAGCACCAGGCCGATCTAGCCAACCATCCCCTGACATGTTAGGGGCTCTTCCCCTCTCAACTGTTTCTCTCTTTGGGTGTCTTATCTCAAGTACAGGCACTGCTTTTTACCCACTCACTCATGTCTGAGCTTGATCTGAAGATAACATTCTCTCTTTCCTTATATGCTATAGCAATCTCATCCCCTAGACCTTCTGGTTTGCTTCAATATACCTGCCTTATCTGGGCATAGTGGCACATGCCTGTAATCCCAGCACATAGGAGGCTGAGATAGGGGGATCACAAGTTTCAAAATAAAAACTAAAATAGGGCTGGAAGTATAGCTTTGGGGATACAATACCCCTGGGTTCAATCCCCAGTACCAAAATAAATAAGAACATAAATATAGCTGCCTTAAGGGAGTCTCTTTTTAGGGAATATACAAAACTATTTACTGAGTGAACAAAACAAAATGTGTGTCTCCAGAGGCAAGTAGAGCCTCTGGAGCTTGGGGAGTCTGGGGTCCCTGGACAGCAATTTATGTGTGTAAACAGCATGATATGACCTTTATAGAGCACCTAACAGAATACTGAGGATAGCAAAGAGAGATGGGTGGAGGAGGTGATAGGGAATGGTAACTAAAACTGCCCAAGCCACCCTTCCACCTTGCCTGCAATTGGACCTGTAGGTGAAATCCTTCCAGAGGACTTCAGGAAGCAAATTTAATTTATCTATGTTATTTCCTATGCAGCTGATCAAAGCACAGTTTTAATAATCCTACTCATATCATTGTGCTTATTCAAAGTGTCAATGAGAATTTCAACTTCACCAAAGGATCTTTGGACACTGTGACAGTTAATGTTTTGGGTACTGGGGTTAAACCAGGGCATTCTACTGCCAAGCTATACCCCTAGTCCTTTTATTTTTATTTTGAAAGAGGATCTCACCAGGTTGCAGAGGCCAGCCTTGAACCCGCGGTCTCAGCCTCCCAAGTACTGAGATTACAAGTGCACACCACCACACAGCTCTGTGATATCTGCTTTTATATGTCAGTTTGGCTAGGCCACAGTGCTCCAGGTGTTTAATCAAACATCACCCTCAAAGTTGAGTTTTTACTGGTATTTATTAAACTGTTATGTGGTAAAAACTGCCGGGGGAAGACCATGCAGACCCAGAAGATGCCAAAAGAAAGTCTTTATTAGCCAGTTGGCAACTACACTGCAGGGTGTTTCATCCTGAGTGCAGCCCCCAGCCATTTTTCAGAGCCCTTTTTATACCGGAAAAACTGGAAACCTATGGGTGAAAGTTTAGATTCTTGTAGCAGGTAGTACAGGGTAGCATAGCACGGGGGAATGTAACCAAGTGCAACGTTCAGAAGTCAAAACAAAACAAGATTGTGCAGAGGCTCAACAAACCACGTGGATCCCTTCTATTATACCCACACTCTGGTTATGACAAAGATGTATCTTTATATTATATGCATCCCAGTTGTGATGAAGATGAAAACTTTCTACTAGGTTTTTCCTGCAGGTGCAAGTTAAGCAGGGATTGCAGAAGCCAAAAGAGCAGTTATACATGACTAGCCTGGGTCATCTACAGTAGCAACATGGCGTTACTTATGATAAGGCTAAGATTCCAGGTTAGCCCATAACAAAACTTGTTTTTATACTTATATTGGTGCATTGTAATTATACGTCATAGTGAGATACATTGATATATGCACTCATTGCTTGATGTATTTTCCTCTGCATTTCATCCCCCTTCTGCTCCTCATTTTCCTTCCTCCTTTCCCATACATGTTAATGAGATTGGTAGCAATACCTTTAAACATGCTCATAACATTATTTGAACTCTTTCCTTCATGTTGGTTTTTCTTTATTTTCTTCCTTGTTCTCTTTCTTCCTCTCTTTTGTTTGTCTTTATCTGTAGTACTGGGGATTGAACCCTTGAACCCAGGGGCATTCTATCTTCGACCTACACAACCAGTCCTCTTTATTTTTATTTCAAAACAGGTTCTTGTTAAGTTACCAAGGATCTTGCCAAGTTACTGAGGCTGACCTCAAACCTGTGATCCTCCTGTCTTAGCGTCCCAAGTATTGGGATTACAGGTGTGTGCTACCATGCCTGGGAAGAAGGAGGAATTCATAGCAAAACTGTCTTCAGATTCAAGATTGCAAGATCAAGCCAAGCATGCTTTTGCATGACTAAATTTCCAGTATTTGGGAGGCTGAGACAGGAGGGTCACAAGGTCAAGGCCAGTTCTTGGTAACTTAGTGAGATCCTATTTCAAAACAAAACAAAACAAAAAATACATCTAGGGTTGTATCTCAGAGATAGAATGCCTCTGGGTCAATCCCCATTGTCACAAAAATAGGTTCCAAGATCAACCCCTGAAGATCTCAGAATTTTCAGCTGCTGCACACACAAATCAGTTCCTTAAAAGTTGCTCTCTTTTTCTCTTTTTCTCTCTCCTCCCCCGTCCCCCAGAGAGATTTGGCCCTCACCAGCTGGCCCTTTTATCTTGGACTTTACAACCTCTTAAACTATGAGAAATATGTTTCTACTATTTACATACTCAGTCTTCAGTATTTTATTAGAGCAGTGTGCACACACAGACACACACACACACACACACGCGCGCGCGCGCGCGCGCGGACAAGGCCCATTCTCAATGACCTCCTCACAGATTTCTAACTCTATTAGGCCATTTTTTTTGGCATTTGGCAGTTGTCAGGATTGAACTCTAACAAAACCAGTGCATTATAATAATTTTGTGACAAAGTGAAGTGTGTTTTTTTCCTAATGCATACAAAGGTCTTATATGGGCTGAGACTTAGGGTGGGTCAAACTCAACAGGTTTAAAATGAATTCATCCTATTCATTCACCTTCCCCCACCTGCTTATCATCCTGGTTTCCTTATCTGAGGGACCACTATCTCCTTTTATCTGGTTATCTAAATCTGAAACCTATAGTTCTAACTTTAGCCTGTGTGAACGCACTCTTGCTCCCTTTGGGTTTCAAACCCATCAAACACTGAGCCCTGCTCTAGAACATCAGCTCTTCTTTGGATTATGAAAAGTTCCTAACTGATCGCACAGCCACTCTTTCTGCCTCCAATTTATCTTACAACATGTGACTCCAGTTATTTTTCTAAAGTATATGAACAATCACTTCATCCTTCTCTAAGATCTTGCTGCAGTTCCTTGTCAACTCTAAAGGAGTTTCTCACAATGTGGATCTCAGATTATCTGTAACAGAATCACTTGAGTTACTTTATAAAATGTGGATTCTCAACATCTGCCCACCAAGCTACAAACTCTGCAGATTCTCTATAGTGAAAGTCCAAAATCTGCTTATTTACGTATCCCAAGTCATTTTTATGCACGTAGTCTTGAAAATTTCCACTTTCTATAGTAAGGTGCATAAATATTTCATAAACATACAGCACATGAACATCTCCCACTTCCCCAGTAGGGTCTGCAGAATGATGCTGGGAGACCAAAGGAAGTCTTGACTGTCCCAGAATGAGAATTGACTCCTCACCTTGCCTTCTAACATACAACTTGAGCAGCAAGTGAACCTCTGGGAGGGTGCCATGTGCTAGTCCCCTTAAAGGAATTGCTGTGAATGCAAGATGGTCAAGTCAGTAAGTATTGGGTAAGTTTTCATAAAGACCTGGAGGGGCAGAAGGAGGATTGGGATGCTTTTGTTGGGAGACAATTCTTCATAACTATCCCAGATTTCTGCATTATTAGGCCATCTGAGTGTGTGCATTAAGCCGTCAAGTTAAGACAGTTGGCATAAGGAGACATTTTAAGACACTAAACCTTAGTAATGTCTTCCTCCCTGGAACCAATGCAGGATAGTAAAGGTAAAGACCTCTCTTTCTCCCCCAAGAGGAAATTTGCTTAAGTTCAAAGTAATCATTCTCGAGGATAGGTCATTAGCAGCCCAATACAAGATCAGCATTTTCTAAATTGGAGGTTCCTCTCTTATGATTCTCCCCATTGCAAGTACAGATACCATCTGACTCCCTATTGATCAAAAGAGATTATAGAGCCAAAAGGAGGCAGAATAGAGGCTACCATATTTTAAAAAATTTGGTAGTGGTGGTACTGGAGGCTGAACCCAGGGGTGTCTACCTTTCAGCTACACTTTCGGCTCCCTTTTTTTCTATTTTGAAACAAGATCTTACTAAGTTGCTGAGGCTGGCCTCAAATCTGTGATCCTATCTCAGCCTTCCACATACTGGGATCATAGGCATATGCCACTGTTTCTATCTTAGATGCCACCATTTGATGTGGGGGTTGGCAAGGTCTTACTGCCAATTAACATATTACCTTGGGGAGACTGGCACTTGGAGTACAGAGTCAAGATATTGATCTGGCTGCTTCTTTTGCTGTGAAAAAATAAGCCATCTTTATTTCTGTCCTAGACAGCTCATGTTTTCTGTTAGAGTGTGGTGACTGGTTAAGTTTTTAGCTTGCTAGTAGGGAGAAATGAAGTTCAGACCCATAACAGTTTCTGACTTAATAGTGTGAAGCACCCTTCTTAGAGGGTGGCTATAATTTATGCATAGATTCCATATGAGTGGGAAAAAGACCTGAGCAGGTGGGAGATTGCTTTTCTGAGCTGGACATCAAGAACAAGGCTTAAGTGTTCTATTGCTTAGCAAAGTATACTGCAACAATGAGTTAGTGACTTAAAACAATTTGAACCAAGAAATATTTGGATCAACTTGCTAATCATCCAGCTTCACTTGATGCCAGCTAAGCCACAGGATGGCTGGAAGGCCCAAAATGGCCTCACTCGCATGGATGGCAGTTAATGCTGGCTGTTGACCATGCTGACTAGGGAACTCAGCTGGGGCAGCTGGCCAGGAACTTTGATTCTCTTCCACAATGAGCCCCTCTGTGCGGCTGCTTAGGCTCCTTCTCAACATGGCAGCTAAGGTCCAAAAAAGAGCCTTCCTAAAAGCCAAAGTGGAAGTTGCAAATTCCCTAGGAATTTACACAGCCTTGGAAATTACACAGCATCATCCTTGTTTCATTGTGTCCCTATTGAGGGGAGGGGAAATAGATTTCACCCCTTGGTGTGTGAGTGGCAAGTTCACCTTGCAAAAGAGCATATGGGGCAGGAGATATTCTTGCAGCTGTCTTTGAAAGCACAATGTACTGCAGTAGTATTTCTCCAACTGCACTGAGCCCTGCAGCAGAATCCCTGTAGCAAGTGAAAATTGAAGGTGATTCTTATATGGTAACATTTGAGAAACCCTTTGGTGACCTACAGAGCAATGGCAAAACTTTTAACCCTAGCATTCTAGATCTTCCATGGCTTGGCCCTCCTGGCCTCTCATTAACCCCCTCAGTTGTCTGATTTTATGCTCCAGCACCACTAAGGTTCTGGAAAATCCCTTGTATATAAGCTGTTTAGCTAACTCTCCATGTATGCCCATAAGTGTTGTTTCTGCCTGGGATGACTTGAGTTTTACACTTGACCAAGAACGTATCTACCCTTTAAGGTTCAGATTTAGCCTGGTATGGCGGTGCATGCTTGTAATTCCAGTACCTGGGGGGCTGAGACAGGAGGATGGCAGGTTCAAGGACAACCTTAGCTAGTAGTGAGACATTAATCAATGTAGTGAGACTCTGTTTCAAAATAAAAGTAAAATAAGACTGGGGTATAGCTCTGAGGCAGAATGACCCTGGATTCAATCTCTATAAACATAAAAGGGGGGTAATTTCTTAACCTGGGTGCAGTGGCACACACATTTAATTTCAACACTTGGGAGGCTAAGACAGGAAGATTGCAGGTTGGAGGCCAGAGAGCAACAATTAGGGATAGCCTGTTTCAAAATAATAAATAAAATGATAAAAAAATCTGAGGTGTAGCTCATAGGTAGGGCACTCCTGAATTCAATCCCCAGTACCCTCCTTCCCACCCAAGTATATGTCTTAGTTTACTCAGGCTGCCATCACAAAACACTATAGGCTGGGGGTTTAACTGAGAGCCATATATTTCCTCACAGTTCTGGATCTGGAAAGTTCATGATGAACATTCCAACAGGACTAGGATTTCAGTGAGGGCTTTCTGCCTTCTTGCTGAGTCCTCACATAGCCTTTTATTTCCTTCTTTCCTTCCTTCCTTCTTTCCTTCTTTCCTTCCTTTTCTACCCAGGTCCTCACACATGCATACACTGAGCTACATGCCAAGCACCCCTATTTTTTTTTTTTTTTTGGTACTGGGGATGGAACCCAGGGGCATTCAACCTCCGAGCTACACATCCAGCCCTACTTTTTTTTTACTCTTTATTTTTAAACAGGGTCTCACTGAGTTGCAAAGGGCCTCACTAGATAGTAGCTGAGGTGTTCACAAACATTCTATCCCTAACAGTGGGTTAAACATTTGATTTAATACTTTTGGAAAATCAGAAGTTTGCAGGAGGTGGTTTTCTGGTGTGAGAGATGTCCCTTCTTTCCAGCCCTCCCTACTCTGTTGTCCTTTCATTTTAGATTTACCCCCTTTGGGTCTCCAGACATCACACTCTCAATATTTAATTTGAAATTATTAAGGCAGTAGAACAGAATGAGAGTGACGGGTATGGATTACACTGTCTGCTGCATCTGCCTTTAATCTAGGAATGAAGTGTTCCATTTATATGTTCTTAGGCAAACCTGGGTCATGGGTCTTCTGTTCACATTCAGAACAACCACAGGCAAAAGGTCTCAGGATTCCCACACTGCTCCCAACAAAATCAAGGGTGAGTTGAAGGGAGATAAGCCAGGGGATATATCAACTCAAGAAGAATAAGCAAGGCAATCTTATCACAGGAAGCAAACATCCTAAATTCCTTTATCATCAAATATTGGCTTGATTTTCATGGTGGTGGTTTCTAATCAACAGAAATTAAATGTCACTCTTAATATAAACCAAGGGCGGAAGATTTGAGGGTGGCGCTGGAACACTTGGTTGTCCTACAGATGGCAGGGAGGTGGATTTGTGTGGGGGGGGGAGAAGAAGGGGTGTAGAGAGAACAGAGTGGCAGGAGTTGCAAACATTCATTAAATTGTTCCTGCTTCAAGATGCCAAGACGGGGGACACCCAAAGGGCTTGGGTGGCCCCTACTGCAAAACTATTTCGGAGACCAAAATTGAAGAGAAAGATCCTTTTGAATCCTTGCATTTCCCCAAACATGATTTTACACTCCACCTCTCCGTAGACAAATTGGTTGGATACGAAGCAATGCAAGTTATTGGCAATCCCTTGGAAGATTCTCAATCCTAGCAGCGTGGGACGTGCCAAAGCCGCTTGCGAATGTGTCCTAGCTAGAGTCTAGGCTCTGGGGGCGGGCACCAGGTGGGCCCTGGGCGGGACTAGGGGGCGAGGTGCCGCCGGCGCCCCGCCCTCCCCACCCGCCCCGCCCCCTGCGCGCGCGGCCTTGTGGGTAAAGCGAGGCCGCCAGGTGACAGCTAATGGCGGCGGCCGCCTGAGGCCGGCGATCTGGGGGCGGAGCGGAGTGGCAGGAGGCGCTCGGCTGCACCTTCCCGACGACGGCAGCGGGTTCGGCCAGGGTTTGGCGCGCCATGGACAGGCCGGCGGCAGCGGCGGCGGCGGCGGCGGTGGGCTGCGAGGGCGCCGGGGGTCCAGGCCCGGGGCCAGCGGGCGGCAGGAGACCCCCTCGGTCCATGGGAGCAGCCGCCTCTGGCTCCAGGCAGCCCAGCATGGAGACCCTGGACAGGTAAGCAGGGCCGGGGCCACTATGGCCTCCTGCGCCCCCACTCTCGAGGACCTAAGGCGACGCCCGGCCGACTGTCTGGCGTTCCGCTTGGGCCACGGCGGGGGCGGGTGGCCGCACTCTGTCTCCTTCCCGCCTCCCGGGACATCTGCGCTTGGACCTGGCCGGGAGTCCTCACCTGCCTCACTTCCGCCTCGCGAGCGCCAGATTCCCTGATGGGCTGTCAATGTGCTCCCCAGGGCACCTTGGCGACCCCTTGTCTCTCCTTGCCCAGACCGCACATCCGCTGAAGGGAGATTTCACCCCAGCTGTCCTCTTGGCGTCGCTTTGCTTACTTGGTTTTAAGACCCAATCGCTGCTGCCTCTGCTCTGGAGTCTTTGATGTTGGGGTTAGGGGAGGGGACTGGATCCCAGAAGGATGGGAGCTGGTGTAAACTGAGGCGATGGTACCCTGAATTGAAAACGGGGATGAAAAACTTCCAAACTGCCCAGGATCCAAGAATGCAGACTCACTTACTTTCGGTTCTTCACACTTAAAAGGCACCTGTTCATTGTTTTCTTTTTTTATTTTTATTTTTATTTTTATTTTTTGGTGGTACTGGGGTTCCTGGAAGCCCTTCTACCTCCGGGCGACACTCCCAGACTTATTTTTACATTTTTATTTGGAAACAGGGTCTCCTAAGCCAGCGCGCGCGGCTGGCTTCGAATCTGCGCGATCCTCCTGTCTCTGCCTCCCAAGCGCGGGGATTATAAGCGTGCGCCACCACGCCTGACTCATTGTTTTCTTGAACCCATGAGCCTCCGGCTTTAAAGGCCATTGCAGAACCCAGATAAATTAGAGACATAGACTGGCCATGTGTGACCAAGGAGGGCCGTCCCCTCCTTTGAGGGCATGGGGTGGCCTATCCTATGGCCCGGGACATCTAGTTTTCACACATCGTGGCCATTTCCCTGACACCCAAGCATACTTGGGCAACAGGCTCTGTTTCAGATATTCATTCCTCCCTGTCTTAGTCACACCAGTGTGCTAAAGTTTTGGGAGTTTCCAAAGGCACAGGGACAATAAGAAACACTCCTTCACTTTATTTCTAGCTCTGTGTAATTACAATGTACTTTAATAAATTAATTACCCAAGAGATCAGCTTCACTGACAACTAATCAGCTAAGACAGCATTTGGAATGGCGAGGACTTCACTTGTCTCCAAATATTCAACAATGTGTGAGGTTTGGGCAATTCTGAGAATAATACAAGATGTCTTTCGTTCTCTGGCTTACTATTTTGTGAAGTAAACAAACCAACAATTGAAATTGAACTTGATAGGTACTAGGCTAGAGGTGAATACACAAATGTAACCAAAATGGAGCATTTATCTGAATTATCTAAGGAGATGAAGGAAACTTGAATATGCTACCCCAAGACTTGCCTCATATTCTGGTTTCCTTGAGAGATTTTTTTTTCTGTACTGGAGATAGAACCCAGAGGCATTTTACCTCCGAGCTGCACCCCCAGGCCCATTTTTTATTTTTTATTTTGAAACAGGGTCTGAGTTGCAAAGGGCCTCACTAAGTAGCTGAGGCTATTTGCAAACCATGATCCTCTGTCTCAGCCTCCAGAATGCCGGGATTACAAGCGTGCGCCACCACACCCAGCTTTCCTTGAGAGGTTTTTAAGCACTGCCTAAGGATTGTCATTCTAAGGAGGTTTAGGGAAGGCCTAGGAATTAGTATTTTTCAAAAGCTACAGACACTCAGTAGTGATCCACTATGCTGTGGGTATATGGAGGTCGGGAACTTGATTTCTTCTGTCGGGTATGGTCAGTATGAGAGGATCTTCCAAAGAAGCCTGGCATTTCAATTGAATAGTGAAAAATGAGTAGAATTAGCCAGGGCACAGGGTGGAGAGGGCTTTGGGCCATGAAAGCAGAATGTGCAGTCATTTAGGCAATACAGGTATATGGACAACTGGTGAGAGAAAAGGCCTTTTGTTGCCTGTGGGAAGACAGTCTTCCTAGGGAGTTGTATATAACCTGCACCAAAATCATCTCAGGTGCATATTCTTGGGCCTCACCCCACATCTAGTCCACCTACCTCTGGAATCAAGCCTGGAATTCTGTATTTTAACAACCTTCTTAGTATGAGTATGGTGGATCATGCAGGCTGTTTTGCTTAGGATGGTGGATGGTCATCGTGTACTTAGAGGGCCAGTGAAATTTTTAATCCTCCTCAGTTCTGTCCTTGTTTGGATGAGAAATTGTATATATAATCACTCATGCTTTGGGGACCACAAAATACTTTCAGTCGTGTGAGCTGTGGCATCCCAACAACATTCTAGAATGATTCTCTGCAGTAATGTGGCAAATGGACTGGAGGAGGGGAATCTAGTCAGTAGGTTATAAATATGTTTAATCACTTATGCATTTCTTCTGTAAATATGACACTGTGTGTCAGGTGTTGTGTTGAGCCTGAGGACACACAGGCAACAAACATAAAAGAGACAAGTAAAATGTGTTCTCTGTTAGATGGTGATTGGTATCAGGGAAAAGAAAAGTAAACCAGGATGGGGACAAAAAGTTCTGGGGGTATGTGCTTTGGGTAGTGGTTGGAATTTTAAGTAGGATGATCAGATAAAACCTACTTGGGAAAGGTAACATCTGAGTAATGCCCTGAAAGAGTTGAAAGACCCAGCCATACAGATAGTCCAGGACAATAGAATTCTAGGAAGAAGCTTATGCATAGAAAGGCCCAGGGATGACAGTGTGAAGGAAGTGTTCTAGGGTGAACAAGAAGATTAGGTGTCAGTAGGAAGAAAGACATAAGGGATGAAGTCCCAAGGGTAGCTGGTGGAGAGCTTGCAGGACATAGGGAACCAATGGGGACTTCAGGGCAGCAGAAGAACTAATTTGGTATAGGTTTCTGTAGGCTCTCATGATGCTGTGTGGACTGCAGACAGAAAGGAGAAGGAGTTGAAGCAGAGTAACCAGCATGTAGGAGATTATTGTAGTAGGGCATGTGAGAGCATGATGGCTTAGCCTACTGTGATGGAGGGAATGAGGGGAGAAATGGTCAGATTCTAGATACAATCTGAAGAAGACCTGCAGGGTGGAGCAAATAGGATTTGTTGAAGATCAATTTTTGAGTATAACAGAAGAATCAAGATGCATTACAAGGTATTTAACTTTGGAAAAATAGTGTTGCTGAGATAGAGAAACTTCTAAGTGAATCAGGATTAGGAAATAGCAGGCTCTCAGATTTGGACATATCAATTATGAGATGCCAATTAATATATCCGAGAGCAGATGTCAAAGAGAAAGCTTATTTACTTGAGCCTGGAGTTGAGGGGTAGCTTCTGGAGACCTAACTTGGCATCTAGATGGGACTTCAATTCATGAGGCAGGAAGAGAACACAGAAAAATGATGGCTCTAAAAAGGAGAACTGGAATAGAAATAGGGTAGGGTAAATTTTCAAGATATTAGCATGGAAGAGGTACATGATCTGGGGAGCCTTCAGCTGTTTTTGGTGTGAGCATTGGAACTAGGAGAGGCCAGATTGGAGAAGCAGAGCTAGAGGCCTTCAGCCTGTGAGGAGTTGTTGATGCCACGAGCGTGGAAGGCAGTTGCATAGACTGAAGAGAAGAGAGAGGGGAAGAGGAAGCATGGCTTCCCGTCTCAGTTCATCATCTTCACCAATTCCCATTCCTGCTTTTCTTCAAAGAGTGACCCTTAGATAGAACCTAGCTCTTTGGGCTTAGCTCCACCATGCTTCCTGGACCATGAGACTTTACTTCTCTTCCCAGTACTCTCCTCTTTTTGATGCAGCTGTGGGCCTGTGAAAGGATGTGGCTTGTTGAAGGTCACAGAGCTAACTGGTGATAGAAGTGTGATTAGAATCCAGGCCTCTGTCTACTAGCCCATTTTACCACTGCATGCACAACTGCAGTGGCCAGGACATTTCTGGTTTCAGGTGACATAAAAACACAATTGAGTGAAAGCCATAAAGGAGGTTATCTTGATTTACATTAACTGCTTTAGACTGGGAGAGATGGCCATGGGCACAAGTAGGGCAAGGGTTACAACAGCGTTGACAGGACTCCCCGTCTCTTATTTTTATGATTTTGCTTTTATCTCTGTGGGTTTTTCAAAGGGTTAGATGTGGGGATTGGCCTCCACAGAATCTTATATAGTCAGGGGGTACAGTTCCCCAAAGTAAAGAAGAAAAGTGTACTTATCAGAGGAAGTGGGAAAGGATGCTGGTAGATGATCACAATAGGTCAGTTATGGTCAACAGTTGGATTTCTACAGTATTTTTCCCCTGTATTTGCATCCACTTTTATATTTGGAGAAGAAATATGGTTGCTGACAGAAAAAGGCATTATGAAAAGAAAAGTAGCAAATAAGCCGACAATAAAGATTACAGCCTTTAAAAAGGAAACTAAAATCTCTCCCTTTCCCCTCTTTCCTCTTAGAAATTGTGCTAGATTTCTAGTTTCTGCTAATTGTGGTAGATTCTTGGCATATCATAGGAGTTTCTGCCCATTCTGCTATTTTTTTTACTTATATTTTCAAGCACACTGCTAACCACTGGGCTGTCTTAATTAGAGACTGAAATTTGGATCACTAGTACAGGACATCAGATTTTTAAATTTTATTATTTAGGTTATTTTATATATTGCCTGGAAATTCCAGGCATTTCTGTTTTCCAAATATATAAGTGGATTTAATTAGGGATGTGATCTTTTTAAAGATTGGAAACATCTTTTACAATAAAAGCTACCTGCATGGTAAACTATTGTAGCATCTTTTGTCTTCTTGCTTGATTTCTTCAGTGTTTTGCCAAATCAGGAATGGAGCCTCTCTTCTGGGGGCATTTTTTTTTAATTCTCTCATAGTCTAGTTTGATTATGTCGTCCTTTTGTTCAGGTGAGTACAGCCCAAACCACTTACCAGTCACATGACCTTGGGCAGACCTGGAAGCTAGATTTTCTCATCTGTAAAATGGGTCACTTTGAGGTTGGTAAGGTTGCAGTGTAGAAATGACTTTGAAAACCTTAGAGCACCGTGGAAGTAGAAGATGTCATTTTCTTTGTATCATTGTGTTTTAATACAAGGCAGTTGGCTAGCATCTGTGATTCTGGATTTAACTCAGTAAGCTGGCCACTATGGGTGGTGCTATATATTAGAAGGATGATCACAGCACCTCTGAGACCCCATTTTCTCATCTCAAGAACAAGTTGGCTAGTCCCTGTTCTGCCTTTTTATCGCACCATTCTTAGGAGGCTCTGACATAACAACTAGAAGAACCTTTTGTAAGTTGTCAAAACACTTACAGAAATTTACTATACACCAAATGTAATTTTTCTATTGTGTTTTGTAAAATCACAGACAGCTTTGCTTCATTAAGAGTCTCTTTGCCTCACTCAAAAGTACACTGGTTTTTAGACTAAAAGTGACAGAATGAAATTAAGTTTTTGAAAAAATGTATGCTGTAAGCTAAATATTTCACTCTAGAATTAATTTTATATACATTACATTAAGAATCTTCTGTACAATTGTAGTAGAATAAAATTAAATTAAATGTTAGAGTAGCATGCTTAACTGTAAACAGCCAGAATCTTAAACTTTTTAGAATAAAGTTTGTTTTATTTAAAATTAACTAGGAACCTAATCTTACTTGTTAGCTTTAAGTCAATATTTCAGTTCTTATATTAAATGTAAAAGTCATCAAGTAGTTTAATAAAATTTTATTCTTCTAAATGTGCATATATCCCTATTCAGTGCTCATTTGCAGGAGCCTGTGCTTTAAATTTTTAATGACACTATTTCTTTTAGTCCTACAGGGTCACATGTTGAATGGTGTAAACAGCTTATAGCTGCTACAATTTCTAGTCAGATTTCAGGTTCAGTGACATCAGAAAACGTGTCCAGAGATTACAAGGTAAGCGACATTGAGTGTTTAATTTATTTTTGCTATACTAAGCAGCCATGAAGCTTTGTGGTTTTAATTCAAGTGAGCCTTTGACCCCTTGATACTTAACTGCCATTTGCTTGTGAGTGAGGAGAAAGTAGTGATCTGGAATGTAGAAGAGAAATTTTACCAGTATCTAGTATATGTGATCATAGTTTTGTAACTGAAAGGAAACTCTGACTTTAGATTATCATTCTTTTATCAATTAAGTTCCAAAGAGAAGGGAAACTAGTAGAGTAGAATGGGACTGAGGGAGAGATGATGGGAGTCAAAGGGGAGATTCTGGGGAGTGAAATTGACCAAATGGTGTATGTGCCTGTACAAATACAATGAATCCCACTATTATGTATAATCATAATGTGCCAGTAAAAAATCAAGTTCCATTTTATTATAAGAAATTCATATATTTTGTTAGTTTTCTATATTTCAGAAAAATCTTAATATACAATATCTCTCTAAGTTGAAAATTTATTCTTGTATTTAGGTATTGCCTATGAGAATTGAGCATTAACATGTATTACTAGAATGTAAAATCAAAAGAGTATTGTATAAGCAGGCTCATTCTTTTTCACTGTGAGCAGTTTTATTCTGGGGTAGCAGTGCCCCCTTTCCAGGTATACCAAAAACGGGAAGGCAAAGGGGTCCATGGAATGCGTGACCTTTTTTTGGTCCTAGAAGCTTGAGGCAAATCATTCGTCATCATCCTCCTCAGCCATGCCTAGGGCCTGGTTGCCTGGAGCTCGGGCAGGTGTGGCCTGCTGGATAGAGACAGTGCCGCTGAGCATGGCATAGCCCACCATGTTTGCCAGTCCCACTAGCACAGACAGGATCTGGCTCCAGCGCTGGGATGGCTCCTCTTCTGACTCCCGGCCTGCTAGTGTGTGGCATTGGGGTGGCACCTTGGCTCCACCCCAGGGAAAGTAGAGGCTGAGGTTGTGGGTGCAGTAGGTGCAGAGGTGGTGCAGCCCCCACAGGTGGGCCTTCAGCCTCCGGTTGGGCAGCTTTGCCTGCAGCATTTGGGCCAAGTAGCTGAAGATGAAAGTGTCCAAGGAGGTGAGGACTTCTCCAAAGAAGAACTTCTGAGAGCCCAGGTGCTGAAAGAGAAGGGTCAGATACTCCGGAGCCTCTTGGAACAGCTCCTTCTCCAGTTCCTCCTTGTTCTCGGGCCTGTGCTTCCCACACAGCAACTGCAGCCACTCCATGTACTGCCACTGCATGAGGCCAGGCAGGAAGAAGGAAGGCTCATTTTTTTAGTCCTTCATGAAGAAATCTCTGTTCATTTTGAAAGGAGGATTCCCTACTTATTCTAAGTTTAAGAGTTATAAGCTTCTTGTTGACAAAGACTCGGGCTCCTTTGCTCACCACTGGTTTCCCAACATAAGGCTGGAACATAATATGTACTAGGTAAATATTTGTTTAATCACTAACAAGCTAAAAATTCCTTGCTCTCTTTGTGTAGGCTAAAGATGAACTTTGTTTTAAAGTCAATAAGCTTAACAGGTACACTAAAGGAAACGTTCTTTACATTCCAGTTGTGATGTTTGTTCGAATTGAGGTTTCACTATATAATAGTCATTTTTGTCTGCTAGGAATAGCTGATTGATTTTTCACAAGCATGTACAAAATATATTTGGTATCCTGGACCATCATTAGTTAACAGTCTCAAAATTATAATCCTTGCCAGACATCAAATCTTACAAGTAGCCGGGCGTGGTGGTGCATGCTTGTAATCCCAGCATTTGGGAGCCTGAGACAGGAGGATTGTGGTTCATAGACAGCCTCAGCTACTTAGTGAGGCCCTTTGCAACTCAGTAAAACCCTGTTTCAAAATAAAGAATAAAAAATAGGGTGGAGGGTGTAGCTCGGAAGTAGAATGCCCCTGGGTTTCATCCCCAATAACACACACACACATACAAAAAAAATCTTACAAATAGTTCAAGAACTGAAATATATACTAATTAATTCTAAACTGCCTCAGTTCCTTTTTAGCTTATAGCATAACAAGTACAGAAGCTGACTCAAGAGGCCATGTAATTGAGATTTGGCTATGGTGCTGTCTTTCACTTCCTTCAAGCTAGCAGATGCTGTTATGCTTATCAGAGGAAAAAAAAGGAAGGTATGGCTGTGGATTAGTAGAAATTGGATAATCTACTCACTAAAAGAGTGACTGTCCTCTGTTACCTGGTTTTCATGGTCACCCAGAAAAGACCACCTGGGACCTCCTGGGTTTCAAAATTTGGTGAGGCAAATACATGTTCAGTCAGTCGGAAGAAGTACTTGCTGTATCACCCATGCCTGGATATCTGACCACTAAGCAGCTTTGGACCAGTTGCCTAATTGCCCCCACCTCCGAGAAGCTGTCCATTGATGGAAAGGCCCATATTAGTGGAAGATAGCTCTGAGACCTTGGGGAAATTTTCTGTGTGAACAATTATGATTTTTTTTTTTTTGCAGTGCTGGGGGTGGAACCAAGGAGCATTCTACTTCCGAGCTATACCCCCAGCCCTGTTTTGTTCTTTTTTCGTGTGTGTGGTGCTTGTAATTGAACCCAGGGGCATTCTACCTCTGAATTACACTCCAAACCCGATTTTGAAAAAGAGTCTCACTAAGTTGCGGAGTGCCTCACTAAGTAGATGAGGTTGGCCGTGAACCTTGATCCTCCTGTCTCAGCCTCCCAAATACTGGGATTTTAAGGGTGTGCTACCATGCCCAGCTAACAATTATGATTTAACTGCAATGTTTTCATTATGGTTGAATAGTTGTTAGTGTTGTATGAGTTCTATGAAAGACTGGATGTTGACTATGTGCATGGCTTTCCAACATATACATTAATAGATCAGACTAAGTTTTATCAGTTTTAGTCTACTGACAAATTTTCCATAGCAGAATTAGTTCATGTTGGAATAGTTTAACAGATGATATACAGGCCAAATAATTCTATATTTTAGAAATTAAAAGTTTCATCCTTATATCAGATCGTAGCTAAAGCCTATGATAAATTATTGTAAGGGAACATGTTTTATAACCATCTTTGTTATATTTGCCTTGTAGCCAGATCGGCAAAGTTGGCATTATATTTATAATTTGGGAGTTATGCAAAAGCATAAGGTATTTCTAAACCACAAGTGTAATTATACCTGCTACTTATAAAATAATTCTTAAAACTTTTGTAACCACACTGGGCCTCTGAGACCCCTCTACTATGGGAACTATTACTTGGTGTTTTCCTTGAAGGTCTAGATACAGTTCCCGGAGAAATTAAGTTGTGGTATTAGTTGATAACATTTGAAGTTATTTAGTGTATAAATATTTTATTTGAAATACATGCTTAATTTGGGTTTAATTTACTATAGGTTAAACTCAAGTCAGAAATTAAATGGAAGCATATTTTTATATGGAATAGATCAGTTGCATCTTATTTGAAATATTTGTAAGCTGGGCGTGGTGGTGCAAGCTTATAATCCCCGGGCTTGGGAGGCTGAGACAGGAGAATCACCCAGGTTCGAAGCCAGCCTCAGCTGGCTTAAGAGATCCTGTTTCCAAATGAAATATAAAATAGGTGTGGGAGTGTAGCCTGGAGGTAGAAGGCCCCTGGGTTCCATCCCCAGAACCACAGGAAAAAAAAGAAATATGTGTTGTCTTCTGAGTTGTTGGCTGATATATCATCATTATAATCAACTCTCATACACATAGATTTCTGTGATCTTATAATAATTTTTCTACTTAATTTTTTTGAGTCTTACTAGGTTGATGAGGCTTGCCTGGAATCTACAACCTCCTATCTCAACCTACAAAATACTGGGATTACAGGCATGTGCTACTATGCCGGGTTATATCTACTGTTTTTCAACATGTGGCCCTTGTGGCTTCCTGTATCAGTGCCCCCTGGGGTTCCTATAAAAATGTAGTTTCCCACCAGGCGCGGTGATGCATGCCTGTAATCCCAGCATTCAGGAGGCTAAGACAGGAGGATTGCGGTCTGTGGACAGCCTCAGCTACTTAAGCCCTTTGCAAATCAGTGAGACCCTGTTTCAAAATAAAGAATAAGAAAAAAAACATAGGGCTGGGGGTGTAGCTTGGAGGTAGAATGCCCTTGGGTTCCATCCCCAGACCACACAAAAAATGTAGTTTCCTGGGCTCCACCTCAACTTAGTGAATTGACATCTCTGAGGGAAGGAGCTAAGTGTTTCTTATGTACAACAAAATTTAAAAACTTTGGCTTCTTAAGTTTATATGTGTTTAAATTGGAGATTAAGCCAAGCATTTCTGGTACATTACTACAAAACTGAATAATTAGCAATTCATCTTAGATGTTGAGAACAATTAATTATTTTTTACTCATATATTTTCAGCCCAGGTTCAGATTATCCCAAATGTGATAAGAATATCACTTGTATCAAATGAGTTTATATAGTATCTCTATAAACATTTTAATAGTTATGTCATTATTTTTTATATTTTAAAAGTTAGCACATCAGCTTTTGGTTTAATGGATATAATTGCCTAAAAAGGGCAAAGTATATTAAGAGTGGATTTTTAAATCAATATAATGACAAATATTAATATCAATGCAAGTGGTATGTAGTTATAACAAGCTAAACGTGTAAGGGTGGTATTATGAAATGACAGAACTTTGGCAAATATAGTCTCAGCTGAAAGAGCAGATAGCAATTATATGGGTCAACTAAATTAATGAATGCATACCTTGATACCAAATCATCCTGAAGATTAGCCTGATAATTAAGACTAGTAGGAGAAATATAATGAAATGTGTTGCTTGACCCCTCAACTACTATGTTGCTTTCATTTTTACTAGGCTAACAGTAAAAAATATCTTTTTGTCAAAAAATTAGGAACAATATCTTAATGTAATTTTCAATATATTTGATGAAATAATACAATTGCAGATTGCAATGAAACATTTCTAGGAACTACTAGTAGAAATAACACAGTTGATCAAAGCTTCCATTGTTTAGAAAGTAAAACTAGGCCAGGAAGAGGGAGGCTGATGGAGTAGGACAAACAGTACTGTTAGTTTTATGACCCTATCTGTAAAGATAAAAGAGTTTGAGTTATATTATAAGCTTCTAAATATCTTTGTGTCTAAAACATTCTTCAGTTAGGTTTTGTCTGGAAGGATATGATTCTGGCCAGCTTTATGGAAATTGGAACACTATAATTCTAATGTGAGCATCTTGTTGCTTCTGTCATCATCATCATCACTTCCTGTTCCTCTCCACTTCTTCCTTCTTACCTCAACATGCATATTCAGAGGCTAAATGTTTTCCCTAAACATTCTGAAGACAAAAGAAAAAATGTGGAAAGTGCTTTACAATGTTTAATCATTGAGCAGCATAGCAAAATAATTAAATTCTGGATCCTCAACAAAAATTCCAGAATAGCTTTGTAGGGAAGGCAGAAGCAACATATGGGAAAGGCTTCATTAATCTTGATCTAGATCTTGGTTAATATTCCTTAAATTGGGTAGCCAATGAAAATGGAAACTTGAGCGTGATTTTCATAGTCCATTGTTGGTACCTGGCATCATTACTTGTTAAATAAATCAGAGGTTGCCAACTTGGATGCCTACCTGTGACAGTCAACAAGCTATGCAGACATAGGGGAGTGCTATAGAGAACTGAAGAGTTCCCCTAATTAAAACCAACCCTGCTACTGCCTGTTTGAGCAGTAGAACTCCAGTTGATAACCACTATAATAGATGGTAGTGCTGTCTTATCTACCAGAGTTATAATGTGAAAGTATTATCTCTTTAAAATGTCAATCTTGGACTTCTGCTTCTAGAAAGATGGATGAATGCATTTTCTATTGTTTTTCACACTAAGTACAACTAAAAACTTTAGACATAATCTATAAGCTATGTATAAGAACAGTCTGAAAGGCAGAGAGATGAAGGCACATTAATTAAGGATGTTAGGACCCAAGGAATGACATGGTATTGGGTGCCCTTGGTTTTGTTTTTGCCACAAGAATTCTGGACCTGTTGCTGAATAAGCCAGTGGTTCAGAAACTCAGTAGGTTCAGGTAAGAAAAGCCTAGTCACTAACTAGAGGACCAGGAAAGGGACAGCCTCACAAAAAGAAAACACTTACACACTATCACTCTCTTCTAGCCAAACCCCACAGGAAAAAAAAAAATTGTAACCCTATGCCATCCCACCAGCAAAGCCAGTTAGGTAGCCCTAGCATACTGTAAGGAAGTACACTAATCCCTTGTATAGGTAATGGCACAGGAGTTCTAATGAAGAGTCAGGGCTTCACCACACATAGATATAGAAAAGGAATTTACCCTCTCTAGTGTGCTGTCAGTGAAGGCCAGAAAGGTTTCTGTGGAAATCCAGCCAGGAGCTGGACCCTTTTGCCTCTCCTTTCCAGTAACAAGGAAACCTCTACCCTTTGATATCAATGAAGTTCTGAGTGGGAAACTTAGACATCTACCCTACTTGGCAGTAATAAAACAGTGCTCCCTTTTCTACTGATACAGTGTCAGAGACAGCCAAATAAAATAGAAGGCTTAAATAAGATCCACAGTCTCAAACATAATGCCCCAAATGTTCAAATTTCAACTGAATATCATGTGTCATACCAAGAATGAGGAAGATCTTAAACTTAGTGATAAAAAAGAATCACTATGGACTGGGCATGTAGCTCAGTGACAGAGAGGTTGCTTAGCATGCTTGAGGCCCTGGGTTCAATCCCTAGCACTACAAAATAAATAAGCCCCCAAAACAATAAGAGAAAAAGAGAATCAACAAAATCAAAGGTAAAATGAAAGAGATGTTAGAATATGTGCAAATTATTTTAAAGAAGCCATCATAAAATTGTTTCAATAAACAACTACAACAAATATGCTTGAAACAATGAAAAATATAAACAAAAAAGAAATAGAAAAATTTCAGCAAATAAATGTGAGACATAGAAGAACCAAGAAGAAATTTAAAAAATGAAAGATACTATAACCAAAATAAACTCAGTGGAAGAGTTCAATCGCAGAATGAAGAGGACAGAGAATCGAATTGGCGAACTTGAAAACAAAACAATAGCTGGGGATGGTGGTGCATGCTTTTAAACCCAGTATTTGGGAGGCTGAGACAGGATCTGGGTTTGTGGCCAGCCTCAGCTACTTAGTGAGGCCCTTTGCAACTCAGCAAGACCCTGTCTCAAAATAAAGAATAAAAATAGGGCTGGGGATATAGCTCAGAGGTAGAATGTCCTTGGGGTTCCATCCCCAGGACCAAAAAAACCCAACAACAACAACAACAAAAACTCCTGACCTCACAGTTCAAACTTCCTAACAGGTTAAAACCTCTGGTTGTTAACTTCTTTTTGCTGTACTAAGTATTGCACCTAGAGACACGCTACCACTGGAACATTTTTTTTTTTTTGACACAAGGCCTTACTAAGTTGCTCTGTCTGGCCTCAAACTTGTGATCCTCTTGCCTTAGCTTCCCAAGTAACTGGGAATATAGTTGTGTGCCACTGTGCCCAGCTCAGGAAAATCTCTTTTTTAAAACTAATTTTGTAGCAATCTGATTTCAACAGTAAAATTATTGTATCAATATAATTTGTACTAAAGATAGAAAACAGTGGCGTTTTTACTCCAACATTTTAATATTTTTTCTAAAAAGAACCTCTAAGGCATAAGCTCAAAGATAACTCATTTATGAAAACCTAATATCTATTTGGCTTAGAATTGTTTTTGGTGATTTTTCCAAAAGATTATAAAATTTGGAGTCAGCACTTTTGACCTTCAATCCTAGCCTTGTACTGATTAGGTGTTTACCAAGTTACTTAACCTTGTTGAGCCTCAATGGCCTTGTTTGTCTGATGATAATATAGCTGAGGTTGAATGTGTTAAATGGGGCAATGTATATATTAAATATGCAAATAATATTTATTATATCCTGTCACTGTATAAAAATTTCTACGTGCAAAAACAACTGCAAAAGGAATGTACTATACTTACTGAACACTAATCTCCAAGAAATATGTGAGCAGAGCACCTGTTCTGTGCCAGACATGCGGGCAGTCTGGGCTACATGGAATTCAGTCAGGCAGAGATACAGAAAATTGTGCTTTATATTGGACCATGTGAGTGTTAAAATAGACATGTAAACAAGATGTGGTGAAAAGAAGGAGTAGAGCAGGACATTCTGGGAGTTCAGCTTTGTCAGCACCCTCGAGAAAACAAATTTAGGTGGGACTGTATTGAGGTCAGGAGCATGTGCACTAAAGCCAGCCAGCTTGGGTTTGAATCCCTGCTCTTGATTGTTGCTGTATGGCAGGAAGCAAGCTTTCTCACCTCACCTCTCATTGCCTGACTTTCCACATTTGTCACATTAGTGGCTGGGAGGGTAGACTAACATATAAAGCATTTAGCACAGTGCCTCGCCTAGAGTAAGCTTTCAACAACTACTCATTGTTTGTAGTACTAGTACTGACTGTGTTTGAAAACTTTCTGAGATACTTTCACATTGTTGGGGCCTTAGGGGTGGTCAGCTGTTACCTCACTGAGAATTAAGACAGGAGCCAAATAGAACAAAATACCAGCTACACTAATTGATGAAAGCTAGCTTGGAGGGCATAGCTTAGATGTGCAGCCACAGTGGGCTGCCTCATTCATCATGGTACAGTTATATACACTCCCCAAAGGAAGCTCTGAACAACTTCAGCCTCTCTTGGGGCAGAACCCACACAAGTGAACTCCCCATGGGGGAAGAGTAGAGAATCAAAGTGAAGGATACCAGTTCCTTTATCCAAATCCACCTAGACCCAGTGGTCCACAGACGCCTTCCACTCTCTTCCTGGGAGTTCTTGGACGGATGACAAAGACAATTTAAGGACAGAGGAAGGAAGGTTTACTCCCAGCACGAACTGTATACACATTTAAATTTTATTGCTTTTCTTGACTTACTGAAAGCCATTTAGAGTATAGTAAGGGCAGGTAGATTTTTAACTTTTGGATGGTATGCTGGCTTTGTTGAATAGAATAAAATCACTATGACCTACCTTTTTTGCACTTTATCATAGGTTCTTTGCATGTGTAGGTGAGGGAGGGATGTAGGGCATTTCAAGATAGTATTGGTACAAATTGTGGCAGCTGAGACCTATCAACTAAAGGCTACATACAGTACAATTATTTTAACTGATTTCACCTTGCCCACAACCTGTGAGTGAGATGCATTTAGCATCACGACTTAAGAGAAGAAGAGACAGAAGACTCTGATGAGTGTTTGGCTAGTGTGAGGGCTTCTGGCCAGTAAGTAGTGTATCTAGAATTTGACTCTGGAGCTCATTCTTTTAACCAGTACATTGGCTTGCCTCCCTAACTCTCAGTTTTGGAAATGTTTTCTGCAAGCATCTAATGAGGCTTAGATAATCCTACTCTTAGGATTTTAGAATTGGTCAGGGCCTTGCATTTGACCCATAGACTTCCCTCATTTTCTCTGTGTAGAAACCGAAGCACAGAAGGCAGACATTGAGAGATTTTCTGACCCCTTGACTCAAAAGCACTGCCCTCTCCTGACTTCCCTCAGGATTGGATTTAGGAAAAAAGCAAACTTCTGGGTTTGCTTAAAATGGCTTATATTAGGAGGGGTGCAGAGAGTAAAATAGAAAGAAACACAACTTAGAGACTTTGGGGTAAGACTTTATTAATCTTCCTCTCATACCAACAACACAGAGGATTTCTTTTTTCTTTTTTTTTTTTTTTTTGGTGGCACTTGGGGTGGAACCCAGAGGCTTTCTACCTCAGGGCTATACTCCCAGACCTTTTTTATATTTTTATTTGGAAACAGGGTCTCACTAAGTTGCTGAGAGCCTCACTAAGTAGCTGAGGCTGGCTTCAAACCCGTGCGATCCTCCTGTCTCAGCCTCCCAAACGCAGGGATTACAAGCGTGCGCCACCACGCCCAGCGACACAGAGGATTTCATTATAGTGGTAAAGAATTATGTGCATTTAAAGGCTGATTATCAGCTGAGCATGGTGTACACACCTGTAATCCCAGTATTGGGAGGCTGAGGCAGGAGAATCACAGGTTCGAGGCCAGCCTCAGCAACATAGCAAACCTCTCAGCAACCTAATGAAACCCTGTTTCCAAACAAAAAATAAATAAAAAAAAAGGACTGGGGTTATAGCTCAGAGGTAGAATATCCCTGGGTTTGATTCCTAGTACCACACACATAGAAGCTGATTGCCATCTTGTTCCTTTTCAAACTTTAAAGTTAGTTTCTCCTTCTAATGACAAGACTTATTGACAAAGTTATGTCTTATGTACATAAGGCTCAATTGTATTACTTGGCGCTGCAGTAGACATTATTTCTATAAAATATTAATGCTATTCTTTTAGTTTTCAACTTTTGCTATCAGTTTACAAACAAAGCATTATAAAGCATAGTTACAGAACAAATGTGAAAAGAACACAGCACGCTGGAGTAGAGGATTGGAGAGCAGTGGCTATGGAGCTGGGAGAGGTCGAGGGAGGGATGATGGTGGTGTTTTCTTCAACAAACAAAAGGACTTAAGAGATAAATGGACTTTTGAGGGTCAAAAAGGGTTTCCAAGCTATAGCTTGTGTTTTAATTGTAGAGATGCCATACTGAGGCAGAACGGAATTGTTATGAACTTGGCAAGATTACTTTACTGTGTCTTGGTTTCCTCATAAAAAATTGAGCAAATAATAGTTTTTATCTCACACATTTGCTTTAAGGATAAAATGAGTTAATTTTTTATAAAGTACATAAAAGTCCTGAGCTATTTTGTTATGTTGTAGCAGCTGCTGAAGGACAATGGAAAAAACAAAGATTAAACTTTGGACCAATAGACTGGGAAGAGGGAGGCAGTGAGTAGTTTGATGCAGCAGCTTCTGAAAAACAATGGAAGAACTAAAGATTAAACTTTGGAAGCCATGCATGGTGGCTCTCACTTGTAATCCCAGCATTCAGGAGGTTGAGACAGGAGGACTGTGCAGGTTCAAAGCCAGCCTCAGATACTTAGTGAGGCCTTTTACAACTCACTGAGACCCTTTTTCAAAATAAAAAGAATAAAAAAAATAATAGAGCTGAAGCCAGGTGTGGTGGCGCACACTTGTAATCCCAGTACTTGGGAGGCTGAGACAGGAGGATCGCACAGGTTCGAAGCCAGCCGTAGCTACTTAGTGAGGCTCTCAGCAACTTAGTGAGACCCTGTTTCCAAATAAAAGAGAAAATAGGTCTGAGAGTGTAGCTCAGAGGTAGAAGCCCCTGGGTTCCACCCCCAGGACCACAAAAAAAATAATAATTTGGCTGTGGGTGGCTCTGGGAGGTAGAATTCCACTGGGTTCTATCCCCAGTACTGCAAAAAACAAAAAGAAAAAAAAACACCTTTGGACTAGCAGACTGGGGATATGGAGGCAGTCATTATTGAGAACACTTATTTTCTCATATTTTAAGATGGGAGGTCAATAAACACTGTTTAAAAGTGACAGATCAAGAAGTGAAGGTGGAAATGCATAGATCAGAATGGAAGCAATCCTCAGAAGAATTCAAACAGGTCTAGTTAAGTGTGATTGTCTCTGAGAAATGAAGCTCTTAGAGGGGAGGCTTTTTATTTTGAGGTTTGTATTACCATAAGGATGTAGCACTTTTGTTTATTTTTGCCACCCCTCTTTAGGTGTAGTTAAGAAGTGATAAACTGCATATATTTAAAGTATACAATTTGTTAATTTTTGACATATGTACACACTTAAGAAACCATCACCAAAGTTAAGATAAACTCCCCTCCCCAAAAGCCAGATTTAAGCCTCTTAATCTAAATTATAGATTCTCAAAATGGGCAGTACCACTCCTGGTGGAATGCTGGAACAATCCAGAGGAGTGGTAGCAGCCTTGGGTGCAATTGGGAGCCCTGGAAGAATAAAAGGCAGTGGTGTAAATGTCCAGGGGAGTTCTAAGTAATTGTTTTTCTGAAAAGGGAGGGTTAAGATAATAGATTTTGGAATCTTTGAGTTGAATAGTCTAGGCACTTATGGGCTTTAACTCTTTTTGAGGCACGTTGTCACTTAATTCAGAATACCTTTTTTACTTTAATGATAGTGTTTTTGAAGTCTATATATTTGTACTCATGTGATCTTATCCTACTGGAGTTAAACCATAAAACGAATTAGAAGCAACTGTGATTGTGATTTTTGATGGTGTGTTTTTCATAGAACACCCATTGGTTGGAAGCTAGGATTGCAGACTTTGGATTGGAGCACACAGACAGGTTAAAGCCTTCCGTTGACTATTAAAATTGTTTGCTTTTCAGAAAGTTCCATCAATTTGTGGGCTGTTTTCTCTGATCAGGGCTTTCCAAATACATGTGCTGCATGTTCAATTAGGATTCACAAGTCACAGGCCCCACAATAGTGTTACTGAAATCAGTGTTCCAGTTGAATAGCATGTGGCTTCCCCTTCCATCTGGGACCAGCCTCTACCTCTTCCTGCCTGGAACTTCCTCTTTGCCAACCATGCTCATTGGGGATGGGGAGTGGAGGAGGCACTTGGATTTTTTGTGGAGTGGCCACATTGGGGAGTTTTATTCTGGATTCCCAAGTACAAAATAGATATATAATTTCAGTAGAAATAAGGTTAAGCTTTGTGTTCTCTCAGTTTTTATGAAAATGTTAGTTAATACTATAGCTGAACTATGCTGTGATTCCAATGTAGGAGTTTCTGTGCTTTTATTTTGTTTTTGTGGGCTGGTTTGGAAGCATAACTGCCTCTTTATATCATTTCTTCTATGTGGAAAGTGCTTTCAATATTCCAAACAGAAACACAAGTGAACTTTTCAAACAGCCTTTTTGCAATAGCATGTAACACGCTGGACAGAAGGGGTCTTAGCCTGAGGGAGATACTTTTCTCCAAATCATGGACTTCCCTGCACATTACAGGACAAATTGGTTAGGATTGATTTGATATTGAATGAAACTTTGAGGGAAAACCTGTTAGAATTGATCTCATTAGTTTTATTTAGAGGATTATGATGTTTCTTAGGGAGTGGGCTTTTGAACTTAATGGCATCTTTCACAGGTCAACAGTAATGTGTCCATGATGATAATGTTCTATATTTTAACTAACAGGTTTTCAGGAGGCCTGATATAAGGGTAAGGATATTCGGCTTTTGGCAGATGGGCCTCCTCCTTGTGTGTGTCTGTGCTTTATGGAATACTTAAGTCTATTTAGTGTTCTTTACCTTCTCACTGGTTTTTTATGAGTCACTCAGATCAATTTGCTCTGCTGTGTCATAGCTTTAAGTGTTCATTAGAAACGCTTTATTTGTGACAATGTTCTATGTTCAGCAAAAGCCAATATGTGTGAAGACAGGATGCTAAAGTTGTTATTAGTGTGCAATACTGACTTTCCTTGTACTACATGAATTCTGACCAAATGGATGTTTATGGCAGGGTTTATAAGTCTAGACCTACAGTGGCTTCTTTTCACCTTATTTACCATGTGGCTCATGCTAAAGAATTTAGCAAACCCTTTCCCAAAATGTGGTCAGTTGTCCATCTGAGCCAATCAAAATTTTGAGACATGTTTGTGTTTGCATGTGAAATTCAAAAGAAAAAAAAGGAGAAAGAAGTGCTAATCTTGAAAAAATGTAATAAAATCAGTGCCAGTTAATAATTTTAAAATTATATAGTGGATTACAGATTTCATTTTCCTCATCATTTTCCTTCCCTTTATTTCAGAATATTCATAAAACAAGACAAAGATTGGTAATGTGCATGCATTTAACTTTCAATACCAGACATTGAAAATTAACCCATTTCCATTAAGTGAAAACGATGTGGATTTGATACTGTACTTTAATGACTTAATTTAAAATTTTTAATCTTACTGAAGCCAATGAAGCAGTACAAAAATAACCAGGTTAAGTCCAATTATTGTTATTCTAGTTGATTTATCTTTTTAAAATTTTCACTGTGTTTCCTTTTGCTTGTGGGAATTATTTACTTTCATTGATTCACATTGTGAAATATTAGTGCTTGGTTTTATACTTGCATGTACTTTGAAATGTCATATATTTTTGTTTATTCATTTATTTTTCTGGTTTTGAAATTTTAATCAAAGAATGTTTCCGTTTTTTGTATTAAAAATGGAAATTTCAAAAAACTGGCTGCATTTAAAAAATTATACTGCCTTAAAGGGTAGCTGTACCAACTGTGTACCAAATTCAATCTAATTGTATAGTATATAAAGATGTTATATATTCTACTTTATTGATCAAAATGAAAGGTGGAAAATAGTAAATTCTTTTAAAGCTATGCTATTTTTTCAGTAGTTGCATTTTTAAGAAATATAGTCACTGTAGCCAAAGTTTCATGAGGGAAAATATTATCTTTGCTAAATTTTAGGATCATCAGTCTCAGAGACTTGATATCACTTTTAAAAAGTGTTATAGGAACATGCTTATAATCGCAGTACTTGGGAGGCCAAGACAGGAGGATGGCAGGTTCAAGCAATTTAGTGAGGCCCTCCATATTACAGTGAGAACATTTCAAAATAAAGAATAAAAAATAGGGCTGGGGTGTAGCTTGGAGGTTGAACGCCCCTGAGTTTAATTCCCAGTAACACACACACACACACACACACACACACACACACACACACACAATAATTTAGCCAGCCATGGTGGCACACACCTTAATTCCAGTACTTGAGAGGCTGAGACATACAAATGGCAGGTTTGAGTCCAGCCTCAGCAACTTAGCGAGGCTTTTAGGAATTTAACAAAACCTTATTTCAAAATAAAAAGTAGAATGCTTCTGGATTCAGCACCACACACAAACTATTATAATCTCATCTTCAGTATTCATATTATTTATACCACCTGCTGAACTAAAAGTCCAGTTTTAATAAGTGATTCTGTGAAGGGATTACATCAGGAACAATATACATTTAAAGAAATTGGGAAAAACTGTAGGATATATGACCTTTTAGTTGTTTCTTTGAAGCATGTTGTTGATACTGCAATTAGAAATATTCAGTATGAGCCCAGTGTGGTGGCGCATGCTTGTAATCCCAGTACTTGGGAGGCTGAGACAGGAGGATCACAGGTTTGTGACTAGTCTCAGCTACTTAATAAGGCTTCCACAACATAGTAAGACCCTGTTTCAAAATAAAGAATAAAAAGTAGGGCTGGGGGTGTAGCTCAGAGGTAGAATGCCCCTGGGTTGAATCCCCAGTATCACACACATAAAAAGAAATATTTACTATGATGTTGATTTGTAAGTCATAGTATTTAGCAATTAATAATAAGAAACAGGTACATATATGTATATAAAAGAATATATATGTGATATATATATATATATATATATATATATATATATATATATATATATATTCCCTAGCATGTGATATGTGCATGTGTGCAGTGGAATTGACCCATGGGCAATATGATAGTTCTTTAGAGTATACCAGTAGTATACCCTAAAGTATACACATACTTACTGTTTTTAAAGTATATGTCTATGAAGTACATTTGTATTTTGCCCTTGACTTGACTTTGTCCTTCACCTGGTTTTTGTGGGATGCTTTATTTTCTATGAGCACATGATATGCCTCTCATTTTGTTTCTTTGCCATATGCTGTAGTGTTGCTTGATTTTAAAAAGCACATTCTTTGAAATCTATGTTTGCTTTTCATTTTTCTACTCCAACACAAACACAGAATAGCTAATGTATTTTAGGCTGAGGATGCTATAGATGGACTCCATGTTATTTCTTAACTCCCAGGGGGCAAATGTTGTTTTCAAAACTGTGAAAGGTGTGTCGACTTTTACATGCTTACTGTCTCTTTATAAAAGAAATTCTGTCCTTTCACCTGTCTGTTTGCACGTGTTTTTCTTTCTCTTCTCTGCCTTTTCTTGTCCATGCACCTGGTGCTCTGCAGGAGATACAGGAAGAACACAATGGCTACCCTTCTGAAGCTGAAGCTGATCAGGTGGCAAGTTCTACATGTTCATCTGTTTGTAGCTACAGATCGTGTATCTAGAAGCCATTTCACAGTAGATTTCTAGACAATAAACGAAGCTTTCCAAATGCTTTTGCATCTATAATAGTGCTCTCTTATTCAAATTTGGTAGATTCCATTATGACATTATTTGCAGAAATTGGTTTATCCAACATTTTGTCAACTAGAAATTTGTTCCTCTGCTTATCATTTTCCCCAGATAGGGTTACTGATCAGTTTAGTGACCCTTTACAAAGACCTAGAGCAAATAAGCACACATGCCAAGGGTGTTCCTTGAGAAAAACACCTTGAGAGTACACACTTAGTTTTATTGAGATTTGCATGGTCTGCATCCAGTACACTACCTGGTACCTTATAAGTATTTGTGGAATGAGTACATATATTTTATATTTATTAATCAGAATAAAAATAATTCCTATTCTAGGGCTTACTCTTTGCTTAGTACCTTCAGATCCTCTCAGGATTCTTGGAGTACCAGTACTTTCTCTTCTGCTAATGAAGAAACTTAACTATGAGACCCATAGAAGAGCAGCTCCAGGGATTGACGACAAGCTGCAGATGCCCAACTATGTCTTTGTCTTCTACCATCTAGCTCCAGTCTCCATTGAAGACCCTGGGAAAGGGCTCAATTTGAGACTACTGATTTGGGCATGCAGCTGTTATATAAACTGTCCACTTGGAAGCTGAAATTCAGACTGAGGAGAAAATTCGTGGGGAGGCCAAGGTCACTTGGGTGAGCTAGAGCCCTCAAGGACATCATTAGGGAGCTGCAAACCTCAGATGGACCTTCAGGGTCACCAGAACAGTATTGGGATGATAGTCAGAAGGAATTCCTCAGCAGGGCAGCACTTTGCACATAGGCACTAAGGGAAATAGGTGTGTTTATGAGATTAAATTTATTCCATCCTTTGATTTTGCTGTACATGGGTTGGATAAATCAAGGGTCAAATCATGTCCTATGCAACCCAGTAGTTGCAGTAAAAGCTTAATATAGCACAACTGTGAGTCCCATTTCCTAACACCAGCTTCATTAAGGGAATCTACTGTACTTACAAAAATATGAGCTTTTAAAACTGTTCTCCTCTTGAGTTTCCTTGCTAAAGCTAAACGTTATTTTCACAAATCAACCTCCTACAGGGAATTTTGACATAGTGGAGTCATTTCCTCATTTTGTTTGGATAGTTGCTTTTTTATTATTTAAAAAGCATATCCTAGCTTTAATTATCATGAGTAAGGGTTTGGTCTATTTCACCAACACATTCATGCTTTATGTAAATCACAGGTATTTCCAGTCACACTTGACATGATCATGGGAAGAGATATGTTAGATCCTCAGCCTCTTTTTTTTTTTTTTTTCGGATCTGGGGATGGAACCCCGGGGCATTCGACCTCCAAGTTATACCCTCTGCTCTATGTTTTCTTCTTTATTTTGAAACAGGCTCTCACTAAGTTGCAGAGGGCCTCACTAAGTAGCTGAGGCTATCCCTGAACCGCGATCCTCCGGTCTCAGCCTCCCAAATGCTGGGATTACAAGCATGCACCACCACGCCTGGCTCTTCAGCCTCTACCTTGAGAGCTGTTTGCATTCTTGAAATAGTCCCAATCACCGCTGTCTTCCAACTATAACATTTTATTAGCTAGTCTGGAGTTGAAGAATTTAAAATGTTCCTGTGGCTTGCTTTAAAGCATAACAGGAAACTTATCTTCCCCAAATCCCTCCAGATTCTTTTGATTAGAACAGCCTGTTTTCATAGGTACATTTAGAAATAAACTATCCTCATTTATTTTTAAATATAAGTTAAGAATTTTAAGTCTATATAACATGCAATATGTGGCTAGTAAAATAAGCCTTAACAAAGTAACATTTGAAATAATTTAAAACTCTGACTTTAATTAAACTAGCTTTCTCAGTTTGTAATTTTATATAAAAAACACACTAGTTCAAACAATTAAAGCAGACTTAAATTGTGGCTTCTCTTTCAGTGGTGGTCCATGCTTATAATCCTCATACTTGGGAGGCTGCAGGTTTGAGGCCAGCCTCAGTAACTTGGTGCCATTGTCAGCAACCTGGCAAGACCCTGCTTAAAAAATGAAAAGGGCTGGGGTGTAGCTTGGAGGTAGAATGCCCCTGGGTTTGATATATATATATAATCTCAATCTCTCTCTCTCTCTCTGTCTCTCTATCTCTCTCTCTCTCACACACAGACACACACACACAATGTATAAGCCAGGCATGAAGGCACCTGCCTGTAATCCCAGTACTTGGGTGACTGAGACAGGAAGATTGCAGGTTTGAGGCCAGCCTCAGCAATTTAGTGAGGCTCTGTTCCAAAATAAAAAAAGGGATAGGGCCATAGTTCAGGAGTAGAATGCCCCTGGGTTCCATCCATAGTATAAAAAAAAGTATACATGTTGGGCCAGGCACAGTGGTACACACCTGTAATCCTAGTGACTCAGAAGTCTGAGGTGAGGGATCACAAGTTTGTGGCCAGCCAGGACAATTTAGCAAGACTCTGTCTCAAAAAATAAAAAGGACAGGGCATGTCGCTCAGTGGTAGAGTGCCTCTGGGTTCCAGCTTCAGTACCACAAAAATAAGTAATAAGTAAATGTATACATATTGATTTAATTTTTTTGCACAAAAGTTATATTGCCAAATCAGATGTAAACATAAAGAATTTACAAGTTGTTCTCATTCACCCTTTGATGTGTTAATTTCTTAAGAATTTTTGGCTGGAAAATGGTTTAACCAATTTTAAAAATTTTAATTGAACAAATTGGAGGTAATGATGAATCTTAATATTTTTGTCTTTTTTTGTTTTGCATTGGGGATCAAACTGAGGGCGGGCATTCAACCTCTAGCTATATCACCAGCACTTTTCTTGCTAAGTTACTGAGGATCTGGCTAAATTACTGAAGCTGGCTTCAAACCTGTGATCTTCCTGTCTCAGGTATCAAAGTACTTAGATTACAGGCAGGCCCCACCACCCCTGGCTAAAAGTATAACATTAGTCATTTGTGACCATTTCTACAACAATTCACATTTTTAAGTCCTGATACTGGTTTTGAATCTGTGATTCTCCTGGTTTAGCCTACAAAGTACTGGGATTATAGGTAGGCCCCACCTGCCCTGGCTAAAAGGAGAACATTAACTGTGACCATTTCCAAAGCAAGTCACTTCTATTCTCTTTCTCTCTTTCTGATTACTGTTTATTTTTAATTTTCAATAGTTTAAAGTTATAAAAGATACCATTTTCAAATATTTTGTTTTACAAAATTATGCTGAAAATTTGGGAGTTGTCTAGCCTGTTTTCAAATGAAAGGTAGTGGCCTCCCAGTGTTAACAGGCATTCCCTAGTCCCTGATAAAATAGGTATGAGACACACTTTATACTTTAGTGCCCTCTTGCTGATTTGGTGGACATTAACAGACTAAAGATTTGTCTCACAAAATAAACAGCCTAATGTATTTTGTTTAAACTAGCATTTCCCAAACTTGGGAAATCAATGCTCAGTGAAACACAGCTTGGGGTTTTTATTACCTTATTCTTATTCATGACACATTTTGTCAGACATGCCAACGAGAAAGTGACTGGTTTCCTTGGTAGCATGTCACGGAGTGGCGCGTACCTTGGAACAAGCCCTGAGTTCAGTCCAGTCCCTAAGTTTGTAGTCCAAGAACACCATTTTCTTACCTCCCCTGAGTTATATGGCACTATCTGGCCAAACTTACAAGACACTGGCCACTAGATGAAATGTGGGAATGAAATATGTTAGCTGTCCAAGGCATCCTTCTCCTGGTATCATTATATACAGGAAACTAGTATGTCAGCACTTTTCTTGGTGAGTGTTGTGGAACTAGTATAAAAGCTGATTTGAAAGATGCCTGAAGCACACATCTTGCTCCACAGTAGAGATGAATACAGTTTGAGTATCTCTGATCAGAATGCTTGGGACTGGCTGAGCCAGGAGGATCCGGGTTTGCATCCAGCCTCAGCTACTTAGTGAGGCCCTTTGCAACTCAGTGAGACCCTGTTTCAAAATAAAGAATAAAAAATAGGGCTGAGGGTGTAGCTCCGAGGTAGAATGCCTCTGAATTCCATCCCCCACACCACACAAAAAAATAATGCTTGGGACCAAAAGTGTTTCAGAGTTTGGATTTTGGAATATTTACATGTATATATTGAGATATCTTGGGGATAGGACCCAAATCTAAACATGAAATTTACGTCTTGTGTTCACCTTATTACACATAGCCTAAAGTAAATTTTATACAATATTTTTAGTGTACCAGTATTTGGACTATGACCTATCACATGAGGTCAAGTGTGGAATTTTCCACTTGTGACATCATGTTGGTGTTCAAAATTTTTTTTTTATTTTGGAGCATTTTAGATTTCTGGATTATAGATGCTCAACCTATATTCTTTTCTGCTAGATTAGAGCATACTTTCTTGTGACCAGCATTGAGTACACAATGACAATCCCACTTTTCGTGTCCATGCACATGTGTTAGGCTAAGCTGAAAGTCCTAGGGCTTTCCTTAGTTAAGTAATGTTCTGAGACCATTCTTTAGACTTTAGGGTTTCCTAAATTGTCCCATAGGCTGGTTAATTTGTACAGTTAGCTAAGTACCTATGTCTGATGTTTTTATTTGTATTACTTTCATGCTCAGAAGATAACCTTTTTCTGACCTTATTTCCAAATTCTGGATGCATCTTATACTAGCTGTCTGTGTAGTGATTACACTATCTGTCATGTCAAGCCATTTCTGTATTAATGCTTTCTAACTGTGAAATGTAAATATGTTGCAATAATTTGCTGGATTATGCAGCATGATGTCCTGTGATGCTGAGCTTTGAAATTATCTTTTTTTGGGGGACACATATTTTGCACGTTCTCATAGCCTCAAAGAAAGTACATAGGACACCTATATTTTTCTCAAGTATATGGATGGAAAATAAATTTTACTTCTTTTGTTTTGGTTTTTTTCAGGCTCTAAGGGATGGAAATAAGTTGGCACAGATGGAAGAAGCACCACTTTTTCCAGGAGAATCTATTAAAGCCATTGGTAAGTTTAATATGTACATTCTGGTTTTAGAGATCTATAAAATGAAATGGCACTTTATTTGTAAGCACAGGTGATGTATGTGCTAGAGATTAGACAGAGCAATTTGATTAGGGGACAAATGGAGATCTCTATTTATTCTTATTAGTGTCATCTTGATCTTAAGAGATAGAAGGCTGTAGGTGCTTTTAAGCTGCAGATAAGTATTAAATGGCACTATCAACAGAAGAGGGGCCTGATTTTTTCAAATTAACCTATATCTAATTAGGTACACAGCATAGAGTCTGTTCACTACTTTGTGGGAATCCTTCCCTGTAAGGAAATATGTTGGTAGATATCTAATCCACACCTCATTTTAATAATAGTTTTCTGAATTTTGTTAAAGTCTTAGTGGCTTATAAGATTCCCCAAAGTATAATTTTAGTGCAATAAAAGGGCACATGTTGCCATCCTGGACTGTAAAGGTGATGGCATGGGGCTTCCACTCTCTATAGCAGATTGTCAGGTACTTCAGGAGGTAGTCAATTGTGCCATGAGCAGGTGGCAGGGAAACTGAGTACGAACTTTTCATCTCACCAGTTGGTTGGGTTGAATAATCTGCTTTACTAAGATGAGTATTTCCTACTTCCATCATGACTACCATATAAAAATTTGGGCTTGATTTCCTAGTATGATCATCTTGTATCAAGAACATTTGAGTAGTTGGACTCTTCTACTAGGGCTTCCAAATAAATCTGCTGAATATTCTAGTTTGTTGGTATTCATTCTGGGCTTATCCATTCTTAGTTATCCATCCTTGGCTTCTGAGACTTGACTCTCTCTTGATGGTCCTTGAGCCTCTCTGAGTGTCCCTCCTTTGTGTATTCTAGTCCTGTCCCATGCCACCTTCTGAACGGTGTGTTTAAAATACAAGCTAAATATGTCATGTTCCTGCTTTTTTCCCAGATAGCAAACTACACAGATTTAAAGTCTATAATTTAAAGGGATTTTCACTTTATTTTTATTTTTATCACTGGGCCAAATTCAACTTAGAAGAGATTATAGCTGATCTAGGGGATTGATTACTTTGTATATCAGGCACAATTTGAATTAGCAGGGAGTGCTATAAAGTTTGAATTGCAAGCTTGGGTTGCTCACAGTTGTATTTTAAGAAGAGAAGGCTTCAGTGGCTCCAGCTGCCATCCCCTTTTACTTCTTTCCCTCTGGAAATGAAGTGCTAGGAGAGGGAAATTCCTGCCTGGACCCACTTCTCTCCCAGTTGTTTGAAATATCTCGCAGTTACATGTTAAGGGCATCTGCATATCCTTAAGCAATGTAAGTATACTTAAAATTCCTCCAGTGGCTTGCAAAGGGTAAGTAAATTAACCCCTACTTTTAAATAAAATATGTTCCTGGAGGCAAAGTACTAAAGTAGGTCATTGCAAATTCTTCTCTATGGAGTATTATTTCAGTTTGTCATTGTGAGAATGTGAAAATTTTTGACACAGTTTACATCTGCAAAGCTATTATCATGGTCAAGATAATGAATGTATCCATCACCCCCAGCATTTTCCTCATGCCACTTGCTAATCCCTATTTATAGTGCATTCTTCAGTATTCTCAAGCACTAGACTAGTATATATTTTCTAATGTTTTATAGACATGAAATCAGAGTATTTTCTTTTTTGTCTAGCCTCTTGCTGAAGAATCAATTTTTTATTTTTAAATTTTTCATTGGTGCATTGTAGTCATACATCTTAATGGAGTGCAAGATGTACACATCACTCATTTAGCCCTTCCCCAATTCCCACTTCATTCCCTCCCCCTTCCCTCCTCATGTTTGGCTTACTGATTGACTTTGGTATGTTTCTGAATGTTTATCATGTACATTAGGGATTTTCCCCTCTTTTCCCTTCCCATCCCCCTCATATGTGCATCAGCAGATGAATGGATTACAAAATTATGGGATATATACACAATGGAATTTTACTCAGTCATAAAGAACAAAATTATGTCATGTACAGGGAAATGGATAGAAATGAAGAATAGAATATTATGCTAAGTGAGATTAGTCAGTCACAAAAAGTAAAAAATCAGATCCTCTCCCTAATAGGCAGAAGCTAGGGAAAAAAGTGGTCATAGGAGGAACTCTAGACAAAGAAGGAGAAACCATAGAAGAATCAATTTTTTAATTAATTTATTTATTTTTATTGGTGCACTGTATTCATACATCATAGTAGGATACATACTTTTGTAGACATACATGCACACTTTTCCCAGTCAGCCCCCACCCAATCCCCACCCCATTCTCTCCCTATCCCTCCCTCCCATGCTTGGCTTAGTAGTTGACATCTAGTATTATGGCAATTTATCTAAAATTTAAAATGATAATCTCACATAACAGTTTCATTTGTCTGATACCAAGCTTTGGATGACTTAAAGATAACATTTCAATATTTCTTTTTGCTTTCTTTCTTACCAGAGAATATTTTTTTTCTATTTTTTAGGTGAAACTATCATATATTTATATATTTATTTTTCAGAAAAAAATCTATCCTAATATGGAATATGGACTCTAGGTACCCAAAACGATCTTGAAGAAGAACAAAGCTAGAAGATATATATTTTCTGATTTCAAACCATATAAAGCTACAATAATTGAAAGAGTGTAGTACTATTCTAAAGGCAGATATATAAACCATTGGAGTTAAATAAAAGCCTAGAGCTAAATTCTTCCCTATATTGTCAAGTTATTTTTGACAAGGTTTCCACGAACATTTGGTGGTGGAAATAATAATCTTTTAACTAAATATTGTTAAAAAAATAATAATTACATGGAAAATAATAAAATTGGACCCTTACATAATCCCATATACAAGTATTAACTCAAAATAGATAAAAGACCTAAGTATAAATCTTAATACTATAAACTTTTAGAAGAAAATCTGGGTCATAAAACCTCACAACATTGAAATTGGCAGTGATTTCTTGGATATGATTTCAATGGCACAGGCAACAGAAGAGTATACAAACTCCCTAAAAAAATAAAAAATATTGTATATCCAAAGACAATGTAAACAGAGTTAAAAGTTACTAATAGAATTGGATAAAATATTTCCAAATGCTATATCTGAAGGTATATTAATATTCCAACTAGAAATCCTAAAAATTAACAACAATCAAAGCAAACAATACAATTTAGAGATAGGTATAAGACTAACATAAATAATGAATCTACACAGATAACCAATCTTAGTTGTCTGTTGGATGGAGAATCTTGTTTCTCTGGTTCTGGTGTGTGTTACCTATTTCTTCTTTGTAGTTAATCTCTTTGAGTATTTTCTCTAGCGCTGGTTTTGAAGACATAAATTCCTTCAGTTTCTGTTTGTCATGGAAGCTTCTTATTTCTCCATCTAATTTGATAGAAAGTTTTGCTGGGTAGGAAATTTTTGGCTGGAAGTTGTTTTCTTTCAGAGTTTGGAATATGTTACTCCAAGCCTTCTGTCTCTCATAACTTGGTTTGGGAAGTCTGGAGTGATTCTAATTGGTTTGCCTCTGAATGTCACTTGGCCCTTTGCTTTTGTTGCCTTTAAGATTCTCTGCTTGGCTTCCACATTGGTCATTTTGACAATTATGTGGCGTGGGGATCCTCTTCTCCGATCCTGTCTAAAGGGAGTTCTATAAGTTTCCTGGATCTGTGTATCAACCTCTTGCTCTATGTCTGGAAAATTTTCTGCTATTACTTCCTTGAAGAGATTGTTGATCCCTTTGGTTTCACTTTCTTTTCCCTCCTCTATTCCAATTATTCTTAGGTTAGCTCTCTTAAAATGGGCCCATATTTCTTCAATATCAGATTCCTGCTGTCGGATATTTTTTCCTAGATTAGAAACTATGCGTTCATTTTTGGATTGCTCATCTTCTAAGAACGAGATTCTGTTCTCCATGTGTTCTAATCGGTTGTTTGTGCTTTGAATTGAGGCCTTTACTTCATTAATTGCATCCTTTATCTCTTTTTGGCTCTCTCTGAGTTCTTTTCGAAGCATCTCTATTATTTCTACAGTTATTTTCCTGATTTGATCTTCTAGAAATCTCTGATTTTCTGTTTTATCGGGTTCCGATGTTGTGGGGTTGTGGGCATTTATTGCTCCAGTATTATTCCTCTTTCCCATGATTTTGGATGTTTGTGCCTTCTCTGGGTTCTTCCCTTGGGTCACTATGACTTCACTTAAGGTGTTCTGGATCTCGAGTCAGTAGTATCTCAGACCCCACTACTCCTTTACTGGGTTGTATCACAGAGTCTCCGACCCAGAGAGTCGATAGAGGCTGCTTTAGACTGTGGGGGGTGCCAGGTTGCACGTTCTCCTATGGTGTGATATCTCTGCCACCGCCACTCCCCCACTGGGTCAAGTCCCAGGGAGTACAGTACTGGGATTTCTCCTCTGTGGCCCGCAATTTGACTCACTGTTCTTGAGTATGTAGATGTAGCTGTATTGGCCTCCCTGAATTTGGTGCTGCTGCCGCCGGTGGCAATATGGCGCCGCTGCTATGCCCTCGGCTGTGGGGCTGGTGTTTTTCTTCTTGGTTTTGATTTCCACTCTGAATCCCTGCAGCGTGTGCTGAGCTCGGCCACTGGGAGCTTTAGATGCTCTCTGCACGGAGAAATCCCGCCTGGCTGTTCCGCAGTGGCTCACCTCGGCTTGCTGTAGCCGTCCCGTGAATTCGCCGGTGCCGCAGGCAGTATGGCGCTGCTGGCGCGTCTGCCCCGTCCTCGGGCGTGAGGCCGGTTATCTCCTCTGTGGCTCTGAGCTCTGTTCTCAGTCCGCTTTCTCTCTGGAGCCTGGTAATTTTTTGTTTCACTGGTGATGGTGTTTTCTGGCTATGAAAGGCGCTGATTTTGTGGTAATGGAGATTGGTTGTTAGCGGGGCTCTTAAGCCCTGCTTTTCTCGGTCGCCATCTTCCCGGAAGTGAGCAAGAATCAATTTTTGATACTCATCAATATAGTTTGCAGAAGTTAGCAATCATTCCTTTTTTTTAATCACAAAATAGAGTTTCATTGTATGGATATGTGACAGCTTGCTTATCTATTCATCTGTTGGTGAATATTTGGGTTGTTTCCACTGTTTGGCTGTTACAAACAAAACTGTTATGAACATTTATGTTTAGGTCTTTGTATGGATATGAGTTGGCTTTTCTCTTAGGTAAATACCTAAGGAACTGAGTGTCTGGGTCATTTGGGTCATATGCATTTAACTTTTACAAAACCTGCTATTCAGGTGTGATGGCACATGCCTATAATCCCAGTACCTGGGAGACTAAAACAGGAGGATTGCAAATTCAAGGCCAGATTCAGCAACTTAGTGAGATCCTGTTTCAAACTAAAAAAGGTCTAAGGGTGTAGCTCAGTGGTAGAGTGCTCCTAGGTTCAATCTCTAGTACCACACACACATTAAAAAAAAAAAAACCCACTAGAGCTGAGTGTGGTAGCACATGCTTGTAATCCCAGCATTTGAGAAGCTGAGACAGGAAGATCTTGGTTCGGGGACAGCTTCAGCTACTACTTACTGAGGCCCTTTGCAACTAAGTGGGACCCTGTTTCAAAATAAAGAATAAAAGATAGGGCTGGGGGTGTAGCTCAGAGGTGGAATGCCCCTGGGTTCCATTCCCAGCACCACAAAAAATCACAAAACACTAAATTGTTTTCTTTCTTTCTTTCTTCTTTCTCTTCTCTTCTCTCTCTCTCTTCCTCTCTCTTTCTTTCTTTCTTTTTTGCGGTACTGCAAATGGAACCCAGGGACATTCTAACTTTAAGCAACACACCCAGCTCTATTTTTTTATTCTTTATTTTGAAACAGGGTTGCAGAGGACCTCACTAAGTAGCTACAGTTGTCTATGAACCACAATACTCTGGTCTCAGCCTCCTGAATGCTAGGATTACAAGCGTGCACCACCTAGCCTGGCTCACTAAATTGTTTTCTAAGGTAGTTTTATTAGTATATATTCCTACCAGCAATATATGAGCAATCCAGTTCTTCCTTTCTAACCTGAATGTTTTTAAGTTATTTCTATTGCTTTATTACTCATGCTTGAAACTCCACTGTAATGTTAAAGTAAAGAGGTAAGAGTAAACATTCTTGTCTTGTTTTTGATCTAGGGAAAGCTGTGGTTTTTGGGTTATTTTGTGGATATCCTTTACCATATTGAGAAAATTCCCTTCTATTCCTAGTTTATTGAGAGTTTGTATCAGAAGTGAAAGTTAGAGCCGGGCGTGGTGGCACATGCTTGTAATCCCAGCGCTTGGGAGGCTGAGACAGGAGGATCGCATGGGTTCGAAGCCAGCCTCAGCTACTTAGGCTCTCAGCAACTTAGTGAGACCCTGTTTCCAAATAAAATATAAAAAAGGTCTGGGAGTATAGCCCGGAGGTAGAAAGCCTCTGGGTTCCACCCTAGTACCACAAAAAAAATGAAAGTTAGATATTATCAAATACATTTTCTGTATAAATTAATCATGTGATATTTCTTCTTTATCTTGTAATGTGGTGGTTATATTACTTAATTTTTGAATGTTAAATCAACCTTGATTGTCAGGATAACTCTGCTTGCTTATTATATATTATCCTTTTTATATATTGTTGGGTTTTATTTATTGAACCTTTTCTTAGAAGTTGTGCATTTAGATTTATGACAAACATCTGTGTCTAGTTTGTTTTTTGTAATTTGTCAGGTTTAGATATTAGAACAATGCTGGCTTCATAGAATTAATTGCAAAACATTCTCTCTTCCTTAACTTTCTGGAAGGTTTTTTTTTCTTTGTTATAAATTTGGAAAAGTTTACCAGTGATCCATCTGAACCTTGGGTTTCTTTAATGGTAAAGTTCTAACTATTAATTAAATATCTTTAGTAGTTGTAAGATTATTTAGGTTTTCTTTTTCTTCTCAGATAAGCCTTAGTAGTTTATCTTTCTAGGAATTTACCCATTTACATTGTTGAAAAGTCATTTATCATTTCCCTTTCTTATTCCTTTATTATCTGTAGAATTTGAAGTCACATCACCTTCCTCATTGTTAATATTGTACTGTCTCTGTTTTTTTCCTTTATTTTACCCCCAATAAGCCTGAATGCCTATTTATCATTTTTATTGATCTCAAAAAACCAGCTTTAGATTTCATTGTATCATTTGTTTTATACTTCGTTTACTTGCACTCTGATCTTTATTGTTTGCTATTTTCTACTTAACTTTTGGTATAATTATCTCTTCCTTTTTTAATTTCTTGAGGTAGAAGCTATGGTCATCAATTTGACACCCTTGTTCTTTTCTAGTCTAGGCATTTAGGTTTCCTCTAAGGGCCAGTTTAGCTGTATCTCAGCAATTAGGATGTTGTGTTTTCATTTTCATTCAATTTGGAATGCTTTTGTATTCTTTTGATATCTGTTTTGACCCTTTAGTTTTTAGGAATGCATTGTTTAATTTTCTTAGTTTTCTTTTATTGATTTCAAATTTCATTCCATTTGTGTTCAGAAAATATACCTTTTATGCCTTCAATACTTTTATATTTATCAAGACTTATATTATGGTCTGTCTTGGTAAATGTTTTCTGTATACTTGTAAAGAATGTGTTCCATTGTTATTGATTAGGGTCCTATACATATCAGTTAATTTAAGTATGTTAATAGCCTTTGTTCAAATCTTCTGTGTCCTTACTCATTTTTTGTGTATTTCTTCTATTAATTATGGAAGGAGAAGCTGGGCGTGGTGGTGCACACCTGTAATCCCCAGTACTTGGGAGGCTGAAACAGGAGGATCACAGGTTTGAGGCCAGCCTTGACAATTTACTAGGCCTTGTTTCAAAAAAACTAAAATAGTGCTGGGAGTGTATTTCAGAGGCAGAATGTGCCTGAGTTCAATCCCCAGTACCACACAAAAATTATTGAAGGAGGGGTTTTTAAATCGTTGACTAATTTTGGATTTGTCTCCTATTGCAGTTCTATTAGTTTTGCTTCATCTATTTTGAAGTTATGTCCTTTTACTGAATTGACCCCATAACTAAAATGAAATGACCTTCTTTATTCCTGGTAACATTTTTGCTCTGAAATATACTTTGTCTGATATTTTTATAGAAAATATTATAGTTTTCTTTTTATTAGTATTAAGATGATGTACCTATCTTCATAATTTGAATTTCAAACTATATGTGTCTTTATATTTAAAGTGGGTTTCTTTTAGATGGGTATAGGCTCATACCTGTAATCTCAGCACCACAGGTTGAAGGCCAGCCTCAGAAACTTAATGAGGCCCTCTGGAATGTAGTGAGACCCTACTTAAAAATTAAAAAAAGGGCTGTGGGTGTAGCTCAGAGGTAGAATCCCCTTGGGTTCAATCAGCATTACCAAAAAATAAATAAAGTGGATTTCTTTTAAGCCACTTTTAGTTTTCCCCCAATCTAATAATCTCTGCCTATTAGTTGAAGTGTTTAAACCTATTAAGTACTATAAAATTAAGTTATATAATTATAAATAAATTATAATAAAATTAATCCGGCATCTTGATGCTTGTATTCTTTGTCCCATTTGTTTTTGTTCTCTTCTTTTTAAAAGTCATCTTTTGGTATAATTACCTTCTTTTTAAGATTCCATTTTATCTCCTGTGTTTGTATAGTGTGTAATTCTTCTTGTTATTTTATTGGTTGCTTAATATCTTTAACCTTGACTCAGTTTAGGAAGATTGTATTTATCTAGGAAGTTGTCAATTTCCTCCAGATTTTCCATTTTGTTGGAGTATAGTTTTTCAAAATAGTTTCTGATAATCCTCTGGATTTCTTCACTGTCAGTAGTAATGGCTCCTTTTTCATCCCTTATCTTCATAATTTGGGTTGATTCTCTCTTTGGTTAGGTTGACTAGTGGTTTATCTATCTTGTTAATTTTTTCAAGAAGCCAGCTTTTGGTTTTGTTGATTTTCTGTTTTGTTTATTTAAATAATTCTCTATTTCGTTAATTTCTGCTCTAATTTTAATAATTTCCTGTCTCCTACTGGCTTTGGGGTTCAATTGTTCCTGCTTTTTAAGGGCTTTGAGGTGTGTCATTTGGTTATTTATTTGAAGATTTTCTGTGTTTCTTATGAGAGCACTCAGTGCTGTAAATTTTCCTCTTAATACTGCTTTCAAAGTGTCCCAGAGGTTTTGATATGTTGTATCTTTATTTTCATTTGTTTCTAGAAATTTCTTGTTTCACCTCTTACATCTTCTATGACCCATTCTTCATTCAGTAGTGTGGTGTTCAGTCTCCACATGTTTATGTTGTTTCTCTGGGTCTTCTTATAGTTGATTTCTAGTTTCATTCCATTATGGTCTGAAATGACACAGGAAAGTATGTAAAATTTTTTCAGGGAAATGGATGGAACTGGAGGACATTATGCTAAGTGAGATTAGTCAGTCACAAAAAATAAGAAATCAGATGCTTTCCATAATATGTGAAAGCTAAGGAGAAATGGGTTATAGGAGGAACTCTAGATGAAAAAGGAAATCCTGTAGAGGAGCAAACAAGATAACCTAAAGGAGGAGAAAGGAGGGGGAAAGAAGGAAAATCTCTAAAACACACAATGTACTTAAACATAGCAAAGTCAACCACTAAACCAAGCAAGGGATGGGGAGGGAATGGGGTGGGAATTGGATAGGGGTTAAATCAGTCATGTGTACATGTATGTACACACAGGTATTTTACCCCAATATGATGTATGAATATAATGCAACAATAAAAATTATTAAAAATTTAAAAATAATATATTTAACCTATCAGAGCCTACTTTCAAGTGATTTTAACCCACTTCAAGTATAGGCTAAAAATCTTATAATTCTATACTTCCATTTGTCCCCTCCTGGCCCTTATGCTATTGTTGTCATCCATTTTACTTTTACATATGTTCTAAACCTCAGAATACATTGTTTTTATGTTTATTTATATAGTCAACTATCTTTGAAGGGTAGGATATTAATAATGCCTTAGTATCCTATAAAAGCACTTGCTCATCTACTCCCTGCCAAGACTGGCCCCATGTCCCTTCATCCTCACTGCACCCTTTAATGTAGCCATGCGTACCTCAAAAACTTGCTGCTCTCCTTTGTCCCTTCCTTCATTATCTCCTGTTATCTACTTTACTGCTGAATTAAGTTGAATCACTTCTAAGCTTTGTCATTCTGTGTCCACATCATTATTATAGCATATTTATGAAGCTAGAGTATAATGGTGTTTTTCTGTGCAGTGTCTCATAGTCCTTAAGCTCCTTTTAGGCAGAAACTCTTTCCAGTTATACTTAAAACCCCAGCAATGGAAGACACTCAGTAAATAATGAGTTACGGTTAAGTTCAATATCGGTGTTTTGAGAATTGGCCCAATAACAACTTTAGTACATTTGATTGTCCTACATGGACACTTCTTTAGCTGTGCATGTTGCTGTCATTCCAGTTGCTTGGCACTCTAGTAAAATCATGAAGATGTAGGATCTTAATGATATATATAAGATTCTTAACACTCATAGGAATTAAATATATTTTATACTTGACTGATAACAGCAAAATCAAAGTTAAAAATTGATAAGGAAACTGATAAAGAATTTGAAACAAATATTTTTGTGTGTGTGCTGGGGATCAAACTACCTAGCTGGGCCTGGTGACACACACCTGTGATACCAGTATTTTGGAGGCTGAGACAAAGGGATCACAGTTTTCCACCAGCTTCAGGAACTTAGGAAGGCCCTCAGCAATTTTGTAAGACTATATTTCAAACTAAATAATAGAATAGGGCCGCGTATGTAGCTCAGAGGTAGAATGCACCAGGGTTCAACCTCCAGTACCATATACAAGTAAAAACTAGGATCTCCTGCATGCTAGGCAAACACACCACCTCTGAATTACACCACCAGCCCTGAAACAAGGCTTTTTCACTGCATTGATACGGTTCTAGTCTTTGTAAAACAGTTTTCCTTACGGTACACTGAGTGATAGTATTTAGCTTCCATTAGTTTTAAGTAGCAGTAAGTTATGAAGTGGTAGAGCAGTGTCTTCTGAGTTTAGTGTTTTGAATATGATTAATTTGTCACCCAGGGAAAATGATAACTACCTGGAAAAAACTGACAAAATATAACATATTATAAGGCCTTTACTTAAAACCTCATTAAGTAGCAAATTAAGAGTTTTGTATGAAGCAATTGAACCTCATTAGAACACCCCATTTATGTCTTAAAGTTAATAATTGATAAAATTCCATAAAGTTAAAAATTCCTAGCAAGCTGAACTCACACATATACCTGGAAAGTGCTGCTAAGACGTATTGAAGCACATGTCTATGGCAGTAGTTGCTACTTTGGATTTTTTATTTCAGTGAAAGATGTCATGTATATTTGTCCATTTATGGGAGCAGTGAGTGGAACCTTGACGGTGACGGACTTTAAGATGTACTTCAAAAACGTAGAGAGGGTAAGTTTTGAAAATTGTTGTTCTTTTTTTTTAAACAGTTTAGAATGGTAAAAGAAGAGACTGAACAGTTTCCTCAAATCCCAGGACCCAGAGATAACCACAGGGTGAATTTACACATTTGCAAACAGATTTTGTATCCTGATATCATTGCTAAGTATCACAAAAATCTAGACGGCCAGTTTCATTGTTGTGTCAATGCAGATGACATAAGGTATGCTCTAAATCAGACTAATGTCTTAGCTGGGACAAAGAAGAAATGCAAAATAAAGACTTCAAATATGAAAACTCTGTTGATTGACCTTATAGGCATTAATGTTAATTTTTAAACCTAGGACCCACATTTCATCCTTGATGTTCCCCTTGGAGTGATCAGCAGAGTTGAGAAGATTGGAGCACAGAGTCATGGAGATAATTCCTGTGGTATAGAAATCGTGTGCAAGGTATATTACAAAAACAAGTAAAAATTCTAAAAGGGGGACCCACTCAGAGCTTTTTCTCACTCACCCATCCTCATCAAGGGATAGTAAGAATAATTTGTACTGTTAGTAACTCAAATGTTTTCAGGGCAGCAACCCTTTTGAATCTCACATTGGTGAATTCAAACCATTCTGTGAGCATCAAAGTAATCATTTCCCACTGAATTATTTCTAATTAATAAGGACTATAATCTAAGTGCTGACATTATTTGTTACGTCTCAGAGAAAGCAAGTGGAAATCAGAGAGCAATACTTTTTTCTAGTTCATTTTTTTGTTTTTGTTTTTGTCTTTGTTTTTTGGTGGTACTGTGGGTGGAACCCAGAGGCTTTCTACCTCCAGGCTACACTCCCAGACCTATTTTATGCTTTATTTGGAACAGAGTATCACTAAGTTGCTGAGAGCCTCACTAAGTAGCTGAGGCTGGCTTCGAACCTATGCAATCCTCCTGTCTCACCCTCCCAAGAACGGGGATTACAAGTGTGCATCACTACGCCTGGCTAGTTCATTATTTTAAGATTGTTCTTCAGAACAGTGCATGAGTGAATGGTCAAATACATGCTAAAGGGACAGCAATGTTCTCTAAATCCTGTGATTTAAGTTTCTTGGCCATGTTGGAATTTTCATCTTGAGCTGGGTTTATATTTTATTTTATACCCTTCTTGCATTGAGTTAAGTAGAAATATGTGTGATTAATAACTTTAATAATGAATATTCACTTAAGAAATAACCTAAATATCTGAGTGTGGTGGTACATGCCTGTAATCTTAGTATTTGGGAGTCTGAGACAAGATGATCACAGTTTGTGGCCAGCCTCAGAAACTTAGTGAAACCCTATTTTGAAGTAAAAATATAAACTGGGCATGGGTGCACACACTAAGACAGGAGGATCACAGGTTTGAGGCTAGCCTCAGCAACTTAGTGAGGCCTTCTGCAACCTAGTGAGATCCTTTTTCAAAATAAAGAAAAAATAGGCCTGGGGGTGTATTTCAGAGGTAGAATGCCCTTGGGTTCAATCCCCAGTACTACTACTACATCATCATCATCATCATCATCATCATCATCATCATCATCATCATCATCATCGAGCGAGGGTATAACTCAGAGGTAGAATGCCTGTGCATTCAATTTCAGTATGAGAGAGAAAGAGACAGAGAGATTTCTGAGGATAGCTCCTCCTGAATGACCCTAGTCTGCAGTTGAATCTGGTCATCCTTCCTTCCTTCCTTCCTTCCTTCCTTCCTTCCTTCCTTTTTCTTTTCTTTTCTTTTCTTTTCTTTTCTTTTCTTTTCTTTTCTTTTCTTTTCTTTTCTTTTCTTTTCTTGTGGCACTGGGGTGGAACCCAGGGACATTCTACCTCCGAGCTACACCCCCAGCTTTATTTTTATGCTTTATTTTGAAACAGGGTCTCACTGAGTTGCAAAGGGCCTCACTAAGAAGTAGCTGAGGCTGTCCGGGAATACCGATTCTCCTATCTCAACCTCCCAAATGCTGGGATTATAAGTGTGCCCCACCACACCGGGCTGAATCTAGTTTTTCAAAGTGCCCTTTACTCTCCAGATTTTAAATCTGCTGTCTTACTAGACTTCTGTTAGGCCCTGTATGAGATATTAAAATTATCCTACTCAGTATATATTTTATGCATACAGTGGAAACAGCTGCACGACTTAAAGAAGAGAGGTGACTTGGTTTTGCAATGTGTATGTATGTATGTATGTATGTATGTATGTATTTTGCAGTACTGGGAATGCAACTCAGGGGCATTCTACCTCCAAGCCACATATCCAGCCCTTTTTTTGTGGTACTAGGGATGGAACCCAGGGGTCTAGCTCCAAGCTTCACCCCCAGCCCTATTTTTTATTCTTTATTTTGAAACAGAGTCTCACTAAGTTGCAAAGGGCCTCACTAAGTAGCTGAGGCTATCCATGAACCACGATCCTCCGGTCTCAGCCTCCCAAATGCTGGGATTACAAGTGTGCGCCACCACACCCAGCTTTATTTTTTTAAAAAAATTATTGGTGCATTGTAGTCATATATCTTAATGGAGTACAAGATGGTACAGGCATATATCCACACATCACTCATTTAGCCCTTTTTGAGTTTCCACCCCATTGCCTTCCCCCTCCCTTCTGCTCATGTTTGGCTTACTGACTGATAGGTTTGTGAATATAAGTCATGTACATTAGGGAATTTCCCTCTTCCCCCTCCCATCCCCCTCAGTTAGGTCGCCTTATATGATTTCTCCTTCGTTTAGAGTTCTTCCTATGACCCTTTTTCTCCCTAGCTTCCGCATATTAGGGAAAGCATCTGATTTTTTACTTTTTGTAACTGACTGATCTCACTTAACATAATGTTCTCCAGTTTGATCCATTTCCCTGTAAATGACATAGTTTTGTCCTTCCTTATGTCTGAGTAAAATTCCATTGTGTACATATTTCATAGTTTTGTAATCCACTCATCTGTTGATGGATATCTTAGCTGGTTTCTAATACACAATTCACAATTGCCAAACTATGGTTCTGCGATTTTGAAAGATCTTCCCTTTCACATAAGTCCTAAGTAGCTTCTCATTCTCTTCAGTCTAAAGGAGACACTCCTTGTCAAGTCTCTGCAAGTCCTGTCCAACTCACTGTCCTTGGCCAATTCCTCTCCAGCTGCCCTCCCCATATCCTTGCTTCCTAGTCCAGTTGGCTATCATTTAGATGTGTATGCCAGACTCAAACCTACCCCTCACACACACATAACAAGATCTTGTTTTATTTTCTGGTGCTGAAGATCAAACCCAGGGACCCACATATGCTAAAATTTTTCTCTACCAGTGAACTACACTCTTAGACCCACACCAGAATTGTTTGTTGTACATGCTCTTCCATGGCTTAGAATGCTTTTCTCTCATAGCAATCTTATGTAGCAAGTCAGCTACCAAAGTATGTGTTGGGGGGCATTGTATCTTGGAAGGAAGTTGTATCAGGAAATTATGCTGTTCTGGCAGGTGTCCTGTGGCTGTCTTAATAGGATATTTTTTATGGCTGGGTGGACATTTGCAAAGAGCTGATTTAAATGTTTTGTAGCCCAAATGTACTAAGGTCAGGCTCCCAGTCCTCTTAGCTCATGCCTAAGAGCTTGCAAGGTGTGGGACTTATTTTCTAGCAGGTGATACTCAATTCAGAAGTAAAAAACCTGAATACAGTAAAAAAGAAAGTACTCCTCTTCCCCACACACAGCTACCCTGTTCCAGTCCCTGCTGGTACCCACAGTTATCCGTTCCTAACATACCCCTTCACAGATATTCTATGCCCATAAGCATATATATTCAGTCTTTCTTTGGAAATTACATTACACTGCTGAATTATATACACTGCTATGATCCTTTCTTTTTCCCCCTTGACAATACATCTTGAAACTCATTTATGTCAGTGTATACAAAGCTGTTTTTAAAATTATTTTATTAGTACATTGCAATTATACATCTTAGTGAGGTTCAGTGTGATAAAACATAAATGCCCGCAGCTCTTGGTATATTTCTGTCCACATTGCACACACCCTTTTCTCCCCTTCCTTTCCACAAGTTAGTGAAATTGGTAGTAATACCTTTACATATTAACATAATATTATTTGAACTGTTTCCTCCTTTGGTCTTCCTTCTTCCTCTCCCTTAATTTCTCCCCATATCTTTTCACTATTCTATAGGTTGCTCTCTGCATTATTTAAAGCCCCTTATGTTTCCTATAAACATATAGCCCTTGACCTTCTGAGACTAGCTGATTTCACATAGCATAATATTCTCTAGTTTCATCCATTTCACTGCAAATGACATAATTTTGTTCTTACAGAACCGCTTTATTTAAAAAATTCTGTAAGCCGGGCGTGGTGGTGTACGCTTATAATTCCAGCATTCAGGAGGCTGAGACAGGAGGATTGTGGTTCACAGACAGCCTCAGCTACTTAGTGAGGCCCTCTGCAACTCAGTGAGATGCTGTTTCAAAATAAAGAATAAAAAATAGGGCAGGGGGTGTAGCTCAGGGGTCGAATATCTCTGGATTCCATCCCCAGGCCCGCAAAAAAATCTTTAATATTCCATAAGCTATACTGCAGTCTATTTATCTATGGCTCCTGTGGCTGGATATTTGGGTTATTCACATTCTTTAATTGTTATAAATAATGTTATAATAACGACTTATTCACTTCCCAAATTGCTATGTTATCATATTTATTTTCTTTTTTTTATGATACTGAGGAATGAGCCCAGGGGCATTCTTCCTCCAAGCTACACCCCCAGCTCTTATTTTTTTTTTTTGAAACAGGTTCTCACTATGTTGTTGAGGCTGTAGTCAAATATGATCCTCCTGATTCAGCCTCCCAAGTACTAGGATTGCACGCATGCTCCTCTTTATTTAAAATTTTTATATAATATTAAAAAATAATGAGATTTTTGTGTTTAATTGACAAGGATATAGGTTTCAAAAAGCTGAGGGTCAATGCTCAAAAGACTGGAGAAGGAGTCATCCTATCAGAGCAAGTCTTGGTGGAATTGTTCCTACTGACTTTTACTTGGTCCTTTGGTTAGCAGCTTTTATTTGGGAAAGTATTTTAAGACTGTATTATTTTGAGAAAGATATAAAGATCTTAAGATCTTTCTCAATAAAATCTGTATTTGAGGGCCACAGTCTATACAATATTCAGAGTCCTTTCTGAGAGTTTGTAGGGGGAAGCATCTGTGACATTTCTGTTTAATGGGTTAATAATAAACTCTGACGTTAGTGTTTTAAGCGGCTTAAAGTACATGACTGATTCCATGGTACATCTTTAGCAAGTAACGCACAATACTTGTTCTACCTGATGATTCTCTGCCACACATGTCTCCTTTATTCTTGCTTTATTAATTAGTTTTTTTTTATCTCATTGGAGTTACTTTTGTTAAATGCCTTTTTTAATTGGATAAAGAATATAAAATGAGAAATAGCCGGGCATGGTGGCATATGCTTGTAATCCTAGTATTTGGGAGGCTGAGACAGGAGGATTGCAGTTCACGGACAGCCTCAGCTACTTAGTGAGGCCCTCTGTAATTTAGTGAGACCCTGTTTCAAAAATAAAGAATAAAAATAGGGTAGGGAGCATAGCTCAGAGATTGAATGCCCCTGGGTTTCATCCCCAGACCCGCAATAAATAAATAAATAAATAAATAAATTATAAATAAATAAAATAAATAAAATGAGAAATAAAAATATTTTATTATGTCATGTCACCTATGCTATCTGACTCATAGGTGCTCAGTACATGTTGAATAACTGAGTTCTATGAATTTTTAACCAGGATATGAGGAACTTGAGACTCGCCTATAAGCAAGAGGAGCAGCGTAAACTTGGGATATTTGAAAACCTTAACAAACATGCCTTTCCTCTTTCCAATGGACAGGTAAGTACACCAGAGTAAACTTTTTCTACAAGTACTAATAGCGGCCAAATAATTTCATGTTTAGTTACTCCGTTTTCTAGAGATTTCTCGTCTCTTTTTTCCTCTATTGGCAATTACTCTTAGAATACTTGAATTTTATCAGGTTTGTGTAATGATTAAGAGAAACTACCAATGTGTTACTTCAAAATCTGCATATTAATCCATGCATTGTGGTACACGCTTGTAACCCCAATACTTGGAAGCCTGTGACAGGAGGATCGCAAATTTGAGGCCAGCCTCAGCAAGTTAGTGAGGCTCTCCGCAATTTAGTGAGACCTTTTTTCAAAATAAAAGAAAATGAAATAGAGCTGGGGTGAAACTCAGAGCTAGAAAGTCCTTGGGTTCAATCCCCAGAACCACAAAAATTTACAGGTTAAAATAGGAATCTTAGTACATTCTGTTCATATCAGTGTGAAAAACTTTAATAATAGGATTATGATATAAAACTACTTGACATGTATCTTGTTTTTGTGTCCAGGCACTATTTGCATTCAACTATAAAGAAAAATTTCCAATTAATGGTTGGAAAGTGTATGATCCAGTATCTGAATATAAGAGACAGGTAAAGTATATTGCTTATCCAACTGAAAATAAATCATCTTTTTCTTGGTTTGAAATGTAATGGAGGAAAGAAGCCTTCCAACAAGGTATATATAGATAGAATTTCTCTAGATTGAAGATTCCTCACTTCCTGGGTGCCAAACCTTTAAATCTGTCTCAGATTGTTCATCCTTTTCTAAAGGGTAAATAGGACTCAAGGGCAGGAGTTTAAGAACTAAATCCTCCAGATGGTATTTAATAGATGGCCTGATCAAAGCTGATGAGAAAGGATCCAAATTTCTGGCTTCAATTCAATTTGAGACATGGCAGGGCTCCATCTGTCTGAAGTGGTGATCCTGGGTCCAGAAGCTCTTTAGTGCATTGTCAGCTTCAAGTTATTCCAGTATGATATTTTTAATAACATTTAATCTTTTTACTTTATATTTTATAATGTTTTGTATTGCTTATTTATAACATTCTTAAAATTTTCTGTGATTCTAAAGGGCTTTCAGAAACAACACTAAGCTTATTCTTTATAGAAATCAGGACAAAAAATAGATAAGACTAGTGTAAAATTTTCATTTTTAGTATGGCTTTGAAATTCTTATGCTTCATTAGAGTTTTAGAAATCTCTAGTAATATATAGACACATACATATATTTCTATATGTGTATACATATGCACACATGTGAATAAAAATGTCATAAATGAATTTTTGTTGAAAGTAACAAATAGATATAATTCATGCTTAGTTTTTCAAAGTGGAAATCATGTATTTTCTTTCTTCTTGCCTAACACCCTGTAGGGTTTGCCAAATGAGAGCTGGAAAATTTCCAAAATAAACAGTAATTATGAGTTCTGTGACACCTACCCTGCTGTCATTGTTGTGCCAACTAGTGTAAAAGATGATGACCTTTTGAAAGTGGCAGCCTTTCGAGCAAAAGGCAGAGTTCCTGTAAGTAATTAACATTGTCATGTAGAGAGAAATATATACTGTGTTAAATCTTATATAGAAAACATACAAGATAGAAAATAATCAAAAAACAAAATGGAAAGGAGAAAAATAAGCTTAAACTGGAACATAACTTTGATTCTCAAGAAATACCTAATTATAAGCCAGGTATGGAGGTATATGCCCATAATCCCAGTACTTGGGAGTCTGAGACAAGAGGATCACAGGTTTAAAGCCAGCCTCAGCAGCTAAGACTCTCAGCAACTTAGAGAGACCCTGTTTCAAAGTAAAATATACAAAGGACTGGGGGTTTATCTAGGAGGTACAATGTCCCTTGGTTCAATCCCCACTACTCCCCTAAATAAATACCTAATTATATTAACATTAATTTTTCTATATCTCCTCTTATATGATTTCTAGGTACAAAAGTAACTTAAGTTATGCTCTGCAAATGTAGTAGAGAATAACGAAGGAATTTCAAGAAAGACCATGCTCTTAGCATTAACATTTTTCATCATTGGTTTCACCAAATCATCCTAGAAAAAAACATTCTTTCTTCATGCAGAGTGGAGTGCTATAGCTGCAGGGGAGGGACACTGTTACAGAAAAAATTGCAGCCAGCAGGAAGTGATGGTTTTTCCCTGAAGTTTGCATCTGGTAAAATACTAGTCACTGGACCACTGGCAGAAAGTAGGAGGTTTGGTAGCAGAGTTTAAATTTTATAAGAGACTATATATTCACTTTGTCCTAACCCTGCCACATGTTATTATGAAGATACAAAGTTTTTTTTTTAATTTAGAGACAAGATAGAACTAATCAATCAAATAGGATTGGGACTTGATTTTAGTTTTTAGTTTGATTTAGGTTTTGTTTTACTTAGAATCCTGGAATTTTAGAGGTGGCAAGAGATTTTTCAAGTTCATCTAGCCAGAATTGTTTCAACCTGACTGAAATATTGAATCCTTTGGCCACTACAGTGCAGTGGTTAGCCTGCCTAGTCCCAGCTTTGAGAAGAATCTCAGGAAAGACTGTGTATTTCCTCTCAGTAACTAGAGTGTGTATTGCTTTAGGAACTATACTAATATTTTTTGCTTAAAAACATTAGGTGTTGTCATGGATTCATCCAGAAAGTCAGGCAACAATTACTCGCTGCAGCCAGCCACTGGTGGGTCCCAATGACAAACGCTGCAAAGAGGATGAAAAATACTTGCAAACAATAATGGATGCTAATGCACAGTCACACAAACTTATCATCTTTGATGCTCGACAAAATAGTGTCGCTGATACCAACAAGGTACGTTCTTGATAGCATTGTAAAAGCATTGGCTTTCTATAAATTGCTATACATTTGGAGCAGGCCATTGAATTCCTCACCATTTAAAGTTAGAGTCATTTGGAGTAATCTATGACTATCCCTCCTCCCTGGTTTATACTCTTTGGTGTCTCACACCTGTTGAGATCTTGTCTCTTTCATTGCTTCTCCATAGTCCTGTCTGCTCAGTCATATAAACAAAGATCTAGAGAGAGAATTATTTTAAAGATTAAATATTTTGATAAAACAAGTATTAGACCCTTGGAAGTCCCTCTAATTTAAGAAGCATACTTATTATTTGATTAATTCATATCAAGTCTCTTTTAGGACAGGCTCAGCATATGAAACTTTGCACATATACAAAGTTTATGTATATAAACAGTGGTTGCATACTCAGGTAACAATGAGATGTGATACAAATACCTCTGCAGATAGCTCCTGTTTGTTGCCCAATAACTAAAGGGGGTTGGATCCTTCGTATCTAGTGAAAGCTTTCATATCCAGCCTTTAGTACCTGCTATCCAAATAGGAAGGCACTGATTTGAGTCATGTTTTATTCTGCTTTTTCATCATGGTGAGTAAAATACCTGACAATCATAACTTAGAGGAAGGAAGGTTCATTGGCTCACAGCTTTAAAGGTTTCAGTCCATGTTTAGCTGGCTCCAGAGCAGAAACCACTCAGTGACAGGGCCTTGGGTTATGGTAGAGGAAAAACTCACTCTCATCTCAGGGTGACCAGGAAGCAGAGAGAGAAGAGGGGGCCAGGGACAAATACAGTCCCCAAGAATATGCTACCAGTGATCTATTACCTCCAGCCCTGTCCCACCTCTGAACCTGGCTGCAATGTCTAAAACATGAGCTTTTCTAGGGGACATTTTATATCCAAATCATAACAAGTCTTTCTGTTTCCTATTGATTACTGTCTGGCAGTATATTGCTGCAGGCAGACATTTAGTAGTCAAAGGACTTTGCTCTCACCTCAAGTAATTTTAGATACTAGAAATATGACATCAGACCTTATCATCTCATACCTGCTTGTAAAATGACCCTTCGTTAGCACACATCTAATGAGCACACACTAAGGGAAATACAGAGACAGATGAGGTAAGGTGCTATAAATAGGAGGTATAATAAGTTCAGTGGTGGGAGAGCTGGAACCTCGGAGTTGCCAGCCCTGTTTCTCAAGTGAGTTAGGGTTTCACAGAGAACGTCACACTTGAATTGGCTTTGCATGGTCAGCAGCAGAGATGGACAGGGCATCTAAGACAACAGGAGTACATACACAGTAATGTGACACGGCATGCCATTCTCATGATAGAGAGAAGGAAGATGTCTTAGGGGTGTGGTCATTGCCCTGCCAGGTTTCTCCTTGACAGTACTTGTGAGTCTGAGTTTGTTTCTTTTGTCAGTTTGCTCCTTTTCTTTCCTCAGTGATTATTCCATTGTTGTCCAGTCTCCAAAAAGTGTACCTCCTATCTCCCATTTCACTCTGTAGAGGCTGTTATAGTCTACTTCAAAAAGTAAAGAAGTTATTACACAAGTGTTTGGCCATCTTCCTTCAGTACTTGAGTACTTGTTCCAGGCCCTATGCTAGGCTTTGGGGATAAATATGACCAATCATCTGGCCTATTAGGAGGGGTACATATTGAACAAGTAGCTGTACAAACTGCCATGTGGTTAAACATCTTGACATGAAAAAAAAATAAAGTGTGCTCAGAGGGTATAGAAGGAACCTGGTTATTTGCTCAAGGACCTTGGGCACTTCCCTCATCATTCTCTAAAATGGGAATGATAATATTTTCTACCCTTTGGATTTTACCTGAATGTGAAAGTTAAAGAAGGAAACACTGTAAAAGACCTAGAACTATGGCAGTTTGTGAGACAGTGGTTCATTGATCTGTCCTCATTATTGACCTCAGGAGGACTGCCATGTTTTCTTGGCTTTCATGATCTCACACCCCCTGGTTTCCTCTCACTCTCCAGCCTGTCCTTCATCTTCCAAACCTTCAAGTGGTAATACTTCTTGAACTTAATCTGGAGTCCTCTTTATTCTTCTATACAATCTCCCCAGGCCATCTCCTCCAATGCCAGGACTTTAACCACTATCTCTATGCTGAGTTTGACACCACAGTTTCTCTTCTCTCTGACCCCTCTTGAGGTTGAGACTAAATTTCCATCCCACTGTGTGGTTGATATCTTCACTTGGCTGGCTCCCAGCTCACAATACCTCAGTGAACTCAAGCCTGCCTAAGAGACAGTGTTGCACCGCAGTGACCCCCTTAGCTTTGGACTCGGTTACACCTGGGTTTTTCTCCAGGTTCTGCCACTAAGAGTTCTATAGATCCCTGAGGAAGTCAGGGACTCATATCAAGGGTTGTGCAAGGATTGAAATTAAGTGAGAATAGTACATGAAAATAACTCAGCACAGTGGCGGGTGTGTCCGCAGTACTCACTTCATGATTCTGAGAAGCTCGCCACCCCTGTGGCCAAGGGGTCTTGGCCAGAGAGATGTCTGATATGGAGGGTAAGTGGTGGTGTTGGTTACTGAGATCAGGAAGACTGGGAGAGGAACAGGGCAGGGACAACGCTGGAGAGGGTTTTCAGTCAGTCCATTGCCATTAAATATGTTCTCCTACTAATACTAACTCTTAGCACATGCTTTCTCTATGCTAACGTGCTTTATCATCACGGGGCCCCAGCTCTCTCCCCATTCTACACAACGGTCAATGTCTCTTCAAATGCATGACTCTGCTCCAGCCTTTTATTCTCAACAGTTGACTTTGCTTTCTTTTTCACAGAGAACAAACTGTCAGAAAGGCTCTTCCTCCTCTTCCTGCTTCCTGTTTCAGTGGAAGAAGTGTCCTTCTCCCTTGACCCTACATTCGCTCCCTAGCCTCTCCTGCCTCTCACTCATTCAGTCCTTTTCTTTCCTCTCTTTTTCTCCCTATTACCTCTGCTTTGTAATCTTAAATGTTGACTTGCTTCTGGCCTACACTTGTCTCCTTTCATTATACATTGCTCTGGAGCGCTATACGCCATGCCTCCGTCTTCCATCCATATGCCAGTGACTTTCATTTTGATACCTATTGCTCAGACCTCTCTTCTGAGCTCGAGACCTGAATATCCCACTGCCTGTGCATGTCTTCAGTTGATTTTTCTCACAGCATCTTTTGATACTCACTATACTCAAAACCAAACTCTTTCTTTCCCACAGAATTTCTCCTTCTCCAATAGTTTGTATCTCAATAAATGATGCTACCATCTCTGTGTTGCCCAGCTCAGAATGACGGATGCCCCCTATCCTATCTACTTCCATTACTCCAACTAGCTATTATGCTCTGCCTCTTAAATATATCAGATCATATGTGCCTCTCTTCTCTGCTGCTTCTACGATGATGCCTTTGGCTAGACAATGGCCTATCTCTGTGCTTGTCTACCTGTGGAAGTTTCCATCCAACTCCCTGTCCCTTCTTCCCAGTGATTCTTTATGATTCTTCTACTGTCTCACCTTCTTTACTCATGCCATCTGGTCCTGCCATGCTCTTTGGCCTCATCATTCGTTATCATTGTCACTGCCCTAGCGTTTTATCCTGAACTTCTTATTCCCTTTCTGTTCTCACACATTTGAATGGCACCTTTTTTTTTCTAAATACAGAACAATATTTTATTTTATTTATATATTTATTGCATTATTACTGGAGATGGAACCCAGGGACATTCTACCTCCGAGCTACACCCCAGCCCTACTTTTTATTATTTGTTTTTTTTTAAATTTTTTATTAGTGCATTATATTCATACATCATATTGGGGTAAAAAACTTGTTGAATGGCACCTTTGCCTTGGATATTCTTGTCCTTCCTCCCTGACTTGTGCTTTCTTTCCTTCTGGCCATCCAGGCCTGGCTGGTGCTCCTGGCACCCCTGTGCTCAATTTGGAACAGAGGACCTATAGCCTGGAACTACTCTTGACCCTGCTCTCCCCTGCCCACCCCACCAGACTTTGAGGGGCCTGGAAGATCATAGGCTTCACTTGTTTATTGTTGCCCCCAGGACTTAGCTCAGGACTGAGCATTCACATTCAATTGGTAGATAGGTGGAGACTAAATGAAGAATTTGTTCTTTGTGTCATAGTTATATTGTCTTAATTCTAGAACATTCTCATCACCCTAAATGGAAACTCCATACCCATTAGCAGTCAATCTCCATTCCCCTCTCCCTGGCTCTGGCACCCATTAATCTATTTAGACATAAAAATCTCTATTGATTCCCCTATTCTGGGTACTTCATAAAAATGGAATCATACAATAGGTTTTTTTTTGCATCTCGCTTCTTTCACTTGTTTTCAAGGTCTGTCCTCCTTTTTTGGCTAAATAATATTCCATTGTTAAGATATACCACACTTTGTTTATCCATCTATCTCTGATGGACATTGGATTGTTTCTCTTTTTTGGCTGTTGTGAATAGTGCTGCTGTTGAATGTTTGTATAAACGTTTTTGTTTAAATACCTTTTATGAAGCCGGGCGTGGTGGCGCACGCTTGTAATCCCAGCATTCAGGAGGCTGAGACCAGAGGATCGCGGTTCGCAGACAGCCTCAGCTACTTAGTGAGGCCCTCTGTAACTCAGTGAGACCCAGTTTCAAAATAAAGAATAAGAAATAGGGCTGGGGATGCAGCTCGGAGGTCGAATGCCTCTGGTTTCCATCTCCAGACCCACAAAAAATAAAATAAAATAAATAAATACCTTTTCTGAAATATGTGGGATGTATACTCCAGAGTGTAATGGCTGGATGATAGGGTAATGCTCTATTTAAATTCCTGATGGACCACCTGGGGTGGGACTTATTCCATGCTTTTTTCACATTTGTATTTTATTTTAATTAAATTGCTCAGATGAATATCATGGTTTAAGACCTCCAAATTATTTTATTATACAGAAAGTTTGTGGCTATGGTATAAGTTTTTCTACTCAGAAAAATGATGCTAACAGAAAAAGAACTTTTTTTCTTGTGGTACTAGGGATCAAACCCAGGGGCATTGTACCCCTGAGCTACACCTCAGCCCTATATTTTATATTTTATTTTGAAACAGAGTCTTACTAAGTTACCATACTCTGGCGTCAAACTTGTGATCCTTTCTGTCTCAATCTCCCAAGTACTGGGATTACAGATGTGTGCCTCTATACCACATCAGAAAATAATCTTTTAAAACTTAATCTTCCTTTAGTAAGAGCCAGTCCTGGTTAAAAACTGATAATGAAGGAGAATGGTTTGGGCTTGAATTGTGTCCACATAAAAACATATATTGAAAACGTTTGGTACCAGTTCATTGACCTTATTTTGAAATAGGGTTCATGCAGCTCTAATCAACTTAAGATGAGGTCATATTGGATTAGGGTAAGAACCAATTTTACAGGGGGAAATTTTTTTTAAATAAGAAAAGAGATGTAGAAAAGGGGAGAAGATCCGGTGGAGATGAAATAGAGATTAAAGTTATGTGTTTATAAATCAGGGATACCTGGGGCAGCCAGGAGTTGGGCAAGCCCAGCTCTATTCGGTTTCTGTTTTTTTTTTTTTTTTTTTTTTTTTTTTAACTGGGGATTGAACAGAAGGATAGTTTACCTCTAAGCTACACCCCAAACCCTATTTTATTTTGAAACAGGATCTCACTAAGTTGCTGAGGCTAGCTTCAAACCTGTTATCCTCCTGTCTTCAGACTTCCAAATCCTGGGATTACTGGTATGCATCATCATGCCTGGCTGAGCCAGAGCTTCTTGGGGGTGAACAAGGCCCTGCCAGCACCTTGATTCCAGACTTTCAACTTTTCCAGCATTGTGAGATGATACATTTTCACTGTTTTAAGCTACTTGATTCATACTACCTTATTCTAGCAGCCCTAGGACACTCACACAAAAATATAGGAGGGTTATTAGCAGATGAGTTTGTTGCTGTCTTAGTGGCATATGTCTAGTACCATTACAAATAATAGAAAAAGTTAATTTCAGATGAAATGAAGTACATCTTTTATTTTTCACAGACAAAGGGAGGAGGATATGAAAGCGAAAGTGCTTACCCAAATGCGGAGCTTGTGTTCTTGGAGATCCACAACATTCACGTGATGAGAGAGTCACTACGTAAATTAAAAGAGATCGTGTACCCTTCCATTGATGAGGCACGGTGGCTGTCCAATGTGGATGGGACACATTGGCTGGAATATATAAGGGTAAATAGATCTAGTTTTTTTATCTGTCTTTTATTTTCCAGTTATGACTTCTCTCCCTCTGTGCCATAAATTTTTCTATCTCCAAGTGCTTTCTCAGTACCACAAATACATATTTGCTGCATATGTAAGCTTTTTAAATTTCTACAGGCAGCATTCCAGACTATGGTCTTTGTGGAGGGCTTTTTTTTGTGGTACTGGGGCTGGAACTCAGGGACCATCTACCTCTGAGCTACACCCCCAGCCCTATTTTTTATTCTTAATTTTGAAACAGGGTCTCACTGAGTTGCAGAGGGCCTCACTAAGTAGCTGAGGCTGTCTGCGAACCATGATCCGCCTGTCTCAGCCTCCCAAATACTGGGATTACAAGCGTGCACTTTCTGTCAGGATGTGGAAGGCGTTTGTGACATAATAAAATGGGAATGCTTGCCTCTGATCAGGTTTTACAAATAATTCTGTCACCCTTTGATAAATAATCTTGTTTACCACTATTATTTTTCTGAGTTTGTTTTGTTTGTTTATGTACATGATGCTAACATTTCCTAGTAATTATTTTGGACACTGGGGATTGAACCCAGGGACATTCTACCTCCTAGTTATACTCCCAACCCTTTTTATTATTTTGAAACAGGGTCCTGCTAAATTGCTGAGAGTCTCAATATGTTTCTGAGGCTGTCCTCAAACCTGCCATTGTCTTGCTTTTTCCTCCTGAGTACTGGTATTATAGGCATATGATATCATTTCCAGCCTTAATGATTCTTAATTCATTGCATGGTATTCTTTTTCTTTGTTCTGGTGATAAATTTCAGGGCCTTGCACATCCTAAGCAAGTGTTATCCCATTGAGCTGCACACCCCATATCTTTGTGTGGCATTCTTGGGTTTTTTTTGTTTTTGTTTTTGTTTTGTTTTGTTTTGTTTTTACCAGAACTTCCAAAGTTCTCACCGGAATTCTTTTATGTAGCAAATGAAATTCAATGTAACCCTGTCTAATATGCTTCATTTTCTGTAGATGCTTCTTGCTGGGGCAGTAAGGATTGCTGATAAAATAGAATCTGGGAAAACCTCTGTGGTGGTACACTGCAGTGATGGTTGGGACAGAACAGCCCAGCTTACATCTCTGGCAATGCTGATGTTGGACAGTTATTACAGGACAATTAAAGGATTTGAAGCTCTCATAGAAAAGGAGTGGATAAGCTTTGGGCATAGGTTTGCACTGGTAAGTTGAGATAGTAAGGTTTATGTTTCGTTATTTAGCTCTATTGCACACATGCTCCTATCATGTATAGTATATACAACATGTATGCAGGCTTTCTACTCTGTTTCAGACCTGAGTTGCCATAATAGAATACCATGGACCTCAAAATTGTACGTTCCTGGTAGGGCTTTTTTAATAGCATACTTATACTTTTTATTTTTTCATTGCTTTAGAGTTTTATTCTTTCTGCCTCTGTTTTTAGATATAAATCCTAATTTTTCTTTCTTTTGTGTTTTTATTGGTGTATTATAGTCTCACATTATAATGTAAATCATGTTGAAAATGATATACATTTTTTAAAAAACTGGATAGCCGGGCATGGTGGCACACACTTGTAATCTGAATACTTTGGAGGCAGAGACAGGAGGACGTTCATGGCCATCCTCAACCACTTAGCAAAATCCTCTGCAATGCAGTGAGACCCTGTTCCAAAATTAAAAAATAAAGTAGGGCTGGAGGTGTAGCTCAGAATTAGACACCTCTAGGATCAATCCCCAGTACCACATGCACAAAATAAAGTAAAATTTATATAACATAGAATTAACCATTAAAATGCTCAATCTAGTGTCCTATAGTACATTCACAATGTTGTATAACAACCACCTCCATTTATAGCAAAATATATTCATCATCCCAAGTGGAAACCTTATATATCTTAAGCAGTCATCCCCCATTTCCCTTTCTCTTCAGCTCCTGACAGTCACTAATCTGCTTTTTATGTATGAAGTTGCCTATTCTAGTTACCTCATATAAGTGGAATAATGCAATATTTATCTTCCAATAATTGACTTATTTCACAAAGCATAACATTTTCAAGGTTGACATGTGTTGTAACATACATCAAATTTTAATTCTTTTTTATGGCTAGTAGTATTCCATGGTGAATATATGTCACAGATAAAATAAAAAATAATGTATAATTTAAGTGCACAGAATCAAAAGTGAATTTTCTAGGGAAAAAAACTAGGAGCTCAAAATTAAGTGGTAAGTTTTGATAGGGGCTCATTTGGTGAATGAAGTAAGGACTATGCTCAGGAAATGTTTTGGGACAGTGACATGTGATGCTTTGGGAAATTTCTTTCCCCTCTTTCACCAGTGTCCTAGACAGTCTTTCATATGTGCCTAGGAAAGCCCCAAACACCTAGTTTTTTTGTTTTTTTGTTTTTTTTTTTTTTTTGTTGTTTTGCAGGTCTGGGAATGGAACCCAGGGATATTCGACCTCTGAGCTACACCCCTTGCCTTATTTTTTATTCTTATTTTGAAACAGGGTCTCACTAAGTTGCAGAGGGCCTCACTAAGTAGCTGAGGCTGTCCATAAACCATGATCCTCTGGTCTCACCTCCCAAATGCTGGGATTACATGCATGTGTCACCACACCTGGCAGACCAGGTTCTTATATGCACCTTATACATGAGCTGCCTATAGATACTTTCAACCCAGAAACTGGAATTCCCTACCAGTAAATAAGTCTGTTGTTGGAGCCATTAGATATGCCTGTTAGGCCAGTCGTCAAATTAATATATAAAACAGTTACCTAAGATCAGCATACACTTCTTGATATATAGACCCTGCTGTAAACTTTCCAATAAAAAACAAACACAAATGACCTCTCCAAACAAACCAATATAATTACTAGGGAAATTTTTCTCTTCTGAATTGCATCTTATCGACAGGTATCCCAAAAGCAGATGGCTAAATCAGGTCTCAAATAGCTTACATAAGTCCTATATGGCCTATTTAAGCTCCAAATAACAAATAAAGTTTTTAATCTGATACTATCTAGTACTGAAAAATGACCCACTCAAGATCCAAAGCCTCAAAATGCAGAGATAAAATCCTAAATGTACAGTCTGATGGAATAACCCAGCATGGCTCGTTGGCCATAAGACCAATAACCTTTATTTTTCCTCTTACCAGCAAAGTATTTTCAGATCATTGGGGCCACAGCAGGAATGATAGACAGGAAAAAAACCTCCTGGACTGAAAATGTCTCCAGGCAGTGGCTAGGATTATCCTGAAATTTCAACTGTAGGTTTCGCCAGCCATGAACAGTCAAGCCTCCTCCTAAGAGATTACTCACTACTGGCCTGAGCCATACTGAGCCATACTGCTCAAGGGTGGGAGGGATATTTCCCCCTGGCCCACTAAAACTGTTAATGGGCAGGCTGTTACCCTGTAAGAAGCTAGGCTTGTCTTTTCCACAAAGGCTCAGAGTCAAATTGACAGGAAAATGGGTTTTATTCAAAGCCAGCTTTGCAGTAAGGTAGAGGAAACTTTTATTATTTCAAATATCCATCTTTCACTTCAATGTAATGAACATTTTTCAGTGCCAAGAATTCTATTAGGCTGGATGAGACCCTCCTCTTTCCACCGGGTAATTTAAAGTGACTTTAAGATGCTTAACTTTTTTCTGTTTCTTTTAGCGAGTGGGCCATGGTGATGACAACCATGCAGATGCTGACCGATCTCCTATATTTCTCCAGTTTATTGATTGTGTTTGGCAAATGACAAGACAGGTGGGAGATTTCAAGTATATTTCTGATTCAGATATATGTGTGCATGTATGTGCATTTGTACACGTGCACTTGTGTGCATATATGTGTATTTCTCTGTGTGTGTGTGTGTGTGTGTGTGTGTGTGTGTGTGTGTGTGTTTAGTGGAGATTGAACCCAGGAGCATTCTACCTCTGAGATATACCCCAGCCCTATTTTATTTTTATTTTGAAACAGGGTCTCACTAAGTTGCTGAGGATCTTACTAAGTTGCTGAGGCTGGCCTCAAGCCTGTGATCCTCAAGTCTCAGCCTCCCAAGTACTGGGATTACAGGAGTACACACCATATCCAGCTCTGGTTCACATATATCTTGAAGATGAAAATTTGGTAAAATTTTATTGCAGTTTCATTCAAAATGAATGTTTATATGTGTGTAAAATATTTCCCCTTCTACTGTTGAATACAATTTGATTATAATTCACTTAGAAATATAAGCAAGAAATAAAAAAAATTACACCACAAATGACTTTTCCTCTCCCAATGTTTTTTGTCAATCCTGTTGTCCACAAGGTTTACAAACCCAGTCCCATTCCTAAATCAGTTCTACTTCTTTTAGGTTAAGTTGCTCCTTTCTTTAAGGTTAAGGGAACCTGTTCAATCTCCTACTGAGTAGTAAATCTAAGATTTGTCCAGATACTAGACATAGGGATGTGGCTGATCTGCTAGTAAATGGTATCAGAACAGGGAATATAGGAATTTTTACTCTACACTTTGATCTAAACCACAATCTCTCCAACCCCAAACTCAGTGGGGAAAATATGTGCTCAAGAATCAGTGGCACATAAGAAGCTGTGTAGCACTTTGTCATTAGCTATTACTTAGTTCTCAAACTCCAATGCAAAGGGCCCTGGTAGGAAACAAGGGGCCCATGCAGAATGTTTTTGTCTCTTAGGTCTCATGGTTTTAGTCTAAAACAGACCATAGGTCCCACAATGTTTTTCCCCCTTTATCTTCATCTAAGTTTTAGTTTGGGATCTTAGCCTTGGGATACGAGATTGTGCCAGGGAAATGGACCTGGAATCTGCCAAATTGAGAGAGGAGGCAAAATAAAGTAGTTTCCCCCAAGTGTCGGCTGAGGGAGAGACTAGCAAAGGTTTCCAAAGTGTGTGATATCGCCCCCTGGATGTGCTGGAAGGAAATATACATAAAAGTGCAAATTTGTCACTGCAACTTTCTGCTTATTCTCTCAAAGAAGGTTGATTTCCAGGAGGGAACTAAGTAACTTTATTTTTCTGTAAAGGGGGCATTATCTATAGGGAAAATAATAAGTTAGGGATTAAGAACCAGAGCCTGGATATTCTTGTTCCATTGTATCTGCCTGGAGCTGTGCCCTTGACTGTTTCAGTCACTAGAAGGGGAACCGGACAAAACACTGTTGGCAACCTGCAGGTCAATACAACAGCCATGATACTCATGTTTGGCCATCCAGGCAACCTTATCACAGTCACTCTGGAGTCTTTTCAGAGGATAGATGCCTCTTCACTGCACAAAGTTGTGAAATATCAGCCCTGCTTCCTTGGTATAAGGTACTGTTATTGACGGGGCAAAAAGAAGATAAAGATCCACCACACTGCTACTGTTGGCCTTTTTTGCCCCACCTAGGACTACTCCCCAGCAGAATCATCTGGGAACTTGGTAGCTATGCTAGCGGAGGGGAAGCCCATTACTCTGGCTTCATAAAACCTCCGTGGGATTCTAATATATGCACCAGTTTAAGACCATCCTGCTGTAACTTTACTGAGTGCACATATTTCCTGAGGAATTTGTTCAAATGCAGAGTCTAATCCAGGCATGGTGGTAGATGTAACCCTAGTTCTTGAGAAGCTAAGAGGCTCACAGGTTCAGGACCAGCATCAGCAACTTAGTGAGACCCTGCCTCAAAATGAAAAATAAAATCAGGCTTTGAGTATGGCTTAGTTGTCGAATGCTCTGGGTTCACTCCCCAGTGCCACGGAAAAAATGCAGAGTCTGAGTCAGTAGATCTAGGGTAGAACCAACAATGCTGTATTTCTAACAAGTGATGTTACAGGTTTACAGACCACACTGTGGTAAGGGTCTAAAGAATGTCAGAATTTCTTCAGAGATAGGAAACAATAGGGGAACTCTGAGTAGCCCAGGCAGATCTCACAAAGTGCTCAGGTAGAAGCTAACACTCAATTTTATCCTTTTTTTTTCTTTTGTTTTTGCGATACTTGGGATGGAACCCAGGGGCTTTCTACATCTGAGTGACACCCCCAGCCCTATTTTTATTCTTTATTTTGAAACAGGGTCTCACTGAGTTGCAAAGGACCTCACTAAGTAGTTGAGGCTGTCTGCGAACCATGATCCTCCTGTCTCAGCCTCCCAGATGCTGGGATTATAAGCATGCGCCACCACGCCCAGCTCATCTCTTAATTTTAGACCAGCATCAGTGTGCTGACTAGGTTCTCAAGTTATCAGAGTGCCATATCACAGTGGATCAAAAGTAGATAATGAGAGAGCTGGTAGGACTTGGGGAGGGGGTACGAAGAGGGATGGTCTCAGAGGGAGGCATGCCAACTATACAAGTGACAGGTAATAGCAAACATAGGCTCAAAAGGCCCATGGAAGCTGGCTAACAGTCCTGCTGTTTCATAATGTTACCTACTTCATATAGTTGTGTGGATGCTGAGCTAATAATAAAATTAAAAGATTGTTACATTCAGGTTAAGAAAAGAAAGTGTTAAACACTTTAGAAAAATTGCATAGAAAGGTTGAATGCAAAAAATAACTCTGATGCCTCTAATGGGGTAATAAGTACCATTTTTATGGATATAAAATAATTCATTCCTCCCTAATGCCTAGAGGGGTATATTAAAATCCCTTCAAATTGGTTCCTGTTCTTCACACTGCTTAGTGCCTATTTTCTTGTCTAATTATGTTACTTTTGTACTGTTTATTAGGTTTTAAGAAGGAAAATAAGGAGTTCGGATTAAATTAGAATATTCTAGGTGACTATCATATATTTAAATTCTGCTCATGAAATATGTGCATAATTTATTTAGAATATAACACTGTTAATGCATTTTCTAAGGACAGATTAATTACCAGGTTTTTTGCAGTTCTGAGGATGGAACCCAGGGGCATTCTACCTCCGAGCTACACCCCCAGTCCTATTTTTTTATTCTTTATTTTGCTACAAGGTCTCACTAAGTTGAAGAAGGCCTCACTAAGTAGCTGAGGCTGTCCGCAAACCACAATCCCATCTCAGGCTCCCAAATGCTGGGATTACATGCGTGTGCCACCATGCCTGGCTAATTACCAGTTTTTAACCATCACTTAATTAGCAAAGGGTTGACATATATTGCATGTTAGTAAAAAATGTATTCATATAACACATTAGTTTATTTTTAGGTTGCCTACTGCTAAATCAAGTAAGGTAAGTCAATGTAAAGTTGTCAGAAACTTCAGAATACAATGATCTAGTCTGTATGTGGACTGTTAAATGAACTAGTCTGTATGTAAACTGTTAGAAAAGGAAATAAGCTGGTGAACACCTATAATTCCAGTATTTGAGAAGCTGAGACAGGAAGAACACAGGTATGAGGCCAGGCTCAGCAACTTAGCAAGACCCCGAGCAACTTAGTAAGACCCTGTTTCAAAATAAAATAGGGCCGGGGTTAGTTAGTTAGTTAGTTTGTTTGTTTATTTATTATTTTTGGTGGTACTGGGGTTACTGGAAGCCCTTCTACCTCCGGGCTACACTCCCTGACCTATTTTATACTTTTTTGTTTTTGTAAACAGGGTGTCTTAAGCCAGCGAGGCTGGCTTCGAACCTGCGATATCCTTCTGTCTCCACCTCCCAAGCGCAGAGATTAATTACAAGTGTGCGCCACCACACCCGACAAGGCTCGGGTTTACCTTAGAGGTAGAGAACACCTCTGGGTTCCATCCCTAGTACCAATAAAACAAACAAAACATGAAAAGGAAATAAGGAAAAATAATTGAGGGAACCTTATTCCCAGATACTTTCTGTAATATCTGTAGTTTAATACCATCTTTACCCTTTTTATATCTTTATTGGCATTGTAATTATACATCATAGTGAACTTCAAAGTCACACAAACATATATGCATATAACACTTGTATGCTTCCATTCATATCCCACCCCACTCCCTCCTCCTCCCTCCCTGTACCTGTTAGTGAAATTAGTAGTGATACTTTTACATAAGGATATAACATTATTTGGTCTGTTCCCTTCCTTGAAACTCCTTTTGCCTCCTCACCTCCCTCCCTTAACCCCTTATACTATTCAACTTGCTTCTCTCCTCATTTCCTAAAGTCCCCTTTATTTTTTATTTATCTCTAGCACTTCCACATTTTAGAGAAAACATATGACTCTTGACTTTGTGAGACTGGCTGATCTCACAGCATAGTATTCTCTAGTTCTACTCTTTTTCCTGTAAATGAAAAAACGTTCTTTATAGCTGAGTCAAATTTCGTTTTGTGTATATGCCACATTTTCTTTATTCATTTATCTGTTGCTAGACACCTAGGTTGGTTCCATAATAATTTGGCTGTTGTGAATTGTGCTGGGCATGCATGTATCACTAAAATATTCTGACTTTAATTCTTTTGGAAAGATACTGAGAAGTGATATAATGGGGTCATATGGTGGTTCCATTCTTAAACCTTTGAGGAACCTCCATACTCATCTCCATAGTGTTTGTAATAATTTACAATCCCATGAACAATGTATGAGTTCCTATTTTCCCCCATCCTTTGTATTCTTGATGATTGCCATTGTATTTTTTATTTTATTTATTTTTTGGTGGTACTGGGGGTGGAACCCAGAGGCTTTCTACTTCCGGGGTATACTCCCAGACCTTTTTTTAAATTGTATTTGGAAACAGGGTCTCACTAAGTTGCTGAGAGCCTCACTAAGTAGCTGAGGCTGGCTTCAAACCTGTGAAATCCTCCTGTCTCAGCCTCCCAAGTGCGGGGATTACAAGTGTGTGCCACCATGCCCGGCGTCTCATTGTATTTTTTATTTGCATTTTCTAATTGCTAAAAGAGGTTGACATTTTTTCAAATATTTATTGGCCATGTATATTTCTTCCTTTGAGAAGTGTTTGTTTAGTTCAATAGCCCATTTTTGATTGAGTTATTTTTTTCCAATGTTAAGTTTTTATTTAGTTTTTTAGATATTCTAGATATTAATCCTCTAGCAGAGGAATAGCTGGCAAAGATTTTCTCCAATTCTGTAGACTGTCTGTCTCTTCAGACTCTTGTTTCCTTTGCTGCTCTGAAGCTTTATATTTTGATGTCATCCCATTTATTGTTTCTAGGTTTTATTTTCTAAAGCTTTACCCTGAGGAAGTCTCTACCAATGCCTATATATTGGAGAATTAGTCTTCTGTTCTCTTCTAGTAATTTCTGGTCTTATCTTTTGGTCTTTGGTCCATCTTTTGTTGAGCTTTGTGCAGATTGAGAGATAGGGATGTAATTTCATTCTTCTACATATGGATATACAGCTTTCCAGCACTACTTGTTGAAAATACTTTTTTACCAGTGTATGTTTTTTGGCCCCTTTGTAAAAATCAAATAACTCTGAGGGGATTTGTCTCTGTATATTCCATTCTATTCCATTATGCTATGTGTCTGTTTTTGTGAGAATATCATGCTGTTTTTGTTATTATAGTTCTGAAGTATAATTTGAAATCAAGTGTTGTAATACCTCCAGCATGGTTCTTATTGCTTAGTATTGCTTTGGATATTCTGGGTCTTTTCTATCTTGACTAATATTAGGACAATTTTTTCTGGCTCTGTAAAGAATGACATGGTATTTTGGTAGGGATTCCATTTAATCTGTAGATTGCTTTTAAATCCCTTTCCATAGGTTTAATAGTCACTGGCATTTTTGTTCCTCAACAAATGAAGAACTTTATAGATTATTACAGATGTATTGAGATTGTTCTTTTAGGTAAATGCTATAGTTTCTAGGTGCAAAAACAAAAACAAACTGTGAATTGCATAGACTTAATCTTTTATTTATATTACTGTAGCTGCTACTACTTCTAATGGACTAATTTCATGGTTGAACTTAATACCATAATCCCCTTTGAACATAAATGGTAATCTTGACTGTATGACCCAACACAAGTAGATTGAGCCTTTGCTGTCTGGTTTTTGTGGGAGCCAACTGCGTTGCACTAAGCCCTGCCCACTTTGTCCTCCCATACCTGGAACCCAGTTGGTCATAATAAGGCTTGTAGTCAGTGGCACTAAAACATGCCTACCCAAGCTCCCAGATGCAGAATGCATGCTTGGGCTACGTATGAACAGTCACGTCTTAAGTCTATTCAAGCAGCTGTGACAAAATACCACAAATCAAGAGACTTATAAACAATGGACCTCTATTTCTATTCTTTCTGGAGGTTGAGAAGTCCAAAATTAAGGTGCAGGCAGATTCTTCATCTAATAAGGACTTGCCTCTTGGATCATAGAAAGCCACCTTTTCATTATAACTTCACAGGATGCAAGGGACAAGGGAACGCTCTTGGCCTCTTTGATAATGGGACTAATCCACCCACAGGGGCTATACCTCCATGACCTAATTACCTCCCAGAATATAATTTCCTAATGCCATCATCTTTGGGTTAGGATTTCAAAATATGAAACTTGGGGGGGGGTACGTAAATGATGTATAGCACTCATATGGCTTAAAAATATGTCAGTAGCCGGGCGTGGTGGCACACGCTTGTAATCCCCACACTTGAGAGGCGGAAACAGGAGGCGAGGCTGGCTTAAGAGACCCTGTTTCCAAATAAAAAATATAAAATAGGTCTGGGAGTGTAGCCCAGAGGTAGAAGGGTTCCATCCCCAGTACCAAAAAAAAATGTCAGTAATTTGTTGTCTTATTAGTATTTATTCTTAAATATTAGAAAGTAAAATATAGGGCAGAACTCTAGATCTTCTATTCCTATCCTTGACTTAAGAGCTTCACCATGCATACACATTATATATTTGCTAAAAATTAATACATTCTGGGGTACCAGTAATTTATGAATAGGGCATACCTAAGTGGCATAGAAAATGGTGGGGAAAATGGACATAGCATGTCCACTTTTTTTTTTTTTTTAGTGGTACTGGGGTTCCTGTAAACCCTTCTGTCTGCCTCTGGGTTACACTCCCAGACCTATTTTATAGTTTTATTTGGAAAAAGGGTCTCTTAAGCCAGTGTGGCTGGCTTCAAACCTGCGCGATCCTCCTGTCTCCGCCTCCCAAGCATGGGGATTACAAGCGTGCACTACCACACCCGGGTAGCATGTCCACTTTTAAAAGAAGATAGTCAAGCTGGGCGTGGTGGCGCACACTTGTAATCCCCGTGCTTGGAAGGCTGAGACAGGAGGATCGCACAGGTTCAAAGCCAGCCTCAGCTACTTAGGCTCTCAGCAACTTAGTGAGACCCTGTTTCTAAATAAAATATAAAATAGGTCTGGGAATATAGCCCGGAGGTAGAAAGCCCCTGGGTTCCGTCCCCAGTACTACCAAAAAATAATAATAATAAATAAAAGAAGATAGTCATGTGGAATGTAAGGTCATTTTTGGCATGGCAAGGGGCAATCATAAAGGATTAGGAGAGAATTAACCAGTAAGGAAGAGAGAGAGAAATCTTTAGTCAAGATAGATGTGTTTAATTCTTTAAGTCAGGTAGTGTAATAGCCTGGTTAGGAAAAAACACAGTTTCAGTTGAAATTTGGACTGTCCTGGATGGGCTATTGTTTCTAATAGCTGTATTGCTAATCTAGTAAAGTAATAAAGCAAAGGTAAAACATAAACTTGTTTATCGATGATCCCTACCATCACTCTAGAGATGTCAGGGTCTGTCATGATAGTGTGCAAACATCACTGTATTGGAGAATAGGTCTTTAATGTAAACTGACTTAAATACAGATAAACGGTTTTCTTCTAACTTGCTTTGTTTCATTTCATAGATGATAAATATTTTACTAAGTTTTTAAGTTAGATTTCTGGCACAAGGTAGTCACTCATTACATGCCTGCTGTTCATGGCGACTACTAGCTATTGGCTAGAACCTGCTGTCAGTGCTAGTAATCTTCCTTGGAATTCTGAAAAAAACCCTTTATGAACTACCTAAAATAGTTGAGATTATCATGTAGTTTGTTTTCTTTGTTTTTCTTTTATCTTTCTTTTCCTTCTCCCCTCTCTCCCCTCCCTCCCTCCTTCTCCTTTCCACTCCCTTCCTTCTTGATTTATCCCAGGAACATTCTACCTCCAAGCTACACCCCCAAACCTATTTTATTTTAAAACAGTCTTGCTAAGTTGCTGAGTCTGGCCTTGGACCTGCAATCCTCCTATCTCAGCCTCCAAATACAGGGATTACAGGTATGTACAACCAGCTCTAGCCTTTACTCTGTTAATATAGTGAATTACAATAATTGATTTTTTGTAACATTAATAATCAAATGTTCAGCCAGCTTTACCTTCCTAGGATAATCCCCACTTAGACATTTTGTATTATTACCACTTTATTTTTTATGGCACTGTAGATCAAACCTAGGGCCTCTAGCATGCTAAGCAAATGTTCTGCCATATTTTGATACAGAGTCTCACTAATTTTTCCAGGCTGGCCTCAATCACAGAATACTCCTGCCTCAACCTCCTGAGTAGCTAGGATTATAGGTGTATGCCAGCATGCTCAATTTATATTACCCTTTTTATAAATTGCCAAGTTCAGTGTACTTACATGTTGGAAGGCTTCAGGGATGTATGTTCATGGAGTTATGTTTGTGGAAAAGCTCTTAAGTAGGAGTTGTTTTTAATAGATACAGAGCTATTTAGATTTCCTATTTCTTCTTGAGTCACTTTTGGTATATATTGAACCTAGTCCCTGCTTCCTGCTCTGGGCCTGTGATATACCTTAAAGTGAGAAGCTAGGACAATAATAGTGCTCTCATTTATTTCACTTCTCTCAAGGTTGAACCACCTTCTTGCCTGTTGCCAATATTACCAACATTCATCCCACTCATTTTACCCAGTTTTCTAGTTTCTAGCAGAAGAGTGAATCTGGGCTGTGTTCTACCTTGTGAGAAGTAGACACTGCCTACATTTTTTTAGATATCAAAGAACACAGGGTGTTGTTGTTGTTATTGTTGTTGTTATTGTTTACTTTTAGCTGTTTCTCAGCCAGATCTATCAGCTTGGACTTGAAACTATGGTTAAGTTTTATATGGTCTTAGTCTGATTTCTAATCTTTGACTATATTCCAAACAATACTTTATCTTTTATAAGAGAGTGCTATTACCTTGTTTTTAAAATCAGACTTTAAGAGCCAGGCTACGTAGTGAGGCCCTTTGTAACTTAGTGAGACCCTGTTTCAAAATAATAAAAAATAGGAGCCGGGCATGGTGATGTACGCTTGTAATCCCAGCATTTGGGAGACAGGAGGATTATGATTTGTGGACAGCCTCAGCTACTACTTAGTGAGACCCTTTGCAACTCGGTGAGACCTGTTTCAAAGTAAAGAATAAAAAATAGGGCTGGGGATGTAGCTCAGAGGTAGAATGTCCCTGGGTTCAATCCCCAATACTGCAAAAAAAAAAAAAAAAATCAGACTTTAAGACAACCTTATTTTCTCTCCATTTAAGTTTCCTTCAGCGTTTGAGTTTAATGAACTGTTCCTGATTACAATTCTGGATCATCTTTATAGCTGTCTCTTTGGGACCTTTTTGTGCAACTGTGAACAACAGCGATTCAAAGAGGTACGTGCATTTTGCTTCTCCTATTGCTCAGGCACCTTTCCCTGTAAGGACCACCATGGAAGGACACCTGAATGGAGGGATGACTTGGCCTCTGCTCCTGCTGCTCTCTGTAAGTGGAGTGGGGTTACACTAGATGCCTTCCAAGTTTCTAGCAGTCCAGCACATATATCTAACACACACCTCTTACTTTATAGGGGCTGAGACTCAGCAAACCCCTGGCTCTGACAAACTTCTGTGGGCTCAGTATGATGAAGCCCTGTTAACTTCTTAATAAAAAGGAAAATATTTTTAATAATAAATTTTAGCTGGGCGTGGTGGTGCACATTTGTAATCCCAGTGCGTGGGAGGCTGAGACAGGAGGACCGCAAAGGTTCAAATCCAGCATCAGCTGGCTTAGTGAGTCTCTCAGCAACTTAGTGAGACCCTGTTTCCAAATAAACTATAAAATAAGTCTGGGAATATAGCCTGGAGGTAGAAAAGCCCCTGGGATCCACCCCCAGTACCACAAAAAATAAAAATAAAAAGTAAATTTTATTATATATGAATTCTATTTTTTATTGGTGCATTATATTCATACATCATATTTTGATAAAGGCAATTGAAACAGACAAAAAAACATAGCAGAAAAATGATGTTCATATAAGAGAGTTTAAACTATGGTCTCACCTCATATAGGAGGGGATGCAAGATTCATTCTTCATTAAAAAAACTATTCTCTTAAGATAATTTACATACCATAAAATTCACTCATCTAAAAAAAATGGACAATTCAGACCAGGTGGCACATGCTTGTAATCCCAGTACTTGGGAGGCTGAGACAGGATTGCAGATTTGCAGCTAGCCTCAGCTACTTAATGAGGCTCCCTGCAACTTAGTGAGACCTTGTTTTAAAATAAAGAATAAAAAATAGGGCTGGTGCTATTGCTCAGCAGTAGAATGCCCCTGGGTTCCATCCTCTGTACCACAAAAAATTAAATTAAATGTACAGTTCAGTGCTTTTCATATGTCCAAGATTATGCAACCATCACCAATATCTAGTTTCATAAAATTCATATTACTCCCCAAAGAAACTGTATACTCATTAGCAGTTGTTTCTCATTCCCCCTAGCCTCTGGAAACCACTCATCTGTAGTATATCTCTACAAATTTGCCTATTCTGGAAGAGTCATGTAAATGAAATCATATAGTAGGTAGACCTTTTGACTACTTTCACTTAGCATAATATTTTCAAGGTTCATCCATGTGTCAGTAGTTCATTCCTTTTCATGGCTGAGCAATATTTTATTTTATGAATAGACCATATTTAGTTTATCCTTTTATTGTTTGTTAGAAAATAGGGTTCTTTTTACTTTTTGGCTCTCATGGATAATGCTACTTGAAATATTCAAGTGTTGTGTGTACATACACTTCCATTTCTCACAGGTATATGCCTATGAATAGAGTTTCTGGGTCATACCATAACTAAATTGTCTAACCTATTGAGGAACCACCAGATTGTTTTCCAAAGCAGTTTAGACATTTTCATTCCTGTCAGCAATGTCTGAATGTCCAATTTCTCAACATTTTACTAACATTTATTATTTACCTTTAAAAAAACAATAATTGTCCTAGAGGTTAGTATGATATGGTTTTCATGTTCATTTTCCTAATAATTGTTGAGCATCTTTTCATGTGCTTATTAGCCATTTGTGTATCTTCTGTGGAGAAATGTCCACAGAAGAAATGCCTTTTTTGTGAGTGTGTGGTACCAGGGCCATTTGACCTTTGAGCTACACCACAGCCCCTTTTATTTTTTATTTTGAAATAGGTTCCTGAGGGCCTTTCTAAGTTGCTGAGGCTGGCTTTGAACCCATGATCCTCCTGTCTCAGCATCTCAAATACTGGGATTACATGGCTGACTGTCCATTTTTAATTGGGTTGTCTTTTTTTATTCAGTTGTAAGAGTTCCTTACATGTAAAACACACACACACACACACACACACACACACACACACACACTCCCTTATAAATATGATTTGCAAAATTTTTCTCATTTTGTAGATTTTTTTCACTGTCTTAACACTGTCTTTTGATACACAAAAAATTTCATTTCAATGAAGTTCAGTTTACTTTTTTCTTTTGTAGCTTGTGCTTTGGGTATCATATCTAAGAAATCATTGCTTAACCACAAACATTTGATCCTATGATTTCTCCTAAAAGTCTTAGTTTTAATTCCTACATTCAGGTCTGTCATCCATGTTAAATTAATGTTTCCATGTGTATGAGGTAGGGTCCAACTTCATTCTAGTTTTCCAAGCACTATTTGTTAGAAAGACTGTCTTTTCCCCATTGAATTGTCTTAGCACCTTGTGGAAAATCAGTCACCTGTAAATGTGAGTTATTTTCTATACTCTGTATTTGATCTTATTGCTCTGCATGTCTGTTCTTACTCCAGTACCACTAGTATTGATTATTGTAAGATTTGAAAATGGGAAATATGACTCTTCCTACTTTGTTTTTCCTTTTTCAAGATTACTTTAGCTATCCTGGATCCTTTTAATTATTGGGGTATTTGTCTTAAAACTAAAATATATAAAAATTGAAATAGGCAAAATTGAATGTTCCTTTGGGAAGGTTGTTTGTGGGAAGTCAGCAGTCTTATGAGCAATAAAATGGCAGGGCTTTTTCTTGGTCTCACCATTTCATTTGACTTTCTGACTGCACTTGCCATTATCTAATGTTTATATCTTCTACCATGCCTACAGACTTGAGTGTATTCATTCAGATAATCAATGTAAATAATTTAAAAAACAGAATTGTTAAACTGTACTATAAAACTGTGGTTTTGAAGGTTTTGAAAACTTTTCAAGCCTTTTGAAGCTTTTCTTTTTTTCTTTTTTTTTTTTTTGTGGTACTGGGGGTGGAACCCAGAGGCTTTCTACCTTCAGGCTATACTCCCAGACCTATTTTATATTTTATTTGGAAACAGGGTCTCACTAAGTTGCTGAGAACCTCACTAAGTAGCTGAGGCTGGCTTCGAACCTCCGCCATCCTCTTGTCTCCGCCTCCCAAGTGCAGGGATTACAAGCATAAGCCGGGTGTGGGGGTGCACTCTTGTAATCCCCGCACTTAGGAGGCTGAGACAGGAGGATCACACAGGTTTGAAGCCAGCCTCACTTACTTTTGAAGCTTTTCAAGCCTTACCACTTTTCTTTTCTTTTCTTTCTTTATTTTTTGGTGGTACTGGGATTCCTGGAAACGCTTCTACCTCTTGGCTACACTCCCAGACCTATTTTATATTTTTTTATTTGGAAACAGGTTCTCTTAAGCCAGAGAGGCTGGCTTGGAACCTGCGTGATCCTCCTGTCTCTGCCTCCCAAGCGCGGGAATTACAAGCGTGCGCCACCACGCCTGGCTGCTTTACCACTTTTCTATAGATAGCCCTGGATTTTCCCTTGCAAAGGATCATAACTGTAAATTCTACCCACATTCCTCAATAAAAAGAGTCACAAAGTAAATTTTAAACCAGAATAAAAAATGTATTTGTTATTGGAGGGCCCTGGCATCCTGTGGATGTTAGAAAGTTCTCATCCTCATTCTGCCTTCCCACAGACAGTTGCCAGATGTTGCTTGACTTAGCAGTGTTTTTCCAGGACGCAAGCAGTGTCTGTTCTCATGGTGTCCTCAGCATGAGGCCTCAGCATGAGTGGTGGGAGGATAAAAGTGGAGCTCAGTGTTTGAATTTACTTTTGTGATTTGAATTCACTTTCATTATTCATTCATTGAGTACTTTTTTGTGTAATATGTTTCTTGAAAATATGAAGAAAAGTATTTCATTGTATTCCTTTTTTTGTTTTTCAGGATATCTATACAAAGACTATATCTTTATGGTCTTATATTAATAGCCAGCTAGATGAATTTTCTAATCCCTTCTTTGTGAATTATGAAAACCATGTGTTATATCCTGTTGCTAGTCTGAGTCATTTGGAATTATGGGTAAACTATTATGTACGATGGAATCCACGGATGAGACCACAGGTATCTTTTTGTTTTTCTTTTCATAGTAGCATGTCTTTCTAAAAATGTGTGCATGGTAGGTGTTAGCATACTGAAGTTCTTCTGTCCTTGCCAGTCAGGTGTCCATTCTTTGTGCTCATGTCCTATCATGTTGCTTCTACAGATCAACACAATGCTATTTGCTGGGTTAAAAATTTTAAACCAGGCATGGTAGCTTATGTCTATAATCCCAGCAATTTAGGAGGTTGAGACAGAGGATCGCAAGTTCAAGGGCAGCCTCCAAAAACTCAGCAAGATTTCTTCCACCTCTGTCTTCTACCAAGAAATGTAGAGAGACTATCATCTCTTAATGTATCTTTCTCTTGGTATTAAAAACTGCTCAGAGCTATATGGGTGAAGCAGTGCCCTCTCTGGCTATTGTACATGTGGAGTCAGTGGAAAGGCCTGTGAAAAATGCTTATGATATATTTGATATATATATCAAATATATCATATATATATCATATATATATATATGGAGAGAGAGAGAGAGAGAGAGAGAGAGAGAGAGAGAGAGAGAGAGAGATAGATTGATTCTGGTAGCACAACAGGAAGATAGCACATGCTGAGTTACAGAACAGCTACCTCTCAAAGAAGGAGTGAAGTTTCAATGGCCCTGCCATGCTATTTCATGGTAATATTTTTTTTTGAGATTGAGAACACTACAAAAACAGCTAGAGCCAGTCAGCCACTCCTATGCCTGCTCTTTGTTTTCAGTGGCTGAGCTCTAGCTGTGGCGGATCTGGCAATGCCAGTTAAGGTGCCAAAGTGTTCCCCCAGCCCTCTGCTGTGCCATGGGTTTTGACTCAGCTCTGCTTCGTACCTCCAATCTCTTCCACATGGATGGCCAGGCCTGGTTGGGAGAAGACAGATGGAGACAGCCCTCACCTCCAAGGGCAGAGAGCTTCCTGCTGAGATTTTTTCCTTAAGTTTAAGGTTTAGAATATTAATACTCACCAGGTCATATCACCAGTACACGGTTACCATCACTGCTTCTGTCAGCCAGTGACACAGAAAGCTGCGTGTCCTCTCTGCCCTCTTCTTTCACCTATCTCTTTCAGCTATCCCTCTCAGCTGGTGTCTTCACAATCTTCATTTCATCTCCAAGGGATGAACTCATGGAGAGGGGAGAGTTGTAGCTATTGATTTTCCTATCTAGTTGCCTGGCACTGAATTTTAGAGGGGGTTAGTGCACCCACACGTATACTGCCACCCCTGGCAGCTGCTTCTCATCTTCCTGCACCCTGTGCTCTTAGACACCACTGCCCAAGCTGATCATCTTGCCTCTTCTTTCCCTCATGTTTTCCTCTTTTGTTACATTTATTGCATGTGGCTTTGGCTACAAAAGCCCTTTTCTCCTCTAGACCCTCTGAGTTGGCCCTGATGCACTCTGGACTTCAGGATGTTTTCCAGAAACTGCGATGAGCACCTGCTGAGCCCAGCACATGCACTCCTCTTGGGGCTCACGCTCCCTGTTGCCTACAGCTCTGCCAATCCTTTCTCCTCCAGGGCTGGTGACTACACATACAATAGGAATAGAGAGCGGTGGAAGTTCAGCCTGATCTCCTTTCACTGTAATCTCAGCTGCTTTACAGTAGTGTGCTACACACAGGGCCCACTTCTTTCTAGGCATTAGAGTCAGATTTACTTAGAACCAAAGTCCTCATCTCCCTTCCAGCAGCTCATTCTGTTGTGTAATTTGGCCTTTACTTATGCACTTGGCTGAGTTCTTTCCTGGGGTGGCTTCTATTTCAAATGTTTTAGCATCAGAGAAGATGGGCTATAGAGTACCAGAAAGTCACTATTTTAAGTTATATAGAAGTTACTAAATAGAGGACCAGATGTTTGGTGGTGGTGGTGGTGTGTGTGTGTGTGTGTGTGTGTGTGTATCACAGGACTAAACCCAGGGGTATTTTACTTCTGAGCTATACCCCCAGCCCTATTTTATTTTTTATTTGGAAACAAGGTCTCACTAATTTGTGAAGGACCTAAGTTGCTGAGGCCAGTCACAAACCTATAATCTTCGGACTGTCTCAGCCTCCCAAGTACTGGAATTACAAGTGTGTGCCACCACACCTGGCTTGGTGAAATGTTTTTAATGTTAACGGAAAACCCAACTGATTGGCTGCCTGAGCTGAGTGTCTTTGATTGGGCAGCTTCTAGGTTGCTGCAGGAGTGAGCCACCATCTGCCCCCACCTTGTGCCCAGCAGGTGGGAGACTTGGAGGAATGTAACCAGCAGAGGGCAGTGGAGCCAGGCACAGGGACAGTGCTGGGCTGGGCCTCCTTCCACTACACTGGCTCCTTTAGCCATTGTCACAGGCTCTGGCCACACATCCTGCATGTGCATTCCCCATTGCAAACTTGTGAGGTCAGGGACCAAATCTTTAATAAAACCTAAAGACTGCAGGAATAATGTTTTTGAACATATGTAGACTCCTACACATGTTAAGTAAAGTCAGTTTCAGCATGATAGGGATGGTTAGAATCAGAGTCATAGCTATTTGAGGTACTCTGTATGCCACTGGGCACTGTGCAAATGACTTCATATAATGTTCATGATAGTCTCACAGTGTGGAAGGTATAGGGAAAGGTCAGAGAAGTGGCAGCTTGCCTAGATCTGTGGCTTGGTGCATGTAGTGGTGGAAGAATGCCCTGGCCAGGGCCAAATCCTGCCTCTGGCAGTGACTTACTGCCTGATCTGGGGCAAGGTCCTGAGCCTCACTGAATGAGACCTCTCTGGGGGATGCAGGTGTGACATGTATTCATTCCAAATTCCTGCCTCCATGCTGGGAGGGTGGTAGTTGAGGTGTCCAGCTTTTTGTATTATCCCTACATAGTGCTACTCAGAAAAGGTAATTGACAAAGGAGGCCTTGGCCATAGGTTTTTATCCTGAGTGCAGTAAGCACCCCAGCTACCTGCTAGGTACTGGGCACAGAGCATGTTGGAGAGCTGGCTGGGCCTTGGTGACACAACATGCTGGAGAGGCAGGTGTGTGTTCTAGTAGGTGCCCTCCCTATAGCAGCACTAAGGTGGATGGGCAGCGGGTGCAATGAAGGTTGTGGCAGGGAGACATGAGGCAGGCTGGTGTGAGTGTGCAGTGACAGGGACAGAGAGCCAAGTGGGGCTGAGAGGAAGAGGAAGCACAGGGAGGAAGGGCAGCAGTGCAAGTTCACTGGGCCTCTTTTTCTGAGAAGAGATGGCAAGACTGGCTGCTGAGATAGAGGCTCCCTCTCAATGACCATTAGAGGATGGACAGGTGGGGACAGTGCCCTCTTGGCCTGTATCTGGCACATGCTAGCACCAATAGGGCACACATGACTGAACTTTCCCTGGGAATTTTCTCAAAAACAATCTGTACTTAATCCTCAGTTTTCTACTCCGGGTACACCTTTGCTTAGTTACAGAAGAACGTGATATATAAGAAAATATACAATACGCTATATAAAATATAAGATGATGGCAGTGCATTTGAGCAGCCTAGGTCTCTTCTCTTGTCTATATATAACATTGTATACACCCAGCCATTCTCCTGAAGCCATGTGTTTGCATGTTAATAACAGCAGCTTGATTGCAAAGCCTTCCCTCATCTAATTAGAATCAAACAATCCTATAGACGAGGAAAATGCAAGCTAGATTCTAAGGGTAAGAGGAGAGATGTTGTTCTCTCACAGTGGCTTCTAGAATCAGCCTTTGCCATGATACCCTGACATTGCTGTCCCCTCCCTTCTCACCATGCCTGCCAAAGTGGAGAGTGTATTCTTAGACTCCTCTGTGCCGGTGTTGCCAAGCATCTCATTATGTTGGAGGCTTCTAACTCCCATCTCTTTGTGGCTCTGGCTCTCTCCCATCCCTGCAGGAGTGTTGGTCATCAGTGGCACCCAGAGTAGTGCAGTTCTGTCTTTAAGGGAGTAGAGAGGTAAGAGCTGACAAGAAATGGGCTAGACAGGCAGGCCAAGACCTGGAGGCTATTAATATTGATGGTACACAATGGATGGGGAGGCCCCCAGATCCCCCACCTGTGCCTTTGTTGCCCCCAGCTGGTGATCTCCCTCCCAGTCATCATCACCCTTGCCTGAGGTTCCATAAGGGAATGGCAAGCTCTTGGATCTCTGGGCTCCTAGTAGGTGCTGAGGACATATTGTTAGCCTGGTGAACTAGGGATTATGACTATGAAACAGTGTGACTTTCCAGTTTCTTAATTGCTTTCCCATCAGTGGGTTTAGAAAAGATAACTAGGGTGAAACACTTCAGTATTGCTGAGTGCAGAGTGAGAGGCAGGTCCCCTTTTTTTGGCACCACCCCTCCTGGGGCTTCTGCCAGCTTCTGCTCTAATGAATGAAAACAAATACAACTCCAAGTAGTAGGAAGTGCTGATTTGACATAATTGTTATTTTTCAGTCAGTAGAGCTATTTAGAAAATGCACAAATACAGGGATAATGGAGAGGAGGGCAGACGGTCTACATGTAAGCACTACTTGGTCCAGTAGTCTGAAACCAGCTGTACTTGGCAGCACTCAGAAGTCTCTGCTCTGAGCCAGCACTTGGCAACTTTAGTTGACTCATGGTTTCACCAGAGCCTGGCTGGTGAGGACAGCAGAGAGCAAGGGAGGCCTGCCTGTGGTACCTGCCCCAGCCCAGCTCATTAATTGCTGCTTATAGGGTGGTCTGGGTGACAACTGAGGCTCCTGGCTTAAGTGGATGAGAGTATTGTACACTTGGCAAAAGATGAGTCCATGGTCCAGGAGACTGAACACACAGGTGTCTGGGTGGTGAGATTACCATGAAGCTAAGGGTCTAGATATTAGAAATATGTGTTATGAACAAATAATGTTCCAGCCAGGCATGGTGGCACACGCCTGTAATCTCAGTACTTGGAAGGTTAAGACAAGGGGATCACAGATTCAATGTCAGCCTCAGCAATTTAAGGAGACCCTAAGCAACTTTTAGTGAGACCCTGTTTCAAAATAAAAAGGGCTGGTAGTGTAGCTCAAAGATAGAATGTTCCTGGGTTTAATCTCTGCCCCCTCCCCAAAATGACAAATAGTGCTTTACATTGCTCTAAGGACAGCCTGCTAACACAGCTTTTCTCTGCTCACTACTAGATGCCAATTCACCAGAATCTCAAGGAACTGCTGGCCGTCAAGGCCGAGCTCCAGAAGCGGGTGGAGGACTTGCAGCGGGAAGTGGCTACGCGTGCTGTCTCCTCTTCCTCCGAGCGGGGCTCTTCACCTTCCCACTCAGCCACTCCCGTCCACACCTCAGTCTGATGAGCAAGGCCAGCGTCTTGGGCCAGCCTGCTGCTCCACTGTCTCCCCCAGTGGCTCAAGAACCTGGCCATTTCTGTTATGGCTGTAGCTTGTGATCTTGTCTCTTAGGATTAGGCCCAGGGCTAATTTTTGTGGCCAGGTGACAGCTCCCTCTGTCAGCAAATGCTTTTTGTTTTGTGAACATCCTGTTATCCTCCTGTCAGCCATCTCACAGGGAAGCCACCTGTCACACACACTCTGTGATCTGCCTTCCTCTAGTTCAGATCCCTTGGGAGAAACTGGAGTGAGAAAGTAAACTGAGGACTCAGGAAACTCTGTGCAGGCACTAGCCTCTGAGACAGCCCCTCAAGGAGCAGTGTCTAGCGATTGCTCCTCAGCTGTCTAATTTTGCTTCCCACCAGCTCTTGATAGTACAGTACTTAGGCTTAAGAAAATTTCACACCATTGCTTTCCAAGTTCAATTCTTCATAAGAAACCAACACCATTCCCTTAAAGACCACACTGCCAGCTGTGTGGCTTCATTCAGCTCTTTGCCACAACTTGAACATTGTTTTTAAGTGAAATCTTTGTGGGGATACAGACCATTGCCATGTAATCTACAGTTATCTTCACGCAGGGTCCTCCTGCACCAGTTACTGTTGTGTACATAATAAGGTATTTTTTAAAAGAGAAACATGCCTTTATTTTCCTATGTCCTTTTTTATGTTTAGAATAGTCACCTGAAGAACTATCTACTTCACTGTACTGTGTGAAAAACTCTTTCCCAACAGACTTCATGCTAACTTTTGTGGTACATTTGAAATAAGATTTTGGATATGGTCATTTTAATAACAATGTGTTATTGTCCTCAACCAAACTCTGGTACTTGCCTCCTGAGGTAACCTAGTCCATTCATAGGGATAGCAGTGGGTATCTTAGCACAGCACAAACTAGGTATGCTCCATTTTCTGGCCTTCTACAGGTAAACTGGGAACTCAGGCAGCTCTGTGCAGGTGCTGGCCTTGGAGACAGCTCCTTCAAGGAGAAATTCCTAGCAATTGCATCTGGGATGTCTGACCTTGCTTCCCACCACCTCTTGAGAGCTGTCAGACATTTTTATCAAAGTAAGACTATTTCTACCTGTTATACACCTGAATAAAATAGTATTTCCCATTTTATCATGATCCCTTAGCACCTAAGTTCATTCACATTTACCTGTCCATGTTCAGAACCACTGTACTGTGGCTTTGGTCTGCAAGAGCACAGAATGTACCTCCCTTGGTTTTCCCTTCTCAGAGTTCACCATAGGCCTTTCCCCAAGGCTTTGCACCTTCACTTAGTGACTGACTTCTGTGACTCCATCAGCCCTTGCAGGAATGAATTTGCAATAAACTCTTAGCTCCTGTGTGAGGTGCCAGCACCATCTACCCCATGCTGTGCCCCTTTCTGCAAGTTACCAGGCCCCTACCTGCAGCAGTCCAGCTTGCTTTCAGTCAGTAATGGCCTCCGAAACTCATAGGGTCAGCCCCTATGAGGACCGCTGCATTGCATCTTCCTCTGGGTGCTGTCAAATTACTAGATGCCACATAAAGCATTACATATTGACCTTATTTTTAAAAATATATTCCTAAAAGGTTTTCTATAGTCAAATACGTAAAGAATAGGGTTTTTCCAACTTGCAATCTCTGATTCTTATAGAAATTATCCTTAAGATACCAGAAATATTTATTGAAGGTAATTTGGTAACCTGAAATCGTCTCCATTTTATCATTTGGGGGATTTGTTTCTAAATCATAGTTTTAATTAATATTAGCTTTTGATTTATGCTCCCAACATATCCAAAAGCTTATTTATAGATAAACTATTATGCACTGCTACTGTGTTTTTTAAATAGGGACATTTTCAATTTTTACCCCCTGGAAATATCATTTTAATCCCTCAGCTGCAGTAGAGCATTAAAGGTACCATGGCTGATGCTTTTGACAGAATCAGAGAAACCAGGAGGGCTGTTCCTTAGTGAGGTCGGCTAGCCTGGTGTGGACAGGTAGGAGCTGGCATTCAGCCAGGCCATGTGCACCCTCACTTAGAGGAGGGTCTCTGGCAGCAGAATCCCTAGCAACTCCCATTCAGTTTTAAAGAAGCACAACAAAGCACTTCCCTTTGTATGTTCCTAGCACAGAACAGTTTCTAAAACAACTTGAAGTATAGTTTTATTATCTAAGCATTCTTTATTTTATTTAAGTGTACTAGAATATAAAACCTTTACGGTTCAGATTTTTAAAAACTGGTACAATAATTTGCCTCATTGATGCACTGTATTTCAGTCTGAAATTAAAATTATAATATGTTTGCGCTCTGGTCTTTTTGATGTCTCTCTTTTTTAAGTGTTTCACTAGGTTTTTCCTTTGGGAAAAATTATTATTAATAAGGTAACATGTATTGAGTATTGAATGTTTCCTATATGCTAACCACAGTTAATATATGTAAAGTGCCTATATTTTATTTGATTTATTTACTAAATTATAAATGTTATTTATCAGGGTCTTCAGTGTTTGGGCTGAAATGGTAAGTGCTCTGATTTCAAAATAGAAATTGTCCCATGCCCATGACTGGGGGAAATGCCGAAGACAGGGCAATGACTAGAAACATTCAGGAGTCAAGGCAGTGGGTTTCTTTGAGCAGGCACAGTGCTCTCAAAAGCCTAAAATCAGCCTCTGCCCAAGTTTAGGGGGATTGTGCACATTTTCAGGGCTGTCCACCCTTCTCAGGTCAAAATCAATCTCTCTCTCTCTCTCTCTCTCTCTCTCTCTCTCTCTCCCTCTCCCTCTCCCTCTCCCTCTCCCTCTCCCCCTCCCTCCCTCCCTCCCTCCCTCCCTCCCTCCCTCTCTCTCTCTCTCTCTCTCTCTCTCTCTCTCTCTCTCTCTTTCTCTCTCTCTCTCCCTCCCTCCCTCCCTCTCTCCTTCTCCCTCTCTCTCTCTCTCTCCCTCTCTCTCTCTCTCTCTCTCTCTCTCTCCCTCCCTCCCTCCCTCCCTCCCTCTCTCTCCCTCTCTCCTCTTCTCTCTCCTCTCTCTCCTCTCTCTTTTTTTCCTGTACTGGGGATGGAGCCCAGGAGCATTCTACCTCCGAGCTATACCCTCAGCCCTATTTTTTATTCTTTTTTTTTTTGGTGGTGGTACTTAGAGTGGAACCTAGGGGCATTCTACCTCTAAGCTATACCCCCAGCTCTAGTTTTTATTCTTTTTTTTTTTTTTGATGATGGTACTTGGAGTAGAACCCAGGGGCTTTTCTACCTCTGGGCCATACTCCCAGACCTATTTTTTATACTTTATTTGGAAGCAGTGTCTCAGTTGCTGAGAGCCTTACTAAGTAGCTGAGGCTGGCTTCAAACCTGTGCGATCCTCCTGTCTCAGCCTCCCAAGCGCTGGGATTACAAGCGTGCGCCACCACGCCTGGCTTTTATTCTTTACTTTAAAACAGGGTTTCACTGAGTTGCAAAGGGTCTCACTATAAGTAGTAGCTAAGGCTGTCCACAAATTGTGATTCTCCTGTCTCAGCCTCCCAAATGCTGGAATTACGAGCATGCACCACCACACCCGGTGGTCATTCTCATTTTAAGAGCCTGAGGTCCTTGGTCTTCTCCATGTGATACCTTAGAGGGTCAACATGCAACCATCCCCAGAAGTGACACTGAGGATGGGCAGAAGGCTGGAGGGCCACTGTGCCAAGCCCCCGGGAGACATGCAGAACCTCTGCGCAGGAAAGACACATGGTAGACTTAGGTTTGAGGATTCAGTGTTATTTTCATGACTTTAACAAAATGAAAAACAAATGCCACTGACCTCAGTGAGAAAATCCTCAGAGCACTGCCGAGGATACACACTGCTGAGTCCATCCGCTTTCTCAGTTGGCAAGGCAAGCTGCAAGTCAGTGACAAGGATTGTTGGGCCTTGATCCCAAACAGGCCACTCTCCACAGGCTACAAGTGATAGCTTTCTCTGCTTGAAACAATCACACATAACTGGACGCTTTCCTGGTTACTGGCTTGCTTTGATGAGGACAGAGCAGCACGTTTGGGAGTTGCCTGAGCAGCACAGCCAATGTCTGTTCTTCCAGGTGCTACACAGCATGGTGGGGCTGGGTAACTTCCAAAGCCTGACAGTGGCCTCTCAAGGGTCTGCTCCTGCCTATGTTCTCCTAGCCCCATGATGCTGGGCACATCAGGCTGCAGCTCCTGTACAGTGGGGAAGGCCAACCCCAGTAACCCTGACAGTAGCTTGTTTATTAAAATGATAACAGAAGCCGGGTGTGGTGGCGCACGCTTGTAATCCCCGCGCTTGGGCGGCTGAGACAGGAGGATCGCGCAGGTTCGAAGCCAGCCGCGCGCGCTGGCTTAGGAGACCCTGTTTCCAAATAAAAATGTAAAAATAGGTCTGGGAGTGTAGCCCAGAAGTAGAAGGGCTTCCAGGAACCCCAGTACCACCAAAAAAAAAAATGATAACAGAAATAATTCTCACCCTCTAGAGAAATATCTTTGGCTGAGGAGGAAGGGAATGATGTCAGTTCCACATCATAAAATACTATAGGAAAAGAGAGTGTAACTGCATGTGGTAGTGCATGCTTGTAATCCCAGCATTTGGGAGACTGAGACAGGAGGATCGCGGTTCATGGACAACCTCAGCTATTTAGTGAGGCCCTTTGCAACACACTGAGACCCTGTTTCAAAATGAAGAATAAAAAAGAGGGTTGGGGGTATAACTTGGAGGTAGAATGCCCCTGGGTCCCACCCCCAGTACTGCAAAAATAAAAATAAATAAAAAATAAAGGGCTGGGGGTATCTCAGAGATAGAATGTCCCTGGGTTTGGTTCAATCCCCAGTACCCTTCCCCCAAAAAAGATAGCATCACTTGACATGAAGTACCTTAACACCATCCAAATACAACAGTCTGTTAGGTTCCATTTTCTTTAATGCAAACACTAGTTTACAATTCACACTTGGACACGGGCACATGAAAGGATATACAACAGATTCTGAGATCAGTCTCCAGAGAACCAGTACCCTGGCCCAAATGGCCAAGGTAGTGGGCCTGCCCCACACCAGGAGGACACTCCTCTCCACCAAGCACCCACCTTCTGGCTCCCTTAACATCTTTCATGGAGCTATGAGTTCATTCCGCATGTGCTCAGAGTGGATACTATAAATGCTGAGCTTTTTAGAAGGTTTTCTTGCCAAGATAGGCTGATAGATTTCACTTTTTCAGTTGGCCCTTCTAATTCACTCCCTTTCTCTCTCTCCTGTATCACATGGGACAGGCCCAAGTTGGCTAATACAACCTTCAGATAGACACAGATATGAAGAGTCCCCAAGGCTTCTGCAGGCCACAGTGCCTGAGCGAGTGCAAAATGCCAGGGGGAAGGAGAAGCCCCCGGAGTGAAACTCTGTGAACAGGAGGCCGAAGGCCCAGCCAGGCCTGTCCAGGCACTCAGAGCTAGCGCCTAAGGGCAAGGTGATGGGTTTTATGCAGAAGGGCTTTATGCAGAAGGCACCAAGGTAGCTAAGAGAGAGCAAAATAGGGCTCTTTTCACTGCAGTCTGTGCTACTGAGAAAACTGTTTCACAGGGAGCATTTATCTTCCACAAACACTGCAAGAGTTCAGAGTCTTTGCTATTAGGCCTCACCATAAAGATAAGGTAGAAACCAACCCTAAGGTCACCCTTTCTAGTTGCCATCAGGCTAGTGATGCAAACATTCTCCATTGCCACCTCCAGGTCAGCACTGGCCAGGGGGCATTGTCTTTTGGTGAACTTGGTGCCAGGGAGGCACAAGCCTACCAAAATTTATATTTGGCCAATAGCATGGGAGGTCCTGGAATAGGCAAATCTTGCCATGCCTCCCTTGCTAACTTTTTGAAGGACACGTTATGGGAAGGCCTTCCAGAGGCCGTGTTTCTTTTCCTTAGTGATGCCACTTCCCCGGTGCTGCACCCCCTCTCTGCTTTTAGACCCACAGTCTTGGACTGTCTGGGATCAACAGCCAAGTAAAAGTGGCATCTCAGAGCCCACAGGATTGCACTGGGAATGGGCCTGCCAGGCTACCTAGAGGTTTAGCATCATCCGTGACGGCCCTCCACTGTGAATAGGCTTATAAAAGAATGAACACACACAAGTCATGCATTAGATAGCACGAGGGGTCTGTCTGGACTTCCACTTTTTTTTTTAGGAAATGGGAGCTGTTTGATCCCAGCTAAATGGTCATGAAGGAGCCAATGTACAGCATATGGAATGCGTGAGGCCAACATGCAATCCAAAGAGGTCCATGAATTTTGCAAATATTATCTTGCCTGCCCAGGGACTCCTATTCTGCTTTCAGATGTGCTTTTTGACATGGTAAACTGCTTATCAGTACACGGGGGTTATACTCTAGCTCAGCCTCTGACAGCAGAGCTTGCTGAGGCCAAGGGTCAAAGTAATATTCCACAAAGCCAGCACCATTCCAGCCCAAACTAGACAGCTGGTTAGGGGGCAATCCTTGGGTTCCCATGTTTGCCACGGTGAGCACTCTTCATCAGAAGGGAGGACAATTACAGGGCTACAAAGGCAGAAGCATTCCACACAACTAAGCCAGCATTTCTCCCTCCCTGACTCCCTGGATAAGTTTCTAGGCAAGCAACAAGCTTTCTGCCTTCTGGCTTTGAAGCTCATTCTCCATATCTGTAGATCTTGCTACCCAAATAGGATCATATACGGGTGGGATAAGCACCACCCCAACCAATACAAAACTCATTTTGAATGCAGAAATGACTCCTAAGAACTTTAACTTTAACCTAAGACCATACCCAGTCCCCTATGAAATCCAATGGGAATTAGGCCTGCACATTGAAGCTACGCACTTCTCTAAATTCCTGTACTGTCAGGGAAGTACTACCACGAGATACACATTTGCACTTAAATAACTGAAGATCCTCCATTTGGACCAGCTATCCAGAAGCCCAGCAATAAAAACCTGGATTTGGAGAGCAAGGCTGCAATAAAACACCACCCTGGGTGCTGTGCGTGTTTGGTGCTGACTGGTTTGCTTCTTGAAGAAGCTCTGAGTGAACTGGGTACTAGCTGGGCCATGCTACCTATAGCTCTTGGAGCTCACTGCCAGGGGCTGGTATTAGCAGATCCCTGCCACAGAGAGTCACTCCAGTGTGTAGAGGATATTACTATTCCCTGGGCTACATTCATCACCTAGCAGGAATGCTGTCCTTCGCCACTAAACCCAGTGTCCTCTTGCCTAACTTCATGTTGGTCTCCTCCTCCCCATGCTAAAGCTGGGATAGGATGGCTCTGGGGAGTTGGTGACCCAACAGGTTTTGAGGTGGGTGCTAGCAATCTGCTGGGCCTGAGTCTAGAGTCTCAGGACCAAATCTCTTTTGAGCACCTGTAGCAGGGCAGATGCCGCACCCTGCAGGGCAGGGCACAGAAAGCAAACTCACGAATACCCAAGCTTGTCAGGAAAACAGAACAAGAAGCCAATGGTATGGAAAGAGCATCATAGCAGTTGGGGGTCTAAATGGCATCAGGAGCCAGGTCACAAGCGGTGGCTCCCTTGCTGTGTGCCTGCTGCTGAGCGGGACCTCAGATCCGGGGTGGCTGGGGTGGTGGTGGCTCTGCAGATTGCGTTTGCAGCGTTGAATATTTCACTAGAGAAAGAAGACATCTGTTAAGAAGGGTTCTCCTCTAATTTGTACAGTAAGAGCTGAGACAATCAAACTGCTAGGAACACAACTATGGTTTCCTGTGTGTTGTGTCCAAAAGCTCGGTGGCTCAGTCCATCCCAGGCAACCTTGCTCTGAGGCCCACTCTGCCTGTGGTCAGGATGCAGTATTACAAGTGGGTCGAAGAGGAGAAAAAGGAAGCCAGTCTTCGCTAAGAGCTCAGCCTAGAAAATGGGAGTGCTCTTGGTAGGGTTGCTGGATTATTTTAATTAAAGTACTCAGCATAGTGCTTAGCTATATAGGTGCTCACTGAGTGGCCAAAAGTCTTAAAAATTGTGAAAGTGATTGCTACTGTAGAATCTATTTTTCCACATTTGGATCCAGGGCTATTTGACTCCATTTGGTACAGTGCTATCAGATAAGCACCCTACAGTACACAGTAGCATGGGCACCTTGCTCCCCATTACACAGCACATGGGGCCCATATCCCCAGTCTTCGTGGCCTCAGCCTAGAGGCCGGTGCCCACCCCACTGGTCAAGACATGCACCTGAGCTTTCCACCTCCACATGCATGCTGCCTGGCCCCAGATGATGGCAAGCTGGCCTGCCCATTGGTGTTCTTGGGTCATTGGGCATGTCTCCCTAGAGAGAATGGCCATTCTAGTCCAATGTTTTGACATAATATGGCCTCATAATTCTACTAGATGAACCCAAAAAGAGCTCCATGGCCATAAAAATGGGAGACAGAGAAGTTCTGGGTTTTAACCTAGTGTCCTCTTGCCTTTGGCAATTTTTAAATCCCAAGGTCAGCCAGGTACAGTGATGCACACTTGTAATCTCAGGACTTGTGAGGACGAGACAAGAGGATCTCAGGTTGGAGAAGTTTCATCAACTTAGCGAGATCCTGTTTCAAAATTTAAAAAAAGTAAATAGGGCTCAGGGTGTAGCTTAGAGGTAGAATGCTCCTGGGTTCAATCCCTAGTAACATAAAAAGGAGGGGGGAGGATATGAGTCCAGATTAAAATTACTTCCATAGCTCTATCCAAATGTCTCCAGGATGTATCCATTTCTGCCAGCATGGAATAAAGGTACCCAGTGCTCTAGCTTAGATGAATTAAGAGTAGAAGCTGAACAGCAACAGTATCCCCAAGTCCTTGACATAGCATCAGATGCGGCTGCCATCTCAGAGTCCCTGGCCTCATGAAGCCAGGAGGCTGGCTGAGCAGGGGCAGGGCAGAGTGTAGCCACACCTGGACCTTCAGCCTTTTGTTATGGATGAAAACCCTATGATTCCCTAACCCATTTCTGCTCAGTACTAGGAAAACTGTCTAGGAGACCTTCAGCAAGGGACAGTGGCTAAGAGATTCTCACCTTGAGGTTCCTCACATACAACAGCCTCCAGGTTCTCCCCCTTCACATAGTCTGCATTGAGACCCTCTGCAAAGGGCAAATGGCAGAGTTAGTGCTGGACACATAACCAATGGGGCCCCCTGGAATGGAGCACTCCTGAGTCCTCTATTACAGCAAACACTGCCCACCTCAGACTTCTGCACCGGGGCACTTGCACATCCTTCATCTGATACTGCCAGTCTGGGACTGCACAGACAATTCTCATCAGTGTCCTTATTAAAATATGAATCAAAGGCCCCTAGAAACCCCACTTCTGCAGGTGTTGGCAGCTCTGACCAGCAGGGGGCACTGAACAACAGGGCTCAGGACCATCCTCAGGTCCAAATGTAGCCCAAGGACCAAGAAGGCGGCCAGGGAGCCAAGTGCCCAGTGAGTGGCTGACGGGCACAGAGCAAGGAGTGTGGATGGCTGAGTAGGACTCCTAGTGGAGATGCCAGAAAAGCCTTCCACCAGCATATGGCCTCCCAGAAGCACCTGCACAGAGAAGCTAACTGGCTTCTCCTGGCAGTGTGACTAATTACTGTTCCTCCCCAGAGTCCTGGGGACCCAGGGCCCACTGACAGATGCTCTGCTCCAGTTACCATTGGTTTTGAGGACTCAACAGAGCACCCATTTTATGCCCACAAAGGCCATCACTCAAGGACTAGGAGGGACCCCTCTCCTACTTCTTCTTAAAGAGAGCCAAGAGTCCACATCTTATCCCTGGACAGCACAGGGTCCATGGAAACTGACCAAGTGACCAAGTGCCACCACAAGTCACTACCATCCCAGCTCAAGGTAGAGGCCAGATGGGCCACAAGAAATGCAGGCACTGCTGTTTGGCAGGAATGGTTGATTACCATGCAAAGCCAGGCAGGTGAAAGACCCCATGGCTGATGGGCAGGGGCCCGGAAGTGTACCTTCTGCCTCTAGTTGATCCTCTGAGATAACGACTAGGGTACATCTGAGTGTCCTCCCCCCAACCCTGCCTGACCCCTGCTACCTTGGGCCTGGAGACCGAGGGTCTGGCAGGCAGCATCCTCACACACATCAGGGAGAGCTAAAGATGGTGTGCTCACAGCCAAGTTGGTGAATGCCAAGGAAGGGGATGGGTGGAGTGTAGGATGGATAATGAGGGGTTTGAGGCCAAAGCGCAGGAACATGAGGAAGTCAAAGCACGTTGTTACCTTGACCTTCTGCTGCATCTGGAGGCAAGACACGAAGCTTAGAAACCTGGAGTAAGAACTCACCTCCTTGCAGCACCCCTCCCAGGTTTCCGGTAACACACACTGACCCTTGGCACTGAGGGCAGACAGGGGAAGCCCACAGGCTCCAAAGTACTGGCCCCTTTGGTAGCAGCAGAGGGTCCAGCAGCAGGGACCGGCCCTCCTAGAAGTTACCTACCATTTCCCGGTGGCTTTCCTGACCTCCACACTCTGGTGGTCAAGGCTGACTCCGGGCAGAGGCTCAGCAGAAGCAGTTGAGATGGGAGGTCTCTGATTCTATGAGGATGGGCTCCCCTGAACATCTTTGAAACCCTTCCTATCCTGGCCCAGGCTAGACACCATGGGCATATCAGAGCACGAAACACAGACAGTCCCCACAGAATGGCATGTGCAGAGGGATACTGCCTTGGGCTGTAGACACACAGAAACCCACTGACCAATCCAGCCCCGCAGGCTTTAATGGGGCCAGCAGGTGGCACTGTGGCAGCACACGAAAGCTTGGCAAGTGCAACCACTGACCAACCAAAGGGGAAAGGCTTCCTGGGAAGGGATGCCTGGGCCAGAGGAGGAGAGAGAACAGCAAAGGCTGCACTCTGGAGAGAGAAGGGCACCCAGAGAAAGGCGAGTAACTCTGGAGAAAAATCTAGAGGCAAGAGCCAAACCACAGAGAGCTTTGAATACTGAGCTAGGGGCCTGAAGGTTCAGGTGTTTCTGAATAGGTCCTTCTGGAGAAGGGTGAAGAGTAGGAGAGTCAGACATATGGGGGTTAAATGAAAACTTCCTGAGGGGGAATGAGACACCTGAGGCCTGCATGGGCATCGGTCCAAGCTCAAGAGGGGACCAGCTTGGTAGCACAAGTCCCAGAACTGATGATTTACTGACATGGTATGGAGGTGAGGGTCTCCTAGCCTCTAGCTTAGGGAGTCAGGTGTACAGGGAAGGAAGAGGACTGAAGAAGGCCAGTGAAGCCCAGATCAACACCAGGGGATGGGGACTTTTCCTGGTGCAGCCAGCCTGCTAATCCCACTGGCCAAATCTCATACCTGTCTTGGGAAAGAAGCATGAAAACAGCACAGTTCCTTTTGACCTTTGTACACCCACAGACACTGCCCAGACGTTCATTCTGTGTTTTGCAAATGAACATAGTTGTTGCCCTCTATTCCTACTGTCACTTGAGTGACCTCAAACTGGTCTGTAACCTTGTTCAGTCACATGATTTGTCCAAGGAGCTGAGGGCCCAGTGGGAGAGGACCCAGCCAAGCCACCCTGTGTGGTCAGCCCAATTCCTCTCGGTCCTGTAGAGAAGGGCCCTTGGTGGACTTATGCTCGACCAACCTCAGGCCCTTTATAAGTGGGGGAGGTCAGGGTCCACCTTGACTTGGACCATGTCACTTCATCTCCCAACCTCACCACATGCCTGAGAACGGCGTTGAGTGGGTCTGAGCAAGCTGTCAGCTGAAGTGCCTCTCTACCCACCAAAGCCCTGAGGCACAGAGATAACTTCAGGTTTTTCACTCTTTCCAGCCACAGGGCCCCTGTACAACTTGGATCTTAGGGTCAAGGGTCCCAGGTATCCAGGAGCCAAGTTTGAACCCACTAAGACTCCTGTCTAGAGTCTGTTATTAAAGAACCCAATAAGAGATTTATCTGGATTTAAGATGGAGGCAGAGACTGAAGCAGCGTGACCATAAATCAAGGAATGCCTGGAGCTGCTGGATGCTTTAAGAGACAAAAAAGGGTTCCTGTTCTGGATTCTCCACAATGGACCTGGCCCTGCAGACATATTACCTTTAGATGTCCAGGAGGGAATGTGTCTCTTTTTAAGCTATCATGCTGTGGCTCTTTGTTCTGGCAGGTTTGTCAACACTTACTGCTGAGCCTGGCTGGCTCCCGGATGGGGCCTCACAAGTTCTTCTTTGCTAAGGACCAAACCAAAGTGGTAGTCCATTTTCTGTCCTCCCAACTATGTAGGAGGGAAACAGAAAACCAAGATGAGACTATATTGTATGTGGTACAGGCAGCAGAAGGCCCCGTAGCCCTCTTGGGGGCCTCCCTACCACTTGGTAAGAACACAGGACATTTTGGAAATTCATACAAAGTTATTTGCTAAATGGCATTTTCATTGCCAATTAGTTTAATCAGTCATAAAGGCAATATCTTGTTCTTTCAGTAATCCCCAACTCTGTCCTAAAACCCAGGGTTAATCTTTACAAAGGCCATCTTGAGAAGCCTGGAAAATGATGTACCTATCCGTGTACCCATGGGCAGTAGTCCTGGTCAAGGGTGTGCTACTAGGGAAACACAAGCAAATCTGAGGTCAGCTTAAGTAACTGACTCAGCTATAGGCCAGATATGAGGGAAGAGGCTGGACAAGAGCAGGGAATACTCACAGGGTATGACCCCATGTTTCCTATAACATCATAGGGATTCAGGAAGGAAAAAGATGTGAAAAACCATTGTTGAGCCACATTCTGTTACTTGAACTAAAAGTCCTTACCCTTGACCTAGAGCCACATTCCACTCAGCAAATAGCAACACATCGACACTGTGGTAAGTGAACTAACTGTAGTAAGTGTAGCCCACTTGTCCACCCTCAATAGCATCCTTATGAGCTTCACCACATGGGGAGCTAGTGGGCTTTTAGGATTGCGGTCCCTTTGTGACTATTCAATTTAACCACAACTTCCCCACCCATGGCTATGGCCTAAAACAAAAGCAAGGTCTTCTAAAAATCTGGCAGTTAAAGGGTGGGGCAAAAGCTACACTCTGTCCTTCTCTTGTATCACTACCCCTTAAAACTGAGCATAATTCCATACAGTCTAGCTCATGAGAGCAGAGGTGGGGGTATCTGGGCAGTAACCTTTCAGGATAGGAAAGGGGGCATGTTCAGAGCCACAAGAGAGCTGCTATATGTATCTAAGATACTTCTGGAAAGTACAGCCTCCTGTAGTGAGGCTAGCAGGAGAGGGAGCTGATGATACAGGGTCTTTGATGGACCTATCATCCCCTTGGGGTGAGATCAGAGGCCATAAGAATATCCCAGCGGCCCTCCTATCTTCTAAGAAAAAAACATCACAATGATCACTGTGTTCTGTCCCCATATGGCTTCTGGGAGTGGGGTCCCTAGAAGTTCAATGTCATTTGGTCTAGTTCCAGCTGTTCTTGCAAGCTGCTATATACTTCAGCTTGGCCTAGATTTGTCCCTGAGGATTTCCAAAATTACACCCCATCCCTTAGCCTAGGCAGTCTGCTAGGACGTTGGTATTGGGCTGGCTACAGAAGGAATGTGAACCTGCTGGCCCTTCCCTGTTCAGGAGCACTTACGCTGAATGCTGAAGCAGAACTTCTTTTGCTGGTAGGAGATGTAGCTGGATACTGCGCCAATCAGAGCCATGGCTAGGGCACTAGCCACACCAGCAATGGTGCCAGTCTCTGCTGACATGCCTAGTCATAGAAGAACAAAGAGAACCATATTGAGCTGGGCTGAGCCAGATCACCATGCAGCTCAGAAGTTTGTTTCACTAGCCCTGAGCAAAGCTGGGTCAGATGTCCATAATCCCAAGTCCATGTGAGAGGGCTATGCCATACCATCTCCAAGGCATGACAACAACATGGCACCCCTTGGATTTACCAAGTTCTTCTGTTTTCTTTAGGAACTTCTCCTTTGAGAAGTGTTAAAGGTAGACGTGGCAATTGCACAGTCCCCTCTGTAGTGAGGCTCAGGCAGGCTCCCCACTGGACCACCTCTCCTGGGATCCAGCTCTTCATGCCAATCCCCTTAAACTGCAACCCTCTGTTATTTGTCTCACGGTTCTCTCTATGAAAATAATTCAAGAGGAGGCAGGGAAAACTGACTCTGAGACCAGAGATGGACAGAACTGTTTCTCCTTGTGGTCCCCAAAAGAAACCTCGGGGCCTGGATACCTACCAGATCCAGGGTCATCACTGCTGCCATAGCCACCATCTCCTGGAATAAAAATAAAAGCACTTAGTGTCTGCTGTGACCCTCACGACCAGCCACAGCAAGGTGGGTGGCAGTGCACTTCTACCTATAACCAGGCCTGCTTTCTTATGTCTGCTATCTGAAAATCCCAGGCTTCTGAGTAAACATTTTTATTATTAAAATGACAGCTACCATACACCTAGGGTTCTTCCAAGCCAGCATCCCAGTTTACCTCTCTGTCCAATGGGTAGCTGCATTTGTCATCCCTACCTTACAGGCGGGGGTTTGCTGGCAGGGAGCACAGGCCAAGGGAGCCTGAGAAAAAATGACAACAGCATGTGGCTCCCACATGTGCTGGGAATATAAACAAATGCAAGCTCAGTTTTATTATTTTGCCATTGAAGTGGCTCTGAAATATCAGAGAGGAAGAACAAATTAATGTTGACAGGGGTTGAGGACAGTAAGGGAGAGAGGGCTGTGCTTATAGGTGGACCACAGGAAGGATGCTGTGGTGAAACAGTAAGAAGGAACAGTCCTTCTTGTCATATACTTCTTTGAACCTAATGCTCACTGATGGAGGGACATAGTGTTCCCAGAGCTGCGTTCTTAGAGGAAGGAGCCATGAGAAGTTAGAGACAATTAGTTCTGATGTTTCCTTCACCAAATATTCTGTGTGTGGAGGGGTTCAAGGAGTGTAAAACATACCGTACTCTAAGGGTATTGATAATGGGGGTGCTGTGTGTGCTGGGGCAGGGGGTATGTGGAAATGTTAATTTCTACTCCATTTTGCTGTGAATCTATAGCTGCTCTAAAAAATAAAGTCTGTTTTTGAAAAAAGATTCTGGGGGGAGAAAATGAGGTTTATTATGGCCTCACCTGGGTCGGTATCCTGGAACTAAAAGCATTTTATAAAGATCTCTGATTGGCTATGAATGTCTATGTACAAAACGAACAGCACTGGCATTTTCATCAGACACAATGGCTATTGGAGAAAGCAAAGCAGGAAGGAGGACAGGCATCATCAGGAACCACCATGTGCATTAATGTGTCACCAACAACAAGGTCATCAGTGAGTGCTTGGAGTCCCACAGTGCAGACCTGTCAATGGTCCCCTTTGTTGTGCTACAGGTGGCTTGTTGTGAATGGGAAGGGGGGAGAGCCACACAGGTACCCTCTGTTGACATGTTCAAGTCCTAGATTTCTAAGTTTTCTTCTCTGGGTAATTCAATCTTCCCTTTCTTTTACCTCAATTCAGAACAAAGTTGAGTGGTGCAAAGACTCTTTTCTCATTTTATTAATACTTGGATACCAGGATGCTCAGCAGGTTGAATAGCACAGAATAAATGACTGCTGAGCTGGGAGGTTATAGAACTGTAAGCAGGACAGCCCTGCCCAGCTCCCCCAGGCTGTCAAAAAATAATAAAAAGCTCAAAGCTCCACATCTCCACTAGCTCTTGACTATCTGCCCATGTGTGAGCATAGGAAGTGTTACCCTATAATGATGGCAAAAATGATTCTCCCCCATCCTGTGAGTAAGTCATCCTGTGAGGCTACAGAACAACTGAAAATCATCCAGAGACTAAGAATGAAACTGTCACATGACCTTGCTATCCCACTCCTTCATATCTTTCCAAAAGAATAAAAGAATACTACGGTGATACATGCATACCCGTGTTTATTGCAGCACAACTCACAATAGCTAAATTACAGAACCAACCTAAGTATCCATCAACAGATAAATGGTTAGAGAAAATGTGGTGTGTATACACAATGGAGTTTTATTCAACCATAAAGAAGAACAAGATTATGTCATTTGCAAGAAAATAGAGGGAATTAGATAATATTATGCTAAGTGAGATCAGCCAGTCTCAGAAAATCAAGGGTCATATGTTTTCTCTCATATGTGGAAACTACAAAGAAAATAGGAAGAAAAAGTACTTTGTGAAATGAAAAGAGAAACTAGTAGAATAGTGGAAGGAAATTGGGGAGGGAGATGGGGAAGGGAAAAATGAGAATTGAGGAAGGGAACAGACCAAATAGTGTTATGTCCATATAGAAAGCTATCACTACCAACCTCACTAACAGGTACGGGGAAGGAGGAGGAAGTGGGATGGGATGTGGAGGAAAATACACCAAGTGCTGCATGTATGTATATTTGTATCACGTTGGACCTCACTATGATGTATAATTACAATGCACCAGTAAATGCATAAAAAAGATGAAAAATAAATATACAGGTTGATTTAAAAAAATCACCAGTCACTCTAAGCCTTTTTGTCATGCCTAGATGCATGAACCTGAAGTTGGCCATAGGGGCCTATCATTAAAGGTAGCCAAGTCAAGGTCATGGCTTTGATTCCCTGTTTGGCTACAGGGCTCTGCTCATCTTCTCTGAGTACGAGCTGAACCCAGCTCATCTACAAAATACACACTACATAAAGATATCATTGGAACTGGTGACAACCCCTGGCATAAAATAAATTTATGTAACTCAATGCCACCCAAGAAAATGAGTTCCAAATAAAAAAAAATGAAAACGGGCATGGTGGCAAATGCCTGTAACCCCAGCATTTGGGAAGCTAAGACAGGAGGATGGCAGATTTGAGACTAGTGTATGACAACTTAGCAAGAACTTGTTTCAAAATAAAATAAAATAGGCTGGGTGTGGTGGCACATGCTTGTAATCCCCGTGCTTGGGAGGCTGAGACAGGAGGATCGCACAGGTTCGAAGCCAGCCTCAGCTACTTAGTGAGGCTCTCAGCAACTTAGTGAGACCCTGTTTCCAAATAAAATATAAAAAATAGGTCTGGGAGTATGGCCCAGAGGTAGAAAGCCTCGGGGTTCCACCTCCAGTACCACCAAAAAATATAAATAAATAAAAATAAAATAAAATAAAATAAAATAGGCTGAGAATGTAGCTCAGAGGTAAAATGCCCCTGGGTTCAATCCCCAGTGCCACATATGAAGGAAAATAAAACAACAATCCATGGAGTAGGAGAAAATAGTTAGAAGTTATATATCTGCTTCAAGACTAGTATTGAAAATATATAAAGAACTCTTACTAACTGAATAATTAAAAGGCAAATAACACAGTTTAAAAATAGGCAAAAGACTTGACGGTCCAAGAGACATACACATGGCCAATAAACACATGAAAAGATCAATCCATGTTATTAGAAAAATGCAAAACAAAATCACAAGGAGATTCTAAAAGGAAAGAAAGACAGAGGGAAGAAAAAAAGGAGAAGGGGAATGGAAAGGGTGCAAGAACAGTTATGAGGTTAAAGAATAACCTATGGGGAAGAAATGAAGGCCTGGGATTTAAGGGAGATAAAAAGAAATTTTATTCCAGATTCAAAAGTTTTAAGGAGTGAGGACTTCTGGCATAAAATAGTGACAAATCAACAAATGCTCTCCTCAAAACTAATTTGGAGCTTGGCAAGGTGACTCATGCCTATAATCCCAGGACTTGGGAATCTGAGACAAGAGGAACACAGATTCAAGGACAGTCTAAACAACTTTTTTTTTTTGGTGGTGGCACTGGGGTTCCTGGATGCCCTTCTACTTCAGGGCTACACTCCAAGACCTATTTTATATTTTTATTTGGAAACAGGGTCTCTTAAGCCAGGGAGGCTGGCTTCGAACCTGCGCGATCCTCTTATCTCCGCCTCTCAAGCACAGGGATTACAAGCGTGCGCCACCACGCCCGGCAGCCTAAGCAATTTATTGAGACCCTCAGCAACTTAGTGAGACCCTGATTCAAAATAAAATAAAATAAAATAAAATAAAATAAAATAAAGCTGGGGATGTAGCTCAGAGTTAAAATGCCCCAGGGTTCAATTCCTAGTACCACACACTCAAAATGAGTTAAACACAGACTTGCCATATATATTATCCAGTAATCATACATCTAAGGTAAACTCAAGTTGAAAACTTATGTCTGAGTAAACACTTGCATGCAACTGTTTAAAAATGTTTATAGCAATTTCATTCATATTCAACAAAAACTGGAGGCAAATGAGATGTCCTTCAACAGGTGAACAGATAAACAGTAGTACATCTGTACAATGGGACATTATTCAGTGTTAGCATGAAACAAACTATGAAGCTATGGAAAGATGGAGAAGAACTAAAAATGTAGATTTCTGAGTAAAAGGAGCCAGTCAGGGAAGGTCACTGAAATGCATTAACTGGGATTCTTTTCATGCTGAGGTTTATAATGTATTTAAATGTGATGCTTTACCTTTGCCCACAACATGAACATATTTTTGTGTAAAGAATAGTGTCTGAGAAACCCACTGTGTGCTTATCATTTTCAGTTTCACACTTGTCATTTAAGCTGGGACCCCTTGATCTTCTACTAATACCCATAATGACAGAGGGTATAACTGAAGCTAACAATTGATTACTCTTTACAAAAGAAGTTCCGACATGAGCCTAATTAATGAATTCCCTAACACTTTTTCCTTGCTAAAACAATTACTTTTAATAAGGTAAAGCCACTGACATGTCATCTAGACTTTCACTCTTGTGCATGCTTACACATGCGACTACTGTCCTCATCTCCCCACCTGGAAATACCATTTGTCACCAAGGATTAATTGGCTAATTTGCTGGGTTTGCCCTTTAAATGTTCCATGTTCTCTTGACACCTGTGAGTTTCATTTAGAGGCTTTTAGGGCTTTTTCCTAAAGATGACACCATCTGGAAAGGTATTTGGGAGGACCCATTTAAGAGAACACTGCTCCATATGAACAGTTCTTGCAAAAAAGGAGTAAATGTTACCATAATAGGCAGGACTATGGGAAGCACCTCAGAATTACCACTAGATCTATCCATGACTTGGAACATCAATGCCCTGCTACAATGACCATGTGACACAGTGACAGGTTATCGCCAGAGTTACGACCACGGCACTTACCATCCTAACATATGATCCAAACAGGTACAGGTTACTACCACCAACAGGTTAGAAACTCAAGTTACTGGCACAAGTTCCAACACTACCTGTACTACCATACCTACAATTCTGGCTGATATCCCCACCATACATAGGGTCAGATTGGATATAGACTGTGATAAAAGCTTTAATAGTTTAATAGTTAAAGGTAGTTTGTGGGAAAACTAAAAATATGTTGCTTTGGGGATGTCATGAGTTTTCAAAGGCAACACGCATGCAATTCTTTGCCATTCTGCTTCCTGATTGTGTTGATAAAGTTTCATGCACATGATAAAATTTCACATGCACATATATATGTTTTGCATGCAAAATCTATAGAAATCTGAATAAGGCCTCTATGACTTCACAGTACTATACTGATGTCAGCTTCCTGGTTTGAACAATGCACGGTGCTTATTTAAGATATCTTCAGGGGAAGCTGGGTGAAGAATGTACAGGGAGGGACTCTCCTGGACAAATTTTTATAACTTCTTGTGAGTCAAATTACTTCAACAAAGGTATTTTAAAAGATGTATGACATATGAAGGGAAAGACACCAAGTGCTGCCTGCATGTACATTTATATCATTTGAATCTTACTATGAGATATAATTATAATGTACCAATACAAGTATATAAACAAAAGATTATGACTTGCTTCTGGCATCTTTAAAAAAGGTTTATCATGATGAACTTTTCTCAAAGAGCAGCATGGGAAATGTATGAATATCTAAAATGGCTAAGAAATGCCTGTTTGTAACTGCACAACCCACATCATTGCAATGGAAGCCCAACTTGTAAGCTGGGATGTCTGGGTACTACCTCTCATTTCCCAGAGGCTGAGTAAGAGGACATCAGTTAACCTGGTAACAGCATAATCACCTTTGAACCAGAATAAGTTACATGGTTGGACAAAACAACATTTCTACCTTTATTCCTATCAGGTTTGTAATCGCCACCTCCTAGTAAGTCTTCAAGATCCTTGTCCGAAAAACCTAGAAAAAAAATATACATTTCAGTGACAAAGCAATATCAGCAACAAGAAACTTGTATTAGTTAACACTGCCCAAAATTCACAGAAAATGTTGCCAGATACACTTAAGAACACTCTTGATGGGGTTAGGGGTGGAGCTCTGTGGAAGACTACTTGCCTAGCATGTGTGAGGCTCTGGGTTCCATCCTAGCCCTGAATAATAAAAACTCCAATGATGAAGGTGGTAAATGAAATTCCAAGACACGCACTAAGATTGCCCCCTGCTGCTGTGAATGCTGTGTATAACATCCAATCACTTTGAGTGTGAGTGGGACCATGAAAAGGATAGGTATCATCCTTGTTATTAGGTTTTGTTATGTGCCAAAGCTGAAGAGATTTTGAAGATGTAATTAAGATACAGTAATCAAAAGGATGATTACCCTGGACAAGCTTAACTTAATCAGGTGATCCCTTTAAAAACAGGTTTGTGCCTTCCCTGAGTTCAGACACAAGAAGCAAAAGAGTGAATCTCTTTCTCACCTGCTCTATCTCCCAATCTGCCCCCACTTTTTCCTGCTAGTCTTGAAGAAGCAAGTAGGTGAAAGGAAATATACTGTTAACAACCACATGAGTTTGGAGGATGAGTCCTCAGCCCTGGTCAACATCTTGACTACAGATATATGAGACCCTGAACAGAATACTCAGTTACTAACTGGTTAAAGAAAACTGGGAGATGACAAATGGGAGTTAACTTGCTAAGTTTCTTGAAAACAATTAGTTTTTGATCATTTGTTATGCAAGCCTCAAATCTACAATCCTTTCTTAGCCTCTCAAGAACTGAGATTACAGGCATGCACCACCACACCTGGCTATGTGGCATTATTTTGAGGCTGGAAAAACCACAGAATGTGATTTGCCAAATGACCAATGTGCAATGTATCAAAACCATGAATGAGTAAAAGAACCTATGAAGGGCAAGCAAGTCCCATGGGAATCAGTGGAAGAAAGTGAGGGTACAATCCTGATAGTTTTATATACTAAATTGGACTTAACTATAAATACCCACTAATTGAATTTTGGTGCTCTATTAAAGATAATTGAAAAGCATATTAAGCTACTCTTTCCCTTTCCAGCTGCATATCATCTATTCCAACCATACAAACCACAAATAAACAGAGACATAGACATTCTGGGTTCAATCCCCAGGGGGAGAGAGAGGGGGCATGAAGAGAGGGAGACAGAGGGGGAGAGTAAGAGGGAGAAAGTGGGAGAGAGAGAGAAAGAAGAAGAAGAAGAAGAAGAAGAAGAAGAAGAAGAAGAAGAAGAAGAAGAAGAAGAAGAAGAAGAAGAGGAGGAGGAGGAGGAGGAGGAGGAGGAGGAGGAGGAGGAGGAGGGGGAGGAGGAAAAGAGGAGGAAGAGGGGGAAGAGGGGGAAGAGGAGGAGGAGAGGAGAGAGGAAAGAGAGAACAAGAGAGAGAGAGAGAGAGAGAGAGAGAGAGAGAGAGAGAGAGAGAGAGAGAGAGCACTTTGCTATCTTCTACCAAGCCAGCCATAGGAAAATTTTGTAGGTCAGATAATACTACTCTTCTTACTAAATTGTGTTTTTGTTTTTCTAAGCATAGTTATTTCTCATACAAATATGTGTGGGTTCCATGTGAAGATTTTAGATTTCAGTTTTAAGTTCTCAGATGATAAATATTGATAGATCTTATCCTTAATAATTTGGGGTGTCCTTACACCAAAAAAGTTTGAACATAGCTATTTTAGGCTTTTCCTGTGGCTTGAAGTGGACCACTTTCACCAGGCGACAAGTGACTCTATGGGCCATGATAGTTAAAGAGACAGACCCCACCAAGGAGCTACAGAGTGGACCTGTGGTTCCAACCAGCTAGGACTTACCTCCTCCTGCTACGTTTGGCTTCCTGGGGCCATCAAATTGATCATTTCTATCATCCAGAGCATCAGCCAAGTCAAAGTCTGGAGGCCCTAAAACAAACAAACAAACAAACAAAAAACAGTTGACTGGTTCTACTACTCATAACTCACTGCAATACTCTCTTGAAGGGACTCCACAAGGACTCCCTTCCTGCTCTCCCCAGAGAAGTCACCATACCTGCAGCATTAACTGGAGCTCTAGTTGTTCCTGGCCTCCTGGTTGTCGTGGTGGCGAGGTGGTCCCATCTCTCTAGAAGGGGACCACAAGGAGCACATATTTAGCTAACAAAATGTACAAGTGCTTCAGAGCTTGGGCAATTCACAACACTCACAGAGTGTTCTTGTCTTTGTCCTTTAGACCCCTATAAGACCTCCAAAAAATCACTTGGTGACAGATACCAGAGAGATGGGAAAGATTTAAATGAAGTGGGGTCCACTTCTGCTTAGGGGATGGAGACTAGGAGACAAAAGCAGTACCTGCATGTAGGCAGGTAAGGTATGAGTTGGAACCTGAGCTCATACCTCCTGGAGATGACCATGCATCCTAGGGAATTCTAAAGACTGAGCATGAACCTCCAAGCTATTGTTCCCAACACTGTCAACCTGACACCACAGCCACAGAGAGCACTGCCCGTGGATGGACTGAGATCACATTCCCTGAGAGTATAGAAGTGTCTTATCAACTGAAAGTGCTTACAACAAATGCACATAGTTTTATACAAGCATGGATATTGTCTTAAATATTGGGTCTTTGGATGCAACCAAATTTGTTGTAGAATATGGACTGTGTTCACATTGATTATACAGCATGGCATTCACAAATTTTCCTAGAGTTTTTTCTCTGACTCTTCAGAGACTATGCTATAATTGTTTCTATCACTGAAGGAAGTAGAGGGGAAGGCAGTGACAGTGATATATATATAGCAAGCACCCAGAGGAGGGACAGCAGTGTTTGTGGGGAAAAGCCTTAATGAGTTTTACAGATTATTGTGATATTCAAACTGCCCTTGGCAATTTAAAATACATTACCTTTCTTTTGGTAGGGCTTCGAATTCTCTATAGATCAAAAATACACTTCAAATTTTTCTACAAATAAATTATAAAAAATAGAGTAAACGTGAACATGGCACATGCTTGTAATTCTAGTATTTGTGAGGCTGAGACAAGTGGATTACAGGTTCGAGGTCAGCCTCAGCAACTTAGCAAGATTCTGTTTCAAAATAAAATACGGCTGAGGGTTTAGCTCAGAGGTAGAACTCCCTGGGTTCAATTTCCAGTACCAAAAAAAGTAGAGTAATTCAGTCGAGTGCAGTGGTACATGTCTATAATCCCAGTACACGTGCAACCGAGACAGGAAGACTACGGGTTTGAGGACAGCCACAGCAACTTAGAAATCAACTATAAGAAGACCCAGAGTAACCACATAAACACATGGAACTGAATACCTGACTGGTGAATGAAAAACAAGTCATAGAAGAAATAAAGGATGAAATTAAGAAATTCCTAGAAACAACATAACAAAACATATCAAAACCTATGGGACACCTTGAAGGCAGTATTAAGAGTAAAATTTATAGCACTGAGTGCCTACCTAAGAAGAACAGAAATTCACCAAATAAATAACAACAACCTCAAAGCTCATGAGAACCAGAAACAGTCTAACCCCAAAGCTAGTAGAAGACAGGACATTATTAAAATCAGAGCAAAACTCAATGAAATCAAGAATTAAAAAAATACAAAAAGTCACCAGGTGTGGTGGCGCATGCTTGTACTCCCCGCACTTGGGAGGTGGAGACAGGAGGATTGCGCAGGTTTGAATCCAGCAGTGCTGGCTTAAGAGACCCTCTTTCCAAATAAAAAAAAGTATAAAAATAGGTCTGGGAGTATAGCCCGGAGGTAGAAGGGCTTCCAGGAACCCCAGTACTGCCAAAAAAAAAAGTCAAAAAATGTTTTCTTGAAAAAAAAAATAAAGAAGATAGATAAACCACTAAGCAACCTAACCAAAACAAAGAGAGAATAAATCCAAATTAAAGATAAAAAATTAAAAAGGAGATATTACTATAGGTAACATGGAAATCCAGAGGATTATCAGAAACTACTTTGAAAATTATACTCCAATAAAATAGAAAATCTAGAAGAAATTGACAAATTTCTAGATATATATAACTTTCCTAAACTGAGTGAAAAAGATATAGAAAATTTAAACCCACCAATAGCAATCAAAGAGATTGAGGCAATCACAAAGAGCCTACCAACAAACAAAAGCCCAGGGCCGTCTAGATGGTTTCCCAAGTGAATTTTATAAAATCGTTATAGAAGAACTAATCCCAATACTCATCAAGAGAAAGAAATGGGACTCTCCCAAATATATTCTATGAAGCCAGTATTACAATAATACCAAAATCAAAGAAAGGCAACTCAAGAAAAGAAGACTATAAGCCTATATTATTGATGAATTTAGATGCAAAGCTGCTAACAAAATAGTAGCAATGCACATCCAAAACCACATCAAGAAAATCACATAGCATGACCAAGTCAGATTCATTCCAAGGTTGCAAGGCTGCTTCCACATATGAAAAACAATCCATGTAATTTGTCATATTAACAGAACCAAAGATAAAAATTACAAAATCATTTCAATAGACAATGAAAAAGCAGTTGATAAATCCAACACCTATTTATGCTGAAAGCACTACAGAGAATCGGAATAGAAGGAACATACCTCGACATCATAAAGACAGTATACAATAGGCCCACAGCCAACATCATATTAAATGAAGAAAAACTGCAAGAATTGCCCTGAAAAACAGGAACAAGACAAGGATGCCCATTATTACCACTTCTTTTCAATAGAGTACTTGAGACTCTAGCCAGAGCAATAAGACAAGAGAAGGAAATCAAAGGAGTATAAATAGAAAAAGAACTAAAACTATTTCTATTTACTTAGAAGATCCAACAAACTCAATCAAAAGGCTTATAGAACTGATAAGCAAATTTAGCAAAGTGTCTGGATCACTTTGCTGACAAAAGGTTGACAAGATCGATCTTAAAAAAATCAGAAGCTTTCCCGTATGCCAACCATAAACCTAGTGAAAAAGAAATCTAGAAAACGCTTCTACTCATGATATCACACAAAAAATAAAAAAACATAAGAATAAACCTAACTAAGGAGTAAAAGGCCACTACAAAGGACATTATTTAACAGAAAAAAATCAAAGAAGACCTCAGGAGATGGAAAAATCTTCCATGATCTTGGATAGGTAGAATATCATCAAAATGGCTATTCTTCCAAAAGTGATCTACAGATTGAATGCAATACCCATTAAATTACCCAAGGTCATTGCTCACAGACAGAGAAAAATCAGTCCTTCAATTCATTTGGAACAAAAAATACCCAAATATAGCCAAAGTAGTTCTCAGCAACAAGAATGATGTAAGAGGCATAAAAATACCTGACTTCAAACTATAACACAAAGCCATAGTAAGAAAAACATCATGGTATGGACACATGGACCAATGGGGCAGAATAAAAGACTCAGAAACAAATATACACACAGCCAATTGACTTTTTGCAAAGGGGCCAAAAAGATATACTGGAGAAAATCCTCTTAAATAATTGGTATTGGCAAAACTGGTAAGCCATATGCAGAAAAATGGAAATAAACTCTACTTTCTCACCCTGCACAAGAGTCAATTCAAGATGGATCAAAGACTTGGAAATCAGACCAGAGACCTTGCAGCTCCTTGAAGAGGACATAGGTGCAACACTTCAACACATAGGCACAGGTAAAAACTTCCTCAACAAGATCCCATAGGCACAATAAATTAAAAGGATGATCAATATGTGAGATTGCATGAAACTGAAGAGTTTCTATACAGCAAAGAAAACTATCAGAATCTCAACCTTAACAGAGAGCCAAAAGAATGTGAGAAAAAAATTGCCAACTACTCCTCTAATAGAGGAACAAAATATAGAATATACAGAGAACTAAAAAACTCACCACAAAGAAAACAAATAACCCAATAAAAATGGGCAAGTAAACTAAATAGATACTTCAGAAAAGAAGAAATTTAAATGGCTAATAAATGTATGAAAAAATGTTCAACATCATTAACAATCACAGAGATGCAAATCAAAACTACCCTGAGATTTCACCTAACTCCAACTAGAATGACAATCATTCAAAACACAAACAACAACAAATGCTGATGAGGGTATGGGGAAGTGGGAACTCTAATACACTGATGAGATTGCAAATTAGTGTAACCACTTTGGAAAACAGCATGGAGAATTCTTAGAAGAATGGGAATGAACCTACCATATGATCCAGCAATAAAACTTCTAGGTATCTATCCAAAAGAATAGAAACTAAACTACTAAACTAATGCATGCATTTTCTATGTTCATAGCTGTACAACTCGCAATTGCCAAACTATGGAACCAGCCAAGATGTCCATCAACAGATGAATGGGTTACAAAACTATGGGAAATGTATACAATGGAATTTTACTCAGCCATAATGAAGAACAAAATTACCTAATTTGCAGGAAAATGGATGGAACTGGAGAACATTATGTGAAGTTAGAATAGTCAGTCAGAAAAAGTAAAAAATCGGATATTCTTTCTAATATTCAGAAGGTAGGGAGTAAAACTGCTCATAGGAGGAACTCTAGAAGAAGGAAAAACCACAGATGCACAAATAAAGTTTATCTAAATGAGGGGGAGAAAGGGAAATTCCCTAATGTACATGATGTACATTCACAAACATATCAAAGTCAATCACTAAGCCAAATATGAGAAGGAGGGAAGGGGAGGGAATGGACAGAAAGTGAGAAAAGGTTTAATTAGTTATATGTCCATATAGGCCGCTACCATCTTGTACCCCATTTAGAAGTATCACTACAATATACCAATAAAAATTTTAAAAATCAATAAAATCAATACTAGTAATCTCATCCTAATATTCACATTTTATAAATATTTAAGTTAAATGGATAATTTGTTTTACTTAAATGTAAACTTATAATACTTTAGAAGAAAACTCTTCAGGACTGAAGACTCAGTAAAGAGTTCATAGAGCTGACAATAAAACTCTGATACATAACAGAAAACATTGATCCCTCAATCTGGGTGGTACACACCTCTAATCCCAGAAATTTTGTTATTTGAGGCAGGAGGTTGGCAAGCTTGAGGCCACACTGAGCCACTTCTCAAAATAAAAAATAAAAAGTAAAAAGGCTGGGGACATAGCTGAGTAGTAGTGCATTTGCTTAGTACACAAATGAAAAAAAACAACAATTTCATTTGCAGTAATATAAGAATGACAAGTCAAGAATGAATTTAACCATGGAAGCAAAAAAGCTATACCCTGAGAAGTACAATATGTTACTGAAAGTTGAAACTAAAGATACAAATAAATATAAAGTTATTTCATGCTTATGGACTGGGAGAACTACTATTGTTAATATGTCTAAACTATCTAAATTTCACTGACTTTTTTGTGATCCTGGGGGTGGAACCCAGAGGCTTTCTACTTCTGGGCTATACTCCCAGACCAATTTTATACTTTATTTGGAAACAGGGTCTCACTAAGTTGCTGAAAGCCTCACTAAGTAGCTGAGGCTGGCTTCGAACCTGTGCGATCCTCCTATCTCAGCCTTCCAAGTGCAGGGATCACAAGCATGAACCACCACACCTAGCCTGTCTAAACTATCTAAAGCGATCTACAGATTCAAAGAAATCTCAATCCAAATTCAATTACATATTCCACAGCATTCAAAAAACTTTCATAGCTAGGCACGGTGGTGCATGCTTGTAACCCCAGCATTTGAGAGGCTAAAACAGGAGGATGGCGGTTTGCAGCCAGTCTCAGCTACTACTTAGTGAGACCCTTTGCCACTCAGTGAGACCCAGTTTCAAAAAAAAGAATAAAAAAACAGGGCTGGGGGCATGCTTCGGAGGTAGAATGCCCCTGGGTTCCATCCCCATTACTGAAAAAAAAAAAAACTTTCTAAAATGCATATGAATCTACAAAATATTCTGAATAACCAATGGAATACCGTGAAAGAAGCACAAAGTTGGAGCCATAACACAGCCTGATTGCAAAATACTACTAAGCATTAGTAATCAAAGCATAAACAGAAATACAGACCATTAGAAAGGAATGGAAAGCCCAGAAATAAGTCCACACATTTACAGAAAATTGTTCTTGGATAAGGTGTCATGAACACAAAATGGGGAAATGACAGTCTCTTCAATAAATGATGTTGTGAACCAGGCATGGTGGTGCATACTTGGGAAGCTGAGGCAAGAGGATCGCCGGGTCAAAGCCAGTCTCAGCAATTTAGTCAGACCCTGTTTTAAAATAAAAATCAAAATAGGGCTGGAGCTGTGGTTCAGAGGTAGAACACCCCAGGTCTCAATCTCCAGCACCACAAATAAATAAATGATGTTGGGGAAACTAGCTATCTACATGTAGGAGAATGAAAATGGACCCTTACTAATTTAGATCAACTCAAAATGTATTATGAACTTAAAACATGAAACTTGAAACTGTAAAATTACTAGAAGAAAATGTAGGTGAAAAGCCTCTCTACATTTTTCTAGGCAAAGAAACTTTTTTTAAAATTTTTATTGGTGCATTATATTCATACATCATATTGGGGTAAAAAAAACTTGTGTGTACAAACATGTACAAATCACTGATTTAATCCCTACCCAATTCCCACCCCACTCCCTCCCCATCCTCTCTCCCTTGCTTGGCTTCATGGTTGACTTCAATATGTTTAGGTAATTTGTGTGTTTTAGAGATTTTCCTTCTTCCCCTCTCCTTTGACCCCAAAACAAAAGCAAAATATATCAAATGGGATTGTATCAAATTCAGGATGTTCTGTGTAGCAAAGGGCACCATCAACAACTAAGAGACAACTTATAGCATGGAAGAGTATATTTGCAAACCCCATATATGATAAGGGGCTAATATCCAAAATATATTAGGAACTTGTGACTTCTTATGCCAAGGTACACCACCATGGTAAACTCACCTATGAGCTCATCAATACATCTCTGGGCAAAACATGAAAAATATTAGAGAAGAAAAGGCTCTTGAGGCAAAATTAGAAATTCTGGAAAGTAGTCTAGTTGTGCTACTGGCTTGCATAATGACTTTAGAGGGACACACGGTCCCTCTTATATGGACAAAGAAGGGAGGACACGAGAATGAAGGCCCTTTCCAATTCTATCTAGGATTCTTCTTCATTAGTAAAAACTGACATAATTTTTAAAGTCTAAATTTGCTATAAAGGTAACACATACTGAATTTAAAACAAAATTTTATTCTACTAAGAGTGTAGAATTGTAAGAAATAAAGTCAGCCTTAAGTATATCCCAGAGGGGGATAGTCTGTAATCTTTTGGATCTGTTTGCATGCCTGTATGTGTCCCTGTGCACATATCCACTTATATATGATAGAAATTAATTCATTGTTCTGTGACTTGCTTTTTATGTGTTGGTTCAGAGATCTGCCTTATTATTTGTATACTGATTATGAACAATTTAGAATTTGTGTATGTCACCAGTGGGATTTGAGGATGTTTAATATGGGCCTGGTACAAAACACAAGAAATTCTCAAACATCATTTCAAATGTACCTTTGCACACATATATGTGTGTGTGCCTGGAGAGGGAAATGCTTTGAAGTAGAACTGCTCATTCAGAAATTTTTATCAAATTGCCCTCCCAATAGGCTGGCTTAAACCATATTATTGTATAAAGAAATGAAAGTAACTGTAAAGATAAGAGTTTGATACAAGAGTAGACATGGAAAATAATCTTCCTGCCTGCTGTGGCCCCATGATGAAAATTCCCTGTATGTTATTATTGATGAGATTACTGACTTAAAGGAAGACATCCTAATGTCACATAACTTTGTAAGTCATCTTCTTGGCAGACACTGGTCCCCTGTGGGGTACAGGAGGACATAACAATTTTCATAGTCCCCCTCAAATGTTATTTGCCTTTTTTGCTAGGTTGATATTTACACTATGGTGCAAAGCAATGTCGAGTAAATGTGCTGGCCTAGAATACTTAGCCTCTTCACAACCATAGGGAAACTGGAAAAGAATACCTATAATCCCAGTACTTGGAAGGCTGAGACAGGAGAATTACAGGTTCAAGGACAGTCTTAGCAACTTGGTGAGACTGATTTAAAAAAAAGGAGCAGGACGAGGTGGCACACATTTGTAATCTCAGTTCTTGGGAGGCCAAGACAGGGGGATCGCAGGTTTGCGGCCAGCCTCATCTAATTAGTGAGGTCGTATGAAACTTAGTGAGACCCTGTTTCAAAATAAAGAATAAAAATGTGGCTAGGGTTATGTCTTGAAGGAAGAATGTCCCTGGGTTCAATCCCTGGTACCGCAAAAAAAAAAAAAAAAAAAAAAAGTAAAATGGGGCTGAGGGTGTAGCTCAGAGGTAGAATGCCCTTGGGTTTGATCCCTATCACCAAAGGGGGGAAAAAGAAAAAGAAAGAAAAAAATGCCTGTTTTACTTAAAATTGTCCTAGATGAACCTGGTAGGAAGAGTCCGCAGATGCTCACCAAGATTTCTATATCCTATATACCCCTTTAAGCCCTTTGAGGATGAGAAGGACCATAAATTGGCAGGATGTCACTCTCATGATCAGATTATGACATAGCAGAGGTGAATAGATTTTGCATTATCACTGTCTTGCTGACCTTGAGGAAGTATGCAGCCATAGTTTTATGGCTTCATGGAAATGAATTCCTCCCACAACTGTGAAGTTGTGACTATGTTACCTTGTACAAAAGGGGGGGGGGGTGGCTTCGCAGATACGATTGAGCCAAGGGCCTTAACACAGGGAGATTATCTAGGAGAAACCAATATAGTCAGAGGAGATGTGGCAGAGATGAGAACTAGAGGGAAATTGAAGTATGTTCCTCTGCTGGCTTTGAAGATGGAGGACATAGCCATGAGCCAAGAAATGCAAGTGGGTCTACATGCAGGAAAATGGAAGGAAACAGATTCTTCCCAAGGGCCTCCAAAAGCAGAACAGCCTCACTAGCACTTCAGTGTGACCCAGCATAACCTATTGTAGATTCATGACCTCAAGGACTCTAAGATAAATGTTTGTGGTTTAGGGAGCCACATTTTTAGTATTCCTTTACAGAAGCAAGAGGAAGCTACGATAACCTCAGACTTTAGATGACACCTTGGCCTAAACTTTGTTAGGAGGCATTGAATAGAGAATCTAGCTAAATAGGACCCATTCTTCTGGTCCCAAGAGAGTCATAACAGAGTGAATGGAAAAAATGATTTTCATTTACTAAATTAACTAATTAGTGTGTGTGTGTGTGTGTGTGTGTGTGTGTGTGTGTGTGTGTGAGTTACACTAGGGATTGAACTCAGGGGCATTCTACCCACGAGATACACCTCCAGCCCTATTTCTTTCTCTCTCTCTCTCTCTCTCTCTCTCTCTCTCTCTCTCTCTCTCTCTCTCTCTCGGTACCCAGGGGCATTCTACCTCTGAGCTACACTCCCAGACCAAATTTTTATTTGGTATTTTGAAACAGGGTCTCACTGAGTTGCAAAGAGCCTCACTAAGTAGCTGAATATGTCTATTAACCATGATCCTCCTGTCTCAGCCTCCCAAATGCTGGGATTACAAGCACGCACCACCATGACTGACTTATTCTTTATTTTAAAATAGGGTTTCACTACATTGCAGAAGGCCTCACTAAGGAGCTGAGGCTGACCACAAACCTGCAATCCTCCTGTCTGTCTCCCAATTACTGGGATTACAAGCGTGTGCTACCATGCCTGGCTAGCCTTTTTATTTTTTTACTTTTTTTTTTTTGTGGGTCTGGGGATGGAACCCAGAGGCATTCGACATCCGAGCTAGGGTTTCACTGAGTTGTGAAGGACCTCACTAAGTAGCTGAGGCTGTCCGAGAACTGTGACCCTCCAGTCTCAGCCTCCCAAATGCTGGGATTACAAGGGTGCGCCACCACGCCCGGCTTATTTTTTACATTTTGAAACAGGTTCTCACTAAGTTGCTGAGAGTCTTGCAATGTTGCTGAAGCTGTCCTTGAACCTGGGATCCATCTGTCTCAGGCTCCCAAGTACTGGTATGACAGGCATGTACCACCATGTTCAGCTCTCATTAAATTTATGCTAAACAAGTGTGAATTTAAAATACAATAAACAGCAAGGAATAGAAAAATATTCTGTTAGAGCTCAACCTTGAGTACACATCTTTTTAACATTTCCATTTCTGTGATTAAATAAGAAAGTGCAAAAGGCATTTCTGTTGTGCACTCAAGTATAACAGGTTGCATGAAAAAAATGAACAAGGACCACTTGAGGGTATGTGTGTATGTATGTATGCATGTGTGCGTGTGTGTGTACGTATGTGCACACATGCTGAGGATGGAACTTAGGGTCTCATGCCTGGTAAGCAAGTCCTCAGTCACTCATTTTAATTTTGAGTTGAACTGGCCATGATTTTTTTTTCTCATAGAAAATCAAGTTTTCAAACTGGTTGTGGTAGCGCACGCTTGTACTCCCAGCATTTGGGAGGATAAAACTGGAGGATCGTGGTTCAAAGATAGCCTCAGCTACTTAGTGAAGCCCTCTGCAACTTAGTCAGACCCTGTTTCAAAATAAACAATAAAAAACAGGGCAGGAGGTGTAGGTCGGAGGTCAAATGCCCCTGGGTTCCATCCCCAGACCCACAAAAAAAAAAAGAAAGGAAATCAAGTTTTAGAGGGGAAAAGGGCACCAAGTACTATATGAATATACACCATTGTCAACATGACCCACAATATGATGTGCACTATAACGCACCAATGAAAATTTTAAAAAGAAAATCAAGTTTTACTTGAAATAGTGAGTGACAAACAGTCTCTGGTTATTCAGATATGAATATTTGCAAGATGTTTGTGAAAATGAAAGGAGGCTGTCACTTCAAGTAAATCAACCGACAGGGTTTAAGATAATAAGAAAATTTAAGACTTCAAAAGAATTAGAATTTTGGCTAGATGTGGTAGTGCATGCCTGTAATCCCTTATTTAGGAGGTTAAGGTGGGAGGATTGCAAATTCAAAGCCAGCCTGGGCAAACTAACGAGACCCATTTAAAAACAAAGGAAAAGAAAAAGAAAAACAGAACCATGAAAAATGTAAATCCAACACCATGAACCTGACAGCTTCCCAAGACATAAAAACATTCTCCTTCAGACTGGTGGTGATATCAACAGAGATGTTTTTTGAGCATTACATAAAAAAGGTGTCTAATATGTGAGAGTTAGGGATTTAACTTCAATGGTTTGTATATCTGCCTTTATAACAGTACTACACTGTTTAAATTATTGTAGCTTTATATGGTTTGAAATCAGAAAATATGCATCTTCTAGCTTTGTTCTTTGTCGAGATCGTTTTGGGTACCTAGAGTCCATATTCCATATTAGGATAGATTTTTTCTGAAAAATAAATAAATAAATGTATGATACTTTCACCTAAAAAAACAGAAAAAGATATTCTCTGGTAAGAAAGAAAGCAAAAAGAAATATTGGAATGTTATCTTTAAGTCATCAAAAGCTTGGTATCAGACAAATGAAACTGTTATGTGAGATTATCATTGTTAATTTTGGATAAATTGCTATAATACTAGATGTCAACCACTAAGCCAAGCATGGGAAGGAGGGATGGGGAGGGAACAGGGTGGGGATCGGGTAGGGGCTAATTGGGCAATGTATGCATGTATGTCTACAAAAGGTTTTTTTTATCCCATTATGATATATGAATACAGTGAACCAATAAAAAAATTTTAAAAAAAGGTGTCATCGCTGGGTAGCTCAACACAACTCAGAACACTTAATATTTACAAAATGATAAATGAATAAATGGTCTATTTGTAAAGTAAGAGTCCAATATATATATATATAGAGAGAGAGAGAGAAACTAACTGCCAGGCATGATGACATAGGCCAAGACAAGAAGATCACAGGTTCAAGTATAGCCTTAGCAAGACCCTCTGCAACCTAGTAAGATTGTTTTAATATAAAAAATAAAAAGGGTTGGAGATATAGCTTAGAGGTAGAATGCCCTCGGTTCAATCTCAAGTAAATACACACACACACACACACACACACACACACACACACACAATGGAGAATGGCAGAAGCTGTTATATTAATATTCAATAAAGGATATTTCACAGACAGAAAATTAATGGAGAAAAGGACAGCTGTAAAATAAAGATAAGAGAGCTGGGTATGGTGGCTCGTGCTTGTAATCCCAGCATTTGGGAGGCTGAGATGGGAAGATCACAGTTTGCGGACAGTCTCAGCTATTTAGTGAGGCCCTCTGCAACATAGTGAGACCTTGTTTCAAAGTAAAGAATAAAATATAGGGCTGGAGGCATAGCTAGGAGGTAAGAATGCCCCTGGGTTCCATCCCCAATACTGCAAAGCAAACAAACAAACAAACAAACAAACATAAGAGAATGAATCCATCCATAAGGCCTAATCATTCTACATTTGGGTGCACCAAAAAACAGGCTCAATATTAAGTAAAAACCAATAGAGCTAAAGAAGAAATAAAATAACCCACAATTATAGTGGGAAATTCACCACCCAATTCTCAGCAGTTAATTGGACTACTAACGAAAAAAATCACCAAGGCAGCCATCAGGATCTAAACGATATCTGGGGAAGACTCCATCCAGTAATAACAGATTTTGCATTCTTCCTGATTACACAGTGTTTGCATTCTCCTGGATAGACCATCTGATGTACCATAAAACAATCCTGAACATATTCAAAAGTATTAAAGTCCAAGAAGTGTACCTTCCAATCACAATTAGAAGAAATGACAGAAAAAATAGGGAAATGCACAAATATGTGGAAAGTAAACAGTATACCCCAAATTAATCAATAAGAAGTTTTGGGGATAGAGCTCAGTGGCACAGTGCTTGTTAGCTATGTGTGAGGATATGGGTGTCATCCCCAATACCACAATAAAACAAGAAACCAAAATAACCAATAGGTCAAAGAAAAAATCAGACAGCCATGCATGCTGTCACATGCCTTTCATCTTAGTATTTGGTAGGCTGAGATAGGAGGATCACAGGTTCGAAACCAGCCTCTGCAACTTAGCAAGACTTCCTTAGAAAAACCTTGTTTCCAAACAAAATATTTAAAGGGTTCATATGTAGCCCCACTGAGTTCAATTCCCAGCACCCACACAAACATATAAATAAGAAAAAATTAGAAAGTAAATTACAGCCAGGCATGGTGGCACACACTTGTAATCCCAGCATTCATGAGACTGAGACTGGAGGATGGCGGTTCACAGACAGCCTCAACTACTACTTTGTGAGGCCCTCTGCAATTCAGTGATACCCTGTTTTAAAATAAAGAATAAAAAACAGGGCAGGGAGTGTAGCTCAGAGGTCGAATGCCCCTGGGTTTCATCTCCAGACCTGCAAAAAAAAAATAAATAAAGTAAATTATGAGCTACTTTGACAAGAATGGAAAAAAATATAACCTACCAAAACGTCTGAGAAAATGCTTACATGGAAATTGCTGTAAATGCCTACATCAAAAACGAAGAAATATTTGTAATTTTCAGCCTAACTTCTCACCTGAAAAATTGGAGGGAGGGAGGGAAGGACAGAGAGAGAGAGGGAGAGAATGTAAAAAAGCAGAAGGGAGAAAATAATAATGAGAAGAGAGATGAATAAAATGGACAGAACACTAGAGAATGTCTATGAAACAAAAGAGAGTAGGATCAAGAAAACTGACAAACCTTTAGCTGACTGAAAAAAAAAAAGAGAGATGCCTTATTACTAATACAGGGGAATAAAGGAGAAGACCACTACTGACCTAACAGAAAGAAAAATGACCTTTAAAGGGATACTATTTAAAAAGGGATGTTAAAAAAAATTGAATTCCTTAGAAGAAATGGACAAACTCTCAAAAGATATAAATTACTGAAACTGACTCAGGAAGAAATAGGAAATCGGAATAGATCTATAAACAAGTAAATAGAGCTAATAATAATAATAATAATAATAATAATAATAATAATAAACTTCCAATAAAGAAAAGCCCAGAATCACATGACTTCACTGGTGAAGTCTATAATACATTCCGAGGATAAACAGCAGTTCTTCAAAAAGTCTTTCAGAAAACAGGATACAGGCCGGGCGTGGTGGCGCACGGTTAAAATCCCCGTGCTTGGAAGGTAGAGACAGGAGGATTGCACAGGTTCGAAGCCAGCCGTGCGCTGGCTTAGGAGACCCTGTTTCCAAATAAAAATGTAAAAATAGATCTGGGAGTGTAGCCCGGAGGTAGAAGGGCTTCCAGGGACCCCAGTTCCACCAAAAAAGAAAGAAAGAAAGAAAGAAAGAAAGAAAGAAAGAAAGAAAGAAAGAAAGAAAGAAAGAAAGAAAGAAAGGAAAGGAAAGAAAAGAAAACAGGATACAATACTTTGCAAGTCATTCAATAAGCCCTGGGTTACTCTGCTGCACAAACCAGATGAAGACATCACCAGAAAAACTGTGGGCTGTGTCCATTATGAACACAGATGCAAAATTCCTCGACAAAATACAAGGATAACAAATGTAACAAAAAAGAGTTATATTCCAATTGAGTTTCTAAATATTCAAAAGCAATTTGATGGAAGAATAGCCTTTTAACAAATGGTATTAGAGCAATTAGCCATTCATAGGCAAGAAATAGAGTTTTGATGAAAAAGCTGGAGAAAATCTGAGACTTAGGAATAAACTAAGAGTTCCTACTCCTTAGACATAACATCAAAAGCATGATCCATAAAAGAAAAAATGATAAGCTAAAATCATCAAAATTAAAGTCTATAACCTTGTTAAGGAGAAGGAAAATATAAACTACAGAATGGGAGAAAATATTAAAAAACATATATCTGAGGACTACTGTCTAGAATATTTAAAGAGCTCTCAAGATGCAACAGTAAGAAAAACAAAAATTCCAATTTATGTTAATATGTAGTTTTAATATCATTTACTTTAAAGTGACTAATAAAGTTTTTAGTTTTTCGTTCTTGCATGATACGTACTGATAAATGTGACCCACATAAACACAAGCTCTTGAGATACTCAATAAACTGGGGAGTCCTAAGAACAAAAAGTTTGGTCATTACTATTCCCCTGTGGCTTAAAGTGTCCCAGCTCCACTAGATCATCAGTGGGTCATGGGGCAGAATCCAACCAGGCACCCATGCTATTGGCCAGTGGTTTCAACCAGCAAGAATTTAGCTTTTCTTCCTGGGCTTGGTTTCCTGCATCCATCATCTCTAAAATCCAAAGCATTAAACAAGTCAAAATTACTGCCTTCAGCGGGCCCCAAAATATAAAGGAGACAATTAACTGATTAACAATGTGGGACAAAATTCCCCCCAAAGTAAAACAAAGCCCATGGGTTCAATTGATCAGTACAAACAATAAGCTAAGGCAAAGTTATACTGGAATCTCACTCTACATACAGACACTGGCAATGAAAATACCCACAGGATGGAGCAAGGTTCTTTCTGATGATGTAGTATGCAATTATACAGTTAATTTATATTCCTAAGCATGCATTGCTTAGGACAGCAGTTGGACCATTTTAACAGTATATTCACTGACTAAAGGTTTGTTTTAGTGTGCATGTGTGAGTGAGTGTGTGTGTGTGTGTGTGTGTGTGTGTGTGTGTGTGTGGTGCTGGGGGCTGAACCCAGGGAAATTCTATTTCCAAGCTACATCCCCAGCCCTATTTTTTGTTCTTTATTTTGAAACAGTGTCTCACTAAGTAGCTGAGGCTGGCTGCCAAACCAGATCCTCCTGTCTCAGCCTCCCAAATACTGAGATTACAAGGGTGTGTCATCACTCCTGGCTCTGATTATAGGTTTTAACCAAAATTCGAAGCCAAATGCAGTCAGGTGTGATGACACATGCCTGTCATCCCTGTACTTTAGAGGCTGAGACAGGAAAATGGCAGGTTCAAAGGCCATCCTTACCAAATTAGGAAGTACCTCAGGAACTTAATAAGATCCTGCTTCAAATTAAAAATAAGTAAATAAAAAATAAAATAGGGCTGGGGTATAGCTTAGAAGCAGAATACCTCTTGGTTTAGTCCCCAGAACCAAAAAAAAGAAAAAAATGCAATATGCATATACTCTATAAGCTAGACAATCAAAGGGAGGCCACATGGTCACAAAGCATGCCTTTTGAGTGTAGAAAAGTAAAAACATGAGAGCAACTCATAAATCAGCAGTGACTCTTGGGTCATCATCAGTGACTCTCCACTGCATGGAAGATGTTAGCATACTCCTAGTGTACTGGTAACAATCTATCAATTAATGCATGGCTGAGTCCTCAGCACCCAAAGCCGGGATTTTCTTTGCATCAGTGAAAATGTCTAAATGGTAAGATGACCTGCATAAAGAAAGGCTCAAGCAATAACAGGAAAGAGTCATAAAGAAGCACTGAGTTACAAAATCCTTTCCTGTAGGATGATCCTGTACAATAAATCCCATTCCAAAATGTTCCTTCTGCCAAAAGAAAATATTTGATGGGCTTCATAAAACATAGCCAATTACATCTTCCTTGATTTTAGAATATAAAATGGTTGAACAGGGGAAGAAATCCAAATGTATTTTTCTCTTAAAAATTTCCCAGGCAGAATGTTTCATAAAAACACAAAAGGCATAGTAATCAGCCAGGTATGCACTCTCTTAAGTAAAACCCAGATGTGTATATGGAAGCCTTGGTTGGCTTTGCACACATGGGGTTTAAAAGTATGGGTAGCTGGGCGTGGTGGCACACGCTTGTAATCCCAGCATTCGGGAGGCTGAGACCGGAGGATCCCGGTTCGCAGACAGCCTCAGCTACCTAGTGAGGCCCTCTACAACTCAGTGAGACCTGGTTTCAAAATAAAGAACAAAAAATAGGGCAGGGGGTGTAGCTCGGAGGTCGAATGCCCCTGGGTTCCATCCCTAGACCTGAAAAAAAATAAAAAAATAAATAAAAGTATGGGTAGATCACCAGGCATGGTTGCATACCCCTTAAATGTCAGTACTTGGGAGGCTGAGACAGGAGGATCACAGGTTCAAGGTCAGTCTCAGCAAAATATCAAGACCCTCATCAACTTAACCAGATTCTGTTTTAAAATAAAAAATGAAAGCCTGGTGTGGTGGCACACACTTGTAATCCCAATATTTGGGAGGCTGAGACCGGAGGATCGCGGTTCATGGAGAGCCTCAGCTACTTAATGAGAACCTCTGCAACTTAGTGAGACCCAGTTTCAAAATAAAGAATAAGAAAGGGCAAGGGGTGTAGCTCGGAGTTCGAATGCCCCTGAGTTTCATCCCCAGACCCGCAAAAACAAAACAAAACAAAATAAAAAAATGAAATGGGCTGGGGGTGTAGAGGTAGAATGTCCCTGGCTTCAATAGTTAGTACCATGAAACACACACACACACACACACACACACACACACACACACTCACACCAAAAAAGGGGCTAGGAATGTAGCTCATGGATAGAATACCCCTGGGTTGAAACCCCAGTACCAATAAGTAAATAAATAAATCATGTTAAAAGAATCTCATGTAGCTAGGTATGGTGGCGCATGCCTATAATCCTAGCACTTGAGAAGCTGAGACAGGAGGATTGCACGTCCAAGACCAGCTTCAACAATTTAGTTAGGCCCTAAGGAACTTTGTGAACCCTGTTTCAAAATAAATGCATTAATTAACTAATTTTTAAAAGGTTAGTGTTTAAGCCGGGCATGGTGGTGCATGCTCATAATCTCAGCATTTGGAAGGCTGAGACAGGAATATCATGGTCCACGGACAGCCTCAGCTATTTAGTGAGGCCTTCTACAACTTAATGAGACCTTGTTTCAAAATAAAGAATAAAATCAATAGTGCTAGGGGTAGCTCAGAGATAGAATGCCCCTGGATTCCATCCCTAGTACCTAAAAAAAAAAAAAAGGTTAAGGTTTAATTCAAAGCTACAATGCCCCTAGGTTCAAATCCCAGTACCAAAAAATAAAATAAAATAAAACAAAACAAAAATACATGTGGACACAGTCCCAGAGTCAGTTCCCTGGGGCCCATCCTTCCTGCCTTCCTCAAGAAAGTCACATTACCTGCAGGATTTGCTGGAGGTCTGATGGTTCCTGGCCTCCTAGTTGTGGTGGTGAGGTGATCCCATCTCTCTAAAAGAGGAAAAGGAAGAAGCATATGTTTAGAAACACAACACGGCAGCTACATCCTCACCTGGCGAAGTCACATCAGGAGTAAAATATTATTGCTTTCGTCCTTGGGGCCCCTCATACACATCGTGTTATTCTAGGAATCACACTGAGAAGAATGACAAGATGGTGTACATTTAAATGAGATGTGCTCTGCTCACTTTTCTTCAGAGAATGGGGGAAGCAAGCTGAACATGATCATGCATGTGACCTGGTGATAGAGAAGCTTGGGTTTGAGTCTAGATATGCTGAAGATGACCACATGGTTCAGCAAGGTCCATAGCTTGAGCACATCTCTGGGAGGTCCAAAGCTAGATTCTTCAATGTCAACCTGACACTTAGCCACAGATAATATTGCTAAGCGATAGCCTTGATTAAGTTCCCAGTGGAACATGGGAGTAGTTCATAAACTGAAAGTGGTTAAAACACACATATGCAATATTTCATTTAAATATGGTTCCCATACTAGGGCTCTGGTTCAACCTTATTCCTTTAAAGTTATTGTTACCATTAATGAGAATTATATGAATTACATGAGTTTTTCAATAATTTCCTTTCTTTGTGTTATATGATCCTGGGGATTGGATTCAGAGGCATTCTATCTACAAGCTACAGCCACAGCACATTTTTTATTTTTGTTTTGAAACTGGGTCTCACTAAGTTTCTCAGAGTCTTGCTAAATTGTTGAGGCTAATCTTGAACCTGCAATCTTATCCCAGCTGGAATCAGAGGTATGCACCACCATTCCAAGTATTTGGGATAACAGGTGTGCGCCACCATTCCCAGCTTAATAACTTCTTTTCATGGACATCAAGACTATAGTAATGTTAGAAGTAGAGCAAGCCAGACTTGATGGCACAAGCTTATAATCCCAGTACCTGGGAGACTAAAACAGGAGGATTGCAGGTTCAAGGTTAGCCTTAGCATATAGTAAGATCCTGTTCCAAATAAGAAATAAAATAGGGCTGGGGGTATAGCTTAAAGGTAGAATGCCTCTGGGTTCAATCCCCAGTACCACAAAAATTATTATTATTATTATTAGTAGTAGTAGTAGTAGTAGTGGTAGTAGTAGTAGTAGTAGGAAAGAAACCAAGGAATGTGAAAGGCAGTGAAAACACAACAAATACTCAATAGTATTGACTATTCAGAAAACAAATAGCAAAAACAGAAATAAGCTAAAAATAAAATTATGAGAAAGGGAATACATTGTAAACAAAAATGATGCAATAGCTGGCATAGCTGCACTAACAGCACACAAAACAGATACTAAAACAAACATTGACTCAAAGTCAAACTATTTGATCCATGCACATCAATGTTTAGAACAGCATAATTCACAACAGCCAAATTAAGGAACCAACCTAGGTGTCCAGAAACAGATGAATAGATAAAAAATGGGTATTATATAAACAAAATGGAATTCTATTTATCCATAAAGAAAAAAAATTAAATAATCTGTAGGAAAATGGATGGAAATGAAGATGTTATCCCAAGTGAGTTCAGCCAGTCTCAGAAACGCAAGGGTTGTATATTTTATCTCATACATGGAAGCTAGAGAGAAAATAGGAAACAAAAGGAACTTCAGATAAATGAAAAGACAGACCAGTAGAATAGTAAAATGGGACTGAGGAAGGAGGAGAAAAAACTTGATGAAGGAAACATTTCAAATGATGCTGTGTCCATATATAAAGGTATCACTACCAATCTCACAAACATACATGGAACAGGGAAGGAGCAGGCTGGGATCCAGAGGGAAACACACCACATGTTGTTTTCATATATGTTTGTATCACATTGAATCTTGCTATAATGCATAGTTACAATGTACCAATTAAAGTATATTAAATCATTTCCACAGTCAGAATGACTTCTTATAGTAATTAAAGAATGAATTCAGAAGGAAGATCAAATAATTTATCATTTATATATCTATGTACCTAACAGACACCTAAAATGCATGAAGCAAAATATGACAACACTGAAGGGAAGAACAGAAAATTTGACAAGATAACTGGAGACTCAATACTCTGTTTTCAATCACAGAAGAAACAATTAGGACGCCAGACCCCTGGAGAAACCAGGCTCAGTAAGACGCTGGGTTCTGGGCGGGGGTCGCGGGCTGGGCACGCCAGATGGGGCCCGGGTCGCGGGACTCTGGACCCCAGGCAGAACTGCGAGTAGCACGCCAGACCCCTGGAGAAACCAGACCCAGTAAGACGCTGGGTTCTGGGCAGGGGTCGCGCGCGGCGCACAAAAGCCGGGGCCCGGGTCGCGGGACCCTGGGCCCCAGGCCGAACTGCGCGTAGACCCCTGAATAGTCAATACTATTGAGTCTTACTGGGACTCAATAGTCAATACTATTGAGTAAATAGTCAATACTATTGAGTATTTGTTGTGTTTTCACTGCCTTTCACATTCCTTGGTTTCTTTCCTACTACTACTACTACTACTACTAATAATAATAATAATAATAACACTCCAGACCCCTGGAGAAACCAGGCCCAGTAAGACTCTGGATTCTGGGCAGGGGTCGAGCACAGGGCACGCCAGCTGGGGCCCGGGTCACAGGACTCTGGGCCCCGGGCCAAACTGCGAGTAGCACGCCAGACCCCTGGAGAAACCGGGCCCAGAACAGAAAAAGATAAAGAAAAATATCGGAGAGGTGGTAAGAAAGCCGTTATGGATGCCAGGACACTGGAGATGCAGACAAAACTTATCTAAATGCACTGGAACTTATGGAAAAATTCGCCGTGAAAGAGGACTGCTATTACTCTATATTGTTAAGAATCTCAGACATCACATATAAGGAGAGAGTTTAGTGGAGACCAAGGAGAAATGCGGTGTTGAAAGAGTTCCCCGCGATGGTGGTGGAGACTTGTATTCAGGAGAAGCAGAAACCGGATCTCCCAACTTTATTTTTTTTTTTGGAGAAATTACACCAAATGTCGAATGCTACCATCACGCATGCTTAGGAACACTGGACAACATTCAGAGTGGAAAAAGAGCCTGGGAAGTATTTGAAACGGTGGAGGCAGTGGCAATGCCAGTGGCCAATATTCAGGGGAGGCAGAGATCTGATACATTACAACTGGAACCTTTGAAATAATAACCACAGAGACAGTGATCGGAACCTGCTGAGGGGTTAGGCGGGCGCCGGGGCCAGTGGCCGACATCGGAGCTTGCTGTGAGGCAAGGCCACTACTGAGGCCTCCGTGGCCAGGATTGGAACCTGCAGAGGGGTTAGACCGATGCTGGGGCCAACGAGGCCGGCATTGGAGCCTGCCCTGCTGCAAGGCTTGTGCTAGGGCCTCCGAGGTCGGGTCCGGAACTTGCTGAGAGGTTAGGCCGGTGCTGGGGTCAGCGAGGCCAGCATCGGAGCCTGCCTTGAGTCATGACCAGTGCCAGGGCCTCCGAGGCCGGGATCGGAGCCTGCCGAGGGCTTAGGCCGGTGCTGGGGCCAGCGAGGCCGGCATCGGAGCCTGTCTTGAGGCAAGGCCGGTACTGGGGCCTCCGAGGCCAGGATAAGAGCCTGCCGAGGGGTTAGGCTGGTGCTGGGGCCAGCGAGGCCGGCATCGGAGCCTGCCGTGAGGCAAGGCCGGTACTGGGGCCTCCGAGGCCAGGATTGGAGCCTGCCCTGAGGCAAGGCCGGTACTGGGGCCTCCGAGGCCAGGATAAGAGCCTGCCGAGGGGTTATGCCGGTGCTGGGGCCAGCGAGGCTGGCATCGGAGCCTGCCTTGAGGCATGACCAGTGCTGGGGCCTCCGAGGCCGGGATCGGAGCCTGCCGAGGGGTTAGGCCGGTGCTGGGGCCAGTGAGGCCGGCATCGGAGCCTGCCTTGATGCAAGGCCGGTACTGGGGCCTCCAAATCCGTGATCGGAGCCTGCCGAGGGGTTAGGCCGGTGCTGGGGCCAGCGAGGCTGGCATCGGAGCCTGCCTTGAGGCATGACCAGTGCTGGAGCCTCCGAGGCCGGGATCGGAGCCTGCCGAGGGGTTAGGCCGGTGCTGGGGCCAGCGAGGCCGGCATCGGAGCCTGCCTTGAGGCAAGGCCGGTACTGGGGCCTCCGAGGCCAGGATAAGAGCCTGCCGAGGGGTTATGCCGGTGCTGGGGCCAGCGAGGCTGGCATCGGAGCCTGCCTTGAGGCATGACCAGTGCTGGGGCCTCCGAGGCCGGGATCGGAGCCTGCCGAGGGGTTAGGCCGGTGCTGGGGCCAGTAAGGCCGGCATCGGAGCCTGCCTTGATGCAAGGCCGGTACTGGGGCCTCCAAATCCGTGATCGGAGCCTGCCAAGGGGTTAGGCCGGTGCTGGGGCCAGCGAGGCCGGCATCGGAGCCTGCCATGAGGCAAGGCCGGTACTGGGGCCTCTGACGCCAGGATAAGAGCCTGCCGAGGGGTTAGGCCGGTGCTGGGGCCAGCGAGGCCGGCATTGGAGCCTGCCTTGAGGCATGACCAGTGCTGGAGCCCCCGAGGCCGGGATCGGAGCCTGCCGAGGGGTTAGGCTGGTGCTGGGGCCAACGAGGCCGGCATTGGAGCCTGCCATGAGGCTAGGCCGGTGCTGGGGCCTCCGAGGCCAGGATTGGAATCCTGCCAAGGGGTTAGACCGGTGCAGAGGCCAATGGCCAGCATCGGAGCCTGGTGTGAGGCAAGTTCACTCCTGTAGCCTCCAAGGTCGGGACCAAAGCCAGCTTAGGGGTTAGACCGGTGCAGGGGCCAGCGAGACCAGAACTGGGGCCTCCCATTAGGCAAGGCCGCTGCTTGAGACAGCGAGATCTGGATCAGTCCACTGAGTAGCCAGGCCACTACTGGGACCATCAATAGTGGGATTGGTACTTGCAACGCAGCATGCACAGAGAAATATCGCGGAAAATATAAATCAGACGCTTCTCTTAATCAGCAATAACTAGGAGGAAAAGGGCAACAGGAAGAGGTTGAGCTATAGAAAGGGCCCTATAGTGAAGCAACTAATGTGACCAATCAGAGGGTATGTAATACTGGAGGACGGAGCCTCTTTAAAACGCAGGAGGTACATAAACAAATGTATCAAAGTAAATCACCAAAGAAGTGTGGGATGGAGGGAGGGGGAGGGAATGGGATGGGGGCTGGAGGAGGGCTAATTGGATGATGTGTGCTTGTATATCCTCTCAAGTCTTGTACTCCAATGTGATTGATATATGACTACAATGCACCAATTTAAAAAATAAATTAATTAAAATAAATAAATAATATTGTTGGAAAAAAAAGAAGAAACAATTAGGCAGAAGCTCTAAAAGGAAATAAAAGACATGCACAACTCTATTAACTAACTATAGTTAATACTTATCTATAGAATACACCAACCAATAAGAGAATACACATTCTCCTCAAGGGCACATGAAACATTTTCCAAGTTAGACCATATATAAATGGCAAAATATGTCTCAATAAATTTTGTTGTAGGCTAGGGATGGAACCTAGGGCCTCATACTTCAATGAAAGTGGTCTATCACTGAGTTACAACCCAAACCACAAGCCTCAATAAAATTAAAAAGGATTGAAATCACATGAATTCTATTCTTCAGTGACGAAGAGATGAAAATAAAAATCAATAATACAAAGGCATCTGGAAAATTCATGATTACATGGAAATGAAGAACACATTTTTAATTACTAATAGGTCAAAGAAAAAACGAAGAATTGTAATTACTTTCAGATAAATGAAAATATAACATATTAAAAGGTTTCACAGCACTACAATGAAAGCAGTACTCAGAAAGAAATTTATAGCTATGAATGTTTACATCTGAGCGAAAATATGACTAAAAGATAACAATCTCATAGCCAGGCATGATGGTGCATGCCTGTAATCCAGTACTTGGGAAGCTTAGACAGAAAGATCACAAGTTTGAGGCCAGCACATAGTAAGATAGCAAGATCCTGTTGTAAAATAAGAAGTAGTTGAGCATGGTGGTGCATGCTTGTAATCCCAGTACTTGGAAGGCTGAGATAAGAAGATTAGATCTTAAATTCAAGGACAGCCTCAGTAAGTAGTGAGACTCATCAACCTAGTGAGACTCTGTTTCAAAATAAAAATTGAAAAATAGGGCTGGGAGGAGAGCTCAGAGATAGAGCCCCTGAGATCAATCCCCAGTACCACAAATAAATAAATTAATTAATTAATTAATAGGGTTGGGGTGTAGCTCAGAGGTAGAATGCCCTTGTATTTAATCCCTAGTGACTATATCATCAAATTCGTGTTAATCTAGCATGATGGTGGATGCTTGTAGTCCCAGCTACTCAGGAGGCTGAAGCCTATGAGTTTGAGGCCAGCCTGGGCAACATAGTGAGACCTTGTCTCAAAACAAACAAACAAACCCAGGGCTGGGAGTCTAGCTTAGTAGTAGAGCACTTGCTAACCATTTGTGAGGTCCTGGAATTCACCCTCAGCACAAACAAACAAACAAACAAACAGATGACAAAAAGAAAAGAGAAAGAAAAAATGAAAGGAGAAAGAATCTAAAGCTGAGCTTGGTGGTCAGCATCTATAGTTCCAGCTACTCTTGAGGCAAAGGATAGAAGATCACTTGATATCAGGAGTTTGGGGCCACCCTGTGCAAATTAACAAGATCACTATCTTTGTGTGTGGGGGTACTGGGGGTTGAACCCACAGGCTTTCTACCTTTGAGCTACATCCCCAGCCCAATTTTATTTCTTATTTGGAAGCAGGGTCTCACTAGGTTGATGAAAATCTCACTACTTGTGGAGGCTGTCCTCGAACCAGTCATGCTCCTGTCTCTGTCTCCCAAGTACAGGGATTATCGGCATGCACCACCAACCCTGCTCCAAGACCACCATCTTTAAAAATAAACGAGAAAGAAAATACTAAAAAGACTATAATAGCAATAAATGAAAAATAGAGAAATAAGAAAAAATCAACAAAGCTAAAAAGTTATTTAAAAGAACAAAATTGATAAACTGTTAGCAGATTAACCAAGGCAAAAAGAGAAGACCCAGATTCCTAAATTAAAAAATGAAATTACTACTGACCTCACAAAAATAAAAATGATTATAGAAGAATACCTCAAACAATTACAATTATAATTCAACAAATTCAAAAACCTACATGAACTATAACTTGTTTAACACATAAACTAACCAAAAATAGAAAACCTGACTAGATTGATAAGCAGTACAGACATTGAATCAATAAAGGACTTCACACAAAAATACGAGGACCAGCAGACTTCACTGGTGACTTCTACCAAATGTTTAAAGAAAAATGAACACCAATGGTTCTTAAATTCTTCTAAAAATGCAAGAGAAGGGAAATTTCCTAAATCATTCTATGAGGCCAGTACTATCCTAGTAACAAAGTCAGACAAATATACCACAAGAAAACTACAGACCAATAACCTTTATGAATATACAGGCCAAAAAATACTCAACAGAACACTAGTATACTCAATCCATTAGCATATTTGGATGATGCACAGTGACCAAGAGGGATTTATCCCAGGAATACAAGGAATCATGGAATGGAAAAAAAAAAAACATAAGATCATCTTAATAGAAACATAAGAGAAATGTGACAAAATCAACATCATTTCATTATTTGACCAAAAGCCAATAAACTGGGCATAGTGGCGCAGGTCAGTAATCTCAGCACTTATGAGGATGAGACAGGCTAGCAGGTTCAAGACCAACCTCAGCAACCTAGTGAAGCCCTCTGTAACATAGTGCTACTCTGTTTCAAAATAAAAACTAAAAAGGGCTGGGGGTGTAGCTTGGAGGTAGAATATAACTAGGTTCAATCCCCAGTATCACATAAATAAATAAGTAAATAAATAAATTTAGTAAGTTAAAAATCATTTCATTAGTGAGACCCTCAACAACATGGAGAGACTCTGTTTCAAAACAAATAATTTTTAAAAAGTGCTGGGGGTATAGCTTGTAGGTAGAATGCCTATGAGTTCAATCCCCTATACCACCGATAAATAAATAAAACACTCAATAAACTAGAAATAAATGGGAATTCCCTCGGCCTGATAAAGAGCAACTATGAAATATTTGTAATTAACCTCAAATCTAAATGTGAAATAACTGAAATTCTTCATCCTAATATAAGCCACAAGACAAGGATGTCCATTCTCATTAATTATATTCAAAATTGTAGTGGAAGTCCTAACCAGGGCAAATAATTAGTCAAAATTAAAAAGTCATCTAAATACCTCTAAACACAAATGACAGAATTTTACTTATAAAAGACTCTATAGATACTGCATGAAAACATTAAAAAAAAACTAGCCATGTAATCCCAGTACTTGAGAGGCTGAGACAGGAGGGCTGCAGGTTCAATACCAGCCTCAGCTACTTAGTGAGGACCTCCACAATTTAGTGAGACCCTGTTACATCACAATAAAGAATAATAAATAGAGTTGGTGGTGTAGCTTGAAGTTAGAATGCCCCTGGGTTCAATCCCTAGCACCACACACACAAAAATATTAAGAGCTAATAAGAGCCTGGCATGGTGGTGAATGCCTATAATCCCAGTACTTGGGAGGTTGAGACAGAAAGATTAGAGCTTCAGCAACAACTTAGTTAGGTCTTGTTTAAAAATGAAAAATATAAAGAGTTGAGACTGTAAATCAGAGGTAAAATATCCCTGAGTTTAATCCAAAAAAGAGCTAATAAATTATTTCTTCAGAGTTTTAAAATACAAAATCAATTTGTACATCTCATATACATTAATAATTATAATAAAAATAGGTTAAATCATCTCCATTAAGCTACTTTAAATAATCTTGGATCTAACTTATTAACATTTTACATGTGTGTTTATGTTAATACAAGTAAATCATTAGTTTTTTGGTTAATAAATGTCCTATTTTTGTGAATGGCAAAAATATATAAAAATTAGTTGCATTCTATATACTAGCAATGATCAATCCACAAGGAAAATAAATATGTAATTCCATTTGTAACAGCAATAAAAAGAATAAACCCTTAGAAATAAATCTAACCAAGGACATGTAAAGATATATACAATAAAAGCTATAAAACATTAGTAAATATTATAGGTAACATAAATCAATGTAATAAAATCCCACAGTCACAGAAGACAAGTCTCAATATTGGAGGCCTAGTAATATTTCCCAAATTTTAACCTGCAGAACTTATTTTATACCATCGATTAAAAATTAACTTAAAATTAATGAAAGCCCTAAATAAAAGAGGAAAACCCATAAAACTCTTAGAAGACAATACAAGAGTAAATATTCATGAGCTTCCATTTAACGATGGATATTTAGATACAGCACCCAAAGCATAAGCAACAAAAGAGGAAATCAGAGATCAGATCACAGATAATAAGATACTGTTGGACAGGCGAAATAAGTTCTAGTGTTCTGTAGCATAGTAGGGTAGCTGTAGTCAATGAAAATTTATGATTTATTTGAAAATAAGTAGAAGAGATCAGGGCTCCTAACTAACTTAAAAGATAAATGTTTGATATGGGAAATGCTAATTATCCTGATTTGAAAATTATATACTGTAGTATATAATTTAAAAATTTTATAAAGTATATACTTTAGTAAGATATGGCATTATCTTACTCCATAAATATGTATAATTAATGTCATTTGATTTAAATAAAATAATAAATTAAACATCATCAAAATTAAAAATGTTTTGTGTGTGATACTGGGGATTAAACCCAGGGGCATTCTATCTCCAAGCTACATCCCCAGACCTTTTTTAATTTTTACTTTTTTGTTTTGAAACAGGGTTTCACTAGGTTGCTGAGAATCTTGCTACATTGCTAAGGCTGTCCTTGATCTTGTGATCTTCCTGTCTCAGCCTCCCAAGCACAGGGATTATAGATGTGCACTACCATACCTGGCAATCACTCACTTTAAATTTTTGGTCAAAGCTGAGCATGATGGCACATGCATGTAATCTCGGCTACGCAGGAGGCTGAGGTAGGAAGATTACAAGTGCAAAGCCAGCCTTGGCAACTTAGCAAAACTCTCAAAATAAAAAAGGGATGGGACTAGAGTTCAGTTGTAGAGCACTTGCCTATCAGACACAAGGCCCTAGGTCTAATCACAAAAAATCATAAAATAGGCCAAAGTATACAAAGAAGTAGATATACAAGATAAATCTAGAGAACTAATATACATACAGACTATGATTAATAAAATTGTATTATATTTGGGATTTTTGCCAAACAACAAGATTGTAGATGTTCATGCTACCAAAAATTATAAAAGTGGGATGATAGATATATAAGCTTACTATAGTAACTATTTTATTATCTAGATGCATATCATAACATGTTATATATGTTAAGTATATACAAGAAAATTTTTAAAAAAAATAAATGCTTAATTGTATCTACATTTTGCCTCAAATTCATTCATATTCTCTCACAATTCAACTTTAGCAAAAATCATATATGGAAGTTAATCATACACAAAGTTTTCCTCTTCAAATGAGCATCTTTGCATATTACTCCTTAGGAGGCTTTAGATACCCTTGTGCATACCTGACAGTGAAGACCACAAGAGTAGATGAATTTTTATGGTGAAAGACCCATACTAATAACCTCCTGCTGTTATTTATTTACATGCATATGTGTAGTTTTTATCCTAGCTCATCAACAATTTAGAGACTATTTTAGCTCTAATTTCCATTTGACTTTGTACCTCTAGGATGAAGGAGTGTAGCTTACCTGTCTAAATGAGGCTCTTGATGTTTATTTATATTATGGTGAAATGCATAGGTAGGAAAGAGGAATTACATTACTGAAACCATTTATTTGAGCAACTCTCAGAAAAGCAATTGCCACTTAGGTACATATTAGCTTATATTTTGTATATCTCAAACAGCTCTTGTGTAAAATTATTGGTTTATCCATCTTTTTAAAGAAGCAACTATCAACAGATGAACGGATTAAGAAAATGTGGTGCATGTACACAATGGAGCTTTACTCATCCATAAAAAACAAAAATTACATCATTTGCAGGAAAATGAATGGAACGAAAGAATTGTATTAGAGTAGAGGGGGAAAAAAGGAGAAAGGGGATCTCATGAAGATAAAAGGGAGACCAAAAGAGTAGAAGAAGCAGATTGGCAGGGGAGATACTAGAAAGTGAGGAGGTATTGAGGAATGAAACTGATCAAATTACATAATGTAGCAAAGATGGTGATACAAGCCCATAATCCCAGTATTTAGGAGGCTGAGAAAGGGAGAGTGGAGGTTTGTGGCCAGTCTCAGCATCTTAGCAAGACTCTCAGCCACCTGGTGAGACTCTGTTTCAAAATTTAAAAAGGACTGCAGTGTAGCTCCAAGGTAGAAAGCTCCTGGATTCAGTCCCCAGCAGTACACATGCACATACACATGCACATACACACACGCACACATATTATGTAATATGCATGTACAAATATGGCATAGTCAATCCCACTATTATATATAAATAGAATACACCAATAAATATTTTAAAATCACCTGACCATACATAGGAAGATTTACTTTTGGACTTTCAAATCTGTTTCCTTAACTTATATTATGGCAGTATCACAGTCTTATTACTATGATTCTGTGGAATCCTGCCCTACCAAATTCAATGTGTTGAATGCTTTTATTTCTCTGAAGATCTGCAGGTGCCACTTCAAGAGAGCTCAGTCCTTACATGCATATGTATATGGAACCAGTTGCTCTGTCAGAGTCTGTGCCAGTGGTAGTGTAGAACATGGCCGTGTAGCTGAGTGTGGTGGCACAGGCTTATAATACCAGTACTTGGGAGGCTAAGATAGGAGAACCAGGGGTTCAAGGTCAGCCTTAGCAACTTAGCGAGAACTGTTTCAACATTAAAATTTAAAAAATTTTAAAAACCTGGGGTGTAACCCAGAGTTAGAATGTCCCTAGGTTCAATCCCCAATACCACAATCAATCAATCAATCAATAATAAAAATAGGGCTAAGAATATAGGTTGGAGGTAGAATCCTCAGTACAAAAACTAAGAGCATGGTCTGGGAATCATGCACTTTTAAAGAAACTTTTAACTATAGATTTTCTTGTCCTGAGTCTTTTATTTGATTTTTTGTTGTTGTTTGTTTTTTGTTTTTGGTGGTACTAGGGATGGAACCCTTCTACCTCTGGGCTACACTCCCAGACCTATTTTTTAATTATTTTTAAAAATTTGGAAACAGGGTCTCTTAACCCAGCAAGGCTGGCTTCGAACTTGCGCGATCCTCCTGTCTCTGCCTCCCAAGCACGGGGATTACAAGTGTGCGCCACCACGCCTGGCTTGTCCTGAGTCTTTGAATGGGATTTATTATTATCCATAATTGAGATGAGGAGAATCTAACTACTTATCAAGAAATAACAATAGCAGGTCAACTTCTTCTAAGTAGTATACTCCTAAAATAAAAAGTCACTTATATTAAGACTTTCTCAAAATAAAAAATGTGGAAAAATTCTTGGCTATTGCAAATACCTCCAGAGACAAGACATTCGTGTGTGTGTGTGTGTGTGTGTGTGTGTGTGTGTGTGTGTATGTGTGTGTGTTTTACTGGGGACTGAATCGAGGGATATTCTACCTTTGTACTATACCCCAGTCCTTTGTATATGTTATGTTGAAACAGGGTTTTGCCAAGTTGCTAAGGCTAGTCTTGAACCTGTGATCCTCTTGTCTCAGCTTCCCAAATACTGGAATTACAGGCCTGTACCACCATGCCCAGCTGAGACAAGATATTCTTATCAGGAGTAATTCTCTATATGTCAGTGCAAGCCAAAGCAGAAACCAAACAAGTAGCTTCCCCCTGGTATGAGTGATGATGCCTGCTATAAATGCCTGAATTTTTGTGTGTCCCCAAAATTGGTATGTAAAGACCTAACTCCATGGTACAAAGAGGTAGGGCCTAAACCAGGTACAGTAGTGAATGCCTATAATACCAGTACTTGAGGCTGAGGTAGGACTGAAGGTTTGAGAACAGCCTTAGCAACTCAGTAAGAGCCTCAGCAATTTAGCAAGACCCTATCTCAAAACTTAAAATTAGTTGAGGGGGTAATCTCACTGGTAGAGGGCCCTTTGGTTCAATCACTAGTGCTACATACACAAGCACAAAAGAGATAAGACCTTTTGGAAGAAGTAGAGCCACTGTGTCCTTATAAAAGAATTCTGTGGCAGCCCTTTAATCCCTTGTACCATGTAAGGACATAGACAGTAGGTACCATCTTTGAGACATAGAGAAGCCCTCACCAGAAAATAAATCTGCTGGAACCTTTATCTTGAACTTTCAAAAGTAAGTATCTAATGTAGAAATTACACAGCAGCCTGAGGTATTTTATTTTAATAGCACAAACAAACTAAGACAGTAACCATGGCATTCCCAGGAAATGAAGATACTCATAAGAAGTTGTGGGTTTTTTATCATTGTATATTTGTGCTCATTTTTAAGACAGGGTCTCACAGGATTTCCCAAGCTGGGCTCAAATTATCTTGCAGCATCAGCCCTCCAAAAAAAAGGGATTAAAGGTACGTAGCAGTGTGCCCAGATCATAAAGAGCTCTTTTTTAGGAAAGCAGGTGTGCATTCACCTATAAGATCTGAAAAGTGGGTAGGGAAAATAATCCTGAAACCAACTCAGATGACCTTTGAAAACATTGTGTTAAATAAAAGAAGCCAGAAATAAATTCCAAGTAAGGAATGGTTTCTTTAATATCCAAAATAGGGAAACCCATGTAGACAAAGAGAATAGTGGTTGCAAGTATAATGGGTGGAAACAGAAAACCCTGGGGGGTCAGTAGTGATAAGTAAAGTGTTGCTGTGGTTTGAATGTATATCCCAAGTGTTCATATATTGGAAACTGGGTCCCCAATACAGCAATGTTGAGAGGTGACTGGCTCATGTAGGCTCTGTCCTCATGTATGGATTAATCAGTTCATAGATTAGTGGTTTATTGCAGGAATAGCTTTGTTAGAAGAGCAAGTTCTCTCTGGCCCACTAGTTCTGCCTCTTCATGATAGGATGCAACAGGACTTCACCAGATGCTGCCACCATGCTCTTTGACTTCCCAGCCTCCAGAACCATGCTTAATAAACTTCCATTCTGTATGAATTACACAGTCTATAGTATTCAGCCGTAGCAACAGAAAACTGACTAAGATAAGGGTGTAGAGCTTTTTTTGTTTGGTACTATTTGTTTTGTTTTGTTTTGCTTTTGTTTTGTGGAATTGGGGGTTGAACCCAGGGCATTCTACCTCCAAGCTACATTCCCAGCCCTATTTTTAATTCTTTATTTTGAAAGGAAGCCTCACTAAATTGCAGAGGGTCTCACTAAGAAGCCGAGGCTGGCCATGAACCTGCAGTCCCCCTGTCTCAGCCTCCTAAGTATCAGGATTGCAAGCATGTGCCACCATGCCTGACTGGTACTATGTATTGAACCAAGAGGCATTCTACCTTTGAGCTATACCCCTAGCCCTATTATTTTGAAGCAGGGCCTTACTAAGTTGTTAAGTGTCTTGCTAAGTTGCTGAGGCTGGCCTTAAACCTGCAATCTCCTCCTGTCTCAGCCTCCCCAGTACTGGGATTACAAGTCCGTGCCACCACGGACTTGTGCCACCACACACACACTGGTTGCACAATCTTGAAAGTACTCTAAAGCCACCGGATTACATACTTGAAGTAGGTAAAAAGTATGATATATGAATCATAACCTTAAAAAGCTGCTTAAAACCCCTCCAGGACTTCCCCTTACACTTAGAATAAAAGTTGTACTCATGCTCTATGAGATCCTGTATAATCTTTCCCCCACAATTTTTCTGTTTTCTCCAATACTGTCCATACTCTTGCTATGCAGACTGCCTTCTCAGCTCCAGAGTAAGCTCAGCTTTTCTACCTCAGAGTTCTTATACTCAGTCCCTTGACCGTGGAGGCTCTTTTCATAGCTTCTTACACATTGCCCCTCTCAAAGATAGCCTCCCCTATTTCTAGAGGAGTTGTCCCTTACTACCTGTTTGGGATTCCACAAATCCATTACTCTGTTATCTTTGATGTTTTGTGTACTGGCTGTCTCATCCCAGAGAAAATAATAAAGGCAGTGACCTTGTCCACGTGTATGCCCAGCACCTAGAATGTTTTGCTAATATATACCCATGAAAGATTAGTGAATGAATAAATGTCATTCACAATAATGCCCTGAACTAGGGAGTTCACAGTTCTGCTTTGTTTTTTAGTACTGGGGATTGAACCCTGGGCAGTTCATCCTCCAAGCTACACCAGCCTTATTTTATTTTGAAATAGAATCTTGCTAAGTTGCTAAGGGCCTTGCTAAATTGCTGAGGCTGACTTTGAACCTGTGGTCGTCCTGCCTCAACATCCCAAGTACTAGGATTATAAGCACACACCACCATGTCTGACTCTTATGGCTTCTTTTTTTAACAAGAGAAGGGATAAACAATATACAGAGAAAAGCAGTCTCCACAGGATGAACAGAGAAGGATATGCAGACAGGCTCATCTCTTTGAAAATCTATTGTGTGAACTGTAACCTAAGAGAAAAAATGGATGGAAGCATGATGTGGTCTAAAGAGCTGTTATTTAACCACACATGAGACATTTGGTGGTCCGAAGAGTCCCCAAAGATCCCAGACACACTGGCTCAAGAATGCCAATGAGAAAGATTAGATGATCTGGCATGACTCAGAATGGGGTATATTAAAAAGTCCTCACTTAGGGTCGGGGGTGAAGGTCGGAGACTGAGCACTTGCCTAAAATGCATGAGACCATGGGCTCAATTTCCAGCACCACAAAAAAGAAAAGGCCTCATTAAAAGTTAATGAATTTAAGCCGGGCATGGTGGTACACACTTGTAATCCTCGCGCTTGGGAGGCTGAGACAGGAGGATCGTGCAGGTTTGAAGCCAGCCTCAGCTGGTTTAAGAGACCCTGTTTCCAAATAAAATATAAAATAAGTCTGGGAGTGTATCCCGGAGGTAGAAGGCCCCTGGGTTCCATCCCCAGTATCACAAAAAAGTTAATGAATTTATTAATTGGGAGTCTGTTTATACTCATCATTTTTGTTTTGTTTGTCCTGATGTTTTAAAAATGCTTAAAGATTCCATTAAAAACCAAATTTGTTAATAAATGAAGCACTTATTTTCCTAGGAATCTATGAGGCAGCCTGCATATAAGATTTTTCTGAACAGAGAAGACCAACGAATGCCCTCATTCTTACACCACACAAAAAATTATCTTCTAAGAGATTTATGGTATTTATAACACACTTGGAATATATTTTCCTATGTAAGGGTCCAGCTTCATTCTTTTGTGTGTAGATATCCAGTTGTCTCAGCACCATCTGTTGGAGAATGTTCCTTCCCCTTTGAATAGTCTTGGCATCTTTATCCAAAAATTAACTGACCATAGTTTTTTTTCCTAGATTCTCAAACCTGATCTCTACATTTATCTCTATACCCAACCACACTACTTTGATTATTAAAGGTTCTTAATTATATTTTGAAATTGGGAAGTGTGAGTCCTTTGACTTTCTCTTCTTTATCAAGATTGGTTTAACTATTCTGGGTCCCTTGGATTTCCTTACAAATTTTAGAATCAGCTTTTCCATTTCTGCAAGACAGCCAGCTAGAATTTTGGCAGGAAATGTGTTGAATCTGTTAGTTGATTTAGGCAAATATGTATTCCCTGACTCTTCCATCAAGGCCAGGCATCGGCCTTCCAATCAGGTCAAGCAAGAACAATGATGGCTAGTACTGATTCCTCGCCTTATTTTTCTAAGTACTGCACTAAGTGCTTAATACAGATAATCTCCTCTAATCTTTCCAATGATCCTAGGAAGCAGGGCTTATTATTATCCTCTTGCAACATATGAAGAAACTGAAGTGCAGAAAAATCAGGTGACTTACCCAAGGTGACAGTCAATAAGTGGCAGTACCAGGGATGGAACCCAGGGACATTCATTCTACCTCCGAGCTACAACCCCAGCCCTATTTTTTAGTCCTTTAATTTTATTTATTTATTTATTTATTTATTTATTTATTTTTGGTGGTACTGGGGGTGGAACCCAGAGGCTTTCTACTTCTGGGATATACTCCCAGACCTATTTTATATTTTATTTGGAATAGGGTCTCACTAAGTTGCTGAGAGCCTCACTAAGTAGCTGAGGCTGGCTTCGAACCTGTGCAATCCTCCCGTCTTAGCCTCCCAAGCTCAGGGATTAAAAGAGTGCGCCACCATGTCCAAACAGGGTCTTGCTGAGTTGCGAAGGGCCTCGCTAAGTAGCTGAGGCTGTACGCGAACAATAAAGAGAAAAGTTCAACAGGCCAAAATATATATTAAACAATGTTCCAACTTTCTTTAATCAGGAGAATGTATAATTAGCAATGCAATATTGTTTTGCCTATCACATTATAAAATTTTTTTGATTGGTAAAATCTAATACCATTGAGTCTGAGAAAATAGGTAGTATTATAACAACATCAATGAATGATGGCACATCCAATTTGGAATACAATTTGGCAGAATTTATTAAGACATAAAATATATGTGTACTTTGGCCTATTTTACCACACAAAGGCATAAACGATGTGGACAAGAATGTTCAATGCAGCCTTATGTGTACTTATGTAAAAGGAAACAAAAGTGTGTTCCATTAAGGAAATGTCATCATTTACATGGCTCAATCCATACCTCTGTAGTGCTGGCTCTATGAGGCAGAGATTCGTGCCTGATTTCTTATAGCTCTACCTCCCCAAGGCCTAAAACAGTCACTAATACACAGCCGACACTCACATATTTGCTGAATGTATACTTTAACATAAAACAATAAGATACATGTGTATATATGTGTGTTTGTATATGTGTATGTGTATATTTATATTATGTATTATACATATATGTACTATATAGTTCCTTATTTGGAAAAAGCATTTTGAAAAATGAAGGATCTCAAGATGATATCTCCCAGGATTATCTAGATGAGTTTTAAATCCACTAACAAGTGTCCCTATAAGAATATAAGAAAGACACAGAAAGGGGAATACTATGTGAAGACAGAGGCCTGGCATGGTGGTGCATGCCCATAATCCCAGTAGTTGGGAGGATGAATCAGGAAAATCACAGGTTTGAGGCCATCCTCAGCAACTTAGCAAGACCCTGTTTCAAATTAAAAAAGAAAAGGATACCAGGCTGGTGCACCCCTTGCAGAGCTTGGGAGGCTGAGACAAGAGGATCACAGATTCAAGGCCAGCCTCAGCAATGCAGTGAAATTCTCAGCAAGCTAGCAAGACCTTGTTTCAAAATGAAACATAAAAAGGGCTGGAGGTGTAGCATGGAGACAAAAGGCCCATAAGTTTGATCCCTGGTACCACACATACATACACACACAAAATAAAATAAAATTTTAAACATTCTGAGGGTGTAGATTGAAGGTAGAATACCCGTGGCCTCAATGTCCAGTACAGAGAGAGAATATGGAATGATGTAGCCACAGCCAAAGAAGGCCTAGCGCTACCAGCGGCTAAAAGAGGGAGGGAAGGATTCTTTCCTAGATTCTTATGAGGAAGCAGGGCCCTGCTAACACCTTGCCGCAAGACTTCTAGAACTATGAGAGGATGAACTTCGTCCTTTTAAGCCCATATACTGTGTGATATTTAGTTATGGCAACTAGAATACATTGATACAGATAGACATTTTCCTATACATGTTCAATGGAAAAAGCAAGTCATAAAATAATACACATATGACTACATGAAAAAGCCATAAACATATAATGCAAAAGTAATCTCTATCTACAGATGGATACAACAGCACATAAAACAAATTGGGATCAATTCATTACACATCTACTACTGTAGTTCTCTTTTGAGAACATTGTGAGGTTTTCTCAAGAAAGAACATTACATATTCAGAATTTCAAAAATATAATTTGTAACCATACTTAATCTGATTTGTGAAATATAGGCTACCTATTGTTTGTCTCAAGGGTATATTTTGAGTGGGTGGACCATATCAATCACTACTTTTTATTTTAATTCTTTATTTACTACTCACGCTTTACTGAAGATGTTTCTTTCAGTGCATGCTCCAGATTAAATTCATCATCAAAGCCCCCAGATCCTAAAAATAAAAAGATAATTTTGAAATCTATCTTTGCATGAGACAAAATAATACTGAAATATTATCTTGACATGGTCATTTCCCTTTAGAAAATAAAGGAATGGGAAAAGATAGACTATACAAATTGAACCAAAAAATAGTGAGAGTAGCTATATTTATATCAGATAAAGCAGACTTTAAGTCAAATACTATAAAAAGAGACAAAAAGGTCATTTTATAATGATAAAATATTAATTTATAAAGAAAGTACAATGGTTGTAATATATATGCACCAAATATAGCAAGACCTAAATACATAAAGCAAATATTAATAGATATGAAGAAAGAGACTGTAATACAATAATAGAAGACTTCAATACCCCACTTTCTTTTTTTTCTTTTTTTTGTGGTACTGGGGGTGGAACCCAGGGGCTTTTCTACCTCTGGGCTATACACTAAGACCTATTTTATACTTTATTTGGAAACAGGGTCTCTCCACATTGCTGAGAGCCTCACTAAGTAGCTGAAGCTGGCTTCGAACCTGTGCAATCCTCCTGTCTCAGGCTCCCAAGTGCGGGGATTACAAGCATGTGCCACCACGCCTGGCAATACCCCACTTTCAACCCTGGAAAAATGATCTATAATAAGAAAACATTGAGCTTAAATAGGTTTAGATAAAATGAATCTGACAAGTAGTTACAGAACATCCCATCCAATAGCAAGAGAATATATATTCTTCTCAAATGCACCTAGAACATTCTCTAGGACAGTGCATATGTTAGGTTACAAAATGGGTCCCAAAAATGTAAGAAGACTAAAATTATATCTAGTACCCTTTCTGACAACAAGGACACAGAACTAGAAATTAATAATGGGAAGAATTTTGGAGAACTTAAAAAGAGGTGAAAATTCAACAACATGATCCTGAATAATAAGTCAAAGAAGATAATAACAGAAAAAATATACTGAGACAAATGAATATAGAAAGAAGGTACCAAAATGTATAGGATGCAGCAAAAGCAGTTAGAAAAAGACCTCAGGCAAGCTAATGTCTGAAGGAAATAAGAAAAAAGGGCAAAATAAAGCCTAAACTTGGCAGAAGAATGGAAATAAAGGTCATAGTAGAAAGAGACTAGAAAAAACAATAGAAAATATCAATGAAGATAAGTATTTTTTGTGAGCTTAAGCAATTTTTATTATTACAAAGGTAGAAGAGATAGACCATCAAAGCACTACATCAAAAGGAGACATAGTAGAGTGCCTTGAAAATAAGACACTCTAAGTATTGTTTTTTGAAAAGATAAAAATGAACAAATTTTTAACTAGACTAACAAAAATGTCAAAAGACGCAAATAAAATCAGAGGAGACAAACTGGGCGTGGTGACACACACTTGTAATCCTAGCATTTGGGAAGCTGAGAAAGGAGGACATTGGTTTGGAGACAGCCTCAGCTACTTAGTGAGGCCCTTTCCAACTCAGTGAAGCCCTGTTTCAAAACAAAGAATCAAAAATAGGGCTGGAATGTAGCTTGGAGATGGAATGCTCCTGGGTTCCATCCCCAGTTCGGAAAAAAAAAATCAGAGGAGACATTACAACCAATACCTCAGAAATACCAGGGATCATAAAGGACCACTATATACCAATATGTACCAAAATACTGTGAAATAAAGGAGATGGAAGAACTTCTAGAAACATGCAAACTACTTAGACTAAGTCAGGAAGAAATAAAATATTCAAATATCAGCAACACCATAAGTAAACAAGTTGTCCTCATGGGAGACCACCAGCATAGCCTCAGGGACTCAAGCAGCAATCAATAGACTTTCAGGGTCTGAGACTTTGAGGTTCATCCTGGTGAAGGTTAGGGTGGAGTCTGCTCTTGGACACAGCAGAAGCATGGAACAGCAAACATCCCCCAGGGCCAATCAGGGAGAAAGACCTACAGTCCCCACGGTGCAGAGCCCTAGTAAGGCCTCTGAAGATCACCACAGACCACCCAATTGTGGGGACCAGGGAAAAGTCAAACCAACCCAGCCCTAGCTATGAAAAACGCAGACTCCTATATATAACTGGGTCTGGTTTCAGCAAATCTGCCTCCTACACAGGTGGAGAGAGACATAGGCTCACAGTCTGTGGAAAGCATGGAGACCTGCACTTAACATTAGATCCAGGAATGAAAGGAGTACAAATAGAAAAAGAAGAACTAAAACTATCCCTATTTGAAGATGACATGACACTATACTTAGAAAACCCAGCAAGAACTGATCAACAAATTCAGCAAAGTGTCTAGATATAAAATCAATCTTAAAAAATCAAAAGCTTTCTATAAAAGCCAACTATAAATCCACTAAAAATGAAATCCATAAAACACTTCCACTCAGGATATCCCACAAAAAATACATAAAAATAAACCTAACCAAGGAGGTAAAAGACCTCTACAAAGAAAGTTATAAAATATTGAAAAAAAGAAATCGAAGAATATCTTAGGAGATGAAAAAAATCTTCTGTGCTCTTGGATAGGTAGAATAAACATCATCAAAATGGCCATTCTTCCAAAAGTGATCTAGAGATTCAATGCGATACCCATTAAATTACCAAGGTCTTTCTTCACAGACATAAAAAAAATTAGGCCTTAAATTAATTTGGAACAACAACAAAAAAAAACCCATAATAGCCAAAGTAGTTCTCAGCAACAAGAGCCATGTGGGAGGTATCACAATGTCTGACTTCAAACTATACTACAAAGCCATAGTAATAAAAACATCATGGGGACTTCCGGGAAGATGGAAACCTTGTCAAAAATAACTTGACAATATAGGGAAGAATTTAGCTCTAGGCTTTTATTTAACTCCAATGGTTTATATATCTGCCTTCAGAATAGTACTACACTGTTTCAATTATTGTAGCTTTATATGGTTTGAAATCAGAAAATATATATCTTCTAGCTTTGTTCTTTTTCAAGATCGTTTTGGGTACCTAGAGTCCATATTCCACATTAGGATAGATTTTTTTCTGAAAAATAAATATATAAATATATGATAGTTTCACCTAAAAAATAGAAAAAAATATTCTCTGGTAAGAAAGAAAGCAAAAAGAAATATTGAAATGTTATCTTTAAGTCATCAAAAGCTTGGTATCAGACAAATGAAACTGTTATTTGAGATTATCATTTTTAATTTTAGATAAATTGCCATAATACTAGATGTCAACTACTAAGCCAAGCATGGGAGGGAGGGATAGGGAGAGAATGGGGTGGGGATTGGGTGGGGGCTGACTGGGAAAAGTGTACATGTATGTCTACAAAAGTATGTATCCTACTATGATGTATGAATACAGTGCACCAATAAAAAAAATAAAGCAAAAGATATGTAAAAAAAAAACATCATGGTACTGGCACAAAAACAGACACATAGCCCAGTGAAGTAGAAAAGAAGACTCAGAAAAAAATGCACACACTTATAACCAATTGATTTTTGACAAAGGAGCCAAAAATGTACACAGGAAAAAAGCCTCTTCAACAAATGGTGCTGGAAAAACTCATTGACTATATGCAGAAAAATGGAAAAAAAAAATCCTACTTTTACACCCTGTAGAAGAGTCAATTCAAGACGGATCAGAAACTTAGAAAACAGACCAAAGACCTTGCAGTTCCTTGAAAAGGGCATAGGTCTAACACTTCAACACATAGGCACAGGTAAAAACTTTCTCATCAAGATCCCATAGACACAATAAGTTAAAAGGATGATCAATATGTGAGATTACATTAAACTGAAGAGCTTCTGTACAGCAAACTATCAAGAACCTGAACAGTAAGCTGAAATAAAGGAAGAAAATTTTTGCCAAGTATTCCTCTGATAGAGGACTAATATCCAGAATATACAAAGAATTCAAGAAACTCAACATTAAGTAAACAAATAACCCAATCAAAAAATTGGCACATGAACTAAAAAGTTTACAAAAGCGGAAATTTAAATTGTCAATAAATGTATAAAAATATCATTAGCAATCAGAGATACAATTCAAAACTACCCTGAGATTTTAATTAACTCCAATTAGAATGTCAATCATTCAAAACACAAACAACAACAAATGCTGATGAGGATGTGGAGAAGTGGGAACTCTAATACACTGTTGGTGGGACTACAAATTAGTGCAACCACTTTGGAAAACAGTATAGAGGGTTCTCAGAAGAATGGGAACAAACCGACCATATGATCCAGCAATATTGCTTCCAGGTATCTACTTAAAAGAATGGAAACCAAACTACCAAACTAATGCATGCACATTTATGTTCATAGCCCCACAATTCACAATTATCAAACCATGTAACCAGCCAACATGTCCACCAACAGATGAATGGATTAAAAAACTATGGGATATGTACACAATGGAATTTTACTCAGCCATAAAGAAGAATGAAATTACCTCATTTGCAGGAAAATAAATGGAACTGGAGAACATTATGCTCAATGAGATAAGTCAGTCAGAAAAAGTAAAAAATTGAATGCTCTACCTAATATGCAGAAGCTAGGGAGAAAATGTGTCAGAGAAAGTACTCTAGACAACGAAGGAGAAACCATAGATGAGCAAATAAGTTGACTCTCATTGAGGAGGATGGGGAGAGAAAATTCCATAATGTACACGATGTATATTCACAATCATACCAAAGTCAATCCCTAAGCCAGACATGAGAAGGAGGGAGGGGGAAGGAATGGGATGGGAATTAGGGAAGGGCTAAATGAGTGATGTGTGCATGTATGCCTCTACCATCTTGTATCTCATTAAGATGTATGACTACAATGCACCAATTTTTAAAAAAAGCTTCTCATTAAAGAAAAGCCAAGGACCAAATAGCTTCAACAAATATTTTAAGAACCATCCTTCTCAACCTCTTCCAAAAAATGAAGATGTGGGGCTATTTCCAAACTCATTTTATGATGCTATTATCATCCTCATATCAAAGTCAGACAAAGACAGCCAAAGAAATCTATAGGCCAATATATCAGATGAACATAAATGCAAAAATCTTCAACGAAATATTAGTAAACAGCTGGACATGGTGGAACATGCCTCTAATCCCAGTACTTGTTGAGACGGAAGACTCACAGGTTTGAAGCCAGCATCAGCATCTTATCTACAATCTGTTTCAGAACAAAAAATAAAAAGGGTGGGGAGTGTGGCTCAGAGGTAGAATTCCCCTGAGTTCAATCACCCCAAATATGTGTGTGCACACTAGATAGAAATCAATAATGCATTAAAATATCATTCAATATTACTGACCCAGCCTTATCCTTTGAATACAAGTACCAAAAATAAATCAATAAATGTGAAGAACATCCTAACAAAAAATGAAGAACAAAACCACATTGCCTAAATGAATGCAGAAAAAGAACTTGAGAAGATATCACATGCATTCATGTTGATAATTCTCAGAATATAGGTATAGAAGGAATGCATCTTTTGCCAGACATTGTAGTGCACACTTGAAATCCCAGTAGTTGGGAGGCTGAGACAAGAGGATTGTAGATTCGAGGACAGCCTCAGCAAGTAGTGAGACTCTCATCAACCTAGTGAGACCCTCTTTTAAAATAAAATAGGGTTAGGAGTGTAGCTCAGAGGTAGAATGTCCCTGAGTTCAGTTCCCATTACCAAAAAAAAGATGGAATGCATCTCAACACAATAAATGCCATATATGACAAGCCTATATCATATGCAATAGTAAAAAGCTGAGATTTTTCCTCTAAGATCAGGAACAAGACAAGGATATGCACTCTGGTTGCTTCTATCCAATATAGTAGTGGAAATCCTAAAAAGAGCAGTTATGCAAGAAGACGAAATAAAAGACATCCATATAGGAAAACAAGATGAACTGCCTCTATTGATGACATGATGTTATGTATGGGAGCCCCTTGAAATCACCAAAAAATTAGAATGGATAAAGTCAGTAACATTACAGGTTACAAATAAATATCCAAAACCAGTGGTATTTATTTTTTCTTTTTCATGTTTGTTTTGTTTTTGGTACTGAGGATGGCACTATATCACCAAGCTAACTCCTCAGCCTTTTTTATTTTGAAACAGGGTCTCACTAGGTTGTTGCAAATCTCACTAAATTGCTGAGGTTGGCCTTCAACCTGCAACTCTTCAGTTTCAGCCACCCAGGTACTGGGATTATAGGTATGAGCCATCCCACTTAGTTTAATCAGGGAATCAGAGACATTTTTATACACCAAAGGCAAATTATTTTTAAAAATTAAGGAAATAAAATAATCCCATTTATAATATAATAAAAATACTTAGGAGGCTAGGTCCAGTGGCAAACACTTATAATCACAGGAGGTTGAGACAAACTAGCAAGACGTTATTTCAAAACAAAAAAATTGAAAAGGTCTGGGGGTGTAACTCAAAGGTAAGATACTCTTGGGTTCATTCTTCAGTAATGAGAGTACTTGGAACCCTGAGACATGAGGATCACAGGTTTAAGGACAGCCTCAGCAACTTAGCAAGGCCCTCTGCAATTAGTGAGACCCTGATTCAAAATTAAATATATATATATATATATATATATATATATATATATATATATATATGTCTGGGAGTGTAGCTGAGAGGTAGAACACCCCTGGGTTCAATCCCCAGTACCACAAAATATCAACTCAAAATGGATTTTAAATTCATTTACATGAAGAACTGAAACTGTAGAGCTACTAAAAGAAAACACATGGGGAAAGACACTGGTCTAGGCAATGGCTGGTTTATTTTTGTTGTTGTTGTTGTTGTTGTTGTTGTTTTCTTTTGACAGGAATTCAGAGCACAGGCAGTGAAAACAAAAATAAGGGCTAGGGTAGATCTTAGTAGTAGAATGCTTACACAGCATGTGTGAGGCCCTGGGTTCCATCAGCGACACCATGCAGCAAAACAGAGAAAGCCAAAGCAAAAATAGACAGATGGGATTGCATCAAACTAAAAAAAAATCCTTCTGCACAGCAAAGAAAATAATCAACAGAATGAAGAGACAACCCATGGGTTAGGGAAAAAATATTTGCAAACCCTACATCTGAAAATGGCTAATATCCAAAATATGCAAAGAACTCAAACTGTACAATATCAGAGAACACAAATAACTCAATTGAAAACCCAATTAAAAATGTTCAAAAGGCTTGAGCAGACATTTCTCAAAAGAAGTCATATGTATAACAAATAAATGAAAAAATGTTCAACATCTCTAATCTTCAGGAAATTTTGAATTAAGATCACAATGAGACCTCATACCTGGTGAAGGGCTATTATCAAAAAGGTGAATAACAAGTCTTGGTAAGGATATAGATGAAAGAGAACACTTGTATGTTATTGGTAAGAATGTAAATTAGTACAGTCATTATGGAAAAGAATATGAAGATACCAAAAAACTTAAAAATAGAATTAGTGCATGATCCATAAATATCATTTCTAGATAATAAATTCAAAGGAATAGAAATCAGTATGTCAGACATCTGCACTCCCACATTCACTGTAGCATTATTCACAATAGCCAAGATACAAAAGTTATCATTCTAAGTGTCCATCGATAGATTAAGAGATAAGGAAAGTGTGATATATCAACCTGGGGATATAACTCAGTGGTAGAGCACTTGTTCAGCATGTGTGAGGTCGTAGGTCCAAACCCTAGCACAAAAATGTGGTATATATGCATGATAAAATATCATATAGCCTTTTTATACTTTTATTTATGCATTGTAATTACTTGTCACAGTGACGTTCAAAGTCATACAAATAAACCTGCACACAAGTCTTTGTATGTTTCTTTTCAGGTCCTACCTCTCCCCAGGCATAATAGTGAGACTGGCAGTGATACTTTCATACATGATCACAGCATAATTTGAATTTTTTCTTTCACCAGTTCTTCCTTTTTTCCTCCCCTCTTCCCTCCCCCATCCCCTTCCAAAATTCTACTGGTCTTTCTCTTCAATTATCTAAAATCCCCTTTGTTCCCTATTTTTTTTCTAGCTTTCACATATAAGGAAAAAAACAATTGACTCTTAAATTTTTGAGACTAGCTAATCTCACTCAACACATTCTCTAATTTTATCTATTTTCCTGCAAATAACGTAATTTTGTTCTACTGTATAGCTGAATAAAATCCCATTGTATATATGTATGTGTGTATATATACCACATTTTAATTATCCATTCATCTATTCACAGATACCTAAGTTGGTTCCAAATTGGGGCTATTATAAACTGTGCTGCTATAAACATGGATGTGCACATATCACTATTGTTTTCCAAATTTAATTCTTCTGGATAGATATCAGGTAGTGGTATAGTTGGGTCATGGTAAAGAATTAGAGCTCATGGTAAATATTTCAAGCTGGGGGTATAGCTTGGAGGTAGAATGCCCCTAAGCTGAATCTCTAGTACCACTGAGAGTGATGGGGGGAAAGATGTTGATCTCAGTACATAGAGATTCTGTTAAACTGAAGGAATAAGTTTTGGTGCACTGCTTGGTGACAATGTATGAATACATCTTAAAATTGCTAAAATGATATATCTTAAATTTTCTCAACACAAAAAATAAGTTGGTGAGATGGTAGACATGTTAATTAATTTTAGTGAATCTTTCAACAATGTATAAATGGATCAAAACATCACATTGTACCCCATAAATATATACAATTATTATTCATCAATTAAATTAAGTTGTAGCTAAGGGTGTGGCTCAGTGGGAGAGCATGTGCTTAGCATGTGAGAGTCCCTGGGTTCAATCCCCTACATCATGCAGATAAATAAGCAAATAAAAAATTAAATGTTTTTTCAATTCATCTATGCATGAAACAAAATCATACTGAAATACTGTGTTTAAATGGTCAGTTCCCTCTAGATGAAGAAGGAGATACTATAGATAAGCAAATAAGGCAACATAACTGAGAGGTTGGGAGGGAGGAAGGGGGAAATTCTCTAATGTTTATGATGTACATTACAAACACACCAAAGTCAGTCACTAAGCCAAACATGAGAAAGAGGGAGGGGAAGGGAATGGGGTGGGAAAATTGGGTGATGTGTGCATGTATGCCTCCACCATCTTGTACTCCACTAAGATGTAAGACTACAATGCACCAATAAAAAATTTAAAAATAAATAAGTGGTCAGTTCCCTTCAGAAAGTGCCATGAAGGTTACACCACAAACAACTTACCCAAACCAAAAAGTGTATACAATTAGAATAAATAGTCTTCTGTCCATGGCAAGGTTGAAGGCTCAGCTCTTTGGAACATGAAGTACAATCTCAAAGAAAATCATCTCCATAGCACGACTTTTGTAAGAGGAGGTGTCAGAGCCCACATTTCTACTGATGATAAGCTAAATGTTTTCAGCTCACCCCAGGTCTTATGAGGGTGATCTGCATTTTGTCAGTGTAGGGTACTTCCACCCATCCTAGGTCCCAAGACCCTCATCTAGACTAGCAGGTTTGGCTAATCACACATAACTGAAAAGGCTCCAGAAAAAAATATTTCCACAAGGGAATCTGTGCTCACATGTAGACTCATCTGCCCAATGCTGTGTCTTGCTGGCTTGACAGCTACTGTTCCCTCTAGAGGGGATACAGCATAGCAGTGCTCAAGCAAACAAATATGCATGTATAGTAGAATTGATCAAATAAGTAAATGGACAGTGGATGCTAAAAGCCAGGATTTTTATTGTTAGAGAGAGGGGGAGGCTACAGATAAGAGGAGAATGCTAGAATGATCCACACTGATTATAGAATTAGAGTTGGAGACCTCAGTATGAAATATGTTTACCTTTATAAGTTTACAGATAACCATCTATAGAAATATTTGTACACATTCATATATACATGAGTTATGGTATACACATATAGATTCCTTTGCTCTGTCCACTGAGTGGGCCCCAAAGCAATTTTTCTTTTTACTTTCTTCTCTCTCTCTCTCTCTCTCTCTCTCTCTCTCTCTCTCTCTCTCTCTCTCTCTCTCTCTCCCCTCTCTCTCCCTCTCCCTCTCTCTCCCTCTCTTTTGGTATGTGTGAGTGTATGTATTATCACTAAGGATTGACCTAGGAGTATTCTACTACTAATTATGGCCTAAGCCCTATTTTTTTAATTTTGAAATAAGGTTTTTTTAAATTGCTGAGAGATTTACTACTTCCTTATCCTGCCCTTGAACCTGAGATCTTCCCTTGTCGCAGCCTCCCACGTACTGGGATTACAAGTATATACCACTACACCCAGCTATATCTCAGGGGCATTCGATCTCCAAGCTACACCCCCTGCCCTATTATTTATCCTTTATTTTGAGACAGGGTCTCTCTGAGTTGCAGAGGGCCTCACTAAGTAACTGAGGCTGTCCGCGAACCGCAATCCTCCAGCGTCAGCTTCCCAAAGGCTGAGAATACAAGCGTGCACTACCGCACCCAGCTTATATCTCAATTTCTAATACCCTTTTCTAATAAAAGGAAAAATGAATTCCTTGGAGAAATGGCTTATTTTAGGACCATGTCAAGAGCTTGAAACATTATCTAGTGCCAGAAAGTAAGAAAACACTTATTAAAAACCACCTTGATGAAAACATATGAAAGGGACACTAAAGACAAGTGAAACTGCTCCTGGTGGCTAATACTGGAAAAATCAGAACAACCAAATTAAGTAGTCTTGGGTCATAACCCAAAGTGTGAAATAAATATCTATAATTTCCATACCAATATAAATAAATGATTATAATTACAGTGCACCAATAAAATCATGATAAATAAGCAATTGAATGAGTACATAACAAGAACAGATATCTCATGCAGAAGAATTGAAATTAATTTAGGTAGACAGTTCTCCCTCACGAAGGTGGAATATAATCCCACACACACAAGTATTGGTTTCACATAGTGACTTCCTTCCAAAGAGAACAGTATGGGGAAAGGAAGTAATTTTACTCTTTACAGTGAAGAAACGTTACAAACAATGCCTCACACAGGTGATCAAGGTCAACATCAACAGTGATGGGTCATGGTGACAGGACAGACCCTTCATATGGTATATGATGAAAGTGGCACTTTACCTCTAGGGTCTTCCTCCCCAAACCCATATTCCCAGTGTAATCATGAGAAAAACACCAGAGAGATCCAAACTGGGGGCTATTCTCAAAATATCTGACTGGTCCCCTCCTCCAAAATGTTATGATTTTCAAAAGCAAAGAACGTCTGAGAAATTAGCACCACTTGAGGAGCCTAAGGACCAAATAACTGAAAGTCTGAAAAAACAATGGATTTTAGTTAATAACAGGATATCAGCCAGGCATGGTGGCACCTGCCTATAATCCCAGTACTTAAAAGGCGGAGACAGGAGGATCAAAGGTTCAAGGCCAGCCTCAGCAATTTAGTGAGATCCTGTTGCAAAATAAATAAAACAAGATAGGGAGATAGGGCTAAAGGTACAGCTTACAAGTAGGTTTAATTCCTAACAACACACACGCACACACAGACATACACACAATAGTAGGGTATTGATAATGGTTCTTTAATCATGACAAATGTACTATGTTAATGTTAAGTGCTACTAACAGAGAAAACTAGGTGTTCATCATCTGAAAATCCTCTGTAGTTTTTGCAATTTTTCTGCAAATCTGTTATAAAAATAAAGTTTAGCTGGTCATGGTGGCACAGGCTTGTAATTCCAGTACTTGAGAGGCTGAGACAGGAGGATAACAGTTTGCAAAGAGCCTCAGCTACTTAGTGAGGCACTTTGCAACTAAGTAAGACTGTTTCAAAATAAATAATATGGAGGAATTCCGGGAAAATGGCGACCGAGAAAAGCGGGGATTAAGAGCCCCGCTAACAACCAATCTCTATTACCACAAAATCAGCGCCTTTCATAGCCAGAAAACACCATCACCAGAGAAACAAAAAAATCACCAGCCCCAGAGAGGAGGGGGTCTCATAACAGAGCTCAGAGCCACAGAGGAGATATGACGGCCTCACAGCCGAGGACGCAGCAGCAGTGCCTTACTGCCAGCGGCAGCAGCGAGCTCAACAGCCCACCAGGCTCCAGAGAGGATCGGCAGACAACGAGCCGAGGTGAGCCACTGCGGAACAGGCAGATTTTTTGGCACAGGGAGCATCAGCACACCCTGCAGGGACTCAGAGCAAAGCTCAAAATCAGAGAAGAAATACGACAGCCTCATGGCCGAGGGCGTGGCAGCGGCGCCATATTGCAACCAGCAGCAGCAGCAGCGAATTCACCGAGTCCACGACAGCTCCATCTGCGTATTCAACAACAGTGAGTCAAATTGCGGGCCCCAGAGGAGAAATCCCAGTACTGACTCCCAGGGACTTGACCCAGTGGGGGAGTGGCGGTAGCAGAGATATCACACCATAGGAGAACGCGCAACCTGGCACCCCCAATAGACTAAAGCAGCCTCTATTGACACCCTGGGTCTGAGACTTTGCGATACAACCCAGTAAAGGAGTAGTGGTGACTGAGATACCACAGACTCGAGATCCAGAGCACCTTAAGTGAAGTCATAGTGACACAAGGGAAGAAACCAGAGAAGGCACAAACTCCCGAAGTCATGGGAAAGAGGAATAACAATGTAGCAATGAATGCCCACAATCCCACAACATCAGAACCCGATAAAACAGAAAATCAGAGATTTCTAGAAGATCAAATCAGGAAAATAACTGTAGAAATAATAGAGGTGTTTCGAAAACAATTCAGAGAGAGCCAAAAAGAGATGAAGGATGCAATTAATGAAGTAAAGTCCTCAATTCAAAGCACAAACAACTGATTAGACCACATGGAGAATAAAATCTCGCTCTTAGAAGATGAGCAATCCAAAAATGAACGCATAGTTTCTAATCTAGAAAAAAATATCCGACAGCAGGAATCTGACATTGAAGAAATATGGGCCCATTTTAAGAGAGCTAACCTAAGAAAAATTGGAATAGAGGAGGGAAAAGAAAGTGAAACCAAAGGGATCAACAATCTCTTCAAGGAAGTAATAGCAGAAAATTTTCCAAACATAGAGCAAGAGGTTGATACACAGGTCCAGGAAACTTAGAGAACTCCCTTTAGACAGGATCGGAGAAGAGGATCCCCACGCCACATAATTGTCAAAATGACCAATGTGGAAGCCAAGCAGAGAATCTTAAAGGCAACAAAAGCAAAGGGCCAAGTGACATTCAGAGGCAAACCAATTAGAATCACTCCAGACTTCCAAAACCAAATCATGAGAGCCAGAAGGGCTTGGAGTAACATATTCCAAACTCTGAAAGAAAACAACTTCTAGCCAAAAATTTCCTACCCAACAAAACTTTCTATCAAATTAGATGGAGAAATAAGAAGCTTCCATGACAAACAGAAACTGAAGGAATTTATGTCTTCAAAACCAGCGCTAGAGAAAATACTCAAAGAGATTAACTACAAAGAAGAAATAGGTAACACACACCAGAACCAGAGAAACAAGGTTCTCCATCCAACAGTCAACAAAGATTGGTTATCTGTGGAGATTCATTATTTATGTTAGTCTTATACCTATCTCTAAATTGTATTGTTTGCTTTGATTGTTGTTAATTTTTAGGATTTCTAGTTGGAATATTAATATACCTTCAGATATAGCATTTGGAAATATTTTATGCCATTCTATCAGTAACTTTTAACTCTGTTTACATTGTCTTTGGATATACAATATTTTTTTATTTTTTAGGGAGTTTGTATACTCTTCTGTTGCCTGTGCCATTGAAATCATATCCAAGAAATCACTGCCAATTTCAATGTTGTGAGGTTTTATGAGACCCAGATTTTCTTCTAATAGTTTATAGTATTAAGATTTATATTTAGGTCTTTTATCTATTTTGAGTTAATATTTGTATATGGGATTAGGTAAGGGTCCAATTTTATTCTTTTTCATGTAATTATTATTTTTCAACAATATTTAGTTAAAAGATTATTATTTACCCTACCAAATGTTCATAGAAACCTTATAAAAAATAACTTGACAATATATGGAAGAATGTATCTCTAGGCTTTTATTTAACTCCAATGGTTTATATATCTGCCTTTAGAATAGTACTACACTGTTTCAATTATTGTAGCTTTATATGGTTTGAAATCAGAAAATATATATATCTTCTAGCTTTGTTCTTTTTCGAGATCGTTTTGGGTATCTAGAGTCCATATTACATATTAGGATAGTTTTTTTCCTCAAAAATAAATATATAAATATATGATAGTTTCACCTAAAAAAAAGAAAAACAATATTCTCTGGTAAGAAAGAAAGCAAAAAAATATTAAAATGTTATCTTTAAGTTATCAAAAGCTTGGTATCAGACAAATGAAACTCTTATGTGAGATTATCATTTTTAATTTTGGATAAATTGCTATAATACTAGATGTCAACCACTAAGCCAAGCATGGGAAGGAGGGATGGGGAGGGAATGGGGTGGGGATCTAGTGGGGGCTGACTGGGCGATGTGTGCATGTATGTCTACAAAAGTTTTTTGTATCCCACTATGATGTATGAATACAGTGCACCAATAAAAAATTAAAAAAAATAAATAATATAAAATAGGGCTGGAGATATAGCTCTGAAGGGCATAAATAAATAAATAAATAAAGTTTACTTTAAAAGCATTTTCTGTTTGAAAAAATTAAGAGTAGCCAGGAGTGGTGGCAAACACTTGTAATCCCCGCACTTGGTAGGCAGAGGCAGGAGGATGACCTAAGTTGTAAATTGCCTAAGTTGCCAAGGGTGGGATAAAATATTTCCAAATGCTATATCTGAAGGTATATTAATATTCCAACTAGAAATCCTAAAAATTAACAACAATAAAAGCAAACAATACAATTTAGAGATAGGTATAAGACTAACATAAATAATGAATCTCCACAGATAACCAATCTTAGTTGTCTGTTGGATGGAAAATCTTGTTTCTCTGGTTCTGGTGTGTGTTACCTATTTCTTCTTTGTAGTTAATCTCTTTGAGTATTTTCTCTAGCGCTGGTTTTGAAGACATAAATTCCTTCAGTTTCTGTTTGCCATGGAAGCTTCTTATTTCTCCATCTAATTTGATAGAAAGTTTTGCTGGGTAGAAAATTTTTGGCTGGAAGTTGTTTTCTTTCAGAGTTTGGAGTATGTTACTCCAAGCCCTTCTGGCTCTCATGATTTGGTTTGGGAAGTCTGGAGTGATTCTAAATGGTTTGCCTCTGAATGTCACTTGGCCCTTTGTTTTTGTTGCCTTTAAGATTCTCTGCTTGGCTTCCACATTGGTCATTTTGACAATTATGTGGCGTGGGGATCCTCTTCTCCGATCCTATTTAAAGGGAGTTCTCTAAGTTTCCTGGACCTGTGTATCAACCTCTTACTCTATGTTTGGAAAATTTTCTGCTATTACTTCCTTGAAGAGATTGTTGATCCCTTTGGTTTCACTATCTTTTCCCTCCTCTATTCCAATTTTTCTTAGGTTAGCTCTCTTAAAATGGGCCCATATTTCTTCAATGTCAGATTCCTGCTGTTGGATATTTTTTTCTAAATTAGAAACTATGCGTTCATTTTTGGAATGATCATCTTCTAAGAGCGAGATTCTGTTCTCCATGTGGTCTAATCGGTTGTTTGTGCTTTGAATTGAGGCCTTTACTTCATTAATTGCATCCTTTATCTCTTTTTGGCTCTCTCTGAGTTCTTTTCGAAGCACCTCTATTATTTCTACAGTTATTTTCCTGATTTGATCTTCTAGTAATCTCTGATTTTCTGTTTTATCGGGTTCTGATGTTGTGGGGTTGTGGGCATTCATTGCTCCAGTATTATTCCTCTTTCCCATGATTGGGCATTCATTGCTCCATTGTTATTCCTCTTTCCCATGATTTCGGAAGTTTGTGGGTTCTTCCCTGTGTCACTACGGCTTCACTTAAGGTGCTCTGGATCTTGAGTCAGTAGTATCTCAGTCACCACTACTCCTTTACTGGGTTGTATCACAGAGTCTCCGACCCAGGGAGTCGATAGAGGCTGCTTTAAACTATGGGGGGTGCCAGGTTGCATGTTCTCCTATGGTGTGATATCTCTGCCACCGCCACTCCCCCACTGGGTCAAGTCCCAGGGAGTACAGTACTGGGATTTCTCCTCTGGGGCCCGCAATTTGACTCACTATTCTTGAGTACGCAGATGTAGCTGTACTGGACTCGGTGAATTCACTGCTGCTGCCGCCAGTGGCAATATGGCGCCGCTGCTACGCCCTCAGCCGTGAGGCTGGCTTATTTCTTCTTGGTTTTGAGTTCCACTTTGAGTCACTGCAGCGTGTGCTGAGCTCAGCCACTGGGAGCTTTAGATGCTCCCTGCATTGAAAAATCCCTCCTGGCTGTTCCGCAGCGGCTCACCTCGGCTTGCTGTAGCCGTCCAGTGAACTCGCAGCTACCGCTGGCAGTATGGTGCTGCTGCCGTGTCCTCGGGCGTGAGGCCAGTGTATCTCCTTTTTGGCTCTGAGCTCTGTTCTCAGTCTGCTTTCTCTCTGGAGCCTGGTGATTTGTTTCTCTGGTGATGGTGTTTTCTGGCTATGAAAGGCGCTGATTTTGTGGTAATGGAGATTGGTTGTTAGCGGGGCTCTTAATCCCCGCTTTTCTCGGTCGCCATTTTCCCGGAAGTCCACTGTTTTAATTATTGTAGCTTTATAAGGGTTGAAATCAGAAAATGTACATCTACTAGCTTTGTTCTTTTTCAAGATTGTTTTGGGTATTTAGAGTTCATATTTCATGTTAGGATAGATTTTTTCTGAAAAAAAATGTATGATAGTTTCACCTTAAAAAAAGAAAAAATATCCTCTGGTAAGAAAGAAAGCAAAAAGAAATATTGAAATGTTATCACTAAGTGATCAAAAGTTTGATATCAGACAAATGAATCTGTTATGTGATGTTATCATTGCTAATTCTGGATAAATTGCTATAATATTAGATGTCAACCACTAAGCCAAGCATGGGAAGGAGGGAATAGTGTGGGGATTGGGTAGGGGTTAACTGGGTGATGTGTGCATGTATGTCTACACAAGTTTTTTTTTATCCCATTATGATGTATGAATACAGTAAACCAATAAAAATATTTTAAAAATCAAGCCAGGCGTGGTGCACACTTGTAATCTCAGCATTTGGGAGGCTGAAGACAGGAGGACCGTGGTTCATAGACAGCCTCAGCTACTTAGTGAGGCCCTTTTCAACTCAGTGACACCCTGTTTCAAAATAAAGAACAAAAAATAGGGCTGGGGGTGTAGCTTGGAGGTAGAATGCTTCTGGGTTTCATCCCCAGTACTGCAAAAAGGAAAACAAAAACACCTAAAAATTAGGTTGACACTGTAGCTTGGAGGTAAAATGCCACTGAGTTCAATTCCCAGTACCCCTTCCCCAAATAAAAATAAAATGGGAAAAGTACATAGAATTTTGGAAAATTTCCCCCATGGCCTTGTGTGCATCCTCGAGAAGATCTAGTGAAAAAAAAAAAAAAAAAACTGCTGGTTCCACCCACAGACACCTCCATAGTTCAGGGACTGTCCTCCAGAAAATCATGTCTCTTTGGGAGGGAACACAAGCTTGACCTTATATTGAAACCAAGCTACCAGTACTGGCATCTGAAGCTAAGGGTGCATTTTAATGAAGGCTGTAAAATAAGGCACAGCAGGTCCTTGTTAGAAAATGCCATCATAAGCTGGCAGTGAGTCAGCACCTGCCAGCGCTTTGATGGAAATATCTCATCCTTGAGAAAGACCCTCTAACGGGCCCTTAAGTAGCCTTTCATCTGAATTCTATTAATTAATCACTCCTTCCTCTGTTGTTCCTACTAGATCCACTTAGTTCATCCTGAAAGCACACCTTTTCCAGGTAAGTATTTCTGTGCATCCTCTCTCTAAACCTATCCTGTCCAACATGGCAGCCACTAGTTCTATGTGGCTTTTTAAAATAAAATTAATTAAAAATCAATAACTATTTCAAATGTAGCTCCTGCCAGATGCAGTAGCACAGGCAGTACTTGGGAGTACCCCAGTACTTCTGAGGCTTAAAAAGGAGGATCACAGGTTTGAGGCCAGCCTCAGCAACCTAGTGAAGCCCTGTTTCAAACTTTTAAAATAAATGGGCTGGGGATATAGTACAGAGACATTCCTGAGTTTAATGCCTGGTCCCAAAAATAAAATTCAGCTCCTTAATTGTGCCAACTGCATTTTAAGTGCTCAATAGTAATGTGTGATTGGCAACTACTATGTTGAACAACACAAATAGAAAACATTCCCATGCTCATGGGAAGTTACACAGAACAGCGTAAGTTACCCTAGATAATAAGTTGCCTGAAGCAAGGACTGGAACTTGTCATCCATACCAGGGCCAAATAGCTGGCAACAAGGAACCATCCCTTACAGGTGTGTTTATTCAGATTACCCAAAGTGACTCCATCTTTGGCAAGAATCTCTGATCTGATCCCAAGAATTCCCAGTACATAGTACTGATATTACTATTATTTTGTGACCAAATCCATTGGTTTCATGTAGTTTTTTCTTGATTTTACTTTTTTTTGTGGTACTAGGTGAGTACTGAACCCAGAGGCATTCTATCTCTGAGTTACATCCCCAGCCCTGTTTTACTTATTTATTTTATTTTGAAACAGGGTCTCCCTTACTGAGGCTAGCTTCAAACCTGTGACCTTCCTGTCTCAAGTACTGAGATTACAGGCATGCACCACCTCCTTGTTAGGGCAAAGGAGACCATTGCACATGGGCCCTGAGAAAAACGGTTACATCCAAGTGTATAGACCCCCCTCGGCCTGGAGACCAAAAGAACGGCACATTCCAAGAAAGAGCAGCATACTCAGATGGCAACATTTCCCGCCTAGCAGTGGTCATGGTCAAGCGATGGAAATTTTTTCCCAGAGGGCTGTCTATAAAAACCTCCCTGCCCCAAAACCAGGCATGACTCTACCTCCCAACCTACCCCTCAGGTGGTAGACCTCATCTGTGAGAGCAATAAAGCCCTTCTTGCTTCACTGCCTGGTGGTTCAGCATCTTTCTCCTGTAATCGTCACTTGGGGTTCCAAGATTGGCCCCAGCCAGGCCAGGCCTGGTCCAGTCTTACATTTGGCGCTGAAACCCAGGAGGATCCCACACGGGGCCAGTGCTCCTGGGATCCTCCCTCAAGTTCAATCGCCACCGGATTCCAAGGTACTCCTCCCCCGCCCCATGCCCTTCATTTTTCTCCTGTTGTCTCTCTTTTTCCTTTTTCTTTTCCTTCCTGCTACTTCCCCTCCACTCTCAGTGCCCTGGAGCATCACTGTGGTCCATCCAGCCCACTAAAAGGTTTTCTAGCCACCTGTTGCGATCAGGGGACTCTATGTCCTTCATAGCCTATTACATACGTGGGAGGGGGTGCTTGTCCCTTGCCTGGAATAATATTGATTAATAGCGCAAACTTCCTGGCCTGTCTCTTGCCCTTCCTCTCCTCTTTTGTTTTTCCCTGATAATGGTTTAAATGCCCTCTGGCTGACCTGGGACATGACCATTGAGTATCTAGTACCCCCAAGTCAAGCGGGGGGGTGGGGGCACCCCCAGCCAAGACTTTTACAGTTATGGCTGATCCCTCTAATAATTTTCATTTCCACATCATGGAACCTTCCAACTCCTGGTTCAATCGTACTTGGGCTGTATGGGCTCCCAACTTAACAACCCACATTACGTTCCTTTCGCTCTTATTTTTCAGGATTTCTTCAGTTTCCTCTTACTCATCTCTTGTGACGATCCTTCTTATCTGTCCTTTACTCATGCCCACCAGGTAAAGGAGGTTATTGCTGACTCTAAGTTGCAGGGATCCTTTATTGATTATATACCCCCTCAAATTGCTGGCTTCCGTAAATGTATTATTATTATTCTTTACTTGGGATGCGATCTGCCCCTGTTGGTTCCTGTTTATAACTATACTCTAACTCGGGGGGAGGGGAGCATCACCTAGTGGAGGTTTCACTGCAGACCAATGTGTATTCCAGAAATGCTCAGCCGAGTCACATTAGGTCTTCTGCCTCGGCTGCCAGGTGGCTTGCTAGCAATCCAGCCTGAGAGGGATGCCTCTGGGCTCAGCATCGCTTCTCTGTTGTTCTGTGGTCTCTTAGGATGATAAGGGGACACCTTTTTCAGTTTCTGAGACTCCTCTGGCCTTGCCATGGGAAATGCCTCCTCAAAGGCAGATCCTAAGATTCCGTTGGGTTACCTCCTTGTTAATCTAAAAGGGCTCAGTTTAATTCTTGGCCTGAGGCCAAAATACTTAATTTTTATTGCAATACAGTCTGGGCCCAATACAAACTGGATAATGGCTCTGTTAAGCCCAAAAATGGCACCCTAGATTCTTCAGTTCTGAGGGATCTAATTTTTGCCAGTGTAATGGCAAAGGGCAAGAAGTTCCATGTCCAGGCCTTCCTCTTACTGCGCTCACGGCCCTCCCTATGCACCACCTGTTCCTTTTCCCCGATCCTCCTTGCTCATCAACCACCCTCTTCTGACTCAGAGACAGTAGATGATCTTCTCTATTTGTCCCCTCTGCCTCCTTCTTCGCGACCCTCACAACCCCCCTTCATGCAGAACCTTCTTCTGGCACAGCCCCTTTAGCTTCTTCTGTTAGCAGCTATACTTGCAGCCAGTCTGAATGTGGCCTTTGCTCTTCTAGCCCCCTTCAGTGAGGTGGCTAGGGCCAAGGGAACAGTTCATGTCTGACTTGTCTCAAATTTTAAAAAATGAATTTCTTTTCAGAAGACCCCACAAAATTTACTAAAGAGTTTCAGTACTTGAAAGCTGCTTTTGACCTTTCCCGGAGGGATGTTTATACCATCTTTACCTCCTACCTCACGCAGGATGAGAGATCCACCATTCTAAAGGAAGCCCAGGAATATGCTGATCAGGCTCAGATTTCTGATAGAACTCTGCCCCCTGGGACCGAGGCAGTCCCAGAAAGGGACCCTTATTGGAACTATCAAGATGGTGGCGCAGGGAGGCATGTGCACCTCAACCCATAAGACAATTATGACACAATCCAGAAACTAACCCAGGGACCCAATGAAAACACTGCTGCCTTTTTAAATTGTCTTCACCAGGCCCTTTCTATGTATATCAACATTGACCCTGAATCTGAGGCTTTCTCAATAATTCTGGCTCAGTATTTTATTACCCAAGCAACCCCTGACATTCTGAAGAAACCTAAAAAGGCTAAGGGTGGCCCTCAGACCTTTGTTAAGGATCTGGTAAACATGGCCTTTAAAGTCTTTAACTCTAGGGAAGAGACAGCCGAGTCCTAGCGGGCTGTCCATCTCAGGCAGAAGGTGGTTTTCCAAACCCATGCCTTTATGGCTGCCCTGTAACTGGAGGAGGGACAAAACCAACAGTCGTAGGCTCTCTCCCACCTTCCCTACCCTTGGCCTCCCTGGTTCTCTCCCTACCAGCAGATGTTGTTAATCCCAGGGTTTGGGGCACTTCCACTCCCAAAATAGTCTCACACCATCCACCAGTCCTCATTAAGTTAAAAGACCCCACCTGCTTCCCAGCACACCCACAGTTTCCAATCTCCCTTCCTCATTGGCAGGTTCTTAAAGGTATAATTGACAGACTTTGTAAAAATGAGCTTCTAATTCCCTGCAGTTCTCCCTGTAATACTCCTATTCCCCCAGTGATGGCACCTATTGGCTGGTGCAGTATCTCAGAATTATTAATCAGGCCATAATCTATATTCACCCTGTAGTCCCGAACCCATACACACTCCTCTACAAAATCCCCCTGTACCACCCACTTTTCTGTTTTAGATTTAAAGGATGTCTTTTTTTAACTATCCCCTTACACCCTGACTCATGTTCTTTTTGCTTTTATGCACTGACACTGGTCTAAGCCAATAGCTTACCTGGACCGTTCTGCCTCAGGGCTTCATAGAATAGCCCCTACCTGTTTGGTCAGTCCTTAGCCAGGGATCTTCATCTTTGCCCTTTTTGCTTCTTTGGTCCAATTCTCTGGCTTAATCCTATACTCAAAGAGCAATTTTACTTAATTTTCTGGGGGATGGGGGTATCGGGTCTCACCCAACAAGGCCCAGCTCTCAAAAACCTTGGTCACCTATTTGGGAATAGCTCTCACCCCCAATATGAAGGGACTCATCCCTGAATGCATGGAGGCCATTACCTTTCTGATGGCACCTACCTCGGCTGCTGAAATCCAAGTATACCTGGGGTTTGTGGGGTTTTTCAGGCACTGGGTTCCTAATTTTGCTTTAATAGCTAAGCTCTTATATAAGACAATAAAAGATACCCCTCATGGGCCCCTTACTGACCCGGCCCTGGTCCAACAGGCTTTTACACTTATTTGCAACATTCTGTGTCAAGCCCCACCTCTAATGTTTCCCAACCCTTCTCTGCCATTCGTTCTTTTGTCGATGAAAGACAGGGCATAGCCACGGATATCCTTTTTCAGACACTCGAGTCCCAACATCAGCCTGTGGCATACTTATTTAAACAACTGGGCAGCATGGCCTGGAAGTGGCCCCCGTGCTTCTGTGCCCTGGCAGCAGCTGTCACTCTTACCATTGAGGCCCTAAAGCTCTGCCTCCACCAGCCTCTGCAGGTGTGCTTCCTGCATCATCTTCAGGATGTAATTTCCTCCCAGGTCCTACCCCTCCTGCTTCCCTCTAGACTCCAGCAACTCCATCTGTTGTTTATTGAAAATCCAACTGTCTCCCTATCCCACTGTCCCCTCTTAATCTGGCATCATTGTTACCCCTGCCTGACGAACCAGAACAAACCCATTCCTGTCCGGAGATTGTAGCCACCTCACTAAATCCCTTTACTAACTTAAAACAAAACCCCCTCTAGGTGCTTGATCTTCTGCTCTTTGTGGATGGCAGTTCCATAAATTCTCCACAGGGTAAAAGGGCTGCCTATGCCATAACAACCACCACATGGTTTGTCAAGACTAGCCATCTTCCCTTGGGCACAACCTCCCAAAAGGTGGAACTAGTTGCGCTAAAACAAGCCTTACTGATGGTGGCTGGAAGCAGGCCAAAATTTTCACAGGTTCCAAATATGCTTATATGATTGCCCATGGTCATGTAGCCATTTGGCAGGAAAGATATCAGGACAACCATGTGGGGTTGTCCTAACAACCCTTACTGAGGTCAGGGTACTCAGAAATCCACATTGGCATCATCTGCAAAACAAAGTTTGCCCCAGATCGAGATCAAGATGCTCCTATGGCTGGCCATGGTGCAGCATGCTTGTAATCCCAGCATTTGGGAGGCTGAGACTGGAGGATCATCAAGGGGGCCCTGTAGTTAATGCCCCCCTTATTGAGCAGCTTTTTCAGGTGTTACCCCAATCAAAGGAAGTGGCAATTTTGCACTGCAAAGGACAACAGTCCAACTGCTCTGAAATGACCCAGGGTAACAACATGGCAGACAGGATGGCTAGGTATCTCGCTTCATCTGCAAACCCACCTCAATCCATGTTCTTCACAGAAGTCCCTGACCTTCACCTCCAATACAACCCTCTGAAATGCATCTGTCTCCTAAAACTGGGGGCCATGGAATCCCCAGAGGGGTGGCTGGCCTTTGACACGTGCCTCGTTCTCCCTGACCAATTGGCAAAACCCATCTTGTTGGCCATATATAATACCCTACATGTCAGGCCTGAGGCCCTAACAAGTTTCCTTTGTTGATTTTCCACCCTAAATCAGCTCGGCTTATTAGAGATTTGTCAGCAGCCTGTCCCACATGTTCTGCCACTTCACCTCAAGGGAGCCTAATACCCTCCTTTCCCACCCACCAGCTTTGTGGCTGCCTCCCAGGCCAGGACTGGCAGGTTGACTTTACTCACATGCCTCCTCATAAGGGGCTAAAATACACATTGGTTTGAGTAGACACTGTCAGGATAGGTCGAGGCCTTTCCCACTAGGCAGAAGATGGGCAGCAGTCATTTCCCACGTTCTATTAATGGAAATCATTCCTCCTTTTGGCCTCCCATTCTCTCTCTAGTCAGATAATGAATCTGCCTTCATTTCCACGATCACCTAGCAGGTTTCCCAAGAGCTTCATATGGAATGGCATTTATACATTCCTTATCGTCTCAGTCTTTGGGAAATGTTGAAAGGGCTAATGGACTTATAAAATCCCAAATTACCAACTTATGCTCAAGCTCTTGCTCTTGTGGCCAGAGATCCTCCTGATAGTCCTCATTAGGATTCGTGACACCCCAAAAGGACCCTTGTTCATTAACCCCTTTGAGAATATGTATGGTAGACATTTTATTCTTTAATCACTTCCCAGGCTTCTGCCAACTCCTTTGGTTTCCTATCTTCCCTATTTAACTCTGATGAGCCAGCTCTTGCGGGAACATGTGGATAGATTTATGCTAAAGCCCCTCCTATCCTCAGATGTACCATCACCCTGGGTACAGCCAGGAGACCAGGTCTTTATTAAACAACTTTCCCCACAAACTCTGCAGCCCAGGTGGACCAGACCCACACAGTTGTCCTGACAACCCCTACCACGGTCAAGGTACTTGGAAATCCACATTGGCACTATCTGGAAAACATAAAGCTTGACCTGGACCGAGATCAAAATGTTTCTACAGCCAGGCGTGGTGGCACACGCTTGTAATCCCAGTATTCGGGAGGCTGAGACTGGAGGGTCACGGTTCATGGATAGCCTCAGCTACTTAGTGAGGCCCTCTACAACTTGGTGAGAACCTATTTCAAAATAAAGAATAGAATAAAATGTAGGGCTGGGGATGTAGCTCAAAGTTTGAATGCCCCTGGGTTCCATCCCCAGACCTGCAAAAAAAAAAAAATAGAGATGCTCCTATGCCTCTATGCCTGTCAATGTCACTCAGTATGCAAGTACACCCTTGGGTCCCACCAAGCTCCACCTCATATGGCTTACACCCTAATTTTCTATGTGTGCTTCTGTGCTGTCTCCAACACACCCTTAAAGGCTCAAGGGGCAATTCAGCACATCTATAGATTCAAAGTTTTTGAGACCCATGGGGACAAAGGCAGCTGGATAGAGCAAGTGGCTGGGACAGGGGATTCCCCCCTGGGGGGTTGTGAGCCTGAGGTTGCTATCCCGGTCTCTCTCAAGTCTGTTAGTAATAATGGTAGGCATTATGCTTGCTTTACTTTTGATCAGACCAAGGATTACTGCGATGAGGAGTCTTCCATATTTGGTGAATACACATATTGGAATTGCTGTTTACATGATGCTTACACACCAGGCGGTCTATTTAGGTGGGATCTACGAGGTAAAAGGTTTGAGTTCATCATTATCCACCCCCTCCCTCTGACCCCTGGTGGTGTCCATGGCAAACTCTATCACAATGCAAGCCAGAGATACCCCTCAGGCCATATTAAAATTGAGAAGAGCCTTGTCCCTGTAGGCAAAGAGATCTAGCTAGTCGCCTCTGTCCTCGATTCTGAACATCAATTAGAGACCCAGTTGGCTTCAGATCCTATGGCACAGGCTAACACGGAGCAGTCCTGCCCAACCACCTACTTCCCCTGGCTCCAACTTCTCCAAAGTACTCTCACTTTTCTAAATGCCTCAAGGGTGCTTATTGATCCCTTGCATTGCTTCTTATATGCCTCTCTTTCTCGCCCCCTGCTGGCTGCAGTTCTGGCCAAGTTTTCTCTTTTCTTCCTTCCTTCCTTCCTTTTTTTTGGGTGGTATTGGGGTTCCTGGAAGCCCTTCTACTTCCAGGCTACACTCCCAGACCTATTTTTTAATATATATATTTATTTGGAAACAGGTTCTCTTAAGCCAGCGAGGCTGGCTTCGAACCTGCGCGATCCTCCTGTCTCCGCCTCCCAAGCTCAGGGATTACAAGAGTGTGTCACCACGCCCGGCTTCCACCAAGTTTTCAAACCAACCATGGGACACCCCACCTCCACCCATTTGTTTAAATTTCTCCCAGGTCCCTTTATGGCTCCTTCCTCACAGGCCTAATTCATCAACGCCAATAAAGTACATTTTCCCTGTCAGGCCCTTCTTCACCCCTTTGGCATTGTGTGACCAATTTTTCCGGGTCCCTTCTAGTTGTCCCCTTGGGATATCTTTTCTGGTGCAATGGCACCTTATCCTCCTGCCGTACTCTGACAGAGCCATACATTCTAATAATAGTCACTCCCCAGCTAACTCAGTATGCGCAGGCAGAGCTAGCAAACCTCTTGTATCTGGTTCACTATGCTTGGCGAGGGGCCTTCCTGCCCATTCTGGTTAGGGCTAGGTCTATAATATCTCTCAGGTCAACAGGAATGGCAGGGGGAGCCCTGGGACATGGCCTATTTCTGGCACATGATTTTGAAAATAATTTCAAGCTGGCAGTCGATGCCACCGCAACCTCCATAGGGTCCCTACAACACCAGATAACTTTCCTTGCTAAGGTTGCATTACAGAATCGATGGGTGCTGGACCTTCTAACCATAGCAAAGGGAGGGACCTGCCTCTTTCTTAAAGAAGAGTGCTGTTACTACAACAATGAGTCTGGCATGATTGAGGGAAACATCAACACCCTCACAAAACTCAGTGACAACTTCAAAAATTAACTCTGACATTCAGATGCATAGAGTTGGGTTGGCAGTCCCCTCTTTACATGGCTCATGCCCCTGGTGGGACTGGTTCTAATGACTCATCTATTGCTTTTGCTTGCCCCCTGCATACTTAGATTCATCAGGACACATACTGCTGAGATGTCCAGGGCCACCTTCAATCAGCTTCTCCTTCATCCATATACAGCACTGACCACCATTGATTCCCCCTGTGCACCGTAACCCCTCCCTTTCCACTCTATACCTCCAGTCTGGGGCCCTTCTCTGCCCCATGTCAGCAGGAAGCAGTTATTGATAGAAATTGTCACCATTATTCTTTATAAAAGGCCAGAATATTAGAGCAAAGGAGGCCAGTGCACATGGGCCCCGAGAAAAATGGTTATATCCAGGTGTGTAGAACCCCCTTGGCATAGAGACCAAAAGAACAGTGCATTCCAAGAAATAGCTGCACACTCAGATGGCAACACCTCTGATCTAGCAACAGTCACGGTTGCGCAGTCAACAGTTGAGCGGTAGAAAATTTTTTCCCAGGTTGCTGTTTATAAAATCCTCCCTGCCCCAAACCCAGATACGACTCTACCTCTCAACCTACCCCCGTGAGCACGAGAAAGCCAAACTTGCCTCACTGCCTGGCAGTTCAGCATCTTTCTCCTGCGATCATCCCCATGGGGTCCCAGGATTGGCTCTGGCCAGGCCAGTGCCTGGCCCAGTCTTACACTCCTCACAAGTACTGGGATTACAGGCATGCAACACCTCCTCACAAGTACTGGAATCAAAGGCATGCACCACTGTGCCTGGCCCACTTTGGTTTAATGTTAAGAGTAAACTCTTATCTACAGAGGAACATATTGCTGTTGGATTAAGAACCACAGAGGCAGCCAGGATCCCTGACTGCTAACATTTTCAGAGTCGTTTTGAACTCAATCAGAGAGATCAGTGTTTCCTAAGTGGCCAGTAAGCCAAGTTTTGTGGCACACCCCTGTAATCCCAGTACTTGGGAGTTGAGACAGGAGGACTGAAGGTTTGAGGACAGCCTCAGCAACATGGTGAGACTCTCCGCAACATAGTAAAACCATGTTTCAAAATTAAATTTAAAAAAATTTTAAAATAGCTGTAGGTATAGCTTGGAGATAGAATGACCCTGGGTTCAATCCCCAATACCATGAATAAATAGAAGCCAGTGACATCCAGCCCCTGCTTTCAAAGAATGGCTTATATACTACCTTTTTCCTTTGTATGTGTAAGCAATTTTCAGTATATTTTGAGAGAGAACCCACTATAAATTCTAAGTGAATAAAGAAATGCTCACCTAAACTGCTTCAGTTTTCAAATGTTAAAACCTTTATACTTTATGAGAATGTGAAAAAGGAAAAATAGCAGGAACATCTTAGCTTGGTAAATCATAGATGTATCATCTCAGATTTTCCATTTATTTGTCTTAATGGAGGTTCCATAAACACTCTTACTATATTTAAGCATGTCCAGGAAAGCCACCATGCCATGCCATTCACCTTGCTATCTGGGTTAGTGTCTGTGTCAACAGATCTCTTCCAAAGGCATGAAGCTACTTGTTAAAAAAAGGAAACAGGCTTGGTCGACTGTGAGATTATCAACAAATGTTAAAGAAAGTCCACTATAAGAGGTATCAGAAATGAAATCAGACCCGAGGAATCAAATCTTGACCCCAAAAAAATACAACTGTGGCAGAGCGTTTTCATTACTTGGGTTCCAGGAATAAGACCAAAACTGGCCCAAATAGGTGAAGCCCTGATGGAAGAGTGAGAGACACTGCTTGATTTCATCTGAAATCAGCCATGTAATAAAGATGCTCCACTGCAATACGATAAATACCTCAACTGATGAGCTGCTTATAAAGCCTAATGTTCCCCTGCTAGAGACTGGGGACCACTGAAACTACAATGAAGGAAAGAAAAGGCTGCAAGTCAGAAAACCAAGTTCATACCTTCCTGTCTATCTGAAGAGTGATTATAAGAAATCTAAGCCAAAAACTGACTAGTTTAGGTGGTCAATTTCCCAAATGTCTTTGGTAAAAACAATCTGTCCCTTAATGCAGATAAGTATCTCCCTCCACCTTGGGCTACAGAGGGCAGAGGCAAAAAGACTAGTTCTGTTACTTCCCACCGTCTCCAAATTGTTGTACCATTTTAAATTTTGTTGCCTCAATCCAAATTCTGAGACATTTGTCTTTATAAATTTATGCTTTTACATCTTGAACATGCTGAGTAATTAATATCTTCTGGTTTAGTTAGGCACGGCAGCCCTGCAAAGGAACATGAAAATGACTTGCCTCTTATTTTGATTACTAAATGGATTTAGCTATTGCCACCTGAGCTCCAACTTGTTTCATGAATAAATTTGAAGAACTCCCAAGGAGGACAATAATGGCACGAGGCAGTTCACTAGGAGGCAGGAATCAGCAGTTCGGTTCGAAATAACCACTGCCATCAACAGCAGTGGTCACTGCAGAGCAAGAGAAGTAGCTGATTTCAAGCATGGCATACCCCTCACCCTGATTCTCCTAGGGAAAGGGAAACTTGTTAGACAAGTGATTTTTTGATGCAGGAACCAAAAAAATTCTGTTTACATGTTTGCAGGAAGCATTTAAGTATTCTATGTAGCAGGTGGCTAGACTTTCAAGATGGGTAAGGATTTGTTTACAAGTTGTCTAAGTCACTTCACTGATGAGTTTCTAATTGAAAGGATAGTTTCAGTCTTCCTTTCCACACAGAACAACATGTCTATGATGGGTATTCACAGAAGAAATTTTGAATATGCTTTGAATGCCTACAAGGATAAGCTTTTCTACAGATGTCAGATCTGAGAGCTAGGGGCCTTTTTAGCAAAAGAAGAAGGGGATAGACACCAAGGACTGGGGTATAAGGAATAGAAAATGCTAATGGGTACTGAATTTCTTTATAGGGTGATAGAAGTGCTCTAGAATTAGATAGTGGTCATGGCTATATACCATAGTGATTCTATTAAAAAAACTTTAAATTATAAGCAAGGTTTAGTGGCACATACATATAATCCCAGTGCTTGTGAGGAGAGACAGGAGAATCACAGGTTCAAGACATGTGGCGGTACCTTAGTAACACCCTCTTTCAAAATAAAAAAATAAAATAAGGTTGGGAGTGTAACTCTGAGGTACAAAGCCCCTGGGTTCAATTTCTAGCTCCACAGAAAGTCCTAAAGAGAACAACTTTCAGTCAAAATTGTAGTCAGGGGGAAAACATCCTACTGAATCTTAGATATTTAAATGGTGGATTTTATGTTTTATAAGATATATGTCAACAAAAAATGAAGTAGCTGTCTCTATCCTCAAACATTTTTTTCTGATTTTTGTATCCTCAAAAGTCAGATGTTCTTTTTATAAGTGGGAGCCCAGGGGCCCCCAAGCTAGAATGCCCCAGTTTTCCATTCACTGCCTATGGGTCCAAGAACAATCACATGACCTCATAGAGTGACAAAGGTATCATGCCTGAATGTTCCTCTCCCAGCAGAAAAGGATGGACCATATGATGGAAATAAACCACTATGAATAAGGTGTTACAGATGTGTCCAATGGTGTCAGGTCTAATGACAGCTCCATATGGATCTTCACAGAGGACACACACACACACACACACACACACACACACACACACACGGGAACAGTTAGAATACAGTGTTAATTAGGCTTCCTCACCTCTCTCTGCTAATGCCACTGTTATATGAAAAATAACTAAGCCTGTTCTATAAGATGCCATATTGTCCCAGCTAGCTGCTAACCTTTGATAACTCTATGCCCCAGCACATTGCCATCATTGTTAATTCTGCACATTGCCACCTTTATTTACCCTGTACCCCACCATGCTGATATCTTTGTTTTGCTTTGGTATATAAACTGAACAGGGTCTGTCTACTGTGTGGAAGATCTTTTCAGAAGTATTTTGTAGACTTCTGCTATACTCAGCTGGCTACCATTGGGTACTGGAAGCCCAGTCCTCCTATTTTAGCACACTACAGCTGAAATAAAAGGAATATTTTATCACTTCTCAGTGTCTTGCTTCTTTTTCCTACTGACCGGATTAAATTTGCAACTTCCCAGCCTTGGTCAGTTGCACAACAATAGATTTATCATTATGGATATATATTTTAAGTATGATCTACTAGATAAACTAGTAAGTAGAAGGCCCTCAAATATGCTCTGGAAGTCCTTTTAAAATGTTCAAAAGCTTAGAAGTTGGGCATGGTGGCGCACATCTATAATCCCAGTACTTGAGAGGCTGAGACAAGAGGATTGCAGGTATAAGGCCGGCCTCAGCGACTTAGTGAGAGCTTGTTTTAAAATAAAAAGGGTGGCCCCTGGGCCCCTGACCCTGGGCAGGTGGGCAGGCGCTGGCGGGGTGCCCCTAAGCGACCCCCCTCTCCACCCGGAAGGACCCCGGGCCCCCGACCCTGGGCGGGTGGGCAGGCGCTGGCGGGGCGCCCCTAGTCGACCCCCCTCTCCACCCGGAAGGACCCTGTAAAAAAGGAAAAGAAAAAGAATAAAGGAAAATATCGGAGAGGGGTCAAGGAGGTGGCGGATGCCAGGATACTGGAGTTGCAGACAAAACTTATCCAAATGAACTGGAATTACTGGAAAAATTCCCCGCTAAGGAGGACTGCTTCTTCTCTACATTGTTAAGAATCTTGGACATCACCTGTAAGGAGAGAGACTTTAGCGGAGACCAAGGAGAAAGGTGGTGCTGAAAGCGGTCTCCGCGTTGGCGGTGGAGAATTGTATTCAGGAGAAGCAGAAATCGGAGCCTACCAACTTTATTTATTTATTTATTTATTTATTTTTGGAGAAATTACACCAAAGGTTGAATGCTACCATTGCACATGCTTAGGAAGATTGGACAACATTCAGAGTGAAAAGAGAGCTTGGGAAAGATTTGAAATGGTGGAGGCAGTGGCAATGGCAGTGGCCAGTACTCAGGGAGGCAGAGATCTGATACATTACACCTGGAACTTTTGAAGTAATGACCCCAGAAGCAGAATGCTACCACCACCACACACCCTCGAGAACGTGGGACAAATAGTTGGGCGAAGATGGTGCTCCGATTAGAGCCTGCCAAGAGGTAAGGCATGCGATGGACACAGCAAAGCTGGGATCGGAGCCTGCCGTGAGGCAAGGCCGGTGCTGGGGTCTCCGAGACCGGGATCGGAGCCTGCCGAGGTGTTAGGCCAGTGCCTGGGCCAACGGCCGGCATCAGAGCCTTCTGTGAGGCAAGGCCATTATTGAGGCCTCCGAGGCCAGGATCAGAGCCTGCCGAGGGGTTAGGCCGGTGCTGGGGCCAGCGAGGCCGGGATCGAGGCCTGCCGCGAGGCAAGGCCAGTGCTGGAGCCTCCAAGGCCGGGATTGAAGCCTGCTGAGGGGTTAGGCCGGTGCCGGGGTCACTGGCCGGCATCAGAGCCTTCCGTGAGGCAAGGCCGCTACTGAGGCCTCCGAGGCCTAGATCGAAGCCTGCCGAGGGGTTAGGCCAATGCCGGGGCCATCGGCTAACATCAGAGCTTGCCGTGAGTCAAGGCCAGTGCTGGGGCTTCCGAGGCTGGGATCGAAGCCAGCTGAGGGGTTAGGCCAGTGTCGGGGACAGCGAGGCCAGAACCGGGGCCTCCCATGAGGCAAGGCTGCTGCTTAAGCCAGCAAGGTCTGATCAGTCCACTGGGTAGACAGGCCACAACTGGGGCTGTCAAGAGTGGGATTGGTATTTGCAACACAGCATGCACAGAGAAATATCGCAGAAAATTAAAACCAGATGCTTCCCCTAATCAGCAATAACTAGGAGGAAAGGGGCAACTGGAAGTGGTTGAACTATAGAAAGGGCCCTACAGTGAAGTAATTAAGGTGACCAATCAGAGGGTATGGAATAGGGGAGGATGGAGCCTCTTTAAAAAGCAGGAGGTACATAAACATATGTATCAGAGTTAATCACCAAACAAGTATGGGATCGAGGGAGGGGGAGGGAATGGGATGGGGGCTGGATGAGGGCTAATTGGATGATGTGTGCTTGTATAGTCTCTCAAGTCTTATATTCCAACGTGATGTATGATTACAATGCACCAATAAAAATAAATTTAAAAAACAAATAAAATAAAAAGGGCTAGCAGTGTAGCTTGGAGGCAGAACACCCCTGGATTCAATCCTCAGTATGACAAAAATGTCCAAAAGCTTAATCATTACAGAGAGAATAAAGCCACATTCTGTTCTAAACCCACCCAGTATCTATTGAGTCTTTCAATCTATTGCCTGGGCAAGGAAAGCATGAAAATGTTGATGTTTTGGTTTCAAGGCCATCCATCCCCAAACATTTCTAATTAACAATGCACATGTCATTTCCTTCCCCTGCAGCTAACCTAAACATCAGTGACTTTCTATGTAATTTCTTAGGTGAAAAACCATCTCTGGCCTATATGCACATATGAACATTTCCAAATCAGAGTCAGGCAGAGGAAAATAGGACCCCAGAGATACCTAGTCCACTGCACTCATTGTAGAGATAAAGAGAACCCATTAAAAGGCTGATATTTTTCAGGTTTCTGTTTCAAATTGGTTAAAGAAAAACATAGTCTTTTCACAAGATAGCTCATTGTAAAGATGCACTTGGTTATGAAACCTGGGTTGCATCATGCCCCCCAAAAAATCTGCCTGTTCAGGGGGCATGATGTAATCCAGATGGCCTGGAAGGGAAAACAATCATGTTACAAAGTCCATCATTAACTAAAGAGTCCCCCTTCCATGTCCATGATCCAGCTCAAATGTAGAATGTACACTTGTCCCATATGCTTTCAGTCTTACCACCTGGCCATTTCATTATAGAAATAAAAGCACTGGCAGCATCTCCTATATGTCCCTGACTCAGATCCTTCTCCAGAATTCCACTCTGAAGGTCTTACAAGCCTGGGGAGTTCCCCACAGCTCCTCCAAGGAAGCACATCCTGAACTGGCCTCTGTCTCCCTCTCACACTAGTAATCTTCATCCCAGAATTCTTGCTCTTCATTTTTGTTATGTTACACTAAGTTTCGAAATTGGAGAGTAGAATCCAACGATTTTATTCTTGTTTTTCTAGTTTATTTGGCTGTTTTGGATCCCTTGAATTTCTATATAAATTTTAGGATCAGCTTGTCCATTTCTACAAAATAGGCAACTGGGATTTCACTGAATCTATAGATCAATTTGGAGAGTACCATGCCATCATTTTTTGGTACTGAGGATTGAACCTAGGGGTATTGTATCACTGAACTACAACCCTAGCATATTTTTTTTTGAAACAGGGTCTCATTAAGTTGCTGAGGCTGGCTTTGAACCTGTGATCCTACTGTCCCAGCCTCCCAAGTACTGAGATTACTGGTGTGTGCCAGTATGCCTGGATTGACCTTTCCCATTTTTACATTTTTAAATATTTCATTAACATGTCATATATATGCATATATGTCATATACATGCATATGTATGGGTACGGTATGATTTTTCAATACATGTATGAAATATATACTGATTAAATCAGAGTAATTAACATTTCCATCTCCTTATGATTGCTTTGTTTTTAATTTCTTTTTTCCTCTTTTTTGTGCTTTTATTGGTGCATTATAGTCTTACATCATAATGTAAATCATGTTGACAATGACATACATGCACATGCTCTTGGTGCCCCCTCCCCACTTCCCTCCCTCCCAATACAGTATACCCAGATTTACATGAATATATATTCACATGTATAAACATAGTCTATGGTGGTATTTCTATTAATGAACCTAAGTCTTCCTCCACCCCTACCCCTATATCTCTTCCCTGGATCCCCTGAGGTTTCTCATAATCATTTGGCGTCTCTCTTGTATCCCAATTACTCTCTAGTTTGCACATATTAGAGAAAACATATGACACTTTACTCTCTGTGACTGGCTAATCTCACTTAACATAATGTTCTCCAGGTCCTTCCATTTTTTATTACATTGTATCTGCACCCTTCAAGCTTTCCCCTCCCAGTTGTTCATAAAATACATGATAGGTTATTTTGACTAATAAAACATACCAGAGAGCCCTGCCATCCAAGCCCAGGCATTTGAATTCTAGGTTTGATTCTGTGTCTTTTAACTTGGGCATATTATTTCTTGAGGAACCTGGTATTGGCCAGTCTCCATGCCATGTGCTTGGCATCAATACTCCAATGGTCAGCAAGCTACATGGTGCTGACAAGCAGCCTCTTTTACAATGAAGCTTGAGGCCAGTCCCATAAGATTCAGCCCCAGTACACCAGCCTGTGAGGTCCTGTAGGAGTCAGATGTTACGATTAGACAGTTGTGTTACTTTTCTATGGAGGCTCTAACAAACATCCACATGGGTAATGCTTCAAACCACACAATCTTATGCTCCTTACAGTTCTGGAAGGTCAGAAGTCTAAAGTGAGTGACACTCAGTGAAAATCAGGGCACTGGCTGGCTGCCACCCCTTACAGAGGTTTAGGGGAGAGTCTGCCTCCTTGCCTTTTCCAGCTTCTGAGGGCTGACAGTGTCCCTTGGTTCATGGCCCTTTCTCTTCAAAGTCTGTGATGCTAAACCTTGCTTCTATCATCACAAGTCTTTTAGAGACTCTCCTGGCTCACTTTTGGATTTAACAGGTGATGACACTGGACCAACTGGATAGTCCAGGCTGATCTCATCTCAAAATCTATTATTTAGCTGGGTACAGTGGCACACACCTGTAATCTCAATACTTGGGAGACGGAGACAAGAGGATCAAAAAATTCGAGGCCAACCTAAACAACTTAGACCTTCATTTAAAATAAAAATAAAAAAGGGCTGCGGTGTAGCTTGTAAGTGGAATTTCCCTGGGTTCAATCTCCAGTACAAAAAAAAAAAAAAGAAAAGAAAAGAAAAGAAAAAAGAAAAACCAGAATTGAATCTTGTTTGAAAGTTCCTGTTGCCATATAAAGACAGGTTCCAGGGTTTGGTTGTGGGTACTTAGGCAGGGGAGAGAAAGTACCTGCCCACCACCAGCTGGTTTCCTGTTTTAAGTATTTACACTATTCACTTCTGCTTGGCTCCTTTAGGTCAGCTGGTTTAAGACTGAAAACCCACTTTAGGTGAGCCAGTCAGGCCAGCTGTCAGTAGTCCAACACTGCAGACCCAACATCAGGGAAGCTCATTTGGCAAAACCAACTGATGTTTTTCAAAGATCCTTCTGTTGTGTGTAAATCTGTTTGTGGGAGGTCAGTTGGAAGCTGTGGCTCTTAGCCAAACCAGTGAGGACAATGGCTCAACACAGGATGACAGCTCCCCGCCATGGCTCAGACCTCTGGAATTCAATTGGTCACTGGACCACAACATGCTCTACCCCCATCAGGGGCCACAAACGTCCCTCTGCGTGGAAATGCTTCTGACCTCTTCCCTTCAACAAATGCTGTTCTGGAACCTCAGACTCACTCCTTCTTTTAAACATCTTCATTAAAATTATGAATGCAGTGGTTTTTTAAGTATATTCACAATGGTCCAGTAGCCATCATATATATCACTTTCAAATATATTTCCATCACCCCACAAATGAAACCTTGTATATATTAAGCAGTTATTAAGCAGTTATTAAGCAGTTCCCTCTTCCACCTGTCCTTGGCAATAACTAATCTCCTTTCTGTTTCTATGGATTTGCCTCTTCTGGATATCTCATGAATGGAATTGTACAACATATATTCCTTGATGATGACCTTGTTTTATTCAGCATCATGTCTTCTAGCTTCATCCATGTAGTAGCATATATTAGGAATCCACTGCTGTTCATGGCTGAATTGAATGAACTGAATGCCCCATTGAATGGCTAGATCACATAGTGTTTGTTAATTCATCTACTGATGGCCATTTGGGTTCTTTCACTTTTTAATATTCTAAATAGTGCTCTATGAACATTCATGTACAGGTTTTTGTGTGGCCATATCTTCAATCTTCTTACGTATATACCTAGGAGCAGAATTATTGCTTTTGGCAGTAAAATACAATAAGCAATCACTAAATTATAAATTCTGTTCATGTCATAATTCCCTGCTGCTTATAGCTACCTCTTTCCAACTCCTAGTCTTCAGCGAGGTGCACAAGATATCACTGTCCCACCATTCACAGACATTCTAGGTCAGGCCACACAGCCTGCACCTCCAGACAGGCAAAGAGATGTTTGCACATACACATACTCCAAAGTTCACTGATGCATATAAAATATGTGGACAAGAAATAGAGAAGTTTTGCCCACACATATTTGGATATTAGGAAGTAAATTTCTAAATGCAGTAACCTGGTTTGTAATTCTTGCTACATGCTGTAGAAGCAGCAAAGAACATGCATACTAATCAGATAATATGGATTACATTCCTGCCTCTACCTCCCACCACCCCCACCTTAAATGGTCTGCATCTCAGTGCCCTGTCTATAAAATGGGGATGACAAACCAGTGCCTGCCACACAGTGTTCCCACAAGGGTTCATAAACATGCACAGTCCTTCCCTTCCCCAAGGAGCTTGAGGGCTTCAGAGACTAGGGCCAGCCAGTTCTCAGTTTATAGCTATTCTCTAGTAGACCCAGCCAGAAGGGGCCTCCTTGAGGTCACTCAGCTGGTCAGGCCAGTTGTGGAGCTGTGATCTCTTTAATGATATGTGGTAAGAGGACAATGAAGCTAGGCATGGTAGCACATGCTTGTAATCCCAGCATTTGGGAGGTTGATACAGGAGGATCATGTAGGTTAGAAGCCAGCCTCAGCTACTAAGTGAGGCCTTTGCAACTCAGTTTCAAAAATAAAGAATAAACTGGGCATGGTAGCTTACACTTGTAATCCCAGCCCTTGGGAGCCTGAGACAGGAGGATTGCAAAGGTTCAAAAACCAGCCTCAGCTACTTAGTGAGGCTCTCAGCAACTTACTGAGACCCTGTTTCCAAATAAAATAGAAAATAGGTCTGGGAGGATAGCCCGGAGGTAGAAAGCCTCTGGGTTCAACCCCAAGTACCACAGAAAGAAAGAAAGAAAGAAAGAAAGAAAGAAAGAAAGAAAGAAAGAAAGAAAGAAAGAAAGAAAGAAAGAAAGAAAGAAAGAAAGGAAAAACTGGGCTTGGTAGCTTATGCTTGTAATCCCAGCCCTTGGGAGGTTGAGACAGGAGTATTGCACAGGTTCAAAGCCAGCCTCAGCTTCTTAGTGAGGCTCTCAGCAACCTAGTGAGACCCTGTTTCCAAATAAAATATAAAATAGGTCTTGCAGTATGCCCCAGAGGTAGAAAAGCCCCTGGGTTCCACCCCCAGTACCACAAAAATAAAAGAGGACAATGAAAACATTTTCACTGACTAACTTCAGAAGGGATAAGCACAGGTAGCACCACAAGCTCCACTGAGCCAGAACGAGCCAGTGCTCCCAACTCAGCCAGCTCAGGACTAACAATAAACCTGGGCACTGTCCACACTCAGAAGTCGTTGCTGCTGTTGCTGCTGCTGCTGCTAAGTCTGCAGAGGCACTGAGAAGTGTGTGCCTGGGAGATGTCCCAGCGTAGCATATAAAGCACCAGAACATGGATGGTGAGCCAAAATATTCCAGCCTGGTAACTAAGACATGCCTCCTTGGAGAGCCCAGGTATGTCCCCTACATATCCCAAACATTGGATGTTTATAGGTTTGGTCTACTGTAGGCTTGGTCTCTTGCAGTCACCCTATAATTGGAGCCAATAAAGTCAGCCAGGGCCCAGGAGCATTATATTTCTGAGATATACCCCCAGCCCTTTTGAATTTTTTTTTATTTTGAAAAAGGGTCTCACTAGGTTGATGAGGGTCTTGCTATATTCCTGAGGCTGTCCTTGAAGCTGCAATCCTCTTCTTTCAGTCTCCCAAGTACTTGGATTACAGGTATGTACCACCATGCGTGACTACCCCAGTTCTCTCTCTAGCCCTGCATTCACAAGCTGGCTGAGGAGTCATGAACTTTCACTCTACTTGAAAAATAGGCATCCCACCATGCAGCTTCCCCACTAACATGCCACTCTTAAAATAATTTAAGCTGAAATTATAGTATAAACCAGGCGTGGTGATACACACCTGATCCCAGTACTTGGGAGGCTGAGATAGGAAAATCTCAAGTTTGAGGCCAATCTCAGTAACTTAATGAGACCCTGTTTACAAAAATAAAATAGGATTGATGTGTAGCTCAGAAGTTGAATATCCCTGGGTTTAATCTCCAGTATCATAGCCACATTCCCAGTCTGCTGACCTACTTGAGGTTTTTATTATTTCATTTTCATAAAATCTGGAATAATACACATCAAAATGTCTCTAGTAGTTGTCCAGAGGTGATGTCCATTCTCTAGGAATCTATCACATTTATATTTTAAATTAAAGCAATGCAACATAGTACAAAAGCAATGTTATAGCTCCCAATACTCTAGTGGTAGGTGGAATATCGCAAGGATTCTCCCATCCCAAATCCAAGGACTTGTGTAAGTCTGTCATCCTATGTGGCAAAAATGACCACAAGATGAAATTAAAGTAAGGGCCTTGAGATGGGGAGATTAACCATCTGGGTGGGCCCAAGGTATTCCCAAGGGTCACTATGAGAAGAGAGGATCAGAGTCTATGTGATAAGAGAAAGAGGCCATAAGCCAAGGAATTCAGGTAGTGAGTCTCCAGAGACTGGAACAAGCAAGAAGATATATTTTCCCCAGAGTCCCCAAAGGGAATATAGCCCAGTGGGACCCTTGTTAGCCTCCCAACATCTAGAATGTAAAATAATTTATTGTGTTACTTTAAGCCTCTAAGTTCATTGTAATTAGTTTTAGCAGCAATAGAAGGCAGTTCACCCCTTTCTTCTATGTACAAGCCCATTCAGATACCATCCTAGACATGAAAAATAGAACACTGCATCCCCTACCCTGCGGAAGTTGCCAAAGCAGATGACATCTCCTTGAAAGAAACCCAGTACCCACCTTTGTTCTTAACGGGTTTGCAGCATTCATTTGGAAATCTTTCCAGATCCTATTCTGCTAATTCTTTAATGTCAGACTTTCAACAAGCAATTATTCTTTTTTTTTTCTAAAAAAAAGAAGCGAGTCCTACTTACAATTATGTATATTCTAATTGGGCCATATGACTGACAAAGGCCTTAATTATGGTCCATAATTCACACTTAGTATATTATTAGGCCTCTGCTACATGTTGGCATCTGTGAACATTATACCATGGTTCTGTCATTTGCACAGCTTCCTCCAATTATTGTACTTGCAGAGCATTTGTATGAGGCAAGGTGACAAATGATGGCAGCGCAACCAGAGCATTGTTTTAATCTGAGGAAAACACCTTTTGGTCACCCCCAATACAAAACACTCAGAGAGGGGCTTCCAAGAGGAAGCAACACTATTGAATTTGCAAATTGTGCACATTGCTGAAATATTTATGTGAAGTACACCGATCACATTCCTACTTTCAGATGTGAAGACCAAAGCACCAAGAAACCAAAGGTAGTGAATCAAGAAGCAAAAGTTCCAGGGGCGCCTGCCTCACTTTTCCATGTGAATCTTGCAGCACTGGTTATCACTGGGATGCCTTCTGGTGTATTTCCATCGGTTGAATTAAAATCTGCCTGTATGACTCTACTATCCTCCTCAAATCCATGTCCAACCTGAGAATGTGACCTTATTTAGAAAGAGTCTCTACATATCTAATCGAGTTAAAAGGCTGGATTAAAGTAGATCCTAATCTGATGAGTGGTGTCCTTAGAAAAAGATAAATTTAGATACACACTAAGTGGCAAACCCCCTGTAAGGATGGAAGCATGACCACTGGAATGACACAGCTGTAGGCCAAGGACTGATGGCCACAATCAGAAGCCAGGAAGAGGCAAGGAAGGATTTGGCCCAGAGTCTGAGAGCAAGGAGCATGGCCCTGTTGACAACTTGAATTTTGGAGGCTACTACCGAATTTTAAGGGAACAAAATGTCATTATTTTAAGTCACTCAAGTTATGGAACGATTACCTATTGCTTAACAATAGAGAATGGTTCTGAGAAATGTTATTAGGCAGTGCTGTCACTGCAAACATCAAAGACTGTACTTCCACTAACCTAGATGGCAGAGCCAAAGACATGCCTAGGCTATATGGTATACGCTCACATAAAGGCAGTCCGTCTTTAACAAAATGTTATGTAGTACACTGTTAAGACAATACACTGACTGCACTTTGAGCAGTGCTAGGAAAGCAATGAAAGTGTACATTACTATAGCCGGGCGTGGTGGCGCACGCTTGTAATCCCAGCATTCGGGAGGCTGAGACCAGAGGATCGCGGTTCGCGGACAGCCTCAGCTACTTAGTTAGGCCCTCTGCAACTCAGTGAGACCCTGTTTCAAAATAAAGAATAAAAAGTAGGGCAGGGGCTGTAGTTCGGAGGTTGAATGCCCCTGGGTTCCATCCCCAGACCCCGCCCCCCCAAAAAGTGTACATTGCCTTAATTGTTAGGGAATAATCAAGAGTAAGTAGGAGGCAGGTGTAATCCTGGAAGGCTTCCTGGAAGCTGTGATCTTGAGATAAGTTTCTAAAAACAGGAAGAACATAGTTTGAGAAGGAAGAAGATGGGAGGCAAATGGCATCTGTGTTGATCAGAACACAGAACCCTTCCTGAGCCAGGAGATAACAGGGCATCTGAATGTGCATAAAGATGTACAAGATTTATCATGGCTGCTTATTGCAAGGAAATACCACTTTAAAACAATTGTAAAGACAAAAATCAGAAAGATGTTCACGGACAGCCTCAGCTACTTAGTGAGGCCCTGTGCAACTCAGTGAGACCCAGTTTCAAAATAAAAAATAAAAAATAGGGCAGGAGGTATGGCTCGGAGGAAGAATGCCCCTGGGTTCCATCCCCAGACCTAAAAAAAAAAAAAGAAAAGAAAAGAAAAGAAAGATGGGTTACAGTGAGGTTTGGAAAGGACAAGGTAACTTGAAAACCCATGGGCCTTGCTAGTAGGAACAAGGACCAGCCCAAACATTCTAGAAAGCACCTGGAAGAACTTGGGTAAATTGGTGTGTGTGTTTCCCCCTGAGATCTGAGGATGCTCCCTGAGCACCAGTTGTGGGATAGGGAACTGCAGGCAGCTTGGGTGGGTGTCTGTGAGTTGCAGATCACTGGGAGCCAACATACTAGTCACTTGCAAAGAAATATCTGTACCTTAGGGCAGCTGGAAGCAACAAAGACGATGTGGCAGCATGGAGATATCTACATACAAGGTCCTGAATCAGACAGAAAGAGAATGGCACAATACCACCTACAAAAATCACATAGGCTCTCTATATAGTTCTCAAAGAAATATGATATTCAATGACATATCAAGAATGAATACTTCACCAGCTTGTAATCCCAGTACTGGGAGGCTGAAACAGTAGGATCACAAGTTCGTGACCAACCTCAGCAACTATTTAGTGAGGCCCTTTGCATTTCAGTGAGACCCTGTTATAAATAAAGAATAAACAATAGGGCTGGTGGTGTAGTTCAGGGGTAGAATTCCCCTGGGTTCCATCCCCAGTACTGCAAAATAAGAAAGAATGAATGAAATACTTCACAAGAGGTGTGTACTTAATACTAAGCAATTGTACACTTAAAAAAAGGTTAAGACAGTCCAACTTAAGTTATGTGTATTTTACCACAGAGAAATTTTGTAAAAAATAAGAATGGGTGTTTAATGGGAGGGACTGAGGTAGAGGGGAAAGGGGTATAGAAACTAATATAGAACAAAATGCAAGAGGAACCATGCACACTTGCCAAGATGATGATGGGCTGAAACCCAAGAGCAAGATGAACTCCATTCCGTGCAGCAGAGAGCTGAGAGGAAAGGTCAGGCAGGCAAGCATGGTGGCTGTGCACAGGGGGCCCTCAAGGAAACGGTGACTTTCCCCCTCCCCAGCAGAGACACACTTTTCCATGGAACTACTTCGAAAACAATACTAAGTCACCTTAAACTCTATCAGATGTAACAGTGTCAGGAAAAGATAATGAAACCTATTGCGAAGGATTTTTCTTTTTTTCTATTTTTTTTATTGGTGCACTGTAATCATGCATCACTATGATGAAGTTCAGGGTGATAAAGGCAAACATGCACACAGCACTCGACCCCTCCCCCAGCACCCACCCCACTCCCTCTCCCTTCCCTCCTTTCCATACACAGCACTGAGCTTGGCTTTGATCAGTTTGTGTGTGTACATCATGTCCATTGAGGTGTTTCCCTCTTCGAGTCTTCCTCCCTCTCCCATCTCCCTCCATAGGTCCACTCCCTCACTCCACTAAGGTTTCTCCTTCTTTCTCTAGAGTCCCTCCTGCGTCTCAGTTCCTCCCTACCTTCTGCGTATGTGGGAAAAGATCCAACCTTTCACCTTTTTATGACTGACTAATCTCACTTAGTATTCTCCATTTTCATCCATTTCTCTGCAAATGACAAATTTTGTTCTTCTTTATGGCTGAGTAGAATTCCATTACGAAGTTTAAATAATGCAAGAAAGAATGAATGAAATTTTTAAATTTTTCTTTCTTTTTTATTTTGGTATTGGGAATGGAACCCAGGGGTATTCTACCATTGAGCTAAATTCTCAGCCCTTTTTATTTTGAAATAACACTTTGCTAGGTTGCTCAGGCTGGCCTCAAACCTGCAATCCTCGTATCTCAGACTCCTAAGTACTGAAATTACAGGCCTGAGCCACCATACCTTGCTAATAATGACTTTTTTTATGGTACTGGGGATGGAACCCAGGGGCCTTCTTCTGGGCTACACTCCCAAACCTTTTTTATACTTTATTTGGAAACAGGGTCTCCTAAGCCAGTGTGGCTGGCTTCGGACTTGTGCGATCCTCTTGTCTCAGCCTCCCAAGCGCGGGGATTACAAGCGTGCACCACCACACTCAGCTTATAATGACATTTTTAACCTAATTTAGAATCTGGGTGCAACAGAACATTCCTGCAGTCCCAACTACCCAGGACACTGCAGCAGGAGGATGGCTTGAGCCCAGAAGTTTGAAACCAGCCTGGACAACATAAAGAGAATCTGTCTCAAAAAATAACCCCTCCAAAAACAAAATCTATAGGATATTTTCAACTATTTAAATGTCAGAGAACCCAAAGACCCAAGAAATGTTAGTATTAGATTTCTTAAACATTTGAAATAAGTAATTCTTAGATGAAAATGAACCAGGTAGAGGATGGGATTCTGGAATATAAAGGGGACCTTAGGGGAAATTAAATAATTCTGAATAAAATGTGGAGTTTATTTAATAACAGTGCACCAAGAGTTCTTTTTGTTGAGTGTAACAAATGTTCTAGACCAACATAGGATATCCATAATTGAAGGAACAGAGGAGAAATATGGGAACCCTATTTGTGACATTTTTGCAAATTTTCTATAAATCTAAAATTATTTGGTAAGGCCAGGGCTAGGGATAAAGCTCAGTGGCAGAGTGCTTGCCAGCATGTGTAAGGCCCCAAGTCTAAGCCCCAGCTTCCAACACATTGCTTGATTTTTAAAAATATATATATACATATATGTTATATATATAGTTACCTATATATATTGATATATATCAATAAAAGTATATGTATATATGTATGTATATATATGCTTTTATTGGTACATTGTAGTCTCACATCATAATGTAGTTCAGAATGATAAGATTTAAGAAGATAGAAGTTCAGGAGGTCAAGGCAAGTAAGACTCCAGGACAATCAGCTAAGCATTTCTAGAATGAGCTTCTCTGAGGCACCCTGGACAGCCATCATTGTTACGGTTTGAAATGGTGGGGTTCTTTTTCTTATTTAACTAAGGTTGGTTGAATAGAAAAATTAACAGGCAGCTCAGTGCAGCTTTAACAAATCTTTATTACAAAATTAGTAGGAAATAGATCAGGAGGAAATAGGAGAAAAAGCAGCATGCTGACCCGCATGCTGGGGAGCCTGAAAATGGAACTCCGGCCCCTTTTGGGGACCTCAACCCTTAAATAGATTTTGTATTGGTATCTTTCTCATCAGCATTACCAAGGCAATGGGGTTAGTTACTTATTCCTTAGCCAGGTGGTGCCTCTTTGTCTCCAGACAGTGCACGTACTAAGTGCAAGGGTCAAGAATCTACCTGGCCCTCGGCTCTATTGTATTGGGCAGTATTGGTTGCTCATCAACTAGGGTGCTTTGAAGCAGCACACAAAGTTTACCTTCCCTATGCCCAAGCTGGATCCCAGAGGAGAGGAGGTGAACAGAGGCACCGGTTGCCTCTATTGTAATTTTAGGGTTAATGGCTTCAGTTGACTCTAAGGCTTTTACTATAGGTTAATCATTAGAATGAAGGGCAAAGACAGAGAGGAACTCTGCATTGTAATCGCTGCAGCCCCCTCCCTGCCTGAGTGCTTGCACAGCACCTAAGCTCTGACTAGATTTTACACTTTGGAAATTATCAAAGCAATTTTCCAATACCAGCACATTAATACATTTTGATGCCTCTTCCCAATACTGGCACAATCATGAAAGGCTTCTCCTCGTGGAGTGGGCTTCTCTCATCATTGCGAGGAAAGTGTGAGTTCTGTATATAGCCTATGATCCTCCTCAAAATGTAATTCTGTAAAGCCAGGCGTGGTGGCACACGCTTGTAATCCCAGCATTCCGGAGGCTGAGACAGGAGGATCACGGTCCATGGACAGCCTCAGATATTTAGTGAGGGCCTCTGCAACTCAGTGAGACCCTGTTTAAAAATAAAGAATAAAAATAGGGCTGGGGGTGTAGCTCGGAGGTCAAATGCCCCTAGATTCCATCCCCAGTACTACAAAAAAAGTCATTCTGTGAGTCTACTTCTCAGCACCCACCTCCCACTCAGACATAGGTGGACCTGGACCATCTGAGGGACTGACGCTGCCAAATAATGCTGTTCGAGCTGAAAACTTGGCTCACCCATGTCACTTCAATCCTCTCGCCACCCACATTCAACCTATCAAAGACACCAGTTGATTCAACTGAATCTCACATCTAGACAGTTTCCCCTGCTCACGACTGAGACCTTAGCCTTTGCCTAGGCGCTGTCAGATCTTCTCTTTAGTTCACTTCCCTTTGGTTTTTATCTCATAGCTGAATGGACCTCCAGTGTCCGTACATAAATGTTATTGTGTCTGGATCTTCTCTATGTACTCTACTGATCCATCAGAAAAGACTTTTCACAGCACCCTAGATATCTGACAGTCTGTGGCCAGCCTATCAGAAGATGGCATGTGCTCCTGTCACTACCTCCAGACAAGCCATCTCTCTTTGCCTCAATAAAAAGTGGAGCTGGGCGTGGTAGCGCACCCCTATAATCCTAGTACTTGGGAGGTTGAGATAGGAGGATTACAGATTCAAGGTCAGCCTCCTCAACTTAGGGAGACCCTGTTTCCAAATAAAAAGTAAAACAGGGTTGTGGATATAACTCAGAGGTAAATATAAAGCCCCTTTGTTCAATCCACAGTACCAAAACATTAAAATAAGCTGGGTGTGGCGGCACATGCTTGTAATCCCAGCATTTGGGAGGCTGAGACAGGAGGATCATGGTTTGTGGACAGCCTCAGCAACTTGGTGAGGCCCTTTGCAACTCAGTGAGATCCTGTTTCAAAAGAAAATAATAAAAAATAGGAATGGGGGGTGTAGCTTGGAGATAGAATACCCCACGGTTCCATCCCTGTACCATGGGGGAAAACAATAAAAATGAAATAAAGAGATCAATAAAGACAGAGAAAAATAATGAGACACCCTCTTGGAGAAGTTTCCTTTGAAAACGGCTGCCCATTTAAGCAAGCAAACTTTAAAAAAAATCATTTCAAATATATTTGTATCTTTGGCCTTTCGGAAGAAGAGAAAGAACTGACTGAGCAGGTTGTTCTCATTCTCGCCACTGGTGAGGCGTTTGATTTCCTAAGTATTAATCAAAATCACTCTTGATTATAGCAAAAACAACCTTTGCTATAATTTTAATGCAATTAACAAGAATATATGGTAATTCTGAGCAATCTTGCTCTTGAGATTAAAGAACAGCCTGCCAGGAAACATACGAATAAAGCTTTAAGATCAAAATTTGCATAATTAGGTTTCTCCCCTGCTCAGCCCACCCCCCCCCCCCAGCTTTTCTGGCTATAATAAGTTCTGTTTAAAAAGATGTTCAAAGTCCACAAGCTAGAGGCTGGGCTTCTTCCCAGACTGAAATGCCAATGCCCCTTTCCAGAAACATGATCATATTCGGACACCACATCCCTGACAGACTAACATACAACCAACAACAGGTAGAAAAATCATAAAGTGCAAAGGTTTTAAGCCACGCTTTCTGAGGTGAGAGCAAAAACATAGCAAGACCTCCCAGCTTATGAAACTGCTCCCTGGGATTTTAGCACCATGCAAGTTTGTATAGCCTACTCTGTGGAAGCATCATATCTATCATTTCTTTCTCTGTATGTGTGGTACTGGGGATTAAGCTCAAGAAACATTCTACCTCTAAGATACACCTCCAGCCCTTTTATTCTTTATTTTAAAACAGGATCTTGCTAAGATATTGAGGCTGGCCTCAAACCTACAATCTTCTCATTCAGCCTCCCAAGTGTTGGGATTACAGGTGTGTGCCACCACACTGGGCTTCTTAAGAAGAAAATATAAGCTATACATCAAAGCCTAAAATTACAGGTTTTTAAAATGAAGCATATTTTAGTGCCTGATCACAAGGGACATCCTCATTCCCCAAAAGGCTCCACCTCTTACATTTGCCCTTTAACAGAGACTATGACAGCGAGAGGCCTGCTTCAACCCCCATCACCACAGCCCCATCCTACCAACCTGAGGATCACTAATACTCTGGGAAGGATCGGCACTGATCCGGGTGTGGAGAAAGGTATTGAGGAGTAATTTTCCTGAAGGCGTAACAAGCAGGAGGGCACACACACACACACACACACACACACACACACACACACACTGCAGAGGGAAAGATTTGAGATGTGCTGGAGTGAAGGATGGGTAAGTATTCAGGAGACTCAGGAAGACAACTCCCACCCCTAGCCCTCCAGCTTGCTCCCACAGACTTTTACCATTCAGTCCCACCCAGGAAAAGATCTTTAACATTTAAAATCATGTAAATGTCAACTGTCCCATTTCCTCTTAAATAAGTTATTCTTGGATGTGCAATAAGGCTTAGGCTGAAAGATTAATATTCTTTGAACAGAAAGCTTGCAACAAACAGGAGTTACCACTTTTGTTATCTGCTGCTCTCAGAACAAAACATGAAGATGAAAACAGTGGCTCTTTTTCACACAGAAATTCAAACAATTTATAACTCCACACCAGAGGCTGCTTGGATAACTAAAAATTTATCTCCTGACTTCCTGTTCAGGCAGTCATATCTATATCACCTGTTTCTCCAATCTCCTAGAATATATCAGAAAAGGACATGAATGAATACTTTCTCTTTTTTGTGGGTCTGGGAATGGAACCCAGAGGCATTTGACCTCTGAGCTACACCCCCTACCCTATTTTTTATTCTCCATTTTGAAACAGGGTCTCACTAAGTTGCAGAGGGCCTCACTAAGTAGCTGAGGCTGTCCACAAACCGCGATCCTCTGGTCTCAGCCTCCCAAATGCATACTTTCTCTTTTTAAAAATTTTTGGTAGTGGTAATTGAACCCAGATGCATCCTATCAGAGAGCCATTACCCTTAAAGCTTTTTATTTTTATTTTAAAATGGGGTTTTTCTACGTTGCTGAGGCTATTCTCTTTGTGTGTGGGGGGGTACTGGGGATTGAAGCCAGAGGCAGTCTACCTTTGAGCTACACCCCCAGACCAATTTTATTTCTTATTTGAAACCAGGGTCTCACTAGGTTGATGAGTGACTACTTGCTACAGCAACATGCCTGGCTGCTGAGGCTGCCCTCAAACCTACAATCCTCCTGTCTCAGCCTCCCAAGTACTGGGACTACAGGCTTGCAACACCACATCTGGCACACATACTTTCATAAAATCATTGGGCACAGGAAGAAGTCAGGAGAACATCAGCAATTCAAAGATTAAGATGAACTTCCAGAACAATGAAGACAGATGCAATCAGAATAACAAGAAAGTTCAAGTCAGAGGCACAAATGTGGAGAACAGAAATTCCCCTACACAGCTGGTGGGAGTATAAAGTGGTACAAACACTTTGGAAAACTGAGCAGTTTTTTAAGGACTTCTATGTTGCTACCCCATGAATCCACAAACTGCTTATTAGGTTTTGTCTATGAACTACCTTGTATACAAGTTTTCATAACTGCTTCATTTGTAATAGCTCTAAACTGAAAATGTCCCATAGTAGGAAAATGGATAAGCAAACCTAAATATACATTCAGTGAAGAATTAAGAAATACGACAAAATGGATAGACCTTAAAAATGTCAATTTTCGGACTTCCGGGTAGATGGCAACAGAGAAAAGTGGCATTTATGAGTCCCTCTAACATCGATCTCTGTTACCACAAAATCAGCGCCTTTCATAGCCAGAAAACACTATCAGCAGAGAAATAAAAACTGTAAATACAAGGGACAGAGAAAAAGAGGGCTGGAAGAACAACCAGACACCAGAAAAGAAACCAGCCTGCAGTGCTGCGGACGGAGCCACGGCGCGGAGCCTCAGCAACGCCATTTTCCCTCACAGCACCAAGGTCCAGAGAGAAGGGGGACTCAGAACTGAGCTCAAAACCAGAGAGGAAATACGCCAGTCTCACGGCCAAGGACGCAGCAGCAGCGCCATACTGCCAGCAGCAGCAGCGAATTTACTGGATTACTCCAGACCAGTGTACTCAACAAGCCACCAGGTTCCAGAGAGGAGGGGTGGACAGTGAGCGGAGGTGAACAGCTGCAGAACAGCCGGGCAGAATTCAGCAGTTTTTTCAGCGCAAGAAGCGTCTAAAGCTCCCAGGGGCTGAGCTCAGCACACCCTACAGGGACTCAAAGCGGAGCTCAAAACCAGAAATACGCCAGCCTCACGGCCGAGGGCGTGACAATAGTGCCATATTGTCAGCGGCGGCAGCAGTGAGTTCACCGAGTCCACTACAGCTCCATCAGTGCACTCAACAACCATGAGTCAAATTGCGGCCCCTAGAGGAGAAATCCCAGTAATGCGGCCCCAGAGACTTGCGCAGATAGTCTCCCTAGGTCGGAGATTTTTGCAGTTCAACCCAGTGGGGGAGTGGCGGCAGCAGAAATATCACACCATAGTTGCAGCTCCCCAGGGGAGAACGCCCAGCCTGGCACCCCCATGGTCTAAAGCAGCCTTGATTGACTTCTTGGGTCTGAGACTTTGCAATACAACACAGTAAAGGAGTAGTGGTGACTGAGATACCACAGACTCGAGATCCAGAGCACCTTAAGTGAAGTCATAGTGACCCAGGGAAGAACCCAGAAAAGGCACAAATTTCCGAAATAATGGGAAAGAGGAATAACAATGGAGCAATGAATGCCCACAACCCCATAACATCAGAACGTGATAACACAGAAATTCAGAGATCTCCAGAAGGTCAAATCAGGAATATAACTGTAGAAATAATACAGGACTTTTGAAAAGAATTTAGAGAGAGTCTAAAAGAAATAAAGGAAGCAATTATTGAGGTAAAGGCCTCAATTCAAAGTATAAACAACAGATTAGACCACATGGAGAATAGAATCTCGCTCCTAGAAGATGATCACTCCAAAAACAAACGAATAATTTATGACTTAGAAAAAAAATCAGACAGCAGGAATCTGACATTAAAAAAATATGGGCCCATTTTAAGAAAGATAACCTAAGAATAATCAGAATAGAGGAGGGAAAGAAGGTGAAACCAAAGGGATCAACAATCTCTTCAAAGAAATAGTGGCAGGAAATTTTCCAAACATAAAGCAAGAGGTCGATACACAGGTTCAGGAAACTTATAGAACTCCCTTTAGACAGGATCGGAGAAGAGGATCCCCACACCACATAATTGTCAAAATGACCAATGTGGAAGCCAAGCAGAGAATCTTAAAGGCAACAAAAAAAAAGGCCAAGTGACATTCAAAGGCAAAACAATTAGAATCACTCCAGACTTCCCAAACCAAGTCATGAGAGCCAGAAGGGCTTGGAGTAACATATTCCAAACTCTGAAAGAAAACAACTTCCAGTCAAAAATTTCCTACCCAGCACAACTTCTATCCAATTAGATGGGGAAATAAGAAGCCTCCATAACAAACAGAAACTGAGAGAATTTAAGTCTTCAAAACCAGCACTAGAGAATATACTAAAAGAGATTAACTACAGAGAAGAAATAGGTAATACACACTAGAACCAGAGAAACAAGATTTTCCATCCAGCAGTCAACTAAGCAAAGAAGAATATATTCAGGTGTTTATAGGTTAAAATCTTTGGAGATTCATTAGTTATTTCAGTCTTTTACCTATTTCTAAATTGTACTGTTTGCTTTTATTGTTGCTAATTTTTAGGATTTCTATTTGGAATATCAATATACCTTCAGCTATAGCATTTGGAAATATTTTATCCCACTCTATCAGTAACATTTAACTCTGTTTACATTGTACAATATTTTTTAGGAAGTTTGTTTATTCTTTTGTTGCCTGTGGCTTTGAAATAATATCCAAGAAATCACTGCCAATTTCAATGTTGTGAAGTGTTATGACCTAGGTTTTCTTCTAAAAGTTATATTCTTAAGATTTACACTTAGATCTTTTATCTAGTTTAAGTTAATATTTGTATATGGTGTTAGATAAGCACCCAATCTTATTATTTTTCATGTAATTATTATTTTTCAACAATATATAGTGAAAAGATTAGTATTTCCTTCACCAAATGTTCTTGGAAAATTGTCAAAAATAATCATATATGGAAGAATTCATTTCTAGGCTTTTTATTTTACTCCACTGCTTTATAGATCTGCCTTTACAGCAGTTCTACACTGTTTCAATTATTGTAACTCTATAAGGTTTGAAATCAGAAAATGTACATCTACTAGCTTTATTCTTTTACGAGAGTGTTTTGGGTATTTAGAGTTCATATTTCATGTTAGGATAGACTTTTTCTGAAAAAAAATAAATGTACAATAGTTTTACCTTAAAAAAGGAAAAAAATATCCTCTGGTAAGAAAGAAAGCAAAAAGAAATACTGAAATGTTATCACTAAGTGATCAAAAGTTTGATATCAGACAGATGAATCTGTTATGTGAGATTATCATTGTTAATTTTGAATAAATTGCTATAATATTAGATGGCAACCACTAAGCCAAGCATGGGAAGGAGGGATGGGGAGGGAATGGGGTGGAGATTGGATAGGAGCTAACTGGGCAATGTGTGCATGTATGTCTACACAAGTTTTTATCCCATTATGATGTATGAATACAGTGCACCAATAAAAAAATAAAACAAAAATAAAACAGGGTCTCTCTAGGTTGATGAGAGTCTCAGTACTTGCTGCGGCTATCCTCAAACCTGAGATACTCCTGTCTCAGCCTTCCAAGTACGGGGATTACAGGTGTGTGCCTCCATGCCTGGCTGTATTTCAAAAAAATTTAAAAGGGGGGCTGGGCGTGCTGCTCAGAGGTAGAATTCCCTGGCTCAATTCCCAGTATCATAAAAAGAAAAAGAAATCAGCTTACTGATTGCTTGGGCAGAGAATGGGGAAATGATGTAAGTGAACTTTCTGGTGTAACAAAAATTGTTCTGTCTTGATACACACTCATCAAAGCTGATTGCACCTAATGATCTTACTATCTTAGCATGTTGCCATATGAGAATTACACTCCAATAAAAGAATATATGAAAATCATACTAGAATGCATGAACAAAAATTTTAACACAACAACTGAAGATCTGAATCTGATTGGCTCTCCATTAAAAAAATACCACCACAAGCCACCAGAGTCACTGACAAAAACCTTAAACCTCTTTTCATGCATCCAACAGCTGTTACCAATAAGTTTGACCAAGTGTCCATCACTAATCTTAGTCCATGAAAATATCCTCAAACAAGGTGGCTGCAACTACTGCCTTCATTAAGCAGAATTCCAGGCGAAGTGGCCCAGCCACATGAACAAAACCATTCATCCATAAAAAGGAATGAAGTACTGACTATGCTATAACCTGTATATACATTGAAGACACTGTTGCTAAGTGAAAGATCCAATCACAAAAGAACATATACTGTATGATTCCATTTGTATGAAATGTCCAGAATAGAGAAATCCATAGAGACAAAGTACATTATTAGTCACCTAGGATTGATAGGAGTTGAGGGAATGCATGAAGAATGTGGAGTCATCTCTTTTGGGGGTGATGGAAATGTTCTGGAACTGGTAAAAGATACACAACCTTTTGAATGTACTACATGTCAGTTAATTGTGTGCTTTAAAATGGAGAATTATCTTCCAATTTTTCAAAAGCCATTAAAAAAATAAGTATATAAATATATGATAGTTTCACCTAAAAATAGAAAAAAATATTCTCTGGTAAGAAAGAAAGCAAAAAGAAATATTGAAATGTTATCTTTAAGTCATCAAAAGCTTGGTATCAGACAAATGAAACTGTTATGTGAGATTATCATTTTTAATTTTAGATAAATTGCCATAATACTAGATGTCAACTACTAAGCCAAGCATGGGAGGGAGGGACAGGGAGAAAATGGGGTGGGGATTGGGTGGGGGCTGACTGGGAAAAGTGTGCATGTATGTCTACAAAAGTATGTATCCTACTATGATGTATGAATACAGTGCACCAATAAAAAAAATAAAAAAATAAAAATAAAAATAAACCATTAAAAAAAAGAAGACTGCATTTCCCAATTTTCCAATCCTTTCACAGAAAAGGCAGCGTAAAGAAGATTCCAAGATGGGAGTAGTGGTGCACACTTGTAAGCCCAGGATCTTGGGAGGCTGAGACAGGAGGATCTGGGTCTGCATCCAGCCTCAGCTACTTAGGCCCTCTGCAACTTAGTGATAACCTGTTTCAAAATAAAGAATAAAAAATTTGAGCTGGGGTATAGCTCAGAGGTAGAAGGTCCCTGGGTTCCATTCCCAGTACTACAAAATGATGATGATGATGAAGATGAAGAAGAAGAAGAAGAAGAAGAAGATGATGATGATGATGATGATGATGAAGGAGATTCTAGTCAGACATCACAGAGGTGGGAGGCAGCTAAGTAGCATCTAAAACCAGGGCTGGCCTGCATAATAGGAAATGGGAGGAGGTCAGAGACACAGCCAAATGCCCAGAGCATGGGAGAGGTAGGTCAGATGTCTTGCCCACTATAAATATGCCTGGCCTCCAACCAGGCTCTAAGCCTGACTGTCCAAACATGAAACAGGGTGTACTTCCAAAGACAGACACGCCTTGCTTGATCACAAGAGAAGTCCAGCTCTGCTGCTGTGACTCCAATTTCTGCACATCATGCCTTCTTTTTAAGACCTAAGGAGATATCATTGAAAGGCTATCTTTCAGTGAGTGTTGTTCTTTATCAGATTCTAGAACCAAATAATCAGCACAAGACAATTTAGTCATGAAACACTGAATCTTGCCAGGCACCACGGTACTAGGGGAGACAAAAGGATGAGAAAGTATGAGTTCTTGACCTCAGTCAAGTGGCAGAAACACATAAACAAATGAAGATCTGTGCCTGGAATAGCTGTCACCAGCTTTAGATAGCAGATTAAAGCCAAGAAAGGCTCCAAAGAGGAGCAGAAAGAGAGGGTCTTGGAGCACAGGAAATGGCCTGAGTCAAAGGCCTTAGCACTCTAGCACAAACCACAGGGAACCTGGGTGCAGGGGGATGCATAGGGTATAGTTGCAACAGAGGGTATGGAAGGCAATGGCCAGTGAAGAGAAGAGGAAGGCCAGGGTAGGGGTAGTGGGGATAGTTAAGAAGGGCTGCAGGGGTGGGGGTGATGGGGATGAGATACATGCTTCCCTTGGCACATGGGCTAGAATAGTAACACCATCTATCAAGCTGAGGAGCAGAACGAAGGCTAGCTTGCAGGGGAAATGTCAAGTTTGTATATGGCAGCCTTGAGATCTCATCCTGATTCTTCTACTACATTTGATGGCACTGAACAAGATTCTATGAAATACTTTGTCCTGAATCCCCAGGATGTTTTCCTCCTCTAGCTTTTGTCCCATCTTTTTCAGTCTCATTCACTCAAATGACTCTGTTTATTCAATGTTGGTGTTTCCCATAATCCTTTCTTATTTATTCCATTCTATCAGAGTGATTCCAACTGTTCCTCTAAGTATTGCACTTATTGCTCCCACTAATCTATGTCCCCACACTGAAAAGTGGATCCTCAGCTCTGGACACAGGGTGTCCTGCCAGGTACTTTTCTCTACTTGATCAATTAGTCTAAGATCTGTTTAAATACTGCAGAATTTATAGCCAACTCTTCCCTCTCTTGGTCCCCCCCCCTTTTTTTGCAGTATTGGGGATGGAACCCAGGGGCATTCTAACTCCAAGGTATACTCCCAGCCCTATTTTTTATTCTTTATTTTTAAACAGGGTCTCACTGAGTTACAGAAGGTCTCACTGAGTTACAGAGGGCCTCACTAAGTAGCTGAGGCTGGCTGAGAACCTGCTATCCTCCTGTCTCAGCCTCCCAAATGCTGGGATTACAAGTGTGAGCCACCACACCCAGCAGAGTTCCTATTTTTTGACTACATTATTTTGAACTGTCTCCTGCTTGGCTGTCTTATTAAGTAGATTTCTCTAGAAGGGTTTTCTGAGTGACATGCAGTTACTAAAGGATATTTTAACTCAAATTTTTATTGACATAATTACAAATTCAGATTGAGTTCTTAAGAATGAATACAAAGAAATCCCGTATATATTTTCCCAGTTCCTTTCAAATGCCATATAATGGAAAATTATGGTATATTATCACAATTAGAATACTGACATTGAATCTGGATGAGTGGTGCATACCTGTAATACCAGTACTTAGTAGTGTGAGACTGGAGGATCTCGGGATCAAGGCCAGCCTCAGTAATTTAGTGTGATTCTATTTCAAAAGAAACAAACAAACAAACAAACAATCAAGGGGTATAGGCCAAAGGTATAATGTCCCTGGGTCCAATCTCCAGTACTAAAAAAGAAGGAAGGAAATAAATAACTGTTATGATCTGCATCTAGAATGTTCCCTGAAATGCTCATATATTGATTGGCAATGCAAAAGTGTTCGATAGTGAAATAATGGAATCATGAGGGTTCTAATATGAGTAGATAAATCATCCATTGATAGATTAATGTGAATAGATTTACTGGGCGGTAATATAGGCAGGTGGGGCATGGTTACTTGGGGTATGTCTTGGGGACTATATATGCCCACAGGCCCCCTGCTCACTCGTTCTCTCTCTCTCTCTCTCTCTCTCTCTCTCTCTCTCTCTCTCTCTCTCTCTCTCTCTCCTTCCTACCAACATGTCCTGAGCTCTGCAGATGTGACCCAGCGTAACATGGACTAAACTTCTGAAATCTCCAAAACTGTGAATGAATAAATCTTCCTCTAAGTTGTGGTTGTCACGTATATTGGGTCACAGCAGGGAGAATGCTGACTCGGATAGTAAGCACTAATATAAAGAAAATAAAAGCCAGGTGTGGTGGTGCACGCTTGTCATCCCAGCATTTGGGAGGCTGAGACCAGAGGATCACGGTTTGCAAACAGCCTCAGCTACTTAGTGAGGCTCTCCATAACTTAGTGAGACCCTGTTTCAAAATAAAGAATAAAAAAACAGAGCAGGGGGTGTAGTTGGGAGGTCAAATGTTCCTGGGTTCCATCCCCAGACCCGCAAAAAAAAAAATTAAAGAATTATAAGGCAAACCTTTATCAAGATCTATGCTCATAAATGAAAAACTCTGGCTTTATTTATTGGTTCCTTCATTGATTCGTTTAACAGAAATTTATATGTACTTAATACGGAGCTACAGCAGTGAACAAATCAGAGAAAAAAATACTCTTTATGGAGCTTATATTCAACTGTACTAGATGAATTTTATTATATAAATATATAATTTTTCCAAAATTTGTCAAGAAGAAAGAGAAAACCTAAATAAAGCAAATGTCATGGGGCCAGGAAGGGATAGGATAGGATAGTTGTTTAATAATTATTGCCTTGAAAGCATCAACCAAGCTCAGTCCACTGGAGAATTACTTCAATCCTCAAAAGACAAATGATTTCTCCACTGTTCATATCTGCCTGCAAAGCAGAAAAACTTCTTATTTCTGTGCACCTGGAAAAGCTGGCACAGAAAAAGTATTGTAGACTAATCTCATTTCTGATTATTGATATAAAAGTCATAAATAAAAGATACATGAAAACAACATATCTAAATCACAAGTGGCTTTCCTAGTATTCCCCAAATACACTATTGATAAAATATTTAAGTCTTAGCCGGGTGTGGTGGCTAATGCTTGTAATCCCAGCATTCCAGAGGCTAATACCAGAGGATCGCTGTTCGTGGACAGCCTCAGCAACTTAGTGAGGCACTTTGCAACTCAGTGAGACCCGGTTTCAAAATAAAGAATAAAAAATAGGGGCTGGGTGTGGGTGCAGCTCGGAGATAGAATGCCCCTGGGTTCCATCCCCAATACTGCAAAATAATAATAATAATAATAATAATAATAATAATAATAATAATGTATAAGTATTGAGGCAGGCATGGCCACGTGGTGCACACTTGTAATCCCAGCACTCCAGAGGCTGAGACCGGAGGATTTCCATTCACGGACAGCCTCAGCTACTTGGCGAGGCCTTTTGCAACTCAGTGAGACCCTGTTTCAAAAATAAAAAAGTCTAAAAAATTTATAGGGCTGGGGGTGTAGCTTGAAGGTACAGTGCCCCTGGGTTCCATCCCCACTACCACAAAAAGTATAAGTATTAATAAGTTAAAAGGGAACAAAAAGATCTTAAGAAATACTAAAATACCCCTGGTAAAAATCAGTGTCTTATTTTGAGTTTTAAAAAGATAAACCCCAGCCAGGCGTAGTGGTGCACGCATTTAATCCTCATGCTTGGGAGGTGGAGACAGGAGGACTGCACAGGTTCAAAGCCAGCCTTGCTGGCTTAAGAGACCCTGTTTCCAAATAAACAATAGGTCTGGGAGTGTAGCCCAGAGGTAGAAGGGTTTCCAGGAACCCAGTACCAAAAAAAAAAAAAAAAGATAAACCCTTAGTAAAATAGAAGTAGAGCTATATCTCTATCTATCACAAGCCAAAGTCAAGAACAAGCTAAGAATATGGGCATGGTGACCAAAAACTGTAATCCCAGCAACTGAGGAAGCTGAGCCACAAGAATCATAGTTTGAGGTCAGCTTCATCAACTTAATGAGATCCTGTCTCACAATAAAAAGTAAAATGGGCTAGGGAGTATAGCTTGGAGATAGAATGTTCCTAGGTTCAATCTCTAGTACTGAAAAAACAGATAAATTTATTTTTTTGTAATAAAAAGAGTTCGGAATGTAGGTCAGTGGTACTGCACCCCTAGGTTCAACTGCACAAAATGCAAAAACAAATATTAGTGGCTTACTAATACATCAACAAATCACCAATTAGAAAATGGGGAACCTCGGCGTGGTAGTGCACGCTTGTAATCCCAGTGCTTCAGAGGCTGAGAGGAAGATCGCACAGGTGTGAAGCCAGCCTCAGCTACTTAGTGAGGCTCTCAGCAACGTAGTGAGACCCAGTTTCCAAATAAAATATAAAATAGGTCTGGGAATATAGTCCAGTGGTAGAAAGCCTCTGGGTTCCACCCCAGTACCACAAAGAAAGAAAGAGAAAGAGAAAGAGAAAGAGAAAGAGAAAGAGAAAGACAAAGAAAGAAGGAAGGAAGGAAGGAAGGAAGGAAGGAAGGAAGGAAGGAAGGAAGGAAGGAAGAAAGAGAAAGGGGGGGAAATATCCATTTATAAAAGGATAGATCAGGAACATATACTATAAAGCATTTAGGATGTCTAATAAAAATATGAAGAATGAAGATGAAGAAAGTTATAAAACAATAATAAAGCAAAGATGACAGGAGTATTACAGGTTTGAGACCAGCCTCAGGAACTTAGTAAGACCTGGTTTCTAAATAAAATAAAGCTAAAGGTATAGCTTGGAGATAGAATGCCCCTGGGTTCAATCCACAGTATCAAAAAAAGTCAATCGAATTCTAATCAAACCACCAATGGGGGATGTACACATGCTTTAGTGGTAGAACACTTGCCTAGCACATTGGATGCCCTGGGTCCCATCCGCAGCATCCACATGATTACACAGCTTGCATGCACGTGCAAATACACACACTCACACACAAATTCCAATGGACTTTTAAGAAACACCTGGAAATTTGACTTCAAAGTATATGTAGATGAAATTTATGGGAAATACAAACTTTAAAAAAGAAGAGAAATTTCAAAAAGGCCTGCCCTAACAGATTCTACAATTTCCGAATTTATTAGTAAGAGCAATGTCAAAATGCATTTCTTTTTGTGGATCTGTGATGGGACCCAGGGACAGTCTACCTTCAAGCTACACTGTCAGCCCTATTTTTTATTCTTTATTTTGAAACAGGGTCTCACTGAGTTGCAAAGGGCCTAAGTAGTAGCTGAGGCTGTCCAGGAATGCTGATCCTCTGGTTTCCTCCTCCCAAATGCTGGGATTACTAGTGTGCACCACCATGCCTGGCTTAAATGCATTTTTTTTAATTACAGACCATGTATGACACAACTGCATCATTGACTGTGTTTGCAAACAGCACTTGACCCCAATATTGAGTCAAAGGCCCTTCGAGCATTTTGGATATCACTAATGTAGGTTTTTCCTGCTACCATCTCTAAATAATGAGCTCTATGTCCCATTACATCCTTTGTCTGCTCTCTACTAAGCTATTCAAGAGGCTCCCTGCATATACCTTCCCAAATGACAATTCTAGAGCAGATAGTGTGAGATGGACCAAAGACATAGAAGTTAGACCAGAGGCTGTGAAACTACTGGAGGAGAGCATAGGTCCAACACTCCAACATATAGGCATAGATAAAACTTCCTCAACAAGATACCCAAAGCTCAGGAAATTAAAACCAGAATAAATAAGTGGGATGGCATTAAATTAAAATGTTTCTGCTCATCAAACGAAACAATCAGGAGTCTAAAGAGAAAGCCTACAGAATGGGAAAATATCTTTGCCAGTTATCCCTCTGATACAGGACTAATATATAGAATATACAAAGAACTTAAAAGACTTTACACTAAAAAAACCCAATCAAGAATTGAGCAGTTGAATAGACACTTCACAAAATAAGTGATACAAATAGCTGATACATAAAAAAAAATGTTCAACATCATTAGCAATCAGGGATATGTGAATAAAAACTATACTGAGATTCCATCTAACCCTAATAAGAATGACAATCATCAAGAAGTCAAAAAACAATAAATGTTGGCAAGGATGTGGGGAAAGAGGAATACTTCTACACTGTTGGTAGAATAGCAAACTAGTTCAGCCACTATGGAGATCAGAGTGGCGATTCCTCAGAAAACTGGGGATGGATCCACCTATTTCTCGGTACCTTTCCAAAGAAGTTAAAACCAGAGAACTAAAGTAAGATATACATAACCATGTTCACAGCAGCACAATTCACAATAGCCAAATTATGGTACCAATCTAGATATACATCAACAGATGAATGGATCATAAAATTATGGGATATCCACACAATGGAATTATACTGAGCAATAAAGAAGAAAAAACTGTCATTTGCAAGAAAATTGAAGGAGCCTGGCATCCAAGTACATGGGAGGCTGAGACAGGAGGATTGCACAGGTTCGAAGCTAATCTCAGCTACTTAGTGAGGCTCTCTGCAACTTAGTGAGACCCTGTTTCCAAATAAAATATAAAAAATAGGTCTGGGAATGTAGCCCAGAGGTAGAAATCCCCTGTGTTCAATCCCCATTACCACAAAAAAATTAAGACTAAAAATAGGGCCAAGGTGTGTAGCTTAGAGGTAGAATGCCCCTGGGTTCAATCCCCAGTACCAGAAAAAAAAACCTGAGAAGATCTGAAGAACATTATGTTAAGTGAAATTAGCCAGTCACAGAAAGTGAAAGGTAATATGTTTTCTCTCATATGTGGAAGCGAGTAAATAATTGGGATACCAGAGGGACTCCAGAGAATGGAGAGGGAAACTCAGTGAAGACAGCGAAGTAACCTAAGGGAAGAGGAAGAGGGGGTAAGTGAGATTCAATCGAAGGAATTACTACCATCAGCTATGTGTACACATGTAAAAATATACTCTGTATGGGGAAGGAGGGAGATGAGAAGGGGAGCACCAAGTACTCTGTGCAACATGATTTACACTATAATGTACCAATAAAAGTATGTAAAAATAAAAATAATAATAAAAAGGGCTGGAGATACAGCTAAGAGTTAGAATGTCAGCAGATTCAATCCCTAGCATCACATGCACACATACAAAAAGATCCCGAGGCTATTCGTGACTTTCTGTTTCCTCCTCTAGACGGAAGGATGGTACCCTTCAAGAAACTCACCCTCATTCTTAGGCAGCCCTGCTTCCTCTGCTGAGGTTCCAGCTACCTGGCCACTGTCTCTCTCCCTGGGTTGTCCTCTCCTAGCTTCCAGCATATTCCCTCCTAGGCCTCAAGAGATGTAGAGCTGCCTATCATTGGGTTCTTTCTTTGCCCCAAACCTTGACAACCTATACATCTAGATCCTGCACTCAGCCCCTTCACCTTCCTCCACATCTCCAACATCTTTCACTCCCTTTTGTCACACAACGCAAGTCCATCTCCACACTGGGCAAGGAACCACCCCATTGGGAAATACCATTACTTAACCTTGGTCTTATCTCCCCAGTCCTGGCCTGACTTCCTGCACAAGCTGTCAGGTAACTCTTTGGTATCCCTTCTGGTTATGTTTTCTCTTTTTTGAACTGGAATAGTCCCAGGTGATCACAGACCCTCTAGCAAATCCATTTCACAACTGTCTCCCCCATACCTTGCTAATCCTAGCTTTGAGAGAACCTCTACACTCACTCCAGTGAGCTGGGAGTTCCCTGAATAAGGGCTAGTGCCTGTCCCTCCTCCATTGTCCTGGCACCAAGTGAGGTGCCTGGCACATAAGCAACACTCAACTGATCATTCCTGGGGGGAATGCCACGGGATCCCAGCACTGGCCCTGCTGCATTCAAAGACAGTGCTGTGTTGCAGTAGAAAGTCTCCCATCATTATGCTAACTGGCACTGGCCTAGATGCCAGCTCAGGCTGTAACTCAAGCGAGGCTCCCAGGTGTCATGGCAATTTGCAGTTTCTGAATTGGTTCTCTCTGTCCTGACAGTATACCCTCCACCTTTAACTCTCTACCTGGCTCCCTTTCCAATAGCAGATTGAGGCCATCAGATAGAACCTCTCCACAGGACCCCTCTAGCCATGGAATGTGTGTTTGTCCATGAGAACAAGAGCTGACATTAATTGAATACTAAGGTCTAAGCCCCCTCCACTTCTCCCCTTTAACTAGAAAAAGTTATATACAACAAAATATCATGTGCAAAGCTACTTACTGAAATGTCATAACAGTAAATACCTAGAGATCAACCTAAATATCCACACATAAACATATATTCGAATCAATTTTAAGCCGGGCGTGGTGGCTCATGCTTTTAATCCCAGCATTTGGGAGGCTGAGACAGAAGAATAATGGTTCATGAACAGCCTCAGCTACTAAGTGTGGCCCTTTGCAACTTAGTGAGACCCTGTTTCAAAATAAAAAATAGGGCTGGGGGTGTAGCTCAGAGGTAGAATGCCCCTGGGTTCCATCCCCAGAACCGCAAAAAAAAAGAAAAATTTAATTATATAAGAAAATATTCAAAATATACGGCTACACAGGTGAACAGAATAAAGACATAATTGTTTGTGTTTCTAGTAATGGTAGACTGGACTATTTGAACCAACCTTCCCATTAAAAATAACTGCAATGAAATGCTGATGCTTTAGAACACAGCATGGTGACTACAGATAACTATAATATAACATATATTTTTTAAAAGCTAGAAAAAAGGATTTTGAATGTTTCCACCATAAAGAAATAAATGTTTGGGGATTTAAATATACTAAATAAAAGCCCTCCTTTGGGATAAATAAATAAATAAATACACTAAATAAAACCCTCCTTTGGGATAGCTACAAAATAAATTTTGGTTTATTTGTTTGTTTTTTGTTTTTTGAAATAGGATCTCATTAAGTTGCCTAGGCTGGCCTTCACCTTGGGATCCTTCTGCCTCAGCCTCCCAAGTAGCTAAGACGACAGGCCTGTAGCACTGGTGCTTGGCCTAAACTAGGTAATTTTTTTCTGGTACTGGGGATGGAACCCTTCTACCTCCGGGCTACACTCCCTGACCTACTTTTTTATATTTTATTTGGAAGCAGGGTCTCTTAAGGCAGCACAGCTGGCTTCATACCTGCGCGATCCTCCTGTCTCTGCCTCCCAAACGCGGGGAACAAGCGTGAGCCACCACGTCCAGCGTTAAACTAGGTAATTTTTAAAACATTGCTTTTAAAGGTTTAAGAATGCTGCAGAGCTGACAATATGGCAAAATGCAACCATGATAAAACCTAGAAAATACTAGGAAATTGGGGAAGGTGGGAAACTGAATGTTCCAGCTTTGCAATTGGTTAGCACGTGGTACTTATACAGAAAGGTGAGAGTCCACACATCCCTAACCATTTGCTCTAAGGGAATTTACCAATCCGGACAAACTGTGGCGTCGATTTTGGAAACATCCCAAGATAGACAAAGAGGAATGAAGTTTAGGCTCGTGGCCACTAAATTAAGGAATGTAAAATTCTTCCCACAGGCCACATTCCCACATGCCTATTTGAAATCCAAGTACTTGGGAGGCTGAGACTGGAGAATTGTAATTCTGAGGTCAGCCTCAGCAATTTAGTTAGACCCTGTTCAAAATAAAAAATAAAAAGGGCTTGGGCATATCTTGGAGGTAGAAAGCCCTTAAGTGAAATCCCAAGTACCAAAAAAATTTCTTCTCACATTAAACTGAAATTCCCCCAAAATAAATTCAAACCCAGAAAACTGAAAGGAAATTAAAAGGGCTAAAATCTTGTTTCAGGTGAGTCCAGGATAATCACAAAAGACAACTGACAACACTGAACACAATTCCCTGAAGAAGGTACATTTATTCTACACTTCAAAGACTACATATATATATATGTATCTATGTATATATGTGTATATGTGTATATATGTATATTTCAATGACAATGATCAGTACTCAGCTTGAAAACAAAACAAGGCAAAAGATACAACCAAGAATAAAAGTAAATAAAGCATTTTGAGTGGGAACCAGTAGAAAGAGAATAAACAGGAAAAAGAGCCAATATTTGGCCAGATGTGTTAGTGCATGCTTGTAATCCCAGCATTTGGGAGGCTGAGACAGGAGGATATGCGTTCACAAACAGCCTCAGCTACTTAATGAGACCCTTTGTAACTCAGTGAGACCCTGTTTCAAACAGTGAGGCCTTTTGCAACTCAGTGAGACCCTGTTTCAATATAAAGAATAAAAAATAGGGCTGGGGGTGGAGCTAGGATGTATAATGCCCCTGGGTTCCATCTCCAGTACCACAAAAAAGGAGCCAATATTTGACCAGTCAATTAATAATAAAAGAAGAAAGCCGGGCGTTGGTGGCGCACGTTTGTAATCCCTGTGCTTGGGAGGCAGAGACAGGAAGATCGCGCAGGTTCAAAGCCAGCCACGCGTGCTGGCTTAGGAGACCCTGTTTCCAAATAAAAATGTAAAAATAGGTCTGGGAGTATAGCTTGGAGGTAGAAGGGCTTCCAGGAACCCCAATACCACCAAAAAAAAAAAAGAAGAAGAAGAAATCAAAATGGACAATAAATAGTGATCAGAGAGATGAAAATCACTATAATAATATAAAATTACAAACCCACCTATAGGTTAATATTACAATAAAGTCTGATAATGCCAAATGTTTGTGAGGTTGTAGCACAACGTGTGTTTGTGTGTGTGTGTGTGTGTGTGTGTGTGTGTGTGTGTGTGTGTGTTATGGTATTGAACCCAGGAGCACTCTAACTCAGAGTTATACCCAAGCCCTTTTTTAAAAATACTTATTTATTTATTTATTTATTTATTTTTGTGGTGCTGGGGATTGAACCCAGGGGCATTTTACTTCCAAGCTATACCCCCAGCTCAAATTTTTATTCTTTATGTTGAAAAAGGGTCTCACTGAGTTGCAGAGGGCTTCACTAAGTAGCTAAGGCTGGCTGTGAACCAGGATCCTCCTGTTTCAGCCTCCCAAGTACTGCGATTACCAGTGTGTGCCACCACACCCAGCTTAGCCCTATTTATTTTTAAACAGGGTCTCACTAAGGCGTGACACACACGGGCCTTGAACCTTGGATGCTACTGCCTCAGCTTCACAAGTACTGGGATTATATGTGTGCACCATTGTGCCCAGCTACAATAGCAACTTCACTATATTGCTGGTGGGAAGATAAATTGGAGCAACCACTTTAGAAGACAGTTTGGAAGCTGGGCATGATGTCACATGCTTGTAATCCCAGTACTTGGGAGGCTGAGACAGGAGGATCACAGATTTGAAGCCAGCCTCAGCTGCTTAGTGAGGGCCTCTGCAACTTAGTGAGAACCTGTTTCAAAATAAAGAACAACAAATAGGGCTGGGGGTACAGCTCAAAGGTAGAATGCCTCAGGGTTAAATCTCCAGTACTGCAAAAAAAATAAGAATAAGAATAAGAATAAGAATAAGAATAAGAAGAAGAAGAAGAAGAAGAAGAAGAAGAAGAAGACGGCGACAATGACGACAGTTTAGCACCATTTCACAAAACCAAAGTTACAAAAACTGTGTAATCTAGAAACCCTACTTCTAGATATAACCCTAGAATAGCAGTTTTTCAAATTTGGCTTTATACTAAAAAATTTTTGAAGACCTTTTCCAAAAGCATTTGTTTATGTGGGTACATCTATTGATGCTTATCATAGAGGTAGAAATTAAAATATGGGGCTTTCTACCTGTGAGCCAGACCCCAGCATTTTTAATTCTTTATTTTGTTTTATTTTTGTTTTATTTTTATTTTGTTTTTGTTTTTTAACAGAACTGGGGATAGAACCCAGGGACATTCTACCTCTGAGCTACATCCCCATCTCTATTTTTTATTCTTTTTTTAACAGAACTGGGGATAGAACCCAGGGGCATTCTACCTCTGAGCTACACCCTCATCTCTATTTTTTATTCTTTATTTTTAAACAGGGTCTCGCTGAGTTGCAAAGGAGCTCACTAAGCAATCCTCCTGTCTCAGCCTCCCAAATGCTGGGTTTACAAATATGTGCCACCATGCCTGGCTTTTATTCTTTATTTTCAAACAGGGCCTCAATGAGTTGCAGAGGGTCCCACTAAGTAGCTGAGGTTGGCCATGAACCTGCGATCCTCCTGTCTCAGCCTGTATTACAAGCATGCAACAGTAAGCCCAGCTAAAACACATTTTTAAAGCACAAGACACAGTACAAGTTCTATTAGCCATCAAAGTGATGCGATCATATATAGTACATCATGAGCAAAGAAGAGTGTGAAAGATAAGTGACATCATCGTGCTATTATGAAAATAGCTGGATCTTGTAAACTCATGAAATAGAACTCCCTGCAAGAGTCCCCAGACCATGGTTTGGGAATCTCTGCCCCAGAGAAACTTGTTCACATCAATGTAAGAATGCTGCAAAGCTGCTTCAAATGATCCCAAACTGGAAACTATCCAAATGTCTATTAATAAAAGAATATTTAAAAAAAAAACCAAAATGGTACCAGGTGTGGTGGTGCACACTTTTAATCCCAGCATTTGGGAGGCTGAGACCGGAGGATGGAGGTTCACAGACAGCCTCAGCTACTTAGTGAGGCCCTCCGCAACTTAGTGAGACCCTGCTTCAAAATGAAGAATAAAAAATAGGGCCGAGTGTGGTAGTGCATGCTTGTAATCCCCACACTTGAGAGGCTGAGACAAGAGGATCACACAGGTTCAAAGCCAGCCTCAGCTACTTAGTGAGGCTCTCAGCAACTTAGTGAGACCCTGTTTCCAAATTAAATATAAAATAGTCTGGGAGTATAGCCCAGAGGTAGAAAGCCTCTGGGTTCCACCCCTAGTACCACCAAAAAATAAAAAGAATAAAAAATAGGGCAGGGGGGTGTATCTCGGAGTTTGAATACCCCCAGGGTTCCATCTCTAGACCCGGGAAAAAATAAAAAGAAAAAAGAAAATTGTAATAGATCCAAACAGTAGAAAACATAGCAATGAAAATGAATGAACTACAGCTACACTAAACAGATCAGCCACACTAGGGGAAAGACACAAAACACAGAATATTGCGTACAATGCAGATCTGGGTTCCATACTCAGCATGAGGAGAGAGAGAGAGAGAGAGAGAGAGAGAGAGAGAGAGAGAGAGAGAGAGAGAGAGAAGCAAAACTACATTATTTAGGGCTGCATGCATGCAGATGGGTACTGTAATCAGAAGGAGCAAATGAGTGTCACCTATGTGTCCTCAACATTCTCTTTCTCTATCTGGTTGTTGGTGATAATGGTTTTTACTTTATACTTTTTTGTAGTGAGGATTGAACCCAGGGCATTCTACCCCTAATCTACACTCCCAGCTCTTTTTATTTTTTTATTTTGAAACAGGGTCTCACTAATTTGCTGAGGCTGGCCTCAAATCTGTGATCCTCCTATCTCAGCCTCTCAAGTATTGTGATTATAGATATGAGCCACCACATTTAACTATTTTATACTTCTTTGTTACACTGTATGTATATGCCTTGCACATTTTTCTGTATCTATGGCATATTTCACAGCAAGGGAAGAAAGCCACATACAGTTTGATATCTGTGGGGAGCCATTAAGTTTTTCCCCTTTCAGAATACTTCTGACTGTCATTTGCCCAGAGCCAATAAGGTTTGGGGTCATGGAAAGTTCAACGTCTGAGAGAAGCTCAGGTGGAATTGATTGGTTTGACCATTACGCGCACAGGTGGTGACGGCAGGAGGGTTGATTGACCTGGAGCTGTATAAATAGGATGAGAGTGATAAACCCGGGATCGGTCAGTAGAGATATCGACCCGGGAGTGTGCTGGCGATCCTTCCATGACAGAATTAAATATTCTTTGAATAAAATTCTTAGAATTGAATTCTTTTCATCCTCACTCCTCTCTTCAGAACCCGTACTTTTGCCGGCTGGCTCTGGCAGATATCAGTAACTTAAAATAGATATTTCTCTAGCTGGGTATGGTGGCACACACTTGTCATACCAGTACTTGGGAGGCTGAGACAGGAGGATCACAGATTCAAAGCCAGAAGTGGCAACTTAGTGAGGTTCTCAGCAATCTAGTAAAAGACTATTTCCACATAAAAATAAATCAGGCTGAGGCTGTAGCTTGGAGTTAAAATGCCTCTGGGTTCAATCCCCAGTAACAAAAAGACAAAATAGATATTTCTCTTTGTGTGGTACTAGGGATTGAGCTCAGAGGAATTTTACCTTTCAACTACACCCATAGCCGGATGTGGTGGCGCACACTTGTAATCCCAGCATTTGGGAGGCTGAGACCGGAGGATCGTGGTTCACAGACAGTCTCAGTTACTTAGGCCCTTTACAGCTAAGTGAGACCCTGTTTCAAAATAAATAATAAAAAATAGGGGCAGGGGGTGTAGCTTGGAGTACAAATGCCTCTGGGTTCCATCCCATGACCCACAAATAAATAAATAAATAAATAAATAAATAAATAAATAAATAATAAACTACACCCTTAGCCCTATTTTTTTATTTTAAAACAGGGTCTTGCCGGATTGCTGAGAGTCTCAGTACTTCCTGAGGATATCCTTAAATCTGCTATTCTGTCTCAGCCTCTTAAGTACTGGGATTACAGGCATAGACAACCACATCTTACATAGAATAGGTATTTATTTGTGGGAGGGTACTGGGGATCAGGCTCAAGGACATTCTACCTCCGAGCTATGCCATCACCCCTATTTTAAAACAGGATCTCGCTAGGTTGATGAGAGTCTCACTACTTGATGAGGATCTCCTCAAACCTGCAATATTCCTGTCTCAGCCTCCTAAGAACTTGGATTAGAGGTATGTGCCACCATGCCCAGATGAAAGAGATATGCCTGCATAGAAAAATATTGAAATATTGTATTCCAGCATGATAACAGGAATTATCTCTGGGTTATAAGATTTGTGTTTTCTTTGTACTTTACTTTCTAAGTTTACTACAAAGGGCACATATTCCTCTTGTAAATGTTTCATATTGTCAGATTTTATTATAATTTTTAGCCTACTGAAGGGTATATAATTTAATCTTGTTATAATTTCATATGCATGTCTGATTACTAATGAGATGAATCATCTCTTCATATGTTTATTGTCCAATTTGATTTCTTTTATGAACTGCCAAAGACAAGTCTTTGGCTCATTTTGCTGTTTATTCTTTTTCATTAGTTCTCCGAAAAAAATCAAACATATTAAAAACAACAAGGTGGTCACCTAAAATGGGAACTAATAAGGCTCAACATGAAAGAGATAAGTCGAGCCATCTGTGGAAATCTAGGCAGGAAAGAACCCAGCACCTGAGGAGACTGCTGACAGACCTGAACTAACCTAACCCAGAATGCAGAGCTCAGGGAGGAGTCCAGGGCAGACTCCCAGAGCTGGTTGAGCTATGATCCAACTCCTCCCATGCATCTCACCTGAGGTAGAGTAATGATGAGAGAAAGCTTCAGTGATTCCCAATAACACTGAAACAGAGAGTGGCAGGACAAAGAGTTAGGCTCATGGCTCCATCCCCAGAACTACAATTATGAAAAATATGTACACACACAGCTGTCTCCGCAGCAATGGTTCTCAGCCTAGGAAGGGCGGATTGTTTTCTTCTAAGGAACACTGGACAATGCCTGCTGTCTTTTTTGGTTGGCAAGATTAAGACTTCTTGGCTGGGGCCCCAGATATTATGGAGCAGACATAAGCCATCTATGCTATGTTCTTCTGAATCTCCAACCTGTGGAATCTATGAGCATAGTAAATCAGGTATTGTTCAAACCCCTAGGTTTGCAGAAATTGATTATGCAATAGATGACAGAGACAACTTTCAACCTAGTGAAAAGGGGGATCTTCCAATCAGATACCATCAAGGTTAACGATGGCATCATGATGCCTCTTAAGAGACACTTGACAGTTAGTTTTGAGAGCTGCTTCCAGACCTATCTGGACTGTAAGCTCCTTGAGGGCATGTGCATGTTTTAGTCTGCTGTTTTACAAGGATTGAAACGGAGTTGGGACCACACATGGGTCCTAGATCAATCACCCACTATCCATGCATAAGCAGGTATGTAGTGAGTACCATGCCTGCCATCTGCCCCACAGGTCCACCATCTATGTCCCAGGGCCCTGACTGTTACGTGCTGAATTGATGGTTTCCTCACCTTCTAGCTTCCAATTGGGTTTAGCCCATAGTTTTATGAGGCTTGAAAACATTTGGCTGGTATTGCTAAGTGGTTCTATTTTAGCCCACAGTTTATGGGTTTACAATTTTATGGATGTAGCCCAAAGTTTCCACAGTTTTCTCAAAGTGTCCTTAGAGAGCACAACATAGTGATACGCCTGTAATCCCAATATTTGGTAGGCTGAGAGAGGATGATTACAAGTTCCTGCCTCAGCAATTTAGTGAGACAGACCTTCAGCAATTCAGCAAGAACCTGCTGCAGAAAAAAAAATTCTGGAGGTGTAGCTCAGGTTAGAATGTTCCTGGGCTTGATCCTTAGTACCACAAAAAGAAAGTGCCCTTAGATCAAAATAAATGCCTAAGAACCAGGCATAGTGGCTTACACTTGAAATCCCTGTACTTGCGAGGCTGAGACAGGAGGATTGAAGGTTGGAGGCCAGCCTCAGCAACTTAGCAAGAGCTTGTTTCAATTTTTTTTAAAAAAAAAAGGCTAAGAGTATAGCTTAGAGGTAGAACTCCCCTGAGTTCAATCCCCAGTAACACACACACACACACACACACACACACACACACACACACACACACAATGAGTTCCATCACCAACCACCCAGGCTGGCTTAAACAGCAATAAAAATGCTTAAATGTAAAATGAGCCCCAACTGTGCCTTGGCAGTATTTCCATGGTAATGAATTCCACTCCACAGCAATGCTTCCTGAAGAGAGTGTCACCTCTAATTTGAAAAAGAATCTCAAATAGAACCACCTAGCAATGATGCCAGCCAGATGTTTTCAAGCCTCTCCTTTAAACAGGTTCAATGAACAGGGCTCCCTTACCTATAGATTCAACGACAACAGTTTTCAAAGCTCTATTTTAAAGCTGCACAGTCTTTTGGCCATTTTATGACAAGCTAGGTAGGAAGCTAATCAAGCGGAACTCAAATTCAATTAGAACTGGATAGAGAGCCATACATGGTGGTACATGCCTGTAATCCCATTACTTGGGAGGATGACTCAGGAGGATCTCAGGTTCGAGACCAGTCTCAACAAGTAGTGAGAGTCTCATCAACCTAGCGAGATCCTGTTTTCAAATAAAAAATAGATCAAACATAGTTTTGCTTTCCTTTTCAGCATGGAGTAAGTGGCTTGGACAAATGAAGCCCTCTGTCTGCTGGCCATAGAATGCACCTGCTTCAAGCATGGCCCCAGGACTGGAAGAAAATGGGACAGGACTTGTAGACAGCTGATGGAACCACAGTACAGGTGGCCTACAGGGTGGACCACACTCTAAAACAAAATACAGGCTCCAGTCTCCTTGGGAAATATTTCAGAATGAAACCAATCAACAGAAACTCAACTACCTTTCAGGCCCTTTGGACACTCTGAACACTCATTGTTGGAACAAAGAACACATTTATTTATTTTTGTTTTGTTTTGTTTTGTTTTGTTTGCGGTTCTGGGGATAGAACCCAGGGGCATTCTACCTCTGAGTGATACTCCTAGCACTATTTTTTGTTCTTTATTTTGAAAAGGGCCTCACTAAGTAGCTGAGCCTGTCCGCGAATTATGATCATCCTGTCTTAGCCTCCCAAATGCTGGGATTATAAGTGTGTGCCACCACACCCGGTTATTTATTTATATTTTTGCCATCACCCATCCCTTCAGAATGGCACTTGCCCATCTCTCAGGACCAACTGACCCATGTTCAACTGCATGATCTCCACTTCAGCCTTCCAAGTTCTAGTCTATACTGGGCATGGTGGTGTACAATTGTAATACCAGTACTTAGGAGGCTGGGTCAGGAAAACTATAGGTTCAAGGCCAGCCTCAGCAACTTAGTGAGGCCCTCTACAACTTATTGAGACCATTTCAAAATAAATAATAAAAATACGGCAGGGAGTGTAGCTCAGAGGTAGAATGCCCCTGCGTTCAATCCCCAGTACCAAAATAAGTCAATATCCTGCACTAGAGTATCCTGGCAATGGATCACAACACATGAGATTACAACTGTTGTACAACTGGCCAAGACTAGGAAGTTAGATCCAACCTATCCAACGAAGAAGCAAGGAGCCCGGCAAGGTGGCGCACACTTGTAATCCCAGTATTTGGGAGGCTGAGACAGGAGGCCCACAGGTTTGCAGCCAACCTCAGCTACTTAGGCCCTCTGCAACTTAGTGAGACCCTGTTTCCACATAAAAAATAAAATCCATCCGGGGGTATAGCCCAGAGGTAGAAGGCCCCAGTATCACAAAAAAAAGGAAGCAAGGCACTGAGAGGGGATGAGACTTTTATTCCAGCTGCACAGAGTTGAATATGGTACTTAGTAGCAGCTGACTGAGCACTCCAAGAGACTTCTGCAAAGGACGTCCGTGCCATGGACAATCCCTGTCCAGTTTATAAATCATACCAGAACAAAGGTGGCAATGCACTGAGGCGCAGAGTGAACAAGTGGCAGCTAGCTAGTTCTTTCTGTCATTTTATTTATTTTAGTGTTACCAGTGATTGAACCCAGGGGTATTCTACCTCTGAGCTACACTCCCCAGTCTCATTTTGTTCTTTTTAATTTTGAAACAGGGTCTTGCTAAGTTATTGAGGCTTGTCTTGAACTCACAATCCTCCTTCCTCAGCCTTCTGAGTCACTGAGAGTACAGACATGTGCTATAGCACCTGGCTCAACTCACCTTTCAGTATGTGGAGTGGAGAGGTACTAGGGATTGAACTCAGAGGCATTTTACTTCCAAGCTACATCTCCAGCCCTTTTTATTTTTTTCTGTGAAAACAGGGTCTTGCTAGGTTACTGAAAGTCTTTCTAAATTGCTAAGGCTATCCTTGCATCTGAGATCCTCCAGTATCAGCCTTGTCCCAAGTACTGCGATTACAAGCATGCAACACCACACACAGCTTCAATTCACCAATGTTTTTTGTTTGTTTTTATGGTACTGGGGATTGAACCCAGGGACATTCTATCTCCAAGCTACACGCTCAGCCCTATTTTGTTTATTCTTTATTTTTGAAACAGGTTCTCACTGAGTTGCAGAGGGCCTAAGTAGTTAAGGCTGTCTGCAAACTGTGATACTTCTGTCTCAGCCTCCCAAATGCTGGGGCTACAAGCATGGGTCACCACACCTGGCTTTCAATTCACCTTTTAAATGTGTATAATTCAATGGTTTTTAATACATTCACAGAGTTGTGTGGCTATCATCTCTGTCTAGCTCCAGAGCATTTTATTGCCCCCCAATCCCTCACCCATTAAGCAGTCACTCCCCAATCCCTTCCCCCAACCCCAGGAAATCACTAATCTACTTTCTTTGTGGATCTGCCAACTCCAGACACACATTTTATATAAATGATGCTTTCAAGGTCTGCAACATGTATTTTTTAAATGTGGCTTGGAACATCTTAGGTAATATGAGTAAGAATCACTAACACTAACACAGGGCTCACTCAAAGACATGTGTTGTACTAAGTACTCTGTATATTTCAATTAATTTAATCTTAATAACAAAATAACCCCGTGAGGTAGACAGTGTTATCATGCCAATGGTACAGATGAGGAAACTGAAGCACAGAGCAATTAAGTGGATTGCCCAGTCTTGGTAGCACTGGTCAGGCTTGCTTGCAAGAATACTCTCCACCTACCAGCTGGACTTCTTTCTGTAAGAGAGCAAGCAGTTGGCACTCTGCCAACACACACATTGTGCTTTTTTTTTTTTTTTTGAGGTGCTGGGAATGGAACCCAGGAACATTCTACCTTCGAGCTACACCCCAGCCCCATATTTTTATTCTTTATTTTGAATGAAACAGGGTCTCACTGAGTTGCAAAGGGTCTAAGTAGTTGAGGCTGGCCTTGAACCTTGATCCTCCTTTCTCAGCCTCTCAAATGCTGAGATTACAAGGGTGCACCACCACACCCAGCTCTTTTTTTTTCTTTTCTTTTTTTTTGCGTTTTGGGGATGGAACCTAGGAGGATTCTACCTCTGAGCTACACCACCAGCCCTATTTTTTATTCTTTATTTTGAAACAGGGTCTCACTGAGTTGCAAAGAGGCTCACTAAGTACCTGAGGCTGCCTGCGAACTGCAATCTTCCTGTCTCAGCCTCCCAAATGCTGAGATTACAAGCATGGGCTGCCATATCCAGCTAACATTGTGCTTTTTCTTGACCACTCTTCTCACATTTCTCTGTTTGTGTGTGTGTGTGTGTGTGTGTGTGTGTGTGTGTGTGTGTGTGTGTTACTGGGGACTGAACCCAAGGGCATTCTTTCAGATATACCCCAATCCTTTTAATTTGTTTGTTTTGTAACAGTATCTCCCTAAGTTGCTGAGGCTGGCCTCAAAATTGGGTGGCACCTTCCTGTCTCAACCTCCCAAGTACTAGGATTATAGGCGTGCACCACCACACTTGGCTTCTCACATTTACTTTACTTACATGATCTCTGAAGAGATTTACATTTGCAAACTCTGCTTTGGTTACTCAGATAAACCTGAATTCAAATACAGTACTCCTCTCTGGATCATACATCACCCATGCGATATGGGGTGTGTGTGTGTGTGTGCGTGTGTGCATTCTACTTCCAAGCTATGTCCCCAGCCCTATTTTTTAATTTTTACTTTGAAACAAGATTTTGCTAGGTTGATGATAGTCTCGCTACTTGCTGAGGCTGTCCTCCAACCTCCAATCCTCCCAAGTACTAGGATTACAGGCCTGTGCCACCACACCAGCTCACTTGCTTCTTTTCAAAACTGTATGCATAGGGTAACTATGGACATCAAGAGGCAGTGTGGGCGTCACAGTGCCAATAACTGTGTTGGTATGAGGGGTACATTTGTGTAAGGCACCAAGGGCCTGATGCATAGAATGATTCCAGAATGGAGCCTCTGTTATGAATACCATCTACCACAGGCTTTTCCCTGCTGTGGAAAAGAACAACTGCCCATTTCTGTAGACATATAGAAGTGACACACCTGTCTTCAGATGATGCTTCAGAAGCAGTAAAATACATGGTGTACTATATTCCTCTGTAATTTGAACAATAATGGCCTGTTAGCCAACCTTTAAACTCCTGGAAGCCTAAGCCTGTCTCTACTTGTCAGAGCCTGGAAGGATTCCACATATCTTGCCCTGGTTTTTTGTCTGTTTGTTTGCTTGCTTTTTTGTTTGTTTGGTTTTTTTTTGTTTGTTTTTGTTTTTGTTTTTGTTTTTGTTTTTTACTGTACTGGGTATGGAACCCAGGGGCATCCTACCTTTGAGCTCCACCCGCAGCCATATTTTTTATATTGTATTTATTCTGAAACAGGGTCACACTGAGTTGCACAGGACTTCACTAAGTAGCTGAGGCTGTTGTCAAACCTCGAACCTCCTGTCTCAGCCTCCCAAATGCTGGGATTACCAGAGTGTGCCACCATGCCCAACTCTCTTTCCCTGTTTTTCTTCTGTGAGTTTTCTGAGGACCAAGAAGTCAGTTCTTACCAAGCATCTGGATTATGTTCCATGTCCACACACACTGGAGACTTTCCCAGATTCTGGAGAAGATTGCTAATCAAAAATCTTATTTTGGCCAAAAGATCTAGAAATGTAGGTCCCTACCTTGAAACCAAAGCTGTATCTGGTTCAGCATTCTTAATTTAAACCAAAAAAATCACTGGATAGAAGTCTTATCTGGGTTGAATCCTAGTTGTATTTCTTCTGAACTATGTGACCAGGTACCTCTCATCTAGAAGGAAGATATAATACCTAATCTGCAAAATTGTTGAGGCAATTAGAAACAAGACATATGATATCTGTGCCACACGGCAAGTCCTGAGGAAGTGGGAGATGGTGACAAGACTGCAGATCTAAGAGTGACAAATTACATGAATGAGCAGTTTCAAAGAACTCATTTTCCCATAGTCACTATGTGGGAGAAGTGGGGCGGCCTCCAAGTATAAAGACATCATGCCTACTGTTGAAAGGCAGTCACTGTGGCCTTATATAAGCTTGGGATCAAATCCCAACTGTGTAATCCATTACTATATGACCTGAGGCAAGCTATTTCACTTCTCTGGGCCTGTTTCCTCATCTGGAAAATGCCTGCACTGGTTCTCAATCTCCTCCAGCACCTCCTAAATCAACTACATGTAACTCAAAAAAAAAATGAAAATATGAGACCTGATCATTTAAAATGTTTCTCTTTCCAAATTTCCATGGAATTAGAAGAAACCCAAACAAATGCTACCTCCCCCACGCACAAACACCTTATTTACAGTTTCTCTCTCCAAGGTTCTTCTTTCCATGGTTTCAGTTACTAGTAGTCAACCATGGATTAAAAAATATGAAATGGGAAATCCCAGAAATAGACAATTCCTATTTTAGACAGTGCACCATTCTAAGCAGCATGATGAAATCTTGCACCATCCTGCTCCATCTCACCCAGAATACCAATCATTCCTTTGTCACATATCCACACTGTATATACTTCCTACCCATGGCAACTTAGCTGTTTTGGTTATCAAATGAAATATGGAACTACTGCAT